>NC_084798.1:107853969-112653969 GCF_963169125.1 Humulus lupulus
TTTCAACTCTAAAGTGAAGGATAGAAAGTTTGGGGTCACAGATCTGGTGTTGCGAAGAGTCTTCTTAGCAACCCGAGACCCCGGTGCAGGAGTGCTGAGATCTAACTGGGAGGGCCCATACCAAGTTAAGAGTGTTGTATGTCCCGGGACATACAAATTAACACGACTGAATGGGGAATTGATACCCCTTGCCTTGAATGTCGGGCATCTTTGCCGGTATTACCAGTGTTATGAGTAGTGAAATTTATTAAATTTCGTATTCTCCCTTGAAGCTTCTAGGCACATTTAATGGAAACTGTATATATAAAACATGGTAAAGAATAAATTTTTTGGTGTTTTTGCTTATATTTTTTAGTTTCCTTTATTTTGTTAGTACTATGCATAGAGCACCCACTCACTGACCTGGACAAGTGAATGCAGACTAGTCTCCAATCACTTAGGGGACATGGAGTTAGGGTAGCCTCGCAAGGAACGGCCTAGGAAACTAAGCTTGTTAAAAGTGGAGTAAGCCTAGTGTCACTACCCCAAGAATAGAAAAAACTAGGAAAGTATTCTTGAGTCTGTAACCTTACAAACTAAGCTTTTTCAAAGCAATGTAGGCTTAGCATCTAGTGACTAAACTAAAAATCTTAGTAGAGCAAGAACAGACCTGCAGCACCTCCCGTGGACATTACGTCCAGGGAGCTCTGACAAAGTCCCTTAATCTTGAGATGCAAACAGAACATCGAGTACTTTGTACTGGGTCCTGAGGCATGGACTTAGGACACCTCTCGTGGAAATTGCACCCGAGGAGCTCTGGCCAACTTCCCAATATGCCTTGAGCAAAAGTAGCATTGGGAATTCCATGACATGGGAAGCTTAGCTAGTCGACGAGTGATCTCGAGATGCAAACGGAGGCCTGAGTTGTTGGAACTTGGAGACAGACCTTGATTGCCAACACTTAAGTGTCGTGAAATACCTAGTCACGGGGTAGGGTAATCAACCTCCTGGGCCAGGAATGATGATTTTACGACTTCAACATGATTTGTTCCTGAGTTGTATACTCGGGGGGCAAACCAAAAATCCCAAGCTAACCCACCGGTGACTGCATACCCGGGGGGGTAGATAGCATAGTGCAGATAACCTCCTAAAGTCTCGAGTCATCGGGACTGAGGAACATAGGATAACGTTAAATTTACTTTCAAGGACATCGAGCCTGGAAGGCAACACTAAATGTCTTAAGCATTGAGCACTAAGGCAGAACCCTACAATACAAGACCTCATAAAATCTTGAGTCGTTGAAACTCAAAGGCATAGGACAGTCGAGTTGTAACACCCTACTTCCTTAGAGTCATTACTATGTGAGTTAAAAATGTGCCATTAGCTCGCTAATCGAGCTTTTAGGTTAAAACTATAGCTAAACTGAAATAAACGTTGTTTTAAGACGTTAAATATAAAAATGTGGCCATTCATTGAAATCGTAAAGAGTTATACGTTTGGGATCCCAAAATACTATTTAGAAAATACTTTACAACACAATAATATAGTTAAGGTGGACCTAAGTGATAAATGAACCAATACAATACATCTTCCCAAAATAACCCTAGTCGTGGCAGCTAGGTAGGCATAACATGTACCAGTCGCTCCACACACTCCGTACTAATGGTTGGTCGACCCTTCCTTTACCTTTACAAGCACCATAGAGCACCCGTGAGCCATAGCCCAGCAAGAAAACTCAACACAAAACATATAATATATGCATAACAGTCAACAATATACAGCAAAACAGCCAGCAGACTAAACACATAGCGACCAACGTCGTCCCAGGTGCTTTACTAGGCCTCGGGTTTGCGGTCTTCAATGAGAGGGTGGCTCCAACACCCAAGAAGGGTTTCGCCCTAACGGCCTGCACCCAGCATGCTCAACGTTGATCCAGTCCCTTCCCGTATTCGGCTTCCTGCCATTCTCGACCTTCACCGTTCCCGACCTTTGTTGTTTTTGGCCTTTGCCGTTCACTCACAAATAAGCATCACATAACACAATATCAACATATATTTAGACACATACTAAATATAAACATTAGTTACATGCCCTCCAATACAAACAATAGGGATACGCCCTGCAATACAACCAATAGGGCCACACCCTTCTCTACGGGTACAGCTGTAACGCCCTGGATAGCCAAGACCACAACACTGTGTACTTATAAAGGTGCAGGACTTGCTAATCAAGTCATTTGGTGAAAAACGTGATACAGAAACCACTAATAAACTAGGGTTAAAAGGTTTTGGTCTCAAAAGGGTACATTTCATATAACTAAACATTTTTACACAAGGGATACCAAAAAGGAACAACGTTCAAAAGCCAGTTTACAAAATTTCCAAAGTTTAAACAACCATTAGCCACTCTAAGGTAAAACAGACATTTCTGGTTCTCCTGTTCCTATCTCCCTCTCAACCATGGTGGCTGAGCAGCTGATCATGTACATTATGCTCTCAGAGCTCTCCGAATTAGGGCTGATCAAGCTTGCCCTTGCCTTTACTTGCACCACAAAGCACTTGTCAGCCAAGTCCTAGCAAGAAAACATATCATATTATATAAAAATCAATAACAACATTTGGATAACCCTTTAAGCCTGTTCATACACTTAACATACCACAGTAAACATAAAGCATGAAGACACAACCGGAGGGTCAGCTAATCATCACTCAGCTATACAGCATAACAATCTACCAATCAATAATAACAAACAAATCACATAATAATCAGGGTCAACACCTTAGGTCGCACCCTCTGTTTATCCCACTGACTTCGGCCCACTTCAATCGAGCTCAGTGCATAATAAGCTGTCCTCAGCTACCAGTGGCCGAGCCGCACCTTGTGGGCTAGTGTAAACTTCGACACTCTTAGGCCGTTGGTTTACTGTTTACATGGAATAATACCATCCTTTAAAATCATACAAAATAGGGAACCCTTAGTCCCATTATAAATCCACAACCGGGTGCATTTTTCTTACCTTTAGTTCCCAAGTGTACTGACTACGAGCGATGCCTCTTGAGCATGATCCGATCCTCGAGCCCTAGCTTAGTACCTTCTTTGATGAACAAACTTCCTTAACAATCTTTGAGCTAAAACCCAAGCTTTCAAGCCTCAATTCTTCCCCTAGTTCTTGACTGAGTCCCTAGCTGTACATTGGAATAATCATTCCAAACTCCAGCCCAATCCATTGAATTTCCCAGTTGAAATCCTCAAGTTCTAGTAGTTTTCCTTTGAGAGAGAAAGGGAGAAAGAGGGAAGGTCGGTTCACTGTGTTCTACTGTGTTCTGAGTCTTTTTACTTAGTCTATCCTTAGATAATTAAGTTAATCCCAAGGCTCGGGGTACCGAAAACGTCCCCGAGGGCAAAATAGTAAAATTCCCCAATATTCCCACCTAGACTTCCTAACCTCAAATATATCTCCCATTATTTATTTCCATAACCCGATAACCTAAATAACCATCCAATACTTAAAATACCCCTTGACTTACCCGAAGTCAAGTACTAAGCCCCGTTGTGACTTTCCCGCTAGCTAGCTCCCTAGGATCACCCAAAGTTGCATGCTGCAGCTTTACCCACATAATAATGTGGTTCTCACAATTATAGCATATAATCACATTTATATTCATATAAACATACTAGCATGCTTATCATATAATCATGCGTTAAACTTAATAAATTCACACGTAAACCAATTATGCCCTCCCGGCACACTAATCAAGGCCTTTAAGCCATATTAGTGATTTTGGGTCGTTACAACAGTAGTTTCCTTACCTTTGTCCCGAGATATCTAAACACCGCAATCCCGAGCACAGTCCTCTAACTCAAGCCTCGTTGAAAACCTAGTCATAACATATTCATAATAACCATCCATCAAGTTCTAATCCAATAAATAACTTCGGAATATTAATATAGCCTCCGAGACCTTGGATACTACAAAACCAGGTAGTAGGATCCTTCTCGAGCCTTAACATTTGAGTTCTCGAGCTAAAAACCTTCAAACAACCATTATTTTGCATTTGAGTTGTAGCCCAGCCCTTTAAGGGCCGCGACGCGCTTAAGTCAGAGGAAAAATTCCTCTCTGCTGAGGGACATGGGCCACGACGCGCTATACCTTGCGCCACGGAGTGCCTAGGCAAACAGAGGCTTTCCAACCTCTTCGAACACACGAGTCACAGTACCTAAAGAACAGGGCCACGACCCGAGCCCCCAAACCCAATAAATAAACATTCTTCCTGCATTTTTCCTCGAGCCTAAACCTGAATTTCATACCCCAAACATCAATTAAACACAGAATGAGGCATAGACTTCCCTTCATCACAAATTAGACTTCATAACAATCTTAGAAACAAATCATATACTCATCAAAACATAAAACCAAGCTGAGTTCTACCTTCCATGCATACTTAAAGTTATAGCAAGAATTCTAACAAAAACAACCAGCATCAATTCTTACCTTAGTGACAACTCAAACCCTGAGCTGATTTCCCAAATCTTCAAGCTTCTAGCCTCCCAAACTCTAGCCTTGAATCCTTAATCTCCAGATAATTTTCTACACAAACCTCTAAGCTTCAAGGAGAGAAGGAGGGAGTCGAGAGAGAGAAAAGGCTGAGAGTTGTTGTTTTTCCTACTCCTTAGTTCCAGTGGTTTCTCAAGCCATCAGCTGCCTAAGTGTAAATCTAACCTTGGCCAAAAAGTCCAAACCACCCTTAGGCTTATCTAAACCCTTAAGTGCCACTAGGGGAAATTTCATCATTTACCATGTCCCGCTAATTCCTCGAGTGTTCCTATAAATCCTTGTTTAATCCTGACATGTACAAATCATTGCTAAATTACTACCCGCTATCTGGTAATTCTCGAACTCATATAACATTCCCAAAATTCCCCTAGGCTCCTCCTAAGCCAGGTATTTGACCCCGTTGTGACTATCTAGCTAAACTGCTCCCTAGGACCGTCTCGGATCATGCATCACAAATATACCACCACTCACACGTGGTATCAACCAAAAGATACATAAATACCCCATTTATGCCCTCAATGGGCTAAAATTTAAAATATGCCCCTAATAGCCATATGGGGCCCACATGCATATTTAATTCATCTAAACATGCATTTCTAATCGCATAATCATCAAATTCATATATTAACGTAATTAAATCAATTATTTCCCTCTTGGCACGCTAATCACGACCCTAAGCCTTATTAGCAAATTTGGGATGCTACAACTATCCCCTCCTTACATAAATTTTGTCCTCGAAATTACCTGATAACTCGGGATACCGATCCCGCATATCTGTCTCAAGTTCCCAAGTTGCCTCTTCCACATTGTTGTTCCTCCACAGAGTCTTCACTAAGGCGATGGTCTTGCTCTGCAAGACTTTATCCTTTCGGTCGAGAATCTGAACCGGCTTCTCTTCATACAATAAATCCTGATCCAGGTCCAAGTTCTCAAAACTCAGCACGAGCATAGAATCTGATACATGTTGGGGTTTTATGCCCTAATTAAAACCCAAATTCTTTGTAATCTCATTTTATTATCAATAAAAGAATAGAAATCATTTTTTGACTTGGTTAATCACTTTGCTCACATGTTTTAAATCCTGAGCATATAGCTAATCTTATATATAGTGACGTAATCACAGTGGAATATAAATATGATTATATGTTCAAAATAAGTTAGTCCTAAGATTAGTTAGTGCACAGGATTTATACTGACTTGCCAATCTACGATATGATCTACTTACACATTACAGTGTTATGTTCTTTCCAGAACATTAGCAAAGTAGATGAGATCGGTTAATTGTTGATAAATTCTATTTAAATTAAATTAATATTTTTTTTCAAATTAACCTAAAACCAAGTTGATTGTTGATAATGAAATTTAAATTAACTATCGTTAATTGTTGATAAATTTCATTTAAATTGACTTATTTTTGTAAAATTTTTATTAATTTGAGTTTTTGATAAATTCTAGATATTTAATTGTGGCATTTTTGGAAATGAAATAAATTGTGGTATTTTTGCATAAATTCATAGAATTGCTCATATAGTAACATGATTAGGCCCATCCAATTATAACATGTCTGTTTGCACTATATGTGGTATTTTTGCAATTGGGCTTAGATGCATATAGTGGCCCATATGTTTGTTCGATATATGGATTTTTCCAAATAAAATATTCATAAAATGATAGGTTTTATTTGAGCCCATTAGAAAATATAAAGTTTAAATTCCTCTCTTGTGGGTCATTCCACCTGTGAATGCCCATTTGCTTTGCATGACTATAGTGGGCCTAATCAATTAATAAAATTTAATAAAACGAATGTTTAAATTCCTGTCTTTTGGACCTTGTATGGAAGATAGGGGGCCTTTGTAGTGGGAACGACATACTGGACCCAACCCTCCTCCATACAAGCCCAATAGTTAAGGACCATTTACCTGAGTTGGACTTAATTGTATAGGTTCATTATATTAGTTAAACCTAAATATTGATTAGCAACAAATTAATTCTAAATTAATTGAATTTGTTTCAATGTGACACTTTAGAATTAATAAGAAATTATAGGACTTTGGTTTTAAAAATTTAATCTGTTTAATTTTTTTTTTGAAAACCATCGTCATTACTTTTATAAAAATAAATAATAAAAATACTATTTTTAATTATTTTTTTGATCGAAAAAAGGAAATTATATTGCACTGAAACAAAAATGACATCAACAAGTGCTGAAACAGAGCAAAATACAACACCAGCTCACAACTTCCTAACAAACTCAGCAAGAGCTTTATTCTTGTTCAGAAATTTTTGACTCAAACAACCAATAAATCTAGCTTTCAAACTCAATTTAATCATACTATCTAAACGATGAGGAGAGAAGGAACAATGAGCAAAAAACACATGCATTTCTATTACACCAAATACCATAGACAGCAGCTGCCGAGGAGGCTACAACAATGCGATGCATAATATTTTTGGGCTTCCCATCTAACCACTTCTTCCAATCAACAAATTGCTTGGGCCAAATATCAGAACCTAGCCAAAGTTTAGTCAGCTCCCAAACTTGATGAGAGAAGCTACAATAAAAAAACAAATGCTGATGAGTTTCCTCAACTCTCTCACAAACCGGACAAAGACTAGAGACCACTGAAATCTGGCACTTAATCAAATTATCTCTAGTCAGCAAATGACCAAGAACCGACTGCCAAAGAATAAAATGATGCTTAGGGACTGTAAGTCTACACCACACTGCCTTTGGATAAGCAATCGGAACTCTCTGAAGCCAGTTAAGATATAGAGACTTCAAGTTCAGCTTACCATGCACAACCGAGTTCACTAGATTCGCTTCAGAAAACAACTTTCTCAGATAGCATAATTTACGCCAATACCAACTAACATCATATTTCAGATGATAAGTCCAAAATGATTGACCTTTAAGATATATCGCATCAATCCACTTCACCCACAACACATCCTGCTTAGAAGACAAAGCCCAAATAAACTTGGCCAATAACACTTTGTTCCAATTAGAGCCCTCTTTAAAACCCAAACCACCTAAAGTTTTAGGAAGACAAACTTGAGTCCAAGAGGAACAATGGAATTTACTGCGATTTTCGTTGGATCCCCATATAAAATTACGACATAACCTATCAATTTCTTGAATGACATTGAGAGGAAGCATAAAAATATTCATCCAATAGTTGTGAATGCCCAACAAAACTGAGAAAATCAGTTGAGTTCTCCCTGCAAAAGATAAGTGTCTACTCGCCCAAACATGGAGTCTAGCATGAATCTTCTTGATAATCTCACCACAATCAGTAACTTGCCATCTCGTAGGTTTCAGCGAAACCCCCAGATACTTCAAGGGAAAAGACCCTTCATCTATCACAATAGATCTCAAAATATTATCCTTCACATCAGCTGCCACACCCCCAAAATATATGTGAGATATTTTCAAGTTTGCAGACAGCCCTGAACTCTGGCTAAATCTCAAAAAACCATCCATTAAAATTTGAATTGATCTAAAGTTCCCCTTACAGAATAAAATCAGATCATCTACAAAACAAAGATTAACAAGATGCAAATGCTTACACATAGGGTGAAATCTGAACTCTCTATGTTGAGAAACTTGATTAAGAAGCCTAGTAAGATACTCCATAACCAACACAAACAGGAGAGGAGAAATTGGGTCTCCTTGCCTTAAACCTTTCCTCCCTGCAAAACTACCTTGTAATCTCCCATTCAACATAAGAGAATATGATGTATTTGCCAAGCATATCATTATCCACTGAATAAACCTACTAGGAAAACAGAAAGCAGACAGAATATCCTCCAAAAAAACCCAATCAATAGAATCATAGGCCTTACTAAGATCTATTTTAATCAAGCACCTGGGAGAAATAATCTTCCTAGTATAGCCACGAAGTAAATCTTGAAGAATTAAAATATTATGAGCAAGCTGTCTATTCTTGATAAAGGCTCCTTGATTTTGATGAATAAGCTTTGGAAGAATTTTAGCCAACCTGAAACATAGCATCTTAGAAATACATTTATATAGCGTATTACAGCAAGCTATGGGCCTATAATCAGCAGCTTAAGCAGGAGAATCAACCTTAGGAATAAGAGATAAAATGGTCCCATTCAACTTTGCCGAAATCTCACCATGCTCAAAGAACAGCAAAATCGCCTCAGAGATTTCTTCCCCTATATCTTTCCAAAGAGCTTTATAGAAACCAGAGCCAAAACCATCTGGACTCGGGCTCTTGATAGAAGAAATGCTAAATAACGACCTCTTAACATCCTTCTTAGTAAAAGGCTGAATCAATTCAAGTTGTTGCTCCAAAGTCAGGACTGACCCTTGCTGGAAACAAGTCAAATCAACCCGACTGGTTGCTGTGCTCCCCTTGCCAAGAAAGCCTTTGAAATGATTATAAAAATGAGCAATAACTTCTTCATTTTTTTCTACAATCTGACCCTCTTCATTCAAAAAATATGTGATTCGGTTGCTAATCCTCCTCTGCTTAAGACTAGCATGAAAAAAAGCAGTGTTCTCATCTCCAAATCAAAGCCAATTAATTTTGCTCTTTTGGCAAAGGAAACTCTCATACATTCTGGACTTACTATCAAACTCATTAAAAGCCTATTGCTCATCCTGCTGCAGAAAGCTCGAAGAAGGATTTTACTGTAACAAGAGCTGGGTCTGCTCATACTTCAGCTTAGCAGCTGCATAATGCTTGACAACATCACCTACTTTCTTTTGATTAAACTTAGACAACACAGGTTTGAGCCTCCTTAACTTTTGAAGAATCTGATGCAAACCAGAACCACCAGTTAACCCAATGACTCAGGACTTCACTCCGAAAATCCTTGTGATTAGCCCACATATTAAAAAACCTAAAAGTTCTGATCCCTGATACCTGAATGTGAACTATTTTGATAATACAATAACAGTGATCAGAATTTGTATCCCAATTAATACGAGCTTCTGACTCATCCATTTCAGTAACCGGTCTACCCCCAATACGATCATCAAAATAAAAAACAGCATTGAAATCCCCTACAATCAACCAAGGAAAAACTGAAAGCTGAGATAAAGCTAATTGAGACCAAAGGCCTTTCCTCTCCTCCACCGAGTTCCTGCCATAAACAAAAGACAAGCAAAATTTTTGGAAAACTCCCTTGATCTTCACTTCACAGTTTATAAGCTGGTCAATTAATTGTAACAGAGACTATATCCTCTTGCCAAACTAACAAAATTCTTCCCTCCACATCCATACTACTATACCAATTCCAACCCATGAAAACATTTCTCATCATCTCCTCTACCTTATTCCCTTTCAATTTAGTTTCAACAAAAGCCCCCAGACCTATTTTATTAACATAACAAAAATCCAACATGGACCTTTGCTTATTCCTACTATTTAAACCCCTTATGTTCCAACACAGTAAATTACACCCTTCCATTTGATTTTGGATCCTCTGGATTACACCTCTGAGACTTCTCTGTCTATTTCTCCTGCAAAATACTGTATTTGTTAGCTCTCAACGTCATGGCTATAGTAACAGTTTGCCTTGAACCTCATAATTTTTTAGGGGTAGACCATTTCAACTCCTATCCTGTCATAGACTTACTTGTCTCCATACCTGTTATTATCTGAGATTTTTTTCCACCCTGCAGATCTCCCATAACAGCCATCTGCTCTCCCTTGCCATCCTTCTGAGCATCCTTTCCAGCTACCGGACTAGGAAGTTCCTTAGATCCAGCCTCATCACCTAGCTCACACAAATCAGTTGATCCCCCAGTTTCCCCATTATTAGGACAAACTACCTTCTGTTTTGGCTTCCAGACTGCCTCTTGAGTATATTTTCAACTTGTTGCTGTATGGCCTAAATTTTTACAACACGAGCAATGGGTAGGAAGCCATTCATATTCTATAGCTTGTTCCATCAATTGACCACGTTCATTGATAAAATTAATACATTGAGGAATATGATCTGATATCTCAACATCCACGAGAACTCTAGCAAATTTCACCATTGACTTATCCTTAGTAACCTTATCCATAATCATAGGCTTACCTGTAGTGCTAACCAGAGCACTCAGGCTTTTAAGACCCCAATATTGAAGACCCAGGTCTGGCAATCTTATCCAGACCGGTACAGATTTCACCAACCTCATCTTATCAAGATCTGTCGACCAAGGCCTAAATAAAACAAGTTTTTTGTCAAAGTGAACCACACCAGATTCCAACACCATGTCTCGAGTTGCTTCATCCCGAAATTTAACTAGAGTATGACCTGCATTCATACAAGCAATTCTCTCTATCCCCAACTTGCCCCAAATACGATTAATAAATCCTTCAAACACAGCTAAAAGGGGATTGGCACCTAATACAACACATACCATAGCTGATTGCCAGAAATAAGCTTCCACTTCTATCTCCTCCTTATCAACTTGAGCTATCAACTTCCCATCTCTGACCAGGGGTTCCTCAAAATTGAGTCGAGCACCACCATGAGAAGCAAAAGCATCCTGAAAGTTATACCACTTTTCCTTAGCTAATTCTTGGAAGTCCTTCTCCTCTGTTTCATTCGCCCACAACCTAGACCCAGAAGTAGTCCCATGCTTGTGCCCATCACAATTCACCAGAGAATGGACCTCCCCAACCTCTGGAAAATCATCAACCGTATCAGCAAACACCTCCTCCAAGAGATCCTCCCTCACCTCGTCTTCTACCTCCACTCTATCATGAGTATTCTTGACTGTGCTCCTTTCAATCGGAGATGATCTGAGACCAGCCTTCTGAGAAATTTTCTTACGCCTCACCATGGGGAGAGAGAAAACCAATCGCACGCCTAAATCGCACGATATTTATTTTTCTAATACTATTTTTAATTTTATAATGAGCTTATTTTATGAATTTTATTCGATCTCCACCGTTGGTTTAACATAGTCAACAACTTAATGGGGCCTCGAGGCGCTTTGATTCCTCCCCCTATGGAAGGTGTTCATTAGTTATTTTGACAAGGTTAGATCTCGAAAGATTGATAATTATATGTCAAATTCTACTAGACTCACCCCTACGGTGACTACTAGGACTAAATCTATGATTATCGAAACCGTGGGTCTAGCTCATAAAATAAGAGATTTTGTTTTCTTATTTTGATCGAATAGTAGGTTACTAATAATGGTGTCCATTATTAAATGAGTTTACAACTCTATTTAACTAGTGGTATTTTTGACTCTCGCCAACCGGGACAAGGATATCATAGATTAGTTAAAAACCTAAAGAAATAGAGATATGATTGTTTTTAGTATTTTTTCTCATCTCTTACATATATTTGGTATATGTTGTGCTATTTCTTCAAATTTGTGTGAATAGAAGTTTTATTGAGCAAGTGTGATTGATTTCTATTTTATTGGTGATTTGTAGTTTTAAGTTAAGTAGGGTCTGTGTCTACTCCCATCCTTTCTCAACTTTCGATGGAGAAACTCACCGGAGAAAACTTCCATAATTGGAAGCAGAATATCAACATAGAGTTGATAGGTGACAACTTTGAGTTTGTCATGATTGAGGAATCCCCAGAACGAGCACCGTGTCCACACGTTAGTGATGGCACCGTCAATGCTTGAGATGGTACCGTAAATCCTTGGATAACACCGTCTCTGCACGTTCATGATGGCACCGTAAATTCTCGGATGGCACCGTGTCTGCACGTTCGTGCTCAACTCAACTATGGTCTGACGCAACTCATGAAGGAGCTTCAGATTATTGAACCTGTCATGGGTGGACCTAGTAAAGGAGGTGAAATTATGACTACTGATGTTGCTGCTGATCTAACTAAGGTTGAAGCTCATCAAGCTTCATCTTCGAAAGCTGGAAACAAGAGGAAAGGTGGGCAAAACAACAACCCCAAGCCTGCAAAGGCTGCAAAGGCGAGTGCACAACCAAGTGCACAGACGCCTAAGGGGAAAAACAAGAAAAACAAGAAAGGTAAAGGTAAATGTTTTCACTGCAAACAGAAGGGGAATTGGAAACAAGATTGCCCCAAGTTTCTAGCAGATAAAAACAAAGGTAATTATTATAGTTCATTTATCTTGGAAACATGTGTTTTAGAGAATGATAACTCTGTTTGGATTATTGATTCTAGATCTAGTAACCATGTTTGTAACTCTTTACAGCTTCTTGAATCGTGGGAGGAAGTGAACGAAGGCGGCTTAAAGCTTAGAGTTGGGAACAGAGCGTTCGTTGCGGTTCAAGCTAAAGGAAGAGCTCGTTTGAAGTTCGGAAATAAATTTTTAATTTTAAAAGATGTATTTTTTATTCTGGATTTTAGTAGAAATTTAATTTCAGTTTCCATGATGCAATTAGAACGATTTGTTATGACTTTCACAAGTTTTAATATATCTATTTCTTTCAATTGATCACAATTGTGTTTTGCATGTTTGGAAAACAGGCTTTATATTATGTGACCTAATGAACCCTTCACTCTTAATAATGATTTAATCTAAGTTGCTAAACCTAGGACCAATAAACGTCAAAAGACCGATAACAATAATATGACGTATTTATGGCACTTGAGACTAGGTCACATTGGCTATAATAGGATTCAAAGACTTACAAAGGATGAACCTTTGAGGGAACTCACCTTAGGTGAATTACCTATCTATGAATCTTCTCTAGAAGGTAAACTGACCAAGCGTCCATTCTCTGCAAAGGGTGATAGGGCCAAAGAACCAATTGGTCTTGTGCATTCAGATGTTTGTGGATCTTTGAATGTACAAGCCAGGGATGGTTTTAATTATTTCTTCACTTTCATTGATGATTACTCTAGATACTCATGTCTTTACCTAATGCATAGGAAATCATAAACATTTTCAAAGTTTCAGGAATTCCTAGCAATGGCTCAGAACCAATTAGGTAAAACGTTAAAGATCTTGCGATCTGATAGGGGTGGAGAATATTTGGATATGCAGTTCCAAGATCATTTAACTGAACTTGGGATTTTATCACAACTTACTGCCCCAGGTACTCCGCAATAAAATGGTGTAGCGGAACGCCGGAACAGAACTTTATTGGAAATGGTTAAATGCATGCTTAGTTACTCAACTTCACCAACTTCGTTCTGGGGACATGCAATTGAAACCGCGAACGACATTCTCATTGTCATGCCATCTAAATAAATCCCCAAAACTCCTTTAGAATGCTGGAATGGTCGTGAACCTAGTTTATGCCATTATAAAAATCTGGGGGTGTCCCGCTTACGTCCTGAGGAAAAAGGAGGGAAAGCTAGAACTGCGAACTGAAGTTTGCATGTTTGTTGGTTATCCTAAAGGTACTCGGGGTGGACTTTTCTATAGTCATTCAGAAAAGAAAGTGTTTACTTCTACAAATGCTACTTTTCTGGAAAATGACTATGTCCAGAACTTTAAACCTCGTAGCAAAGTAGTTTTGGAGGAGATGGTTAAAGAATTGAATCCAACTAATTTTTCATCGTCATCAATGTGAGTTGATGATGAAATTCCCATTCTTCATGTACAACTAACGCAAGTCAATTTAAATGAAGAAAGTACCACTATTCTTGAGCAAACAGTCACAGAGCCTCGTCGTAGTGGGAGGGTTTCTAGGAACCCAATTCGCTATGGTATGGATGGTGAAACCAATATGGTTGTTGGTGACACTAGTGATGATGATCTTTTGTCTTTCAAACAGGCAATGGCTAGCCCTGAAAAGGAACTATGGCTCGAAGCCATGAAACAGGAAATGGAGTCCATGTACTCAAATTCCGTCTGGGATCTTGTGGAAGCACCTAGTGACTTTAGGGCCATTGGGTGCAAGTGGATCTACAAGAAGAAACGAGGTGTTGATGGAAATATTGAGACTTATAAAGCTCGATTAGTGGCAAATGGTTATACCCAAAGAGAAGGTGTGGACTATGAGGAAACTTTTAGTCCGGTAGCCATGCTCAAATCCATTCGCATCCTCCTATCCAGAGCAGCCGCTCTTAACTATGAGATTTGGCAAATGGACGTCAAGAAAACTTTTCTTAATGGAAAGCTTGACGAAGTCATTTATATGGTTCAGCCAGAAGGATTTAAAGTATCTGGACAAGAAGGAAAAGTTTGCAAGTTGAATAGGTCCATCTATGGACTTAAGCAAGCTTCTCATTCCTGGAATCTTAGGTTTGATGAAATAATCAAAACCTATGGCTTTGAACAAAATATTGATGAGCCCTGTGTTTACCAACTGAAGGCAAATCAAATAGTGGTATTCCAGGTTCTTTTTGTAGATGATATCTTACTCATTGGAAACAATGTTAAGAAATTATCAGATGTGAAGAATTGGCTGAGCACTCAATTCCAGATGAAGGATTTGGGTGAAGCAAGTTATGTTCTAGGTATCTAGATCATCAGGGATAGAAAGAACAAACTTTTAGATCTATCTAAAGCAGCTTACATTGATAAATTGCTTGAACGTTTCTTAATGACAAATTCCAAGAAAGGGCGTCTACCGTCCCGCCATGGAATTCATATTTCAAAGAAGTAGTCTCCCCAGACTCCTGAATAGGAAGATACATTGAGGTAAGTTCCTTACGCATCTGCAGTTGGAAGTCTGATGTATGCCATGTTGTGTACTAGACCAGATATCTGCTATGCAGTGGGAGTAGTGAGCAGGTATCAGTCAAACCTAGGACCGTAACATTGGATAACAGTTAAGCATATCGTGAAGTATTTGAGACGGACTAGGGATTATATGTTAGTCTACAAGGATGGTGTTCTAAACCTTGTAGGCTACACCGATTCAGATTTTCAGACTGATGTCGATGACAGGAAGTCTACTTCTGGAATGGTGTTTACTCTAAGGGGTGGAGCTGTGAGTTGGAGAAGCGTAAAGCAGTCTGCAATCTCAGATTCCACCATGGAGGCTGAGTACATACAAGAGCGATAACTAACTCAAAAGCACCTCGAAGTCACAAGAGGAGTAAGCATATAGAAAGGAAGTATCACATTATTCGAGAATATGTGGCCAGGGGATATGTGGAGGTTATGAAGATTGCAACTGAAGACAATCTTGCGGATCCATTTACAAAGACACTACCAGAAGCTACATTTGATAAGCATATCAAGGAAATGGGATTAGTAGAATTAAGACATTAGTTTCAATTAGTGCAAGTGGGAGTTTGTTGGGGTTTTATGCCCTAATTAAAACCCAAATTCTTTGTAATCTCATTTTATTATCAATAAAAGAATAGAAATCATTTTTTGACTTGGTTAATCACTTTGCTCACATGTTTTATTTTCATGATTATTTGTTTAATATAAACTTCTATTAAATCCCGAGCATATAGCTAATCTTATTTATAGTGACGTAATCACAGTGGAATATAAATATGATTACATGTTCAAAATAAGTTAGTCCTAAGATTAGTCAGTGCACAGGATTTACACTAACTTGCCAATCTGCGATATGATCTACTTACACATTACAGTGTTATGTTCTTTCCAGAACATTAGCAAAGTAGATGAGATCGGATGTATTTGTTACATCGGACAAGACCGATATTGACAGTTGATAAGATAAGTAAACATATCGTTATTATCTATTCTAGTCATATCATTTAGTTGACCATAGGTCAGTTCAATGTCAATTCTGAGTGGTTAGTATTCTAGCTGATTGTATTATTTGAGTTCTTTGACTTGATCGTTACCAGCTTACCCTACGGACTAGCCCATACTTACATCTTGGGAACTCGGTAGTATAATTGAGTGGGAGTGTTAATCATAGATATGAACATCTATAGCTTCTGATAAAGAAGTGAAACAATGGTTTCTTTTAGTTTGGTTAAAGGTGTTAAATGATAGATATCTCATTTCAGTAATTAAATTAGTTTACTGAAATATCATTTACAAGGAACTAAGTGTTTTAAGGATAAAATACAATGAGGGGTAAAATGGTATTTTAGTCCTATCTCATTGTAGACCGTCTATAGAGGATTGAGTGGCAATTATGGTTGTAACAATGGATAATTAATAGTGTATCTATATTTGTTATAGAGTGTTCTATGAATTCAAGAGTACAATTCCGAGTCTATAGTGGAGTCACGAGGAATTAATAAGTTAATAAATTTATTTGTTAGATTTATGATAACTTATTGGAGCTTGATTTCATAGGCCCATGATCCCCATTGTACCTTGGATAAAATCATCTAGATAGTCTCAATTATTTGATTTAATCATCAATTAGAATTATCAAAGTTGACCAGGTCAATTTTGGATAGTTTCATAGAGTTGTGTAATTTTGAGAAGAAAAGAGAAATTATGGCAGATTTATTAATTAAGATAAATTGGTATCTAAATTAATAAATAAATTTAAATCAAGGTTCAAATTATAAATAATTAATTTGATAAAGGATTTAAATAATTATTTAATTAATTAAATTAATAGAAAATAATACATGCCTTGATTTTAAGAACAATGGGCTTATAATCAAATGAGAAATTTCACAGGCCTATAGCCCATGATAATTTCGACCTAAGGCTTCAAAATGGATATTATTTTATTAATTTTTTAATTAAATTAAATGGTCTAATTGAGTCTATAAAAGGAGTGCTTAGAGAGAATTCAAAACCTAAGTCACAAGTCAAATTTTCTGATAGTTTTAGATTCTCTCTAAACACAAGTCCTTTTCTAAGCCTCTTTTTTATTTTCTCTTCTTCTCTCTATATCTGTCTCATGTGTTGAGAATTGCCCACACTAGTCTAGGTGGTTCTAAGGATACATTAGAAGGCTGTGAAGAAAATAGAAGATTGGTTCAGTTTCTTGGTAATACTCTGCGACAGAGAGGATACAAGAGTTAGAGAAACTAAAGGAAGGACTCTTTAATTCTGCTGCATATACTGTAAGTATTCTATTCTTTGTTTCTCTTTGAATTCAATTTTAGAAACATGTTTTAGGCTATCTCGTATTAATTTGGTTAATATTAGATATACATAAAAATAAATAAAGATCCTATATAAGTTTTACCAACAATACATACTTCTGGAGCATGGATACATGAAACACATTGTGAACCCCTGATAGAGCTGGAGGCATCTCCAATCTTTAAGCTACTTCTCCAACCCGTTCTAGAATCTCAAAGGGGCCAACAAACCTAGGGCTCAGCTTGCCCCTTACACCAAACCGTTTCACCCCTCTCAAGGGAGAAACTCTGAAGAACACATGGTCACCAACTTAAAACTCTACTCTCCTGTGTCTCAAGTCTGAGTAACTCTTCTGCCGACTCTGGGAGGCGAGCATTCTAGCTCTAATTTTCTCAATCCCCTCATTGGACCTATATATCTCCTCTCACCCATCTTATCCCAATGGATAGGTGATCTGCACTTCCTCCCATATAACATCTCATACGAAGCCACTCCGATAGTCGCCCAATAACTGTTATTGTACGAAAACTCCATCAAAGGGAGATACTTACTCCAAGATCCCCCAAAATCTAGCACACAGGCTCGTAACATATCCTCTAGTATCTGAATCATCCTTTGAGACTGTCCATCCATCTAAGGATGATAAGCAGTACTAAACCACAACTATGTACCCATAGCTTTCTGCAAGCTCTCCCAAAACTTGGAGGTGAAGGTGGGGTCCCTGTCAGATACTATCGATCTCGAAGCCCCATGTAATCATACAATTTCCTTAACATATAATTCAGCATACTGCTCCACAGTATAAGTTGTCCTAACAGGAAAAAAGTGGGCGGATTTGGTAAACCTATCCACATCACCCACACCGAATCATGTTGTCCCACGGTCTTTGGTAATCCAACCATGAAGTCCATGGTTATATCTTCCCAATTGCAACAACCCCGCTGGCCTCTGATGTTCAGCCTTTACTTGGTGACAAGTCAAACATTTGGCCATATAATCCACCACATCTCTCTTTATTCCAGGCCACCTATACAGAGTTCTGAAATCTTGGTACATCTTCGTCATATCCGGATGTAAAGAATAGGAAGTGGTATGAGACTCATCTAAAATCTCTCACCGAATATCAAAATCCATCAGAAAACAATTCCGACCCTTGTACTTCAGTAATCCCATCTACGAATTAGAAAAGTCTTTAGCTGGTCTGGCTAAGATGCCCTCTTTGTGCTTTCTCAACTGGGGATCCTCCCTTTGTGCCTCCTTGATCCTCTCAAGGAGTGTAGACTGAAGAGTGATGTTGGCTATCTAACCAACCACCAACTCTATACCTGCTCTAGTCATCTCTTTAGCAAACTTATCTGATCTCTACCTCAAACTGAACAACTGTCCTAGGCCCTTTCGACTCAGTGCGTGAGTCACCATATTGGCCTTCCCATGATGATATAGAATATCACAATCATAATCCTTTACCAATTCTAGCCAACGTCTCTAGCCCATATTCAAATCCTTATGAGTAAAGAAATACTTCAAACTCTTATGGTCGATGTATATTTCGCACTTCTCGTAATATAAATAATGTCTCCAAACCAAAATGGCAAATACCATCGCCGCCAATTCCAAATCATGTGTGGGATACCTCTGCTCGTATTCCTTCAACTGTCTTGATGCATAGACTATTACCTTTCTGGCTTCCATCAGTACACACCCAAAACCCTATCTGGAAACATCACAATAGACTACAAATTTCTCATTGTCTGATGGCAGACTTAATACTAGAGCGGTGATTAGTGGCCACTTCAATTCCTTGAAACTGTTCTCACACCTTTCTGCCCATACATACTTAGTCTTCTTATGCATCAATTCGGTTCGTGGCATGGTTATCTTGGAGAATCCCTCGACGAACCACCAATAATACCCTGCCAATCCCGAAAAGCTCCTAACCTCCAGTACACTACTCGACCTGGGCCAATCCCTCACCGCCTCAATCTTACTTTGGTCAACCAGAATATCCTCCTTACTGAAAATATGACCCAAAAATGTTACTTGGGGTAGCCAAAACTCACACTTGCTGAACTTAGCATATAACCTATGCTCCCTCAATCGCTATAATACTAGGCGTAGATGTTGCTCATGCTCTGTCTCTGACTGAGAGTATACCAGTATGTCGTCAATGAATACGATCACAAACTTGTCCAGATAATCCTTGAAGACCCTATTCATCAAGTCCATAAAGGATGCTAGGGCGTTGGTTAATCCAAAGGACATAACCAGGAATTCATAGTGTCCATACCTCATGCATAAAGTAGTCTTTGGTCTGTCCTCCTCTTTAATCCTTAACTGGTGGTAGCCTGGCCGAAGAACAATCTTACAGAACACTGTCTTCCCCTGTAGCTGGTCAAACAAGTCATCAATCCTAGGTAGTGGATACTTATTCATAATGATCAACTTATTCAGCTCTCTGTAGTCAATACACATCCTTAAGGATCCATCCTTCTTCTTGACGAACAACACTGGAGAACCACATGGCAAAAAACTCGGTCTGATGAATCCCAAATCCAATAACTCTTGCAACTGAATCTTCAGTTTCTTCAACTCTGCCGGATCCATTCTATAAGGTGTCCTAGATACTGGCTCCGCCCCTGGCACCAACTCTAAGACAAACTCGATCTCTTGATGTGGCGGCAACTCTAACAAATATGCAGGGAGGAAATTAGGAAACTCACATACCAGTCTGGTCCAACCGACACAACTCTAGAGGTATCCATAATGTCTGCTAGATATCCTATGCAACCCTCTTGCATCAAGTCTCTAGCCTTTAGTGCCGAAATCATAGGTACTCGCGGTCTGCTCACTGTCCCCAGGAATACAAAAGGTACCTCCCCTTCCGGTTCAAAGGTCACCATTCTATGCTTGCAGTCAATCGTCACCCCATAGTTTGATAACCAATCCATCCCTAGGATCAGATCAAAGTCATCAATCGCTAACTCAATCAGATCAACATACAACTCCCTACTGTCTATTTCTACTGGCAATGCTTTAGTCCATCTCCTAGAGACTACCAGTTCCCCAATCGGCAAAAAAGTCCCCTAGCATACAAATCACTAGGTCTACACAGCTGATCTATCACTCTAGCATAAACAAATGAATGAGTAGCCCTTGAGTCAATCAATACAGTAAAAGAAGAACAAGCACTAGAAAACTGACCTGTCATGACCGAGGGGCTAGACTCAACCTCAGTTTTGGTCAAGGTAAATACTTTGGCAGGAGTGAGACTGTCACTCTGTTCTGGCTCTTCCTTCTTGGCTTGTGGGCAATCCTTCCTCAAATGACTAATGCTCCCACAAGTAAAGCAGGCCCTGATCCTGCACTCTCCCTGATGTCATCGTCTACATCGAGGACACACTGGGAAACTCATCCCATTGTCTCCCCCACCCGAACGACCACTGAAAGCACCCCGTGCCCTCCTGTCTGAGCAAGGAGGAATAGAAGAGTCTAGGGCCTTTCTCTTCTACTCATTGGGACCACTACCCCGGATAGATCCAGTAAAAGGAGGCATTGTCCTCCGAGCATCGTGCCTAACAACGCTCTTTCTCCATATCTGATACTCGGCCCCCTCAGTTGTAAGGGCCTTGTCCACTACCTGTGCATAAGTTGTAGTCCCCGGATCCAAAGTTATCTTGACGTCACATGCGATCATGACATTCAATCCCCGCACAAACTGATCTCTTTGTGCCATGTGAATCAGCACCAAATCTGGCGCAAACTTCGCTAACCAGTCAAACTTAAAAGCATACTTAGTAATCGTCATCCGATTTTGAGTCATGTTGCTAAACTCATCTACCTTCGCATCTCGGACTACGACACTGTAATACTTCTCATTGAAAATGTTTCTAAACTCTTCCTAGGTCATTAATGTGATGTTCTTTATCTGAGACACAACATCCCACCAGGTGCGGGCATCTTCTCTCAACATGTAGCTGGCGCAAGCTACTCTCTCATTCCCTTCCACTCTCATGAAATCCAGGATGGAAGAAATCATGTTCATCCACTACTCTATCAGCAGTGTGTCTGGACCACCCTCGAAGGTGGGAGGATGCTGCTTCCTGAACCTCTCATTCAAGGGTTCCCATCTATTCTCCACAGTAGGCTGGGCTGGCACTGGTGCCACAGCTTGTGGAACATGTAACCTAATGCCCTGAGGAGGGGCCTGTTTCCTTAATTACTGAAGCTCTTCTTCTGTTTGGTGAAGTCTAGCTTCTATCTCAGCAAATAATTGTTGCCAATTCGGTGGGGGCAGGTGGAGGGTCCTAACCCTTGTTGTCATCCTCGACCCTATTGCCGCGGAGTTTGATTGATCGCCAAGGCATTACCATAATATGCCTGCAATCAATGGCACTGCTTATTAGGCATGATAACAACATCCAAAACCACCTCCCAAGTTCATCAATTAACCACAACCAGCAAATCCACATATCACGGATAGCATACAACAATCAAGGGGGCCATGCCCTAGAATCATGCATATGTCAGCTCATTCATCATGCTCTATTTAAATATTTAGGCAAATAGGGAACTTTAACAAGCAATCAAGCATATAATTTATTAAATACCAACCAATCCTGAGTCGAGCTTCTCACTTGTAGTGAGCAGACATGTTTGGTCGATCTCTAGGAACCATAAACCTTGGCACGCTTTGATACCAAGTTGTAACGCCCTACTTCCTTAGACTCGTTACTATGTGAGTTAAAAATGTGCCATTATCTCGCTAATCGAGGTTTTAGGTTAAAAGTGTAGCTAAACTGAAATAAAAGTCGTTTCAAGACATTAAATATAAAAATGTGGCCATTCATTGAAATTGTAGAGAGTTATACATTTGGGATCCCAAAATACTATTTAGAAAATAATTTACAACACAAAAATATTGTTAAAGTCGACCTAAGCGACAGATCAACCAATACATTACATCTTCCTAAAATAACCCTAGCTGTGGCAGCCAGGTAAGCCGATCATGGTTGGTCGACCCTTCCTTTACCCTTACTTGCACCATAGAGCACCCATGAGCCAAAGCCCAGCAAGAAAACTCAACACAAAACATATAACATATGCATAGCAGTCAACAATATACAACAAAATAGCCAGCAGGCTAAACACATAGCTGCCAACGCCGTCCCAGGTGCTTCACCGAGCCTCGGGTTTGTGGTCTTCACCAAGAGGGTGGCTCTAGCACCCTAGGATGGTCTCATCCTAACGGCCATCACTCAGCGAGCTCAACTTCGATCCCGGCCCCTTGCCGTACTGCGCTTCTTATCGTTCTTGGCCTTCGTTGTTCTCGGCCTTTGTCGTTTCCGGCCTTCATCGTTCACTCACAAATATGCATCACATAACACATTATCAACATATATTTAGACACATACTGAATATAAACATTAGGGCCATGCACTGCAATACAAACAATTGGGCTACGCCTTACAATACAACCAATAGGGCCACGCCTTGCTCTAAGGGTACAACAGTTTCCTTACCTGTGTTCCGAGCTATCTGAGCACTGAAATCCAAAGCACAGTCCTCTAACCCGAGCCACGTTGAAAACCTAGTCACAACATATTCATAATAACCATCCATCGAGCTCTAATCCAATAAATAACTTTGGAATATTAATCTAGCCTTCAGGACCTTGGATTCTACAAAACCGGGTAGTAGGATCCTTCCCGAGCCTTAACATTTGAGTTCCTGAGCTAAAAAACCTTCAATAAACCATTATTTTGCATTTTCGCTGCGACTATGCGCCTTAAGGGCTGCGGCGCACTTAAGATAGAGGAAAAATGCCTCTCTGCTAAGGGACACAGGCCGCAGCGTGCCATACCTTGTGTCGTGGCGCGCCTCAGCAAACATAGGCTTTCCAGCCTCTTCGAACACACGGGTGGCGGCGATGGAAGAATAGGGCCGCAGTCTGAGCCCCCAAACCCAGAAAATTAACATTCTTCCTGCATTTTTCCTCGAGCCTAAACCCCAATTTTATACCCCAAACATCAATTAAACTCAGAATCCGGCCTAGACTTCCTTTCCACGCAACTTAGACTTCATAACAATCTCAAAAACAAATCATATACTCATCAAAACTTAAAACGAAGCTGAATTCTACCTTCCATGCATACTTACAGTTATAGCAAGAATTCTAACAGAAACAACCAACATCAATTCTTACCTCAGTGATATCTCAAACCCTGAGCTATTTTCTCAATTCTTCAAGCTTCTAGCCTCCGAAATCCAGACTTGAATCCTTAATCTCTGGATAATTTTCTTCAAAAACCTCTAACTTCATTGAGAGAAGGAGTGAGTCAAGACAGAAAAGACTGAGAGTTGTTGTTTGTCCTACTCCTTAGTTCCAGTAGTTTCTCAAGCCATTAGCTGCCTAAGTGTATATCTAACCTTAAGAAAAAATACCAAACCGCCCTTAAGCTTATCTAAACCCATAAGTGCCACTACGGTCAATGTTTTCATTTACCATGTCTAGCTAATTCCTCAAGTGTTCCTATAAATCCCCGTTTAGTCCCGACATGTCCAAATCTGTAACGCCCTACTTCCTTAGAGCCATTACTAAGTGATTTTTAAGACAAAACAGTGCAATGAACTCGCTAACCGAGGTTTTGAAACAAAAGTGTGTCTAATAAAAAGTTAAGGCTGTAATCTTTGAAAGTGCGTTGACTTAATAAAAACTTCTAGTATTAAACAATTGGGATCCCAAAATAAGGTTTGAAAACTATTTACATCTTGAAATAAGTTTACAGTTGATCAGTTCTAAAAATCATAGATTATTACAGCCATTTTCAAACAAACCCCCAACCAAAGCAGTCGGGCAGGCCAAACATGTACGCGTCGCTTCACGCTCTCCGTACTCATGGTTGGTTGACTCAGACATTGCCCTTACCTGCAACACAGAGCACCCGTGAGCCGAAGCCCAGCAAGAAAACTCATGCAGAACATAACATATGCAATGTATACAGTTTATCATAACAGATGATCCACAAATAAACAAGTCAACCATTAGACTAAGCAAACACGGCCATGCCGCCCCAGAAACCTTACCAAAGCCCTGGGGTATCGGTTCTCACCGTAAGGATAACTCATGTATCCACCGGGCCCTGCCCTGACTATAGCATCCCATGTGCTAGGTGTTACTTCCGGCCCCGCTGCCGTACCCGGCCTACGCTGTTCTCGACCCTTGCCGTTCAATTTACTATAATCACACATATGGTATAACACAACAACATTCCAACAAATATTAATTCATTTAAGTCTACACCCTAACATGTAATGCAATATAGGGCCATGCCCGGCAATCATCTCATCATGCAATATAGGGTCGTGCCCCGCAATCACACTATGGGCCCACACCCTATCCTACGGGTGATATAGTTTTCTTACCTGTATTTCGAGCCTCCTGATGCACTCACGCCGCGAGCACGGTCCTCTAGCACGAGCCTCTCCAATATCCTAGTCACAACACACAAGAAACACCCTCAACACTAATCAAATCCAAAAACCGCTTCCCGGGACCAATCCCACACTCTCGGGACTCCCAAATCCCTAAAACAATTCATCGGAACACCCCCCGAACCCCCGGAGCAAAAGCTCAAAAATGCAAATTTCCAACCCCTGAAAATGGCCTAGCGCCGCAGCGCTGCCCTATAGCGCCGCGACGCCCAACAAGACAGAAAGCCACCCTCGCCTGGACACAGCCTCGAGCTGCGGCGCCCAAGAACAGGGCCGCGGCGCTCCTTCGCGAACCCAGAAAACTGGGTTTTCTCTTGCGTTTCCACCGAGCTAAAACCTTCCCAAATAAAACCAAACCAATACCCAAACCCCAAAATCACTTTCAAACAACAAATAGACCATCTAACAACCCATAAACATCATCAAAGACATCCAAACACATAATCAAATCCCCAAAATCCACATCCTTGATTTCAATTTCAGAAAAATAAAAAAACTCAAAGTTCAAACTTAAACCATGCTCAAATTTCTTAACCCATAACATAATCAAGCCTTAAATGTGTATAAAATTCCTTACCTCATATGGAGAATCCATCCCTAAGCTTCCTTCATCTCCTAGGTCTCCAATTCAGCTCCTCCACTCATCTTCTTCTTCTTCATGCCCTAGCTTTTCCCTCTCTTTTCTCTTCTCTTCAAACTCTATCAAGACCAAAATGACTAAGCCCCAAACCGTGTACCCCATATAACCCAGCTGCCATTTATCTAATTCCCAACCAAATGACCATTTTGCCCCTCCTTGCCTATCCTTTCCTACCTAAACCTCAAGGGCACTTAAGTCCTTTCATTTCTATTTCATTTCTACCATTTTCTTTCTAAAACTTGTTACTCTCAGCAGTAACTAATGGTTACCCAGGTTACTAAATCTCCAATAACCATTACCCGCTAAATCTCAACTTAACCATAAAATTCCCGAGGTACCCCTAGGCTCCTCCTGAGCAGGGTATAGAAATCCCGTTGTGACACTTGAGTTAACTAGCTCTCTAGGACCGTCTCGGCACGTGCATCACAATAACAAAACCACACTCACGTGGTACAATTCACAGAATACAATTATCACATATCAATACAGTTATGCCCAACATGGACAAAATTACAATTACGCCCTTCTAACACGATCCGGGCCTACATGCATACTAATATATGTAGTCATGCATCTCAGATAAACAAATAGCCAAATAACATGCTTTAAATCATAACCATGCATTTAACTCATAAAATCACACATAAATCCCAACCTGCCCTCCTGGCACACTAATCAAGGCCCTTAAGCCTTATTAGCGATTTTGGGTCGTTACAACTATCCCCTCCTCATAAAAATTTTGTCCTCAAAATTTATCCAAACACACCAGTCAGAAAACTCGCAACTCTGACCATAATTTCCAAGGCCCACCGCCTTTACTTTACTTTTCAACAACACTCTCACAAGAGTAACAATCTTGCCCCTCAAGATTTTGTCTAATAGCCATACTCTCGATATCTTCTTGTTTACACCGCAACCCTGCTGAAACCTCAGGGTCTGCCTAGATTACGATGACCAATTCATCGTCTTATTCCTGATTCCAGAGATACTCAAAAGTCATCACCTCTACTAGGTGGGATCAGCTTGAAGGCCTCGCCGGCCTAACTCTTAGTACAACTTCAGAATTTTATGATGAATCAAGAGTCAGAACTCTCCCTTTCTCCTCTGAACACCTTACAGATCCTCGTCTGTTATTACGCAGAGATGCAACTCTTTCCTTCCGGAGTTTTATTTCCTCATAATTTAACAATTTACGAGCTCTTCATTCTTTCAAATAGGCAGACACTCCTGCCTTAAGAATTCCAACAGCCTCTCCGGCTTTCTCTCTGAGCCATTGCCAAATAGTAGTATCCACTATCCTTCACCTCTTATCATGTCCTATGTCGTGTTACATTAACAAGACACTAGCAACTGCCACCACGACTAACTCGTCAGGGATTACACTTCCCTTAATACCTCAAGTATTCGCCTACTCGGCGCTCAATTCTTTAAGATATCCGATAACTTTCAGACTGCCATTTCACTTGTAATCAACTGATAATTCCAGGTTCCCACTCTGTTCTTTTCGTTCTCTAGGTCCATTCCAAAATTTAAACTACTAAAGGGTCTCAATTCGATATCATCGACGCTCCATCCTGAAACCAGTTCACTCGACCCAATCAACATTAACTCAAAAAACTGAGTTAAAACTTTTCATGTCCAAATACCTTACTTAAGGTCTAATGTGGTCTATTCCCATGATACACTACCACATCACCTAAACTCTGTCACCCGCTCAGCCCTCCCGGTACAACGTACCCTAGGAGGTGGGATGATGTCCATTCAGAATCCTCATTCAAAACCATATCCTACCTGGATCCTTCACTCGATCCTGGTATCCTACTGTACCACCATGACAGGGTCCTTCCCTGTTTCAACTCAAGCCAACACTTCGGATTCCATAGCTCAGTGACACTCACCAGCTAACCCTTACCTATTAACATTATGCCGATCTCAGTCGTTGCTTTGTCTACCCCATTATAATCTATGGCGCTATTCCCCGACTGACACACGCCTCACAGCTAGGAGTTCCGCCTCCAATTATATCTCCCCTCGCTCAATCGAGGATTCAAACACTGATCATCCGTCAGTCACTTTTCACCACATCTGGGTCTCAACGTTATCTTTCTTACTAATACCCAATACTCAAGCATCTTATGATATCCATAACTGTCAACTTAATGCTCCAAGTATATCAACCGTGTTCATTCTTTCTTCTCCCGCAAGGTTCGATCCATTCTCGCGTCAATTTATTCCTGGGCGTGCCCAATCATGGTACACTCCCACATTTCCATAACCCTACCATAGATGAGGTCCTTTATGCAATCACTCTTTACTTAACCAAAACACACGCAAATTCCATCATCGTCCGTAACCAATCAAATCTTACCTTGTCTTCTGAATTTCTTTCTGATTTGACACCACTCAGTCCGTCTAACCTCAAGTTTTACTGTTCTTCTCATCTCTGATGTAGTTGTCTCCGGAGGTGCTTGTGCAATAGATGACGCGCTTACCAGTCTTGCCATGCTTTCTGTTCTTCAAACGTTCTTCACCAGCTTCTTTGTGACTTCCGATCAAACCTCCTCATGCCTGTCCTTTCTCCTTGTAGCTCTAATTTGAGTACTCCTGATGACGGCCAAACTAACACTCCGTAGAACCTTACCTGTGACTCTGCCTTCTGTGTACAACGTCTTCAGCATAACCATTGCTCACCATTTCCGTATAGGAGTAATCCGCATGCACTGCTCGTGAGCTTGAAGGGACTTGCCCATACCGCTCACGCATTCTCTGCCTAAAGAACTTACCCGTGCTGCTGCAACTTGAACCATTCTAGAGTCTTTGTTACCAGCTCCTCACACCCTACCTGGTGCAAACTAGACAATTCCTGAAATGTTTCTATCCTTGGTTTCAGCTGGCAATAATCAGGTCATAGATCAACTCTTGGAGACATCGTCCCATCTCGTATCCAACATTGTACTTTTCGTTCTAACCCGACGATGCTAGCAATCCTCGCAGTACAACACTCTGGCTACTCCAGGGCCAAATTCCTTCGATTACTTCAATAGTTTTCTGTCAGTCAGAACCATCTTTTACAACACTCCGTGTACCCATCCTATCTGTAGTCTGACCTTGAAGTATCCCCCAATCTTTCTTTACATACTCACCTACTTTTCCCACTGGTCTGCTCAGTTTCCATTCATTCTCACTAACATTCTCCAGATGATATTCTTTACAATCCATGGTTATTCCTTAACTGATTAACTTTCTCACTATGAGTTCATAATCACTTGCTTCCCAATTCATCTGCCAAAAGTTTCTAATTCATTCTCAATAAGTATTACCATCCTCAGCCTCTCATATGGCACCCTTGAGGCAACCCTCTATGTCTAACTCCCTCTCTGAACATTCTCAACACAGAGCTCTTCCAGTTCGTTACATGACCAAAGCATACACCAGCTAGTTTAATACTCATCCTCGAGGAATCCACCTCGAACTTCGACTGTATCGATGCATTCTAGTTCTTCGTTCCCTCACCATGGGAAATCCATCCTAACATATCGAGTCATCCTATGTAGAAGTCATGCCTTCACCTGACCTCCTCTCAGGTGGCATCCTTTCACTCATGCATACCAATAACCTCCCTGGTTCCTATCGCCATCTTGATAACTAGCTTCTCACTCAGGCTTCTTTCCAAACTCAAATTAGGTGCCCAAGCACTGTCTGGGGTCCTTTCACCTCAAAAGTGAGAATCCGACCTCGCTGCGTTCTATCAACAAAACTACCATCTTATCAACCAGACCTTTCCCCTTTTTTTTGCCAATTCCAGAAGCCACAACCCCATCCGGGGTTCTTTTAACTTGATTATCACAAATCTATCTTCACTAATTCCATCAAAGGAAGCACTGCCCTTGCGGCTCCATCACTCATGCTCTAATCGTCAACCATCAGTTCCTCGAACAACATGGCCCTCTCCGCCATCCATATACAGACGATAAGTCCTTACATCAGAGCGGCCCAAATGCCTTAGACTATTCCAGATCTCATATCCTTAAATGGGTCGCCATCAAATACATCCATCCGTATAAATTTCTGAAATGAATTATCCAATTCACCAATCCCATTGATTTACACTGTTGTTACCCTAACAATCCGAACCAACTTATAAGTCCACCAGTCTCCATGGTTCAAATCGTGTCTTTAAAATCTCTTCTAACCATTCATCAACTAGGTTCTTTCCAACCCATTAAGCTAGTACCTCAGCCCGAGTACCACTTCCAGGCAACTCTCTACCTCAACATTTAACACAACCCTCTACTCAGGATCTCTCATCCTCTTAACCAAGGGTGGAATTAACTCTGCTCATCTATTGATAAATTCCTTGTCAGCCTGAACTCTCCTCAAAACCCGAGGATAACACCCCTTTAAGCCTTTCACATAATACCCTTATCTGTCCATTCCTCACAGTAAACCAACACTGGTAAACCTTACTGTTAAAGCATCGAAATCGGCTATTTCCCCAGAGAAATCCGCTGTTCTGCTATCCCATCTCAACTAACCAACTCCACAGCTAACTCACACACTAGCGACCCTTGCTGCTGCTCTCAGGGATAACTAGATATCTCAACTCCAACCTATATCTAGAATCCCCCTTTTAACACAATATCAGGTCCACAAAAACCTTCTAGGAACAACCAACACGAGTTCATCTGTCAAAACTAACCAAACTCCTGAACTCTGTGGTTCATACCCTGAACCAAACCACGACTAGATCCAACTGACCACAGGTAATGCACACACAAGCCTATACTAGGTCAAATCCACAATGTCATACACCTTTAGCTACCAGATTTTATCATCACCAAGCATACCCAGATCTCAACATGCTTCATACAAGCAAATATACGGATATAACATATGAATTCAATTCAGGCAATCAACCACATAAACTCAATATGCGAACCATTATGCCAATATTCATTCACATACATAATAATGTCATTCAACATGCATTAACCTCAACATGCAATAGTCAAGGGCCCAGCCCAACAGTATTTCCTGCATATGTCAACTCATTTCTCATGCTCCATATAGATAAGCAGGTAAACAGGGCAATCAAACATATGTTCAAGCATATTAATCATTCATACCAACCAACCCTGAGTCGAGCTTGTCACTGACAGCGAGCGTACATGTTCGGTCAATCTCCAGAACCAATAAACCTTGGCTCGCTCTGATACCAAGTTGTAACGCCCTACTTCCTTAGAGCCGTTACTAAGTGAGTTTTAAGACAAACAGTGCAATGAACTCGCTAACCGAGGTTTTGAAACAAAAGTGTGTCTAATAAAAAGTTAAGGCTGTAATCTTTGAAAGTGCGTTGACTTAATAAAAACTTCTAGTATTAAACAATTGGGATCCCAAAATAAGGTTTGAAAACTATTTACATCTTGAAATAAGTTTACAGTTGATCAGTTCTAAAAATCATAGATTATTACAGCCATTTTCAAACAAACCCCCAACCAAAGCAGTCGGGCAGGCCAAACATGTACGCGTCGCTTCATGCTCTCCGTACTCATGGTTTGTTGACTCAGACATTGCCCTTACCTGCAACACAGAGCACCCGTGAGCCGAAGCCCAGCAAGAAAACTCATGCAGAACATAACATATGCAATGTATACAGTTTATCATAACAGATGATCCACAAATAAACAAGTCAACCATTAGACTAAGCAAACACGACCATGCCGCCCCAGAAACCTTACCAAAGCCCTGGGGTATCGGTTCTCACCGTAAGGATAACTCATGTATCCACCGGGCCCTGCCCTGACTATAGCATCCCATGTGCTAGGTGTTACTTCCGGCCCCGCTGCCGTACCCGGCCTACGCCGTTCTCGGCCCTTGCCGTTCAATTTACTATAATCACACATATGGTATAACACAACAACATTCCAACAAATATTAATTCATTTAAGTCTACACCCTAACATGTAATGCAATATAGGGCCATGCCCGGCAATCATCTCATCATGCAATATAGGGTCGTGCCCCGCAATCACACTATGGGCCCACACCCTATCCTACGGGTGATATAGTTTTCTTACCTGTATTTCGAGCCTCCTGATGCACTCACGCTGCGAGCACGGTCCTCTAGCACGAGCCTCTCCAATATCCTAGTCACAACACACAAGAAACACCCTAAACACTAATCAAATCCAAAAACCGCTTCCCGGGACCAATCCCACACTCTCGGGACCAAGCCATTTTTATCAATTATACCCTCGACTACCAGGTCGAGCTTTTGGTTAGGTGCAATAGACAGACTCCCTACTTATAAGCCAAGCCTCCCAGTAGGGAAAAAACATACATATAATACCTTCATCATACACAGATACAATGCATTACAATGTAATTACACAGGTATACACATGCATAATTATAATCATGCTCATTATCTGGGCCCGAGCCCTACTGATGTTTATATTTAACAGTTGGGTCAAGCACTAATCATATTACATTTAACAGTTGGGACAAGCCCCAATCATGATACATTTAACAATTGGGCCAAACCCCAATCATATTACATTTAATAGTTAGGCCAAGACCCAATCATGATACATTTAAGAGTTGGGCCAAGCCCCACTCATATTACATTTAAGAGTTGGGCCAAGCCCCAATCATGATACATTTAACAGTTGGGCCAAACCCCAGTCATATTACATTTTACAGTTGGGCCAAGCCCCAGTCATATTACATTTAACAGTTGGGTCGAGCCCTAATCATATTACATTTGATAGCTGGGTCGAGCCCTAATAATAATACATTTGACAGCGGGGCCGAGCCCTAATCATAATACATTTGACAACAGGGTTGAGCCCTAATCATAATACATTTAACAGCGAGGCCGAGCCCTAATCATAATACATTTGACAGCGGGGCCGAGCCCTAATCATAATACATTCAACAACGGGCCGAGCCCTAATCATAATACATTTAAAAATGGGGCGAAGCCCTAATCATGTATCTCACGCATCAGGTGCAGTTTTCTTACCTTTGGTCCGAGTGTAAGAAATTAGGAAAGTAAGTACGACTCCTGAGAATGATCCTCTCCCGAGCCCTAGCGATAACCTAGTCACAACCCAGAATAAAATTCTCATTACTATTCGATTACATAATTGAATCCCAGGACCAATCCCGTGCTCATGGGACCTCCAATTTCCCCACACGGGTGGTGAAATCGTCCCCCGAGCCCCTAGGCCTATGCCCTAAAACTACAAAATGAAGGCCCCTGAAAATGGCCTAGGGCCGCGACACAGACTTACTGGCATCGCGACACACATCCAAGGCCCCCTGCCCTGGATCATCCCGGCGCCACGACTTTGAAGAACAGGGTCGCGACTGTAATGACCCAAAGTTTCTAATAGGGCTTAGGGCCTTGATTAGCATGCCAGGAGGGCATAATTGGTATATGTATGTTGAAATGGTTAAATGCGTGATTATGTGGCATGCATGATTGATATGATTATATGAATATGTGATATTCATGTTTACGAGTATAAGATATGCTTGTGGGTCCTTTATAGCTTATAAGGGCATATTTGTAATTTTGGCCCATTGAGGGCATATATGTGATTAAATGTGATAAATTATTGAGACCACATTATTATGTGATTATATTTGCAGTATATGGCTTGAGACGGTCCTAGTGAGCGGATTAGCGAAATAGTCACAATGTGGTTTAATACACGCTTCGGGGGAGAGCCTAAGGGTATTTTTGAGAATTTAGAGAATATTTTTAGATTTATTAAGTATTGAATAAGTGTTTGGTAATTAATTAGAATTAATTGGTAAGTATTAGCAAAAATTGGAGAAAATACCATTTTACCCTTGGAGCAACGAAGGGGGCTTAGTTTTAGAGGGAATTTTAGTCTTTTGAGATAGATATATCCTTAGACAATTTGGAGCTTACCAGAAAACACTTAGATTTGTCAAATTTCTAAGTCTCTCTCCCTCATACACGTATCCCTAATCTCTCCCTCTCACTCTTGAAGAAATTTGGATGAACTGAGGCTTTGAAACCAAGGGAATTAGCTAGGAATTGTGGAAGAAATTAAGCTGGATCTAACCAGAAGGGTTTTGGAGAGTTAAGTTGTAATTGAGGTAAGGTTTCAGACCTTTGAATATGAAGGTTCATCTTGTTCTTATGCTAGGAATTTGGGATGTTAAGATTGGAAATTGGACTGGGTTTTTGGGTAATGAATTGTTGTTGAATTGGGGTGGTAGCTTCAATATCAATGCTATGGTTTTGTGTTTAAATTGGGTGATTAAAAGTCCGAAACTCGTAGATGAGTTTGTTCTTGGTTGGGAGGTTTCTTTAGTTTGAACTGTTGAGGATTATGGCTGGAAAGAGGTGGAGCAAACCCAGAAATTCTAGGTTCGTAGGGGTGCATCACGACCCACCTCTGGGGCACCGTGGCCCGCATGCCCAGATGGCCCTTGGTGGCTCTCTAACTTGAAGGCGCTTCGCGACCCTAGGGGTCAAGTCGCGGCCCGCCTCCCCCTGAAGCTTGAGGATTTGGTCTTTGACTTAGGGGCACGCCGCAACCCTTAGGGTCAGGTCATGACCCACATAGGGGATTTTACCTCAGGATGGTTTCTAGAATTGGTAAGGCTCGGGGATTCGAACCTAAGCACTTGGGACGATTTCTACTACCCAATTTAGTAGAAATCAAGGTCCCAAAGGCTAGTTTTTATCTCCAAAGTATATATTTGGATTAGAAATTGATGATTACCCATTGGCCACTTTGACTAGGTTTATCACCAAGGATCGGGACTAAGGATCGAGCTTGGGACCATTATGTATCCTCCTCTCGGAATTCAAGGTAAGAAAATTGCACCCCTGCGTGGTTGTGAACGGGACTGAGATTCCTAATTATTTATTTCTTATACTATGTACTTATAAGATTGATATGATATAAAACAATGACCGGCCTAAGGGAGCTGGGGCTAATGGCAAGCGTGCTGAGCGCGGCCCGACCTAAGTGAGCCCGGGCTAGCTAGATCAATAGGGGGCTCTGCCTAAGTGTGCCAACCCTGATTATTTGAGAACATGAGATTATGTGTTTATCATTGATTAGTGGAATATTTGTATTATGTTTTATGTTTGAATGAGATAAGCTTGATTGAATATTCTTATTGTTACATGTGTTTGTTTTTTCTGGTTTTCTTGCTGGATCTTGGCTCATAGGTGCTACATGGTGCAGGTAAAGGCAAAAGGAAGCTGGACCAACCATTAGTTGGAGAGCTTTGGGGGTGAAGTATACATAGTCAACTGCTCAACCGCCACAACCGAGGGAAAGTACAGGGATAGAGGCCTAAAACTTGTATTTTTCCATTAGAGTGGTTGTTATTTGTATTAAAACTGTTCAGAATTGTAACTATCACTTGTACCCTGCTTTTGGGATCCCATGTATTAAACATCCGTTTTAATGAAAATTAACCGTTTATGTTCAAAATCTTTTAACGCTAATCTGATGGTTGACCCTAGGATCACGTTTTTGTTCAAATGACTTGACTAGCAAGTCTTGCACTATTTCAACTACACAGTGTAACGGTCTTGGTTATCCAGGGCGTTACAGCGGCACCCCTACGCGAACCCAGAAAAACTGGGTTATTCCACCATTTTCCCCAAGCCAAAGCTCTCAAATCTTGTCTCAAACTTGTCTAAAAGTCCCAAATGAGTTGAAAACCCTAAATAACATATCGTAAGCAGTACCAACACCTCAAAAACTAAACTCAATCTCTCACCCAAATCAAAACCCATCCCTTTGGTATAAAATTCTTCAAAAACTTAAACCACTGCTGAGATTTACCAAGAAAATAGAGCAATACCTTACCTTAAATTAGAATCACGACCCTTATGCTCTTCCTACTTGAATTCCCAACTCAGACTTTAAATTTCCAAGCTTTTCCTTCTCCAAAAAATCAAAACCTCAACAAGTGCAAAAAGAGAGAAAGAGAGTAACGGGAGAGAGAGGGAGAGCTGAGTATTTTCTTGAATGTTCTGAGAAGCTTCAAGTGACTAAATCACTACCTAGATAGGAAAGGACCATTATACCCCTTGCTCCCTAATGCCCTCTCCAATGCCCTCAAGGGCAAATGAGTCTTTTACCCCTCTATTTTCCCGTTAATCATAATTAACGCCTCATAAATTCTTGTTATCTCTAATTTCCTCAAATGATCATCAAATAATTCCCCATTACCCGATAAATCCCGATAATGTGCTAAATTACTAAAATACCCCCTAGGCTCACCCCGAGCTAGGTATTTGACCCCGTTATGACTAAACTGCTAACTTTCCCCCCTAGGATCGCCTCGTGCAAAATAACCCAAATATATCCACATAATAATATGGTCTTAATCATAAAACACACATCTATTAAAATATGTCATCAACGGGCGAAAATTGCGAAAATGCCCTTCTTATAAGAAACTGTCCCACGTGCATGCTTAATACACCTAAACATGCCAATATAGCATATTATAATATAACTCACATAATTCATATAATAACAAGCTCATAAGACATAAGCACCCAATTAATTCAATTATTGCCTCCTGGCCCCTGATCCAGGCACTAAGCCATATTAGAGAATTTGGGGCATTACAATCATCCTCCAATAAATATTAATTTGTTAAGAAAAGCTCTTTGATTTAATAATCATATTTATTAATCTCATGATTACTCCACTATAAATATGAGATTGAACTCTTGATAATTATAGACATATATTTATAGAGTACTTTACTAAAGAATAAAGTGTCCATTGATATAATCATTGCATACAACGTTAATCCTCTATTAGTGGTTCATAATAAAAAGGGAATCAAATGACCGTTTTACCCTTTAACTATTTCTTGTTCCTAGAGTACCATTGACTTTACTAGTGAAGGTTGTGTCACAACAAGTTTGCGACGTGAGCGCTTATAACCTTATCAGTTCCAAATGTCACCCAATAGGGAACCATCATTCAATCTATAAGAAGGTATATATTCCATATCTATTAAACTATGTCCCCAGTCATATATATCATTGAGTCCCCAAAATAATTGTTCTTAGCGTGATCATTCTGACAAATCTTAACACATGAATCAAATGATCATATGACATATATAGGAGTTCATAGTAACCTCAAGATTAAGATCATCGTGTATATGATCATCATTTGATGTGTTTGATTAATACTATGAAACAATATTTAAACAAGTATTAACAAATTACTTCTAGTCCAATTCTATATATCACTATATATAATGTACCTTCACTAAAGTGTCCTACTACACTAGTGACCTAGATCTAGGTCACTTGTATTCATAATACTAGTGAACCGTACCAGCAGTAGTTAATCTAAAGATTCCATAACTTTATTTTACTGCGAACTGTTTCACGTTTATTATCTTAATCTCGATCCTCTCATACCAATATGAGATTAAGACCACATAGATAAATTTTGGAATTTTTTGATATTTACTTAATATTATCAACATAATATCAGACATAGTCTATATATATAATAATAATTCAATTCAATTATTTATTTCATTTAAAACATTTGTCAACTACAATTGCTTCAATGGCACTATTCCCAACATCTTAGATTTAACACATAATTCATATTTGTCATGCTCAACATTATTGCATACAATTAAACCACATTTAATAACTCTTTTAATTGTACTAAATTCTATATGAGAAAGTTTATTATGCCACAATGTAATAGAACCAAAACCAAGCATATAGGAGGAAGATGAGCATGCATTATTATCAAAACCATTGTTCTTGGTACACAATGTAATAATCCCATCACAAACATAACCCTTTCGCACAAAATAGTTGCCCCTGGATAAAATTCGCTTACCAGCCTCAAACACCACTTTGATGCCTAATTTGCTTAAAAAATTCCCACTCGCAAGATTCATACTCATATCCGGAACATACAACACATTGGTCAAAAGAACATTCTTTCTGGATGTAAAGTAATGATCAACATTCCCCTTGCCCAACACCTTGGACTTTTTCTCATTCCCCATTTAGATCTCATGCCAATCCTTTGACTGCTCAAAAGTCTTGAAGACCTCTTTATCATAGGTAACATGAATGGTGGCACAAGTGTCATACCACCACCCATGCACCTTTCCCTGGATGGAATTCACCTCACTTAAAGTGGCAACCAACTCCTCTTGAGTTTTGTTAACTTTAGATCCATTGTTATGGGGATTTCAATACTTACATTCTCTATCCAAGTGACCACTCTTGCCACAAAAAAAACAAGGGCCTCTCACACCCTTGAATTTCCCCTTATTCTTTCTTGGAGCTAGATGAATATCTTCCTTTGATTCAGGTTTCTTGTGAATCTTCCCTTTGGATTGAGCGGTTTATTCTATGGCATTAGCCTTGGATGTCCTAACATTGGACTCTTCCATACTCTTGTCTCTAGACCGAGACTCCTCTTCAATCCTTAGGTGTTTTAAGATTGTTTCCAAAGATATCTATTCATTCTTATGGAGAATCTTCTTCCTATAGCCTCGCCAAGATGGAGTCAGTTTTCCTATAATCCCTCCCATAATGAAGGGCTCCAACAATGTTATCTTGAGGGTGGACAACTTATTCACCATAATTTGAAGCTCATAAATTTGGGGAAGTAAGGGTTTAGCATCAAATAATTTAAATTCCATGTATTGAGTGATGAGAAGTACATTCTTCTTCAGTTTTTTATTTCTTCTCAAGATCTTCCCATATCTCCTTTGCCGATGTTGTATTTGTGTATAAATCATTAAGATGATATGATAATGCAATGAGAATGTGGCCTCTACAAATGAGTTCACCTTCTTCCCTTTTCTTCCTTTCTTTGATCACTTATTGAGAGTCATCACCCTTTGGAGCCTCCAATGTCTTGAAATATTTGTCAAGGATGTAGTGCACTTTCAAATTTGTGAGAAGAAACTTGATCTTGCCATCTAACAAAGTTAGAACCATCAAATCTATCAAGTCTAAATAGATCTTGAGACCTGAAATTTAGGGCTTAGATTGAGGAGCTTTCTTCAATGAACTTATCTAGCACAAAAAACTTTATAAGCACAAGAACTAAGACATAAAACAATAGTTTAGATATAGAGATTTTTGAATGTTGGGATTAGGCTTTATAAACCTTTGTTTGTATTACCACTCAATGAAAAAAGCATATAAGTAAATCAATCTCATAGAATAGCTAAACACAAATTACATAAACAAAATGCATAAAAGTTTAAAGTAGACCTTCCTTGAAGAACAAACCCTAGGGACATAAAATCACAAGCTATGATTTTATGTGAGATACAAAAGTGACAAGGCTTGACACAAATAAAGATTTGTTGTCTAGAAATCTCTATTCCTAGCCTTCCCTTTGAAGATGCTTGAAGGTACAACAAGTGGAATGAGATTGGGATTCACAAGCCTTGGATCTCCATACAATTCATGCTTCCTTGATGAAGATCTTGGAGAAAACTAGTAATCTTGGAGCTAGACAGAGAGAGTTCTTCTTTAGTAAGAGAGAGAGGTGAGTGATAAAGTCACCAATTAACTCGTTTGAACACCTTAAATAGTAAAGGATCCTCATTAGACTCAACCAATGAGATTAAAACATTTAAATTTAAGAGGACATTCCGTAACAGACCAGGCAACGCCTCACCTAGACCAAGGCAATGCATCTCCTGCCAGGCAATACGTCACCCTATACTAGGTGACACATTTCCTGGTACTTCTTTCTCTAGGGTTTTGAGATCCTAGACGACGTGTCACCTCTTAGGAGGCGACGTGTAACGTCCCAAAATTTTTAATAAGGCTTAGTGCCTTGATTAGGGGGTGGTAAGGGCAATATTAGACTATTATGTGACTTTTATTGATTAATTATGTGATTATGTGAATTGCATGGGTTATATTATTATATGGCTGATTTTGCATTCTTTGATGTATTAAATGTGCTTATAAGCTCGTTTCTAGAAAAAGGGTATTGTTGTAATTTTAGCTGGCTAAGGGTATATCTATGATTGTATGTGCTATGTGCTTGAGCCCACACTATTATGTGGGTATATTTGGGATATTCGACAGGAGATGACCCTTGTGAGGAAGATGGTGGTTTAGTCACAACAGGGTAAATACCTGGCTCGGGGCGAGCCAAGGGGTGTTCTGGGTGATCTGGTGAGTCGCACGAGACTTATTGTAGTATGAGTCATATTTTGGGAAAAAATGGCAGGATTCCAAGTTTATCGGAGTATTCTGAAGAATTTTGAGTATAGAGTGAGATTAGAGAGTCAAAATGACATTTTTGCCCATATGGGGTGTTGAGAGAGAAGCGGGTTGAATGGGGGAATTTTGGTCATTTGGGTCCATTCGAATATAAGGTTATGGCTGAGTTCATTAACTCATAATAACACAAATCTCTCCCTCTCTCTCTCTCTCCCGTTCTCTCTCTAAGCTTGTTAGCATTTTCGAAGGAAACTTGAGTTCTAGAACTTGGATTTAAGTGACATTAGAATCATAGTGATTCTTGGGAAGATTAGAAGCTTTATAGCAATGGGATTCAACTGAAAAACGAATTTATTAAAGGTAATTCAAGCTTTCAAATTTATGAGTTTTGGTATTTTAAAGTTTCTATGGCTTTTCTTGAATTTTGAGTTGTGAGGGTTTGATTTCGAGTTGGGTTTTGATACTTGTGAGTTGCTGAGATCACTTCTCTAGTCGAATTGAACTTAAATATGTGTTTTGGGCTTGTTTTAGGAGGCTTGCAATTTCTGAAAATCGCAAGTTTCCTAAGTTCGCGAGGTTGCACTGCGATGCTGTTCTTGGAGCGTTGCGGCCAGTATGAACTCTGAGGCCAAGGTAGATCTATGAACTTCCATGGTTCCACGACACTTGATGGACTGTGTCGCGGCTTGTGTCCAGCAAAATAGTTTCAAGGCTCTCTGACTTGTGGAGAGTCGCGACACATAGTGAGAGGTGCCACGACTCAAATTTGGGATGTTGGCCAAGTTAGGTTTTGGGTGGCGGGAAGCCGAACCTAAGGACTCGGGGAGGGTTCTACTACCTGTTTTAGTAAAATTTGAGGTCCCAAAGGCTAGGACTTGGTCTGGAAGTCTCTATTTACTCGATATTGATGGATATCGCTAATTTTGTTTATGACTAGGGTACCGTTATTGCTCGGGAAGGGATCGTGCTCGAGGGTCATTCGTATTTATCAAACGTTTGGACCAGAGGTAAGAAAACTGGTATATACACATAAAGCACTTGATTGGTATGCTTATTATCTTTGAACCATTTGTGAATATATAATTTTAACTGATTTTCGGTCATCGTGTTGAACGAGGGGCCGTCGGCTATCGAATTAAGCGTTGGGCCATTTGGCAATGCGTGTGGAACGCAGGTCGTAAAGGCGAGTCTTGGATAAGGGTGCAGTCCTTACTCGCCCAACAAGAACTACAAGCTGAATGCCTGAGTATGAATGTTGCTCGGTTGGGCTGCTGTAATGACCCAACTACTCTAGACTTTTGGACCATTAACGAAACTACACATACTAATCCTTAATAAAACTTACATTGTGAAAATACCATAACTTTATTAGGAACTTGTAAAAATAAGAGTTACTTACATAAAATGTCAAGTAGGATATGGGATCCCATTGTTTTAAAAACAAAACATAATTTAAAATAAAAAGGACTTACATAGCAAGTGCGGAAAAATACATGTAAAAACCATAAAAAGAAGACTACATCCTCGAAAATCGAACTCTCGACTCCTTGAATCCATTCATCACCGATACACAATCCCCAAGCATCCATGAACCTTACCACCACTATAGCTATTTTCCTGCACATATAAACAAAAAGGAATGAGCCTAATGCCCAGCAAGGAAAATCTACCACATAGTTCATATACATAAATTTCATAAGAAACATAAAAACATAACATTACACTTATTTCATACACGTACTATAATGGCCATTATTACTTGGGGTCCCATAGACTAAACAAGTCATATGCCCATTAGATTAGTGGGGTCCTACTAGCTAAGCAGGTCATATGCCCATAATCTATTTGGGGCTTGTTAGTCTTATGGGTCACATGCCCAAGCCTACAAACATACATATTATAACACTTATCATAACATAAGAAACATAAGATAACATATAAAACATATAGCATATGAATTTCTATCCTATTTTCCTTACCAAGATTACCGGGATAAGAGGACAGAGGTGGGACTTTGGAACACTCCTAAGAACCATTTGAAAAAGAGTGAGTATAGAGAAGAAGAGAATGAAAGGAATGGAAGGACTAAACCATTGAGAAAAATACTTACCGAAACCTTTTTGCTCAAGAACTTAGATTTCCTAACCAAAATAAAGATTAAGGTTAGAGGCTGAGTAGAAGACTATGAGAACTTAAAATAAGATAATATCAATGAACTAAGGTGTAGAAATACCTTGAAGACTTGTAGACCAATCTAAACCTCGATCCGAAATACTATGAAACCTTACTTCCCAAAGTGTTTGATAAGCTTATGATGATCAAGCTTATGATTTCCCCACCCAAGTGTTTACACTCTCACACTCACCTAGCAACTTGCAGCCTCTGAACTTAGAGTAAAAGGTGAATAATGGCTGGGTACTAGGTCCTATTTATAGAGTTTAGGAATGAAAGGATCTTAATTTAACTTGAATAAAAATAATGGCTTTTTAGGTGAAAATAATTTGAATAATCGTTCAGCAGAGGCTGAAGACTCGTTCAAAAAGGTGCTGGACTTATCAAAAGGTTGAATGGCTGAATGGAAAACAAATTCAAAAACTTTCAAAATAAGTTGAAGGAGGCGATATATCGCCTGGGCCAGTATGCCCGAGGCAGTCGTGCATCGTTTCGTGTTTTCCGTATCTACGTGCTGCGACATATCGGCATTCGTTTATTATTTAAACAAGAAATTACACATTTTTAGCTTAATTCAAATTGAGCAAACAGCCTTGACTAAGCCCTTAAACGTATTCAAAGCTGCTGACTGACCTTAGAGCATTCAAACTTTACCCTTATTAAATTTAATCCTCAAAATACTTAATCCTTAATCACCCATTCATAACATGTGCTTAAAATCCTATTGGTTCTTATCTAAACCTTATAGTATAATAAATATTATCCTTAATATCAGCCATATTAATCAAACCTTAGGTTAACATTAATATTCTTAAACTATAGGTTAAACTTAGAAAATCTACAAGTACTACTATGAGTGTCCAAATAATTCCCGGTCTGAACCAAAAATCCACAGTCATAAAGATAATACTATAAATACTATAATACTACTATCTAACTAGCTAAGTAAAGTTCTTGGACTCTACAGCTGCTCGGCAATGCATGTGGAATGCATGTCGTACAAGTGAGTCTTGGATAAGGGTGCAGTCCCTACTCGCCCAGCAAGAATTGCAAGCTGAATGCCTTAGTACGCATGTCACTCAGTTGGGCCGCTTGGCAATGCGTGTGGAACACAAGCTGAAAGGCAAGCGTAATTTGAGGTTGTGGTTCCCACTTGCCCGACATGAGTTAAGAGTTGAGTGCCTGAGTACGCACTCACTCGGCTAGGCCATTCGGTAGGATTGTTTCATGGACCGGGTGGCTGATAACAAGTCTAATATAAGGGTGCGGTCCCCATTACTCAGCATGAACCGCAGGCTAGGTGCTTGAGTATGCACCTTGCTCGGTTAGGCTGCTTGGCAATATTGATCTCTTGGGCTAAATAATCAATTGTATGATTTAAATGAATATTTTATTTGTACACTGCAGAATGTGTTTACATGTTATATGATTAAGATAAATACTCTATTTATAATCTGTGGAATTTGTTTACAAATTATATGATGGGAATGAATGTATCTGATATCCGTGAAGCATGTTTTTATTGCTTTTGAATATATGAGTATATTTTTATACCTTGTGAGGTTTTCTTGCTAAGTTTTGGCTCACAGGTGCTCTATGGTGCAGGCATGGGCAAGGATAAGCTGGACCAGCCATGAGTTGGAGAGCTTGAGGGGCGACATGTACATATGCAGCCTGCTCGACCGCCATTGCTGAGATTTGTTGGGAGGAACTAGGGGTTTAACCCTGTTTTGTCGCCTAAGATGGTTATTTTGTAATGTGTTGGTCTTTTGTCTATTTATAAATTTTTTTTTTGGGATTCCATGTTTATGTTAAACTCTTTTAATTAAAAGTATTACTCATTTAGCCAAAAAAAATTAATAGCTAACTTTTCAATTAGTTTAATTACACTTTCAAAGTCCATATGACTCGTTTAGTGAGTTAAACACTATTTCAAACACACAGTGTAATGGTCATGGATTAATACGATGTTAGTACATAGTATTAGAGCAGTCTAGGTTTAAGGGTTTTTGAAGACTGGATGGGTAAGTACACTTGCCTCTAAAGACATGCCCGACTCAGGGTTTGGTAATTATTGTTATGATTATTTTCTTGCTTGCTTAGTTGATAAATAAATGTTTTACCTTCATCCTAGAGTAGAGAGCATGATATTTATATTGTTAAGAGCAGGGTTTATTAATAGATGCATGAATTATATGGGCATGTATTTTAGTATTATTGTTGTATGTGAATGCGGTGTTGTTTGGTTTTGCCCATGGGACGACTTCTGGGTGTGATCATCCTACCTGATAGATCAAGTGATTAATTGCATACGAACTCAGAGGTATATACCCAAGGTAGTCAATGAGACCCGACGGTGTTTATATTGAGGCCTGAGATGATAACCAGGGCCAGAGCCCTCCCCCTGCTCCCTCAGAATTGACAGCAGGTGTTTACAAATATGCAAGCAAGATTACAGAGGCAAGAGGAAGAGACTATCTGGTTGATGTTGGTATTAAATGATCAATTCAAAGGTACGCAACGAAATATATGGAACCATTTTAATAAATATTAATACCATCCAGGATCATATATATTTATAAATATTAAATCACATACAAATAGATAAGGGATTACTTATTCTAACCTATCAAGTGTCCTTGAGTCTTTTTGTATAAATCAATAATCTTCCTATCCAGTGTTCTGAGAACTCCCACCCTGATCTTCCAGACTAATCCTCAAACACACAAGGACGTGTGTGGGCACGTAGGATTCAAAATGTTGATTTATGTGACTCCCTAGATGTACTAACCACGTGAGATCTAGAGATTTTTTGACAGAGAGAATGTTATAATAGTTTTCAGGTTTAGAGAAAACTATCTCTTTAGAGATAGAGTCTGATTAACCATCATTATCTAAATATCACATCTATAAGATTTATAAAGATATTTAATCGAACTAAATAATCTTTATTTAATTCAAATATAATTCAAATTAAAACTTATTATGTACTTTCATTTAATTATCTATTTAAATCATATTTAAAAAGAATAACTAACTAACTAATTAAACAAATTTATTTGAAATTCAAAATTCAAATCTCAGGGTTAAAAACCCTGATGCTAGGCGCCACACACTGTACTCTACAGTGTGTGTCGCTTGGCCCTATGAGGGTTGCCCTAATTTTCTCATTTGTTTATTTAATCAACTTTTAAGACAAGATATTTATTCCAATATAAATATCAGTTAATCAAAATTAACTTTATCTTAAAATATCAATTTTTAAATAAATATCATATTATAAATAAGATATTTATTATTTTCTCTCTTTATATTAATCCAAACAAGATTAATATTAATTTTAACCTATAGTTTTTCAAAATAAAAACAATATAGTTAAATAATTAATTAATTCACAATTAATTAATTACCCATAAGTGTCAAATAATTATTTCCTTGCCCTGAAAAATTAATTCCTTTGCAATTTAGTCCTTTCTCTTAACAAATATTTCTTTTGAAATCCTTACCATTGACAGAGATGATCTGGGGACCATAAACCTATAATACGAAGCTCCAATAAACTAGATTATATATTAAACTCTTTAATCTAATAATCTTATTTATTAATTCCATGATTACTCCACTATAAATATGAAATTACACTCTAAGTATTTATAGAATTATATTTATAGAGTTTTCTCTAGTAGTTCATTGATATAATCAATATATGTATTTTTGTTCTCCATTTATTGGTTCGTTAATTAGAGCTGGTCAACAATTACTGTTTTACCCTCTAATTACCTCTTGATCGTTAAGTACCATTAATTCACTAGCGAATCATTAATCTATAATCTAATTATAGATTTGAGCTCAGTAACTATTCAGTTCCAGAATCAACCCATTATGGAACAAATATTCGATCCGTTAGGAAAGCATAAATTCCAATATTTTAATTCATATTCCCAGCCATCCATGATATTGAATCTCCAAAACAAAAGTCATTAGCATCATTATTCTAAGAGACCTGAACGAGTGAATCAAAAGATCCAATAAACATAAACAGGAGTTCATGAATACTCAAGATTTAGACTGATCTACAAATGATCATCTATTATGACAAGAATTAAATCTTTACGCAAAACAACAAGTTTATAAAGATAATTAATTCTCATCAGTCCTATCATATATAATCACTATTATATACAACATCTTTACTAAGATGTCTATCCACATCAGTAATCTGAATCTACATTACTTGCATCTCGTATGCTTAGCAAACCGTACTAGTAACCATTCATTAATGATTTCTTACTTTAATATGTTGTTGACTATTTTATCCATTATATATGATTTAATTCTCTCGTACTAATACAAGATCATATTCTCATGAATGAATAGGGAATTTTCTTGATATTATTATATAATTAATTCAAACAATAATTATAACATTCAAATATAATGAAATTTTACTTTTATTTAAAACCAATCAAATGTATTTACATGCTTTTAGGGCATTAATCCTAACAGTTGAGACAACAACATCTGCCATAGAACACTTCTTCTTTTGTTATGCTAGGAGTGGCACCAGTTTTGGCTCAACCTAGGATTGAGAACAGGTGGGAATTACTATATGAGAAATTTCTGTAACATTATCCTCTAGTTTTTGACCCAAACTTTTTGGGTACTCTTATATACTCCAAATAAAAATTTTGGGCCTAAAAGTATGATTTAAAAAGGCCTATACTAAAAGTCAACTTTCACATGTATCTACCAATTTCAACATTGACCTACATAGGCGAGGGTGCCACAGGCTCGATGAATTCATACATCAGACCCAAGAATATATTCACTGGGAAGATGCCCAAATTAGATCATTTGGAGGATCAATTTCCTTCCCCGCCCCAACGGTCCCACCTGCAATCACTCCAGGGCCGTAGTTCTCACCATACGCTCCAACACAAACGAGTGTTATGAGCACCCTTCATTACAGTCCAGTTGTTCCCCAAGCTGGTTTTAGTGTTGCTCCTTCCGGGTATGAAGCAGCCCCCAATAGATACAGTGCTTTTCAGCCTGCTTTTAGTGTTGGAACAGCGGCTCTAGCCCAATTAGCAGCAGCTAGTGGGAGCAAGCGTTGGGGGGAAAGGGCAAGGGCAAGGGCAAGAAGCCTAAGAGAGCTGGTGCACCGACTTGATAGATTCTTGGGAAAACATCTTCCTTGCCATGGAACAACAAGTCCACTAAAGAAAGCCTCAACCCATCCACAGGAACAGGGAGCGAAGAGATACCACGAAGTTATGACTGTTCCACAATAACATTGGACACAACACCAACGAGTGCAGGCAACTTCACTAGTACACTAGGGCTGGAGCATGCCCTGCTTAGGCTTCGGCCACGACTTTGCCCTCCTCCGTAGTAGGTGGTGCCTCCTCAAGCCCAAGGCCAGGTATATGCAGCTCCACAGCAGGCAACCCATGTACCTCCTTCGGTGAACGGAAAAGCAAGGACGATATCTAGAGAACCCCACCTAGGAGGCACGTTAAGAGGCTCCCAGAATCGTTATGTGTGGGCCCTAAATCTTGATGATGAAGTGTTGGTGCTAGCCCAGCTCCCATAAAAAATGTCTCGGATGACGAACCAGATCATCACCTTCTCTGAGAATGATGCTCGAAGAGTGTAATTCCCCCACCATGATCCGTTGGTGATCGAGAGCCAGATTTTCAACAAGATGGTAGCTCATATCCTGGTGGACAATGGGAGTTCTGTGAGCATCCTGTTCAAGTCAGCCTTCGAAAAGATAGGGTTGACGACAAGTGACCTTTCCTCATGAACTTCAACACTGTATGGATTCTCGGGTGAAGGTCTGATTCCAATGGGGCAAATCAAGCTGCCAGTGACAGTTGGAGAAATGCCTTGCCAGGGATGATATATTTATCTATGTTTTATGGGAAGATTTATGAGAATATATGCATCATTATATATATATATATATGTGGAGGCGGAGACCTATGTGTGTATGTGTATTTCTTTGTATAAAAAGTGTGTAGATGACAAAAATGCTTGGTTTAACGGTTTAAATATTAGCTTTAATGGAATATTCTAAATATTTAACGAAATTTATCTTTAAAACTAATTAAAATTAGATATTTATTAGTTATATTAATACATATTAAAATATTATAAAATAACATTATTATAATAATATTTAATATAATACTAGATATTTAATAATTATATTAATATAAATTTAAATTCAAATGTTATAAAATATCATTATTATAATAATATATAATACAAGACTAGATATTTAATAATTATATTAATATAAATTCAAGTGTTATAAAATATTATTATGATAATAACATATAATTCGATTTTTTTGCTAATTATATTATAATGAATTTAAATATTATAAAATATTATTATTATAATAATATTTAATACAATACTAAATATTTAATACTTATATTAATATGAAGTTAAATATTATAAAATATCATTATAACAATACTATATAATACATAATATCAATTTTTATTAAAAAAATATCATTTATATTTAAAAAAGTTATCATATAATACATATTTTTAAAAATCAAAAACATTGTTTTGGTTAAAATTTTCTCTTAATATAATTATATTTCTTTTACTATATTTATGACATTATTTTATATATTGTTTATTTATTTGAAATTTATATGACAATAATACAAATTTAATAAAAATAATTAATAAATTCTATAAATAAAACCATAAAAATTACATTCCACTTGTATCTAGTATATATAAATATATGAAAAAAAAAAGAAAGAATGAAAGAAAAATAATAAAATACTATATACAACATAAATAGTATTCTATAACTCTACAACATAAATAGTATATTATTTTCTGTATATTGTTATTATACAATAGCTGATGTGACTACTCTTAGTACGTTAATGCATTGTATATTATTCTTTACATTAATGTCCCTAAAATATATATTTATTGCACTATACTTTATAACATCGTGTTCACAGTTTCATTTTAATTCCCATTTGAATTTTGTTTTATGTGGGTGCATGGAAACACTAATAAACGTTTTAATTATTTTTTTTAGGGAAAACGTGTTAATTAATTTCAAGGACGGGGTATTACTTTATGTGTATGGTCTCATCAAATATCTTGTAGGAATGTTAAATATACTATCTATTGTACTTTTTTTTTTACACTTTACTTCTTCCATTCATGATATGTTATTGAATTTTTTATATTTTAATATTTTTTTAAAATTATTAGGAGTGTAACATATAATGTATTTAACATTTTAAGTTATTCTTTTTTTTTAAAAAAAAAATCACTTTAAATAACAATAAACAATAGTATATCACGTCTCACTAGTCATATGTTGTCATTTCAAAACACAAAACACTGAGACCATATGACGTAACACGTGATTTTATGTGGGAAACATAAAGTCAAACTGTTTATTCCACAATTGCCCTCCGTACTCCATTACTCTTTATAGTTTCCTCTCTGGCTCTCCACACAACTAGAAATTTGGGTAAATTTAGGTGAGCTAGCTCTCTTCATCAATGGCAATTCATTTTATCCACATTAATGGCAACCTTAGACTTATTCCACGTATCCCATGTACACCTACCATGTCTTTATGTCATGTGCCTATGAAAATCACCATGTCCCAACTTCTTCTTATTTGGCCTCTCTAACAACTGATATAGAGGCCCATCTCAAGCAGTCCATTACTCTGAAGCCTTCCTTCTCGGTTTTTGAGCCCATGTACAATTTAACCTTTTCCACGTCGCCAAGTTCAGCCTCGTCGCTGTGTGTGGCAGCGTGTGAGCTCATCGGCGGCCACCGAAGCCAAGCCATGACAGCGGCCTCGACCTTGCACCTCATGCATGTAATGTAGTCAACTTCACTCATGAGCACCTCCCATTACCTGATAGGCCCAATTCGAATCCCACGATCCACCACGCTCACAGCCCAAACATTGAGCTTCTTATCCCGTACGCAATAGTCCTTTGGGGTGTGAGTTGTTTGCTCGTTCTGATGACTCGAATCAAAGTAACGCAGATCAGGTTTTGTGGGTTATTGTCAAGATCATAAGAGTAATTTGATCGCAAGGGGTTTATTGATGGTCAATATTGAGAGAAGGTAGTTAGCAGATCCAACGGCGAGGAAGCAAACAACGTTGAGTGGATCGATTGCACATTCCTAAAAAAGGAAGGGAAATTGTATGTGTGCGCCGCCGCATGTGGGGCCATTCTTGGAGGGGAAAACGAGGAAGAGACAGAAAAATTGAGAAACTTCGGTCTTTATGTGGGCATGATTCAAGAATATTCCAATAGAATTGGTAAAGGAAAAGAAGAGGAGAGAGTAGAAAGAGTTGAGGAGGTGAAGAATTTAGCTGTAAAGGAATTGCAATATTTAAAGGAAAGAAAGCTAGAGGCAATTTCTAGCATTATTCTTGGCCCATAGAATATAATTATTATTTATTGAATGGCCATTGGTACTGTATAATCTGTATCCAAGCAAATTGCCAGAAGAGACAATAAGTGGGACATGGCTTGACATGTGACTGTTTGTTGTGTCACGCACTAATTTGCATGTCCAACATTGTACTCTCGAGTTTTGTAGCGTTTTAATTATTCATATTATGTTTTCCCCATAATTCACCCTTTAAGTTCATCTCAATTGTATATCAGTCTTTCCGTGTCATTTATAATAATATAATTATATAAAAAAAATTAGAATTTTCACATAAGTATTAAATTATAAAGTTAGGTTAATAATAGATGCAATTAAGCTTAAGACTACATTACGTATTTTAACATGAAAAATTAAAAATTAAAATGAGCACTAGAACAGTGGTCCACAAAGGCTACTATGCAATGAGGTGCGGTCCAAGTGCTTACCGCACTTAGGGAACATCCAGATTATAATTTTGTCAAAATCAATTGTTTATAATAAAATAAAATTAGAAAGAAAAAAAACTTATTTTTATGACAAGTGGTTGGAAACTTGTTATTTTGTCTTCAAATTCATGGATGTATTCTGTTTCAACTTTGTTTCTTCCCATGTTCTAAAATATCTTATTTAAAGCCCAACGAAAACATAGTTATATGAATTAGAAGTCTAACAACATATTTTGTTGGAGGTAATAGGATGAAAATGAATAGAATGAATTTTCATTTTATTTCTTTATTCTAATAAAATAAATTTTTTACCATTTTGGTGAATGACTATTCAAGCCACAAAAAATATTTTACAATAATTGATTGACTATCTTGATAGACAATAAATTTTATATATAAAAAGTTATTACATAAAGTGTCTAGGTTCATTCTCATAAGTCATTTGTTCATTTATGTCGATAAAAGATTAATTTATTTATTAAAAAAAATTCTTTAAATAAATTTGTTGACTGTCTTTTTTGCTATCAACATAATCTGAGAGTTTAAAGAAAATAATAGAAAAAGAACACAAGCATTTTACGTGGTTCAGGCTATAAAAAAGTCATAGTCCACGAGTCTCTGATATTTAGTCCACGAGTCAATGGTGGTTCTCAGGCAGCGTATATATTGCACTGAGTTACAAAGTTTCTCTCTCTAAAATTCAGACCATTTACAAGGAGATACCCTAACCCTATTTATAGAGGATGGGGTCATTAATGCCAATCATGCATTATTAATACAAATCTCTCCATTATTAGGGTATAAAGACTCACTTAATACAAAAAGGGCTGCACTAAATAGAGACTACGACCCAGGTGGATTGCACGGGGCCCATTGCAGAAAGTTGTTTACCAGCTTTATGGGGAACATGCCCCTAACAGTGTCAGGGTGCAGCTACACGTTTTCTCCATGTCGGGCAGCGTAATAGGAAATGTCGATTGTCGAGTGTACGACTTGACATCACTAGACGAGGCTCTCCAAAAGTTTGTCGGACAATCTTCTGTTGGCTCACATTCGCAATGACTGACACCTGACAGCTATTCTAGGTCTCGAGGACAAATGCTAGACTTGGAGGAAAACTAATTGATGAAAGCACTAGGGACTTTAAATAATCCTTGAGGAGTCCTCTCACTTGGAGACATCCACACCGCGAGGACGGACCTCAGGGGGTGGCCTCCCTTGGAGACATCCGTGTCTAGTCGGCTCGGGGTACCTGGAGGATTTCACACTCTAAGAACATCATACATTGTCTTGTCATTAATTACTCATAATTTCCACGTGTCGGGTGTTGAAAACACACAAAACATTTTCCGTCAAGTCTTCACTCGTCCTTGGACAATGGAGGCTTAGACTGATAGGATTAATTCGAAAAGGTCTTCAGGGGGAGACGTTTGGGCTTCCCATGACATCACTTTGGAAAATCAAGCCATGTGTTGAATCCCTATTGTTGGGCACATCAATCCGTGCAATTATGAGGGTCAACTCCATGGCCCAAAACGTCCAATCCGTACCCTAGGCGTCCCTTCGCCCTATGCCTAAGGCGTCATTTTCCAATGTTAATGATCACGATCCGTGCCTTTTGGATCCTGACCATTCGATTGTTCTCAAGTACCTACGTCGTAGGTAATTCGACGGTCGGGGCGGGATTGCTTCTCCGCATGAACTTTAACCATACGAAATTCAAAATCTCAAAAACTCTCTCTTTTTTCTCAAACTTTCAAGACCTTCAACCATTTTTGAGTTTCCTCTGCAATTCTGGACGATTGGCAAGAATCGATTGGCAAGAATCGTCTTATTTTGGGTGAACGACAAGCGATTCTTCAGAGTTCAGACTCATTTTAGCACCTATAGGCACTATATATCAAGTAAGTATTGACTGGTTTTGTGTTTGGCTTCGCATTTGCATTAAGTTTCATTTGAGTGTTTTGGTGCATGCTTAGGAACGTGCATTTTGTGGCACTTAAGGGGCTATTTTGACCTTTAATAGGTCTTTCTAGGCACATTTTGACGTTAGAATTGGTCAAAATGACCTACTCCACACCTTAGGCAACTTTTTCCTTTCTGTGAATTCGACCAGATTTTGGAAAACTCCCAAATTCCGACAGTGTTCATAATCTTCGGTGGTGTTCTCCGGTGTCGACTCTTTGGCTCGGAGGACACCCCACGTGGTTAGAAATTATTTCCTCTCTTCTCCTTGAGTAGTAGTCTTAGGGATTCTCGTTTTGACCTATCTTTCTTCGGGCCAAGGGCTAACTGCTTGTTTTGTTGTTTCAGGTTTCTGAGGACCTCCACCAACTACACAAACAAGGGTTCTACCTTCAACGTCAATATTTTACAGATGGCCCAAGAAGTTGGGTGACACCTTGAGAAGGGAAAGTAATTGGCTAGCAGCAGTCAAGCCCTAGTGGTAGGAGAGGACCCTGCCTCGGCGACGACAAGACCCCTTCGAGTAGGCATCTCAGAGGAAGCAACCAATGAGGGTCCGATGCAACCGGATAAACCCTACACTGCCATGGGATTCAAGGCCGAGGCGATCCCTAGCAAGCTTCGACATCGGGGAGCCTTGGAGAAGATTCTTACCCACTATGGGGTGGACACCCATGAGATGTTCCTACGCTTGTCTCGAGAGGGCGCATGAGATCATTCACAAGCTTAGGCCCTAGACTGCCTCTCATCTCTAGGCTGGTGCAACCCTGCCTCAGCACCAGTACTATGTGGACTTCCTCAAGTTCATTGGCATAGCTCCTTTCCAGTTCTACATTCTGTACAGGAGAAATAATTGGCCTGCTCCTTCCCAAGCTGAGATATTGTACGTCTACAACTTTCATTAGTGTCCGAGGAAGGGGAACCAGGATGGGTGATACACCCTGATGAAGCATACAGTCCTAGGTGTGAAATACAATGATCTGGACAGCAAAGAGAACCATGCTCAGGACTACAACGACCACTTCTTCTGGGCAAGTGGTATCCTGATGAGGACCAATCCCATCCTGCTCCTAGACTTCACTATGGTTGGTAAGTTCTTCTGTTGTCGAGTTGTTTCATCTAATAGTGTCTCACCCGTCATTGATCCTTTGTCTTGAAACGTCTCCTATCAGGTCCCTTTTGCCCCACACCTTTCGTTTATTCCTTCGACGAAAGGTTTAAGATAATGAACACCCCCCACGATGAGGAGCTAGATTTTACCTTCCTTGTCAATGATCCCCACCTCCAACAGTATGAGCTACTACAAGAGGGGCAGAGTACAAGCTCAGTGGTCCTCACCAACTTTCAGGACTCGAAGAAATCACGCCAAGAGGTGAGGTTCCACATGGAATATGTGGCGGCTAAGGCGCAATTCAAGTATACGCAACGCCTTTGCGAGGAGCATGCAGAGAGCATCTTCACCATCAAGGCTACCACAGAGGTGAAGGAAGATGAAGAGCTTTAAGAAAATCTCCAGGCAAGGATCGAATCGTCCTCCATGCCTCAAGATAAACCCCCAATCATTCTTCATTATGCCGAACACGTAGGGGAGGGAACTAGTTCTGACCATTCTTTATTTTTTCCCTCACTCCTTGAGTGTAGGAAAATCTCAGGACGTCGTTGGTCCGAGGAGGAGTACCAAGACTATTAGGACCAGGACTCCACATTTAACCCTAATTTGTGCAAAGTGGTAAAACACTTAGTGAATCTTCAAGGAAAAATAAATAAATTTAAATTGTGTAATGACAAAAACCAATATAATAACATGACAGAGATATAAGAAATTGTCTCAGACACATCCGTGCCATTTAAAAAACATGTATGTTTACAAAGATAAAGGAAAGAAGAAAGGGAGCCCTAAAGTGAAATACAAAGTGTAACGCCCTGGATAACCAAGGCTGTTACACTGTGTGTTTAAAATAGTGCATGACTTGCTAATCAAGTCATTTAAACAAAGTGTGAATTCAATGTCATCAACAGATTAGGAATAAAAGATTTTGGTAACAACCAAGCTATTTTCATTAAAAATGACAGTTTAATACATGGAAACTCAAAACAGGATTTAGACGTCTTAGTTACAACAAATTCCAAGGGTTAAAAATAATTCAAGCCACTCTAATGGAAAAATATACATTTTAGGTTTCCGTCCCTATACAATTCCTCGACCGTGGCGGCCGAGCAGCTGACAATGTACACCTCGCCCCCAGAGCTCTCCAACTCATGGTTGATTCAGCCTACCCTTGCCTTCACCTGCACCACGTAGCATCCGTAAGCTGAGGCCCAGCAAGAAAGCATGATAACATAGCAAGATCAACATCATTTATCAAATATTCCACAATGCACAACCAGGAATTCAACATTTCATAACATTTATCCAATCAGTGATAACACACAACAGATTAATAGTTTGTCATCCAAACAGCCAACAAATCACGTTCATAACACAATATTCACGATCATAATCAACAGTTTATCACATCATCAAATGATATTCAGGGTCAGCGCCCTTAGTCGCACCCTCTATTTAATACACTGTCTTTGGTTCTCTTGGGCCGCCCCCAGTGTAATACTCACTGACTCCGGCCAGCTTAACCGAGCTCAGTGATAAATAAGCTACCTCAGCTACCAGTGCCCGAGCCGCGCCCTGTGCGCAAATATTGATTCCGACACTCTTAGGCCGGTTATCGCATGTCCCATGGCATAATAATACCATCTCATGACATGATATACAAATGTAGGGAGCTCTTAGTCCCATCGTGTCCACATGGTTAATCACATTCACATAACAATGCATACGAACATAGGGAACACTTAGTCCCAACCTAGCCACATAATCAGGTGCAGCTTTCTTACCTTTCGATTCGCTAGCTTTGATCACTTGACTCCTTGAGCACAATCCTTCTCGAGCCCTAGTGCTCACCTTTAATGGAGTTTTGATTTCAAGACAGCCTCTACACCTCCTTAGCTTGCTCTTCCTCACCCTTTGGCCTAAATTCCCTAAGGTTCCCATCAAACTCAGCTTATGCACCACAGTTCAAAAACCAAAACAAAAAACTAAAGAAACTATAGAGCCTTACCTCAAGTGTTAGGGTGTTCCTGCTAAATCTCTGCCAATTCTCCAATCCTAGCTTAGGATTCTTGATGCTTAGCCCTCTTCCCAGCCGGATCCGGATAAAGGAGGAGGTTCATATTTATATCTTGGTGCCAATTCATGTAAGTGGCCTCGTCAAAAGTGGCCTGCAGTAATTCATCAGCTGGCTCCTTCTCCTTGCGAGCCACCTTGCTCCGCTTCTTTTCCAACTAGGCCAAGGCCTCCAAAACCTAGTTCTGCGTCCCGAGAGATGCAACCTTTTCCCGCTGCTGGCGAAGTTGGGTCTCAGCCGCCTCTAAGAGCGCCTTGGTAGAAGCCTCTGAGCCGCGAGCACGGGATAGCTCGCCTCTAGGGTCTCCACCAATTTCTTGTGCTCGACAACCCTCTTGGACAGTGCCTCCTCATGCTCAGCCTGCACCCAGGCACCCTCCTTGGCGAGGGCCTCCTTGGTAGGCTTCTGCTGATTGACAGCAAGTTCAGCTCCATTTTGGTCGTCTCCAAGTTCACCGCCATCTCGGCCACAAACTCCACGTCCTATGAGCCAGCAACGCATCCTAGAACATATGAGAGTTATATATAACACAAAAAATAAAGGTGATAAAGAAAAGAAACCAAGACGAAGTTATGAGTTACCCAGTGGCCTGATGACGGATGGCCTGGGAGATAAAGAGTGCCTCCTTGTTAGCCAATGTGGCATAACACTTGATCTGAAGGGTGGACATGGTGGTCCCCACTTGGGCCAGCAAGTCCACAACAATCAAGGCCATGTCCTTCCCCAGTTTAGGCGAGAACCCAATCTCGGCTGTAGCTGATCCAGCCAGCTTAACCGAGCTCAGTGATAAATAAGCTACCTCAGCTACCAGTGCCCGAGCCGCGCCCTGTGCGCAAATATTGATTCCGACACTCTTAGGCCGGTTATCGCATGTCCCATGGCATAATAATACCATCTCATGACATGATATACAAATGTAGGGAGCTCTTAGTCCCATCGTGTCCACATGGTTAATCACATTCACATAACAATGCATACGAACATAGGGAACACTTAGTCCCAACCTAGCCACATAATCAGGTGCAGCTTTCTTACCTTTCGATTCGCTAGCTTTGATCACTTGACTCCTTGAGCACAATCCTTCTCGAGCCCTAGTGCTCACCTTTAATGGAGTTTTGATTTCAAGACAGCCTCTACACCTCCTTAGCTTGCTCTTCCTCACCCTTTGGCCTAAATTCCCTAAGGTTCCCATCAAACTCAGCTTATGCACCACAGTTCAAAAACCAAAACAAAAAACTAAAGAAACTATAGAGCCTTACCTCAAGTGTTAGGGTGTTCCTGCTAAATCTCTGCCAATTCTCCAATCCTAGCTTAGGATTCTTGATGCTTAGCCCTCTTCCCAGCCGGATCCGGATAAAGGAGGAGGTTCATATTTATATCTTGGTGCCAATTCATGTAAGTGGCCTCGTCAAAAGTGGCCTGCAGTAATTCATCAGCTGGCTCCTTCTCCTTGCGAGCCACCTTGCTCCGCTTCTTTTCCAACTAGGCCAAGGCCTCCAAAACCTAGTTCTGCGTCCCGAGAGATGCAACCTTTTCCCGCTGCTGGCGAAGTTGGGTCTCAGCCGCCTCTAAGAGCGCCTTGGTAGAAGCCTCTGAGCCGCGAGCACGGGATAGCTCGCCTCTAGGGTCTCCACCAATTTCTTGTGCTCGACAACCCTCTTGGACAGTGCCTCCTCATGCTCAGCCTGCACCCAGGCACCCTCCTTGGCGAGGGCCTCCTTGGTAGGCTTCTGCTGATTGACAGCAAGTTCAGCTCCATTTTGGTCGTCTCCAAGTTCACCGCCATCTCGGCCACAAACTCCACGTCCTATGAGCCAGCAACGCATCCTAGAACATATGAGAGTTATATATAACACAAAAAATAAAGGTGATAAAGAAAAGAAACCAAGACGAAGTTATGAGTTACCCAGTGGCCTGATGACGGATGGCCTGGGAGATAAAGAGTGCCTCCTTGTTAGCCAATGTGGCATAACACTTGATCTGAAGGGTGGACATGGTGGTCCCCACTTGGGCCAGCAAGTCCACAACAATCAAGGCCATGTCCTTCCCCAGTTTAGGCGAGAACCCAATCTCGGCTGTAGCTGATCCACGATCTGCTGGGAGCGTCGAAGGCCTTTGAACATTCGGCGAACTCTACCTTCTGACGAATGATCAGGGCCTGGGCCACCTCGTCTTATTTACCATGCCTTTCATCCCAGGCCCAAGATACCACCTTCATCCTCTCCTCCTGGAGGATCAAGTCTACATCCCAGGAAGAGTTGGGTTGATGGGAAGCTTGGGAGCCTCCTGGAGCTCCTACGTGACAATGAGGCTTTTACCAGAGGAATGTTCCTCAGCCAGGGTGAAATCCTTGGATTTGGCCTTTTTGGCTTGTTTCGAAGACTCCGCGGCGATAGAGTCTGCCTTCCTCTTAGCCGCCACTCCACCTTCAGAAGGCTACTTCATGTTAATAACCTGGAGTGGAGCAGATTGGGGTAGATTCTGTTCAATGAGCACCATCGGAATGGAGGCTGCAGCCGGGTCCCCCTTAGAAGCCCCTAGGACTAGCTCTGACTCCCCGAGTATCAGCTCAATGATCTTCTTTTTGGTTGGGCCTTGGCAGCTTTCTTTGTTGAAGCCTTGGCCGCAGCAGCCCTGGCCTTGATCATCTCTTTCATTTTGGCCACTAGATTAGACATGTCCGAGTCAAATGAGATTGGAATAAAAAGAAAACTGATCAGTAATGTAAAGGAATGGGGGTGACAAATGATTATAAAAGAATGAAGCTAAGTCTAAGTCCTCCAGGAATAGACCCTTATCCATGGATTGGGCCTGGTCTAACTCCCCTAGTGCAAAATCATGAATCTAATCCCCCATGTCACCTAGGTCTAAAAAGCTACCATATTGGAGGAACCAGAACGAATGCGTGAGGGTCAGCATGTCCCCAGTAATGGGGAAAAAAGCCCCACATTGCTAACGGTCCCAACCAGATAATGTCGGTCTCGTTGCCAATTCCTAACAAAGCCCTCAATATCGAGGGCATAAGTTAAAATTGGAGGTGTTTTACCTTGCCCCAAAATGCTAGCCCCAGGAGCCCTAATGTTGCACTGCCTCCCCTCGAGAAAGGCATCCATCTCTTCGGACGCGGCCCTCTCTGCATGGCGTGCCTGCTCTTTTTCTCCTCTTCTCCGCGCCCGCCTTGACTGCGGCCTCCACCGCCTCGATGTGAATAAGGGCCAGCTCCTTTCTCAGGGCAGGATCCCTCTCACAATACATCCCCCGTAAGTTAGGGGCATCTATTGATTGGTGGATGGCAATCATCTTGACCAGCCGAAGCTCCTCGACACTAAGGGCTGTGTAGTACTTTTTGCCATCCAGGATCAACTTGGTGAGTCGAGTCTGAGCGTATGGACCTATTTTCCAGGAATGCGAGTTTACAATAAACAAAATAAAGGGCTATAGATGAAGAATGAAGAAGGATGACTTACCCACACGCTGAAAGATTAGCACCAAGGTAGGGTTCTTCTCTTGGAGGAACCCGAATGTCATGAACCAATAATGTCTGACATCCAGAGGGATGTTTCCACGTGCAAAATGGAGCCTGACTAATGCCACGAGCCTTCAACCTACAAAACTCGTCCCATGTCTTGTCTTTAGAATTTAGTTGTGGCTCCAACTTGGAAAAGTACAGCACCTCCGTGGGGGTGGGCGTCGCGATCTCCTTCGAGGCGCAGAATATACGCTTGGGGAAAAGCTAAAAAGGCACAATCCCCAGGACTTGAGGAACCGCGCAAAATAGTCGTGGAGCGGGAGGGTAGGTTCCGCACTGATGTGGCCTATGCTCTAGGCCCCGAACATGCCCACTCCAGTATGAGCTTTCTCTTCTCTTCGGGCCAGTCTGTTGTAAGAGAGCCCTGGAGCCGACTCTACTCCAAGGGCCTTCTCCAGCTCATTCAGCATCTGGTAATTCCATAACTTGTTCCTTTTCCCATCCATTTCCCACGTGTTGCCAGTGGGAAGCTTGTGCCCCTCCAGGACTACGGAGCTCGCTTGGACACTATCTTTTGGATGAAGAGTAACATCGCGACCCATGATCAAAGACTTGGAAGCGACATGAAAGGCGAGAACCAAGCAGTTATCACCAAAACAATAGAAAATTGGTTGAGGTACAGGGATTCACCTAAAACTTCTTGGAGAGGTCCCCTTCAGACCCAAACTTGGAACCAATAGAAATCGCAGGAGCATGATTCAGGAACTAAAGGACAAGGGCATTTTCTAATAAACTAATTCACCTGAACGACTTTGAGGCGTCCAAGATCAGTGGTCTGGGACAATCAAGCTCGCTTCACCAATCAAACTACCTATGGTATGAGGTGTCATCTAGAAACACTACAATTTATCTCTACCACTACCACTACTTACAACCACCCTACACGGTGGCCACAACCCTAACAGCTCCACGGTTGCGAAAACAACATGGCAATAAAAATGACCAAAAGGAATAAGAAAGTGACCAGAAAACATACTGTGGGGTATTGGATTTGGGATTCATTTAGTTTTAGGGGACAATGTCGGCAAGATTTCGGTCTTGAACTTGAGGAAATGATGTAGCAGCTCATCGACACTCCCAGACGGATGAACCGTGACATAATTTTCTACTTGTCGAGTAGACAAAGTCTTCGTCGAATATAAATGAGCACGAAGAGATATTAATCACCAAAGAATCTCTTCGGCAATTTCGAACATACAAAGCACCGACTATTTGCTCTTTAGATTGAGAATTTGGGATGAGTAAAACGTGGAAGTAAGCCTATAATGCCCTAAATTCCAGGGAGCGTTATGGTGCACATTTAAACAGTGTTAAACTCGCTAATCGAGTCATTTGGCCATAATCGTGTAACTAAGTATGATTAGCGGTTTAGGGATTTAAAATTTTGGTTAAGATATAACATTTCATTAGAACGTATACTGTATACATTGGGATCCCAAAAATATAATTTAAAGGTCTATTACAATAAAATATTTACAACCAGCCTATCTAAGCGGCAAACCAGGGTTTAACCCTAGTTCCTCTTTCAACCCTCGGTCGTGGCAGACGAGTAGCTGCATATGTACACATCGTCACCTAAGCTCTCCAACTCAAGGATGGTCCAACTTTCTTTTGCCTTTACCTGAACCACATAGCACCCGTGAGCCGAAGCCTATCAAGAAAACTCAATATGCTCATGAATAGTAATAACATGTCATCAGATCATAAAGTGCATGCCTAGCAATAACAGCCTTAATCACGCATGCAAATAAGTTCATGTAATGTTGAGTATAAAACATTAACCGATGATCATAAGAATCGTCCAGGGCTTTTAGCCCTAAATAGAAGAGTGACAGTTGTAAAAGTCACTAAGGTGGGTTCCGTTCCCATTAGCCATGTGACGATAGGGTCACCCGGGCTTTAAAAATAAGTGATCCTTTCACTAGCTTAAAAAAGGTAGGTATTTGATGAAATAGTCACCAACATAAACCTACCGAGTGACCATAGAGTCACAACCGTGGGATTCCGTTCCTTTAGCCATGTGACAAAATAATCACCTAGGCCTTTGGCCCTGGCTCTAAGTACCTAGTCATAGACTAGTCAAGAACTTATAATTTTCATCGAACTTAGGGTCGGTCCAACATTAATGCTCATATGAGTCATTCAATGCCGATATCGATTAGATCTAATCTTTTATCGGCTCTGCGTTCATGACGCTTATGCCGTTTCTGGCTCTTAGGTCATTAACACGCGACCAATGCCAATCCTGAATAGTCAGGGCCACACACAAGTAAGCAATGCTACCAAGCATATATCATATGTCAAATATCCAAATATAGGGCATTCAACATGTTTACTTAACAATTGCAAGCATAATTAGGATCATGCATAAACATAGAGACTCAAGCTCTAATCAATCTCATATTCAATATTCATGGCATACCCTAATCATATGTTTCTCGTGCATAACATGCATCACATTTAACACATCCAACATGCATCAAGAATAACCATGCATGTCATATATGGGGTGGGGGTTATCTTACCTTTGGTCCAAGCACAGGTTAACAATAAACGAGTCACAAGCACGATCCTGATTCCAGGCATCTAGTGATAACCTAGTCAGAACCATAAACGGTGATCAAATGAGTTCAAGTTCTAAAACCCAATCCTGGAACCAAGACCTAGCCTCCTGGACATCGATTCCCAGTAAACCGGGTAGTAGGAATGATCCCGAGGCCTAATGTTTGAGTTCCCATGCTCAAAACATCTCTTCGCCCACAAATGCCCTCAAGCGTCGTGGCCCCAACTCACTAAGCCGCGACCCCAACCCAAAACAGAGGTGCCAACATCAGGCATCAGCACCAAGCGCTGTGGCCCCCAAACCCCTTCACCAACCTTCACCTGCTTCATCGAGCCTGGGCCGCGGCGCCCAGGAATAGGGCCTCGGCCCAACCTCGAACCAACCATTTTCCCCTGATTTTACCATTTTAAAACCTTCCAAAAACATATCCAAACATCTCCAAACTCAAAAATCAATGTTCCCAAACATCCCCATGATCCAAACCCCATAAAACCCAAGATTCAATTCATTAAAAAACTCATCAAAACACAAAGTCCAATTCAAGCTTAAAACTTTGAAAACTTAGAATTTAAAGCTTGGATTACCTCCGATTGAGTTGTTTCCTAACTAAATCCTCCAGCTAATAAGCTTCTAATCTTCCCTAGGATCGCTATGCCTTAATCCTCACTTGAATCCGAGTCCTAGAACTCAAGTTCCCTTCGAAAATGCAATCGGGAGACGAAAATAGAAAATAGAGGGAGAGAAAACTTACTGAATGTTCTTTTTATTTCTTAAAAGGTTACTTCAAGCTTAAGTAGCCTCAAACAAATCATAACGCTCGGGGTCCCGAAAATGTCCCCGGGGGCAAAATAGTCAAAACCTCCATAATTTCCTCCTGATCTTACTAACTCCCAATTTATCATCAAATATTTATTCCCATTACCCAATAACCCGATAATGTGCTAAATGCCCTTTAACTCACTCCGAGTCAAGAATAAATCCCATGGTGACTAATCCACTAGCTTACCTCCTAGGATCGTCTCGTGCTGAGTAACCCTAGCATAACCAAATAATAATAAATCACCACACACATATCACATATATGCCAAATATGCCCGAAATGACCAAAATATGAAAATCACCCAATTATTCAGAATTTGGTTCACATGCATATTTAATACACCTAATCACATAATAAATCAATTATGGCCCTCCCGACCTCCTAATCAAGGTCCTAAACCTTATTAGGAAATTTGGGGCATTACAACTATCCCCTCCTTACAGAAATTTTGTCCTCGAAATTTTTCTAAACAGCCCGGAATATAAATTCTGCAGAACTGATTCCAGTCACCCAGGTCGTTCCCTCGACCTTACTGTTTCTGTAACCTTACCTTGACTCAAGGTAAAACCTTGTTCCTTAGAACTTATTCTTTCTGTCTCATATCTGAAATGGCTACGCCTCAAAGGATAACTTAGCCTTAACTCCCCAGATTCTCACAACTCAACTCATGAGTTTCTTTCAACCCATGTCCTCAGCATGGAAATATATAATACACTGTATATAATTGACAGTTCGAAAGATAAGGTCGATCCAAAGTCAACCTGACCAATCCTATCCAGGACTCATCTGTCAAAATAATCTAGGGCCCAGCTTGCCTTTATCTCCTCACTCCTTTCCATGGTGATACTTGAAGAAAGATACAATCCTGTACTTGGAACTCCATGTTCCTACTTTTAATTTCAGTAAAACTTTTCCATTTACTCTGAGAAGTGAGCATCCAAGCTCTAACCTATAATAATCTCAATGGTCCCCTGAACCACCTCAGGATCCAGAATCAACATCTCACCAATCTCATTCCAATGAACAGGTGATAAACATTCTCAAACATACCTCATCTCATAGGGTGCCTTTCCAATATTGGATATCTCTCTCTCTGATTATCACCAGTCTGACAATAATGAACTGTACTGAATTCCATCTATATACTTATCGCCTTCTTTAACCCTTTCCATGACCTGGAAGTAATAATAGAGTCTTCATCTGATAAGATAGACCTTTAATTCCATTAAAGCGCTCTATCTTTCTCACATAGAGATATGAAAACTGATCAGCTGAATTACTTGTTCTCACTGATAGAAATGAACTCACTTGGAATACTGGTCGATGATGACCCAATCCAAATCATGCTGACCCATTAACCTGGGCAATCCCACCGCGAAACCCATCGCGATGCTTTCTTATTTCCATTATAAAATACTCAAAGGCTACAATGGCCTTACTGATTTCTGATACTCTGTCTTGACCTGCTAACAAGTTAAGAACTCTACCACGTATTCCATTATGTCCCTCTCCATCCCAAGCCATCAATATAAGGATTTCAAACTCTGGTACATTTTCCATGATACTTGGATGAAGAGAATAAGAGAGTAGCATGGGATTCATCTAGAATCTTCCATTTAATCCCAGTGTCCATTAGATCCCAAGTCCGATATCTATACCACAATAAACCCATACTTGAAACTGCAAAACCCTTAGCTAATCCAGCTAAGACTTTCCACTCAATCTGTCCTATATGTGGTTTACTTAATCTTCTTTCTTTTTGATCTTCTCTGAGATAGTAATCTCAAGCATACAACTGGCCACTTGGCCCACCAGAAACTCTACTCTAGTTCTGGTCAGATTCTTTAACCAACATGTTGCATAAGAATCAATTTTCTCTATCACTGAGGTGTCATAACCACCTACTAACTGATTCTGATCTGCAAGAAGACTCATAACCTATCCCAAGATACATGTAATATCTTGCCCATCTAAGGAAACTCTTTCCTAGAAAGACGTTCCATGACCTTGGCGAATCTCCGCAGAAATACATCACAATACCATCGTCCAAGACGATCACAAATCCCATTCAAATAAACCTTTGAATGCTCTGTCCATCTGATTCTTCAAGACACTCACCAGTAATCAAACTCTCAAATCATAACTCAGCACTCCCAGTGCCCTTATCTGCTAAAAAAGCTATCTTCTCTTTATTCTTCTTCTTGATCTTCAGCTGGTACTAACCAGATCAAAGATCCACCCTGGAGAATACCATTTTACTCAATAACTGAGCCTTAAGTTCTTACAACCCTGCTAAACAATTCAATACAGTGCCCTAAATCTGATTCCATCCCTGGCACCAAACCAATCACCATTCAATCCTTTTTGTAAACACAGCCCTGATAGATCCCCTGGAAGCACATCCAGAAATTCACAGACTACTCCAGTCTGTCCTAATCCTGCTGGCACAATATAAGTGGTATCCACCACACTAGCTAAGAGTTCCATGCATCTCCCTGCCATAAAACTCTAGCTCTCAAGACAGATGTCATAAGCATACAGAATCCATACACCGTGCCAACTGTCCCAAGGCTTCCCACTCTCAAGCCTAAGAATTACTATCCTTTCCTTACAATTTAGCATTGCCCCACACTTTGCTAACCAATCGAAATCTAGGATCATCTCAGAATCAATCATAACAAATCTTATCATATCAATTGATGAGTCCTTTCCACAATAATTCACCTCATCTCTTAAATCACCAGTACAGTAGCACTTTCCCATCATAACATAACCACGCAATTTGTATAATAACTCCATGTTTTCTCTAGATGCAACAAGCAAAGAACAACATGGTACTAAAACCAATCAGCATAACTCAAAAATCAGAACTAGAAAACTGACTTGCCACCCCTGAAGAACTAGTCTCAGTCTCAAATTTTGACTGCATTAGAACAAACACTCAAGCTGGAGTCGAGCTGTCCATCCCCTTTTGCTCATCCTCTCTTAGCCTTGGGCAATCCTTCTTGATATGCCCAACCATGTCCCATAAGAAACATGCCTTTGCTCGGCATTCTTCCAGATGACGCTTCTTGCATCGAGCACACACTAGATAAGTCTTCCAGCTTTCCTTCTTGCTTGCACCAATAAGTGGAGGTACCACCACCTGAGCTCTGTTCTCCCTAGCACTCTTCTTCTCATTTCTTATGCTCTCAACAACAAGAGCCTTTCCAACCACCTGAGCATAGGTGGAGGTTTCATGCACTGGGGCAGCTCTAATGCCCTGAGCTATCCGAGGATTCAATCCTTGGATAAACCTTTCTTTCCGAGCTACATCTTTGGGTACCATATCAAAAGTGAACTTGGCCAACCCATCAAATATGTTAACATACTCGGTTATTGATGCCTTTCCCTGAACGAGATTCAGAAACTCATTCATCTTAGCAGTCTTGGCTGCATCACAATAATATCTTTCATTGAACAGCTGTCTAAACTCCTTCCAGTCCATCACAGTTGTGTCTTGTGTCTGAGATACTACTTCGCACAAATCACCCTATCGTGACCTACCAGCCCCATACTATCCAGAATGGAGCTAATCATGCCCATCCATTGCTCAGCTCTGAATGGATCTAGGCCTCCCTCAAAGACTGGAGGGTAATACTCCTGGAATCTTCCACAGAGAAATTCCCACCTGCTTTCAACCCTGGCTGATCCTAAGTTGATGCCACTCTTGGCAAAACAAAGGAAGAGCTGTTTCTCGACAGATTCCGCTGTTGCTTCACACATCTGATCTCTTCCTCATGCCTTTGCAATCTTGATTGCAAATCTGGGAGCATCAGCTAAAAAATTCATAGGAGCAGATGAAGAACTAAAACCCTAGCTGTAACTCCCAACCTCTGTGTAATCACCACTAGACCTCATTATCTGCCTTGGATATAAACTTGCTGATTGAATCTACAGTCAATAACTTGACCCATTAAACATGATGAGCATATCAAGAGCTTTCCTCACGAAAACAATCCTACCACACCACATTCACAAACCACTACAGTGCTAAAAACATGTCCATGACATTAATACATCAATCATAATCCCTGCTCTTCCAACATTCACACCATGCCTCCAACTACAACATGCAAATATCACAATTATATATTCATGGAGCAGGTAATCATATGATCACATTCATATATATATATATATATATATTCACAGAGCATATAATCATATAATCAAGAGTCAGGCTCTATCAAAATATTATGCTCCCTAATACAATGTGCAGGTGAAGCATTTACATTATATTTAAGCAGTTAAACACATAACCACAGAAATAGTTACCATTCCCTGAGTGAAGCTGTCTTCAGTGACGAGTGTACATGCCCAGCTTGTCTTCAGGAACCCATAAACCTTGGTAGGCTTTGATACCAAATTGTAATGCCCTAAACTCTAGGGACCATTACGATGCACATTTAAACAGTGATAAACTCGCTAATCGAGTCATTTGGCCATAATCGTGTAACTAAGTATGATTAGCGGTTTAGGGATTTTAAATTTTGGTTAAGATATAACGTTTCATTAGAACGTTTACTGTATACATTGGGATCCCAAAAATATAATTTAAAGGTCTATTACAATAAAATATTTACAACCAGCCGATCTAAGCGGCAAAACAGGGTTTAACCCTAGTTCCTCTTCCAACCCTCGGCCGTGGCGGTCGAGCAGCTGCATATGTACATATCATCACCTAAGCTCTCCAACTCAAGGATGGTCCAGCATTCTTTTGCCTTTACCTGCACCACGTAGCACCCGTGAACCGAAGCCTAACAAGAAAACTCAATATGCTCATGAACAATAATAACATGTCATCAAATCATAAGGCACACGCCTAGCAGATATAACCCTAATCAAGCAGGCAATGAGTTCATGTAATGTTGAGTATAACACATCAACTGATGATCATAATAATCATCCAAGGCTTTTATCCCTAAATAGAAGAGTGACAGTTGTAAAAGTAACTAAGGTAGGTTCCGTCCCCATTAGCCATGTGACGATAGGGTCACCTGGGCTTTACAAATAAGTGATCATTTCACTAGCTTAACAAAGGTAGGTATTTTATGAAATAGTCACCAACATAAACCTACCGAGTGACCATAGAGTCACAACCATGGGATTCCGTTCCCTTAGCCATGTGACAAAACAGTCACCTAGGCCTTTGGCCTTGGCACTGAGTAACTAGTCATAGACTAGTCAAGCGCTTATAATTTTCATCAAAATTAAGGTCGGTCCAGCATTAATGCTCATTTGAGTCATTCAATGCTGATATCGATTAGATCTAATCTTTTATCAACTCTGCGTTCATGACACTTATGTCATTTCTGGCTCTTAGGTAGTAACACGCGACCAATACCAATCCTGAATAGTTAGGGCCACGCTCAAGTAAGCAATGCTACCAAGCATATATCATATGTCAAATATCCAAATACAGGGCATTCAGGATGCTTACTTAACAATTCCTAGCATAATTAGGATCATGCATAAACAAACAGACTCAAGCTCTGATCAATCTCATATCCAATATTCATGGCATGCCCTAATTACATGTTTCTCCTGCATCACATGCATCACATTTAAACATCCAACATGCATCAAGAATAACCATGCATGTCACATATGGGGTGCAGGTTTTCTTACCTTTGGTCCAAGCACAGGTTACCAATAAACGAGTCACAAGCACGATCCTACTTCCAGCCCTCTAGTGATACCTAGTCATAACCATAAACGGTGATCCAATGAGTTCAAGTTCTAAAAACCAATCATGGAACCAAGACCTAGCCTCTGGGACATCGATTCCCACTAAACCGGGTAGTAGGAATGATCCTGAGGCCTAAGGTTTGAGTTCCCATGCTCAGAACATCACTTCGACCACAAATGCACTCAAGCACCGCGACCCCAACTCACTGAGCCGTGATCTCCAGCCAAAACAGAGGTGCCAACATCAGGCATCAACATCAAGCGCTGCGACCCCCAGACCCCTTCAGCAACCTTCACCTGCTTCATCGCGCCTGGGCTGCGGTGCCCAAGAACAAGGTCGCGGCACAACCTCGAACCAGTCATTTTCCCCGATTTTACCATTTTAAAACCTTCCAAAAACCTATCCAAACATCTCCAAACTAAAAACTCAAAGTTCCCAAACATCCCCATGATCCAAATCCCATAAGACCCAAGCTTCAATTCATTCAAAAACTCATCAAAACACAAAGTCCAATTCAAGCTTAAAACTTTGAAAACTTAGAATTTAAAACTTGGTACCTCTGATTGAGTTATTTCCAAACTAAATCCTCCATCTAATAAGCTTCTAATCTTCCTTAGGATCGCTATGCCTCAATCCTCGCTTGAATCTGAGTCCTAGAACTCAAGTTCCCTTCGAAAATGCAACCGGGAGACGGAAATGGAACTTAGAGGGAGAGAGAACTTACTGAATGTTCTTTTATTTCTAAAATACCATACAAAATTCAAGTTTAATGAGTATAAAAACTCAAGAACTGCCTCTCAATATGCACTTTAACCATACAAAATTCAAAATCTCAAAAGCTCTTTCTTCTTTCTCAAGCTTCCTAGACCTTCAACCATTTTTGAGTTTCCTCTACAATTATGGATGGTTGGTGAGAATCATCTTATTTCTGGGTGAGTGGAAAGCAATTCTTCAGAGGTCAGTCTCGTTTTAGCACCTATCGACACTATATGATGAGTAAGTATTGACTTGTTTTGTGTTTGGCTTCACATTTGCGTTGAGTTTCATTTGAGAGTTTAGGTGCATGCTTAGGAACGTGCATTTTGTGGCACTTGAGGGGCCCTTTTGACCTTTTATAGGCCTTTTTATGCACATTTTGACGTTAAAATTGGTCAAAATGGCCTACAGGCAACTTTTGACTTTCTGTGCTTTCGACAAAAATTTGAAAAATTCCCAGATTCCGGTGGTGTTCTCTGATGTCAACTCTTTGGCCCCGAGGATACCCCACGTTGTTAGAAATTCTTTCCTCTTTTCTCCCTGAGCAGTAGTCTTAGGGATTCTCGCTTTGACCTATCTTTCTTCGGGCCAAGGCGCGAACTGCTTGGTTTGTTGTTTGAGATGTCTTTGGACCTCCACCATCTACATAAACAAGGGTTCTATGCCTTCAACACTGAGATTTTACAGATGGCTCAAGAAGCTGGGAAACAGCCAAAGAAGGGGAAGCAAGTGGCTAACAGCAGTCAAGCCCTCGTGGTATGAGAGGACCCCGCCCCAGCGGCGACAAAACCCTTCGAGTTGGCATCTCAAAGGAAGAAGTCAATGAAGGTCTAATGCAACCGGAGAAACCCTACACTACCACGAGATTCAAGGCCGAGGCGAGCCCCAGCAAGCTCCGACACCGGGGGGCCTTTGAGAAGATCCTTACCCACTACGGGGTGGACACCCATGAGATGTTTATGCGCTTGTCTCGAGAGAGCGCATGATAGCATTCACGAGCTTGGGCCCTGGAGTGCCTCTCGTCTACAGGCTAGTGCAACCCTACCTCTACACCAATACTATGTTGACTTCCTCAAGTTCATTGGCATAGCTTCATTCCAGCTGTCCCCGAATGGATATCAGGTGCTGGTCGGGCTCTACGTTTTGTACAAGAGATAGATCTATCCTGCACCTTCCTCAGTCGAGATAATGTACGTCTACAGCTTTCGGTAGTGTCCGAGGAAGGGGACGAGGATGGGTAATACACCTTGATGAAGCATATTTTCCTAGGGGTGAAATACAAAGCTCTCGGGACTACAATGACCACTTCTTCTGGGCAAGTGGTTTCCCGATGACGACTAATCCCACCATGCTCCTGGACATCGCTAGGGTTGGTAAGTGCTTCTGTGCTCGAGTTGTTTCATTTAATAGTATCTCGCCCATAATTGATCCTTTGTCTTGAAACGTCTCATTTCAGGTCCCTTCTGCTACACACCTTTCATTTATTCCTTCGATGGAAGGTTTGAGATGATGAACACCCTCTACGAAAAGGAGCTGGATCTTACCTTCCTCCTCACTAATGCCCACCTCCAACAGTTTGGACTACTGCAAGAGGGGCAGAGTATAATCCCGGTGGTCCTCACCAGCTCTCGGGACTCGAAGAAATCACGCCACGAAGCGAGGCTCCACATAGAATATGTGGAAACTAAGGTACAATTCGAGTATAACGCCTTAACAAGGAGCAAGCGGAGAGCATCCTCGCCATCATGGCTGCCATAGAGGCGAAGGAAGATGAAGAGCTTGAGGTAGAGCTCTAGGTGAAGATCGAATCATCCTCCATGCCTCAAGGTAAATACCTAATCATTCTTCGTTATTCCAAACATGTAGGGGAAGGAACTAGTTCCAACCATTCTTTATTTTTTCCCTCACTCCTCGAGTGTGGGAAAATATCAGGATGTCGTTGGTCCAAGGAGGAGTACCAAGACTATCAAGACCTCATCGACGTATTCCTTCATAACCTAAGGAGGAGGAGACATCCATAATGTCTCGCTCCTCTGGTTGAGGTGATGTCTATCCCCCCATCTGGTTTTGGCAGTACGAGACCAACCTGGCATAGGAGATGGGTTGACTCATTCGTGAGTTGGCCCATTCCATCTTTCACCCAGAGGAGTCTAATCGTGGTGGGGTTCCTCAGGAGATTTTTATTTGGTCTTGCATCAATTTTTTGCTTGTATTTACTACTTTCCTTTCCTTCCGAGGACTTAATAAATTTGTTTTCTGTGTGCAGAAATCATGTGCCTGTCCAAATTGGTCAGGTCAAAGCTTCAGAGGGTGTCAGGACCCTCTCAGAAAGACCTCCCGGCAGTGTAAACCACGTCGTCCACCCCCCGGCTGTTGCACCTCTAGCCCCAGTGGTACTAGTAGCTCTTACAGCTGCTCCACTAGTCCTCACCCCGAGGACAATGGCTCCTGGTGAATTCATTGACCTCGAGGTTTTCCCCTCCCCTCAAGATGGGGGATCCTCTAGGAAGGGCAAGGAAATCCCTTCAAAGGTGCTTGATTCTCCTTCGGTCAAGGAACCACTATTGGTAGTCTTCCCGGAGCACTATGATGGGGAAGACTTCAAGAAGCATAAATGGGTTGTTGAGTACTACAATGCTCGTATTGACGAGGGCAGCAAGGACTTTAGACTCCTTGTTGAGTTCCTACATGAGGAACGACCGTAGGAACCTGTTGTTCCTTCCAGTCACGAGGAGCTAGAGCCTCTCCTCATGGGGAGAGTAGGAGGGAAGACTACTCCGTTTACCGCAGAGCTCCTCCAAGGGATAGCGGGGTCCTTGTGTGAGATGCCTACTCATAGCTTTGCTCATAGTGGCAACGATAATGAGGTTTCACTAATAGTTGTCAATCACCACTCCTTCATAAGGGTAAGTCTTCGAGTGTTTATCTCAATTCATTATTTATTTCAGCAACTTCTTTTTACTTATAAGATACTCTAACTTGGTACAGACTGGGGCGTTCAACCAACGGCTCAGAGACATCGTAATGATGCAGTCCTTTGAGCTGAAGCAGGCTTGGGAAGAGATGGTGCAGGCTCGAGAAGATGTGGCACGACTCTAGGAAACTGCGGTCCTGCTAGAGGAGTACTGGTGACTCCAGAAGGAGGCGGAGGACACGAGAGCCCATGTCCGTGTGATGGAGACTATGCTTGCATTGAGGAACTGACCAATTCTAGGGAGAATGTTGCATGGGCAGCCACTCGTGTTGATGCTGCCAACAAGGAGGTAAAAGACCTTCGTCTCCGAGTAGAGGAATTGGAAAGAGACCTCAATGTGATAGCCATTGATACACTTTTTTTGTGTGGAAGAGCAATAGGGATATGGATCTCCCATTTACCGAGGAACCCAACATGAGGACAATGCTTGAGGCACGCCTCGAGGTGGAGGAGGCCAGGTTGTCCAGGGAGAGGGAAGCTGGAACGGGGGGTTGCATCTCTGTGGTCAATACTATGATCGAGCTTATGGCAGAGGTTCCTCCAGGCTAAGGGCCCCAGTAATTTTTTCCTATATAATACATTTCTAGCTAAGCAAGACATTGTGCCATAGTTTATTTGGGTATAGACAATCAATGCTTAAGCCCCCAAGCACTATTGTAAGTATTTTCCATTTAAACTTATGCAGATTGCACTACATTATTTCCATCATAGAATTGACAATTAGTAAATAGTCAACTTGGATATTTTTAATTCAACTCATCGTAATGTATCTCACGATAGTCCCAAGTCATTGACTCAGATCTTGTGCTCAAGTCTTGAACTTGAGTCTTTATCAACTTCTCTTAGTACTTAGACAATTATTAGGAATTTAGTGTTGCTCTGTAGGCTCGCAGCCCTCGAGAATAACTTTAACTCAAGGTCAAGTGATACACTTGACGCGGCCCTACATCCCTGAGTTCCTACAACTCAGGACAGGGCCAGCCTGAAGTATTTAGAGCTTGAGGATCTTCCTACTAGTGTTTAGATTCCTATGCATTTAGTGTTTCTTCTTACGCTCATGGTCCTAATAGTAACTTTGATGCGCTTTCAAGTGAGGGCTTTTGGCTATCTTACGCTTTCGAGTTTCAACGACTCGGGATTTTAGGAGGTCTGTTGCACTGTAGGAATTTTGGTTTGGCATTAGTGCTCGGCGCATAGGACATTTAGTGTCGTCCTGCATCCTTGAGTCCCAATGACTCAGGCCTTTAGGAGGTCATTTGCACTAAGCTATCTGGCCCCTGGGTACGTGGTCACCAGCGGGTCAGCTCGGGCCATTTAATTTTCCCCCCTGAGTACATAACTCGGGTCCTAATCATGTCGAAGTCATGAACTCATCATTCTAGGTTTAGGTAATTGAGTTCCCCACCCTTAGACCAGATTTTTTGCGATACTGAAGTTTTAGCACTCGTGGTTTAGCTCTGAGTTTCAATGACTTAGACTTTTGTTCGCATCTCAAGATAATAAGACTAGGTCATTACTCCCCTGGCACGGTGTCCTTAAGAGGCTACCTCAGTCCGTGCTCATGCTACTTAGATTTTTAAGTCTTAGGCTATTTAGGCTAACGCCTGAGTCCAGACGACTCAGGCTTCCGTTCACTTCTTGAGGATTGGGATTTTGTTATCACTCCTCGGGCGCGTGCTGTCCTAGGGAGAATGGCTAAATCCAATCTCACATTACTTGGATCTCTTCAGCACTGGGTTTTTCCCAGACCACTTAGCTATGGGGTCTTATGATATTAGGGATGCTTCACTCATCAACTAGCTTAGCTCCCTAGGTCATTGACTTCCCAAAGCTATTTTTTCTTGCGGCTAACTAGGGACTTGGTCAGTGCTCCATGGGCCTAGTATCCACGGGAGGTAACCCAAGTCCATGTCTCAGGACAGAGTAGATAACACTTGGTCTCTCGTTCCCATATCGAGATTAAGAGTGCGGGAGGTGACCTAAGATTGATCTCGTGCTACTAGGGTTAAGCCTACGCTCTGAACAAGATTGGTCTTTTAGGTTACGAACTCAAGACTTCTTAGTTTCCTAGGTTTTTCTATTCTCAGGGTATTGACACTAGGCTTACTCCTCTCTTTTGACAAGCTTAGTTTCCTAGGGCATCCTCCACGAGAAATGGTACACTTGCAAGGCTACCCCAACTCCATGCCCCCCAAGTGATTGGAGACTAGTCTTCGTTCATTTGTCTGGGCCAGAAAGCGGATGCTCTATGAGTAGTACATATAGAATAAAGGAAAGTAACAAATATAAGCAGAATCTCAAAAAAATTTACCGTATTTCATCTACATGGTTTCCATTAACTGTGCTTAGAGGCTACAGGGAGATTACAAAAATTAATAAATTTACTGTTCATATCAATGGTAATACCAGCGAAAATGCTCGGCATTCCAGGTGTGGGGTATAGATTCCCCATTCATTCGGGCTAATTTTTATGTCCCCGGACATACAACGTTCTCAACTTGGTATGGGCCCTCCCAATTAGGTCCCGGCTTCATGTGGCTAAGAAGACTCTTCGCAACATTAGTTTTTCGACCCCATACTTTCTATTCTTTACTTTAGAGTTGAAATATCTGGCTATTTTCTACTTTTAGGACACTACTCGAAGGTGAGAAGCTTCATGAAGCTCCTCCACAAGGTACAAGGACTCTTGGAGTAAAGCGTGGTTTGTGGTTGGATTATACGTATCCTGTCGATGCGTGAAGATTGCTACCTCAATCAGGAGCATGGCCTCATATCCATAGGCCATAGAGAATGACGAGTGGCTAGTGGAGGTCCTAGAAATGGTACGGTAACTCCACAATTCCTTAGGCAGGTCTTCGGGCCAACCGCCGTTTGCCTGTTCAAGCTTTTTCTTCAAGGTGGCTTTGAGCGTCTTGTTGACTTCTTCCACCTGCTTGTTTTTCTATCGGTGGGCCACTGAGGAAAAGCTCTTCATAACTCTATGCCACTAACAGAAGTCCGTGAACACCTCATTGTCAAACTGCAGGTCGTTGTCGAAGACTATCTTCCTCGGGAAGCCATAGCGGCAAACGATATTATCGATGACGAAGTCCAGTCCTTCTTAGAATTGATTGCATTCTTCCCTAATCCTTTTCCCTTTGGCAATGACCTGATAAGTTCAATTCCTAAGACCACAAAAATCCAACGACTGATCATCTAGGTGAGCTCATTTGGAAGAGCTCGAGGTATATTGGCAAAGCATTGGCATTTGTCACACTTCTTGACATAGTCGATCGCGTCTCCATTCATGGTTGGCCAAAAGTATCCTTTTCTCAAGATCTTCTTGGCGTAGCTTTGGCCCCAGCATGGTCCCCGCAAAAGCCCTCATGCACTTCCCAGAGTATCAGATCGGCTTCTTGGTTGGACACACATCGGACCAAGGGAAATGAATATCCTTACTTGTACAATCTACTGTCCATGATAAAATTCAAAGGCGCTTGGTAAACAATCTCTCAAGTTGTTTTCTTGTCCTGTGGTAACTCACCAGAGACAAGATACTTCACTATGAGCTCTATTTGACCGTTCTGGGGTTGGGCTGCTTTGACTTCCTCGGAGGTTAAGATGCTAAAAGCAGCCAAGTAGTCAATGGGGACTACATTGATCAGTTCAACATCCTTGGTGATTGCGAGCTTGGCTAGGCCATCAACGTTAGAGTTTTGTTCCCATGGCACTTATCGAATGGTTTTTTGAAGCTGTGAAGCTGTGCAGCAACCATTTTTGTCCCCCGGGCCTGGTACTCCCCGAGCACCTGATTAACTACAAGCTATGAGTCACTAAAAATCTTGAGGCTCTCAGTCTTGAGCTCAAGTGCTACTCGGATCCTAGCAATAAGCGCCTCATACTCTGCTTCATTATTTGAAGCATCAAACCCAAATCTGAGGGCATTGTGAACCTTGTACCCCTCAGGGGATACAAAAATGAGGCTTGTTCTGACACAATTTTCATTTTACGATCCATCTATCTATAGCTTCCATGTGGGCCCAACCACCGGTGTGTCCCCAGGTCCCTTTGTGTTTCCAGTGTACTCGCCAATGAAATATTCTAGTGCCTGTCCCTTTATGCCAGTCCTGGGGTGATAAGTGTTGTCAAACAGTCTAAGTTTGACCAACCATTTCAAGAGTCTCTCGGATGACTTCGACTTTTGGAGGACTTTCCGTAAGGGGTGGTTTGTGAGGACCTTGATGGGATGCACCTACAAATAGATCTTTAGCTTTCGAGAAGCTAACATTAGGAAAAAGGTTAGCTTCTCCATGAGTGTCTGGACTCCGCTCCGGGGAGTCTTTTGCTTACATAGTGCATGAGGTGCTAGACACAGCCTTCTTCGCCCACTAAGGCGGCACTAATGGCACTCTCTAAGACAACCATGTAGAGCAAGAGGGGCTCTCCGTCTACTGGTTTTGACAGGATAGGTGGGTTTTCCATGTGCACCTTCAACTATTAGAACACCTGCTAACACTCCTCCATCCATTCAAACCTTTGACCTCCTTGGAGTATGTTGAAGAATGGGATGCACTTGTCAGTTGCCTTGGAAACAAAGTGACTCAGGGCAGCTATCTTCCCGGTGAGGCTCTGAACATTCTTATGCTTTCGTGGGGATGGAATATCGACTTGGGCTTTGATCTTCTCAGGGTTTTCCTTTATCCCTCGAGCACTGATAAAGAATCCCAAGAACTTCAGGGAGGCAACTCCAAAAGTGCACTTCTGGGGATTCAGTTTCATCCCAAACCTGTGATGTACTAAAAATACTTTCGCTAGATCCTTTACGTGATCGAGGGTTGTTCTAGACTTAACCAGCATGTCATCTACATAAATCTCCATGTTCCATCCCAAATGTTCCTTGAACATACTTTTATGAGCCTTTGGTAGGTGCACCAACATTCTTTAGCTCGAAGGGCATCACTTTATAGCAGTATGTTCCCTTCTCATTTCGGAAGCTAGTGTGCTCTTGATCCGCGAGATGTATGGAAAACTAGTTATAGCACGAGTACGTGTCCATAAAGGATAAGAGCTCGTACATGGAGGTGGTGATGACCATCTGATCTATTTTTTGTAGTGGGAAATAGTCTTTAGGGCAAGCCTTGTTAAGGTCGAAGAAGTCTATGCAGGTCCTCCACGTGTCATTTTTCTTGGGCACGATGACCGGAATGGATACCCACTTGGGATATTAGGCATCCTGAATGAATTTGTTTGCGATTAGCTTGTCCACCTCTGCCTTTAAGGCTTCCGCTCTAGTATGGTCAAATGTTCTTCGTTTTGACATTCAAGGCATGACAAATGATATTCGGGTCAATGCTAGTCATGTCCGAATGAAACCAGGTAAAAATGCCCTGATTTACCCAGAGAAAGCCTGCTATTGCTTCTCGGACTTCTGCCTTCATATTCCTCATGTAATCAGCGATAATCATGTGTAATGTAGGACATTATGGCAGGGCCACTATGGGAGTGCGGTACGCGCTCATTCGGCATAAGGGCCACATAAATGAGTTTTATGCTTGCTTGAATTGTTTATAACTGCGAAGCATGCTATTTATTATTTTTCATTCTATTGGTTATCTGATTCTGTTTATTTGGGTTTTATTGCTAGGCCTTGGTTCACGGGTGCTATGTAGTGCAGGTAAGGGCAAGTATAAATTGGATCAGCATGAGTTGGAGAGCTTTGGGGCGGTGTGTACATACTCAGTCTGCTCGACCGCCACAGCCGGGATTATTTTGAGTGACTAGGGTTGAGTTCAGATTTTGCTGCTTAGGCCAGCAATTGTCGTAACCCCAAACATGTTATATTTTGTTTATAAACTCTTTTCTGGTTCCCCTGTATATGTTTTAACTATTTAATGACAAGTTTAACTCTTTCAACAAAAAAATTTAATACCTAAACTATTTCTTTACTTTAATTACACGTTTAAAGTCCAAATGGCTAGCCTAACAAGTTAAGCACATTTTTTAATACACAATGTAATGATCGTGAATTAGTAGGGTGTTACAAGTTGGTATCAGAGCTACCAAGCTTAATGGTTCCTAAAGATAGGCTAAGTGTGTACGCTCGCTGTTAAAGATAAGCTCGACTCACAGTTTGGTAACTAATGTGTTACATATGTGGTTAACTTCTTTAGTGGATTATATGCTTTATATGGTGGCTAGAATAGGAAGCATGAGTATACTTGTTGACTGCCTTTTTTGCTGCCAACTAAATCTGAGAGAATAAAGGATAAATAAGGAAAGACACAAGGTTTCATGTGGTTCAGGTTATAAAAGAACCCTAGTCCATGAGTCACTATTATTTAGTGAGCTTGAAGCTTGTGGTAGCAAGCTTCAATGGTGATTCTCAGGCAGCATATATATTTCACTGAGTACATAGTTTCTCTCTCTAAAAAACTAAAGACCTTACAAGGAGATACCCCAGCCCTATTTATAGAGGCTGGGGTCATTAATATTATTTATCTCTCATAAATATCAGGGTATTAATGTTAAGTTAATATGCAAAGGGTTGTGGTATAATAAACATTATGGCCCACGCGAACTCTATGAAGCCCGTTGTAGAAGGTCACACACCAACTTTATGGGGAACATATCTGTGACTCTCACGGTGTGGTGCACATTTGCCCATGTTGATTGTCGAGTGTATGAACTCGACACCACTAATCATGGATCACCAAAAGTTGTCAAATGATCCTTTTGAGGCCCACACATGTAGTGATTGACACCTAACATTACTCCTAGGCCCGAGGACTGGAGTCCTGGGCTTGGAGAATGGCCTAGTTAGAAGGATCCCTCGGGGCGTGACCTCACTTGGAGACATCCTCTCCCCGAGGGAAGACCTCGGGTCATGGCCTCACCTGTGGGTATTCATGCTTTGGAGACTAGCTTTAAATGTGGTCACACTGGAAGATACCCTCGTCTGAGAGAAGACCTCGGGGCATAGCCTCCCCTGGAGACATCCTCAACTCGGCCATATTGGACTACATCAAGGAACTCGCATCCCGAAGACTCCATGGCCTATCGTTAATTACTCCCAACTTCCACGTGTCTGATGATCAAACCATGGACAAAATTTCCCCCCCAAGTCTTTACTCGCCATTGGACTATGGAGACTTGAATTGAGGAGTAATTCAAAAAGGTCTTCAGGAGGTGACGTTTGGGCTTCCTCTGACTTCTCTGAAAATTTTATGCCATGTGTAGTCCCTATTGCTGGGCCCATCAATCCATGCAATTAATGAGAAGTCCATTCTGCTACTCAAAACCTCTACTCCGTACCTAGGCCTCTTATCACTCCATACAAAAGATGTCATTTCCGAAGGCCAATGATCACAATCTGTGGCTTTTAGAATATGACCGTTGGATTACTCTCGAGTGCTCACGTCATATGTAATCTGACGGCCGGTGTAATGCCCCGAATTCTCCGATATGGTTTAATGGTGGGATTAGTAGGCCGGGAGGGCCATACTTTTTTAATTATGCCATTAATTGATAATATGCATGTATATGTGAATTATATTATGATATGATGTTATATGCGTGCATGTGGGTCCACATTTGAATATTATGCTATTTTGGTAATTTGGCCCATTAAGGGTGAATATGTGTATTGGGGTGCATAATGTGACTTGTGAATGAGATCCCATTATTATGGAGATATATTCGAGCTATTCGGCATGAGACGGTCCTATATAATGGATTAGCGGTTTTGTCATAACGGGGTCAATTATGGGGTAATAGGAATGTTTATTTGACGATAAATTGGGAGTATCTGAGATCAGGATGGAATTCTGGAAGTTTTACTATAATGTCCCTGGGGGTATTTTTGGGACCCCGAGCACTAGGTTTTATTTGAGGTTACTTAAGCTTGAAGTAGCTTATCAGATAGAACATACGTTAGAAAACCTCTCGTTCTCCCTTTCGTCAGTTCGTTTTACTGTTTGAGCCTTTTCGAAGAAATCTCGAGTTTTAGGAGTCGGAATCAAGCAAGGATCGAGGCATAGCGATCCTAGGAAAGATTAGAAGCTTCTTAACTGAAGGATTTGACAGAAAACAACCCAATCAAAGGTAATCTAAGTTTAAGTTTTGAGTTTTTAAGCTTTGAATTAGATTTTGTAAATTGTTGAGTTTTTGGTTGGTTTGAACCTTGGGTTTTGAGGGTTTTGGAGCTTTGGGAAGCTTGGGAATTTTGATTTGATGATTGGGGAATGTTTAGGTATGATTTTGGACGCTTTGGAGTGTTAAAACGTGTTTTGGAATGGCCCAGAGTTGGGGGTCGCGGCCCTGTTCTTGGGGTGCCGCGGCCCTGTCTTGAAGAAGCAAGTGGGGCTCTTTGTGCCTGCTGGGCACCGCGGCCCTTGATGAAGGGCGCCGTAACCCATGCTTCAGGAAGTTCTGGGGGCCGCGGCCCAAGGTGCTAGGGCCGCAGCCCTTGCCCAGTTTTCACCCCGATTGCATGTTTTGACCCTGGGAACTTAGTTATAGGCCTCGGGAGTGTTCCTACTACTTGGATTAGTTTGGATTGGTGTCCCGGAGGCTAGATATTGGTTTGGAAACCTATGTTGATCATTATTATTAATGATGTCCCGTGTTTGGTTATGATTAGGTGACCACTAAAGGATTAAAGGTTGATCGTTCTCAAGGGTCGTTCTTTTAATCATTCTAGCTCGAATCTGAGGTAAGAAAACAGTGTAAGAATACAACTGCACCCTGTATATGTATATGACATGCGTGATTGTTATTGAGGCATGTTGGTTGATAAATGTGGACATGGATTGCTTATTAAATGCTAGCAAATGTTGTATATGTACTCACTAGTTAGGGACACTGACCTAAGAGTCAGAAATGGCATAGCGTCATGAACGTCGAGCCAAATGAAGATTAGATCTAATCGATATTAGCATTGAATGGCTCTATGGCATTAATGCTGGACCGACCCTAAAGTCGATGAAACTTATAAGCGCTTGGCTAGTCTAAGACTAGTTACTTAGAGCTAGGGCATAAGGCCCCGGTGACTGTTGTCACATGGCTAGGGAACGATGTTCCAGGGTTATGACTCTATGGTCATGAGGAAGGTTATGTTGGTGACTAGTCACCATATACCTATCCTGTTCAAACTTATGAAAGGTTCACTTATCTGTTAAGCTCTGGTGACCCTATCGTCACATGGCTAGAGGGGGTTGTACCCACTTTTGTGACTTTTGCGATTGTCACCTATCTGTTTGGATTGATAGTCCTGAATGATTATTATGATCATTGTTGATATTATATCATGTTATATTGTGTTTTCTTGCTGGGCCTTGGCTCATGGGTGCTATGTGGTGCAGGTAAAGGAAAAGAAAAGCTCACCCAGCCTTGAGTGGAGAGCTTAGGTGGTGATGTGTACATATGCGGCCGCTTGACCACCACGGCCAAGGAGTTCTCAGAGGAACTAGGGGGTTTACCCCATTTTGCCGCTTAGGTCGGCGGGATTGTAAATTTGAAACAAGAATGACCTTTTTGTACTTTAAACAACTTGTAAATGTTTTGAATAGCTCATGAGCAGTTTATAATAAAATATATCCTTTCCTTTTTATTGGTTTTCTACCTTAGCCTGTTAATCACACTTAGAGCACGATTTTAACCAAAGGACTCGGGTAGCGGGTCAAATTTCTGGTTCACCGTAACTGTTCTGGGGTAACCAGGGCGTTACAGCTGGGTGCGATTGCCTCCTTTCCACATTTGGAGTATAAAGCTCAATAACCGCCTCTAAAAAAATACTCTTACAATTCGAAATTCAAAACCTCTGACACTCTCTTCTTCCTCAAAACTTCCTAATCGTTCAACCATTTCGGAGACTCTTCTTTAAGTCTTGACAACTGGCGAGAGTCGTCTTACTTCTGGAAATCAACAAGCAATTCTTTAGCGTCTGAACTCGTTTCAGCACTTACCGGCACTACATTTCAAGTAAGTATTTACTGGTTTCTTGATTGCATTGGGTTTAATTTGGGAGTTTAGATGCATGCTTAGAAATGGGATTTTTGTTGTATTTTGAGGGGAAGCTTTGACCTTTTACGAGTCTTCTTGGGCACATTTCGGTGTTAGGAGTGGCCAAAATGGCCTATTGCCCATCTTGGGTAACTTTTGCCTTTCTGGACACTCGACCGGAATCTGGAAAATTCCTTGATTCCGGCAGTGTTCATAACTTCCGTTGGTGTTCTCTAGTGCTAATTCTTCAGCACCAAGGACATCCCAAGCCTTTAGAAATTCTTTCTTCTCCTCCCCAAGTAGTAGTCTTAGGGATTCTCGCTTTCATCCATCTTTCTTCGAGACAAGGTGCTAACTGCTTTGTTTGTTGTATCAGATTTTCGAGGAGCTTCACCAATTACATAAATAAGTATTTTACGCCTTTGACTCCAAGATCCTCCAAATGGCGCAAGAAGCAGGGCAACACCCCAAGAAGGGGAAACAAGTGGATGGTAGCAGTTAAGCCCTCATAGTACAGGAGGGCTCCGACCTGGTGGTGACAAGACCCGGTGCCGTCGGACAACATCTACACTGCCTTGGGGTTTGAGACAGAGGACATCCTCAGCAAGCTACATCACCAAGGCTCCCTGGGGAAGATTCTCGACCACTACGGGGTAGAAGCCCGTGAGATGCTATTGTGCTTGTCTCAGGAGGACGAGAGGGTGCACGAGAGAATTCACGGGCTCGGGCCTTGGAGTGCTTCTCATCTCTGGGCCAGTGCAACTCTGCCATTGCACCAATAATATGTCGACTTCCTCAAGTTCATCGGCATAGCTCCCTTCCAGTTGTCCCCGAATGGATATCAGGAATTGACCATCCTTTATGTGTTGTACAAGAGACAGAACTGGCCCACACTGTCCCCTACTGAAATATTGTTCCTCTACAACTTTAGGCAGTGCCCGAAAAAGGGGTATAATGCTATAGGCTCCGAGCGGCAATGAGAATCATGCTCGAAATTACAAGGACCAATTATTCTGGGCGAATGGGTTCTTGGCGAGGACCAGTCCCACCCTTCTCTTAGACTTTGCTAGAGTTGGTAAGCAACCTTGTCTTTGCATAGTTTCATTTAATAGTCTTTGGCTCGTAACTGATCCTTGATCTTAAAAAGGTCCCTTTTCATGTCCTTATTGCCGCACACCTTTCGTTGAATCCTTCGAAGAAAGGCTCAGGATGATGAACACCCTTCGTGATGAGGAGTTGGAAATCCCATTCCACGACAGCAATGCCCATCTATGACAGTATGGGCTATTGAAGGTGGGGAAGAGCATAATCCTGGTGGTCCTTTCAAAATTCTGAGACTCAAAGCAATCTCAGCAGGAGGCAAGGCTCCACACGAACTATGTGATGGCCAAGGCGTAGTTTTAATATACGCAACGCCTTCATGAGTAGCACGCGGAGAACGTCCTCTCCATCAAGGCATCCGCAGAGGCAAAGAAAGACGAAGAGGTCGAGGCGGGGATTGAGTCGTCTTCCAAGCCTCAAGGTAAATCCCCAATTTTCCTTCATTGTGTTAAGCATGTGGGGAAGGGAACTAGTCCTGACCATTGGTCATTTCTCCCTCGCTTCTCGAGTGCAGCCATGTCTCGGGCCATCATTTTTCTGAGGAAGAGTATCAAGACTATCCGGACCTCATCGACGTGTTCCTCCGCAATCCGAGGAGGAAGAGGCATCCCCAAGGTTTCGTGCCTCTTGGCGAGATGACAATCATGCATGCCATGTCATTTTGTCATTACGAGACCATTCTGACACGTGAGATGGGTCGGCTCATCCGCGAATTTTCCCATTCTGTCCTCCACTTTGAGGAGCGTAATCGCAGTGGGGCTCCCGAAGAGATTTATACTTAGTCTCACAAGCATTTTACTTGTTTTTTTGTTTTCCCTCCCTTCTAAGGGACTAATCAATTCGTTTCCTTTGTCCAGAAGGCATGGGTCTGTCTGAACTGGTCTGGTCAAAGCGTCAAAGGGTGTTAAGACCTTCTCAGGTAGATCTCCCCAATGGAATAAACCATGGTACCCACACCCCCAGTTGTTGTAGCTCCAGCCCCGGCCACCCAAGCATCCTCTACGGCTGCTCCACCAGTCCTCTCCTTGAGCATGACAGCTCTTGGCGGGGTCATTGACCTTTAGGTTTCCCCCTTCAAGACGGGGGATTCTCTGGGAAGGGTAAGGAAATCCCTTCTAACGTGCCTGGGTCTCCTCCAGTTAGGGTACCTTGGCTGATAGTCTTTCGGAACACTATGACGGGGAAGACTTGGAGACGCACAAGTAGATCATTGAATATTACAATGCCTACATTGATGAGGGCAACGAGGACTTTAAACTTCTTTCTGAGTCTCTATGTGAGGGCTAGCCGAAGGATCCCGTTGTTCCTCCTTGCCACGTGGAGATGAAGCCTCTCCTCGCAGGAAGAATAGGAGATAGGGTTGTGTCACTTGGTGTGGAGCTTCTTCAATGGTTAACGGGGGTGCCTCTGTGAGATGCCCGCTAGCAGCTTCACTCATTGTGGTAGAAATAACGAGGTTTCGCTAATAGCCATCATCTGCTATTTTTCCTTGAGGGTAAGGCTCCTAATTTTAAATTCAATTCAGTGTTTATTTTTCATTCTTTTTGGCAGATTTGATACTCTATTTGACAGACTGCGACCCTCAACCAACGACTTGGAGAGATCGTGCTGATAAGGTTCTTTGAGCTGAAAAAGGCTCGGGAGGAGCTAGTCCGGGCTAAGGAAGAATTGGCTCAGCTCCAGGAGATTGCGGTCCCCTTGGATGAACACTTGCAGCTCCAAAAAGAAGTGGAGGACACGATGGACCATGTCCATGAGGTGGAGTACCTACTGGCCACCGAGTGATCGAAGCTGTCCACTTTGGAGGAAACTTCCTCTAAGTTGCTGGAAGATGCTGCAGGCTGCACCCGAGCCCTAGAGGAGGAGCTGACCAAAGCCCGCGAAGATCTCCAGTTGAGTCAGGTGGAGTCTCTAGCTCGTGTCGAGGAGCTGGAGAAAACCAGGAAGGTTGCTGAAGACCTACATCATGGAGCCGAAGGACTGGAGAAGGACCATGATGTAATGGGCGACAATACACTCTATATTGTGTGGCAAAGCAATAGAGACATGGATCTCTCATTCACTGAGGATCCCAACATGAATACAAAGCTGGAGGTGCGTCTTGAGGTGGAAGAGGCCAGGGCAGCCCAGAAGAAGTAGGCCTTGGCAGCGAGTCTCATTCCTAAAGCTGACCTTTTGATCGAGATGGTGTTGAAGGTGACCTCAGGCTAAGGGCCTCAGTAATTTTGTCCTGTATTATTTTTTTAGCTAAGTAGGTCTGCGTGCCATAGTTTATTGGGGTATAGACAATCAACACTCGAGCCCCCGAGCACTTTTATAACTATTTTCCATTTAAACTTATGCAGCCGGTTATCCCTAAAAAAATATGAGGATGACGTGGCAAATGAGAATGCGACACGTGATATCACAAATCAGGGAAAAACGATAAAGTATTGAGAAAAGACCGACGGGCAAAAAAGATAGGTCCAAGGCCTATGGGGAAGTCGACCAAGTTGAAACCCCCTAGGGGTGGTCAGCCTGACCCCTACCCCTAAGTGTGGTCGGCCTAAGCAGGCCCAATAGCCCTAGGGGTGGTCGGCCTGATCTCTACCCCAGGGGTGGTCAGCCCTAGTGCATCCAAGATAGTGGTCAACCTGATCCCTACCCCAGGGGGTGTCAGCCCAGTATGCCCAAGGATCCTTAGGGGTCGTCGATCTGACCCTGACCCCTAGGGTGGTCGGCCTGACATGCTCAAGAACGACCTGGGTGGTCGGCTCAAACCTCCAAGTACACTTCACTGAGAAATACTCACTCTCGTTCAAACTGAGATCATCAGGCCTAGCACCCGAAAGGTCACAGGCCTAGCACCTAGAGGATCAACAGGTCCAGCACGTAGAAGGTCACAGGCCTAGCACCCAAGCTTGAGTCATCAAACCTAGCACCTAAGTCTCACATACCAACAAGGAATTAACATCTTCCTTAGAGGTCTCTACCGTGCATTATCCACCACAATATAGTGAAAAAATGAGAAGACCCACGTTCTCATAAATTTGGGGAGGTGGACACATATCTCCACTACCTGATAATCGTGTACCAAACCACGATCCCAGTACTACTGGTCATGTAACAGTCCCTGGGTACTATAACTAAAGGGCCTAGAGCTTCATTTCAGAGGATCTCTTTTTCTGGAATTTTGATAGAAAAATCTTTTTAACGAGAGAACTCATCAGTTCATACTTGTAATTGTTAATCGAGTAATTCAATACGAAAGACTAAGTGGATTAGGTTATTACTGTTCATTAGAACATGGCTTAACCACTATAAAATTCCTGTGTCTTTACTTAAGATAATCGTACTTTGTCATTATTCAATTTATTTCATTCAAAAGGTGTCGTATACTGTACATACAACCGTTGGCCAATTTCACAGGTCAACACAGCCTGCACTACCTTACTGCCATGATTGCATTATCATTGCCGAATTTAACCTATAACAAATATGCAGCATGGAATTGGCTAACTCAGCTTACTATACTCATGAGAGTCCCAAGACGTTGAATTGGGTCTTGCACTCAAGTCTCAGACAATTTGTATGCATTTATTGTTGCTCTGTAGGCTCGGGGTCCTCGAGATTAACTTTAGCGCTAGGTTAAGTGATTACTCGGCACAGCCGTATGTCCCCGAGTTCCAATGACTCAGGATGGGGCCTGCCTCTGGTACTTGTGCATCTAGTGTTTCATCTTAGGCTCGAGGTCATAAGAGTAACTTTGACGCGGTGAAGTGAGGGCACTTACTCGACTATCCTATACCCCTGAGTTCCAATGACTCGGGCTTTAGGAGGTCCTGTACCGTAGGGTTCTTCCTTAGTGCTCGACACTTAAGACGTTTAGTGTTGGCTTCCAGGATCAATGTCCTTGAAAGTAACTTTAATGTCATCCCGTGTAACGCCCTAGATAACCAAGATAGTTACACTGTGTGTTTAAAATAGTACAAGACCTACTAATCAGGTCGTTTGAACATAAATATGCCTCTAAAGTAAATTGACGAGCTAGGGTTCAAAGATTTTGATCATAAAGTGGTTTATTTCCATTAAAATAGGAGTTGATACATGGTATCCCAAAAAAATAGTGTTTACATAGCGGTTACAATCCTCAAAAACAATAAATACACTTGCAGCCAGTTGATCCCTTAGGTCGAGCCCTCTAGTTATTTGGTTGATCCTGGCTCGAGCTGCGTTCAGTACGTTCAACACAACCCTGGCTCTCTTAGGTCATAAATTCACATCACACAAAATAGATACGCAAGTTACAGAACATGTATGTTAATTCACAGGGAATCTCAGTCCCATTAACAACTTGGGTGTAGTTTTCTTACCTCGAGTCCTGAGCACAGGATGTAAAGTGGTCCCGAGCACAATCCTCAATCCTGAGCCTTGACGGTAACCCTAGACACTAGCGACAATAGATATCTATCAAAATCTAATCCAATTAAATGCTTTGGAATCAAATACTAACCTCCGGGAGCTCGAATTCTACTAAACTAGGTAGTAGAATTCGTTCTGAGCTCTTAGGTTTAAGTCCCTCAGCCTCCTCGAGCCTAAAAACCAACCTAGGTTATGGCTGTCTAGGCATGCCACGACTTGGTCCTAATGTTCGTGATGCGTCTCAAGTGAGAGGCTCCAGCCTCTTGATCAGGGGACAGGCGAGCCGCGGTGCGTCCATAAATCAGCAACCCTCCCAGGGCCTTTTGGGGCACGCAGGCCGCAGCGCTTGTGAACTGGGTTGCAACATGCCCCTGTTAACCCTAAAATCACTAGGTTTCTCAGCATCTTTCCCCCAACTACATCCTAAATATTCAACCTAACTCAACTCCCAAGCCAAAACCCGGTCTAGAATTCTCAGTATCACTTCAAAAACAACACACATAGCCTACATCACTAGTTTAATTTTCCCAAAATTCCAAATTCAGAAGCTAACCCAAGCATCACTAAACACATCCAAACCCAACCATAATTCAACATAATAGGGCTTAAAATCTTAGCTCAGTATTGGCTTAATCCTCAACTGTTCCTTTCCTACTTCTAGCTTCAATCTTTCAATCATCAAGCTCTAAATTCCCAGACTTCTCCTTCAGCACTTCAAAGCTTTCAAGCATAAGAGAGAGAGAGAGAGAGAGAGAGAGAGAGAGAAAGAGAGCTGAGGGTTATTCCACTATGTTCTGGTTATTCCCTAGAGTTTAATTGACCATATCCCTTAACAAAAAGACCAAATTGCATCTGATACTAACCCAGCCCTCTAATTGCTCCTAAGTGTAAAACAGCCATCTGCCCTGTTTCCCGCTAATTCCTCAAGTTGTCCTACAAATTCCCAATTATTTCTGACATTCCCAACTAATCACCAAACACTTACTCATTACTCAATAAACCCTGAAATATTCTCTAATTTCCCAAAATACCCCTAGGCTCACCCCAAGCCGTGTATTAAACCCCGCTGTGACTATCCCGCTAATCTGCTCACTAGGATCACCTCGAGTCGTATACTGCAAATATATCCACATAATAATGTGGTCTCAATTATTAAATACATATAATCACATTTATGCCCTTAACGGGCCAATATTACAAAATGCCCTTATAAACAAGACCGGGAACATGCATATAAATATATTCATATTATCATATAAGCCATGCATGCCACATAGTCACGCATTTAATCAATAGATCACACATATATATTCAATTATGCCCTCTCAGTAGGCTAATTAAGGCTCTGAACCCTAATAGCAATTTTAGAACGTTACATCCCGTGTCCTCGAGTCCCGATGACTCGGGGCTTTTAGGGGGTCACTCACACTATGATAGTATCCCCCGGGAATGTGGTCACCAGCAGGGCAACTTGTGATTTTTTATTTGCCCCTCGAGTACACACCTCGAGACTTATTCATTTGGAAGTCTTGACTCACTATCCCAGGCCTAGGAGGCTGAGTTCACACCCTTTGACTAGTTATATCAAGACACTTGATTTTAAGCGCTCGAGGTCTAGCCCCAAGTTTCAATGACTCGTGCCTCCGTTCGCACCTCAAGATCATAGGACCGAGTCACTTCTCCTCGGGTGTCGTGTCCTTGGGAGGTAACATCAGTCCATACTTGCACTACTTAGGTTTTATTTACACTTAGGGTCAGTATCCCACAAAACATTATGCCTGAGTACCGATGATTCGGGCTTCCGTTCACATCTCGAGGATTGGGATTTGTTTACAACTCCCTAGGCACGCACCATCCTCGGGAGAACATTCTAAATCCAATCTCGTGTTACTTGGATCTTTTCGGCATTGCATCTGTTAGTCCATTCAGCCATGGGATCTCGTGATACTAGAGGTGTTTCACTTGTCGACTAGCCAAGCTCCCCATGTCATGGACTTCCCGACGCTATATGTTAGAGGCATGTGGAGGAATTAGGCGTAACTCCACAAGCGCTGGGTCCATGGGAGGTGTCCCAAGTCTGCCCCGGGACCAAGTACAGGGTACTGGGTCTTCCATTCACATCTTAAGATTGAAGGACTTGGTCATAGCTCCTCGGGCGCAATGTCCACGGGAGGTGATGCAGGTCCGTTCTCACACTACTAAGATTCTTTGTCTAGTCTTTAGATGCTAAGCCCTACTTTACTTGTAACAAGCTTAGTCTCTTAGGCAAGAGTCAACTAGTTTCCTAGGTTCTTCTATTCTCGGGCTGGCGACACTAGGCTTACTCCGCATTTGACAAGTTTAGTGTCCTAGGGCATTCCCCTCAAGGCATGATGCTACCTCAACTCCATGCCCCCCAAGTGATCAGCGACTAGAATGCGTTCGCTTGTCCAGGCCAACGAGTCGGTGCTCTTATACATAGCATTAATAGAATAAAGGAAACCAAAAAATATGAGCAGACAAACAAATTTTTATTTTACCGCATTTTATGTACACGGTTTCCTTAAATGTGCTCGAATGCAATAAGGGAGATTACAAAAATTAACAAGGTTCACTACTCATATTACTTGTAATACCAACAAAGATGCTCGGTATTCCAGGCGTGGGGTATCAATTCCCCACTTAGTTAGGCCAATTTGTATGTCCCAAGACATACAACTCCCGACTTGGTATGGGACTCCCCAATTAGGTCCCAACACTCCTCCACCGGGGGCACGAGTGGCTAAGAAGACTCTTCGCAACACCAAAACTCCTACCCCAAACTTTGTATCCTTCACTTTAGAGTTGAAATATTTGGCTACCTTCTTTTGGTTGGATGCTACTCGAAGCTGAGAAGCTTCATGGAGCTTCTCTACAAGGTACAGGGATTTTGCCAGTAAAGCATGGTTCGTGGTCGGATCATTTGTATCCCGTCGGTGCATGGAGGTTTCTGCTTCTACTGAGAGCATGGCTTCATACCCATAGGCCATTGAGAATGGCGTGTGGTCGGTGGAGCTCCTGGCAATGGTGCGGTAGCACCACAATGCCATAGGCAGCTCCTCAGGCCAAGTGTCTTTCGCCTGCTCAAGCCTTTTCTTTAAGGTGGCTTTGAATGTCTTGTTGACTGCTTCCACCTGTTCATTTGCCTTTGGGTGGGTGACGGAAGAAAAGCTTTTTACAACTCCGTGTCTCTGATAGAAATTTGTGAACACCTCACTCTCGAACTGTAGACTGTTGTCGAAGATTATCTTTCTCAGGAGCCCATAGCGGCAAACAATGTTCTTGATGACGAAATCTAAAGCCTTCTTGGAAGTGATAGTAGCAAGTGGCACGACCTCGACCCACTTCGTGAAGTAGTTGACCGCCACTATCACATACTTCACTCTTCCTTTTCTCGTGGGCAGTGACCCAATAAGTTCAGTGCCCTAGACTGCGAAGGGCCAAGGACTCATCATCTGAGTAAACTCATCCGGAGGAGTTCGAGGTATGTTTGCAAAACTCTGGCACCTGTCACATTTCTTAACATAGTCCATCAAATATCCGTTCATGGTGGGCCAGAAGTATCCCTACTTGAATATTTTCTTGGCAAAGCTTTGCCCACCAGTGTGGTCCCTGCAAAAACCCTCATGCACTTCCTAGAGTATCATGTTGGCTTCTTGCTTGGATACACACCGTAATAGAGGCAACGAATATCCCTGCCTGTGCAACTTGTTGTCCATGATAGTATACCGAAGCACCTGGTAAAGTAGCTTCCGAGCTACTTTATTACCGTCCAGCAAACTCCCCTAATATGAGATATTAAATTATGGGTTCCATCCACCTGTCCTGGGGCTGGATTGCCTCCACTTCCTCGTGCGCTGAGAAGCTCGAAGAAGACAAGTAGTCGATGGGGACTACATTGATCAGTTCAGTGTACTTGGTGGTTGCGAGTTTGGCCAGGGCGTCAGTGTTCGAGTTATGTTCTCATGGCACTTGTCAAATTGTGAATTTTCTGAAGCCATGTAGCATCTCTTGGGTCTTTTCTAGGTAAGCGTCAATTTTCGTTCCTCGGGCCTGGTACTCCCCAAGTACTTTATTAACTACAAGGTATGAGTCACTGAAAACCTCGAGCCCCTCAGCTTTAAGCTCAAGCGCAACTCAGAGCCAAGCAATGAACACCTTATACTCAGCTTCATTGATAGAGGCGTCAAACCCAAATCTTAGGGTGTTGTGCACCCTGTGCCCTTCGGGGATACTAAAAGGAGACCTGCTCTGGCCCCGTTTTGATTCGATGACCCATCTGTTTGGAAACTTATACAGGATATTTATTTATTTTTGTGTAGATCTAATACTAGACAAATTAATATGAGATAGCTGAGATGATGTTTCTAAAATTGAATACAAAGAGAAATAATGATAAGAATACTTATATTATACGCAGCAGAAAGAACGATTCCTTCCTCCAGTTTCTCTAACCCTTGTTTCCCTTCTGTCGCAAAGTATTACCAAGAAACTAAACTGATCTTCAATTTTTTTCACAGTCTTCCAAAGTATCCTTAGAATCACCTAGACTAGAGTGGGCAATTCTCAACACATGAGATAGATACAGAGAGAAGAAGAGAAAATAACAATAAGGCTTAGAAAAGGAGTTATGTTTAGAGAGAATCTAAAACATATAAGAAAACTAGTGTTTGTCATCTATCTGAACTTTTATTTTCAACTCTCTCTTAGCATTACTTTTATAGAGTCAATTAGGTCATTTATTTAATTAAAAAATCAATAAAATAATAGTTAATTAACAGCCCTAGGTCAAAATTATCATGGGCTTTAGGCCCGTGAAATTTCTCGTTTGATTATAAGCCCATTGGACTTAAAATCAAGACTTGTATTATTTTCTATTGATTTAATTAATTAAATAAATATTTAAATCCTTTATTAAATTAATTATTTATAATTTTAACCTTGATTTTAACCTATTTATTAATTTAGATACCAATTTATCTTAATTAATAAATCTGTCCTAATTTCTTTTTTCTTCTCAAAATTACATAACTCTGTGAAACTAACCAAAATTGACCTGGTAAACTTTGATAATTCCAATTGATAATTAAATCAATTAATTGAGACTATCTAGATGATTTTATCCAAGGTACACTGGGGACCATGGGCCTATGAAATCAAGCTCCAATAAGTTATCATAAATCTAACAAATAAATTTTCTAACTTATTAATTCCTTATGAATCCACTAAAGACTCAAAATTACACTCTTGAATCATAGAACGCTCTATAAAAAAATATAGATATGCTATTTATTATTCATTTTTACAACCATAATTGTCACTCAATCCTCTATTGACAGTCTACAATGAGATGGGACTAAAATATCGTTTTACCCCTCATTGTATTATATCCTTAAAACACTTAGTTCATTGTAAATGATATTTTTGTAAACTAATATTAATTACTGAAATGAGATCTCTATCATTTAGCACCTTGAACCAAACTAAAATGAAACCATCATTTCACTTCTTCATGAGAAGCTATAGATGTTCATATCTATGCTTAACACTCCCACTCAATTATACTACCGAGTTCCCAAGATGTAAGTATGGGCTAGTTCGTAGGGTAAGCTGGTAACGAACAAGTCAAAAAACTCAAATAATACAATCAGTTAGAATACTAACCACTCAGAATTAAGATTGAAGCGACCTATGGTAAACTATATGATATGACTAGAATAGAAAATAATGGTATGTTTACTTATCCCATCGATTGTCTATATCGGTCATGTCCGATGTAACAAATACATCCAATCTTATCTACTTTTCTAATGTTCATGAAATAACATAACACTGCAATGTCTAAGTAGATCATATCGTAGTTTGGCAAGTCACTGACTAATCTTAGGACTAACTTATTTTGAACATATAATCATATTTATATTCCACTGTGATTACGTCGTTATAAATACGATTAGCTATATGCTCGGGATTTAATAGAAGTTTATATTAAAAAAATAATCATGAAAATAAAACATGTGAGCAAAGTGATTGACCAAGTCAAAAAATGATTTCTATTATTTTATTGATAATAAATGAGATTATAAAGAAATAGGGTTTTAATTAGGGCATAAAACCCTAATAAACTCCCACTTGCACTAATTGAAACTAATGCCTTAATTCTACTAATCCCATTACCTTGATATGCTTATCAAATGTAGCTTCTGGTAGTGTCTCTGTAAACGAATTTGCAAGATTGTCTTCAGTTGCAATCTTCATAACCTTCACATCTCCCCTAGCCACATATTCTCGAATAATGTGATACTTCCTTTCTATATGCTTACTCCACTTGTGACTACGAGGTTCTTTAGAATTGGCTATCGCTTAGGTATGGTCACAAAACAACACAATCAGTTTATCCATTTCGAGAATAACACCAAGATTCGAATAGAAATTCTTTAGCCAGACTATTTCCTTAGTTTCTTCTGACGCGACTTTGTACTTAGCCTTCATGGTGAAATCTGCAATTGCAGACTGCATTACGCTTCTCCATATCACAGCTCAACCCCCAAGAGTAAACACCATTCCAGAAGCAGACTTCCTATCATTGACATCAGTCTGAAAATCTGAATCGGTGTAGCCTACAGGGTTCAAAACACCACCCTTGTAGACTAACATATAATCCCTAGTCTGCCTTAAATACTTCAGGATATGCTTAACTGTTATCCAATGTTCGGGTCTTGGGTTTGACTGATACCTGCTCACTACTCCCACTGCATAGTAGATATCTGGTCTAATACACAACATGATATACATCAGACTTCCAACTGTAGATGTGTAATGAACTTTTCTTATTGCATCTTCCTCTTCAGGAGTTTGGGGAGACTGCTTCTTGGAAAGATGAATTCCATGGCGGGACGGTAAATGTCCTTTCATGGAATTTTTCATAGAGAATTGTTATCTATGTAAGCTGCTTGAGATAGAACGAAGAGTCTATTCTTTCTATCCCTAATGATTTGGATACCTAGAACATAACTTGCTTCACCCAAATCCTTCATCTGGAATTGAGTGCTCAGCCAATTCTTCACATCTGACAATTTCTTAACATTGTTTCCAATGAGTAAGATATCATCTACATAAAGAACTAGGAATACCACTATTTGATTTGCCTTCAGTTGGTAAACACAAGGCTCATCAATATTTTATTCAAATCCATAGGTTTTGATTATTTCATCAAACCTAAGATTCTAGGAACGAGAAGCTTGCTTAAGTCCGTAAATGGACCTATTCAACTTGCAAACTTTTCCTTCTTGTCCAGCTACTTTAAAACCTTCTTTTCAATCCATATAAATGACTTCGTCAAGCTTTCCATTAAGAAAATTTGTCTTGACGTCCATTTGCCAGATCTCATAGTCGAGAACTGTAACGACCCAAAATTACTAATAAGGCTTAAGGCCTTGATTAGTGTGCCGGGAGGGCATAATTGATTTATATGTGATTTAAATGAATTAATGTATGATTATGTGATAAGCATGCTTATATGAATATATGGGTATGTGAAATGCATGTTTATGAGTATTAATAGCATGTGGGCCCTGTTTTGCTTATAAGGGCATATTTGTAATTTTGGCCCGTTGAGGGCATAAATGCGATTATTTGTGGAAAATTGTTAAGAACACATTACTATGTGGATGTAATTGCAGCATATGGCTCGAGGCAATCCTAGTGATCAGTTTAGCGAAATAGTCACAGCGGGGATTTATACCAGGCTCGGGGGAGCCTGTGGGTATTTCTGAGAATTTGGGAAATATATTGGAGATTTTTAGATGACGGGATTTAAGTGGTGAATATTAGGGTCATTTGAGGAATTAGCAGGAATTGGGAGCAAATGACCAAAATGTCCTTAGGGTGATTAAAAGACTTGGATTTAATTGGGAGGGCAAAAGGGTTTTTTTATTTTTAAAAGGGGATAAATGATATATTCTGCTCATTTAGACTTTAGTGGAAAATTGTAGAAGGGTTAGAAGCTGTGAAGGAAAGAAAAAGAAGGAAAAACAGAGCACTCAACTTACCTCTCTCTCTCTCTCCCACATGATTTGCTCTCTCTCTCTCTCAACCTTTCTTCTGGATTTTGAAGCTGAGAACTCAGAGAAAGTTTAGGCTAGGTCTTGGGACTTTTATTCTTGTTGTAGCTAAGAGGTTCATCTGGAATTAGCTACCAATTAAGGTAAGGTTTAAAGGTTTTGTTTGGATTTTTCTGGGTTTGTTGAGGTTGATTGCGGAATTTGGATTTTGTATGGAAATTTAAGGACCTAAGCTTGGGGATTGGAGGAACTAAAGTGTGGAAGGGCATTGAAGGCAACCTAGGGTCGAATTCACTCAGCTGAGGTATCAATTTCTGACTTTGTTTATCTGGGTTTTCATGTTTAGATGGTGTTCTTGAGCTTCTGAGCTCAAGTTTAGTTTCTGTGTTTGATGATGCTTATAGCCAAGTCTTTGATGTTGTTAGGTTGTTTAAGCTGAGGTATAGTGAGTTATAAGGTCAATTTTGAGTTTAGTTGATGTTTGGAATGGGTTTTTGGAGCTTTGGCTCGGGAAAGTTCGAAGGAAAAACCCATAAATTTTGCATGTTCTAGTTGTAGCGCTAGGATAGGAGCGCTACAACGCTATGCTTCATTTTCTTGGGGGGGGGGGGGGGGGCTGGCTTTCTGACTGTAGTGCTGTAGCCCCCCTCTTGTGGCATTGTAGCACTACCCTACCTCTAGAACTTTGTTTTTGGGATTTCTTTTAGGGTTTTTCCTTAGGGGCTCGGGGGTCGATTCCACCACCCCCGTTTAGTGGAATTGGGCTTCCCGAGAGCTTGGGATTGGTTCTGAAGTTGGGTTACAGAATTTTAATGTTCATGAGGGTTCTATTTACGGTTGTGACTAGGCATACGCAAGGGCTCGAATGAGATCGTGCTCGAGGGTCATCTCAATTAGCCAAAGGGCTTAGAATCAAAGGTAAGAAAACTGCACCTGGTTATGTGGTTATGTTGGGACTAAGAGTTCCCTATTATTGCATGTAATGTTGTATAATAGGATTATTCCATGGGAACATGAAATAAATAACCTAAGAGAGCCAGAATTAATATTGGTACAGAAGGACGCGGCTCGGCCACTAGTAGATTAGGTTAAGTACATAATCACTGAGCTCGGCCTAAGCGAGCCAGAGTCAATGGGATAAATAGAGGGTGCAGCCTAAGGGCGTCGACCCTGGATATTGTGTGTTATGTTTATTGTTATTAATCTGATGATTATGGCATGTTTATTACCTGGATGATTGATTATTGGTTTGCAGATTGATAACACTGATTATGTGAACAATGTGGTCTGCTGAGTATCTGATTGATGATTTGTGAATTATCTGACTATTTATTATTGATTATGCTCTGTAATATGGTTTTCTTGCTGGGCCTTGGCTCACGGGTGCTACGTGGTGCAGGTAAAGGCAAGGGTAAGCTGGACCAACCCTGATTTGGAAAGCTCTGGGGGCAGAATGTACATAGTCAACTGATCGGTCGCCACGGCCGAGGGATGGTATAGGGACAGAAGAACCTAAACTGCCTATTTTTCCATTAAAGTGGCTTGTGGTTGTACAAAAACTTTGAAATTTTGCAAATTGTCCTTTAAAACCTATTTTGGGATCCCATGAATTAAACGTTTATTTTAATAAAAAATTTTCTATTTATGACCAAAATCTTTTAATCCTAACCTAATTACGACTTTAGGGTCACGTTTTCAACTATATGACTTGATTAGCAAGTTTTACACCTTTATAATAACATTGTGTAACGACCTTGGTTATCCAGGGTGTTACAACTTGGTATCAAAGCGTCCTAGGTTTAAGGGTTCCTAAAGACTGGTTTATGACTTTGATATTGTATACCGACCTGGGCTAGCAAACAAAGCAGCGGATGCTCTTTCCCGAGTGCACCAGGATGTTTCTCTAGCTGCCATATCAGCCCCCACCCTCATTTCTATTCCGGATTTGCAAGATCATGTGGCTACAAACCCGATCTTGTCCAAGATAATTTAGGAACTGAAATTGGGCCGTGACAGCGAAGGTTATTCGTTGGTTTAGGGGTGCCTTAAGTTCAAAGGTAGGTTGGTCATTCCTTCCTCTTCACCCTTTATTCCTTTTTTGCTCCAAGAGTACCATGGCAGCAACATGGGGGGCCACTTGGGGTTTTTTAAAACCTTCCAGTGGTTGGCAAGAGACCTTTATTGGTCAGATTTGAGGAAGGATGTTCAAAATTTTACGAAATGCACTACTTGCCAGCAAAGTAAGTATTTGGCTCAATCTCCAGCTGGTTTGCTACAACTACTTCCTATTCCTGAGTAGATTTGGGATGACATCTCCATGGATTTCATAGAGGGGTTACCCATTTAAAATGGATTTGATACTATTTTGGTAGTAGTGGATCGCCTAAGCAAATATGGCCATTTTATTCCACTTCGTCATCCTTTTTCAGCAGCTACGGTGGCTGCCAATTTCGTTAAGGAAATGGTTAGATTACATGGACTTCCTGGCTCAATTGTAGCGGATCATGACAAGGTATTTTTGAGCTAATTTTGGAAGGAGTTGTTTCGCTTATAGGGTACAACTCTTAATCATAGTACCTCTTATCATCCCCAAACTGATGGGCAAACAGAAGTCGTTAACAGGTGTCTAGAAACATATATGAGATGTTTTGAAATTACAAAGCCTAAACAGTGGGTCACGTGGTTACCATGGGTCGAATTTTGGTATAATACATCCTATCACACCTTATCAGGAATGACTCATTTCCTTGTTGTTTACCACCGAGACCCACCTCCCGTGATTCGTTGTGAGTATGGCCGCACCAAAGTGTCAGCTATAGAGGACACTCTCAAAGCTCGAGACGATGTATTGGCGCTCCTTAAACTTAACCTCCATCGCACACAACAAAGGATGAAGCACCAAGCTAATCGGAAACGTTGAGATGTGCAATTTTTAGCGGGGGACTTGGTTTATGTTAAGCTCTTCCCATACCATCAAAAGACCTTGGCACAACGCAGAAATGAAAAGTTGGCTCTGTGTTTCTTTGGCCCATTCCCTGTCCTTGCTCACATTGGTACAGCAGCTTATCGCCTTCAACTCCCACTAGACTCGGTTATTCATCCTATTTTCCATGTTTCGTTGTTGCGTCCGGCATTAGGGCCCCAACAACAAGCTTCTCAGCTACCTTCTGTGCTCACAGCAGAGTTGGAATGGATCCTAACCCCTGAAAAGCTCCTAGACGTGCATCCAGGCACTCACAAAACCCGACCACAAACATTGATTAAATGGACTAATCTACTGGACTTTGAAGCAACGTGGGAGGACTTTCCAGCTATTAAGCAACAGTTTCCCCAATTCTACATTGAGGACAAGGTGAGACTTTGGGCAGGGGGTATTGATAGGCCTCCTTTGACATATGTGTATGCCCATAAGAGGACGAGTGGTGAGGTGGCTACTCAGTCAGCTGTAGGAAATAAAGAATTAGCAGGGATGTGATTAGTGAAGGAGTTAGTTATATGGGCTGGGGTATTCTGTATTGGGGTACAGGGAATACTGGATGGATTTCCTTAGGATATTAATTGTGAAGTCTAGAGAGATGAGAGGAGTGGAATGTGTGAGTAAATTTCTAATTGGAGAGATATAGGCTCTCTAAATCCTGTTAATTCAATAATATCATCCAATTTCATATATAGTTTCTCTATTGTTACTATCTCTGAGTTTATCATTCCCAAAAACTTCCTATCATAGTCCTCTGTGCATATTTTTCTTGAAAATAACTTTTGGAGTTGAAAATAGCAATCTGTGTAATCTGTGACACGAACTAACCATATATCAAGGATTGTGCTCTATACTAATGATTTATATATTTTTTTCTATTAAGTGGTGTCATAAGCTAAGGTGGCAAGTCCTATGCAATAAGCCTTATTTCGATTCTTTCTCTCTTATGATATACTTAGTTTATGCCATTTAATCAAATGAGTTGTACTTGGAATTAAGATGATTTTTGATGTAGTCAAATGGTTCAGATTTCGCTCTCCGCCTTTAGGAAAGCTCAAAAAGATCATTCCACCTATTAAACTTTCGTAAGCTTGTCCTAACTCTGCTCTAATTGAATGTGTTGTTATATATATTATTTTTCTATATTTTTGTTTCTTTATTTGTTTGTTTTACATATTTCATTCAATATTTGAAGCACAATCCATATATGTCTATGTTTGCCATGATTCTTGAAGCTGTATTTTACTTTTTCTGTGATAGTAGAGTATTTTTCTTGTGTATGCTTAATGCCTATATGACAAAATTATATTTTATTATATACTATGATATTGACATAAACTTATCATTATTTTCTTTACTTTATGCATTGTCTACTAAATTGATGTGTAGTTATTTGGTTGTATTATATTTATTGCCTAAAATCCTCACAAATAATTGTCTTAAGGAAAACTACGAAGGAATTTACTTTAAAATTGCATTAAGTTACTAGATATTTCCAAAGAGATCTAATGCATTATGAATTTATTTAAATATTTATTCCTTCTAGCTTTTTTATAGAGTTTATATGAATCACACTCATATGGTACAATCCACAATAGTAGTGTGCAACTATAACCTTGGCCATTCGAAAAATAAACTTCCAAATGAGTATTTTAGATATCCATGAAACATAATTAAGCATTTAAAGGAAGAAAGGCAGCAATGACCATTTAGACTGCTTGCTTTTTTTTTCATAGCTTGTAAATTTTAAAGGAAGATAATACTTCAATTTTTTTAGTTTTCTTTATCTCTAATTATAGGAACTTTTGTATAGTTGGTTGTGAAATATAATGCCTTTTTTTCAATGTCTTAACATACCTACCCTTGTGTTACTTTTGGCGTATCTCAAGAAAGTTCATTGACATTCTAAAAACCAACTACTGAGTAAGTTTTAGAAACATCTATTTTCTTTATTTTTATTGTTATATTTGAGAAGATATTGGAATATGTTACATGATTCCATTTTTTAATTGATTTTGTTATATAATCGATTATGAGATTCTTGTTTTGCAGCTGGTTAAATTGCTTCCATGGTCACTACTGCAAACATTTTCACTTCACTGCTTTGTGGTATGTCTTCCTTGTTTATACTCAATTGAATTTATTTTTTATTTTGTTACTGGTTTAAATTATTCTTGAGATATAGATCTCATTGATTGGCTCTAGATTAGATCATATGAGATCTAGTAGTGGTAAATCCCTGTATAATTGTTTCCATTAGAGCTAAAGTGTAAACAATTCATTTAAATAATTTAAGTCTCTATTTACAGTTTAATGCTCCGGGTCTTGTACATTATGAAGCACTTTGTGCATCATTATTTTTTCTTTTTTCTTGTTTATTCTGCTCTATGTTATGTGACTACTCCTACAATTTTAAAAGAGTAGTCCTCTTGTTTTGTTGTCTCTATCATTTCAATGTCTCCTGTTTTTAAAGAACTTGCGCTCTTGTGTTGTTGCTGATCTTTTTAAAGTGAAAGCGGTAAACACAAGCTTAGACTAATTTATTATTGCTTAGAGATTTGGTCTTTACATGTAAAATCACGCTCTTGCATCTATCTGCATTTGTCATGCATCTTATGTCATGGATCTTTTCCATTCAAAACTAAATTATTTGGTTTATTTCTTATACTTTCATGTGCTCATCATCTCTAGACAATTATTTTTACCCAATTACGACGATCATTTTGAAACTTTGATTCAATTTTTAAGTCTTTCAGCAACTCCCTATTTTCTTAATTGTTATGGCTGTCTTGTAAATAATGATAATGCGTGTAAATATGCCATATATAATATGATTTTATAGTAGTTTGTCATGGTTGATGAACTGTCAAAAGACCCATGTAAGGAAATTTCATCAATAATGTCTTTAAGGTAGCCAATTAGCTTCTTTGAAGTTGTTTTGTGGTTTGGTTAGTGTTTGAAGTAGATGTTTTTACTTATCCAATGACCTTGCTTCCCTGATTGGCTGTGTGTGCATTCTGAATTAGCACACTACAAATCCAGTTCACTCATTTTTTATATTTACATGTTGATTGATATTTTTATTCTGCGTGTCACACGCATATTTCTTCATGACATGTATTTTAAAAGATCGGTTATCTGTGTTTTCTTTAAAAGTTCTTCAACTAGGCTTACTCTTTTTGAATGCCTCATCCTTGTTGGTACTTGGTAGTCACTCCAGTTTTGGTGTAGAATGAATTAAGAAAGATGGATTTTATTTTTTGTAGAGCTTTGTAATTATTGAATGAATTTGACTTGAAGATGTTAATAGAAGAGTTGTAGCAACTAATATTTTTTACTATATTATTCTTCATTATGGACTGCATTGTATATTTTTCAGGTTTTGATTAAATTTTTTGAATATATATTTTAATAGGAAATGTTAAGTATTTGTTGTTTCCTTTTGTCTTCTACTGCAAGGGTTTTACTATTTAAAATTGGGTTATGTACAGGCTAAGGTGTAAGGAAGGTCTCACTGGTGTGATGGGTTGTAGCTCAATGGTTTCTTCTGGTGGCTTTAGCAATGATGGCTTTGGCTGTGATGTGATGCAACAAGCTAAGTTGTTGTATTTTCAACTCTGAATCCACTTGTGCTAGTACACTTTAAGAATAACTAAATGTTTTATTTTTATGATTGAAAATGTAGAGCCCCCTAGTAGAAGAATCCATGATGTTAAGTGCAAACTTTATGTTATGAAAGATTACAAATTATTCTAATAAACAATGTTAATGAATAAATAATATTATTAGAAAATTTCATTACAAGTCAAAATAATGTGGCTTTGTAAATGTTGTCAAATAATCCTTTACATGCAGCTTGCAAATTGTGTTGTTGAACAATTATCATTACTTTATACAAATGCCATCATCACTAATAGAAAATGCTATGTAAATGTTATATTACCAATTTATATAATAAATAAAATGTGATGTAAAATTGTTCACATTGCGTTTAAGAAATGCTACAAAAAGCAATAAAGATGACAATTGAAAATGCTATTTTAATTAAGCATTTGTGATTTGTACTCAAGTAGTGGAAACATACACAAAATGTTATAAGAACATAAAATTATATTTATAAAAAGTTATAGTATTTATTTTTATAACAGTGACGCATCACATGCTGAAAACGTTATGAAATAGTCAGGACTTTTAATAATATGGGCTAACATAGCATTAGATTTAATGCTATCTACTTTTATTGAAAGCATTTTAGAAACGCTATTGAAATGTATTTTTTGTAATGTCCAAAAATTACCTAATAAGGCTTAAGGCTTTGATTAGGGGGCCAGAATGGAAATATATGGAGTTATATGCTTATTTGTTATATTTCATTGTAATTATGTGAATCATGTGATAATATGATTAGTTGTGCATGTTTAGGGGTATTAAATATGCATGTGGGCCCGTTTCTTATTAGAAGGACAGTCTTGATAATTTGGCCCGTTGCGGGCATAGTTGTATATTTATGAGCATATATGTAATATATGTGTGGGAGCACATTATTATGTGGGTTTATTTGAGTTACTCAGACGAGGTGATCCTAGGGAACAAGTTAGCAGGAAAGTCACAACGAGACCCAATACTCGACTCGGGGTGAGTCGAGGGGTATTTTGGGTATTTGGCATTTGATTGGGTTATCGGGTAATGGAAATGAATAATTGGAGATATATTTGAAGTTAGTGAGTTTAGGAGGGAATATTGGGGAATTTGACCTTTTTTCCCTCGGGGACATTTTTGGTACCCCGATCCTCGGGATTAGCTTAAGTCATTTGACCTTAGGAAACTAAAGACAAAAACACAAGAAACACCTAAACACTAACCGACTCCCTCTCTCTCACCTCACTCTCTCCTTCTCTAAGCTTCTTTGAGCTAACTATTGAAGAACTAAGGAGGATTTTGGATAGAAATTAGGGAATTGAAGCCTAAAACTTGGGGAATTAGTTCTATTGCAGCTTGTGAGATTAATCATCAGTTGTGGTAAGCTCTAGATCATGATTTTGTCATTAAAATTCTGTGTTTTCTTGGCTATTTTAGAGAGTGTTTTTGAACCTTTAAGCTTGAAAATTTGCTTAGTGTTTGATGAGTTTTAAGGTTGTATTTTGTTGGGTTTTGTTGCTGGAAAGATGTTGGAACTATTGTGGGGATTGGATTATGATTTTGGGGTGAAATTTGGTTAGTTTGGATTGATTTTGGCTGCTGGAAAGTGTTAGAAATCTGGGTTCGTGGGGCAAAGTCGTGACCTTGTTCTTGAGGGGCCGCGACTCAGCTTACCCAGGCCTTTGGAGGTCTCTGTCTGGGAGGTGCACCACGACTTACAAGGGAAGTCGTGACCCGTATCCTTTGACAGAGGGGGGAAGGCTCTCGGATAGGAGGGGCGTGCTGCAACCCTCAAGGCCAGGACGCGGCCCGCCTGGGCAATTTTGGCCTTGGAAAGCTTTATAAAATGGGAACCTTTTCCTTAGGGCTTGGAATCAACTCCACTACCCGGTTTAGTGGAACTCGAGGCCTCAAAGGCTAGGACTCTATGGGAGTGTGGTACGCGCTCATTTGGCATAAGGGCCGCATAAATGAGTTATATGCTTGCTTGCATTGTTTATAACTGCGAAGCATACTATTTATGTTTTACATTCTATTGGTTATCTGTTTCTGTTTATTTGGGTTTTCTTGCTGGTCCTTGGCTCACAGGTGCTATGTGGTGCATGTAAGGGCAATGGAAAACTGGACCAACCATGAGTTGGAGAGCCCTCGGGGCGGCATGTACATACTTAGTCTGCTCGACCGCCACGGCTGGGAGTATTTTGAGGGACTAGGGTTGAGTTCAGTTTTTGTCGCTTAGGTCGACCATTGTTGTCACCCCAAACATGTTATATTTTGTTTATAAACTCTTTTTGGGATCCCCTGTATATGTTTAAACTCTTTAATGACAAGTTTAACTCTTTTGACCAAAATTTTAATACCTAAACAATTACTTAACTTTAATTACACGTTTAATGTCCAAATCGCTCGCTTAACAAGTTAAGCACGATTTTTAATACATAGTGTAACAGTCCTGAATTAGTAGGGCGTTACAAAAATATTTTAATCAAATAAATTTTTTTCTTTAATTAATTTATCTTTTACAATTTTAGAAATGAAGATTTTGGTGCAAATAAAATATACTTTATTTAAATTATTTATTATGTGATTATATGATAGTTTATTGCCGATTCTATGATTAAACAGGAAATTATTGGAAATTCAATTGGTAAAAAAATTTGTTTTAATGAATCTAGACTGTCACTTTTCCTAGATACACTGTTTGTCATGATAGAATTTGACAAACAGACAGAATATTCTAAATTTTGAGAGACCATCTCAGCTATATATAAGAGTCCATGTAGCCAAAAATCATTAGCTTTTTCACATCTTATTTTTTCATATCATTTGTATTTTTGTGAGAGTTATTTTTGTGACATTAAGAGTGGATACCTTAATCTAGTAACTAGGAGTTATGTAGCGTCCTTTTGTATTCATCTATTCCATATAGAAGCAGGTGTCATCCATTGATAACGAGTTCAACAATTATCGCGAGAAGATTTCGCAAAGACTTTCTTTGGAAGTAAGAAAATATTTATCAATGAAATTCTGTTTTTTAAGATTACCAACTGAATTTCACAAAATATTTAATTAATGCGGAATAGTTAAACAATTGTTAGATCAGATAGATATTTTGATGAATCAGAACAGATGGCTGATGAATCAGAATATACAAACAAAAAGTAAATAAACTAAAAGTAACGTGACACAAGAAGTTTTTTACATGGTTCAAAAAACTTAGTCCACGGGACAACGCCCAAAGATAAAATCAATTAGTAAAGTATCATGAATTATACAAGTTTAGACTCCATCTAAATCCTGTCGCAACCTTGAAGTACTCCACTTTAATAATATGATTTTGATAAACACCAAGAACACAAAATCCCTTATGATCTTGATAAGTGCTCGCTTCCTCCCGAAGTGAGACTTAAGGAAATCTTCTCCCGAAGATTGTATGTTACATTCACAAACTTTATGACATGTTTAAGAATAAATAACACAAATTAAAACAAACAAACAAAGAGATAGTTGAGCAAAGACTACTTTTTACATAAAAAAGATCTCTTCAAAGCATGAAACGTTAGAAGGTTGAAGAGATAAGAATGGCTCCTGCTTAGGTCTGGTATTTCTAGAGTTTAGAAACACCTAAGCAAGCCAAATGTTGTTTATGGTCCAAATCAGACAAAATCGGAAAGTTCCTCAAAATAACTTCTCATTTTATTAACTGCATGAATTTCCAGATGTGACAGACAAACATTCTGTAGCATCAGGAAATGGATGAACCTAGTCTTAAAACCCAACCAGGTTCATTTCAAAATTTCCTTCCTTTTGGCACAAGCATCATTTAGTTTCTTCATTTTAAACCAGATAAAATCAAGGAAAAATATACAGATAATAATTGTTTATTACACATACTCATTATAGACAAGGTTGCCACAAATAATTAAGGAAACTTGACAATACATAAAATGCACTTAATAAAGAATTGATTCTTACCAAAATGAGACACAATCCACTTACTTACCCAATATATAATTTCAAAAAATACCAATTAAATAATAAAATATATTTATAAAAAGGTTAGCCAAAATAGGATTTTACAATCTCCCCTTCTCGCAACATTTTAGACAAATTATATTTTTAGCAATATGAGCTCAAAACCTACAACAAACACTTTGTTAGAAAAACGATTACGTTCCAAAGAACACCCCCTGCAAACAAGCATGCTAACAAAGATATGACATGTCAACTTTTTGGAAAACTTTTAACAAGACATGAACACACAACTCCCCCTAAAAATAGGGTCCAAAGTTGTAAACAAAACAATTACAAAATACCACTACTCCCCCTTTTTGTCTATCAAGGAGCCAAAGTAACAAAAATAAAACACAAAAGACAAGAGACCTTGTTCTTTGGACACAAAAAAGATGAACAAGATAGAAAATTAAGCAAGAAAGGAAACGAAAGACCCTTGGTTATGGCAAACAGCTGAGTAAGGATTGCTTGTTGGGTGGCCTTCATTGTAACGCCCTGGATAACCAAAACTGTTACACTGTGTGTTCAAAATAGTGTTTAACTTGCTAAGCAAGTCATTTGAACTTAAATGTGTAATTAAAGACTAAGTCATGGTCAAGTATTAAAAGATTTGGTCAACAAAATAGTTATTTTTCATGAAAATATTAAGATTATACCTAGGATCCCAAAAACAATTTACAGACTTGTAAAAGACAAATAGAATACAGCTTAGCCGTCCTAAGTAGCAAAACAGGGTTTAACCCTAGTTCCTCCCAAGCTATCCTGACCGTGGCGATCGAGCAGGCTATATATGTACACACCGCCCCTGAAGCTCAACAACTAATGGTTGGTCTAGCTATTCTTTTCTCTTACCTGCACCACATAGAACCCATGAGCCAAGGCTCAGCAAGAAAACTTATACCAGCATACATAACTAGGCAACAGTATAACATCAGTAAACATAAATCATCAGATTCCATTAACAATAAGATATAAGCAACCGATCAACAGTAATATTCAACCCAGTCAAATACGTAAACCAAACTCATCAACCAATAGAAATGATTAAGTGTGATCCACACTTATATTTATGGTATAATATCCAGGCCCGGCGCCCTTAGGCCAAGTCCCCTGGTCTCTTAGCCGACCCCGACACCCTTAGGCCAGGCTGCGTTCCACACGCTTGCTATCGTCCCCCGACACCCTAAGGCCGGCCTACAAACATATATAATCACAAGTACACATTGCATAGCACGTAATAAATGGTAGTGTATACAAGCATGCCCACCCATATATTCTCAGATATAGATATTTTCATATTTATAACATATTCATTAATAGGGGTTTAAGCCTCATTCACAACCTGGGTGCAGTTTCTTACCACAAGTCTCGAGCAGCTAGCGTACAACAATCCCAAGCACAATCCCTAATCCTGAGCCCTTGCGGTATAACCTAGTCACAATGAAATAGTGGATAACCATTAAAATCCTAAACAAATTAAAAGCTTTGGAGTAAAATATGAGCTTCCGGGACCTCGATTTCTACTAAACCGGATGGTAAAAATTGTCTCGAGCGCTTAGGTTTAGATCCCCATGCCAGAAAGCCTAATTTGGCTAACGGTGCCTAGGCGGGCTGCGACCTGGCCCTATGGGTCGCAGCACGCCTATGAGACAAAAAGGCCCCAGGCTTCTGGGGCCACGTGGGCGACGACGTCCATGAACAGGGTTGCGGCGCGCCCCCGCGAACCCAGAAAACCCAACTTCTTTCTGCATTTTCTCCGAGCTAAACCCTCTAAAATTCATCCTAGACCTAACCTAAAACTAGGATTAAGTCTCTCAAACATTCCCGAACACCATAAACATCATAACCACACTAAGAGCTAAGGCAAAACTACATTACAACCCAAAATCCAAACCTAGAATAAGAACTTAAAAACACCAAAACCAAGCTTAGAATTCAGTCAAGAACAAAGAAATTCACTTACCCTATTGCATACTATGCCCCTAAGTTAATCCTTCAGTGATCGTAGCTTCAATTCTTCAGTCCCCATGCTTTAATTCCTCAGCCTTTTCCTCAACAATTCTCCTAAGCCTTCAAGTCACCCAAAGATGGAGAGAGAGACAAGAACGTGAGAAAGAGGGAGAGGGACTTTTGATATATTCCAACATACTCTAGAGGTTCAATACATCTATATCCTATACAACAAAGACAAAAATGCCCATATAATAAATCAGTCCCTTTTGTTGCCCTAAAGGCAAAGTGGTCATTTTCCCCATTTCCTGCTAATTCCTCGAGTCATCCTGCAAATTCCCAATTAATCTCATCATGCCTAACTAACTACCAAATACTTACCCATTCCACGTTAAATCCCAAATATACATTAAACGTCCTAAAATACCCCTAAGCTCACCCCGAGCTGGGTATTAAACCCTGCTGTGATTATTCTGCTAATTCGCTCAGTAGGATCGCCTCGAGCTGTATATAATAATATATATCCACATGATAATGTGGTCTCAATCATTTACACACATATAATAACATTTATGCCCACTATGGACCAATATTACAAATATGACCTTATTATAAAGAATGGGCCCACATGCATATTCAATACGGATAAACATGCATTTAATCCATATTATCATATAGATTATGTATGCCACATAGTCACACATTTAACCAATTAATTACACATACATCCAATTATGCCCTACCGGCACGCTAATGAAGGCACTAAACCTTATTAGCATTTTTGGGATGTTACAACTATCCCTTCTTTATTGAAATTTCATCCTCGAAATTTATTCAAACACCTTAGGATACAAATCCCGTAAATCTGACTATAACATCAACGTCTTGTCCTTTACCTCACTAGAGTGACAGTCTTATTCTATAAGACCTTATCTTATTTATCATAACTTCGTTAGCTTTTCCTTGCGCAATAACTCCCACTGAAATTCTAGGGTCTCCTCGCCCTATCAGAGGTAGTATTTTACACTTCTTTCCTTGATGTTGGCACCAGTAACACCTTATGAGCCACCACCCATACTAAGGTAAGGCTAGTTGGTAGGCCCCTTGCCTAGTCCTTGGTAAGATCTCAAAAGTCTCATTAAATTGGGAGTCAAAACCCCTCTTCCTTTCCCAAAATATCCTATCCTTTGTAGTTCAAATTACTCGGAGAAATACAAAGTCTCCCATCCTGGAACTCCATGTTCCCATGCTTGAAGTTTGCGAATTCTTATGTCTTTTTATATAGGCAAACACTTCTACCCTAACAATCCTAATAACTTCATTGGTTTCCCCAACCCAATTATGAATCACAATTTTCTCTGTTTCTCATTTCATTACATGGAACAAGTGTTTTTTTCTCACTATCTCACTGTATCTTATTGAGAGTCACCCTAGCCGTTGATTGACATTCCCCACCGTGACTATTCAATTAACGGAATGCACTTATCTCAATGCCACAAACACTTGTACATTCGCTGTACAATTCTTAAAGTTTAAATCATTCCTTCAAATTGTCAGTCTATCGGAAGGTAACTAATAATTCAAAATCTCAATCTTATACTTTTGCCCTCTACAACTTTTTTCCAAAACTGGGGAAGTAGAGGGTCTCAGTCTGACACCATCGACTTTTGTGTCTCCCGGAGACATACGGTCTTCCTTTGCCCATACTCATTATTGTGATATCTGTTCACACGAACCAAGGTGTGTTAACTCAATCTGTTGAGTCACAACTTTTTATATCCAATTATCTTACTTGCAGTCTAAAGTAGTCCACCCTTACAGTCCACCACTATACCCTTTTGCCTTCCAATACACAAATTTTTTTTTGCTCTTGACATCCATTCAAATTCTTGGATACAATATTCATAAGGAGGTAATACAATGCTCATCTAGATTCTCCACCTCCACACCAGGTTCCATCAGATCACTCATTCGATTTTCATTTCTTAACCCATTCATACTAAAATACTAGGATTCTGAACCATTCCTACAAGATCTTCACTATGAATTTCATTGTTCATAGAGATTTACCTGCCAACTTTCAACTGCAGATACTATACTAATATTTGTTGTTACCTCGTCTGACTTTACTGTAATCTGTGGTGTCTTATTAAACTAGCACAGACCTTTCCAACTGAAGATGTCAGCTTCCATGTTAATTTTTCTCTATACAACCAAGGATTTCCCCATGTGAATCACCCATTAGTTCCCGCTAAGGCCTTTGTCTAAAGGTTATTCCTCTATGGGTGACCAAATGCTGTAACTGTTTATACTAGTGCACACGCTACTATTCTATATGTGTCGTCACCACACCTTAACCATGGCTATCTCACATTACCATGAACCTAATGTCCCGTGTAAAACATTTGTGTTCTTATCCCTTCATCTACCGTGAAGTACGAACAATCATTCCTTTCAGTCTGTACATAGGCGCACTTTAGTCTTCGACGCACCCCCCTATAGTTTCATGTCTTAAGCAAAGACTTTATCCATCATGATGTTCTCTTGTATCATTCCATCGCATACACAGTGTAATACCATAGTGTGCTAACCAATCCTTATACTATCTTCTGGAAATCTGGTACGAAATTATCCACTTAGACAATCTTTAGGTTCTTGTGTTACCTCAATCTTGGGTGTGGTTGTCTTTGAAGATGCTTCAAGTAGTAGCTGATATGTTTTACCGGTCTCACTGTACCTCTCACCGCTCAAGTGTCCCTTTAGCAAATCCCTTATGGTTTCTAACCGAATTACTTCATCCATGATCCCAGCACTTCCTACGACATGACATTAAATATCCTTGGAGAAATCAGAGCTTACCCCCTTTTGGAACCTTACCTGTGACCCTGCTTCCTTAGTCTTGGTACTATCGATGAAGTGATCATTTGCATTATCCTTCTGTTGGGAAATTTATATAGGATCTTTATTTAGTTTCATGTAGATCTAATATTGAACAAATTAATATGAGATAATCTAGAACATGTTTCTAAAATTGAATTCAAAGAGAAACAATGATAAGAATACTTACAGTATATGCAGCGAAATGAATGAGTCATTCCTTCAGTTTCTCTAACCCTTGTATCCTTTCTGTCGCAGAGTATTACCAAGAAACTGAACCGATCTTCTATAATCTTCACAATCTTCCAAAGTATCCTTAGAATCACCTAGACTAGAGTGGGCAATTCTCAACACATGAGATAGACACAGAGAGACGAAGAGAAAATGACTAAGAGGCTTAGAAAATGACTTGTGTTTAGAGAGAATCTAAAAACTATCAGAAAATCTGACTTGTGACTTATGTTTTCTTCTCTCACTTAGCACTCCTTTGATAAAATAAATTAGGCCATTTAATTTAATTAAAAAATTAATAAAATAATAGCCAATTTACAGCCCTAGGTAAAACTTATCATGGGCTTTAGGCCCGTGAAATTTTCCATTTGATTATAGGCCCATTGGACTTAAAATCAAGGCATGTATAATTTTCTATTGATTTAATTAATTATTTATTTAAAATTTGAACCTTGATTTAAACTTATTTATTAATTTAGATACCAATTTATCTTAATTAATAAATCTGCCATAATTTCTCTTTTATTCTCAAAATTACATAACTCTGTGAAACTATCCAAAGTTGACCTGGTCAACTTTGATAATTCTAATTGATAATTAAATCAATTAATTGAGACTATCTAGATGATTTTATCCAAGGTAAAATGGGGACCATGGGCCTATGAAATCAAGCTCCAATAAGTTATCATAAATCTAACAAATAAATTTACTAACTTATTAATTCCACGTGACTCCATTAAAGACTCGGAATTGCACTCTTGAATTCATAGAACGCTCTATAACAAATATAGATACGCTATTAATTATCCATTGTTACAACCATAATTTTCACTCAATCCTCTATAGACGGTCTACAATGAGATGGGACTAAAATACTGTTTTACCCCTCATTGTATTTTATCCTTAAAACACTTAGTTCCTTGTAAATGATATTTCAGTAAACTAATTTAATTACTGAAATGAGATCTCTATCATTTAACACCTTGAACCAAACTAAAAGGAAACCATCGTATCACTTCTTCATCAGAAGCTATAGATTTTCATATCTATGATTAACAATCCCACTCAATTATACTACTGAGTTCCCAAGATGTTAGTATGGGATAATCCGTAGGGTAAGCTGGTAATGAACAAGTCCAATAACTCAAATAATACAATCAGTTAGAATACTAACCACTTAGAATTGAGATTGAATAGACCTATGGTCAACTATATGATATGACTAGAATAGATAATAACAGTATGTTTACTTATCCTATCAACTGTCAATATCGGTCCTATCCGATGTAACAAATACATCCAATCCTATCTACTTTGCTAATGTTCTGGAAAGAACATAACACCATAATGTGTAAGTAGATCATATTATAGGTTGGCAAGTCAGTGTAAATCATGTGCACTGACTAATCTTAGGATTAACTTATTTTGAACATATACTCATATTTATATTCCACTGTGATTACGTCACTATAAATACGATTAGCTATATGCTCGAGATTTAATAGAAGTTTATTTTAAACAAAAATCATGAAAATAAAACATGTGAGCAAAGTGATTGACCAAGTCAAAAAAATGATTTCTATTCTTTTATTGATGATAAAATGAGATTACAAAGAAATTAGGTTTTAATTAGGGCATAAAACCCAAACAAAATCCCACTTGCACTAATTGAAACTAATGCCTTAATTATACTAATCCCATTTCCTTGATATGCTTATCAAATGTAGCTTCTGGTAGTGTCTTTGTAAACGGATCTACAAGATTGTCTTCAGTTGCAATCTTCATAACCTTCACATCTCCCCTGGCCACATATTCTCGAATAATGTGATACTTCCTTTCTATATGCTTACTCCTCTTGTGACTTCGAGGTGCTTTCAAGTTAGCTATCGCTCTTGTGTTGTCACAAAACAACACAAGTGATTTATCCATTTCTGGATTAACACCAAGATCCAAATAGAACTTCTTTAGCTAGACTATTTCCTTAGTTTCTTCTGACATAGCTATGTACTCAGCCTCCATGGTGGAATCTGAGATTGCAGACTACATTACACTTCTCCATATCACAGCTCCACCCCCAAGTGTAAACACCATTCCAGAAGTAGACTTCCTGTCATTGACATCAGTCTGAAAATCTGAATCAGTGTAGCCTATACGGTTCAGAACAACACCCTTGTAGAAAAACATATAATCCCTAGTCCACCTTAAATACTTCAGGATATGCTTAACCGTTATCCAATGTTTCGGTCCTGGGTTTGACTGATACCTGCTCACTACTCCCACTGCATAGTAGATATCTGGTCTAGTATGACATACATTAGACTTCCAACTACAGATACGTAAGGAACTTTTCTCATTGCATCTTCCTCTTTAGGAGTTTGGGGAGACTGCTTCTTTGAAAGATGAATTCCATGGCGGGATGGTAAACGTCCTTTCTTGGAATTTGTCATTGAGGAACGTTCAAGACCTATATCTATGTAAGCTGCTTCAGATAGAGCTAAAAGTTTGTTCTTTCTCTCCCTAATGATCTAGATACCTAGAACATAACTTGCTTCAATCCTTCATTTGCAATTGAGTGCTCAGCCAATTCTTCACATCTGATAATTTCTTAACATTGTTTCTAATGAGTAAGATATCATCTACATAAAGAACCGGGAATACCACTATTTGATTTGCCTTCAGTTGGAAAACACAGGGCTCATCAATATTTTGTTCAAAGCCATTGGTTTTGATTATTTCATCAAATCTAAGATTCCAGGAAAGAGAAGCTTTCTTAAGTCCATAAATGGACCTATTCAACTTGCAAAGTTTTCTTGTCCAGCTACTTTAAATCCTTCTGGTAGATCCATATAAATGACTTCGTCAAGCTTTTTCATTAAGAAAAGTTATCTAGACATCCACTTGCTAGATCTCATAGTTGAGAGCGACTGCTATGGATAAGAGGATGCGAATGGACTTGAGCATGGCTACCGTACTAAAAGTTTCCTCATAGTCCACGCCTTCTCTTTGAGTATAACCCTTTGCCACTAATCAAGCTTTATAAGTCACGATATTTCCATTAATACCTCATTTCTTCTGGTAGATCCACTTGCACCCAATGGCCCTAAAGTCAGTAGGTGCTTCCACAAGATCCTGGATGGAATTTGAGTACATGGACTCCATTTCCTGTTTCATGGCTTCGAGCCATAGTTCCTTTTCATGGCTAGCCATTGCCTATTTGAAAGACAATGGATCATCATCACTAGTGTCACCAAAAACCATATTGGTTTCACCATCCAAACCATAGCAAATTGGGTTCCTAGAAACCCTCCCACTACGACGAGGCTCTGTGACTGTTTTCTTAGGAACAGTGGTACTTTCTTCATTTAAATCGACTTGCGTCGGTTGGACATGAAGAGTGGGAATTTCATCATCAACTCACATTGATGACGATGGAACATTGGTTGGAGTCAATTCTTTAACCGTCTCCTCTAAAACTACTTTCCTGCGTGGTTTGAAGTTTTGGACATAGTCATTTTCTATAAAAGTAGCATTCGTAGAAGTAAACACTTTATTTTGTAAATGACTATAGAAAATTCTAGCTCGAGTACCTTTAGGATAGCCAACAAACATGCAAACTTCAGTTCGTGGTTCTAGCTTTCCCTCCTTTTTCCTCAAGACGTGGGCGGGACACCCCCAGATTCTATAATGTCGTAAACTAGGTTCACGACCTTTCAAGCGTTCTCAAGGTGTTTTGGGGATTGATTTAGACGGCATGACATTGAGAATATCATTCACGGTTTCAATTACATGTCCCCAGTACGAAGTTGGTAGAGTTGAGTAACTAAGCATGCATCTAACCATTTCCAATAAAGTTCTATTCCTGTGTTCCGCTAAACCATTTTGTTGTGGATTACCTAGGGCAGTAAGTTGTGATAAATCGCAAGCTCAATTAAATGATCTTGGAACTGCATATCCAAATATTCTCTTCCCCTATCAGATCGCAAGATCTTTAACTTTGAAAATGTTTCTCATTTCCTATGCATTAGGTAAAGACATGAGTATCTAGAGTAATCGTCAATGAAAGTGACGAAATACTCAAAACCACCCCTGGCTTGTACATTCAAAGGACCACAAACATCTGAATGAACAAGTCCAAGTGGTTCTTTGGCCCTATCACCCTTTGCAGAGAATGGACGTTTGGTCAGTTTCCTTCTAGACAAGATTCACAGATAGGTAATTCACCTTAAGGTGAGTTCCCTCAAAGGTCCATCCTTTGTAAGTCCTTGAATCCTATCATAGTCAATGTGACCTAGTCTCAAGTGCCATAAATACGTCATATTATCGTTATCGGTCTTTTGACGTTTATTGGTCCTAGGTTTAGCTACTTTGAATAAATCATTGTAAAGAGTGAGGGGTTTGTTAGGTCACAGAATATTCCAAACATGCAATACACAATTGTGATCAATTGAAAGAAATAGATATATTAGAAATTGTGAAAGTCATAAGAAATTGTTCTAATTGCAACATTAAAATTGTAATTAAATTTCTACTAAAATCAAGAATAAAAAATACATCTTTTAAATTTAAGTATTTATTTCCAAAATTCAGACGAGCTCTTCCTCTAGCTTGGACCGCAACGAATGCTCTGTTCCCAACTCTAAGCTTTAAGTCACCTTCGTTCACTTCCTCCCATGATTCAAGAACCTGTAAAGAGTTGCAAACATGGTTGGTAGATCTAGAATCAATAATCCAAACAGATTTATCATTCTCTAAACACATGTTTCTAAGATAAATGAACTATAATCATTACCTTTGTTTTTCACTGCTAGAAACTTGGGGCAATCTCGTTTCCAATGCCCCTTCTCTTTGCAGTGAAAGCACTTATCTTTACCTTTCTTGTTTTTCTTGTTTATCCCCTTAGGCGTCTATGCACTTTGTTGCGCACTTGCCTTTGCAGCCTTTGTAGGCTTGGGGTTGTTGTTTTGTCAATCTATCCTCTTGTTTCCAGCTTCAGCATTATCTAGATCAGTAGCAAGAGCAGTAGTCTTATTTTCTCCTCCCTTACTAGGTCCACCCATGATAGGCTCCGAAATCTGAAGCTTGTTCATGAGCTGCGTTAGCCCATAGTTGAGTTGATCACGAACGTGCAGACACGGTACCATTCGAGTATTCACGGTGTCATCACGTATGTGCGAAGATGGTGCTATCCAAACATTTATGGTGCCATCACGAGCATTATTTAACTTAAAACTAATTGATATTCTGCTTCCAATTTAGGAAGTTTTCTCCAGTTAGTTTCTCAATCGAAAGCTGAGAAAGGATGGGAGTAGACACAGGCACTACTTAACTTAAAACTACAAATTATCAATAAAATATAAATCAATCAAATTTGCTCAATAAAACTTCTATTCACACAAATTTCAAGAAATTGCACAACATATACCAAAAATATGTAAGATATGAGAAAAAAATACCAAAATATCATATCTCTATTTCTTTAGGCTTTTAACTAATCTATGATATCTTTGTCCCGGTTGGCGAGAATAAAAAATACCACTAGTTAAATAAAGTTGTAAAATTATTTAATAATTGACAACATTCTTAACAACCTACTATTCGATCAAAATAAGAAAACAAAATCATTTATTTTATGAGCTAGACCCACAATTTCGATAATCATAGATTCAGTCCTAGTAGTCACCGTAGGGGTGAGTCTAGTAGAATTTGACCTATAATTATCTATATTTCGAAATCTAACTTGTCAAAATAGCTAATGAACACCTTTCGTAGGGGGATGAATCAAAGCGCTTCAAGGCCCCATTAAGTTATTGACTATGTTAAACCAACGATGGAGATCGAATAAAAATACTTAAAATAAGCTCATTATAAAATTAAAAATAGTATTTTTAGTATTTATTTTTACAAAATTAATGACTATGGTTCTCCAAAAAATTGAAAGATTAAATTTTTAAAACCAAAGTTCTATAATTTCCTATTAATACTAAAGTGTCACACTGAAACGAACTCAATTAATTTAGAATTAATTTGTTGCTAATCAATATTTAGGTTTAACTAATATAATAACCCTATACAATTAAGTCCAACTCAGGTAAATGTGCCTTAACAATTGGGCTTGTATGGAGGAGGGCTGGGTTCAGTATGTCGTTTCCACTACAAAGGCCTCCAATCTTCCATACAAGGTCTAAAAGACAGGAATTTAAACCTCCGTTTTATTAATTGATATTAATATATTAGGCCAACTATAGTCATGCAAAGCAAATAGGCATTCACAAGTGGAATCACCCACAAGAGAGGAATTTAAACTTTACATTTTCTAATGGGCCCAAATAAAACCTATCATTTTATGAATATTTTATCTGGCAAAAACCATATATCTAACTGTTTATCCTAAAAACTGCTATTGATGACGTGGCAAGAATTTTCGACACGTGGCAGAGATGCTACTCGCCTATTGACCATAGATATTTCCGTGTGAGAAGTTCAAGTTTTATATACGACCACCCTGTCCGTATACTTTGTTTATTTATGAATAAATCTGTACAGTTGTAATGATATCCGAGAATATATCTTAATTATGACTTGAAGATTCGTTTATTAAGGAAAGATATTATTACTTGACTCATGTAACCCTCCTTGAGCTTATAAATATAAAAGAAATAACTCAAGGAGAGATCTTTGGACCCTTTTTCCGAATTATACTACTATTATCCCTTGTTTGTATTGTTTTCTCCTTCTACGGTGTGTGAAACTCAGGAACCCTCATTCTTTGATCACACCTTTGAAGCTCAATATTAAAAATAGTATCAAGTGGATGTAGGTCATTACCAATCACTCGGGCCGAACCACTATAATTCTTTGTGTTCTTTATTTCCCATTAGATTTTTTTCTCAAGCTTTATACTATTTTTCTGTCGTTTTCTTGACTCCGTGTCATTGACCAAAACGAGGGTCAACATTCTGGTGCTTTCATTGAGAGTTGAACTCAAGAAGATCTAATGGCGAAAACTACCAAGAAGACTGGACAGGCTGCCGCTGCACCATCCCAGACCCCTCCCCCACATGTGGCTAAAGACAAACCTCATTTGGAGTTTGATGAGGAGGAGTTAGATTTTGAGACCCTAAAGACAACACTGGGGGTGTTGCAAGATGAGTTGGCCAATCTGAGGGCCAACCAAGAGAATGCTGCCGAGATATTGGCATCATAGCAAAGGGAGATAGAGCGCCAACGCTAGGAGCTGAGCAAGCGGCAGGCGGAGATGGACCGTCGACAGAGGGATGCCATGGCAGCCCTTGAAGCGGCCATCTAGCTGGCTAGGAATCAGGCTGCGCCAGCCTCCCAGCCAGATCAGCCACCAAACGAGCCACCTCAAAGGGGATTTAATCCTAGTCCTCCGCTCCAGCCAATAAGCCCTCAGAGGTCGGAGCAGCCACCTATGCCTTAGGGTGATGTCCCACCTAGGGATCCTGAGACGCAGCCTCCGTCTCAGGCTGGTTGAGGCAATCCCTCGTGCCAGAGGCAGAATAGGGCCAGGCAACAACCCCGCAGCCCTAGACGCCCAGGGTGTGAAGATCGGCATCCACCGAGCAGGGGGTAGCGTCCTTCTGCCCAAAGGAGGAACTCAGAGACAGGCTCTGCGGTCAGGGGCCCCCCACGGCATGACAATGCACGGGGACCCACCGACCAACACAGCACTCCTCCTAATGCTCGGGAAATGCCAGCCCAAGGAGGCAACAAAGGGAATAGTCGGTCTCACCTACAATGAAGTCGACTCTATTAGAGGAAATGCTGGTCGGAGGGATGAAGACAGAGGCGGAGGCAGGAGCCCCCCACCTAGAGAAGACTGACCAGCTGGTCGTAACGATGGGGGGCAGCCCAGGCAGAATAACGTCTTTAGTCAGCTCTGAGCCAGTGAGCAGCGACGAAGAGATGATGACTTGAGGGATGTACTCAACAACCACCGAGAAAGGCACAATGAGTACATTCCCCCGGCACCAGAGGCCCAAGTAATCCCAGAAGTCGTTCAGGCTCAAATCGATGCCCTGAACCAGGCTGTCCAGCAGCTGGTCGAGGGGAGGACATCACATATTGAGTACGATCGGAGGAGAGGTACCCCTTTCGTACAGAGGATTGCTGTGGCAAAAACCCCTAGTAAGTTCAAGATGCCAACTCTGCCAAATTTCGATGGGTATGGAGACCCAGTATCTCATGTCAACAAGTTCGAGATACAAATGGACATTCAAAAAGACTCTGAAGATGCTCGCTGCAGGATCTTCCCAGCGACACTTTCTGATGCTGCCCAGGAGTTGTTCTTTAAGTTCCCTCCTGCAAGTATAGTATCCTGGGAGATGTTCGTAAAGGAGTTTTACGGACAGTTCTATGCGAGTCGTGTGCACCCCACAGAGGCGAACCAACTGGTTGAGATACACCAGAAAGAGGGAGAGCCCCTAAAGGAATACGTTTAGTGCTTCATTCCAGCCGTGGCTGGAGCCAAGACTGTGGGCGATGAAGGAAAAATGATGGCCCTAACTGCTGGGGTTAGGCGCCATTCTCCCTTCTGGAGTAGCCTCAGAAAGCATGTGGTTAAAAGTACCCATGAGTTTTTGGATCGAGCTGATTGGTACATCAAGCTCGAGGACACGATTGCCAATGACGGTAAATCGCCAGCAAAAGACAAGGGGCACAAGGAAGAACCCGCCAAAGCTGCCAATGGGTCTTAGCCCAATGGCAACGGCAAAGGCAACGAGAATGGAAATAGTAAGAATGGTGGAAAGCGGGCGAACAACAAACTCTCGACCTCCAAGAGTAAGCGCCCCAAAGGTAATCGGTATGAACCAAAATTCACCAACTACACTGCCCTTGTTGAAAGTCGAGCCGAGGTTTACCAGGCGACCAGCTCGAGCGTGCCCTACAAACGACCCACGCCAATAAGGAAAGATATTTCCAAGAGAGATTCAACAAAGTTGTGTCATTTTCATTACGACTACGGGCACGACATTAATGAGTGTAACCAGCTGAATGACGAAATTGAGTTCCTGATAAGATAGGGACAATTAAGAAGGTATGTACAAGCCGCAGGAGGTTCTCAGTGAGAGGCTCAAGGTGGCAACGAGTCAGCGCCTGCACGCCAATGCTCGCCACCTTTATAGCCAGCTCCCGTGGCAGGTACTTTACTCACCATCTACGGAGGCCCACATCTTGCAGGAGATAGTGGGAAAGCGATGGAACGATATGTTCGAACCCTGTGCCATGACCAGGACATCGAGATGATGAGTGTCGAGGATTGCACTTAAAAAAAGGCTCGAACAGAGGAGGAACTGATCACCTTCTCTGACGACGACGCCCAGCACATGCAATTCCCACACTCCTATCCGCTGGTCGTGGATGTACAGATTGCGAACATGATGGTGAAAAGGGTGTTGGTCGATACAGGAAGTTCGATCAACATCCTCTATTAGTCCTCGCTGGAAAGGATGAAGTTGTCCGTGAAGGACCTGGAGCCGTGCAACCAAACCATTTATGGTTTTTCCAGAGAAGGGCTCACCCCAGTAGGGTCGATTAGACTCCCAGTCACAGCAGGCACTGCGCCTGCTAACAGGACATTACTCACTACTTTTATATTAGTTAATTGTCCTTCAGCGTACAACGCTGTGATAGGGTTACCAATTCTGGTCGACCTGCGAGCCATCACTTCTATATGGCACCTCACCATGAAATTCCCAATGGACGCGTCGATAGGATGCGTGTTGGGAAACCAGAGGAAAGCGAGGGAGTGTTACAACGCCTTGATCACCAAGGCAAAGAAAGGTGTATTGAGAGATGCAACCGGAAAGGAGTTGCAAATGGCAACTGATATTCAAGTCCGCTCAGGTGATAATCTCACCAAATAGGGCGTTGCCCAAAGTGAGGATAGAGACTTAGATCCTCGCTTTGGGGATTTTGAAGAAGAAGTGGGACCCATCGAGGACCTTGAAGAGGTCTAACTCGATGAAGAAAATCCAACCAGGGTTGTGAAATTCGGTAAAAACTTAAAGACAACAACAAAACAAGCACTGGTGGAGTTCTTAAGGAGGAACCAGGATGTTTTTGCCTGGTTGCATAAAGACATGGTCGGAATAGATCCTGCAGTCATTAGCCATGTCTTGAACAACGACAAAAGCTTACCACCAGTGCAACAAAAAAGAAGGCTGCTAGACAAAAATAGATCAAAGGCCTTGAAAGAGGAAGTCGAGAAGCTGAAGGAGAATGGATTCATCAGGGTGGCGTTTTATCCATCGTGGGTCTCTAATCCCATACTCGTGCCCAAGGCGAATGGCAAGTGGCATACGTGCATGGATTTTACAGACCTTAATAAAGCCTGCCCCAAAGACTGTTTCCCACTACCTAGGATCGACTAGCTTGTCGATGCCACTGCAGGGCATGAGATCCTCTCATTCATGGATGCATACTCTGGGTATAATCAAATCAGTATGCATCCCCCTGATGAGGATCACACTAGCTTTCCAATGGATACAGGGCTCCACTGTTACAAGGTGATGCCCTTTGGTTTGAAAAACGCTGGTGCGACTTACCAGAGACTCGCCAACCACATGTTTAAGGAGCTGATCGGCACAAACATGAAGGTTTACGTCAACGACATGCTGGTTAAGTCGAAGAAAGCAGAAGAGCATGTAAGGGATTTGTAGGAATGATTCAACGTCCTAAATAAATATCGGGTGAAGCTAAATCCCCTTAAATACTCCTTCGGAATAGGATCAGGGAAGTTCTGGGGATTTATAGTTAACTCAAGAGGAATTGAAGCTAATCCTGAGAAAATAAAAGCCCTGATCGAGATGAAGTCGCCAGTAAAGATTAAGGATGTCCAAAGCCTAATCGGGAGGATTGCTGCTCTCAGTAGATTCATTTCGAAATCAACAGACAAGTGCGTCCCATTTTTCAATCTACTCAGAGGCAATAAGAAATTTAAATGGACAGATGAGTGCGAATAGGCCTTTCAAGCACTAAAAGTGCATATGGCGCAACCACCCATCCTGTCAAAGCCAGTCGATAAAGTGACTTTGTTCATCTACCTGGCAATCACGGACTACGCTGCTAGTACTGTTCTAGTAAAAGAAGAAGAAGGTGTGCAGAAGGCTGTCTATTATGTAAGCAAAAGGTTTATCGGAGCAGAGTTGAGGTATCCCCCCATCGAAAGGTTAGCCTATTGTTTAGTTTTGGCCTCTAGGAAGCTGCGGCCTTACTTCCAAGCTCATCCAATTACGGTATTGACCGACCAGCCTCTTTGGCAAGTCCTGAAAAAGCCAGAGGCCGCAAGAAGATTACTAAAGTGGGCAGTCAAACTCGGGTAGTTTGACATATCTTACTTGCTGCGAGCAGCGATAAAAGGAAAAGTAGTAGCTAACTTCATCGCCGAATTCACAGAGCTCGCGGGTGGTAAGCAGACTGAAGAGCCCAGCGAGCCTGAGAGTCAAATTCAAGCACCCTCATGGATATTGTTTACAGACAGTTCATCCAACGAATCCCACGCAGGAGTAGGAGTGATATTGATAATGCCGGAAGGGCATCGATTTCACTATGCAATTAGATTTGACTTCACTGCTTCTAACAATGAGGATGAATATGAAGCGTTACTCCCTGGACTACGGTTAGCCAAGGATATGAACATAAAAATGCTTGACATCTATAGTGATTCTCAGTTGGTGGTGAATCAAGTATTGGGAGAGTACCAGGCGTGAGGTTTGAAGATGGTCGCCTATCTGAACAAAGCAAAGGATTTGTTAGCCCAGTTCAATAGATACACGCTCCAGCAAGTGCCTCGCGATCAGAATTCCAACGCGGACGCTTTGGCAAAGTTGGCAAGTGCAAAGGATGCTGATACTCTGAACATAGTACCAGTCGAGCGGCTATCAGTACCAAGCATCCAAGCAGCAGAAACCACTCTGGTCATCCAGATGGCGGATACATGGATGGCACCCTATCTAGAGTATCTGTCAAGCGGCGTACTACTGACAGACAGAAACAAAGTCAGGACCTTTCAGCGTCTAGCTGCTAAGTATGTCCTGGTCGATGGGATCCTGTACCGAAGGGGATACTCCATGCCACTCCTCAGATGTATTACAAAGGAGAAAGTCAAAGAGTTAATGAAAGAGGTGCACGAAGGCTTTTGTGGGGACCACGCTAGGGGGCAAAGTCTGTCAAAAAAGATCCTAAGGCATGGCTATTTCTGGCCAACCATGAATGAGGACTCAATGGAGTTCGTGCGGAAATGTGACAAGTGTCATAGATTTTCTAAAATCCCACGAGCAACTCCTAACGAGTTAAAGAAGATGGAGAGTCCATGGCCCTTCGCAGTCTGGGGAATAGATCTAATCTGATCTTTGCCTACCAGAAAAGGTGGTGTAAAGTATGTAGTGGTTGCTGGTGACTACTTTTCCAAATGGGCCGAGGCTGAGCCACTCGCAACCATAATGACCAAGAAAGTACTTGACTTCGTGGTCAAGAACATCATTTGTTGCTATGGATTACCAAGGAAGATAGTCTCGGACAACGACACCCAGTTTGATAGTGATCCATTCACGGACTTCTTCAAACGGCATGATATTATCAAAAGCTTTTCTTCAGTCGCTCATCCCCAAGCGAATGGGAAAGTCGAAGCAGTTAACAAAATGCTGAAGGATACCCTGAAGAAAAGACTTGAAGAAGCTAAGGGAGCATGGCCAGAGCAGTTGCCTGAAGTTCTTTGGTCGTACAGAACTTCCCACCGAATTGCAATAGGTCATACCCTGTATTCCTTGGCATACGGGTATGAAGCTATGTTGCCTGTCGAGATAGATCCACCCTCGCACTGCAGATTAACATATGACTAGGACTCTAACAGCTAGCTACTGATGGAATCCCTAGACTCGATTGATGAAAGGCATGAACAAGCTCAGCTCCGAGTAGCTGCGCACCAGCAAAAGGTCGCCCGGTATTTAAACTCTAAAGTGCGAGAAAGAAAATTCAGTGTTGGAGACCTCGTACTTAGAAGAGTTTTCCTTAACACCCACGACCAAGCTGCTGGAGTACTCGGGCCAAATTGGGAAGGGCCTTACCAAATTGATGAGTTCCTTCACCCAGGCACTTATAAACTTGCACGCTTAAATGGAGATCTCATTCCTCGCTATTGGAATGGAGAACACTTGCGCAAGTATTACCAATGAACAATTCTTCTTAAAGAATTGGCTTGTATAAATTTTATTTTTCACAAGTTTTGAAAAAGTGTAAGATCTTATTGATCACTCGTACAGATATGTTTAGTCCATTTATTACGAGAAATAAAAGGGACAGTGCTCAACCAGTCATTTCTTGCCAACTATTGTATTTATTACAAGTATTTGCTCATTACGTGTGTTGTTTTGCTGTATCAAAATGCTAATCATATTGCTATGAGCAGTTTTGTTCGAGCAGGTTCTAGTCAAGGCAAGTGACCAAGGACCTAAAGCTCCCTGATCACTTAGGGGGCATATAAGGTACAAGTAAGCAAAGCATATCGTTAAAAGGTATGAAACACATGAGCAAAATAAGTGAAAGCATGCTGGGGCACTTAGAGTATTTTTCAAAATTTTGATATTTTGTTAAATCAAACCAAAGTGCTATGCTAAGTTCGGTCATGCGAACAGATGTTATAATAATATGCAAATATATTATAATATCAAAATTAATCCTTTTACACCGCGAGCAGTCACTGCTCGGATGTCATTGTTCAAGTAAAAGTAAAAGCTGCCCATGCAGCAACAAAAATTATATTGTCTTTACATCACGACCCGTAGGTCGTGTAGTTAAAAAGATGGAATATAAACAAAAAATACTAAGGATCTCAAGGATTTTGAGGAGCCGGAGGATCTTGGGGAAGGTTTTGGTTGACGACGCCTGCACCCTCGTCTGCCCCGTCCATCCCAGCGGCTAGCGAGATTTCAGGGGAAGCAGGAACCTTTGACCTTTCTTCCTCGGCCAGCTGGGCAGCGCAGCGAGCAAGCTCGGTGTCTCTCGCATTCTCGGGAAGGTAGTCGAACTTTCTCAAGGGACCTCTGCTTCTCCTCCAACTCCTTAGCCAGTTTGGCATTTTCCTCAACCACCACTGCCAGCTGTTTGGCGTATTTTGCCTCGGCAGCTTTAAGTTCATCTTGGTGCCACTGCTCCAAAGTTCTAGCCTGCTCGGTGACAACACCCGAGCGGATACGGCCGGCAGTGAGGGTCAGCATGGCCTGCAGTCGAAGTAGAAGTTAGACTAACTATAAAATAAAGAAGACATGTTTCCACAGAAAAAGATGACTTACACTGGTGAACTCGTTCAGCGCGCGGTTCAGGATCAGGTCAATATCCATTGCCTCCGTCGTAGCCATTGCCTCTCATCAACGGTCGTGGTTCACAATCTTCACAACCCTCTCCTTGATCAATTTAAAGGTGCGACCAGTCATGTCGCCCCTGGGTGAGGCAGGATTGGCCTGCTGAGTTCGGTCGGTCGTGGCCGCAGGAGGTGGAGTTGATCCGGTTGGAGTAGGAGGAATTTGCTGCTCGTGGGGAGAGGATGGTGTTGTGGTGGCAGAGGGCCTATCCTCCGAAGGGCCTGCATTTCGGGCCTTCTTCGCCTGAGGCGCTTTGCTACTCTCCCCGTGGTGTCTCTTGCTGGTCTTCTTCTTGCTCGGGGGAGCTGTGGCAGCCTCAGGAGTGCTGTAGATATCGAACACATTGACGGATTCCATATCTGAAAAAGAAGAACAACATTGAATAGTGAGATAGCATAAATGACCAAGCATATAACATCAGAAAAATAAGGAAAGAAAGATTGCAAAGTCAAATACCTGAGCTATTATTATTGGTCGCTATACTATAGACTCTACTAGTCTTATACTCACTCTCTGACATGAAGAAGTCTGGACCTAAATTTGGAGCATGTTTAAAATTGTCGTCCCCATCGAATAGGTGACAGGGAATTGGCAAGTTATCTAAAAGTGAAATAACTATACCATTATCATCTGAAGACTCGTTCGAGTGTTCGACCAGCTTGGTGGCCTTCTTCTTTCCCTTCCCCAAGGGGGGCGAGGGCCTCTCTGCTGGAGGAGTGCCAACAGGTTCCCTGATCATGACCCCAGTCGGTCTCCTTCATGGAGGCGATGCTGGAGGTTGCTGCTCGGATTCCTCCTCACCTATGGCAGTCCCTGCAGCTGACTCCCTCGTGTCCTGATGAGGGGATAGGAGGCCAACCAACCTAAGGTTAGCCTCAGTAACCAGATGCTTGACGCTATTTTCTACATTAGTCATGCTGGTTAGGAGCGTCGACCTCAACTCCATGTCCGAAGTTGGGTCTGGTCGCAGCCATGGGCCTGGAAGGCATCAACAGTTTAAGAAAATATTGAGGGGAACACTAAGTGAAGAAGTAACAGCCAGTGATACGAAATTTTTACCTCCTTGCGCGAAGGCCAGGTTGTGTGCGATCATGTCAGTTATGAGGAAGTACTCCTGATAGTACCTCCCCACATTTGATATGTGGGTGGTGACACTCAGGATGGTGCGCTCGGTTTTGTGATGACAGAAGTGAAGAAACCCCGTGCCTTCTTGGTTGGGGTTAGATTTGAGGTCGAACAGATAGTTAACCTCATGAGGCATTGGCACCAGCCATTTCTTGTGGCTGTACAGGTTAAAGAGTGCATCGAGCATCCTATATCCGTTTCGGGTTATTTGAAAAGGGGAAACTCTGAAATAGTTGGCCACCCGTTGGAAAAAATGAGTGAAGAGGCAAGGTAGCCCCTGCCTCGATATGAAACCTCGACCAGGCGCTGAAGGTGCCTCCGGGCAGGTTCTCCCTTTGGTCTTGGTTAGGTTTGACTAGGGTCAACCCCATGAGACCGTACTTCCTTATATTATTGGCGATCATTCTAATCGTCACTCTGCTCTCAGGAACTAAATGCCACTCAACATCTGGCTGAGCGGCATGTCGGGGTCGAGTGTGTCTTTGGATGATGGGGTCAGGAGCATTTTCATCTCGACCACTGGTCGAGGGAGCATCAGCCCTAGGAGCAGGTTGATGAGAAGGATTGGAGGTTCTCCTTTTCTGGGCTTTGGTTTTGGTGCGAGCCATATTTTGAGCAGAGACAAGTGAAGTGTTTGGATTGGCACGAGAAAATGGAATTTTGGGAATCAGTGACGATGATTGTTCTTCGCCCTCGAGTAGTTGAGCCAATAGATCATCGTCTATAGGTCTTTCTCCTCCCCATGGATCTTGCATGTAAACTGCAAACAGAGAAAGGGGGAGATAAGACTCGCAACATGGGAGCTTATGTTGAAAGTTGGAATAATGTTGCTCGCGTCTACGACTAGCAGCATTCTAACGGAAACACTAAGTTCTATGCGAGCAATTTGAAAAACATATCAAAAAGTGAAAATAAAAAGTTTTTTGAAAAAATCTTTTTCGACTCCGAAGGGGCGGGAAAAACCCAGTTTTTCAGCTAGCCTAAAAATCAAATTTTTACTTCGATTTTACGCCCTAAACTTACGATCTTGACTATCAAACTGGCTCCTAACTCCTATAGAGCAAAACTAAATTACCCTATCAAGCATCAATCAACATTCCCACAAACCTCATGCATTTCTACCCAAGAACACAAAAAAGTTTCAGAACTCAGAACAGTCGTGTAGCAGTATGCATGGCATGTCAAAGGGCTTAAAAGTTGAAGAAATTTACCTGGATGAAGGTTGGAGGTTCTGAAATGGAACGACTTTGGGCGTGCGAACAAAGGATCCGTAGAATAGCGGCTGAAGACCTTCGAAGTTTTGAGCTCTGAGATGGAGTTCTTGAGGGCTATTGGCAAGAAAATGGCGAGTAAAAAGTTAAATGGTAAATGTGAGGATTATTTATAAAGGCTGAGATATGTTAAAAAAGGGGTAATCATGGATTACCTTTTTCAAGGCATGGGGGAGTGTAATAGCTGTTATAGGAATTATTTGGAAACTGAAAAGGTGTGATTAGACGTGATTAGGTCACAGTTTTTGAGAACGCATGAGGGGCTCTGACAGAATTCGTGGGGCATACGAAAGGTTAGTTTCTTAAGTTTACTTTATTGCTGCTCGTAATAAATAAACTTGGGGGGCAAATGTTTATCCAAAAAACAGATGTTGATGACGTGGCAGGAATTTTTGACACGTGGTAGAGATGCTGCTCGCCTATCGACCAGAGATATTTCCGTGTGAGAAGTTCAAGTTTTATATACGACCAGCCTAGTCGTATACTCCGTTTATTTATGAATAAATCTGTACAGTTGTAATGATATCCGAGAATCTCTCTTCATTATGACCTGAAGATCTATTTATTAAGGAAATATATTATTACTTGACTCATGTAACCCTCCTTGAGCTTATAAATATACAAGAAATAACTCAAGGAGGGATCTTTGGACCTTTTTTCCGAATTACACTAATATTATCCATTGTTTGTATTGTTTTCTCCTACTAAGGTCTGTGAAACTCAGGAACCCTCGTTCTTTGATCACACCTTTGAAGCTCAATATTAATAATAGTATTAAGTGGACGTAGGTCATTACCAATCACTGGGGCCGAACCACTATAATTCTTTGTGTTCTTTATTTCCCATTAGATTGTTTTCTCAAGATTTATACTATTTTTCTGTTGTTTTCTTGACTTCGTGTCGTTGACCAAAACAAGGGTCAACACTAACAAACATATGTGCCACTATATGCATCTAAGCCCAATTGCACAAATACCACATATAGTGCAAACAGACATGTTATAATTGGATGAGCCTAATCATGTTACTATATGAGCAATTTTATGAATTTATGCGAAAATACCACAATTGATTTCATTTGCAAAAATACCACAATTAATTTTCTAGAATTTATCAAAAATTTGAATTATTTAAATTTTTACAAAAATAAGTCAATTTAAATTAAATTTATCAACAATTAAGAATAGTTAATTTAAATTTCATTTGTCAACAATCAACTTGGTTTTAGTTTAATTTGATAAAAATATTAATTTAATTTAATTATGATTTATCAACAATTAACCAAAGTTAATTTAAATCTCATTTATTAAAAAAAATATTTTATTAATTGGTTGAAAAAAATGATATTTTTCAAAATTTAACCAATTTTAAATTTTAAAATCAATATTATAACTATTTTTTCAAAAATATGTTGTGTTGTTACAACTATAAGCAAATATTTTAACCATTTTTAAAATAAATAAAATATTAATATTTATAAAAACCCTAAAATATCTTAAAACAGTAAAATGAATTCAAATATCCATGAAAATATCTAACTAACGAATTTCAAATTTCAAATAATTTAAATATTAAAAACTATAAAATAAATAGATATTTATATTTTCAAATAAATATTTAATAAAATATCAAGAATTTAAAAGAAAATATCTTAAATATCTGATATCTTAATTCTAATATTTTAATATATTAAAATATTTAAAATTAAGTTGTTAGTCTATTTTTAAATTTGAATTTGAATCTTTGTAGAAAATACCTAATTATTTAAATCTCAACTAACAAAAATATCTTATTTTAAAAAACAATTTTTAATTACAAAAAAAAAATGATATTTTTGGTTTTGATTATAAATAATTAATTTTCACAATGTTAATTTCTTTAATTTAAAAAAAAAAAGATTAGAAAAAAATTGGATGAACAGTACCCGGTATTGTTCATCGCGCCCGTGGGTGGCTGGTGCGCGCGTGCGTGCGGGTGCGCAAGCGCATGAGAAGCCAGGCCAAAAAAGTTTATGAAATTTTTTTGTGTGCAATTTTTCAAACCAAAACCATTTTCTAAATAATTTTTATCATGTTTTACAAAAAATAAAGCACATATAAAAATTAATAGAATTGTAAACGCAACAAAACAACCTAAAATTGCTAATAATCACATTAAATCAATATGCTTCATATAAACATGAAAAGCCATCCAATTATTCAAACAAAACAAATAATCCAATTTTTAACATGTTCATGCAAGAAATCAAAGATTACCAAAGGTTCTGAGTCGCACTTTAGTACGAACAATCATTCCTTTCAGTCTGTACATAGGCGCACTTTAGTCTTCGACGCACCTCCCTATAGTTTCATGTCTTAAGCAAAGACTTTATCCATCATGATGTTTGTTGACGGTGAAATCTCGTCAACGATATTAGATCGGAAATTTCAAAGGTAAATGTGGTGATGTTTAGATAAGAACTTAGAATGAACTTATGGAAGGATAAACACAGATCAACAATGGAGTAAAAAATGTATATTGCTTAATAGCCTCTGCATACAATGAATTTTCCAACCCCTTTTCTGGAGGGGTGATCATCTATTTATATTGGAGCTCTAATGGCTCCTTTGTACATAGTGGTCCCTCAGGACAAAATAGTACATGAGTACACTGTCAGGATAGCAGTTCAGGTGGTAGTGGTGTTGGAAGAGTGGTGGTCTGCTCTAGTACGTGTCAGGGGCCTGCAAAAGTGCTCTTGTCTTGGTACCATATTATGCCTCCACTACTTGATGGGTACTGACCTCATAAGCGTGCTGAGGGAGTCCTAACCATGTACCATTCTTGTACTGCCACTGCCCATCTGGCGTGAACACTGTATCCGTACTCTAACTCTTCTTGATCTGTTGGCTCATTTTGTATCTCTCCTGACTTCATGTCAAACCATTGTGAGACCTCTACTAACCTTCCTCGACTGCATGTCCGAGGGACCCTTGACTCCTCATCTCATGTGACTCATAGGGGGAGTGGTGCCCCGTTGGTGGCACTTACCTCAGGAAGAGAGGTAAGGCCTGCTGCGTGTGTGATGAGACATGACGCCTATGAATGAGATTAGGATCTCATCTTGCGAGACCATCACTTTGCAGCCCCCACATCGCGAGGCCCTTGGTATGTGGCCGAGGGGTGTTTAGTGGAGGCTATTTCTTGCGAGGCTCTTAAGGATGTGGCTGGTGTGAGAGGCGAAACCTCAAGCCTCTTGGCGTGGCTGGTGCGCGAGGTGAGGCCACTAGGCCCTTAGCATGGATGGTGCGTGAGGCGAGGCCACGAGGCTCTTGGCGTGGTCGGTGCGCGAGGCAAGGCCACTAGGCCCTTAGCATGGCTGGTGCGCGAGGCGAGGCCACGAGGTCCTTGTCTTGGCAGGTGCGCGAGGCGAGGCCACAAGGCCCTTGTCGTGGTTGGTGCGCGAAGCGGCACCTGGGCAAGGCAGGGGCCGTGGCTGTGTGAGGCGTGAGGCCTGCTGGAGCGCCTGCACGAGGCGTTATCCACGTGAGGCCCCTAGGCGTGCGAGACGGCGCCCGGGCGAGGCAGAGGCCGCGGCTGTGTGGGGCACGAGGCCTATTGGAGCACCTGTGCGAGACGTCACCCACGCGAGGCCCCTAGGCGCGCGAGACGGTGCCTGGGCGAGGCAGGGGCCGTAGTTGCGTGGGGCGCGAGGCCGTAGGTGCGCCTACGTGAGATGGCACCCGCTCGAGGCCAGTAGGTCCATGGACGGCTTCGCGAGCCGTGGTGCATTTGCACGAGATGGGCATGCCTAGGATGTAGCCAATATTATAGGGATCGAAGGTTCCATCATTTGACTCGGGGCCTCTTGGGACTACCTTGGGTTTGTTTTCTTTTAGCTTCCACAAAGGTCATTTTGCGCAACGTGGCCTATCCTCATGTGAGCATTTAGGCCTTAGGTACTAGGCTTGCCCGATCTCTATAACTTAGCTTGTGTTGCTCGTTGGGTCAATTTCTTCATGTTCGCAAACCCTTACTCATCTCAATGCGGGATCGTGTATGAATTTTATTTATTTATTTATTTTAAATGTGGATTTTTGGTATCCACAATGTTCTCCTGTATCAGTCCATCGCACACACAGTCTAATAACATAGTGTGCTAACCAATCCTTATTTCATTACTTGGAACAAGTGTTTTTTGCTCCCTATCTCACTGTATCTTATTGAGAGTCACCATAGCCGTTGATTGACATTCCCCACCGTGACTATTCAATTAACAGAATGTACTTATATCAATGCCCCAAACACTTGTACATTCGCTGTACAATTCTTAAAGTCCGAATCATTCCTTCAGATTGTCAGTCTATCTGAATGTAACTAATAATTCAAATTCTCAATCTTATACTATTTCCCTTGACAACTTTTTTCCAAAACCGGGGAAGTAAAGGATCTCAGTCTGACACCATCGACTTTTGTGTCTCACGGAGACATACGGTCTTCCTTTTCCCATACTCATTATTGTGATATCTGTTTACACGAACCAAGTTGTGTTTACTCAATCTTTTGAGTCGCAACTTTTTATATCCAATTATCTTACTTGCAGTCTAAAGTAGTCCACCCTTACGGTCCACCACTATACCCTTTTGCCTTCCAATACACAATTTTTTTTCTCTCTTAACATCCTTTCAAATTCTTGGATACAATATTCATAAGGAGGTAATACAATCCTCATCTAGATTCTCCACCTCCACACCAGGTTCCATCGGATCACTCATTCGATTTTCATTTCTTAACCCATTCATACTAAAATACTAGGATTCTGAAGCATTCCTACAAGATCTTCACTATGAATTTCATTGTTCATAGAGATTGGCCTGCCAACTATCAACTGCAGATACTAGACTAATATTTGTTGTTACCTCGTCTGACTTTACTGTAATATGTGGCAGCTTATTAAACTAGCACATACCTTTCCAACTCAAGATGTCAGCTTCCATGTTAAGTTTTCTCTATACTACCAAGGATTTCCACATGTGAATCACTCATTAGTTTCCGCTAAGGCCTTTGTCTAAAGGTTATTCCTCTATGGGTGACGAAACGCTATAACTGTTTACACTACTGCACACACTACTATTCTATATTTGTCGTCACCACACCCTAACCATGGCTATCTTGCATTATCATGAACCTAATGTCCCGTGTAAAACATTTGTGTTCTTATCCCTTCATCTACCGTGAAGTACGAACAATCATTCCTTTCAAACTGTACATAGGCGCACATTAGTCTTCGACACACCTCCCTATAGTTTCATGTCTTAAGAAAAGACTTTATCCATCATGATGTTCTCATGTATCAGTCCATCGCATACACAGTCTAATACCATAGTGTGCTAACCAATCCTTATACTATCTTCTGGAAATCTAGTACGAAATTATCCATTTAGACAATCTTTAGGATCTTGTGTTACCTCAATCTTGGGTGTTGTTGTCTTTGAAGATGCTTCAAGTAGTAGCTGATATGTTTTACCGGTCTCACTGTACCTCTCAATGCTCAAGTGTCCCTTTAGCAATTCCCTTATGGTTTCTAACTGAATTACTTCATACATGATCCCATCACTTCCTATAACGTGACATTAAATATCCTTGGAGAAATCAGACCTTACCCCCTTTTGGAACCTTACCTGTGGCCCTGCTTCCTTAGTCTTGGTACTATCGATGAAGTGATCATTTGCATTATCCTTCTGTTGGGAAATTTATATAGGATCTTTATTTTTTTTCATGTAGATCTAATATTAAACAAATAAAGATTAGATAACCTAGAACATGTTTCTAAAATTGAATTCAAAGAGAAACAATGATAAGAATACTTACAGTATATGCAGCGAAATGAATGAGTCATTCCTTCAGTTTCTCTAACCCTTGTATCCTTTCTGTCGCAGAGTATTACCAAGAAACTGAACCAATCTTCTATAATCTTCACAATCTTCCAAAGTGTCCTTAGAATCACCTAGACTAGAGTGGGCAATTCTCAACAAATGAGATAGATACAGAGAGAAGAAGAGAAAATGACGAATCTAAAAACTATCAGAAAATCTGACTTGTGACTTATGTTTTCTTCTCTCACTTAGCACTCCTTTGATAAAATAAATTAGGCCATTTAATTTAATTAAAAAATCAATAAAATAATAGCCAATTAACAGCCCTAGGTCGAAATTATCATGGGCTTTAGGCCCGTGAAATTTTCCATTTGATTATAGGCCCATTGGACTTAAAATCAAGGCAAGTATTATTTTCTATTGATTTAATTAATTATTTATTTATTTATAATTTGAACCTTGATTTAAACTTATTTATTAATTTAGATACCAATTTATCTTAATTAATAAATCTGCCCTAATTTCTCTTTTCTTCTCAAAATTACATAACTCTGTGAAACTATCCAAAATTGACCTGGTCAACCATGATAATTCCAATTGATAATTAAATGAATTAATTGAGACTATCTAGATGATTTTATCCAAGGTACAATGGGGACCATGGGCCTATGAAATCAAGCTCCAATAAGTTATCTTAAATCTAACAAATAAATTTACTAACTTATTAATTCTTTGTGACTCCACTAAAGACTCGGAATTGCACTCTTGAATTCATAGAACGCTCTATAACAAAAATAGATACGCTATTAATTATCCATTATTACAACCATAATTGTCACTCAATCCTCTATAGACGGTCTACAATGAGATGGGACTAAAATACCGTATTACCCCTCATTGTATTTTATCCTTAAAACACTTAGTACCTTGTAAACGATATTTTAGTAAACAAATTTAATTATTGAAATGAGATCTCTATCATTTAACACCTTGAACCAAACTAAAAGGAAACCATCGTTTCACTTCTTCATCAGAAGCTATAGAGGTTCATATCTATGATTAACAATCTCACTCAATTATACTACTGAGTTCCCAAGATGTAAGTATGGGCTAGTCCGTAGGGTAAGCTGGTAACGAACAAGTCAAATAACTCAAATAATATAATCAGCTAGAATACTAACCACTCATAATTGAGATTGAATAGACCTATGGTCAACTATATGATATGACTAGAATAGATAATAATGGTATGTTTACTTATCCTATAAACTGTCAATATTGGTCTTGTCCGATGTAATAAATACATCCAATCTTATCTACTTTGCTTATGTTCTGGGAAGAACATAACACCACAATGTGTAAGTAGATCATATTGTAGATTGGGAAGTCAGTGTAAATCCTATGCACTGAATAATCTTAGGACTAACTTATTTTGAACATATAATCATACTTATATTCCACTGTGATTACGTCACTATAAATACGATTAGCTATATGCTCGAGATTTAATAGAAGTTTATATTAAACAAATAATCATGAAAATAAAACATGTGAGTAAAGTGATTGACCAAGTCAAAAAATGATTTCTATTCTTTTATTGATAATAAAATGAGATTACAAAGAAATTGGGTTTTAATTTAGGCATAAAACCTTAACAGCTTCTAACTGGGAGTGCACAGAAACATCCCTAACCAATCTGAATATGGTTGTTCCATGTCATTCCTATACTCTCTCTGCTTGTTGAACTTAACTATGTTGTTGGGGCGTTAGTCAGTTAAGATCCTTCACTGGCAATCTATCACATCCTACTTGGTGCAAGAAGTTATTCCTAAAATGTCTCTTTCCTTGATCCTCATCTGATAATAACCTGTTCGAAGGTTAATTCCCGAGAACATTGTCCTATCTTGCAACCGGGCAATTGAACCCTTCATTTTTAACAAGCAGTGTCGACCTGTGCCCATGATGAGATGCTCTGTCTTATCAATTCTCAAATCATATACCTCTTAAATTAAATCATTAATTCTTTCTGCTGAGCTAATGTCATACTTCACGATGTCCTTGATACCGATTCTATATGTTCCTCAATCCCAAAGCGTACTCAACGATTATTTGGCACCCATTTTAAACCTTACTGGCCTATCAAGTCTCCATCTGGTCTAACTGATATATTCCAAGTGGTACCTACCACAAAATCTAGGCATCCCATAGACGCAACCGAGTCCTTCCCTTTCAAATCTAGACGTTACCACCATCTCTTTCAATCCATGGTATCCCTTATTTAACAGATTAATCCTTACTCAGGATCATATCATAATGCTCATATGACGAGCTCAAACAACTCCACTGTTAAACTTTTACTAATAGTACTCTAACCCTTTTCTGGGAAGTTACCAATTTTCCAGCAAGCACTAAAATCTCAAGCCCCATGGCATAGCTACCATGAAGCATGTGCCCCATATCTATGTCTCTCATAGGATATTCGTAGCATCAAACTCACTCAGCTCCATATATAACAAGGAACAGGAACTAGAAAGCCAATCGGTCGCCTTTGAGGGACTAGCCTCAGGCTCTGACTGTATCAAGGTGAACCCTCGAGCTAGGGTCAAGTAATCTATTCTCCTTGATTTTTCCAACTCCAATTTTGTCCAATCCTTCCTAACATGCCCAATCGTTCCATATGGAAGACATGTCTTCACTCGGCATCCTCACAGATGGCGTCTCTCACACCTTGCCCATACTAGATAACTAAACTAGGCCTCATTGCTACCCTGACAGCAATCCTGTAAACCATAACCCCTCCTGTCATGTCCAGGAGTAGTAGAGCTATCAAGGGTCTTTCTTTTCCGGTTACTGGAAATCTGCCTATACCTGATCCCGTAAATGGGAATACCATTGCCCGAGCTTCCTGCCCTATGACACTCTCACTCCATATTTCATCTCTTGTGTCTTCTATAATGGGGCCCTCCCTATTACCTGAGCATAGATGGAAATCTCATGCATTGGAGGGACCCTAACGCTCTGGGACATCCCACAGTTCAGTTGTAATGACCCAAATTTGCTAATAAGGCTTAGGCCCTTGATTAATGTTCCTGAGGGCAATAAGTGATTTATTATTATTATATGTGAATTTTCATGAGTATGTGATTAGAGATGCATGTTTGGGTGAATTAAATATGCATGGGGGCCTCATCTGGTTATTAGGGGCATGATTGTAATTTTAGCTCGCGGAGAGCATAAATGTGAATAATTGTGATATATTTGTGAAATATCTGTGTTGCACAATCCGAGACAGTCCTAAGGAGCGGTTAGCTAGAAAGTCACAGCGGGGTTGAATATCTGGCTCGGGACGAGTCGAGGGGTATTTCGAGTATTAGATGTTTTATAGGGTTATCGGCTTATGGAAATAAATGTTTGGAGATATATTCGAGGTTAGAATGTATAGGAGGGAAAATTGGGGAAATTTACCATTTTTCCCTCGGGGACATTTTTGGTACCCCCAGCCTTGAGGTAACCTTAGAGACTAAGTTAAATAAAACAAAATATAGGAATCACTCAGAATTCTCTAAACTAACTATTTCCTTCTCTTTCTCTTGAAGTAGTCTTCTCTCCTTTGGAAGCTTTGGGAAACCTTGGTGAATCTAATAAAAGACTAAGGAATTTCAGCTGAGATTTTGGGAGCTAGATGCTTGGAGCATAGGGAACTAGTCCAGAGATTTAATTCAGCTTAAGGTAAGCTTTAATCTCAGTGAATTGTATTGAGTAGCTGTTGGTTTTTCTTAGAGTTTTCATGTGTGTTGGGAGAAGAACCATCTTTGAGTTTGATGAGGTTTTGAATTTGAAATCTTGTTAGGTTTTGTTGCTGAGTCCGTGGTATAACCTTTGTGCTGATTAGCTTGAGTTGTTGGGTTGATTTTGGGGTTAATTGGATTGGTTTTCGTGGCAAAAATGGAGGATTTTTCTAGGTTCGAAGGGTCTGGCCACGGCATTGTTCTTACTGAGCCGCAGCCCTCTGAAGCAGAATGGTGGCCTGGAAGAAGGGTAGGCCATTGCATGCCCTAGCTAGGGCCGCGGTGCTCCTACCCTGTTTTAGGGCTGCTCTCGGGTTTGGGGGCGGGCCGCGGCTCTTAGTGCATTTTTGGGCTTTAAAGTGTGTCTAGGCTTGGGAACTTGAAGGACAAGGCTCGGGATGGATTTTATCACCTGGATTGATAGAATTCAAGGTCCCGGATACCAGAATTATGACCAAAGTTATTTAATGGATTAGAACTTGATGGATGGATATTGTTGATGTGTTGTGACTAGGGTTTCAGCGAGGCTCAGACTAGGGGACTGTGCTCGGGACATCGGTTCTTGGAAAGCTCGGGACACAGGTAAGAAAACTGTTGTACCCGTAGAGCTTGTGTGCAGGGCACGACCCGATATGATTGTGTTTTTGGGCGTAGCCCTTTGATTGAGTTTATTCGTGTTAAGTATTTTCTTTAATATGCTATGTGTGCATATATGTTAATCAATGGCAAGAGTCAGGAATGACGAGGGCCAGGAACGGCAAAGGCTGAGAGCGGCAAGGCCGGGAGCAGTGAGGGGCCGAGAATGGCGTTAAACACATGGAGTGTAAGGCCGAGTGTGGCAAGGGGTCGGGAGCAGCGTTTAGCATGCAGAGTGCGAGTTGCCAGGGTGAGACCCTAAAGGATACCTGGGATATCCTTACTGTGTGTACCGCGAACCCAGGGCCTGGTAAAGCACCTGAGACAGCATGACCGTATGTGTATAGCCTGTTCATGACTTGTTTATATGCTAAGTGTTGATATGCATATGTTATCTGCTTATGAGGGTTTTCTTGCTGGGCTTCGGTTCACGGGTGCTCTATGGTGCAGGTAAGGGCAAGGGAAAAGTCGATCAACCATGAGTACGGAGAGCGTGAAGTGGCGCGTACATGTTTGGCCTACCTGGCTGTCACGGCCAGGGGTATTTTGGGAGATGGTTGTACTAAATCGAGATTTTGTCATTTAGTCGACTTTAGTTATATTTTTGAGTTGTAAATATTTCTGAACAATATTTTTGGGATCCTAAATGTTAAACGCTTTATGTTTTTGAGTGATTGGAGATATTTTCAAAGTTTATGACTCTGTTTATGATTTAATTACACTTTTGTCTTAAAACCTTCATTAGCAAGTTAATTACACGTTTTAAACTCACTTAGTAATGACCCTAAGGCAGTAAGGCGTTACAACTTTCTAACGCCGTGGATAGCAAAGACCGCTACACTGTGTATTTATAAAGATGTGAGACTTGCTAATCAAGTCGTTTAACCAAAACGTGTCATTAACTAAAGTGTTCTAGGGCTAAAAGACATTTTGGCCTCAAAAGATACATTGTATAAGTTATAAACAGCTTACAGAAGGGATCCCCAAAACTCGACAATGTTTAAAAGTTGGTTTACAAAATTCAACAGTTAAGAGTAAACATTAGCCATACTAACGCAAAATACAAGGTTCTGGTCCTCTCGTCCCTGTAATCTCCTCAACCGTGGCGGTTGAACGGCCTGACATGTACATTCACCCTGAGAGCTCTCCAATCAAGGTTGATCGATCTTGCCCTTGCCTTTACCTGCACCACGCAGTACCCGTGAGCCAAGGCCCAACAAGAAAACAACATAAACAGCATAAACAATATTATCAAACAGATATCCCAATAAGCATGTTTAGATATTCAATCCACAACATATAGGCACACTTCAAGGTATAAGTAACCTCATCTATACTCAGATTATTCAACAATCTCATTAATCACATTCATTGCCAAATGTAATAATCAATTAACACAAATACTAGGGTCGACATCTTAGGTCGAACCCTCTGTTTAACCCACTGACTCCGGCCCGCTTAAACCGAGCTCAGTGCATAATAGGCTGTCCACGGTTACCAGTGTCCGAGCCGTGCCAATTGTACAAGTTAACCGTGGCACGCTTAGGCCATTGGTTTATAACTTACATGGCATAATGCCATTATTTCAATCATATATATCAGGGAGCCCTTAGTCCCATTCAAATATTCAACCTGGTGTAGTTTTCTTACCTTTAGCTTCTAGATGAAATAGCTACGGGCGATACTCCTTGAGCGCGATCCGATCCTCGAGCCCTAGCTTAGCACCTAGTCTCAACCATGATGAAAGATACCATTAACAATCTTAAATGAGTTTCCAAACCAAATTCTAGTCCCCGGATCATTGAACTTCATCAAATATGGTAAAAGATTCAATCCCGAGCACCCTAGGTTAAATTCCCAAGCCTAAAATCTCAAAATCCCAAAATCCCTTAAGTGCCCCGGCATAGGCCACCCATGTCGCGGCATGGCCCCCAAACAGAACCATCTAAGGTACAAAAACAGGTAAGGGCCGCGGCATTGCTTGGACCATGCCGCGGCCCGCCCTCCTTCCTCAGCATGCAACAGCCTCGAAGGGCCGCGGCCCGACCCTTCGAACCCAGAAAAATCCACCATTTTCAATCTCTAAACCTCACCTTAAGCCATCTTAAAGCCCCCAACTCAAAACCAATTAATAATAACAACATTATAATGATTTAAACAACACAACTCCACCAAAAATCCAGCCTAACACTCACCAAAATCCCAATTCCAATTTATGAGATTTCAAACCCACAGAACTCAAAACCAGCCATGAAAACTCTCAAATTCAACCATCAAACTTTTAATTAAACCTTACCTCAGCTGTAGAATCGTTTCTCCAAGAGTCCCCTGACCTATCTTCAAAGCTTCAAGCCTCAATTTCAACCTTAAATGCCAAAACCACAGATATTTAAAACTCAGCCATTTCTCTAAATTCCTAACCTCATAAACGAAAATTCAAAGCTTACCTTGGCTCTATCTCAGACCTTGATCAGTTCTTGAGCTAATCCTCCAGATTATTCCCTTCAATTCTTAAAGACACAGCTTAATTCCAGCAGTTCCCTCTCAAGTTTCAGTAGTTTTTCCTTTGCTAAGAGAGAGAAGAGAGAGAAGGAGAGATAGGGTCGGTTTACACTTTTTGTCTAGTATTTTCTAAGTCTTCCAAGTATATCCTTAGATGATTAAACTACTCCCAAAGCTCGGGGTGCCGGAAACGTCCCCGAGGGCAAAACGGTAAAATCCCCCAATAATCCCGCCTAGACATCCTAACCTCAAATATATCTCCAATTATTTATTTTCATCACCCGATAGTCTGAATCACTACCCGATACCTAAAATACTCCCTGACTTGTCCAAAGTCAATTATAATGCCCCGTTGTTACTTTTCCCGCTATTTAGCCCTAGGATCGCCTCGAGTCGCCGGCTGCAGAGTTATCCACATAATAATGTGGTTCTCACATATACAACATGTCTATTTCATATTATCACATAATATCACCAATTATCATATAATGTCATTTAAGCACTATTAATCACATAATATCACATTCAAATAAGTACTATTCACTCAAATCCCATTTATGCCCTCCCGACACACTAATCAAGGCCCTTAAGCCTTATTAGCGAATCTGGGTCGTTACAAACTTGGTATCAGAGCGAGCTAAGGTTTATGGTTTCTGGAGATTGACCGAACATGTACGCTCGCTGTCAATGACAACCTCGACTCAGGGTTGGTTGGTATGATTGACTTATATGCTTGAATATGTGCTTAAATTCCATGTTTGCCTGCTTATTACATATAGAGCATGATGAATGAGTTAACATATGCATGATGGAGGGGCATGGCCCATTCTGTGTTATATGTTATCTATATGTTATGTGGACTATTGTTTGTGGTTGACTGGCTTGATTTGGGAGGTGGTTTTGGATGTTGTTATCATGCCTGATGAGCGACGTCGTTGATTGCAGGAATATTTGTTGAGATGCCTCGACAATCATCGAGACTCTGCGGCACTAGGGCCGAGGATGATAACTAGGGTCAGGACCCTCCACCTGCCCCATAGAATTGGCAATAGATGTTTTCCGAAATGGAAGCAAGATTGCAACAAAGAAAGGAAGAGCTTCAATAGTTAAGGCAGCAGGCCCCTCCACAGGTCACTGGGTTGCCAATATAGTAGGTTGTGGCACCAGTGCCAGTTCAACCTGTTGTGGAGAACAGGTGGGAAACCTTATATGAGAGTTTTAGAAAGCAGCATCCTCCCATCTTTGAGGTTGGACCTGACCCACTGCGGGCAGAGCAGTGGATGAATATGATTTCCTCAATTCTGGATTTTATGATGGTTGAGGGGAACGAGAGGGTAGCTTGTGCTAGCTACATGTTCAGAGAGGATGCCCGCATCTGGTGGGATGTAGTGGTTCAAAGGAGGAATGTGACTGTTATGACTTGGGAAGAGATCAAAAACATATTCAACGAGAAGTATTACATTGTTGCAGTCCGAGCTGCAAAGGTTGACGAGTTCATCAACCTGACTCAGAACTGGTTGTCAGTTACTGAGTATGCTTTGAGATTTGATCGATTGGCAAAGTTTATGCCAGATTTAGTGCCGACAGATGAGGCAAGAAGGAACATATTTGTACAAGGATTGAATGTTATGATCGTCCGTGATGTGAAGATCACTTTGGATCTAGAGACTACTACCTATGCTCAGGTTCTAGACAAGGCCCTTACAGCTGAGGGGGCCGAGGACTAGATTTGGAGAGAGAGCATTGTTAGGCGTGAGGCCAGGAGGATGGTGCCTCCTTTTATTGGATCCAGTTGGGGTAGTGGCTCTAGTGAGCAGAAGAGGAAGGCCCCAGATTCTTTTGTTCCTCCTAGCTCAGATAGGAGGGCACGAGGTGCTTTTGGTGGCCGTCAGGGCGAAGGTGACAACTGGAGGAGCTTTAGTTTGTCCACGGTGTAGATGACGACACCAGGGTGAGAGCAGGATTAGGGCCTGCTTTATCTGTGGGAGTGTCAATCATCTGAAGAAGGACTACCCACAAGCCAGGAAAGAGGAGTCGAAGCAGGGTGATAGTCTCGCTCCTGCCATAGTGTTTACTTTGACTTAGACTGAGGCGGAGGCTAGCCCCTCGGTTGTAACAGGTCAGATTTCTAGTGCTGGTTCTTCTTATACTACATTGTTTGATTTGGGAGCTACTCATTCGTTTGTGTCTGCTAGAGTGATAGATCAACTGTGTAGACCTAGTGTGTTGTATGCTAGGGGTTTTCAGACTTTGTTGCCGACTGGGGAACTAGTAATCTCTAGGCGATGGATAAGAACTTTACCAGTAGAGGTAGATGGTAGGGAGTTGTTTGCTGATCTATTTGAGCTTGTGATGGATGACTTCAATATGATCCTAGGGATGGATTGGCTATCAATGTATGGGGTGACAATTGACTGCAAGCGTAGGATGGTGACTTTTGAACCAGAAGAAGAGGTACCCTTTGTATTTGTGGGGACAGCTAGTGGACTGCGAGTACCTATGATTTTAGCACTGAAGGCTAGAGACCTGATGCAGGGAAGTTGCATAGGATTCCTAGCGAATGTTGTGGATACCTCTAGGGTTGTTTCGGTTGGACCGGGGGAGACCAGATTGGTATGTGAGTTTCTATATTTATTTCTAGTAGATCTACCAGGGCTGTCACCGCAGCAGGAGATTGATTTTGTTATAGAGTTGGTACTAGGGGCAGAGCCAGTATCTAGGACACCATATAGAATGGCTCCGGCGAAGTTGAAGGAGTTGAAGATTTAGTTACAGGAGTTAGTAGATTTGGGGTTCATCAGACCGAGATTCTCGCCATGGGGTGCTCCAGTGTTGTTTGTCAAGAAGAAGGATGGATCCCTTAGGATGTGTATTGACTACAGGGAGCTGAATAAGTTGACCATTAAGAATAAGTATCCATTGCCTAGGATTGATGATTTGTTTGACCAGCTATAGGGAAAGACAGTGTTTTCTAAGATAGATCTCCAGTCAAGTTACCATCAGTTAAGGATTAAAGAGGAGGACATACCAAAGATCGCTTTCTGAACGAGGTATGGACACTATGAATTTCTGGTTATGTCCTTTGAATTTACCAATGCCCCAACAACTTTTATGGATATGATGAATATGGTTTTCAAGGACTACTTAGACAAATTTGTGATTGTGTTCATCGATGATATTCTGGTGTATTCTCAGTCAGAGATAAAGCATGAGAAGCATCTACGTTTGGTATTGCAGCGGTTAAGGGATCATAGGTTATATGCTAAATTCAGCAAGTGTTAGTTCTGGTTACCGCAAGTTACATTTCTGGGCCATATCGTCAGTAAGGAGGGGATTTTGGTTGACCCAAGTAAGATTGAGGCAGTGAGAGATTGGCCTAAACCGAGCAGTGTTCTTGAAGTGAGGAGTTTTCTGGGATTGGCAGGGTATTATCGGTAGTTTGTTCAGGGGTTTTCCAGGATAGCTACGCCACTGACGGAGTTTACAAAGAAGAAGATAAGGTATGTATGGACAGACAGATGTGAGAATAGTTTCAAGGAACTGGAGCGGTGACTGATTACCGCGCCAGTGTTGAGTTTGCCGACAGATAATGAAAAGTTTGTGGTTTATCGTGATGCTTCCAGACAGGGTTTAGGGTGTGTGCTAATGCAAGCTAGGAAGGTGATAGCCTACGCATCAAGACAGTTAAAGGAGTATGAACAGAGATATCCCATGCATGATCTAGAATTGGCGGCGGTGGTATTCGCACTTAAGATTTGGAGACATTATCTGTACGGTGAGAAGTGCGAGATATACATCGACCATAAGAGTTTGAAATACTTCTTTACTCAGAAGAATCTGAATATGCGCCACTAACGGTGGCTGGAGTTGGTCAAGGATTATGATTGTGACATCCTATACCATCCTGGGAAGGCTAATGTAGTGGCTGATGCATTGAGTCGGAAAGGCCCAGGACTGTTGTTCAGTTTGAGACAGATATCTGATACGTTAGCTGAGGAGATGACTAGAGCAGGTATAGAGTTGGTGGTTGCCTGGTTAGCCAACATCACTCTTCATTCTACGCTCCTTGAACGAATCAAGGAGGTGCAGGGGAAGGATTCCCAATTGAGGGGTTACAGAGAGAACGTCTTAGTGAGAGCGGCTAAGGACTTTTCTATCTCGGAGATATGGTTATTGAAATGCAAGGGTCAGATTTGTGTTCTGATGGATTCTGATTTCCGGCGGGAGATCTTAGATTAACTGCATACCACTCCCTATTCCTTACATCCAGGTACGACGAAGATGTACCAGGATCTGAGAACTTTGTATTGGTGGCCGGGAACGAAGAGGGATGTGGTGGATTATGTGGCTAAGTGCTTAACTTGTCAGCAGGTCATGGTTGAACATCAGAGGCCAACAGGGTTGCTGCAGCCTCTAAAGATTCCAGAGTGGAAGTGGGAAGAAATTACCATGGACTTCGTGGTTGGTTTTCTGAAGACCGTGGGACAACATGATTCGGTGTGGGTGATTGTGGATAGATATACCAAGTCCGCCCACTTTTTACCTGTCAGGACGACTCATAATGTGGAGCAGTATGCTGAGTTATATGTGAAGGAAATCGTTCGACTTCATGGGCTCCGAGGTCGATAGTATCTGACAAGGACCCCACCTTCACCTCCATGTTTTGGGAGAGTCTGCAGAAGGCTATGGGCACGCAGTTGTGGTTTAGTACTGCTTATCATCCTCAGACAGATGGATAGTCTGAGAGAACGATTAAGATATTGGAGGACATGCTACGATCCTGTGTGCTAGATTTTGGGGGATCTTGGAGTAAGTATCTCCCTTTGATTGAGTTCTCGTACAACAAAAGTTATCAGGCGACTATCGGAGTGTCTCCGTATGAGATGCTTTATGGGAGAAAGTGCAGATCACCTATTCATTGGGATAAGACGGGTGAGAGGAGGTACTTAGGTCTTGAGATGGTTCAGAGGACCAATGAGGCGGTTGAGAAGATTAGAGCTCGAATGCTCGCCTCCCAGAGTCGCCGGAAGAGATACTCAGACTTGAAACGCAGGAGCGGGGAATTTCAGGTTAGTGACCATGTGTTCCTTAGAGTTTCACCTTTGACGGGAGTGAAACTTTTTGGTGTTCAGGGCAAGCTGAACCCTAGATTTGTTGGCCCATTCGAGATTCTGGGATGGGTTGGAGAGGTAGCTTATAGATTGGCGATGCCTCCAGCCTTATCAAGGGTTCATGATGTGTTTCACGTGTCCATGCTCTGGAAGTATGTGCCTGATTCGACGCATGTTCTGAGTTATGAAAATTTGGAACTGGACCAGGATTTGTCTTATGAGGAGAAGCTGGTTCAGATTCTTGACTGGAAGGATAAAGTCTTGCGGAGCAAGACCATCGCCTTGGTGAAAGTGCTATGGAGGAAAAGCAAGGTTGAGGAGGCGACGTGGGAACTGGAATCAGTGATGCGGGAGCGGTATCCCGAGTTGTTCAGGTAATTTCAAGGACGAAATTTCTGTAAGGAGGGGATAGTTGTAACGACCCAAATTTGCTAATAAGGCTTAGGGCCTTGATTAGTGTGCCTGGAGGGCAATAAGTGATTTATTATTATTATATGTGAATTTTCATGAGAATGTGATTAGAGATGCATGTTTGGGTGAATTAAATATGCATGTGGGCCCCATCTGGTTATTAGGGGCATGATTGTAATTTTTGCTCACGGAGAGCATAAATGTGAATAATTGTGATATATTTGTTAAATATCTGTGTTGCACAATCCGAGATAGTCCTAGGGAGCGGTTAGCCAGAAAGTCACAACGGGGTTGAATATCTGACTCGGGACGAGTCGAGGGGTATTTCAGGTATTAAATGTTTTATGGGGTTATCGGGTTATGGAAATAAATATTTGGAGATATATTTGAGGTTAGAATTTCTAGGAGGGAAAATTGGGGAAATTTACCATTTTGCCCTCGGGGACATTTTTGGCACCCTGAGCCTTGAGGTAACCTTAGAGACTAAGTTAAATAATACAAAATTTAGGAATCACTCAGAATTATCTAAACTGACTTTTTTCCTTCTCTCTTTCTTGAAGTAGTCTTCTCTCCTTTGGAAGCTTTGGGAAACCTTGGTGAATCTAATCAAAGACTAAGGAATTTGAGCTGGGATTTTGGGAGCTAGAGGCTTGGAGCTTAGGGAACTAGTCCAGGGATTTAATTCAGGTTAAGGTAAGCTTTAATCTCAGTGAATTGTATTGAGTAGCTGCTGGTTTTTCTTAGAGTTTGCATGCGTGTTGGGTGAAGAGTCATCTTTGAGTTTGATGAGGTTTTGAGTTTGAAATTTGTTAGGTTTTGTTGTTGAATCCATGGTATAACCTTTGTGATGATTTGCTTGAGTTGTTGGGTTGATTTTGGGGTTAATTGGATTGGTTTTCGTGGAAAAAATGGAGGATTTTTGGGGGTTCAAAGGGTCGGGCCGCGGCATTTTTCTTGCCGAGCCGCAGCCCTCTGAAGCATAATGGTGGCCTGGAAGAGGGGCGGGCCGCGGCATGCCCTAGCTAGGGTCGCGGTGCGCCTACCCTATTTTAGGGCTGCTCTCTGGTTTGGGGGCGGGCAGCGGCATGGCCTCATAGGGTCGCGGCTCTTAGTGCATTTTTGGGCTTTAAAGTGTGTTTAGGCTTGGAAACTCGAAGGTTAGACTCGGGGTGGATTTTATCACCCGGATTGATAGAATTCAAGGTCTCAGAGACTAGAATTATGACCCAAAGTTATTTAATGGATTAGAACTTGGTGGATGGATATTGTTTATGCGTTGTGACTAGGGTTTCAGCAAGGCTCAGACTAGGGGACTGTTCTCGGGACACTGGTGCTTGGAAAGCTCGGGACACAGGTAAGAAAATTGTTGTACCCGTATAGCTTGTGCGCAGGGCACGAGTTGATATGATTGTGTTGCAGGGTGTAGCCCTTTGATTGAGTTTATTTGTGTTAAGTATTTGCTTTGTTATGCTATGTGTGCATATATGTGACTGAACAGCAAGAGCCAGGAACGGCGAGGGCTAGGAACGACAAAGGCCGGGAGGGGCGGGGGGCCGAGAACGGCGTTAAGCACATTGAGTGCAACGCCGAGTGCGGCAGGGGGCCAGGAGCAGTGTTTAGCACGCGGAGTACGAGTTTCCAGGGCGAGACCCTAAAGGATACCTGGAATATCCTTACGGTGTGGACCGCAAACCCAGGGCCTGGTAAAGCGCCTGGGATGGCATGGCCGTATGTGTATAGCCTGTTAATGACTTGTTTATATGCTAAGTGTTGATATGCATATGTTACTTGCTTGTGAGGGTTTTCTTGCTGGGCTTCGGCTCACGGGTGCTTTGTGGTGCAGGTAAGGGCAAGGGAAAAGTCGATCAACCATGAGTACGGAGATCGTGAAGCGATGCGTACATGTTTGGCCTGCCTGGCTGCCACGGCCCGGGGTATTTTGGGAGATGGTTGTACTAAATCTAGATTTTGTCGTTTAGTCGACTTTAGTTATATTTTTTAGTTGTAAATATTTCTAAACAGTATTTTTGGGATCACAAATGTTAAACGCTTTATGTTTTTTAGTGATTGGATATATTTTCAAAGTTTATAACTCTGTTTATGATTTAATTATACTTTTGTCTTAAAACCTCGATTAGTGAGTTAATTGCACGTTTTAAACTCACTTAGTAACGACTCTAAAGCAGTAGGGCATTACATCAGTCCTCAAATGAATCGTTCTTTTGGGCCACAACCATTGGTACCAAATCAAAAGAGGATTTGGCCAACCCATCATAACAACATACCAGGTCTGGGGTACTACTTTCGATCACATGCGGGCATCCTCCTACCGCATACGCATGTCACAACCGCGCTATCATGGCCTACCACTCCCATATAGTCGTGGATGGAGCTAATCATGCCCATCTACTGCGCAGTTCTGAACAAACAGAAACCTCCCTTACAAACTGAAGGACAATGCTTTTGAAGTCTTTCATATGATAACTCTTATTTGTTTCCACCCTCAGGTTGAACCAACACTAGTGCCATTACTGTCAAAATATACGAAGCAGCATTTCCCCCGATGGAACCCGCTGTCTCAACCATCTAATCTCCTCATCCTGATCTAGCAGTCTTACTTGCATACCAGTAAACATCTGCGATGAATTCCAGGGGCAGATGGAGGGTTCTGACCCTAACTATCATCTGCAACTCCTATACTAACAATACCAGATCCAGTTGACTATCTTGAATACTTAATTTTTTAATCAGTTCGCAGTCAATGACTTAACCCCTCACTCATGATATTCTTATCTAGAATTATCCCATGGGCAGGTCCAAACATTCACAACAACAACACACACAATATACATATCAAAACACAAGTCAACATTGTTCATTCATCAATGATCAAATCCCATTTCAACCAAATACACTCATGCACATCATGCTCTCTATACTAGCATGCAGATAAGGCACATGGGTTAAATTTAAACAATTAACCACATATTCATGTCATTAGGTACCTAACCATGACTCGAGCTTATCTTTAGCGGTGAGTGTACACACCCAACCAGTCTTCAGGAACCCCTAAACCTAGACCGCTCTAATACCAAGTTGTAACACCCTAGATAACCAAGACCGTTACACTGTGTGTTTAAAATAGTATTTAACTTGCTAAGAAAGTCGTTTGAACTTAAATGTGTAATTAAATACTAAGTCATGGTCAAGTATTAAAAGATTTGGTCAACAAAATGGTTATTTTCATTAAAATATTATGTTTATACATGGGATCCCAAAAACAGTTTACAGACTTGTAAAAGAAAAATTGAATATAGCTTAGCAGTCCTAAGTAGCAAAACAGGGTTTAACCCTAGTTCCTCCCAAGCTATCTCGACCGTGGCGATCGAGCAAGTTGCATATGTACACACCACCCCTGAAGCTCTCCAACTCATGGCTGGTCTAACTATCCTTTATCCTTTACCTGCACCACATAGCACCCGTGAGCCAAGGCTCAACAAGAAAACTTATACCAACATACGTCACTAGGAAACATTATAACATCAGTAAACATAAACAATCAGATTCAATTAACAATAAGATATAAGTAACTGCTCAACAGTAATATTCAACCTAGTCAAATACGTAAAACAAACTCATCAACCAATATAAATGATTAAGTGTGAACCACACTTCTATTTATGGTATAATATCCAGGCTCGACACCCTTAGGCTGAGTCCCCTGGTCTCTTAGTCGACCCCATCAACCTTAGGCCAGGCTGCATTCTGCACGCTTGCTATCGGTCTCCGACACCCTTAGGCCAGTCTGGAAACATATATAATCACAAGTACACATTGCATAGCACGTAATCAATGGCAATGTATACAAGCATACCCATCCTTATATTCTCAGATACAAATATATTCATATTTATAACATATTAATTAATAGGGGTTTAAGCCCCATTCACAACTCGAGTGCCGTTTTCTTACCTCAAGCCCCCAGCAGCTAGCGGACGATAGCCTTGAGCACGATCCCTAATCTTGAGCCCTTGCGGTATAACCTAGTCACAATGAGATAGTGGCTAACCATTAAAATCCTAAACCAATTAAAAGCTTTGGAATAATATACGAGCCTCTGAGACCTCGATTTCTACTAAACTAGGTAGTAGAAATTGTACAGAGCGCTTAGATTTAGATCCCCGAGCCCAAAAGCCTAATTTGGCTAAAGGTACCTAGGCGGGCCATGACCTGGCCTTATGGGTCGCGACGTGCCCCCAAGATAGAGGCGCCAACCCCCAACCCCTATAGGCATGCGGGCCTCCACCTGGCGCTGAGGGTCATGACACGCCTATGAGACAGAAAGCCCCCCAGGCTCCAGGGGCCATGTGGGTCGCGGCGCCCATGAACAAGGTCGCGACTCACTCCCGCAAACCCAGAAAACCCAACTTCTTTCTGCATTTTCTCCGAGCTAAACCCTCCAAAATTTATCCTAGACCTAACCAAAAACTAGAATTAAGCCTCTTAAACATTTCCAAACACCATAAACAATATAACCATACAAATAGCTAAGGCAAAACTCCATCACAACCCAAAATCCATACCTAGAATTAGAACTTAAAAACACCAAAACCAAGCTTAGAATTTAGTCAAGAACATAGAAATTCACTTACCCCTACTGTAGACTAAGCCCCTGAGTTAATCCTTCAGTTATCCTAGCTTCAATTCTCCAGTCCCCATGCTTCAATTCCTCAGTCTTTTCCTCAACAATTCCCCTAAGCCTTCAAGTCACCCAAAGATGGAGAGAGAGACAAGAGCGTGAGAGAGAGGGAGAGGGACTTCTGATATATTCCAACATACTCTAGAGGTTTAATCCATCCATATCCTATACCACAAAGACTAAAATGCCCCTATAATAAATCAGTCCCTTTTGTTGCCCATAAGGGCAAAGTGGTCATTTTCCCCATTTCCCGCTAATTCCTCGAGTAATCCTACAAGTTCCCAATTAATCTCATCATGCCCAACTAACTACCAAATACTTACCCATTCCTCGATAAATCCCAAATATACATTAAACATCCTAAAATACCCCTAAGCTCACCCTGAGCCAAGTATTAAACCTCGCTGTGACTATTCCGCTAATCTGCTCTCTAGGATCGCCTCGAGCCATATACTGCAATATATATCCACATGATAATGTGGTCTCAATCATTTACACACATATAATAACATTTATGCCCGCTACGGGCCAATATTACAAATATGACCTTATTATCAAGAATGGGCCCACATGCATATTTAATACAGATAAACATGCATTTAATCCATATTATCATATAGATCATGTATGCTACGTAGTCACACATTTAACCAATTAATCACACATACATCAAATTATGCCCTCCCGGCACGCTAATCAATGCATTGAACCTTATTAGCATTTTTGGGACGTTACATTCATGGTTCCAAGGTGATTATTAACCAATACCAGATCAACTTTGACAGTGAGAATGTCTAATGTCTCAGGAATAACACTAGATGTATCAGAGGAACTGGAAGCACCGGCAGAGGGCTGGGGGAGAGCCAACAGTCATGGTTCGAGCCATTGTGTAACGACCTAAATTTCGTAATAAGGTTTAGGACCTTGATTAGGAGGTCGGGAGGGCCATAATTGATTTATTGTGCTCTTATATGATTATATGCATGATTATGTGGGTCATATTATTATATGATGATAAAGGCATGCATGGGGTTATATACTCTGTTGTGACGGTATTTTGGTAAGTTGGCTCATTGAGAGCGTAATTGCATACTTGTGTGTATATTGGTAGGCTAATTTAGAGACCACATTATTATGTGGATATGTTTGCAGCTTGTGACTCGAGGCGATCCTAACAAGCGGTTTAGCAGGAAAGTCACAGTGAGGATTTATACCTGGCTCGGGGTGAGCTTGGGGATGTACCTGGGAATTTGGAGAATATATTGGAGATGATTTGATATTGAGAAATATAATTGGTGATTAGTTGGGTATCGGAAAGTAAGTGATAAATATTAAAGACACTAAAGGAATTAGCGGGAATTGGGAGTAATGACCAAAATGCCCCTAGAGTGATTTAAGGGTTTAGTTATTATTGGGAGGGCAAGGTGCTCATTTGGCTTACTAAAGGATAGGTTATATTATGCTTTATAATTTTAGTGGAAGTTGTCGATAGACTCAGAAGCTTAAGGAAAAGAAAAGAAGAAGGAAGGAGAGAAAAACAGAACACTTAGAGCTATTACTCTCTCTCTTTCGGTTGGGTCATCTCTTCACCATTCTTTGTGAGTTTTGGAGCTGGAATTCCAGAGTAAGCTCAGGATGGAGCTTAGGGCTAAAGACCTTGGTGAAGCTAGAAGAACTAGAAGGGTTTAGCCAGTCAATTGAGGTAAGTTTCAAGGTTTCCTGATGTGTTTTTCTGAGTTTTAATGAGATTGTTTCTAAGCTTGAGTTTTGGATGGAATAAAGGGATATGAACTTGAGGAGTTGAAGGGCTTGAGTCTGGTTGGATGCTAGGGATAACTTATGGTCGAAATCCTCAATAGAAGGTAACAAGTTCTGGCTTTGATGTTCTAAGTTTCTGAGTTTCTGGTTGAATCTTTCAGTTCTTGGGTTCAATGTTTGTTTTTCTAGTTTGGTGATGCATGTGGTTAAGTCTTGTGTTATTGAGTTGTATGGGGTGAGATATAGGTGATGGTAGACTCAATTTGGTGTGTAGTTGAGGGTTGGAAGGGTTCCAAGGGGTTTTGGATCGAGGAAAATCGAAGAAGGGAAAACAGAGTGTTGCTGGTCTGTGACTAGCGCTGTAGCGCTAGCCTTTGGGCACTACAGCGCTAGGCTTAGGCTTTCTAGGTGTTTTGGCTCTGTTTGTAGCGCTATAGAGCCCTCCTTAGAGCGCTGTATTGCTACCCTATTTCCAGAAAGGGGTTTTTGAGTTTTTCCTTAGGGTTTTTGCCCGGGGGCTCGGGGTTTGATTCCACCACCCCGTTTGGTGGAATTAGGGCTTACCGGGGGCTCGAGATTGGTCCCGAGGCTATGTTTTGGATTTGAAGTTTGGTGGTGATTCTGATCTATGGCTGTGATTAGGTGCATGCTAAGGTTCAGACGGGATCATGCTTGAGGATCAATTGAACGAGCTAGCGAAATCTAAAGGTAAGAAAGCTGCACCTGATTATGTGGTTAGGTTGGGACTAAGTGTTCCCTATGTTTGTATGCATTGTTATGTGAATGTGATTAACCATGTGAACATGTTGGGACTAAGAGCTCCCTATATTTGTATATCATGTCATGAGATGGTATTATGCCATGGGACATGTGATAACCGGCCTAAGGGTGTCGGAATCAATATTTGCGCACAGGGCGCGACTCAACCACTGGTAGCTGAGGCAGCTTATTTATCACTGAGCTCGGTTAAGCTGGCCGGAGTCAATGGGTATAACATTGGGGCGGCCTAAGTGAGTCAAAGACAGTGGGCTAAATAGAGGGTGCGACCTAAGGGCGCCGACCCTGAATATTATTTGATGGATGTGATAAACTGTTGATTATGAATGTGAATATTGTGTTATGGATATGATTTGTTGATTGTCTAGATGACAAATTGTTCACTTGTTGAGTGTTATCGCTGAGTGGATAAATTTTATGAATTGCCGAATTCCTGGTTATGCGTTGTGGAATATTTGGTTATTGATGTTGATCTTGCTATGATATCATGCTTTCTTGCTGGGCCTCGGCTCATGGGTGCTACGTGGTGCAGGTAAAGGCAAGGGTTTGCTAAGTCAACCATGAGTTGGAGAGCTCTGGGGGCGAGGTGTACATTGTCAGCTGCTCGGCCACCACGGTCGAGGAATTGTACAGGGACGGAAACCTAAAATTTGTATTTTGCCATTAGAGTGGCTTGAATTTTTTATAACTTTTGGAATTTGCTGTAACTAAGTCATCTAAACCCTGTTTTGAGTTTCCATGTATTAAACTGTCATTTTTAATGAAAATAGCCTGTTTGTGACCAAAATCTTTTATTCCTAATCCGTTGATGACGTTGGATTCACATTTTGTTTAAATGACTTGATTAGCAAGTCTTGCACCATTTTAAACACACAGTGTATCGGTCTTGGTTATCCATGGCGTTACACATTGATTCCTGCACACTAGGAAGCACAAGAAAGTAAAACAACAGAGAAGAACCAAGAAGAAATAACTAATAGAAATGATAGAGTGACTAAATGGGAGAGTGATAGAGTGATCGTGGGAGTGAGGTGCCAACATGGGATATAGGCAGAACAAAATGGGTAGTTACCCATTTTTTACTATGAGAGAAAAATGCAACTTTTGTCTTAATTGTGACCAAACCAAAAAGGCAACAAATATATATATATATATATATTTATGGAAATTTTCAAACTGTCCTTTTTATTCACACATAACACAATTAATAATTAGACAACCTTAACTTTAGAGAGAAAGATGAAAAAAATAACACAAAATCATATTGGACCAAAAAAAATGAACAAGCAAAGAAATTCAATATACCCAACGAGATTCAATTGGGTTACTCTTCAATTTTTTTTCGATATTTCATTTTTCTTATATATATTTTATTTAATAAATCACCAAAACATTTCCTTCTGCTGTTATCAAAAAATGTGAAACCTGAAAAATAATAACCAACCAATACAAAAATTAAGTGAGTATTGATAATGTTAGAAAAATTATTTGATCTATATAACATGCTTGAGAGTGTTGGAAAAAAAATTCTACAGCACAAAGTATTTTTAGGAAAAACATTACCATAGAGGATGAGACTTACAATTTTTTACTTTTTCTTCATACAGAACATGTATTTGTGTGTGAAGTGTAAATAATAGGCTCACTGCCCATGTTTGCAATTTTGGCCTTTTTCTGTAGTACCCAAATGAGACGTCACACTACACAAGTGGTAGAACATTTTTAATGGTAGTGTGTCCTCTACATAGATCTAATTACATAGTCTCAACTAACTCAAAGTTGGCTTTCACACACTAGCACAAGTAGCTCTATTCTCACAGAGGAACCTGAAACTGAAGAAGATTTGTTAATTAAGCTCAATGCCCTCTTAGTAGGCATTTTCCCAAAAATGAATTGTGAATAAATTTTTTATTTTGAAACAAATAAACTTAGCATGTCATATATCAAAAATAATTAATCTAACAGAAAGTACTAACAAAATTTTGTGAAATTTTTTTAGAATCGTTAAACAATAAAACACATAAAAGATAAACAGCTGAGATGGTCATAAGAAAATAAATTATTACATACTAAAAACCCCCAAGGATTTCCTGAGGGAATCAAACCGAATTGAATCAAGGGACTAGGTGAAAATATCAGCAACTTGCTTGTCAGTCTCAATGTATTACAAAAGTAGTGTTTTATTCTCATCAAGCTGTCTAATGAAATGGTGCCTAATATCAATATGCTTTGTGCGTGAATGTTGAACAAGAATGATGAGGACACCAAGACCCAAGTATCAAGCCAAGTTCCAGTTGGTCCAGTGACAAGGGCACGAGCCAAGAGATTCAAGGAAGAACTTAACAGCCTAGTCCACAAAGTCCTAAAACAAGAGGAGACCGTGGTCAACATTGAAGGAGAACAAAGACTTGTCTTACTCATCAAAGTTGACTGAGTTTAGGAGCTTCATGAGTCTTATTGTATTTGTCATTTTAATTTATTTACGTTATTGTTGTTATTTGGTCTTTCTTTATTTTTGTGATAAGTCAAACATTTGACTTGTGTGAGTCCAATAGTCCTTTTGTCTTTAATTTTCGGTTTTCATGAGGAAGACAAAAGGCTTGTCTTTAATTTCAGTTTTCATTAGGAAGACAAAGGGGCTGTCCTTAATTTTTCGGTTTCATTAGGAAGACCAAGGGTCTTGTTTTCATGTAATTTTCGTCCTTATAAGGACTGCCAAAACATTTGGAAAAAATCAGATTATGTTGAATGAAATTGTGAGTTTATTTCTTCTTGAGTTCTTGAAGAAACTTTTGAACTTATCAAGGAGATTCCTTGTGGCGTTCATCCTGACTTATCAAACGGATTCCATCCCCGTTTGTGGCGTCTTCCTCATACCAAGGTTCGTGCTTGGCTAAGCATTGGGTCGCGGTTCCATTCCAATCTCGTGTGTTCTTGGTGGCTGTTCCATATTTGGTGTCGGGTTTCATCACAAAGTTGGTGTAGTTCGTATCAATTTTTAGAAATATTTATTGCACTGGTGTTATCACAAAAAAATAGTTAAACTATCCAATTCAAACCCATAGTCAGTAATCATTTGTTTCATCCACAACATTTGAGTACAACAACTGCCAACAGCAATGTACTTGGCCTCAATAGTATATAATAAAATGGAATTTTTCTTTTTGATGTGCCACAACAACAAGTTGTTTCCCAGATAGAAACATCCTCCATTTGTCCTGTAATCCTCTTCTTGCATAGCTTTAATCCAAGACTCATCAGTTAAGGCTACTTTCACATTTTTTGGTTCTAGTGAAGAGGCAAAACACAAATATTGGACGATATTTAAATACCTTTTCCTTGTGACCATGCTTTCTTCTAAATCTCCCAACATGAGATCAGCTGGATGATTCTTTTTAACCCTGGCTGAAGGTTTTCTCTGAATTGGATCACTGATAATTTTAGGCATTTGCGTCTCTGTCTATTCAGATGAGGATGTATCAGATGTGTTGATTGATGATTCAGTTTCAGTTCCTTTCCAGTTCTCAGAAGGAGTTTTGGCAGTACTTGGACATAGAAACACTCTATTTAATGTGTAGCAAGAAGTATTAATAACTTCTGCCCACAATCTTTTGGATAGTTTCTTGCTATTCCACATTACTCTTGCCATTTCCTGAAGAGTGCGATTCTTTCTCTCAACAACTCCATTTTGCTCAAGAGTTTTGGGAGCTGGAAATTCATGAGATATTCCACAAGATTTACATAATTCATCATACACAACATTCTCAAATTCTTTTCCATGATCACTACGAATCCTAACAATCTTGTCAATATTACAATCTGTGGATGCTCAATATTCCGCGCCCATAAAAGATCCAAGACGTGCCTAGGCGCGAGGCCCCGCTTCGCTCCCAGCACGCCCACGCAAGGCCATGTCAGCATAGTCACCAACTCGGCGTCACGCCTCGGCCACACGAGGCCATGCGGAGTCCTCGCCTATGCCCAGGTGTGAGGCCCGTCTCGCGCATAGCCTCGGCCACGCGAGGCCCAGTGTCCCAACGTCTCACAAGTGCGGCCCGTGCCCAGGTGCGAGGCCCGTCTCGCGCACAGCCTCCGCCACCCGAGGCCCAGCGTCCCAACGTCTCACAAGTGCAGCCTGTGCCCAAGTGCGAGGCCCGTCTCGCGTCACGCTGCGCGCACCCCAACTCCCCACACGAGGCACCGCCTCGCATCACGCTGGGCGCGACCGACTCCCCACGCGAGGCCCCGCCTCGCGTCACGCTGGACGCACCCGAGTGCCCACGTGAGGCCCTGCCTCGCGCCACGCCGCACACACCCCGACTGCCCACGCGAGGCTCTGCCTCACGTGACACTGTGTGCACTCGAGTGCCCACGCGAGGCCCTGCCTCGCCTCATGCCACGCGCGCTCGGGTCCCCCACGCGAGGCCAATGCCTCGTGTACACACCAACTGTGCCAGAGGGTCGCGAGGGGTACCCCCACCTCAGCACGTCGTGCCCGTGCCTCTAAGAATTACCTACACAGTGGGCCTCGTTGGAGAAGCCTAATCTCTCCTCTTGAGATTGGCGTTGATGACAGGACACCACTCTTATTGTGGGTATAGCATGAGGAAGGATCAAGGGACTCTGCAACGCACCCTTACAAACGAAGTGGGGGAAGCATCATAACAATTCATGCAAAGTCGGGAGGAATCAGAGTACGGACAGGATGTTCTTACTAGACGGGTAGTGGTCCTCACCAATGCCGCTAAGCCTGGTACCACGCCTCTGACATTCGTACAAGACAAGTAGTGGAGTCATGACCGGGTACAAAGGTTGAGGTCCTCCCACATACTCTGACCATGTGCCAGAGCCGACACCACTACCCCTGGAACCACTCTCCTGATAGTGTACTTATGTACTACCTGGTCCCCTGGACCACAGTGTATCTGAGGTCATTAGAGCCCACTATATAATGAACCCCAATTCCCCATGGTTAGGGGTTGGAAAATTTACTATAGCAAGTGCACCATTTTTTAATACAACTTGATTTTCACCATTGTTCTTCTACAATTGTTCTTGGAGTTTACACTTAAATTTCTAAGGCTTTTCTATTGATAATCTTTATCTTGCAATTCTTTCCAACTTAACTTAGTTGATGAGTTCTCGCCGTCAACAGTTTGGCGCCGTCTGTGGGAACTTAAGTTCCAAGCTACTGTTCTACTATTACTTCCAGCAAGGAGAAATTCCAAGACGTTCAAAGCGACTCAGGCATCCACGAGAGGTGGAGGTCCACCTTAATGGAGTCCAGCTGAAGGCCTCCATGAAGGATCCCCCTCCACCCAGAGAGGTGGAGCCCCCAAGGGACCCTGAGGTTCACGAGGGTGATAGAGAGGCCTCGTCACCGGCTGCCCCGCCCGGAGGGAGTCCTCCAAGGGCACCACCAGGGAATTCCAACGAATTCCCGCTCCCTAAACCACCACAAGTACCGAACTCCGGCCGGCAAAACCCGGACCCCTCGACACGTAGGCATGATAAGCATCCCCGGGTCCATTTCGTGAGCTCGAGTTCGAAATCTCGTTTCTATGAAGAAGAAATACGTGAGCTCCACCGTAAGAACCAACGGTTGGAGACCACCCTAGAGAACATGCAAGAGGTGCTAAATGGCCTATTGCAGGGTAAGTCGAGCGTGACTTTGCCCAAGAGAAAAGAGAAAGGTCAGAAGGGGGTGGAGACCACTGTACCGGTAGATGATGGGAGGACCCGACACTCCACCAGTAACACCCCCCAAGCGAAGCAACACAAACATCCTGAACCACCGAAGCAGGCCCAGAAACCAGAACCAAGGACCAACGCTGCCCTTCGCAACAAGGATGAGGTCACTTCTAAAAGAGCACCATCGGATTTACGGGAGGAGCTCAATAAAAAGAGGGCGGGTAAAGGGACCACGCCCCCTATGGCGCCTCGAGAGGGCAAGGGAAAGGCGGATCTTAACCTGTCCGCTTTGAGGGACTCTCTAAGCAAGAAGAGGCAGGACCTGGAAACAGAAATGAGGAGCCTGCGAAGCAAGATCGTCACCGCCTCAGGCAGTCGGGCTTTTAAGGAAGAGTTCGACCATGAGTCGCCCTTCGTGAGGGAGATTCAGGCCATCCGACTCCCTGCCAATTTTAAGGAAACCAATATGACCCCCTACGAAGGAAGCACGGCTCCAAAGTACCACCTGGACGCATTCAACGACCTGATGAAACTGAGAGGAATTGGTAGTGGAGCCAGATGCCACTGCTTTGCCGTCACATTGAAAGGACCCGCCTACAAATGGTTCAAAAGATTAAGGCCGAGGTCCATCAGGTCTTGGCAGCAGTTTTCTGATGAAATCCTCCAACAGCACCACGCCCTGCGGGACTACACGATGCCAGGCACCAGCCTGGCCAATGTGAAGCAAGGGGAAAATGAGAGCCTGAAGAGCTACATTCACAGGTTCAATATGGAGGCCGCGAAAGTGGGGAGCCTAACCCGCCGAGAGTTAAAAATGGCCATTACAGCCGGGGTGCGCCCAGGAAGCAAGTTGTGGGATAGCATGCTGAAGTGGGAAGTTACCAACTTAGATGACTTCTACGAGAGAGCACAGAAATACATTCGTGTGGAGGATGGCCACGCAAACCTAAAGGCAGGCAAGGAGGGGTCCAGCGCGAAGCCCCCTGCTAACGACGGGTCAAATGTAACAAAGAAGAAAAGGGCGTATGATGGGTCAAGAGATGATCAGCAGAGAAAGACCAAACGAGGGAGTGATCATAGGCAAGCGGCTTACACTTTCTATACGAACCTTACAGATACCAGGGAGCATATTTACCTCACCAATGAAGACCGAGTTCCCTTCAAGAAGCCCCCACCAATGAGAAAGGGCCAGTCCAAAAGGGATCCCAGTAGAACTGCCAATACCACAAGGATATCGGGCACACCACAGCGGAGTGTATCCACTTGAAGGAGGAAATTGAGGAGCTCATCCGCAGGGGGCATCTAGGCCGTTATGTCAGGAGAGAAAGGCCGAAGCCAGAGGACGAGCCTACGATACCCCAGACGCAAGGGCGAGCCCCAAAAATACAGGGAGAGGTCCGAAATATTTTCAAAGGTCCAGGAATTGGGGGGGACTCTCGGAAGGGGAAAGATAGATATGCAAGAGAGGCCCGACGAAGTCCACCACCCTGCGTCATGAGTTTGGAACAACGACCCCCAAAAAGCTTCAAAGGGGAAAATGACTCGATCACATTCACTGAGGAGGATGCGCGGGGGGTACATTTTCCCCACAACGACCCGCTGGTGTTGACAGTTCAGTTGGCAAATATGTGTGTGCATCGGGTCCTAGTGGATAATGGGAGCTCGATGGACATCCTGTATCACCCTGCCTTGGAAAAGATGGGACTGGGCATTCGTCATCTAAAGCCCTACCAATCTTCCCTATACGGATTCACAGGGGACTCAGTGCAACCCCTAGGGATGATCGAATTGGCACTCACCATGGGGGAGCAACCCCGGCAGACTACAGTCATGGCTAACTTTGTCGTAGTGGATTGTGCGTCAGCTTTCAATGCGGTATTGGGGAGACCATCCCTAAGAGAATTGAAAGCATAACTTCTATATATCACCTGGTTGTCAAGTTCCCAACTCCAGGAGGGGTCGCTAGTATGAAGGGAGAACAGAAAAAAGCAAGGGAGCGCTACAACACCTCACTCCGTGCGCCTGTGAAACCGCGAGAACCAATGGCCATGTTGATACATGAGGCGCTACGTGTGCCCGCGGGGGGTCCGCAGGAGCTGGACCCTCGGGTCGTGGAGGAGTCAAGAGCAGAACCAGTGGAGGAAGTAGAGGAGGATATAATAATGGAAGAACCGTTGAGAAAACTGAAGGTAGGAAGAAGCCTGCAGAGTGATGTGAAGAAGGAGTTGATAAGGTTTTTGAAGGATAATCTGGATGTATTCGCATGGAGTCATGAAGATATGGCAGGTATAGACCCCAGTGTTATGTGCCACCATTTGAATATCTCCCATGAAGCGAGGCCCGTTAGGCAGAATAGGCGGACGCTGGACCCAGAAAGGTACGCGGCCTTAAAGGAAGAGGTCGACAAGCTGAAGGCCAGTGGGTTTATCCGTGAGTCTTTCTACCCTGTGTGGGTGTCGAATCCAGTGCTAGTCCCAAAACCAAATGGGAAATGGAGGACCTGCGTCAATTTCTCAAACCTGAATAAAGCTTGTCCTAAGGACAGCTTCCCGCTCCTAAGGATAGATCAGTTAGTAGATGCGACAGAGGACATGAATTACTGAGCTTCATGGATGCCTACTCGGGGTACAACCAGATTCCAATGAACCCAGCAGATGAAGAGCATACATCATTCATCACAGATAAAGGGCTCTACTGTTACAAGGTGATGCCCTTCAGGTTGAAGAATGCGGGTGCCACCTATCAAAGGTTGGTCAATAAGATGTTCGCTAACTAGATAGGAAGGAACATGGAGGTGTATGTTGATGATATGTTAGTAAAGACCAAGAATGCAACAGAGCTCAACAAGGACCTTGGTGAGATGTTTGACACACTTAGGAAGTACCGAATGAAGTTGAATCCCGTCAAGTGCACCTTCGGTGTATCCTCAGGAAAATTCTTGGGCTTCATGGTCAACTCCAGAGGCATAGAGGCCAATCCTGACAAGATAAAGGCCCTGATAGAGATGAGCCCTCCTAATGACAAGAAGGAAGTGCAATGCTTAATGGGAAGGGTGGCGGCCCTTAATAGATTTATTTCGAGGTCAACCGATAAGTGCCTCCCCTTCTTTAACATCCTCAAAGGAAGCAAAAAGTTCGCTTGGGATGAGGAATGTGAAGAGGCATTTATCAAGCTGAAGGAGCACTTAGGGAAGCCACCCCTATTGGCGAAACCTGAGAGAGGCGAGAAGCTATACCTATACTTGGCAGTGTCTGAACATGCCATAAGCGCAACCTTGGTTAAAGGGGAGAAGAAACAGCAACAGCCCGTGTACTATATCAGCAAGCATTTGGTGGACACGGAGAACCGGTACCCAGAGATTGAAAAGTTGGCCTATGCATTGGTTGTGGCCTTGAGGAAGTTGAGGCCCTACTTCCATGCGCACGCAATTGAAGTTCTCACGGATAGTCCTTTAAGGCAGGTCCTGCATAAACCTGAGACCTCGGGGAGGCTGATGAAATGGTCGATCGAGTTGAGTCAATTCAATATCGTGTATACCCCAAGAGCTTCCATCAATGGACAGGTTCTGGCAGACTTTATAGTGGAGTTCACCCATCAGCCGAATGGAGGAAGAAGTGAGGAAGGGGAGCAGCCTGACATAGAGGAAGAACGAGGCGATCTCGAGGAATGGAGTCTGCATGTGGACAGGGCGTCCAATGAAGGAGGATCTGGAGCAGGTATCATGATGACAGGACCCGAGGGACACAAGATGTATTGTACTATCCGATTCGGGTTCGAGGCCTCTAATAAAGAGGCGGAGTACGAGGCGCTCCTGGCTGGCTTGCGTTTAGCCCAGGAGCTAAAAGTGACGCGCCTTCATATTTTTAGCGACTCTCAGTTGGTGGTGTACCAAGTGAAGGGGGAATATCAAGCGAGAGGACCCAAGATGGCAGCCTACTTGGAGAGGGTGAAAGGCTATCTGGGACGGTTAGCAGCTTATAGCATAGAGCAGATCCCCAGAGAAAGGAATTCCCATGTTGATGCACTTGCGAAGCTGGCTTCCACCAAGGATGGGGATATCCTGGAGTTGATACCCGTGGAGTACTTACCGAAACCCAGCATCGTAAGCGCGGACATATATATGATTAGTATCCCAAAGGAGTCGTGGGCGGAGCCGATTAAAAGATACTTGGAGGAAGGAACCTTGCCTGTGGACAAGAAAGAGGCCTGAAGGTTGGTGTATAAGGCAGCTAGATACACCTTGATAGATGGGGTTCTATATAAGAGAGGGTTCTCAATGCCACTTCTGCGATGTGTAGAGAAGGAGGAGGCGTTAAAGGTACTACATGACATACATGAAGGAGAGTGTGGTAACCATGAGAGCGGACCGTCAACGGCTAGGAAGGTCATAAGACAAGGGTGCTACTAGCCTTCAATGGAAAAAGATGCAAGCGACTTTGCCAAGAAATGTGACAAATGCCAGAAACACGCTAACTACACTCGGAGGCCCCCAAATGAGTTAATTAGCCTGACCAGCCCCTGGCCCTTCGCTATCTGGGGGATAGACTTGATCGGCGCCCTTCCTGCGGGTAAGGGAGGGGTGAAGTACGTAGTGGTAGCTGTGCACTATTTCACCAAGTGGGTTGAAGCGGAGCCACTCGTGAAGATAACTGCCAAGCACATCACCTCATTCATCAACAAATTCATTGTCTGCAGATACAGAGTGCCCTACAAAATCATTTCTGACAACGGCACCCAGTTTGAGGGGGGGGGGGGGGGCTTTGAGGAATATTGTAGGGAAAGGGGGATAAAGAGAAGTTTTTCAGCAGTAGTACACCCACAAGCCAATGGGCAAGTGGAGGCCATTAACAGGGTTCTTAAAAAGAACCTGAAAACCAAGTTAGAAAAGATGACAGGAGCCTGGGTGGAAGAGCTACCGAATGTGCTATGGGCATACAGAACCACCCCTCGCACGACCACTAGAGAGTCTCCATTCTCCTTAGCATATGGGTGCGAGGCTGTCCTCCTAGTGGAGATGCAGATGAGTTCCTTTAGGGTACAAGCGTATGGAGACGAGGCCAACCGCATAGCTCTGGCTGAGAGCTTGGACATGCTAGAAGAGAGAAGGGAAAAAGCACAAATGAGGGTGGCAGTATACCAACAGCGCGCAGCAAGGTACTACATCTCGAGGGTGCAAGAGAACTTTCAGAGTTGGTGACCTGGTGCTAAGGAAGGTACTCCCCAACACGCAAGACCCAGGGGCAGGAGTACTTGGGGCGAACTAGGAGGGGCCCTACCAGGTTGCTCAGTGCATACCCCCAAACACTTATAAGCTGGCGCGCATGGACGACACCATCATACCTCAAGCATGGAACGCGGAGCACCTTAGGAAGTACTACCAGTAAGGCGCCCACGCCCAGTGCTAAAAGGATAGGTTCTCAAAAGTGTTGCATGTTATCTTAGTATGGTAGAGAAAAATCAAAGAGGTTACTTAGATAACCTCCTGAGTAGGTGTAAGTTTTTTTTTTTTATTTCCTATGAGAATCATATATGTATCGCTGTAGCCGAAATTCTATGAATGAAACTAGTTTCACCTTTGCACTCCATTTTTTCTTTACTTTACGTAAGCATCAATCAAAGTGCATGCCGAAGTAAACCTCACCAGACACTTGGGGGGACAATAGTGGCCCGTGAAGATAAAGCACACAACAAAGGGGAGAATCCCAAGAAGGAACCTCCATCAGGAGGACCCAAAAGGGACCATGCCCATGAAGATAAAGAACACAACAAAGGGGAGAATCCCAAGAAGGAACCTCCATCAGGAGGACCCAAAAGGGACCATGCCCATGAAGATAAAGCATAAAAGAAAGGGGAGAATCCCAAGAAGAAACCTCCATCAGGAGGACCCAAAAGGGACCATGACCCTAAAATGGACGCTTAAGGTCCTGATATAGGGGACAGAGGGACCCCTTATATCAGGACCTTAAGTGAAGTCCTTACAAGGCATCCCCTTGGATCACAAGGATTAGCTACCCTTGTGAACATCAAGGAGGCCATAGGGACTTACAAAAAATATATATATGGTAACGACAATAATAAGTCTAGAGCGGCCACCAAGCCATCTAGCCAAAAAGGGTCCTAAAAGAGACCCTTGGAAAAATAGTACTATGAATAACGACGAGAAGGACGCTTCTCACAAAAAAATAATAAGCGCGGGCAAGAATATATAAAAGGATAGCTAGAACCCAAGGGGTCAAAATATCCTTATAAAAGTAATCAAGAGGCACCAAAAGAGGTCCCAGTGAACCCTTTCACATGGGTTCCAAAGGACCTCCAGCCTGGTAAATAAAAGAGGGGAACCAACCAAACCCCATCATACAGGCTCAAAAGAACCTCAAATGCAGTAGAATAAGAGATAAATAGCAACACATATATACATACATTGAAAAAGAAAGTTTTGAAGACAGTATAAGAGTTACAAAAGAAAAGTAGTAATGGCAATCATATTACAAAGGCTCAAAATACAAAAAAAAAAAAAAGAGCGTACACCCATGGTGGGCTAGCTGACAAAAGTTATGAAATAAATACTTCAGGGCCTCCTACCGCAGGCACTCCACATGGCCGCTCGAGCGACGTTGTGCTCACCAAAAGAAGAGAAATCAAAATTGGGATCCTGCCTCCACACGCTGTAAAGGGCACGGTCTATGGACCTGTGCTCAATGGCAGTCTTCTCCGCCTCCAATGAAGCATTTCTCTCCTGCAACGTGGCGACATCGGCCCTAGCAGCCTGGAGTTTGGCCCTGGTAGCCTCGACTTCGGCCTCCAACTAAGTAACTCTCTGCTGCGATGCGGCCGCGATGATCTTGGCCCCCTAGAGTTCGCTCTCCAAGTTGGTAACTTGACCCTGTAGCTCCTTGGCCTTGGCAACCACTTTCTTCCTCTTTAGTAACGAGTTGGAAAATTTGGTCCGAACCCTTGACAACTTAGCCTTGGTTTCATTAAGCTCTCTCTCAAGCTCCTGAGCCCGTGCTGCAAGACGGTCCCTCTCGGTGCACGACGTGGAAAGATTGCCAGCCGAGTTAGCAAACCGCAGAGCCACAGTATAGGCCTACACAACAAAGTTAACAAAAATAACAATAAGTGACAAAAACAAAAAAAAAATGCATAAACACCTATACATAATGGGGCCAACTCGAGGTGCGGAAACTCAGCCAAGTCATGACGCGCCTTAGGTTTTCCCCATGGTCCGACTGAGCCACATTCCCAAGGCCATTCCAGTCAGACACGGGGAGGCTCGAGGCAAGTTGGATGTATCGCTGCCCGTAAGACGTTGCCATCCGAGTCCCCCAGGGTTCCCCATCTGCACCAGGGGCGGCTGACTGGATGAGGACAGACGACCCGCTCGCCGAAACGGGAGGGGGCGCGGTGAAAGTGGAAAACTGAGGCTCTGGTAGATCAGAGGGAGCCTCCGGAAGGTCGGCGTAGTAAGTCCCCAATGGTCCAGGGACGAGAGGAGCCTGAGGGAAGGCGTCGTAGCCCTCAGGGTCAGGGCAAACATAACACCCCGGTGCGACATGCTGGTCTCGAGATTGGACGGCCATGTCCTGGTCATAGGAGTCATAAGGGGGGCATCCCCCGGGGGACAAGGATCGCTAGTGAGGTCCCCCGCGTTCAAGGGGGGCTTCCCCCGGCTCCTCCTCAGCCTCACCTTCGTCTGGGAAAGGCTCAGCCGACGCAGCCATTGTCTTCTTTGACCCAGAAATCGACCACAGGAACTTGGAGTCTGAAACCAGGGACAACTGGTGGAGGTTGAGATTTTCCATGGTGAATAAGAATGCTGCCTTCTTCATGGCGGGGTCAGCATTAATGAGGTCCTTCACGGCGTCTGCCTCCGACCCAACAACCGCGGGAATAGGAAATTGCTCTGCATGATCCACGCCATTGTTAATGCAAACATAAGTACAAAACCGTAAGTTCTAACAAAAAGAAAATGAGGACCAGGATACTTACTGGAGGTGGCGCGGAAGTGTTCACGGACAGAGAGAGGGCCCTCTACGAAGAAAAATTCATGTTTCCAAGACCCCGTATTAGACACTGAGCCCTCTATCAAGGGGAGCTCGTTATTGGCCTTTTGCAAATAGTAGAAGCCCTTGGACTTGGGAGAAGCCATGAGGTTGTACAGGAAGTGCACCTCTTGCGCCATAGGAGGACGTTTAGCCAGTTCCTTGAACACCACAAAAAGGCAGCTCAAGGTCAACCAACTGTTGGGTGACAGCTGAAGGGGGACCAGGTCGAAATAGTTAAGGACCGCTACGAAAAATGGGTTCAAGGGGATAGTGCCACCCGCCTTCAAAATGTGCTCGATCAAAGCCACAAGGCTGGTCCTAGGGCGGTCAGCCAGGTATGTCTCCAGAGGAGCGTATAAGGCGTATTTTGGGGGAACACGATAGTGCTTCACAATTTCTTTCAATTTATTCTTGGACACATGCGACACCAGCTCGGACGCCAGTAAAGGAGCGTTGTCCAGTTCCTGGATAGATGCCTGTTGTCGTGCCCTCGGCATATCTGCAAAATCAAAAGAAAAATGTGAGGAAGAGACAGAACACTTGACCCTCCATTTTTTCTTCCTAGCAAGAGTCTTCATCGAGGAACGACTGCGGAAGCGCTGAGCTAGGAAAAACCGAGACTAGGGGCTGAGGAGAAGCGGAGGCAGCCCCATGATAGTCATCAGGCGAGGATGGGCTGGAAGGCTCGGGCGGAAGGTGTCCCTCCATAAACTCCAACACCCTCTGCAACTCTAAAAGGGTCACCCTAAGGATCGCTACATGGCCACTAAGGTCTGAGGAGAAAGGTTCTCCGTCTACTCCCGACACCGAGTCAATTTCGCTCTCCACCACAAAAATTTTACGCCTAAGTTCAGCCATGTACTCAAGATGGCGGATACGAGCCTGCCTTAAGGAGTCATAGTCCTGGTAGGGGTTTTCGTCAGGGGACACTGAGTCTGAGGACAGGTCAATAAATTCAACCCCCGGAGGTATGTCGGACGGGTCGTCACTGGCCATGAGACCTCGTCCCAAAAGCAAAAAGGGGTTCACGTATAAACGAGGGGATGGATACAAAACACAAAGGAATAGGCTTAATACCTCTAGATGCAAACGCCCTAAATGACTAACTATAGAGTATAAAAAAGAGGGGTGTGCAAATGGTCAAACTCACTACAAGCTCAAACCAAGGTACCCCATCCCTAGTAATGCTAACTTAGACCCAATGAAAACCAGGGAAAAAGAAAATATACCTCAAGCAGATAAGATGGAGTGTTGTCGAGGTGCAAAGGAGGTCAAGGGCCAAATGCACCTAATGGTCGAATATACGCGTCTACAAAAATAGACCAAAAGGATGTGTCAGCCTCCAAATAGACATACCAACAAATTAGCTCATTTGTAAAAAAAAAATGAATGAAATGAAAAAATAAAATAAGGAAAACTATGGCAAAAATGAGGGTGTGGGGAATTCAACCTCTTACCTCCTGAAAGAGGAATTTATTGCAAATTTCAGGCTTGTTTCTGTTTTGATTTGAGAAATTTAAAGCATGAGTTAAGTTTTTAAGTTTTGGTTTGAGTTTGCTGAAATTAGAAATCAAAGGGTGGATTTTTGGGGGTGATTGTGTTTTGATCTTGATACTAGTGTTTATGGGTTGTTAGATAGTTCATTTGAAGTTTTAAATTGATCTTGGGGTTTAGGTATTTGTTTGGGATGATTTGGAGAGGTTGTAGCTCGGGAAAAACGCAAAAGAAAACCCAAAAATCTGGGTTCGCAAAGGAGCGTCGCGGCCCTGTTCTTGGGCGCCGCGGCGTGAGGTTGCTTCAGGAAATGGCCTAGCCTCTGGGCGCCACGGCCCTTGAGGGGAGTGCCGCGGCCCTAGGCCATTTTGGCAACCAAAAATTTGGGTTTTTAGGGCTTTTTCCCGGGGACACGGGGGTTGGTTCCAATGTATTGTTTTAAGGAATTAGAGGTCCCGAGAGTACGGGATTGGTCCCGGGAAGTGGTTTTGGGTTTGGTTAGTATTAAAATTGTTTTATGTGTGTTGTGACTAGGATTTCGGAGAGGCTCGTGCTAGAGGACCGTGCTTGTGACCTTGGTGCATCGGAAAGCTCGGGATACAGGTAAGAAAACTGTAGCACCCGAGAACAGGGCATGGGCCCATAGTGTTATTGCAGGGCATGGCCCTAGATCGTATTACGTGCTAATGTATAACCTTAAATGAATTATTATATGATTGAATGATTATTTCGAGATGTACTATATGTGTGATTATAATGAAATGAACGGCTAAGGCCGAGAGCGGCGAAGGCTGAGAACGGCCGTGGGGCCGGAAGTAACACCTAGCACATGGGGTGCTTATAGTCAGGGTGGGACCCAATGGATACATGAGTTATCCTTACGGTAAGGACCGAGACCCCAGGCTTTGGTAACGCCTCTAGGGCGGCATGGCCGTGTTTGTTCAGTCTGATGGTTTTCCTGTTTATCAGTGGATTATATGTTAACTATATTATATGCATATGTTATTTACTGTATGAGTTTTATTGCTGGGCTTCAGCTCACGGGTGCTCTGTGTGGCAGGTAAAAGTAAAGGGTCAGTCAACCAGCCATGAGTATGGAGAGCGTGGGGGCGGCGCGTACATGTTCGGCCTGCCCGACTGCTTTGGTTGGGGGCATTTTGAATATGGCTGTATTAACTTGTTCTTTTGATAGTTAATCAAGTGTAAATCTATTTTTGAGTTGTAAATATTTTGTAAACCTTATTTTTGGGATCCCAGATGTTGATACTTAAAGTTTTCAATGAAACTAAGTATTTTCAAAGATTACAACCTTAACTTCCGGTTAGTCACACTTTTGGTCTTTGAAAACCTCGTAGAGTCAGTTATTTGCACAGTTGTGTTTTAAACTCACTTAGTAATGGCTCTAAGGTAGTAGGGCGTTACAACTTGGTATCAAAGCGAGCCAAGGTTTATTGGTTCTGGAGATTGACCGAACATGTACGCACGCTGCCATTGAAAAGCTCGACTCAGGGTTGATTGGTATGGTTGATTAATGTACTTGAATATGTGTTTGAATGCCTTGTTTTCCTGCTTAGATTATAATGGGCATGATGAGTGAGATAACATATGCATGATGCCAGGGCAAGGCCCGTTGTGTGCTGTATGCTATCTGTATATTATTTGGATTGTTGATCTTGGTTGTTGTTGAGATTGAGAGGTGGAATTGGATCTTGTTATCATGCCTGATGAGCGGTGTCACTGATTGCAGGCATTTAGTTGTAATGCCTCGGCAATCATCTAGACTCTGCGGCATTCGGGTCGAGGATGACAATCAGGGTCAAGACCCTCCACCTGCTCCTCAGAACAGGCAGCAGATATTAGCCAAAATGGAGGCTAGATTGAAGAAAACTGAAGATGAGCTTAGTCAGTTGAGGCAGCAGGCTCCTCCACAAGTCCCCGGGTTACCACTACAGCAGAGTGTAGCACCAGCTCTGGTTCAGCCTGTGGTTGAGAACAGGTTGGAACCTCTGTATGAAAGATTCAGAAAGCAGCAACCTCCTACCTTTGAGGGTGGAACAGACCCACTGTGGGATGAGCAATGGATGAATATGATTTCTGTAATCTTGGATTTCATGAGGGTTGAAGGAAAGGAAAGGGTTGATTGTGTCAGCTATATGCTTAGAGATGATGTACGAATATGGTGGGATGTAGTAAGGCAATGAAGGGATACTGCAACTATGACTTGGGATGAATTTAAGAGCATTTTTAAAGAGAAATACTACAGTGTAGCAGTTCGAGCTGCGAAGGCTGATGAGTTTATCAAGCTGACTCAGAGCAGGTTATCAGTCACTGAGTACGCCCTAAGATTTGACAGATTGGCGAAGTTTGCGCCAGAGTTAGTGCCGACTGATACGGCCAGGAGAGATAGGTTTATACGGGGATTGAATGTGATGATCGCCCGTGATGTGAGTATTACATTGGTTCCAGAGACTACTTATGCTCAGGAAGTGGATAAAGCCCTTACTGCAAAGAGGGCTGAGGATCAGATCTGGAAGGATAGCGCTGCTAGGCGCGATACCAGGAGGACGGTGCCTCCTTCTTCCGGGCCTAGTCGGGACAGTGGTCCCAGTGAGCAGAAAAGAAGAGTACCAGATTCATTTGTTCCTTATGGTTCTGATAGGAGGGTTCGCGGTTCTATTGGTGGCCGTCAGGGCGGAAATGACAACTGGAGGAGCTTTCCGATGTGTCCTCGATGCAGGCGACAACATCAGGGCGAGTGCCGGACCAGGGCATGTTTTATTTGTGGGAGCAACAATCATTTGAAGAAAGACTGCCCACAAGCTAAGAAAGAGGAGCCAAAGCAGGGAGACAGCCTCGCTCCTGCTAGGGTATTCACTTTGACTCAGACTGACGCGGAGGCCAGTCCCTCAGTTGTGACAGGTCAGATTTTTAGCGCTAGTTCTTTGTATACTGCATTGATTGATTCTGGTGCTACTCACTCATTTGTATCTGCTAGAGTGATTGATTAGCTTTGTAGACCTAGTATTTTGTATGCTAAGGGTTTTCAGACGTTATTGCCAACAGGAGAACTGGTAGTCTCTAGGAGATGGGTTAGAGCATTACCAGTAGTAATAGATGGTAGGGAATTGTTTGTTGACCTGGTTGAACTAGATATGGACGATTTTGATATAATACTAGGAATGGATTGTTTAACGCGGTATGGAGCAACAATTGAATGTAAGCGACGAATGGTGACTTTTGAACTAGAAGGCGAGGTACCCTTTGTGTGTTGTGGGGATGGTGAGTGGACCGCGGGTGCCTATGATCTCAGGACTAAAGGCTAGAGACCTGATGCAGGAGGGTTGCATAGGATTCCTAGTGAGTGCTGTAGATTCCTCTAAGGTGGCAGAAGTGGGACCGAATGAAACCAGAGTGGTCTGTGAGTTTCCAGACTTGTTTCCAGCAGATCTGCCAGGATTGCCGCCACAGCGAGAGATTGAGTTCGTCATAGAGTTGGTTCCGGGAGCAGAGCCAGTGTTCAAGGCACCTTACAAAATGGCTTCGGTAGAATTAAAGGAATTGAAGATTCAGTTGCAGGAGCTACTGGATTTGGGGTTTATTAGACCAAGTTTCTCGCCATGGGGTGCTCCAGTGTTATTTGTTAAGAAAAAGGATGGATCGCTCAGGATGTGCATTGACTACAGGGAGTTGAATAAGATGACCATCAAGAACAAGTATCCATTGCCTAAGATTGATGATTTATTTGATCAGCTTCAGGGGAGTACAGTGTTTTCAAAGATTGATCTCCGATCAGGTTATTATCAGTTGAGGATCAAAGAAGAGGACGTACCAAAGACTACTCTTCGGATACGGTATGGGCATTATGAATTTCTGGTTATGTCCTTTGGATTAACCAATGCCCCAGCAACTTTTATGGATTTGATGAACAGAATTTTCAAAGATTATCTGGATAAGTTTGTGGTTGTATTTATTGATGATATCTTAGTGTACTCCCAGTCAGAGACAGAGCATGAGCATCATCTGCGCCTGGTGTTGCAGCGGTTGAGAGAGCATAAGCTATATGCTAAGTTTAGCAAGTGCGAGTTCTGGTTATCGCAAGTTTCATTTCTGGGCCATATTATCAGTAAGGATGGGTTACTGGTCGACCCAAGTAAGATAGAAGCAGTAAGAGATTGGCCTAGACCAAACAGTGTTCCTGAAGTTAGAAGTTTCCTTGGACTAGCAGGTTACTACCGGCGGTTTGTAGAGGGGTTCTCCAGAATTGCTACTCCATTGACAGAATTGACAAGAAAGAAGACCAAGTATGTGTGGACAGATCGATGTGAGAATAGCTTTAAAGAGTTGAAGCAGTGATTGATTACTGCACCAGTGCTGAGCCTACCGACAGATGATGAGAAGTTTGTGGTCTACTGTGACGCTTCTAGACAGGGTCTGGGTTGTGTGTTGATGCAGGCTGGGAAAGTGATAGCTTATGCATCAAGGCAATTAAAGGAGTATGAGCAGAGATATCCCACGCATGATCTGGAGTTAGCTGCAGTGGTATTCGCACTTAAGGTTTGGAGACATTATCTGTATGGTGAAAGATGCGAGATATACACTGATCACAAAAGTTTAAAGTGTTTCTTTACCCAGAGGGACTTGAATATGCGCCAGAGGCGGTGGCTAGAGTTGGTAAAGGATTACGATTGTGATATCCTATACCATCCTGGGAAGGCTAATGTAGTGGCTGATGCATTGAGTCGGAGGGGCCCAGGACAGTTGTATAGTTCGAGGCAGATATCTGACAGATTAGCTGAAGAGATGAGCAAAGCAGGTATAGAGTTAGTGGTTGTTAGGTTAGCCAACATTACTCTTCAGTCAACGCTCCTTGAGAGGATTAAGGAAGCACAGGGAATGGATCCCCAGTTAGTTGAACGTAGAGGAAATGTCCTAACTGGAGCAATTAAGGACTTCTCTATCTCTGAGATGGGTTTATTGAAGTATAAAGGACGGATTTGTGTTCCGATTGATCTAGATATTCGGCGAGAGATTCTGGATGAGTCTCATACCACTCCCTACTCTTTGCACCCAGGTACTACGAAGATGTACCAAGACTTGAAAGTTTTGTATTGGTGGTCAGGCATGAAGAGGGATGTGGTGGACTATGTGGCCAGATGCTTGACCTGTCAACAGATTAAGGCTGAACATCAGAGCCCAACAGGGTTATTACAGCCTCTAGGGATTCCCGAGTGGAAATGGGAGGATATTGCCATGGACTTTGTGGTTGGATTGCCGAAGACCGTGGGTCAGCATGACTCGGTGTGGGTGATTGTGGACAGGTATACTAAGTCCGCCCACTTCTTACCTGTGAGGACAACTTATACGGTGGAGCAGTATGCTGAGCTATATGTGAAGGAAATTGTTCGACTTCATGGGGCTCCGAGGTTGATAGTATCCGACAGAGACCCCACCTTCACCTCCAAGTTTTGGGAGAGCCTACAGAAGGCAATGGGCACACAGCTACGGTTTAGTACCGCTTATCATCCTCAGACAGATGGACAGTCTGAGAGGATGATTCAGATACTGGAGGATATGTTATGAGCTTGTGTGTTGGATTTTGGGGGATCTTGGAGTAGGTATCTCCCTCTGATTGAGTTCTCGTACAATAATAGCTATCAGGCGACTATCGGAGTGGCTCCGTATGAGATGTTGTATGGGAGAAAGTGCAGGTCACCGATACACTGGGATGAGACAGGTGAGAGAAGATATTTAGGTCCTGAGATGGTTCAGAGGACCAATGAGGCAATTGAGAAGATTAGAGCTCGTATGCTCGCCTCCCAGAGTCGCCAGAAGAGTTATTCAGATCTGAGACGCAGGAGCGTGGAATTTCAGGTTGGTGATCATGTATTCCTCAGGGTTTCACCCCTGAGAGGAGTGAAGCGATTCAGGGTTCGGGGCAAGCTGAGTCCCAGGTTTGTTGGCCCCTTCGAGGTTCTGGAACGAGTTGGAGAGGTGGCTTACAGGTTAGCAATGCCTCCAGCTCTATCAGGGGTTCATGACGTGTTTCATGTATCCATGCTCCGGAAGTATGTATCGGATACTACTCATGTGTTGAGCTATGAGAACTTGGAGTTGGACCAGGATTTATCATATGAGGAGAAGCCAGTTCAGATCCTTGATAGAAAGGACAAAGTCTTGCGGAGCAAGACCATCTCCTTGGTTAAAGTGTTGTGGAGGAACAGCAAGACTGAAGAGGCGACATGGGAGCTTGAGTCTGATATGCGGGAGTGGCATCCCGAGTTGTTCAGGTAATTTCAAGGACGAAATTCTTGTAAGGAGGGGATAATTGTAACACCCCAAGTTGCTAATAAGGTTTAAGACCTTGTTTAGCGTTCCTGGAGGGCAATAAATGAATTTACATGATAATATATGAATTTTAATGAATATGTGATTAGTAATGCATGTTTAGGTGGTATATAGATGCATGTGGGCCCCGTTTGTAATTTAGGGGTAAACTTGTAATTTTAGCCCGTTGAGGGCATAAATGTGATAATTTTATTATGTGATTTGTACCATGTGAGTGAGGTGTTTTTATTGTGATGCACGCGTCGAGACGGTCCTAGTGAGCTAATTAGTCTAAAAGTCACAACGGGATTTTGTACCCAGCTCGGAAGGAGCCTAGGGGTACTTTAGGAATTTCGTAAGTTGAATTGAGAACTAATGGTTATAGTTATTTGTGATTGAGTAACCTGTGTAACCGTTTGTAACTGCTTTGAGTAACAAGTTTTAGATGGAAAATGGTAGAATTGAAATAGAAGTGAAAAGACTTGAGTACCCTTGGAGGTTTAGTTAAGAAAGGATTATTAAAAGGGGTAGAATGGTCATTTGGCAGGGGGTTTAGACAAATTTCAGCTGGGATATAGGGGTACTCGGTTTATACACTTAGTCATATTATGGGTTTTGTTAAAAATTAAGAGAAGAAAAGCTAGAGAGAAAAGCTAGGGCAAGAAGAAGAAGAAGAAGAAGAGTAGAAGGGGCTGAAGTGGGAGTTTAGGAGGAGAATCAAGGGAGCTTAGGGGTGAATTCCTCACTTGAGGTAAGAATTTATTGCAAATTTCAGGCTTGTTTCTGTTTTGATTTGAGAAATTTAAAGCATGAGTTAAGTTTTTAAGTTTTGGTTTGAGTTTGCTGAAATTAGAAATCAAATGGTGGATTTTTGGGTGTGATTGTCTTTTGATCTTGATACTAGTGTTTATGGGTTGTTAGATAGTTCATTTGAAGTTTTAAATTGATCTTGGGGTTTAGGTATTTGTTTGGGATGATTTGGAGAGGTTGTAGCTTCGGAAAAACGCAAGAGAAAACCCAGAAATCTGGGTTCGCAAAGGAGCGCCGCGGCCCTGTTCTTGGGCGCCGCGGCGCGAGGTTGCTTCAGGAAATGGCTTAGCCGCTGGGTGACGTGGCCCTTGAGGGGAGTGCCGCAGCCCTAGGCCATTTTGGCAGCCAAAAATTTGGGTTTTTGGGGCTTTTTCCCGGGGACACGGGGGTTGGTTCCAATGTATTGTTTTAAGGAATTAAAGGTCCCGAGAGTACGGGATTGGTCCCGAGAGTACGGGATTGGTCCCGGGAAGTGGTTTTGGGTTTGGTTAGTATTAAAACTGTTTTATGTGTGTTGTGACTAGGATTTCAGAGAGGCTCGTGCTAGAGGACCGTGCTTGTGACCTTGGTTAATCGGAAAGCTCGGGATACAGGTAAGAAAACTGTAGCACCCGAGAACAAGGCATGGGCCCATAGTGTTATTGCAGGGCATGGCCCTAGTGTTAGGAGTGTGTCATAAAAGCATGAAAAGACATTTGTTTTTTCTGTGAATAAATAAATACAGTGGTTTATTATTATTGTCATATTTAGATTGTCAAATTATTGTTTGAATAATTTTGTAAATATCATAAAAATTCCATATTCATTATTGAGGATGTGATCTTGTATTAGTACGAGAGAATTAAGATCACATGAATGAATAAAAATAGTCAACAACAACAAATTAAAGTTATGGAATTCTTTAATTGGAGTTGTAAGTACGGTTTACTGAGTATCATAATGATACAAATAATCTAGATTCGGATTATAGATGTGGAAAGACATCTCAGTAAAGGTGCTTTATATAATATGATTATATATGACATGGACCGATATGAATTAAAGTCTTTATCCAAAAACCATTTAACAATAAAGACTTGTAATTCATATCAGAACTGATGATCATTTATAGATCAACCTAAATCCTGAGTGTTCATGAACTCCCATTCATATTTATTAAATCTTTTGATTCACTCGTTAAGGTCTCTTCAAAGAATAAGGCTAATGACTTTTGTTTTGGAGATTTAATATCATGGATGGCTGGGAACATGTATCAACAATACAGAATCTAATCTTTCCTAACGGATCGTATATTAGTTCCCTTAAGGGTTAATTCTGGAACTGAATGATTTTGAGCTCAAATCTATAATTAGATTATAGATTAATTATTCACTAGTGAATTAATGGTACTTAAGGAATAAGAAGTAAATTAGAAAGGTTAAATGGTAATTATTCCATTCTAATTTATGAACTAATTAATTAGAGGGTTGAACTATTGTAAGATGGTTATATCAATGGACGACTTAAGAAAAAGATATCTGTAAAAGTATATCTATAACATAAAGAGTGCAATTCTGAATTTATAGTGGAGTAATATCATAATTAATAAATTAACTATTATAATTAAAGAGTTTAATTATTTAGTTTCAATTTATTGGAACTTAATGTTATAGGTCCATGGTCCCCAAAATGGCTCAAACAATCACAGTCAAAGGCAAATACAAAAATGGGCAAAAAATGACTTATGTAATAAGTAAAATATTTTTCTATGTATCAAACATAATTATTGTTTAATTATGTGTAATTAATTAATTACGAATTAATTAATTATTTGATTTAACAAAAATATAATTAATTTTGAATTAATTTATTTTTGGGATTTTTGGTATTTAAATAATAATAAAATTGGGAAAAATCACATGCCTGCACATGCATGTGGTACACGTTCGACACAGTGCACAGGCACAGTGCACAGGCACTGTGCTACACGCATAAGAGATAGACTTGGTCTCTTGATTCCACAATTTTAGTTATTTAAATATTAAATAAATAATGAGATATTTTGATTTGATTTAAATATTATTATTTAAACAAAAATCTGAGAACTGATCAGTTATTTTGAATTTGTTTAAAATAACAAATATTTTAATATATTGGATATTATTAAATATTTGAGATCAGTTTTCATAGAACGTAAGTTTTCAAGGATAGAAAAATATCTAGGATTCTCTCAGAGAAAAATATCAGTGACAAAACAAAGGTCATTGTTCTTCACAAAACCTAGGTCCAAACTTTATCAGATCTCATGTGTTAAGAATATCTGATAAATAATTATTGCCTATTATTTGTATAGCGAGCCCACACTCGTTCTTTGGGTGACTGAGAACATTTTGGAAGATCTTGCTGTGAGATCTCAAGGATTCAGCCATACGAAAAGATAGCAGCAAGGAAGGACCTGAGGTAATGTTTCTATTCTTGTCCTTGATTCAATATATATATGAGTGTGAAGAAGTAGATCTAGAAATCTTATGGGATTAATCTGAAAATTTGATTGTTGTTCCGCTGCGCATAATCTCTGATTTTATCAATAAAAACCAACACCTAGATCGTATTACGTGCTAATGTATAACCTTAAATGAATTATTATATGATTGAATGATTATTTCGAGATGTACTATATGTGTAATTATAATGAAATGAACGGCTAAGGCCAAGAGCGGCGAAGGCTGAGAACGGCCGTGGGTCTGGAAGTAACACCTAGCACATGGGGTGCTTATAGTCAGGGTGGGACCCAATGGATACATGAGTTATCCTTACGGTAAGGACCGAGACCCCAGGCTTTGGTAAGGCCTCTGGGGCGGCATGGCTGTGTTTGTTCAGTCTGATGGTTTTCCTGTTTATCAGTGGATTATATGTTAACTATATTATATGCATATGTTATTTACTGTATGAGTTTTCTTGCTGGGCTTCGGCTCACGGGTGCTCTGTGTGGCAGGTAAAAGCAAAGGGTCAGTCAACCAGCCATGAGTATGGAGAGCGTGGGGGCGGCGCGTACATGTTCGGCCTGCCCGACTGCTTTGGTTGGGGGCATTTTGAATATGGCTGTATTAACTTGTTCTTTTGATAGTCAATCAAGTGTAAATCTATTTTTGAGTTGTAAATATTTTGTAAACCTTATTTTTGGGATCCCAGATGTTGATACTTAAAGTTTTCAATGAAACTAAGTATTTTCAAAGATTACAGCCTTAACTTCCGGTTAGTCACACTTTTGGTCTTTGAAAACCTTGTAGAGTCAGTTAGTTGCACAATTGTGTTTTAAACTCACTTAGTAACGGCTCTAAGGTAGCAGGGCGTTACACAGTGGGCCTCTTTGGAGAAGCCTAATCTCTCCCCTTGAGATTGGCGTTGATGACAGGACACCACTCTTATTGTGGGTATAGCATGAGGAAGGATCAAGGGCCTCTGCAACGCACCCTTACGAACGAAGTGGGGGAAGCATCATAGCAATTCATGCAAAGTCGGGAGGAATCAGAGTACGAACAGGATGTTCGTACTAGACGGGTAGTGGTCGCACAAATGAGGTACCTGTTGTGGTCCTCACCAGCGCCACTACGCCTGGTACCACGCCTCTGACATTCGTACAAGACAAGTAGTGGAGTCATGACCGGGTACAAAGGTTGAGGTCCTCCCACATACTCTGACCATGTGCCAGAGCTGACACCACTACCCCTAGAACCACTCTCCTGACAATGTACTTATGTACTACCTGGACCACAGTGTATCTGAGGCCATTAGAGCCCACTATATAATGAACCCCAATTCCCCATGGTTGGGGGTTGGAAAATTTACTGTAGCAAGTGCACCATTTTTTAATACAACTTGATTTTCACCATTGTTCTTCTGCAATTGTTCTTGGAGTTTACACTTAAATTTCTAAGGCTTTTTTATTGATAATCTTTATCTTGCAATTCTTTCCAACTTAACTTAGTTGACGAGTTCTCGCCGTCAACACAATCTTTTTCAACTTTTAATTTTAAACAAAGAGTTTTGAAAGCTTCAAAAGTGTCAGATTTTTCTCTTAAAAAATCAACCCATGTAAACACAAGAGAAATCATCTACACACACAAAAATGTATCTTTTTTTCCATTTAAGCTTTCAACCTATATTGGACTTATTAGATCCATGTGAAGAAATTCTAAGACCATGGTGGCATTCACATTTGTGATACCTTTGTCAGTGATCTTTAATTACTTACCAAGTTAGCAAGATTCACACTTACCGGTAGATTCTCTACCCAGTTTGGGTAAACCACAAACAATACCTGCATTTGACAATTTTTTCAAGTTTTTGAAATTAATGTGACCGAGTTTTTCATGCCACAGATCAGTAGAGTTGCTTGTGGCCGAGTGACATGACATATTTTGAGAGTGAGTATAGCAATTATCAACTGATATGAACCCTTTTAGAACACAATTTTCATTTTGATCAATCACACTAAAATCATCACAAGAAAAGTTAACAATGTATCGATGATCACAAATTTGACTTATGCTAATTAGATTATCTTTCAACCCATCAACCAACATAATATTTTTCAGTTTAGGTAACCCTTCCAAATTTAGGGCTACCTTTCCAAGAACTTTACCTGCTACACCATCACCAAAAGTGACTATACCATAATTTACAGTTTTGAAATTGACGAGAATGTTTTTGTCACCTGTCATATGTCTAGAACATCCACTATCAAAGTACCAATAATTAGATGTATAAGTTCTATGACCAGTATATGCAGCAAGACAATTATTCTTATCCTTTTTGACCAATTTTTGTTTAGGCGCGGGATGTTTCTTTTGCACCTTTTTTAACTTTGCATGATGAAAATATTTTCAATTGAAAAAATTTATCAGTGTAAAATACTTTAGTCGAATGTGATCCTTGACCCCACAAAAATGGCAAGTGGGAATGAATTTCTTAGCCCTTTCATAGGACGTAAGATTCTTACCTATCTGTCTCTTTGTTGATGAGATATTTTGAGATGTTGATGAATCGTAAACCTGCAATGTTAGATCAGAAAAAGAAAAAAAGGTAATGAACGAGCTTGAATTAACACAATTTTTCCCTTTTATTATCCCAATCTAGCATTGTTTCGTTGACATGCATTCTAGACCTCCTCAAAAATTGTAGATCATAGATTAAGCATCTTAACATTTTCTTAATAAGATCAAGCCCTATTTTCAGATGGTTAATTTCAACATTTTTATAAAAAATCTCAATTTAAAAAACTTTAGCATTTGATACAAGTTCATCATTTCTGCAAGTAAGAGATTTGATCATTTTTGCATTTGACCGATTTACAACACATAGTTTAATCCATTCATCATACATTTTTTGTAAAATTCTCCAACGAATCTTCATTGACTTCTGATTCATCAGAATTAGTGTCAACAACATCATAAGTACCTGTTGTATTATCAGCAACTTTATTTACCTAAACAATATTGTTTAGACGAACAAGTTTTTAATTTTCCTACAAAAAACAAGGAAGACTAGAGAACACATATGTTAAAGCAACATTTTCACCATCTTCATCACTACTTTCAGAGTCATTATCACTCCAACTAGCTTTCATACATTTTTTTTATTTCTTTTCAAGGTATTCGCACATTCTGATTGAATATGACCAAAACCATCACATTCCCTACATTGAACTCCCTTTTTATTGTTAGGAACAAAAGGTTAAGAAGATGTGTTCCCTTTTGAGAATTTAGAAAAATTCTTTTTATTGCCCAATTTTTTCATATATTTTTTAAAGTTTCTAGTCAATATGGCCAACTCATTATCACCTTCATCATGTGAACTTACATTTTCAGAACTTTTCAAAGCAATAGATTTTTCTTTTACTTTTACCTTGTTTGGTTTTCTTTTTGTCTGATCAGTTGAGTCAGTTCAAAGGTTCGTTGAGAACCCATTATTTCTTCCACTTTCATGGAATTAAGATCTTTGGCCTCCTCCATGGCTGTTAGCATGGTGTTAAACCTGTCAGGTAAAACACGAACAATTTTTCGAACTAAAACAGATTCATCTAAATTTTCACCTAAGGCAAAAAAATTCATTAGCAACATCAAAAATCTCTCATAAAAATCATTAAGAGTTTCAATTTCAGACATTCTAAGATCCTCAAATTTTGTTTGTAACATAATGGACCTAGAACGCTTGACATCAGGAGTTCCTTCAAATTGAGTTTGAAGGATTTTCCAAGCTTCTTTGGCTGAATCACAAGAGGATATAAGTTTAATATACCCTTCACCAATACCATTGAACAAAGCATGTAAGGCCTTGTTATTGTAACTGGACAATAAATCATCAGAAGTTGACCAAGTTAACTCAGATTTTACCATTGTTTCACCAATTTTTGCGTCAACCTCAATCGATGTTGGTCAACCTGTCAAGACAGATCTCCACGCCTTCTCATCTTGAGGTTTGATGAAGGATTTCATTCTAATCTTCCAGTAAGGATATTTTGAATCATTAAGCAAAGGTGGACGAGTTATAGAACTCCCTTCTGCAAAAAAGGACATGTTGCAAACGGAAAGAAAAACACAAGATCTCACTAAGAGTTTAGTGAACCGCTCTAATACCAATTGAAATTCTGTTTTTTAAGATTACCAACTGAATTTAAAAAACAATTTAATTATTGCAGAATAGTTAAAAAATTGTTTGATTATATAGATATTTTGATGAATCAGAACAGATGGCTGATGAATCAAAATATACGAACAGAAAGTAAATAAACTAAAAGTAACATGACAAAAGAAGATTTTTACGTGGTTCAGAAAACCTAGTCCACGGGGCCACATCCAGAGATAAAATCAATTAGTAAAGTCTCATGAATACAATAAGCAATTGACTTATACAAGTTTAGACTCCCTCTAAATCCTTGTCACAACCTTGAAGTACTCCACTTTAATAATCTGATTTTGATAAACACCAAGAACACAAAATCCCTTATGATGTTGAGGAGTGCTCGCTTCCTTCCGAAGTGAGACTTATGGAAATCTTCTTGTGAAGATTGTATGTCATGTTCACAAGTTTTATGATGTGTTTAAGAATAAACGACACAAAGAAAAAGAAACAAACAAAGAGATAGTTGAATGAAGACTACTCTTTACATAAAAAAGATCATTTCAAAGCATGAAACGTTAGAAGGGTGAAGAGATAAGAATGACTGCTGCTTAGGTCTGGTATTTATAGAGTTTAGAAACACATAAGCCAACCAATCTTGTTTATGGTCCAAATCATACCAAATCGGGAAGTTACTGAAAATAACTTCTCATTTTATTAACTGCAGGAATTTCCAGATGTGATAGACAAATGTTCTGTAGCATCAGGAAATGGACGAACTTAGTCTTAAAACCCAACCAGATTCATTTCGAAATTTGCTTCCTTTTGGCACAAGCATCATTCAGTTTCTTCATTTTAAACCAGATAAAATCAAGGAAAAATATATAGAGAATAATTCTTTAAATCACATACTCATTATAGACAAAACTGCCATAAATAATTAAGAAAAGTTGACTATATATAAAATGCACTTAATAAAGAATTTATTCTTACCAAAATGAGACACAATCCACTTACTTACCCAATATATCATTTCGAAAAATATCAATTAAATAATAAAATATATTTATTAAAAAGGTTAGCAAAAATAGGATTTTACAATCAACATTGTGAAGGGAGTTTAAGAATGTTGGTGTCCTTCAAAAAATTGCATTTGTTGAAGGATGTACAAAAGCTTGTCATATAAGTATAGAGAGAGTCTATCTATAAATTAATTGTGATTTTATACTTTGTGATACCTTACTAATCAATTTCATCTCTAAATCTCGCCCCGTGGACTAGGTTTTCTAAACCACTTAAACATATTTGGTGTTGATTTTTATACTCGTTTTTATTTTTATAATAATCTGTCAATTATTAGAGTTTTCATACCAAACCTACAATCTATCTTAATAACTTAATCAATATTACACATTTAAGTAAATTGTTTAATTTAATCACTTCATAATCATTAATAAAACGGAATTTCAAATAAAAACACTTAGTAATTTGAACTCTTCCTCTACTATGTACTCTCACTGATTATGATTCTTTTCTTCTTCTAATGTTTTCGAGAAAAGATAAAACATAGCCGGCTCTTCTTGATAGCGGGATAAAAAGTCAATAATGGTATACATTGATTAACACAGTAAAAAGCATAAAAGACTGTAAAGAAAAATAAAGGAAACTTTGTCTTTTTTCTTGCTAATCTAGTCAGATAGACAAAAACTAATAATTTCTTGTGGGGAACACCGAGAACTCAAATAGAATTTCTACAACGTTTTATAAGTAAGGTGTATTGATATTATAATTGAGTTGGTGACATGTCTTTTTCAATTTTATTTTAGTATTATTACTTCTCTCAAAATTTATCTCGTATGCTACATAGAGAGGTTTCTCTCCATTGTGGTCCAATCAAATGTTAGTATTTTTTGACATAAATTATTTAGTTTACTACTCAGGCTAACCAAGGTCTGTAGCCCAAGAAGATACCTGGGATATTATCTCCTTTTGAGAAAAATTCAGAATAAATTCATGTGAATTGTGCTTGAACGTTCTCCATTTTTTTTACCAAAAATTATATAAATATATATACACCAAAGTTTGTTTATGTAATGGTTAGAATACAAATTTGACATTTGTTATTACTTTATTCTTCATCATTGAAGTAAATATCTTAATCGGGCTAAACAATCTTACGAGGGTATTATTTGTTTTTCACATGCTCTGAATAATGTGATCTTTCTCCAGGTAATTTTTTACCCCTCAAAATCAAACAATTAACCCTGAGAGGGGAATATATATATATATATATATTCCCCTCTCAGATCGACTTGTATACACAGACAATACATTTTATTGCGCTGGAGACGAAGATGCCCCCAGCCATAATCATTAAATAAGCCAAACAAGATATTTTCAGCTCTTGTAACAAGTTTTTCTATATTTCTATAACATATTTATGTCAATAAGTATCATATTAATTTATTCAATTTCTAAACAATTTTATCACCACACCATCAAAACTTAATGATTATCCAATTAAGTAGACTAAATATACTTGTCCTGAAGAGATTATTTTGACTGGTGTAACAGCCTGAAAAAACAGTCAAAATAGTAATATAAAAAAGATCTTAACCCATACGCAGGGGGCTCATGGTGTGTTGTTCAGTGTACTTGTGAGTTGTGACTTTAATGAACTGAAGAAGCTGATATGAGTATCATTCTCCTGAAATTGTTGATCTTTGAAACAGATGAAACAAGTTATTGAATTTTTATTTTTTTAGCAGTATATACGTTAAAGATAGTAATAATAAATAACATATGTTCTGAAAAAATAAATATATATATTTATATATATTGCTTATTGGGACCTTCATTAACTGCTAAATTTCTCAGATGCTTATCATTGAGGGCGGTCAGGCCTCTCAAAACAATAGCTCAATAGATCCAATCTTTGGCCTTTACATTATTTTTTTTAGACAAAACGAAATTTGATTTTTTTTAGATCCTCACATCCTAAACAAGAACTAGAAACAAAAAATTATGAGACCAAATTTCTAAGCTAATTGCCTAACACCACAAGCCTCTGTACATGACAATTTGACGTTCAGAGAAACACTTGCCACCATTATTTGGGAATTCTTTACAAGTAATCATTCAATGAAGCCGGTCTTTATTAGCACAGCATTCCTTACTTTGCTAAGGTCTCTCCCTTTTAAGGTCCTACCAACTCCTTCAAATACAGAAAAAGAAGATATTTGACTTCTTGCAAGCCTCCTGGAAATGAATTCATGTGGAGGTACCTTGCAATCATAATCACCAACGTAATCATTTTCGTCGTCATCGTTGTAATCATCTTCTTCTTCATGATCTTCACCATCCCTTTTGCCGTTAACAAGTTCATCGTCGTCGCCACCATCATGATGATCATCATCATCATACCATGAAGCATTCCTGGAGGCCTTCTTTGACTTGTGCCTGTAACTATTTGGCCAATTGGGAATGCTGACAGGTGCTGATTGTTGCATTATTCTACCTTCATGAGAGGAGTTAATACTACTGCTGCTACTTTCAAATCCTCCTCTGATAGCTTTGGGAATCATTCTTGCAGCAGTTGGAACATGCCTTGGAACAGACAAAGCAGACTCCCTGCTAGATCTGTTGTTGGTCTTGGAACTAGAATCTGTTCTTTCTTTGAGAACAGACCAAACATCTTCTTCTTCAAAATCTCCATCCCTCAAAGCTCTCCATACCCCACTGCTCTGCCTGAACAAACCATACCTATTTTCCATGATTGCTGCCTATACATGGAGCCATGTAGCAAAAATAGCTGTTTTTATTCAAAAGAGCAATAAAAGAAAAACATTTATACAGGGAATCAAGAGAGAGAAGTCTAGAAAAATAGGGACCTGGTTTGTTTAGGGAAGCAAGAATTTTTACTTTTTTCCTTGACTTGGGACTACCACGCCACAACTCTCCCAGATTCTAAATATATAGATATCTACAAACAAAGGGAATCAAAATTTAGTTTAGCAAACAATCTTTCTTTTCTTTTTCATCAGAAGAATTTTACAAAAACAGATAGAGAATGGAGTATAATTTATTATAATCAAGATCTTTATATACTGAAATTCTAAGCTTACCAAGAGATGGTTGAAACTTCTTAGAGATATTGGAATATATGAAGAAGCCAAACTCTATAGGAACCAAAGAATAGTGCAAAAGGGCAAGTACAATACAGATTCTCCCAGTAAGTGATAGGTGCTCGAGTATTTTACTTTTGGTCCCTTCAAGTCTGACTTTGACAAAGAAAGATAATGAGGGGTACTGAACAAAAATTACAGTGAGCAAAAGAAACCTTTCTATGATGATACATTAATTATAACTATATTATATTTTTCCTTAGCTGAAAACAAAAAAAAGTTACTAAAAAGGTTTAAAAGATGAGAACAACCAACTAGAGATGAAGAATGATAGATTCTAAGTAGAAGATATTTTTCATTAACTTAATAGGATTTGAGAATGGAGTTTAGGAATAATGATAAAACTATATATTATATAGTATTAGGTAGAAGCAATATACAATACATGTTTGCTTAGTTTCAAAATTGTAAATATTGCCTATAATTTTAATAAAAATTGATTCACTATTTTTATATATATATATATATATAATAGAACAAATTATAGGTCTGTAATATTTATATATATAAATATTTATATCAATAATATTTACATATATGACATCTAAACCCAACCCAACATGGAGATAGATATATATTTACATAGCTACATGACATATATATAAAATATAATAATATTTAAAAAGCAATTAATAATATAAATAAAATAAAAATAAAAGAAGTCATAGTGTAAATACTAGTATACATACATAAATTATTTTTAGTTTCTAATGTATTTCGCAATGTCTTTTGGTGAATTCGATAAATAAAAAGAGTTTCAATCACTTGATAAAAAATAAATTACCACACAAATTTATAAGATAAAAAATAATATGTATTTCTTTATTATTTTTATATAAATATGATTTAATTATTTAAATTATCATCAAATATCTTAAAGATATCATATTTTTTTTAAGTTTATGTTTGCTCTAATTTTTTAATATAATAGTGACAAAAAAATATTATATATTATATGTTTAATATAATATTAAGTTTAAGTTTAATTAAATTTTATTTAAGTTATAAAATATATAGTTTTATAATTTTTAAATAATTATCATTTTAAAATATCTCAAAAATATTTTATTTTAATTTATTTAATTATTTATTTATTTAAATTTAAATTATGTTTACAATTTAACATTAAATATAAAATATTCTATTAAATATAAAAATATTGTATTAAAGTTTATAGAAAAAAATAAAAAACAAGAATTTTCTTAATCTACAATTTTTACATAGAAGAGATTAGAGCTGTAAATACGGGCCGGACTTTTGAGCACGACACGAAACCGGCACGAGCCCGGGAGGCACGAGCACGACACGGCACGACAAGCCCGAAGGCACGAACAAACTAGCCCGAAAGCATGACACGATAAAAAACCCGATATTTTGACATTAATAATCATAATAAATTTTTATTTGTCAATAATTAATAAATTAAAATGATAATATATGTCTTATTTTTTTCAGTGTTTATATTTTTATAATTATATTAATTTATTTTAAGATTTGTTAATTAAATTTTTAGCATTTATTAGTAGGTATTAAAATTCTAATAATTATCTTTGATATAATTTTGTGTAAAATATTGTTAAAAAGTATATAAAAATATCTAAAATTATAATTTAAACAAAGAAATGTATTTGGTTTGGTGGTAAGTCCATTGATGGTTAAAGAGGAGGTGGAGGGTTCAATTCTCCATCCTCACATTTTTTAGCAAAAAAAAAATAGGCCCAAATTTGGGCCCAAATATGGAAAGTGGGCCGGCCCGACTTGGGCCCGACACGGCACGACATGGGCCTACTCTTTCAAAAATGGGCCGGCACGAGCACAGCACGAATTGAATATGGGTCGGGTCCAACCCGACCCGAATTTATTGGAGACACGAAAAATGTGGGCCGGGCCGGGCCGGGCGGCCCACATTTAGAGCTCTAGAAGAGATATAAGTGGACTTCTTTACTTATTAGTTTTCTTGTTAGACTAGGCTGACGTTCGCTTAACCACTTGTACCAGCCTTGGACATGCGTAATTTGAGTAAATATATGCTTTAATTATAGACTTGAAAAAAAATAACTAAACAGGAAAGAGAGAAGAAGCAACAAAAATTGGTATTAGTACTGAAAAAATCATGGGAGCAACATTAGTTATGTTGGGCTAACTTTTGGGCTAACTTTTGGTTTATCAAAATTAAAAAATTTCATCGATATCTGACGCCTAATAATAGTAGCACTCAATTTTTTAATATGCAAAAAATGACCAAAGTTTAAATTAAAACAATGTACTAAAAGTTCAAAAGGGAATCTTTATTTTTCTTCTGTTTTTTTTTTCAACTATTCAGGGTTTCAAATCAAAAGCAAAAAGAAAGTAATCATGCAAATTTATTACAAGAAAGAAAAAGTAAAAAATTATCTATAGAAGAAAAGATAATTTTGATGCATTTGTGGAAGATTCATTGTTCCTGGATGTAAAAATGGTGACAAAATTGATTAAATACAACAAATCATTTTACTTTTTTGTACGATTTTAAGACCAACTTGTTGATTGAAAACGAAATATTTATTGGAACTTCTTATTGTCCAACCATGCAAATTGAAGAAGCCGTCATTCAAAGAACTTGACTACCAAATTGCCAACGTTAAAAGACCAAAAAAAAAAAACAAAGCTTCAAGAATTGACAGCGTTTGAAAACTATGCACATTTTAAGATAACTTAGAATACAAGAAAAGGAATCCAGCAAATGAGCAAAGGAATCTGTAAATTGTAGACAATGTTTTTGCTATACAATAAAACATTGGAGTGGCGGCCATTGTGGGGTCCTATAGTACTGTGGAGCCGACACTAAAAATCTAATGCACAATACAAGTCTAAAAAGCATACCTCTATGTTTTGGCCTTTTTCTTTCTCGGCCGTTAATGTGCATGCGCAGAGAAAAATAGTACTGGTGTAAATTTTGGCCTTTTCTTGTAACAGAGGTTTGGTGGTGTTGAAAAGCCGTGAATAGTGAAACAATCAAACAACAAAAACAATAGATTAGGATTCCAAAAAAGAAAATATACTTATATTAAAAAAAAAGGAGAAATTGGTAGAAATTGCTTTACAAAGCATTTTGTACTGTGACCTATTTTATATAATTTTTAGTTAAATGACTTTTTTTATTAATGAAATTTTGTTATTACATTTTTTTATCTTTAGAATAATATAATATTAAATTAAAACAAAAAAAACTATCTTCTTCTTCCTCACTCTTCTCACCCACCCACCCACAACCACCCTCCCCATCTTGCTGCCGCCACCACCACCACCACCTGGGATCGTCGTCGGGGACCACTGCCCTTCACAGTCACCACCACACCTCTCCACAAATCCGGCCAACAATGTTAGTTTATATGAGTTTTTATTAAAAATAAGATTTGATGTTGTTTTTGTAGATTAAAAGTGTAAAATTATTTTTTTAGTAGATTGAAAGTATTAGTAAGGAATTGGGTTTATTTTTGGAGTTTTATGGATCTTAAAGCTTCAAAATTTGAAAATTTTAATGGTGGTTTCGGCCTTTTTTCGGGGATAGAGAAACTCAGAATTTTTCGATAACTTGTCTAATTTTTCGACAGGTTGTCTGTTATTTTAGACTAGCTGTCTAAATTTCAGACTAGTCGTAGTATATTTTCGACCACCCGTCTAAATTCTAGACCACATGTCAAATTTTCAGACAGCATGTCATTTATTTCAACCACTTATCAGATTTTTAGACAAACTGTCGAATTTTCAGATAGGGCGTCGAATTTTTCAGATTTTAATTTTCTTATATAATATTTTAATTTAAGTAATACCAATAATTTATATTTGTTTGTTTGTCGTATTTTTTATTCAGATGTCGTCGAAAATATTGTAATATTATGTGATGGATTATGGAAAAAGAATGAAGACTCATGGAAATGTGTACGCCCTGGTTTTCCCACGGGCTGTTTAGCAGGACGAGCCTCGGACTAAACATGATTTAGTCCAAGGCTCCCACAGGCCAGAGGCTCTATTTCCAGGATGGGCCCTTTCTAGCTCGTACTTGTTGCACCAGGAGCTGGGAATAACATCCGGCGACCACGGACGGATGAGCTCGGGTTATGAATTGCTCCAGTAGCGAGCTTCTCAGGAAGCTCTGACCCTATGGGAAGTCAACACGCAAGATAAACGTGCATAGTCCTGCCATCACGTGTCCGATATCCCCCTAACTTCTCGGACACGCAGCAGGAACGTGCGTATTCAGACACCCACGGACGAGTTGGGCCGTGCGGCCCATTATCTCCTTCCATACTGATTAGACCACACTTGTGTGTCAGGTTTAGGAATTAATCATGAATATCACAGATTTGATATGACAAATGGTATGGTCACGGGATGACCTCCCTACCAACTTCCAGGTGCCTTCTCCTATAAATATGGAGACCCTGGGAGTTGATAGGGGTTGGAAAAATAGTCTTTTAAGAACTATATACTTTGTAAACCAATTACCCAGAGAATATCAATAATATTGACTAGTGGAGTAGAAGGATTTTAACCTTCGAACCACTTAAAAACGTGTCTGGAGTCACCTAGTTCTTTTCACAAAGATTTCATATCTGTGACGGTTCTACTTTTAAGTACTAATCTCTTTCTCTTCTTCTCTTAATTATCTGTTGCCGAAGAACCGCGTCAACAGTTTGGTGCTTTCATTGAGAGCAAGTCCGATTAGTACCACCACAAACATACAACTATGGTGACCACTCGATCCAAACATGGCAACGAGACAGAACAGCATGATGGGCAGGAGGCCCGCCATGTTGCCCTCCCTGATGAGCAAGTTCCTGAAGTCCAGCAGAGGCCAGGAAAGCAGCCGGCCGGCCAAGACGACACTGGTAGTTCGGCGCCCCGACCGCCTAATCCGAATCCATGTTATTACACTGCGGTGGAGATGGAGAATGCTCAGCTGAGGAGCCAGCTAGCAGCAGCTGCTCAGCAAATCCAGGATATTCTGAGTCGACTACCCCCTCTCACAACCAACGGTAACGTTGGAGAGAGGCAAGGCGAGGCTCCTAAGTCTCGCCGGAGTAATCGATCCAGGCATAGCCGTTCGGGTAGACTCCCTGCAGCCAACTCCACCCCTTCACCGCACCATCAAGAGGCGAACTTCAGGGAAATGCCTCAGACCGAACAGCAGCAGTACAGCCGTTCGGTTAGGACGTCAACCCCTAGCTCTCAGCCTTCCTCAAGGACGCCCAGAAGAGATCGAGGAAGTTCCCAAAGGAGGGCCGAGGGGATCCGGAGACGTCAGCCCGTCCCCGAAGAACGTCCAGTTCCTCGTCCAGCTCGCCCAGCGCGAAACCAGCAAGCTGGCAGGGCCGTGAGGCCCCCACCAAATTTAGTCCGTCCGGACGGCACTAGGATCGCCTCGTCGGTCAGGCATCCTCCTTCTCCCATCAGATACCCGTCTCCTCAGCCCGTCCGAGACATCCCGACCTACGGAAATAGTAGGAGAGACCCGCCATCGGCCGGGCCTTCCCGGCGCAGCAGGGTGCCGGGGGAAGGATCAGGTCGGAGCCGCCGAAGACGCACCTCGAGCCTGTCCAGCAGGAGTCACTGGACCGGTATTGCACGGAGTGATCTTTCGGGAGGAGACCTGCGACAACGACTAAGTTCAGCACAAAGTCACCATACTACCCAGGGAGGCGACCTTCGAGATCGCCTCAACTCTCACAGAGAGGATCGAGTTAGGGATGGTAGCCAGGGCCGCTCAGTTGGGGTCCGATCCGAAGTACGTAATGGCGGGAATGCCCCAAATGACCTATCTCAAGATAGGAGGGGCAACAACCCGCCTAATATGTACAACGGGTCCGGAGCTGTTGAACAGCCCCGGAATAACCCAGGATCTCAGGACAAAACCCTAGAGCGCTTAACTCAAATGGAGGAGCTGATGAAGAAGCTCCTGTCGGAGAAAGAAAAAGACGAATATGATTCAGGGGATGAGATGGAACTCTTCGCCCCCAACATAGCAGCAACGGCATACCCTTCTGGCTTTCGTATGCCTCACTTGTCAAAGTTCAACGGGGATGGAGACCCATCTGACCACTTAGGGATGTTCAACACCCTAATGATGGCTCATAACATCGGGCCAGAGCTTCGTTGCTTGATCTTTCCTTCCACCCTAACTGGACCTGCCAGGCAGTGGTTCAAACAAAGTAAAAGGCAGTCAATTAGCTCCTGGAAGACCTTTTCGGCTGACTTCAAGAGGGCATTCCGCGCCTCTCAGGCCGCCAAGGTCCAGGCCGACTCCCTAGCTAACGTGAGACAGCAACCTGGAGAGACGCTAAAAGCCTACTTGAGCAGATTTGCAAATATCGCTGCTCGAGCCAGAGACGCCGACGACAGCTCCAAACTCATGGCTATGAGGACCGGGATCCTAGTAGGCGGAGATCTGTGGAAGGATATTCAAAGGAGGGGGGTCAGCTCAGTTAGTGAATTCCTTAACAGAGCCCAAGAGTGGATAAACTTGGAAGAAGCTGAAGCTTCAGCCGCGGGGACCAGCCAGGTCCTCGAGAAGCCCGCTGGGATGGGAACAGAGATCGTAGTAGCGAATCCCGACGTCACGCAGAGTAACCAGCCCGGTGGCGGCAAAAGAAAAGGGAATGGTGAAAACAGCCAGCACGGTCAAAAGAAGAATAAGTCCGTGGATATATTCAAGCCCGTGTTCACAACGTATACCGAGCTCACCCAAACCAGAGAGAATATTTTCCTGGCCAACGCTACGCGAGTCCCCTGGAAAAGACCGGAGCCAATAAAGCACCCTAAGGGAAAGAGAGACGCTTCCAAATTCTGCCGTTTTCATAACGACGTCGGGCACAATACCGACGACTGCAGGCACCTCAAAGATGAAATCGAGACTCTCATCCGAACAGGTCCGTTGGCGCAATACTCGCGGAACAGGGTCCCGACAAGTCGACCCGCTCCGGAGATCCCAGCCAGTCAACCTGGACCTCGGGTAGATCAGGACGTCCTACCCCCCGTGGTCGAGGGAGAGATTTCCACCATCTCTGGAGGACCACACATGGCTGGCACGAGCAAAGGCGCCCAGAAGAGGTATGTGAATGAGTTGAAGGCCCACAATGGAGTGGAGTTCGTCCCGGAACCGCGTCAATCAAAACAACAAAGATTAGAGAAACAACCGATCACTTTCACGGAGGAAAACGCGAGCCATGTCCAATTCCTTCATAACGATCCCTTGGTCGTAGCAGTCCAGCTCGCCAACCGGAGAGTAAGGAGAGTGTTAGTGGACAATGGGAGCTCGGTGAACCTCCTATTCCGTTCCACCTTAGAAAAAATGGGTCTGACCGTCTCCGAGCTGAAGGCAACCTCGATGATGCTATATGGTTTTTCAGGAGAAGGGTTAGCAGCGATAGGAACGATTGAGCTGGTGATCACCCTAGGAGACGAGTCCCGAACAGTGTCCAAACTACTCGAATTCGTAGTCATTGACTGCTCCGCTGCCTACAATGCAATTTTGGGCCGACCTACGCTTGTTGCTTTCGAAGCTATCACGTCCGTCCGGCACCTCGCCATGAAGTTCCCTACTTCAACAGGGGTCTACACTATCAAGGGCGATCAGCTCGCTGCCAGGGAATGCTACAGCATTTCCATGAAGGGAAAATCTAAACCCGGGCAGGTGACGATGGCCATTCAGGATGAAGAGGAATCACAGGGACCCAAGGCGGCTCCTGAGATTGAAAAACCTCAGATTTCCGAAGACGAAAAGCTCGCCCTAAGCGAGGACATTGACCCCCGAGTAGGCGAGGACAGGTCCGAGCTCCAAGCTATTGAAGATCTCGAGGAGGTAGGCATCGATGAACAAAACCCATCACGGACGGTTAAGCTCGGAAAGAACCTCTGCGATAGAAGAAAGGCGGAACTGACTGCGTTTCTGAAAAAGAACCTGGACGTATTCGCATGGTCGCACGAGGACATGATAGGGATCAGTCCGAGCGTAATCATGCACACGCTCCACCTAGACAAAAGCGTCCCTGCCAAGTCTCAAAAGCAGAGGCGTTTAGGGACAACCCGAGCCGAAGCCCTTGAAGAAGAAGTGGCCCGGCTCAAAAAATGTGGTTTTATCCGCGAAGCCAGATTTCCCATTTGGGTTGCCAATCCCGTGTTAGTTCCAAAGCCCAATGGGAAGTGGCGGACCTGTATCGACTTTTCCGACCTGAATAAAGCCTGCCCCAAGGATTGCTTTCCATTGCCAAGGATCGATCAACTGGTGGATGCCACGGCGGGGCACGAGCTCATGTCTTTCATGGACGCGTACTCGGGCTACAATCAGATCGCGATGAATCCAGCAGACCAGGATCATACCAGCTTCATGACCCCGACTAATGTCTATTGCTATAAGGTCATGCCGTTCGGTCTTAAGAATGTCGGGGCTACCTACCAAAGGCTGGTAAATAGAATGTTCGCGGATCAGATCGGGAAAAACATGGAAGTGTACGTCGATGATATGCTTGTCAAGTCAAAGATTGCCAGCAACCACGTCACCGATCTGGAAGAATGCTTTAACATACTGCGAGAATATGGCATGAGGCTCAATCCTCAGAAGTGCACTTTCGGTGTCGCATCGGGGAAATTCTTGGGTTTCATAGTCAATACCCGAGGAATCGAGGCAAACCCCGACAAGATCAGGTCACTGCTCGAGCTTCCTTCCCCCAGGTCGCGGAAAGATGTCCAAGGCCTCACAGGAAGGGTGGCAGCACTGAACCGGTTCATTTCCAAATCGACCGACAAGTGTTTACCCTTCTACAACCTGCTCCAGGGAAACAAGAAGTTCGAATGGACAGTAGAGTGTGAAAGCGCATTCCTCGACCTAAAAATGCACCTGGCTGAGCCACCTGTGCTGTCAAAGCCCAAGGTAGGAGAACCTCTTTTCCTCTACATGGCCGTCACTGAGGACGCAGCTAGTGCTGTTCTGGTGCGAGAAGAGGACCAGGCTCAGAAACCGGTTTATTACATCAGCAAGAGACTCCTCGGAGCTGAGTCAAGGTACCCATTGATGGAAAAACTGGCGTTCTGGCTAATCACGGCCTCGCGAAAACTCAGGCCATACTTCCAGTCCCACTCTGTACACGTCATGACCGATCAGCCTCTAAGGCAGGTTTTGCAAAAGCCTGAAGCCTCGGGACGCTTGCTAAAGTGGGCGGTCGAACTCAGTCAGTTCGAGATTTTCTATACTCCCCGTACTACCATAAAAAGTCAAGCCTTGGCCGACTTCGTGGCAGAATGCGCGGGATTCCATGAGATCCCATCAGAAGACTCACCTCAGGTCGCCTCCTCAAGTTCATCGTGGAAGATCTTCGTTGATGGCTCATCTAACGAGAACGGCTCCGGGGCCGGAATCATTCTGATATCCCCAGAGGGGCATAGATTCCACTCGGCGCTGAGGTTCGGGTTCAAGGCGTCTAACAACGAGGCAGAGTACGAGGCCTTGTTAGCTGGACTTAGGATAGCTAGCGAGCTAAAGGCAAGCTCTGTCCAATGCTTCAGCGACTCCCAGCTCGTGGTGAATCAGGTTCTAGGCGAGTATCAGGCGCGGGGTCCCAAGATGGCCTCCTATTTGGCTAAGGTAAAATCTGAACTGTCTACGTTTGGGAAAGGGTCGATCGAACAGATACCTCGGGAGCAGAACGCCAACACAGATGCTCTCGCCAAGCTCGCCACCTCGGGAGAGATAGAAACCCTGGGGTTGGTGCCAGTTGAGTTCTTGGAGAAACCCAGCATAGACGGAGATCGAGCAGATATTGAAATGATTGACATCAGGCCGACCTGGATGACTCCCATTATTGAGTACCTCGTCGAGGGCAAGTTACCCGAAGGGCGCAACGACGCACGACGAGTCCTTTATCAAGCTCCGAGGTATACGCTAGTCGAGGGGGTGTTGTACCGACGTGGGCATTCCTTACCTCTCCTCCGGTGCGTTCTTCCAAGTGAAGCGAAGGCCATCCTGCAAGAAGTTCATGACGGATTCTGCGGAGATCACACTGGGGGGCAAAGCCTGGCCTTGAAGATCCTTCGGCAGGGTTATTACTGGCCGACTCTGTCCAAAGACTCGATCTCATATGTAAAAAAGTGCGACAAGTGTCAGCGGTTCGCCGTGGTTGCATGAGCTCCTCCGACCGAGCTAAAAATGATTTCGTCTCCCTGGCCCTTCGCCATTTGGGGGATAGATCTAATAGGCGCCCTGCCCACCGGAAAAGGCGGGGTCCGTTACGCCGTGGTAGCCATTGACTACTTCACCAAGTGGGCCGAAGCAGAGTCGTTGGCGACAATAACATCGAAAAAGGTGCTAGACTTCGTGGTTAAAAGCATCATATGTCGATTTGGCCTACCCAAAAAGATCGTCTCCGACAATGGCACTCAATTTGACAGCGACCTGTTCACCGAATTTTGCGAAAGGCACGGAATTGTGAAAAGCTTCTCGTCCGTGGCCTATCCCCAGGCGAACGGCCAGGTCGAGGCTGTCAATAAAACTCTGAAGGCAAGCCTCAAGAAGAGGCTAGATGAGGCAAAGGGGATCTGGCCAGAACAGCTCCCCCAAGTTCTGTGGGCCTATAGGACCTCACATCGGACTCCCACGGGTCACACTCCTTTCTCCCTAACCTTTGGAAGTGAAGCAGTCCTCCCCGTGGAGGTGAAGGTCCTGTCGCACAGGGTCCGGTCCTTCGACCAAGACGGGAACCACGAGCTCCTATGCCACTCCTTAGACTTAGTGGATGAAAGGTGAGAGGATTCACAACTCCAGCTCGCCTGTTATCAACAGAAAATCACTCGCTACTTCAACCCTAAGGTCAAAAGACGTGCCTTTAGCGTCGGTGATTTGGTCTTGAGGAGAGTTTTCCTGGCCGGGAAAGATCCCAAAGAGGGGGTTTTGGGACCAAGCTGGGAAGGACCATACCAGGTCATCGAAGTCATCAAAGAGGGAACTTATAAGTTAGCTCGACTTGGTGGAGGGGCGGTCCCGCGGACTTGGAATGCTATCCACCTAAAGAAATATTATCAATGAGCCATTTGTAAGGCCTAGAAGGTCACCTTCCATGTATAAATAAAAATCAAATGTTTCTCGTTATTTGCAAGTGTAATTTTAAAGTAACAACGAAAGACCCTTTCCCAGTTACATGGGGGGCATATGGTACCTGGATATATCCAGGTCTCCTTAACGACTTAGGTGTTAATTTTTATCTACGGATAAGAGTTATCACAAACTAAGTCCTATCCTGGTCTTAACCAGGTCAGAAAACTTAGAAGTTAACTAAAATTTTTTGACCGTGCTTCTTCTTTAAAGAGCCCGGGATACGGATAAAAGTTGACGCGAACTAAGTTTTTTCAAAATAAGTTCCTGGTCTCAACCAGGTCACAAAACTTAGAAGTTAACTAAAATTTGTTGACCGTGGTTCTTCTTTAAAGAGCCCGGGATACGGATAAAAGTTGACGCGAACTAAGTTTTTTCAAAATAAGTTCCTGGTCTTAACCAGGTCAGAAAACTTAGAAGTTAACTAAAATTTGTTGACCGTGGTTCTTCTTTAAAGAGCCCGAGATACGGATAAAAGTTGACGCGAACTAAGTTTTTTCAAAATAAGTTCCTGGTCTTAACCAGGTCAGAAAACTTAGAAGTTAACTAAAATTTGTTGACCGTGGTTCTTCTTTAAAGAGTCCGGGATACGGATAAAAGTTGACGCGAACTAAGTTTTTTCAAAATAAGTTCCTGGTCTCAACCAGGTCACAAAACTTAGAAGTTAACTAAAATTTGTTGACCGTGGTTCTTCTTTAAAGAGCCCGGGATACGGATAAAAGTTGACGCGAACTAAGTTTTTTCAAAATAAGTTCCTGGTCTTAACCAGGTCAGAAAACTTAGAAGTTAACTAAAATTTGTTGACCGTGGTTCTTCTTTAAAGAGCCCGGGATACGGATAAAAGTTGACGCGAACTAAGTTTTTTCAAAATAAGTTCCTGGTCTTAACCAGGTCACAAAACTTAGAAGTGAACTAAAATTTGTTGAACGCGGATCTTCTTTAAAGAGCCCGGGATACGGATAAAGTTAACTCGAACTAAGTTCATAAAAATAAAGAGATGAATTGTGACCAAATGCATAAAAATATATATGTAAAACTGGCTGAGCAAATTGTCTCGAGGCGGAAACGCCTCACATAAAAAAGAGAATTACAATAGAAAGAGTTCAAAATACTTAAACGAGAAGTGTCCTAAGCCCCATCAGTTGGCCCTTTGGAGGTCGCGGTCTCATCCTGCTCCGCCGCGGCAGAGGCCTCTCCAGTCTCCGATGGAGGAACCTCCTTATTCAGGCGGGATTGAAGCTGCGGCAACAAGAATGCCCAGAGGTCCGGCGGCATGAAAGAAAAGTCCGCGTCCGGATTGTGGGACCAGTAGTGATAGAATAGGTCTTGTAAGGACTGCTCCGATACGACCCGCTCGTCTTTCAGGGCGGCCTGGGCTTCGGCCTTCGCCGCCTCAAGATCTGTCCACGAGGCGGCCAGGGAGTTTTTAAGCTCTTGGTTCTCGGAGCGGATCTTCTCTAGCTCGGATGCGGCCAGCGAGTTTTTAAGCTCTTGGTTCTCGGAGCGGATCTTCTCTAGCTCGGCTTTAGAGGCCGCCAGAGCGTCTCTCGCCTCCTGAGACTCCTGGAGGGCGGTCTGGCGATCAGCTTCCAAACCCTCGAGCTGGGCCTTGGTCCTAACAATGCCTCTGTAGGCGGCAGCAATGCCCTGCAAGAAAAGAATGATAAATTAACAAACTGGAAGGAAAAAGGCGGCGTGTGAGTGTTAAAGCCTTAAAAGAAGGGGGCACTTTACCGTTAAGGTCATGTCCATCGCAGACTCTATAACTCGGACTGGGCTCGTTGTTTCGATGGCCCGGAGCTCCTTCTCCCTGATATTGTAGAAATGGCTGACGGCGTAGCTAGCCGACTCATACACCGTACCCCGGAATGCTTCAGGCATCTTCTCCAGAGCCCGGGGGTCGACCGGGATACGCACGTTCGGGGCTGCCGCGGCCAGATTCCCGACCTCCATTACCCAGTCCTGGGCGGCTAGTGGAGATCGTTGGGGTGGCGGGTGCATGAGCCCTGTCCTGGCGACAGGGAGGTTCGCCCCCGCGACCTGGGATGGCGGGGCTTTCTCCTTCTCCTTAGCCGGGGATTTGGTGGAGGCCCCAGCCAAGCTCTTGGACTCGCGAAGCCTCTTTAACCTCGGCCCTGCTAGGGGATTCCCACCGAACACAACGCCCCGCAGACTATTCCCGGGCTGAGACATCTCTTCTGCCAAGAACAAAAAACATGGTTATTACAAGGTAGCAATCATGCAGAAATAAAGACAAAAGGTCCAAAGGCAATAAGAAAGCAAATACTAAGGGAGCCCTACCCCCCGAGCTGGAAGAGCCTAGGACGATTATCTCGCGAACTGGCGAAGGTTCTAGGTCCGGTTCTGACTCGGGGCTGGACTCTTCTACGTACTGCCTAATCCCCGGAGCATAGATGCCCCTCTGGAGCGCAGGCCACGTGCGTAAGTTGGTCCCGTACTCCTAAAAAATGACCGACCTAAAGGCTAGGGTATTATCTACTACTACGGTACCCTTAGGCCGACTCTCTTGGTTGTCCAGCACGAGCTGGTCAACGCAATGGAGCAAGAGCGTGTCCAGGTCCGGATTCCTTGAGTGACGATGGACGAGCTGCCTAGGGTTGAACCTAACCAGCCGGGGGTCTGCAGTGGCCCTATCTACGTTCTTAAATAAGTAAGAGTTACCTTGACCGGAAGGACCCGCGGCTGCTCCGGATTGGGCCCTCTCCTCGCTCATCCCCTGGGCGACCTCCAAGGTCCTCTTCCTGTTCATCACCAGAGGAACTTCCTCACCTTCTTCCTCGCCTTCGTCGTCTGCGACCTCCTTCGCGACGATCGGTCTGTTGTCGCGAGCTGGGGGAGGCCCCCGGGGCCTTTTCAAATTCAAAGTCTGATTTGGGAAAATCAGCTTGCAGAATACCATCGTCTCGTCCGTTACGAGCGCGCGGTAGTCTTTCTCATTGGGGGGCAAGTTCGCCAGTGTATCGTATTGACCCCCGAGGGTCACAGAATTTTTGGTCCTCGTGTAGATGGCTGCAAGGTTTGTTGAAATCAGAAGTGGAATAAGGGACGAGCTAAAATAAGATAACCGTTAAAAGGCGAGCTAAATCAAGGATCACTTACGAGGACGGTTGAAATAGTGATGATCACAGTTTCGGAACCCAGTTGACATAAAAAACTGGTCTTTGAAGTCGTTTGGATGGCTCGGCAGCTCGATCACTGCTGCTGTGTTAGGGAAGCGGGTTAAGTAATAGAACCCGTCGCCTCGCCCCCGCTGGTCCGAGCTGGCTTTCAGGCAAAAGAAATATAGAATATCAGCAGGAGTGGGGACCTCCCACTCATGCTTTTGGAACAAATACCTCAATCCCGCCAACAGACGGTATGAGTTGGGGGGGAGCTGAAATGGGGCCAACCCCACATAGTTCAGAAAATCAGCAAAATACTGATCCAGGGGGAGGAAGGCCCCTGCCTTGAAGTGTTCACCGCTCCAGGCCGCGAACGACTCGTCGAGCGGCGTGCAGCTCCGCTCCCCATCCGCAGCAGGTCGGGCGATCACGGAGGTCATCCCCAGAGAAATGTTGTGGTTGAGGAAGATTTTGGTGATCTTTGCCTGGCTGGTTATCTTCGAGACGATTCTCTCCGCCTCGAAAAACGCATCAGGGGCCACCTCGGCTTGCTTCTCCACCGCCGGCCCAAAGTGAGGAATTGGCGAGCTGGTCGCCACCGCCTTTCCTTTATCCTGCTGGGAGGACGAACTTCCCACATTCTTCTGTGGCAGATTTCTCTTTGGAGCCATCTGGTCGCCTATCGAACAAAAGAAAACACTTTAGAAAAGGCGACCCAAGCAGGAGAGTGAAGCAAGTATTATGTACACGAGCTGGGGTAAGCCCAGCCCGTGGAGAGTGGTGCCACGCGTTCCAAGGAACACGCGCCTATGCCCTCAACAGATCCCAGATTACTCGGAATTCGTGTGTCAGAGGATTCAGAGTAAAAAATTTCCTTGGGGGGAAAGTTTCAACAGGCAAGGCATGGCAAAACCGCTTTTAAGGCGTATTCCCTGAGCTACCCGGTTTTTGCACCCAAAATTCCTAAGGATCCTACCCAGAAATTGTTCCTAAGGAAGAACCATGGAACCCATATTCTAAGACGATGTCCCATGGCAAGTGTGCCCTAATCTAAGAAGGGCTGTCACCCTCCATATCCGCGCGACGCAGAAAACCTCTGCATGTGGCTACAGTAAATTTTTTTACCTAAGCTACAATGGCATGCTTTAAAAAATAAACAGGGACAGAAGACTTACAGTATATGGTTAGATGGTGAGCGAGGTTGCTGCGCTGGTAGGAGCTTCGTTGGCACAGTGGTCTCCAAGGTTTTGAAGGAACTCGTACGCTTAAGCTTCGTGAACGAAGAAGATGAAAGCAATGGAAATGAGGGTTTTTTTCTTCGGAAGGTCAGAGAAAAGAAGGAAATTTGAGAGGTTTTGAATGGTAAGATGGCCCGTGCGTGGGATGACCACCCCTTTTTATACACGGGAAGGATCACGTGTAAAAGGCCCTTGGGAGACCCTCCACTCGAAATATGAAACGACGGCTGGACAGTAGGCTAGGCCATTTAATGCGGTTCTCGTAGAGTGTACCGTCGCCACCCACGGCATTCCACGTATCAGACGCCTGCGAAAAGCATGGAATGCGAAGGGTTGTGGGAGAAGTCTAAAAGCCCCTACTGTGGTCTCCCATATCTGACGTCATGGACCACGAGCAGGAGCTTGGGGGGCAGATGTACGCCCTGGTTTTCCCACGGGCTGTTTAGCAGGACGAGCTTCGGACTAAACATGATTTAGTCCGAGGCTCCCACAGGCCAGAGGCTCTATTTCCAGGACGGGCCCTTTCTAGCTCGTACTTGTTGCACCAGGAGTTGGGAATAACATCCGGCGACCACGGACGGATGAACTCGGGTTATGAATTGCCCCAGTTGCGAGCTTCTCAGGAAGCTCTGACCCTATGGGAAGTCAACACGCAAGATAAACGTGCATAGTCCTGCCATCACGTGTCCGATATCCCCCTGACTTCTCGGACACGCAGCAGGAACGTGCGTATTCAGACACCCACGGACGAGTTGGGCCGTGCGGCCCATTATCTCCTTCCATACTGATTAGACCACACTTGTGTGTCAGGTTTAGGAATTAATCATGAATATCACAGATTTGATATGACAAATGGTATGGTCACGGGATGACCTCCCTACCAACTTCCAGGTGCCTTCTCCTATAAATATGGAGACCCTGGGAGTTGATAGGGGTTGGAAAAATAGTCTTTTAAGAACTATATACTTTGTAAGCCAATTACCCAGAGAATATCAATAATATTGACTAGTGGAGTAGAAGGATTTTAACCTTCGAACCACTTAAAAACGTGTCTGGAGTCACCTAGTTCTTTTCACAAAGATTTCATATCTGTGACGGTTCTACTTTTAAGTACTAATCTCTTTCTCTTCTTCTCTTAATTATCTGTTGCCGAAGAACCGCGTCAACAAAATGGATTTCAAATGGCTCAAGATCAAGATAAAGTTTTGTACAAACTAACCTCACTTTTGAAGACTTAGTTGAACATATTTATGAAGTTATAGAAATCGATCGCAACCTCTTCGATATATAATTAACTAACAAGGCAACAAAGATGGTGGAAATTGAACTGATTGCAATAAAGAATAGTGGAGACATTGTTAGTTTCTTGACATGGAAAGAGCTTGATCTGAATCCATTATGTGTGAGTTTGATAAAGAAAAATGCACTCACTAAGGATAAACTTGTTACTAATATTGATTCTATTGAAAATGTTGATTCTATTGCAGACCTTTCTAGTGATGATAATTTTGATGATGCTGGTTTAAACGATGATAACGATGTTGGTTTAGATGATGATGATGATGATGATGACAAATACGGTGATGTTGAAGAGGGGGAAAGAAACAATATTGATGTTGGTCTTGTTGAGGTAAATTTGAATGTCTGATGTCATGAAAATAGAACTTTTGATGATTACTTTGATGGTGCATACATATGTAATGTTCCTGATTCTAGTTCTGCACCTCACACCGTTGAAGAAAACCATGGTCCACTTCCTCATGAATGCCATGATGATCATTGTAATGAAACAAGTCATGTTAGTAGTACACCAAGCTCAAATACAAGTGATGTTGGTTTAGATGATGATGAAGATGATGACAAATACGGTGATGTTGAAGAGGGGGAAAGAAACAATATTTATGAAGGTCTTGTTGAGGTATATTTGAATGTCCCATGTCATGAAAATAGAACTTTTAATGATTACTTTGATAGTGCATACATATGTAATGTTCCTGATTCTAGTTTTGCACCTCACACTGTTGAAGAAAACCATGGTCCACTTCCTCATGTATGCCATGATGATCATTGTAATAAAACAAGTCATGTTAGTAGTACACCAAGCTGAAATACAACAAGTATTGTTGAAGACGTTTTTTTGTGTTAGTTAATATTTTGTAGATAAGAAAGAGTTGAAGATGAAAGCACACATGCTTGACCTCGCCATTAATATTAAATGAATAGGGAACAAAACGAACACAACTCATCAACAAATTAACCCATGGTGTGGCAAAAACAAGTTTGACCATGACCATCTCTAAGAAAGACCATTCAACTCGGTCATATGTCTTACTTATATCCAATTTCATTACTGAAAAACATTTCTTTCCCTGGTTAAGTGCACATAAGTGCACATGTATTCTAAAATTAATGCAAATTATGCAATGAATGTCCCAAAGTAGAGATTTGTATTTTTCATCTAATGCTCTACGATTCAATGCAATATTATTTTGTATATATGTGATTTCGATGCTTCAAAATAATCCAAAAAGAGTCAAACCTACTACTTTGGAAGGTTGAAATTATATCATGACCTTCCCTAGTAGTTTTACTAGGATATCCACCACTCAATCTTTTAATCATCAAGTGATGGTTGGTAAACAAAATTTTATTTGAAAAATATTAATTATAATCCAATAATGACGATGCAACGCCCTGGATAGCCAAGACCGCTACACTGTGTATTTATAAAGGTGCAAGACTTGCTAATCAAGCCAATCAGTTGCAAACGTGATTGCTAAAGTCATTAATGTGCTAGGGTTAAAAGGTTTTGGTCTCAAAAGATACTTTCCATATAATTAAACATTTTACACATGGGATCCCAAAAGAAATAGCGTTTAAAAGCCTGTTTACAAAATTTCCAGTGTACAGACAACCACCAGCCTTTCTAAAGGCAAAACAGAAGTTTATGGTTTTCCTGTCCCTGTCTCCCCTCAACCGTGGTGGCTGAGCAGTTGATCATGTACATTCTGCTCTCAAAGCTCTCCAAATCAGGGATGATCAAACTTGCCCTTGTCTTTACCTACACCACGAAGCACCCATGAGCCAAGGCCCAGCAAGAAAACATATCATATTACATAACAAGCAATAATAACATTTGGATAACCCTTTAAGCATGTTCATACACCCAACATACCACAATAATCACAAAGCATGAAGATTCAACCAAAAACTCAACTAATCATCACCCAGCTAAATAGCACAACAATCCACCAATCAATATTAACAAGCAAATCACATAATAATCAGGGTCGACACCTTAGGTCACACCCTCTCTTTACCCCACTGACTCTGGCCCGCTTAAACCGAGCTCAGTGCATAATAAGCTGTCCTCAGCTACCAGTGGCCGAGTCACGCCCTATGCACTAGTGTAAACTTTGGCACTCTTAGGCCATTGGTTTGTTGTTTACATGGCATAGTGCCATCCTTTACAAGGCATACAATATAGGGAACCCTTAGTCCCATTATAAATCCACAACCGGGTGCAGTTTTCTTACCTTTAATTCCCAAGTTTACTGATTACGAGCGACGCCTCTCGAGCACGATCTGCTTCCCGAGCCCTAGCTTAATACCTAGTCACAACCAAGATGGGGAGTACCATTAATAATCGCGTTAATATTTTCGGATGGAATTCTAGCTTCCGGGACATCGAATTCCACCAAACACGGTGGTGGATTCGATCCCAAGCACCCTAGGTTAGGTTCCTGTGCTTTAAACCTCCAAAAGATCAAAAATACCCTAAAAGGTTGCGGCCCTTGAAACCCAGCCGCGGCCCGCCCTTGAAACAAAGGCTAGGCCTCTCTGAAGATAGACACACACTGCGACCTTGCCCTGTGGCGCCGTGGCGCTTCCCCACTGCAAAGCCTCCTTGGCTCTTCCTTGCTTCGCAGGGCCGCGACACTCTAGAACAGAGCCGCGGCCCAGCCCTTCGTGCCCAGAAAATCCACCATTCCTAACATCCTAACCTTGCTCAAAACCACCCTAATTCCAAAACCCATTGATCACAAGACTTTTAACATGATTCTAGCAACATATTCCAACAGAAACCTAGCTTAAAATTTCAGACAACCTGATCACAAGACTTTTAACGTGATTTTGGGCCGTTACAGACGATATGCACTTTATTTAGCTTTAATTATTGGACCTTTTTTTTGGACATTTTCACAATTTTAGACCGGCGGTAACGCCCTACTACCTTAGAGCCGTTACTAAGTGAGTTTAAAATGTGCAAATAGCTCACTCTGACGAGGTTTTAATAATAAAAGTGTGACTAAATAGGAATATAGGCTGTAATCTTTAAAAGTACTCTAACTCGTTAAAAGTTTAAAAGTTTAACATTCGGGATCCCAAAATGAGGTTTGCAAAATATTTACAATTCAAAATAGGTTTACAGATGACTAATTATAAAAAACATAGTTTAATATAGCCATTTCTCAAAATGCCCCCAACCAAAGCAGTCGGCCAGGCCAAACATGTACGCGCCGCCCCTACGCTCTCCGTACTCATGGCTGGTTGACTTTCTCTTTGCCCTTACCTGCAACACAGAGCACCCGTGAGCCGAAGCCCAGCAAGAAAACTCATACAACATATAACATATGCATGTCATACAATCACTATAGCAGACAACTCACAGTTAATCAGATAATCATAAGATTTAAACACATATACGGCCATGCCATCCCAGAAGCGTTACCGAAGCCTGGGTTCTCGGTCCACACCGTAAGGATATCCCATGTACCCACTGGGGTCTCACCCTAACCATAAGCACTCCACGTGCTAAGTGATATTCCCGGCCCCACTGCCGTTCTCGGCCTTCGCCGTTCTCGGCCCCTCGCCGTTCTCGGATCCTTCGTCGTTCACGCTACTATATCCACACATATAGCATACTTAAACAACATTCAGGCATATAATAACTCAAACAAAACTACATCCTAACAGTAATGTAATCTAGGGCCGTGCCCTGCAACAACGCTATGGGCCCATGCCCTGATCCACGGGTGTTACAATTTTCTTACCTGTATCCCGAGCTTCACAATGCACCAAAGCCTCAAGCACGGTCCTCTATCTCGAGCCTCTCCGAAGACCTAGTCACAACACATATAAAAAATCATTTAATACTAACCAATCCAAAACCACTTCCCGGGACCAATCCCACACTCTCGGAATCCCCAAATTCCTAAAACAATACATCGGAAGCATCCCTCGAACCCCCGGAGAAAAAGCCTAAAATTGCAAAATTCCTTGTTCTGAAAATAGCCTAGCGCCGCGGCGCCCAGCAAGTCAGAGAGCATCCCCCATCCTAGAAGCAGCCTCGCGCCGCGGCGCCAAAGAACAGGGCCGCAGCGCCCCTTCGCGAACCTCGAAATCTGGGTTTTCTCCTGCGTTTTTCCCGAGCCAAAACACCTCCTACTCAACCCAAACACATATCTAAACCCCAAAACCAATTTAAAACCCCAGATAAACCATCTAACAACCTTTAAACATCATCCACAAGTATAGATACATAATCACTTCCATAAATCACACTTGATTCCAAATTTCAATAGTTCAAACCAGTAAGTTTAGAAATTCAAACCAAAGCCTACAAAAATCTAAACCATACTTCAAATTCCTTAAGCCACAACAGAAAAAAACTTCATAATTGCACAGAATCCTTACCTCAAGTAGAGAATTCAACCTTAAACTCCCTTGACTCCAGCTCCAAGCTATGCCCTCTGATTTCACAAGCTGAATTCCCAAACAAGCCAGCCACAAACCATTTTTCAATTCCAACCTAAATTCTATAGAAACTACTAAAAACATAGAGATTCCAGAGATGAAACTTACCTCTGACCAATCTTGATTCTTGTTTGGCTTCAATTGCTTCAAATCACCTTGATTCCTCTCCTAAATCTAAGAATTCCCAATTCCCTTCCTTTCTTCCTTTTGCCCTTAATTCTCTTTTTCTTTTCAGCACAAATTGAATTGCCCAAGTGAAATAACGTGAATGATTTTTCCCTTAGCTGAAGTAATCTAAATCCCTGCCAAAAGACCACTTTGCCCTTCCATCTATTTCCCCTTCTAACTAAACCTCAAGGCCTTTTCTGTCATTCCTACTTTCTTACAATTCTACCACTTCTTTCTTCTAAACTTTTTACTCTCAACAGTTACTAATAGTTACTCAGGTTACTCAATCTCCAATAACCACTAATTCTCAACTCAACTTACAAAATTCCCAAAGTACCCATAGGCTCCTCTCGAGCTGGGTATAAAATCTCGTTGTGACTTTTAAGTTAACTAGCTCCCTAGGACCGTCTCGGCACGTGCATCACATTAATATCACCACATCCACGTGGTACAAATCACATAATACAATTATCATATTTATGCCCTCAGCGGGCTGGAATTACCAATTTACCCCTAACATACCAACGGGGTCCACATGCATATTTATACCACCTAAACATGCATTCTAATCACATATTCATTCAAATTCATATATTATCATGTTAATTCACTTATTGCCCTCCAGGCACACTAATCAAGGTCCTAAACCTTATTAGCAACTTGGGGTGTTACACCGGCAGTCAAAATTTCAGACAACTTGTCGAAATTTTGAAATAGGCAGTCTAAATATCAAGCTACATGTCGAAATCATTAGACAGGCAGTCAAAAATTTGGATAGCCTGTTGAAATATTGATACAATTATTCTAAATTTTAGACTGTATGTCAAAAATGATACATAACCTCTCAAAATTAATAATAACCCGTCGAACTATAAGATGATTGACTGTCATGAGCAACTCCTAACATCAACAAATCCCACCTTCTCTCAAGAAATTCCACTAACTTCAAAAGACCTTCAAGAATTTCCTTAAGTGTGTTCTTTAAAGTGACCAAAAGTGAGAGTGAGAGGGGATGAACGTGAATATGCAAGAGTGTTTAGCCCAAAGCCCCATCTTGACTTAGTCCCAAATCCAAAATGACTTTTTTGCTCCTAAGCAAACTCAATCCCAAAACCAAACTCGTCTAAAATATCGATAGCTAGTCTTAAATATCGATAGTCTGTCTAAAAATTTCGACACCTCGTCTGAAATTTTGAGAGTCCGTCTAGCCATAACGTTGGGGGGCAACCCAGGCAGCAGAACATCTTTGATCGGCTAGGAGTTAGCGAGCAGAGATACAGGGATGACGATTTAAGGGACGTCCTCAACGACCATCGGGAAAGGCATGATGAGTACGCTCCCCCGATTCTGGTCGGCCATGCGGGTTTAGGCTCAGAGTGATGCTCTAAACCAGGCAGTACAAAAACTGGTCAGGAGACGGACGTCCCATATAGAGTACGATAGGAGGAGGGGCACTCCCTTTGTACAGAGGATTGCTGCGGCTGAAACCCCCAGTAAATTCAAGATGCCAACATTGCCGAACGTTGATGGGTACAAAGACCTAGTATCTCACGTTAACAAGTTTGAGATACAAATGGATATATAGAACGTGTCAGAAGATGCCCGCTGCAGGATCTTCCCCGCGACACTATCTGACACCGTCCAGGAGTGGTTCTTTAAGTTCCCTCCTGCTAGTATAGTATCTTGGGAGATGTTCGTGAAGGAATTTTATGGACAATTCTATGTTGGTCGCGTACACCCCACAGAGGCTAACCAACTGGTCGAGATACGCCTGAAGGAGGGAGAGCCCTTAAAGGAATATGCCCAGCGCTTCATGTGAGCAGTAGCTGGAGCCAAGAAAGTGGGTGATGAAGGAAAGATAATGGCCCTGACTACTGGGGTTAGGCGCCATTCACCCCTCTGGAGTAACCTAAGAAAGAATGGGGTAAGGAATACCCAAGAGTTTTTGGATCGGGCTGATCGATATATCAAGCTCGAGGACGCGATTTCCAGTGAGGGGAAATCGCCAACAAAAGACAAGGGGACAAAGGAAGAACTCGCCAAGGCTGCCAACGGGTCGGAGAAACCCAATGGAAACGACAAAGGCAATGGGAATGACAATGGTAGGAATGGTGGAAAATGGGCAAGCAATGAACCCTCAGCTTCTGAGAATAAAAGCCCGAAGGGAAATTGATACGAGCTGAGATTCACCAACTACAATGCACTTGTCGAAATTCGAGCAAAAGTCTACCAGGAGACTAGCTCCAACGTGCCTTATAAATGATGCGTATTGGGAAATCGGCGGGAAGCAAGGGAATGCTACAACGCCTTGATAACCAAAGCAAAGAAAGGTATGTCGAGAGATGTTCCCGGAAAGGAGTTGCAAATGGCATTGATGTTCAGGCCCAGTCAGGTGATAATGTCACCAAATAGGGCATTGCCCAAAGGGAGGATAGAGACTTGGATCCTCGCTTTGGGGGTTTTTAGGAAGAAATAGGACCCATCGAGGACCTTGAAGAGGTCCAACTCGATGAAGAAAATCCGAACAGGGTTGTGAATTTCGGTAAAAACTTAGCGACAACAACAAAACAAGAACTGGTGGAGTTTTTGATGAAGAACCAGGAAGTCTTCGCCTGGTCGCGCAAAGACATGGTTGGAATAGACCCTGAAGTCATCAGCCATGTCCTGAACATCGACAAGAGTTTTCCACTGGTGCAACAGAAAAGAAGGCTGCTCGAAAAAGATAGATCAAAGGCCCTAAAAGAAGAAGTCGAGAAGCTGAAGGAGAATGGGTTCATCAGGGTGGTGTTTTATCCATCATGGGTCCCTAATCTCGTACTAGTTCCCAAGCCGAATGGCAAATGGCGAACATGCATGGATTTCACAGACCTTAATAAAGCCTACCCTAAAGATTGTTTCCCACTCCCTAGAATTAACCAACTGGTCGATGCCACTGCAGGGCACAAGATTCTCTCATTCATGGATGCATACTCCGGATATAATCAGATTAGTATGCACCCACCTGATGAGGATCACACTAGCTTTCGGACTGACACCGGACTTTACTGTTATAAAGTAATGCCCTTCAGTTTGAAAAACGATGGTGCAACTTACCAGCGACTGGTCAACCACATATTTAGGGAGCTAATCGGCAAAAACATGGAGGTTTATGTCGACGACATGCTGGTTAAGTCGAAAAAGGCAGAAGGGAATATAGAGGATTTGCAAGAATGCTTCAACATCTTGAACAAATATCAGATGAAGCTGAATCCCCTCAAATGCTCCTTCGGGGTATGATCAATAAAGTTCTTGGGATTTATAGTTAACTCGAGAGGAATTGAAGCTGATCCCAAGAAGATCAAAGCCCTGATCGATATGAAATCTCCAGCAAAGATTAAGGATGTTCAAAGTTTGATCGGAAGAATTGCCGCTCTTAGTAGATTTATTTCGAAATCAACGGACAAGTGCGTTCCATTTTTTAATCTACATAGAGGCAACAAGAAATTTGAATGGATGGAGGAGTGGGAGCAGGCTTTCCAAGCATTGAAGACTCACATGGTGCAACCACCCATTCTATCAAAGCTGGTCGATGAGGAAAGTTTTTTTGTCTACTTGGTGATTACAGAATATGTTGCTAGTGTTGTCTTAGTAAGAGAAGAAGAAGGCGTCAAGATTGCTATTTATTATGTGAGCAAAAGGCTACTTGGAGCGGAACTGCGGTACCCACCTATTGAAAGGTTATCCTATTGCTTAATTTTGGCTTCTAGGAAGCTGCAGCCTTACTTTCAAGCTCACCCAATCACAGTTTTGGCCGACCAGCCTCTACGGCAAGTTCTGCAAAAGCTAGAGGCCACGGGCAGATTTTTGAAATGGGTGGTCAAACTTGGGCAGTTTGATATCTCTTACTTGCTACGAGTAGCGATAAAAGGGCAAGCCCTGGCTGACTTCATTTCAAAGTTCACTGAACTTCCAGATAGCGAGTCTCAAAACCAACCTCCCTCATGGAAGTTATTTACAGACGACTCCTCCAATGAACATCACGCAGGGGTGGGGGTGATCCTGATTACGTCTGAAGGGCATTGATTTCAATGCGCAATCGGGTTTGACTTCACTGCTTCCAACAACGAGGCTGAGTATGAAGTGTTGCTCGTTGGGTTACGATTAGCCAGGGACATGAATATAAAGGTACTTGACATCTACAGTGACTCTCAGCTTGTGGTAAATTAAGTCATGGGAGAGAACCAGGTCTGAGGTTTAAAGATTGTTGCTTATTTTAACAAGACAAAGGATCTATTGGCGCAGTTTGACAAGTACACCCTTCAGCAAGTACCTCGCGACCAGAATTCAAACGCTGATGCTTTGGCCAAGTTAGCAAGTGCGAAGGATGCTGATACTCTGAACATAGTGCCAGTTGAACGGCTATCTGTGCCAAGCATCCAAGTAGAGGAGACCACTCTGGTGATCCAGGTGGCAGATACATGGATGGCACCATACAAAGAGTATCTGACGCAAGGCGTGTTACCAACGGACAGAAACAAAGCTAGGACCCTTCAGCGGCGAGCTGCTAGGTATATCCTGGTCGATGGAATCTTGTACCGAAGGGGATACTCAATGCAACTCCTAAGATGTATTTCGAAAGAGAAGGCCAAGGAATTGATAAAAGAGGTACATGAAGGCTTTTGCGCGGACCACGCTGGGGGGCAAAGCTTGTCAAAAAAGATCCTGAGGCAAGGGTATTTCTAGCCAACAATGAATGAAGACTCGATGGAATTTGTATGGAGGTGCGAATAATGCCAAAGGTTCTCCGAAATCCCGCGAGCATCCCCTAATGAACTGAAACAAATGCAAAGTCCGTGACTGTTTACAGTGTGGGGTATAGATTTAATTGGATCTTTGCCCACAGGAAAGGGCGGCGTCAAGTATGCTGTGGTTGCCATCGATTACCTCACTAAATGGGCTGAAGCCGAGCCACTGGCAACCATAACGACCAAGAAGGTGTTGGACTTTGTGGTTAAGAACATCGTTTGTCGCTGGATTGCCAAGGAAAATCATCTCAGATAACGGCATGCAGTTTGATAGTGATTTATTCAGGGACTTTTGTGAACAACATGGGATTATCAAGAGCTTTTGTTTAGTCGCTCATCCCTAAGCAAATGGACAAGTCGAAGCAGTCATTAACCTGAAGTCGAAGCAGTCATTAACCTGAAGAAAAGACTAGAAGAAGCTAAGGGGGCATGGCCAGAACTATTGCCTGAAGTCCTATGGTCGTACAGAACTTCCCACCGAACAACAACAAGCCATACTCCATTTTCTTTCGCTTATGGGTATGAGGCTATGTTGCCTGTTGAGTTAGATCCACCCTGGCATCACAGAATAACGTACGATCAAGGCTCTAACAGCCAACTAGTGATGGAATCCCTGGACTTGATTGACGAAAAGCGTGAGCAAGCCCAACTCCGAGTAGATGCGTACCAGCAAAAATTCACCTGGTATTTCAATTCTAAAGTGCGTGAAAGAAAATTCAATATCGGAGATCTAATACTGCGAAGAGTTTTCTTAAACATCCGCAACCAGGTTGCTGGAGTACTTAGACCAAACTGGGAAGGATCATACCAGATTGAAGAAGTCCTCCATCCAGGCACCTATAAACTTGCTCGCTTAAATGGAGATCTTGTTCCTCGCTATTGGAATGGAGAACACCTACGCAAGTACTATCAGTGAACAATTATTCTTAAAGAATTGGCTTGTATCAATTTTACTTTTTACAAGTTATGAAAAAGGGTTGGTCATTTTGCGTGACTGATCGCTTATAAGCGTAAGATCTCATTGATCACTCGTATAGGCACGTTTTGTCCTTTTAATGCGAGAAATATAGGGACTGTGCACAGCCAGTCATTCTTGCCAATTATTGTATTTATTACAAGTATTTGCTCATTACATGTGTTGTTTTGCGGTATTATCGTTTTAATTCATTTGCTCCTCGCAATAATGTTCGAACAGGTTTTGGTCAAGGCAAGTGACTAAGGACCTAAAGCTCCTCAATCACTTGGGGGGCATATAAGGCATCTAGTAAGCAAAGCATATCGAAAGGTATGTAGACACATGAGCAAAACAAGTGAAAGCATGCTAGGGTACTTAGAGTATTTTTTAAACTTTTGTATTTTGTTAAACCAAACCAAAGTACTATGCTAAGTTCGGTCATGCGAACAAATGTTATAATAAAATGCAAATATTATAATATCAAAATGAATTCTTTTATACTGCGAGCATTGACTGTTCGGATGTAATTGTTCAATAAAAAGAGAAAAGCTACCCGTGCAGCAATGAAAGTTAAAACATAAAATTGTTTTTACATCATGGCCCGTAGGTCATGTAATTCAAAAATAAAAAGATAAAGTTATGAAGTAGCCGGGGGATCCTGTGGTGATTTCTGCTGCTGATCGACTGCATCTCCAGCTTCTTCTCGGGCGCCCTCGATACCGGTCCCTAAAGAAATATCTGGAGACCTTGGAATTGTTTCCTCTTCCAGATGAGCAACACACCTAGCCAATTCCGCCTCTCTGATATGGTCTGGAAGATAAGAGAAATTAGCATTGGGGTTGTTTTTCTAGAACAAGTAGATACACTCGGACGCCGCTCCTTCATAGTCTTCAAGGTCGCAGGCATACTGTTCCTCCAGTTCAGCAACTTCCTTGCTGCTTATCTCCAGCTTATCATGAAGCTTGTGGGCTTCCCGATAATTTATAAGTGAAGTCTCGTTATACTACTCCTTGGATGCAGTGATCTTGGCAATGCTCGCCTCCTTCTTTTTCAGCTCTTCTTCAAGAGAAGCGATTTTGGCCTCAGTCACTTACTGTGCCTCGAGGTGCTTTGCCTTAGCCTCCTTGAGGGTCTCGGTAAGCTTCGCCTCGGCCTCCTTAATGGCATCAGAATGCTTCGCCTCAACCACCTTCAGCCGCTCAGCATGCGTAACTTCAATCACCTTGAGTTGCTCGGTGTATTGAGCCTCAGCAGCACTAAGCTGATCGCAAAGTCTCTTTTCGAATTGAGCGGATAGCGTCCTTGAGCAACGCCAACCAGAAGTCATGGTAAGAACTCCATGCGATCAGAAAGAGATAAAGTTGTTTGTAGGGGTGAATCGACAAGAAAATTCATAAAGTATAATAAAGAAAGCAACTTACGGCAAGCACTTCGTTCAGTGCGTGGTTGAAGACTTGGTCAACCGCCATGGAGCCTGTCTCCTGAATCGCCTCCCGGCTACAGCGGTGCTTCGTTATTCTAAACAGCCTATCTTTTGCTGAGTTGAGCACCACACCCGTGAGGTCATCTCCCGAGGCTTCTTCCCAGCGACCAGCCGACTGCTGGACGGTGGATGTTGGAGGCGTAAGGTCGACTGGAGCTGGAGGAGGAGTCTGTATGATCGGAGACGGGGAGTCTGGTTTTATTGGAGTTGGAGGAGTTTCCTCCCTAGCAGGAGCTAGTGGAGGATTTGTCTACTTCGTTGGAGTAGACACAGGAGGGTCGTCTGTTCGAGATTTCTTCGCAGGGGGATTGCTGCAGCCCTCCCCAGACTGGCGCTTGTGGGACTTTTTCTTGCTCATTGATTTGGTGTACAAGTCAAAAGCATGTTCGGCAGGCATGTCTGTAAAAAAGAAACAAGAGAACAGTCAGTCAATATAATAAAATGAACTTGCTAAACTTAGGAAACTAGGGCAGAGAAATTGAAAGTATAATACCCAAGCTATAATCGCTGGTCGCTACACTATTTACTTTACTAGTGCTACACTCACTCTCTGGCCTGAAGAAGTCTAAATTTAAAGTAGGTGGGTATTTAATATTGCCATCCCTGTCGAAAAGGTGATAGCGAATAGGCAGACTATCTAAAAGCAAAAAATCAGTACTGTTCTCGTCCGACGACTCAAGGATAGGCTCTGAGGTCTTCTTCTTGCCCTTCCCTGGAGGGACCGGTGCAGCAACAGGTAGTGGGGGGCCTGTTAGTTCGTTAATGGTCACCCCTGTTGTCTTCCTCAGTGGAGGTTGTGACAGATCTTGTTGTTGCTCGGGGACTTCAGTGCCAGTAGTACTCCCTGCAGTAGATACCCTCACATCCTGGTGAGGCGCCAGAAGGCCAACCAGCCTCACATTGGCCTCGGTGACCAGTTGTTTGACACTTTTCTCTATGTCGGTCATGTTGGCCAAAAGGGCTGATCGGACCTCCATGTCTGGAGTAGGAGCTAGTCACAGCCATGGGCCTGAAATACACTAAATCTCTAAGGAAATGCAGGAAGAATAAAGGAAAATAATAAACGACCAGGAGTGCAAAGGTATTACCTCCTTGTGTGAAGGCCAAGTTGTTTGCGACAATATCGGTAGTCAGAAAGTATTCCAGATGGTACTTCCCCACGTTGGATATGAAAGTAGTACCACTCAGGAAAGTGCGCGTCTTTCCTGGTGGCAGAAATGGAAGAACCCCATGTTTTCTTGGTTGGGGTTGGATTTTAGGTCGAACAGGTAGTTGACCTCATGTGGCGTGGGGACCGGACACTTCTTGTGACTATAAAGGATATAGATTACAGAGAGCATTCTATATCCATTTGGGGTTATTTGAAAAGGAGCGACCCCAAAATAATTGGCCACTCCTTGGAAGAAAGGATGAAGAGGCAGGATCGCTCCTGGCTCGATGTGATACCTCGACCAGGCACTATATGCGCCTCCAAGCGAATTCGCCCATTGGTCTCTGGTGGGTTGGACTAGGATCACCCCAGGGAGCCCGTACTTCTTGATATAATTAGCGATCATCCTAATCGTTACTCGACTAGGAGGGGCGACATACCACTCGACATCTGGTCAAATGACGTTTCTAAGTTGGGCTTGAGCTTGGATTCCTAGATCGGGAGTACTCTTAGCTCTACCGCTGGTCGAGGGAATTTCTGCATGAGGGGCAGGCTGGTGTTCAGAAATTTTTGATGTTTTCTTTTTCTGGGCAGTGGATTTTACTCTACCCATGGCTGAAAGGTTTGAATGAGGTCTGTTAGGTGGAGTTCGAGAAAAAGGGATGTACGGAATGAGTAACAATGGTTGTTCTTCATCCACGAGCAGTTGAGCAAGCAGGTCGTCATCAATTGGTCTCTCACCTCCCCACAGATCTTGCATCAAAATCTGCGAACAAAAAAGGGGAGATGAGAACTTGGAGTCTAAAGACTTGTGTTGAAAGTGAGAATAGCGTTGCTCTCATATAAAAGTTAAGCTTTTATACGACCAGCAGTATTCTAGCAAAAACACTAAGTCTCTTATGAGTAGTTTGAGAAACAAATTAAAAAGCAGAAGTAAAAAAAATTTTAGAGAAAACTTTTTCGACTCCGAGAGGGTGGGAAAAACCCAGTTTCTCAATTAGCTTAAAAATCAAATTTTTACTTCGATTTTACGCCCTAAATCTACAATCTCGACTACCAAACTGACTCCTAACTCCAATGAAATGTTATTTCGATACCTTATCAAGCATCAATCAATATGCCCATTAACCCAAGACAGTTTCATTCAAGAACAATCAAGAACTTAGATATGAAACAAATAAAAAACGATTTTGCATGGCAACTCAAACGACTAAAAGGTTTGTAAAACTTACTTGGATGAAAGGTGGAGTATGAAAATGAAAGCTTTGAGCGTCTGAACGGAGGTTCCTTAGATTAGCAGCAGGAGCTTCTGGGATTACTTTTGATCCCATAAAAGAAGTAATCATGAGATTACTTTTTTCAAAGTATGGGGAAGTGTAATAGCCGTCAGACAAGCTTTTGGGAAAGTCGAACAGACGTGATTGGACATGATTGGTCACTTTTTTCAAGAAGGCATGAGCGACTTTGACAGATTTGGTGGGGTAAGCGAAGAGTCAGTTTCCTAAGTTTACTTTTGGTCGCAGTAAAGTAAACTTGGGGGCAAATGTTTACCCAAAAACGGCTGCTTATGATGTGGCAGGTATTTTCTCACATGTGGATGACACGTGGAAGGATTGACATAAGGCGGTGTTGTTCGATTATCGACCAGCGGCACATTGCATCCTCAAGACTGACTATTAGGTACGACCAGGCTGGTCGTATGATTCAGTTTATTCCCTTATAAGATTGTGATCATGTGATAATTACATTTATTATTTCATCTTTATTACCTTGATACACGGATATTAAGGAGAGTTAAGGCCCAATGGCCCATGTAACCCCCCTTAAGCCTATAAATATGATGAAATAGCTTAAGGAGGGGACTTTTGATCTTTTAAGCTTTTTTCTGAATATTGAAAGAGAGAGCGCATAGTGAAATTATCCATCGTCTTGTTGTAATTCTCCAGAAATTTGTGAAACTCAAGAACCCTAGTTCTTTGATCACGATATTGGGATTCAATATTAATAATAGCACTAAGTGGACGTAGGTCATTACCATTCATTGGGGCCGAACCACTATAAATTGTTAGTGTTTCTTCTTTACCATTAGATTAAACTCTTAATTGTCATCTCATTTCCTATCGTAGTTTTGACTCCGTTTCATTGGCCAAATCGAAAGTCAACATGAACATGATCCATTAATTTGGCGATAAGGTCCTCGGACCAGTCTCTTGTTTGGATCGTATGGGTCGATAGGTTCCTTAAGAACCAGCATCAAACATGATCCATCAATTTGGCGACAAGGTCCTAGGACCTGTCTCTCTTGTTGATCGTGTGGGTCAATAGGTTCCTCAAGAACTAGGATTGAACATGATCAAATAGTTTGGCGACAAGGTCCTAGGACCTGTCTCTTTTTTGGATCGTATGGGTCGATAGGCTCCTCAAGAACCAAGATTAAACATGATCCATTAATTTGGCGACAAGGTACTCATACCAGTCTCTTGTTTGGATCGTATGGGTCGATAGGTTCCTCAAGAACCAGGATCAACAATGATCCATTAATTTGGCGACAAGGTCCTCGGACGAGTCTCTTGTTTGGATCGTATGGGTCGATAGGCTCCTCAAGAACCAAGATTGAACATGATCCATAATTTGACGACAAGGTCCTAGAACGAAATTTAAAGAATTAAGTGAAACTTAAGAAATTAAATTCATTCATTTATTGAAGCACAATGGCTATTACATAGATAATTTGAAAATACTACATTTGCAAATTAAAACTTGTGTCGCTGCTGAAAAACTTCACCGATAGTATGGGCGGAGGTGTTTTCCATTCCAGTAGGATTTTATTAGTTCTCCATTCAGTCGAGCTATCTTGTTTGTCCCTGGTGGGATCACCTCCTCCACAAGGTATGGCCCTTCCCAATTAGATCCTAGTACCCCTGCTGTAGTTTCCTTAGTGTATAGGAACACCCTCATTAGTACTAAGTCTCCAACTTGGAATTTTTGATCTTTCACTTTGGAGTTGAAGTATCTAGCCACTTTTTGTTGATGTGCTGCTACTTTGAGACTTGCCTTTTCTCGTCTTTCTTCGATTAAATCGAGCGACTCTTCTATTAGTTGATGGTTCCTCCCTTGATTGTATGTCTCTTATCTATGCGATGGGGAAGTGAGTTCAACTGGAAACATGGCTTCATGACCAAACACCAAAGAGAACGGGGTATGGCCTGTCACCATTTGAGTCATCCTTTGATGTGACCATAGGACCTCCGGAAGTAATTCTGGCCAGGCTCCTTTGGCTTGTTCAAGGCGTTTCTTTAGAGTGTTTTCGATAGTCTTGTTCACTGCTTCTACTTGACAATTAGCTTGGTAGTGTGCTACCGAGGAAAAGCTCTTTGTGATTCCATGACTCGTACAAAAGTCGGTGAACATATCACAGTCGAATTGAGTCCCATTGTCCGAGAATATCTTCTTTGGTTGACCAAATCTACATATCATATACTTCACCACAAAGTCTATGACTTTCTTCGAGGTTATTGTGGTGAGCGGTTCTACTTCAGTTCATTTGGTGAAGTAGTCTATAGGTACAACAACAAATTGGACTCCTCCCCTTCCTGTTGGTAGCTTTCCAATCAGGTCGATTCTCCATATAGTGAAGGGCCAAAGGCTTTGCATTTGTGTTAGTTCATTAGGTGCTGCTCGAGGTATCTTGGAGAGCATCTAACACTTGTGGCATCTTCTGACATACTCCAATGATTCTTCATTCATCATTGGCCAAAACTATCCTTGTCTTAGGATTTTCTTTGATAGGCTCTGCCCCCCAGCATGATCTCCACAAAAACCCTCATGTACCTCGATCATTAACAGATTTTACTGGTCAGGTGTAACGCACCTTAGCAGTGGTAGGGAGTACCCTCGTTGGTATAGGAACCCTTCAACTATCATATATCGTGCAGCTTGTCTCACCAATTTCCTTGGTTTGTTTTGATCACTGAGTATTACTCCTTGGTTGAGATAGTTAATAATAGGGATCATCCATGTATTGCCTAACTAATCAAGTAGGTCCTCTTGCTCAGTTAGGCTTCTTTTCGCCAAGTATTCGACGGGAATGACATTTAGGGTGTCTGCATCTTTGGCAATGACAAGCTTGGCTAAGGAATTAGCATTGGCATTCTGCTCCGTCGAGACTTGTATAATTGAGTATTTCTTGAACTGTATCAACAAGTCCTTCACCTTGTTCAGGTACTGCACCATCCTAAGTCCCTTGGCTTGATACTCCCCCATTACTTGGTACACCACTAGCTAGGAATCACTGAATATCTCCAGGGAGTGTGCATGCACATCCCAAGACAAGCGTAATCCAGCCAATAATGCCTCATACTCAACCTCGTTGTTTGAAGCGTTGAATCCAAATATGAGCACGCAATCGATTCGGTGATTCTTTGAATTGATCAGTATGATTCTTGCGCCCGAGTTGTGTTCATTGGATGCTCCATCAATATAGAGCTTCCATACATGAGTATCTGTTTCCTTCTCGGTATCTTCATTCTCCGACTGGTGGAAGGGTCTTCAAGGTTGGTGCCTTCAACTATGAAGTCTGCCAATGCTTGTCCCTTTATCACCTCCGTCGAATGATAAGTGATATCAAACTATCCTAGTTCCACTACCCACTTGAGTAATCATCCCGAGGCCCTGGTTTCTGAAGAACTTGTCTCAGCAGTTGATCGATCAGGACTCGAATCGAGTGAGCTTGGAAATATGGATGCAACTTTCGAGAGGCGATTACTAAACAATAGGCTAGATTTTCAAGATGGGGATACCTAGACTCCGCACCTACTAGCCTTTTACTGATATAGTACACAGGGTGTTGTACCCTGTTCTCTTCTTTTACCAAAGCAGTGCTGATTGCATGCTCGGTGATTGCCAAATAGATGAATAGTACTTCACCATATATTGGCTTCACTAGGACGAGAGGTTGAGTGAGATGCTCCTTCACGGCTTGGAAAGATTTCTTGCACTCCTCGGTCCATTGGATCTTCTTGCTGCCCCTCGGTAGGTTAAAGAAGGGGACACACTTCTCCATTGACTTCGATATGAACCTACTTAGTGCAGCTACTCTCCCTGTTAAGCTTTGTACTTCTTTGATTGTGGTAGGTGACTTCATGTCGATCAATTCTTTGATCTTCTTGGGGTTAGCCTCGATTCCACGTGAATTGACTATGTATCCGAGAAACTTACCAAAACCAACTCCAAATTAGCACTTGAGAGGGTTTAACTTCATGCTTTACTTTCTAAGTATTGCAAATCATTCCTCCAAGTCTCAAACATGCCCTCTAGCTTCTTTGGACTTGTCCAACATGTCATCGGCGTATACCTCCATATTTTTGTCGATCAAGTCTCGGAACATGCAATTCACTAAACACTGGTAGGTGGCTCCTGCGTTCTTCAAGCTGAATGGCATCACCTTATAACAGTACAACCCCTTGTCAGTCCGGAAGCTGGTATTCCTCGTCGGGAGGGTGCATACTTATTTGATTATACCCCGAATACTCATCCATGAATGAGAGTAGTTCATGTACTGCAGTTGCATCAACTAGTTGCTCTATTCTGGGTAGTGGGAAGTAGTCTTTAGGGCAAGTCTTGTTCAGATCTGTGAAGTCCATGTATGTCCTCCACTTCCCCTTTGGTTTTGGGACTAGCACGGGGTTTGATACCCAATCTGGGTAGTAGGCCTCCATTATAAAACCGTTTTCCTTAAGTCGCTCGACCTCCTCCTTCAAGGCTTGAGATCGGTCTTTGTCAACCAGTCTCCTCTTTTATTGCACCGGTGGGTAGTTCTTGTCCACATTGAGGACATGAATTATCACGAATGAAGAAATTCCAACCATGTCCTTATGTGACCAGGGAAAGACGTCCTTGTTCTTCTTCAAAAACTCTACTAACCGTGCTTTAATTTCCACTTTAGCTCCTTCTTAACTTTAATTACATTAGTCGGGTTCTCCTCATCTAGTAGGAATTCATCAAGATCTTTGACTGGTCCTACCTCCATGATGTCATCCCCAAAGCGAGGATCGATGTCATTTTCCTCACTTTGGGAAACTTGCTATAATAAAAAATCATCATTAAAAGGAGCCCTTGGCTCTAGTAGAGTGTTTCTTCAACGTCAACTTCCATGTTGACAACCTCATCGGTTCCTTCCTTCTCTTTGCAGTTGGTTACTACCATGTTGCTTACGCATAGTCCTTTCTTTGCCTTGACCACTGACACATTATAGCATTCTCATGCATCCCTTTGGTTTCCCTATACGCATCCTTGCTTTTGGCTTCTGTGTCTCTTTTCTCCACCCTGCTCGACCCCTGAGGTATTCCTCTTCTTACTGTTTCCTCCATTGCCGCCCTGAGGGTTTGTGCTGTTCTTATCTTCCTTGACAGTGGTTGGATAGTTTATGCCTTTTTCTTCCTTCATGATAGCGTCATCTAGCTTCATTTATATTTTTTCTCAGTCCAGGAACTCCTGCAAGGTGTTGATGGGGTTCCTGTGTATGCTATCCCATAAGGGACTATGATAAATTATTCCTGCCGAGATGGCAATGAACTTCCCTTCATCTCCTACTATGGACGCTTGGTTTGCCTCTCTCATGAAGCTTTAGATGTATTCCTTCAGGGATTCATCCTTCTCTTTCTTGATGTCAGCTAGATGATTGGCATAAACTGGTTGAATCCGTCCGGCACTGAAGACCGTGCAAAATTCCTTCCTAAACTTTTCCCAGGAAGTGATGGATCCAGGTTTGAATTTCAAATACCATTCCTGAGTTGAGTCAGAGAGAGTGGTAGGGAATACTGTACACCTATAATCATGCTCCACACTGAGTAACTCAATCTGATCCTCAAACTTTCCAATGTGTCGTACTGGGTCTTCCTTCCCAGTGTATGTTGGGAGTTTCGGGGTCTTGTATGTCGATGGTGGTTGAGCAACTTGGATATTAGCACTAAAGGGACCCCGACTTCTATGAGCCATCTCAATATCATAAGGTTTCTTTGTCAGACCTTGGACAACCATGATGAGTGCATCTATTTGAGCCTGCATTGCCAGTGGGATCACTGCTCCAGGTCGGGTAGACGTCCTTGGTACCCTCTCCTGAGCGCTGGTCCTCCTATTGATGACCTCCCTCAGATCCTGAGGTTGTGCATCTTTCCTAAGCCTATCGAACACGGTATTGGTGTTGTTCATATATTCCTTTTCCATGTGAGACTGAGGGTGTAGGGGTGGTAGGTTCTTCTTGCCCTTGTCGGTGCAACCCTGCCCCCGAGCCTCTCCTCCTACATGAATTTGAGACTTTGAGCGACCATTTCCATTCCTGTCATGCCTCTCAGATGTTTGACCCTCATCTCCTGTGTTGTTTCGTATGTCCCCCTGGGAGGGGGCCTTCGGGTTGGTAACACTCTTACTCCAAGATGAAGTTTTATTCTTCTTAGTCATGGAGGAGGCAGTCTTGGACTGTGCCTCTTCATCCTGTCTCCGAGAAAGTGGCTCTGATAGTGTCCTTTGGGTTCGACTCCTCCCCTGGGATTCCCTGTTACTGCTGTCTTGCATCCCTGCTACTTTGCCCTGAGCCTCCCTTACCGCCTGAGCAGCAGCTTCAATGTTAGCTCAGGCTAATTGGGTAGCCGCCTCCAGGGCTACAGCAGCCTCCTGTTGCCTCCGGTCAACTTCACGCTCCCTCTGGATCATCCTTTGGACCTGCTCATCTATCTCCCGCCATTGTCATTCCATAGTTTCCCTAAGGAGGGAAATTTCTGCAGGAAAGGCCTCCTGCCTCGCCAGAAATTGCACCATCTCCTCCTGGTGAGCATCTTGTGGAACTCCCGAATCAGGTTGATCTCCAACCTCCACTTGAGGTTCGTAAACGGGATCGATGGGATCTTGAGTGGTGGAATCCCTAGGAGCTGTCTTCTTTGCCTGACTGGGTTTTGGAGGCATCGTAAAACTAATGAAAGTGTGTTTCTTGATTTCGTACTCTCAATGAGAGCACCAAAATGTTGACCTGTGAAATTGGCCAACAGTCATATGTACAATATACGACGCCTTTTAACCGGAATGAATATAACATACGACAGAGTACAAATATCTAAATAAAACACACAGATTTTTATTATGATTCAGTCATGTTCTTCTGAACAGTAATAACCTAAGCCACTTAGTCTTTTGTATTGAATCGATTCAATAGAAAATTAAAAAGATCAACTAAGATTTCACTCGTCACAAATTTTCCCAAAAGATCGATCCAAAAAGTCCATAAAAGAGATCCCTCGAAACGAAGCCCTGGATCCTTTATTTATAGTACCCTGGGGCTGTTTACATGATCAGTAAGAGTGGGATCATGGTTTGGTACATGATCATTGGGAGTGGAGATAATTGTCCACCTTCCCATGATTATGAGATCATGGGTCTTCCTGTTGTCTTCTCTGAATCGTGGTCGATAATGCACTATTGAAACCTTCGAGAAAATGCTAAGTCTTGATTGGTCTATGAGACTTAGGTGCTAGGCTCGATGACCCTTTAGAGCTGGGGTGCTAGGCCCGTTGGTCCTTTGGGTGTTAGGCCTGTGATCTTGTCGGTGCTAGGCCTGTTGATCTCAGTTTGAACGAGCATGAGTTTTACCCCGTGAAGCGTGTTTGGGAGTGTAGGCCAACCACCCTATGAAGCATAGGGTGGGCCGAAGACCCCAAGGGGTTCTTGGGCATGCTTGGGTCAACCACCATATGGGTTGGGGTCAGGCCAACCACCCCTAGGGGTTTTTGGCTTGGTTGAATTCCCTATAGGTCCTGGACCTATCTTTTTGGCTCATCAGTATTTTTTCAATACGTCGTCATTTTTCTGGATTTGTGATGCCATATACCGCTTTCTCATTTGCCACATCATCCCTAGATTTTTTAGGGATAAAAATTCTAATAATGTCCTTTTATTTTTATATGTTTTTAATTAAAATAATCAAAAATCAAATTTGAGAAAAAAAATAACAGATTTAAAGAAAAAACATGTACAACCCATCCTTCCTCCATTCACCATTTCTTCGGAGGTTTTAGCTATATAACCTTAAAAATATTTTTATGTTAGCAATGTAACCTTCATTTTTCAAAATTTAGCCACACTAACCTCATCCTTTAATGAAACTTTTATATTTTAATAATGTCCTTTTACTTTTATATTTATTTTTAATTAAAATAATAAAAAATTAGATTTGACAAAAAAATGTGGTAAGCCCATCCTTCCTCCATCACCATTTCTTCTTCAAAATCTCTCCAAATCCTATCAAATATCTGCAAATTTATAGAAAGATTATTTTGTAACACAGTTACATACCGATTTCAGTGACATTGTCGGACAAAAGTGATTACATTAAGGTAAGTAATTGAGAAAGCCTAATTTTTTAATTTTTGATTTGAATGTGAAAATAAAGAAAGTTGTATTTTGTTTTCGGAGATGTTTATTTTTTCATATAAATATATATATATGTGGTAAAAATAACAATAAAAGTACCTTGTTAGTCATATTATTACCATTTAGTGGTTTTGAGTTGAAAATGGCAATTTTTTGAAATGAAACTCTAGAAGAAGATGGTACATAGATCTTGACCGTGTACAGTTGAGCTCGACTGTGTTCAGTGAAGAAGACAGTTACAGTAGAGCTCGAACAAACATGGTTGACAGACTAGTAGAGCTCAACTGTTTCTCAATTATTACTGGTTAAGATAGTAGTTGAGGTCAACTGGACTTGGTTGGGATTAGTATTTTAAATTCTAAATATTTCTTGATTTAAATGTTAGAAATAAATATTTGTATTTTTTTCTTACAAGTTTGGTTCTTCATAAATATGTGGTAAGAATAACAATTAAAGTAAAATGCTACCCATATCATTATCATTTTGTGGGTTTTGAGTTAAAAATAGTGATTTTTCAAAGTGAAACCCATGAAAAAGATGACATTCCTTAGTTCTTGGCTTGGTACAATCGAGCTCAACTAGATAGAGATGTTCGAGATAATGGTAGGGCTCAACTGTTATTTTACTGTAGCTGGTTAAGATACTAGTAGAGCTCAACTGAAATTGGTTGAGATTTATATTTTTGTTCTATAACATTGTTCCATCTACATTTTTGTCAAAAAGAGAGATTACATTCTTTGTAAAAATAAAAAAGATTAAATTCAATCGATATGTTAATTCTAGTAGTAGAGCTCAACTATTGTTGGTTAAGAAAATAGTAGAGCTCAACTATAACTGGTTGAGATATTAGTAGAGCTCAATTGTTGCTCAACTATAGTGGATTGAGATACTAGTAGAGCCTAACTAGACTTGGTTGAGATTCGTATTTTTAATTTTGAACTTATTAATTATAATTTTAACATCAAATATATTTTCTAATGTTAATAATCTATTCTCGTTACAAGAATGACTTGAGTGGTAATCTATGCTCAATATGATGGGGAATGGAAGGATGACCAAGGGTTGTATAAATGGTCACCAAACAATAAGGAAGTTATATCTATCATTGTTGATGACTCCAATATTACTTTTGAGGTGTTATTAGAGAAACTGTATAGAAGATTGGGGTGAATCAAAATGATATCGAATTGAAAATAAGTTACTTACCTATCATTGCGGGAGAAAATATGCCACCACTCATTTTACGAGGGGATGAATGTCTTGTAGCTTATCTTTTGGATTATGGAGAGAATAATCGTAGAGTTGCACTATGTGTGGAGCTAATTAAGAGAGAAGATATATGTTACATGGAAGTTGAACGCGGCATGAAAAAAAAAATGAAGAAAGTTTAGTAGATGATTACTTTGATCTTGAATTCTACTTTGAAAATAATATTTGTGATGCTGCTTCTACACCATGCGTAAGTGGTGTTAATCTAGGTTATGAACCTATGGACCTTCTTAACAAATGGACAACATCATCATCTCCAACTACAAATAACATTGACCCACTCAACTACTATGATCTGCTGGACCACCAAGACGAACAAAATCAAGTCCCTAGTAAAGACACATTTAGTTTCCTAGATGGGCTAGATTTGGCAATTGGTGAAGAATTCAAGAACAAAGATAAGGTAAAAACTAAGTTGAACGATATTGAAATAAAGGCTTGCTTTGAGATGGAAATTAATAAATCTATGAAGTCATTATATGTGACAAAATACATTGACAAGTCATGCAATTGGGTAGTACGTGTAGCAAAAGTTACCAACTAAGAGCGTTTCTCAATACGGACTTATTGTAACACTCACACTTGTTCCCGTATTAGCCGGAAAAGAAAGCATCGTCAAGCAAGTGTTGTAGTAGTGTTGTGAGGTCAAGTTTCGATGGTCAAAAAGAGACATCGAAGTCAAAAGAAATAATGACGATTATGAAGAACAATCACATGCCAATAACATATTGGAAAGATGGGAAGGAGAAAAAAATTGCAAACAACCTTCTAAGAGGTTCACTTTAATTAAGTTTTCAAAATCTTCCAGCTTACTTATACATGGTTCGAAAGATGAATCAAGGTACGATCACACATTTGGAGGTGGATGAAGATTCTAAAGTCAAATATGTTTTCCTAGTATATGGAGCATGCATCAAAGGATTTTGTTGCATGAGAATGGTTATTATGGTGGATGGGACTTGGTTGAAGACCAAGTACAAAGTTGTAATGCTCATTGCAACATCACAAGTTGGTAATTTTCATCAATATCCTATTTCTTGGGCTGTAGTTGACTCAGAGAATGATGCTTCGTGGTCATGGTTCCTTAAAAAGTTACAAGAACTTATACCGAATGAGAGTGATTTAGTCTTTATTTCAAATAGAAATCAAAACATCATCAATGGGGTGTCAAATATTTATAGGAAGTCACAACATGGGCATTGTAGGTGGCAGAATATTAAAGCATGTATCAGAGTTAAAGGTGTCATAAACTTATTCGAAGAAACTACCAATGCCTATAAATTTTCCAACTTCAACAAACTCTATGATGAATTGAAGAATAGATATCCTGTAGCCGTGAAGTATCTTGAAGAATCAATCTCACACTTAGTAAATGGGCGAAATCTCACTTTACAGGTTGTTGGTACAATATTATGAATATGAATGGTGCATAATCTATTAATGTAGCGTTAAGGGAACTTAGAGAGTACCCCATAAATGCGTTGTTGGAGACTATGCAAGCAAAATTCTCTGAGTGGTTCAACAATCGCCGCAATATTATGGCATCTATCAATACAAAGTGTACACCTTTAACTCCAAAGGTAGAGAATATTATTTAAAAAGATTCAAGAAAGCATAAAAAATGAATGTGAAACAACTTAATCGATTTGAGTATGAGGTTACATGTAAAGAAAATGATGCCATAATTGATTTAGGTCAAAGACAATGCTCATGTCGTATCTTTGATCATGATCAACTACCATGTGTGCATGCTTATATTGATACCATTTATCCAGTCCCTCAACAAGAAGATTGGGATATCAATGAAGTTGAAGTATTGCCGAAGGTATTGACTCCAAATTTCCCAATCAAGCGTGGTAGAACAAAATTGAAAATATTCCCATCAGTTGGCGAAGGAAAAATATGGATAAAAGGTGTGCTTTATGTGGGCAGCCTGGTCACTCGAAAAAAACATGCCCCTTACGAGCCACAACATCTATATTGTAATTGTTGATGCATATGCTTGTTTTGAATTACTATAGTTAATTTATATCATTGTATTTAAATTAATTTAAATTTTCTTGTGTTTACTTGAGATGAACCTCTACTTCCATGAGTAGAGCTTGACCATACATGGTTGAGCTTTGCAAACATTGATAAATATTCCATTATAGAACACGACTGACATGAGTAGAGTTCGACCGTAAACAGTCGAGATTTGGAAGGACTAATAATAACTTCATCATAGAGCTCAAATGACGTGAGTACATCTCAACCATGGATGGTCGAGCTTTTTAAAGATTGATAAATATTCCAGCATAGAGCTCGACTGATGTAAGTAGAGCTCAACTGTCAACAGTCGAGATTTGGAAAGACTAATAATAATTTCATCATAGAGCTCAACAGATGTGAGTAGAGCTCGACCATGCTAATATTGTAATATTCGCAACATAGAGCTAAACTAACTTGAGTGGCATTAACATAAGTAGAGCTCGACTAAAATACAAATATGTTTATACAAGAAATTAATAAATGTGACATTTAGTCTAGAAAAATTATGAAAATACAAATATTTTTATACAATAAATTAATAAATGTGACATTTATTCTAGGAAAATTATGAAAATATAAATATTTTTATACAATTAATTTATTAATTATATTGATAATTTATTTATTAGTAAAAAAAGTGACATTAACATTATTGCAATTATTAAATGTAGTACTTTATCTATAGTAAATAGGAGACGTGTCAATATGTTTAATAAGAATAATTGAATCTTAATAAACGTGACATTGAATCTAGGAAAATTATGAAAATACAAATATTTTTATACAAAAAATTAATAAATGTGATATTTAGTCTTGGAAAATTATGAAAATAAAAATATTTTTATACAATTAATTTATTAATTATATTGATAATTTTATTTATTAGTAAAAATAGTGGCAATAAAATTATTTCATTTATTAAATGCGGTACTTTATCTATTGTAAATATGAGATGTGTCAATATGTTTAATAAGAATAATTGAATATTAATAAATGTGACATTTAGTCTAGGAAAATTATAAAAATACAAATATTTTTATACAAGAAATTAATAGATGTGACATTTAGTTTAGGAAAATTATGAATATAGAAATATTTTATATTAATTATATTGACAATTTTATTTATTAGTAAAAAAAGCGGCATTAACATTAATGCATTTATTAAATACGGTACTTTATCTATAATAAATAGGAGACATGTGAATATGTTTAATAAGAATAATTGAATCTTAATAAATGTGACATTGAATCTAGGAAAATTATGAAAATACAAATATTTTTATACAAGAAATTAATAAATGTGACATTTAGTCTAGAAAAATTATGAAAATAGAAATATCTTTATACAACTAATCTATTAAGTATATTGACAATTTTATTTATTAGTGAAAAAAGTTGCATTAATAGTATTGCATTTATTAAATGTGGTACTTTATGTATAATAAATAGAAGACGTGTCAATATGTTTAATAAAAATAATTGAATCTTAATAACTGTGACATTTATTCTAAGAAAATTATGAAAATACAAATATTTTTATACCAAAAATTAATAAATGTGACATTTAGTCTAGGAAAATTATGAAAATACAAATATTTTTATACAATTAATTTATTAAGTATATTGATCATTTTATTTATTAGTTAAAAAAGTGGCATTAACATTATTGCATTTATTAAATGCATTACTTTATCTATAATAAATATGAGACATATCAATATGTTTAATAAGAATAATTGAATCTTAGTAAATGTGACATTTAATCTTGGAAAATTATGATAATACAAATATTTTTATACAAGAAATTAATAAATGTGACATTTAGTCTATGAAAATTTTGAAAATCCAAATATTTGTATGCAATTAATTTATTAAGTATATTGATAATTTTATTTATTAGTAAAAAAAAGTGGCCTTAACATTATTTCATCTATTAAATGCGGTACTTTATTTTTAATAAGTAGGAGACATGTCAATATGTTTAATAAAAATAATTGAATCTTATTAAATGTGACATTTAGTCTAGGAAATTTATGAAAATACAAATATTTTTCTACAAGAAATTAATACATGTGATATTTAGTCTTGGAAAATTATGAAAATACAAATAATTTTATAGAATTTATTTATTAAATGGATTGACAATTTTATTTTTTAGTAAAAAAAGTGGCATTAACATTTGTATAGAGCTTGAATGTATTGAGTAGAGCTCAACTGCACATGGTTGAGTTTTTTAGATTCTTTACAAAATGGCTCGACTGACATGAGTTGAGCTCGACTATACATAGTTGAGTTTTGTAGAACCTTTACAAAATGACTCGACTGACATGAGTAGAGCTCGACTATACCTTGTCGAGTTTCGAGATCCTTTACAATATACTCAACTGACATGAGTAGAGCTCGATTGTACATTATTGTGTTTTTAGAACCTTTACAATATGGCTTGACTGACATGAGTAGAGCTCGACTATATATGGTTGAGATTTATCAAAAATGTAATTTAGTTTACTATAGAGCTCCACTGACATGAGTAGAGCTCAACTATATCCAGTTGAAATTTCCATTGTGTAGAATGGTATCATGTCATCTGAAAGACATTCAAAACTACAATCAGGCATGTCAAACTCAATGAACTTAATTGTGCACACTGCACAATCTCCCATGGTATAATAAAAGTTTAAAATCAATAATAGATTTAAGTTTGCAATAAATATAAACTAAGTAAGCGTGTATATATAGACTTAGATAAATATACTTACCTTGAATTTTGTGGAACACTAAGTAAGCGTGTATATGTCCGTGGTTTGTGAAGACATTGTGCTATGTCCTCAAATTGTGAAAATACATGAAGCATAGTCAGAATCTTCGTTTGGAGTGGCCACATCCAAGCATCCATTTGTTTTGATGAGGTTGCTCCAATATTGAAGTCATGAACAATCAACTGTAATGCTTGTAAGTCTACATTAACTGCAACCCAATGATTGTCCCTTATGTTTAAAGGCATATACAACTTTTTTGAGCCTTTCCATTTCTTTCCCCAAAAATGCGAATGATTCCCTGGAATATATCGACTTATCTCATCATCAATAATGTTAGGGTTAGAGTTGAAGTTGATAGACAAATTGAGTAAATTTTCATCCAAAATGATTATAATCATGTTGTCGCTTTCTAATGCCAAACAGAGCATCATCAATGTGTTGTAAAAAAAAATAACATTATACACATGGAAACAAAATTAAGTCCTAGATATAAGGGATCATAAAAGCATATGTCATACCTCACTAAATAGTCATTCACGGTCTTTAATAATTCGCTGGAAATTGTCTATAGTTCGTAAACCAAGCCCACAATCAATACTTTTTTGACTTCGTAAATGTTCATCAACATCTTTTTTTTTCAGGATCAATCTCCCTTGAAGAATCAAATTGGATATGATATTCTTTTCGCAATCGAGTTCGACAAAAAGGGTTAGTGTATGGTGATTGCATGTAGCGTGAACACTTTAGTGGCCTCTTTGGAGGGTGCTCTTCAACTTGGGGAGGGTGCTCATAACCTTGGGGAGGTTGCTCTTCAACTTGGAGAGGTTTCCCTTTATCAAGAGGTGGTTGGTCATCAACTTGAGGATGTTGCTCTTCAACTTGGGGAAGTTGCTCTTTATCAAGAGGAGGTTGGTCATCAACCTGAGGATGTTGCTCTTCAACATGAGAAAATTGTTCATGGTATGTTCGAACATAATGGATATTCTTCAACTATACTTAGGGCAATTTTCTTACCGCTAATGGAAGAACGAAGCCTGAATAGGTGAATGAGGACATTGTCTTTGCTTTCTCATGAACCAATTTTTGTTTTTCCTTTCAGTCCCTTCTGGAGTTGCTTTAACGCATACTCATAAGAATGAGTCCCCCAAGGGTATTGGTTGAACATGTCCAAATTATCATCCAATCCCAATAATAATGAGACGATGTTAGAAGAACTTTTGTTCCTGTGCATTAAGGCCACATAGACAAACAAGAGAGAAGACATATTTAATATTTCCTTGCTACTTACATTTACATTCCTTCAAACTCTTTTATTTTGGTTTGGGTTGGAAATTTGTGTAAATTTGGCCTTCACGTCGTCAATGCTGACTATTTCTTTCCCACAAAAGTGTCTACCTTTAAATGCGTTTGACATAGCTTGAGGTTCCCAACCTTATGGATATTTTGAGCATTTTAACCCAGATATTAATGCATACTCCATCAATGAGAATTGGCTCAGTACCCCATTAACAATAAACCGCATCTCTGAATCTCTAGCACAATCTGCTTCCCGAATGAGTAATAACCACATCACTTGACTTGAATGTTCATAGTTCTTATAAAGATCAAGAAAGTGGCCGAATAGAGATTCCTTGAACAATTGTAAGTTGGTTGGGTCATTATTTAGTATGTCATTTATAAGCTTTGTAACCTTATCTATCTGACTCTTTACACTTATCTTGTACTCAAAGTGTTCATTCTCCTCTTATATAGGCTTCAATCAAGCAATCTTTTCAATCAGCAATAAATTAAATATCATATTTCTCAATATTAAATAACATAAAAACTTAAATATTTTACAAAACAAAACTTACTGAAAGTGTTTTCTGTCGTGGCACAAAGGAAGACTTTGATTTTTCATCAACATGTGATTCTAGTTGTTCTTCAGAACATGCCACTGACTCTTCTTCAATATGTACCTAGTAATTAAATATAAGAAAAAGATATATTTTTAATCAATAGAGTAAAAAACACGTTAGTCGAGCTCTACTCACTGCAGTTGAGCTTCACACTAAAATTTCATTTAGATTTTGGAAATCTCGACCATGTTTGGTAGAGCTCTACTCAAGCCTAGAAATCTTGACTATTTATGGTTGAGTTCTACTCACACCAGTCGAGATCTACTCATACCAGTCGAGCTCTATACTACAACTTCAATTAGACTTTGGAAATCACTACTATGTATGGTCGAGCTCTACTCACATCTGTCAAGCTTTACTCACTCTACTCGAGCTCTACTCACACCAGTCAAGCTCTATGGTACAATTTAAATTAGGCTTTGGAAATCTAGACTATGTATGGTGTTGCTTGAGTCACACTACTCGGGCTCCATACTACAATTTCAATTAGACTTTGGAACTCTCCACTTTTTATGGTCGAGCTCTACTCACACCAGTCGAGCTCTACACACACTTGTTGAGCATTATGCTATAATTTTAATTAGACTTTGGAAATCTCAACTATGTATGGTCGATCTCTATTCACCTGTCGAACTCTATGTTATAAATTAGACAATGGAAATCTCAACTCATGCTAGTCAAGCTCGAAACTGAAAGTTCATTGTGTTTTTAAAAATCTCGACCATAACCTCTTGAGCTCTACTCGTTCTAATTGAGTTCTACATTTTAAACCAATTTTTTTCAAATCATGCCTTTAGTGCTCTAAATTTATAGCTAATTGATTTCAATTAAATATATTATCTATTCTCAACAAAAGTACAAGAATAGAAAAAATGTATTTAACTTTATTTACCTCATTATTTGATTGAGTCGGTACTGTGTTTGCGGGAGGTGTTGGTGGCACGCAAGAATCCAACGATTTTGAGGACGACGACTCCAGACTAGATTCGTGAATCAGTTGTTGTGGATCTCTAATGCTTGGAACTTTCATTCGTGCCATTGAATCTAGGAAATATAGTGTATACGAGTTTAGCTTGGGTGATTGGAGAGTCGATCCACCTAAAAATGCTAATAGAAAGCAAGTTTACATAAAAATATAATTATCCGAACATCATAATAAGATCTATTTAAATATATGGGTCTAACAAAATTGGCTTAAAGTGATTACGTACCGTGACTGAAATCTTCAATAAAAACAATGTTGTAATGTTGAGGTTCCATGCCCTAATTAAAACCCAAATTCTTTGAAATATCATTTTATTATCAATAAAATAATAGAAATCATTTTTTGACTTGGTCAATCACTTTGCTCACATGTTTTATTTTCGTGATTATTTGTTTAATATAAACTTCTATTAAATCCCGAGCATATAGCTAATCATATTTATAGTGACGTAATCAAAGTGGAATATAAATATGATTATATGTTCAAAATAAGTTAGTCCCAAGATTAGTCAGTGCACAGGATTTACACTGACTTGCCAATCTACGATGTGATCTACTTACACATTGTAGTCTAAGTTCTTTCCAAAACATTAGCAAAGTAGATAAGATCGGATGTATTTGTTACTGTTATCCAAAAAATTAGCATTGATGACGTGGCAAGTGATCCCTAGACACGTGGCTGACACCTGGAGGAACTCTGCTAGTATATCGACCAGAAGACGCATTAGAAGCAGTAAGCAGCCCAGTCTTACCTGCGACCAGTCTGGTTGATGGTTCCGCATACAAAGTAACATTACTGTGAAGATCTTTGTAGATCCCGAATTTAACTCACACAATCTCCTAAATATCCGATTATTTAGGAGAGAATATTGGCAACTAAATCATGTAATCCCCCTTGAGCCTATAAATAGAAAAAGATAGCTCAAGGAAGGGACTTTTGGCTTTTGCATTATTTAAGATTAGAGTAATTCTCCTTGGAATATTGCATTGTTCTTCAGAGGTTAGTGAAACTCATTGAACCCTTGTTCTTTGATCACTCCTTTGATTCTTAGATCAATAACAGTCTAAGTGGACGTAGGTCATTACCAAATCCTGGGGCTGAACCACTATAAAATATCGTGTTCTTATTAGTTTTTTCCATTCGGTTCTTGCTAATACATTCATTCATATCAAGCATATTTTGACTTCGTGTCGGTTGGCCAAAATCTGGGTCAACATTTTGGTGCTTTCATTGAGAGCTTGATTTATCATTGGTGAGAAAACTAATGGCGAAAACTGGAAGGAAAGCTGGATAAGCGACCGCTGCTGCGCCATCAAATCCACCTCCTCCTCCCCCTGCAAGCGTGGTGGAGGATGAGCCACATCTGGACTTTGAGGAGGAAGAGATGGATGATGCAACGCTGAAGAGTACCTTGGGGGCGTTGCAGGAGGAGCTGGCTAGTCTGAAAGCCAGTCAAGAGATTGCTGACGAAGTTGTGGCGCGGCAGCAGTAGGAGATTGAACGGCAGCACGCGGAATTAAGCGAAAGGCAGGCGGAGATGGACCGCCGCCAGAGCGAAGCCATGGCAACCCTCGAGGCTGCCTTACAGCTTGCAAGGAATCAGGCCACACCTGTTTCGCAGCCTGACCAACCTGTCAATGGGCCACCCCAGAGGGGTCCTAATCCAAGCCCACCGATCCAGCCTTCGAGTCCACAAAGGCCCGAGCAGCCTCAAGTGCCCCATGACGATGTCCCGCTGGACCCTGAGGCGCAGCCACCATCCCAAGCTGGTCGCGACAATCCCCCGCAACAGAGGCAGAATAGGGCCGAGCATCAGCCTCGTAGTCCTAGACACTGTATGGGCGATGAGCCAAACCTACCGAACAGAGGTCAGTATCCCCCTGGTAACAGGAGGGACTCAGAGTTAGGCTCTGTGGTCCGGGGTCCCCCACGACATGATAATGCACGGGGACACCACGACCAGCGCAGGCCGCCCTCTAACGTTCGGAACGTTTTAGCCAGGGATGAAAATCGGGGGAACAGTCAGTCCCACCATAGCCAATCAAGGTTTAGAGATGGCCATGGGTATAATGAGGCCGACTCAGGCAAGGGAAACGTTGGCCGAAGGAATGAAGAAAGAGGTAAAGGCAGGAGCCAAGTACCTCAAGATGACCAGCCCAATAGATGGGATGCTGGGGGGCAGCCCAAACAAAATAATGTCTTCAACCGGCTCGGGGGTAGCGAGCAGCGGAGAAGAGATGAAGATTTGCGTGACGTACTCAACGATTGCCGCGAGCGGCATGGCGAGAACATCCCCCCAGCAATAGAGGCCACAGCGATTCCTGCCGCTGTACAGGCCCAGATAGACGCCCTCAACCAAGCAGTGCAACAGCTGGTCGGGGGAAGGACATCTTATATCGACCACGATAGGAGGAAAGGCACTCCTTTCGTACAGAGGATAGCTAATGCCGAAACTCCAAGCAAGTTCAAAATCCCTACACTTCCAAACTTTGACGGGTATGGAGACCCAGTGTCTCATGTCAATAAGTTTGAAATACAAATGGACATTCAGAAAGTGTCCGAAGACGCTCGATGCAGGATCTTCCCTGCAACACTTTCTGAAGCCGCGCAGGAATGGTTTTTTAAGTTCCCTCCCGCAAGCATAGTTTCCTGGGAAATGTTCGTAAGGGAGTTTTACGGACAGTTCTATGCAGGTCGTGTGCATCCGACTGAAGCAAACCAGCTGGTTGAAATTCGCCAGCAGGATGGAGAATCAGTAAAGGACTACATCCAGCGCTTTATGTGAGCGACGGCTGGAGCGAAAACGGTGGGGGACGAAGGAAAAATGATGGCCATAACCGCAGGGGTTAAACGTCGTTCTCCCCTCTGGAAAAGTCTCCGAAAGGAAGGAGTGAGAACTACCCAAGAATTTTTAGACCGGGCTGATCGTTACATCAAGCTCGAAGAAGCCATTGCTGACATTGGAAAGCCCTCAAGTAAGGATAAGAAGGCTTCTGAACCCGCCAAAGCCGCCAATGGTTCCAAACCTAATGGCAACGGCAAAGGCAACGGCAACAGCAATGGAAAGAATGGTGGAAAACGGCCGTATAACGAGCCTTCCACCTCCGACAATGAACGAGCCAAGGGTAATCGTTATGAACCTCGGTGCACTAACTACACTGCCCTCGTTGAGTCTCGGGGAGAGTTTTATCAGGCCACAAGTTCTAGTGCGCCTTATAAAAAATATGGCCCCATTCGAAAGGATATTTCGAAAAGAGACACTACCAAGTTCTGTCGTTATCATAATGACTACAGACATGACACCAATGAATGCAACCAGTTAAAAGACGAAATTGAGTTCCTTATTAGACAAGGACACTTGAGAAGATACGTACGGGCCTCAGGAAATTCCCAACGAGAAGCTCCGGGTAGCAACGAGCAGGCGCCCGCGCGCCAACGCTCGCCACCCTTACAGCCTGCCCCCATGACTGGCACACTCATAAACATCTGTGGAGGCCCGCACCTCGCGGGAAATAGCGGAAAGGCCAGGGAACGATATGCTCGGACTCTGCGCCACGACTAGGACATCGAGATGATGACTGTGGAGGACCGTGCACCAAAAAAGGCTCGGTCAGAGGAAGGTGAGATAACCTTCTCTGATGGCGATGCCCAACACGTCCGGTTCCCACATTCTGATCCACTGGTCGTGGACATCCAGATGGCCAACATGATGGTGAAGAGAGTACTGGTCGATACAGGAAGTTCAGTGAATATTCTGTATAAATCAACACTGGAACGCATGAAATTGTCTGTTAAGGACTTGGAGCCTTGCAACCAAACGATATACGGCTTCTCTGGAGAAGGACTCGCCCCCGCCAGATTGATCAAACTGCCAGTAACGACGGGTACAGCGCCTGCAACAAGGACATTACTCGCCACTTTTGTAGTGGTCGATTGTCCCTCGGCGTACAATGCCGTTATTGGAAGGCCTATACTGGTCGATCTACGGGCCGTCATCTCTATGTGGTGGCCATAAAGTTCCCAACAGACGCGGGGGTAGGACGCGTGTTGGGAAACCAGAGGGAAGCCAGGGAGTGCTACAACGCCTCAATCACAAAGGCAAAGAATGGAACGTCGAAGAGCACTACCTCAGGTAGGTTGCAAATGGCAGTTGATACACAAGCCCAATCCGGTGATGAAGTCACCATATAGGGCGTTGCCCAAAGTGAGGATAGAGACTTAGATCCTCGCTTTGGGGATTTTGAAGAAAACGTTGGACCCGTCGAGGACCTGGAAGAGGTCCAAATCGACAATGAAGACCCGACCAGAGTTGTAAAGGTTGGGAAAAACTTAGAGCCTACCACGAAGCACGCACTGGTGGAATTTTTGCGAAAGAACCAGGAGGTTTTTGCCTGGTCGCATAAAGACATAGCTGGGATAGATCCCGCAGTTATCAGCCATGTCCTGAATATAGACATGACCTTTCCTCCCGTGCAACAAAAGAGAAGGCTGCTCGATAAAGACAGATCGAGAGCCTTAAAAGAAGAAGTCGAAAGACTAAAGGAGAATGGGTTCATCAGAGTGGAATTTTATCCATCGTGGGTCTCCAATCCAGTGCTGGTTCCCAAGCCTAACGGCAAGTGGCGGACCTGCGTGGATTTTACAGACCTCAATAAAGCTTGCCCAAAAGACTGCTTCCCACTCCCAAGGATCGACCAGCTGGTCGATGCAACTGTAGGGCACGAGATCCTCTCGTTCATGGGTGCATATTCAGGCTACAACCAGATTAGCATGCATCCCCCTGACGAGGATCACACCAGCTTTCAGACCGATACGGGCTTATACTGTTACAAAGTAATGCCCTTCGGACTGAAAAACGCAGGTGCGTCTTACCAATGGCTAGTCAACCACATGTTTAAGGAGCTAATCGGAATAAACATGGAGGTATACGTGGACGACATGCTGGTAAAGTCTAAGAAGGCAGAAGGACATGTGAGGGATTTACAAGAGTGCTTCGATGTATTGAACAAATACGAAATGAAGTTAAATCCCCTCAAATGTTCCTTCGGAGTTGGATCAGGGAAGTTTTTGGGGTTTATTGTAAATTCGAGAGGAATCGAGGCCAACCCCGACAAGATAAAAGCCCTGATCGACATGAAATCGCCAGAAAGGATCAAAGATGTACAAAGTTTAACTGGGAGAATCGCAGCCCTAAGCATATTTATTTCAAAATCAACAGACAAGTGCGTCCCTTTTTTCTACCTACTTAGAGGAAATAAGAAGTTTGAATGGACAGGAGATTGCGAGCAAGCTTTCTAGGCCTTGAAAGCCCATATGGCACAACCTCCCATCTTATCAAAGCCAATCGAAGGAGAAACTTTGTTTATTTACCTGGCGATTACTGAAGTTGCTGCTAGCGCGGTACTAGTGCGAGAGGAAGACGGCGTACAGAAAGCAGTCTACTATGTCAGCAAGAGACTGATCGTGGCAGAATTGAGATATCCACCAATCGAGAGGTTAGCATATTGCTTAATCCTGGCCTCTAGGAAGCTACGCCCCTACTTTCAAGCCCATCCTATTACAGTTCTAACTGACCAGCCCCTTCGGCAAGTCCTCCAAAAACCAGAAGCGGCTGGACGATTATTAAAATGGGCAGTCGAACTGGGGCAGTTTGATATAACTTATTCACCGCGAGCAGCAGTCAAGGGACAAGTCTTCGCCGACCTTATTGCAGAGTTCACCGAACTCCCAGACAGCGAACAGTGCGAACATCCTAAAGCGCCTCAGCCCCAAGACAAAGCTCCTTCGTGGAGGTTATTCACGGATGGGTCGTCCAACGAATCCCACGCTGGAGCCGGAGTGATATTGATAATGCCGGAAGGGCATCAATTTCACTGCGCAATCAGATTCGACTTCACCGCGTCAAATAATGAAGCGGAATACGAAGCACTCCTCTCTGGGTTGAGGATGGCGAAAGATATGAGCATAAAGACGCTTGATATCTACAGTGATTCACAGCTGGTGGTGAATCAAATTCTAGGAGAATATCAAGTGCGAGGTTTAAAAATGGTGGCCTACTTAAATAAAACAAAAGACCTGCTAGCCCAGTTCACTAAGTACACCCTCCAGCAAATTCCGCGAGATCAGAATTCAAACGCAGATGCCTTAGCCAAACTCGCGAGCACAAAGGATGCTGACACTTTGAACATTGTTCCAGTAGAAAGACTGAGTAAACCAAGCATACAAGCGGTCGAATCCAGTGTGGGGATTCGGATGGAAGATACATGGATGGCACCTTATTTGGAGTATCTGACAAATGGTACGCTACCAACAGATAGAAACAAAGCCAGAACTCTACAAAGGCGAGCTGCTAGGTACATACTGGTCGATGGTGTTATGTACCGAAGAGGATATTCCTTGCCACTACTCAGATGTGTTACTCCAGAAAAAGCTAAGGAGCTCATGAAAGAAGTGCATGAAGGCTTCTATGGGGATCACACTGGGGGGCAGAGTTTGGCAAAGAAGATTCTAAGGCAAGGCTACTTCTGGCCAACTATGAACGAGGATTCGATGGAGTTTGTGCGAAGATGCGATAAATGTCAAAGATTCTCCAAGATTCCACGAGCAGCTCCAAACAAATTAAAACAGATGCAAAGTCCGTGGCCTTTTGCAGTATGGGGGATAGATTTGATTGGATCCCTACCTACAGGGAAAGGCGGAGTAAAGTACGCAGTCGTAGCAGTCGATTACTTCACCAAATGGGCCGAAGCTGAACCACTCGCTACCATCACGACCAAGAAATTCCTTGACTTCGTTGTCAAGAACATTGTCTGTCGATATGGTTTGCCTAGAAAGATAGTTTCAGACAACGAAACCCAATTTGACAGTGATTTATTCACCGATTTCTGCGAAAGACGTGGAGTCATTAAAAGCTTTTCCTCAGTTGCACACCCCCAGGCGAATGGGCAGGTCGAAGCCGTGAATAAAACTCTTAAAGACACCCTGAAGAAGAGGCTTGAAGAAGCTAAGGGAGCGTGGCCAGAGCAACTGCCCGAAGTCCTCTGGTCGTATAGAACGTCTCACCGAACGGCAACAGGACATACCCCATTTTCCTTAGCCTATGGATATGAGGCAATGTTGCCTGTCGAATTAGATCCCCCCTCACATCGATGCCTAACATACGACCAGGACCAGAACAACCAACTGATGATGGAATCCCTAGACTCGATTGATGAGATACGGGAGAAGGCCCAACTCCGAGTTGCTGCATACCAACAAAAAGTCGCCCGGTACTATAACTCCAAAGTTAAAGAAAGAAAATTCAACGTCGGAGACTTGGTGGTACGACGAGTTTTGTTAAATACCCGCGACCCTACTGCTGGAGTAGTCAGACCTAACTGGGAAGGACCTTATCAGAATGAAGAAGACCTTCATCCGGGCACCTACAAACTTGCACGCTTAAACGGTAATCTCGTTCCGCGTTATTGGAATGGAGAAAACCTGCGCAAGTATTATCAATGAATAGTTCTTTTTAAAGGACTGGCTTGTATTAATTTTTCTTTTTACAAGTTTAGCAAAGAGGGTTAGCCACGCTGTATGGCTAATCGCTCGTATATGTAAGATTCTATTTAAGAATCACTCGTAAAGACATGTTTAGTCCATTTTTAATACGAGATTATAAGGGACTGTGCGCAGCCAGTCATTCTTGGCAACCTTTGTGAATTTATATTTACAAGTATTTGTTCATTACGTGTGTTGTTTTGCTGTATTACAAGTATTATTTTTTTACCCGAACAGGAATGTTCGAACAGGTCATGGTCAAGGCAAGTGACCAAGGACCTAAAGCTCCTCGATCACTTGGGGGGCATATAAGGCACATCGATGGCAAAGCATACCATGAGGTATGTAAACAAATGAACAAAATGAGTGAAAGCATGCTAAGGTACTTAGAGTATTTTTCAAAATTTATATTTTGTTAAATCATGCCAAAGTACTATGCTAAGTTCGGTCATACGAACAAATGTTATAATAAATGAAAATGTTATAGCATGATGCAATCTTTTACACCGCAAGCATCACTGCTTGGATGTAACTGTTCAAATAAAAGAAAAGGTTTACTGCCCGTGTAGCAAAGTTTAAAATAAAAATATTGTCTTTACATCACGACCCGTGGGTCGTATAATCAAAAGAAAGAAAAAATATTAAAAGCTCAAGAGGCATTGGGAGCAGGAGGGTCTTTATCAGCATTCTGATTGGTCGCGTCCTCAACGACCCCTTCTTCTTCAGCACCAGCCAGGCTTGGGGAAGCAGGGATCCTTGCTCTTGCCTCCTCTTCAGCCAGTTGAGCAGTGCAGCGAGCTAGCTCAGCAGTCCGGACATCCTCTAAAAGATAGCTGAAGTCGGCACCCTGATTGTGTTTCCAGAAGTTGTAAAAACACCGGAGCGTCGTCTTCTTATACCTTTCCAAATTTTTGGAGTTGTCAAGCTTCAGCTGCTCCACCTTGCCCTCAAGAGTAGCGATGGCATCGTCCTTGGACTTAAGCACCTCTTCCAATCTCTTGACTTCGCGAAGATGGGTTCGGCTGGCATCTTGATAATCCTGCCTCTACTTTATAATAGCTTCCTTTGTAGCTTCAGCCTCTGATAGCTTTGTCACCGCGGCATCCCTCTGCTGAGCCATCGCCTCCAACTCCTTTGCGTGCCTGGCCTCTGCAGCCGAAAGTTCCTCGGCCGCCTTCACCTGGTGCCTCTCGATAGCCTTTGCCCTAGCCTGTTCGATGGTGGCTTGGGTGCAGGTGCAAGCAGTGGTGGCAGATAGCAAAGCCTGAGGACAGAGGATAAAAGTTAGAACCTGTGGCAAGGACTAAAAGACTGAGGTCAAAAAGATAAAGAAGTACTTACGCTGGCTATTTCGTTTAGGGTCCTATTCAGAATTAGGTCAACCGTCATATTCTCTGCCTCGACCATTGCATCCTTGACGTGGTCGTTTTTCCTGATGTACGCAATACGGTCTTTGGCTGCTCGTACGACATGACTCGAGAGTTTGGCCCCAAGAGTTTCTTCCCGCTTGTTTTGTTCCCTTCTGGGCGCAGCCGGAGGAGGGTTCATTGGATCAGGGGGAAACTCCTTCTCAGCAGGGGTTGGAGGATGAGCAGAAGTTTGCCCAGTAGGCACGTCTCTAGGAGGGTCTTCTGTTCGACTCTTTTTTGCAGGCCCCTGGCTCGTCTCCCCAGTTTGTCTCCGTGACGACTTTCTCCAGAGCTGAGGAACTTCCTCTTCCTCCTCAGCCTGGTATAAGTCGAAGATGTTGGGAGTGTCCATATCTGCACACAAGTAAAAACATGCAAAGGGTAAAGATAAAAGCAAATGAAGACTCTTTATCAAAACGAAAAAGGAGGTCACATAGTTAGAACCCGAGCTACAACTACTGGTCGCTATACTATTGACTCTATTAGTCACACACTCACTATCTGGCATGAAGAAGTCTGGCCCTAGATTTGGAGTATATGTAAAGTTGCCCTCCCCGTCAAACAAATGACAGGGAATTGGCAAACTATTTAAAAGTAAAATAATTTTACCGTTCTCATCAGAGGATTCCCCCAGGTCCACAACTGGCTCTTTGGCCTTTTGTTTCCCCTTGCCTTGCGGAGCAGAAGGCCTTTCTGCGGAAGGATTGCCCGTAGGCTCCCTGATTGTAACCCCCGTCGGCCTCCTTCGAGGAGGAGACGCAGGAGGTTGCTGCTCAGGAACCCCCTCGGCAGTGGCATCGTCTACCACGAACCCTCTTGTTTCATGGCGAGGAGCCAGGAGGCCAGAAAACCTCAAGTTTTCATCAGTAGCCAGGGACTTGATGCTTTTTTTTGCGTCTGTCATCCTGGCCAGTCTATTGGACCTCAACACCATGTCTGGTGTTGGGGTTGGACGTAACCATGGGCCTGAAAGACAAAGTACAGTTTGAGAAAAATGAAAGGAAACTCCTTGATTAAAAGTATCGACCAGTCAAAGACGGTACTTACCTCCTCGAGCGAAGGCCAGGTTGTTGCTGGTTATGTCCGGAGTAAGGAAGTACTCCTTACTGTACTGCCCCACGTTAGATATGTGCGTAGTATCACTCAGGAATGTCTGGTTTGTCTCCTGGTGATAGAAGTGGAAGAAACCCGTTCCATATTGTTGCGGGTTGGATTTAAGGTCGAAAAGATAATTGACCTCGTGGGGAGTTGGTTCTGGCATTTTTTAAGTTTGTACAAGATATAAAGTGCGGCCATCATTCTATATCTGTTTGGAGTAATTTGGAAGGGGGCGACATCAAAATAATTAGCCACCCCCTGATAAAAAGGATGTAGAGGGAGGAAAGCCCCCGCCTCTATGTGATACCGAGACCAGGCATTGTATATACCTCCGGGAAGGTTAGTCCTTTGGTCTGCAGCAGGAAGTTTGATGGTGGCCCCTGTGAGGGGATACTTCCTGAAATAGTTAGCAACCATCCGAAGGGCCACTACGCTAGTCGGGGAAATATACCACTCGACATCAGGCAAATTCTGATGCCGAGGGCGGGCTCTAACTTGGATGTTAGGGTCAGGAACAGGATTGTCTCGACCGCTGGTCGAGGGAGCTCTAGCCTGCGAATCAGGCTGGGCAGGAAGGTTTGGACTATCGTCAGACTCTGGTCTTTTCTTGCCTACGGATTTGGAATGGGCCATTTGAGGAGAAAAAGGACGAGGTCTGGAAGAGGATCGTGAGAAGGGAATCTCGTGGACTCGGTCGGCCGGTTGTTCTTCGCCTTCGAGCAGCTGGGCGAGAAGATCGTCGTCGATGGGCCGTTCACCTCCCCACAAATATGGCATCAATGTCTGCAAACAGAAGAATGGGGAGGTGAGGATAAAGAATTTTTAAAGGCTTTTTAGAATAATGCTGGTCGAGTATAAAAGCCAAGCTTTTATACAACATCATTCTAACAAAAAGCTAAATTTTCCGCGCGAACAGTTTGAAAGACGGATCAAAGGGTGAAAGTCAAAAGTTTTTCAAGAAAGCTTTTTCAACTCCCCTTAGGGCGGGAAAAACCTATTTTCCAACTAGCCTAAAGATCGAATTTTTACTTCGATTTTACGTCCTAAAAGTATGATCCTGACTATTAAACTAACTCGTAACCCTTTTTTTTTTTTTTGCCTACAAAACATTCTACTCACAAGCGTCTCAAACCAGAAGCAGATGAACTCAAACAGTCAATATACAGAAGCATGCATCATGAAAATTTGAAGCATAAGAATTCAAAAACTTACCAAGAAAATGATCGTGGAGATGGAAAAAGGGTCTTCGGAGATCAAGGAACTCTCGGACTGAGTCTTGAAAATGCAGAAGAACGGTCTCTGGAGCAGATTAAAGCTCTGGTTTTTAGGGTTTCTTGAGAAGGCAATGGCGTGCGTAAAAAGAAAAAGAAGATTTCAGAGGTATTATATAAGTTTGTCTGTGGCATTAAAAAGGTGCAATCATCAGTTTCACTTTTTCGAAGTATAGGGAAGCGGAATGGCCGTCGAATTATTACTGGGGAACCGAAAAGTCATGATTAGACAGAAGTAGGTTACTTTTTCCAAGAACACACGAAGGGTTCTGACACGTAAGGTGGGGTTACCGAAGAGTCATTCGCTCAAAAGTTTATTTATTGCTCGTGATAAATAAACTTTGGGGGCAAATGTTATCCAAAAAATTAGCATTGATGACGTGGCAAGTGATCCCTAGACACATGGCTGACACCTGGAGGAACTTTGCTAGTGTATCGACCAGAAGACGCATTAGAAGCAGTAAGCAGCCCAGTCTTACCTGCGACCAGTCTGGTCGATGGTTCCGCATACAAAGTAACATTACTGTGAAGATATTTGTAGATCCCGAATTTAACTCACACAATCTCTTGAATATCCGATTATTTAGGAGAGAATATTGGCAACTAAATCATGTAATCCTCCTTGAGCCTATAAATAGAAAAAGATAGCTCAAGGAAAGGACTTTTGGCTTTTGCATTATTTGAGATTAGAGTAATTCTCCTTGGAATATTGCATTTTTCTTCAGAGGTTAGTGAAACTCATTGAGCCCTTGTTCTTTGATCACTCCTTTGATTCTTAGATCAATAACAGTCTAAGTGGACGTAGGTCATTACCAAATCCTAGGGCCGAACCACTATAAAATATCGTGTTCTTATTAGTTTTTGCCATTCGGTTCTTGCTAATACATTCATTCATATCAAGCATATTCTGACTCCGTGTCGGTTGGCCAAAATCTGGGTCAACAGTTACATTGAACTGGACCGATATTGACAATTGATAAGACAAGTAAACATACAGTTATTATCTATTCTAGTCATATCATATAGTTGACCATAGGTTAATTCAATCTCAATTCTAAGTGGTTAGTATTCTAACTTATTGTATTATTTGAGTTCTTTGACTTGTTCGTTACCAGCTTACCCTACGGACTAGCCCATACTTACATCTTGGGAACTCAGTAGTATAATTTAGTGGGAGTGTTAATCATAGATATGAACATCTATAGCTTCTGATAAAGAACTGAAACGATGGTTCCCTTTTAGTTTGGTTCAAGGTGTTAAATGATAGAGATCTCATTTCAGTAATTAAATTAGCATACTGAAATATCATTTACAAGGAACTAAGTGTTTTAAGGATAAAATCCCATGACAGGTAAAACAGTATTTTAGTCCCATCTCATTGTAGACCATCTATAGAGGATTGAGTGATAATTATGGTTGTAACAATGGATAATTAATAGCGTATCTATATTTGTTATAGAGCATTCAATGAATTCAAAAGTGCAATTCTCAGTCTATAGTGGAGTTAAGAGGAATTAATAAGTTAGTAAATTTATTTGTTAGATTTATGATAACTTATTGGAGCTCGATTTCATAGGCCCATGGTCCCCATTGTACCTTGGATAAAATCATCTAAATAGTCTCAATTAATTGATTTAATTATCAATTAGAAATATCAAAGTTGACCAGGTCAATTTTGGATAGTTTCATAGAGTTATGTAATTTAGAGAGCAAAAGAGAAATTAAGGAAAATCTATTAATTAATATTGATTGGTATCTAAATTAATATATAAGTTTATATCAAGGTTTAAATTATAAATAATAAATTTGATAAAAGATTTAAATAATTATTTAATTAATTATCTCAATAGAAAATAATACAGGCCTTGATTTTAAGTCCAATGGGCTTATAATCAAATGAGAAATTTCACAGGCCTAAAGCCCATGATAATTTCGACCTAGGGCTTCAAATTGGCTATTATTTTATTGATTTTTTAATTAAATTAAATGGCCTAATTGAGTCTATAAAAGAAGTGCTTAGAGAAAAGTCAAAACACAAGTCTAAACACAAGTTCATAAAGTCACAAGTCAGATTTTCTGATAGTTTTTTTTAGATTCTCTCTAAACACACGTCCTTTTCTAAGCCTCTTTGTTATTTTATCTTCTTCTCTCTGTATCTATCTCATGTGTTGAGAATTTCCCACTCTAGTCTAGGTGATTCTAATGATACTTTGGAAGACTGTGAAGATAATAGAAGATCGGTTCAGTTTCTTGATAATACTCTGTGATAGAAATGATACAAGGGTTAGAGAAACTGAAGGAATGACTCATTCATTCCGATGCATATATTGTAAGTATTCTTATCATTGTTTCTCTTTGAATTCAATTTTAGAAATATGTTCTAGGTTATCTCATATTAATTTGTTTAATATTAGATCTACATGAAAATAAATAAAGATCTTGTATAAAGTTTTCCCAACAACTGGGCTCAAAGCCTTTGGTAATCTTTATTTTAATGCATGAACTTGTTAAAAATTTTATTATTTGATGTGTTTGAATAATTGGATGTTTTTTCATGTTTATATGAAGCATATTGTTTTTATGTGATTATTAGCAATTATTAGGTTATTTTGTTGTGTTTTCTATGCTATTAATTTTTATATATGCTTTATTTTGTATAAAACGTGTTAAAAATTAATTAGAAAATGGTTTTGGTTTGAAAAATTGCTCAAAAAAAATTTCCAAATTTTTTTTATCCAATTTGCTAATAATCAAATTTTCTATGCACGCGCACACTGTGCACACCCTCATGCGATGAACAGTGTCGGGTACTGTTCATCCGGTTTTTTTGTTAGTTGAGATTTAAATAATTAGATATTTTCTACAAAGATTCAAATTCATATTTAAAAATAGACTAACAACTTAATTTTAAATCTTTTAATATGTTAAAATATTAGAGTTAAGATATCAGATATTTAAGATATTTTCTTTTAAATTCTTCGTATTTTTATTAAATATTTATTTGAAAATATAAATATCTTTTTATTCTATAGTTTTTAATATTTAAATTATTTGAAATTTGAATATTGTTAGTTAGATATTTTTATGGATATTTGAATTTGATTAACTATTTTGAGATATTTTATGATTGTTATAACTATTAATATTTTATTTTTTTTAATGGTTAAAATATTTTCTTATAGTTGTAACAACACAAGATATTTTTTGAAAAACAGTTAAGATATTGATTTTAAAATTGGTTAATTTTTTAAAAATATCATTTTTTTCAACCAATTAATAATTTTTTTTTTAATAAATGAGATTTAAATTAACTTTGGATAATTGTTGATAAATCCTATTTAAATTAAATTAATATGTTTTTTCAAATTAAATTAAAAGCAAGTTGATTGTCGATAAATGAAATTTAAATTAACTATTGTTAATTGTTAATAAATTTCTTTTAAATTGACTTATTTTTTTGTAAAAAGTTAATTAATTTGAATTTTTTGAGAAATTCTAGATAATTAATTGTGGTATTTTTGCAAATGAAATAAATTGTGGTATTTTTGCATAAATTCATAGAATTGCTCATATAGTAACATGATTAGGCCCATCGAATTATAACATGTCTGTTTGCACTATATGTGGTATTTTTGCAATTGGGCTTAGATGCATATACTGGCCCATATGTTTGTTAAATATATAGATTTCGCCAAATAAAATATTCATAAAATGATAGGTTTTATTTCGGCCAATTATAAAATGTAAAGTTTAAATTCCTCTCTTATGGGTGATTCCACTTGTGAAGGCCCATTTGCTTTGCATGACTATAGTGGGTCTAATCAATTAATAATAATTAATAAAATGAAGGTTTAAATTCCTGTCTTTTGGACCTTGTATGGAAGATATGGGGCATTTGTATTGGAAACGACATACTGGACCCAAGCCAAATTGTTAAGGCCCATTACCTGAGTTGGACTTAATTGTATAGGTTCATTATATTAGTTAAACCTAAATATTGATTAGTGTAGTGTCCCAGAATATTTACTTAGCTAGCTAGACAGTAGTAGTAGTAGTAGTAGTAGTAGTAGTAGTAGTAGTAGTAGTAGTAGTAGTAGTAGTAGTAGTAGTAGTAGTAGTAGTTAGTAGTAGTTTGTAGTATGTTAGATTCCGTGGATTTTGGTTCAAGCCGGGACTTAGTTGGACACTCATAGCAACAGTTATGGATTTTATAAGTTTAACCTATAGTTTAAGAATATTAATTATAACATAAGGTTTAATTAATATAGCTGATTATAGAGATGTCATTTATTATAACCTAAAGTTTAAATAGAACAAATAAGATGGTGACGCTTGTCACATGCATGTTTATTAAGGATTTAAGTATTTTAATGAATAGTTTAATTAAAAGAAAGATCTAGAAGCTCTAGAACCTTCCAGCAGCTGTTAGGATCGTATTATGACTCAGTCAAAGCTGTTTACTCAATTCAAAATATGTTGAAAAATTACAAATACGTGTTTGATATATCAATGTATGCCGATATATCGCAGCTATAGGGGTCGATATATCGCCTACAGAAGATACGGAAAACAAATCGACTTTGCACGAACGTTCGAACGGGGCTCGGGAAAATGGTCCAGCAGATATATCGCCCAGGGGAGGCGATATATTGCCCCTGGTGCTTTATTTTTGAATCTTGAGGATTTTTAAATTTAAAAACACACTTAACCACATGGACCTACCTTTGAACGATTTTGACCAAGTTCTTGGCGTCTGTTGAACGAAAATTCAAATATTTTTTATTTTATATTCATTTATTTATTCAAATTAAAAGGGGTTAGTTTCACTCCTGGAACTCTATAAACAGGACCTAGTACTCGGCCATTTTCTTCATTCTTTAAGCCGTCTTCAGAGCCTCCAAGTTGCTAGTGTTACTATAGAGAGAAACACTTGGTTTTTTGGGTTAAAAGTTTTTTTATTCTAAGCTTTTCTAAACACTTGTGAAGTGAGATATAGTGAGATTTCGGTATCGAGGTTTAGATCAATTTATAAGATCATTCAAGGTATTCTTATTCCTATGTTCAGTTCTTTATGGTTCTTTAGTTTTCTTTATTTTCTTTCTTTTTAGATCCCAACTCATGTTTATGATTCTTGGTTAGGTGTTTAAGTTTCTTGAACACTTAAGGTTTCTCTCGATAAGTTTCTTCTTTGATGGTTTAGTATTCTTTTCATCTATTTTCTATAGAAACTCACCATTCTTACTGTTGGTTTTTAGGAGTGTTCCAATCTCGTTCCTGTCTTCATATCCCGGTTTTTGGTAAGGAAAATAGGATCAATTATATGTGTTTATATGTTTATGTTATGATATGTTTTATGCTATAATATGTAAATGTATAAATATGTTTGATAGTCGCTTGGGCATATGACTTGCTTAGATTGCAAGCCCCAAGAATTTTTATCATTTTCATGGTTTAGAGTTATGATTTACCCTAACTCGATTAGTAGACAGATGACCTAGATGGGTTATCATATACCTCCATGTGATCTAACCTACCTCGATTAGTAGATAGAGGAAATAGATGGTTTATCATATGCCATGTTAATGAGTTAATGGCCATTAATATTGTAGTCCTATATGATATACATTTTTTATAGTCATATGCTTTATAGTATATGTTTATGTTATAGTCTTATATTTATGATGTATGTTGTTAGTAGATTTTCCTTGTTGGGCATTAGGCTCAATCCTTTATTTTTAGCTTGATGCAGGGAAATTATTTATGGAAGGCGGAAAGATTCACGACAGCTTGGCTTATGTATTGAGGATGAATGGATTGAATGGACTGCGTGACGATCGAGGATGACGTTATTTTTTTTTATGTCTTTTGAATTATGTTTCTTTTGTAATTCCTCACTTAGTTTTTAAACAACTAAATTAAAGTTTATGGTTTATGTTTTTATGTATTAAATAATGGGTACCCATATCGTATTTTATATTTCATATGTTACTTTTGTCTTTTGCACAATATTTATTTTGGGGATTTAAATAAAGTTATGTTATTCCTTATGTATGTTTTCCCAAAATAGTAGCTATGTCTAGTAGTTTTAATGATCTAAGGTCTTAGAAATAGTTGGGTCATTATAGTTGGTATCGAAGCAACAGTTCATATGCATGAAGTTCTCCTTGATACACACTCCACAAGCTCCGAATCTAACCGCCAATGTATGTGTTTATGTTTATAGCTAACATTTTAGCCCTTATGTTTTCAGTTAAGAATGGATGGAGCCTTGACCTATGAGGATATCTGAGCCATTAAGGCATTAAAAAGGATTAGAGTGCCAAGGAATACCGTAGGAGTGTTAGAAAGAATCACTTGGAGATTGATCTTATTCCATTAAAAGATAGTTCATCTTCAGACTACTAAGCAAATTATGATGAGAGCTACAAAGCAATATGTCTTAGTAATTAGGCATTTTAAAGATTTTCCTTCTGTAATTTCAACTTTAGAAGAAATATGGGAGACTATAGATGATGAAGATGATTAACCGGTATCCATGAGATATTATTTTCTCATACTTAGGTTCACCTCTAAGTTGGAATTTCAATTTACTAATGAGCAAAAACATAGAATCTTTATGAATCTTCCCCGAGGAAATTTTGAGGCTTAAAATAATGACGATTATGAGGAGATAGATGATGATATGTTAGATGAAGGGTCAGATGTAGAAGATCCTGATTTTTAGATTCACCCTACTTATGTTGGTTTAGTTTATTTATTTTATTATTTTTTCATTTATGATTGTATTTAGTGAAAACCTTTCTCCAAATGAATATTATTGTTATTTTTTTAACATGTATGAGTTGGATTTTTTTTTTTACAATCATAATAAATTTAAATAAATAAATGATGACCAAGTTCGGTGAGGGTCGATACAAATCAATGGACAGGGTTCTATATTGAGAGTTAGGGGGCCATAGTAATGGGAACGATTTTACTGATCACAGCCGTCCCTCAATATGGTTAACTTTGGAACAACGACGAGTATCGAGCCTGAGAATTAATTCATATAGGATGATTAGAATCAGACTTAGAAAATAATAAAGATGACTTCTTTTTCTATGTATGGAAACACACCCTAATTATAAAGAAGGCTTATATAATTTTTGGTAAGAAATCATAACTAATAGGTCCGAGTTATGTTTGCTTAGATTATGTTTTTGCCTTAGAGCCTATTAGGGTAAGTTCTAACATGTTTTTCTTGACTGTTAGAACTTTGTTGAAGATGTCGTTCAGAAGGTCTGCACGCACAAATGCCAATGCCTCCAGCGCCACTCACGAGACTAATGAAGCCCCTCCAGTTCGCAGAAGAGGAGCGCGTACTACCAATACTGCTGCTAACAGAAGTGCATCGCCGCCTCCGGTTGACAACATCGCTAAAATTTTCTATCTACGACAACAAGTGGAAGAACTGCTTCAGCAAAAATGCCAATAGATGCAGGCTCAGCCTCAGCCTCAACCTCACCCTCAGCAAATGGCTAAAGCACCCCAACAAGTAGGTCCTTATGAGGGATGGCCAATGGCGAACTATGCGCCCTACCCAGCTCAGTACATGGAGCCAATCTACGAGCATTTTCGTAAGCAACACGCTCCAAACTTTGAAGGGACAATGGACCCCTTCGAGGCGGAAGAATGGCTGAAGAATGCAGAGCCGATCCTAGTACACATGAATCTTGGCAACGCGGACCGCATCTCATGCGTTTCTTCTTTCCTAAAGAAGGATCCTATAATATGGTGGGACTTAGTATAGCAGACTAACGATGTTGCCACCATGACATGGACTAGATTTGTGGAGCTCTTTCACAAGAAGTATTATAACTCTGCAGTCATCGCCACAAGGGTAGAAGAGTTCACCAGCTTGAAGCAGGGTAACTTATCGGTAGCAGAGTATGCTTGTCAGTTCGACCGACTAGCCAAATTTGCACCAGAGTTGGTTCCAACAAATTTTTTTAGGGTTCCCAAGTTCGTTAGAGGACTCAGACCAAAGATTGAGCTACGAGTTAAGCTAGCAACTCCTGAAACCACTACTTATGCCGATGCTCTAGAAACGACAATAGAAGTAGAAAGGCTTCAGGCGAATGTTACTAAAGAGGAGGCCAATAAGCCTAAAACTAAACCGCAGAATCAACCTCAGAATGGTCGGAACCACCACAACAACCATCAGCCTAGCAATAATAATGATCAGAAGAGAAGGCATCTTGACAACAAGCAATCTGACAATGACAAAAGAGCACAGACTAACAATGGAAGTAGTAGGTCGGGTTATGTAGAATACCCACAGTGCTTTAAGTGCCAAAAGAAACATCTTGGGGAGTGTCGTGCAAACACTAAGGGATGTTACAATTTTGGTCAGGAAGGTCATTGGAAGAGGGAATGTCCCCAGCTCAAGCAAGAAGAGAAAAGGGACAACAAGATGGTTCCTGCCAGAGTCTTTGCCTTGACCCAGGGAGAAGCTGAAGCTAGTAACAAAGTGGTCATAGGTCAGATTCCTATCCTCAATAATATATGTTCAATATTATTTTATTCGGGAGCAACACACTCGTATATCTCGTTAGGAATGATAGAGAAATTAGACAAACCTTGTGAAAGATTTAGAACTAGGTTTGTGACAGAATTTCCTACGGGCGAAGTGGTCCTATCATCACGGATAGTACAAGGCGTATCGATCAAAATTGAGGATGTAGAAATAGAATGAGACCTGATAGAGTTAGAGATCAAAGAATTCAACGTGATACTAGCAATGGATTGGCTAGCAAGGCATGGCGCAACCATCAATTGAAAACGCAAGCAAGTGATGTTCGAAACTCCTGACGGTCAGAGACTATGCTTTATGGGAAAGGTTTCAAGACTATGTACACCACTTATTTCATCTCTCAAAGCTCAGAGGATGATAGAAAAAGGTTGTCACACATTCTTAGCCAGCGTCATGGATGTGGTAAAGGAAACACCACTAAAGGTTGGAGACGTTCGCGTCATAAAAGAATTTCCAGAAGTATTTCCTGACGACTTACCAGGGTTGCCGCCGACTCGGGAAATTTACTTCACAATCGAACTAGTACCGGGAACCGAGCCTATCTCAAAGGCACCATACCAGATGGCACCTACTAAACTCAATGAGTTAAAGACGCAACTGCAAGAACTCTTAGACTTGGGTTTCATCAGACCAAGCCATTCGCCATGGGGAGCCCCGGTTCTATTTGTGAAGAAGAAGGACGGAAGCATGCAGATGTGTATAGACTACCGCAAGCTGAATAAGGTAACGATTCAGAATAAGTACCTGCTACCCCGAATCGACGACTTGTTTGATCAATTCCGAGGAGAAACTGTGTTTTCAAAGATCGAGTTATGGTCCGGGTATCACCAGCTCAAGGTACGAGAAGAGGATATTCCCAAGACAGCTTTTAGAACTTGTTATGGACATTACGAGTTCTTAGTTATATCTTTTGGTCTTACCAACACTCCAGCCACATTTATGGACCTAATGAATCGGGTCTTCAAGGATTACTTGGACAAATTCGTCGTAGTATTCATCAATGATATTTTGGTGTACTCTAAGGACGAAGCCGAGCATGAGGAACATCTAAGAATGACCATGTTGCGACTAAAAGAGCATCAACTTTACGCCAAGTTCAAAAAGTGCAAATTTTGGATTTCGCAAGTAGCGTTCCTCGGCCACATAGTATCCAAGGATGGCGTTGTTGTAGACCCAGCTAAAGTAGAGGCTTTGAAGGATTGTCCAAGACCTAAGAATGCGTCAGAAGTTAGAAGTTTTCTCGGGTAAGCAGGCTATTATCAGAGGTTTGTACAAGGCTTTTCTAAGATAGCCACTCCGCTTACCAACCTGACCCGGAAACAACAAAAGTTCAACTGGACAGATAAGTGTGAAGATGAGCTTCTAGTTGCTTAAGGATAAGCTATGCTCAGCACCAGTACATTGTGTACCAACACCCAATGACAAGTTTGTAATCTACTGTGATGCGTCGAAGCAAGGTCTGGGTTGTGTGCTGATGCAAAATGACAAAGTAATAGCCTACGCCTTAAGGCAGCTGAAGGAATATGAGAAACGCTATCCAACGCATGATATATTTCTTCACGCAGAAGGAGCTCAACATGAGGCAGCGCAGGTGGTTATAATTAGTAAAGAATTATGACTGCGAAATCCTATACCACCCAGGAAAAGCAAACATAGTTGCTGATGTGCTAAGTAGAAAGAGTTATGGGAATCTAGCAGCGTTATCCAGAATAGAAAAGTCACTTCAGCAAGAGCTGATCAATGCTGGAATAGAAGTAGTCATTGGTAAACTGGCTAACTTGTCCATCCAGTCAAGTCTGTTAGAAGATATACGGTTCGGGCAAGGGCATGATGACAAATTAGTATCTCACATAGTTGCAGTTAAAGAAGGCAAGGCCACATATGTCTCTATATCAGGACAGGGGTTCTTGAGATATAAGGACCGGGTATGCGTGCCAAATGATCATGGAATTTAGATGAAGATTTTAGAAGAAGCGCACAATACCCCATACTCAGTTCACCCAGGGCCGACCAAGATGACTCACGACCTTAAGGCATTGTATTGGTGGCAAAGAATGAAGAAAGATGTAGCAGAATATGTGTCTAAATGCTTAGTATGCTAGCAAGTGAAAGCAGAACATCAGCGGCTTGTAGGCTTATTGCAACCATTTAGTATCCCAGAATGGAAGTGGGAAGACATAGCCATGGATTTTGTGACAGGACTACCACGAACAAATAAGCAACACGACTCGGCTTGGGTAGTAGTAGATAGACTAACAAAGTCAGCTCACTTCCTGCCTGTCAAGACTATGTACACAGTGGATCAGTACGCAGACATTTATGTCAGAGAAATAGTATGACTGCATGGAATCCCTAAGACCATAGTATCCAATAGAGGATCAGTGTTTACATCGAGATTTTGGGGAAGCTTACAGCAAGCCATGGGTACCAAGTTAAGTCTTAGTACGACATTTCATCCTCAGACCGATGGGTAGTCCGAGCATACCATACAGATTTTCGAGGATATGTTGCGTGTTTCTGTACTCGATTTCGGAGGATCATGGAGTAAGTATTTTCCACTGATAGAATTCTCCTACAACAATAGCTACCAGTGTAACGACCCAAAATTACAAATAAGGCTTAAGGGCCATGATTAGTGTGTCGGGAGGGCATAATAGGATTATGTGTGATTTAAATGATTAAATGCATGATTATGTGATAAGCATGCTTATACAATTATTTGGATATATGTGATGCATGAATATGTGTACTAGTATACATGTAGGCCCTGATTAGGTTATACGGGCATATTCGTAATTTTGGCCCGTTGAGGGCATAAATGTAAATATATTGTAATAAATTGTTGAGACCATATTATTATTTGGATATATATTTGTAGCTTGTGACTCGAGGCGATCATAGTGAGCGGTTTAGCGAAAAAGTCACGGTGGGAATCTATGCCTGGCTCGGGGTGAGTTTAGGGGTATTTATGGGAATTTAGGATATATATTCGAGGTTGTTTGATATTGAGGAATATAATCGATGATAAGTTAGGTGTCAGGATGTAAGCGGTAATTATTAGAGACACTCGAGGAATTAGCGAGAATTGGGAACAAATGACCAAAATCCCCTTTAAAGGATTAAAGGCTTAGGATTTAAATGGGAGGGCAGATTTAAATGGGAGGACAAACAGGTCATTTGGTTTAAAATAGAGATAAGTATCAATCTGCTTTATGACTTAGTGGAATGTTTAGAAACTATAGGAAACTGAAAGGAAAAGGAAAGAAGGGAAGAAAGAAGGAAAAACAAAAGTCTATTTTCTTTCTCTCGGTTTAGGATTTCTTCTTCATTTCTTGAGAAATTTTAGAGCTGTAATTTAGGGAGAACTTGGTCTGGAGCTTGGGGCTAAGGTTCTTGATAAATCTTGAGGATTAGCAGAAGTTACTCACCCAATTAAGGTATCTTCAAGGTTGTTCTTGAGTTTCTGGTTTTGTGTTGAAATAGATTTCTAAACTGAGTTTTAGATGGGAATTTTAGGGAATTAAGCCTGAGGATTTGAGTTGAAAGCTGAGAAGGTGTGGAGGATAGCCTAAGGTTGAATTTCCCCATTAAGGGTAAGAAACTCTGGACTTGGTCACTTGAACTCTAGACTGTTATGGTTTTCTGTTGAGTTTTTTAGCTTCAAGCTCAAGCATGGCTTTTTCCTTGTTTGTAGGTGCATGTGGCTAGGTTTTGTGTTTTTGGGTTGTGTGGGGTTAGATATAGATGTTGGTAGGCTTCTTTTGGGGTATGGTTAAGGTTTGGAGGAGTTTTGGAGAAGTTTGGTACAAGGAAAATTGAAGAAGAAAACAGAGGGTATCTTGGTGCTGTAACTAGCGCTGTAACACAAGTCTTTGGGTGCTACAACGCTAGGCTTGGGTGTTTGGGTGCCTATTGGCTCTGTTTGTAGTGTTGTAGTGCCCTCTTTGTGGCGCTGTAGCGCTACCTTCTTACCAGAAGATGGTTTTTGGGTTATTTCTTAGGGTTTTTGCCTGGGGGCTTGGGGTTTGATTCCACCACACTGTTTGGTGGAATTAGGGCTTCCCAAGGGCTCGGGATTAGTCCCGAGGCTAGGTTTTGGAATTGATGTTTGATGATGATACTAATCTATGGCTGTGACTAGGTGTACGCTAGGGTTCGGACGGGATCGTGCTTGATGGTCGGTTTCATTAATCAAGCCATCAGAATCTAAAGGTAAGAAATTGCACCCGGTTATGTGTTAATGATGGGAGTAAGATCTCCCTATATATGTATGATGTCATAGATGGTATTATGCCATGGTACATATGATAAGCAACCTAAGAGTGTCGGAATCAATTTTTGCGCATAGGGCGCGGCTCGGCCACTGGTAGCTGAGGACAGCTTAATATTCACTGAGCTTGGTTTAAGCGGGCCGGAGTTAGTGGGATAAAAAAGGGATGAGACCTAAGCGTGTCGACCTTGATTAATATATGAATTGGTTATTAATGTTAATTGATGAACTTGGTATGTTGAATGCCTGATTATGTAACTCTTATGGATTGTTGAGCATGCTATGGTTATGCTTTATGAGTTGTCTGATTGTTGTTTTGTAAATTGATTGCTTAATGATTATGCTCTGTTATCTGGTTTCTTGCTGGGCCTTGGCACATGGGTGCTACGTGGTGCAGGTAAAGGCAAGGGAAAAGTGGACCCATCCTGAGTTGGAGAGCTTTGGGGCTGAATGTACATAGTCAGCTGATCGGCTGCCACGACCGAGGAGTGGTACAGGACGGGAAAAGCCTAAATGTCTGTTTTGCCCTTAGAGTGGCTAGTAGCTATACTTTTATCCTGAAATTTTGTAAACTATCTTTTAAACTTTATTACTTTTGGGATCCTATGTACAAAAATGTTTGATTATAGGAAATGTAACTTTTGTGACCGAAATCTTTTAACCCTAGTTCAATTATAGTTTCAGTAACACGTTTCTAACTAAAGGACACTATTAGCAAGTCTTGCACCTTTATAAATACACAGTGTAACGGTCTTGGCTATCCAGGGCGTTACAACCAGTCAACAATCGAGATGGGACCCTATGAGTTACTTTATGGAAGGAGGTATCGATTGCTGTTACATTGGGACGAGGAAGGAGAAAGGCAACTTCTTGGACCCAAAGTTATTAGAGAAGCTAAGGATGAAGTAGCATTGATTAGAAAGCATATGCTCATTGCTCAAATCCAACAGAAAAGTTATGCGGATGCCAAGTGGCGTGATGTGGAATTCAAAGTCGGAGATCAAGTCTCCTTAAAGATATCTCCTATGAAAGGTGTGAAGCGATTTGGGAAGAAAGGAAAATTTAGTCCCCCGTTTGTAGGTCCTTTTGAGATATTGGACAAGGTGGGAACAATTGCATGTAGATTAGCCCTACCACCAACTCTAGCAGATAGCCATAATGTGTTCCACATCTCGATGCTGCGTAGATATGTGTCAGACCCATCTCACGTCCTCAAGTACGATACGATAGCACTATAGAAAGACTTGAGTTATGAGGAACGACCGGTTAGCATCCTAGATAGAGGGATGAAGGAATTACGGTCTAAGAGTATTCCGATAGTGAAGGTCCTATGGAATAATAGTTCTGAACGGGAGGCAAGGTGGGAGTTGGAGGAAGACTTGTTAGCTCAGTATCCAGAATTTTTTGGTAAGTAAATTTCGGGGAAGAAACTCTTTTAAGTAGGGGAGAATTGTAGTGTCCCTGAATATTTACTTAGCTTGCAATATAGTAGTAGTAGTAGTAGTAGTAGTAGTAGTAGTAGTAGTAGTAGTAGTTAGTATTAGTTTGTATTATGTTAGATTCCGTGGATTTTGGTTCAAGTCGGGACTTAGTTTGACACTCATAGCAACAGTTATGGATTTTATAAGCTTAACCTATAGTTTAAGAATATTAATTATAACATAAGGTTTTATTAATATAGTTGATTACAGAGATGTCATTTATTATAACCTATAGTTTAGATAGAACTAATAAGATGGTGACACTTGTCATATGCATGTTTATTAAGGATTTAAGTATTTTAATGAATAGTTTAATTAAAAGAAAGATCTAGAAGCTCTAGAACTTTCCAGTAGCTGTTAGGATCATATTATGACTCAGTCAAAGTTGTTTACCCAATTCAAAATATGCTGAAAAGTGCAAATACATGTTTGATATATCAACGTACGCCGATATATCACAGCTATAGGGGCCGATATATCGCCTATGGAAGATACGGAAAACACGTCGACTTTGCATGAACGTTCGAACGACGCTTGGGAAAGTGGTCCAGCCAATATATCGCCAAGGGAAGGTGATATATCTCCCCTGGTGCTTTATTTTTTAAACTTGAGGATTTTTAAATTTAAAAATAGCCTTAACCACTTGGACCTGCCTTTGAATGATTTTGACCGAGTTTTGGGCGTCTGTTGAATGAAAAATTCAAATATTTTTCATTTTATATTCATTTATTTATTCAAATTAAAAGGGGTTAGTTTCACTCCTTTAACTCTATAAATAGGACCTAGTACTCAGCTATTTTCTTCATTCTTCAAGCAATCTTCAGAGCCTCCAAGTTGTTAGTGTTCCTATAGAGAGAAACACTTGGGTTTTTGGGTTAAAAGTTTATTTATTCTAAGCTTTTCTAAGAACTTGGGAAGTGAGATATAGTGAGATTTCGGTATCGAGGTTTAGATCAATTCATAAGATCATTCAAGGTATTCTTATTCCTAAGTTTAGTTTTTATGGTTCTTTAGTTTTCTTTATTTTCTTTCTTTTCAGATCCTAACTCTTGTTTATGATTCTTGGTTAGGTGTTTAAGTTTCTTGAAATGTTAAGGTTCTTCTCGGTAATTTTCTTCTTTGGTGGTTTAGTTTTCTTTTCATCTATTTTCTTTAGAAACTCACCATTCTTACTGTTGGTTTTTAGGAGTGTTCCAATCCCGTTCTTGTCTTCATATCCCGATTTTTTGTAAGGAAAATAGGATAGATTATATGTGTTTATATGTTTATGTTATGATATGTGTTATGCTATAATATGTATATGTATAAATATGTTTCATAGTCGCTTAGGCACATGACTTGCTTAGATAGTTAGCCCCAAGAATTTTTATCATTTTCATGGTTTAGAGTTATGATTTACCATACCTCGATTAGTAAACAAAGGACCTAGATGGGTTATCATATACTACCATGTGATCTAACCTACCTCGATTAGTAGACAGAGGACCTAGATGGTTTATCACATGCCATGTTAATGAGTTAATGGCCATTAATATTGTAGTCCTATATGATATACATTTTTTTATAATCATATGTTTTATAGTAGATGTTTATGTTATAGTCTTATGTTTATGATGTATGTTGTTAGTAGATTTTCCTTGTTGGGCATTAGTCTCATTCCTTTATTTTTAGCTTGATGCAGGGAAATGATTTATGGAAGGCGGAAAGATTCATGGCACCTTGGCTTGTGTGTTGAGGATGAAGTTACTTTTTTTAAGTCTTTTGAATTATGTTTCTTTTGTAATTCCGCACTTAGTTTTTAAACAATTAAATTAAAGCTTATGGGTTATATTTTTATGTATTAAACAATGGGTACCCATACCGTATTTTATATTTGATATGTTACTTTGTATTTTGCACAATATTTATTTTGGGGTTTTAAATAAAGTTATGTTATTTCATATGTATGTTTTCCCAAAATAGTAGCTATGTCGAGTAGTTTTAATGATCTATGGTCTTAGAAATAGTTGGGTCATTACAGTTAGTATCAGAGCAACAGTTCATATGCATGAATTTCTCCTTGATACACACGCACAAGCTTCGAATCTAACCGCCAATGTTAGTGTTTATGTTTATTATGATTACGTGGATAGTTAATGTTTTAGCCCTTATGTTTTCAGTTAAGAATGGATGGAGCCTTGACCTATGCGGATATCATAGATTAGTTAAAATTCTAAAGAAATAGAGACGTGATTGTTTTTGGTATTTTTTCTCACATCTTACATATTTTTGGTATATGTTGTGCTATTTCTTGAAATTTGCATGAATAGATGTTTATTGAGAAAATGTGATTGATTTCTATTTTATTGGTAATTTGTAGTTTTAAGTTAAGTTGTGTCTACTCCCATCCTTTCTCAACTTTCAATGGAGAAACTCACTAGAGAAAACTTCCTTAAATGGAAATAAAATATCAACATAGAGTTGATTGATGACAACTCTGAATCCCCAGAATGAGCATCGTGTCCGCACGTTCGTGATGGCACCATCAATGCTCGTGATGGAACCATAAATGCTTGGATATCACCATCTTCGCACATACGTGATGACACCGTGAATACTCGAATGGCACCGTGTCCGCACGTTCGTGAGCTTTAGATTTTTTTCGTCTATCATGGGTGGACCTAGTAAAGGAGGAGAAAATAAGACTACTGTTGTTGCTGCTGATCTAGCTAAGGCTGAAGCTAACCAAGCTTTGTCTTCGAAATCTGGAAACAAGAGGAAAGGTGTACAAAACAACAACCCCAAGCTTGCAAAGGCTGCAAAGATGAGTGCACAACCAAGTGCTTTCATAGACGCCTAAGGGGAAGAACAAGAAAAGTAAAGGTAAGTGCTTTCACTGCAAAGAGAAGGGGCATTGGAAATGAGATTGCCCCAAGTTTCTAGCAACGAAAAACAAAGGTAATGATTATAGTTCATTTATCTTAGAAACATGTGTATTAGAGAATGATAAACTCATTTGGATTATCGATTCTGGATCTTCCAACCATGTTTGTAACTCTTTACAGCTTCTTGAATCATGGGAGGAAGTGGACGAAGGCAACTTAAAGCATAGAGTTGGGAACAAAGCATTCGTTGCGGTCCAAGCGAGAGGAAGAGATCGTCTGAAGTTCAGAAATACTTTAATTTTAAATGATGTATTTTTTATTCCAGATTTTAGTAGAAGTTTAATTTCAGTTTCCATGTTGCAATTAGAACGATTTGTTATGACTTTCACAAGTTCTAATATATCTATTTCTTTCAATGGATCACAACTGTGAATTGTATGTGTTGGAAAACAGGCTTTATATTTAGCGACCTAACGTACCCCTCGCTCTCAACAATGATTTATTCAAAGTAGCTAAACCTAGGACCAATAAACGTCGAAAGACCGATAACGATAATATGACATATTTATGGCACTTGAGACTGCGTCACATTGGCTATGATAGGATTCAAAGACTTACAAAGGATGGACCTTTGAGGGAACTCACCTTAGGTGAATTACCTGTCTATGAAACTTGTCTAGATGGCAAACTGACCAAGCGTCCATTCTCTACAAAAGTTGATAGGGCCAAAGAACCACTTGGACTTGTTCATTCAGATGTTTGTGGACCTTTGAATGTACAAGCTAGGGGGTGGTTTTGAGTATTTTGTTACTTTCATTGACGATTACTCTAGATACTCATGTCTTTACCTAATGCATCAGAAATCAAAAATATTTTCAAAGTTTCAGGAATTCCTAGCGATGGCTCAGAACCAATTAGGTAAAACGTTAAAGATCTAGTGATCTGATAGGGGTGGAGAATATTTGGATATGCAGTTCCAAGATCATTTAACTGAACTTGGGATTTTATCACAACTTACAGCCCCAGATACTTCGCAACAAAATGGTGTAGCGGAACGCCAAAACAGAACTTTATTGGAAATGGTTAGATGCATGCTTAGTTACTCAACTCTACCAACTTCGTTTTCGGGACATGCAATTGAAACCGCAAATGACATTCTCAATATCATGCTATCTAAATCAATCCCCAAAACACCTTTAGAACGCTGGAATGGACGTGAACCTAGTTTACGCCATTACAGAATCTGGGGGTGTCCCGCCCACGTCCTGAGGAAAAAGGAAGGAAAGCTAGAACCACGAACTGAAGTTTGCATGTATGTTGGCTATCCTAAAGGTAATCAGGGTGGACTTTTCTAATAGTCATTCAGAAAAGAAAGTGTTTACTTCTACGAATGCTACTTTCCTGGAAAATGACTACGTCCAAAACTTCAAACCTCGCAGCAAAGTAGTTTTAGAGGAGATGGTTTAAGATTTGACTCCAACCAATGATCCATCGTCATCAACGTGAGTTGATGATGAAATTCCCACTCTTCATGTCCAACCGATGAAAGTCGATTTAAATGAAGAAAGTACCACTGTTTCTGAGCAAACAGTCACAAAGTCTCATCGTAGTGGGAGGGTTTCTAGGAACCCAGTTCACTATGGTTTGGATGGTGAAATCAATATGGTTGTTGGTGACACTAGGGAGGATGATCCATTGTCTTTCAAATAGGCAATGGCTAGCCCTAAAAAGGAACTATGGTTTGAAGCCATGAAACAGGAAATGGAGTCCATGTACTCAAATTCCGTCTGGGATTTTGTGGAATCACCTAGTGACTTAAGGGCCATTGGGTGCAAGTGGATCTACAAGAAGAAACGAGGTGTTGATGGAAATATCGAGACTTATAAAGCTTGATTAGTGGCAAAGGGTTATACCCAAAGAGAAGGCATGGACTATGAAGAACCTTTTAGTCCGGTAGCCATGCTCAAGTCCATTCGCATCCTCCTATCCATAGCAGCCAATCTTGACTATGAGATCTGGAAAATGGACGTCAAGACAGCTTTTCTTAATGGAAAGCTTGACGAAGTCATTTATATGGATCAACTAGAAGGATTTAAAGTAGCTGGACAAGAAGGAAAAGTTTGCAAGTTGAACAGGTCCATTTATAGACTTAAGCAAGCTTCTCATTCCTGTAATCTTAGGATTGATGAAATAATCAAAACCTATGGCTATGAACAAAATATTGATGAGCCCTGTGTTTACCAACTGAAGGCAAATCAAATAGTGGTACTCCTGGTTCTTTATGTAGATGATATCTTACTCATTGGAAACAATGTTAAGAAATTATCAGATGTGAAGAATTGGTTGAGCACTCGATTCCAGATGAAGGATTTGGGTGAAGCAAGTTATGTTCTAGGTATCTAGATCATCAGGGATAAAAAGAACAAACTTTTAGCTCTATCTCAAGCAGCTTACATAGATAAAGTCCTTGAACGATTCTCAATGAAAAATTCCAAGAAAGGACGTCTACCGTCCCACCATGGAATTCATTTTTCAAAGAAGCAGTCTCCCCAGACTCCTGAAGAGGAAGATGCAATGAGAAAATTTCCTTACGCATCTGCAGTTGGAAGTCTGAAGTATGCCATGTTGTTTACTAGACCAGATATCTGCTATGCAGTAGGAGTAGTGAGCATGTATCAGTCAAACCCAGGACCGGAACATTGGATAGCAGTTAAGCATATCCTGAAGTATTTAAGGCGGACTAGGGATTATATGTTAGTCTATAAGGGTGGTGTTCTAAACCCTGTAGGCTACACCGATTCCCATTTTTTGGACTGATGTCGATGACAGGAAGTCTACTTCTGGAATGGTGTTTACTCTTGGGGGTGGAGCTGTGATTTGGAGAAGCGCAAAGCAGTCTGCAATCTCAGATTCCACCATGGAGGCTGAGTACATAGCCACGTTAGAAGCAGCTACAGAAATAGTCTGGTTAAAGAAGTTCTATTAAGAACTTGGTGTTATTCCAGAAATGGATAAACCGCTTGTGTTGTTATGTGACAACACAGGAGCGATAGCCAACTCGAGAGAACCTTGAAGTCATAAGAGGAGTAAGCATATAGAAAGGAAGTATCACATTATTCCAGAATGTGTGGCCATGGGAGATGTGAAGGTTATGAAGATTGCAACTGAAGACAATCTTGCGAATCTGTTTATAAAGACACTACCAGAATTTACATTTGATAAGCATATCAAGGAAATGGGATAAGTAGAATTAAGGCATTAGTTTCCATTAGTGCAAATGGGAGTTTTTTGGGGTTTTATGCCATAATTAAAACCCAAATTCTTTGTAATCTCATTTTATTATCAATAAAATAATAGAAATCATTTTTTGACTTGGTCAATACCTGTGCTCACATGTTTTATTTTCATGATTATTTGTTTAATATAAACTTCTATTAAATCCCGAGCATATAGCTAATCATATTTATAGTGACGTAATCACAGTGGAATATAAATATGATTATATGTTCAAAATAAGTTAGTCCTAAGATTAGTCAGTGCACAAGATTTACACTGACTTGCCAATCTACGATATGATCTACCAAGACATTGTAGTGTTATGTTCTTTCCAGAACATTAGCAAAGTAGATAAGATCGGGCATATTTGTTACATCGAACTGGACCGATATTGACAGTTGATAAGATAAGTAAGCATACCGTTATTATCTATTGTAGTCATATCGTATAGTTGACCATAGGTCAATTCAATCTCAATTATGAGTGGTTAGTATTCTGACTTATTGTATTATTTGATATCTTTGACTTGTTCGTTACCAGCTTACCCTACAGACTAGCCCATACTTACATCTTGGGAACTCGGTAGTATAATTGAGTGGGAGTGTTAATCATAGATATGAACATCTATATCTTCTGATGAAGAAGTGAAATGGTGTATTCCTTTTAGTTTGGTTCAAGGTGTTAAATGATAGAGATCCCATTTCAGTAATTAAATTAGTTTACTGAAATATCATTTACAAGGAACTAAGTGTTTTATGGATAAAATACAATGAGGGGTAAAATGGTATTTCAGTCCCATCTCGTTTTAGACTGTCTATAGAGGATTGAGTGACAATTATGGTTGTAACAATGGATAATTAATAGCGTATCTATATTGGTTATAGAGCATTCTATGATTTCAAGAGTGCAATTCCGAGTCTATAGTGGAGTCACGAGGAATTAATAAGTTAGTAAATTTATTTGTTAGATTTATGATAACTTATTGGAGCTTGATTTCATAGGCCCATGGTCCCCATTGTACATTGGATAAAATCATCTAGATAATCTCAATTAATTGATTTAATAATCAATTAGAATTATCAAAGTTGACCAGGTCAATTTTGGATAATTTTACAGAGTTATGTAATTTAGAGAAGAAAAGAGAAAGTAGGGCAGATTTATTAATTAAGATAAATTGGTATCTAACTTAATAAATAAGTTTAAATAAAGATTCAAATTATAAATAATTAATTTGATAAAGGATTTAAATAATTATTTAATTAATGAAATCAATAGAAAATAATACAGGTCTTGATTTTAAGTCCAATGTGCTTATAATCAAATGGGAAATTTCACGGGCCTAAATGTCATGATAATTTCGACCTAGGGCTTGAGATTGGCTATTATTTTATTGATTTTTGAATTAAATTAAATGGCCTATGTAACGACCCGAATTTACTAATGAGGCTTAAGGGCCTAGATTAGTGTGTCGGGAGGGCATAATTGGAATATATGTGATTCAATGATTTAAAGCATGTTATATGACTATTTGAATATTTGAGATGCATGACTATGTATATTAGTATGCATGTAGGCCCTGATTAGGTTAGAAGGGCATATTCGTAATTTTGGCCCGTTGCGGGCATAACTGTATATATATATATGTGATAATTGTTGAGACCACATTATTATGTGGATATATCTGTGATCTGTGATTCGAGACAATCCTAGTGAGCAGATTAGCGAAAAAGTCACGGCGGGGATTTATGCCCGGCTCAGGGCGAGCCTGGGGTATAAATGGGAATTTAGAGAATATATCGAGGTTAATTTTGATAATGAGGAATATAATTGGTGATTAATTAGGCATCAGGAAGTGAGCGGAAAATGTTAGAGACACTTGAGGAATTAGCGGGAATTAGGTAAAATGACTAAAATGCCCCTAAGTGGATTAAAGGATTTAAATTAAATGGGAGGGCATTATGGTCATTTGGCTTGCAAGAGATAAGTATGCTGAGGCTTTATACTTAGTGGGAATTGTAGAAAAAGGTAGAAGGCTAAGGAAGAAAGAAAAGAAGGAAAAGAAAGAAAAAGAAAGGGAGGAAAACAGAGCTGTTTTTCTAAGGGTCAGTTGGTGATCTCCTTCACCATTTCTTAGTGTTTTCTTGGAGCAAAATTTAGAGGAGAGCTAGGTCAAGCTGAGCCATAAGGTTTCTGAGTTAGGCTTGAAGATTTGGCAAGGGTTTAGCTAGGATAAGCCATTTGGTTGAGGTAAGACTTTGAAGTTTCATCAGTTCAGGTTTTGATTTCTAACTATGGTATCTAAGCTGAATTGATGGGGAATTCTAGGGAAGTTGGAGACAAGGATTGAGGAAGAGCAAGCTAAGGAGGTCTAGAGGCAACTTAAGGTCGAATTTCCATCAAAGGTATAAATTCTGAACTTTAAACTTTGAAGTTTTGGCTGTGTTCTGCTGAGTTTTGATGTCTAGAAGTGACTTGGTGAATTTTGGGATTATAGGTGCATGTGATTAGATTTTATGTGGTTATGATGCTTGGGATGAGTTAGACATGTTAGTGAGCTTGATTTTGAGTTTGGTGAAGGTCTGGAGAAGTTTTGGTTAAGTTTAGCTTGGGGAAATCGCAGGAAGGGAAAATGTGGTGTTGGCTGTCTATGACTAGTGCTACAATGCTAGCCTTTGGGCGCTGTAGCGCTAGGTCATGCTTTCTGGGGGATTTTGGTTCTGCTTGTAGCGCTGTAGCGCCCTCCTTACAGCGCTGTAGCGCTGCCCTATTTCCAGAAATCTGTTTTAGGGTTATTTTCAAGGGTTTTTGACCAAGGGTTCGGGGTTCGATTCCACCACCCTCCTTGGTGGAATTAGGACTTCCCGGGGGATTGGGGTTGGTCCCGAGGCTAGGTTTTGGATTTGAGGTTTGGTGATGAATTTGATCTATGGTTGTGATTAGGTGAGCGCTAAGGCTCGAGAGGGATCGTGCTCAAGGAATCAAGTGAACAAAGCTAGCGAATCTAATGGTAAGAAAACTGCACCCGAATATATGTTGTGATGGGACTAAGAGCTCCCGATATTTGTATAATGTCAATGATGGTATCATGCCATGGGACATGTGATAGCGGCCTAAGGGTGCCGTATACAATATTTGCGAACAGGGCGCGGCTTGGCCACTGGTAGCCGTGGACAGCTTAATATTCACTGAGCTCGGTTTAAGCGGGCCGGAGTCAGTGGGATAATAGAGGGCGCGGCCTAAGGGCGCTAACCCTTGTTATCATTTGTGATTTGGTGTTTGATATGTGTTGATATGTTTAGTATGCTGAATACTTGATTATTCTGAACATTTATATGGTTGAGAATATGTTATGCAATATGAGATATTGGATTGTCTGTTGATTGCTTATGCTCTGTTATCATGTTTTCTTGCTGGACCTTGGCTCACGGGTGCTACGTGGTGCAGGTAAAGGAAAAGGCAAGTTAGACCAGCCCTTAGATGGAGAGCTGCGGGGCTGAATGTACATAGTCAGCTGTTCGGTCGCTTTGGCCAAGGAGTGGATCAGAACAGGGATTGCTGAATTGTCTATTTTGCCTTAGTATGGCTAATATTGTATCTAAATCCCAAATCTTTTGTAAATGGTTTTAAGCGTTTTATTTTGGGATCCCGTGTAAACAGGACATGTTACTTATAAAAAATGTGACTTTTAAGACCAAAATCTTTTAACCCTAGTTCCATATTAGTTTCGGTAACACGATTTTAACTAAATGACTTGATTAGCAAGTCTAACACTTTTATAAACACACAGTGTAACGGTCTGGGCTATCCAGGCCGTTACAACTTGGTATCAGAGCGTCCTAGATTTATGGGTTCCTGAAGACTGGCTGGACATGTACATTAGCCACGAGAGACAAGCTCGACTCAGGGTTTGGTAATTGTGTATACATGATTATGTGTTTAAATGATTTGAATGAGATATGACTTTTGATATTTGCTTGATTAATAGGGAGCATGAGATACTGATAAGGCCTGGCCCTTGACTATTTCATGATGCTATTGAGGCTTGCTTATTAGCACTGCTGTGCATGTGGGTGAATATTTGGATAAATTGTTATAAATTGATTGCTTGTGAATGATTGGAGTTCCAGTGATGAATCATGAAAGGATTATTACCCTGTCATCATAGCCTGATTGCCGAGTCGTTGATTGCAGATTGACTTGGATAATTATGCGTCCAATAAAATCCACGTGACTAGCCAGTAGGTCTGGGGCTAGAGATGATGATCAGGGCCCGATCCCTCCGCCAGTCCCTGAGAACTGGTAGCAGCTTATGGCGGACATGCAAGCTCAGCTTCAGAGCCAAGATGAACAGATCCGAATTTTGCGGTAGCAGGCTCCATCTGGGAGTGTTGCCCCTATTGTGCCACCTTCAGTGGTACCTATTGTGTAGCCAATTGAGGTTGGGAATAAATGGGAACCGTTGTATGAGCGGTTCAAGAAGCAACAACCCCCAATTTTTGAGGGAGGACCTGATCCACTGAAGGCTGAACAGTGGATGACTATGATTACTAAGATTCTTGATTTTATGAGGGTGGAAGGACATGATAGAGTGGCATGTGCCACTTATATGCTGAGGGAGGATGCCTGAATCTGATGGGAGGTGGCATCACAGACTAGAGATGTTACTGCATTGACTTGGGAAAGATTCAAGGATCTATTCAGTTAGAAGTATTATAATATTGCCATTAGAGCAGCGAAAGTAAATGAGTTCGTGGGGCTGGTTCAGAGCAGTATGACAGTTACAGAATATGCCTTGAAGTTAGACAAACTTGCGAAGTTTGCACCAGATCTTGTGCCTATTGATGCAACTAGGCAGGACAGATTTATCAAAGGGCTGAATACTATGATAGCCCGAGATGTGAGAATTACCACAGTCCCTGGAGGGAAAACTTATGCCCAGGCTATGAAGAAGGCTCTTACCGCCGAGGAAGCGAAAAACAAGATATTGCGAGAGAGTGTAGTGAGGAGGGAGGGCCGCAGGGCGGTGCCTCCATATTCTGGTTCAGGTAGGGGCAGAGGCCCCAGTGATTTGAAGAGGAAGACCCCTGAGGCTTCGATCGCTCCTAGTCCTGATAGGAGAGGTTGAGGTACTCAGGGTGGCCGTCAGGGAGGCGGTGATTCATGGAGGACCTATCCAGAGTTCAGGAGACGCCATCTGGGCGAGTGTCCAGCTAAGGCCTGTTATGTGTACAGGGTGGTGGGACACCTCAGGAAAGATTGCCCCACAGTGAAGAAGGGAGATACAGGGAAGGTGGACAGTTTGACTCCAGCGTGAGTGTTCACCCTGACGCAGGCAGAGGCCGAGGCTAGTCCCTCGGTGGTGACAGGTCAGCTTTCTAGTGCTGGCACTCCTTTTACTGTATTGATTGAATCTGGTGCTACCCATTCGTTTGTATCTGATAAGGTGATTGATAGATTGTGTAGACCTAGTGAGTATAATACTTCAGGGTTTGGGACTATTTTTCCTACAAGAGAACTGGTAGTGTCTAGGAGGTGGATTAGAGCACTGCCAGTGACAGTTGATGGTAGGGAGTTGTCAGTAGATTTGATTGAGTTAAGTATGGAGGATTTCGATATGATTCTAGGTATGGATTGGTTGGTTAGGTATGGAGCTACCATTGACTGCAGGAAGAAGATGGTAACCTTCGAGCTAGAGGGCGAGGATCCCTTTGTCTTTGTGGGTGCGGTGCATGGACCCCGTGTACCTAGGATATCGGATTTGAGAGCCAGAGACTTGTTACAGGGTGGATGTATAGGCTATCTTGCTAGTGTGGTGGATACCACCAGAGTTTCGCCAGTAGGACCGGAGGAGACCAGATTGGTTTGCGAGTTCCTGGATGTGTAACCTGAGGATTTGCCTGGGTTGCCACCGCGTAGAGAGATTCAGTTTGTCATTGAGTTGACACCGGGGACAGAGCCAGTGTCGAGGGCACCATATAGGATGGCACCGGCGGAACTGAAATAATTGAAGATACAGCTGCAGGAGCTTCTGGATTTGGGGTTCATCAGACCTAGTTACTCGCCTTGGGGTGCTCCAGTTTTGTTTGTGAAGAAGAAGGACAAGACTTTGAGGATGTGCATAGACTACTGGGAATTGAACAAGTTGACTATTAAGAATAAGTATCCCCTACCAAGGATTGATGACTTGTTCGACCAGCTGCAGGGTAAGACGGTGTTCTCAAAGATTGATCTTCGATCTGGTTTTCACCAGCTGAGGATCAAGGATGAGGACATACCTAAGACGACCTTTCGAACGCGGTATGGGCATTATGAGTTTCTGGTCATGTCATTTAGTTTGACCAATGCCCCATTAGCCTTTATGGATCTAATGAATACAGTGTTCAAGGATTTTCTAGATCAGTTTGTTATTGTCTTCATCGACGACATCTTGGTGTATTCCAGTTTAGAGTCAGAGCACGAGCTTCATCTTCGACAGGTTCTTCAAAGATTGAGGGAGCATCAGTTGTACGCCAAGTTTAAGAAATGTCACTTTTGGTTACCAGAAATGACATTCCTTGGACATATCTTGGGTGCAGATGGGATTAAGGTGGATCCATCTAAGGTGGAGGCAGTCAGGGATTGGCCGAGGCCAAGGAACGCCTCGGAGGTGCGGAGTTTTCTTGGTTTGGCAGGTTACTACAGACGGCTTGTAGAGGGTTTCTCAAAGATAGCAGCACCGATGACAAAATTGACACGGAAGAATCTGAAGTTTATTTGGTCAGACAAGTGCAAAGATAGTTTTCAAGAGTTGAAGCGACGGCTTATTGCAGCGCCAGTGTTGAGTCTTCCTTCGGGGGAAGGGAATTTTGTTGTTTATTGTGATGCATCTAGGTTGGGTTTAGGTTGTGTGTTGATGCAGAATGAGAAGGTTATAGCATATGCATCACGACAGCTGAAGGAGTATGAGCAGCGGTATCCTACTCATGATTTGGAGCTAGCAGCGGTAGTATTCGCACTGAATATTTGGCGACATTATCTATATGGGGAGAAGTGCGAGGTATACACTGACCATTAGAGTCTGAAGTATTTCTTTACACAAAAGGACCTGAACATGAGACAGAGGCGTTGGCTAGCGTTGGTAAAGGACTATGATTGTGATATTCTTTACCATCTGGGGAAAGCCAATGTGGTGGCAGATGCATTGAGCCGGAGAGGTCCATGTCAGTTATATAGTTCTATTCAGATCTCAAGAGAGTTAGCTGATGAGATGGTCAGAGCAGGGATAGAGTTGGTGGTAGGTCGGTTAGCCAATATTACTCTGCAGTCGACCCTGCTAGAGCAGATCAGCGAAGGATAGTTGGCAGATGCTCAGTTACAGAGGATTAGGGAGGATGTCTTAGCGAAAGTAGCTAAGGACTATTCTATTTCTGAGGTTGGGTTACTTCGGTATCAGGGACGGATATGTGGTCTAGCTGATGAGGGGATTAGACGAGAGATACTAGATGAGTCTCATACGACACCATACTCACTTCATCCGGGTACCACGAAGATGTATCAGGATCTACTGACATTGTATTGGTAGCCTGGGATGAAGAAGGATGTGGTGGAGTACGTTGCCAGATGCTTAACCTGTCAGCAGGTGAAAGCTGAGCATCAGCGACCAGCAGGGTTGCTTCAGCCTATGGGAATTCCTGAATGGAAATGGGAGGATATTACGATGGACTTCGTGGGAGGTTTACCCAGAACGGTTGGGCTTCATGACTCGGTGTGGGTAATAGTGGATAGATACACCAAGTCAGCCCATTTTCTTCCAGTAAGATCGACATATACTGTGGATCAGTATGCGGAGTTGTATGTGAGGGAGATCGTACATCTCCATGGGGTTCCTAAGTCTATAGTGTCAGATCGGGATCCTATCTTCACTTCCAAGTTTTGGGGTAGTCTGTAGAAGGCTTTGGGGACTCAGTTGAAGTTCAGTACAGCTTTTCATCCTCAGACTGATCGACAGTCTGAGAGGACGATTCAGGAATTGAAAGATATGCTCAGAGCATGTGTGATTGATTTTGAGGGTTCATGGAGTAAGTTACCAGTCAACAATTGGAGTGGCTCCCTATGCGATTTTGTATGGGAGGAAGTGTAGATCACCCATTCATTGGGATGAGATGGGTGAGATGAGATATTTGGGACCAGACCTGGTTCAGAGAACAATTGAAGCTATAGAAAAGATCTGAGCTAGGATGCTCACCTCCCAGAGCAGACAGAAAAGCTACATTAATCCTAAGCGTAGGGACGTGGAGTTCCAGGTTGGGGACCACGTGTTTCTTAGAGTTTCACCATTACGAGGGGTGAGGAGGTTTGGAAAGAAGAGCAAGCTAAGCCCTAGATTCATTGGACCATTTGAGATCCTGGAAAGGATTGGTCAGGTGGTTTACAGATTAGCTTTTGCCACCATCGTTGTCTGGAGTTCATGACGTATTCCATGTTTCTATGCTCCGAAAGTACGTCTCAGATGTGACTCATGTGTTAAGGTATGAAGACTTGGAGTTACAGACAGATTTGGCTTATGAAGAGCAACCAGTTCAGATCTTGGATCGGAAAGATAAAGTATTGCGGAATAAGATGATTCCTCTTGTTAAAGTATTATGGAGGAATAGTAAGGTCGAGGAGGCGACCTGGGAGCTTGAGACAGCGATGCGGGCTCAATATCCCGAGGTATTCAGGTAAATTTCGAGGACAAAATTCTCATTAGGAGGGGATAGTTGTAACGTCCCAAATTTACTAATGAGGCTTAAGGGCCTAGATTAGTGTGTCGGGAGGGCATAATTGGAATATATGTGATTCAATGATTTAAAGCATGTTATATGACTATTTGAATATTCGAGATGCATGACTATGTATTTTAGTATGCATGTAGGCCCTGATTAGGTTAGAAGGGCATAATCGTAATTTTGGCCCGTTGCGGGCATAACTGTATATATATATATGTGATAATTGTTGAGACCACATTATTATGTGGATATATCTGTGATCTGTGATTCAAGACGATCCTAGTGAGCAGATTAGCGAAAAAGTCACGGCGGGGATTTATATCCAGCTCGGGGCGAGCCTGGGGGTATAAATGGGAATTTAGAGAATATATCGAGGTTAATTTTGATAATGAGGAATATAATTGGTGATTAATTAGGTATCGGGAATTGAGCGGAAAATTTTAGAGACACTTGAGGAATTAGCGAGAATTGGGTAAAATGACTAAAATGCCCCTAAGTGGATTAAAGGATTTAAATTAAAAGGGAGGGCATTATGGTCATTTGGCTTGCAAGAGATAAGTATGCTGAGGCTTTATACTTAGTGGGAATTGTAGAAAAAGGTAGAAGGCTAAGGAAGAAAGAAAAGAAGGAAAAGAAAGAAAAAGAAAGGGAGGAAAACATAGTTGTTTTTCTAAGGGTCGGTTGGTGATCTCCTTCACCATTTCTTAGTGTTTTCTTGGAGCAAAATTCAGAGGAGAACTAGGTCAAGCTGAGCCATAAGGTTTTAGAGTTAGGCTTGAAGATTTGGCAAGGGTTTAGCAAGGATAAGCCATTTGGTTGAGGTAAGACTTTGAAGTTTCTTCAATTCATGTTTTGATTTCTAACTAAGGTGTCTAAGCTGAATTGATGGGGAATTCTAGGGAAGTTGGAGACAAGGATTGAGGAAGAGCAAGCTAAGGAGGTCTATAGGCAACTTAAGGTCGAGTTTCCATCAAAGGTATAAATTCTGAACTTTAAACTTTGAAGTTTTGGCTGTGTTCTACTGAGTTTTGAAGTCTAGAAGTGACTATGGTGAATTTTTGGATTATAGGTGCATGTGATTAGATTTTTTGTGGTTATGATGCTTGGGATGAGTTATAAATGTTAGTGAGCTTGACTTTTAGTTTGGTGAAGGTTTGGAGAAGTTTTGGTTAAGTTTGGCTCGGGCAAATCGCAGGAAGGAAAATGTGGTGTTGGCTGTCTGTGACTAGCGCTAGCCTTTGGGTGTTGTAGCGCTAGGCCATGCTTTCTAGCGGATTTTGGTTCTGCTTGTTGCGTTGTAGCACCCTCCTTAGAGCGCTGTAGCACTGCCCTGTTTCCAGGAAGGGGTTTTAGGGTTATTTTCAAGGGTTTTTGACCAAGGGTACGTGGTTCGATTCCACCACCCTCCTTGGTGGAATTAGGACTTCTCGGCGGCTCGGGGTTGGTCCCGAGGCTAGGTTTTGGATTTGAGGTTTCGTGATGACTTTGATCTATGGTTGTGATTAGGTGAGCGCTAAGGCTCGAGAGGGATCGTGCTCAAGGAATCAAGTGAACAAAGCTAGCGAATCTAAAGGTAAGAAAACTTCACCCGAATATATGTTGTGATGGGACTAAGAGCTCCCGATATTTGTATAATGTCAATGATGGTATCATGCCATGGGACATGTGATAGCGTTCTAAGGGTGCTATATACATTATTTGCGCACAGGGCGCGGCTTGGCCACTGGTAGCCGAGGACAGCTTAATATTCACTAAGCTCGGTTTAAGCGGGTCGGAGTCAGTGGGATAACGGAGGGCGCGGCCTGAGGGCACTAACCCTAGTTATCATTTGTGATTTGGTGTTTGATATGTGTTGATACGTTTAGTATGCTGAATACTTGATTATTCTGAATGTTTATATGGTTGAGAATATGTTATGCAATATGAGATATTGGATTGTCTGTTGATTGCTTATGCTCTGTTATTGTGTTTTCTTGCTGGGCCTTGGCTCACGGGTGCTACGTGGTTCAGGTAAAGGCAAAGGCAAGTTAGACCAGCCCTGAGATGGAGAGTTGCGAGGCTGAATGTACATAGTCAACTGTTCGGTCGCTTTGGTCGAGGAGTGGATCAGGACAAGGATTGCTGAACTGTCTATTTTGCCTTAGTATGGCTAATATTGTATCTAAATAGCAAATCTTTTGTAAATGGTTTTAAACCTATTATTTTGGGATCCCGTGTAAACAGGAAATGTGACTTTTAAGACCAAAATCTTTTAACCCTAGTTCCATAATAGTTTCGGTAACACGATTTTAACTAAATGACTTGATTAGCAAGTCTAGCACTTTTATAAACACACAGTGTAACAGTCTTGGCTATTCAGGTCGTTATAGCCTAATTGAGTCTATAAAATGAGTGCTTAGAGAGAAGTCAAAACACAAGTCTAAACACAAATTCATAAAGTCACAAGTAAGATTTTCTGATAGTTTTTTTAGATTCTCTCTAAACACAAGTCATTTTCTAAGCCTCTTTGTTATTTTCTCTTCTTCTCTCTGTATCTATCTCATGTGTTGAGAATTGCCTAGTCTACTCTAGGTGATTCTAAGGTTACTTTGGAAGACTGTGAAGATAATAGAAGATCGGTTCCGTTTCTTGATAATGCTCTACGACAGAAAGGATACAAGGTTAGAGAAATTGAAAGAATGACTCATTCATTCCGCTGCGTATACTGTAAGTATTCTTATCGTTGTTTCTCTTTGAATTCAATTTTAGAAACATGTTCTAGGTTATCTCATATTAATTTGTTTAATATTAGATCTACATGAAAATAAATAAAGATCCTGTATAAAGTTTTCTGAAAAGTTAATAAGTCAATTATCAAACTAAGCAAAAATGTACACTCTACATCACATATCCAATATGTTTTTTTAACAAAAAAAAAAGGTAATGAAGTAGTACAATTAATCAATGCAATGTAAGTATTCATTTCAAATATCAAACCATAAGCAAAAACACATTGTATATGAGTTGAAAATCTCAATCTAATTTAATAAAGTTAGTTTATTGAGAAATTTTCACAAACATGTGGTTTTCATTCTTTAATATCATCAATAATATGTATATATAAATATATATATATATACCATGTAATAGCAAAGCCCTAGCAAAGAACAAGAAATCAAAATTGTTGTTTGTCAAGTATTTTTTATTCAACTCATAGAAACAAGTTACAACTTGTTAATATTTAAGATTCAAAATTACATAAAACTACCACTGAACATTATTCAAACACTTACTTTGTCTGAAGAAGAATCGAAAAAAATTAAGAAGATGAATCGTGCGGCAGAAAGGCTAGGCGAGCTCGGACAGGGCTAGTGTGGACCTTTCGGAAATGCTAGGCTAGCTTGGATGGGGCTAGCTTGGAATGGCGATGGAGCACTTGAGGATTGGGATTTCTTGGGGAAGAAAGGAGGGGTGCCTGTGCTAATGGGCTCTGAGGTATTAGTCTTTGAGTAATGAATTTTTTTCAGGCTCAAGGCCATTTTGGTAATTGTATTATTAAGATTGTAACAAAAAAATTCATGATAAAAATAAATGTTACTCTAACATAAGAATTTTATGTTGTCAAAACCCCACAGAGGGTTATATAACTCAAAAGCCTAAAATCAAATAGATTGTTTGATTCCTGAGAGGATGATGGTTAATAAATAAATGACCATTGAGAAGACTCGTTCGGAATCTCCGATGAGGAGGCAATCCATTTTGACATTTAGCACTAAGTTTGTTTTTAGCTTATAGGAAAAGAAAAAAAAAGTAATGATATGTGCAATAAAATTATGCACCAAAACATTACATCAACTAATGTGGCACCATTTTTAAAATAGTAGTCACGTCTGAAAGAAATTTGATTGTTTAAAAAAAATTGTCACGTCATTTGGTGTAATATTTCAGTGCATAATTTTTGTGCACATATCATTATTAAAAGACATATTATTTTAGAGTATTTGGATAAAAGAATAAAATTAAAAATTACACATGGCACTGTAAATTTCAAATTTTTTTGAAAAATATGGAATTTTATAAAAATTACAAAAAGATGATATCAGTTTGTAACAGTCTGTTAAAATTTTCTAATTAGTCTGTACATGTTTCTTACAAAATTGTAACGCATGGTTACACAATTATAAATTTTAGTGACAAATTAGTAAAATTGGTTACAAATAATCTATATTGTTACAAATTTGTAAACTTTGTTTTACAATTTTTTTTTCGTATTCACGACTGCGACCTCCGTATTTTTGTAATTTTTTTCCAGATTCTATATTTTTAGTATTTTTTTTAAATCTTAGATATTTTTGTGAATTGGCCAAAATAAAAAGTACTTTTTTAATTTAAAAAGTCTTTTTGGAGAAGTTAAGATTTCTATCCTTTTTTTTTTTTTACTTTTTTAAAAAAACTATTTTTTAAATTAGAATAAATTTATTATTAAAAATTTACTCATAAAATATATTTTTTAATTAATATCCAAACACTTAAAAAAATTCATTATTTTTTTCATAATAGTTATCCAAATAGAAAAAATAAGCTAAACCTTTTACTGATCTTATGCTTTTAGATATAAGCAAAAGCAGAAGTTTTGCCAAAGAATACCTTTGTAGTAGTGGTACAAGGCTGAAATGAATTGAAGTGATAAGCCAAAATTCTTACGCCATCGTAGCCCTTCATTTCCCCAGCCACCAAAGGTGGTGGGAGCGAGGAGGTGCTACCATACCACTCGAATTGCACGTCGTTTAAGTGAATTCCTCGTGACCTTTTTTCTTAATTATAATTTAATTTTATTACCTTTGTTTAATATTTATGTGGCAAACCTAATATAAATTTGAAACTCTAAAATCTATAATATTTATGTGGAACTCTTTAATAATAAAAAATGGTACATGTTTGTGTAAGATTTTGCTCCCTTGCTATTAAATAAAGTAAATGGTGAAAATGTCAAACTCGGGTCGAAATTGTTATGCTTGACTTAGCTCATCGAGCTATAAGTAAACACAAAAATGCGTAGCCATCAAGTGCAAGGAAAAATCAATATTGTAAATCTGCAATCGAGATCTTTGCAGATGATATACCAAACATAAGTACTAGAGTTCTTCACCACAAACTCGAAACCATTGCATATAAGTATGTTTTCATCTTCAATTCAAAAATTTCTCAAAAATCTTAACAACCTCTATTGCTCCACAATTTACGTCAAATGACACAAGCATCACATAGCAGGGCATATGATATCTTCAATTATATATGCTGGAGCACTACATCTAAAATTGTCATCTTATGTATTGGCACGACTACTTTGTGAGCCATGAGTTTTGTGTCCTTGGATCTCCTATTGTGTTGGTTCAGACACTGCTTGATCTTCTTCTATTTGTTGGACATGTAGAATGGCTATCCTCTATCTTGGCACGTCCTCAAAGTTTCATCATACTGGCTTCTTGATGCATGTCGTATGCCGTACCAAATATAATTATATTCTATTGTTTAATTTTTCCAACTAATTTAGTATAGTGGTAAATAAAAGTCGAACCCACGATGGCTAATATTCAATTTATTATTTGAAATTGGAAATAAGAATTAAAAGGGATTTTAAACTTTAAAAACTAAAAATAACATAAAGTGATGAATGAGACAATTGTAGTGATAATAAATATTTTAAGAAACAGTTAAAAATCAATTCACCATCTTTGACATTTGTTGACGCAGTTTTTCGCCAACAGTGTATTAATAAATAATAAGGTAGATTAGTGCTGAATAAACCGTAATGAAAAATAAACGATTTCTCTCAAGAACACATAATTTTTACGTGGTTCAGTGGTTAAAATCCACTTAGTCCACAATTCTATATTATTGTTGTTTCTCTCTCTATTTTGGCAGAGTTTCGGTATTAGAGAATAATGGTCCCTTTTCCTGTCCAATATTGCCAGTATTTATAAGGGAATTTCATGGATAGGTTTGGGTAACCACATGAGTCAATCACGCATTTACATAATTATTACATTTAATACACATAATTCACATTTATATTGGGATATGATTTGATCACAGGGTAAATATACTCCTAATATCTAGGATATTAAATATGACAACCTGGTCATAAATATAAGTATAAAGGGATCCCGAGTCTCTAGGGATCCGCGGGTATACAATATACTAGAACTACCACGAGCTAGATATCTCCTCCAAGCTCGTGCTTCGACAGCTGTTTTAATATTCTGAGCTCGCGCTTCACAGCCTTCGTATCCCTAGCTTGGGTTAAACTAAGGACGCCTAACACCACGCGTGACCACATGAAACTCAAATTGTCCACGTGGATAATAAGTAGATATCATTCCCATGGTTATTTATTTTCCAGCTGTACCCGAGCTGAGTGAATTAACTCGGGCTAAAATTATGGTACAACAACATGCATTTAAGATTAACAATTATTAGTACTATTCCTTATTCCAAATCAAATTATTAACTTCGTCGATAACACATAATCAATAATTATTCTTGTTGACCGCGTTTTTTACCAACGACGTGTAAACGTCAAAAACGATAAAAATCTTCAAGAGAAATAAACGACACAGATGATTTTTATAGTGGTTCAGCCCCAATGTGTTGGTAATAGCCTAATCCACTTAGAGTTGTGATTATGGGTCTACACTCAAGATCAGATGAACCTGAGTCAACTGAGTTTCTTCAGTGCATATTACAAGAATACAAGAATTATCTCAAAATACAAGTACTCTCTCTCTAGAAAATTAGAATTCGAATCAAAAGTTCAAAAGTCATCTTTAGGATGCCAGAAGCCTTGTATTTATAGGCTCAGGATCGTACAGATGATATCCCCCATAATCGAGATATTTTGTTATTCTCACTATATTTAATTTACAATAATATTCAAAATATAACGATACACTATATTCGTGGGTTAAACTGAGAGATTCGCGCGCAAGCCAAGACCAATTCTTGCTGAAGCCATTTTTGAGATCTTTGCGTAGCCCTGATCTATCTATTCGATCCATATCACACTCAGGCTGGTCGGCCAAACTTTCACTAGGCAGACACGCACCTGACTGGGCAGACATGAACTTGCCTGGGCAGACATGCACTTGACTGATCGGACATGGTAATGCTTTGTTGACCAAGGTCATGCCTGGTCGGCCAAGGTCATGCCTGGGCAGATCAACATGTGACTGGTCGGACAAGATCATTCCTGGGCAGACAAACATGTGACTGGTCGGACAAGATCATTCCTGGGCAGACAAGCATGTGACTGGTCGGACAGGATCATTCCTGGGCAGACAAACATGTAACTGGTCGGACAAGATCATCCCTGGGCAGACAAACATGTGACTGGTCGGACAAGGTCATGCCTGGTTGGTCATGACACTTAACTGGCCAGTCAACATTCTTCACTGGTCTACTGGGTCACTCTTAAGCCAGATCACCCAATCACTCCTTGCCACTTGTCATTTCTATTGCCACGTCATCGTTTTCAAATTTTGGGGATAACATTTGCCCCCCAAGTTTATTATATGATGCTCTCACATAATAAACTTTTTTCTCCACATCTGACGGTACAATTAAAAAAAAAATCAATTGTTCATCTTCCCGCCATGCAACAGACCACGATCACTGCAGTTAACTGCTCATAGTCATGGGGAGAAAAAATATCCCAGGAATTCCAAGGGTCCAAAGGTAAGTGGTAATTCCCACTTTTTCTCACTAAATATACCCTTACACTCCCACACTTCCACACACACAAGAATCTAAAAAATAAAAAAAAACTTCTCATCTTCTTTCTTTTTCTTTCTTTGGCCGAAACCCCACAACCTTCATCTCTTGGCCAAACTTCCAAGGGTCTTCAAGGAAAAGCTTCTCATTTCTTCAATCATTCTCCAAGGTCTCTTCAAGATTGGGTAAGTCTTCTCCTTCATCTTCACTTGTGTTTTTTTTTTTTTTAAATTCCATGAAAAATACATGTGTTGGCCGAAACTTCATAGGGAATTTTTTCTTGAATCTATGTGTGAATCTTAGAGATACAATGTATTTGGTGGCTGTTTTGATGTTGTTTAGGTTATGGGCAACTCAATTTTACCTTCAATTTCGTAGAAATTTAAAGAAAAATGAGTTTTTCAACCTAAATTGCTTGTATGTGTTTATGGGTATTTGATGATATGAATGTGGTCTCTAGAACATTAGGAACTTTACAAATTCCCCATTTTGATCTTGTGGTTGTGTGTTTTGGATGAGAAATAGTGTTTGTGCTAGATGGAATTTAGGGTTTTGTTTTTTAGCTTGGGGCTTCGGACAACAGACGTAGCCCCTCGGACCAGGCGCGCAGTTCGAACGCGACGTTGGCTTCTCCTCGGACCCAGGCACCCAGCTCGACCAGGCTCTTAGGCACGCACACACAGACACAGGCGCTGGGCTCCTCGGATAGCATCTTAGGCACGCACACTCGGACATGGACGCTGGGCTCCTCAGACAGACTCTTAGGCACACAACCCGCTCAGACATAGGCACACACAGCACCAAAATTTTTTGCCTATTACCAAAATTTTCCGTTCATGCTCATTCTAGGGACCTTAGGCACTAGCTTTATTTTTCCCTCATGCATGCTATATTTTCACTACTTAGAAAATAAACATTTTCTAAGTAGAAAAATAAACATTGCTCTTGTTGATTTATATTTGTATGGTTACTCACCTCCCCATTTTTATTTTTTGTAGATGAATCGCTTTGACTATAGGGGAGGTGACAACTACACGAATTCTGATACGTCCGTCCCGCAGTCGATCGACACCCCTCAAAGCAGTGACTCCTCGTCAAAGTCTCCTAACAGTCGCACTCCTGAGGATTGCCTCTGCCGCTTTAAGACGATCCTCCCCCGTTCAGCTTTATACTTTCTTCACGAAGTGCAGTTCCTTCATCAAGCTGAACAGTCGACAATGAGGGTAAAGAAGTCCAACAGACTCCCGCAGGACCAGGATCCTCAAGTAGCCCGCAGAGCGGTACAGAAAGTGGTGGAACACAGTGAGGTCCACACTGCAGCTTCTTCGAGACCACTCCACCAGACGCCAAAACCAAATAAGCCTCGGAGAAAAATTACCCAGAAATTCACTACCAAGATCTAGCATCTGGCTGTCCAAAAACCAAGGAAGGAAGGAGAAGAAACTCCTTCTTGGTTTACTGTGAAACCTACGAAACTCAACCCTGGGATGTTTGACAAACACATCCAAGCCTTGGGCTTGAGAGGGGTGAATGTGATATGTCCGCACCCTCACCAGAGAGCTAACAGGCCTGGCGGACCGTACTGTGCCTGGTCTAGGCACCATATATATGCAGGAGCGACTATCCCGTTACACCCCTTCTTCCGGTCAGTAGCGGATTATTTCAACGTCTCTCCCTTCCAGATCGCTCCTAACGGGATTCAGGCGTTGTCTGCCCTATTCATTCTTTACTTCATGCAAGGTTGGGATGAGCCTACTCCTCACGAGAAACACTACTTATTCGACTTCAAAACCAACCCAAGCCATAAGAACACAGATTTTTTCCACCTCTTTCATAGGCATAAAGGGGTTAAATACCTTTGTGGCATTGCTCACAACTCGAATCCTGGGAAATACTATACATAGTATTTTCTCACGTCGGACATCAAATCCAACAACTTGGCTTTTACGCATGCGGGTCCATTCCAGCAACCCTTGCCCACAAAAGAGATGTTTGACCGAGCAGAGGAGTTGGCCAACATGTGCATCGAGGAGAAGGATGTGAAAAATTTGGTTACTGTAGAAAATCTTCAGATGGTGGGCTTGCTACCAAGTAACCAGAACATCACAGTGGAGAGCACTATTGAGGAAAATAATGCAACTGATCAGTCCAACGCCAGCACTGAGGTAGTGACCGATCAGTTCTCTCTTGGACCATCTCCTCACTCCCGCAGACCAGGCGATCTCGTCATTAGGGAGCCCCAGCCAGAGGACCAGTGCAGACCTGCTATTCCCACACAGCCTGGGAAGGGAAAGGCCATCCAGCCTGAGAGGGACTTGAGCTCATCATCCGACGACGAGGACGACTTCCTCAACCAAATCCTCAACTCAGGTCTTGTAGTCATATTGATATGTTTGTTAACTTGGTTATATGGGATTTATAGAACTGTCTAGTAGTAGTAATATACTTATCCACATATTGCTTTATATATATATATATTTTTTTTACTAACAAATCTTGTACTTTCTCTTTTGCAGATTCAGAGATGTTTAGGCATTTCAACGCCCCTCCTGCCCCGAAGAGGAAGTCTGGAGAAGGAAGTGGCTCCGCCCCTCCAAGCAAAGTCCCGAGGACAGTACTGCCCAGCCAAGGAAGACAACCCGAGGGGTCAGTTGCAATCCCGCAGCTTACCCCTTCCTCGCTTCCTCCCTCAGCGAGCCTAAGCCCTACTCGTCCGATCGGCCTGAGTGAAGCACTTCGCACTGCTGGTACTATTGGGAAGGAAGTGGTTGATCAGACTCTTCATGACGCTTCAACGATTCAAAGCTTTGAATCGTTTCCTTGACTTAGCATTGATGTCGTCTTATAGAGAGGGCTTGCTCAGTTGGCGAATGTAAGTATTCTATCACAAGACAATTTGTTATTTATATTTATACTTGTAGTAACCTCTTGTTTTTCATGTAGACGCTCATCACCATCAGCCATGCTCAACACCGAGCAGTAGACTACAAGAAGTTGATCATTGTCTTAAATGATCAACTAGTGGAGGCCCAAGCTAAGGTGGATACCTTGACTTCTTCAGAAAAGGATCTTAAATCCAAGTTGGAGCAGTCAGAGGAGACTGTGGCTGAGCGAGATGAGTCTCTTAGAGGGTTGGCTGATGGGAATGACAAACTAACCCAAACCAACAAGTCGCTAACTGATTGACTAGATAAACTGACTTGTGAGAACGGGGGGTTAACTTGCGAGAACGAGGGACTGATTCGCGAGAATGAGGAGCTGCGGTGGGAGAAAGAAGCCGATCTTCCTCGCTACGAGGAGATCTGCTTCAACTGCTACCAAGTGTGGAAGATAAACAAGCCTCTCAACCTCGAATTTCTCACATAGGGGGTCAAGGCAAAGGAGCTTGCAAAATGTGAGGCAAGGGCTGCTGAGGAAGCAGCTAATCCTGCCGGCACTACATCTGTTTCCCCCACGCTGTCATTCCAATCGGAAGGAGCAGCTGATGCTGAGGAAGGGGTTGATCAACCAGCCAGAGCCGACCAGTGATCTCTCATTCGATCAGAGAAGCTTCCATCCGACCAGTCAAGTTGTCATCCTACCAGCTCTCTAGTAGACTTTTGTTTTGTATTTTGCTACTGCACTTTTGCTCGTATGGCTGAGCTGTTGGCATTTATACTTTACTTTTCTTTTTTGGCTAACTTGAAACATTCAAAGTCTTTTTATACTTAAAACATTACAAGTTTATTGTGAATAGCAAAGTCACTCTGGTGTATGCCTTATATTTTCGCATGAGTACTTAGTTTTCTAACTTAGAAATTCTAGACATTTCATAAGTCCATACTAAGTATACTTTCTCACACTCTTATTGCTCTAACATTTTATGAGAATAATGTTTATTGTCACACGAATATCTACTTCTAACTTAAAATTTAAAAAAATTCCAAGTTACTTAAACTTTGTCAAACAAGTTAGCTTAATGGCCTTTTTGGACTTCGAAAATTTCAAGTCAGCCTAAAAACAAATATCTTAACTCGTGCTCTTATTGCCTGTGTTAAATTATATACTGATATACCTTATGTGTCCCCCAAGTGATTGAGGGTTGAGAGATCCTTAGTCACTTGCTACTTGACAGAATCTGTTCGAGCAGTTTATCACTCGTGAAACACATAGAATATATGGAAAATATTCGAGCAGTTGAACACTATTTGAATGTATCGACTAGTTGAACACTGTCCAATTTTACCGACCAGTTGAACACTGTTCGGATAATTAACACACATGCACATTTGTAGCAAGAATCGACCACGCTGCGCGTAGTCTCTTTTATTACTCGTAAATTCAAAAGGACAAAACGTGTCTAATAACGAGTCTTAAACAACAAAAATTATTCAAAAATAGATGGCTGGTCAGCAAATAATCAACTCATAAACCAAATTTAAATAACAAGTTAAAAAACTTGAAATTAAACTACCACTCTGAAAGCGGTATTTAGAAATAATATATTCATAGACGCTCGCCGCTCCAGTGGCTCCTAATCCTAGCACTCCTGCCCAACATGCTTCTCCCTTGCTTCGTTACTTTCCTCAGCCAAGTGTGGACCTCCACATATAGTGTCTAAGGTAAAGTCCACAGGTCTGCGCTGCAAGGGTGGAGATCTTTGTCGTTTGAAACCAGGATTGCTGCTGCCTCCTTCTCCTTTGGGTGTCTCTGCCTGGTACTTCCTCAACTTGCTCGACCGGAGAAGAAATTCTATCTCATCTTTGAGGTGATTGCATTCGTTTGTGTCATGGCCATAATCTCTATGGAACCGACAAAATTTGTTCATGTCCCTCTTAGATGTCTCTTTCCTTATCGGTGGGGGTTTCTTATAGGGAACTTCCTGATGACTATCAAGATAGATTTCTACCCGGCTTGCTAAAAGAGTTGTGTAGTTTGTGAATCGGGGCTCATACTTGGTTGGCTTATCGTTCAGATTTGACTTAGCTTTCTTTTCATCATGGCGGTCAGACCCGTTATTCCCACGTTTCTTTCTGCCATTTTGGCCATTTTCTCCGTTTTTGGCGAAATCAGTCGATCCGCCCGGATTGTTTAGACCTTTCTCTCCTTTCTCAATCGCGTCATCCGATTTCATATATTTATCCGCCTGGTCAAGAAACTGTTGGAACTTTGAAATTGGGTTGCGATGAATGCTGTCCCACAAAGGACTCCATTAGATTATGCCAGAAGAAATTGCCACCATCTTCCCCTCATCTCCAACTGCAGTAGCTCGGTTAGCTTCTCTCATGAACCTTTGTATGTAGTTTTTGAGAGACTCATCCTTCCCTTGTTTAATATCTGACAAGTGATTGGCATAAACTGGAGGGGTCCGGGCAGCACTAAACTGCCTGCAAAACTCTTTCCTCAAACTCTCTCAAGAAGTGATGGAGTTTTGGCTTGAATTTCCAATACCACTCTTGGGCGGTATCGGACAACGTGGTGGGGAAGACTCTGCACTGATAGTCATCACTCACTCCGAGCAGCTCCATCTGATCTTCGAATTTCCCTACGTGCCTTATCGGATCTACCTTTTCTGTATAAACTGGCAGTACCGGTGCTTTGTACTTTGCTGGTGGCTGGGCTGCTCTAATTCGAGCACAGAACGGGCTGCCACTCCTGTGGTCTACTAGATCGATTGCAGAGGGTCATTTCGTTAGACCTTGAACTACTGTTGCCAGAGCATCAAGCTGGGCTTGGATGCCTGGGTCCATTGCTTGGGACTCATTTTCGGTACAGCCTAGTCGGGCGCTCCTATCCGGCAGACCATCATCAAGTATTTCTACTTGACTAGTAGGTCGGATTAGATCTCTCCCTTTGACCGGGACGGTCCTTCTCCTATCAGCGATGTTGTCTCTTAAATCCTTCTGGGAGGTATGTCTCCCTAACCGATCAAACACCATACTCCGAGTCTTTTCGGAAGGCTTGTTATGCGAAACATGCTCCTTGCCACTGCGATGGTTGGGATGCAGTGGTGGCCTTCCTGTTTGAGTTGGGTGATCTTTTCCTCCTCGATGGTTGTTATCATTCTTCTCCTTCAACTGGTCAGTGTTATGACTATCACCTTCATCACGACCATGCCCATCCTTGAAGTGGGAAGTCTCTTTACCTCGAGGAGCTCTATTGTGCTCCTACTCAGGTGGAGTTTTCTTGCTACCTGATTTATGACTTCCTGACCTAGAAGTCTCTAATCGGTGGCTTCTTGAGGGGGTTCTGGAGTTCCCCCTTTGAGTTGAGGAAGTGCCCGACCGGACCCCATCTTCCTCCCGACCAGGTGGGTTACTACCACTCCTGTTTGGCCCTCGAGAATGGGGTCTATCAATGTTCATACGACCAGCTTTTGTGGTCCTTGCTCCTGGGGTGGCAGCTCCTCGTTCTGCAGCTTGGGCATTGGCCCGGGTCAGCTGCGTAGCTACCTCCAGTGCGAGTGTAGCCTCGTGATGTCGCCTATCGGCCTCCTCCTGCTGTCGCCGGATCTCCTCACTCCTAGCGTCCATCTCACGTCTTTGCTACTCGAATGCAGCCTTTTGCCTAGCCATTTCTTCAGTGAACGCCTCTTGTCTGGCATTGAATTGTGCCATCTCCTCCTGGAAGACCCGCATGGCTTCCTGGAGTTCTTCAACTTCTGGAGTCACGTCCTCGAGCACGACTCTAGGCTCCGTCTCACGGTCTTGAGGGCCAGGACCTTCTGATCTGGCAGGCTCTTTAGAGTAACCTGCCTTCTTGGAGGTCACATTGGTGTTCTTAGGCACCATAATACTTCAGGGATCGTCTGTCTTTCTCTTCAGGCTCTCAATGAAAGCACCAAAATGTTGACCGCGTTTTTGGCTAACGACGTGTAGACGTCAAAAATGATAAAAACCTTCAAGAGAAATAAACGACACAGATGATTTTTATAGTGGTTCAGCTCCAATGTGTTGGTAATAGCCTAACCCACTTAGAGTTGTGATTATAGATCTACACTCAAGATCAGATGAACCTAAGTCAACTAAGTTTCTTCAGTGCAGATTACAAGAATACAAGAATTCTCTCAAAATACAAGTACTCTCTCTCTAGAAAATTAGAATTTGAATCAAAAGTTCAAAAGTCCTCTTTATGATGCCATAAGCCTTGTTGTTGACCCACAATTTAGCCAACTGACACGAAGTCAAAATATGAATGATATAGACGAATATGTATAGATAATAACGTAATGACAAAAGTAAAGAAAACACAGTAATTTATAGTGGTTCGGCCCCAGGATCTGGTAATGACCTACGTCCACTTAGAATGATATTGATATGGGATCAAAAGTGTGATCAGAGAACTTGGGTTCAATGAGTTTCAACACTCCTCATAAACAATACAAGTTTACTCAGATAATTTCTATAATCTCTATGATTTCCGGGCTAAAAAAAAAAGTCCCTTCCCATGAGCCATCTCTTGCTTTTTATAGGCTCATGGAGGGTTGCCCAATATTGCTACAGATATTATCCCCTGAATCATGGGATATTCAGAAGATTGCATGAAATAAATTCGGGATACATAAGATCTTTCCATAAATGTTGTTTTGCCAGCGGAACCACCGACCAGTCTGGTCGTGGTAAAGACAGGTCTGTCCTGCTTCTGGTGTGTCTCCTGGTCGATACTCTAGCAGACACTCCAGGTGTCAGCCACGTGTCAAGAGATTATTCGCCACGTCACAAATGCTAATTTATTGGATAACATTTGCCCCCCAAAGTTTATTTACTACGAACAGTAAATAAACTTTGAGCGAACGACCCTTCGGTAGCCCCTCCTGACGTGTCAGAGCCCTTCGTGCGTTCTTGAAAAAAGCAAACCACTCCTGTCTAATCAAGGCTTTTCGGTTTCCCAAAAACAATTTTGACGGCCATTACGCTTCCCCATACTTCGAAAATGGAAAACTAATGATCACGCCTTTTGAATACCAAAGACAAACTTATATAAGGTTACTTGAGGCACTTCTTTCCTTTTTACGCACGTCATCTCTTTGTCGAAAAACCCTAAAAACCAGAGCTTTACTCTCTCCGGCGAACCTTCCTTTGTGCTGTAGGATCAGACGGTGGGCTCATTGACTCCCGAAACTCTCACTTCCATCTTCACGACCACTTTCCTTGGTAAGTTACTCTGAAACTCCATGCTTCTAACCTTTCGTGGTGCATGATTTTAAATGGTGTACTGTTTGAATCTCTTGGTTTCTGTTTTTTTTTTTGAACGCCTGTAGATAAGATGTTTTTGTAGGCAAAGTAGGCTTTTGAGTAGGTTTAAAACCCAGGATTAGTGCTTTTTAGGACGTAGGATCGAAGTAGCATTTCGATTTTTTAAACCAGTTGGAAATAATTTCTTCCCGTTGTAAGGGGAGTCGAAAAAGCTTTTCAGGAAAACTTTTCACTTTCACCCTTTTGGTCCGTTTTTTAAACTGTGTGCACATAGAGACTTAGTTAGAATGCTGTTATATAAAGGCTTAGCTTTTATACTCGACCAGCGCTACTTTAAGAATCTCCTAGATTCCTCTGACCTCGCCTCCCCATTCTTCTGTTTGCAGATTTTGATGCCAGATTTGTGGGGAGGTGAGAGACCCATCGACGACGACCTCCTCGCCCAACTGCTCGAGGGAGAAGAAGAACCAGCCGATCGCATCCACCAGATACCTTTCTCACGAGCCTCATCCAGACCGCACCCTTCTCCTTCAATGGCCCGTTCAAAATCTTCTGGCAAGAAAAGGCCCGAATCTGAAAGTAACCCTTCTTCATCTGCCTAGCCTAATTCGCAGGCGGGGGCTCCCTCGACCAGTGGTCGAGAGAACCTTGTTCCTGAACCCAATATCCAAACTAGGGCTCGTCCTCGTCATCGCAATCCGCCTGATGTCGAGTGGTACACTCCTCCAGCCAGTTCGATGACCCTTCGGATGGTCGCGAACTGCTTAAGAAAATACCCCCTAACGGGGGTAACCATTACACGTCCTACTGCGGAGCAGAGGGCTAACCGTCCAGGAGGAGCAAACAGCGCCTGGTCTCGGTACCACATTGAAGCGGGGGCTTATCTCCCTCTTCATCCTTTCTTTGTGGGGGTGGCCAATTATTTCGGCGTCGCTCCCTTTCAAATAACCCCTAACGGATATAGGATGTTGGCTGCACTCTACGTCCTGTACAGACTTAACAAATGGCCAGAACCTTCACCTCATGAGGTTAACTACCTCTTTGACCTCAAGTCCAATCCTCAACACAACGGGACGGGCTTTTTTCCCTTCTGTCATCAGGAAACTGGCCGGACGTTTTTGAGTGGCACCACCCACATATCAAACGTGGGACATTACAACAAGGAGTACTTCTTTACTCCGGATATATCCAGTAACAACTTGGCCTTCGCGAGAGGAGGTACAAATTTGTCCTTGCCTTGGTCGATACTTTATCATAGAGTATTTCCTTTGTCATTTCTCAAACTTGATTTGCCTTTCAGGCCCCTGGTTGCGCCCGACCCCAACACAAGACATGGTGTCGAGGTCTGATACTTTGGCCAAGATGTCTGCCGCAACCAAATGTGTCAAGACCTTGACACTAGAAAAGAATTTAAGGTCGTCTGGCCTTCTGGCTCCTCGCCATGACAATAGAGGGTCCGAAACGGACGAACCCACTGCCGGGGGGGTTCCCGAGCAGCAACTTCCTGTGCCCTCTCCAAGGAGGAGGCCAACAGGAGTTACGATCAGGGAACCCACGGGCAGCCCTTCTGCAGAAAGGCCTTCTGCTCCCCGAGGCAAGGGGAAAGAAAAGGCCAAAGAACCAGTTGTTGACTTGGAAGAGTCTTCTGATGACAATGGTAACGTTATTTCGCTTTTAAATGGTCTGCCAATCCCCTGTCACATGTTTGACGGGGATGGCAACTTTACATATGCTCCAAATCTAGGGCCAAACTTCTTCATGCCAGAAAATGAGTATATGATTAATAGAGTCAATAGTATAGCGACCAGTAGTTGTAGCTCGGGTATTCACTTTATTATCTTCTTTCTGTTGTATTACTTACTTTCACCTTTTTCTTCCCTTACTAACCTCTTGTGTTTATTTTCATGCAGATATGTCGACTCCCAATATCTTTGACATGTACCAGGCTGAAGAGGAAGAGGAAGTCCCTCAACTTCAACGGAGGTCAAAGAAACGAACTGGTGAAACCAGTCGAGGCCCTTCAGCCAAGAAGAGTCGACCAGAAGACCTTCCTCAGGGCACACCAACCGTGCAAAGTCCTGCGCCAACTGAGCGAACTCCTACCCCTCCTCCAGCTCCTTCTGAACAGCAACACACCCCTGCTCGGTCCAACCCTCCACCTGCGCCTGCTAGGGAGCATCTTTCTCGCGAAGAGGCTCATGAGGCCAGGCTCGTGAGCCATACCATTCGATCCGCTAAGGATCGAATTGAACGCATTGGCAGAGGTGAGCGTGTTGGGGCCGCCATGATCCAAGCTGTAGAGCTACCAGTCGATCAGATCCTGAACAGGGCTCTGAACGAGATCTCCAGCGTAAGTATTTCTTTGTTCCTCGAGTCTTTGTTTTTTCAGTTCTCGTGATAAGTCTTGACTTCTTTTTCTTTCGTTTACAGGCCTTACTTTCTGCCATTACTTCTCGTACCCGAGCCCAGGCCTACTTTGAGCAGATTGAGGCTAAAGTTCTCAAGAAACATCAGGTGAAGGCGGCTGAGGAGCTTTCGGCTGCTGAGGCCAAACATGCTAAGGAGTTGGGGACGGTGGTCCGAGAGCGGGATGCAGCGGTGACCAAACTGTCCGCGGCTGAAGCTGCTAAAGATGCAGCGGTTAAGCTGAGGGAAGAATACCGGTCGTACAACAAAACTCATCTCCGCGAAATCAAGCATCTGGAGGGGGTAGTCAAGTCTAAGGACGAGACTATTGCCACTCTCGAGGGAAAGGTGCAGGAGTCGGAGCTTGACAACTCCAAGAATCTGGAAAAGTACAAAAGGGCGACACTCCGATGTTTCTATAACTTTTGGAAACACAATCAGGGTGCTGACTTTAGTTACCTTTCAGAGGAAGTCAGAGTTGCGGAGTTGGCTCAGTGTGCTGCTCAATTGGCTGAAGAGGAGGCGAGAGCTGCGACTCCTGCAACCCCGAGCGTCGCTGGTTTGGATGAAGAAACCATCAAGGAAGAGACTGACCAGGTTGTTGCCCAGGATCCTCCTGCCCCCCATGCCTCTTAATTTATTTAGCTGTTTTTCTTTCTTTTTGAACACGCGACCCACGGGTCGCAATGTAAAGACAATAATTTCTTTTTAAACTTTGCTGCACGGGCAGTAAATCTTTTTGTTTGAACAATTACATTCAAGCAGCAATGCTTGCGGTGTAAAAGCTTAACTCTTGGTGTTATAATATTTTTACTTATTATAACGTTTGTCCGTATGACCGAACTTAGCATAGTACTTTGGCATCATATATTTTGAAAAAATACTCTAAGTACTTGAAGCATGCTTTCACTCACTTTGTTCATGTGTTTACATACCTTGAGAGTATGCTTTGCTATCGATGTGCCTTATATGCCCCCCAAGTGATCGAGGAGCTTTAGGTCCTTGGTCACTTGCCTTGACCATGGCCTGTCCGAACATTCCTGTTCGTGCGGAAAAATGATACTTGTAATACAGCAAAACAACACACGTAATGAACAAATACTTGTAAATGTAAATTCACAAACGTTGGCAAGAACGACTGGCTGAGCACAGTCCCTTATAATTTCGTATTAAAAATGGACTAATCATGTCTTTACGAATGATTCTGAAACAGAATCTTACATATACGAGCAGTTAGCCATACACCGTGGCTAACCCTCTTTGCAAAACTTGTAAAAATTAATGGAAAAATTTGAACAAGCCACTCCTTTAAGAAGGGTTGTTTATTGGTAATACTTGCGCAGGTGTTCTCCATTCCAGTAACGTGGAACGAGATCTCCGTTTAAGCGTGCAAGTTTGTAGGTGCCTGGGTGAAGGACCTCTTCAATCTGGTAAGGTCCTTCCCAGTTAGGTCCGAGCACGCCAGTAGTGGGGTCGCGGGTATTCAAGAAGACTCGTCGTAACACCATGTCTCCGACGTTGAATCTTCTTTCTTTAACTTTGGAGTTAAAGTACCGGGCGACTTTTTGTTGATAAGCAGCAACTCGGAGTTGAGACTTTTCTCGTATCTCATCAATTGAGTCTAAGGACTCCAGCATTAGTTGGCTGTTTTTCTCTTGATCATACGTTAAACGCCGATGTGATGGGGGATCTATCTCGACGGGTACCATGGCCTCATACCCATAAGCTAAGGAAAATGGGGTACGTCCTGTGGCTGTTCGATGAGATGTTCTATACGACCAGAGGACTTCAGGTAGTTGTTCTGGCCATGCTCCTTTAGCTTCTTCAAGTCTTTTCTTCAGGGTGTCCTTGAGGGTTTTGTTTACAGCTTCGACTTGCCCATTCGCTTGGGGGTGTGCGACTGAAGAAAAGCTCTTAATTACCCCATGCCTTTCACAGAAATCGGTGAACAGGTCGCTGTCAAATTGGGTCCCGTTGTCTGAAACTATTTTTCTGGGCAAACCATACCGGCACACAATGTTCTTGATGACAAAGTCGAGAACTTTCTTGGTTGTGATGGTTGCGAGTGGTTCAGCTTCGACCCATTTTGTGAAGTAATCAACCGCCACAACTGCGTACTTTACTCCTCCTTTTCCTGTTGGCAGGAATCCAATTAAGTCTATTCCCCATATTGCGAAAGGCCACGGGCTCTGCATCTGCTTTAGCTCATTTGGAGCTGCTCGTGGGATTTTGGAGAACCTCTGACATTTATCACATCTTCGTACGTACTCCATTGAATCCTCATTCATTGTTGGCCAAAAATAGCCCTGTCGGAGAATTTTTTTCGCCAAACTCTGCCCCCCAGCGTGATCTCCGCAGAAGCCTTCATGCACTTCTTTCATGAGTTCCTTAGCTTTTTCTGATGCGATACACCTGAGCAGTGGCATTGAGTATCCTCTTCGGTACATAACACCGTCGAGCAATATGTACCTAGCAGCTTGTCTTTGCAGAGTTCTGGCCTTGTTTCTATCTGCTGGCAATGTCCCATTTGTCAGATACTCCAGGTAAGGCGCCATCCATGTATCTTCTATTCGAATTTCCATGCTGGCTTCGGCCGCATCAATGCTTGGTTCACTTAATCTCTCTACTGGGACTATGTTCAAGGTGTCAGCATCTTTAGCACTTGCAAGTTTGGCCAAGGCGTCTGCATTCGAATTTTGGTCTCGCGGAATCTGCTGGAGGGTGTATTTTGTAAACTGTGCTAGCAAATCTTTTGTTTTGTTAAGGTAGGCCATCATTTTTAATCCTCGCGCTTGATATTCTCCCAGGACTTGATTCACAATCAGCTGGGAGTCGCTGTAAATATCGAGCGCTTTTATATTCATCTCCCTGGCCATTCTCAGTCCAGCGAGGAGTGCTTCGTATTCCGCTTCATTGTTTGACGCTGCGAAGTCAAACCTGATTGCGCAGTGAAATCGATGCCCATCGGGCGTTATCAATATCACTCCCGCTCCAGCGTGAGATTCATTAGATGATCCATCTGTGAATAGTTTCCACGAAGGAGTCTTGTCTTGAGGCATGGGCGCTTCAGGCTGTTTGCACAGCTCGTTACTGGGGAGTTCGGTGAACTCCGCAATGAAATCGGCTAAGGCTTGCCCTTTTATTGCTGCTCGCGGTGAATAAGTTACGTTGAACTGTCCCAATTCGACTGCCCACTTTAACAGTCGTCCAGCCGCCTCGGGTTTTTGGAGGACTTGCCGAAGGGGCTGGTCTGTCAGAACCGTGATAGGATGGGCTTGGAAGTACGGTCGCAACTTTCGGGAGGCTAGAATTAGGCAATATGCTAATCTTTCGATCGGTGCATATTTTAATTCTGCACCGATCAGCCTTTTGCTGACGTAGTAAACAGCTTTCTGCACGCCTTCTTCATTCCGTATCAGTACCGCACTAGCAGCAACTTTAGTAATCGCCAGATAAATATACAAAGTCTCTCCTTCGACTGGTTTTGATAGGATGGGAGGTCGCGACAAATGAGCCTTTATTTTCTGGAATGCTTGCTCGCAGTCTTCCGTCCATTCGAATTTCTTATTTCCCCTAAGTAGATTGAAGAATGGAACGCATTTGTCAGTTGATTTTGAGATGAACCTACTAAGGGCAGCTATCCTTCCGGTCAGGCTTTGGACATCCTTGATCTTTTCTGGCGACTTCATATCGATCAGGGCTTTTATCTTGTCGGGGTTGGCCTCGATGCCCCTTGAATTTACTATAAACCCTAAAAACTTTCCTGACCCGACTCCAAAGGAACATTTGAGGGGATTCAACTTCATATGGTACTTGTTTAACACGTCAAAGCACCTTCGCAAATCCCTCACATGTCCTTCAGCCTTCTTGGACTTTACCAGCATGTCATCCACATATACCTCCATGCTTACTCCGATCAGTTCCTTGAACATGTGGTTGACCAGTCGTTGGTAAGTCGCACCTGCGTTTTTCAGTCCAAAGGGCATTACTTTGTAACAATATAAGCCCGTATCGGTCCGAAAGCTGGTATGATCCTCATTAGGGGGATGCATGCTGATCTGATTGTAGCCTGAATACGCATCCATGAACGAAAGGGTCTCATGCCCAGCAGTTGCATCGACTAGCTGGTCGATCCTCGGGAGTGGGAAGCAGTCTTTTGGGCAGGCTTTATTGAGGTCTGTAAAATCCACACAGGTCCGCCATTTTCCGTTAGGCTTGGGGACCAGCACCGGATTGGAGACCCATGATGGATAAAACGCCACCCTAATGAACCCATTTTCTTTAAGTCTTTCGACTTCCTCTTTCAAGGCTCTCCACCTGTCTTTATCGAGCAGCCTTCTTTTTTGTTGCATCGGTGGAAAGACTTTGTTCACGTTCAGGACATGGCTGATCACTGCAGGATCTATTCCGACCATGTCTTTATGCGACCAGGCAAAAACTTCCTGGTTCTCTTGCAAGAATTCCACCAGCGCCTGCTTCGCGGTAGGTTCTAAATTCTTCCCAACCCTTACGATTCGGGTCGGGTCTTTTTCATCGAGGTGGACCTCCTCCAGGTCCTCGACGGGTCCAACATTTTCTTCAAAATCCCCAAAGCGAGGATCCAAATCTATATCCTCACTTTGGGCAACACCCTATTTGGTGACTTTTCCACCTGATTGGGTTTGTCTGTTTTCCGTCATCTGCAATCGTTCTGGGGTAGCGCTCCTCGATGCTCCACTTTTTGCCTTTGTGACCGAGGCGTTATAACACTCCCTGGCTTCCCTTTGGTTTCCCAAAACGCATCCTACCCCTGTGTCCGTTGGGAATTTTATGGCTAGATGCCACATGGAGATGATGGCTCTCAGTTCAACCAGTATGGGTCTTCCAATAACGGCGTTATACGCTGAAGGACAATCGACCACTACAAAAGTGGTGAGCAATGTCCTTGAGGCAGGCGCTGTACCCGTTGTCACTGGGAGTTTGATCATTCCGGCTGGTGCGAGTCCTTCTCCAGAGAAGCCGTATATGGTTTGATTGCAGGGCTCCAAGTCCTTCACGGACAGCTTCATGCGTTCCAGCGTTGATTTATACAGGATGTTCACTGAACTTCCTGTATCGACCAGTACTCTTTTTACCATCATATTGGCCATTTGGATGTCCACGACCAGCGGATCGGAATGCGGGAACCGGACGTGTTGGGTATCACCCTCAGAGAAGGTTATCCCGCATTCCTCTGAGCGGGCCTTTTTCGGCGCTCGGTCCTCCACAGTCATCATCTCGATGTCCTGGTCGTGGCGTAGAGTTCGAGCATATCGTTCTCTAGCCTTTCCGCTGTTTCCTGCGAGGTGCGGGCCTCCACAGATGGTTAAAAGTGTTCCGGCTACGGGGGCAGGCTGTAATGGTGGCGAGCGTTGGCGTGTGGACGCCTGCTCGTTGCCACCTGGAGCTTCTCGTTGGGAAGTTCCCGAGGCCCGTACGTACCTTCTCAAGTGTCCTTGTCTAATGAGGAACTCAATTTCATCTTTTAGCTGGTTGCATTCATTAGTGTCATGTCCGTAGTCGTTATGGTAACGACAGAATTTGGTAGTGTCTCTTTTTGAAATGTCTTTTCGAATGGGCCCAGGTTTCTTGTAGGGCACACTAGAGCTTGTAGCCTGGTAAACCTCTCCTCGAGACTCAACGAGGGCAGTGTAGTTAGTGAACCTAGGTTCATAACGATGGCTCGTTTATTGTCGGAGGTGGAAGGCTCATTGTGTGGCCGTTTCCCACCATTCTTGCCATTACCGTTGCCGTTTCCGTTGCCCTTGCCGTTGCCATTTGGTTTGGTGCCATTGGCGGCTTTGGCGGGTTCGGCAGCCTTCTTACCCTTGTTCGAGGGTTTTCCATCATCGGCAATGGCTTCTTCGAGCTTGATATACCGATCAGCTCGGTCTAAGAACTCCTGGGTGGTTCTAACCCTATCCTTACGAAGACTTTTCCATAGGGGCGAACGACGCTTCACTCCCGCGGTTATAGCCATCATTTTTCCTTCGTCCCCGACTGTCTTTGCTCCGACTGCCGCTCGCATAAAGTGTTGGATGTAATCTTTTAGTGATTCTCCATCTTGCTGGCGGATCTCAACCAGTTGGTTTGCTTCGGTCGGGTGGACACGACCTGCGTAGAACTGTCCGTAGAACTCCCTTACGAACATTTCCCAGGAAACTATGCTTGCAGGTGGGAACTTAAAGAACCATTCCTGCGCGGCTTCAGAAAGTGTTGCAGGAAAGATCCTGCACCGAGCGTCTTCGGACACTTTCTGAATGTCCATCTGGATTTCAAACTTATTCACATGCGAGACGGGATCCCCGTATCCATCAAAGTTTGGGAGCGTAGGCATCTTGAACTTGTCGGGAGTCTCTGCGTTGGCTATTCTTTGGATAAATGGAGTGCCTTTTCTTCTATCGTGGTCGATGTAAGAGGTCCTTCCTCCGACCAGCTGTTGTACAGCCTGATTTAGTGCGTCTATCTGGGCTTGCAACGCAGTAGGAATAGCTACGGTCTCTGCTGCTGGGGGGATGTTCTCACCATGCTTCTCTCGACGATCATTGAGTATGTCTCTTAGATCTTCCTCTCTTCTCCGTTGCTCGCTACCTCCGAGCCGGTTGAAGACATTATTTTGCCTGGGTTGCCCCCCAGCATCGTGTCTATTTGGTTGATCATCCTGAGGTATTTGGCTCCTGCTCTTACCTCTATTTCCGTTCCTCCCATCAACATTGTTCTTGCCTGAGTCAGCCTCGTTGTAGCCGTGGCCATCTTTGAACTTTGACTGGCTGTGGTAAGACTGGTTGTTCCCTCTATTCCCGTCTCTGGCAGAAACACCCCGAGCGTTAGAGGGTGGCCTTCGCTGGTCGTGATGTCCCCGTGCATTATCATGCCGTTGGGATCCACGGACCGCAGAGCCTAACTCCGAGTCTCTCCTGTTACCAGGAGGGTAGTGACCCCTGTTCGCTTGGTGTGGCCCATCATTCTCGCGGCGTCTAGGACTACGAGGCTGTCGCTCGGCCCTATTCTGCCTTTGCTGCGGGGGATTACCTCGAGCAGCGTGGGATGGAGGATCTGCCTCGGGGTCCAGTGGAACGTCGTCATGAGGCATCTAGGGCTGTTCGGGCCTTTGTGGACTTGAAGGATGGACCGGTGGGCTAGGATTGGGACCTCCCTGGGGTGGCCCATTTTCAGGTTGATTAGGCTGCGAGGCAGGCGCGGCCTAATTTCTGGCCAACAGCAAGGCCGCTTCAAGGGCTGCCATGGCCTCGGTCTGGCGGCGATCCACCTCCGCTTGTCTCTCGCTTAACTCCGCCCGCTGACGATCAAGTTCCTGCTCCTGCCTTGCCATAGCTTCTGCGGCAGTCTCTTGATTGGCTCTCAGACTAGCCAACTCTTCCTGCAACGTGCCCAAGGTGCTCCTCAAATTCACATCGTCCATTTCCTCCTCTTCAAAATCTAGCTGCGGCTCATCTTCCGCCATGCTTGCAGGGGGAGGAGGAGGTGGCGGATTCGACGGTGCAGTGGCGGCGGTCTGAGCAGCTTTCTTCCCTGCTTTCGCCATTAGTTTTATCAACAACGATGAATCGTCCTCTCAATGAAAGCACCAGAATGTTGACCCACGATTTAGCCAACTGACACGGAGTCAAAATATGAATGATATAGACGAATATGTATAGATAATAACGTAATGACAAAAGTAAAGAAAACACAGTAATTTATAGTGGTTCGGCCCCAGGATCTGGTAATGACCTACGTCCACTTAGAATGATATTGATATGGGATCAAAAGTGTGATCAGAGAACTTGGGTTCAATGAGTTTCAACACTCCTCATAAACAATACAAGTTTACTCAGATAATTTCTATAATCTCTATGATTTCCGGGCTAAAAAAAAAAGTCCCTTCCCATGAGCCATCTCTTGCTTTTTATAGGCTCATGGAGGGTTGCCCAATATTGCTACAGATATTATCCCCTGAATCATGGGATATTCAGAAGATTGCATGAAATAAATTCGGGATACATAAGATCTTTCCATAAATGTTGTTTTGCCAGCGGAACCACCGACCAGTCTGGTCGTGGTAAAGACAGGTCTGTCCTGCTTCTGGTGTGTCTCCTAGTCGATACTCTAGCAGACGCTCTAGGTGTCAGCCACGTGTCAAGAGATTATTCGCCACGTCACAAATGCTAATTTATTGGATAACACTTGTATTTATAGGCTCAGGATCGTACAGATGATATCCCCCATAATCGGGATATTTTGTTATTCTCACTATATTTAATTTACAATAATATTCAAAATATAACGATACACTATATTCATGGGTTAAACTGAGAGATTCCCGCGCAAGCCAAGACCGATTCTTGCTGAAGCCGTTTCTGAGATCTTTGCGTAGCCCTACTCTGTCTAGTCGATCCATATCACACTCAGGCTGGTCGGGCAAACCTTCACTGGGAAAACACCCACCTGACTGGGCAGACATGCACTTGGCTGGGCAGACATGCACTTGACTGATCGGACATGGTCATGACCGGTCGGCCAAGGTCATGCCTGGGCAGATCAACATGTGACTGGTCGGACAAGATCATTCCTGGGCAGACAAACATGTGACTGGTCGGACAAGATCATTCCTGGGCAGACAAACATGTGACTGGTCGGACAAGATCATTCTTGGGCAGACAAACATGTGACTGGTCGGACAAGATCATCCCTAGGCAGACAAACATGTGACTGGTCGGACAAGGTCATGCCTAGTCGGACAAACATGTGACTGTTCGGACAAGATCATTCCTGGGCAGACAAACATGTGACTGGTCGGACAAGATCATCCCTGGGCAGACAAACATGTGACTAGTCGGACAAGATCATCCCTGGGCAGACAAACATGTGACTAGTCGGACAAGGTCATGCCTGGTCGGTGATGACACTTAACTGGCCAGTCAACATCCTTCACTGGTCTACTGGGTCACTCCTAAGCCAGATCACCCAATCACTCCTTGCCACTTGTCATTTCTATTGCCACGTCATCGATTTCAAATTTTGGGGATAACAATTCCAAATCTCCCTAATATAGACTCCTAAAGCGAAATGTTCTTAGGGCATGTTTGGGAGTCACTTTGTAATTACTAGGTAGTGTAATTACATAGCCTAGTAATTACACTCTATTTTAAAATACAAAGGGGGTGTTTGGTATGGGATAAAGTAAATCTAGGAATGGGAATGTTTGGTTCAAATTTTAAGGGGTAAAGTTAATAATTTGTGTAAGCCTCACATGTATTTTAAGGGTAAATTTAACATTTTTGTACACAAGAGTTTAATATTACCTTCATCCTATGTCCCTCTACACTTGCCAATGCAACTCAATTACTAAAAAAAAAACACCCCCAAAATGTGTTTGGAAGTCAAGTGGTAATTACGTATGAATTCCTATTGTCATGTTTAGGAAAATAGTTAGTTTTTACACAGTTTAATAATATTATGTAATAATTACTATTTAAATTGATAGTATTTATTAATTACACCCAATTCTCATGAGGGCTATGAGAATTGGAGAGTGTAATTAGAGCACTTTAATTACCTCTAATTATATGGTTAATTTAATTAAACTAAGTTTTTATTCAATTTAAGTTGTATAATTTTCTAAAACTTACTTTAAATAAAATTAAATAAAATTTTCATGCTAGAAATTTTTAATTATTTTTTATTTTTAAAACAAATTTCAAATAATTTTAAGACAAAGTTGGTGTAATTTATGAATTTTGCAACAAAAATATAAGTTAGTGACTTAAGTGCAATATTTCAGACTACTTACTGATTTTTGCTGTAAAATAAACTACTTAATGACTTAAGTTCAACATTTTAGATTACTTACTGATTTTTGCTGCCAATATTTTCAAATCGTATCATTTATGTCCCTAATATTTTCAAATTGTATCATTTAGGTCCCTAAATGCTATTTTTAGTTATTTTTTCTTTTAAAATTCATAAAATAATACAAAATAAAGTGTGAGTCATTCTTAAAATATTTGGACATTTAATTTATAACAATAACAAATATGACATGAGAAAAAAATATTTTCATAGAATTTTTAAAAATATTTAATATTTTTATAAATTAAATTAATGTTTTATTAGAAAATATATTCTTACCTACATTCCTCTTTTATAATTATTATTAATAACTATATTATTTTGATATTATCAATTTTTATTAAGGTAATGATATGTGCATCCAAAATATGCACCCAAACATTACACATAATGACGTGATACTGTTTTTTTAAAATAGTGGGTCCCAATATTTTGATAATGTGATTGGCTAGACTAAATTATCACATCACTGTGTGTAATGTTTGGGTGCACATATCATTACTTTTTTTATTATGTTTATGCTTGTTTATTTCATACATATTTTTAAAACTTCATAGTGTATATAAAGTTATTTATGTGCATATATATATGATTAGTTATAAGTTGCATTATAAAAAAAAATTACAAAATAAAAATAAATATGTACATGATAAATATTGATAATATTGTCATAGTTCAGTTTTTAATATTAAAAAAATATACGTAAACATTTTTTTAATGAAAAATTATTTTAATTTGTAAACCTATTAAATATTTTTAAAATGTCATGAAAATATATATTTTTTCAATGTCATGTTTGGTATTGTCCTAAATTAAGGGGTTCAATTTTTTTTTAGATCGATCCACCATTTTTTATATTTTATTTATAAATTTTGAAAGAAAAAAAAAAGCATTTAGGGACTTAAATGATAAGATTTGAAAATGTTGGGGACATAATTAATACAAAATCAACTATCGGGACCTAAGTGTTACAAAGTATAAAGAATTTGGACTTCAGCTAGAAAAAAAAAAACCTTTGTATTTATTAAGATATGTCGTTCTCACCAACTTAAATTGTTGTATTTATGAATTTACACCCGAATCACCATCTTTTCCGTACAAAATTTATATATTTTTATTGCATCTGTTGTCCAATTTCGCTTATCTTTAACATATGCTAGTTGTTCGAATCATCCTCTGTAAATATTAATGAAGATGTCTTGTTGACGCTTGAATTAGCACTATTTTTATTCCATATATCCATTTCAATATTCTAACTTATGTATGATATTATTCCATACAAATTCCCATTCTCATATCTTTCTTGCTTAACAATTTCATTGAATCTTATTTTCTACCAAATTACGAACAGTAGATAATACGAAACTTTCAATACCCGAATATCTCACTATAATTAATTAAAGTAAACTATAACGTCTCAACTTACTTAATAATACTTAGGGCCTTGATTAGGGGGGCCAGGATGACAATTTATGAGAATTTTAGTTATATGTGATGAGTATGCATGTAATTATGTGATTATGTGGGTTACATGATAATATGACTAGATATGCATGTGTTAGGTGTATTAAATATGCATGTGGGCCCGTTTCTTATTGGAAGGGCAATTTTCATAATTTGGCTCATTATTTGTATATTTGACATATATGTGATATATGTGTGAGACCACGTTATTATGTGGATATATTTGGGTTACTCGGCACGAGGCAATCCTAGGGAGCAAGTTAGCGAGAAAGTCACAACGGGATCCAATACCCGACTCGAGGTGAGTCAATGGGTATTTATCACATTATCGGGATATTGGGTAATGGGAGTAAATATTTGAGGATATATTTGGAGTTAATGAGATTATGAGGGAATTCCGGGAGTTTTGACTATTTTGCCATCAATGACGTTTTTGGTACCTCGAGCCTCGGGATTTGCTTAAGGTTACTTAGAGTCTAAGTAAACCTCACAAACACACGTTCACTCAACTTGAATATCTCTCTCTCTATTGTTGCTTAAGGAAATTCTCTGAATTGTGAGGAGGAAAGGCTGAATCAAGGGGAATCAAGGCATGTTTAGGCTTGGGATTGCTTGGGGAAAAGCTTAGCATTGCTTAGGGCAGCAGAGGTAACATTTTCTAGCCTTAATCCCCTGCATTTTCTCTGGTTTTAGTTAACTTTTAGGGTTTAGAAACTCAGTTTTGAATTTTGGGATTTGATGTATTTTTTATTAGATTGTAACATGGGTTTTGATGATTTTAGATTGCTGAATCATTTGAGAACTTTGTTTTTGGGATTGGCCTATGTTTACATAGGTTTATGGAGGGATTTGGATTGAGAGAAATGGAGGAAAAATAGAGTTTACAGGTCGAGCTGCAACCCTGTTCTTGGGGCACTGCGACTCTCTTGAACGAAGGAGAAGCAGGTGGCTTTAGGGCTTCTGAGACGCGGCGCCTGCTAGGGCGCGCCGTGGCGCTGGTGCAGGCAGGGAAGAGGCTCGGGCCTCTGACTTGAGCGGGCCGCGACTCAAATTTTTTGGGGTCACAATGCTTAAGGGATTTTTGGCCTCGAGGAGGCTTTCAGTGCAGGAATTCAAACCTAAGGGCTCAAGATCGATCCCACTACCCAATTTAGTAGAATTCGATGTCCTGGAGGCTAGGACTCGGTCCAGAAGCCTTTATTTGCTTGTTATTGATGAGATTTTATATTATGGTTGTGACTAGGTTATCACTATACTCGGAACTGTGGTAAGAAAACTACGCTCGGTCTACGTTTAGGGCTCGACCCGAATATAGTGCAGAATTACTGTTATGTTTAGAATGTTTTATTAAACATATTGAATGTGTTATGTTGACCTATGTTATGTAATAATTGTTGATCTGTATATCTGGTTGGGGAAGCTCAACTTATAAGCTGAAGGTTTATCTATGTTAGCTAATGAAGGGCTTGGCTTAATAGTCAAGGGTATAGTCGGTTTAAAGACTCTCGACTTATCAGTCGAGGGATTAAGACTCGACTTATCAGTCGAGGGGTTAAGACTCAACTTATCAGTCAGGGGTTAAGATTCGACTTATCAGTCAAAGGGTAAGACATGACTTATCAGTCGAAGGTTAAGACTCGAATTATCAGTAGAAGATTAAGAATCGACTTATCAGTCGAAGGTTAAGACTAGACTTATAAGTCGGTGGTTAAGACTCGACTTACCACTCGAGGATTGAAGACTCGACTTATAAATCAAAGGATAAGACTCGACTTATTAGTTGATTGTTAAGACCCGACTTATCAATCGATGGTTAAGACTTGACTTACCAGTCGAGGGTTGAAGACTCGACTTCTCAGTCGATGGTTAAGACTCGACTTACCAGTCGAGGGTTAAAGACTCGACTCAGTCGATGGTTAAGACTCAACTTATTAGTCGATGGTTAAGACTCAACTTACCAGTAAAACTCGACCTATCAGTCAATGGTTAAGAATCGACTTACCAGTCGAAGGATAATGACACGACTTTAGTCAAAGATTGAAAGACTCAACTTACTAGTTAAGGTTTAAAGGACTCGGCTTATGAGTCGAGGGTTAAAGGCCTGGCTTAGAAGTCAAGGGCGATAATAGCGTGCCAAACGCTGGTCGATAAAGTTAAGCCGACCCGGAAGTGAGATACACGCTTGAATCCCCCTAGGGTTCTCTGGAACGTGAAGCATCAGACCAGCTTGGCTAGCTCAAAGACTGGTTATGTGAGACATGAGCATTAAATCCCTACAGTGACACTATAGTCACTTATAGGAGTGTTTGCTGTTGGGAAAATTTATACATGATCTTTATTTAATTTCATGTAGATCAAATATTAAAAAAGTTAATATGAGACAACCTAGAACATGTTTCTAAAATTGAATTAAAAGAGAAATAATGATAAGAATACTTATATTATACACAGCGTAATAATAGAGTCCTTCCATCAGTTTCTCTAACCCTTGTATCCTTTCTGTCGCAAAGTATTACCAAAAAACTAAACCGATCATCAATTTTCTTCACAGTCTTCCAAACTATCCTTAGAATCACCTAGACTAGAGTGGGCAATTCTCAACACATGAGATAGATACAGAGAGAAGAAGAGAAAAGAACCACAAGGCTTAGAAAAGGACTTATGTTTAGAGATAATCTAAAACCTATCAGAAACTTGTGTTTCAGAAATCTGAACTTGTGTTTTGACTTAGCATTTCTTTTATAGACTTAATTAGGACATTTATTTAATTAAAAAATTAATAAAATAATAGCCAATAAACAACCCTAGGAGGAAATTATCATGGGCTTTAGACCCGTGAAATTTCCCATTTAATTATAAGCTCATTAGACTTAAAATCAAGACCTGTATTATTTTCTATTGATTTAATTAATTAAATTGTTATTCAAATCCTTTATCAAATTAATTATTTATAATTTTAACCTTGATTTAAACTTATTTATTAATTTAGATACCAACTTATCTTAATTAAAAAATCTGCCATAATTTCTCTTTTCTTCTCTAAATAACACAACTCTGTGAAACTATACAAAATTGACCTTGTCAACTTTGATAATTCTAATTGATAATTAAATCAATTAATTGAGACTATCTAGATGATTTTATCGAAGGTACAATGGGGACCATGGGCCTATGAAATCAAGCTCCAATAAGTTATCATAAATCTAACAAATAAATTTACTAACTTATTAATTCCTCGTGACTCCACTACAGAATCAGAATTGCACTCTTGAATTCATAGAATGCTCTATAACAAATATAGATACGCTATTAATTATCCATTGTTACAACCATAATTGTCACTCACTCCTCTATAGACGGTCTACAATGAGATGGGACTAAAATATAGTTTCACTCCTCATTGTATTTTATCCTTAAAACACTTAGTTTCTTGTAAATGATATTTCAGTAAACTAATATTAATTACTGAAATGAGATCTCCATCATTTAGCACCTTGAACCAAACTAAAAGGAAACCATCGTTTTACTTCATCAATAGAAGCTATAGATGTTCATATCTATGAAGAACACTCGCACTCAATTATACTACCGAGTTCCCAAGATGTAAGTATGGGCTAGTCCGTAGGGTAAGCTAGTAACGAACAAGTCAAAGAACTCAAATAATACAATTAGTTAGAATACTAACCACTCAGAATTGAGATTGAATTGACTTATGGTCAACTATATGATATGACTAGAATAGATAATAACGGTATGTTTACTTATCCTTTCAACTGTCAATATCGGTCCTGTCTGATGTAACGAATACATCCGATCTTATCTACTTTGCTAATGTTCTGGAAAGAACATAACACTACAATGTGTAAGTAGATCATATCATAGATTGGCAAGTAATTGTAAATCCTGTGCACTGACTAATCTTAGGAGTAACTTATTTTGAACATATAATCATATTTATATTCCATTGTGATTACGTTACTATAGATTTGATTAGCTATATGCTCGGGATTTAATAAAAGTTTATATTAAACAAATAATCATGAAAATAAAACATGTGAGCAAAGTGATTGACCAAGTCGAAAAATTATTTCTATTCTTTCATTGATAATAAATGAGATTACAAAGAATTTGTGTTTTAATTATGGCATAAAACCCCAACAAACTCCCACTTGCACTAATTGAAACTAATTCCTTAATTCTACTAATCCCATTTCTTTGATATGCGTATCAAATGTAGCTTCTGGTAGTGTCTTTGTAAATGGATCTGCAAGATTGTCTTCAGATGCAATCTTCATAACCTTCACATCTCCCCTGGCCACATATTCTCGAATAATGTGATATTTCCTTTCTATATGCTTACTCCTCCTGTGACTACGAGTTTCTTTCGAGTTGGCTATTGCTCCTGTATTGTCACAAAACAACACAAGTGGTTTATCCATTTCTAGAATAACACCAAGATCCGAATAGAACTTCTTTAGCCAGACTATTTCCTTAGCTGCTTCTGACGCGGCTATGTACTCAGCCTCCTTGGTGGAATCTAAGAATGCAGATTGTTTTACGCTTCTCCATATCATAGCTCTAACCCCAAGAGTAAACACCATTCCAGAAGTATACTTCCTGTCATCGACATCAGTCTGAAAATCTGAATCAGTGTAGCCTATAGGGTTCAGAACACCACCCTTGTAGACTAACATATAATCCCTAGTTCGGCGTAAATACTTTTGGATATCCTTAACCGCTATCCAATGTTTCGGTCTTGGGTTTAACTGATACCTGCTCACTACCCCCAATGCATAGTAGATATCTGGTCTAGCACACAACATGTCATACATCAGACTTCCAACTGTAAATGCGTAAGGAACTTTTCTCATTGCATCTTCCTCTTTAGGAGTCTGTGGAGATTGCTTCTTTGAAAGATGAATTCCATGGCGGGGCGGTAAACGTCCATTCTTGGAATTTGTCATTGAGAATCATTCAAGCACTTTATCTGTGTAAGCTACTTGAAATTGAGCTAAGAGTTTGTTCATTCTATCCCTTATGATCTGGATACCTAGAACATAACTTGCTTCACCCAAATCCTTCATCTGGAATTGAGTGCTCAGGCAATTCTTCACATCTGATAATTTCTTAACATTGTTTCCAATGAGTAAGATATCATCTACATAAAGAACCAGGAATACCACCATATGATTTGCCTTCAATTGGTAAACACAAGTCTCATCAATATTTTGTTCAAAGCCATAGGCTTTGATTATTTCATCAAACCTAAGGTTCCAGGAATGAGAAGCTTGCTTAAGTCCATAAACACCTCGTTTCTTCTTGTAGATCCACTTGTACCCAATGGCCCTAAAGTCACTAGGTGCTTCCACAAGATCCCAGACAGAATTTTAGTACATGGACTCCATTTCCTGTTTCATGGCTTCGAGCCATAGTTCCTTTTTAGGGCTTGCCATTGCCTATTTGAAAGACAATGGGTCATCATCACTAGTGTCACCAACGACCATATTGGTTTCACCATCAAAACTATAGCGAACTGGGTTCCTAGAAACCCTCCCACTATGACGAGGCTTTGTGACTGTTTGCTCAGGAACAGTGGTACCTTCTTCCTTTAAATCGAGTTACGTCAGTTTGACATGAAGAGTGGGAATTTCATCATCAGCTCACATTGATGGCGATGGAACATTGGTTGGAGTCAATTCTTTAACCATCTTCTCTAAAACTATTTTGTTGCGTGGTTTGAAGTTTTGGACATAGTCGTTTTCCAGAAAAGTAGCATTCGTAGAAGTAAACACTTTCTTTTCTGAATGACTATAGAAATGTCCACCCCGAGTACCTTTAGGATAGCCAACATACATGAAATCTTTGTAGCTTTCCTTCCTTTCTCCTTAGAACATGGGTGGGACACCCTCAGATTCTATAATGGAGTAAACTAGGTTCACGTCCATTCCTGCATTCTAAAGGTGTTTTGGGGATTGATTTAGATGGCACGACATTGAGAATGTCATTCGCGGTTTCAATTGCATGTCCCCAGAACAAAGTTGGTAGAGTTGAGTAACTAAGCATGCATCTAACCATTTCCAATAAAGTTCTGTTCTGGCGTTCCGCTACACCATTTTGTTGCGGAGTACCTGGGGCAGTAAGTTGTGCTAAAATCCCAAGTTCAGTTAAATGATCTTGGAACTACATATCCAAATACTCCCCACCCCTATCAGATTGCAAGTTCTTTAATGTTTTACCTAATTGGTTCTGAGCCATAGCTAAGAATTCCTGATACTTGGAAAATGTTTATGATTTCCTATGCATTAGGTAAAGACATGAGTATCTAGAGTAATCATCTATGAAAGTGACAAATTACTCCAAACCTCCCCTGGCTTGTACATTCACAGGTACACAAACATCTGAATGCACAAGTCCAAGTGGTTCTTTGGCCCTATCACCCTTTGTAGAGAATGGATGCGTGGTCAGTTTGCCTTCTAGAAAAAATTCACAGACAGGTTATTCACCTAAGTTGAGTTCCCTCAAAGGCCCGTCCTTTGTAAGTCTTTGAATCCTATCATAGCCAGTGTGACCAAGTCTCAAGTGCCATAAACACGTCATATTATCGTTATCGGTCTTTTGACGTTTATTAGTCCTAGGTTTGACTACTTTGAATAAATCATTGTTAAGAGCGAGAGGTTCGTTAGGTCACAGAATATAAAGCCTGTTTTCCAAATATGCAATACATAATTGTGATCCATTGAAGGAAATAGATATATTAGAACTTGTGAAAGTCGTGGCAAATTTTTATAATTGCAACATGGAAACTGAAATTAAATTTCTACTAAAATCCGTAATAAAAAATACATCATTTAAAATTAAGTATTTATTTCTGAACCTCAGACGAGCTATTCCTCTAGCTTGGACCACAACGAACACTCTGTTCCCAACTCTAAGCTTTAAGCCACCTTCGTCCACTTCCTCCCACGATTCAAGAAGCTGTAAAGAGTTAAAAACATGGTTGGTAGATCCAGAATCAATAATCCAAATTGATTTATCATTCTCTAAAACACATGTTTCTAAGATAAATGAACTATAATCATTACCTTTGTTTTTCGCTGCTAGAAACTTGGGGCAATCACGTTTCCAATGCCCCTTCTCTTTACAGTGAAAGCACTTATCTTTTCCTTTCTTGTTTTTCTTGCTTTTCCCCTTAGGCGTCTGTGAATTTGGTTGTGCACTCGTCTTTGCAGCCTTTGCATTCTTAGGGATTTTGTTTTTTCCACCTATCCTCTTGTTTCCAGCTTTCATAGACGAAACTTGGTTAGCTTCAGCCTTAGCTGGATCAGCATCAGCAATAGTAGTTGTCTTCTTTTCTCCTCCCTTACTTGGTCCACCCATCTCAAAAGTCTGAAGCTTCTTCATGAGCTGCGTCAGACCATAGTTGAGTTTATTCAACACATAGTTGATGGTGAACGACAGGAAAGCTAGAGAGAGACTGTTGAGGATTAAGCCAACTTGAGGTTCCTCATCTATTGTTGCTCCATGTAGTTCAGTTTCCTAAAAGTAGTTTGTCATTTCGTTCAGATGATCGCAGACATGTTGAGAATGAGCCATCCGAGCATTGGCATATTTCTTGGTGGCCTCAAAACGAGTCTGCGCTGACTTGGCACCAAACATGTCTTGGAGCTGATCCATGATTTCGTAGGCCATCTCGACATTCTCCATCTTTGTCTTGAAAGTGTCAACCATACTAGTCAACATGTAGTACCGCGCCTTCTTGATAGCTGCCTGCAAACGCTCATACTTATCCCTCACAGACTTGGTAGCTCCTTCAGCTGGAACTTCCGGGGATTCCTTAGTCATGACGAACTTGGAGTTGGCACCAATCAACAAAATGTTGATATTTTTCTTCCATTTCAGGAATTTATCTCCAGTCAGTTTCTCCATCGAAAGTTAAGAAAGGATGGGAGTAGACATCGCCATACTTAAAACAACATATTATCAATGAAATAGAAATCAATCACATTTGCTCAATAAAACTCCTATTCACACAAAATTCAAGAAATAGCACAACATATATAAAAAATAAGTAAGATATGAGAAAAATACCAAAATAAGCCTATCTCTATTTCTTTAGGTTTTTAACCGATCTATGATATCCTAGTCCCGGTTGGCGAGAGTTAAAAATACCACTAGTTAAATAAAGTTGTAAACTTATTTATTAATGGTCACCATTATTAACAACCTACTATTCGATCAAAATAAAAAAATAAAATCTCTTATTTTATGAGCTAGACTCACGGTTTCGATAATCAATATATTTAGTCCTAGTATTCACCGTAGGGGTGAGTCTAGTAAAATTTGACCTATAATTATCTATCTTTTGAAATCTAACTTTATCAAAATAACAAACGAACACCTTCTGCAGGGGGACGAATAAAAGCGTCTCAAGGCCCCATTAACTTATTGACCTTGTTAAACAAAAGGTGGAGATCGAATATAATTATTAAAATAACCTCATTATAAAATTAAAATTGGTATCTTTATTATTTATTTTCAAAAATTAATGACTATGGTTCTTCAAATTTTTTTTTTAAGAATAGAATTTTTAAAACCAAAGTCTTATAATTTCCTATTAATTCTAAAGTGTCACATTGAAACAAATTCAATTAATTTAGAATTAATTTGTTGCTAATCAATATTTATGTTTAACTAATATAATGAACATATACAATTAAGTCAAACTCAGGTAAATGATCCTTAACATTTGGGCTTGTATGGAGGAGGGTTGGGTCCAGTATGTCGTTCCCACTACAGAGGCTCTCATATTTCCATACAAGGTCCAAAAGACAGGGATTTAAACCTTAATTTTATTAATTGTTATTAATTTATTAGACCCACTATAGTCATGCAAAGAAAATGGGCCTTCACAAGTTGAACCACCCACAAGAGAGAAATTTAAACTTTATATTTTCTAATGGGCCCAAATAAAACCAATCATTTTATGAATATTTTATTTGGAAAAATCCATATATCTAGCGAACATATGGGCCACTATATGCATCTAAGCCCAATTGCAAAAATACTATAGTGCAAATAGGCATGTTATAAATAGACGAGCCTAATCATGTTACTATATGAGCAAGTCTATGAATTTATGCAAAAATGCCACAATTTATTTCATTTGAAAAAATACCACAATTAATTTTCTAGAATTTATCAAAAATATTCGAATTAATTAAATTTTTACAAAAAATAAGTCAATTTAAATGAAATTTATCAACAAATAGCAATAGTTAATTTAAATTTCATTTATCAACAATCAACTTAGTTTTAGGTTAATTTGAAAAATATTAATTTAATTTAAATATGATTTATCAACAATTAACCAAAGTTAATTTAAATCTCATTTATAAAAAAAAAGATTTTTTATTAATTGGTTGAAAAAAATCTTAACTGTTTTTCAAAAAATATCTTGTGATGTTACAACAATAAGCTAATATTTTAACCATTAAAAAGAATATTAATAGTTACAACAACCCTAAAATATCTCAAAACAGTTAAACAAATTCAAATATCCATGAAAATATCTAACTAACAAATTTCAAATTTTAAATAATTTAAATATAAACAACCATAGAATAAACATATATTTATATTTTCAAATAAAGATTTAATAAAAATAACATATGTTTAAAAGAAAATATCTTAAATATCTGATATCTTAATTCTAATATTTTAATAGATTAAAAGATTTAAAATTAAGTTGTTAGTCTATTTTAAAATTTGAATTTTAATCTTTGTAGAAAATATCTAATTATTCAAAAAAATTATTTAAAAAAAATTAAAAAAAAATTCTCGATGAACAGCGGGTACTGTTCATAGTGTGCAAGTGTGCAGGGAGATGCGCGTGGTCGCTGGGCAGATGTGCGCTAGTGACTGGGTGACGCACGTGCGGGCACTAGTGTGCGCAGTGTGAGTGCAGGTGCGCGCATGCATGGGCAACCAGGCAAAAATATTTCGGAAAATTTTTTTGTCCAATTTTTCAAACCAAAACGTTTTCTAATTAAATTTTACCATGTTTTACACAAAATAAAATCATATATAAAAATTAATGGTATAGAAAACACAACAAAATAACATAAAAATTGCTAATAATCACATAGAATTCAATATACTTCATAAAAACATGAAATCCATCAATTTAACACATCGAACAATTCACCTTTTAACATATTCATGCATGAAAATAAAGATTACCAAAGACTCTGATACTAGTTGTTGGGAAAACTTTTACAGGATCTTTATTTATTTTCATGTAGATCTAATATTAAATAATTTAATATGAGACAACCTAGAACATGTTTCTAAAATTGAATTCAAAGAGAAATAATGATAAGAATAATTACATTATACACAACAAAATAATAAAGTCCTTCCTTCAGTTTTTCTAACCCTTGTATCATTTCTGTTGCAGAGTATTGCCAAGAAACTAAACTGATTTTCAATTTTCTTCATAGTCTTCCAAAGTATCCTTAGAATCACCTAGACTAGAGTGGGTAATTCTCAACACATGAGATAGATACAAAGAGAATAAGAGAAAAGAACCATAAGGCTTAGAAAATGACTTATGTTTAGAGAGAATAAAACCTATCAAAAACTGTTTCAGAAATCTGAACTTCTGTTTTGACTTATCAAACTTATGATTTCAACTCTCTCTTAGCATTCATTTTATAGACTCAATTAGGTCATTTATTTAATTAAAAAAATCAATAAAATAATAGCCAATAATCAGCCCTAGGTCGAAATTATCATGAGCTTTAGGCCCGTGAAATTTCCCATTTAATTATAAGCCCATTGGACTTAAAATCAAGGCCTGTATTATTTTCTATTGATTTAATTAGTTAAGTAATTATTCAAATCCATTATCAAATTAATTATTTATAATTTGAACCTTGATTTAAATTTATTTATTACTTTAGATACCATTTTATCTTAATTAAAAAATCTGCCCTAATTTCTCTTTTTTTCTCTAAATAACATAACTCACTGAAACTATCCAAAATTGACCTAATCAACTTTGATAATTCTAATTGATAATTAAATCAATTAATTAAGACTATCTAGATGATTTTATCTAAGGTACAGTGGGACCATGAGTCTATGAAATCAAGCTCCAATAAGTTATCATAAATCTAACAAATAAATTTACTAACTTATTAATTCCTCGTGATTCCACTAAAGACTCGGAATTGCACTCTTGAATTCATATAACACTCTATAAGTATTATAGATACGTTATTAATTATCCATTGTTACAACCATAATTGTCACTCAATCCACTATAGACGGTCTACAGTGAGATGGGACTAAAATACAGCTTTACCCCTCATTGTGTTTTATCCTTAAAACACTTAGTTCCTTGTAAATGATATTTCAGTAAACTAATATTAATTACTGAAATGAGATCTCTATCATTTAGCACCTTGAACGAAACTAAAAGGAAACCATCGTTTCACTTCTTCATCAGAAGCTACAAATGTTCATATCTATGATGAACACTCTCACTCAATTATACTACCAAGTTCCTAAGATGTAAGTATGTGCTAGTCCGTAGGGTAAGCTGGTAACGAACAAGTCAAAGAACTGAAATAATACAATTATTTAGAATACTAACCACTCAGAATTGAGATTGCATTGACCTATGGTCAACTATATGATATGACAAGAATAGATAATAACGGTATGTTTACTTTTCCTATCAATTGTCAACACCGGTCCTGTCCGATGTACCAAATACATCCGATCTTATCTACTTTGCTAATGTTCTGGAAAGAACATAACACTACAATGTGTAAGTAGATCATATCGTAGATTGAAAAGTAAGTGTAAATCATGTGCACTGACTAAACTTAGGACTAAATTATTTTAAACATATAATCATATTTATATTCCATTGTGATTACGTCACTATAAATACGATTAGCTATATATGCTCGGGATTTAATAGAAGTTTATATTAAACAAATAATCATGAAAATAAAACATGTGAGTAAAGTGATTGACCAAGTCATAAAATTATTTCTACTCTTTTATTGATAATAAATGAGATTACAAAGAAATTGGGTTTTAATTAGGGCATAAAACCCCCAACATTTGCATGCATGAGTAGGGTTATTACTGCTGGCATGCTAGTTATGATGCTACGATATGATAATGTAATGCTTATAGGCATGTTTATGTTTTCCTATTGAGCTATGCCTCACGGGTGCTAAATGGTGCAGGTAAAAGAAAGGAAAATCTAGACCAGCCATGAGTTGGAGAGTTTCAAGGCAGAGTGTACATATGGTGCTTGCTGGTTCGCCACAGCTGAGGCTATTAGTTGGAACAAGTGTTGGACCCTTATTTTTCCACCTACGTCGGCTTTTGTATTTGTTTTTGGGTTTGTAATCGTTTTTAACTACGATGTGATCGCATGTATTGAAGTTAAACACATTTAATTAAATTGTTGACTTTTGACCGAAATTTTTAGTACCCAAACTTGTGGTTAGTTTTAATTACACGATTTAAACTCGAATGACACATTTAGCGAGTTAAGAACTATTTAAACTACACAGTGTAACAGTCTTGGATTAGGAGGACATTACATAAACATTCTTAAATAATTTTATTCATTAAAAGCATCAAACACAATGGAGATAGGTTAGTCCAAGCAATAAATTCATAAACATAAAATCTATTTAACCTAGGTCATATTCAACATCCTAATTAAAATCAACTTCAACATTAATCACAATTACAATTTATAACTCAAAACCTAGAATTCTATACAACTAGGTGAATAAAAATTCTATTTAGATGATAGTAGATAAAAGAAAAATCCTATTTAGGAGCTTTACTAAATAAGATCTAAACAACAATCATAGATGAACATGAAATGTTTAATAACTAGGAATAAGATAACAATGAATATTAATAAAGACTCAAAATCGTGTCTTGGAGTTTGAAATTTCCCTTAACCTAGAAAATGTCTACTCCATAACAACTAAGAACAATAAAACAACAAACATATTCAAATCATAAACTGAGTTTAGAAGAAAGAAAAATCCGGGTGATCAATCGTTGTGATTCAATCTTCTCTTCTAGTAATATTTTTAATTCTCTGCTCAATAGCCTCTGAAAAGAGTATATTTCTCTGTCCCCAAATCATACTCAAAGTGTTCTATTTATACCCTCTAAAAATTGCATTTAAAAATGACCTAAAATTTAAAGTTTTAAACCAATTGTATGGACAGAGCCTAGGCGCTCAGGCTCTTTTCTGTAACCTAGGTGCTTGACTAATTTTCAACATATTTCAACTCCTTTGGTCATCTTGAGTCTCCCAACTTCAACCACTTCTATGAAAACCTTCTAAATTCCTTCCAAATGACTCCAAACACGCGATTAGTCTCCAAATATCCTGTCAAAAATCAAATTTGCACTAATCAACATCTTAAGAATTAAATTAGGAATAATTATGAAGGAAAAATTATAAAAATTATATAAAAATTATGCACTTATCAAATTCTCCCACACTTGAGTCTTGCTTGTCCTCGAACAAACTCTAAGATACAACAATTAAATCTCAAACATTGGTCTTAATATAAAATAATATTAGTCTAAAAAATTTCATACAAAATTATGATTCTATTCTAAAAAAATTACTAACTCCACAATCTTTAGAATTTCCACTAAAAAAAATCACCTTTTAAACTAAATTCTTGTGAGTGTATGCTCAATCAAACTCACCACATTACTCATACTTAAATCAACTCATGCATGCCAACAATAAAAAATTGTCTCTCAGTTAGATATATATTTCAATGAATATACACTCCATAAACTTATTATCAAATCATTCTCCACAAATATAATTTGACATAATCAAAAGTTAAATAGGACTTCATAGGCTTATAATGTAAGGCTAAGGTGAAGGTAGATGAAAAAAAAATCAATTTTTAGGCTTAAATCACACCATAGCATGCACCATTTTCTTCTTCAAATTCCTAACATTCCCCAATAACTTTCAACATAATTCACTTATTTTTTTAGCATAAATCTCTCTATTCCCCCACACTTAAGTCATTGCAAATATTCACATACAATTGATAATACATATTTTTTTTCATTGAATTCTTCATTGATATTTTTTTTCTTTCTTTTCAATATATCAACTTGCAACTTACATACACTTTCTCTTTCTAAAGAAATAAGAGATTTTAATCACAATAACAACTTATACCTCACCCACTAGGGTTTCTCATTCAACAACCCCACCACATAGAAACAAATAATCATCAATAAACCATGGTGTGACATGGTTTAAAAATAAGAATAATTTTCCTTTTGGCGCATAAGGCTTATGTATAATATTATATGAAAAACAAGAGGACAACATTCAAGCTTAAATTGAGTAACTAGGGAATCAACATATAAGGTATGTTTGAAAAACTCAATCTAAGAAAAAAAAATTCCTATATCAAGGCTCTAAATCATGTGTAAATCATCAATTTTGCCTCAAATAATCATTAAATAAGTTCTAGAGTGGTCGAGACTAAATATTAAAAGTCAAACATGCATTTATCTTTCTAAGCACTAGAAAATAAGATCGTTCAATTTTCGTGCAAATATTGAAGAATAAAGCCTAAACAATGATTAAACAAGAGTTAAGCACACCATTCATGTATAATTTAATATTTTCCTAGAAACATATTCATCACAATTAAAATTTCATCATTGACATAGTCATAATTCACAAGACCATGCATTCCTACCAAATGATAGAATATAGTCAATATTAGCTTATATTCTTCCATATTAATTTCAAGATTATTGTCCACTATTTCTTAGACCTAATTAGGGTTATGCTTTAATCTATTATTATCGTAGAGTTTCTATTTTCCAAATTGTTTAGAACTCTAGGTTTAAGTGATAATTTCAATGAAGGGTAATATCAAAAGTATCTCTAGTTGTGTTAAAGAATATGACCTAGGTTAAATGAATCACACACTTGCTGGATTTATTTATTAGATTAACTCATATCCACTTTAATTAATTCTTTTGCTAGATTAAATCTAAGGTGCTTTTCCATTAGGTTGTTTAGTAAAAAGAATTTTTTGAGAGCGCTTTGCTTTAATAAAGTACATAAGAGAGATTTCGATAATGAATGCGTATGTGTCATCTGCGGAGTTAATAATTTTATTTAGAATAGGGAATGATAATAATAATTTTTAAACCTTGAGAATAATTCTTAACTGTTTCTTAAAATCATTATTATCTGCACAATCACCTCGTTCATCATTTTATGTTATTTTTAATTTCAAATTTTAAAATCCCCTTTTTAATTCTTATTTTTAATTTCAAATACTAAGTTGAACAATGGTCCTCGTATATTCGATCTTTATTTACCGCTATATTTAAATAGTTAGAAAAATTAAGAAATAAAATATAATTACATTTTGTACAACATACGACACGCTTCAGATACACAAACATGTTATCCATTAAATGATTAAGATTTTCTCTCTAAAATCTCTTAAGCTTAACCATTTAATAAGTGAGGTCTTGTAAGATCAAACCTTCCCATCTTTCATGGGCCTGTCACATTGAACCCATGCAAGGATAAGCCAAGAACAAATCTCTTTTCTAATGAACCTTCTCATGAGTTTATCTAAATGTTCGTGCATTTAAATTATAATTAAGTATTAAAATATGCAATAAAGAATAATAAAAGAAAATGATATATTTGGTCCACACAATTGCCTTTTGTTCTTTTATTTGAAGCTCCCACGTGCCAATCAAGAAACAACCAACTTTGCCCAAATTTAATTCCTTCTAATAAGATCCCACAATGATTAACATCTCACCGTAATTTGATGATTACCAATTTTGAATCTCGCGCTCACCTACTTTCCCCTTATTAAAGGATTTTCTCATGAAATTTCAAGTTTTCACTATTATTGCTTCCTCCTTGTCTTCATTCCAAATTCAAAATCCTAATCTCTTCTTAACTCACTTCCAATGGCTCCAAAAACGAAGGTTGTTTCTAAAAAAAATGCTTATGAAAGTTGCTATAAAAAACTTTTGGCAACCCTCAATCTCTCCCCTATTATGTTAATTTATAAGCTTAATGACTCAGAGAAAGACAATTGGTGAACCTAGGACGTCCTAAAGAAGGACCGAATCATCCTCTATTCCAAACAACTTGAGGATCTTTGAAAAATATGATGGAATCAAAGATCATACCATATGAGTGTTATGATTGGTTAAATACATGGTGAAATTGGTTAGGCACAAAGAGGCGCAAAAAAACCATAACAATTTCACAAAAGTCAATATGTGAGAGTTGACTTTCGGTATAGGTATTTATAAATCATCTTTTTGCGTCCAAAGTTTTTCTTTGGAGTATATGAGACTACCCAAAAAGTTTGGGAGCATTCGGGGATGTTTTTAGACAAGTTTTGGTGCTCCAAGTCAATGGCCTCGGCGACGTCGCCTCTAGGAGGCGATGCGAGGCTATGCGTCGCTCATTTGTGAAATAAACACCTGGGGTGATGCATCGCCTAGCCCTTGCCTAGGTTGTCCGTACGAATCCATACAGTGACGTGTTTTTGCTCCAAAAATAAAATTAAAATGCTCTAGTCTCATTGGTTGAGTCTAATGAGGTTCCTATACTATTTCAAGGGTTCATTTGAGTTAATTGGTGACTTGATTACTCACCTCTCTCTCTTTCTCTAGAAGAACTCTCTTTCACTATCTCTCTAGCTTTCAAGATTTCTAGTTTTCTCCAAGATCATCAAGAAAGCTTGATTTGTATGAAGATTCAAGGCTTGTGAATCCCAATCTCATTCCATTGTTGTAGCTTCAAGAAATTCCAAGGAGAAGACTTGGAATAGATATTTTTGGACAACAAATCTTCATTTGTGTCAAGCCTTGTTACTTTTGTGGTTCACATAAAATCATAGACTCGTGATTTTATGTTTGAAGGTTCTTTTTCAAGAAGGTATACTCTACACTTTATTTTTTGTGTTTATGTACTTTGTAATTATCTTCCATTATTATTTAGATTACTTGTGATTATTGCTTTGAGTTGTACTACAAAACAAAGGTTTTAAGCCTCTAACCCCCAACAATAAAATATCTCTATCTCTAAACCTTTGTTTTGTATCAAAGTTTGTCTATCTCTATGGTATATCTACTAACCAAAGCTATATGGAAGAAAACTCATCAATCTCAGCCCTCAGGTTCATGTCTCAAGATCTAGTGAGACTAGATAGATTAGAAGGTTGAAATTTTATTTGTTGGCAAGACAATATCAAGTTGCTTCTCACAACATTGAAGGTGCACTACATTCCTGACAAAGATTTGAAGACTTTGGAGCCCCAAATGATCATGATACTCAAGATGTGATCAAATAAAAGGAAGAAGATGAACTCATTTGTAGATGCCACATACTTAATGCTCTATCAGATCATCTCTATGATCTCTACACAAACACTATATCGACAAAGGAGATATGGGAAACTCTTGAGAAGAAGTACAAAAATGAAGAAAAATGTGAAAAGAAATTCTTCATTACTCAATACATGGAATTTAAATTCTTTGATGGTAAACCCTTACTCCCCCATGTACATGAGCTTCAAGTTATTGTGAATAAGTTGCCTGCTCTTAAGATAACATTGTCTGAACCCTTCATTGTGGGAGGGGTTATAATTAAGTTACCTCTATCTTGGAGAAGCTATAGAAAGAAGATCCTCCATAAGAGTGGAGATATATCTTTGGAAGATATCTTGAAGCACCTAAAGATTGAAGATGGGTCTCGTTCTAGAGACAAGTGTATGGAAGAGTCCAATGTTGGGACATCCAAGGCTAATGCCATAGAGAAATCCTCTCAATCCAAAGGGAAGACTCACAAAAAGCTCCCATAAAAGCAACATACTTACCTAGCCTCTAAGAAGAATGGACGACAATTCAAGGGTGTGAGGGGACCTTGCTTTGTTTGTGGAAAGAGTGGCCACATGGCTAGGGAGTGCAAGTATCGAAAGCCCCATAACCATGGATCCAAGGTCAATACAACCGAATAGGAGTTGGTTGCTACCTTGAGTGAGGTGAATTCCATCTAAGAGAAAGTGTAAGGATGGTGGTATGTCAATTGTGCCACCATTCATGTAACTTATGATAGAGAAGTATTCAAAACCTTTGATAAATCAAGAGATGGTCTGTAACGACCCAAATTCGCTAATAAGGCTTAAGGGCCTTGATTAGTGTGCCTGAAGGGCATAATGAGAATTATGTGTGACTTTAATAATTAAGATGCATGATTATGATTTAAAGCATGTTATATGACTATTTGAATATTTGAGATCCATGACTATGTGTATTAGTATGCATGTAGGCCCTCACTAGGTTAGAAGGGCATAACCGTAATTTTGGCCATTATGGGCATAACTGCTTTGATATAGGTGATAATTGTCGAGACCACATTATTATGTGGATATATCTGTGATCTGTGACTCGAGACGATCCTAGAGAGCAAAGTAGCGAAAAAGTCATGAAGAGATTTATACCCGGCTCGGGGTGAGCTTAGGGGTATAAATGGGAATTTAGTGAATATCCTGGAGTATATTCTGATATTGAGGAATATTATTGGTGATTAGTTAGGTATCGGGAGATAAGCGGGAAATATTAGAGACACTCGAGGAGTTAGCGGGGAATGGGTAAAATGACTAGAATGCCCTTAAGTAGATTAAATGACTAGAAATAAAGGGGGAGGGTATTAAGGTCATTTGGCTTTCTATATATGGGAATTACTGAGACTTTATGTTAGTGGGAGTTGTAGAGAAATGTAGAAGTCTGAAAAAGAAGGAAAAGGAAGGGAAAAGAAAGGGGAGAAAACAGAGAGAGTATTCTAGGTCGGTTTATATTTCCTTCATCTGTTTCTTGAGGATTTCTGAAGCAAAGCTCAGAGGAGAGCAGGGATAAACTAAGCATCAAGGATTCTAAGCTAAGTTTGGGGAATTGGAAGAGGTTTAGCAAGGATTCACTAACACTTGAGGTAAGACTTTAGAGTTGTTCAGTTTCTGTTTCTGGTTTTTGAGCTATGGTGTTTAAGTTGAATTGGATGGAAACTTTAGTGAATTCAGGCCTAAGGCTGAGGAGGAGCAAGCCAAGGAAGTCTAGAGGAAACTTGTGGTCGAAATACCATCAAAGGTATAAATTCTAAGCTCTAACTTTGTTGTTCAACTGGTTTCTACTGAGTTTTAGTGTCTAGAAGTGGCTATGGTGAATTTTGAGTTTGGGGATGCATGTACTTGAGTTCTAGGTATTTGGGGTGCTTGGGATGAGTGGAGTATGGTCATAAGGTTATTTTTGAGTTTGGAAAAGATTTGGAAGAGTTTTGGTTGGGGTTGGTTCGAGGAAATCGCAGGAGGGAAAAACTGGTGTTAGTCTGCCTGTGACTAGCGCTAGCCTTTGGGCGCTGTAGCGCTAGGCCAAGCTTGCTGATGGAGTTTTGCTTCTGTTTGCAGTGTTGTAGCTCCTTCCCATGTGCGTTGTAGCGCTACCCTGTCTTCTGAAGGAGATTTTAGGGTTGTTAGCAAGGGCTTTTGACCTAGGGTTTGGGGTTTGATTCCACCACCTTGTTTGGTGGAACTAGGACTTCTCGGGAGCTCGGGAATGGCCCCGAGGCTAGGTTTTGGACTTGAGGATTGATGATGACTTTGGCCCATGGTTGTGTTTAGGTGAGCGCTAGGGCTCGAGGGGGATCGTGCTCAAGGAATCGAGGGATCAAAGCTAGTGAATTGAAAGGTAAGAAAATTGCACCTAGTTATATATTTGTGTTGGGACTAAGTGCTCCCGATACTTGTATCGTGTCAATGATGGTATTACGCCATGGGACATGTAAAAGCGGCCTAAGAGTGCCGTACATAATATTTGCGCATAGGGCGGGGCTCGGCCACTGGTAGCCGAGTACAGCTTAATATTCACTGAGCTCGGTTTAAGCGGGCCGGAGTCAGTGGGATAACGGAGGGAGCAGCCTGAGAGCGCTAGCCCTAGTTATCATTTGTGCAGTGATATATGATATGAGTTGGTATGTTTAGTATGTTGAATACTTGATTATACTGGATGATTATATGGGTAAGATTATGTGATGCTGTATGGGATATTGATTTATCTGTTGATTGCTTATACTCTGTTGTATGTAAGATTTTGTGTTTTCTTACTGGGCCTTGGCTCACGAGTGCTACGTGGTGCAGGTAAAGGAAAGGGTAAGTTGGACCAATCCTGAGGTGTAGAGCTGCGGGGTTGAATGTACATAGCCAGCTGTTCGATCGCCATGGTCGAGAAGTGGGTCAGGACAGGGATTGCCTAACTGTCTGTTTTGCCTTAATATGGCTTGATATTGTACATTAACCACGTATCTTTTGTAAACGGTCTTTAAATTTAATATTTCTGGGATCCCATGTAAACAGATAATGTTTCTTAAATGAAAGTGCGACTTTTGAGACCAAAACTTTTTAACCCTAGTTCCTCTATAGTTTCAGTAACATGATTTTAATTAAATGACTTGATTTGCAAGTTTGGCACTTAATAAACACACAGTGTAACAGTCTTGGCTATCCAGGGCGTTACATGGTCATAAGATCCAAATGGGAAATGAGCATAGGTCCAAGGTGTTTGTCAAGGGGAGTGTTGATCTTTACATCACATCGGGATAGAAGGTTTTGGTAACGCCCTACTAAACTAGGATCATTAGACTCTGTGTTTAAAATTGTGTTTAACTCGGTAAGCGAGTCATTTGAATTCAAAAGTGTAATTAAAATTAAATGATGGTTTAGGTATTAAAAGGTTTGGTTGTTGAACTTGAACTTCTCATTTAAAAAGGGTTTGACTAAACATATGGGATCCCAAAGTTTTTTTTAAACAATGCTACAAATTTATCATATTTACAGAATTAGCCGACCTAAGCAGCTGAATAGAAGTATAACGACTCATGCCGAATAGATGCAAACCACTTCCCTATAATGGTCCCACCACTACGGCCTGACCCTGCCACTACGGCCTGACCCCGCCTCTACGACCTACATTACACATGTAGTGCGGATAACGACATCAAGGCCGATAAGGCCCTGCCTCTACGATTCACATTACGCATGTAGTGCCGATAATGACCTCCAGGCTGATAAAATCCTCCAGGCCGATAATGACCTCCAAGTCGATAACGACCTCTAGGCCGATAATGGTATCCTGACCGAAAAATCAGTACAAACAAGTATATCAACATAGATTCAAACACAACAGACATTCAACTATAAAAGTTTTCATGACACGGTCATTCTCGTGCCCTATAATCAAGGGCTCAAGCCCTACACTTGATGCACGTGCCAGTTTTCTTACCTCAAGTCTTGAGTGATAAGGTAAAGCGACAGCGAGCACGATCCTTTTCTCCTGAGCCTTGCAATACCCCTAGTCACAAAATATTTAAGGAATATCCATCAAGAACTAAGCTAATTATTAGCTTTAAGATTGAGTCCTAGCCCTCAGGACCCCAAATTCAACTAAACAGGGTAGTGGATTCATTCCCGAGCCCTTAGGCTTGGGTTCCCATAACCCAAAACCTAGTTTTTGACTTTTCCCCCATTTTTAACCACAGTCCCTGACTTGGCAGAGAGCGCCGACCCAAAATCCCTTGCACCTGCTCTGCGTCGCTCAGGCAGTTTGAGGCACCCCGGCTTCGTCTGAGTTAATGCAAGCCGCGACGCCCTGAGAACAGCACCGCGACGCGACCCTGCGACCCTTGATTTTCTTGCGATTTCACAAATAAAAAATCGATTCAACCCACACCCAAAACAACATATAACCAATTTCGACCACGAATACATTTCTAACAACCTAGATACCCAATAAACAACAACTAGGAACCAACAAAACACACCCAAACTCAAAAATTCAAAGGTTTTCCAAGAACACAAAAAAAAACACAACTCAAAGCTTCAAGAGTTTGGATTTTACCTCCTCAAATTCGAATTCCCTAGCTGGAAAACTTAGCTTGACAACTCCTAATCCTCAAGAACAAGCTAATCTCCTCTTGAATAACCTCCAAATTTGATCGTCCAAGGCACAGACTTCAAAAGACCAAGAGCACCACTCTGAGGGAGAGAAATGGAGAGTTGTACGTGAGAATGAAAGAAACCACCCTAGCCTTTTGTCTAAGCCCCCCCTAACCTATCCAAATAACTATTATACGCCTACCTCACAATTCTTCTAATAAATTCACACAAGGGCATAAAGTTGCCTTAATTTTCCACTAAACCTCAAATTGTCCTTAAAATTCCCAATTAACTCCACTAATCTTCCTAATGCACCTATTTTCCCCAATACATCTCATACCCACGATAATTCACGGTAATTCACTAGATTACCAAAATAACCCTAGGCTCACCCCGAGCCGGGTATTTAACCCCATTGTGATTTTTCTGCCAAATTGCTCACTAGGATCGACTCATGCCACACATCTCAAATATATCCACATAATAATGTGGTCCCACTGATAAAGCATATAAATTAAAGATCTACCCTCAGCGGGTCAAAATTACGAAAATGCCATTTTAACAGAGACGAGCCTATAAGCACATTTAATACACTTAAACATGCATAAACAGTCATATCATGATATAACTCATGTAATCCACCTATTAACATATTTATTTAATTAATTACCACTCAATAACCCCACGCGCCGTCTCGACACGCTATCCAAGTGTAACGACCCGAATTTGCTAATCAGGCTTAGGGCCTTGATTAGTATGCCTGGAGGACAATAAGTGGTTTAATATGCTTATATGTGAATTTATGTGTATATATGATTATGATGCATGTTTAATTGAGTTAAATGTGCATGTGGGCCCCGTCTGGATATTAGGGGCATAAATGTGATAAATGAGATATATGTTGTATATGTGTGATATGTCTGTACAGCACGTTCCGAGACAGTCCTGGGGAGCGGTTAGCCAGAGAGACACAACGGAGTTGAGATTCGGACTCGGGGTGAGTCGAGGGGTAATTCGGGTATTAGTTGAGTTATGGGATTACCGGGACATAGAAATAAATATTTGGAGATATATTTGAGGATAGAATGCCTAGGCGGGAATATTTGGGGAATTTACCATTTTTGCCCTCGGGGACGTTTTGGTACCCCGAGCCTTGAGGTAACCTTTAGACTTAAGTTATATAAAACAAATAAAAGAAAGGAACTGTTTAGAAACCTTGAGAAACTGACCCATACCTTCCTAGAACTGAAGATAGCTTTAGCTTTCCTCTCTCTTTCACTTTCTAAGGTAAAACTCAAGAGGAAACTCAAAGGAAATTCTTGGTGCAAGCTAGCATAAGCAAGGGAATTCAGCTGTGTTAACTCAGAAGCTTAAGGCTTGTGGATTAAGGTTCAACATCAGGGGTTTGAATTCAGCAAGAGGTAAGTTTTCCATGGAAGTTATGTTCAAGTTTCAGCTGTGTTTTCAAGCTTTGCATGTGGGTAGAATCTAGGCTGTTTTTGGGTGTTCTAGTTGTATTTTGGAGTAGATTTCTGTTGGGTTTTGGTGTTGAAATTAAGATGGAATGATGGTGTTATTAGCTGGGAATGTTAGCTTGGTTTTGGTAGGAATTGGCTTAAAGGAGGGATGGAAAACTGGTGTAGAAATCTGGGTTCGCTGTATAGCGCCGCGGCCCGCGTGCGCGCGCTGCCATGGGAGGCTGAGAGAATTCAAGCACTCCGCGGTGCTTGCAGGGCGCGCCGCGGCCCGCGTGGGGGTTAGTGGAGAGCTAGCCTCTGTTTTGAGGCTAGCCGCGGCTCTAGTGGGAGGGGTCGCAGCCCTTAGTGCCAGTTTGGATTTTAATGATATTTTAGACTTGGGAACTCAAAGGGTAAGGCTCGGGATGGATTTTATTGTCCGGATTGATAGAATTCAAAGCCCCGAAGGTTAGGGTTATGGTTTGAGGTTATTTATTGGGTTAGAATTTGATGGACGATGTTGTTAATGTATTGTGTCTAGGTTTTCGGCGAGGCTCACATTAACGGACTGTGCTCGGGGCATCGGTGCTCAGGAAGCTCGGAACTCAGGTAAGGAAACCCCTGTTTCCATAGAGCTTGTGTGCAGGGCCGAGCCCTATATACTAGAATTGCAGAGCATGGCTCATTATCTGTTTATGCTTGAATTATGTGCTTGTTGCTATATCGTGTTTGATATTATATGTGTGATCGGCAAGAGCCGGGAACGGTGTAGACCGGGAACGGCGTGGGGCCGGGAACGACATCAAGCACGGTGAGTGCAAGGCCGACAACGGCTTGAGGCCGGGAGCGGTGTTGAGCATGTGGGGTGCAGGTTGGCAGGGTGAGACCCTAATAGGATACCTGGGATATCCTAACGGCATGGTCTGCGAACCCAGGGTTTGGTAAACGCTTGGGACGGCTAGGCCGTATGTATTTAGCCAATGGTGGCCTATTTATATGTTCGATTTATGTATTGTGTATGTTATCTGTTATGGGTTTTCTTGCTGGGCTTCGGCTCACAGATGCTCTGTGGTGTAGGTAAGGGTAAAGAGAAGATCAACCAACCATGAGCACAGCTGGCATGAGGCGGCGTGTACATGTCCAGCCAGCCTGGCTGCCATAGCTAGGGGATTTTGGGAGATGCTTGTAAATGAACTTAGATTTTGTCATTTAGTCGACTCTGATCAGTTTTGTGTTGTAAATATTTTCTAAACTATGTTTTGGGATCCCAGGTGAAAACTTTTATGATTAGCTATGAAAAACTACTTTCTTCAATGTTTTCTTTTTAATTGTGGCTTAGTTACACGGTTTGACCTAAAACCTCGATTAACGAGTTGAAAGCACAATTTTAAACTCACTTAGTAACGACTCTAAGCATGTAGGGCGTTACACCAAGGCACTAAGCCTTATTAAGAATTTTTGGATGTTACAACTATCCCCTCCTTATAGAAATTTCATCCTGAAAATTTATTCTAACATCTCGGGATACTGGTCTTGCACATGTGACTCTAACTCTAAAGTGTTCCTTTGTCTCATCCTTTATTGCTTCTATCTTAACTACATCAAGAATGATCACCTCATTTCCCATTATGTGACCCTAATCTTGAGTTGTAGAAATCTGAACTCATTCATCTCGGAACCTTACCTGTAATCCATGCTTCCTCCGTCTCTGTAATATCATCGAAGATGTCGCTCTTGTTTCGCGTCTGACTGGAAATTTGCCAAAACATTCTCGATAAATCCAAAATATGAATTCTCCAAATCATCCTCGAACTCTCTATTTTCTGGATCCATGCAGGCCGCTAGACCATTGGTCAGTTCAAAAGACTTCACTGAAAAATCCACGACTTGCATACTTGGTGCGAGAGGTAATTATTGAAATGTCTCTTTCATTGATCCTCAGCTGGTAATAACTAGATCCAAGGTAAATTCTTAGGAGCATTGTCTTACCTTGCAATTGGTCAAACGAATCATCACTCCTTGGCAATGGATACTTATTCCTGACAATTACCTTATTTAGCTATCTTTACTCGATACACGTTCTCAATAACTTGTCCTTCTCCTTAACAGATGATGTTAACATATCCCGTAATGAGAAGCTCGGTCTAATAAATTCCCAAATCAAGTAACTCCTTCAAGTGAACCTTGAATTCTTTCCACTCAGCTGGTGCACTTTTATACGGTGCCTTGAATACCAATTCTAGCCCTGATGTCAATTTAGTAACAAACTAAATCTCACGGTGCGATGGCAATCCCGGTAGACCCTCTCATCAAACCTATGCAATCCTTATGATATCTACCACACTAGCTAGGAATTCCATGCATCCTCCTTGGGATAGGTTTCTAACCTTCAATATCTAAGTCATTGGATTGCGAGCCCGTTCACAGCACCCATAATTACAAGCAGATTTCCTCCTTCAAATTCAAAAGATTACCATCTTTCTCTCACAGTCTATGATCGTTCCCACTTGGCCAACCAATCCATACCTAATAACACGTCAAACTCTTTCACTGCTGATTCTATCAGGTCCATAGACTACTCTCTAGTATATTTTTCTATCGGTAATGGTCTAATTCAACCTTTAGAGGCTACCAATTCTCAATAGGCCATAACGCCCTATTGTCCACAACATAGATAACCCAAAATCAACTCAGTTCATCTACAACCTTACAAAATAAACCATTACATGCCTAAAGCAAAAATAAACTCATACCATACAAGAGGAATAAATGTTAGAATCAGACATGTCTCCACGGAGGAACTAACCTCAACCTCCACATGTATAAAAGCAACCCCTCAAACTGAAACAGAATTGTTGTCTTCCCTCAGTCCATTCTTTCCCAATCGCGGGAACTTTTCTTAAGATGACCTACCACTCCACATAAGAAACGTCTTAGCTCGACATTATCCTATATGGTGTTTCCTACACCGAATGCACTTTGGGTAGGTCTTCCACTTCTCGCCCTCGCCCTGTTAGCTATTCTTAGTTCCTCAAAACCCTCTTTCTGGCCCAGGGGTGCCAAATGCATCATTGGATTTTCTTTTTTGCTCACTGGGGCCTCCGCCCTTATCCAATCATGTACACAATGGTACCACTCTTTGAGCATCGCGCCCTATGATGCTCTCCCACCATATTTCATCCACTGTACCTTCAACAGTAAGGGCCTTCTCTACTGCCTGAGCATCGGTAAAAACCTCAGACACTAGGGCGATTTTGACACCATGCGCTACACTAAAATTTAGCCCTTGAACAAATCTCTCATTTCGAACTACATCAGTCAACACCAAGTCCAAAGCGAACTTGTCCAACCCATCAAATTTAATGGCATACTCTGTCATTGTAATTTTTCCCAGAACTAGATTTATATATTCATTCATCTTCGCTGCTTGAATTGCATTACTATAATTTCTCTCGTTGAACAACTTCATCAATTCCTCCCAACCTATCGTGACGACGTTCCTAGTTTGGGATACCACTTCCCACCAAGTTTGAGCGTCATCTTGTAATATATACGTGACACAAACCACTTTATCATTCCCTGCCACCCTCATAAAGTCAAGGATGGAGCTAATTGTGCCCATCCATTGCTCAGCTCTGAGTGGATCTAGACCTCCCTCGAAGACTTGAGGGTAATGTCTCTAACACCTTTCAACTAGTGGCTCCCAAAAATTCCCAACCCTAGGTTGAGCCATAACTAGAGAAACAAACATAGTAGTGTTCTCTGGCTAAACCCCCTACCTCAACCCCCTCTTCTCTTCCTTTTGCCTCTGCAGTCTTGCTTTCATATCCGAACATATTTGTTGCTAATTCCAAAGAGCAGGAAGAGGGGGATGGCCCTGGCTATCACCCCGACCTCAGTATCCATAATGCCTTGTCCAATTGATTGCCTTGGATGCATAACTTCCAAGTATTTCTACAACCAATGACTCGGTCAATCAGGCATGATAATCACATCCAAATGCCATCCCATGAGCAATATTGAACAACACAATATCCACTTACAACAATAATTCTTAAACACATGTCCATAGAATTCATACATCAATCAATAGGCCGTGCTCTAATAGTCTAAATATATCATGCTTTCTATTCTAGCATGTAGATAAGGCATATAATTCAATTACATAGTCAAACATATATTCAAAACATCAATTACCAAACCATGAGTTGAGATTCTCTTTAGCAACAAGGGTACATGTTCGCTCAGTCATCAGGAACCATAAGCCTTGGCAGCTCTGATACTAAGTTGTAACATCCTACAAAACCAGGACTGCTACACTGTGTGATTGAAAATTGTGCTTAACTTGGTAAGCGAGTCATTTGAACTCAAAAGTGTAATTAAAACTAAACGATCATGTAGGTATTAAAAGGTTTGGTCAAATTGAACTTCTCATTTAAAAAGGGTTTGACTAAACATATGGGATCCCAAAGTATTTTTAAAACAATACTACAAATTTATCATATTTATAGAAATAGACGACCTAAGTAGCATAATTGAGTTAATATCCCATGTTCCTAAGAGTATCTTGACCATGGTGGTTTAGAAGGCCGAGTATGTATGCGTCATGTAATGCTTTGGATAACCAAGATCATTACACTTTGTGTTTAAAATAGTGTAAGACTTGCTAATCAACTTGTTTGAACATAAACGTGTGTCTAAATTCAACTAACAGGTTAGGGTTAAAAGGTTTTGATCATAAATTGGTTGAAATTCATTAAAATAAGTGTTTGATACATGGGATCCCAAAAATAATGTTTACAAGGCAGTCAAACCCTCAAAAGTAAATATAACTGCAGCCAACCTACATGGAAAAATACAAATTTTGGCTTTAGTCCCTATAAATCCATCGGTCGTGGCGGTTGAGCAGCTGTCGATGTACACCCAGCCCCCAAAGCTCTCCAACTCATGGCTGGTCTAGCTTTCCTGTAACGCCATGGGTATCCCAGAACAGTTACGGTGAACGGTGGACCGAAAATTTGACCTGCTACTCGAGTCCATTGATCAAAAACATGCTCTAAGTGTAATTAACAGGTTAAGGTGGAAAACTAATAAAAAGGAATGTATATTTTCGTTACAAACTGCTCTGCAGAGCTAATCAATACATTTACAAGTTGTTCTCAGTACAAAATGGTTATTACTATTTCAAATTTACAATCCCGCTGACCTAAGCGGCAAAATAGGGTGAACCCCCTAGTTCCTCTGAGAACGCCTTGGCCGTGGTGGTCAAGCGGCCGCATATGTACACATCACCACCTAAGCTCTCCACTCAAGGCTGGGTGAGCTTTTCTTTCCCTTTACATGCACCACATAGCACCCATGAGCCAAGGCCCAGAAGGAAAACACAATAAAGCATGATATAATATCAACAATGATCATAATAATCATTCAGGACCATCAGTCCAAACAAATAGGTGACAATCGCAACAGTTACAAAAGTGGGTAAGCCCCCTATAGCCATGTGACGATAGGGTCACTCGGGCTTATCTGATTAGTGAACCTTTCATAAGTTTGAACATGATAGTTATATGGTGAGTTGTCACCAACATAACCTTCCTCATGACCTTAGAGTCATAACCCTGGCACAACGTTCCCTATCCATGTGACAAACAGTCACCGGGGCCATATGCCCTGGCTCTGAATAACTGGTCTTAGAACATACAAGCGCTTATAAGTTCATCGACCTTAGGGTCGGTCCAACGTTAATACCCCATACGAGTCATTCAACGCTGATATCGATTAGATCTAATCTTCATTTGGCTCGACGTTCATGACGCTATGCCATTTCTGACTCTTTAGGTCAGTGCCCCTGACTAGTCAGTACATATACAAGTATTCAACATTTGCTAGCATTTAATATGCAATCCATGTCCACATTTATCAACCAACATGCCTCAATAACAATCACGCATGTTATATATACACAGGGTGCAGTTTTCTTACCTGAAATTCGAGCTAGAAAGATAAAAAGAACGACCCGTGATTACGATCAACCTTTAGTCCTTTAGCGGTCACCTAATCATAACCAAACACGGGACATCATCAATAATAATGATCAACATAGGTTCCCACACAAATATCTAGCCTCCGGAAGATCAATCCCAACTAATCCAAGTAGTAGGAACACTCCCGAGGCCTATAGCTAAGTTCCCTGGGTCAAAACGAGCAAACGCGGTGAAAACAGGGCAAGGGCTGCGACCCTGGCACCATGGGCCGCGGCCCTCAGAAATTCCTGAAACAAGCGCCGTGGCGCCCAACACCAAGGGCCACGGTACCCAGCTAAAATAGAAACCCCCCTTTCTTCCTCATCGAGCCAGGGCCGCGACCCCCGACCCTGGGCCATTCCCAAACGTGTTTTCAACTTCTCCAAGCTTCTAAAATCATACCTAACCTACCCCAATCATCAAAACAAGGTTCCCATGCTTCACAAAACTCCAAAACCCTTAAAACCCAAGGTTCAAACCCACCAAAAACTCAACAATTCACAAAGTCCAATTCAAAGCTTAGAAACTCTGTCAAATCCTTCGGTTGAGAAGCTTCTAATCTTTCCTAGGATCGCTATGCCTCGATCCTCGCTTGATTTCTACTCTTAGAACTCGAGATATCTTCGAAAATGCTCAAACGGTAAAACGAACTATCGAAAGGGAGAACGAGAGGTTTTCTAATCGTACGTTCTAACTACAGGTACTTCAAGCTTAAGCAACCTCAAATAAAACCTAATGCTCGGGGTCCCGAAAATACCCTCGGGGACATTATAGTCAAAACCTCCAAAATTTCACCCTGATCTCAAATGTTCCCAATTTATCATCAAATAAACATTTCTATTACCCCAAAATTGACCCCGTTATGACAAAATCGCTAATCCATTATATATGACCATCTCATGCCAAATAGCTCAAATATATCTACATAATAATGGAATCTCATTCGCAAATCAAGTTATGCACCCAAATACACACATTCACCGTCAATGGGCCAAATGATCAAAATAGCATAATTATTCAAATGTGGACCCACATGTATGCATATAACATCATATCGTAATATAATTCACATATACATGCATAATATCATTTAATGGAATAATTAAACAAGTATGGCCCTCCTGGCCTACTTATCCTACCATTAAACCATATCGGAGAATTCGGTGCATTACAACTATCCCCTCCTTACAGAAATTTCGTCCTCGAAATTTACCTCAAGCTCCAGATCTTCATAGCTCAGAATATGATTAACATCAGGCACATACCTCCGAAGAGCTGAAACATGAAATACATTATGTACAGCCGACAACGCCGGAGGCAAAGCCAACATGTAAGCCACCTGACCAACCCTCTCCAGGATCTCAAATTGACCTACATATCTGGGGCTCAGCTTGCCTTTCTTCCCAAACCTTCTCACCCCTTTCCATGGCGAGACTCTAAGGAAGACATAGTCTCAGACCTGGAACTCCACGTTCCTGCGTTTGGGATTTGCATAGCTCTTCTGTCTACTCTGAGAAGTAAGCATTCTAGCTCTTATCTTCTCTATGGCCTCATTGGTCCTCTGAACTGAACCAGGACCTAAGTATCTCCTTTCACCTGTCTCATCCCAATGAATGGGAGATCTACATTTCCTACCATACAACATCTCATAAGGTGCAACCCCAATGGTAGACTGATAACTGTTGTTGTACGAGAATTTTATCAAAGGCAGATACTGTTGACTGCGTTTTTAGCCAACGACGTGAAAACGTCAATAACGACAAGCCTTCAAGAGAAATAAAAACGACAACAGACGATATAAACAAGAAAAGTAAATAACATAGGAGATTTTTATAGTGGTTCAGCCCCGATTGTCGGTAATAGCCTAATCCACTTAGAGTTGTGATTTATTGATCCGTACTCAAGATCAGATGGACTGATCCAACTGAGTTTCTTCAGTACCGATTGCAAAAATACAAGAATTCTCTCTTATTTCAGCACTTTCTCTCTCTAGAATACACAGACCCAATTTTCTCTCTCTAGAAAGAAGAAGTGGAAGAAGCCCCTTCTCTCATCCCATAAGCTCTCTATTTATAGGCCTGGGATCCTCCACTGATATCCCCTTATGATAGGGATATTTTATTATATTTATTACATTTAAACATTCAAAATTCGAAATGTAACAAACCCCCCATTTGTGGGAAGAATGAGAGATTCTCGCATATGTTGTTGGAGTTGTGTCTGACTTAGTCTCCTCTAGCTAGTTGGTCCACCTCCTACTCACTACCCATGCAAGTGCTGGTTGAACATGCATGGTGGTAGGATATGCATGGTGGTAGGACATGTTTTTGGTGGGTTGAACGTGCATGGTGGTAGGACATGCACTTCTCTCCTCTAACATGGCACTCTCCTCTAGCATGCCATGTTCCCCCTTGAACCAATCTCCTTGGCTTCTCCTCGGACCAAGGTGGTCCGAGGCAACCTCCTTGGCACCTCACCTTGGACAACATTGAGGCAACCTCCTTGGCACCTCACCTTGGACAAGTTCAAGGCATTCTCCTTTAGCATCTCCCAAACATGTCCGATCGAACATTGTATAGGCTCTCCTTATCAAAATCTAAGTCTCCATTCTCTTGCATGAGACTCCTCCTCCTTAGCTACTTACCTTGGACACGTTCGAGCCAACACTTAGAAAACCTTGGGAGGCTTACCTCCTACACACCCTTGGGGTCTCCTAGGACCACATCCTCCTTGGGGTCTCCTAGGACCACTTTCTCCTTGGGGTCTCCTAAGACCACTTTCTTGAGTTCTCCTCGGACCTCATCCTTGGTTCTCCTAGGATCACTCTCTTGGGGTCTCCTAGGACCACATCCTCCTTGGGGTCTCCTAGGACCATTCCCCTTAACTCTCCTAGAATGCATTCCCCTTAGCCTCCTAGGATGCATCTTCCTATTTTTTGGGTATAACAGATACTTACTCCAAGATCCACCAAAGTCCAGCACACATGCTCTCAGCATGTCTTTCAATATCTGGATCGTCCTCTCAGATTGCCCATCTGTCTGAGGATGATAAGCAGTACTGAACTTCAACTGCGTCCCCATGGCCTTCTGCAAACTCCCCCAGAACTTGGAAGAAAAATAGGGTCTCGATCTGACACGATCGACCTAGGCGCTCCATGGAGCCGCACAATCTCTCTCACATAGAGATCTGCATACTGGTCAATTGTATAAGTAGTCCTCACTGGCAGAAAGTAAGCTGACTTTGTGTAGCGATCCACTATCACCCAAATAGAATCATGCTGACCAACAGTCCTAGGTAAGCCCACCACAAAGTCCATTGTGATGTCTTCCCACTTCCACTCTGGGATATCCAGAGGCTGCAATAAACCTGCCGGCCTCTGATGCTCAGCCTTGACTTGTTGACATGTCAAGCACTTAGCCACATATTCTACTACATCTCTCTTCATCCCTGGCCACCAATACAACGATCTCACATCCTGATACATCTTCGTAGTGCCTGGATGCAAAGAGTAAGGTGTAGTATGAGATTCATCCAGAATCTCTTGTCTCATTGCAGTGTCTAATGGAACACATATCTGCCCCTTGTATCTCAACAAGCCTAACTCAGACACTGAATAATCTCTGGACACTCCAGCCAGAACATCCTCTATGATCTTGATCAGCTGTGGATCACTCAGCTGACCCTCCTTAATCCTCTCTAACAGCGTAGACTGTAGCATAATATTAGCCAACTGGCCCACCAGCAACTCTATACCAGCTCTGGTCATATCACCAGCTAATTCCCTGGCTATCAGCCTCATACCATAAATCTGGCCTGGACCTTTCTAGCTCAAAGCATCAGCTACCACGTTGGCTTTTCCTGGATGATACAGGATCTCACAATCATAATATTTTACTAATTCCAGCCAATGCCTTTGCCTCATATTAAAGTCTTTCTGGGTGAAGAAGTACTTCAGGCTCTTGTGGTCTGTATAAATCTCACACTTCTCTCCATAGAGATAATGCCTCCATATCTTCAGAGCAAAAACCACAGCTGCTAACTATAAATCATGAGTAGGATACCTCTTCTCATACTCCTTCAACTGACGAGAAGCATAGGCAATAACCCTCTCTGATTGCATCAAAAGACAGCCCAAACCCTGACGAGAAGCATCACAGTAAATCACAAACTTCTCCTGACCTGTCGAAAGACTCAGGATCGGAGTTGTAATCAATCTCTGCTTCAATCCCTGGAAGTTGTCCTCACATTTATCTGACCACACAAATTTTAGATTCTTGCGTGTCAGTTCAGTCAAAGCACTAGCAATCTTTGAGAACCCTTCCACGAAACGTCTATAATACCCTGCCAATCCAATGGAACTTCTAACCTCAGAAGCATTCTTTGTCCTTGGCCAATCTCTGACCGCTTCGATCTTTGCTGGATCCACTTTAGTCCCCTCCTTACTGACAATGTGTCCAAGAAAGGATACCCGAGACAACCAAAACTCACATTTCTTGAACTTAGCAAACAGTCTGTGTTCCCTCAGTCTCTGTAGAACCAATCTCAGGTGATACTCATGTTCTGACTCTGACTGAGAATATACCAGAATGTCATCGATAAAGACAATCACAAACTGGTCTACATAGTCCTTGAACACTCTGTTCATCAGATCCATAAAAGCAGCAGGGGCATTAGTCAATCCAAATGACATAACTAGAAACTCATAATGCCCATACCTTGTACGGAAAGCAGTCTTGGGTATATCTCCTTCCTTGACCCTCAACTGATGATGACCAGAATGAAGGTCGATCTTTGAGAATACCTTCTTTCCTTGCAACTGATCAAACAGATCATCTATCCTTGGCAAAGGATACTTATTCTTGATTGTCAGCTTTTCAGTTCCCTATAATCAATACACATTCTCAGAGAACTATCCTTCTTTTTTACAAACTGAACTGGCGCACCCCAAGGTGAGAAGCTAGGTCTGATAAAACCTAAATCCAACAGTTCCTGCAACTGCACTTTTAATTCTTTCAACTCAGCTGGGGACATTCTGTAAGGCGCTCTAGACACTGGCTGCGTTCTTGGTGCCAGTTCTATAACGAACTAAATTTCTCTATGCGGTGGCAACCCTGGAAAATCTACTAGAAACACATCCAGAAACTCACAAACTAATCTGGTATCCTCTGGTCTCACTGGCACGACCTGAGTGGTATCAACCACACTGGCTAAGAATCCAATGCAACCTCCTTGCAACAAATCCCTAGCCCTCAACGCAGAAATCATAGGAATGTGAGGTCCATGCACAAAACCAACAAATAAAAAAGGATCCTCACCTTCAGGCTCAAAGGTGACCATCTTCCTTCTGCAGTCAATGGTTGCCCCATACTTTGCCAACTAATCCATACCCAGTATCATATCAAAGTCAGTCATAACCAATTCTATTAAATCCACTAATAACTCTCTGCCTTCCACTGTCACCGGCAAAGATCTGACCCACCTCCTGGATACCTCTAACTCTCCAGTGGGCAATAAGGTACCAAACCCCACAGCATAAAAATCACAAGGCCTACACAATCTATCAATAACACTACTAGCAACAAAAGAATGTGTAGCACTAGAATCAATCAACACATTATAAGGGGTTCCAACACTAAGAAGCTAACCTGTAACAACTGAGGAAGAAGCCTCAGCTTCTGCTTGAGTCAACGCGAACACTCGAGCTGGGGCCGAGCTGTTCGCTTTTCTGGGTTCTTCTTTTCTTGTCTTAGGGCAATCCTTTTTAAGATGACCCACTGCTCCACATGAGAAGCAGGCCTTTGCCGTACACTCTCCCAAGTGATGCCTCTTGCATCTGGGGCACTCTGGATAAGACTTCCAGGCTTCACCACCTCCTGGACGACCCATAGAAATACCATGGGGCCTCCTATCAGGACCTGGAACTAGGAAGGTGTCAGGAACCTTCCTCTTCTGATCACTCGGGCCAACACCCCTACCTGAACCCACAAATGGAGGACCTGACCTCCTGAAATCCTTCTTGGCTGTACTATCATGCGAGATCTTAATCTCTGCACTCTCAGCTGTGAGTGCCTTCTCCACCACCTGTGCATAAGTAGTAACCCCTGCCACAGTGGTGATACGTACATCTCGGGCTAACCTGGGTTGTAGCCCCTGCAAGAATCTCTCTCTCCTGGTCCCATCAGTGGGCACCAACTCCTTGGAAAACTTTGCCAAACGATCGAATTTTAAGGAATACTCAGTAACTGATAAGTTCCCCTGAAGTAGCCTAATGAATTCCTCAGCTTTAGCTGCCATGATAGCATCATTATAGTATTTCTCATTAAACAGAGTCTGAAACTCTTCCCAACTCAGGGCATTTACATTCTTGTTCTGGGTAATCACTTCCCACCAAATCCGGGCATCCTCCCGAAACATGTAAGTGGCACAGGCCACCCTCTCATTACCAGATACCCTCATAAAATCAAGGATAGTGGTAATCATGCTCATCCATTGTTCAGCCTTGGCAGGATCCGCACTGCCCTCAAATACTGGAGGTTGTTGCTTCCTGAACCTTTCATAATGAGGCTCCCATTTATTTCCAACCTCAGGCAGCTGCCCAGCTGCTGGCACCGACACAGGAGGTGCCTCTGATCCACTGGCCACTGTAGGCCCTTGCTGTTGCTTCAAGAGACGAAGCTTTAACCCCTGTTTTAATATAGTAGCCTGCAGATCACTAATTATCTACTGCCAGTTTACAGGAGCTGGTTGTGGAATCTGAGACTGGTCATTTTCCTGACCCTAGCTATTATTATTATTCTGGCCCTGATCACTCTGGCAAGATGATGTGTCTGTCTGTCCCAGATTCATAATTCTGTCTCCGATACCTTGCTGAAATAATGATCAATACGACTAGTCAGGTAGTAATAACTAAACCTCTTGCCGCCTCACGGTCCAAGAACACTTAGAAAATTATCACATTCCACAGCCATACAGATATACAAACAGATACATGTCTATAGCATTCAGCACTCAGCATGTATCCCATAATAGTTCACAATCAATCATACTTATAAGTATGTTCCAGCAATTCCCAGTGCTAATAAGCACACAGTTGCTGAAGGTATAATATTTCAGGGCACGGGTTTAACATAGTGCTTCATGCATACAGGTAAAGCATATATGCTGTATTTAAGAAGTCATACGTATAACTACATAAATAATTACCAAACCATGAGTCGAGCTTAACTTCAGTGATGTGTGTACATGCCCAACCAGTCTATAGGAACCCTAACCTTGGCATTGCTCTGATACCAAGTTGTAACGCCCTGGTAACCCAGAACAGTTAAGGTGAACGGTGGATCAGAAATTTGACCCGCTACCCAAGTCCTTTGGTCAAAAACGTGCTCTATGTGTAATTCATAGGTTAAGGTGGAAAACTAATCAAAAGGAATGGATATTTTCGTTACAAACTGCTCTGCAGAGATAATCAAAACATTTACAAGTTGTTCTCAGTACAAAATGGTTATTACTGTTTCAAATTTACAATCCCGCCGACCTAAGCGGCAAAATAGGGTAACCCCCTAGTTCCTCTTAGAACGCCTTGGTCGTGGTGGTCAAGCGGCCGTATATGTACACATCACCACCTAAGCTCTCCACTCAAGGCTGGGTGAGCTTTTCTTTCCCTTTACATGCACCACATAACACCCATGAGCCAAGGCCCAGAAGGAAAATACAATAAAGCATGATATAATATCAACAATGATCATAATAATCATTCAGGACCATCAGTCCAAACAAATAGGTGACAGTTGCAACAGTCACAAAAGTGGGTAAAGCCCCCTATAGCCATGTGACGATAGGGTCACTCGGGCTTATCTGACTAGTGAACCTTTCATAAGTTTGAGCAGGATAGGTATGTGGTGAGTAGTCACCAACATAACCTTTCTCATGACCTTAGAGTCATAACCCTGGAACAACGTTCCCTAGCCATGTGACAAACAGTCACCGGGGCCATATGCCCTGGCTCTGAATAACTGGTCTCAGACCAGAGAAGCGCTTATAAGTTCATCGACCTTAGGGTCGGTCCAACGTTAATACCCCATACGAGTCATTCAACGCTGATATCGATTAGATCTAATCTTCATTTGGCTCGACGTTCATGACGCTATGCCATTCCTGACTCTTTAGGTCATTGCCCCTGACTAGTCAGTACATATACAAGTATTCAACATTTGCTAGCATTTAATATGCAATCCATGTCCACATTTATCAACCAACATGCCTCAATAACAATCACACATGTTATATATACACAGGGTGCAGTTTTCTTAACTCAGATTGGAGCTAGAAAGATTAAAAGAACGACCTGTGAGAACGATCAACCTTTAGTCCTTTAGCGGTCACCTAATCATAACCAAACACCGGACATCATCAATAATAATGATCAATATAGGTTCCCACACAAATATATAGCCTCCGGAAGATCAATCCCAACTAATCCAAGTAGTAGGAACACTCCCGAGGCCTATAGCTAAGTTCTCGGAGTCAAAACGAGCAAACAGGGTGAAAACAGGGCAAGGGCTGCGGCCCTGGCACCATGGGCCGCGGCCCCCTGAAATCCTGAAACAAGTGCCGTGGCACCTAACACCAAGGGCCGCGGCGCCCAGCTAAAATAGAAACCCTCCTTTCTTCCTCATCGAGCCAGGGCCGCGGTGCCCAAGAACAGGGCTGCGGCCCCCGACCCTGGGCCATTCCCAAACGTGTTTTCAACTTCTCCAAGCTTCCAAAATCATACCTAACCAACCCCAATCATCAAAACAAGGTTCCCAAGCTTCCCAAAACTCCAAAACCCTCAAAACCCAAGGTTCAAACCCACAAAAAACTCAACTATTCACAAAGTCCAATTCAAAGATTAGAAACTCTATAACTCAAAACTTTAAACTTAGATTACCTTTGATTGGGTTGTTTTCTGTCAAATCCTTCGGTTGAGAAGTTTCTAATCTTTCCTAGGATCGCTATGCCTCGATCCTCGCTTGATTCTGACTCCTAGAACTTGAGATATCTTCGAAAATGCTCAAACGGTAAAACGAACAATCGAAAGGGAGAACGAGAGGTTTTCTAATCGTACGTTCTATCTGACAGGTACTTCAAGCTTAAGTAACCTCAAATAAAACCTAATGCTCGAGGTCCCAAAAACACCCCCGGGGACATTATAGTCAAAACCTTCAAAATTTCACCCTGATCTCAAATATTCCCAATTTATCATCAAATAAACATTTCTATCACCCCAAAATTGTCCCCGTTATGACAAAACTGCTAATCCATTATATATGACCGTCTCATGCCGAATAGCTCGAATATATCTCCATAATAATGGAATCTCATTCGCAAATCAAGTTATGCACCCAAATACACACATTCACCCTCAATGGGCCAAATTATCAAAATAGCATAATTATTCAAATGTGGACCCACATGCACGCATATAACATCATATCGTAATATAATTCACATATACATGCATAATATCATTTAATGACATAATTAAACAAGTATGGCCCTCCTGGCCTACTAATCCCGCCATTAAGCCATATCGGAGAATTCGGGGCATTACATTTCCCTTGCCTTTACCTGAACCACGTAGCAACTGTTAGCCAAGGCTCGACAAGAAAACCAAATTCAACAAGCATAGATAACTAAAGAGTGCATAGTAAACTTTAGAACAACCAGTTCAATCAACAACATAGTACAAGTACTAAGCTAGGGAGCAATAACAATTTAATCCAAACATATAATTCAATCTTGATATAATTAATTAGCGGTCAGCGCCCTTAGGTCGAGCCCTTTAGTTATTTAGCAGATTCCGGCTCGCTTAGGCCGAGCTGCATTCAGTACGTTTAACATCTGTCCCGGTTCCCTTAGGCCGACTTTCATATCAAACATAATAGATATACAGGTTGCAAAACACTCAATCGAAATCAGTACAAAATAACCTGCCTATCCAGATATTTCCAATAACAAATACATTTATAACCTTGCATATATTCACATACAAGGAAGTCTCAGTCCCATTCAAAAAGTGTGTACGGTTTTCTTACCTCGAGTCCTGGGCGGAGGATATGGAGCAGTCCCAAGCATGATCCTTAATCCTGAGCCTTAACGGTAACGCTAGTCACAAGAGACATTCGATAACTATCAAAATCTAATCCAATTAAATGCTTTGGAATAAAATACTAGCCTCCAGGACCTCGAATCCTACTATACTAGGTAGTAGAATTCATCTCGAGCACTTAGGTGAAGGTTCCCGATCCTAAAAACCAAATTTGGCTATGGCTGCCTAGGCGAGCCGCGACCTGGCCCTAAGGGTCGTGGTGTGTCCCTAAGTTAGAGGCACCAGCCCCTAGCTCCAGGAGTAGGCGGGCCACGACTCGCCCTATAGGGCCACGACGCGACCCCGAAAAAGCAAGCCCCTACGGTGTTTTGGGTCATGTGGGCCGCGACGCCCATGAACTGGGTTGCGACGCGCCCCCGTGAACCCAGAAATCCCTCGATTTTTCTTGCATTTTCTCCCAACTTAATTCATTAAAATCTAACCCAACATACACCAAAACCTGAATTTCAACCACTATACCATAATAGCCTACTCAAAGCATCACAATCTCCTGAAATTCTAACCAAAATCCTTCTAATAACCAAGAATTCATCAAAACCCCTTTGAAACCTAAAATCTTAAGAACACCTTCAGTAAAATTCCACCCAAAAATTAAAGCTTAAACCTTACCTTAAGGATGATGATGATGTCCCTGAGCTGCACCTCAAAGTCATAACCTTAATTCTCCAGCCCTTAAGCTTAAATCCTTAAGCTTCTTTTTCCAAAGCTTCAAAGCTCCCAAGGCACAGGAGAGGGAGAATGTGAGTGAGAGGGAGAGAGTGCTAAGAGTGAAGTTCTAGTTTGATTTGACTTTCCCTGAAGCTTATCCTACCATATCTTTTAATTAAAAGGACCAAAATGCCCCTAAAATCAACTCAACCCCTTTGTCGCCCATAAAGGCAAAATGGGCATTGCCCTGTTTCCCGCTAATTTCTCGAGTCGTCCTACAAACTCCAAATTAATCCCACTATGCCCAACTAACTACCAAATACTTACCCATTACTCAATAAATCCCAAATATACGTTAAACTTCCCAAAATACCCCTAAGCTCACCCGGAGCCGAGTATTAAACCCTACCGTGACTATTCCGCTAATCTGCTCACTAGGATCGCCTTGAGCCATATACTGCAAATATATCCACATAATAATGTGGTCCCAACCATTTAACACATATAATCACAATTATGCCCTCAACGGGCCAAAATTACAAATATGCCCTTAAAAGCAAGAACGGACCTACATGCATATTTAATACCCATAAACATGCATATAAATATATTCATATTATCATATAAAGCATGCATCCCACATAGGCACTCATTTAATCAATTAATCACACATATATCCAATTATGCCCTCCCGGCATGCTAATCAAGGCAAAAAACCCTATTTACATTTTCGGGACGTTACACGTTGCCCCTAGAACTCTCCAACTGATGGCTGGTCAGTTATCCTTTGCCCTTACATGGACCACAAAGCACCTGTGAGCCAAGGCCCAACAAGAAAAATGAATTAAATAAGACAAATATTCAGGTAAGCATTCCTATCAAATACATCCTTTATAAATCATAACCATATATACATGGATAATTCAACAAGTATAGCGACTCATGCCGAATAGATGCACACCACTTCCCTATAATGATCCCACAACTACGGTCTGGCCTCGCCACAATGGCCTAACCCTACCACTACGACCTACATTACACATTTACTGCCTATAACGACCACAAGGCCAATAAGGCTATGCTAGTATGACTTACATTACGCATGTAGTGTTGATAACGACGTCTAGGCTGATAACGGTCTTCCGACCGAACAGTCAGTACAAACAAGTATATCAACATAGATTCAAACACAACAAACATTTAACTATAAACGAATTCATGACACGATCATTCTCGTGACCTATAATCAAGGGCTCAAGCCCTACACTCGGTGAATGATAAGGTAAAGCGACAATGGGCACGATCCTTTCCTCCCGAGCCTTGCGGTACCCCTAGTCACAACATATTTATGGAATGTACATCAAGAACTAAGCCAATTAAGAGATTTATGATTGATTCCTAGTGATATGGCCCCAGACTCCACAAAACAAGGTAGTGGATACGTTCCGGAGCTCTTAGGTTTGGGTTCCCAAAACCCAAAACCTCACTTTTGACTTTTCCCCCATTTTTAGTGGCAACGCCCTTACAAAAGTGTCGTGGCGCCTGACTTGGCAGAGAGCCCTAACCCAAAATCCCTTGCACCTGTGCCGCGATGCTAAGGCAGTTCGAGGCAGCCCTGCTTCATCTAAGTTCATGCGAGCTACGACGCACCAAGAACAGTACCGCGACGTGACCCTGTGACCCCGGATTTTCTTGCGATTTCACAAATCGCAAATCGATTTAACCCACACCCAAAACAACATTATATCCAATTTTGACAATGAATACATTTCTAACAACCTAGATACCCAATAAACAACAACCAGAAACCAAAAAAACACACCCAAACTCAAAAATTCAAAGGTTTTCCAAGAACACTAAAAAAAAAACAACTCAAAGCTTCAAGAGTTTGGATTTACCTCCTCAAACTCGAATTCCCCTGCTGGAAGCCTTAGCTTGACCGCTCTTAATCCTCAAGAACAAGCTAATCTCCTCTTGAATAACCTCCAAATTTGATTGTCCATGGCAAAGTCTGAGGGAGAGAAATGGAGAGTTGTACGTGAGAGTGAGGGAAACCACCCCATACTTTACTCTAATCTCCCCCTAACCTATCCAAATGACTACTATACCCCAGCCCCACAATTCTTCCAACAAAGCCACACAAGGGCATAAAGGTCATTTGTCTTAATTTTCCAGTAAACCTCAAAGTGTCCTTAAAATTCCCAATTAACTTCACTAATCTTCCTAATACACCTATTTTCCATAATACATCTCATACCCCCAATAATTCCCGTTAATTTACTAGATTACAAAAATACTCCTAGGCTCACCCCGAGCCGAGTATTTAACCCCATTGTGACTTTTCTGCCAAATTGCTCACTAGGATCGCCTCGTGCCACACATCTCAAATATATCCACATAATAATGTGGTCCCATTCATAAAGCATATTAAATTATAGATATACCCTCATCAGGTCAAAATTACGAAAAATGCTTTTTTAACAGAAACAAGCCTATAAGCACATTTAATACACTTAACACATGCATACACATTCATATCATGATATAACTCATATAATCCACTTAATCACATATTTATTTTATTAAATACCACGTAATAATTCCATGTGCTCTCTCGACACACTAACCAAGGCACTAAGCCTTATTAGAAATTTTGGAATGTTATAGTTTTATTGACCAATGTGTTGTATGTTCAGAATACGAGTAGGATTCTTGTGATTGGGCATATATTGACAAACCGGGAATTAAAGGTGTTTGAGTCCGACAAGCTAATTCTATTCAAGGGCAACTACTTGTGGGGAAACGGTATGTTTGTGATCGGATGATAAAGTTTTTGCCAAAGACAATTGTTTTGATAATAATGCATGCTCATCTTCCTCTTATATGCTTGGCTTTGATTCTATTACTTTGTGGCATAATAGACTTGCTCATATAGGATATAGTATAATTAAAAGTGTTATCAAATGTGGTTTAGTTGTATGCAATGATGTTGACCATGATAAATAGAAATCTTGTGTTAAATCTTAGATGGTAAGATTTTTTTTCCAAGTGTTGAAAGGAAAACTAACTTGTTTGATTTGATACATAGTGATTTATGTGAATTGAATGGAATAATTACTAGAGGTGGACATTTATTACCTTTATTGATGATTATTCTAGATTCTTAAGAATAAGGATAAGGCCTTTAGCATGTTTAAAATCTATAAAGTCGATGTTGAAAATCAATTGGAAGAGAAAATTAAAGTGAGTAGAAGTAATATGGGTGGTGAATACTTTTCCAATGAATTCAATGTGTTTTGTGAGATGCATGGTATAATACATGAATGTACAACCCCTTATGCACTCCAACAAAATGGTATAGTGGAAAGAAAAAATAGAACATATGTTGAAACGATAAATGCTATGCTACTACAAGCAAATTTGAGTTTTGCGTTATGGAGAGAGGCCTTGGTTACCGCTTGTCATATTCTAAACCGAATTCCTCTAAAGAAGAATCAAATTTCACCATTTGAGATATGGAAAGGAAAGAGGCCCAACCTCGGTATCTCAAAGTATGGGGGTGCCTTGCTTATTACAAGTGCATAGAGCCTAAAAGGACAGAGTTGGGTCCAAGGTCCATCAAATGTGTATTTGTAGGCTATGACTCAAATAGCAAGGCCTATAGGATATTAGACTTGGAGTCTAATGTGATAATTTAATCAAGAGAAGATGAGTTCTTTGATAATTTGTGGTATAGTGACAATAAGCCTCAAGAACCGATCTCATTAGAAGGAACTCAAGAGAAGTTACCTCCAAGGGTTGTAGAGCAACCAAAATTTTCTAGAGGAAGCCAAAGGCTTAAAGAGATTGGATCACAAGACAAAACTCTCAACTGGAGACCCTTTACCTAGTAGAGGGAAATCACAAGGGAGACACTTGAAAGTATCCAATGGTACTTCAAGTAGATGATGATCCTAAAACATTCCAAGAAGCTATGTCCTCAAGGGACTCTACTTTTTGTAAGGAGACAATAAATGATGAGATAGATTCAATCATCTAACCATACTTGGGAGATTTTTGATCTACGACAAGGATCAAAGCCAATAGGTTTCAAGTGGGTATTTTTGAAGGAAATACAACACTAATGAGACTATTCAAGCCTATAAAGCAAGAATTGTGGCCAAAAGGTATACACAAAAGGAGGGCATACATTATTTTGATACCTATGCACCGATAGCAAGGACAACATCTATAAGATTGTTATATGCCTTATCATCAACACACAACCTATATGTTCATCAAATGGATGTCAAAATTGCATTCCTAATTGGTAACCTTGATCAGAAGTTGTACATAGAACAACCAGAAGGGTTTGTTCTAAGGGGAAATGAACATAAGGTGTGTAAGATTGTTAACTCGATATATGGTTTAAAATAAGAATCAAAACAATATCATGAGAAGTTTGATGAAGCCATTGTTTTGGATGTGTTTAGACACAATAGTTCAGACAAGTGCTTATACTTTAAGACTTGCGATGACTATGCCATTCTATTGTGTCTGTATGTTGATATTAAGTAATGACATGAAAGGCATAATAGAAACGAAGAGGTTTCTATCTTCTAACTTCAAAATGAAGGACCTTGATAATGGCATTTTGGATATCATATTTGTTATCCTTTCGCTCTTAGATAATGTTAATTTCTAGTGTTTTTAGGTGTTCTTAGCTTTGTTTTACGAGTCTTTCATTTTTAAGCCATACAATAATTTACAAGGTATTATTGATTAATTTTATGTATTTTTGTGGTTCAGAATTGACAGGATACAATAGGACTTGAGAAAATAAAGTATGGGAAAATTTTGAAGTGTTTTAGAAGTTCCTAAACTTGAGGTTCGAGCCTAAAGTTGAAGATTTCGAAGAAAAAAAGGACGCATGTTGAAAAGGCCCGTGGCCGCGGCCAACCTTATTCTAGGCTACGACTTGGGAGTCAGGGAGTAGTGACCGCGGCCACCATAAACTCTAGGTCGCGGCCAGTGTGCAAATTTTTTCCCAGATCAGCCCGTGGCCATGACCTGCGGTTCAATTTTTCTTAAAATTTTGATTTTTAATTGTAGTTTTTAAGAGGCTATAAAATGGATTAGGGTTAACTTTTAGAATAACTTTGGATTGCAAATTTTAGAGGTTAGAGCGGTAGAGGAAAAGAAAATATATCGTCATCTATATTCTTCAATCTAGTTTTCCTTTCTTCTCAAAACTTCTTTATTGTCATTGAATATTTATGTTTGTGAATTTGAATATGATTATGGAGTAGTTTTCTTTATAGTTGAGGGTTATGTAAAAACCCTAGACATGAGATCTAGAATGCATTGATAAATCTTATTCTTCCTTTTCCCTTATTTTAAATTGCTTCTATTTTTCTACTTGAATGTCACAAATCTTGTAAAATATTGTTTAGACGACTGCTAATTAGGGTTTTTCATTATTCTACTATCATCTTAGGATTTTTATTCACCTAATTGTTTAGGATTCTAAGTAGAGCAATAAATTGCAAGTAGGGTATTGTGACATGTATCTTGATTGTGATTAAAAATATAACCTAGGTTAAATAATTGCATGCTTAATGAATTTGTTGCCTAGATTAACCTATTTCCATATAGTGCAATGCTTTTCCTAGGTTAAATAGATCACATGCTTAATGGGTTTATTGCTTGGTAAAAATGATTAGTTAAGAGCGCTTAGCTTTAATTAATTATAATAGGGAATCTGGGATAATTGACTGCTTAAGTGTTATCTGCGGGGTTAATAGTTAAATTGGGAATATTATTTATCTTAGTTGATAGAATGATTGTAGAAGGTGGAGAATAACTTTGGACTATTTCTTTAAAATCGCAATTTCCTTAGTTCTTGAATCATTAATGTTTACTCTTTTAATCGTTATTTTATTTTATGCTATTAATCATTAAAACCGGATCCCTTAGTTAATTTATGTTTATTTCATATTTTGAATAATAATTAGAATCATATTCCTCATAGGTTCAACCCTTATTTACCACTATACTTAAGTAACTGATATAAGTGATTAAAATTAATAATCAAATTTGACACGAAATACGACACTCATAAAATTTTTGATATTTTCCCCACACTTAGACTTTGCTAGTCCTTTAGCAAAACAACTAATAAAAACTAAGAAACTAAAGAAATAAAACATACCCAATGGTTTTGTCAAAAGTGTTAGTTTTCTCAAAAATTGATCAAACAAATTCGTCATAAGAAAAATTCGAATTCCGCATTCCTCAGAATTTCAACTCAATGCCTAATCGCCACTTAAACTCAATCTATTTATGATTATGCACAAATAAACCGACCAAAACACAACCATTCAAATGAATTTATACATGCCAAAATTTGTTTTAAAATATCTTGTATAATAAATATTTTCATGAAAAGCATCCACTCCAAAGACATTAACCATTTATTCTTCACTAAGGTAAACACACATAATCAAGAATCAAAAGTTCCTTAAAAGCTTCTAATGTAAGGCTAAGGTTGATGGTAGATGAAAAATGAATATTTAAGCTTAAATCACACCATAGCATATATTCTTCTCTATTCTTTAGATCTCTTCATAAATTTCCCTTGCAATTCAAGAAAATACATAATCTTTCTCTTTTCTCTTTCATATTGATCATACTATTTCCCTCTAGGCTTATATTTTTGAAAGTTTTTTTTTTTCAATGAAAAATTTCACTTTTTTTTAAACTTCATTGGGAGAAATAATATAGCTTCTATATTCACATTACAAACCAATACAAACCAATTCATATTGTCCTATTGACGCGATATTTTTCCAACAATATATTAAGAATAAAAAGGGTAGAATAGCGCTCACTATTAAACCGTAATGAAAAATCCAGAACTCATTAAAAAACATAGATCTTTTATGTGGTTCTGTGGTTAAAATCCACCTAGTCCATAAGTCAATATTATTACTGTTTCTCTCTCTATTTTGGCAGAGTTTTGGTAATACAGAATAATTGTCCCCCTTTCCTGTCCAATATTCCCAGAATTTATAGGGGAATTCCATGGACAGGTTTGGGTAACTGTGTCCACAAACCGCGTAATTATACAAATGATATATAATAAATAAAAATAATTCCCCTTTACATTGGGATATGATTTGATAACATAATAAATACGTTCTTGCTATCCCAGGTAATAAATGACATAAATACGATACAACCTGGTCATTAATAAGCGTATAAAGAATCCCCAACTTTTGAGATCCTTCAGTATGCATTGTCTAATTCATCACGAGAAGCATATCTCACCCTAGCTCATGCTTTGACAAATATATGACTCCGAGCTCGTGTTTGACTGCTATCTTACTCTCAACTTGTAATTAATTTTGGACACCTAACATTAGGTCTGGCCATTATGAATCTCGAGCTGCTCACATGGTTAATAATCAGATATTCTACTTGGTTATCTTTCCACGTATTTACCTGCCAGTTGTACCATAACTGAGTGAGCAAACTCGTGCTAAAATCAGGGAACAACATTTGCCCCCCAAGCTCCTCCTTGTGTTTGATGTCGACACTTTCTGACATACACAGTAGGGGCTTTTAGACTTCTGTCACATAAAATTGTGCCTGCCTATTACTCAATTACTAGACACGTGGCTTTCTGTGATTGGCGTCTGTTCGGGTTTCGAGGACTGAAATAACTGTCCTGTCAACTTTTTGCCACCATCTGGTCTATTTAATCTCGAGCTAACCCAATCGAATGGCCGAGATTAATTTCTGTAGTCTACGTATAAATAGGACAATCAGACCTCAAACTTCACCACCATTCCAATAAAAAAATCCCCCTTTTCAAACTGTCAAGCTTCCTTTCTTCTTCTCCAGAATCCCCAGAAATTTTCATTGTATCCCAGATCTTCAGAAGCTTTCCAGGACATCCCGTGGCCGTATTTACACCCTCTCCGAATTGAACATATTCCTGTAAGTATTTCAACCGATGGTTTGAGAAGTTTTTATTTATTTTTTATTCTTCATTATCCAATGAGATTTTTTTAACAATGTTCATTATTCAGTATCGTTAGGCTATTTCTAAGTGCTAATAGGAAATATTTTCGATTTGGGTTCCATGAGTGAGCCCAAACATATTTTAGGAATTAGACATTTATAAAACTGGGCAAATTTATCGGTTAATCTAGGGTAGCCCTAATGTAAAATCGGTTCAAAGGATACTTATTTGGGGTATAGAAATCAAAGGGTTTTTAGGTTTAATACTAGGTAGCTTAGGGTTACGCTTCCATAGGAGGTTTTGCACTAAACTGCTTTCCAAAGGAAAGTAGTGGGTCTGACATTTCTGACACGCAGATCCCAAAGTATCTAGGGATTTTAAGAAACCAAGGCACGTATCCTAGAATATTGCTTGGCATCACGTGATGAGGCTAGGACAAACTTTAGCTCGTATAAACTTTCAAATGTTGAAAGTAGTCTTCTTTGTCCTCTGTACCTCCATAACCATAGTTATATACCATCTTAGGTCACCTACTAACTAGGCCGCTTTGTCGTCAGGCGATCTGAATTATGGCACCTCCAAAGAACACCGCCGTGAGCTTATCTACCCAGCATAAGGACAAAGGCAAACAGGTCGCCTCCGAATCTCCTATCCAACATTTTGGTCCTGTGGTGGAGAGGGAGGTCGTCATCGACCCCAATGCTTTCTTTGAGGCTGAACATGTTGTCTCAAAGAATACGACGCAAGAGAGAGTAAATAAAATTATGCTGAGTCATAACATCAAGCTAGAGGCTCACGGTCTCCTCGCCCGACCTGCCTTTGATGGAGAGCGGAGCTATGCCCCATTCCAAAATGATTATGGGGCTTGGAGTGACGAGCACCTGAAGGTTGGTGCTTTCCTTCCATTCAACCAATACTTCATAGATTTTTTAAACTACGTCTAGTTGCCTCCCTTCCAGCTCCCCCCAAATTCTTATAGACTTCTGGCGGGATTGAAATATCTGTTCCTGAGGCATGAGTGGGAGGTCCCCACTCCCGCAGTCATTTTATATTTCTTCTACCTCAAAGCGAGCCCTGACCAGAAGGGACGAGGTGATGGATTCTACTACCTTACTCGGTTTCCGAACTCTGCTTCCGTCATCGAGCTCCCCAGCCATCCAAATGACTATAAAGATTAATTCTTTATGTGAGATGGATTCAGAAATTGCGAACATTGCTACTTCAATTGACCTCGTAAGTCTTCTATCTTTGTAAACTCAGCACGTGAATTTTTATCCCTTTCATTGTAAATAATTGTTTTTATATATATTCTGATTAAGTTTGTTCCTTGTGTAGCTATATTCGCGAGGACTGAACGATCTGAGACCCTCGGGGGTCAATACGAGACTTTGTCCCGTCTCCCCCTCGGTGAAAAAGATTATCGCCAAATCATGAATGATGCCACCATGTTGGCATGCAAGTTGATCGGTGAGGGTCAGACATTAGCTCTGAGGACTCGAGCTCCACTCCCTGTTTTCCTCAAGCTCCCCTCTTCTCAAGAGGCCTTGACAGCCACTGAGGACACTGAAGAGGAAGAAGACGTGGTGCCACTTGTACGAAAAAGACGAGCTCCTGAAGCCAATCAGGGGTCCTATCCTGACCGAGCTACGTCTGGGGAAGCAAGGTAACCCATACCTCTTTGGAGAGTTAGATCAGGCTGCTTCCAGCTCAGGTTAATACATTTTAATCTTAACCAGCTCATTAGCCGCCATCCTACCGATCCGGAGCTAAACGTAACCCTCCTCTAATGCGTGGATCATTTGGTAGTGTGCAATGAACACAACTATCCTAGAAGCACTGTTGTAGTTGATAACACACTAAACTTTAGATCTTATATCTTTGAAGATTACGAGACTAACCGTAGGACTAGGCCTTCTCTGCTCCAAGGTGCATTTGCTCCTAGGTTCAGGCAATACGTAGATGAATCTAGCCCCGAGGAGGGACCTGAACCCCCTAGGATCCAAGAGATTGTAACCTTAGATTCCCCCTCCCCCCCGTTAATCCAAAAGTTGGAAGTTGTGCCTAGCTTAGTCCTTACATTCGAGCTGATCGTAATAGATTCCTCCCCTAGCTCGTAGGGTAGGATCCTTGTTCTTTATATATATATATTATACCTTTGAAACATTAATCCTATGAATTAACTCCTCTTTGTTCTTTTCAAGTGAAGAGATGAAATCGATAGGAGCTCCTGATTTAAGGAGTGCCTTTTAGGCTAAAAGGTCCGAAACTGGTCCCGTCGTGAAAAGGCCCAGGGTGGCAAAGAAGGCCACCCCTAAAACAGGGGATACTACAAAATCCCCCTCTAAGGGTAAAGATGAAAGCTCTGCCAGAGAGCCAACTCTGGTGACAACTGTCATCGTTCGACATGTTCCTCCTCCTCCTCCTCCTCAGCATATGCCTCATTCACACCCCCAAGTAATTCAAACTGAGGCCCCTATCGTCCGGATACTGGTTGAGCCACACGATCTGGATAAGATCCTCGAGGCCTTTCGGGGTAACGTGTATGAGACAGCGAGTCACATGGTGGGCCATGCATATAAAGCTAGTGCTAGGGATCTGAGGGCGATACAGGAGTGTAGCTTGGAGGATCACCTTGAATCTGCTATGGGGATGAACCTCACCGTGAGTCCGTTTCCCACCTCTGATTCTTTTTCTTTACTATGTGTTCATCGTCACTTTTTTAATTGACTTGCTTCGTTATTCTACAGTCTATCCTAGCCCAATACCGAAGCATAGACCGTGCTAAGGCCAGAAATGAAGAGCTCCAAGCTGAGCTATTCGCTGCGAAAGTCGCCCTGAATGCTGCTTAGGAGAGTGAACATGCCGCCAAAGTCGCCCTGACAGTTGGTCAAGAGAGTGAGCATGCTGCTAAGGTTGCTCTTATCTCTTCTCAAGAAGGCGATCAATCTACAAATACTGCATTGTCTGCCTCTCAGGCTTAGGTCGTAGAGGCGAACTGTCGTGCTGAATAGCTTCAGGCCAAAAATTGCGAACTTAAACTGAAGCTAATCGAGACCGAAGTTAAAGCCAAGGAGAAAGTGGAATTGTCATCATCAACAATGGAGGGGATGCTTTACCATTGCTGGGCTTTCAACCAGGATGGGAACTTCTCCTTCATGGAGCCCGGGCTGTGGGATCCGTATCTTGCTAAATTCAAGATTCAACTTTCGCAAGAACCCTTAGAAATTGGTGAGGCTTCCAAAGCAGCTGAGGGAGACGATGAGGAGGTTACCTCAGCGATGCGAGCTGACGGAGCCCAATGGTGTTATTTAAGATTTTCTTTTGTAATAATTATCATTTTCTAACAATCCCTTGGGATTAAAAAAATTTCCTTCGGGCTTAGCTCGAGGTTTTTTCTCTTCGATGTGACGAGAATTTTTTTTATTTGAATATACATCTAACTTGTGATCTATTTGTCTTTCCTTTATTATTTTCTCATGTTTATGAATCCTTAGACTTTTGCACATTCGAAATCTTAAGGATCGACTTTAGATCGAGATAGATTATATCAATCTTGGTTCCAGGGTTTTTTATAAGCTTAATAGCATTATACCTGTTGAGAATCAGGCCCTGGATCTAGTTATATCTAGATTATTTTTTTTAATTTTTTTACGCTTAGTTCGTGCTAGGTTTATTGAAAACTCGGGCCTTAAAGAGCCATTGAATAATCAATTTCTCCAAGCCTCTAAGCTTCGGACCTGGTTATATCCAGGGTTTTAGATGATTTAAACTTAGTTCGCGCTAGGCTTACTGAAAACTCGAGCTTCAAAAAAATCCTTGAATAATCAATTTGTCGCAGCTTAAGTTTCTTATCTTATCCGAGCAGGCTTAATTTTTTCAAAAAACTCACTGTCATTGGTTATGTGCCCCCCAAGTAACCAGGAAGTATAAACTTTCCTAGTTGCTTTTACAATTATGAGAACACGAGCTCGCAACAATAAAACTAAGAAATGGTTATTTAATAATCCATCTATTATTTAATTGAAATGACTTTTATAAACAAGCCTTACATTGATGGTAGAACTATTGATTATAATTTATCAAGTGAAGAGCCTTCCAAGTCCATGGGACTACTTCCCCATTCAGTCGAGCTAGCTTAAAAGTTCCCTCGCGTAAGTCTTCTACGATCTGGTATGGTCCTTCCTAGTTTGGGCCCAACACACCATCCTTGAGGTCTTTGTTAGCCAAAAAGACCCTTCTGAGAACCAGGTCACCTAATCCATGTCTATGCCCCTTGACTATTGAATTGAAATAGCGAGTGATCTTTTGTTGATAATGGGGGAGTTGTAACTGTGATTCCTCTCAATTTTCTTTGATTAGATAGAGAGATGCGTTAACTAGCCCTTTATTCTGTTATTGATAAAATGTCCTTTGCATGTGATTAGTTACCATGGCTTCAATTGGAAGCATGGCCTCGTTTCTGAAATTTAGGGAAAAAGGAGTATGCCTCATGGAGGTCCTATGAGAAGTTCGGTAGGACAAAAGTACTTGCAGGAGTTGTTCGGGCCATAATCCTTTGGCTTTAACCTCTTCTTCAAACTTTCCTTAAGGGTCTTATTTACAGCCTTGACTTGCTTGTTTTCTTGTGGGTATGCTATGATGAGAAACTCTTCGTTATGCCTTATCTTTCACAAAAGTTTGTGAAGAGATCACTATCGAACTGCATCCTGTTATCTGACACGATCTTCATAGGGAGTCCAGATCGTCATATGATACTTTTCACCATGAAATCCAGGACTCTCTTTGAGGTGACGGTTTCCAGAGGTTCTGCTTCTACCCACTTTGTGAAGTAATCGATCGCCACTACCGCATATCGAACTCCCCCTTTTCCCATAGGTAGGGAACCTATCAGGTAAATTCCCCGTGTTTCAAATGGCCACGGGGAGGAAATTATTGTTAGCTCGATTGGAGCATCTCGAGCAACTATGGCGAAATGCTGGCATTTGTCGCACTTTTGAACATTCGAGATCAAATCTTTCATTAAAGTGGGTAGAAAATAGCCCTGTCTCAGTACCTTCAGCGCTAGGTTTTTCCCCAGCATGATCTCCACAAAAAACCTTCGTGTATCTCTTGCAAAATGGTTTTGGCTTCCTCGGGCAGAACGCATCGCAGGAGAGGCAACGTGTAATGACCCAACTACTCTAGACTTTGGACCATTAATGAAAACTACACATAGACCCTATTCCTTAACAAAACTTACAAGTGAAAAGATCATAACTTTATTAAAAATTGTAAAAACAAATGTTAAACTTACATAAAATCTCAAGTAGGATATAGGATCCCATTGTTTTAAAATAAAAACATAACATAATAGTAATTAAAAAGAGATTATATAAATAAGTGTGGAAAAATACACATAAAACCATAAGTAAAGACTTCATCCTCGAATCGAAACTCTCGGCTCTTTGAATCCATTCTGTCTCAATACACATTCCCCAAGCTTCCAAGAACCTTTCCCGCCACTAAAGCTATTTTCCTGCACATATAAACATAAAATGAGTGAGCCTAATGCCCAGCAAGGAAAATCTAACACATAAACCATACACATAAATTTCATAAAGAAACATAACACTTATGTCACATACATACTATAATGGCCATTATTACTTGGGGTCCCATAAACTAAACAAGTCATATGCGCATTAGATTAGTGGGGTCTTGCTAGCTAAGCAAGTCATATGCCCATAATCTATTTGGGGCTTGTTAGTTGTATAGGTCATATGCCCAAGTCTACAAGCATACTTAACATAACATTTTACATAACACATATTCATAAGATAACATATAAAATCATATAACACATAAATCCTATCCTATTTTCCTTACCAAATTAACCGGGATATGAGAACTGATTTGGGACCTTGGAACACTCCTAAAAACCATTTATAATAGGGTGAGTATATTGAAGAGAAGAGATTAAAGTGATGAAGGAACTATGCTATCAAAATATACTTACCAAAAACCTTGTGCTCAAGAACTTAGATTTCCTAACCAAGAATAGGAAAAAGGTTAGAATACTGAGTAGAAGACTATGAGAACTTTAAAGAAAATAATACCGAAATGGACAAAAGTTTGGGATACCTTCAGTACTTCTATGATCAATCTAAACCTTGAACCGAAATGTGAATAGAACCTTACTTCCCAAGTGTTTTGGTAAGCTTATAGTGAGCAAGCTTATAATTCCCAACCCAAGTGTTTACACTCTCACACTAACCTAGCAACTTGCAGCCTCTGAACTTAGAGTAATAGATGAATAAATGGCTGGGTACTAGGTCCTATTTATAGAGTTTAGGAATGAAAACATCTTCATTTAACTTGAATAAAAATAATGGCTTTTTAAGTGAAAATCATTTGAATTATCGTTCAGCAGAGGCTGAAGACTCGTTCAGAAAGATGCTGGACTTATCAAGAGGTTAAGGATTTGAATGAGAACGTTTTTGAAAACTTTCAAAAACACACTGAAGGAGGCGATATATCGCCTGGGCCAATATGCCCGAGGCAATCGTGCAACGTTTCGTGTTTTTCGTATCTTCGTACTGCGATATATCGCCCCCTATAGCTGCGATATATCGGCATACGCTGAATATTTAAACAGGAAATTACACATTTTTAGCTTAATTTGAATTGAGTAAACAGCCTTGACTAAGCCCTCTAACGTTTTCAAAGCTGCTGACTGACCCAAGGGTATTCAAATTTTAACCTTAATAAATTTATTCATCAAAATACTTAATCATTATTAAACCTATACATGACATGTGCTATTTTCTTATTGGGTCTTATCTGAACCTTATAATATAACAAATATTACCCTCCATATTAGTCATATTAATCAAACATTAGGTTAAAATTAATATTCCTAAACTATAGGTTAAACTTAGAAAATCTACAAGTGTTACTATGAGTGTCCAAATAAATCCCGGTCTGAACAAAAAATCCACAGTCATAAAGATAATACTAATATTACTATTATACTACTATCTAACTAGCTAAGTAAAGTTCTTGGACTCTACACAACGAATGACCACGCCGATATAAGATTCCATCGTCTATTAAGTACCATGGAGCTTGATAGAGTATTTTTCTCGTGTTTTTTCTGTCATCTGGTAACTTTCCAATTATGAGATATTCCATTATAGGAGTCATCTAGGTCGGTCTTATGTCAATCCTTCCGACCTCTGTCGCTTCTCCTATTACACTTGGGCTCTCCAAGAACTCCACTAGTACTACATTTAATGTTTCAACCTCTTTTGTGGTAGCAAGTCATGCCAAAGCATCAGCATTAGAATTCCTCATGGGGTATCTATTCAATAGAGCTGTACTCAAATTCAGAAAGTTCCCCCTTTACCTTAGCTAGGTAGGCCGCCATCTTGATGCCTCAAGCTTGGTACTCCCCCAATACTTGATTTACCAGGAGTTGTGAATCACTGTAGCATTGGATGGCTTTCACCTTCAGCTCTCTTGCCACCCTCAGCCCTGCCAGTATGGCCTCATATTCTGCTTCGTTGTTGGATGCCTCAAATCCAAATCTTAGAGCTGTATGGAATCGACGTCCCTCTGGTGAGATTAAGATTATTCCAGCTCCTGATCCGTTCTTGTTCGACGATCCATCAACGAAGATTTTCCATAATTCCTACGCCAGCTCTCTCATGAGCTCGTCTTGAAAACTGGTGCATTCAGCCATAAAATAAGCAACGGCCTGACTCTTGATTGAAGTCCGTCGCATGTACAATATCTCGAACTGGCTAAGTTCGATGGCCCATTTTAAAAGACATCTCAAATTTTTAGGTTTTTACAGAACCTGCCTTAAGGGTTGGTCAGTTAAGATGTTGATATAATGGGACTGGAGGTATGGCCAGAGCTTTCTGGAAGCCAAAATCAAATAGAATGCTAGCTTCTCTATCAATGGGTATCGTAACTCAGCTCCGAGAAGCCTCTTGCTTACATAATACATTGGGTTCTGAGCACAGTCTTCTTCTCAAACTAACACGACACTGATTGCGTTCTCTGTCACAACTAGTTAAAGGAACATAGACTCTCCAGGTATTGGTTTAAATAATACCGGGGGCTCGGCCAGATGCAATTTTAGGTCGTGGAATGCCTGTTCCCACTCCTCGGTCCACTCAAATTTCTTGTTTCCTCTGAGCAAGTTGTAGAATGGTAGACACTTGTCAGTGGATTTCGAAATGAAGTGATTCAAAGCTGCCACCCTTCTAGTTAGGCCTTGGACTTCTTTTCGCGACCTGTGTGAAGGCATTTCTAACAACGATCTAATTTTTTCAGGATCACCTTTATTTCCGTCGTGTTGACTGTGAACCCCACAAACTGTCTAGATGCCACCCCGAAAGTGAATTTTTGGGGATTTAGCTTCATGTCATATCTCTTTAATATTCTAAAACATTCTTCCAGATCAGATACATGGTTATTGGCAGCCTTTGACTTGACAAGCATGTCATTGAAATACACCTCCATATTTCTCCCAATCTGGTTAGCGAACATTTTGTTGACCAAGCATTGGTATGTAACCCCGACATTCTTCAATCCGGATGGAATAAATTTGTAACAATATACGTTATGCTCGGTCATGAAACTAGTATGCTCCTGGTCCACAGGGTTCATCACAATTTGGTTATATCCCGACTATGCATCCATGAAAGACATGAGTTTGTGACTTGTCGTGGCATCTACCAACTGGTTAATCCAAGGCAGTGGGAAACAGTCCTTGGGACAAGCTTTATTTAGGTTGGGGAAGTCGATACAGGTTCTCCACTTCCCGTTTAGCTTCGGGACCAGCACGGGATTGGCCACCCAGATCGGGTATTTTGCCTCCCAGATAAACCCGCATTTTAGTAACCGAGTTACTTCTTCCTCAAGGGCTTCAACTCGGACCATTCCCAAAAGTCTAAATTTTTGGGATTTTGGAGGCACATTCTTGTCCACTTTAAAGTGTGAATTATTATATTCAAATTGATTCTAACCATATCCTCATGCGACCAAACGAAGATGTCCAAGTTTTTCTGTGAAAGATCTATCAACTCCGTCTTCCTTTTGTCGCCAAGATTCTTTCCAATCTTTACGACTCTTGAAGCTTCTTTGAGATTGATGTTTACTTCCTCGAGCTCTTCTATGGCTTTGAGCTCTAAATTATCTTTGCCTATTTGCGGGTCAATGTTATCACATTGGGTGACCTCATTTTTCTCTTCCTGCTGAGGTTCTTCCATCCCACGAGTAACTTCTACTTCCTAGGACTCCTTACCTCCGTCATTTATGACCATCGCTTGCTGCCCGGGTTGTGATTTTCCCTTCATTGAAATGCAATAGCATTCCTTGGCAGTGAGATGATCGCCTCTGACTGTGCATATCCCTGTAGCTAAGGGGAATTTCATTGCTAGGTGGTGGATAGAGGTTATGGCTTCAAATTCCATTAGCATAAGTCGGCCCAAAATTGCATTGTATGCGGCCGAACAATCGATTACCACGAACTCGAGTACTTTGGAAACAGTTTGTGAATCTTCTCCCAATGTCACCACCAATCCAATTATCCCAATGGCCGCTGACCCTTCACCCGAAAACCCGTACAAGGTCATCGAGGTTGCCTTCAAAACGGTTACGGATAACCCCATTTTTTCTATGGTGGACCTGAAAAGTAGATTTATAGAGCTTTCCTTATCCAGGGCTGAATACCTTCTCTATGAGTTCAGATGATCGCAAAAGTTAGGTTGTGGTTAGGTGGGGCATTCCTAGTCGCCCCCGATGAGAATTCTTGAGCTCGAGCTTGGTTAGGTGGGGCATTCCTGTTGTTGCGTACTATGGACGGACCTCCCTCATGTCGAGTATAGCTATATCTTCATCCCGGACTGAATACGTTCTCTGTGAGTTCAGATGATCACGCAAGTCGGGCTATGGATTATACCAAGGACTCTGTGCTGAACTCAAATGATGTCTGAGATCACTCTTGGACCTACCACCATGATGGATTTCTGTCCAATAACTTCCATTTGCAAAGCTTACAACTCGATGTTGAGATCGAGGGCCTGGATTCTCAACACGCATTCGTGGGGCGAAATTATTCACGGATGGGGGAGGATTTCTTCTGCTGTCCTCATAAGTTGGAATATCTCGTTGAGGAAAAGGTGGTGTCAGATGTCTTATAGGTGATGGAGGATGCCTTATTTGTGAGGCTATCCTCGTTCCATCGGGATGGACTAAATTAGCCCGCCTTTATTCTACTCCAACGTCCCTAGGTCTTTGTTTCTGGCGCTCCGATCATGGCGCAGAGGGATTTGTTGGAGCGTTGTGCCTTCATGAGCCTATCCCAGCCCCTCCTCGTGGATTGTAATAGGTGTTTCTGGGAATTTGTGAAGAAGGCACCGAACTTGGGGTCGCAGTCCTAACCGATCGACTGACATGCTGATGACCCCTGTGGTGGTCAGTGAGCTGAGCACTTTGGTGGTGTCGCCCTGAAGGCACAGAACTTGGAGTGACGGTTCTGACAGATCGACTCAGTTTAGACCAGTTATTCCTGTGGGACTTATGAGACCCACTCTGCCTCTTTCCAACAATAACATCAGTTGCAAGATGGGGTAACCGAGCCAAAACCTCCTCAATCTGCTTGTTTGATCTAGCGAGATGGCTCCTCAACTTCATGTTTTCCATCTCGATGACAATTAGATAACCTGGGTTAGGGTTCGGCGGTAATGACGCCGAACTCCCAGTATCGTCTTGACCTGCCGGTTGTTTTCCTAGATGTTGTTGAACATCCAGACCCCTCTCATTGGGAACAATAGTATGATGGGCCTCTTGCCCACCAGACTGTTCTGCCTCGTTATCGTGCATCAAACGAGTGACCTCCATGATGAAGATTGACTGAAACTTGTGAAGCACTAATTTTCTCTCCATGAAAGCACCAAACTATTGAGAAATAAAAAGGGTAGATTAGCACTCACTATTAAACCGTAATGAAAAATCCAGAACTCACTCAAAAACACAGATCTTTTATGTGGTTTAGTGGTTAAAATCCACCTAGTCCACGAGTCAATATTATTATTGTTTCTCTCTCTATTTTAGTAGAGTTTCGGTAATATAGAATATTCTTCCCCCTTTCCTGTCCAATATTCTCAATATTTATAGGGGAATTCCATGGACCGGTTTGGGTAACCGTGTCCACAAACCACGTAATTATACATATGATATATAATTAATACAGATTATTCTCCTTTACATCAGGATATGATTTGATAACATAACAAATACGTTCCTGCTATCTCGGGTAATAAATGACATAAATACAATACAACTTGGTCACAAATGAGCTTATAATGAATCTACCACTCTTTAGATCCTTCAGTATGCATTGTCTAATTCATTATGAGCTACATATCTCACCCGAGCTCATGCTTTGTTAGATATCTGACTCCGAGCTCGTTTTTGACAACTATCTTACTCTTAGCCCGTAATTAATTTTGGATGCCTAACATTAGGTCTGGCCATTATGAATCTCGAGCTCCTCACATGGTTAATAATCAAATATTCTATTTGGTTATCTTTCAACGTATTTACCTGCCAGATGTACCCTAGCTGAGTGAGTGAACTCGTGCTAAAATCAGGGTACAACGTTGTCCTTTTCTTATAATCCATAACCCAACCCACAAAATGAAATATTCATATAAAACTATGGTTTAATGGGTCACAATAAGGATAAATATTTTAAGTTGCGAAAGGTTTAGAATTTGGTTTCTAAAAGAAAAAGAGTAGTCATCATGGCTCAAAAATAGGAAACTAGGATATTCAATTTCTTAGGTAAGCTTGAAAGGCTCAATGGATCCAAAGAACATGCCTAAATCATCTTCCTAATTATGTCTACTTAGGATTTCGCCTCAAACAATTAATCAATGATATCTAGAGTGGTAGAGACTATATAAATAGATAATAACATGCATAAATATATGCAAACAATAGTGAAAACAGTAAATCTAATTGTACACGTGTAATGTTTAAAAATCAAAGATCAAGCTTAAATAACAACCACATAAGAGTTAAGCACACAATTCATACAAGATTCCTCAAGTTCTCAGTCATGTTCTCATCTCAACAAGTTTCATCATCGACAGACGAATTTCAACACAACCATGCTTATGACAAACTAAAACAAACTAAAAATAAAAAAACAACATAAAAACAACACAAAATAATAAAAAGAAGGAAGTTTTCGCATTCCCCCACACTTAAATGGGACATTGTCCTCAATGGAAAATAAAAGAAAATATAAAGAAAAAGAAAAAGAAAAACTCCCTCAACTGAAGTAATTGCTCACTCATCAGGCATATTTGCCTAATCCTCTTCAACTTTCTCCTCGTTCTCGTCATCTTGCATCATGGGAATAGGTGATGGATATGGCTAATGCCACTGTGGTGCAGGTGGATAGTTTGTCGTCTCCATACCCAGGTGCATGGCGTTCATCCTGAAACAGACTTCTTGGTAGATGACCCATTCAATCATCCACTGATTGGGTGTTTGAATTCAATACAGTGAGCATGCAAATCTTGTGAGGTATTGTACATAGATTCCTCCACAAGTGTCACACGATTTTCCAATGTCATATTTTTGGTTGATGGCAGTGGCCTAGCCTGAGTTTGAGAGGATGATCTCACCCCAGTAGTGTCAGTGACCTTGAAGCGAGTAATGGATGATCTATTTTGCACATGCATAGGCTGCAGAAAATACTCAGAAGGATCCCATGTCACACCAGCTTGAGCACACATGGCAGTAATGAGATGGGGATGATAGAAACCCTTAGACACATGTCTGAAGCTGTTCTGAATGGATGACTTGATTATGCGTCCAACATCAATTGTTTTACTCTTCAAGATGGCATATAGAAGTATGGAAGTATCCATATTAACATCACTAGTATGTCTTATTAGAAGGAGCTTTGCATTGATAAACTTATGACATGCTTTTTCAGTAACTCTCATTGCCTCCCTTTTCAACTCAATAGGATGGCCTATTTTAATTGTGATCCATTGAGTGTTCGATTTGCACAGAAACTGGATGATCTCATCAAAGTTGAGATTATCCACTATTTGGATATAATCATCCTTTTCTATGTTGGGAAGCCCATAAAACCGATTTATTGCCGCACTTGAAAAGTTCACAACAACCCCTCTCATTGCAGCTATAGACGTGACTTGAGAAACTCCATTGACATAAATTCTCTTACTACGGGTATCACTACAGCATCAGATTGAGAAAAAATTTCTTCCAATTTACTTTTTCAATCTGCTCGACAATGGATTGGTACCCATGAAGAACTTCCATATCAAATTCCCTCTCTTCAATCATTGTTTTCTGCTTTACTACCGCATCTTGATAACGTTTAAATGCCTCATCGAAAATAAATTTTTTGGCATCAAATTGAACTCCAGATGAGGAAGCACCTTTCGTATTCTTTCTAACTCTCTTTGATGCCATACTTCACTGCAAAACTCACTAAAAGCTTCATTTAAACATAATTAAGCACTAAGAGAGCAATTCAAGATTTCCAAAAATACCAACCCAAACTCTTCTCACAATTCAAACTAAGTATCAACTATGTAATTAAATACTTCCTCTTCAAAAATATTCAATCAATTCCCCCCGCCCCCCCCCCCCCCCCACCCCCCCAAAAAAATAAAATTCAATCACACTTCTCTTACAACTTTTATCAAACACTTGGTGGGAATAGGCCAAACAAAGTTGTGAAAATGGTGTGCTAGTGCCCCAATCTCCCCAAAATAATAAAAAAAAAAACAATCACCAATACATTGGCATTGATACTCAATATAAGTCAGTAGTAACAATAGAAGTTCAAATCAACCACCAAAAGTCATAAAATCCAAAATGCCCCAATCTTGTTCTTGAAACTTCAGAACCCAAAATGTTCACAAACCACTTGTTGTTGACAATGTGGACTTCCGAAAGCTTGAAACTGCCAATGAAAATCCTTGAACGAATTGGATGAGCTTCAATCTTAAAAAAATTTGGATTTGGGATTTTTGGTTTGGAAGGAGAATTGAAAGATTAATGGTCAAAATGGTGAAATTTTGTGAAAATGATAAGAGAGTGAAGGAAAGGAAGACTAAATGAAGGATTTGTAGTGGTTTTGGAGAAGAAATTGTTAGGATTAATGCCCTAAACACATGTAGAGATATTTTACTGATTTAAATAAAGTAAAATTTTATTATATTTTAATGTTATAATTATTGTTTGAATTAATTATATAATAATATCAAGCAAAATTCCATATTCATTAATGATAATATGATCTTGTATTAGTACGAGATAATTAATGTAACATCCCGAATTTATTATTAAGGCTAAGTGCCTTTATTACTATGCCTGGAGGTCATAACAGGATATATATGTTGAATTAAGCGAATAAATGTGTGACTATGTGGTGCTGGGGTCATCTGTAAGACCAGAGGACATGGCCTAAGGGCGTCGGGCCTGTACATTATACAAGAAATAGAAGTGTGATTTACACTTAGCTATTTCTATTGATTGATGAGTTTGGATATTTAGGATGGTTATTTATATCCTATTATTGATTGAATTTAATGAGCTATGTTTGTTGTTTTTATACTGTTGCCTAGTTGGGCATGCTGATTTAAGTTTTCTTGCTGAGCCTTGGCTCACAGATGCTACGTGGTGCAGGTAATGGTAATGGATAGCCAAACCTGCTATGAGTTGGAAAGCTGCAGTGGCAATGTGTACATATGGAGCCTTCCCCATCGCCATGGTCAAGATAGCTTGGGAAGAGCTACGGTTGAATCATGTTTGCTGCTTAGGACGATTAAGTTGTATTCTATTTATCCTTTACAAGTTTGTAATTGATTTTTGGGATCCTGTATTTAAACATAATATATTTTAATGAAAAATAATCATTTTTTTGACCAAACCATTTGATATCTGACCTTGACTTAGTCTTTAAAAATTTAAGTCCAAATGACTCGCTTAGTGAGTTAAGCACCATTTTAAACACAAAGTGTAACGGTCTTGGCTATCCCGGGCGTTACAACTTGGTATCATAGCGGTCTAGGTTTGAGGGTTCCTAAAGACTGGCTGGGCATGTACACTCACCGCTAAAGATAAGCTCGACTAAAGGTTAAGTATCTAATGACATGATTATGCGGTTAATTGTTTAAACTGAATCTATGTGCCTTATTTTCATGCTAGTATAGAGAGGATGATGGGTATGAGTGTATTTGGTGGAAATAGAATTTGATAATTGATGGCCGAACATTGTATATTTGTGTGTTGATATGCATATTGTGTGTGTGACTATTATGATTGTTTGGCCCTGCCCAATGGATGGTTCTGGATATGAGTATGAGGGCTGAGAGGATAAGTTATTAACTGCGGAAAGATTCAGGAATATTGTATCCAAGGTAGTCAATTGGACCTGGTATTGTTAGTATAGGGGTTGCAGATGATAGTCGGGGTTGGAACCTTCCATCTACCTCAGGAATTCACAGCAGATGTTTATTGGAATGCAAGCAAGACTGCTAGATCAGGATGAGGAGATTAGATGGTTGAGACAGCGAGTTTCACCAGGGAACACTGCTTCGTATAACTTGACAGTAAAGACACCAATGTTGGTTCAACCTAAGGGTGGAAACAGACGAGAATTATCGTATGAAAGACTCCACAAACATTATCCTCCATTTTACGAGGAAGGTTTGGATTTGCTCAGAGCTGAACGATGGATGGGCATGATCAGCCCCATCATTGATTGTATAGGAGCGGCAGGCAATGATAGAGTGGCTTTTGCCACGTATATGCTACAGGAAGATGCCCGGATGTGGTGGGAAGTAGTATCCTAGTCTCGGAATGTTGTCACGCTAGGTTGGGAGGAATTAAGACAATTGTGCGGTGAAAGATACTACTGTGATGCAGTTCAAACTGTGAAGACCAATGGATTTATGAACTTGGTCTAGGGTTGTAAGATAGTGAAAAGGTATGTTAGTGAATGTGATGGGTTGATTAGAATTTTGATTTGGTACCAACAGACGTGGTTTGGAAGGAACGATTCATTTGAGGTTTGAAACCTACGATGGCCTAGAGCTTTAGGATCGCTCCAGTTCTTGAGACTTATATCTATGCTTGGGCAGTGGGGATGACCTTGTTATAGAAGACACAAGAGTTGAGATATGTGTGAGAGTGTCGTAGAGCAAGAAGCTCAGGCAATGGTGTCCTCGTTTGCGGGATTAGGTAGAGGAGGATGCCCAGTAACCAGAAAAGAAGGACCCCTGATAGTTCTAATACTCCTGGTCCTAACATGAGGGTTTATAGTTTATAGGATGGACGCTAGGGCGACAATGAGGCCTAGTGAAGTTATCTAGTATGCGCCAACTGTGGGAGACGCCATCAAGGAGGACGCGGAGTGAAGGCATGTTTTCTATGTGGAACGATTGGGCACGTCAGGAATGATTGCCCGAGATCAAAGTTGGAAGAACCAAGGAGTATAGATTACTCGACCCTAGTTCGAGGGTCCACCTTGATATAGCTAAAGCCTGAGGCTAGTCCCTCGGAGGCGAATGATTGGCTCTCTAGTTCTCATTCCTTGTTATATATTGAGCTGAATGAGTTTGGTGCTACGTATCTCCTAGAAGAGACATAGATATGGGGTACATGCTTCTTAGTTGTTATGCCATGGGACTTGAAACATTAGTGCCTGACGGGGAAAATTTGTAACTTCCAGTAGAAGGGATAGAGTATTATGGGTAGAAGATTGTCGGTATAATCGATTGAGTTTGTCATATGAGGATTTTGATATTATCCTTAGTATGGAATAGTATACCAAATGAGGGAAAACCATGGATTGCAAGAAATGATGGTGACATCTGGATTTAAAAGGGAAAGGCCGGGTTGCGTCTATGGGATGCCTAGATATTTTGGTAGGCACAACTTCGAATATATCAGTTAGACTGAATGAAAACTGGATTGGCCTGTAAGGTTTCAGATGGGTGCACAAGGAAGCGTTGAGATCGTTGTTGCGTTAAGGAATTGAGTACGCTACGGGATTAAGGTATGGATAGAATCAATATCAGGGACATCATGAAGAATGACATTAGCTCAACAAGAATAATTAATGGTTTAGTTGAAGAAGGATTTAATTTGAGAGTTGATCAGATGGAGGATCTCACCATGGGACATGTCAACACCGTTTGCTGAGAATAAATGATTTAATTGCCTAGTTGCAAAGTAGGAGAATGTTCTTAGGAATTGACCCTCGATCTGGTTATTAACAGCTGAGGATCAAGGAAAGTGACATTTTAGAAATTACTTCTTGGACCAGGTAAGATGTAATGGGCTTTCGGTGAAGGATGTTAACTTACCAAGGCTTCAACGACACCGGTAAGTATGACTAGCAAAGAATACAAGGATGGCATGGATAAGCCATATTCAAATTGATTAGGGATGTTTTGGTCTAGTCCCAGGTACCACTTCATTGATAGTACCAAGACTATGGAAGCAGGGTTACAGGCAAGGTTCTAGAAGGAGTAAGTTCCGATTTCTCCAAGAGTATTAAAGGTCATGTTATTGGAGATAATGGGATCATGTATGAAGTAATTCAGATAGAAAGCACAAGGAAATTGCTAAAGGAACGCTTGAGGGGTGAGAAGCATAGTGAGACCGGTAAGACACGTCAGCTACTACTTGAAGCATCTTCGAAGATAGCCATACCCTAGATTAAGGTAACGTAAGAACCTAAAATTTGTCTAAATGGATAGTTTCATATCGAATTTTTACAAGACAAAAAAAGATTGGTTACCACACCATGATATTAGAATATGTAAGTGGTAGACTGATACAGGAGGACGACATGATGGACACTGCCCTTACTTAAAACATGAAACTGTAGTGCGGTGCATCAAAGGCTAGGATGCGCCTGAGTATAGACTGAAAAGGATGGTTGTTCGTGCTTCACGGTAGATGAAGGAATAATTACACAAATGTTATTCATGGAGCATTAAGTTGACGGTAATGCCAGGTAGTGATGGCACCTACAAAATACAAGTGAGTGTATTAGCGTAAAGATTTAAAGTGTTTGGTCACCGATACAGGAATAACCATGAGACTAAGGCCCTAGATTGAAATAATGGATGATTCACATTGGAAATCCTTTATTGCATAGATAAAATTAATGTGGAGGCTGACATCTTGAGTTTGAAAGGTCTGTGTCAATTGGATAAGTCACCACAGATTACTGTAAAGTCAGACGAGATAATGACCAAGATTGGTATGGAATCTGCAGTTGATAGTTGGCAGATATACTTCTATGAATAATGAAATTCAGAGAGAAGATCTTGTAGGAATGGTTCAGAATCCTACTATTTTAGTATGACTGGGTTAAGATATGAGGATCGGATGAGTGATCTGATGGAAGCTGGCATTGAGGAAGAGATTCAAGATGAGTCTTATACTACATCCTTATGATTGTTGTATCTAGGAGATTTGAATGGATGTTAAGACTAAAATTTGTGTATTGGTAGGTAAAAAGGGAATAGTTGTGGACCGTAAGGGTGTATTACATTAGACTGCAGGAAATATGATTGGATACGAAAAATTGTGACTCAATAAATTGAGTTAGGACACATTGATTCGTGTGGAACGGGAATTACAATAATGCGTATGGGCGAAGGGAGACAGTATGTCTTCGTGGGCACCAAAGTCGATGGTGTCGGACTGGGACCCTTTATTTCCCATGTTTTCGAAAATGGTTGTAGATGGCGATGAGTATAAGATAGGGACTTAGAATTATTGGTTATCTTCAGTTAGACTGACAATCTAAAGGAATGACTTAGACTTTAAGGATTTCACCTCGAATGTGTAATTTTTGAGATATTGAGATATGTACGGTTCCTTGATTGAATAGTCACGATGATGGAAGTCAATCGACGACTTGGGTGACTATGAATAAGACACAGTGAGATAGGGAGCGAGAAGTACTCGTTCCAAGTAATGAAATGAGAGACTGGAAGTATTGTGTTTCAGAATTGGTCCTAGGGACCAATTAAGTTATTACGATTGTTAGGGCAGAAGTGTCTGCCTATTTAAAAGGACATAAGAGTTTGCAAATGTCAAATATGGGAACACGGAGTTCCAAGATGGGAGTCTATGTATTTCTCTGAGTATTGTGGACAAGAAAGGATAAGATATTTTGGGAAAGAAAGAGGAGCTTTGACTTCTGCTTTAATAGACTTCTGAGATGCTACCAAGGACTAGGCCAGGGACCTACAACTTAGCCTTACCCTAGTATGGGTGGTGGCTCATAAAGTGTTACTAGTGCCAATGTCAAGGAAAGAAGTGTTAAGTATTACTTTTGATGGGGTGAGGAGAGCCTAGGATTTCAGTGGGATTTAATGAGTAATGAAAAGCTAATGGAATTTGTGATAAATAAGATAAAGTCTTACATAATAAGACTATCAATCCTGTGAGAGTGTTGTAAAGAGATAGCAAGGTCATGGACTAGATTTTGAGGATATAGTCAGAATCGTGGGATTGGAGTGTCGAGACGTTTGAATAAATTTTGAAGATGAAATTTCTATAAGGAGGGGATAGTTGTAACGTCTCGAATTTACTATTAAGGCTAAGTGCCTTGATTACTGTGCCTGGAGGGCATAACAGGATATATATGTTGAATTAAGCGAATAAATGTGTGACTATGTGGCACACATGATTTACGTGGTAATAAGAACATATGAACATATGTGCATGTTTATGTGTATTAAATATGCATGTGGGCCCGTTCTTGTTAATAAGGGCATATCTGTAATTTGGCCTGTTGAGGGAATAAATGTGATTATATGTGTTAAATGATTGAGGACCACATTATTATGTTGATATATTTGCGATATATGGCTCGAGGCGATCCTAGTGAGCAGATTAACGGAATAGTCACAAGGGGTCCAATACCCGACTCAGGGCGAGCCTAGGGGTATTTTGGGGGAATTAGTGTGTATCTAGGAATTATTGATTAATGTGAAAATATTTTGTGATTAATTGGGAATTTATAAGACAATTTGAGGATTAGCAGAGGATGTACCTAATGACGTTTTTGCCCTCGGAGGCATTAGAAGATAAGGGAGTACTAAGGGGTATTATGGTCTTTTATCAAGAGGATGGAATTACCCCTGGGTTAGCTTAGGTAGTGGTAGGTGGAAGAAACTAAAAGAACCAAGGTCAGAATTCTCTCTCCTCCAACCAACCCTCTCCCTTTCTCTCTCAATGTTGGTAAATTCTTGAGGAAGCTAAGGGGAATTGGTGGCTAAAAGCTTGGGGAATTGAAGACTTGAGACCTAAAATTTGGTTAGTTGCAGCTAGGAGGAGTAATTCACAACTAAGGTGAGTTTCAATTGTTATTTTAATGGTGCTCTATTTTTTATTTTGTGGCTGTTCTTAGCTTTAAGGTTCAAGGATATGAATTTTAGTTTGGATTGAAGTTTGAGTGTGTTGAGCTGCGGTTTTGTAGCTGGTATCATATTGGTGTTATGTCAAGGACTGAATTATAGTTCTAGGATTTATTTGGGAAGTTTTTGGTGGATTTTTGGCTGAGGAAAAATAGGGAAATACTGGGTTTGTAGGGTCCAGTCGTGGCCCTGTTCTTGGGGCAGCGCGACCAAGGTGAACCCAGGCCAGGTGGGGGCTTCTGCTTTGGAGGCGGGCCGCGACTCTCTAACACAAGTCACGACCTGCGTCTAGGTTCTAGTCAGGGAGCTCTCTGATCTAGGAGGCGCGCTGTGGCCATTAGGGGCTAGTCGCGGCCCTCCTAGTCATTTTTGGGCCACTTCAAGTTTTAATGACATGAACTTTAACCTAAGCGCTCAGGACGAATTCTACAACCCGGTTTAGTAGAATTTGAGGTCCCGAAGGCTTGTATGTTATTTTGAATTTCGTAATCGGTTTAGGTTTTAATGGTTATCTTTTAATATGTTGTCACTAGGTTATATCGCTAATGCTCAGGGATAGGGATCGTGCTCGGGGCTGCCATACGCTAGCTACCCGGGAGTTGAGGTAAGATAATTGCACCTGGGTTATAAATGGGGCTTAAACCCTAGTTAATTAATATGCTATGCATTTGAATGTATCTGTATCTGAGAATATCTGGATAGGCATGCTTGGGTACTCTGCCATTGACTATTTGTTGTGTGTTGTGCATTTTGTGATTGTAGTTGTTTACAAGTCGGCCTAAGGGTGCCGGGGGCCGATTGCAAATGTGCGGAGCATAGCCCGGCCTAAGGGTGCTAGGGTTGGCTATAATACCAAAGGACTCAGCCTAAGGGTGCTGGTCCTATACATTATACAATAAATAAAAGTGTGATTTACACTTAACTATTATTGATTGATGACTTTGCTTTACACATTTAAGTTTTCTTGCTGAGCCTTTGCTCACGGGTCCTACGTGGTGCATGCAAGGGTAAGAGATAGCCAAACCAACCATGAGTTGGAGAGCTCCAGGGGCGATGTGTACATATGGAGTCTGCCCGATCGCCACAGTCGGGATAGCTTGGGAGGAACTACGATTGAATCCTGTTTGCCATATAGGACGACTAAGTTGTATTCTATTTATCCTTTACAAGTCTGTAACTAGTTTTTGGGATCCCGTGTTTAAACTTAATATTTTTAATGAAAATAATCATTTTTTGACCAACCCTTGACTTAGTCTTTAATTACACATTTTTAAGTCCAAATGACTCGTTTAGCGAGTTAAGCACTATTTTAAACTCATAATATAAATGTTTTGGCTATCCAGGGCATTACAATTAAGATTATATATAATGAATAAAATAATCAATAACATATTAAAGTAAGAAATCCTTAATGAATGGTTACTAGTACGGTTTACTAAGCATATGAGATGCAAGTGATCTTGATTCAGATTGCTTATGTGGATATACATCTTAGTAAAGGTGTATATAATAGAGATTATAGATGACAGGACTGGTGAGAATTAATTATCTTTATAAACTTACCGTTTGAAATATAGATTTAATTCTTATTATAATAGATGATCATTTGTAGATCACTCTAAATCCTGAGTATTCATGAACTCCTGTTTGTGTTTATTGGATCTTTTGATCCACTTGTTAAGGTTTCTTACTATAATGAGGCTAATGAATTTTGTTTTGGAGATTCAATATCATGAATGGCTGGGATCGAATATTGGTTCCCTTAAGGGTTAATTTTCGAACTAAATAGTTATTGAGCTCAAATCTATAATGTGATTATAGATTAATTATTCGCTAGTGAATTAATGGTACTAAGGATCAAGAGGTAATTAGAAGGGTAAAACGGTAATTTTTGACCAACTCTAATTAACGAACCAAGAAATGGAGGACAAAACTACATTTATTGATTATATCAATGGACTACAAGAGAAAACTCTGTAAATATAACTCTATAAATACTTAGAGTGCAATTTCATATATATAGTGGAGTAATCAAGGAATCAATAAATAAGATTAGTAGACTAAAGAGTTTAATTAATAATCTGGTTTATTGGAGCTTCGTATTATAGGTACATGGTCCCCAAATCACTTCTATCCTACACTGTCAAGGGTAAAGATGTCAAAGAAAAGATTTGTAGAGAGAAGGGCTAAATTGCATAGGAATTCATTTTTCAAAGCAAGAAAATAATTATGTGATAGTTCTCGGCAATTGATTAATTATGAATTAATTAATTATTTAACTATATAGTTTTATTTTGAAAACTATATGTTGAAATTAATATTAATTATGTTTGGATTAATATTGAGAGAGATTAATTACAATCTTATTTATAATAAGATATTTATTTATTTCAAACTGATATTTTAAGATAAAATGAATTTTGAATTGAATGATATTTATTTTGGGATAAATATATTATCTTAAATATTAATTAAATAAAACAAATGAGAAAATTATAGATAACCCTAATAGTGGCACATGACACACTCGCTGTGTAGTGAGTGTGTCGCACCACGCAAGGATAGAAATATCCCTGGGATTTGGAATTTTGAATTTCAAATTTATTTGTTTCCTTAATTATGGATTTAATTATTCTTTTTAAATATGATTTAAATTAAATACGCTTTAACTGATCAGTTTTATTATAAATAAAATAAAGATTAATTAATTAAGTTAATTATCTTTATAAAACCTAAAAGAGCAATACTTTCAGGAAGAAAATTTTTAAGCTATCAAAGTTGTTTGACTGTCAGACTCTCTCTCAGAAAAACAAAGCGATAGATTTTTCTAAACCTGAAAATCTATTCAAGACACACACTCTCTCTCTTATCAAACCTCTTTAGATCTCATATTTTGAGTACATGTAGAGAGTTCTAAATCAACCTTTTGAATCCTACGTGCCCACACACGTCCTTGTGTGTTTGAGGATTGGTCTGGAAGATCAATGAGTGTGCTTTCAGAATAAGGATAGAAATATTGTTGATTTATACAAAAAGATTCGTGGACTCTTGATAGGCTACAAGATATACTCTCTAATCTAGTTGTGTTTGATTTAATATATCTGTATGTGTATGAACCTAGCTAGTATTAATTTTTTTTTAAAAGACCCATTCCGCTGCGTATTGTGTTTTATCATATTTAATATCAACAATTGATACCAAAGCAGTCTACATATATATATATTAAATGCATTGTGGGTTTCTAGCATTTGTTATATGTATGTTGATATATATATATTGAATAGATGGATGTGTATTTTAAATGTATGGTTGAATGATGAATCGTTAATTATATGATGCTATTGGGTTAGGAATTTGAATATCTAGATTTGGTGTTAGTCATAAGGGGCATAGGAGTTTTGTAGACATATTAATACCAACGTTTTCTTCTGACGAAGATAGGAATGAATGATGTATTTTAGGCTTGACCAACCCTAAGGCGACACTCTCTAAGTTAAGTCATGAATTACGAAATAATGGTTTACACTTACAAAGATGCAATTAAGCTTATGCGGTGGATAATTGCATCTTGACCCAACCATCGGTACTTTATTTTTAAAAGAGAAAATAATAAATATAAGATTGTCTTCTAAGCTATCTAAATTTATCTTAACCAACCATAAGGCAACACTTTATTTGTTAGATAGATTTATCGTGGAATAGTAAATGTAGTTTATGTGTTTCAATTGTTTCATTCATGCATCATATTTACATTCCAAATTATTGATATTTTTCAAAAAGTAATATTATTGTATTTTATTTCTTTCAATAATGTCAAACAGTGGTAATCCAATAACTGCTTTACTTTAACTTGAAAAACATAATGGTGACAACTTTATGAGATGGAAATCTAATCTAAATACGATGTTAATCTGTGAAAACCATATTTTTCCTAACTGAGGAATGTCATGAAGAGCCTGCTGCCAATGCCCCGAGGAATATTAAGGAAAAATATGATCCTGGATTTAATCCAACAATAAAGGTAAGTGTTACATTCTTGTGAGCATGAATGATGTTCTGAGAATAAAACATGAAACCATGGAAACTGGTTTTGAGATAATGGAATCTCTGCATGCCATGTTTGGGCATCAATTTGATCAAAGTATACATGAGGCTACTAAAACCTACATGAATACTAAGATGAAGATAGGTGTTTCCGTGTGTGAACATGTATTGAGCATGATTAATGCCATGCATGAAGCATAAATACATAGGTTCGTCATTGATGAGGGTACACAAGTAAGCATCATACTTGAATCTCTCACTCTTGCTTTCTCTTCATTCTCAACCAACTATATTATGTATAAGTTGGAGTTCAACTTGACCCAATTGTTGAATGAACTATAGACATTTGAGACTATTAACAAAACCATAACCAAAGAGAATGAGGCAAATGTGGGAGAGGAGAAACCTTCAACCTTTGACGATAAAACCAAGAAGAGGAGGAAGAACAATGACAAGGACAAAGGTAAGCGAAGGAAGTCCAAGAAAGGCAAGAAAGCACGAAAGGCCAAGGAGAAAAAGAATGACAATAACTCCAAGAAGAAAGAACCAAAGGGAAAGTGTTTCCACTATGGAATTGAAGGTCATTAGATGAGAAACTGTAAGAAGTATCTCGCTGAGCTGAAAAGGAAATGTAAATTTGATTTGCTTATACTTGAAGCTTGTATAGTGAAAGACGATATGTCATCATGTGTTTTAGATTTAGGAGCCACTAAAAATGTTTATTCTTCTATGTAGATACTTGAGTCGTCAAGGGAACTTGCTGATGGCGAGGTGACTATACGAGCTGGAAGTGGAGCGCTCGTTTCAGCTAGAGCAAGGGGAATAGCCCATTTATATTTTGGGAACAATTATCTTATTTTGAATGATGTTTATTTTATTTATGGACTTTCTAGAAACTTAGTTTCTTTATCTATGTTGCATGAACAATCTTTTGATATTTCTTCTAATAATAATGCGATAGTAATTTGGAAGAATGATTTCAAAATTTGTCAACCAGAAAATACAAATGAACTGTATATGCTCAAACCTAATGAACGAACACTAAATAACTTGGAATTATTTAAATTAGAAAAACTCCAAGGAAACAAAAGACAAAAGGTTTCAAATGAGGATGACACATATCTTTGGCATCTTAGACTTGGTCATATAGGACTAGAAAAAATAAACTTGTTAACAAAAGATGGACCTTTGAGAGAACTAAGAGTCAGAACTCTCCTGGTTTGTGAATCTTGTCTAGAAGGCAAAATGACCAAACGCTCTTTCTCAATGAAATGCAATAGAGCTAAAGAACCTTTGGAGCTTGTACACAGTGATGTCTGTGGTCCAATCAATGTACAAGCAAGAGGTGGATATGAGTACTTTCTCTCCTTTATTGACGATTACTCTAGATATGGTCATACTTACTTAATGCTTAGGAAATCTAAAACATTTGGTAAGTATCAAGAGTTCAAAGTTAAGGCTGACAAGCAATTAGGTAAGACTCTTAAAACACTTCGATCAGATTGAGGTGGTGAATATATGGATTATGAATTCAAAGATTTCATGCTAGGGCATGGTATTCTATCCCATCTCACAACACTTGGAATGCGACAACAAAATGGTGTTTCAGAAAGAAGAAACTTGTTCTTGTTGGACATGGTCAGATCTATGTTAAGCTACTCTTCACCTCCTCTCTCATTCTAGGGATATGCACTTCAAACGATGACTTAAATTTTGAATGTTGTCCCATCTAAAACCATAAACAAAATGCCACTTAAACTGTCAAATGGAAACAAACCTAGTTTGCGTCATTTCTTCATTTAGATTTGTCCTACTCATGTTCTTTGACTTTAATTAGGAAGCTTGATTCGAGGTCTGAACTATGCATTTTCGTGGGCTATGCTCCAGAAACAAGAGGCGGTTACTTTTATAGTCCCAAGGACCAAAAGTGTAACACCTTGGATAGCCAAGACTGTTACACTGTGTATTTTAAATATTGTTAGGCTCGCTAATCAAGTCATTTGGCCATAAACGTGCAACTAAGTGTGATTAACGGCTTAGGGTTAAAAATTATGGACGAAAGGAGTAGTATTTTCATTCAAACGTTAAGTGTGTACATGGGATCCCAAAATAAACGTTTACATGGTCTTTTATAGTTTCAAAAGGGTAAATAAAACTCAAAATTACAAACAGCCGACCTAAGTGGAAAAATAGGGTTTGACCCTAGTTCCTTTGACAATCCCCGACCGTGGTGGTCGAGCTACCGCATATGTACACATCGCCATCGAAGCTCTCCAACACATGGCTATTCGAGCTTCCCTTTCCCCTTTCCTGCACCACGTAGCACCTGTGATCCAAGGCTCAACAAGAAAACTTAAACTTGCTCATAAGTAGTCAATAATATTTCATAGAATTATAATAAGCATGCCTAACAGTAATAACCCTACTCATGCATGCACTTTATGCAAATAAGTGACTACACTTTCACATAGAGGCCCTTCGCCCTAAATAGATGACTAATAAGTCATACTGGGGCCATGCCTTAGGATATGGGACTAATAAGTCACCCCGGGGACCATTACCCTATCCTCCATGTAACTAGCCTTAGAGCTAGCCCAGCGTCCCTGGCGCTTAATTTGCCACGACCATTGGGTCAGACAAGTGTATAATGCGCTCCAGATTAGGCCTAACCACAACAACAAGCACTTATTGAGCAATTCCCGCCCTTGACTTATAAGTCAATGCTTTCGACCAACGCTCAGTGCTATTGCCGTCCTTGACTAATATGTCAAGCCTTTCTGAATCCGATAATGCAAATAGACATACATTATTTAGTAATTATCCAGATACAGAGCATTCGACATGTTTAATCAAACAATCACAAGCATAATCATAAGCATACACATTTATAGGGGACCAAGCCCTAATCAAATCAATATTCAACAATTGGGCCAAGCCCTAACCACGTACATCACGTATTGGGTGCAATTTTCTTACCTTTGGTCCGAGTGTAAGCAATTAGGCAAGAAAGCATGACTCCCAAGAACGATCCTCTCCCGTGCAATTAGTGGTAACCTAGTCACAACCAACAAATAACATTCTCATTACCATTCGATTCCATAATTCAACCCCTGGACCAATCCCGTGCTCTCGGGGCCTACAATTCCCCCACATGGGGTGGTGAAATCATCCCTCGAGCCCCTCAGCCTATTTCCTAAAAATCAAGGCCCTTGAAAATGACTTAGAGAAATGGCACAACTTTACAGGCGCCGCGACACCCAGCCAAGGCCCCCTGCCCTAAAACATTTCAGTGTCGCGACTTGGAAGAGCGACACCCTTAAGCGAACCCAAAAAATAATTGTGTTTTCCACCATTTTCTCCAAGCCACAACTCCAAAAATCTAACCCAAACTAGCCCCAAGGTCCCAAATGAGTCTAAAAATCTAAACAACGCATCATAAGTAGTACAAACACCTCAAAAACCAAACCAAATCTCTAACCCAAATCCAAACCCAACCAAAGCTTAAATATTTGCTAAATCTTAAACCACAACAGGAATTTACCAAGATAACAGAGCATCGCCTTACCTCAATGAAGAATCACACCCCCTAATTAAGACACTAAGCCCTATTAGGGTATTTGGGGCGTTAAAACTATCCCCTCCTTACAGAAATTTTGAGGAACCTGAATTGCTTGGGAAACTTATCCTGCATATTGGACTCTAACTCCTAGGTCTCCTCCTCAACCCTTATGTTCCTCCGTAATACCTTAACCAAAGGTATGGTTTTGTTCCTCAGGACCTTGTCCTTCCTGTCAAGTATTTGGACTGGTTGTTCCTTGTAGGAGAGATCTTCCTGCAACTCCAGATCTTCGTAACTCAACACATGAGTCATGTCTGACTCATACTTCTGAAGTATCGAAATATCAAATACATTGTGTACGACCGACAGTGCCAGAGGTAAGGCCAACCTATAGGCCACTTGACCAATCCTATCCAGGATCTCAAACGGTCCCACAAATCTAGGGCTCAGCTTGCCCTTCTTCCAAAATTTCCTCACCCCTTTCTATGGTGAGACTCTAAGGGAGATATAGTCTCCCACTTGTAACTCCACGTTCCTGCGCTTCACATCAGCATAACTTTTTTGTCTACTTTAAGAAGCGAACATCCGAGCTCTGATCTTCTCAATAGGCTCATTGGTCCTCTGATGTACCTCAGAACCCAAGTATCTCCTTTCTCCTGTCTCATCAAAATGATTGGGTTATCCACATTTCATACCATACAACATCTCATAAGGAGCCACCCAATGGTCGACTGATAGCTATTATTGTAGGCAAACAATATCAATGGTATACTTACTCCAGGACCCTTCAAAGTCCAGTACACAAGCTCACACATGTCCTCTAACGTCCTTTCAGATTGACCATCGGTTTGAGGATGATTGTAATACCCTACTACCCTAAAGTCGTTACCATGTGATTTCAAAACAAGCACTTAAATTGCTAATCGATGTATTATACCAAAAAGTGTGATTAATTTAAAGGAAAACTCATTTAAGTAAGATTTTGGTATAAAAGGTTTGACATTCATTTAAATCATAAAAATGTTACATTGGGATCCCAAAATATTGTTTACAACATATTTACAGCTCAAAATTCTTTATACAGTCGACCTAGGCGACAAAATAAGTCATTTACTCATCGTTCCTCAAAACTACCCAGTCGTGGTGACCAGAAAGGTCGAACATGTATGCATCGCTCCATGCCCTTCAACACATGGTTGATTGACCTTTTCCTTGCCCTTACCTGCACCATAGAGCACCCGTGAGCCGAGGCCCATCAAGAAAACTTCACATCATAACATATAATAATTTATTTCAACAAATGCATACTTAATAAAACACAACAAACAATCTATAAGTTTCTATCATAATTCACAACAGAGGCCTAAGTCGGCCAGGGTGCTTTTCCAGGTACCAAATTCACAGTCTTAGCCAAGTGGGTGAGTACGGTACCCTTAGAGGGTCTCACCCTGGCGCCCTGCATTGAATATGCTTAATGTCGATCCCAGCCTTTCCCGCTCCCAGCCCTAGCAAATCCCTGCCTTTGCCGCTCCCGACCTTTATCGTTCCCAACCTGTGCCAATCCCTGCCTTTGCTGCTCCCATCATTTGTCGATCCTTCACAAACACATGTATGACTTAATAATTACAAACAATTACACATAAATCTAGGAATAATATAAGCATAGATGATCGGGTCATGCCCTGCTCTACGGGCTTAGACAATTTTCTTACCTAAGTCTCGAGCTGACTGGAATTAGGCAAGCAAGCACGACTCCTGAGAATGATCCCCTCCCAAGCCCTAGCGGTAACCTAGTTACAACCCACAAATAACATTCTCAATCAACCTAAACAACTTATACGCCCAAAAACTCAGCCAAATCCTTAACCCCAAAACAAAACCCAACCAAAGTTTCACACTTTGATAAACCTTAAACCATGGAATAAATTCACAAAAAAAAAAGAGTATAAGCTTACCTTACTAAGGAACCATGCCCCTCATGCTGTTGTTAGTAAATTCCTAGATCCAATCCCCCTTCAATTCAAAGCTTTCCCCTTATAAAAGATCAAACTCCCCAAAACCGAGAGAGAGAGAGAGAGAGAGAGAGAGAGAGAAGGAGCTGAGAGTTTTTTATTTCCTAAATGTTCTGTTTCCTTCCCCTTTGTTCTGAGACATTCCCAGCTAACTAAGATACCCTTAGACAAAAAAGTTCAAAATGCCCCTTATCTCACTAGCTACTCTCTAAAGCTCACAAGGGAAAATCTTTCATTTGCCACATTCTCGCTAATTCCTCGAGTAGTTGTATAAATCCTTAATTAATCCCGGCACACCCAAATAATCGCTAAATAACTATCCATTACCTAGTAACCCCGAATATGTACTATGTTCACAAAATACCCCTAGGCTCACCTCGAGTCGGCTATTTAACCCCGTTGTGACTATTTTGCTAATCCGCTCACTAGGATCGTCTCAGACCACACATCTTAAATATATCCCCATAACACTAGGGTCTCACTCACAACATCAACATAATGCAAATACACCCTCAACGGGTCAAAAATTATAGATATGCCCCAATTTACTGAAATGGGCCGACATGCATATTTAATAAACATAAACATGCATATCTGGTCACATTACCACACAAATCATTAATATCGGATAATCACACATGTTCCACTAATCCCACCTATAATTTTGATTATGCCCTCCAGGCATAGTAATCAAGGCACTTAGCCTTAATAACAAATTCGAGACGTTGCAACTATCCCCTCCTTATCAAAATTTTGTCCTTTAAATTTATTAAAACGTCTGGGGACACTAATCCCGCAACACTGAGTGTAACGCCCTGGATAGCCAGGACCTCTACACTGTGTACTTATAAAGGTGCAGGACTTGCTAATCAAGTCATTAATTTAAAAATGTGTCACTAAACAAGTATGAGCTAGGGTTAAAGAGGTTTTGGTCTCAAAAGTTTCACTTTATATAATTAGATCACATAATAGTCAGGGTCGAAAACTTAGGCCACACCCTCTATTTACCCCACTGACTCTGGCCCGCTTAAACCGAGCTCAGTGCATATTAAGCTGTCCTCGGCTACCAGTGCCCAAGCCGCGCCCTGTGCGCTAGTGTAACCCTTGGCACTCTTAGGCCGTTGGTTCACTATTTACATGGCATAATACCATCCTTTCAATCATACACATTAGGGAACCCTTAGTCCCATTACAGATATACAACCAGGTGCAGTTTTCTTACCTTTAGTTTTTTACGTTCACTGACTACGAGCGACGCCCCTCAAGCATGATTTGTTCCCGAGCCCTAGCTTTAACACCTAGTCACTACCAAGGTATTGGGTTCCATTAATATTCATGTAAAGGTTTCCGGGTACAATACTACCTTTCGGGACATCGAATTCCACCAAGCACGGTGGGGGACTCGATCCCGAGCACCCTAGGCTAGACTCCCGCGCCTAAAATCCCCAAATGTTCAAGAATGCCCCAAAGGGCTGTAGCCCTTGAAGCCTAGTCGCAGCCCGCCCCTAAAATAGAACCAAGCCCCCTCCTAGAGAGCACACACGTGCCGCGGCCCTGCTAGAGAGAAGACTCCCTTTGGCCGTGCCTCCCTGGCTCCTTTGCATCCTAGGGCCGCAACGCCGCGGGTTTTCCCTTCGTGCCCAGAAAATTCACCATTCGTAGCATCTAAACCTCATCCAAAACCATCCCAAGCTCCCTAATTCAAAACCCATTAATCACAACACTTTTATCATGACTCTAACAACATATCCCAACAGAAATTTAGCCTAAAAACCTACAAAAATTTCATTTTGATTCTCTGAAACCCAGCAACTCTAAATACCAAAACCAGTCATGAAAAACTCAAATTTTAACCTCTGAATACGAATTGAAGCTTACCTCTTTTGCTGAGCCACCTTCTTGACGAATTGCTGAGCTAAAATCCTAGCTTCTCAGCTTAATTCAACCCTTGACCATCAAAACCACAAACTCCTTTAATACCCAGTCAAAACTCAAGTTTCAAATGCTTAGAGATATGATTAAACCCTTACCTTAATCTTGGTTGAGTTTCTTTAGCTGAGCACTGGATTTAACCTACAAGTTTCTAGCCCAAATCACTAAATTCCAACTGATTTATCTTGAATTTTCTGTGGTTTCTTGGGAGAGAAAAGAGAAGAGAAGAGAAGAGAGAGAGAGAGAGAGAGTCGGTTTGTGATTTGTTCCACTGTTTTCATTAATATAGTCTAATCCTAATCAGTTCAGTCAATCCCGAGGCTCGGGGTGCCAGAAATGTCCCCGAGGGCAAAACGGTAAATTTCCCCAATATTCCCGCCTAAGGTTTCTATCCTTAAATATATCTCCATACATTTATTTCCATAACCCTATAGTCTGAATAACTACCCGATACCTAAAATACCCCTGAATTATCCAAAGTCAAAAACTAAGCCCCGTTGTGACTTTTCCCGCAATCTAGCTCCCTAGGATCGCCTAAAGTCGCTCACTACAAATCTACCCACATAATAATGTGGTTCTCACAGATATAGTATTTAACCACATTTATATTCAAATGATCATACAAGCATGCATTGAATCAATAAATTCACTCATAAGTCAATTATGCCCTCCCAACACACTAATCAGGGCCCTTAAGCCATATTAGTGATTTTGGGTCGTTATACTAACTATAGCTTCAGACTCTAGTCCTTTAACTTGATATCTCTTTGTAACACCCTTGCTAGATTGACAGTCTAATTCCGTAAGACTTTATATCATTTGTCCAAAATCCCACTGGCATTTCCTTGCACAATAAATTCCACTAAAATTCCAGGGTCTCTTTGCCTAATCAGGATGAGTACTCAACACCCTTCCCTTAACATTGGCTCCAGTAACACCTTATGAGCCTCTACCCATGCTTGGGTAAGGCTAATTTGTGGGTCCTTAGCCTAATCCTTGTTGGTATCTCACACATCTATCAAATCTAGAGTCAAAACTCCCATTTCTTTCTCAAACTATCTTACCATTTTTAGTAAGCAATACTCGGAGAAGTACAAATTATCCAATCCTGGAACTTCACATTCCCATGATTGAATTTGCGAACTCTTATGTCCTTTCAATAAACCAGATACTCCTACCCTAACAATCCTTAATAACTTCATTGGCTTTCCGAATCGACTCTGAACCGGAACACCTCCTGTCCCTTATTTCAGTTCCCAGAATGAGTACTCCTTGTTTCCCCATCCCACAATATCTTATTTAGAGTCACTCTAGCCACCGACCGGCATTCATCATCGTGACAATCCACTCCAGGGACTGAATCTGCCTCAATATCTCAAAAACTTACACATTTGAGGTAAAATACTTAGATTCTGAGTTGTTCCTTCAAGTTATCAATCTATCTGAAGATAACCAATAATTCCAAATCCCAATCTCATACTCATTGCCCTCTATGACCCTTTTCAAAACCTTGAAACTAAAAGTTCTTAATCTGACACTATCAACTTCATTGTCCCACAGAGACGTACGGTCTCCCTTCGAACCAACGCATTCCTATGATAACTCACTCACACCAGCCAGAGTGTGCTAATCTAATATGTCAAGTCACCATTACTCACACCCATCATCTCACCTACCATTTGTGGTGATCAACCCTTACGATCCATAATTATATTCCTCAAAATTAAATAGAGTCATAATAGCCCTTTTGGCTTTTGTTTATCATTTCATACCTACAAAAAGATTAGGCAGCACACTCCAGGTTTACAAGTTTTAGGCCTTAATGCCCATTCGAACTTCTTAAATACAACAATCGTACAGGGTAGTGTAAGACTCATCCAGGATCTCCACCGCATTGCTAGCATCCATCGGATCACTCGTCCGATCCTCATATCTTAACCTGTCCATGATAAAATAGTAGGATTCTTAATCATTCCTACAAGATCTTTCTTCTGTATTTCACTGTTCATAGAAGTATATCAGCTAATTATCAATCACAGGTTCTATACCAACCTTGGTCATTACCTCACCTTAACCGTGGCTAACCGACATTACTGTCAACTTAAAGTCCCAGGTAGAGCATCTATGTTCTTATTTCTTTATCCACCGTGAAGAACGAACAATCACCTTTTCAATCTACACAAGGGCGCACCCAAATCCTTAATGCACCACACTATAACTCCACATTTTAAGCAAGGACAATGTCCTTCGCACTGTCCTCATGTACCAATCCATCACATGCATATTCTAGTACCATGACGTGTGAATCAACCCTTATTTTAACTTTTGGGAATCTGACATACAACTATCAATTCAAACAAACTTTAGGTTTCTACATTACTTTAGTGAAGAGTATGGAGATCCTCAAAGTTGTTTCAAGTAAAAGCCGATGGGTCTTACTGGTTCCCAATGCTTCAAACCCCCAAGGCATTCCTTTAGGAATTTCCTTATTGTTTCTATCTTAATTCATTCATACGCAATCCCATCACGTCCCATAATGCGACCGTGAACACACTCTGGAGAAATTGAAACTTATCCCTTATGGAACCTTACCTGTAACCCCACTTCCTTAGCCTTTGTAATATTAACGAAGTTGTTATTTGCGTTCCTCTTCCAACTGGAAGTAGTCCAAAACATTCTCGATTCATATGAATACAACTTGTCCAAATCATCTGTGTACTTTCTTCTTGTGTGATTTACGTGGGCTGCTGGAGCACTATTCAGTTAAAGAGCCTTCACTGAAGATCCATCACATCATACTTGATGCGAGAGGAAATTCTTGAAATGTCTCTTTCCTTGATCCTTAGCTGATAATAACCAGATCGAGGGTCAATTCTTGAGAGCATTGTCCTACCTTGCAATTGGGCTGAAGAATCGTTCATTCTTAACAATGGGTAGCTATCCTTAACAATTACTTTACTTGGTTATCCATACTCGATACACATTCTTGTAGACTTGGTCTTCTTCTTAACAAATAGTGTTGACCTGTCCCATGGTGAGATGCTCCATCTGATCAACCATTAAGTCAAATAACTTCTTCAATTGAACCTTTAATTCTTTCTGCTCAGCTAGTGTCATTCTTCATGATATTTCTGATACTAATTCTATTCTTGCCTTAATCCCGTAACACACTAAATTTCATAGTCACGACAGCAATCCTGTCGAATCCGTATAAACCTATCTGAGACTTCACTAACCGATCTAGTTTTCCCTCTGGTCTAACTGATATAATTCCTGGTGGTACCCACCAAAATAGCTAGGCATCTCGTGAACGCAAGAGGGTCCTTTCCTTTTAAACCTGGAAGTCACCATCCTCTCTTACAGTCCATGGTTGTCCCTTACTTGGCAAACTAATCCATACTTAGGATCATACCGAGATCCCCATATAACCATCTCACTCAATTATTACAGCTAACTTTCTACCTATAATACTCAGACCCATCTCCTGGAAATTACCAAATCTCCCCAGCAGACACAAGATCTCTAGCCCTATAGCGTAATAACCATACCGTATGTACTACATATCAATGTCTCCACTAGAAGATACGTAGCACCAGACTCAACCAATACAATATAAAAGAAAGAGAACTAGAAATCCAACTTGTCCTCTTCGAGGAACCAGCCTTGGTCTCTAACTGCATTAAGGCAGACACTCGAGCTGGAGTCGAGCTATCCGCACTCCTTGGTGCTCCCCTCTTCGATCTCGGGAAATCCCTCTTAAGGTGCCCAGCTATTCCACATAGAAGACATTCCTTCGCTCAACATTCTCCCAGATGGCATCTCATGCACCTGGCGCACACTAGCTAACTTCTCCAGACCTTGTTGCCACCTTGGCGGCCACCTTGAATACTATGACCCCTCTTATTAGGACCAGAAGTAGTAGAATTATCAGTGGTCTTTCTTTTCTAGTTACAAAGGTCTCCGCCCCGACTTGATCCTATGATTGGGGGTACCATTAACTGAGCTTCTTTCCCTACAACACTCTCGCTCCATATCTCACCTTCTGCATTTTCTATAGCAACGGTCGTCCCTACCGCCTAAGCATAGGTAGAAATCTCATGGACTGGAGTGATCCTAACTCTCTGGGCTACCCTAGGGTTCATTCCTTGAATAAATCATTCCTTCCAGGCCACATCCGTTGGCACCAAATCAAAAGCGAATTTGGCCAACCCATCAAATTCATTGAAATACTCCGTCACTATCTTACTACCTTGAACAAAATTCATAAACTCATTGGTCTTTGCAATTCGAACTGCGTCACAGTAGTACCTCTTGTTAAAAAATAGTCTGAATTTCTCCCAACCCATCATGACAACATTCATGGTCTGGGATACAACTTCCCACCACGTTTGGGTAGCCTCCCACAACATGTATGTGGCACAAGCCACTCTATCATTGCCTACAACTCCCATGTAGTCAAGGATGGAGGTAATCATGCCCATCCACTATTCAACTTTGAACGGATCCAAGCCTCCCTCAAAAATTGGTGGATAATTTTCTGGAAGCTTTCATATAGAAATTCCATATGTTCCAACCCTCTGGTAGAACCAAAACTTGTGTCATTGTTGCGAAACAAACAGGGCAGCGTTCCCTGATGGAAATCGCTTTCTCAACCACCTAATCTCTTCCTCTTGCTTTTGCAATCTTGCTTGCTTTTCTCAACCACCTAATGGAGGATTCTGGCCCCGACTATCATTTGCAACCCCAGTATTAACAATGTCTGGTCCAATCGACTTCCTTGGATACATTGCTTTTGAATCTGTCTGCACTCAATGACTTAACCTATTAGACATGATGATCATATCCGAAACTATTCCACCAGCGGGGCCAAACAACACAATAGCCACATACAATATGTATACCAAGACACAAGTTTAAAATATTCATGCATCAATTATCAAGCCTTACTACCACAAGATACATTTATATATATGTCATGCTCTTTATATCAACAAGCAGATAGGGCGATTCAAATAAGCAATTAAACAAATTTTCACTTAATACCAACCAACTCTGAGTCGAGCTTGTCTTTGGCGACGAGTGTACATGTCTGGTCAATCTCCAGCAACCATAAACCTTGCCTCGCTATGATAGCGAGTTGTAATGCCCTACTACCCTAGAGTCATTACCGTGTTATTTCAAAACATGCTATTAACTCGCCAATCGAAGTATTATACCGAAAAGTGTGTTTAATTAAAGTGAAGACTCGTTTAAGTAAGATTTTAGTGTAAAAGGTTGGATATTCATTTAAATCATAAAAGTGTTACATTGGGATTCCATAATATTGTTTAAAACATATTTACAAATGAAAAGTATTTATACAGTCGACCAAGGCGACACAATCATCCATTCACACAGCGTTCCTCAAAACTACCCCAGCCGTGTCGGCCAGGCAAGTCGAACACGTATGCACTGCTCCATGCCGTCCAACTCACGGTTGATCGACCTTTCCCTTGCCCTTAACTACACCATAGAGCACCTGTGAGACGAGGTTCAGTAAGAAAAATTCACATCAGATCATATAATAATTTATTTCAAAAAATGCATAACTAATAAAACACAACAAACAATCTATTATTTTTATCAGAATTCACAACAGCGGCTTAAGTTGGTCAGGGTGCATTACCAGGCACCAAATTTACGGTCTTAATCGAGTGGGTGAGTATGGCAACCTTAGAGGGTCTTGCCCTGGTGACCTATATTCAACATGCTTAATGTCAATCCCGGCCTTGGTGCTCCCGGCCCCTTCTGATCCTGGCCTTTGCCGCCCTCGCCCTTTGCTGTTCTCAGCCTGTACTGATCCCAGCCTTTGCCAGTCCCGGCCTTTGCCACTCCCAGTCTTTGCCAATCAGCCACAAACACATGTATGACATACTAATTACAAACAATTACACATAAATCTAGGTAGAATATAAGCGCAGATGATCGGGTCATGCCCTGCTCTACGGGCACACATAATTTTCTTATCTGAGTCCCATGCTGATAAGAATTAGGCAAGCAAGCACGACTCTTGATAACGCTCCTCTCCCAAGCCTTAGCGGTAACCTAGTCACAACCCACAAATAACATTCTTAACTATCCTAAACAACTTATACACCCAAAAACATAGTCAAATCCTTAACCCAAAGCGAAACCCAACCAAAGTTTAAAACTTTGCTAAGCCTTAAACCATGGAAGAAATTTACCAGAAAAACAGAGTATAAGCTTACCTTACTTAGGAACCACACCCCTTATGCTATTTCTATTAAATTCCTAGCTCCAATACCCCTTCCATTCCTAGCTTTTCCACTTCGCAAAGATCAAACTCCCCAAAACTACGAGAGAGAGAGACAGAGGGTAACGAGAAAGAGAGAGAAGGAGCTAAGAGTGTTTGATTTCCCAAATGTTTTGTTTCCTTCCCCTTTGTTCTAACAAGTTCCCAGCTAATGAAGACACCCTTAGACGTAAAAGTCCAAAATGCCCCTTAGCTCACTAGCTACTCTCCAAAACTCATAAGGGTGAATCCGTCATTTGCCACATTCCCGCTAATTCCTCGAGTAGTCTTATAAATCCCCAATTAATCTCGGCATACCCAAATAATAGTTAAATAACTACCCATTACTCGATATCCCCGAATACATGATACGTTCCAAAAATACCCCTAGGTTCACCCCAATCTAGGTATTTGACCCCGTTGTGACTATTCCGCTAATTTGCTCACTAGGATCGTCTCAGACCACACATCTCAAATATATCCCCATAACACTAAGGAATCACTCACAACATACATAACGCAAATATACCCTCAACGGGTCAAAAATTACAGATTCGCTGCAATTTACAGAAATGGGCCTACATGCATACTTAATACACATAACCATGCATATCTGGTCACATTACCACACAAATAATTAATATCACATAATCACACATTTGTTCCACTAATCCCACCTATAATTCTGATTATGCCCTCCAACCATAGTAATCAAGGCACTTAGCCTTAATAGAAAATTTGGGACGTTACAATGATAGGCGGTACTGAATTTCAACTGTGTGCCCATAGCCTTTTACAAAATTCCACAAAACTTGGAAGTAAAGGTAGGGTCCCGATTTGACATGATCGACCTAGAAGCCCTATGAAGGCGTACTATCTCTCTCGCTTAGAGATCTGCGTACTGGTCAACCGTATATGTCATCCTCACTGGTAAGAAGTGAGCTAATTTGGTGTATCGATCCATGATAACCCACACCGAATCATGTTGACCTACGGTCTTGGGTAACCCAACAACAAAACCCATTGTGATATCCTCCTATTTCCACTCTGGGATATCTAGAGGTTGTAGTAGCCTCGCTGGTCTCTGGTGCTCAGCCTTGACCTGTTGACATGTCAAGCACTTAGCCACATATTATATTACATCCATCTTCATCTCAGGCCACCAGTATAGCAATCTCAAATCCTAATACATCTTTGTGGTGCCTAGATACGAAGAGTACATGGTGGTATGAGATTCATTCAGAATCTCCAGTTTGATATCAGTGTCCAGCGGAACACAGATCCAACCCTTGTATCTCAGAAAACCCATATCTAACACTATATAGTCCCTAGCCACTCAAGCTAGGATGCCCCCTCTGATCCTTGTCAGCTGTGGATCCCTCAATTGACTTTCCTTTATCCTCTCCAATAGTTTAGACTATAGCGTGATGTTGGCCAACTGACCCACTACCAACTTTATTCTAGCTCTAGTCATATCCTCTGCCAACTCCTTGGATATCTCTCTCGCACTGTATAATAGCCCTGGACCCTTCTAGCTTAAAGCATCTACCACCATGTTGGCCTTTCTTGGGTGATATAGGATTTCACAGTCATAATCCTTTACCAACTCCAGCCAACGTCTTTGTCACATGTTCAGGTCTTTCTGCATGAAGAAGTACTTCAAGCTCTTGTGGTGAGTGTATATCTCACACTTTTCCCCATAAGGGCAATTCCTCCATACCTTTAATGCAAAGACCACTGCTACCAACTCTAGATCAAGTGGGATATCTCTATTCATACTCCATCAACTAACTTGATGCATAGGCAATCCCCTTCTCTGCTAGCATAAGAACAATCCATACCCAGAATCATGTCAAAGTCGGTCATAACCAACTCTATCAAGTCAAGTGACAACTCTCTACCATCCACAGTCACTGTCAATGCTCTGACCCATCTCCTAGAAAATACTAACTTCCCAGTGGGCAATAAGGTTCTAAACCCCACATCATAATAATCACATGACCTACACAATCAATAAATAATCCTACTAGCAACAAAAGAGTGTGTAGTGCCAGAATTAATCAAAACACTACAAGAGGTTCCAACACTAGAAAGCTAACCTGTCACTACTAAGGGACTAGCCTCAGCCTCTGCCTATGTCAATGTGAACACTCGAGCTGAGGTTGAGCTATCCACCTTTCATGGTTCTTTCTTTCTTGCTCTCGGCCAATCCTTTTTCAATTGTCCCACTATCCCACACAAGAAGCAAGCCTTCGCCCTACACTCTCCTAAATGGTGCCTCCTACATCTAGTGCACTGTGGAAAGGTCCTCCAGCCCTTGTTGCCACCTTGGCCACCTATCTGAATACCACGTCATCTCCTGTCAGAGCCTGGAGCTGAAAAGGCATGTGGAGCCTTCCTTTTTCTGATCACTGGGGCCTCCTCCCCTACCTAAACTCAAAAATGGAGGTCCCATATTCCTAGTGTCTCTCCTAGCAGCGTTCTCGTGCCAAATTTTATTCTCTACACCCTATGGAATAAGGGCCTTCTCTACCACCTATGCATATGTTGTCACCCCAGGCATGGTGATAATACGGACATCCCGGGCAATCTTAGGATGTAGCCCCTAAAGGAATTTTTCCCTCCTAATCCCATCAGTGGGTACCAAGTCTGCAGCAAACATGGATAACCTGTCAAATCTCATAGCATAATCTGACATTGGCATATTCCCCTAAAGTAGTTTACTGGACTCTTCATCTATTGTAGCCCTAACTGCATCGTTGTAATACTTTTCGTTGAACAAAGTTCTAAGCTCTTCCCAATCAAGGTTATTGACGTTCCTTGAATGGGATATCACCTCTGTAGCGTCTCAGAATTTTACTTAGCTAGATAGTAGTAGAATTAGTAGTAGCTTGTAGTATTTTAGTTTGTGTGGTTATTGGTTCAAGCCGGGATTTAATTGGAAACTCATAGTTATGGATTTTATAAGTTTAACCTATAGTTTAGAAATATTAATTTTAACATAAGGTTTGATTAATATTCTTGGTCGTGGAAATAATATTTATTTATAACCTAAGGTTTAGATAGAATAATTAAGAACGTGACACTTGGCACATGCATATTTATTAAGGATTTAAGCATTTTAAATGAATAAATTAATAAAGGACAGAGCTAGAAGCTCTAGAACCTTCTAGAAACTCTAGAACCTTCCAGCAGCTGTTAGGATCATGTTTTACTCAGTCAAAGTTGTTTTACCAATCTTCAAGTGTGCTGAAAATGTGGAAAAACGTGTTTAAAATATGAGTGCCGATATATCGCAGCTATAAGGGTCAATACATCGCCTAAGGTTGATACGGAAAACACGTCAACTTTGCATGAACGAAACCACGAAGGCTCGGGACATAGGGGCAGGCGATATATCGCCCATAGGGGGCGATATATCAACCCTTTGTCATGTTTTTGAAATTTCTTGCAACCGAATTAGAACAGTCCTCAACAACCTAGATTTGCTCCTGAACGTTTTTGACCGAGTCCTGGGCATTTGTTGAACATAAATTAAAATTGATTCAATTATTATTCATTTATTTATTCTTTTTAAAAGGGGTTAGTTTCACTCCTTGAACTCTATAAATAGGACATTTCATTCAGCCATTTCATTCATTATTCAAGCATTCTTCAAAGCCTCCAACCTGCTAAGTTTATTCTAGAGAGAAAACACTAGGGTTTTGGGATTAAAAAACTTTTCCATTGAAGCTTTTCTAAACACTTGGGAAGTAGGATAGAGTAATATTTCAGTATTGAAGTGTAGATAGAAGTTCTAGTCAATGAAAGGTACTCTTATCCTCATGTGTAGTTCATTGTAGTTCTTTTAATTTCTTCATTTTCTTTCAGATGCTAACTTGATTTGATGACTTTTGGTTAGGTGTTTAAGTTTCTTGAAACTTAAGGTTTTTCAGTAAGTTTCTATCTTGATGGTTTAAATCTCCTTTTTATCTCCATTTATTTAGAAACTTATGACACTTGCTGTTTGGTTTTTGGAGTTTTCCAATCCTGCTCTTGTCTCCAATATCTCGATTTTTTGTAAGGAAAATAGGTTAGATTCTATGTGCTATGATATGTTTATGTATATATGTATGTATACATTTTATGTTGTAGTCACTTGGGAAATGCAGTTTCTTAGATAGCAAATAAATCCCAAGATTTTTATCATTAACGTAGATTACAGTTATGATTAAACCTACCTCGATTAGTAGACAGAGGACCTAGATGGTTTATCATATACTATTTTGTGATATAACCTACCTCGATTAGTAGACAAAGGACCTATATGGTTTATCACATACCATGGTAATGAGTTAATGGCCATTTATATTGTAGTCCTATGTTTATATGATATATGTTTTTATGTTATATGTTTTATAGTATATTTTGTTAGTCTTATGATTTATGTTGTTTTAGTAGATTTTCCTTCCTGGCCATTAGGCTCATTCCTTTTATTTTAGATGGTGCAGGAAAATAGCTTGGAATGCGAGATGGATTCATGGAAACTTTGGCATGTGTATTGGGAGACGACGAAATGAATAGACTGTTGGAAAAGATCGATGATGAAGTTTATATTTTTTAGTCTTTTCAATTTATGTATTTATTTTTCCGCATTTAGTGTTTAAACAAATAATTAAAGGTTTATGTTTTCTTTATGTTTTTATGTAATAACAATGAGATCTCGTATTTTGGATTTTTATAATAAAGTTATATTATTTTATGCATGTCTTCCAAAATAGTAGCTATGTCTTAGTAGTTTTTAATTGTCCGAGGTCTTAGAATTAGTTGGGGCGTTACAACCTCCCACCAAATTCGGGCATCCTCCCAAAACATGTATGTGGCACAATCCACTCTCTCATTACCAACCAACCTCATAAAATCCAGGATGGTGGTAACAAAATTCATCTATTGTTCGGCCTTAGCTGGATCTGTATTGCCCTCAAAGACTAGAGGGTGCTGCTTCCTGAACCTTATATAAAGAGGTTAACATCTGCTCCCAGCCTCAGGCGGCTAATCTACTGTCGGCACCAACATAGGCAGTACCTCTGACTGAATGTTCTCTCCAGGAACCTCTTGCTGTCTCAGGAGGTGGATCTCTTCTTCCTGCCTCATTAATCTGGCTTGCATACCAGCAAGCACTTGCTGCCAGTTCTCAAGAGCTGGCAGAGGGGTTTGACCTTGACTATCATTCTAGCCCTGTCTATCATTTTGGCCCTGTTCTTCCTGATCAACTGATGAATCTGTCTGCCCTGGAAGCATAATTCCAAGATTGTACTTTGATGCATCAATCATTTCGACTAGTTAGGTAGTAATAACTAAAACTCTTGTTGCCCTACGATCCAAGGCCGAACAAAAAAACATTCACATTCCATAGTCATGCTAATAAGCATGTTGATTCATATTCATATCCAAACATGGTGCTAATAAGCACTTCCTAACATTTATAAACAAGTAACGATGCTAATAAGCATTGTCCAAGCATACATGTATCTATACATCGCTAATGAGCAGGTCCTAACCTAAATGTCAACATAACAATGCTAATAAGTGTTTCCTTTGCGTTCACAAGCAATGTAGTGCTAATAAGCACGTCCTTATAAATAATTCAATAGTCAAGGGCTAGGCCCTATCAGAATATCTCATGCTTCCTAATAAGGCAGGATGGTAAGGCATTTATATTCTATTTAAGTAGTTAAACACATAACCACATAAATAGTTACCAAACCCTAAGTCGAGCTTTTCTTTTGTGGCGAGTGTACATGCCCAACTTTTCTTCAAAAACCCTTATCCTTGGCATGCTCTGATACCAAGCTGTAATGCCCTAGATAGCAAAGAATGCTACACTGTGTATTTTAAGTAGAGTTAGGCTCACTAATTAAGTCATTTGGCCATAAACGTGCAACTAAGTGTGATTAACAACTTAGGGTTAAAAATTATGGACGAAAGGAATAGTTTTTCATTAAAATGTTTGCAAGGTCGTTTACAGTTTCAAACGGTTAATTATAACTCCAAAGTTATAAATAGCCGACCTAAGCGACAAGATAGGGTTTGACTATAGTTCTTCTGAGAAACTCCGGCCGTGGTGGTCAATTAGTTGCATATGTACACGTCGCCACCGAAGCTCTCTAACTCATGGATTGTTTAGCTTCCCTTTCCTCTTACCGTCACCACATAGCACCCGTGAGCCAAGGCTCAGCAAGAAAATTTAAACATGCTCATAAGTAGTCAATAATATATCATAGAATCATAATAAGCATGCCTTGTAGTAATAACCACTTTGATGAATGCATTCTATGTAAATAAGTAGCTACACTGTCACACAGGGTCCACTGCCCTATCTAGAAGACTAATAGGTCATATCGGGCCCATTCCCTAGGATATGGGACTAATAAGTCACCCCGGGGCCAATTGCCCTATACTCTGTGTAACCAGCCTTAGAGCTAGCCCAGTGTACTTGGTGCTTAATTTTCCACGATCAATGGGTCAGACAAGCGTATAATGCACTCCTGATTAAGCCTAACCACAATGACCAATGCTCAACTCTATTGCCACCCTTGACTTATAAGTCAATGCTTTCGACCAGCACTCAGCGCTATTGCCATCCTTGACTCATAAGTAAAGCCTTTCTCAATCAAATAATGTGAACATCCATACATTATTTAGCAATTATCCAGATACAGAGTGTTCAACATGTTTAATCAAACCATCATAAGCATATTCATAATCATGCACATTTACAGGGGCCCAAGCCCTAATCAAATCTATATTCAACAACCGGACCAAGCCCTAATCACGTACATCACGTATTGGGTGCAATTTTCTTACCTTTGGTCTTAGTGTAAGCAATTAGGCAAGCAAGCATGACTCCCTAGAACGATCCTCTTTCAAGCCCTAGCGATAACCTAGTTACAATGCATAAATAACGTTCTCATTAACATTTGATTCCATAATTGAACCCTGGGACCAATCCCGTTCTCTGAGGACCTCCCATTTCTCCACACAGGGTGGTGAAATCGCCCCCCGAGCACCTGGGCCTATGCCCTAAAAATACAAATATAAGGCCCCTGAAAATGGCGTAGCACTGCGGCACAGACTTTTAGGCGTTGTGGCACTTAGCCAGGGTCCCCTTCTCTGGAACACTCTAGCACCGCGACTAGGTAAAATAGTGTTGCGACGCCCTTACATGAACCCAGAAAATTCTAGGTTTTTCCACCATTTTCTGCAAGCCACAACTCACAAAATCGCACCCCCAAACTTGCACCAAGGTCCCAAATGAGTCTAAAACACTAAACAACAAATCATAAGCAGTACAAACACCTCAAAAACCAAAAAAAAATCTCTAACCCAACCAAAGCTTAAAATTTGCTAAAACTTAAACCACAACATGAATTTACCAAGATAATAGAGCATCACCTTACCTCAATGAAGAATCACGCCCGTTATGCTGCTGTTAGTCAATTCCTAGCTTCAATCCCCTTTAATTCCCAGCTTTTCTCCTTAACAAAGATCAAAACTCCCAAAGTTTCAAGAGACAGAGAGAGAGGGAAAGAGTTGTTCTAAGTGTTTTGTTTTGTGTTCTTTGATCTGAGGGGTTTCAAGTGACTAGGTCACTCCAATTTGGCAAAAGAACAAGCTACTCCTAGCTAAATTCTTACTCATCAAGGGCCCCCAAGGGTGAATCCGTCTTTGGCCACTTTTCCCCATTAATCATAATTTGTAGAGTCCCAGAATATTTACTTAGCTAGCTAGGTAGTTGTAGTAGCAGCAGCAGCAGCAGTAGTAGTAGTAGTAGTAGTAGTAGTAGTAGTAGTAGTAGTTAGTATTAGTTGGTAGTATGTTAGATTCTGTGGATTTTGGTTCAAAACAGGACTTAGTTGGAAACTCGTAGCAATAGTTATGGATTTTATAAGTTTAACCTATAGTTTAGAAATATTAATTATAACATAAGGTTTGATTAATATTGCTGGTCTTAGATATATTATTATTTTAACCTAAGGTTTAGATAGAGCCAATAAGAGCATGACACTTGTCATAATTATGCTTATTCGAGGATTTAAGCAGATTAAATGGATAATTCAATAATAGAAGAATCGAGAAGCTCTAGACTCTTCCAGAAAATGTTAGGATCGAATTATGACTTAGTCAAAGCTATTATCCAATTCAATTTATGCTAAAAAAGTGTAATTACGTGTTTAATATATTCACGTCTGCCGATATATCGCCTAACGAAAGATCCGAAAAACACGTCGATTTTGTACAAATGAAACCTCAATCACTTCGGACATAGGGCCAGGCGATATATCACCTAGGGTGGGCAATATATCAGCCCTAGGACCATATTTTCAAACTTCGTAGAATCCGAGCTTGATTCTTTCCTTAACCTCTTGACTTGCCTCTTAACGATTTTGACCAAGTTTTGAGCACCTGTTGAACGAATATTCAAATATTTCTTATTTGATATTCATTATTTGATTCAAGCTATTAGGAGATATTTTTCACTCCTTGAACTCTATAAATAGGACCTAGTACTCATCAATTTTCTTCATTCTTCAAGCTGTGTTCAGAGCCTTTAAGCTGCTGGGGTTTCTATTGAGAGATACACTTGGGTTTTGGGATAAAAGCTTTATCATCTTAAGCTTTATAAACACTTGGGTAGTGAGATAAAGTGTGTTTTCGATATTGAGGTGTAGTTCAGTTATAGTTCATCCAAGTAATGTTATTCATAAGTTGCATTCTCTATGATTCCTTAGTTTTCCTTAAGTTTCTTTCAGATCCTAAGTTATGTTTATGGTTTTGTGGTTAGGTGTTTATGTTCTTAAACATTAAGGTTCTCGGTAAGTTTCCCTCTTTGATGGTTTAGATTCCTTTCATCTTCTTTTCTATAGATACTCATATGTTTTTATGTTGGTCTTAGGAGTGTTCCAAATCCCATCCTTGTTCTCAAATATCCCGGTGTTGGTAAGGAAAACAAGATAGATTTTATGTGCTTACATGCTATGATATGTATATGTTTATGTTATGATATGTATATGTACAGTATGTCTTATAGTCCTTGGGCATATGACTTGTTAAGATAACAAGCCCCAAGAATGGATGATTGGCCATATGACAAGCTTAGATAAGGAAGCCCCAAGAAGTTATATTGGGCATATGACTTGTTTAGCTAACAAGCCCCAATAGTTTCTATTGGCCATTAATGTTGTAGACATATGTGGTATATGTTTACAGTCATATGTTTTATAGTATATGAATATGATGTAGTCTTATGTTTATGATATATGTTGTATGTTGACAGTAGATTTTCCTTACTAGGCATTAGGCTTACTCCTTTATTTTTAGCTTGATGCAGGAGAATGAATATGGAAGGTGGAAGGATTCTTGGAAGCTTGGCTTGTGTGTTAAGGATGAATAGATTGAATGGACTGCGTGTCGATCCAGGATGACGCTATTTATTTTTAGTTTTTTAAATCATGTTTTGATGTATTTCTGCATTTAGTATTTTAACAATTAAAGTTTATGTTTTTTTTTGTTTTACAAACAATGGGATCCCATACCATATTTACATCTTATTTTGTAATTTGCACAATATTTATTTTGGGTTTTCAATAAAGTTATGATTATTTTCTTATGTATGTTTTCCTAAAAATAGTAACTATGTCTAGTAGTTTAATGATCCACGGTCTTAGAAATAGTTGGGTCGTTACATAATTAACATCTCATAAATTCATTTTGTCTCAATATCCTCAAATAGTCACTAAATAATTTCCCATCAACAGATAAATCCTATTAATACGCTAAATTACCAAAATACCCCTAGGCTCTAGGTATTTGACCCCGTTATGACTAACTTGCTTCCTAGGATTGCCTCGTGCGGAATAACTCAAATATATCCACATAATGATGTGGTCTCAAAATATAATGTATATATAATCAAATATGCCCTCAACAAGCCAAAATTACAAAAATACCCTTCTAATAAGAAACGTGCCTACAAGCATGCTTAATACACCTAGCACACGCAAATATAGTCATTTTATAATATAACTCACATAATTCATATAATCATGCATATCATCACATAATAATGTAATTAAATCAATTATTGACCTCCTTGTCCCGTAATAAAGGCACTAAGCCTTATTAATGAAATTGGGGCGTTATGAGATATGGTAGATGGACATCAAGACAACCTTCCTTAATGGCTATCTTGATGAATGTATCTATATGGTACAACTAGAAGGGTTCATCAAGAATGGGGAAGATCAAAAGGTGTGTACGTTTCTGAAATCCATTTATGGATTAAAGCAAGCATCTAGATCATGGAATATTGCCTTTGATGAAACAAATAAACATATGGCTTCGAATAGAATGTCGATGAAGCATATGTATATAAATATATCAAATGAAAATTTGTTGTTTTCCTAGTATTTTACGTGGATGAAATTCTCCTCATTCGCAATGATGTAAAGACACTGTCAAATGTAAAGAAGTGGTTAGCTGAAAAGTTCCAAATGAAAGATTTGGGAGAGGTGAGCTATGTTCTAGGAATCAAAATCCTAAGGGATTGGAAGAGCAAGCTTTTGGCACATTCTCAAGCTAATTATATAGATAAGGTGCTTGAAAGGTTCCCTATGGAGAATTCAAAGAAAGGTCAGCTATAGACCAGACATGAAATTACTTTTTCTAAAGAGAAATGTCCAAAGACACCTCAAGAGGAAGAGGACATGAGAAATTATCCCTATGCTTCAGAAGTTGGGAGTCTTATGTATGCTATGTTGTGTACTAGGCCCGACATATGCTATGCAGTAGGGATTGTGAGTCATTATCAATCAAGTTCTGGTTTGAAACATTGGATTGCAGTAAAACACATTCATATATATATATATATTATAATTATTTTCATATATATATATATATATCTCACGAGGCTAAGCACCTATTTTGCACATGGCCAGGCGCCTATTGAGGTTGTCTAGGCTAAGCATCTATTCGAACATGGCTAGGTGCCTATTAAAGCTCACGAGTCTAGGCTCCTATTTTGCAAAAGGCCAGGCGCCTAGTGAGGTTGGGTATAATACCTTCCGAGTGGTTGATGGGATTTATCTTGCCAAGCACTTTTTTTTCCTTCTTTCCGATACACTTTGACAATTTAAATTGACAGTGGCAGTATGTAAGTCACATAAGTGTCCTTGCATATAAGAGATGCAATATATAAGATAGGTGCTTTAAGTTAGTGATAATATGCAATCTGCAAGGTTAGGCACAATGTCATTGTCATGTTACATCTTGGGGTCAGCTAGGTGACCTCTTTCGACCCTACCAAGATAAATTACATCTATGGGAGGCAACTATAGTGAAACTTTTGATTCCTTATGAGGCATAACTCAAATAAAGAAAAACTAATAGTACTTTGTGGAGGCTAATTGAGGTGACTTCTTTGGTTTGTAAGCGAAATAAATAAAGGGAGTCTTATCGGAGGCTATCCTTGATGAATTCCACTAGCTTCTTCTGGAGTCTTCTTGTAGACCTCTTCCAATCTCCAACTTGATCAGTGACTCCTCTATCACAATGATCTCTTCTACACAGAGTCTCCAGACATATTGATAGAAGTGGAATTGGAAGGAGGTTTTCTTCCCCCAACATGCAAGTTCTCATGGCCCTCTTCCACATGTATATTCTTTCGTGCTCTTTCAAAGAAGTCATCTGAGTTTGTATCCTCTCTATTGAGAATGTTATCCCATAACTTGCTCCCTGGACGAATTTTGGCTATGATAACCATCTTGAGCTCTACTTTAGTTGAACTTCCCACCTTAGCTGTTTTGATATTGAATCTATAAATATAGCTCTTCAGGGTTTTTCTTTCACCTTGTTTTATGTTATTGAGGCTGTTACTCAGGATAACGTAATCACAGACCGCGTGTTGTTGCTGAAGAAATTCTCCAGATAACTGCTGACATGACCTGATGGTTCCTGGCCTTAACCTCTTGAACCACTTTTATGCAACTACTTTGAGTGTAGCGGTGAAACAATCGCACCTTACTCTATTGTTGACCCCAGTAAATTCATCAAGTCATTGAATGTGTCTAAGTGATACTTAGGGTCTGTATTGACCTCGTACATAGTCATGTGAGGCTCCTTGAAGTTGGTAGGGAGTTAATCAACTTGGATTTCCCCTGTGAAGGGAGACTTGTAGTCAAACTCATCATCACCTCCGCATGCCCCCAGATGCAGTGACCATTTTTCTTCAAAGGATTTAGTTTCGGTGTCCAGTTCCCTTCTCCTTTTGTTCAAGGACACGTAGGTTCTCAGGGTGAACCCCTTGCTTTGGTTGTATCCTCTGGGGAAGCTGGGAGGGGTTTACCTTAGACCCTCTCTAGTTAAGCTTTTCTCTAATGTCAAGTGGAGCTCTTTTGGAGGCGGTCTTGGGTACGCACCTCCCGTGGGTGGGGTTCACGCCATGTTGAAATGTTGGCATAAAATCTTCCTTGCATCTCGGGTGAGGGTATCGCTAGTGGAGAGTTGTGTTTTCCCACTGTCCACGGGTATGGTGGTTTCTCCTTGTACATGTTTCCTCTCTTTATGCTTAGAGAGAGGAGTATCAAAGTTTCTATGTAACAAGTCGTTGAGTATCTCTTGCATGCTCTCCACGGTAGCCTCTAACCTTTTCTTTTTCAAGTACAGGTCACATATTTCACCTTCATAGAGACGAGTTTGAAAACTTGAACTCACTGAGTGTACTTGTGGGCGCTTACTACATCTCTGTTAAGAGGGACTCAAGTTCTGGTGGTTCAAACTTGGGGCCACCAGTGGAAGTGGCGGAAGGTGAGTTGTACGATCCTTCGTTTGAGCTGTGGGATATGCTACAAGGTCCAATGTAGGATGAATAGCAAAGGATCATACTTTTTCATCTTTGACATTGTCTCTGGGAAGCTCCGACATACCTCCATTTTTCGGCAGGGGAGGATCCCTCATGGACGCCCTTATCTAGGTTCCCTCTAGATGAACCTCCAATTCTTGGTGGTCTTGTAGGTGTTTTGAACGCTTTGGCATGCTTCCTTACTGAAATTAATTGAGGAACTACTGTTTATTAGTTGTTCTTCCCGTAGACGGTGCCAAATTGTTGACGGTGAGAACTTGTCAATGATGTTAGGTAGGAAAACTCAAAGGTCAATAAAAAATTGCTGAACTTAGAAAGAATTTAGAAAAAACTTGAAGAAGAAAAGTCTTGAACTACAACAAAGTAAATGCTCGTGTATTGCTCTATAGCCTCAGTATATAATGAATTTTCCAGCCCCCTAAGTTGGAGAGATGAGGACCTATTTATAGATGAGTTGTAATGGCGCCTGATACATCTTCGTCCCCGAGGACAAAAAGGTACGTGGGTACATATTCAGCACAGTGGTGCAGGACGTAGTGGTGCAAGAAGTAGTGTTGTCAGCTCTGGTACATGTTCAGGGGTGCTCAGGTAGCGCTTCCACTCTTTGTATGGGTTCGTACCAACACTACATGCCAGAAACAAATGTCAGAGTCATGCCTTTGTCTTCCTTAGGGTCGGACATCCCATACCCGTACGTGTACCACGTACCTGTTTGTCTTTCTAACATTTCCAAGATACATCTTTTCTCCAAACTTCTTTATATTCTACTAAGTGCTGAGTGACTTAATGATTCCTCAATTGAGGGGGGGGGGGGGGGGGGGGTCTCCTTGACACGTAGAAGGGTGTCAGGCCTTGCATAACAATACCCTTATTTGTAATGGCATACTTTTGGGCTCGATGTAAGCTCCATAACTCATTGGCGGCATCTGGGCATGCACATCTGCGACCCTTGGCATACCCCCATACATCACAAAGCGACCCTTAACGAATGTTCTACGCGAGGCTCGCAAGCCTCCTTGGTGTGCACTTACGGTACCCTTCGGCATACCCATAGACCTTGCATAGTGAGACCCTTAACGGGTGTACCTTGCATCTCAACAGGAGGTCCACAAGTTTTCTTGGCGTGCACTCGTGCGATCCTTCAGTGTATCCCCAGTGCTCGCATAGTGTGACCCTTGATAGATGTTCGATGCAAGGCTCGGAAGCATCCTTGGCCCGCACTTGTGCATCATCTACAACCCTTTGGAGCACCCTAAGGAAACTCGAGATGGGCCTTGCATAGTAATGACCTTGTGTCTTGACATGTGAGCAAGGAAATTTGAAACGAGCCCCACATAGCAAGGCCCTTGTATCTCGGCATCTAGATGTCCAAGGAGGCCCTTCTTAGGGTCCCTCTTTAGAGACTTTTTTATATTGTTGACTAACTTAGCGGCTTGGCACAGGGTTCTTGAAAGGATAATCTCCCATATTCACAGATGCTTTAAGGGATAATTCCCATATTTACAACATAGAGGCTCTCTTTGCGTAGACACAAAGACATGCATGAAACATGTTTTCCGTGATTATCTAAGAGCCTTGGACACCAGTTGCAGTCTTTACTTGGTGTGGAATTTTGACATCCAAACTCACATCTCCCTTTTCTCTTGTTAGATGATTTAATATATGGCACATGCGTATGCTTGATCGTCCCATCAACATGACATGGGCGCTTATACAATCTGATAGACCTCGGTTGGATTGCAGGAACTGTAGCTATGTCTTTGTACCTAGGTCATGATTATGAACTAGGTTAAAGTCTTTTGCAACCAACGTGTTATCCAACCTACCCAAGTTAACCCAGAGTAGTGCGAGACAGCCTGTCCTGGTGATAGCTCTCGCTATTTTTGATTAATTAGGTTTTCTACTTCTCTCTTCTGAATCCCTGCTTGGAGAAAACTCATTTTCTTTGCCACTTCTAGTTATCTAACTTGTCGTGGCGAACTTCTTATTTTCAAACACTAAACCCCATCAATTGGGCGTACTTGTAAAGAAAATCTTCCCATTCTTGAAGGGTATGAAGGACTTTGTCTACAATATCTTCTTTTGATAATTTTTGTGGATCTTCATTGAAAAATTTAACTTGTTTTGGTGCTGCAAAGATGTCAATTTCCATATCTTCAGTGTTTTCTTGATCTTAAATCCCTGAATACATAACATCTTCATTAGTGATGATGAAAGTATGAAAATGATTTAATTAGTATGAAAGTCGTGATTTGTTCGATTTCATATTGCTTAATATTGAAGTTTAGGATATCTTTGATGTATTATTTTTTATCAATTGTCAGATTTTCCTGTTAAAAAATTAATTTTTTTTTAGTAAAAGGACTATTATAAAATTAATCTTGTAATTGCCAAAACGTTATATTTTACTTTTCAATTGCAATATTCATATTATTAATAATGGTTTATTTAAATTTGGCAAAATTGAAAAGATTAAATTTGTGGTGAAAAAATGTACATGGGCCAAATAACATATATTTGAAAATGTTACTTCTTTGGCCCAATGTTTGTCTTTCCCTCCTATACATTTGAGATTTCAGTTTCGATGGGAAATGAAAAGTGTAAAACTACAGATAATGTTACTAACAACAATCCTTATATATAGAGTATGGGTACTAATTAACCATATCCAATCTTATATTAGTTGTCATAGTATACAAAAAATGTAAATCAGAGTCTAATTACTTTGGGTGTGTAATTTTTATTCGATATTACTAATAACAAAAGGGTGAGTCATGCCACGTATGCCCAAATTATGCATAGAGAAATAAGAATTCGAGTACGAAGTAAGTTCAATATAAATGTTCAATCACATCAAGTACATAACATACTTATTTCCTTGACAAGTATATACATCGATTACCCAAAACAAGTGTTTTAGGTAAATTTACTACCTAATACGAGTGCATACTTAATATAAATAAAACAATGCATTCACGGGACACTTGCATGATATGAAATTTAACATAATGAGGGCATAATGTATATGGAGCTTATAAAAAAAAGCATGATATTGTGAAATATCAGTCAAGCACTATGACCTCCGTCTTATTCCCTAACTCATTAGCTTCCACACATAACTCACTGCTAATGGTCTCTTGGCACTTCACCGTAGTCTCTAGATGATCCATAATTTGGTGATGTTTAAAAAGGAAAGACTTAATGTCCATTAACCCTTAATGTCAAAGATTTCTTAGCAGCAACATTTTTTAAAGTGGAAAGCTCTCAATCTAAAGATCATTCTTCATACAATTTTTGCACTTACCACATAACCCAGGCTTACTTTTGGGTTTTTATTCCAATTGTCACTTAGCAACACCGTGGCAAGCCTATTCACTAAGGAAGGAGTAGTGTGGGTTGTTGTTCCAGTGTTCTTAGTGGATAGAGGTGCAGTGGGAGTTGACTCAACATGGAAATGAATTGGAAATTGATGGGTTGGTGAATCAAGATCTATTTTCACTATGAACTCCTCTGGGAATAGATTAATGCATAAGTTAGAGGATGACATGTTTCTCTAATGGTTAAGTGCATAAAACTAGGGTACAAGGCGAGGGATTGGGGTGGCGGGTTTCACTGAGCGGGAGTGTTATATATACTGCAAGTGAGTGGTTGTTAATTCTCATCAAAACTTCCCGCGAAAAAAATGTTGCTTAAGGATGCTATATTCACCCTTAACGAAAATGTGTAACACTAAATATAAATCTTAAACAAAACTAGAGTTTCATGATTACAAATCGAAAGTGGCATAATCTCATGTTTCAAGAAAAGAATATGTACAGTGAGGGTCAATGTTACCTTGAAGTCATTGTGGTCCCATGCTATATGTAACGCCCTACTTCCTTAGAGCCGTTACTAAGTGAGTTTTAAACGTGCAGTTAACTTGCTAATCGAGGTTTTTAGGTCGAAAGTGTAATTAAATCATAAACAGTGAAATAAACTTTGAAAAACAATTCCATTTACTACAAAACGTTGAGTGTTTGACACCTGGGATCCCAAGATACTGTTTAGAAATATTTACAACATATAATTTACAAGTTTGAGTCGACTAGAGGACAAAATCTAAGTTTTAATACAACCATCTCCCAAAACCACTGGCCGTGGCAGCCAGGCAGACCAAACATGTACACGCCGCTTCACGCTCTCCATACACATGGTTGGTTGGCTTTCCTCTCGCCCTTACCTGCACCACAGAGCACTCATAAGCCGAAGCCCAGCAAGAAAACCCTCACAAGCAGATAACAAATACACAACAAACACTTAGCATATAATCAGGCCACCAATAGGCTAAACACATACGGCCATGCCGTCTTAGGCGCTTTACCAGGCCCTTGGTTCGCGGTCCACACCGTGAGGATATCCCAGGTATCCTTTCGGGTCTCACCCTGGCAACTTGCACCCCACGTGCTCAACGCTGCTCCCGGCCCCTTGCCGTACTTGGCCTAGCACTCAACGTGCCCAACGCCGTTCCCAGCCCTTGCCGATCACGGCCTACGCCGTTCCCAGCTCTTGCCGAACATTCACATAATCGTATTCATAGTATAACAAACATACACTGAATACATAAATTCAATCAAAGGGCTATGCCCTGCAATTCAAACATATTGGGCTCAGCCTTGCATACAAGCTCTGTGGAAACAATGGTTTTCTTACCTGTATCCCGAGCTTCCGATGCCCCAAAGTCGCGAGCACGGTCCTCTAACCCGAGCCTCTCCAAAGACCTAGTCATAACACATATAAAACATCCTTTATTACTAATCAATCCAAAACCACTTCCCGGGACCAATCCCACACTCTCGGAATCCCCAAATTCCTAAAACAATTCATCGGAAATATCCCCCGAGGCCCCGGTGCAAAAGCTCAAAATTGCAAAATTTCTATGCCCTCAAATTGGCCTAGCGTCGTGGCGCCCAGCAAGTCAGAGAACTTTCCCTTGCCCAGAAATAGCCTCGTACCGCGGCGCTCCTTCGCGAACCCAGATTTCTGGGTTTTTCCCTGCGTTTTCCCCGAGCTAAAATCACTCCAAATCACCCCAAGCAAGTACCTAAGCCCCAAAATCAATTCAAAACCCCACATAGACCATCTAACAACACAGAAACATCAATAATAAACCCAAACACACAATCAAATCCCCAATTCACCAATTGGCTTGAAACTTCACGAAACTTAAACTAACAAACCAGAAACTTGAATCACAGCAGCTAATACATAACAGAGATGCATAAAACCCTTACCTCAAGTAGAAATTCGCCCCTGAGCCTTCTTCAAGTCCAACTCCAAGCAAATCCCTCTTATTCCCAAACTGAACCTAGGCAAGTTTCATTCCCAAAAATCCACCAACACAGCCACACAATTCAATTCTCAAACCATGATATTCGTAGCTGAATTCCACAACATAATCACATAAAATTCCCTTACCTCAATCCACTGAGTAATCCTCCAAGTTCCCTTAGCTTAAGTTCTCTTCTTGATCCTAAGAGGTTTGCCCTTAGTTTTCCCCTTTCTCCTCTAGGTTTCCTTTCATTTTCAGCAAGAACAAGATAATGCCTAAGTGTAAAACGTGGATGACTCTTTTCCCTCAGCTGAAGGTTCTTTACCTTGCCAAATTACTATCCTATCCTCCCAAAGTTATCTCCTCCTAACTAAACCTCAAGGGCACTCTTTTCCTTTCACTTATTTTGCAATTCTATCATTTCTTCCACCTAAACTTGTTACTCCCAGCAGTTACTAATGGTTACCCAGGTCACTCTATCACCAATAACCATTAACCACAAACTCACAACCCAACTCATGAAATTTCCCCAAAGTACCCCTAGGCTCCTCCCGTGCCGGGTATAGAACCCCGTTGTGACTTTTGAGTTATCTAGCTCTCTAGGACCATCTCGGCACGTGCATCACATTAATATCACCACACCCATGTGGTACAAACCACATAATACAATTATCATATTTATGCCCTCAACGGGCTAAAATTACCAATTTACCCCTATCATGCAAACGGGGCCCACATGCATATTTATACCACCTAAACATGCATTCTAATCACATATTCATTTAAATTCATATATTATCATATTAATTCACTTATTACCCTCCAGGCACGCTAATCAAGGTCCTAAACCTTATTAGCAACTTAGGGTGTTACAATTATCCCCTCCTTACAAAAATTTCGTCCTCGAAATTACCTGAACAACTCGGGATGCCGCTCCCGCATATCGAACTCAAGCTCCCACGTCGCCTCTTCATCTTTGCTGTTCCTCCACAGCACTCTAACCATGGCGATGGTCTTGCTCCGAAAGATAGTACACCCCGCACCTCTGACTATAACTTTCAAAGTCAACTGCTTTTACTCTACTCCTCGATTACATTCTTACAAGAGTAACAATCTTGTTCCACAAGATCTGGTCTAATAGCCATACTTTCGTAAGCCCCCTGCTTACACCATAACCCTGCTGGAACTTCAGGGTCTGCTCAGCTCACAATGACCACATCATTGTCTTATTCCTGATTCCAGAAATATCCATAAGCCATCACTTCTACTAGGGTGAGATCAATTTATAGGCCCCTGGCCTAACCCTTGGTACAACTTCAGAATTTATGTTGAATCAGGAGTCAGAACTCCCCTTTCTTTCTCTAAATACCATTCTATTTCTTGTCTGCTCTTACTTAGAGAGACACAAATCTCTTATCCCAGAGCTTTATTTTTTTCAAAATTTAACAATGTACAAGTTCTTTTATTCTTCTAGATAGACAGACACTCCTGCCTTAAGAATTCCATCAACCTCTTTGGCTTTCCCTCTGAACCAATACTAAACTGTAGTATTTACTGTCTTTCACCTCTTACCAGGTCCTATACTCGTGTTACCTTAGCTAGACGTCAGTATTTGTCACCAGGACTCACTAATCAAGGATTACACTTTCTTAACATCTCAAGTATTCGCATATTCAACGCTTAACTCCTTAAGATATCTGTTAAGCTTTCAGTCTGCTACTCCATTTGCAATCAACCGATAATTCTAGGTTCCCACTCTGTTCTCTTTGTTCTCCAGTTCCTTTCCAAAACTTAGAATATTATAGGGTCTCAATCCAGTACCATTGACGTTCTACCTTGTTACCAGTTCACCTGAACCAGCTACCTTAACTCATTCAGCCGAGTTAAAACTTTTCATGTCCAAACATCTTGCTTATAGCCTAATATGGTCTACTCCTGTGATACACCCCTCACAGTTTCCTACTTTCACCAAAAGTTAGCTTCTTTACGCTGCAACCATTTATCCAATCATAACACGCTTATTCCTGCATTACCAAATGCTAATCAATTCTTACTCTATTCTTTGAACTCCTGATCTAACACTATCCATTCAGTCTATCTTCAAGTTCTGATGTTTCCCCCCAATCTTCGGAGTAGGCTTTTGCGAAGACACTTGTGTAGTGGATGACGCGTTTGCCATTCTTGTTGTTCTTTCTATCCCTCAGACGTTCTTTAGTAGCTTCTCTGTGGCTTCAGACCAAACCTCTACATACCTATTCTCTCTTCTTCTTGCAACGTTACTCTGAATTCCCCTGATAAGACCAAACTGACACTTCATGGAGCTTTACCTGTGACCTTGCTTCTTTAATGCTAACATCTTCGGTGAAGTCGTTCGCTTTCTACTTCTGACTTGGAGCAGTCCCTCATACCGTCCATAAACCTTGAAGGAGATTTATCCGTACAGTTCCTATACCTTCTACCTGTAGAACTCACCTGAGCCGCTAACACTTAAATCGATTAAAAACCTTTGTTACCAATCCATCACACCCTACCCGATATAAGTTGTGATTCCTAAAACGCTACTCTCCTTGACCCCCAGCTGGTGATAACCAGACCGTAGATCAACTCTTGGAGACATTGTCCTGTCTAGTATTCGGGCATCTAACCTCTTTATTCATATCAAATGCTACTAACAACTTCCACAATGTGATGCCCTAATTGATTCACCCCAAGATCAAACTTCTTCAACTGCTTCATTAGTTTTTTTTTCCTTGTCAAACCATTATCATCTTTCATAGTATCCCTGATACCAAGCCTATCTGTAGCCAAGTCATGGAGCGTGCCCAGTCCTCCCTTGTACCGCTATCGGAACCCCTACTAGTCAGCTTAGTTGCTATACCGTCCAGCCAAAGTAGTCCAATCGATTTTCTCCACCATCCATAGCTGTTTCTTAACAAATTTATTCCAATTCTGACTCATGCCAAGACTTCCATATTACGAGCTCTATTGCTCTCACCACGAGCTCCTTTATACCTGTGCCCCAATTCCTCTTCCAGAAATTCCCAATTCTTCTTAATATTTCCAGTCCTTCGCAAAGTATCTTGAAACATATGCTTTGCGTCCAATTCTTTCTTGACACACTCTTAGTACCAAACTCTTCCAGCCCGTTATATATAACTAGAAATGTGAACTTCCAGTTAACCAGTCAACTCCGAAAAACTAGCCTCAGCTTCAAATGTAACAAGGCATTCCAGTCTTCCATCCCCTAGCCATGGATAATCCATCCTAACATACCGAGTCATTCTATGTAGCAGTCATGCTCTCACCTGACACCCTCCCAGGGGCATCTCTTACTTCTGATGCATAGTAAATAACTTCACTAGTTTCCATCACTATCCTGACGACTATCTTACCAATTAGATTTTCCCCCCTTTCTGGCAACACCAGAAGCCACAGAACTATCTGGGGTTCTTCTGCCTCGATTACCAAGAATCTATCCTTACTAAGCTCCACTAGAGGAAGCACCACTATTTGCAGCTCTGGCACTCATGCTCTATACATCTTTCCTCGGTTCTTTGAACAACATGGCGCTCTCCGCCACCCACATACAGAGGATAAGTTCTTACATCGGAGCGGCCCGAACACTTTGGACTATTCCAGAGTTCAATCCTTAAATGGGTTATCATCATTTCCAGCTACATCCGTCAGTATCAATTTCCCAAAATGAATTACCCAATTCACGAAACCCATTGATTCACACTGTTGTTACCCTATCATTCCAAACCAAACTTATAAGCCCACCAGTCTCCACAGTTCAAACCATGTCTTTATAACTTCTTCTATCAATTCACCGTCTGAGTTCTTTCCAACCCGTCATGCCAATATCTTAGCCCGAGTACCATTTCCAGGCATCCCTCTGCTCCAATATGTAACATAACCCTTTAATCATGACCTCTCATCCTCCCAACCAAGGGTGGAATTAACTTTGCCCATCCACTGTCCAATTCTTTATCAACCTAAATTTCCCTCAAAATCAGAGAATAACACCCTTTAGGCCTTCCACATAATACCCTTGTATGTCCATATCCTCACAATAACCCAACACTTGTAACCTTACTATCAAAGCACACAAAGCAGCTCTTTCCCAGAGAAGTCCGCTGTTCCTCTGTCCTGTCTCAACTATTAAACTCCACAGCTCGCTCACACACTAGCGATCATCTGCTGCGACTTTCAGAGATAGATGGAGGTTTCTAACTCCAACTATTATCTAGAATCCCCCTACTAAACAATACCAAGTCCACTTAACCATCCTACACTACACCATACACCCATTACCATAACACATCATTATAATACTATTTAAAAAGAGTTATGGCATATTTATATATATATCACTACACCATACACCCATTACCATAACACATCATTATAATACTATTTAAAAAGAGATATGGTATATTTATATATATATTTGTATGGGAAAAAAAGGGCGGTAATTTATTTTGGGAACCCGCCTGCCTTTTAATTTTTTACTAATTCCTTCTTCTTTTTATGGGAAAAACTCCCGCATTTTCTTCCATCTCCGAAGTCAATCCATGCTTCAGCTCCGACCACCTAACCACCATCCTCACAACCATTTTTCTCCGAGCCAACCCGTTCCTCTATCTCTCTCTCTCTCTCACTTTCTCTCTCTTCTGCAACCCAAAATAGAGTGTTGATGCTCAAAATATCAGGAAGGTAAAAGATCTAAAGCACGCGCTTGGGCCCCAATGCGCCAACGCCTTTGTTAGATTCTATGCCCGTCACTCTCTCATAGAGGCCGCGAGGCACGCCCATACGGGAAGCCATCAGGTGCTTTCATCCACGCAAGGCTCTCGGACCTCCTACGTCTTGCGAGGCCACCAACGGCGCCAATGCACGAGGCACTTGTGCGCCTACATCTCGCGAGGCTACCAGCGGCGCCCATGCGCGAGGCCCTTGCACGCCTACGTCTCGCGAGGCCACCAGCGGCGCCCATGCGCGAGGCCCTTGTGCGCCTACATCTCGCGAGGCTACCAGCGGCGCCCATGCGCGAGGCCCTTGCGTGCCTACGTCTCGCGAGGCCACCAGCGGTGCCCATACGCAAGGCCCTTTCGCGCCTACGTCTCGCGAGGCGACCAGCGACGCCCATGCGCGAGGCCATTCTAGGCCGACGGAGGCTGGCATCATGCGAGGCCCTCGGACCTCCTATATCTCGCGAGGCCGACAGCGGCGCCCATGCGCGAGACCACGCGAGGCCCTTGCGTGCGCACTCCCGAGAGGCCCGACGGGCCATCATCTCCTCAGGAGGTCGTTGCCCCGTCGCACCACGCATCTGGGTCCAAGCCACCCCGCCAGGGGGCCACGTAAGGGAGACCACGCGAGGGAGGCCCCGCGTGGGAGGCTTGCGGGGGAGGCGTCTAGCCTCACACACCTAGAGATCTGGCGAGGCCACGTGCCTATCACCCATGCTGGTGGGTGGCTTCGTGGTGCTTCAGGAATCTCATGCCGAGGACCTGAGAGCCCCTCACTTCGCACCATGACCATTATGTGCACCAAGTGCCCCCTTCCTCATACCCTGAGACACCAATGCTTAGAGGCTCCAGTACGAGTCGAATGGGACATACTTGTATGACCTAGTACTGAGTACGGGTACCAGTGCCAGTGAGGCTGCTGGGGTAAGAGTCATGGTTCGTACGTCTACGGCCAAAGGTCAGAGTCGACACCACTACCTCCTGTGCCACTACGCCTGCCACCACTCATCAGACATGGGTACAGACAAGTAGTGGAGACATCCTCCTGACACCTGCTCCTGTACGAGATGTACGACCACAACCTCTGAAGCCACTCCCCTGACACAGTACATATGTACCACTTGGTCTCCTGGACCATTATGTACCTAAGGCCATTAGAGCCTACTATAAAATGAACCCTAAGACCACCTGAAAAGGGGTTGGAAATTTTACTGTAGCAGAGGCTTGAGTGTGAATGAAAGACTGAAGTCTCCATTATTGTTCTATCATTGTTCTTGAGTTATTGTTCAAGTTTTTACAGCTTTCCAATTAGTGATCTTGATTTGATCATTTTTCCAACTCAACTTAGTTGACGAGTTCTCACCGTCAACAGTTTGGCGCCGTCTGTGGGAACGTTAGTTTCAGGCTACTGTTCCACCATTATTTCCGGCAAGAAGAAGATGCCAAGACGCTCAAAGCGACTGAGGGAGCCATGGGAGGTAGAGGTTCACCTGAACGGAGTCCAGCTGAAGGCCTCCATGAAGGACGCTCCTCCACCCAGAGACGTGGAGCCCCCGAAAGAACCTGAGGTTCACGGAGGTGATAGGGTGGCCTCATCACCAGCCGCTCCACCTGGAGGAAGTCCTCCAAGAGCACCACCGGTAAACGCTGACGAGTTCCCTCCTCCAAAACCACCGCAGGTACCGAACTCCGGCCGGCAAGACTCGGGCCCTTCTGGCCGTAGGCATGATAAGCACCCCCGGGTCCACTCCGTGAGTTCGAGTTCAAAATCCTGGTTTTACGAAGAGGAAATACGTGAGCTCCACCTTAAGAACCAAAGGTTGGAAACCACCTTGGAAAACATGCAAGAGGTCCTGAACGGCCTGCTGCAGGGTAAGTCAAGCGTAACCTTGCCTAAGAGGAAGGAGAAGGGCAAGGATGGGGTAGAGACCACTGTACCGGTAGATGATGGTAGAACCCGACATTCAACCAGTAACACCCCCCGAACAAAGCAGCGTGATCACCCTGAACTGCCTAAGCAGGCCTAGAAGCCAACGCCGAGGACCAACGCTGCCCCTCGCAATGAGGACGAGGTCACCTCTAAAAGGGCACCCTCAGACTTGTGGGAGGAGCTCAATAAGAAGAGGGCGGGCAAAGGGACCACGCCCCCTGTGGCGCCTCGAGAAGGCAAGGGAAAGGCGGATCTTAGCCCGTCCGCTTTGAGGGACACTCTCAGCAAGAGGAGGCAGGACCTAGACACGAAGATGAGGAGCCTGCGGAGCAAGATCGTCACCGCGTTAGGCGGCCAGGCCTTTGAGGAGGACTTCGACCATGAGTCGCCCTTTGTGAGAGAAATTCAGGCAATCCGACTCCCTGCCAATTTTAAGGAGCCCAATATGACCCCTTACGAAGGGAACACGAATCCGAAATACCACCTGGATGCATTTAATGATCTGATGAAACTGAGGGGGATCGGAAGTGGTGCCAGGTGCCATTTCTTTGTTGTTACTCTGAAAGGACTCGCCTACAAATGGTTCAAAAGACTAAGGCCGGGGTCCATTAGGTCCTGGCAGCAATTTTCTGACGAATTCCTCCAACAGCAACATGCCATGCGGGACTACACGATGCCAGGTACTAGCCTGGCCAACGTGAAGCAAGGGGAGAATGAGAGCCTGAAGAGCTACATTCACCGGTTCAATATGGAGGCCGCAAAAGTGGGGAGCCTAACTCGCCGAGAGTTAAAAATGGCTATTACCGTTGGAGTGCTCCCAGGAAGTAAGTTGTGGGACAACATGTTAAAGAGGGAAGTCATCGACTCAGATGACTTCTATGAGAGAGCGTAGAAGTACATCCGTGTGGAGGATGGCCACACAAATCTAAAGGCGGGAAAGGAGGAGCCCCACGCGAAGCCCCCAACTAACGACAGGTCAAATGTAGCAAAGAAGAAAAGGGCGTACGATGGGTCAAGAGATGACCAGCAGAGGAAAACCAAACGAGGGGGTGATCATAGGCAAACGACTTATACTTACTATACGAAGCTCACAGATACCAGGGAGCATATTTACATCACCAACGAAGATCGAGTGCCCTTCAAAAAGCCCCCACCAATGAGAAAGGATCGGTCCAAAAGGGACCCCAGTAGACACTGCCAATACCACAAGGACATCGGACACACCACGACAGAGTGTATCCATCTAAAGGAGGAAATTCAAGAGCTCATCCGCCGGGGACACCTGGACCGCTATGTCAGGAGAGAAAGGCAAAGGACAGAGGACGAGTCCGTAGCACCCCAGGCACAAGAGCGAGCCCCAGAAATACAGGGGGAGGTCCGAACCATTTTTGGAGGTCCAGGATTTGGGGGAGACTCTAGGAAGGGGCGAGATAGATATGCAAGAGAGGCTCGGCGAAGTCCACCTCCCTGCGTCATGAGTTTAGATAAGCGACCCCCAAAAAGTTTCAAGGGTGAAAACGACTTGATAACGTTCACTGAGGAGGACGTACGGGGGGTACACTTTCCCCATAATGATCCGCTGGTGCTGATAGTTCAGTTGGCAAATATGTGTGTGCATCGAGTCCTAGTGGACAACAGGAGCTCGGTAGACATCCTATATCGCCCTGCTTTGGAAAAGAAGGGACTGGGCATTCGTCATCTGAAGCCCTGCCAGTCGTCCCTATACGGATTCACAGGGGACTCAGTGCAACCGCTTGGAATGATCGAATTGACACTTACCATGGGGGAACAACCCCGGCAGACCACAGTCATGTCTAACTTTGTTGTAGTAGATTGTGCATCAGCTTTCAACGCGGTATTAGGGAGACCCTCCCTAAGAGAATTGAAAGCCATAACTTCAATATATCACTTGGTTGTCAAGTTCCCAACTCCAGGAGGGGTCGCTAGTATGAATGGGGAACAGAAGGAGGCGAGGGAGTGCTACAACACCTCACTCCGCGCGCCTGCGAAGCCGCGGGAGCCAATGGCCATGGTGATACATGAGGCGCTACGTATGCCCACGGAAGGTCTGCAGGAGCTGGACCCTCGGATCGTGGATGAGTCGAGAGCAGAACCAGTACAAGAAGTAGAGGAGGTTACGGTGACGGAGGAACCCCTAAGGAAATTGAAGATAGGGAGAAGCCTACAAGGTGTCGTGAAGGAGGAATTGATGAAATTTTTGAAAGATAATCTAGACGTGTTTGCATGGAGTCATGAGGACATGGTGGGCATAGACCCCAGTGTGATGTGCCACCACCTGAATATCTCCCCAGAGGCAAGGCCCGTCAGGCAAATGAGGCGGGCGCTAGACCCAACAAGATACGCAGCATTAAAATAGGAGGTTGACAAGCTGAAGGCCAACGGGTTCATCCGTGAGTCTTTCTATCCTATGTGGGTGTCGAACCCAGTACTCGTGCCAAAGTCGAATGGGAAATGGAGAACTTGTGTCGATTTCACGAACTTGAATAAACCTTGTCCTAAGGACAGCTTCCCACTTCCCAGGATAGATCAGCTAGTAGATGCGACGGCAGGACATGAGTTACTGAGTTTCATGGACGCCTACTCAGGATACAACCAAATCCCAATGAACCCAGCAGATGAAGAGCACACGTCATTCATTACAGACAAAGGGCTCTACTATTACAAGGTGATGCCCTTCGGGCTCAAAAACGCGGGAGCCACCTATCATAGGCTGGTGAATAGAATGTTCGCCAACCAGATAGGAAGGAATATGGAGGTGTATGTGGATGACATGTTAGTAAAGACCAAAGAAGCCGCAGAGCTCAACAAATACCTTGGTGAGATGTTCGACACACTCAGGAAATACCGGATGAAGTTGAATCCAGTCAAGTGCACCTTCGGAGTATCCTCAGGAAAAATCTTGGGCTTCATGGTCAACTCCAGAGGCATCGAGGCCAATCCTGACAAGATAAAGGCACTAATAGAGATGAGCCCGCCAAAGAATAAGAAGGAAGTGCAGTGCCTAACGGGAAGGGTGGCGGCCCTTAATAAGTTTATCTCAAGGTCCACCGACAAGTGCCTCCCATTCTTTGACATCCTCAAAGGGAGCAAAAAGTTTGCTTGGGATGAAAAATGTGAGGAAGCATTTGTCAAGCTGAAGGAGCACCTGGGAAAGCCACCCCTGTTGGCAAAGCCAGAGAAGGGCGAGAAGTTGTACCTGTACTTGGCAGTGTCTGAGCATGCCATCAGCGCAGCCTTGGTTAAAGGAGAGAAGAAGCAGCAACAACCCGTATACTATATCAGCAAGCGTTTGGTGGACGCGGAGAACCGGTATCCAGAGATCGAAAAATTGGCCTATGCACTAGTGGTGGCTTCGAGGAAGTTGAGGCCTTACTTTCATGCACATACAATTGAAGTCCTGACAGATAGTCCTTTGAGGTAGGTATTGCATAAACCTGAGACCTCAGGAAGGTTGATGAAATGGTCGATCGAGCTGAGTCAATTTGACATTGTATACACCCCAAGGGCTTCCATCAATGGACAGGTGCTGGCAGATTTTATAGTAGAGCTCACCCATCAGCCGAATGAAGGAAGGAATGAAGAAGGGGAGCAGCCTGTTATGGAGGAAGAGCTAGGAGGTTTAGAGGAGTGGAGTTTGCATGTTGATGGGGCGTCGAATGAAGGAGGATCAGGAGCGGGCATCATGATGACTGGGCCCAAGGGACACAGAATGTATTGCGCAATCTGATTTGGGTTTGAGGCCTCCAATAATGAGGCAGAGTACGAGGCGCTCCTAGCTGGCCTGCGTTTAGCCCAGGAACTGAGAGTGACGCGCCTTCATAACTTCAGTGACTCTCAATTGGTAGTATGCCAAGTAAAGGGGGAGTACCAGGCGAGGGGACCTAAGATGGCAGCCTACTTGGAGAAGGTGAAGGGCTATCTGGGACGGTTGGTGGCATATAATATAGAGCAAATCCCTAGAGAAAAGAATACCCATGCTGATGCACTCGCAAAGCTGGCGTCTACCAAGGATGGTGATATCTTGGATTCAATACCCGTGGAGTACTTACCCAAGCCCAGTATCGAAGGCACCGACGAGCACATGATTAGTGTCCCAAGGGAGTCATGGACCGAGCCAATCAAGAGGTACCTGGAAGAAGGAACCTTGCCTGCAGACAAAAACGAGTCCCGGAGGTTGGTGTACAGGGCCGCAAGATACACCCTGGTAGATGGGGTCCTTTACAAAAGAGGATTCTCAATGCCACTCCTGCGGTGTGTGGAAGAAGAGGAGGCGTTGAAAGTGTTACATGAGATACATGAGGGGGAGTGCGGCAACCACGAGAGCGGACCCTCCACGGCTAGGAAGGTCATGAGACAAGGATACTACTGGCCCTCCATGGTGAAAGATGCGCATGACTTTTCCATGAAATGCGACAAATGCCAGAGGCACGCCAACTACCCTCGGAAACCCCCAAGTGAACTGACCAGCATGACTAGCCCCTGGCCATTTGCTATCTGGGGGATAGACTTGATCGGCGCTCTTCCTACAGGCAGGGGTGGAGCGAAATACGCGGTGGTAGCAGTGGATTATTTCACTAAGTGGGTGGAAGCAGAACCCCTTGTGAAGATAACCGCCAAGCACATCACCTCTTTCGTCAACAAATTCATTGTTTGTAGATATGGAGTACCCTACAAAATTATCTCCGACAATGGTACCCAGTTCGAGGGAGGAGCTTTCGATGAATATTGTAGGGAAAGGGGAATAAGGAGGAGTTTCTCCACAGTTGTGCACCCCCAGGCCAATGGACAAGTGGAGGCCATAAACAGGGTCCTTAAGAAGAACTTGAAGACAAATCTAGAAAAGATGAAGGGAGCCTGGGTAGATGAGCTACCAAATGTGTTGTGGGCTTACAGAACCACCCCACGCACGATTACTGGGGAGTCCCCATTGTACTTGGCCTATGGGTGCGAGGCCGTGCTCCCAGTCGAGATGTGAGTCGAGTCCCACAGGGTACAGGCATATGGAGACGAGGCCAACCGCATAGCCCTGGCCGAAAGCTTAGATATGCTTGAAGAGAAGAGAGAAAAAGCACAAATGAGGGTGGCGGTATACCAGCAGCGCGCCGCAAGGTACTACAATTCGAGGGTGCGAGAGAGAACTTTCAGAGTTGGCGACTTGGTGCTAAGGAAGGTACTCCCTAACACACGAGACCCAGGCGCAGGAGTGCTGGGGGCGAATTGGGAGGGGCCCTACCAAGTTGCTCAGTGCGTACCCCCGAACACTTACAAGCTGGCGCGCATGGACGACACCATCATACCCCGAGCATGGAACGCGGAGCACCTGAGGAAGTACTACCAGTAAGGCGCCCACGTCCGATGGTAAAAGGACAAGTGTTGCACACTGTCTTAATGTGATAGGGAGAAATCAAAGAGGTTACTTAGATAGCCTCCTGAGTAGGTGTAAGTCTTTTTCTTTTCGTTTTCTATGAAAACCTTATATGTACCGTTGCAACTATTTGTATGAGACTGTTTATTATGAATGTGATGAATCGAACTGCATGTTATGGGTGAAATTGTTCGCAACCTCATGTATTATTTTCCTTCGCTACGTGGGCATCAGCCAAAGTGCCTGCCGAAATAAATTTCACCAGACACTTGGGGGGCAGGATAGGAGGCGACAGCAGGCGGCTAGCAAAGGGAACCTAAAAAGGGCCCTATAATGAAGGATCCTAAAAAGGGACCCCTTGCCCTCCAAAAAGCGAGGCCCCTAAAAGGGACCCTCTACCAAGATGACCCCTAGCCCTCCTAAAAAGAAGGCCCCTAAAAAAAGGACCCTCTACCAAGAGGATCCTAAAAAGGGGCCCTCTATCAAGAGGAAGTGACCCAAAACCAAAGGGACCACCTATACTAGGGCCTTAAACGAAGTCCTTACAAGGCATCCCTTGGGATCGCAAGGATTAGCTACCCTTACGAACACCAAGGGAGGCCATAGGGACTTACAAAAAAATGTATGGTGACGATAATAATAATAAGTCTAGAGTGGCCACCAAGCCGCCTAGCCAAAAAGGGTCCCAAAGGAGACCCTTGCAAAAATAGTACTATGAATAACGACGAGAAGGACGCTTCTCGCAAAGAAATAATAAGCGCGCGCAAGAAAAACATAAAAGGATAACTAAGACCCAATGGGTCAAAATATCCTTATAGAAGCAACCAAGAGGCACCAAAAGAGGTCCCAGTGAACCCTCTCGCATGGGCTCCAAAGGACCTCCAGCCTGGTGGATAAAAGAGGGGAACCAACCAAACCCCATCATACAGGCTTAAAAGGGCCTCAAATGCAATAGAACAAGAAATAAACAGCAACATATGTATTTATACATTAAAAAAAAAAAAAGTTCTTGAGATAGTACAAGAGTTACCAACAGAAAAGTAGCAGTGATAATGGTATTACAAAGTAAAAAAAAAAAAGGGGCAAGACTACTTCAAGGCCTCCTATAGTGGACACTCCACAAGGCCGCCCGGGCAACAGCCTGTTCACCAAAAGAGGAGAAGTCAAAGTTAGGGTCCTGCCTCCACACATTGTAGAGAGCACGTTCTATAGACCTGCGCTCGGTGATGACCCTCTCCGCCTCCAAGGAAGCCCTCGCCGCCTCCAAGGAAGCCCTCTCCGTCTCCAAGGAAGCATTCTTCTCCTGCACCGATTGTAGTTCGGCCCTAAGGGCCTCGGATTCAGCCTCCAATTGGGAAACCCTCTGCTGCGACGCAGCCGCACTAGTTTTAACCCCCTAGAGCTCGCGCTCCAAGCGTCTAGCCTTGCCCTTTATCTCCTTGATCTCGGCCTTCGCTTTCTCCCTCTTTGAGAGCAAGTTGGTAGACTTAGTCCGGGCCTTTTACAACTTGACCTTGGTTTCATTAAGCTCATTTTCGAGCTCCTGGACCCGGGCCATGAGGCAGTCCCTCTCAGCAGTAGATGCGGAGAGGATGCCGGACGTGTCAGCATACCGAAGAGACACGGTGTAGATCTGCACAAGAAAGTCAATGGCGTCAGCGATAAGTAACAAAAAGAAAAACACACGTACATCTATACATAATACTAATCGATGCAAGGTGCAAGAACTCACCCAGGCCGCAGCACGCCTTAGGGTGTCCCCAAGGTCTGGTTGAGTCACATTCCCTAGACCCCTCTAGTCAGAGACAGGGAGGCCCGAGGCAATTTGAATGTAACACTGCGCATAAGATGAAGCCATCCTTGTCACCCAAGGCTCCGCCTCCGTACTGGGAGCATCTTGTTGGACAGGGACGGATGACCCGCTCGCCGAAGCAGGAGGGGGCGCAGGGAAGGAGAAAAACTGAGACCCTGGTAGATTAGAGGGGGGCTCCGCGAGGTCGAAGAAATCAGCCCCCGGTAAGCCAATATCATGAGGGACCTGAGGGAAGGTGTCACAGCCATCAAGGCCAGGGGGAGCGTAACATCCCGCTGCGGCCTGCGGGTCCAGAGATTGAAAGGCCATGTCCTGGTCATAGGAGCCATAGGGGGGCCATTCCCCGGGGGACAGGGGGCGCTGATGAGATCCCCCACATTCGAGGGGGCATCCTCCATCTCCTCCTCAGCCTCACCGTCGTGTAGGGACGGCTCAGCTGGGATAGCCATAGCCTTCTTAGACCCAGTAACTGACCACAGGAGCTTAGGGTCAGAGACCGGGGACAGCTGGTGGCGGTTGAGGTTCGCCACAGTAAATAGGAACGCCGCCTTCTTCAGGGCGGAGTCTGCATTAATGAGGTTGTTTATGGCCTCCGCCTCCGGCCCAATGACCGAAGGATCAACAAATTGTTCTGTATGATCCACGCCAGTGTCAGTACAAGAAAGATTACGAAACAGTAAGTTCTAATAAGAAGAAAAGAAAGACCAGGGTACTTACTAGGGCCGGTGCGAAAGTCTTCACGAACAGAGAGAGGGCCCTCTACCCAGAAAAAGTCTTGTTTCTAAGACCCTGTGTTGGACACTGAGCCCTCTATCAAGGGGAGCTCATTGTTGGCCTTCTGCAGGTAGTAGAAGCCCTTGGACTTGTGCACTGCCATGAGGTTGTACAGGGAATGCACCTCTTGCGCCGTCGGGGCGCGTTCGACCTTTCCCTTGAACCAAATGAAAAGGCAACTTAGAGTCAACCAACTGTTGGGTGACAGTTGAAGAGGGGCCAAGTCGAAGTAGTTGAGAACCGCCACAAAAAACGGGTGCAAAGGAATGGTACCACCCGCCTTCAAAATTTGCTCACTCAAAGCCACATGACCCTTCCTAGGGCGGTCGGCCCAGCATGCCTCCTGAGGAGCATATAGGGAGTATTCTGGAGCAACACGGTAATGCTTCACGATCTCCTTCAATTTGTTCGGAGACACATGTGACACTAGACTGGACGCCAGTAGAGGGGCGTCGTCCTCCTCCTGGACGGACACCTGTCTGCGTGCTTTCGACATATCTGCAAAATCAAAAGAAAGATGTGAGGAAGAGGCAGAACACTTAACCCTCCATTTTTTCTTCCTACCTAGCAAGAGTTTTCCATCTAGGGAACGACAGCGGAAGCACTAAGCTGGGAAAAACCGAGGCTAGGGGCCGGGGAGAGGCACTAAAAGCCCCACGACCATCATCAGGCGAGAATGGGCTGGGAGGTTCTGGCGGAAGGTGTCCCTCCATAAACTCTAACTCCCACCGCAGTTCAAAAAGGGTCATCCTAAGGCGTGCTATATGGACACTAAGGTCTGAGGGTGAAGGTTCCCCGTCTCCTCTCGATACCGAGTCAATTTCGCTCTCCACTACCCAAATTTTACGCCTAAGTTCAGCCATGCACTTTTCCTTAAGGCGTCATAGTCCTGGTGAGGGTTGCCCTCAGGGGACTCTGAGTTTGAGGACAGGTCAATAAACTCAGCCCTTGGGGGTATGTCAGACGGGCCGTCACAGGCCATGAAACCACGTCCCAACAGTAAAAAGGGGTTCACGTGTAAACGAGGGAAAGGCTACAAAACACAAAGGAATAGGCTTAATATCTCTAGATGCAAACGCCCTAAATGGCCCACTACAGGGTATATAAAAAAAAGAGAGGAGGGGCTTGCATATGGTCAAACTCACTACAAGCTTAGACTAAGGTACCCCATCCCGAGTACTGCAAGTTTGGATCCGATAAAAAATAAAAGGGAAAAGGGTCGAAAATGCGCGTCTGCAAGAAGAGACCAGAAAGATGTGTTGGTCACAAAATAGACACACCAAGAAATTAGCTCATATGTAAAAAAAAAAATGAAATGAAAAAATATATAAAACAAATAAAAAGAACTATGGTGAAAATGAGGTTGTGAGGGATTGAACCCCTCACCTCTTGAAAAAAGAAGGGCTCTCCAAACCAATAAGGCAAAGGAGTAAGGTGAAAATATTAGGCCAAGCATGAGGGCCTATTTATAGGAATCAAGGTGAATAGTCTACAAGAGCACCTAAAGGTACTCTCCTAGATTGGGGGGCAAGTGTTGATGCTCAAAATCTCAGGCATGTAAAAGATCTAAAGCACGCGCTTGGGCCCCAATGCGCCAACGCCTTTGTTAGATTCTATGCCTGTCACTCTCTCATAGAGGCCGCGAGGCACGCCCATACGCGAAGCCATCAGGTGCTTGCGTCAACGCAAGGCTCTCGGACCTCCTGCGTCTCGCGAGGCCACCAGCGGCGCCCATACGCGAGGCCACCAGCGGAGCCCATACGCGAGGCCCTTGCGCGCCTACATCTCACGAGGCCACCAGCGGCACCCATGCGCGAGGCCCTTGCGCGCCTACATCTTGCGAGGCTACCAGCGGCACCCATGCGCGAGGCCCTTGCGCGCCTACGTCTCGCGAGGCCACCAGCGGCGCCCATACGCGAGGCCCTTGCGCGCCTACGTCTCGCGAGGCCACCAGCGGTGCCCATGCGCGAGGCCGTGCTAGGCCGACGGAGGCTGGCATCACGCGAGGCCCTCGGACCTCCTATATCTCGCGAGGCCGACAGCAGCGCCCATGCGCGCGCACTCCCGAGAGGTCCGACGGGCCATCATCTCCTCAAGAGGCCGTTGCCCCGTCGCACCACGCATCTGGGTCCAAGTCACACCGTCAAGGGGCCGCGTAAGGGAGACCACGCGAGGGAGGCCTCGCGTGGGACGCTTGTGGGGGAGGCGTCTAGACTCACACACCTAGACATCTAGCGAGGCCACGTGCCTATCACCCATGCTGGTGGGTGGCTTCGGGATGCTTCAGGAATCTCATGCCAAGGACCTGAGAGCCCCTCACTTCGCACCATGACCATTATGTGCACCAAGTGCCCCCTTCCTCATACCCTGAGACACCAATGCTTAGAGGCTCCAGTACGAGTCGAATGGGACATACTTGTACGACCTAGTACTGAGTACGGGTACCAGTGCCAGTGAGGCTGCTGGGGTAAGAGTCATGGTCCGTACGTCTACGGCCAAAGGTCAGAGCCGACACCACTACCTCCTGTGCCACTACGCCTGCCACCACTCATCAGACATGGGTACAGACAAGTAGTGGAGACATCCTCCTGACACCTGCTCCTGTACGAGATGTACGACCACAACCTCTGAAGCCACTCCCCTGACACAGTACATATGTACCACTTGGTCTCCTGGACCATTATGTACCTAAGGTCATTAGAGCCTACTATAAAATGAACCCTAAGACCACCTGAAAAGGGGTTGGAAATTTTACTGTAGCAGAGGCTTGAGTGTGAATGAAAGACTGAAGTCTCCATTATTGTTCTATCATTGTTCTTGAGTTATTGTTCAAGTTTTTACAGCTTTCCAATTAGTGATCTTGATTTGATCATTTTTCCAACTCAACTTAGTTGACGAGTTCTCACCGTCAACATAGAGCACTGTCTCTCTCTTTGTCTCTCTAAAAAGCAGCCACTTTCTCTCTCTAAAGCTTTTCGCTCACTCTTTCTTTCTCTCCAAGCGCCAGAAGCGTGGTTCTAGATCGAGTCAGTTCCTGGTTTTCTGTGATTTTACTCGGAAGGTCCTTCGGTCATGGCCATGAAAACTTGGTAATTGATTAATATAAGAATATATATTAATAATTATTGTATATTTTATATATTTTTTTTGTCTGTTATACTTATTAATAATAATAATAGTATTTAGGGTTAGGTTTTTATTGGTTGTTTTGTGATTTCGAATTTATTTGGGGGTTTTGATTGAGAAATCTTCTTTGCGGCCCTGAATTCCGGATCTCCTTCATACTGTCTTAGAGTTTCTCTATTTTTAAGGCCTAGGATTGGATTAGGTCAGTACCTCACTCTTCTTATGTTTATCAGATTTAATCAATTTTCAGGTCCTGTTTCTAATTTTGTGCAAGAAATGGTTGTTGCTGTTTTCCTTTTCGTTTTTGTTTGTTGTTAGGGTTTTCGGTGGGATTGTACGTCTGTCGGTCGGTTGGTCGGTCCCCATCCATAATAATGTGTGTTTGAAAAAGTAAGTGAAAAGATATATGAAGTGGTATATATGTATTGGTTTATTTCAAAGTAGGAGGGTTCCTTTATTTTGACAATTATGGGTTCATTTGACTGGTAAGCAATGCATGTGTTGACTACGGAATCGTATTGTTTGTTCTAATTGAATTTATATTCTATTTCAACTGCAAATTGGAAAGGATTTGAGACCCGTGACTCGTTTTATATTGGGAATCTTTTATCTTGAGCAGTTAGGTTTATTTTATTGTGTTCAAATCATTTTTTATTGTGGTGATTACGAGAACTTGAGAACCTACTGCAGGTCTGCTGGTCATTTAAATTGATGGGTTCATTTTTTTTATTGCAATTTTTCAGAGGAACTGCTTTTGGGGTGAGAGAATGTGGAGCAAGAGGTGAGGTTGTATGATTAGAAGTTTAATTGTGGTGTCAATTTTTGAGCATGGGGGTTGCTTGTTGTGTGGCTGTTAAGGAGAAGACTATAACAAATGGGTCGACTAGTGAAATTTTGCATCGGAACATTCGATGTTCCCCAACATGGAGCTTTCGATGGGATCATAGAGGACGGGTTGCTGGAGAAGAGACTTCAATGAGTTGGTTTTCTGATGGGGTCAGCACGAATGATGGATCTGAATCTAAATTTGAATTAGCATATGTTACAGAGGAAGGAAGTCCATTAGAACATTCTCGAAGGCGTACATCCCAGAAGTCCTCATTTTCGGAGGGAGCTGCTGGGCATTCAAGAACTCCTGCCTCAGGTAATTTCCTAGAATTGCAACTACTGGCGAGGGAACTTTGCTTAGTTACATAGATGCCAACAAAAAGAATATGTGTAATTCCATATTTGAAGTTATATGAATGACCAAAAACAACATGTTTACACATGATTGTGTTCAACTAATAAAGCTTTCCATCATGTTGCTTAATATTTACATTGTTTTTTAATCATGGGCAAATAGTCTCATATTTGTCCTGATTCCATTTCTAATGTTAATTTTGACATAGTAACAATAAATAAACCGTTGTTTCTTAATATGTTTAATCGTTTGTTTCTTCTAGTGATAATGGATAAATTGCCAGCTGCCTTCCTTTTTATTTTTTTACTTGTCAATTAAATCAATTTTCCTTTGCATGTTTGGCTAACTTTAGATGATAATTAGGCAACACAATTGCTTTCTGGTTTTGATGCTTGTTACTAATTTCTCTTTTTCTTAAACTTTTAAATAATTTTATTTGGTAATTGAACAACTTAATTGCGTTATGCTTTTGGAGTTTTCAAATTTGTAAATGTTGATCTCTATTATGTTGTAATATTGTGATTTTATCTTAATTTTTCAATGTATATCTATGGTAGATAAACCTATTAGAAGGAATGCTTCAATGGATGCAAGTCTAGAACAGGTACATTTATTACCAGTTAAGGGAATTTTTTTTCCTTGGGACTTTGTAGTGAAGGTTATCCTTTGCTTGTATGTTTTCATTTTATGTATTTTTTTTGTTCATTTGTTGGGTACCGTCCTGTAGCCAAAGGAGTTAACTGAATCTCCTACAGTCTCGTATCCATCTCCTGCAAAGTTATCAGTTTCATTACCATCTACTTCATCCTTTGCTGCATCCCCTTTGTCATCCCAAGGACAAGTTCTTCCAGCCAACTCAACCCCTTCGAGGTGGCCTCGACATTCTCCTGGACATCAGTTGTCAAGGCAAGAATCTGACACACAAATGCCAGGATTCAAATCACCAAAAACAGGGGTATATTTGGATTTTTTGTCATGAATGATGCTTGAGTGAATAGTTTACCGTTCCTTACCAGAAATTTTAGATTTTAGTATTCTGATTGTGAAATATGTAGATATAGTTTTGGAGGTATATAGTCAAGATCCCTTAGGATGGGGATTTTACTGGGTGGTGGATAACTTATGGCTATCTAGAAGTTGGAAGATTGAACTTCTGAAGTTGCAAAATAATGATACAGTATTTTTGTTTCTTGATCATTCTCACCAAGTACTAAGAGGTTGTTTTTGCTTTTTTTTTCTTGATGCATTTACCAGTTGGGTAAGCGGGGTCTTGGATCCAGAAGGCAGTGCATCTGGAGATGTTGTTACATCAGCTAAAAGGTAGGCTCTTATTTGTTATTTTTTTTTACCTATTTATGTAGTTTCTGCTTTAATAGTTGGTGTAATTTGTTTTAAAACTCTATGTCTACTCTTTCATATAGGGCATATGGGCAATGATAGCAGTTTTTCTCGCTTATTGCTTGCTGCAAGCCCCATCATCGTAAGTCCTTTGATATAATTTTTTCTAAACAAACTTTTTGCTCTGTACAATTGCTTAATTGGTTCTGTTATTCTGTTCTTCTAGCATATCATTGTTCTCAGCTAGAATTTTGGTTTTTTGTCAGACTAAGTTATCTTCCTTCAACGTTTATTTTGTCTCCCTTTGATAGTTGCCATTTGTAATCTATTGATAAATGTTTGATTGGCATGCTTAATAATATTAATCATGAAGAGAAGAGTGACTGGTACCAGTAGTTTAAAAAAAGTCCTTCATTGGGAAGTCTTTAATTTAGTCACCTTTCCGTGTAACTAGTTACGTTGTACAAAATAACGATAATATTTTATGGATCTTTAATAATGATTGTTATATAAAATATGAGTATTGTAGTTCACTAGGATTTTTCTTATTTTCAGGGAAGGGCATTGGGATAAAATGGTCTAGATGGAGTTGGATCTCTAGGATGATTGTACATGTAAAGAGAATGAATAGAAGAGAGCTCGAGTGGTTTTTGCTTGGTTCTTTGTAAAAGAATTAGCATAAAACATGTGAATTATTTTATGTCTGGTTTATGCTAGAGTTTCAAGGGGTATTCAGTTGAATCCTGTATGTTGTTTTCTGACATAAATTCATACAGGATTCTAATCAGACCGCATCCAGCAATCTTGTATTAGGATACTAACTTTTTTTTTTCTACATGCTAAGAAACGAGAGAGAGAGAGAGAGATTAGGAAGAAGAGTGTTGCTAGCAGTCTCACTCCCAAATATATATATAATTATACATACAGTTACAGTGTACATCCTTATCATACTAGTTTTGTATAGTTCATCAACAATTCTCATTCTCCACATATTTAAGTTGTCTGAATTGTTAAGGATATTATTTTTGCCAAACAAAGTTGGATAGGCGTTTATTCTGGCTATATAGTGGTTGTAGTTAAGGTGTTTGGTCAAAGGCAGTTCTCTTTAATGCTTTAAATTTTATTATCTATGTTTCTGTAAATCCGCTTGTATTCGGACCATTTATTAGAAATTTTGTTCTGCATTATGCCAACACTACAACAATTATGCCCATATATTACACTAAAATATCACATTACAACAATTATGCCCATATAATGCTTTCCCAACAACACTAATTGTTTTGGTTAGTTAGTTGTTCATTGTAACTAATTATTGTTATTTGTAGATTAGTTACTTTATTAGTTTTTGACTTTTCTGTATATATACTCTTTTGTATCATTACTTCTTTAATGAGAATTGATTCTATTAATTCAGTCACTAAGTTTGTCACTAAGTTTGATTCTATCTGCTTTTCTGAATTCCACTGAGCAAGGAAGTTGTCTCGTTTTGCTTACCTTTATGAACAGGTTCAAGCAGCAATCTCAGTGTTAAAGTATAGGGGACTGCCAAAATTTCCCGAGGATTTTCCCATCCCTGCTTCAAGAAAAGCTGATGTTCTTGATTTTCTGCACTACATTTTTGGATTTCAGGTTTGTACGTCTAGATCAAGTGGTATATTGGATTTGGATTTAGTGTATTTTCTTTCATTTGTGCTATAAGTTGCATGTGGTTGCCATGAGTTTCAGGCAGGTAGTCCAGACACTTATATTTTTTCCTCTGAAAAATTTATTGTTTAGTTGTTCTTGCTTTATTTATATGGCAAGGAAATGTCTGAATCCTTCTATATGTTTTTCACATTGATGAACATTGATATATGCAATCATACATGTTCTGATATATATGCTTAAACATTTTGATTTTGTTATTTTTCTTCATAAGAACCTCATCATTTGTTAAAAATATTGTACTTTAGGGGAAATGAGTTGATTCTTATTTCTTTTTTGAAACAAAAATTGCTTGTATTAATATGATCAATGAATGCAAGGGGTGTGGAATACTATTTGTTTAGTTCTGAAGTTATTGTCAAGGAAAAGAAAATACTATTTGTTTCCATGTACTTTCTGATATGGGGTGAAGCAGCCAATGTCAGATTCATTCCAGAATGCTTGTGCTACATATTTCATCATGTAAGTCAACCCTCAAGCGGTGTATACAATTTCTTAGGAACAGTGAATTTAACCTTTTTTTCTTCTATAGTGGAATGCATTATTTGTTTCTTTGTAATCTTTCTCCTTGTTCTCTCTAATTGAAGTTGGCTGAGTTTTTTCTTGGTTGTACACAAATTGAAGAAGATATGTGGTATTGATTATGACATTTGTATTCTGTAGAGTATTTCATGCTTGTTTTGTAGAGGCACTCTTATCATTAATTTCTGTATCTTTGTTTATGTTGTACCTTTTAAACTTGCAGTGGCAAAGTCTGGCATTGTGGATAGTCTTCTTTCCTGGGCCAACTTCAAGCAGAACAAGGATCTTAAGAAAACAGATGGAGCTAAGACAGAAAGGGTTCACAATATCAATAAGCTGGAGGATGCTAATGAAGCCGGAGGAAGGAACTCTGTAAAATGTACCGTGATTTTGACTGAAGGAGATTCGGCCAAAGCTCTAGTAGTAAGTTGAATGGCTTCAACAATTAGTTCATTCATAATCTGAACTTGCATTAGATTTTATTTTAACTGATTTGAGTACAAATAGATGGCTGGACTCTCTGTCGTTGGTGGAGACCATTATGGTGTTTTCCCATTGAGGGGTAAACTACTCAATGTAAGGGAAGCTAGCGCTACCCAGGTGAGGGACAATGAGAAAGATGGTGAGGCAATTGATTTCTTATGGAGGACATGTCGGTTTTTTTTTTTAAAGTGCTTTCTTTCTTAATAAATTGGCTGCGTTTTATTTTCCTGTTACTAGCACAAGTTCTCCATTTTGTATGCTTGATTCTATGAGCACATTCTAGAATTTCCTATATAAAATATCAAGTAATAACCCATAGATAAGTTTTTTTGAACATTTTAATTGAATTGGACATTGGAATTAAACCTCCTTACTGATGCAGAACCAAGAAAGAAAAAACAATGAGAGACATAGACATTGACAGAAATGACAAAGAACTAGAGAGAAAGATAACAGTTTTATTGAGAGACAATCTGATTTTTTTTTTATTCTATCGTTTTACAAATAATTCACACCCCTTTTAATCATTTTCTTTATTCTTTCCTGGATTTTCTTTTTTTCTTTCTTTTTTTGGCTGTTTAAATTTCTTTCCTTAATTGCAAGAAATAAACTAAAGCTTCAAATGTGTTTTTGGTCCCCTTTCTAAAATTGTTTGCATGTTCTCATATGCAAACGTGCTTCACTTATTATGATGTTCTTCTGTTAAAAGTATTCTAGAATGTTCTAGGAGAAACCTAGAATTAATTAGCCAACATTCAAAGTCAGAATTCCACTAGGAAAAAACTACTATGCCTGAAAATGAGCAAAGTCATAACTGAAAGAGCTTCTTCAGAGCTTTGGCAGGTACTTTTTTCCAATTCATTCTTAATATGATATTACCTTCTTTCTTAGCTGCTTTGAGTTTTGCCATCTCTGATGCTAAACATGCTTTACTTTTCAACTTTATCCGGATATAAGATTGCTCAAAACGTTTGTTTTTTGGCATATAAATCGAAAACCTATTTATGAGCACTTTCCATGTTTTTTTTTTCATGAAAGCTGTTAAGTTGTGCTGAATGAATGTAACTTTGGGTTTGCAGGTTACGGGTTTAGCTGTTGTTTGTGTTATATGTTTCACCTCTAATGCTTTTGAAGGCAGCAAGAGCAGCTGATTATAGTATTGGGAGTAAGTTGCTGATACCTAAACCCCTCCTCTCACTTTTTGGAAACTTGATAGAACGAACAGGGTAGAGTGATTTCTTTGGAGCAATTCTTGACAACATTTGTGGTTGAGGCCTTTAGAATGGAAGAATGTATTTCACTAATTTTTGTATACATTTCTTGTTTTATATTTAGTGATAAAGGAATCTGGATTGGGCATAAATTATGTTGTAATATGATTTCTTAAGCCTAGACTAGTAGACTAAATATTGTAATTACATTTGAGTAATTAATAAAAATCTATTTATGTTACCTTATTTGGCTTCAACATTCATATTTGTTTTCCTAGTTTTGTGTAAGTAAATAAAGATTATGTTTCTCTAAGCTAATATAACACATGTGTTATACTAAAGTGTAGTATAACACAAAAAATGTGTTATACTAAAGTGTAGTATAACACAAAAAAAGTGTTATATAATCGACTATAAATAACATAATTATGCACTTATCTATATATTAAAATAACATAGAAATTGTGTTATCGTTGACAGTACAATAACACATCTGTATAACACTGATAAAGTGTTTTGTAAAGTACCCTGACCTACGATAACATAGTCGGTCTTAACACATCAGAAAGTGTTATCGTATGTTTTGATAACACATTTTCGATGTTATTAAAAGCATTTTTTCTTGTAGTGCCAGGTACAAACAACTTGAGTTCATCTGCCACCACTGACCAAACTCCTCAACCCTAAGGTTCACACTCTGAACTAATCCGCAATTAGATCCAAATAATCCCAGTTATCATGCACAGATGAAACATTTTAGGCCAAATCCACAATGCCATACATTTAGCTACCGAATTTTGTCACAACTAAATATATCCACATTCATCATGCTTCTTACAAGCCAATAAACAGATATAACATATGAATTCAATTTAGGCAGTTAACCACATACACTCAACATACAAACCATTATCTCAATATTCATCCACATGCAATAACAATACTATTCAGCACGCTTTAATCCCATCATGCAATAGTCAAGGGCCAGGCCCTATCAGTATCTCATGCATATGTCAACTCATTTATCATGCTCCATATCAACAAGCAGGCAAACAGGGCATTTAAACACATATTCAAGCATACCAATCACTCATACCAACCAACCCTAAGTCGAGCTTGTCACTGATAGCGAGCGTACATGTTCGGTCAATCTCCAGAACAAATAAACCTTGGCTCGCTCTGATACCAAGTTGTAACGCCCTACTTCCTTAGAGTCGTTACTAAGTGAGTTTTAAACGTGCAGTTAACTTGCTAATCGAGGTTTTTAGGTCGAAAGTGTAATTAAATCATAAACAGTGAAATAAACTTTGAAAAACAATTCCATTTACTACAAAACATTGAGTGTTTGACACCTGGGATCCCAAGATACTGTTTAGAAATATTTACAACATATAATTTACAAGTTTGAGTCGACTAGACGACAAAATCTAAGTTTTAATACAACCATCTCCCAAAACCACTGGCCGTGGCAGCCAGGCATACCAAACATGTACACGCCGCTTCACGCTCTCCATTCTCATGGATGGTTGACTTTCCTCTCGCCCTTACCTGCACCACAGAGCACCCGTGAGTCGAAGCCCAGCAAGAAAACCCTCACAAGCAGATAACATATACACAACAAACACTTAGCATATAATCAGGCCACCAATAGGTTAAACACATACGGCCATGCCGTCCCAGGCGCTTTACCAGGCCCTGGGTTCGCGGTCCACACCGTGAGGATATCCTAGGTATCCTTTAGGGTCTCACCCTGGCAACTTGCACCCCACGTGCTCAATGCTGCTCCCAGCCCCTTGCCGTACTCGGCCTAGCACTCAACGTGCCCAACGCCGTTCCCAGCCCTTTCCCGTTCCCGGCCCTTGCCGATCACGGCCTACGCCATTCCCGGCTCTCGCCGAACATTCACATAATCGTACTCATAGCATAACAAACATACACTGAATACACAAATTCAATCAAAGGGCTATGCCCTACAATTCAAACATATTGGGCTCAGCCCTGCATACAAGTTCTGTGGAAACAGTGGTTTTCTTACTTGTATCCCGAGCTTCCAATGCCCCAAAGCCGCGAGCACGATCCTCTAACCCGAGCCTCTCCAAAGACCTAGTCACAACACATATAAAACATCCTTTATTACTAATCAATCCAAAACCACTTCCCGGGACCAATCCCACACTCTCGGAATCCCCAAATTCCTAAAACAATTCATCAAAAACAACCCCCGAGCCCCCGGTGCAAAAGCTCAAAATTGCGAAATTTCTATGCCCTGAAACTGGCCTAGCGCCGTGGCGCTGCCCTAGAGGGCCGTGGCGCCCAGCAAGTCAGAGAACTTTCCCCTGCCTAGAAATAGCCTCGTGCCGCGGCGCTACTTCGCGAACCTAGATTTCTGGGTTTTTCCCTGCGTTTTCCCCGAGCTAAAATCACTCTAAATCACCCCAAGCAAGTACCTAAGCCCCAAAATCAATTCAAAACCCCACATAGACCATCTAACAACACAGAAACATCAATAATAAACCCAAACACACAATCAAATCCCCAATTCACCAATTGGCTTGAAACTTCATGAAACTTAAACTAACAAACCAGAAACTTGAATCACAGCAGCTAATACATAACAAAGATGCATAAAACCCAAGTAGAAATTCGCCCCTGAGCCTTCTTCAAGTCCAACTCCAAGAAAATCCCTCTTATTCCCAAACTGAACCTAGGCAAGTTTCATCCCCAAAAATCCACCAACACAGCCACACAATTCAATTCTCAAACCATGATATTCGTAGCTGAATTCCACAACATAATCACATAAAATTCCCTTACCTCAATCCACTGAGTAATCCTCCAAGTTCCCTTAGCTTAAGTTCTCTTCTTGATCCTAAGAGGTTTGCCCTTAGTTTTCCCCTTTCTCCTCTAGGTTTCCTTTCATTTTCAGCAAGAACAAGATAATGCCTAAGTGTAAAACGTGGATGACTCTTTTCCCTCAGCTGAAGGTTCTTTACCTTGCCAAATTACTATCCTATCCTCCCAAAGTTATCTCCTCCTAACTAAACCTCAAGGGCACTCTTTTCCTTTCACTTATTTTGCAATTCTATCATTTCTTCCACCTAAACTTGTTACTCCCAACAGTTACTAATGGTTACCTAGGTCACTCTATCACCAATAACAATTAACCACAAATTCACAACCCAACTCATGATATTTCCCCAAAGTACCCCTAGGCTCCTCCCGAGCCGGGTATAAAATCCCGTTGTGACTTTTGAGTTATCTAGCTCTCTAGGACCGTCTTGGAACGTGCATCACATTAATATCACCACACCCATGTGGTACAAACCACATAATACAATTATCATATTTATGCCCTAAACGGGCTAAAATTACCAATTTACCCCTATCATGCAAACGGGGCCCACATGCATATTTATACCACCTAAACATGCATTCTAATCACATATTCATATATTATCATATTAATTCACTTATTTCCCTCCAGGCACGCTAATCAAGGTCCTAAACCTTATTAGCAACTTAGGGTGGTACACTATATGAACACTTTCATCCCTTCTTACTATTCCACCTGCTCAATTACGAGGAGCCAAATCAAAAGAAACAATCTTCTCCTGACATTCCGCCCCCTAAGAAGATCATATAAAATATTATTAATAGCAAAATTAATATCTTCAATTTTGTTGTGAATTGGTCGACTCGACTATATAATGTGTACATATGATGTAAAGTTTAATGATTTAATGAAAGTTGGTATACCTTAATAAGGAGAGTTAGTTTAACATTATGATTGGTGGGGAGAATAATGAAGGCATAAGTGAAAATTTTCACCTAAAAACAAATGAACACTACACAATAAATAGATTAAGTATATCTTTTAATGAATCAAAACGTAAACAAAGCATAAAAATTATATACATTTGGTTAGAAGAGGATGACAATAAAATACATCTTTCATGAGCTAATACATTGTAACGTCCTACTTCCTTAGAGTCGTTACTATGTGAGTTAAAAATGTACCATTAGCTCGCTAATCGAGGTTTTAGGTTAAAAGTGTGAATAAACTGAAATAAAACTTGTTTAAAGACATTAAGTATGAAAATTTGGACATTCATTGAAATCATAAAAAGTTATATAGTTGGGATCCCAAAATACGGTTTGGAAAATATATTACAACTCAAAAATACAATTAAGGTCGACCTAAGTGACAAAGCGATTCATTACAGTACTTTTCCCAAAATAACCCTGACGGTGGCAGCCAAGTAGGCCGAACATGTACCCGTCGCTCCACGCTCTCTGTACTCATGGTTGGTCGACCTTCCCTTTGCCCATACTTGCACCATAGAGCACCTGTTATACAACAAAACAACCAACGGCTAAATACATAGCGGCCTACACCGTCCCAGGCGCTTTACCAAACCCTGGGTTTGCAGTTTTTATAAAGAGGGTGGGTACAGCATCCTAGGAGGGTCTTGCTCTAACGGCCTGCACTCAATGTGCTCAACTCCAATCCCGGCCCCTTACCGTACCTGACTTCTTGTTGTTCTCGGCCTTCACCATTTTCGGCCTTCACCGTTCCTGTCCCTCGTCGTTCACTCACAACCATGCATAACAATCACAAATATCCACAAATATACTAAGCATAAACAATAGGTCTATGCCCTGAAATACAAACAGTAGGGTCCTGCCGTGCTCTATGGGTACAACAATTTTCTCACCTTTGTCCCCAGCTGATAAGCCAATGAGATCTCGAGCACAGTCCCCTAATCCGAGCTCCGTTGAAAACCTAGTCAACATGCATTCATAATAACCATCCATCAAGCCTTAAACCAATAAATAACTTTGAAATATTAATCTGGCCTCCAAGACCTTGGATTCTACTTATCCAGGTGGTAGCATCCTTCCCAGGCCTTAACATTTGGGTTCCCGGGCTAAAAACCTCAAGTTCCCTTTTCTTTCCATTTTGAGTCGCGACATTCCCTCTAGAGTCGTGACATGCCTATAGGTCAAAGACCAGAACTCTCTCTGTTGAAGGACGCGGGCAGCGGCATGCCCCCTAGAGCCGTGACACCTGGACAAACTTAGATGCTCCTCCAGCCCCTTCGAACACGTGGGCCGCAGCGCCTGGAGAACAGGGTCATGGCTCGGGCTCTAGAAACCCAAAAATCCACCATTTTCCTTATGTTTTCCTCGAGCCTAAATCTACAATACATACGCCAAACATAATTTAAACCCAGAATTAAGCCCATATTCCCATCCATACAGCCTAAGTAACCTAACCATCCCATAAACAACCTCATAACCTCTCCAAATAGTCAAAACCAAATCAAAGTTCAGCTCACATGCAACTTCCACTTCTCAGCGGAATTCAACAGAAAGGATTAAGTTTAGGAGATTACCTCTGAGATGAGTTCAATATTTGAGTTACTCCCCAAGCATCAAAATTCCAATTCTTCAATTTTCTTAGCCTAAGGTCCCCAAAAATTCATCAAGCCACCAAGCATCAAAGAGTGGGAGAGAGAGACGAGAGAGAGGAGCCTGAGCGGAAGAGGTTTATGTTTTTTCTTCTAAGTGATTCTAGAGTGTGTTGTGGCTGAGCATAATACCAGCTGTCTAAAACCCAAAATTCCTAAAATGCCCTCAAGTCTATTCTAATTCTTTAGTGCTACAAATGGAAATCCCTTCATTTTCCATATCCCACTAATTCCTCGAATGTTCCTATAAATCCCCATTTAATCCCAACATGTCCAAATAATTGCTAAATTACTACCCGTTTCCCGGTAATATCCGAACACGTATCAATTCCCAAAATACCCCTAGGCTCCTCCCGAGCCGGGTATTCAACCCCGTTGTGACTATTTAGCTAAACCGCTCCCTAGGACTATCTCGGATCGTGCATCACAATTATATCACCCCTCACTCGTGGTATCAATCACAATATACACATATATCACATTTAAGCCCTCAACGGGCTAAAACTACAAATATGCCCTTAATAGCCAAATAGGGCCGACATGCATATTTAGTTCACCAAACACATGCATTTTTAATCATATAATCACCAAATTAACATATTAGTATAATTAAATCAATTATTTCCCTTCCGGAAAACTAATCAAGGCCCTAATCCTTATTAGAAAATTTGGGATGCTAGAACTATTTCATCCTCGAAATTACCAGAATAATTCGGTATACTGATCCCGCATATTTGTCTCAAGCTCCCTAGTTGCCTTCTCCACTTTCTTGTTCCTCCATAGCACTTTCGCTAAGGCAATGGTCTTGTTCCGCAAGACTTTATCTTTTTGGTCTAGAATCTGAACCAGTTTCTCTTCATACGAAAAATCCTAATCAAGCTCCAAGTTCTCATAACTCAGCACATGCGTAGAATCTGACACATACTTCCAGAGCATGGATACGTTAAACACATTGTGAACAACTGATAGAGCTAGACGCATTGCCAATCTTTATGCTACCTCTCCAACCCATTCCAGAATCTCAAAGGGGCCAATAATCCTAGGGCTCAGCTTGCCGCTTATTGTAAACCGTTTCACCCCTCTCTAGGGAGAAACTCTGAGAAAAACATGGTCCTTGACCTGAAACTCTACGCTCCTGCATCTCAAGTCTGAGTAATGCTTCTGCCGACTCTGGGAGGCGAGCCTTCGTGCTCTAATCTTCTCAATTGCCTCATTGGTCCCCTAAACAACCTTAGGACCTAGATACCTCCTCTCACCCATCTCATCCCAATGGATGGGTGATCTGCACTTCCTCCCATATAACATCTCATACGGAGCAACTCCGATAGTCGCCTGATAACTGTTATTGTATGAAAACTCAATCAAAGGAAGATACTTACTCAAAGATCCCCCAAAATCTAGCACACAGGCTCACTACATATCCTCCAATATCCGAATCGTCCTCTCGGACTGTCCATCCGTCTGATGATGATAAGCGGTACTAAACTACAACTGTGTACCCATAGCCTTTGACAGGCTCTCACTAAACTTAGAGGTGAAGGTGGGGTCCCTATTGGGTACTATAGACCTCAGAGCCCAATGTAGTCGTACAATTTCCTACACATACAACTCAGTGTACTACTCCACCGTATAAGTTGTCTTAATAGACAAAAACTGGGCTAACTTGGTGTACCTATCAACAATCACCCACACTGAATCATGCTGTCCCACAATCTTCTGTAATCGAACCTTGAATTCCATGGTGATATCCTCCCATTTCCATTCCGGAATCCCTAGAGGGTGTAGCAGCCCTGCTGAGCTTTAACATTCAACCTTTACTTGCTGACAAGTCAAACAATTAGCCACATAATCCACCACATCCCTTTTCATTCCTGGCCACTAGTACAAGGTTCTCAAATCTTTGTACATGTTCGTCGTACCCGGATGTAAAGAATAGGGAGTGATATGAGACTCATCTAAGATCTCTCGCCGGATATCAGAATCCATCGGAATGCAAATCTGACCTTTGTACCTCAATAAACCTGTCTCTTAAACAGAAAAGTCCTTAGTCGCCCTAGCTAAGACTCCCTTTGTGTGTTCCTTCAATTGGGGATCTCCCCCCTATGCTTCCTTGATCCTCTCAAGGAGCGTAGACTAAAGAGTGATGTTGGCTAGCTATCCAACTACCAACTCAATACCTGCTTTAGACATCTCTTCAGCTAACTTATCTGATATCTACCTCGAACTGAATAACTATCCTAGGCCCTTCTGACTCAGTGCCTCGGCCACAACATTGACCTTCCCAGGATGGTATAAAATGTCATAGTCATAATCCTTTACCAATTCCATCCAACGCCTCTGGCGCATATTCAGGTCCTCCTGAGTAAAGAAGTACTTCAAACTCTTGTGGATAGTGTATATTTCACACTTCTCGCCATACAAATAATGTCTCCAAATCTTAATTGAAAATACTACCACCACCAATTCCAGATCATGTGTAGGATACCTTTACTCATACTCCTTCAACTATCTCAATGCGTAGGCTGTTTCCTTTCCATCTTGCATTAGTACACACTCCAAACCATGTCTGGAGGCATCATAGTAGACTACAAACTTCTCATTGTCTGATGGCAGACTCAATACAGGAAAGGTGATCAATTGTTGCTTTAACTCCTTGAAACTATTCTCACACTTGTCTGTCCATACAAACTTAATCTTCTTATGTGTCAGTTTGGTCAATGGTGTTGCTATTCTAGAGAATCCCTCGATGAATAACCGATAGTACCATGCCAATCCCAAAAGCTCCTAACCTCTGGTACACTGCTCGGCCTGGGCCAATCTCTTACTGCCTCAATCTCACATGGGTCAACCAGAATCCCCTCCTTACTGACAATATGGCCCATAAATGTTACTTGGGGTAGCCAAAACTCACACTTGCTGAACTTAGCATATAACCTATGCTCTCTCGAGCGCTGTAGTACCAGGCATAGATGTTGCTGATGCTCTGTCTTTGACTGGGAGTACACCAGTATGTCGTTAATGAATATGATCACCAACTTGTCCAGATAATCCTTAAAGACCTTATTCATCAAGTCTATAAAGACTACAGAGGCATTGGTTAATCCGAAGGACATAACCAACAATTCATAGTGTCCATATCTCGTGCTAAACACATATTTTGGAATGTCCTCCTCTTTAATCCTAAACTAGTGGTAGCTTGACCGAAGGTCATTCTTAGAGAACATTGTCTTCTCCTGTAGCTGGTCAAACAAGTCATCGATCTTGGGCAGTGGGTACTTGTTCTTAATGGTCAACTTATTCTACTCTCTGTAGTCAATACAAATCCTTAAGGATCCATCCTTCTTCTTGACAAACAACACTGGAACTGCCCATACTAAAAAACATGGTCTAATGAATCCCAAATCCAGTAACTCCTACAACGGAATCTTCAGTTCCTTCAACTCTATCGGAGCCATTCTATAAGGTTTCCTAGACATTGGCTCCGCCCCTGGTGCCAACTCTATGAGGAACTCAATCTCTTGGTATGGTGACAACCCTGGCAAGTCTACGAGGAAAAAAATCAAGAAACTCACGTACTAATTTGGTCCCATCTGGTCCAACTGAAACAAATCTAGAGTTATCCACAATGTTTGCTAGGAATCCTTGTTGTTAGGAGTGTGTCCTAAAAGCATGTAAAGACATTTGTTTCTCTATGAATAAATAAATATCAATGGTTTATTATTATTGTTATATTTAGATTGTTAAATTATTGTTTGAATAATTTTATAAATATCAGAAAAATTCCATATTCATTATTGAGGATGTGATCTTGTATTAGTACGAGAGATTTAAGATCACATGAATGAATAAAAATAGTCAACAACAACAAATTAAAGTTATGGAATTCTTTAATTGGAGTTGTAAGTACGGTTTACTGAGTATCATAATGATACAAATAATCTAGATTCGGATTATTGATGTGGAAAGACATCTCGGTAAAGGTGCTTTATATAATATGATTATATATGACATGGGCCGATATGAATTAAAGTCTTTATCCAAAAACCATTAAACAATAAAGACTTGTAATTCATGTCATAACTGATGATCATTTATAGATCAACCTAAATCTTGAATGTTCATGAACTCCTGTTCATGTTTATTAAATCTTTTGATTCATTCGTTAAGGCCTCTTCAAAGAATGAGGCTAATGACTTTTGTTTTGGAGATTTAATATCATGGATGGCTGGGAACATGTATCAACAATACAAAATCTAATACTTCCTAACAGATCGTATATTATTTCCCTTAAGGGTTAATTCTGGAACTGAATGATTTTGAGCTCAAATCTATAATTAGATTATAGATTAATTATTCACTAGTGAATTAATGGTACTTAAGGAATAAGAAGTAAATTAGAAAGGTAAAATGGTAATTCTTCCATTCTAATTTATGAACTAATTAATTAGAGGGTTGAACTATTGTAAGATGGTTATATCAATGGAAAACTTAAGAAAATATTTCTGTAAAAGTATATCTATAACATAAAGAGTGCAATTATGAATTTATAGTGGAGTAATATCAGAATTAATAAATTAACTATTATAATTAAAGAGTTTAATTATTTAGTTTCAATTTATTGGAGCTTAATGTTATAGGTCCATGGTCCCCGAAATGGCTCAAACAATACTCACAAAGGTAAACACAAAAATGGGCAAAAAGGACTTATGTGATAAGTTAAATATTTTTCTATGTATCAAACATAATTATTGTTTAATTATGTGTAATTAATTAATTATTTGATTTAACAAAAACATAATTAATTTTGAATTAATTTATATTTGGGATTTTTGGTATTTAAATAATAATTAAAATTGGGAAAAATCACATGCCATCACAGGCATGTGGTAAACGTGTAGCACAGTGCATAGTCACTGTGATACACGCATAAGAGAGTGTGCTCAGTCTCTTGATTCCACAATTTTAGTTATTTAAATATTATTTAAATAATGAGATATTTTAATATGATTAAAATATTATTATTTAAATAATAATCTGATAACAGATCAGATATTTTGAATTTGTTTAAAATAACAAATATTTTAATATATTGGATATATTAAATATAGAATATCAGTTTTACAGAACGTAACTTTTTCAGAGACAGAAAAATATCTAGAAATCTCTCTCAGAGAAAGAGAACAGTGACATAAACAAAAGTCATTGTTCTTCACAAAACCTAGGTCCAAACTTTATCAGATCTCATGTGTTGAGAACATCTGATAAATAGTTTTTTGCCTATTATTTGTATAGCGAGCCCACACTCGTTCTTTGTGTGCTAAGAACATTTTGGAAGATCTTGGTGTGAGATCTCAAGGATTTAGCCATACAAAAAGATTGCAGCAAGGAAGGACCCGAGGTATTTTTTATATTCTTGTCTTTGATTCAATATATATATGTATGTGAAGAAGTAGATCTAGAAATCTTTTGGGATTAAACTGACAATTTGATTATTGTTCCGATGCTTATAATCTCTGGTTTGATCAATAAAAACCAACAAATGGTACCAGAGCCATCTTCACATATATATGTATTGAATCTGTGTGGGTTTACTTTTATGCATTTATTTACTTTGATGAATGAATGGATGGCTTAATGTGATTGAATGCATGGGAATGTTGAATAGTTAATTGTATGGTGTTTTTGGGTTAGGATTTGTTTATGATTAGATCATTGTGTAAGCCATTAAAGGACATAGGATTTTATGTAATTTTATTTGGTTTTTGACACCATAAAATTGTAATTCCAATCACGCAATAGTCAGAACGGAGCTCGGGATTCAGAATTCAGCCACTGATCCTCCAAGGCCGACCTCCGAGCCGCTGCCGGGACGTCGTACGGACGCCGTACGGACCCGTCCGTACGGTTCCATACAGTCCAGCCTGACGGCCCCGTATGACGCCACGTGTCCCCGCCTGACTGATCCATAATTTTTTTTTTATTATTTTTTTTTCTGAAATTAATCTGTTATTTTTTAAAATTTTAAAATGTTTAAATATCCTATTTTTGAAATTTGATATTTAAATAATGAGATATTTTTGTTATCTTAACAAACTTTTTTTTAATATCTTATTTAAAATTTATTTGTTCAAAATAACAGGTTTTGATTTAAATTCATTTCAGTTTTAATTAAAAGGAAAAATAAAAATAATGATTATTTAAAAGTTTATTTTAATTAATAAAAATAATTAGAAAAATTGTTTTCTTATTATTATTCTGGACCAACAATGTCACATATCCTACCGACAATAAAGTAAAGAAGCCCAATGGAGATCAAGGCAGTTTTATTTTATTTTTTTTTAATTTTATAAAGTGGTTGTAAAATTAGAAATACTCAAAAACACCTGGTTCAACATTTATTGTTTATTTATTTATTTAAATAATTATTTTCATGTGGTTAATGAGATTGATAACATGTTCATGCATTGTATGCCATACATAAAAACTCACACAGTCAGAATCATGCATCGCATTAGTAGAAACATGATTATTAGGATTGTCCTATATGTTTATATGAATTGTTTTGTGAAATCAATTGCATGTAAATTACTTTTTTTTTTTTTTTGAAAACTTGGTAAAACATCACACCAAATTTTAGGTCTTTATGACTTAATTTCTTTAAACCAACTTTATTTTAAAAGTGTTTTATAGTAAAGATTAGATGAACATGAATGGTAATTTAAAATTGGATATGGACCTAGAAACTCACTTTCTTTCCAATTCTAATTATGTTCATAAGGTTTAAAGATGTTATAATTAATTTGGAATTAATTAGGTTAAAAACACTTATTTCAAAATAGTGAGTGGAGAGGGTTAATATCTCAAACATAACCCATGGTCTCCATTATTAATATAACACCGTGAGATATGAATAGCGCCTCGCGATGGCTTTGTTTTCGTCCCCCTAAGGAAGGTGTCTGGACATATCAATAGCAAGGTTGTATTTCTTACAAAGATAGGAACTAATGATGTATTTTAGGCTTGACCGACCCAAAGGCAGCATGTCCTAAGTTAAGTCATGAACTCCGAAATAATGGGTTACACTCACAAAGTTATGATTAAACTTTTGCAGTGGATAATCATAACTTGACCAAACTAAGCGGTACTTTAATGTTTAAAAGAGAAAATAAAGAGTTATTTTAAGTATTAAACAATAAAGATAAGAATGGCTTATAAATTCTCTAAAATTAATTTGACCGACCCTAAGGCGGCACTTTAATTGTTAGAAAATTTTATCATGGAAATTATTCTTTATTTTATGTGTTTTAATTGTGCTCATGCATCACGTTTAATTTCTGAAAACTTTGATATTTATTTTTCTAAATATAATAATAATATTTGTATATATTTATTTATTGCCAGCAAAAATGTCTATTGGTGAATTACACACCGATGCCTTTCTCAAATCCTTGGTTTTTGAACCTGAAAATATGCAACATTGGTTTCGAGGCATGTTGACTATTTTTTCTTATAAGAAGATGATGTCAAATGTCTGTGAAAAACTTCCAACAGAACCACCTCTAGCAACTAGCTATGAAGCAGAAGAAAAATATGCAAATTGGAAGAAATCCGATCGGTTGGCACATTATTGCATGCTTTCAACCATGCTTGACGAAACAAAGGAAAAATATATACACTATGACTCAACACATGAGATGTGACGAGCAATGACAGAGGAAGTCTATGCTGAGTGTCATCGTTTATCTCAAACAAAAAAGGTGAATAAGATTCACATATATTTTTTCAACTATGAATAGTAGCTTCAAACACTATGAATATAAGATTCAAAATTTTTGGATAGTAGATTCAAAAATACATGCCACTAATCTATTTTTCTTTTGTCTTTCCTTTTGCAGAATCAGAACCCTGAATAGGAGGAAGAGACTGATGAGGATTTTGGTAGCATGTAAGGAGCTGGAGAAGTTGGAGAGCAGTAATTTTTATTTAGTAATTTTATTGTTAGTTGAAAAATTTTAATTTCTTTATTTTGTTTTAGAAATTTTAGATTTCTTTGAACAAAGAAAACTACAGTCTAGAAATTTAGTTTATTGTTAGTAATCTTGATTATTAATGTTTGGAAACTTATTTCTATTTTTGCATAACATTTATTTCTTTTATTAATAAAGTAGTTATTATTTGAAGAAATTATCTATTTACTTGTTATGCAAATGCTTTGGGATAAACAAAGTTTACATACTTATAATGAATGAAATTTCTTTTATAATTCTGAATTATTTAACGCAACTAATCCTAGATCTATTTAATTGATTCCAATATTGAGACATATCTGTGGCACTTGAGATTGGACCATATTGGTCTAGACAGAATAAATAGGCTTGTAAAGGATAGTCCTTTACGAGAACTATCTATTGGATCTCTCCCTGTTTGTAAATCCTGTCTAGAAAACAAAATGACCAAGAGACATTTCTTTGATAAAGGTTCAAGAGCCACAGAACCACTTCAGCTAGTACATATGGATGTTGCAACCCACTTAATGTACAAGCAAGAGGAGGTTGTGAATAATTCGTCACTTTAATTGAAGATTATTCAAGATATGGTTACCTATACTTAATGCAAAGAAAATCTGAAACTTTTGGAAAGTTCAAAGAATTTCAAGCAAAGGCTAAAAAGCAATTAGGTAAATCACTTAAAAGCACTTCGATCTGATTGAGGAAGAGAGTACTTGGACTGTGAATTCAAGAACCATCAACGTGAGCATGGCATTCAATTCCAACTCACCACACCTGAAACAACACAGTAAAATGATGTTTCAGAAAGACGGAATAGAACGTTATTAGATATGGTTAGATCAATGATGAGTTTCTCATCATTACCACTGTCATTCAGGGGCTATACGATTCAATGTGTTCTATACACATTGAATGATGTTCAACCTAAGTCTATCCAAAAGACATCCATAGAATTATGGAATGGTTGTAAACTTAGTTTACACCATTTTAGAATTTGGGAGTGTCAAGCATACGTGCTTAAAAGGAAGATCGAGAAGTTGGAAACGCGCTCTGAAGTGTGTATGTTTGTGGGATATTCCAAAGAGACTAGAAGTTGAATTTTCGATAGTCCAAAAAGAAAATAAAACATTTGTATTGACAAATGCAACTTTTCTTGAATATGACTATGTTAGTAACCACAAACCTCGCAGTAAGGTTGTACTAGAGGAGATGGTCTCAAATAAATTCGCAAAGTCACCAGCAGCAATTAATGATAAAACAACCAAAGAAACCACAATTCCTGAAAAGGAAAAACTAGTGCAATGTCGTAGTGGGAGGATTGTGAGACAATCTACTCGTTACGAACATGAGGCACACGTTCTTGTATCAGATACTGAAAAGGACGATCCATTGACTTTTAAAGAAGCAATGGAAGACCCTAATGTTGAGAAGTGGCAAGATGCCATGAATCAAGTAATGGAATCAATGTATTCCAATTCAGTTTGGGAACTTGTAGATCTACCTGACAATGTTAATGCCATTGGATGCAAATGGATCTACAAGAAGAAAAGGGGTGCAGATGGAAAGGTAGAGACCTATAAAGCAAGGCTTGTGGCCTAAGGCTACACACAGAGAGAGGGTGTGGACTATGAAGAAACATTTTCTCCTGTGGCCATGCTTAAGTCCATTCGCATACTCTTATCCATAGCTGCCATCTATGATTATGAGATATGGCAGATGGATGTCAAGACAACTTTTCTAAATGGCCACCTTGATGAAACCATTTATATGGAACAACCAAAAGGGTTTATAAAGAAGGATCAAGATCAAAAGGTATGCAAATTGTTAAAATCCATATATGGATTGAAACAAGCATCAAGATCTTGGAACTTAACATTTGATGAAACTATTAAAACATATGGTTTTGAACAAAATGTTGACAAAGCATGTGTTTATAAATACATCAAAGGAAAAATTGTGGTTTTCTTAGTTCTTTATGTTGATGATATCCTACTCATTGGGAATGAAGTAGAGACATTATCAAATGTAAAGAAATGGTTGGCTGACAAATTCCAAATGAAAGATTTGGGAGAAGCGAGCTATGTTCTAGGCATTAAAATTCTAAGAGATAGAAAGAACAAGCTCCTAGCACTTTCACAAGCAAATTATATTGATAAAGTGCTTGAAAGATTCTCTATGGAGAATTCCAAAAAGGGTCAATTGCCGACCAGACATGGAATTACTCTTTGCAAAGATCAATGTCCAAAGATACCACAAGAGCAAGAGGATATGAGAAAGTATCCCTATGCATCAGCTGTCGGGAGCCTAATGTATGCAATGTTATGTACTAGACCTAACATATGTTATGCAGTAGGGATTGTCAGTCGTTATAAATCAAATCCAGGTTTGGAACACTGGATTGCGGTGAAACATATTCGCAACTATCTCAGGAGAACGAGAGACTATATGCTAGTATATTTGGGTAGTGACCTTGAACCTACTGGATACACTGACTCAGATTTTCAATCTGACAAGGATAGTAGAAAGTCTACTTCTGGGTCAGTATTCACTCTTGGTGGTGGAGCAGTTTTCTGGAGAAGCATAAAGCAATCCAGTATAGTTGATTCAACCATGGAAGCTGAATACATAGCAGCTAAGGAAGCAGTTTGGCTGAAAATGTTCTACAGAAATTTGGAAGTAATTCCAGAAGTGGAGAAACCACTTATTCTTTACCGTGACAACAGTGGAGCAGTGGCCAATTCTAAAGAACCAAGAAGCCACAAGAGGGGAAAGCATATAGAGCGCAAATACCACTTAGTCAGAGAAATCGTACATAGAGGAGATGTGACCATTCTGAAAATCGCATCAGAACACAACCTAGCGGACCCATTCACGAAGATGCTTCCAGCAAAGCAATCCGAGGGTCATGTACGTAATATGGGATTGAGAGAAATGCCTCACTTGCTTTAAGTACAAGTGGGAGATTGTTAGGAGTGTGTCCTAAAAGCATGTAAAGACATTTGTTTTTTCTGTGAATAAATAAATATCAATGGTTTATTATTATTGTTATATTTAGATTGTTAAATTATTATTTGAATAATTTTGTAAATATCAGAAAAATTCGATATTCATTATTGAGGATGTGATCTTGTATTAGTACAAGAGAATTAAGATCACATGAATGAATAAAAATAGTCAACAACAACATATTAAAGTTATGGAATTCTTTAATTGGAGTTGTAAGTACAGTTTACTGAGTATCATAATGATACAAATAATCTAGATTCGGATTATTGATGTGGAAAGACATCTCGGTAAAGGTGCTTTATATAATATGATTATATATGACATGGGTTGATATGAATTAAAGTCTTTATCCAAAAACCATTTAACAATAAAGACTTGTAATTCATGTCATAACTGATGATCATTTATAGATCAACCTAAATCTTGAGTGTTCACGAACTCCTGTTCATGTTTATTAAATCTTTTGATTCATTCGTTAAGGTCTCTTCAAAGAATGAGGCAAATGAGTTTTGTTTTGGAGATTTAATATCATGGATGGCTGGGAACATGTATCAACAATACGGAATCTAATATTTCCTAGCAGATCGTATATTAGTTCCCTTAAGGGTTAATTCTGGAACTGAATGATTTTGAGCTCAAATCTATAATTAGATTATAGATTAATTATTCACTAGTGAATTAATGGTACTTAAGGAATAAGAAGTAAATTAGAAAGGTAAAATGGTAATTCTTCCATTCTAATTTATGAACTAATTAATTAGAGGGTTGAACTATTGTAAGATGGTTATATCAATGGACAACTTAAGAAAATATTTCTGTAAAAGTATATCTATAACATAAAAAGTGCAATTCTGAATTTATAGTGGAGTAATATCATAATTAATAAATTAACTATTATAATTAAAGAGTTTAATTATTTAGTTTCAATTTATTGGATCTTAATGTTATAGGTCCATGGTCCCTGAAATGGCTCAAACAATCACTCACAAAGGTAAACACAAAAATGGGCAAAAAGGACTTATGGGATAAGTTAAATATTTGTCTATGTATCAAACATAATTATTGTTTAATTATGTGTAATTAATTAATTATTTGATTTAACAAAAATATAATTAATTTGGAATTAATTTATTTTTGGGATTTTTGGTATTTAAATAATAATAAAAATTGGGAAAAATCACATGCCATCACAGGCATGTGGTAAACGTGTAGCACAGTGCACAGTCACTGTGCTACACGCATAAGAAAGTGTGCTCAGTCTCTTGATTCCACAATTTTAGTTATTTAAATACTAAATAAATAATGAGATATTTTAATATGATTAAAATATTATTATTTAAACAAAAATCTGATAACTGGTCAGTTATTTTGAATTTGTTTAAAATAACAAATATTTTAATATATTGGATATATTAAATATAGAATATCAGTTTTACAGAACGTAACTTTTCAGAGATAGAAAAATATCTAGAAATCTCTCTCAGAGAAAGAGAACAGTGACATAAACAAAAGTCATTGTTCTTCACAAAACCTAGGTCCAAACTTTATCAGATCTCATGTGTTGAGAACATCTGATAAATAGTTTTTTGCCTATTATTTGTATAGCGAGCCCACACTCGTTCTTTGTGTGCTGAGAACATTTTGGAAGATCTTGGTGTGAGATCTCAAGGATTTAGCCATACAAAAAGATAGCAGCAAGGAAGGACCCGAGGTATTTTTTCTATTCTTGTCTTTGATTCAATATATATATGTATGTGAAGAAGTAGATCTAGAAATCTTTTGGGATTAAACTGACAATTTGATTGTTGTTCCGCTGCGTATAATCTCTGATTTGATCAATAAAATCCAACACTTTCAACCTATTTGCATTATGTCTCTAGCCTTCAGTGTCGAAATCATAGGTACTCGCGGTCCACTCATTGTCCCCACATATACAAAGGGCACCTCCCCTTCCGGTTGAAAGGTTACCATCCCGTGCTTGCAGTCAATCGTCGCCCTGTACTTTGATAACCAATACATCCCTAGGATCATATCAAATTCATCCATCGCTAACTCAATAAGGTCCACAGACAACTCCTTACTGTCTATCTCTACTGGCAATACCCTAACCCATCTCCTAGAAACTATCAGTTCCCCAGTCGGCAACAAAGTCTGAAATCCCCTAGCATACAAATCACTAGGTCCACATAGTTGATCTGTCACTCTAGCATATACAAATGAATGAGTAGCCCTTAAGTCAATCAATGCAGTAAAAGAAGAACAAGCACTAGAGATCTGACTTAGCACGACTGAGGGACTAGCCTCAGTTTGGATCAAGGTATATACTCTGGAAAGAGTGAGGCTGTCACTCTGCTTTGGTTCTTCTTTTCTAGCATATGGTCAGTCCTTCCTCAGGTGACTAATTCTCCCACAAGTAAAGCAGACCATGATCCTGCACTCTCCCTGATGTAGTCGTCTGCACCGAGAACACACTGGGAAACTCCTCCAGTTGTCTCCCCCACCCTGACGGCCATCGAAAGCACCATGTGCCCTCCTATCTGAGCTAGGAGGAACAAAAGAATCTAGGGCCTTTCTCTTCTATTCACTGGGGCCACTACCCTGGCTAGATCCAATGAAGGGAGCCACCATTCTCTAAGCATTGCACCTAGCAGTGCCCTTCCGCGAAATCTGATCCTCAGCCCCCTCAATTGTAAGGGCCTTTTCCACTACCTGTGCATAAGTGGTAGTTCCCGGATCCAGAGTTATCTTGACGTCACGGGCGATCATAACATTCAATCCCCACACAACTAGACCTCTCCATGCCATATCAGTAGGCACCAAATCCAGCGCTAACTTTGCTAATCGGTCAAACTTCAAGGCATACTCAATAACCGTCATCTGGTTCTGAGTCAGATTAGTAAACTCATCAACCTTTGCAGCTCGGATTGTAACACTGTAGTACATCTCATTAAAAATATTTATGAATTCTTCCCAAGTCATGACCGCCACATTCCTTCTCTGAGATACAACATCCCACCAGATGCAGGCACCCTCTCTCAACATATAACTGGCGCAGGCTACTCTCTCATTCCCTTACCTCATGAAATCCAAGATGGAAGAAATCATGTTCGTCCACTGCTCTACCCACAGTGGGTCTGGGCCACCCTCAAAGGTGGGAGGATGATGCTTCCTGAACCTCTAGTACAATGGTTCCCACCAATTTTCCACAATAGGCTGAGCTGGCACTGGTACCACAACCTGTGGAACCTGTAACCCAATGCCCCGAGGAGGGGCATGCTGCCTCAATTTTCGAAGTTCTTCCTCCATTCGATGAAGTCTAGCTTCCATCTCGACAAATAGTTGCTGCCAATTCAGTGGGGTATGTGGAGGATCCTGACCCTTATTGTCATCCTCGGCCCTATTGTCGTGGAGTCTAATTGATCGCTGAGGCATTTTAGCAATATGTGCCTGCAATCAATGATGCTGCATATCAAGCATGATAACAACATCTAAAATCACCTCCCAATCTCGTCAATCAACCACAATCAGTGTTGTGAGAATTGATTTGATTAAAATGTGCAAGTGTACACAGTCACAAAACAAGTAATAAAGTAGTAAGTATTCAAGATCGTCTCCACAGGGATTGCAAATTAAAAAGTAAGCAAAACAATTACTAAACAATTGTAGAAAATTAAAAGTCAAGTGGTTGTTTATAGACTAAGCAAAATATTAAAATAAAATGGAAATACTGAACTGAACAAGAAAATTGAGAGAAATATCTGAATTGCAAAATGGACTTGAATTGTTGAATTCCCCTATATTATTCGTCCTGAACAAATTGCGAACGTGTTGCTGCAGCAATATTCTAGCAAAACTCCCAGGATAACAAAAAGTTCATTTAACACGCATAAAACTTTCCCAAATCTTATGACCTTAATTCTTCTACCTAATTAAACATATTCCTATGCAAAATCAGATTTAAGAATGCAATCACAGCTCACTTCTCATATGTTACACAAGGTAATTAACATATCCCTATATTAATTACTAACATAACCTAACCTAGATTATGACTTGTGTCATCCAAGTTTTTCCTATTACATTTAACCTTTCCAGCATTAAATATAATTAAAATAACATGCCATTGCTGGCCAAACAACAACAAGAAATTAATTTAAGCACACTTGAATGATCAAGGGAGATTTTACTAAAATAAAGTGCAAGAAATGGATAGATTATAACATAGGGTTCATCAACAATCCAAGCCACCAAGAAATTAGTTCATGGTTGGTTTCATAAACAGTAATTCCCAATCAAAACAGCCCATAATATTCAGATTTAGTATCTAACTCAGAAATTAATAACAGAAAGTTTAAGAAAAGAAGAAAGAACAAATCCAAATGATGCTTGAGCTTTCTATGCTTGTCCTCCTTCTTCCTTGTTGGTATCTCAGCTTGTTTCTCTGTTTTTTTTCTGGTTTTCTTTGCCAAAAATGGCTGCTGGTTGTATGTTACGGCTGGAGCATTATTTTGGTATATTAGGTTATCTTCTTCTCCTCCAAAAGTACCATAATGCCCCTCTTTTCCTCCCAAAACATCAAGTCTTCCTTCTCTTTTGTCCTTTTCTCCATTATGCTGATATTTCCTTCTGCCACTGCCACATCAGCTGAAATGTAAGCTTGACTCTTGACTGCCACGTGTTCCATGCTCCAAAATGTAGCTGATCACAATGCTTCAGTTTTGCTGCAGCAATCCTGAATATTCATCCATCAACACAATAATTTCATCACAATAGACTCTTAAGCTCACTCATTCCTTTGTGCAAATATTTAACCATGAAATCATTATCTTTAACCCAATAGCTATTAAAAACTAAAAAAATAATTACACTTAATTAAGATAATGAAAACATCCAAGTTAGCTTCAAAAACTAAAAATAAACTAACATCACTCATGATTTTTTTCACAAATATAAGTTCAAAAGCACATGAAATAACTCTTTATTCAAGAGTTATCAATCAGCAAGTCCAAATATCATACATATCATATAACAATCAAGGGGCCATGCCCTAATATCATGCATATAATAACATATTCATCATGTTCTATCTAGATATCTAGGCAAACATGGCAACTTAAACACACAATTAAGCATATAACTCATTAATTACAAACAAACCCTGAGTCAAGCTTGTCATTAGCAGCGAGCGGACATGTTCGGTCAATCTCCAGGAACCATAAACCTTGGCATGCTCTAATACCAATTTGTAACGCCCTACTTCCTTAGATTCGTTACTATGTGAGTTAAAAATGTACCATTAGCTCGCTAATTGAGGTTTTAGGTTAAAAAAGTGACTAAACTGAAATAAAACTCGTTTAAGACATTAAGTATAAATATTTGGACATTCATTGAAATCATAAAAAGTTATACAGTTGGGATCCCGAAATACTTTTTGGAAAATACATTACAACTGAAAAATACAATTAAGGTTGAACTAAGTGACAAAGCAGTTCATTATAGTACTTTTCCCAAAATAACCCTGACGGTGGCAGCCAAGTAGGCCGAACATGTACTCGTCGCTCCACGCTCTCCGTACTCATGGTTGGTCAACCTTCCCTTTGCCCTTACCTGAACCATAAAGCACCCATTAGACAAAGCCTAGCAAGAAAAATCAACATATAACATAACAATCCACAGTATATAACAAAATAGCCAACGGCTAAACACATAGCTGCCTACGCCGTCCCAGGCGCTTTACCAAGCCCTGGGTTCGCGGTCTTCATTGAGAGGGTGGATACAGCACCCTAGGAGGGTCCTGCCCTAATAGCCTGCACTCATCGTGCTCAACGCCGATCCCAACCCCTTATCGTACCCAAATTCTTGTTGTTCTTAGCCTTTGCCATTTTTGGTCTTCGCCATTCCCGGCCTTCGTCGTTCACTCACAAACATGCATAACAATCACAGATATCTAAAAATATATTAAGCATAAACAATAGGGCTATGCCCTCAAACACAAACAGTAGGGTTGTGCCTTGCTCTACGGGTACAACAATTTTCTTACCTGTGTCCCGAGCTAATAAGCCAATGCAATCCCGAGCACAGTCCCCTAATCTGAACTTTGTTGAAAACCTATTCATAACGCATTCATTATAACCATCCATCAATCCTTGAACCAATAAATAAGTTCGAAATATTAATCTAGCCTCTGGGACCTTGGATTCTACTGATCCAGGTAATAGCATCCTTCTCAAGCCTTAACATTTGGGTTCTCGGGCTAAAAACCTCAATTTCCCATTTCTTTACATTTTGAGTCGCGGGATGCCCTCTAGAGCCGCGGCGCGCCTACAGGTTAGAGAGCAGAACTCTCCCTGCTGAAGGATGTAGGCAGTGGCATGCCCCCTAGGGATGCGGCACCTGGACAACCTCAGAGGCTCCTCTAGCCCCTTCGAACATGCGAGCAGCGACACCTGAAGAACAAGGTCGTGGCTTGGGCCCTAGAAACCCAAAAATCCACCATTTTCCTTATGTTTTCCTCGAGCCTAAATCCACAATTCATACCCCAAACATCAATTAAACACAGAATTAAGCCCATATTCCCTATCCATACTGCCTAAGTTACCTAACTATCACATAAACAACCTCATAACCTCTCCAAATAATCAAAACCAAATAAAAGTTCAACTCACATGCAACTGCCAATTCTCAACAGAATTCAACATAAAGGATTAAATTTATGAGCTTACCTCTGAGATGAGTTCAATCTTTGAGTTACTCCCCAAGCATCACAAGTCCAATTCTTCAATTTTCTTAGCCTAAGGTCCCTAAAAATTCATCAAGCCACCAAGCATCAAAGAGAGGGAGAGAGAGAAGCCTGAGGGAAAGAGGGTTCTGTTTTTTCTTCTAAGTGATTCTAGAGTGTGTTGTGGCTAAGCATAATACTAGCTGTCTAAATCCCAGTATTCCTAAAATTCCCTCAAGTCTATCCTAATCGTTTAGTGCTACCAAGGGCAATCCCGTCATTTTCCATATCCCTCTAATTCCTCGAGTGTTCCTATAAATCCCTATTTAATTCCAACATGTTCAAATAATTGCTAAATTACTACCCGTTAACTGGTAATTCACGAACACATATCATATTCCCAAAATACCCCTAGGCTCCTCCCGAGCCGGGTATTCAAATCTGTTGTGACTATTTAGCTAAACTGCTTCATAGGACGGTCTCGGATCGCGCATCACAATTATATCACCACCCACTCGTGGTATCAATCACAATATACACATATATAACATTTATGCCCTGAATGATCTAAAATTACAAATATGCTCCTAATAACCAAATAGGGCCCACATGCATATTTAATTCACCTAAACATGCATTTCTAATCATATAATCATCAAATCAACATATTAGCATAATTAAATCAATTACTACCCTCCCGACACACTAATCAAGGCCCTAAGCCTTATTAGCAAGTTTGGGATGCTACATACACTATCTACTAACAAGTAAATATAGGTTCACACTACAAGAAAAAACTATATTCATAGCAATGGATATGGACACTTTAGAAAAAATACATTAAAAAGACCAAAAGTAAAGAGTGTTGATTAATGATAAAGAAAAGGGCTAACTTCTACAGAGAGACAAAGAGTGATGGACGAATGAGAGAGGGAAGGAGAGAGAGAGGAGTCTAAAATATTTCTGATTGTTTGAAATGAAAACAAGATAGGGAGAGATGGAGTGTTTCAGTTTTTGGGAGGGAAGGAAGGGAAAGGAAAAGACTTTGGCAACTTTTTTAGTTTTGACTATACAAGTGTAGAATTTACTAAACGCATGCATGAGTTGACACCCCATGCATTCCTAATCCCCTCATGACTGGCCACCTCCTATTTACATCCCATTTTTTTATTTCAAAACTAATACCTCAAATATTGCCCAAAACTAGCTATTCTAAAAGTGGTATTAGTGTCAGTAAACCACTAACCTTTATTATTTTAGATAAAATATTAACTAAGGGTAAAATTAAATTATAGAGTAAATATGAAACCAATATTTAAATGTATCACAATTATTTAATTTTCTCCAGATAAATTTGTGGAATTATTTAATAGTTAATTTCCACAATTATGCTTAATAAGCATTTTCCTTCAAAAAGGAAGATTAAAAATTTTCGAAGAATTTCAATAATTTAAACTCACCAACTAAAATATATATCTATGCCTTAATTAATATTTTCACCATAATTATTAATTTTTATTTAATTATTTGAGAATTCGCCCGATTAAAGATTTTGGTTCTGTTCGAGGCCGAAAGTCTTGGTTTGCCTGCAAACCACACTTTTCACTCATTGGCTAAAACTACAACATGAATTATAATTCCAAAATATAAAATATTTATCAAAATAATAATAATTACAGAGTTTCAACATCCCAACTCCGTTACTCATAGGTGCCCAAAAAGTGGGGCATTACAATGACTGCAATACTATGTTTGCTTGCTATGAATGAGTGCAATGTTTTGAATGATTGCTATGTATGAGTGCAATATGTTGTGTTATGCTTGCTAGGGTTCTGTGGACATGGCTTCCCATCTAGACGTACTTTGGGTAAGCCAAATATACATGATCGCCATCGTGGAAAAAGTGATCGGTAAATTATGCACGCAAGTATACGTGGTCGTGTCAAGTAATAAATTTTGTAAGAATGGATATCGTCCCACACAAACTATTAACCAATTACCAATAATCACTTTTCAATTTTTATTTGGTGATTAAAATAAAGATGAATAATTCTAAACTATGAACACAATTTATATAATTGTAAACAGAACAATGAATCAAAGGATAAAAATCAATAACAAAAAGCCTAGGGAATTAATTTCATCAACTTTTCATTCATTAATTTTACTAATCAGTTCAAAATCTCTTCTTCCTATTCTAATAGCAGGACAACAAAAACCAATTCCTATTATTTTTCAAGATATAATATCTCAACCTATATGCAAGTTTTCTACATCTGTAAAATGCCCTAGACTACTACTTTGTAATAAGTCATCAACCTCGTAAAATTATTTAAAGAAAACCACTTAACATATGTAAATCCAGTGGGGCCTTGCTAAAACATGCAAGTTGGGCCTAATACTTTAAAATAAAATAAAATTTCTCATACAACGTTTTAAAATAAATAAAGTTCAATCCCCACTGATAAGTTTTGAAATCAAAATAAAACATAACATCGTTCTTTAAAAAAATATAGTTTAAGCTAATCGTTTATTCTCCCATAGGATAACCCCACGCCATACACACGCTAACGTTGAAACTCCTCACATCACCACGCGTGCCAAAGAGAAAACCTATTTATTTCCTGAAAGGGGAAAGTAAGCAAGTGAGCTAAAAGCCCTGTAAGGAAGTACAAACAACAAACAAAGAAAAACACAACAAAGGCATAATCATATCGTAAGACTCATACAACATCATATCCACACACCGTCATACATCGTACTTAACGTCATCATCATACATCATACATAAACGTTATTATCATATATCATACATAAATGTTACCATCATACATCATACATAAATGTTATCATCATACATCATACATCATTATCATGCGCCTTGGTTACCCCAAGACTGTTACGGTGAACGTTGAACCGTGGATTTAACTCGCTACCCGAGTTCTTTGGTTAAAAACGTGATTCTAGGTATTATTAACAGGTTAAGGTGGAACACCAATCAAAAAGAAAGGATATATTTTATTTAAAACATAAAATTCTTCATGGGCCCATAAAAATATTTACAAGTTATTTACAATGCAAAATGGTCACTACATTATAAAATTTACAACTCGCCGATCTAAGCAGCAAAAATAGGGTAAACCCCCTAGTTCCTCTGAGAACTCCTTGGCCGTGGTGGTCAAGCGGCCGCATATGTAAATAGTACCACCTAAGCTCTCCACTCAAAGCTGGGTGAGCTTTTCGTTCCCTTTACCTGCACCACATAGCACCCATGAGCCAAAGCCCAGCAAGAAAACACAATAATGCAAGCATATAATATCAAATGATGATCATGATAATCATACAGAGCTTATAGCTCTGAACAAATGAGTGAATATCACCTTGTAGTTACATTAACCATGAAGGAGCTTATAGCTCTTAATCAAATTAGTTGTTTAACACTTGAGGTTCTGGTAAACCATAATGAGTGACTGACGAACAAGTCACTAGCTTAAATAGATGAGTGACTGATGGGTAAGTCACTAGCTTAAACAGATGAGTGACTGATGGGTAAGTCACTAGCTTAAACAGATGAGTGACTAATGGGTAAGTCACACGGGGCTCGGCACCCATAGCCATGTGACTAAATTGTCACTCTGGCTCTAAGTAACTAGCCTTTGGCAAGACAAGCAATTATAGTATTCATCGAACTTGAGGTCGGTCTGGCATTAACGATATTTTGAGTCATTTAATGCAGATGTCAATTAGATCTAATCATTGTTGGCTTGCGTTGAACACGCTAAGGCCATTCCTGACTTATGAGTCAGCAATGTGTGACCAGTGCCTAGTACCACTGCCAAACTTGACTAATGAGTCACAGCTTCACAGTTGATACTGACACCTTTGCAAATTCTGATTATTCACTCAGTGCCATACACAAGTGAGCAATATTTGCTAAGCATTCAATATTCAATCCATGTCCACATTTAAACATTCAACATGCCTCATGAATAACCATACATGTCACATATGGGGTGCAATTTTCTTACCTCTGATTCAAGCGAGAATTAGTATAAGAACGACCCTTGAGAATGATCAACCTTTAAGTTCCTTAGCAGTCACCTAGTCATAACCAAATATGGGATTCCATCAATAAAATTAATAACAAAGGGTTCTCGAACCAAGACCTAGCCTCCGGGACATCGAATCCCACTAATCCAAGTAGTAGGAACGATCCCGAGGCCTAAAATTGAGTTCCCATGATCAAAACACCCATTTGGCATCAAAAACCCTCATGAGCTGCGGCCCCCAGCCAAACCAAGAACAAGTGCCGCGACTCTCCATACCTAGTGTCGTGGCTCCCAGCACACACAAACCTCACCTCCTTCAGCATCGAGCTTGGGACGCGGCCCCCACCCGGGAACCAGCCATAACTCCATTTTTCCCCATTTTAAACCTTAAAAAAACATACCTAAACATCTCCAAATCCAAAAATCAAAGTTCCCAAACTTCCCAATGATCCAAAACCATCAAATCTCGAGGCTCAAATGAATCAAAAACTCATCGATACACAAAAATCCAAATCAAATCTTAGAAACGCTAAAACTCAAAACTTAAAGCTTAGATTACCTTTCATTGGGTTGTTTCTCCCTAAATCCTTCTGTCAAGAAGCTTCTAATCTTTCCTAGGATCGTTATGCCTTGATCCTCGCTTGATTCCAACTCCTAGAACTCAAGATTTCTTCGAAATTGCCACGAATGGTCACAAAGGCTTACGAGGGAGAGAGAGAGAGAAAGTGTTTTAATGTACGGTTCTTTCTGACAAACTACTTCAGGCTTAAGTAACCTCAAATAAAACCTAATGCTCAGGGTCCCAAAAACATCCCCGGGGGAAAAACTCCCAGAATTTCCTGCTGATCTCAATAACTCCCAATTTATCATCAAATAAACATTCTCATTATCCAATATCCCTATAATTGACCCCATTATGACAAAACTGCTAATTTGCAACATAGGAACGTCTCATGCTGAATAGCTCGAATATATCCCCATAATAATGGGATCTCATCCATAAATCACAATATGCACCAAAATACACAAATATTCCCTCTATGGGCCAAATTACCAAAATGCCCTAACGATCAAAGGTGGACCCACATGCATGCATTTAACATCATATTATAATATAATTCACATAAACATGCATATAATCATTTAATGGCATAATTAAACAATTATGGCCCTCCCTGCCTACTAATCCAGTCATTAAACTGCATTAGGGATTTCTGGGCATTACAACTATCCCCTCCTTACAGAAATTTTGTCCTCGAAATTTACCTGAACAGGTCGGGATACTGACTCTGCATATCTGACTCCAGCTCCCAGGTCACTTCCTCGACCTTGTTGTTCCTCCACAATACCTTAACCAAAGGTATCGTCTTATTCCTGAGGACCTTGTCCTTTCTGTCAAGTATCTGGACTAGCTCCTCCTCAAAGGACAGATCTGAGTCAAGCTCCAGATCTTCATAGCTCAAAACATGATTCACATCAGATACATACTTTCGAAGAGCTGAAACATGAAACACATTTTGCACCGCTGACAACGCTGGTGGCAAGGCCAACCTGTAAGCCACCTGACCAATCCTCTCTAGGATTTCAAATGGACCTACAAATCTAGGGCTCAGCTTACCCTTCTTCCAAAACCTTCTCACCCCTTTCCATGGCCAGACTCTAAGGAAGACATAGTCTCCCACTTGGAACTCCATGTTCCTACGCTTGGGATCTGCATAGCTCTTCTATCTACTTTGAGAAGCGAGCATCCAAGCTCTAATCTTCTCAATGGACTCACTAGTCCTCTGAACTGCCTCAGGACCCAAGTATCTCCTTTGACCTATCTCATCCCAATGAATGGGAGATCTGCACTTCCTACCATACAGCATCTCATAAGGTGCAACTCCAATGGTAGACTGATAACTGTTGTTGTAGGAAAACTCTATCAAAGGTAGATACTTACTCCATGATCCGCCAAAGTCCAGCACACATGCCCGCAACATGTCTTCCGATATCTGGATTGTCCTCTCAGATTGCCCATCTATCTAAGGGTGAGAAGCAATACTGAACTTTAACTATGTTCCCATGGCCTTCTGCAAACTCCCCGAGAACTTGGAAGTAAAAGTGGGGTCACAATCTGAAACGATCGACCTCGATGCTCCATGGAGACGCACGATCTCTCTCACATAGAGATCTGCATACTGATCAACTGTATATGTAGTCCTCACTGGCAAAAAGTGAGCTGCCTTGGTGTAGCGATCCACTATCACCCAAATAGAATCATGCTGACCAACATTCCTGGGTAATCCCACCACGAAATCCATCGTGATGTCCTCCCACTTCCACTTTGGGATATTCAGAGGCTGCAATAACCCTGCCGACCTCTAATGCTCAGCTTGACCTGTTGACATGTCAAGTACTTAGCCACATATTCCACTACATATCTCTTCATCCTCGGCCACCAGTTCAACGATCCCACATCCTGATACATCTTTGTGGTGCCTAGATGCAAAGAGTAAGGTGTAGTATGAATTCATCCAGAATCTCTTGCCTCAAAGCAGTGCCTAACGGAACACATATCTGCCCCTTGTATCTCAACAAGCCTAAATCAGACACTATTTAATCTCTGGATGCTCTAGCCAAAACATCCTCTCTGATCTTGATCAGTTGTGGATCACTCAACTGACCCTCCTTGATTCTCTCCAATAGTGTAGACTGTAGCGTAATATTGGCCAACTGGCCCACCAGCAACTCGATACCAGCTCTGGTCATGTCATTAGCTAACTCTCTGGCTATCAACCTCACACTATGAATCTACCCCGGACCCTTCCGGCTTATAGCATCATCTACTACGTTGGCTTTTCCTAGATGATACAAAATCTCGCAAACATAATCTTTTACTAACTCCAGCCAACGCCTTTGTCTCATATTCAGATCTTTCTGCATGAAGAAGTATTTCAGGCTCTTATGGTCTGTGTAGATCTCACACTTCTCTCCATAAAGACAATGCCTCCTTATCTTTAAATCAAAGACCACAACCGCTAACTCCAAATCATGAGTGGGATATCTCTTTTCATACTCCTTCAACTGACAAGAGGCATAAGCAATTACCTTTTTTGACTGCATCAGAACATAGCCCAAACCCTGATGAGAAGCATCACAATAAATCACAAACTTCTCCTGATCTGTCAAAAAACTCAAAATCGGAGCTGTAATCAATCTTTGTTTCAGTTCCTGGAAGTTGTTCTCACATTTATCTGACCACACAAATTTCTGACTCTTGCGTCTCAGCTCAGTCAATGTAGTAGTAATCTTTGAGAACCCTTCCACGAAACGCCTATAATAACTTACCAATCCAAGGAAACTTCTAACCTTAGAAGCATTCTTTGGCCTTGGCCAATCTCTGACTGCCTCAATCTTTGCTGAGTGTACCTTAATCCCCTTCTTACTGACAATGTACCCAAGAAAGGATATCTGAGATAACCAGAATTCACATTTCTTGAACTTGTCAAACAATCTGAGTTCCCTCAGTCTCAGTAGAACCAACCTTAAATGCTACTCATGCTCTGACTCAGACTGAGAATAAACAAAGATGTCATCGATGAAGACAATCACAAACTGGTCCAAATAATCCTTGAACACTCTGTTCATCAGATCCATAAAAGCAGCAGGGGCATTAGTCAATCCAAAAGACATGACTAAGAACTCATAATGCCCATACCTGGTACGAAAAGCAGTCTTCGGTATGCCTCCCTCCTTAACCCTCAACTGATGATAACCAAAACTAAGGTCGATCTTTGATAATACCTTCTTACCTTGCAACTGGTCAAACAGATCATCTATCCTTGGCAAAGGATACTTGTTCTTGATTGTTAACTTATTTAGTTCCCTGTTATCAATACACATTCTCAGAGAACCATCCTTCTTCTTTACAAACAGAACTGGTGCACCCCAAGGTGAGAAACTAGGTCTGATAAAACCCAAATCCAATAGCTCTTGCAACTATACCTTTAATTCTTTCAACTCAGCTGGGGCCATTCTGTATGGTGCTCTAGACACTGGCTCCGTCCCTGGTGCCAGTTCTATCACGAACTCAATTTCTCTGTGCGGTGGCAACCCTGGCAAATCTTCTAGAAACACATTTAGGAATTCATAAACTAATCTGGTCTCTTCTGGTCTCACTGGGATGACCTGAGTGGTTTTAACCACACTGGCTAAGAATCCAATGAAACCTCCTTGCAAAAGATCTCTAGCCCTCAAGATAGAAATCAATGGTATGCATGGTCCATGCACAGTACCAACAAATACAAAAGGATCCTCACCTTCAAGCTCATAGGTGACCATCTTCCTTCTGCAATTAATGGTTGCCCCATACTTTACCAACCAATCCATACCCAATATCATGTCGAAGTCAGTCATAACCAACTCTATCAAATCCACTGACAACTCTCTGTCCTCCACTGTCACTGGAAAAGATCTGACCCATCTCTTGGATACCACTAATTCCCGAGTGGGTAACAAAGTTCCAAACCCCACAACATAAAAATCACAGGGTCTACATAGTCTATAATTAATACTACTAGCAACAAAAGAATGTGTAGCGCCAGAATCAATCAAAACATTATAAGGGGTTCCAGCGCTAAGAATCTGACCTGTAATAACTGATGGAGAAGCCTCAGCTTCTGCTTGTGTCAATGCGAACACTCGAGCTATCCGCTTTCGTGTGTTCTTCTTTTCTTGCCTTAAGGAAATCCTTCTTAAAATGACCTATTGCTCCACACAAGTAGCAGGCCTTTGCCCTACACTTTCCCAAATGATGCCTCTTACATCTAGGGCATTCAGGATGAGTCTTCCAGGCTTCACTACCACCTTGACGACCCATTGAAATACCACGGGACCGCCTATCTGGACCTGGAACTGGAAAGGTATCAGGAACCTTCCTTTTCTGCTCACTGGGGCTTCCACCCCTACTTGAACCCACAAAAGGAGAAGTTGTTCTCCTAAATTCCTTTCTGGCTGCATTATCTCGCTAGATCTTGTTTTCTGCACTCTCAGCTATGAGTACCTTCTCAACCACCTCTGCATAGGTAGTAACCCCAGCCACAATGGTAATGCGAACATCACGGGCTAATCTGGGTTGTAACCCCTGGAGAAATCTCTCCCTCTTGGTCCCATCAGTGGGCACCAGCTCCATGGAAAACTTTTCTAAATGATCAAACTTCAGGGCATACTCAATCACTATCAAACTCCCCTGAAGCAATCTAATAAAATCCTCAGCTTTTGCCGTCCTGATGGCATCATTGTAATATTTATCATTGAACAGAGTCTGAAACTCTTCCCAACTCAGGGCATTGACATTTCTAGTTTGGGTTATAACCTCCCACCAAACTCAGGCATCCTCCTGAAACATATAAGTGGCACAGGCCTCCCTTTCATTACCAGTCACCCTCATAAAGTCTAGGATGGTGGTAATCATGCTCATCCACTGCTCTGCTTTGGCAGGATCTGCACTGCCTTCAAAAACTAGAGGTTGCTGCTTCCTGAACCTTTCATAGAGTGGCTCCCATTTATTACCAACCTCAGGTCGTTGCTCAGCTGTTGGTACTGACACATGACGCGCCTTTGATACACTGGCCACTGCAGGTTCTTGATGTTGTCTCAGGAGGCGGAGTTCCTCTCCATGCCTCAACATTGTAGCCTGCAGATCGCTAATTAACTACTACCAGTTTGCAGAAGCTGGTTATGGAATCTGTCCCTGGTCATTCTCTTGACCCTGATTACTATTATTCTGGCCTTGATCACTCTGGCCAGCTGAAGTATCTGTCTGTCCTGAATTCATTCTGATTAGCTTATACCTTGCTGAAACAGAAGTCAATATGGCCAGTCAGGTAGTGATAACTAAACCTCTTGCCGCTTTACGGTCCAAGAACAAGTAGATAATTATCATATTCCACAGTCATACAAATACACAAATAGATACATGACTATAGCATTTAGCACTTAGCATGTATCACATAATAATTCACAATCAACAATACTAATAGGTATGTTCCAGCAATTTCAATACTATTTAGCACACAGTTGCTGAAGATGCAATATTTAGGGCACAAGTTTAACATGGTGTCTCATGTAAACAGGTAAAGCTTTTATAATATATTTAAGCAGTTATACACATAACTACATAAATAGTTACCAAACCATGAGTCGAGTATGTCTTCAGCGGTGAGTGTACATGCCCAACCAGTCTATAGGAACCCTAACCTTGGCACGCTCTGATACCAAGTTGTAACGCCCTGGTTACCCCAAGACCATTACGGTGAACATTGAGCCGTGAATTTAACTCACTACCCGAGTTCTTTGGTTAAAAACGTGCTTTTAGGTATTATTAATAGGTTAAGGTGGAAAACCAATCAAAAGGAAAGCATATATTTTATTTAAAACATAAAACTGTTCAAGGACCCATAAAAACATTTACAAGTTATATACAATGCAAAATGGTCACTACATTATAAAATTTACAACCCGCCGATCTAAGCGACAAAAATAGGGTAAACCCCCTAGTTCCTCTAAGAACTCCATGGCCGTGGTGGTCAAGCGGCCGCTTATGTACACAGCACCACCTAAGCTCTCCACTCAAGGCTGGGTGAGCTTTTCTTTCCCTTTACCTGCACCACATAGCACCCATGAGCCAAAGCCCAGCAAGAAAACACAATAATGCAAGCATATAATATCAAATGATGATCATGATAATCATACAGAGTTTATAGCTGTGAACAAATGAGAGAATATCACTTTGTGGTTACATTAACTATGAAGGAGCTTATAGCTCTTAATCAAATGAGTGGTTTAACACTTAAGGTTCCGGTAAACAATAATGAGTGACTGGCGAACAAGTCACTAGCTTAAACAGATGAGTGACTGATGGGTAAGTAACACGGGGCTCGACACCCACAACCATGTGATTAAATAGTCACTGTGGCTCTATGTAACTAGCCTTTGGCTAGACAAGCGCTTATAGTAATCATCGAACTTGAGGTCGGTCCGGCATTAATGCTCTTCTGAGGCATTTAATGCAGATGTCGATTAGATCTAATCTATGTTGCCTTGCGTTGAACATGCTAAGGCCATTCTTGACTTATGAGTCAGCATTGTGTGACCATTGCCCAGTACCACTGCCAAACTTGACTAATGAGTCACAGCTTCACAGTTGATACTGACACCATTGCTAATTTTGACTATTCATTCAGTGCCATACACAAGCGAGAAAGATTTGCTAAGCATTCAATATTCAATCCATGTCGACATTTAAACATTCGACATGCCTCATGAATAACCATGTATGTCATATATGGGGTGCAATTTTCTTACCTCTGATTCAAGTGAGAATTAGTATAAGAATGACCATTGAGAATGATCAACCTTTACGTTCCTTAGCGGTCACCTAGTCATAACTAAATATGGGATTCCATCAATAAAATGAATAAAAAAGGGTTCCAGAACCAAGACCTAGCCTCTGGGACATCAAATCCCACTAATCCGGGTAGTAGGAACGATCCCGAGGACTAAAATTGAGTTCCCATGATCAAAACACCCATTTGGCATCAAAAACCCTCAAGAGTCGCAGCCCCAAAACCTTGAGTCGAGGCCCCCAGCCAAACCAGGATTAAGCGACGCAGCTCTCCATAACTAGTGCCGCAGCCCCTAGCACACACAAACTTCACCTCCTTCTGCATCGAGCTTGGGCCGCGGCCCCCACCCGGGAACTAGCCATAACTCCATTTTTCCCCATTTTATACATTCCAAAAACATACCTAAACATCTCCAAATCCATAAACCAAAGTTCCCAAACTTCCCAATGATCCAAAACCATCAAATCTCGAGGCTCAAATGAATAAAAAACTCATCGATACACAAAAATCCAAATCAAAGCTTAGAAACTCTAAAACTCAAAACTTAAAGCTTAAATTTCCTTTGATTGGTTGTTTCTCACTAAATCCTTTGGTCAAGAAGCTTCTAATCTTTCCTAGGATCCCTATGCCTTAATCCTCGCTTGATTTCGACTCCTAGAACTCAAGATTTCTTCGAAATTGCCACGAATGGTCACAAAGGCTTACGTGAGAGAGAAAGAGAGAGAGAAAGTGTTTTAATGTACGGTTCTTTCTGACAAACTACTTCAGGCTTAAGTAACCTCAAATAAAACCTAATGCTCAGGGTCCCAAAAACATCACCGGGGGAAAAATAGTCAAAACTCCTAGAATTTCCTGCTGATCTCAATAACTCCCAATTTATCATCAAATAAACATTCTCATTATCCAACATCCCTATAATTGACCCCGTTATGACAAAAGTGCTAATTTGCAACATAGGAACGTCGCATGCCGAATAGCTTGAATATATCCCCATAATAATGGGATCTCATCCATAAATCACAATATGCACCAAAATACACAAATATGCCCTCAACGGGCCAAATTACCAAAATGCCCTAATGATCAAATGTGGACCCACATGCATGTATTTAACATCATATTATAATATAATTCACATAAACATGCATATAATCATTTAATGGCATAATAAAACAATTATGGCCCTCCCTGCCTACTAATCTAGCCATTAAACCGCATTAGGGATTTCGGGGCATTACAATCATACATCATTAACATATTCAAACATCATCATCACATCCTTCTGAGCATGGCCCCCTTCCTTGTACATGTCACATCTTGAGGTAACCAGTAAAAGGATAAAATTGGAAAGCCCTCCTCTATGAGGTAAGCAGGAGGCTCTGGTCCTTGAATAACATCGGCGCGTCCGCCCTTTGAGTTACGTCGTACCTTAGTAACTCGGGTTAAGTCTTTGTATCCTTAGTAACCATTTTTGTTGTGTCACGTTCGACACGCTAACAACCATTTACTTTTCATACAACATACAGAATACATGCAAACCACTCATATTAACGCAAAGGAAATACATGATTCATCAAATTCATCATATCATCTAAAAAATATCATTTCGTACTTCATACCACAAGGTACATCATCATATAGCATTTATCCTTAAACAAACCCATCTTACCATTTCATAGCATAAATAAATAGAATTATATCTAACTTCCTTACCACAGGTCCGAGCAAAGAAAAAATGGAACAAACTTCACAACGAGCCTATAATCATAATCAAATAGTATTCTTTAGCATCACAAGAGATTTCTTGTGCCCAACACATATACCCCATGTGTGCATGGGCCATGCACACATGGTACAAACTACACATAATTTCCAAACATGTACATTTTCACATAGAATCACAAAAGAATAATGTCATTTCTACCTATCACCCATGCATGGTTTTCAAGTAAAAATTGTATTCGACATGCATACGTGAGAGTGTTGTTAAAAGGTGACGTTAAAAACGATAATTTCTTCACGCTTATTTCTAACTTTTTTAAATAAGGATTTAGCAACATAATTTCCTCACCATTATTTATTTCTTTTAAAATCATAATTAAACCTCTTAAGGCGTTATTTTTATTTCATAAAAGAAATTTATTTAGCCACTTTCTTAAAAAAAATTCCATTTTAAATTGCATAGAGAAATAACGAAACTTGAAATTATCCAAAGGTACTTGTAAATATCATGTTTCTTTTAGAAAATAATATTTTATTTTAAGATAACAAAAATACAAGATTTGGTATGAGAAAATATAGTTTTAAGTGTGGGAAAAATATATTTTTGCTTGTATTAATTAAGATTTAATTTATGTAGTGTAAACCCATATAGGTTAAACAAAATAATTATTTTTAATTTATTAATCTAAACTTTCAGCCACTATTTATTTTGTTTAAGTCACAAGTGAATTTAACACAACATTTTCTTAATTAAAATAAAGAAAATCATACTTATTAAAATGTGAAAATTCATGGTTACAATTAAAATATGATTTTAATTTATACATAGGTTATGGTATTGATTCATTTCAACAAATACACAAAATTCCTTTTTATTTAAAAGATATTTCTCATTTTTACCAAAAGCTTCCAGCAACAAATTAAACCCTCAAAAATCATAAACTTGAAATTAAAACTTATATTTTCTTCATAAAATAATAAAAAAACTGTAGGTATTACTTAGAGTAAATATATCATTTTAATGTGAATTAAAATACCCTTTTAATTACATAAAATCAATATATCAATTGGAACATCACTTATGCATGCAAATCATTATTTCACCAAACTTATTCACCAACTAAATACAAAATCAGCAAGCATATTTAATCATGGAATTCATCTTTACATCATGTGTAGCATCTTAAATTTGCTAATAAGGCTTAGGGCCTTGATTAGCATGCCTGGAGGGCAATAAGTGATTTATTATATTAATGTGTGAATTTGATGAGTATGTGAATAGAAATGCATGTTTAGGTGAATTAAATATGCATAAACCGAACCTCTCCCTATCACTTGGTTTATCTCCATTTGAGTGCTTGAAGGCTGAAGGAAACTTTGAGGAATTAAGCTAGGAATTTAGAACTCAAGGCTGGAGCTTGGGAGGTTTGTAGCTTGGAACTCAGGGGATTAACTCAAAGACTTAATTGGGTTCAAAGGCAAGCTCTAAAACCTGGTGATCAATAGAATTCTACTGAGTTTTGGTTAGAAATATAAGTTTCTGCATGTGAGCTAAGTTGTGAATTACTCTTGGATGTTTGGGTGTGTTTTGGGATTAGTTTTGTTAGGTTTTGCTGCTAGGTCCATTCTAGAATTATTGTAATGATTAGTAGAGTTGTGGGATTGATTTTGGGGCAAATTGGCTTGGTTTTAGTTGTAAAAATGGGGAATTTTTCTAGGTTTGAAGGGTCGGGCCGCGACATTGTTCTTGGTGAGTCGCAGCCCTCTAGAATGTTTGGGAGGCCAGGAAGAGGGGCGGGTCACGGTGCCCTATAGGTTGGGTCATGGTGCGCAAAGGCTAAAAAGGGAGGTTGGGTTTCTGGTTGAGGCGGGCCACGACACAAGGCCTTGGGACCGCGGTGCTTAGTGGGTTTTTGGACCCCAAGAAGGTTTTAGGCTCGGGAATCAAAAAGTTAAGGCTCGGGATGGATTTTATCACGCAGATTGATAGAATTCATGGCCCCAGAGATTAGAATTGCAACCCATGGTTATTTAATGGATTAGAACTTGATGGATGGATGTTTTTGATACGTTGTGACTAGGTTTTCAGTGAGGCTCGGACTAGAGGACTATGCTCGGGATATCGGTGCTCGGGAAGCTTGGGACACAGGTAAAAAATTGTTGTACCCGTAGAGCAGGGTGTGGCCCTATAGTTTGTATTGCAGGGCACGACCCTATGTCATTTTGATGAAGTGCGTAGCCCTACTATTTATATTTGTATTTGTTTAAGTATTTGGTAAGTTTGTGCTATGTGTTGCATAACTGTAAATGTACGATGAAGGCCGAGAATGGTCAGCGCCGGGAATGGCAAAGGCCAAGAACGACAAGGGCCGGGAACGGCGAAGGTCAAGAATGGAAAGGCTGAGAACGGAAAGGGGCCAGGAGCAGCGTTAAGCACACGGAGTGCAAGTTGCTAGGGTAAGAACCCTACTGGATACATGGGATATGTTTAACCTGTAAAGCGCTTGAGACGAAATGGCCGTTATATGTTTAGCCTGTTGGCAGTTTTGTTATATGTTGATTAATAGTTGTGCATATGTTGATTGCTTGTGTGGAGTTTTCTTGCTAGGCTTCAACTCATGGGTGCTCTATGCTGCAGGTAAGGGCAAGGGCAAGTGTAAATATTTCTAAACAGTATTTTGGGATCCCAAATGTATAATGCTTTGTAATTTCAATGAATAGTTACATTTTCAAATTGTATGGTTTTTATTACACTTTAGCTACACTTTTAACCTAAAACCTCAATTAGCGAGTTAATTACACATTTCAAACTCACTTAGTAACAGCTCTAAGGAAGTAGGGCGTTACAACTTGGTATCAAAGAGAGCCAAGGTTTATGGTTCCTGGAGATTGACTGAACATGTACGCTCGCTGTCAGTGATAAGCTCGACTAAGGGTTGGTTGGTAATGATTTAATTATATGCTTGATTATGTGTTTAAATGCCATGTTTGCCTGATTATTTTATATAGAGCGTGATGAATGAGATAATGTATGCATGATGCCAGGGCATGGCCCCTTGAGTGTTGTATGTTATTTGTGTTATGTGGATTGTTGTTTATGGTTGGTTGATGTGAAATGGGAGGTGATTTTTTATGTTGTTATCATGCCTGATGAGCGGCATCGTTAATTGCAGACATATTATTGAGATGCCTCGACAATCTTCTAGACTCCGTAGTAGTAGGGCCGAGGATGACAACCAGGGTCAGGACCCTCCACTTGCCCCACATAATTGGAAACAGATGTTTGCCAAAATGGAAGCTAGATTGTATCGAACGGAGGAAGAACTTCGACAGCTGAGGCAACATGCCCCTCCTTAAGCCACTGGGTTGTCAGTTCAGTAGGCTGTGGCGCCAGTGCCGGTTCAGCCTGTTATGGAGAATAGGTGGGAATCTTTGTATGAAAGGTTCAGGAAGCAGCATCCTCCCACCTTTGAGGGTGGACGAGACCCATTGTGGGCAGAGCATGGGATGAATATGACTTCCTCCATCCTGGATTTCATGAGGGTGGAAGGGAATGAGAGGGTAGCTTGTGCCAGCTACATGTTCAGAGAGGATGCCCGCATCTGGTGGGATGCAGTGACACAGAGAAGAAATGTTGTCGTTATAACCTGGGAAGAGTTCAGAAGCATCTTTAATGAGAAATATTACAGGGTTGCAGTTCGAGCTGCGTAGGTTGATGAGTTTATCAACCTGACCCAGAACTGGTTGACGGATACTGAGTATGCCTTGAGATTTGACCGGTTGGCGAAGTTCGCACCGGATTTGGTGCCAACTGATGCGGCAAGAAGGGATCGGTTTGTACGGGGGTTGAATGTCATTATCGCCCGTACTGTTAAGATAACTTTGGATCCGGGGACTACTAAATATGCTCAGGTAGTGGACAAGGCCCTTACAGCTGAGGGGGCTAAGGATCAGATATGGAGAGAGGACGCTGCTAGGCGCAATGCTAGGAGGACGATGCCTCCTTTTACTGGATCTAGTCGGGGTAGGGGCCCCATTGAACAAAAGAGAAAGGCCTCATTTTCTTTCGTCCCTCCTGGCTCGGATAGTAGGGCACGGGGTTCTTTTAGTGGCCATCAGGGCAGGGGTGACAACTGGAGGAGTTTTCTAGTGGTCCTCGATGCAGACAGTGACATCAAGGAGAGCGCAGGATCAAGGCCTACTTTATCTGTGGGAGTATCAATCATCTGAAGAAGGACTGCCCACAAGCAAGGAAAGAGGGGCCGAAGTAGGGAAACGATCTCACTCCTGCCAGAGTATTCACCTTGACTCAAACTAAGGTTGAGGCTAGCCCCTCGGTTGTGACAGGTCAGATTTCTAGAGGTGGTTCTTCTTATACTGCATTGATTGATTCGGGAGCTACTCATTCATTCGTGTCTTCTTGTAACGCCCTAGATAGCCAAGACCGTTACATTGTGTGATTATAAAGGTGCAAGACTTGCTAATCAAGTCATATAGTAGAAAACGTGATCCTAAAGTCATAATTAGGCAAAGATTAAAAGGTTTTAGTCATAAATAGATAATTTTCATATAAAATGATTGTTTAGTACATGGGATCCCAAAATAGGGTTTAAAAGACACGTTTACAAAAACTCCAGAAGTCATAAATAACTCACGCCACTCTAATGGCAAAGTACACATTTTAGGTTTCCGTCCTTGTACAAACCCTCGACCGTGGCGGCCGAGCAGCTGACAATGTACACCTTGCCCCCAGAGCTCTCCAACTCATGGTTGATCCAACATATCCTTGCCTTTACCTGCACCACGTAGCACCCGTGAGCCGAGGCCCATCAACAAAAAAAAATATTGCAGCATGATCAATATCAATAAATAAATACTTCACAAGCATGACCAAGTATTCAACAATTCCTAAAATTCACCTATTCAATGATAGCAATCAACAAATTAGCAATTTGTCATCCATATAATCAACATTTCATATTCATCAGGTTAACAATAATAATCACATTCATAATCAACAGTTTATCACAACCATCAAATGATACTCAGGGTCGGTGCCCTGAGGTCGCACCCTCTGTTTAACCCACTGTCTTCGGCTCTCTTAGGCTGCCCCCAGCGTTATACCCACTGACTCCAGCCAGCTTAACTGAGCTTAGTGATTAATAAGCTGTCCTCAGCTACCAGTGGCTGAGCCGCGCCCTGTGCGCAAATATTGATTCCGACACTCTTAGGTCGTTTATCATATGTCCACGTGGCATAATACCACCTCATGACATTATATACACATATAGGGAACTCTTAGTCCTAGTACAATTACATATCGCAATCATACAAAATGTATACAAATATAGGGAACATGTAATCCCAACTTAACCACCTAACCGGGTGCAGTTTTCTTACCTTAGATTCCGATAGATTTGACTAGCGAAATTGACCTTCAAGCGCGATCCCGTCCGAACCCTAGCGTACACATAGTCACAGCCACAAATTAGGATCATCACCAAACTTCAATTCCAAAATCTAGCCTCGGGACCAATCCTGAGCCCTCGGGAAGCCCTAATTCCACCAAACGGGGTGGTGGAATCAAACCCCGAGTCCCTAGGCAAAAACCCTAAGAAATAACTCAAAAACCCACCTATGGGAACAGGGTAGCGCTACAGCGCCACAAAGAGGGCGTTACAGCACTACAAACATAGCAAAATTCCCCCTGAACACGAAGTGTAGCGCTGTAGCGCCCTACTGCTAGCGCTACAACCAGCACAACCCACTTACTTGGTTTTTCCTTCAAACTATCCCTGAGCCAAAGCTCTACCAAACCACTCCAAATCTTACCCAACCTCAAAATTGACCTTACAACCCACTATAACTCAACCAAGACAACCCATCAACATCAAAAGCTCAGGAAAAACATTATCAAAAATAGAAATCACTCTTGAGCCCAAGAACTCAAGAACACCATAGAAAACCAAAAACCTTGAACTTCAAAGTTTAGGATTGGTTACCTTAGCTGGTTGATTTCGACCCTAGGTTGTCAAAGATTCTCTTCCAAACTTTAGCTCCTCAGACCCCCTAGTTCAAGCCCTTAATTAAAATCAATAAACCAAAATTTGAATTCAACCTAACACACCCAGGAAAATTCAGTTAAAACCCTTAATCCTTACCATAAATAGCTGCTACTTGCAGTTAGCTTCTCAATCACCTCCAAGAATCAAAGCCCCCAAGATCTTGCTTAGCCTTTTCCTTGAGTTCCCAGCTCCAGCAAACACAAGAAATGGTGGAGAGATGACCCAGCTGAGAGAGAGAGAAGGAGATTCACCATATACCCTGTTTTTCCTTCTTTCTTTCCTTCTCTTTTTTTTTTTTTTTAATTCTAAGACTTTCTACAGCTTCCACTAAAGCCATAAAGAAGAAAACATCCTTATCTTTTCTTAACCAACAAAATGACTATTTTGCCCTCCCATTTTAAACCTAAAAATTAAATCATCCTAAGGGCATTTCAGTCATTACTCCCAATTCCCACTAATTCCTCGAGTGTCCCTAATAATTACTGGTTACATCCTGACACCAAACTAATCACCAATTGTTTTTCTCAGTATCAAATAGTCTCCAATATATTTCCCAGATTCCCAAATATATCCCTAGGCTCCCCCGAGCCAGGTATAAATCCCCACTGTGACTTTTTTGCTTAATCGCTCACGAGGATCTCCTTGAATCTCAAACCGCAGATATATCCACATAATAATATGGACTCAAAAATTTATGACAAATAACCATGTTTATGCCCTCAACGGGCCAAAATTACAATTATACCCTTATAACCTAATTAGGGCCTACATGCATACCAATACTCATAGTCATGCATCTCATATATTCATATAATCATATAAGCATGCTTATAACATAGTCATGCATCTAATCATATCCATATACTCATTTGGTCATGCATGCCATATAATCATGCATTTAATCATCCACTCACATAAATACCAATTATGCCCTCCTGGCACACTAATCAAGGCCCTTAAGCCTTATTAACAATTTTGGGTCGTTACACTGCTAGAGTGATAGATCAGCTATGTAGACCTAGTGATTTGTCTGCTAGGGGTTTTCAGACTTTGTTGCCAACTGGAGAACTGGTAGTCTCTAGGAGATGGATTAGAGCATTGCTAGTAGAGATAGACGATAGAGAGTTGTCTGTTGATCTGATTGAGTTAGAGATGAATGACTTCGATATGATTTTAGGGATGGATTGGTTATCAAAGTATGGGGCGACGATTGACTGTAAGCGTAGGATGGTGACTTTGTATTTGTGGGGACAGTTAGTGGACCCCAAATACATATGATTTCAGCACTGAAGGCTAGAGACCTGATGCAGGAAGGTTGCATAGGATTCCTAGTGAACATTGTGGATACCTCTAGGGTTGTGTCGATTGGGCCGAGTGATACCAGATTGGTATGTGAGTTTCCAGATCTATTTCCAGTAGACTTGTCATGGTTGCCGCCATAGCGGGAGATCAAGTTTGTTATAGAGTTGGCTCCAGGGGCGGAGCCAGTATCTAGGACACCTTATAGAATTTCTCCAGCAGAGTTAAAGGAATTAAAGATTCAGTTGCAGGAGTTACTGGATTTGGGGTTCATCAGACCGAGTTTCTCGCCTTGGGGTGCTCCAGTGTTGTTTGTTTAGAAGAAGGATGGATCCTTAAGAATGTGTATTGAGTACAGAGAGATGAACATGTTGAATATTAAGCATAAGTACCTATTACCTAGGATCGATGATTTATTTGACCAGCTACAGGGAAAGACCATGTTTTCTAAGATTGATCTCCGATCAGGTTACCATCAATTAAGGATTAAAGAGGAGGACATACCAAAGACTGCTTTCCACACAATATATGGACTCTATGAATTCCTGGTTATGTCCTTTGGATTAACCAACGCCCCAGTAGCTTTTTATGGACATTGTGAATAGGATTTTCAAGGACTATTTGGATAAGTTTGTGATTGTCTTTCTTGACGACATACTGGTGTATTCCCAGTCAGAGTCAGAGCATGAGCAGCATTTGCGTCTTGTATTGCAGCGGTTGAGAGAGCATAGGTTATATGCTAAGTTCAGCAAGTGCACAGTTTTGGCTACCGTAAGTCACGTTTCTGGGCCATATTGTCAGTAGGGAGGGGATTCTGGTTGACCCAAGCAAGATTGAGGCAGTGAGAGATTGGCATAGATCGAGCAGTATTCCAGAAGTTAGGAGTTTTCTAGGATTGGCAGGGCATTATCGGCGGATCGTTGAGGGGTTCTCCCGGATAGCCATACCATTGAATAAATTGACGAGGAAGAAGACTAAGATGTGTGGACAAACAGGTGTGAGAACAGTTTCAAGGAATTGAAGCGGCGACTAATCACCACCCCGTTGTTGAGTCTGCCAACAAGCAATGAGAAGTTTGTGGTATATTGTGACGCTTCCAGACAGGGTTTATGGTGTGTGCTGATGCAGGCTGGAAAGGTGATAGCCTATGCATCGAGAAAGCTAAAGGAGTATTAACATAGATATCCCACGCATGATCTGGCTTTTACAGCAGTGGTATTTGCACTTAAGGTTTGGAGACATTATCTATATGGTGAGAAGTGCAAGATATACACCGACCTTAAGAGTTTGAAGTACTTCTTTACTCAGAAGGATCTGAATATGCTCCAGAGATGGTGGCGGGAATTGGTAAAGGATTATGATTGTGATATCGTATACCATCCTGGGAAGGCTAATGTAGTGGCTGATGCATTGAGTTGGAAGGGCCCAGGGAAATTGTTCAGTTTGAGGCAAATATCTGATAAGTTAGCTGAGGAGATGACTGCACCGGGTATAGAGTTGGTGGTTGGTCGGTTAGCCAACATCACTCTTCAGTCTTCACTCCTTGAGAGGATCAAGGAAGCATAGGGGAAGGATCCCTAGTTGAGAGGGCACAGAGAGAGTGTCTTAGTCGGGGCGTCTAAGGACTTCTCTATCTTAGAGATGGGATTACAGAAGTACAAGGGTCGAATCTGTGTTCCAATGGATTCTGGTATCTCGCGAGAGATCTTGGATGAATCTCATACCACTCCCTATTCTTTACATCCAGGTACAACGAAGATGTACCAAGATTTGAGAGCTTTGTATTGGTGGTCGGTAATGAAGAGGGACGTGGTGGATTATGTGGCCAAGTGTTTAACTTGTCAGCAGGTAAAGGCTGAACATCAGAGGCCAGCAGGGTTATTGCAGCCTTTAGGGATTCCAAAGTGGAAGTGGGAGGATACCACCATGGACTTCGTGGTTGGTTTTCCAAAGACCGTGGGACAGTATGATTCAGTGTGGGTGATTGTGGATAAGTATACCAAGTCTGCCCACTTTTTACCTGTAAGGACGACTTATACTATGGAGCAGTATGCCGAGCTGTATGTGAAGGAAATTGTTCAACTTCATGGGGCTCTGAGGTCGAGAGTATCCGACGGGGACCGCACCTTCATCTCCAAGAACGGGGCATGATTTTATAAGGCTTTGATATATATATATATCTATGTCAATCGTATTGGAGGATATGTTACGAGCCTGTGTATTGGATTTTTGGGGATCTTGGAGTAAGTATCTCCCATTGATTGAGTTTTCATACCAAAACAGTTATCAGGCGACTATCGGGGTGGCTCCGTATGAAATGTTATATGGGAGGAAGTGCAGATCACCTATCCATTGGGATGACATGGGTGAGCGATGGTACTTAGGTCCTGAGATGGTTCAAAGGACCGATGAGGTGATTGAAAAGATTAGAGCTCAAATGCTCGCCTCCCAGAGTCACCAGAAGAGTTATTCAGACTTGAAACGCAGGAGCGTAGAGTTTCAAGTCGATGACCATGTGTTCCTTAGGGTTTCATCCTTGAGAGGAGTGAAACAGTTTGGTGTTCTGGGCAAGCTGAGCCCTAAGTTCGTTGGCCCCTTTGAGATTCTGGAACGGGTTGGAGAGGTAGCTTACAGATTGGCGATGCCTCCAACTCTATCACGGGTTCATTATCTCTTTCACGTATCCATGCTCTGGAAGTACGTATCAGATTCTACTCATGTACTGAGTTATGAAAACTTGAAACTGGACAAGGATTTGTCCTATGCGGAGAAGCCGGTTCAGGTTCTCGACCGAAAGACCATCGCCTTGGTGAAAGTGCTGTGGAGGAATAGCAGGGTTGAGGACGCAATGTGGGAACTTGAATCAGATAGGCGGGAGCGGTATCCTAAGTTGTTCAGGTAATTTCAAGGACGAAATTTCTTTAAGGAGGGGATAGTTGTAGCGTCCCAAATTTTCTAATAAGGCTTAGGGCCTTGATTAGTGTGCTTGAAGGGAAATAAGTGATTTATTATATTAATGTGTGAATTTGATGAGTATGTGATTAGAAATGCATGTTTAGGTGAATTAAATATGCATGTGGGCCCTATTTGGTTATTAGGGGCATGTTTTTAATTTTAGCCCGTTGAGGGCATAAATGCAATATTTGGGTATATTATGATTGTCACCTAGTGTGAGTGGTGATATATTTGAGATGCATGATCCGAGACAGTCCTAGGGAGCGGTTTAGCTAGGAAGTCACAATGGGACCCAATACCTGACTTAGGGCGAGTCGGGGGGGGTATTTAAGGCATTAGACATTGTGTTGGGTTATCGGGTTATGAAAATAAATATTTGGAGATATATTCTAAGTTATAACGTATGGGACAGAATATCGGGGAAATTTACCATTTTTCCCTCGAGGACGTTTTTGGTACCCCGAGCCTTGGAGGTCACTTAAGTGACTAGGATAAGTGAGACAAAACATAAGAAACATTCAGAAGCTTGGCATAAACCGACCCTCTCCCTATCACTTGGTTTCTCTCCCTTTGAGTGCTTGAAGGCTGAAGGAAACTTTGAGGAAATTAAGCTAGGAATTCAGAACTCAAGGCTGGAGCTTGGGAGGCTTATAGCTTGGAACTCATGGGATTAACTCAGAGACTTAATTGGGTTCAAAGGTAAGCTCTAAAACTTGGTGATCAATAGAATTCTACTGAGTTTTGGTTAGAAATATAATTTTATGCATGTGAGCTAAGTTGTGAATTACTCTTGGATGTTTGGGTGTGTTTTGGGATTAGTTTTGTTAGGTTTTGCTGCTGGGTCCATTCTAGAATTATTGTAATGATTAGTAGAGTTGTGGGATTCATTTTGGGGTAAATTGGCTTGGTTTTAGTTGTAAAAATATGGGATTTTTCTGGGTTTGAAGGGTGGGCCTCGACATTGTTCTTGGTGAGTCGCGACCCTCTAGAACGTTTGGGAGGCCAGGAAGAGGGGCGGGCCGCGGCACCCTGTAGGTTGGGCCGCAATGCGCATAGGCTAAAAATGGAGGTTGGGTTTCTGGTTGAGGCGGGCCACGGCACAAGGCCTTGGGGCCGCGGTGCTTAATGGGTTTTTGGACACCGAGAAGGTTTTAGGCTCGGGAATCCAAAAGTGAAGGCTCAGGATGGATTTTATCACCCGGATTGATAGAATTCAAGGTCCGAGAGATTAGAATTGCAACCCGAGGTTATTTAATAGATTAGAACTTGATGGTTGGATGTTGTTGATTCAGCGAGGCTCGGACTAAAGGACTGGGCTCGGGATATCAGTTCTCGGGAATCTTGGGAGAGAGGTAAGAAAACTATTGTACCGGTAGAGCAAGGCATGGCCCTATAGTTTGTATTGCAGGGCACGACCCTATGTGATTTTGATGTAGGGCGTAGCCCTATTTTTTATATTTGTATTTGTTTAAATATTTTTTAAGTTTATGTTATGTGTTGCATATCTGTAAATGTACGACGAAGGCCAATGACGGCCAAGGCTGAGAACGGCAAATGTAACGCCCTGGATAGCCAAGACCGCTACACTGTGTACTTATAAAGGTGCAGGACTTGCTAATCAAGTCATTCAGTTAAAAATGTGTCACGGAAACCATTAATGCTCAAAGGTTAAAAGATTTTGGTCTCAAAAGGTACATTTCATATAACTAAACATTTTTACACATGGGATCCCAAAAGGAATAGGATTTAAAAGTCACTTTACAAAATTTCCAGAGTATAAACAACCACTAGCCACTCTAAGTGCAAAACAGACGTTTATGGTTCTCCTGTTCCTGTCTCCCCCTCAACTGTGGCGGCTGAGCAGCTGATCATGTACATTATGCTCTCAGAGCTCTCCAAATCAGGGATGATCAAGCTTGCCCCTGCCTTTACCTGCACCACGAAGCACCCGTGAGCCAAAGCCCAGCAAGAAAACATAACATTATATGACAAAATATGATAACAATTGAATAACCCTTTAAGCATGATCATACACTTAACATACCACATTAATCACTTAGCACGTAGATACAACCAAAGATTCAACCAATCAACACTCAGCTATTCAGCATGACAAACCCACCAATCAATAATAACAATCAAATCACATGTAATTAGGGTCGACACCTTAGGTCGCACCCTCTGTTTTCCCCAATGACTCCAACCCGCTTAAACCGAGCTCAGTGCATAATAAGCTGTCCTCATCTACCAGTGGCCGAGTCGCGCCCTGTGTGCTAGTGTAAACTTGTGCACTCTTACGCCGTTTGTTTACTATTTACATGGCATAATACCATCCTTCACAAAGCATACACAATAGGGAACCCTTAGTCCCATTATAAATCCACAACCGGGTGCAGTTTTCTTACCTTTAGTTTCCAAGTGTACTGGTTACGCAAGATGCCTCTTTAGCACGATCCATTTCCCGAGCCCCTAGCTTATACCTAGTCACAACAAAGATAAGGGATACCATTAATAACCATAAAAGGGCTTCTATATAAGGATCTAGTCTCCGGAACATCGAAATCCACCAAACACGGTAGTAGATTCGATCCCGAGCAACCTAGGTTAAATTCCCATGCTTAAAATCCCAAATTCCCTTAAGGGTCGTGGCTCAAGCCTCCCATGCCGCAGCATGGCCCCCAAACAGAGCCCATCCAAGATTAGAACTAAACATGGGCTACGGCCCGTCCTCCTTCCTCAACATTAATCAACTTTAGAGGGCCGCGACTCACCAATAATCATGCCGCGGCCTACCCCCTTCGAACCCAAAAAAACCTCAATTTTAACTCTCAAACCTCACTCAAAACCATCCCAACAATATACCACAATTATCACAAACATCCCTGCATGATTTCAGAAGCACAAGCCTTAGAAACCTAAACTAAAAACTCATCAAAACACCTTTTCAATTTCTGAAACTCACATACTCAAGAACACTAAAACCAGTCATAAAAACTCAGAATTCAAACACTAAATCATGAATTGGAGCTTACCTTCTTTGATGAACCAACTCTCTTAAAGATTTCTAAGCTAAGACCCAAGCTTTCTAGCTTCAATTCAGTCATTCAATGTTAAAATCCATAAACACCGCAAAACCCAGCCAAAAACTCAGAATTAGTCACCATGCAAAAATTTTATGACTTACCTTAATTCTAGTTAAACTCCTTAGTTGAACACTAGATTAATCCTCCAATACTTCAACTCAATCCACTGAATTCCAACTAAATTTTCCTTAAGTTCTGGTGGTTTCCTTTGAGAGAGAAAAGGAAGAGGAGGGAAGGTCAGTTCTTTTTGTTTCCACCGAGTTCTGGGTTTTTACTTGGTCTATCCTTAGGTAATTAAGCTAATCCCGAGGCTCGGGGTGCCGAAAACGTACCCGAGGGCAAAATGGTAAAATTCCTCAGTATTCCCACCTAAGCTTCCTAACCTCAAATATATCTCCAATTATTTATTTCCATAACCCAATAACCTAAATAACCATCCAATACCTGAAATACCCCTTGACTTGCCCAAAGTCAAGTATTAAGCCCCATTGTGACTTTCCCACTAACTAGCTCCCTAGGATCGCCTTAAGTTGCATGCTGCAGATTTACCCACATAATAATGTGGTTCCCACAATTATAGCATATAAACACATTTACATTCATATAACCATACAAGCATGCTTATCATATAATCACGCGTTAACTTAATAGATTCACACATAAACAAATTATGCCCCCCGGCACACTAATCAAGGCCCTCTAGCCATATTAGTGATTTTAGGTCGTTACAGCAAAGGCCGAGAACAGCAAGGGCTGGGAACAGCAAAGACCGAGAACGACAAGGTCGAGTACAGCAAGTGGCCGGGAGCAGCGTTAAGCATGCGGAGTGCAAGTTGCCAGGGTGAGACCCCTATTGGATATCTGGGATATCCTCATGGTGTAGACTGCGAACACAGGCCCTGGTAAAGCTCTTGAGACGGCATGGTCGTTATATGTTTAGCCTGTTGGCGGTTTTGTTATATGTCGATTGATAGTTGTGCATATGTTGATTGCTTGTGTGGAGTTTTCTTGCTGGGCTTCAGCTCACAGGTGCTCTATGGTGCATGTATGGGCAAGGGAAAGATCGATAAACCATGAGTACGGAGAGCGTGAAGCAGCGTGTACATGTTCAGCTTGCCTGGCTGTCATGGCCAAGGGTATTTTTGGGAGATGTTTTGTATTAAACCTAATTTTGTCTTTTAGTCGACTTTAATCATATTTTGAGTTGTAAATATTTCTAAACAATATTTTGGGATCCCAAATGTATAACGCTTAGTAATTTCACTGAATGGTTACATTTTCAAATTATATGGATTTTATTACAGTTTAGCTACACTTTTAACCTAAAACCTCGATTAGAGAGTTTATTGCACGTTTTAAACTCACTTAGTAATGGCTCTAAGGAAGTAGGGCGTTACATCATGCTTCTCAAAGCTCATACTATAACCTTCCTGTATAATCAAATTAACATTTATAAAAGACTTAAGATAAATTCTCAATTAACCAAATAACCTAGCATGTTTCTAATGAGTGTAGGTGACATCAAATAAAATAAGAAAATGACCAACATGCATTGATAATCTCTATATAGAACGAAACCCACATGACACAAACATTAAAATACCAAAAATCTCATTCACATCCACATGGACCCTAACATGTTTCTACACCTCTTTTAAATATTTTAATATTACCATTAGCATGAAATAAACTAATCAAACCATCGTAATTCATACACACAAGGCCAAAACATCCATAACACCATTTACAAAATTATATCACCAACTTTTCGTACCCTTTGAGAAAATAATACATTAGGTTTATAACAAGAGCATACAACAAGATCATGGTTCATAAGGCATAGCCTATCCGAAACATACATGCTCAAAGCAAAGAAACACAGCCCACGAAGGCCCACAACAAGAATCCTTACCATATTTCAATGAATGTCAAATAAAATAAAAATCATGAAGAATAATCTAAATGCATATAAATAAACCATAGACAATTCCCAATATATCCAAAACCATAAACAAGATTTACAAGAAATCATCATGGTAATAGCAAAAGGCTAGGATTCTCCATTACCTCCTTGATAATGGTTAAAGACACACAAGAATTTATCAATCCTTTGGCACCTCAAGACCTAGGTTAAATCAAAACCCAAAGAGAAAATCTATTGCTTAGATCTTAAGATGAAGAGAATAGATGAAAAGAAGGCATGAACATTAGAACACATACCCTAGGCTCTTGAAATGCCCTTCTTCTTCTTCCTCCTTTCTCTTCTTTCTTTCTCCCACGAGCTCTCTCTCTCTCTCTCCTTCTTCTCCCAATTTTGGCAGCCAACAAAAAGGTTCCCAAGGATCCTATGCTCTCCTATATATAGCCTCTAGTGACCAAATGATAAGAAGAGGACTCAAGTGTGAAAAGCTAAATTCCTATCCCACAAATTAAGCAAAATCCAACCATTTCCTCTCCTTACAACTCATTTAAACCTTTATCTTAATGAGAACCAAATCAAAGATAAGCCTTGTCATCTTTTCCTGCAAGATGACAACTTATTTTTCTTTTCATTTCTATTTTCTTAGTAAAAGGAAAAATGTTCAAGACTCACATTAAGTCTAGATTCATACTACCCTTTGTATTTTTTTTCTTCTTTAAAAAAAATTAAAATTAAAACACATTCACATACACACACATACCAATTTTGGCACGCACACTCAATTAAATAAAATAAAGTAATAGATTATAATCATGTAATATTGTCACACTTAATAAAATGTAACACTAAGAATAAAACAAACATGTGACACAATTATTCCCAATAAATAAATTAATTCATAATTCACATAAAATAACAATTCAAACAATATAATAAAAAAATAATTCATCATACTTAACAATTAAATAAAACAAAGCAAAAAATTAATAAATAAAAAAAAAAAAATAGTGCACTACAATATACCCTCCTTAAAAGGAATTTCGTCCCGAAATTCATTCTTAACAAATGACTCAGGGTATCTTTCTCTCATGTCCTCCTTCCACTCCCATGTTGCTTCTCGTTCCGTACTATTCTTCCGCAGGACCTTAACTAATGAAACCCTTTTGGATCTTAGTTCCTTGATTCCCTTTTCAATAACACACTCTGGTTGTTCATCATAACTCAGGTCTTGCTTCAGCTGTAACGGCTCATAACTCCAAACATGAAAGGGATCTGACACATAATTACGCAACATCGAGATATGAAAGACATTATGTGTTTCGGCTAGTGCTAGGGGCAGTGTAAATGGTACGCAACCTGCTCTACTTTGTCCAAAATCTCAAATGGACCTATATATCTCGGGCTCAACTTCACTTTCTTTCTAAAACGCATAACACCTCTCATCGGTGAGACTCTCAAGAACACAAACTCGCCCACTGAAAACTCGATGTCCCTTCTCTTAAGGTTCGCGTAACTCTTTTGTCTACACTGCGCAGTAAGAATCCTTTGGAAAATTTTCTCGATTGCCTCACTAGCTTCCCTAACTGCCTCAGGCCCTAAAATCTATTTCTCCCCAACTTCATCCCAGTGTAGCGAATATCTACACTTGCGCCCATAAAGCATCTCATAGGGAGCCATCCTAATGGTGGGTTGATAACTGTTATTATAAGAGAACTCCATCAGGGGTAGGTATCGATTCCAACACTCTAAAAAGTCCAAAGCACAGCATCTCAGCATGTCATCCAGAATATGTATAGTTCTCTCAGACTGCCCATCGGTCTGAGGATGGAACATAGTACTAAACTTTAACCTTGTTCCCATAGCTCTCTGTAGTCCCTTCCAAAATTTTGATGTGAACATTGACCCTCGATCAGAAATTATCAACTTTGGAACCCCATGAAGTCTCACTATTTCACTCACAAATAATTATGCATATTGGTCCGCCAAGTAGGTAGTCTTAACTGGTAGGAAATGGGTGGACTTGGTGAGCCTATCCACTATTACCCAAGCAGAATCATGATACTTTGTGGTCCTGGGTAATCCTACCACAAAATCTATTGATATATCCTCCCATTTCCATTCCGGAACGTAAAGCAGTTGAAGTAACCCTGCTGGCCTTTGGTGTTCTACTTTGACTTGCTGGCATGTCAAGCATCTGACAACAAACTCAGCAATATCCCTCTTCATTCTAGGCAACCAGTATAATGCCTTAAGGTCTTGGTTCATCTTCGTAGACCCTAGGTGTAAGGAGTAGGGTGTTGTTTGCGCCTCTTTCATAATAATTTCTTTAATCTCATCATTATCAGGCACACAATCCTATCCTTGTATCGCAACAATCCACCGTTAGAATCTCGTGAAATCACTGCTACCATTCTCCTGTACCAAAGCATCTTGCTTCATTAGGGCTTCATCCATTTTCTTTCCTTCTCTGATTTGTTCTAGTAGGGAGGATTGGAAGGTGAGGTTCACTAGGGCTCATATCACGAACTCGATGTCGGTGTTTATAATCTCTTTCTGGAGAGGCTCCTCTATTGTGCTCAGTTATGAGACATTCCCATGTCCCCACCTACTCAATGCATCTGCAACCACATTGGCCTTGCCTCGGTGGTATAGAATTTCCCAATCGTAGTCTTTCACTAATTCCAACCACCTTCGCTGCCTCATATTCAGTTCTTTTTGAGTGAAGAAGTATTTCAGACTTTTGTGGTCAATGTAGATTTCTCACTTGTCCCCATATAGGTGATGTCTCCATATCTTTAGTGTGAACACCACTGCTGCCAACTCAAGATCATGAGTGGGATACCGTTGTTCATAGTCCTTGAGTTGTTTGGAAGCATAAGCTACCACCTTCCCAAACTACATCAATACACACCCTAAATTGTTCTTTGGTGCGTCACAATACACCACAAATTTCCCGCCCTCTGTGGGAACACAAAGGATAGGCACAAAGATCAACTTATCCTTCATCGTCTGAAAGCTTTCTTCACATTTCTCGATCCGTGCAAACTTCTGATGCTTGCGGGTCAAGTTGGTCAAGGGTGTGGCGATTTTTGAAAAACCCTCAACAAACTTGCGATAATAACCCGCTAATCCGAAGAAGCTTCGAACCTCTAAGGCATTGTTCGGCTGGGGCCAGTCTCTAATGGCCTCAATCATTGACGGATCCACTACTATCCCATTCTTGGACACTATATGCCCTAGGAAAGTTACTTGTTCTAGCCAAAACTCACACTTAGAGAACTTAGCGTATAGCTGATGTTCTCGTAGTCTTTTTAGGGTCAACCTCAAATGTTCCCCATGCGCCTCCTTGGTCTTCGAGTAGATAAGGATATCGTCTATGAACACTACTACAAACTTGTCCAAATATTCCTTAAATACCCTATTCATTATGTCCATGAATGATGTTGGGGCATTAGTGAGTCCAAAAGACATTACTAGGAACTCATATTGCCCGTAGCAAGTTCTAAAAGCCATCATTGGAATGTCTCCCCCCTTTACTTTTAACTGATGGTACCCAGATCACAGATCAATCTTTGAGAATACTACTGCCCCTTGTAGTTGATCAAAAGGTCATCTATCCTATGCAAAGGATTTTTTCTCTTGATGGTGACCTTATTGAATTCTCGGTAATCGATGCACATTCTCATGCTATCGTCCTTCTTTTTCACAAATAGAACTAGTGCTCCCCATGGCGAATGACTAGGTCTTATGAACCCCTTGTCCAACAATTCCTGTAGTTGTTTCTTGAGTTCCTTTAACTCTGTCGGTGCCATTTGATAGGGTTCTTAAGAGATCGGTGTTGTTTATGGTGCAAGTTTGATCACAAATTTGATTTCTCTATCTGGGGGTAATCTTGGTAAATTCTCGGGAAACACTTCCGGAAACTCGTAAACAATATGCACACTCTCTGGTTTCAACTCTGTTTCCTTGGATTTATCCAACACACTAGCCAGAAATGCCGAGCAGCCATGCTGCATCATATTCCATGCTTCTAATGCCGATATTATGGGTGTACAAAAACCCGCTAATTCTATTTTAAAACAAAATAGTTACCCTTCTTCTGGTCTGAACGCCACAGTCTTCTTCTGACAGTCAATTGTCACCCCATGTTTGGATAACCAATCCATGCCAAGTACGACATCATAGCCTGCTATATTTAGTTCTATAAGGTCTGTTGGGCACTCCCTACCCTCTATCATTATAGGTGCTGACTGTAACCACCTAGTTGACAAAATCATGCCTCCCGACGGTAACATTGTACTAAAACTATGCTCAAATATTTTATAAGGCATACCCAACTTATCAATCATATTCATGGAAACATAAGAGTGAATCACTCCAGAATCAATAAGGCATCTACACATCATACCAGATATGGGGAGCTGACCTGTGACTACGATGTTACTGTTGCCTGCTTCATTATGTGTAACGACCCAAATTCGCTAATAAGGCTTAAGGGCCTTGATTAGTGTGCCTGGAGGGCATAATGGGAGTTATGTGTGGTTTTAATGATTTAGTATGCATGTAGGCCTTGATTAGGTTAGAAGGGCATGATCGTAATTTTGGCCATTATGGGCATAACTGCTTTGATATATGTGATAATTGTCGAGACCACATTATTATGTGGATATATCTGTGATTTGTGACTCGAGACGATCCTAGTGAGCAAAGTAGCGGAAAAGTCATAGCGGGGATTTATACCCGGCTCGGGGTGAGCTTAGGGGTATAAATGGGAGTATGGCGGATATATTGGGGTCTATTTTGACATTGAGGGATACCATTGGTGATTAATTAGGTATCGGGAATTAAGCGGGGAATAATAAAGACACTCGAGGAATTAGCGGGAATTGGGTAAAATGACTAAGATACCCTTAAATGGACTAAAGGGGTTAGAATTAATAGGGAGGGTATAATGGTCATTTTCTTTAAAGAAGTTAGATTATACTAAGGCTTTATGTTAGTGGAATTTGTAGAATATCAAAGAAGTCTGAAAAAGAAGGAAAAGGAAGGGAAAAGAAAGGAGAGAAAACAGAGAGAATTCTCTAGGTCGGTTTGTACTTCCTTCACTTGTTTCTTGAGGATTTCTGGAGTAAAGCTCAGAGGAGAGCTGGGATTAACTAGGCATCAAGGATCCTAACCTAAGACTGAGGAATTGACAGAGGTTTAGCAAGGGTTCATTAACACTTGAGGTAAGACTTAGAATTCTTCAGTTTCAGTTTCTGGTTTTTGAGTTGTGGTGCTTAAGTTGAAATTGGGTGGAACCTTAGGGAATTCAGACTTGAGGCTGAGGAGGAGCAAGAAAAAGGAGTCTAGAAGCAGCTTGTGGTCGAAATTCTATCAAAGGTATAAGGTCTAAACTCTAAACTTTGATGTTCAGCTGGTTTTTATTAGGTTTTAGAGCTTAGGAGTGGCTATGGTGAATTCTGAGTTTGTGGATGCATGTGCTTGGATTTTAGGTGTTTGGGGTGATTGGGATGAGTGGATTGTGTTCATGAGGTTGTTTTTAAGGTTGGGTAAGATTTGGAAGAGGTTTGGTTGAGGTTGGTTCGAGAAAATCGCAGAAGTGAAATTTTGGTGATGGGCTGTCAGTGACTAGCGCTGTAGCGCTAGCCTTTGGGCGCTGTAGCGCTAGGCCATAATGCTGAGGGGAATTTGGCTTCTGTCTGTAGCACTGTAGCGCCCTCCCAAGAGCGTTGTAGCGCTACCCTGCCTTCTGAAGGGGATTTTAGGGTTATTTGCAAGGGTTTTTGACCTAAGGTTTGGGGTTTGGTTCCACCACCTTGTTTGGTGGAACTAGGACATCCCGGGGGCTCGGGATTGGCCCCGGGGCTAGGTTTTGAACTTGAGGGTTGATGATGACCTTGGCTATGATTGTGTTTAGGTGAGCGCTAGGGCTCGGGGGCTCGAGGGGGATCGTGCTCAAGGAGTCAAGGGGTTAAAGCTTGTGAATTGAAAGGTAAGAAAAATGCACCCGGTTATACGATTGTGATGGGACTAAGTGCTCCCGACAGTTGTATCCTGTCAATGTTGGTATCACGCCATGGGACATGTAAAAGCGGCCTAAGAGTGTCGTACATACTATCAGCGTACAGAGCGCGATTCGGCCACCGGGAGCCATGAACACTGGGATAACAGAGGGAGCAGCCTGTGAGCGCTAGCCCTGGTTATCGTTTATAAACTGTGCATGTTATGAGTTGATATGCTTAGTATGTGGAATACTTGACTATATCAAATGGTTATTTGACTGAGGCTATGTGTGCAACGTGAGATATTGACTTGTCTGATAATTGCTTATGCTCTGTTGATATTGTGTTTTCTTGCTGGGCCTTGGCTCACGGGTGCTACGTGGTGCAGGTAAAGGCAAGGGCAAGCTGGACCAAGCCTAAGATGGAGAGCTTCGAGGTGAAATGTACATAGTCAGCTGTTCGATCACCATGATCGAGGAGTGGACCAGGACAGGGATAACCTAACTGCTTGTTTTGCCTTAGTATGGCTGGTTATTGTATCTGAGTCTCACAACTTTTGTAAACGATCTTTAAACTTGTATTTTTGGGATCCTGTGTAACCAGATAATGTCTCTTAATGAAAAGTGTGGCTTTCAAGACCAAAACGCTTGTAACCCTAGATCCTTTGTAGCTTCTGCAACACGAATTTAATTAAATGACTTGATTAACACACAGTGTAACGGTCTTGGCTATCCAGGGCGTTACATTATGGGTTAAGGCAAAAACCCGTGCTGGCACTAGATTACTATTACTATTTTGTCCTGCTTTCCATTGTGGGCATCCTATCTTAGATGCCCTGCCTGACCGCACTTGAAACATTTGTTGGTGCCAGTCTAGCATTCTCCCATAAGTCATTCCAGACATTTAGGACAGTTGGGGTGCTCTACTTTGTTGCTTTAGTGATTCCCACAATTCCGGTCATCATAGTGACTATTGCGGTTGCTGTGATTTCCATTGGGAGCTGCGACCTTGGGCCTTTTTCAATTGCCACTGTTTTTACCCTATTAGACCTCATCTTGTTACTCTCTTGAAAGACTTTACTCTTATTGGCCTCTCTCCTTTCAGCATTGTCCTTCCATATACATCTCTTCATGTACTCAGTGTCTAAAGCTTTGTCCAGAATCTCAACATAGCTAATTAGCTCTGTACTGGTCATTTTGACATCCCTGGCAATCATAGGCTTCAGTCCCCTTATGAATTCTTGAACACTCATGATCTTTGTTGAGACTATCTCAGGTGCAAACTTTGCAAACTTCTAAGCATACTCTGTGATTGAAAGACTGCCTTGTCTCAGTGTCACAAACTCACTAACTCTACCTGCTAGTAATGTAGCATTGAAGTACTTTTTGCTGAAAACATGTACAAAGTCAGCCTAGGTCATGGTGTCTAAAGTGTGTGTCTTCTTAACCATGTCCCACCAAATTCTAGCATCCATCTTTAGGATTAATATTTATCTAGTTGTCCCTGGAAATACTTAGTGCGTTCTAGTTGCCTTTGTCATATTTTGTCATGTCGCAGCTCATTACTTGTCCTCATTGTTGCGTCAATTCGTAGCTTGTCATTGTCCTCTGTGTTTAACTATGTTATCGTGGATTTACTCACCTCTCCGCCTCCTTAGTCTCAATTTATTCCATTGAGGTTTTGTTGTTGTTTGCTATTAAATGTTGTGTCGTGTCCACTTTGTGTGCTCCTCTGCTACTACATGTATTTATCTAGTTAACAACATCACCTCGCAAGATAATGTCATGGAGTAAACTCCCTAACCTATGTCTTTACTAACAATCACATCGCAAAGCTTATGTGTCCTTTGATCTTGATAATGTCTAGTTAAATTATCATTGACGTATTCCATTCTTCACTTTACTTGAAACTTGATAGTGTCATACTTGCAATATCTTATGAAGCATCTCATCCATTAAATACATTCATTCACAAAAAAATCTTTCGGGGAGCTGATATCCACTCATCTCCGTCATTTGCATCATCTATATGTACCCTTGAGATCCCACTGATCTCATCGAGAAGTTTCTTTATAGAAGTCCTAATTACTAGAGGCATACTTTCTACATAGCAATTACAAAACTATAAAATTTAAAAGCATGAAAGAATATAGATAACATTTAGAGCAAGTACTTACGATGCGGTGAGGTGAGATTTTCCCGTCTTTAGCGTGTATGGGGAGGGTCCTTGGAAACATGGACGACCGTCTCTGATACCATTTGTAAAACGCCCTAGACTACTACTTTGTAATAAGTCATCAACCTCATAAACTTATTTAATGAAAACCACTTAACATATGAAAATCTAGTTGGGTCTTGCTAAAACATGCAAGTTGGGCCCAATAGTTTAAAATAAAATAAAAGTTATCATGCAACATTTTAAAATAAATATAGTTCAAGCCCCACTGATAAGTTTTGAAATCAAAATAGAACATAATGTCGTTCTTTAAAAATTGGCGTTTCAGCTGATCGTTTATTCGCCCATAGGATACCCCAACACCATACACACTCTGACAACGAAACTCCTCACATCACCACGCGTGCCAAAGAGAAACCCTATTTATTTCCTGAAAGGGGAAAGTAAGCGGGTGAGTCAAAAGCCCAGTGAGGAAGTACAAGCAACAAACAAAGAAAAATACAACAAAGGCATAATCATATCGTAAGACTCATACAACATCATATCCATACATCGTACTTAACGTCATCATCATACATCATACATAAACGTTATCATCGTACATCATACATCATACATAAACGTTATCATCATACATCATACATCATTATCATGCATCATATATCATTAACATATTCAAACATCATCACATCCTTGTGAACATGGCCCCCTCTCTTGTCCATGTCACATCTTGAGGTAACCAGTAAAAGCATAAAACAGGAAAGCCCTCCTCTGTGAGGTAAATAGGAGGCTCTGGTCCTTGAATAACCTCGGCGCGTCTGCCCTATGAGTTACGTCGTACCTTAGTAACTCGGGTTACATCTTTATATTCTTAGTAACAATTTTTGTTGTGTTGCATTCAACACGCTAACAACCATATGCTTTTCATACAACATACAAAATACATGCAAACCAGTCATATCAACGCAAATGAAATACATGATTCATCAAATTCATCATATCAACTCAAAATAGCATTTCGTACTTTAAATCACAAGGTACATCACCATACATAGCATTTATCCTCAAACAAACCCATCTTACCATTTTATAGCATAAATAAATAGAATTCTATCTAACTTCCTTGCCTCGGGTCCGAGCAAAGAAAAAATGTAACAAACTTCACAACGAGCCTATAATCATAATCAAATAGTATTCTTTAGCATTACATGAGATTTCTTGTGCCCAACACATATACCCCATGTGTGCATGGGCCATGCACACATGGTGCAAACTACACATAATTTCCATACATGCACATTTTCACATAGAATCACAAAAGAATAATGCCAATTATACCTATCATCCATGCACGGTTTTCAAGTAAAAATTGCATGGTTGAATAATAGGCATATATTTGAACGTAAAAGTGCATTTGCATGCGACATGCATATGTGAGTGTATCGCCCTGGTTAACCAAGACCGTTACACTATGTATTTAAAATAGTGCAAGACTTGCTAATCAAGTCATTTAGACAAAGTGTGAACTCTATACCATCATCAGAGTAGGAATAAAAGATTTTGGTCACAAACAGGCTATTTTCATTAAAAAGGACGGTTTAATACATGGAAACTCAAAACAGGATTTAGACGTCTTCGTTACAACAAATTCCAAGAGTTACAAATACTTCAAGCCACTCTAATGGCAAAATATACATTTTAGGTTTCCTTCCCTGTACAATTTCTCGACCGTGGCAGCTGAGCAGCTGACAATGTACACCTCGCCCCCAGAGCTCTCCAACTCATGGTTGATTCAGCCTACCCTTGCCTTTACCTGCACCACGTAGTACCCGTGAGCCGAAGCCCAGCAAGAAAGCATGATAACATAGCAAGATCAACAACACTTATCAAATATTTCACAATGCTCAACCAGGAATTCAACATTTCATAACATTTATCCAATCAGTATTAACTCACAACAGAATAACAATTTGTCATCCAAACAGCCAACAAATCACGTTCACAACACAATATTCACGCTCACAATCAACAGTTTATCACATCATCAAATGATACTCAGGGTCAGCGCCCTTAGTCGCACCCTCTATTTAATACACTGTCTTCGGCTCTCTCAGGCCGCCCCCAGTGTAATACTCACTGACTCCGGCCAGCTTAATCGAGCTTAGTGATAAATAAGATGCCTCAGCTACCAGTGGCCGAGCCGGGCCTTGTGCGCAAATATTGATTCCGACACTCTTAGGTCGGTTATCGCATGTCCCATGGCATAATAATACAATCTCATGACATGATATACAAATGTAGGGAGCTCTTAGTCCCATCGTGTCCACATGGTTAATCACATTCACATAACAATGCATACAAACATAGGGAACACTTAGTCCCAACCTAGCCACATAATCAGGTACAACTTTCTTACCAGTATCCTGAGCTTCTGATGCCCCAAAGCCGCGAGCACGGTCCTCTATCCCGAGCCTCACCAAAGACCTAGTCACAACACAAATGAAACATCCTTTATCACTAACCAATCCAAAACTACTTCCCGGAACCAATCCCACACTCTCGGAACCCCCAAATCCCTAAAACAATGCACCGAAGACATCCCCCGAACCCCCGGAGCAAAGGCTCAAAATTGCAAAATCTCATGTTCTGAAATTGGCCTAGCGCCGCAATGCTGCCCTATAGGGCCGCGGCGCCCAGTAAGTCAGAGAGCTTGCTCTGCCCAGGAACAGCCTCGCGCCGCGGCGCTCCTTCGCAAGCCCAGAAATCTGGGTTTTTCCTTGGGTTTTTCCCGAGCCTAAACTATTCCAAATCATTCGAAACAAATACCTAAGCCCAAAAACCAATTCAGAACCCCAAATGAACCCTCTAACAACCCATAAATGTCATAAACAACCCCAATCACACAAGCACACCCCAAGATCCTATCTTGAGTTTCAAATTCCTAAAACTTTAACCATGGCTTCCAAAACTATAAACCATGCTTCAAAAGTCTTAATCCACACCAATTACGAAAATTAAACATGCTAAAGATTCTTACCTCAATCAAACTCATCTTGAACTCCTCCCAATTCCAGCTCCCATCCTCTTTCCTCTTGATTATCCTAATTGAATTTCCAAGTAAAACCAGCCATATTCCCTTTAAGTTTTCCCATTCAATCTCTGAAAATTCAGACTTAAATTCAACTTTAAACAGAGTACAATTCTTACCTTTGAGCAATCCTAGCTTAAATCTGGTTTCGGTTGCCTCAAACTCCTTCGAATCTCCTCCTAGGTCACAAGTTCAGCCCCTTCTTCATTTCCCCTTTCTTTCTAGCTTTTTCTTCCGAATTCAGCATAAACCAAAATATAACCAAGTGTAATATGTATTCCCTTCTCCTTCAGCTGATGTAATCCAAATCCTTGCCTAATGACCATTTTACCCTTCCATCTATTTCCCATTCCACCTAAACCTCAAGGCCCTTTTTGTCATTCCTACTTCCTTACAATTCTACCATTTCTCCATCTAAACCTGTTACTCTCTATGGTTACTAACAGTTACACAGGTTACCAAATTACCAGTTACCATTATCTCACAAGAACTAAATTACAAAATCCCCAAAATACCCCTAGACTCCTCCCGAGCTGGGTATAAAATCCCGTTGTGACTTTTGAGTTATCTAGCTCTCTAGGACCGTCTCGGCACGTGCATCACATCAACATCACCACACCCACGTGGCACAAATCACATAACATAATTATCACGTTTATGCCCTCAACGGGCTAAAATTATCACATAACATACTACACATAGTCACGCATCTCAAATACTCAAATAGTCATATAACATGCTTTAAATCATAATTACATCTTAATCATTAAATTCACACATACTTCCCATTATGCCCTTTAGGCACACTAGTCAAGGCCCTTAAGCCTTATTAGCAAATTTGGGTCGTTACAGTGAGAGTGTTGTTAAAAAAGTGACGTTAAAAACAACAATTTCTTCACGCTTATTTGTAACTTTTTCAAATAAGGATTTAGCAACATAATTTCCTCGCCATTTTTTATTTCTTTTAAAACCCTAAGTTGATTAAACCTCTTAAGGAATTATTTTTATTTCATAAAAAAAATTATTTATCCATTTTCTTTAAAAAAAATTCATTTTAAATTGCATAGAGAAATAAGGAAACTTGAAATTATCCAAAGGTACTTGTAAATATCATGTTTCTTTTAGAAAATAACATTTTATATTAAGTTAACAAAAATACAAGATTTGGTGTGAGAAAATATAGTTTTAAGTGTGGAAAATATATATTTTTGCATGTATTAATTAAGACTTAATTTATGTAGTGTAAACCCATATAGGTTAAACAAAATAATTATTTTGAATTTATTAATCTAAACTTTTAGCTACTACTTATTTTGTTTAAAAGTCACAAATGAATTTAACCCAACATTTTCTTAATTAAAATAAAGAAAACCATACTTATTAAAATGTGAAAATTCATGGTTACAATTAAAATATCATTTTAATGTATACATAGTTTATGGTACTAATTCATTTCAACAAATACACAAGATTCCATTCATTTAAAAGACATTTCTCATTTTTACCAAAAGCTTCCAGCAACAAATTAAACCCTCAAAAATCATAAACTTGGAATTAAAACTTATATTTTCTTCATAAAATAAAAGAAAACTGTAGGTATTAATTTGAGTAAAAATATAATTTTAATGTGAATTAAAATACCCTTTGAATTACATAAAATCAATATATCAATTGGAACATCACTTATGTATGCAAATCATTAATTCACCAACTAAACACAAAATCAGCAAACATATTTAATCATGGAATTCATCTTTAAATCATGCTTCTCAAAGCTCATACTATAACCTTTATATATCATCAAATTAGCATTTATAAAAGACTTAAGATAAATTCTCAATTAACCAAATAACCTAGCATGTTTCTAATGAGTGTAGGCGACATCAAAGAAAATAAGAAAATGACCAACATGCATTGATAATCTCCCTACAGACCGAAACCCACATGACATAAACATTTAAATACCAAAAATCTCATTCACATCCACATGGACCCTAACATGTTTCTACACCTCTTTTAAGTATTTTAATATTACCATTATCATGAAATAAATTAATCAAATCATCTTAATTCATTAGGTTTATAATTAGAGCATACAACAAAAATATGGTTGCTAAGGCATACCCTAGCCGAAACATACATGCTCAAAGGAAAGAAAACAACGTACCAAGGCCCACAACAAGAACCCTTAGCGTATTTCAATGAATGTCAAATAAAATAAAAATCATGAGGAACAATCTAAATGCATAGAAATAAACCATAGACAATTCACAATATATGCAAAACCATAAACAAGATTTACAATAAACCATCATGGTAATAGCATAGGGCTAGGATTCTCAATTACTTCCTTGATAGTGGTTAAAGACACACAACAATTGATCAATCTTCTGGCACCTCAAGACCTATGTTAAATCAAAACCCAGAGAGAAAATTTATTGCTTAGAACTTAAGATGAAGAGAATAGATGAAAAGAAGGCATGAACATTAGAACACATACCCTAGGCTCTCGAAATGCCCTTCTTCTTCTTCTTCTTCCTCCTCTCTCTTCTTTCTTTCTCCCAAGATCTCTCTCTCTCTCTCTCCTTCTTCTCCCAATTTCGACAGCCAAGAAAAAGGTTCCCAAGGCTCCTATGTTCTCCTATTTATAGCCTCTAGTGACCAAATGCTAAGAAAAGGACTCAACTGTGAAAAGCTAAATTCCTATCCCACAAATTAAGCTAAATCCCACCATTTCCTCTTTATCCTAATGTGAACCAAATCAAAGATAAGCCTTGTCATATTTTCCTACAAGATGACAACTTATATTTCTTTTCGTTCTTTTCTTAATAAAAGGAAAAATGTTCAAGACTCACACTAAGTCTAGACTCATACTACCCTTTCCATTTTTTTCTTCTTTTAAAAAATTAAAATTAAAATACATTCACACAAACACACACACTCAATTAAATAAAATAAAGTACCATATTCTAATCATATAATTTTGTCACACTTAAGAAAATGTAACACTAATAATAAAACAAGCATGTTACACAATTATTCCAAATAAATCAATTAATTCATAATTCACATTAAGAAACAATTCTAACAATATAATAAAAATAATAAGTTATAACACTTAAAAATTAAATTAAACAAAGCACAAAATTAATAAATAAAATAAATTGGTGTGTTACAACATCTATGTGATAAACTTAAACACATAGCAGGCATTAAGAATAGTAACATAATTGCTACACAAGTCATACAGGTACTCTCCTCCAATATGTAACCTATGTCTATATAACGATAGCATATTCAATTCGCATCTTTCGAATTTTGAATCAAAATCATAAATCAAGCAAATATTGATCAAGTATTTACTAGCATTAAGCAAACATCATATAGATTAGAATAAAGAAGAATCGTCAATAGAACATCATAATAAGATTAAATTGAAATTCAAGCGACTACATTAAACCCTAGATAGAGGATTTAGTTCATATCAGACATAATAACCATAACATTCAAATAATTTTTCATAGAAAATAACCTAAACAACTAAGATGAAGAAGAAATATAAAGAACAATAAACAGATAAAACAAGTAGTCTCCTTAGGTTTTTTTTCTTCAGAAATTGTCATAATGATGCTTAAATAGTAATCTGTGCTTTGAATGTGAAATCCCGCTTTTGCCCCTGCTATGCCCTTTTATAAGAAATACTGTAACGACCCAATTTCGCTAATAATGTTTAAGGACCTTGATTAATGTGCCTGGAGGGCATAATGGGAATTAAGTGTGACTTTAATGAGTAAATGCATGATTATGATTTAAAGCATGTTATATGACTATTTGAATATTCGAGATGCATGACTATGTGTATTAGTATGCATGTAGGCCCTGATTAGGTTAGAAGGGCGTAATCGTAATTTTGGCCATTATGGGCATAACTGTAGTGATATATGTGATAATTGTTGAGACCACATTATTATGTGGATATATCTGTGATCTGTGACTCGAGACGATCCTAGTGAGCAAAGTAGCGAAAAAGTCATGGCGGGGATTCATACCCGGCTCGGGGTGAGCCTAGGGGTATAAATGGGAATTTAGTGAGTATATTGGAGTCTATTTTTGACATTGAGGAATATTATTGGTGATTAATTAGGTATTGGGAAGCAAACGAGGAAATATTAGAGACACTCGAGGAATTAGCGGGAATTGGGTAAAACGACTAGAATGCCCTTAAGTGGATTAAAGGGTTAGAAATAAAAGGGAGGGCATTAAGGTCATTTGTATTTTTAAAGATGGGTATTACTAAGGCTTTATGATAGTGGGAATTGAAGAAAAGGGTAGAAGGCTGAGGAAAGAAAGAAAAGAAGGAGAAGAAAGAAAAGAGAAAGGGGAGGAAAACAGAGCTGGTTTTCTCTAGAGTCGGTTTGTGGTTCTCTCACCACTTTTCTTGGGTTTTCTTAGAGCAAAGCTCAGAGGAGAGTTGGATTAGGCCGAGCATCAAGGATCCTAAGCTAGGCTTGGAGTATTGGCAGAGGTTTAGCAAGAACACCCTAACACTTGAGGTAAGACTTTGGAGCTTCTTCAGTTTCTGGTTTTAGTTTTTGACCTATGGTGTATAAGCTGGACTTAGTGGGAACTTTAGGGAATTCAGGCCAAAGGTTGAGGAAGAGAAAGCTAAGGAGGTGTAGAGGTTGTCTTGAAATCGAAATCCCATTAAAGGTATGAAATTCTAAGCTTTTAACTTTGATGTTTAACTGGTTTCTGCTGGGTTTTGATGTCTAGAAGTGGCTATGGTGAATTTTGGGATTAGGGATGCATGTGCTTGAGTTCTGGGTATTTGGGGTGCTTGGGATGAGTGGAGTGTGTTAATAAGGTTATTTGTGAATTTGGTGAAGGTTTGGAGAAGTTTTGGTTGAGTTTGGTTCGACGAAATCGCAGGAGGGAAAATCTGGAAGTTGTTTGTCTGTGACTAGCGCTGCAACGCTAGCCTTTGGGCGCTGTAGCGCTAGGACAAGCTTCCTGGGGGATTTTTCTTCTGTTTGTAGCACTGTAGCGCCCTCCTAAGAGGGTTGTAGTTCTACCCTGTCTTCAGAAAGGGATTTTAGGGTTATTTGCAAGAGTTTTTGACCAAGGGTTTGGGGTTTGGTTCCACCACCTTGTTTGGTGGAACTAGGACTTCCCGGGGGCTCGGGCTTGGTCCCGAGGCTAGGTTTTGGACTTGAGGTTTGGTGATGAATTTGACCTATGATTGTGTTTAGGTGAGCGCTAGGGCTCGAGAGGGATCGTGCTCAAGGAGTCAAGTGATAAAGGCTTGCGAATTGAAATGTAAGAAAATTGCACCCGGTTATATGTTTGTGATAGGACTAAGTGCTCCTGATATTTGTATTATGTCAATGATGGTATCATGCCATGGGACATGTGATAGCGGCCTAAGGGTGCCGTAAATAATATTTGCGCACAGGGTGCGGCTTGGCCACTGGTAGCCGAGGACAACTTTATATTCACTGAGCTCGGTTTAAGCGGGCCGGAGTCAGTGGGATAACGGAGGGAGTGGCCTGAGGGCGCCAGCCCTAGTTATCATTTGTGAATTGATATGTGATATGAGTTGATATGTTTAGTGTGTGGAATACTTGATTATACTGAATGCTTATTTGGTTGAGAATATGTGATGCAATATGAGATATTGATTTGTCTGTTGATTGCTTATGCTTTACTGTTGTGTTTTCTTGCTGGGCCTTGGCTCACGGGTGCTACGTGGTGTAGGTAAAGGCAAAGGCAAGCTGGACCAATCCTGAGATGGAGAGTTGCGGGGTTGAATGTACATAGCCAGCTGTTCGACCGCCATGGTCGAGGAGTGGATCAGGACAGGGATTACTTAACAGTCTGTTTTGCCTTAATATGGCTTGATACTGTATTTAAACCTTATGTCTTTTGTAAATGGTCTTTAATCTTAATGTTTTTTTTGGGATCCCGTGTAAACAGGAAACGTTTCTTTATGAAAATGTGACTTTTGAGACCAAAACATTTTAACCCTAGTTTCTTTATAGTTTCAATAACACATTTTTAATTAAACGACTTGATTAGCAAGTCTAGCACTTTATAAACACACAGTGTCATGGTCTTGGCTATCCAGGGCGTTACAAATACGCCACTCAAGCACCGTGACTCTATAATGAGATGCCGCGACCCATGTCCAAAATCTAGAATTCTCTTGTCTTTGACTTTCTCAAGCATCGCGACTCTAATAGACCTGCGTCGCGGCTCAAATTCATCATAGAATAGCATCACAACTCTCAAAGGAAGCGCTGCGGCCCTATGCTTCTCGATAGATTGATCTCCCTATCTAATCGTAGCGACGTGGCTCTAACTCCAAGCGCCGCGACTCAAATGTTTTTTTTCATCAAATTCCATATTTTTGACACCAAATGGAGCCATTTATCAATTACATCCCATAAATCTGAAATACTATCAAACACAAGGAACAAACATCATACTGCACAAAAAATTACTAAATAAACCTCAAAAATTAAATTAAATGACCCTTTTAAAACACTATAAAATCTATTCTATCAAACTCCCCCAAACTAATCCTTTTCTCACCCTCGAGTAAAGAATCTAACTAGACTCAAACTTAAACAAACCAACATAACTGAATCAAGTTAACAACAATAATTCAAGCCTCAAGCTATGATGACTAACACACTTATATAATCTTCAAGAAAATCAACTTATAATCCAAAATTTCAATCAAAACATTCTTCCAATTCACTTTAGTCTAAGCAAAAATAAAAGCTCTCAAAAATCATGATTAATAAATAAAAGGGGTATTTGAGGCATAAATACCCAATGTTTTACACTTGTTACAGTTAAATACCTAATCTTTTATTTTTACAGCAAAAATACTCAATGTTCAATATATGTTAAAGATAAATACTTATTTTTTCTCTTTGCGGCAAAACTACCTAAAGTTGCTAAAACATTACTTTTGTTAGTACCTCATGTGTTGGAACTTGTTTACTCAAAAAAGATTTACCTGATGATGTGGCAAAATTAACATGCACGTGGGATACACGTGACCGTTTAAGTGAGTATGATCTGTTCGACCATCGACTAGAAGAGAATTCACTCAGAAGGCAGCATATTTTATGGGTGATTAGTCTAATCGCAACATTTTATATATTTTCCATAGATATGTAATTTCTCATTTATGTAATAATTGTGATTTCCATTATTGTTTAGATATGCTTGTATTAAATGTAATTAAGGCCCATCGGTCCAAGAAGAAACTCCTTGAGCCTAGAAATAAGACTCAAAGGGCTCAAGAGATGGGACTTTTTAGGAAGATTTTGACAGAGAAATATAGTGTTTTTATCCGCCAAATTTGTATTCATCTCCAAGCTTGTGATACTCATGAACTCTAGTTCATTGATCACAGTTTTTGGGATTCTACATTAATAAGAACACTAAGTGGGTGTAGGTTATTACTATTACTTGGGGCCGAACCACTCTAAAACTTTGGTGTCATTTATCTTTTTGTCTTGAATTCATCTTGTTTTTGTCGTTTTACTTGACTCTGTGTTGTTGACCAAATCAAGGGTCAACATTTTGGTGCTTTCATTGAGATTTGAACTCAAGACCTCCAAGAAGATCAAATGGCGAAAATAGCAAGGAAGACTAGGCAAACCTCTGGTACTGGGCCAACCCAACCTCCTCCACAAAATATGGCTGAGGATGAGCCATAAGTTGAATTGAAAGAGGAGGAGATGGATTCTGAAACTTTGAGGACGACGCTGATTGTGTTGCAAGAGGATTAGCCAATCTAAGGGCTAATCAAGAAAATGTGGCTGAAACAATGGCGTTGTAACAGAGGGAGGTTATAAGCAGCGCCAAGAATTGAATGAGCGGCAGGCCGACATGGACCCCCGGCAGCGGGATACCACTGCCGCTTTGGAGGCAGTTATTCAGTTGGCCCGGGGATAGCTTGCACCTGCCTCCCAACCGAATCAGCCACATAGTACGCACCCACAACAAGGTCCATAATCAGATCATCCCCAACATCACCACACTCAGCCTCAATGGGCAAGCCCTCAGATGCTGGATCAACCCCCTGCTGCTTAACAGGATAGGCCATTCCAGGATCCTGAACAGCAACCACCCTCTCGCGCTGGTCGAGATAACCCCCAGCAGCAAAGGCAGAGTAAGGTTGGGCAGCATCCCCAGAGCCCTAGACGCCAGACTGCCGAGGAGCCTAACCCACCGAATAGGGGACAATGTCCTTCTACAAGCAGAAGACAGGTTGAATCTGGCTCTGCAGTCAGGGGTCCCCCACAACATAATAATTCCTGGTGACCTACCAACCAATGCAAGCCTCCACCTGTCAGTCGGGACATGCCAGCAAGGGGGGGGGGGGGGGGAATAGTGCAAACAGTAGGTCGCACCATGATCGGTCACAATTTAGAGATGACCATGACTATAATGAGGCAGATTTGGGCAGAGGAAATGTTGGTCGACAGCAAGAAGAGAGGGATGGAGAACACAACCCTCCACCAAGAGAGAACCGACTGATGAGCCAAAATGCTAGGGGCAGCATAGACAGCCCAACGTCTTTGATTGACTGGGCGCAAGCGAGCAAAGGCATAGGGAGGAAGATTTGAGAGATGTTCTCAATGACAAAAGAGAAAGACATGATGAGTATGCACCTCCAGCACCAGTCACTCCAATAGTGCTAGACGTTGTACAAGCCCAGCTCAATGCCTTAAATCAGATCGTCCAGCAACTAATGGGGAACCAGAGATCCCACATTGAATTTGACCGGAGAATGGGCACTCCATTTGTGCAAAGAATCGTGATGGCTGATGTAACGCCCTGGATAGCCAGGACCGCTACACTGTGTGTTTATAAAGTGCTAGACTTGCTAATCAAGTCATTTAATTAAAAGCGTGTTATCGAAACTATAGAGGAACTAGGGTTAAAATGCTTTGGTCTCAAAAGTCGCATTTTCATTAAGTAACATTATCTGTTTACACGGGATCCCAAAAATATTAAGTTTAAGGACCGTTTACAAAAGTCATAAAGTTTGGATACAATAATAAGCCATATTAAGGCAAAATAGACGGTTAGGTAATCCCTGTCCTGATCCACTCCTCGACCATGGCGATCGAACTACTGGCTATGTACATTCAACCCCATAGCCCTCCAACTCAGGATTGGTCCAGCTTGCCCTTGCCTTTACCTGCACCACGTAGCACCCGTGAGCCAAGGCCCAGCAAGAAAACACAACAACAGAGCATAAGCAATCAACAGACAAATCAATATCTCATATTGCATCACATAATAATTCAACCATATAACCATTCAGTATAATTAAGTATTCCAAATACTAAACATATCAACTCATATCATTTACAATTCACAAACGATAAATAGGGCTAGCGCCCTCATGCCGCTCCCTCCGTTATCCCACTGACTCCGGCCCGCTTAAACCGAGCTCAGTGAATATTAAGCTGTCCTCGGCTACCAGTGGCCAAGTCGCGCCCTGTGCGCAAATATAGTGTACGGCGCCCATGGCATAATACAATCATTGACACGATACAAATATCGAGAGCACTTAGTCCCATCACAAACATATAACCTGGTGCAGTTTTCTTACCTTTCAATTCACTAGCTTTGATCCCTCGACACCTTGAGCACGATCCCCCTCGAGCCTTAGCGCTCACCTAAACACAATCATAGGCCAAATTCATCATCAATCCTCAAGTCCAAAACCTAGCCTCGGGACTAATCCCGAGCCCCCGGGAAGTCCTAGTTTCACCAAACAAGGTGGTGGAACCAAACCCCAAACCCTTGGTCAAAAACCCTTGCAAATAACCCTAAAATCCTCTTCAGAAGGCAGGGTAGCACTACAGCGCTCATGGGAGGGCGCTACAGCGCTACAAACAGAAGCAAAATCCCCTCAGCAAGCTTGGCCTAGCGCTACAGTGCCCAAAGGCTAGCGCTGTAGCGCTAGTCACAGGCAGACTAACACCAGTTTTTCCCTCCTGCGATTTCCTCGAACCGACCTCAACCAAAACTCCTCCAAACCTTTCCCAAACTAAAAAACAACCTTATGATCATACTCCACTCATCCCAAGAACCCCAAATACCTAGAACTCAAGCACATGCATCCCCAAACTCAAAATTCACCATAGCCACTTCTAGATAATGAAACTCAGCAGAAACCAGTTGAACATCAAAGTTAGAGCTTAGAATTTATACCTTTGATGGGATTTCAACCACAAGTTGCCTCTAGACTTCCTTGGATTGCTCCTCCTCAGCCTTAGGCCTGAATTCCCTAAATTTTTCATCCAAATCAACTTAAACACCATAGCTCAAGAACCAGAAACAGAAACTAAAGAACTCTAAAGTCTTACCTCAAGTGTTAGTGACCTCTTGCTAAACCTCTGCCAATTCCTCAACCCTAGCTTAGGATCCTTGATGTTCAATCTATCCCTGCTCTCCTCTGAGCTTTGCTTCAGAAATCCTAAAGAAATTGATGAAGGAAGCTTAAACCGACCTTAGAAAACTCTCTCTGTTTTTCTCCCTTTCTTTTTCCTTCCTTTTTCTTCTTTTCTCTCTTTCAGACTTGTACACTTCTCTACACTTCCCACTAACATAAAGTCTCAGTAATTCCATCCTTAGAAAGCCAAATGACCTTAATGCCCTCCCCTTTATTCCTAACCCTTTAATCCACTTAAGGACATTCTAGTCATTTTACCCAATTCCCGCTAACTCTCGAGTGTCTCTAATATTTCCCGCTTAATTCCTGATACCTAATTAATCACCAATAATATTCCTCAATGTCAAGATAGACTCTAGCACACTCACTAAATTCCCATTTATACCCCTAAGCTCACCCCGAGCCGGGTATAAATCCCCGCCATGACTTTTTCGCTACTTTGCTCACTAGGATCGTCTCGAGTTGCAGATCACAGACATATCCACATAATAATGTGGTCTTGACAATTATCACATATATCAATATAGTTATGCCCATGATGGCCAAAATTACGATTATGCCCTTCTAACCTAATCAGGGCCTATATGCATACTAATACACATAGTCATGCATCTCAGATATTCAAATAGTCATATAACATGCTTTAAATCATAATCATGCATCTTAATCATTAAAATCACACATAATTCCCATTATGCCCTCCAGGCACACTAATTAAGGCCCTTAAGCCTTATTAGCAAATTTGGGTCGTTACAACTGAGACCCCCAGCAACTTTAAGATACCGGTCTTGCCCAACTTCACTGGATTAGAATATCCTGTATCTCACATGAACAAATTTGAGATACAAATGGACATCCAAAAGGTGTCAGACGACGCTTGGTACAGAATCTTTCCAGCCACCTTATATGAGACTACTCAGGAGTGGTTTTTCAAATTCCCTCCAGCCAGCATAGTGTCTTGGGAAATGTTCGTGGAGGAGTTTTAAGGACAGTTTTATGCTGGTCGAGTACATCCGACTGAGGCCAATTAGCTGGTCGAGATACGCCAGAAGGAGGCAGAAACCCTAAAAGGGTATGTTCAACGATTCATGCGAGCCACTGCTGGGGCAAAGACGGTTGGCGATGAAGGAAAGATGATGGCTCTCACTGCTGAAGTATAGTGTCATTCATCCCTTTGGAACAGTTTGCGGAAAAATGGGATCAAGAGCACCCAAGAATTTCTGGACCGAACAGACAGGTACATCAAGCTCGAGGAGGCCATTACCAATGAAGGGAAGTCACCCACAGACGACCAGGGCCTAAAAGAAGATCCTGCCAAAGTCGCCAATGGGTCTGGGAAACCCAATGGGAACGGAAAAAATAATGGGAAAAGCGGAGGAAAAAGGGCGAACCACGAACCATCAACGTCTGAGAATAAGTGCCTTAAAAGTAATAGATACGAGCCAAGTTTCACTAATCATATGGCCCTAGTCGATAGCAGAGCAGAAGTGTACCAGGCCACTCACACAATTGTAACGACCCAAAATCACTAATAAGGCTTAAGGGCCTTGATTAGTGTGCCAGGAGGGCACGATTGGTTTATGTGTGAATTAAGTAGCTTAGTGCATGATTCTGTGTTAAGCATGTTTGTATGATTATATGAATATATGAAATGCATGTGGGCCCCATTTGGTTGCTAGGGGCGCATTTGTAATTTTAGCTTGTTGAGGGCATAAATGTGATATTTGTATATACTACGACTAATTCCATGTGTGAGTGGTGATATAATTGTGATGCATGACCCGACACGGTCCTAGGGAGCCATTTAGCTAGAAAGTCACAACGGAGTCAAATACCCGGCTCAGGAGGAGCTTAGGGGTATTTTAGGAATATTATAATGTGTTCGGGAATTATTGAGTAGCTGTTAATAATTTAGTAATGGTTTAGACATGTCGGGATTAAATGTGGATTTATAGGAACACTTGAGGATTTAGGTGAAATGACGGAATTTCCCTTGAAATTGTATAAGAATTTTATTAAGGGAAAGGGAAAAATGGTAATTTGGTCTTAGGAGAGGATAACTTTGGCTAAGGAGAAGTCAAATACGTTATTTTCATTTAGGCATAAATGGAACATCCAGCTGGAAGTCTAGAGAGAACCAAGCTAGAAGGAAGGAGAAGAAGAGTTAGCTTTCTTGAGATCAAGGGTGGGATTCAAGGCTAGGATTTGGGAGACTGAACTAGGTTTAAAGGTAAGTTCTAATTCAGTTTCTAGATTGGATTGTGTTGAGATATGTTATGGGTATGAGCTGAGTTGTATTTATTTTGTGGATCATTAGAGTGAAGAATTGGCTAGGGTCAGCTGGGGAATTAGAGAAATTGGGCTTGGAATTTGGTTGGGAAGTAGCTCAAGGTTGAAATTCTACTTGAGGTAAGGGTTCCATGCATCTCTGAAGATTAATTTCTAGTGTGGTTTAAATATTCTGAAGGGTGGTTTAAGTATTATAAGGTGTGGTTTAAGTTTTGTGAATTTTGAGCCATTAGGGGATTCTTGGGTTTGATTGTGCGTTTAGGTTTGTTGCTGTGATTCTTGAGTTTCCATACTGTTTATTTAGGGTTTTAGGTTGAATTGGGACTTGGGTGTACTTTGGTGTTGATTTGGAAGAGTTTTGGCTCGGGAAAAATACTGGGAAAAACCTAGTTTTCTGGGTTCGCGTATGAACAACGCGCCCCTGTTCTTCCGTGCCGCAGCACTAGGTTGAATCATGAGGAGGGAACCACTCTAGGCCCCGCGGCCCCTATAGGGCTGTGCCGCGGCGCTATGCTAATTTTAGGAAAGGGAAATTCAGGTTTTTATAGGGTTTTGGCTCAGGGGGCTCGGGGGACGCTTTCGCTACCTTGTGTGGGGAAACGAGAGGACCCGAGAGCACGGGATTGGTTCCGGGAGATGATTATGAATTGGTTAGTAATGAGAGTGCTATGTATGTGTTGTGACTAGGTTTTTGGCGAGGATCGGGTTAGAGGACCGCGCCCAGGATTTCGGTTCTCGAGAAGCTCAGAACATAGGTAAGAGAACTGCACCCGGTTGTGAATTTATAATGGGACTAAGAGTTCCATATTCTTGTATGAATTATAAAAGTTGGTATTATGCCATGAAAATATTAAACCAACAGCCTAAGAGTGCCAAAGTTTACTTTGGCGCACAGGGTGCGGCTCAACCACTGGTAGCTGAGGACAACTTTGTATTCACTGAGTTCGGTTTAAGCAAACTGGAGTCAGTGGGGTAAACAGAGGGTGCGACCAAGGGCGTCAACCATAATTATTGTGCGATCTAAATATCATTGTTCTGTAGAATATGACATGTTGAATAGTTGAGTATTAGCTTGTGGATCCTTGGTTGTGTCTATGAGTTATTTGATTAGTGTGGAGTGTTAAAAGTATGAACATGCTTAATAAGTTATTTAACTGTTACCATTGTTTGTGATATGATCTTATGTTTTCTTGCTGGGCCTTGGCTCACGGGTGCTACGTGGTGCAGGTAAAGGCAAGGGCAAGCTTGATCAGCTCTGATTTGGAGAGCTCTGAAGGTGGAATGTACATGTCTAGCAGCTCGGCCGCCATGGTTGAGGGAGAGACAGGAACAGGAGAATCGTAAATGTCTGTTTTGCCCTTAGAGTTGCTAGTGGTTGTTTATACCTTGAAATTTTGTAAACTGACTTTCAAACGTTGCTTCTTTTGTGGTCCCTTGTACAAAACGTTAAATTATATAAAATGTATCTTTTATGAACAAAACTTTTTAACCCTAGTTCATTAATGTTTTAGTGACACGTTTTCAACTAAAACACTTGATTAGTGAGTCCTGCACCTTTACAAATACACAGTGTAACGGTCTTGGATATTAGAGGGCGTTACAACAACTGTTCCCTTCTGGCGACCAGCCCCAATCAGGAAGGACATATCCAAGAGAGATACTACCAAGTTTTGTCATTTTCATAACGACTATGGCTATGACACCAATGAGTGCAACTGGCTCAAGGATGAGATTGAGCTCCTTATTAGACAAGGACACCTAAGAAGGTATGTGCGAGCAGCTGGAAGTTCTCAGCGAAAGGCTCAAGGAGGCAATGAGCAGGCACCTGTACGCCCACACTCGCCCCCTTTACAGCCAGCTCCAGTTGCTGGTACATTGCTAACCATCTGCGGTGGCCCACACCTAGCGGGTAATAGCGGGAAGGCGAGGGATAGGTACACCCAAAACTTACGTCACGACCAGGACATTGAAATGTTGAACGTAGAGGAGTGAACTCCCAAAAAAGCTTGAACAGAGGAAGAATCGATAACTTTCTCTGAGCTCACGCCTAGCATGTTTGATTCCCCCATTCAGAGCCACTGGTTGTGCATGTCCAGATTGCTAATATGATGGTTAAGCGTGTATTGGTGGATACAAGAAGCTCAGTCAATATTCCGTACAAAACTTTGCTAGAGAGGATGAAGTTATCAGCGCAAGATTTGGAACCATGCAACCAAACCATTTATTGTTTTTCCGGCGAAGGGCTCGCACCAACTGGGTCGATCAAACTTCCAGTCACAGCAGGAGTGGCACCTGCGAATAGGACATTACTTGCTACTTTCATAGTACTTGATTGTCCTTTTCAATATAATGATGTGATTGGAAGGCTTATTCTAGTCGACCTGCGAGCTGTAACCTCAGTCTGGCACTTGGAAATGAAATTTCCAACAAACGTAGGAGTGGGATACGTGTTGGGGAACCAATGTGAAGCACGGGAATGTTATAATTCCTCAATTACCAAGGCAAAAAGAGGCGGATCGGGGGAAAAAGTTGAAAAAAGGTTGCTGTTAGCAAATGAAGTACAAGCCCAATCAGGTGAACAGGTCACCAAATAGGGTGTTGCCCAAAGTGAGGATAGAGACTTAGATCCTCGCTTTGGGGATTTTAAAGAAAATGTAGGACCCGTGGAGGACCTCGAGGAGGTCCAACTAGAAGAGGCAAATCTAACCAGGGTTGTGAAAGTCGGTAAAAACTTAGAGACAACAAAAAAGAAAAAACTAGTGGAATTTTTGAAGGAGAACCAGGAGGTGTTTTCCTGGTCGCATAAAGATATGGTTGGGATTGATCCAGCAATTATCATCCATGTCTTAAATATAGACAAAAAAATTCCACCAGTGCAGCAAAAAAGGAGGCTGCTCGACAAAGACAGATCAAAGGCTTTAAAAAATGAAGTCGAGAAGCAGAAGGAGAGCGGGTTCATCAGGGTGGCGTTTTATCCATCTTGGGTCTCTAATCTTGTACTGGTTCCCAAGCCGAATGGCAAGTGGAGGACGTGCGTGTATTTCAAAAACCTCAATGAAGCCTGCCCAAAGGATTGTTTCCAACTCCCAAGGATCGACTAGTTGGTCAATACTACATCGGGACATGAGATTTTATCATTCATGGATGCATACTATGGGTACAATCAAATCAGTATGCATCCACTGGATGAGGACCACACTAGCTTTCGAACAGATACAGGGCTTTAATGTTATAAAGTAATGCCCTCCGGTTTGGTGCGACTTACCTGCAACTGGTCAACCATATGTTCAAAGAGTTGATTGGTGTTAACATGGAAGTATATGTCGATGACATGCTAGTTTTGTCAAAGAAGGCTGAAGAGCACATCGAGGACCTGGGAGAATGCTCAAACATCCTGAACAAATATCAGATGAAGCTAAATCCCCTCAAGTGTTCCGTTGGTGTTGGACTAAGTAATTTTTTGAGATTCATAGTAAACTCGCGAGGTATCGAAGCTAATCCCGAAAAGTTCAAGGCCCTGGTCGAGATGCAGTCCCCTGCCAAAATTAAAGATGTTCAAAGCCTAACAGGGAGGATTGCCGCTTTGAGTATATTCATTTCTAAGTCAACAGACAAGTGCGTTCCATTTTGTAATCTACTCAGGGGCAACAAAAAGTTTGAGTTGAGGGAAGAGTGCGAGCGAGCTTTTCAGGAGCTAAAGTCCCATATGTCGCAACCACCAATCTTGTCCAAGACGGTCAAAAAAGAAACTTTGTTCATCTACTTGGCAATCACAAAGTATGCTACTAGCGCTGTTTTGATCAGAAAAGAGGACCATGTTCAAAAAGTTGTGTACTATGTAAGCAAGAGGCTAGTAGAAGCAGAGTTGAGGTATCCAACCATTGAGAAGTTAGCCTATTTCTTGATTCTGGCCTCTAGAAAGCTGCGACCATACTTTCAAGCTCACCCCATCGTGGTACTCACCAACCAGCTATTACGGCAAGTCTTGCAGAAACTGGAAGTCGTCGGTCGATTATTAAAATGGGCATTCAAACTTGGGCAGTTCAATATTTCTTATTCTTCATGACAAGCTATGAAAGGACAGGCTCTAGTAGACATTGTCGCAGAATTCATTGGAATCCAGAATATCGAACCGATGGAGCAAACTGGACTCAAAAGTCACACTCCTTCCTGGAAGTTGTATGTAGATAGCTCTTCCAACGAGCACAACGGAGGGGCAGGTTTGATCTTAGTCACGCCCGAAGGACATCGATTGCATTGTGCAATCAGATTCAATTTTACAGCATCCAATAACGAAGTCGATATGAAGCTCTGCTCACAGGATTAAGATTAGCCAAGGACATGGATATAAAGTCACTTGAGATTTACAGTGACTCCCAGCTAGTGGTTAATCAAATTATAGGAGAATATCAAGCTCGGGGTCTCAAGATGGTTGCTTATTTGAACAAAGCAAAGGACTTATTGGCACAGTTTGAAAAGTATACCCTCCAGCAAGTACCTCGCGATCAAAACTCAAATGTTGATGCCTTGGTCAAGCTAACAAGTGCAAAGGATGCTGACACCTTGAACATAGTACTAGTTGAGCATTTGTCAGCACCAAGCATTCAAGCAGAAGAGTCTTCACTGGTGATCCAAGCGACAGACACATGGATGACGCCCTTCATTAAATACCTTGAGCAAAGAGTGCTGCCAGCGAAAAGAAACAAAGCAAGGACTCTCCAAAGGTAGTTGGCTCGATTCATTCTGGTCGACGGAATTTTATATAGAAGAGGGTACTCGATGCCGCTATTAAGGTTTGTTTCTAAGGAAAAGGCCAAGGAACTAATGCAAGAAGTCCATGAAGTTTTCTGCGGAGATCATGCTGGGGGGCAGAGTTTGTCAAAAAAGATCCTAAGGCAAGGATACTTCTAGCCTACCATGAATGAGGACTTTATGGACTTTGTTCAAAAATGTGACAAGTGTCAAACATTCTCCAAGATATGTTGAGCAGCCCCAAATGAGCTCAAACAGATGCAAAGCCTGTGGCCATTCATAGTATGGGGGATTGATTTGATCTGGTCTTTACCCACAGGAAAAGGGAATGTCAGGTATGCAGCAGTTGTTGTTGACTACTTTACAAAGTGGGCTGAGGCTGAGCCACTTGCAACAATAACGACCAAGAAAGTTTTGGATTTCGTGTTCAAGAATATCATATGTCGGTATGGGTTGCAAAGGAAAATTTTCTCTGATAATGGCACACAATTTGACAATGATCTTTTCACTGATTTTTGCAAGAGGCATGGGATTATCAAGAGTTTTTCATCGGTAGCTCATCCGCAAGAAAACGGACAGGTTGAAGCTGTCAATAAAACACTGAAGGACACCCTGAAGAAAAGGCTTGAAGAAGCATAGGGGGCATGGCCAGAAAAACTACTAGAAGTCCTTTGGTCGTATAGAACATCCCATGGAATAGCAACAGGCCATACTCCATTTTCCTGGGCCTATGGGTATGAGGCCATATTGCCTGTTGAGCTAGACCCACCATCACATAAAAGGTTGACATACGATCAGAGTACTAACGATCAATTATTGATGGAATCTTTGAACTTGGTTGGTGAAAGGTGAGAACAAGCTCAACTTCGAGCGGCAGCTTATTAGCAAAAGGTGGCTCGATATTTTAACTCTAAAGTACAAGAAAGAAAGTTTAACGTGGGAGATTTAGTACTTAGAAGAGTTTTTCTCAACACTCGCGATCAAGCTGTCGGAGCGCTCAGACCTAACTGGGAGGGTCTGTATTAGATTGAAGAAATCCTTCAACCAGGCACATATAAACTTGCTTGCTTGAATGGATATCTCATTCCTCGCTATTGGAATGGAGGTGCAAGTATTATCAATAAACAGTTCTTTTTAAAGAACTAGCTTGTATTAATTTCACTTTTTACAAGTCAATGAATAAGGGCTGGTCAATTATATGATTGGTCGCTTACAAGTGTAAGAACAATTTTTGGTCACTCGTGCAGACACAATTTTGTCCATTTATTACGAGAAATAAAAGGAACTGTGCACCGCCAGTTATTCTTGCCAATTATTGTATTTATTATAAGTATTTGCTTATTACGTGTGTTGTTTTGCCATATTATCGTTTTAATTACTAGTGTGCGAGTAGTAATGTTCGAACAAGACTTGGTCATGGCAAGTGACTGAGGACCTTAAGCTCCTCAATCACTTAGGGGGCATATAAGATACTAAGCGAACAAAGCATATCAACTAGCATATGTAAACACACAAGCAAAATAAGGGAGAGCATATTACGACACTTAGGTATTTTTCAAAAAAATTGGATTTTGTAAAAAAAACAAAGTGTTATGCTAAGTTCGGCCATACGAGCAAATGTTATAATAAAAGTAAACATTATAATATCAAATTGAAATTTTTTACACCGCGAGTAGTTTCTGCTCGGATGTAATTAATGATTAAAAGGAATCTGCCCTACGCAGCAAAAAATTGTCTTGACATTACGAACTGTAGTTTGTATGTCCCAGTTACAAAAAAAAATATAAATAAAAAAGGAAATAGATAAATCACTGAGCAGCAGGAGCAGCGGGAGGATCTGGCTAGGATTTTTGGTTGACTGTGGTCCCCGCCTCCTCTTCAACACCCTCGATGCCTGTTTCCAAGGAGATTTCAGGAGATTCTCGAGCTTTCTCCTCTTCTAGGCAAGTAGCGCATCTCGTCAGTTTGAGTTGCCTCGCATGCTCAGGAAGGTAGTCAAAGTTCGCCTCTAGATTGTTCTTCCAAAAGTGGTAGAAGCAGTTGAAAGTTGCCCCTTTGAACTTCTCCAGGTTCTGAGCATTTGTTTCCTCGAGCTGCTTTACTCGCCCCTCCAGCTTGGTGACTTCCTACCAGCTTGCCACCAGCTCATTCTAAATTTTGGTCACTTCTTTGAAGTTAATCTCTGAAGCTTCCTTGAACTGGTTTTTGGCAGCAGTAATTATGGTCACCGATTCTTGGCTCTTTTTTAACTCTTCACTTATACAGGCGACCTGCTCCTCGCATGCTTTAGCCTTCTCTTCACATGCTTTAGCCATTTCCTCTCATGCTTTGATCTCCTCAGCATGATTGTCATCAATCTCCTCAAAACGACACCAACCAGTACTCATGGTTAGAACACCCTGCGACCAGAGAAAAGGTAACACTATTAGTATCAGTAAAAGGGCAAGTTAGTCAACTAAAACACAGCAAAGGTGGAAACTTACACTAAATATTTCATTCAGCGCGCGGCTGAGAATCTGGTTGGTCTTCATGGTGGGGATATTGTTGAAAGCTTCCTGGCTACGACAGTGTCTTGACAGTTTCTTCAGCTTGTCACTAGCCGAGCTATATGCAGTGTTCAAGATAGCCTTGGTCTGAGTCTTTCCTGACTGCTCAGGAAGAGTTGTGTCACAAGGAGCTAAAGGAGTTGGGTTGGGGGAGCTGGAGGAGGGGTCGTGTCCTTGGAGGGTGGTGGTGCTGAAGGGTCCTCTGTTCGAGCCCTTTTCTTGGAGGGGTCGCTACTGCTCTCCCCAGGGTGTCGTCTGCTTCCTCTCTTCCTGCTCTCAGGAGCTTCGGCATCGATGTTGGTATAGATGTCGAAGGCTTCTTCAGAAGGCATGACTACAAAATAGAAACAAACGATCAGATAAAAAAATTAAAGAAGCAGTAAAATAATGAAAATGGAAATTCTAAGTTGTATACCCAAGCTATTATTAATGGTTGTTATATTATCTATAGAACTACCACTACACTTACTCTTTGCCTCGAAGAAGTCAAAATTAAAATTTCTAGTTGTAAAATTAAAATTTCCATCCCTATTGAATAGATGATAAGGGATGGGTAAGCTATCTAAAAGCGAGAGATCTATACCATTCTCGTCAGAGGATTCGGATATAGTGCCGGTGTATTCTGGTAATTTTTGTTTCCCCCTCCCATGTGGGACAGGGGCAGCAGTAGCTCGAGTGTTGCTTGGTGGTTCTCGGATGGTCAGTCTCGTTGGTCGTCGCCTTTGGGATTGTGACACATCTTACTGCTGTTCAGGGATTTCTGGTCTGGTACCCTCTCCAGTGGCACTCCCCGCGGTGGACTCCCTCACTTCCTGGTGAGGTGCCAGAAGGCCTACCAACCTTAGGTTGCTTTCAGTAACCACCTCCTTGACGCTTTTTTCGATGTTTGTCATGCTAGCCAATGCTGCAGCCCTGATCTCCATCTCTTGAGTAGGGTCTTGTCGGTACCATGGGTGTAGATCCAACACTAATGCTCTAAGGATAGTGAAGGAAAAACCGATAAGGAAACACACGACCAAAAATTGAGAAATTTACCTCTTCGTGTGAAGGCCAGATTGTCAACAACCAGGTCTGTTGTGAGGAAGTACTCCTGGAAGTATTTTCCCACATTGGATTTATGGGTAACGTCACTCAGGAACACTCGGCCAGTTTCCTATTGGCAGAAATGGAAGAACCCCGTATTATTCTGGTTGGGTTAGATTTGAGATCAAAGAGGTAATGGATCTCGTGGGGTGTTGGCACAGGCCATTTTTTGTGGCTGTAGAGGATATAAAGTGCTGATAGCACTCTATAACTGTTTGATGTTATTTGGAAAGGGGTGACCTCGAAGTAGTTGGCCACCCCTCGTAAGTAGTCGTGCAAGGGCAGGATTGCCCCTGCCTCGATGTGAAACCTCGACCATGCACTGAAGGCGGCTCCAAGCAAGTTTTCCCTCTAGTTGGGTGTAGGTTTAACTAATGTAATCCCAGGAAGGTCATACTTCCTGGGATATTTTGTCACCATCCTAGGTGATATGACACTAGGAGGTGCAAGGTACGACTCGACTTCGTCTTCTGCTCAAGGGCTGTCGCGAGGCCTGGCTTTGGGTTGAATTTCAGGCAATGCGAAGTTTACAGGCTGAGGACTAGTTGAAGGATCTTCAGCGCGAGTGGCAAGCTGGTTAGAAGGAGATTTGGTTGTTTTCTTTTTTCTACAAGCAATGTATTTCACGCGACCCATGTTAGGTTGACTGGTTGGAGGGATGGTCGGAAGGTCTTGATGTGAAGATGAGAATTCTGAGAACAAAAGTGACGACTGTTCTTGGTCCTCGAATAGCAGTGCTAGAAGGTCATCTTCTATTGGCGTCTCACCTCCCTAAGGATCATGCATGAATATCTGAGAAGAATAAAGGGTAAATGAGAATCCACGGCCAATAGGTAGAAGAAGAAATATGAGGATAATGTTGCTCGTGTATAAAAGCTAAGTTTTTATATTACTAGCAACATCCTAATATAAACAATCTAAACATTCGAGCAGTTTGGAAAAACATATTAAAAAGTGGAAGGGAAAAGTTTTTCAGAAAAACTTTTCGACTCCGAAAACAGGCACGAAAAACCCAGTTTTTTCCAAAAGCATAAAAATCAAAATTTCACTTCGATTTTGGGCCCTAAAACAGTATTCCTACTTCCCACACCAATTTCTAAGCCTCACTTAATACTTTTATTACTTAAAGTTCTTATCTTATCATGTTTCTACATATGAGCCCGATTACCCCAAAAAGTTTTCTCAAGAACATTCAAAACTCTCACCAGAAAACTCATGAAATTTATTTTTGATTGTATAACAGAGACAAGGAGTTCAAAAACTTACTTGGATTGCAGATTGCGAAGGAGTCACGGGTGTCGTTGCTCGGGGTTGGTTAGACACGTCTCGGAACACCGAAGTTTTCTGGGTTTCCCTTAAGAGTTCTTCTGAGTTCTTGAGATAGAGGATTTTGGTAAAAGGTGAAAAGTGGGGAAAGTGACTTATTTATACTGATCGTGGCACAGTTAAAGAGGTAATGATGGGGGTAAGTTTTCGATGCATGGGAAATCGGGTTATCCGTCAAAATATTTTTGGGAAATTGTAACAGTCATCATTGTTTACTTTTTCAAAAAGGTGCTGACAGACGTGACAGGTCAGACGAAAAGCTGGTCGATTAAGTTTATTATATGTTGGTCACAGTAAAATAAACTTGGCGGGGGGCAAATTTTTAACCAAAAAATATTTACCTAATGACATGGTAAAATTAACATGCACGTGGGATACACGTGACTGTTTAAGTGAGTACGATCTATTCGACCATCGACTAGAAGAGAATTCACTCAGAAAGCGGCATATTTTATGGGCGAATAGTCTGGTCGCAGCATTTTATATATTTTCCACAGATAAGTAATTTTGCATTTATGTAATAATTTTGATTTCCATTATTGTTTAGATACGCTTGTATTAAATATAATTAAGGCCCATCGGCCCAAGATGAAACTCCTTGAGCCTATAAATAAGACTCAAATGGCTCAAGAGAGGGGACTTTTTGGGAATATTTTGAGAGAGAAATATAGTGTTTTTATCAGCCAAATTTGTTTTCATCTCCAAGCTTGTGAAACTCGTGAACCCTAGTTCATTGATCAAAGTTTTTGGGATTCTATATTAATAAGAACACTAAGTGAACGTAGGTTATTACCATTACTTGGGGTCGAACCACTCTAAAACTTTGGTGTCATTTTTCTTTTTGTCTTGAATTCATCTTGTTTTTGTCGTTTTACTTGACTTTGTGTCGTTGACCAAATCAAGGGTCAACAGAACTGTTAAGCATATTGACTAAGCAGACATTTGTCACTCTGTAATTGGTCCATTTCATTTTTTTTTAAATATTTTAAATTAGAAAAATGAATTGACAAGACATTTTAAATTAATACAAATTTAAAACATACATATTTTGATAACAAAAATACCTATATTACAGAGTGATACATATCTAATGAGTCAACACTTAACAACTCCAACAAAGGAGGTATTGAAAAAAGTAACGTTTTAAAAACTTTAGGTATTTTTGCCGCAAAGAAAAATGATTAGGTATTTATCTTTAACATATATTGAACATTGAGTATTTTTGTCGTAAAAATAAAATATTTGGTATTTAACAATAACAAGTGTAAAACATTTGGTATTTATGCCGCATTCCTAAATAAAATTTATTTGAATTAATTCATCCTCACCAAATTGTTTCATTACAATAAATTAATATCATTATCCCATAAGCTTGCTAAACTTACTAGTCTCCACTAATGTAGAAAACACATGCACAGAAATCAATAGGACTTTCACAGCTTATAATTGAATGGCTTAGGTAAAGGTAGATGAAAAAGTCATTTAGGCTCAAATAAACCATAAGCACACAAACCAGATAAACCAATCTTGTATCAACTTGCAAACCCCAAACACAATCCCAGATTTCCCAAATTTTCTTGCTTTGAGAGAAATTCATAAACTAATTTCTTTTCTAATGATGCTACACTCCCCCAAACTTATTTCTTTGTATTTTCAATTGGAGTGTAGTTCATTTTCAATATACTTTTTTTCTCTCTCTCAATTTTTTTCCTCTATTGACAAAAATTTCTAAATATAAACCTCATTACAAACCATCTCCCAATTTCTTTCCATATGCTCAAAAGGAAGGAAAAATAACAAAGTTTCAAATAATCTCAAAATAAGTGTAAACAAAGAGAATAAAATTAGGCTCAAAATTGGGTAACTAGGGATTTAATATATAAAGGTTATATTGAAAGGCTCAAACGTTCAAAATAATTGCCTAAATCATCTTCCTAAGCATGCGTCATCTAGGATTTCATCTCAAATAGCAAGCAAACAAGTTCTAGGATAACAACATTTTCATAAAAAAAAAAAAATCAACATTCAGCAAACATAAAAACTGCTCAATTACACAAAATTTATTAAAAATCATGATTAAGCTCTCAATTATTTAAGTAGACCCAAGTAAATAAAAAGAGAATTTCAACCAAGCACGCATATTTTATAGCTTCATTCCCATTCAATTTATACAACATATCATTCAATAATATTATTATTGGCTAATTATTGTCAACTTGATTCAACTAACACCCTAAACAAAAACCAAACATAAAATAAAATAAATATATTCCTAACAAAACTTAACCAAACTAAGATATCTACAATGAGCCAAAGCAATAAAAATCAAATCCCTTCCCCCATACTTAATCTAAACATTGTTCCCAATGTATAAATAAAAGAAAAGGTAAAGAAAACTTCTCTGTAATCCAATGCATTGTTCCATTGTAGTGACTCTCATAGTCATCCTTATCTTAGGTTGCAAATATAAAGTTATTCATCGACACATCAATAAGTGGTTGACTCCCATAATAAGCGTCATACAAGACAACTTGAAGGTTGTCATTATGAATGCCCTCAAGCTTGGCTAGATTTAGAATTAATGAGCTCCAATGTTCAACTTGACTTTCTTTGGAAATATAAGCATGATGGATGCAAATGAATGATGATAATGGAGGTGGAGATGGTGGTGGCCAATAAGGATCATCATATGTGTACTCTTCCATTACCATTAGCTCACTATATTGAGGACTGAGTACTTGTTGCATGAAGGGTGACGGTGGATTTATCCTTTCTTCACTACTTTTCTCAAACAATTTGTCCACATCTTGGGTAGAGATAGCATTCGACATTATTATTTTCTCTCCCTTTTCTTCATTACTTTGTATTGAAGAGGGCTTCATTTGATGTTCAAATTCTTCCATTGGTAGCTCTATCTCCTTACCTCTCCCCAAATTGACCTCCTCACTTTGTTCTTTCCCCCTTGAATTTTCCAAATTCCTTAAGGATGAATCTTGGCTTTGAATTAACACGTCATTTTTAGCCATATAATCCATCATCTATACCTCAAATGAGCATGATTGATCCGCTTGGTGAGGTTTCTCTTCTATAATGACTTCTTGAAAATTATCCCAATTTTCCTCATTTGGTCCATGAATGCAAGTGTTAAAAGTTAGATCCATATTGTTATAATTGCTCCCCCACCCTTGGTTGGTCATTGAAAAATTCCAATACCACCATTCATTGTATTTCGCCATGTCTTCCAACATCCAATAGGCTAAATCCACAAATACTTTGTAGAAATTGGTGGTACCATCTCCTCTTTCTACCCATTCTCTTGCTTTGACATTCAACCCATCGAGGAAGATCTCTAATTTACACTCTTTGGACAAACCATGGTATGGTAACCTCATTAGCAAAGCTTTGTATCTCCACCATGCCTTGTATAAAGGCTCCAAGTCGTGTTGAACAAAATTCATGAGAACTTGCATATGAGACATCTCAAGTTCCTCACAAGACAAACAACAAACATAGAAAAAAAATATCAAAGGAAAAAGGCAAAAAAAGAAAAAAATATAAAAACAAAATTAGAATCAAGAATCAATTATATTTGATATTGATTAAATAGTCCCCGGCAACAGTGCCAAAAACTTGATCGATAAATTATGCACGGAAGTATACGTGGTCATGTCAAGTAATCAATTCCGTAAGAACGGATATCGTCCCACAGAGACTATTAACCAATTACCAATAATCACATTTCAATTCTATTTGGTGATTAAAATTAAGATGAATAATTCTAAAATATGACCACAATTTAAGTAACTGTAAACATAACAATGAATCAAAGGATAAAAATCAATAACAAAAAGCCTAAGGAATTAATTTCATGAAATTTTTATTCTATTAATTTTACTAATCAATTCTAAATCTCTTCTTCCTATTCTAATAGCAGGTCAACAAAAATCAATTCCTATTCTTTTTCAAGTTATAAGATCTCAACCTATATGCAAGTTTTCTACATCTCTGTGATAAACTTAAACACACAGAAGGCATTAAGAATAGTAACCTAATTGCTACACAAGTCATACAGGTACTCTCATCCAATATGTAACCTATGTCTATATAACGATAGCATATTCAATTCGCATCTTTTGAATTTTGAATCAAAATCATAAATCAAGCAAACAGTAATCAAATATTTACTAGAATTAAGCAAATATCATATAGATTAGAATAAAGAAGAAGCATCAATAGAATATCATAATAAAATTAAATTGAAATTCAAGTGACTACATTAACCCCTAGATAGAGGATTTAGTTCATATCAGACATAATAACCATAACATTCAAATAATTGTTCATAGAAAATAACTTAAAGAACTAAGATGAAGAAGAAATCTAGAAAACAATAAATAGATAAAACAAGTAGTCTCCTTAGGGTTTTTTTTTCTTCAAAAATCGTCATAATTATGTTTAAATAGTAATCTTTGCTTTGAATGTGAAATCCCGCTTTTGCCCCTACTTCAAATGCCAATTTCTACGAAATACGCCACTCAAGCGCCGCAGCTCTAAAATGAGGTGCTGCTGTCCGTGTCCAAAATCTTGAATTCTCTCGTCTCTAACTTGCTCAAGCGTTGCGGCTCTAATAGACCTGTGCTGCAGCTCAAATTCATCAACCAATAGCACCGCGACTCTCAAAGGAAGCGTCGCGACCCTGTGCTTTTTGATAGATTGATCTCTTTGTCTAATCGCAATGTCGCAGCTCTAACTCCGAGTGTTGCGGCTCAAATGTTTTTTTTCTCATCAAATTCCATCTTTTTTACAAAAATGCGGCCATTTATCAATTATATCCCATAAATTTGAAATATTATCAAACACAGGTGACAAAACGTCATACTGCACAAAAAATTACTAAATAAACCTAAAAAATTAAATAAAATAACCCTTTAAAAGACTATAAAAATTACTCTATAAAAAGCGGAGTTTCCCAATATTCTCGATGACAAGAAATGATTTGAGATATGTTTTGATAACAGAGGATTGCAATTGCTTATTTGACAATGAGATTGTCTAAGTATATTGTTAAGTTATGAATGAATGGCTAAGATAGAGGATATTAGCTAAGATGAGTTATTATGATATGTTTCCAGTATGTGATTTCTTTCTTATGTTTTGCTTCCTTACTGGACTTTATAGCTCACTCATTTACTTTGTGTGCAGGTAAGAATAAAGCCTAGATGTCTTGGTACTAGTGGGTTGTAGGAGATCATGTCTAAGTATGCATATTGTGATTAACCAACTGTAGGGTTGGTGGGGTTTCCAAGTCTTCCACAATGAGTCATTTTTTCAAGTTTATGTTACTGTCTTTTAAAACATATGAGATGACTTCATTGTCAAGTATGTAACATCTCGTGTTTTGAACACACGTTAATAGCTGGTTGGAGCTGGTGAGGAATTATGTGGAATATTATTTTGATAATTGATATTATATGAATTTCTTATTATTAGTGAATTTTATAGTTGCTATAATGATCAGTTAAATGATCTAGCTTTATGCAAAGAAAGATTGGTCTCGGACCAAAGAATAAACCCTAATGGGAGAAAAATCTCAGATTAAATAAAATAGGAAATATTATGGCATAAAAATATTAATTTTTTCTAGCAACTGGGACTTAATAGTAGAGAAAATAAGTTTAAGAAAAATTGATTGAGGTTTGAATTCTAATCAATCGGGCTTAATAATGAGAATTTCTTGCTCAAGCCTTTAAGGGCATTTTGGTCAATTTGATAAAATTACCAAAATTATGTGATATGTGACAAATTTTATTTTTGGGTCACATTTAATTTAATTATTTAAGCTTGGAGATATTTAAAAACTATAGGGTAAAATTTTAGGGAATTTTAGATAAGTAAAATTACCAAATGGCCCTTGAGTGTCTAAGGAGAGATGTAAAAAGGAGCAAGGGCATAAAGGTCTTTTCCAAGATAATAGAGAAAGAGGGGTGGGCGACAAGGCTATGCCTAGGGCTCTCAAGAGCCTAGTACACCTACCATAGGGAAAGAGTAAGAGCCTTACCCCACTCACAAGCTAAACCCTAATCATTGCTCTCTTACACTTCTACTCATTTTCTCAAAATTTCTTTTCCCTCAAGAAAAAACACTCTCTTCCATTTCCTCTCCCCAAAATCGAAACCCTAAGTCCCTCTACTCTCCATTGCTGCAATTCTTTCTCTCCATAAGCTAAGCACACTCATTTCCCCATTTAAGGAGGGAGAATCTCAAGAGAGCACTTGTGTAGAGGTTCAAGAAAAGCTTGTGCGAGTAGGATCTCAAGGATTTATCACTTTGGTGATCAAGTGAAAGCAAGGTAAGAGATCTTGGTAGTTTGTATGTCTTCTCCCTCATCTAAGTCTTTCTACCTTAACTCTCTCTTAAAAATCTGCATGTGGGACTTTGGGGCTCGGTTTGAGAGTGTAGAGCACAAGGTGGAGTTTGAGAAGCTAAGGAAAACACATTTCCAAGCTAGAACTATCAAATGTATAAATTTATGGTTGTTCTTGAGTTTTGTTATTTATGTTGGTAGATCTGGTTGTATAGGTTATTTTAATGGTTTTTGGAGTTGATTTTATGCTTAAGGTTGAGATTGTTCGATTTGTTGATTTGCATGCATGCATGTGGCTAGTGTTATGCTAGAAATGCTCATTGTTGTTAGGTTGTGTAAAAATGCATGCTGCCAAAATTTCGTGGTCTGGATTCTAATGAGTCAGATCGCACTCTACTGCCTCAGTTTATGAAAAATATTTGTGTAGTCGCATAGTTATTTGTGAGTACTTGATGATAGGCTTTGGGAAATCGTAAAAAGGTATTTTTAAACCCAAGATATGTACGTTTTGACATTTTGATGTAAATCTAGAAAATTTATGGGCAGCATGCACTGCTCAGATTGTTTTGATGTTGGAATTGGTTTTCTTAATCTAAAAGCTACGAAATTTTGTAGGGTGTTAGTTTAAACATGTTTAATGGTCACTGTAAAAGTGTAGAGGAAAATGTGTTAAGGTATAAGAGATATGAGTTTTCACAGTTTTCCCTAAAATCTGGAAACAAAACTTCTGGCCAGCAAGCACTGCCCAGATTGCTTTAAACATTTTGATGAGTTTTATTATTCCACAAATTATGAAATTTTTAAGAATACCAATTTAGAAATGTATAAAGATCCCTGTAAAATCTCAGAAAGAACTGGGCTATGGTGTAAGAGAAATAAAATTTCAAAGTTAGCTTTAAATCTGGGAAAAACTTCTGGGCAACAGGCACTACCTAGATTGCTTTAAATAGTTGAAGGGAATTAGTTAAGATGTGTATAAGGACTATCGTAAAATTTTAGAGAAAACTGTGTCACAGTTTAAGAGAAATAAGTTTCTATATTTGCCCAAAAAACTGAAAGGTAGTAATTTCGAACATTCATGAAAAGTGATATTTGGGAGGTTAGTTCTCCTAACCTAAAACAAGTTTTGATGCGAGACTTTCGTTGAGTTCCCATCCTTAAGACAGAGAATACGTGAACGATAGTTTAAGGGTTTTGGTTAAAAAACTAAATTTAAGGCACAAGCTTAAAAATGGGACTTTATTACTTTAAAACATATAATGCCATTAAAGTTTTGGAAATGAAAAGAAATAATCATTTGCAAAGATAACTAAGGATTTGGAGATTTAACCAATCCCACATCAGCTTGAGGTAATTTAAAAGTTGATTTTTACCATTTTATAAGTTAAGGGTCCAATTGCCCTTCTTTTAAAAAATAACATAAAAAGAGATCCTATGTTATGGATATAAATGGTTAAAATGGGAGTTTGGATTTTGTAGGACCTTTAAGAGAACGAGATATCATTGTTAGATATTATTTGTAAAGGATCAAAAAGCGGTATTTTGGTAACTGATAGAAAATAGTAAACTTTCGTAAGAGGACGACAAGTTGGTATTTTTCTAAAGATATGAGTTGAGTAGAACTCCTTTTTCCTAAAACCAAAATACAAGATATCTGATACGAGAGTTCTTTAGTTAAAGAATATTAAGATGCAAAACACAGAGAGCGTGTTGTGGTGAGGCTGATTTTCTCATGATACTATAAAGACTGAAACGAAATCTGGCCTTATATTGTAAGGTGTATATGAGGCTATAGTATAGAATCTCTAAGAGAACTTTATCGCATGTAGCTATCATATAATATTAGCTATAAGAGTACGGCATAGTTTAATCTGAGTACATTGTATTAATTAAAGTAATCGTGAAAGGGAAAATGAATAGCGGTGTTAAAGATCCAGCTGGGGACTAAGGACTCCAAGTAAGTTAGTCTTTCCCTTTCTTGGCTACAACATGAATATATGAGTCTATGCTTGTAGTAGTAGATTACAGTAGTTTTGTTTGGGTCATTAATACAGGGGTATGCTTAATGCTTACTCTTGCAATGTTTTTGCATTCTGTGCCTAAATGGTAAGTAGGTTCGGGTTGGAGCCAGAACCTTAGTGTAGACAGTCTAGGTTGGAGCCAGGACATGGTAAAAATATAGTCTGTGTTGGAGCCAAGACAATGGTAATATAGTCCGAGTTGGAGCCAGGACATAAATGTGGGAACCGGGTGAGGCCCGTACCCCTTGCTGTTAATCTATTGATTAGTTATGATATGTGTTATATATCTTGAATGATCTGAGAATTTTCTGAGTGCAGTTTATTGTGATATGTGTGAACTTGATTGTTAGAAACAACTAGAGTATTTGTTTCGGATATGGTTCTATATCTTGAATGTTCTGGGAATTTTCTGAGTGCAAGATTTCGTGATATGTGTGAACTTGGTTGTTAGAAAAAACAAGAGTATTTATTTCGGATATGGTTATATATCTGGAATGTATGTGATTTTCTGAATGCAGGGGATTTTGATATGTATGAACATTGGTGTTTGGGCATAACCAATGTGCTTGATTTTTTGTTAAGGCTATTATTGAGAATTATATGATAGAGTTGGAACTTATCCAATACCCTAATAACTGGTAGTGATATCTACCTTAGGACGAACCGTTGCTGGGTTTTAGTATACTTGTGTGTAAGGCTATTCTTACTAAGCATTTTCGCTTACCTAGCTGTTTTATGTTGTCGATATGTGCAAAAGCAAAGTGGAGCAGTGAGCACCAGAGTCTGCTTGCGGATATGTACATGTGGCCTGACATGGGGAGGTTTTTGATGGAACACCATTTTGAAATGAAAAAGTTGGGAACTTGTTATTTCTTTTATGATATTTGTTTTGATATAACTCTGTGAAAGAGTAGCTGTAATTTTGTTTGCTAAACTAAAAGTGTGCGCACCCGATCTTTTCAAAAGTTTTTTATATGAATTTTTTGGTACAATGATTTAAAGTAAAAGTTTAGATTTCTGCATGTTTTTGGTCTTGTATGTAATTGAGGGTCGTTACAAAGTATTATTCTTTTATGCATTTAAACCGCATTATTTTTGGTTTTTAACTGTTTGAGATCCCAATACTTTACATTAATCTTTTATTATGTTTTAAACAATGAAATAACTATTAATGTTTTCTAATCGTCCTTTAACAACTGTCTTTAAATTGTTGACTTTATCATAGAGGCATTAACTACTAGAAAATACTGTCATTTTCTAGTAAGCCAACAAAGTTGGAAAGTTAGTTCATTACATTTGGTATCAGAGTTTATGTTGTTTAGGCTCCTGTAGACCCTCACAATATGCATATGAAGATCGAGAAGGTCTTAACACATCGCATTGTAAGTAGTTTCTTTTTTGTCAACGAGTTTTAATAAAAACTAACCCTTCTTTAATGTTGTCTAAATAGAGAAGTTATGCCTACGATTAAGGCTCGAGCGGGAAGGGTTGTATGAAGGTTGCCTTGATCATAGATTCGGTGGAAAGAGATGTTAGTGGAAGTTAAGAAAATCTAAACGATTAGACCAGACCCTGAGTATTTTGGGAACAAGGAGTAGCGCTTGTTTGACCATATTATAAGGGTTAAAAATGTAACGACCCAAAATTACTAATAAGGCTTAAGGGCCTTGATTAGTGTGTCGAGAGGGCATAATTGGTATTTATGTGAATAAATGACTAAATGCATGATTATGTGATATGCATGATCCTATGATTTTATGGATATGTGAAATGCATGTTTATGAGTATTAAATATGCATGTGGGCCATGTTTAGCTTGTAAGGGCGTATTTGTAATTTTTTCCCGTTGAGGGCATAAATGTAATTATATGTGATAAATTGTTGAGACCACATTATTATGTGGATATATTTGCAGCATATAGCTCGAGACGGTCCTAGTGAGCGGATTGGCGAAATAGTCACGGTGGGGATTTATACCTGGCTCGGGGGAGCCTGGGGGTATATTTGAGAACTTAGTAATTATTTTGGGGATTATTAGACATTGGGTAAGTAATTGGTGAATAATTGGTGACGAGATTTAAGTAATAAATATTAGGAACACTCGAGGAATTAATGGGAATTGAAAACAAAATGACTATTTTACCCCTAGGGTCAACTTAAGGGCTAGTTATTTAAGAAGGGCATTATGGTCTTTTGCCTAGGGATTAAGAGATATACTCAGCCATTTACTAGAAATAACTGAAACCTAGGAGGATATTCAGAACTTCCTCTTTCTTTCTCACGGTTTGCTCTCTCTCCCTCTACTTTGGAGCTAAGGTGAAGGGGTTGCTGAATATTGGTTAGGAGCTGGGAATTAAGTTGGTTCTAGGCTGGGCCAAGCTGAGGAGAAGCAAGGTTAAGACAGCTGGAGGGTTTCTAAGAAGCTAGGATCATTAAATTCAGGAAAAACTCTTGTTCCCCACCTCTGAATTCACTAGATAGGACTGAATGATTTTAAGCCTTGAACATGTGTTTCACTTATAGAATTTGAGTTGAATTGGATTGGGTTTTTGAGTGATGAACTCTGGTTTAAAATTGGATAGTGATTAATGTGTAATTTCGAAAAGTCTTGGTGATTAGAAATATGGAATTTAATATTGAAATTCGTAGCTTGATTGGTGGTTGAATTGAGGGGAAAATTCTGGGCTTAATGGGTGTTCTTGGGTGGGACGAAGGAGGAGAAAACCCATAATTTTTTTGGGTCGAAGGGGGCGTATCGCGACCTGGGTAGGGGGCGTCGCGATGCTTCTGGCCTAGGTGCTCTCTAATTTAGGGGCACGCCGCGACTTGCCTGGCCAAGTAGCAACCCGCCTCCCCTTTGGCTTGGGAGTTTTCTCTCTGACTTGGGGCAAGTCGCGACCCACCTGGGAGGTTCGGTCTTGAAAGAATTCTAAGTATTATTAAGGCTTGAGGGTTCGAACCTAGGGGCTCGGGAAAATTTCTACTACCTGGTTTAGTAGAAATTGAGGTTCTAGAGGCTAGTTTTGTTCCCTAGGTATTTTGTTTCTAATTGGAAGTTGATAGATATCCATGGCCTTTGTGACTAGGTTTATCGTCGAGGCTCGAGGCTAAGGATCGTGCTCGAAATCAATTTACCTTCTCCGCTCAAAATCAAAGGTAAGAAAACTGGACCCGATTATGTGGTTATGTTGGGACTAAGAGTTCCCTATACTTGTATGCAATGTCATATGATGGTATTATGACATGTGGACATGAGATAAACGGCCTAAAAGTGCCAGAATTAATATTGGCGCACAAGGACGTGACTCGGCTACTAGTAGCTGAGGTTAATTAAATAATCACTGAGCTTGGCCTAAGCGAGCCAGAGTTAGTGGGTTGAACACTAGGCTCAGCCTAAGTGAGCTGAAGACAGTGACTTAAACAGAAGGTGCGGCCTAAGGGCGTCGACCCTAGTTATTTCATGATATGTTTACTGTGTTAATTTGATGATTATGGCATGTTAAATCCTTTGTTAAAATACTGTTGATTTGTTAATTACTATCGCTGATTATGTGAATGTTGTGGACTGCCGAATATATGGTTGTGCTTTGTGAATTATTTGGTTATTGATATTGATTGTGCGATGATGTCATAGTTTTCTTGCTGGGCCCCGGCTCACGGGTGCTACATGGTGCAGGTAAAGGAAAGGGTAAGATGGATCAACCATAAGTTGGAGAGCTCTAGGGGTGAGGTGTACATTGTCAGCTGCTCGACCGCCACGGTCGAGGGTTTGTACAGGGACGGAAACCTAAAATGGGTATTTTTCCATTAGAGTGGCCTCAATTGTTTGTAATTTTTGGAAATTTTGTAAATATGTTCTTTAAACCCTGATCTTGGGATCCCATGTACTAAACGTTTATCTTAATGAAAATTATCTGTTTATGACCAAAATCTTTTAAACCTAACGTGTTTATGACTTTAGGACAACATTTTCATTTAAATGACATGATTAGCAAGTCTTGCATTATTTTAAACACACAGTGTAATGATCTTGGTTATCCAAGGAATTACAAACAAGCCCATGCAAATGGTTTGACGAAGGTTAGTTGGGTTGCAGACCTCTAAGGAAAGGTTCTAGGTGCTTAGGTAGACTTTATGCTCACCTAGGCACCGTGCTAGGTTGAATGAAAAATGGGCAATGGCATTAGCTAGGGACCTATATGAGAGTGAGTTATATGGGGTAGTAGTTGAGAGATTACTTGTGGGTACACTTGGTACATAGATGAAGTGTTACTTTGGAGGAGGATAGAATTATTACAAATAATGTAGAAAGAATTCCTTACTTTCCTGTCTAAGTCATCTTTAGAACTATTTAGGTCATCTATTCATGTATAATCTCCAGTGAATGGGAATTGGGGAATGGGATTTGGAGATTGGAATATTAAAAAGGAGTTTTTCATTCATGTGGATAGTGTCAATGCCCGGGAGTAGATAGAGTTCAGAAGAAAACAAGGGGTCCTGTCCCTATTAGTTATCAGTATGTTTCCTTTTTATGTTTATGTACAAAGTGACAGTTAGGTCGAACTATCTTATGTTGTTTATTTTTTCTTATGCTATGTATTTCATAAACAATGTATGGATATTTTATTTATTGATGCAAGGATGTTAGTTTTTTATGTGTGGATCTGCTTTATATATATATTCATGTTGTGTGATCATTGTGCAGAACTGCTAGAGCAGTTTCTAGTAAATTTTGTAGTCTTGTTCTTGTTCATAGATTGATCCTTTCGTTTATAGGACTTTGTAGTTTTGATCATGCCTCCAAGAAATTCAATGTGTTTGAACGAGGGTAATGTTCTAGAGCCAAGGAATGCTACTAGAGGGGATAACCTAAGTATTGAGTAGCTTAGAGAAATTAACCGTGCACAGGCTGAAGAACTCGCTTAGTTCAAGCAGGATGCAACTCAAGCCTCAAGAGTTGGGAGGCCCACTGCTCATGGGAGGATGCATGTGGCAAATGTAGCCCCACAACCTAGGTTCACCTTGAACCACTTTATGAGTGTTTCAGGAAGCAACACCTCTAGTGTTTGAAGGGAGTTTGGATCTGACGGACACTGAAGACTGGATAAGTCTATGGAGGCAATCCTTGACCTTATGCAATTGGATGATGCCACTAGAGTCTCGTGCGCATCCTACATGTTGAAGAAAGATGCTCGCATCTGGTGGATTACTATGAAGGAGACACAAAATGTCAATGGAATGGCATAGGTAAACTTTCAACAAGTTTTCAATGAGAGATTCTATTTTCAGCAAGTTATCAAGTTGGTGCAAGGAAACACCACTATGACAGAGTATGCAGAAGGATTTGATCATTTCGACAAAATTTTGGAGAATTTAATTGAAAATGAAACTTCTATTTTCTAGCGCGAGCGACCTCTAGTCTCGTCCGGGTCACATCTCGTGCAAGCCGCTGCTATCTCGCTCGAGGTCTAGCCGAGGTCCTTGTCTCCCGCAAGTGGCCTCCGGCCTTGTCTGAGGGTCATGCGAGACACTCATCTTGCACAAGCAGCCATATCCTTGTCCTATGGCCACACGAGGCCCTTGTCTCACGCGGGCGGCCTCTGGCCTCGTCCATAGGTCACGCGAAACCCTTACCTCGCATGTGTGATGACCTTTCAACCTATTAACCCTACTAGACTGCAATGAGATGTACGTTTAGGTGTCATATCAAACCCAATCTTGTGACAAGCGTAGTGGTCTACCTGGGAGGGCTTACGGCAAGGTCATGCCCATTACCACTTGTTACTGACCTTGGAAAGCATCGTTAACTAGTATGAAAGGCGTCTAAATCTTGATGGGAAGAAACCCGATGACCCTATCATGGCAAAGGGTACACCGCCAGTACAAGGTACCTCTGATCAGGTACGTATGAGGTTTGAGCCTGACACATGCACCAGACAAGTAGTGGTAGTACAAGGATAGTACATAGTGGAACCACTACCTGTACGCCTCTGACTTAGGTCAGAGCCAACCACCACTTTTCCCACACAACTACCATTTGCACCACTACCACCTACAGTATGCCAGGGTATCGTTTTGTCCCATTGGGATAACTTTGTACTAAAAGTCATTAGAGCTCACTTATAAGTAGGACCTCACTTCATCCTTGAACGGGGTTGGAAAATTTCATTGTTATCAAAGGAAATTGTGCAATACAAACACTTTTCTCCATTTTTACTCTGCAACTTTCTCTTATGTTTTCCTTCTAAGGTAGTGTTTGGTTGATAGGAATCCATTAGAATGGAATAGAAAATGAAAGCTTTCCTATGTTTGGTTTACTTTTTCACCATGAAATCACTTTTCCATTGCAATTGCGTTTCACCCATCCACAAGAATTGAGATTCCATTAAAAAGATGGATGGAAATGTCATTCAAATGTAAAATTGTGTTTTGTCTTTTTTAGTACATCAATTTTATTTTTTTTTAAATTTCAATGCATCATGTTTTGTTGTTACTTTGTTTAAAAAAAAATAGTTGTTACTTTTTTTTTGTTTGTTTCTTTTTATTTTTTAAATGTGAAGAAAAAATATAGGCTTTTAATTATATTTTAAATATTAAATTATTTTCTCTTCCTTATTATTTCTCAAAATTATTATCTTAAATTAAAATTAATAAATGATATATTTAAATTAATAAAAAATGAGTTAGTATATTTAAAAACTTATATTTTTCCATCAATTTAAAATATAAGTATTTTAGAAAAAGTAAAGGAAAAACATAAGTTTTAATTATTTTGATTAATTTTAAATTCTTAAATGATAATATTACTATTTTGAGAAAGAATTAGTGAAAATAATTTAAAATTTAAAGAATAATTAAAAACATATATTTTTCTTTCAGTTTCCTATTATTTCTCAAAATAATAATTAAAAATAAGTATAAAAGTGCATTATTTTGAAAACATTTGGTATTTTACCGCAAAAAAATTGGGTATAAAAATAAAGCATTTTAAAAAACATTGAGTATATTTATTGCAAAAAAAATTGGATATAAAAGTGTAATATTTTAAAAACATTGGGTATTCCAGCTGCAATTTACTCTTATATTTATGTACTACACCAAACACCCATTACCATAACACATCATTATAATACTATTTAAAAAGATTTATTGTATATATAAAGTTAATGAGTAAAGTCACACGCGGCAAGTTAAAAAAAAAAGCGACAAGTGAAAAAAAAAAAAGGCAAATTTTCCTTCTCATTTTCCCTATCTCGAACCGAAGTCTTCATCTCTTTCTCTCTCTGTCTCAGTCTTCATCTCTTTCTCATTTTCCCTATCTCGGACCGAAGTCTTCATCTCTTTCTCTCTGTCTCATTTTCCCTAGCTCGGACCGAACCATCTCTTTCTAGCTCGGACCGAACCAGTCTTCATCTCTTTCTCTCTCTGTCTCATTTTCCACCTTATTTTCCTTCTCTCCTTTCTCTTCCTGCTATACCCATCACCACCTCCTCCTCTTCCTCTCTCGGACCGAACCACTGCCTCTCTCGGACCGAACCTCCTACTAGAGCCTTGACGAAGAAAAAAAAATGGAGTCAAAGTAAATCTCAAGATATATGCCCCCTCCTCATCATTTTCATCTCCATTTCAATTTTCATTTGAGAACCTAACAAAGGTTAGATCTTCCCTTGAGGTTTGATTTTTTTTTGGATATTTATGTTTTGATTGTTGTGTTCTGTTGTCTATGAGCTCAATATTTTTGTTTCTTCATCTCACTCTAATCACTTTTTGAGTATTTATGGTTTTGTTTTTAATATAATTTTGGGATTATACATGACATGAATATGAATAATTCTTACTAAATGGATTCGGGTGTTTATATAAGTATGCATATATTGCTTAAACATGGGTATAATCGCATCTAATTTGCGAATAAGAGTTTTTGGATTGGTAGATTTCAATAAGAGCGTGGCCAATGTTGTGTTTGAATAGGAATGACAGGGAATAGTTGTTTTTCTTTTTGGGTTTACAGCATCTGATATTTTTCATGAAACACAATTTGAAATTAATGTCTTCTAATCCAGTGAATATTTCAATATGCCCTTTAATCTTTTTAGTAGCTTGTACTTTGTATTGTGTTTAGTTATTAGTAATGACTGCTGAGATTAGATTCTTTGGTTAGATTAAACAGCATTAGAAAATTCTAAAGATTTCCTTTCAAAGAAACACTTATATTACTATGTTCTGTACCTTTAGAGGATTTCGAGGATGAAGTCTCTCTTTTAATTGCTGGAGACTCATGGTTCTTGGTTTTGACAATGGATAATGATGTAGGATTTTTGAAATCTGATCACAACATAAAACTAAGAACCCACTTTTGAATTATCTTAAGTTGTTTGATCTCACCAAGGAATTATCTTTTGCTGCTGGTTTTAATGAAGTTTGAAGTGGTTTGGTGCTATTATCAGTAATCCTTCCATAACTTTAAATTTCAGCCAAATGTACTGAACTATTGTTGTGGCTAGAAAGCATCAATTATATGTTTGTTTTGTTTTTAGACAGAGCAAAGGGAATTACTGGCTTTGATTTTCTTGTTCTTTTTTCACTTATTGTTTATGTTCTTGATTTTATAATTATCATTTTTCTTGCTCTCATTGGTTGTCCTGAGAATGAGGATAATGAAAAGTTGGGTTTCATTTCTTTGTTGTTTGTATTTTTGTAAGAAATCAACATTCAGAGGCTGGGGTGATGTCTTTTATTTTATTTTTTGAGATCCAGAGGTGATGCTTTAAAAGTATTAATTCTTATCAAATGAGTTGAGGTATTTTTTGAGCCAAATATTGGTTTGGTTTTGTGATTGGAGAATAGTGGAGTGTATGTATGTTGATGATCATATATTGCTATATCGTATTAGAGAGAAAATGAACTCTAGTCTTGGTGTCTGGAGTGTAGAGAGATTTATTCTTCTTCTTTTTATGATAGACATACAAAAATTCAAATAAAGAAGACTATAATAACTTAACTATCCCAAAATTGAGAATATTTTCTGGTATCCACCAATGTTATTCTAGTACTGACTTGCAAACTTTTTTCTCTCATGGAAAGTGAAAGCAACTTTGACTATTCCAATTTGATGTAGATTCCTTAACTTTTCAATACAACTCCAATCATAATACTAAATATTTATTTTTTAAGACAAGGAGTAGTAACATGTCTTCAAAATATTACCATAAAAATCTTCATCTACAACTTACTTTTTTTTTTAAATAATAATCAAATAGTAACTAAAAAAAACCATATTTAGCCCATTTTTTATTCTTTGATAATTAAATAATTGTACATGCAAATAAAAAAAGCATAGTAACACCTCCAATCGAAATGCTTTGTTCTTGTTGTTTGATAATCTCTTTTAAAGTGAAAGTGACTGTTTCTTTGTTTTGGTGACTCTGCTGAGCAGTTTGCCCAAGTCAGCTAGCCAACATCACTACTCTTAGACCTAAAAACTATAGAGGGAGTGAAAGAAAGCATTGGTCATTTTAGTGATAAAAAAAATGTTATTAAGAGAGGGGGAGAACATAAACAACATCATAGAATAGCTCACCAAATCCAAAAAAGAAAATGGAAAATAGAACTGGGACTTCATGAATGAATGGATTATATTTTTGACCGTTGTAGACCTCTCCCTGAAATCTCACTTTGTCATTCAAAACTAAATTAGGCTTCAGAGACAGTGAGAGTTGCAAAATACTATCCTTACTTAGATAAGGTAACAAATAATAGGTTAGTATGGTATCCTCGATTTTTTATTGAAAACGGATGAGAGAAACAAAATAGTAAGGAAAGTATTATGGAAACTGGAAAGGCTTCTCAGATTAGTTGGGAGCTGATGCCATTGTCTTACATATGAATGGTCTAGAATCTGTGAAACTGAGACACTAAAGCACAGCTAACAAAGAATAGCACCACATTAACTGAACTATTTATTACTCATGTAGAATAAATCCCAATCTTGAGTTTTGAACAGTGGAGTGTATGTATGTTTATGTTTCTTTGTTTTTGTATTGGAGATATGATGTTTTAGTTTGACGCAACTATCATAGGAGTACAAAACTATTATTTTATGTTAAACTGATTTATCTTATGATTATGATTAAATAAAAAAATTCACAGCCATAAATGGCTACTATAATATTTGGCTATATTGTTTTTATTAAATGGTCTCCATATAAGTTGGCTCACCATTTCGCAAGAGCCTCATGTTTCCAATCACATCGTGTTCTCAAAAGTGTTGATGTCTTTGATAGATGATTATTATGATTAACAAAGATAAGTGTTGTTTACTAAAAAAAAATGATAATGATATAGCTTTGAGGAGATAAGTTTTATGTACATAATGTGATTAGTTTTTTTTGGCATCAGCTGCTATAATTTGACCTGTGTATAGCTTCTGCAATGGCAGAAGCTCATGCTAATCTAGCTTCTGCTTACAAGGACAGGTGTTTAATAATAATTATAAGGGGTTGCAAGCTTTTTATCTAATTGCATACTGTTTGTTCTTCCATGTTTTAACATAGTGTATTTCTGGATTTTGTATGTACAGTGGACATGTTGAAGCTGTTATAAAAACTATAAGCAAGAACTTTTTCTACATCCTGATTTTCCAAAAGCAACTTGTAACCTTTTACATACATTACAGGTATTGTGAGAAGTAACTTTACTTTGCATATTAAACTATGTTTTAATTCAGTTTTATTTTTTCTCACTACTGACTGTTATATAAGTCTTTTATGTTATCTAGCATAATAAGTTATTAGTGCTCTAAAAGTGGGGAATGCAACTGAAGTTTCATTGCATCTTTTGTTTCATATAGAATATGTATATGGCGCATGGGTAGGGGCCTTGTAGATTATTGTTTTTCGAGGTCTTCTAGTTTAGCCTCATATACAGTATTAGTATGCAGAGTATGATCTAATCATTATGTTTTTTGCGAAATTAAAGGCATCATGTGTGGTGAAACGACCTTTCCTTTTTGCTGTTTGGAAAATGCACTTTTAATTCAATAGTGTACATTTTTACACATTATTGACTTAGCTTATAGTTTCTATGTTGTACTCTTATGTTGCTATGTGAAACTTTGTCTGGATTTTATAACTATTCGTCGTTGGTTTATCTAATCTAATATTTGAATTTGTGCCACTCTCCAGTGTGTTTGCGGCTGGGATGATCGTGAAAATAAGTTTATTGAAGTTGAAGGAATTCTAAGAAGACAGATAAAGGTAAAGTGTTGTTTAATTTGATGCTAATTACCACTTTACCAGTCAGGTTCCACTCTAAATCACTCAATCTTTGCTATTAGATGTCTCTTATTCCTAGTGTGCAACCTTTCCATGCAATAGCCTATCCAATTGATCTAATGCTTGCACTGGAGATAAGGTAAGTATTCTATTGCCTATATATTGCATTAGTCTGTTCTCTTTATTTACTGTCTTTATTTACTGGAGATAAGGTAAGTATTCAAGAGCAAAAATATATATATTCTTTCTTTGAATTATTTTTTCCATATTATACTGATTGTTTTATTTTGCAGCTCCAACCAAATTTTGCTGATGCATGGTAAAATTTAGCAAGTGCATATATGCGAAAAGGGCAGTTTAATGAGGCAGCTCAATGTTGTCGCCAGGCTCTTGCACTGAATCCACGTTTGGTAGAATTTCTTTCTGACTCTTGACACTTGGATATTCAATGATTTAACAAAATCTTTGAATAGAACATAACATTTCTTCTTAATGTTACAGGTTGATGCACACAGTAATCTTGGAAATTTGATGAAAGCTCAAGGATTAGTTCAAGAGGTGAGGAATCTATGGTCTTTTTTTTCTTTCTTGATAGGTCTGATATTAGGTGTATATGGTTACAACTACAAGATGACAAAAATTAGCATTACAAAGTGTTCTGATGCCAATAGATATAGATGGATAACTTTATGATTTTTATGGATGAATAAAAAACTCAAACCACTGAGTTTACTTGAGACTAAAGAATGCTCCTCCTTCTTCCTAATAGATTCAAGATGGCTATGTATATTTGTTTCAATACAATGTCTTATGTGTTAGTGCAATAAAGGTTAGTTCTTGATGAAATTGAATTTTGATGGTCATTATAGTTGCTTTATTGCAACGCCCATGGGAGATAATGGTGATATATTAGGAGTTAAGTGATTTTTTATTTGAAAATAATAAATTGGAAATATTATTATTATTATTATAAGATTATATGATTTAAAAATGATGATTGCAAACTAATATTGTTTTTGGGTTTAGATTTCTGGTTGTCTTCTTAATGTTTTAATATATTGTTTGTTAGGTTTTAAGAGATCTTTGTTTCAGGTTTATACAACCAGAATTGAAAATGAATAAGGTTATACTGATGGTTGTTGGAGTTTGTTCATCATGTGTGATTTGAGTGCAAGAACTGAAATTTTTTTAGCATGGCAACTTTTCACTATCTTGTAGTCTTATGTGCATATGAAGGAATCAGAATGTTAATATACATATACCAATTCTCATTTATAGTATAGTTGATAAAATTCTGTTCTTCTAGATTGGTGTAGAATAGAAAGGTCTTGCCTACTATATACTGGTAATTGGTAAATTGTTATTTAAAGTTTCCTTCATAGATGATGAATATGATGATAGTTGCTCTAGAAAAGTTTCCCTTTCCTGTTTTGATCTGTGAAGGTGGCTTGTTGCTTTTTGGACATTCATTTTGCATTAAAAAAAGCAATACAGAAGTTTTTATGATCTATTGTTGGCTGTGGCTGCTGTTGTGGATATACTCGGGTCTCCGTTGCCCCTGTTTTTTTATGCACTACCATTCTAATGCCCTGCTATACTTTTTGTCCATTCTTTTTGTCCTCTACTATATTTTAATGCCCTGAATGTTGATATTTTTGTATTGTGCAAATGAGGTTCACCATTATTTTTAGTTTACTTTTGGTAACAGTGCTAGCTAAATTATTTTTATTTTTCTTCTGAAATGATTTTTTGAGATTGTGTTTCACAGTACAAATTGAAGATAAAAACTGAAATCTTTTGTGATAGTTTACCATATACAGATTTATGATCTATTAGTTTATGTTTTCGAGAACAAACCAGTTAGAAGAAACACACAAGAAATCAAACCAGTTAAAACACAACACCAAGAATTACGTGCTTCGAATTAGAGTCAAAACTTAGAACTCTAAGCTACATCCACGGGCAGCCACTTTTATTAGAACTTCCTTCTTCTTTCAGTACAAATCTCTCTTCTCTCAGTTACAGATTTTTTTACTGAATTACAAGGAAAAGTTTCTAAAAAACTATATGTAAAAGTATACAAATCATTACAGATTTTTTTACTGAATTATAAGGAAAAGTTTCTAAAAATCTATATGTAAAAGTATACAAATCAACAGTATATATAGCAGTAGTAAACATAACGAAACATAACTAACTGCTTTACAAGAATCCAATTATAAACATAAAAGATTACTGACTGGACCAAAATAACTAACAAGAATCCAATTATAAACATAAAAGAAATTACCAACCATTTTGAAGATAAGATACTATCATGTAGAATGGCTTCACACACATCTTTATGTTCAGCTCTAGCGATTTAACCCTGCCAAATAAACTATTTTGACCTTCAACTGATAAGAAGTAATTTCATGAATTTTATGGTTCTTTTGTATCATTTAATTTTAATTTTGTATTAATCTTTTAGGTATTGATTATATTCTTTAGGTTGTGGATCGAATTGGCAAGGAGCATTGCAAAGTTAATTTGCAAGAGGTACGAAATTATGTTCTTTTAACTCTTATTATTAATATCTTAAAAATGTTAGAGGAGTTTGAATATCTTAAATATTCATCCATAGAGAAATAGGTTCTGAGATTAAAATTGTGTGATGCGGTGATAACGGAAGGTTGAAAACTTGTGTGTATTAGAGAAGTAGGTTCTGGAAAATTTGTTTGTGTGCTGCGGTGATATAAGGAAGACAACTTATTGTGTTTTTTTGAATTTTTTGACTTGGTATTGATAGATGGTTAGGTAAGATTTTATATGTATAGATTAGATTTTTCATTATATGTATAGATTAGATTTTTCATTTAGTCATATTGTTTTAATTATTTCCATATGTATAGATTAAATTTTTCAGCCATAAATATTGATGAAAAATAACTCAAATAACAATTATATGTATAATCAAAGATAAAAACAAGTTATACTAATATATAACCAGCCAAAATTATTCCATAGTGCAAAACCGAGTGGGATGCACTATAAATTTTTAAATTATATTTTAAGAGAATCAAGGCTTAAATGCCACTGTAGACTTAATTGCCACAAATAAATAAGCGCAATTAATAATATATAAATATATGTTTCATGATGTTAGTTGATTATATATGAAAATATTTCTATCAAGATAGGATATACATAAAGGAAATGACCAAGAGACTACCTGGCCAAGGAAATGTTAAGAATCCAGCATGTATAATTATTAATTAGAACATATTAAATATGGTGAAACAAAAGCATGTATAATTGGAAAATATTAAAGAGCAAGATCAAACAGAAGCATGAATAGTATTAAAGAAATACAAAATCCATCCAAAATATTAATGTGCTTACTTAAATAATGTTTATCTTTGATAGTCAAGGTTAGTGTTGTTTAATGATCTTGGTTCAACTCTTCATAACATAGTACACAGCGAGATCATTTTTCAAATTTGCTAAATTATAACTGAACTAGAATGAAATATTTTTCATCCAACATCAAACCAATCATTTAAATAAATTAAGACCAAGATCAAACTAAAGTATATAAAAATGCCAAAACTTACATTCTGCTTTTATCTATGACCATAATTAGAGCTTTTGGAGGTGGAATGTGATAATCTTAACTTTATTGACACAAATATATAATGCAAAAAACTTAGAGGGCCTTCTTTGTGGCTACAAATGACAACTATATAACCACACTGAGTGAAAAGTTAGGTTTAAGCACCTTACTTAAACTAAAGGTCCTTTTGACTCTTACTGGTACCAATGACCCATTTCTCTAAACTTCACTTTATCCCAAAATAAAAAAATCTAATAACCATAAGCTTTATAAATCTTTTTAAAAACAGAAAGGAAAACTAGCCTAATTTTCAGAAAATATTAATGGTATTATAAAACACCATAAGAAAATATTATTCCTCCCTAACATAGTAGCGTTGTGTAAACCATCATTTCCTATTATTTATTATCTTCTATTTTCACACTCAACTCCTTGTACCATTAGTTTCTAGTTTCTAGTTTCAGTGTTCAAAGAATATACTACAATGTGAACACTTAGAACAAAGTAATAGTCATTCCACGTGATTATTCTATTCAACAGAAACCAAACAGCCAAACACAAGTTCAACAAAAATTAAGCCATACACACGCAACTTTGAGTTAAAAAATCAATCAATCAAATTTAACTGAAGAAAAGGATCTTTTTAAGCTTCTAAATGGTTACAAATGAAAAACATACAATTTCTCATTTCCTGTATCTTAATTCTTAAACAATACTGAAAGGGATACACATATATATATATACACACCCTCTTCCTTAAGAAAAATCAACAAATAAAAAGGAAGAATCGAATAAACTCAATATGAAACACACAGTGACCACATGAAAGAACTACTGCCTTTAGAACTACCATATGTGATTATTACAATATGCATGTGCATCAAAACCCGTATCAGGAGGCATCACATTCAATAGAAAATCTAACCAGACCAAATATCATGCTCATCAAAGGGAAAATATAAAAGATGCTGAAATGGAAATCAAGTCAGTGCTTACCCAGCAAAAACAGAAGAAAAAAAAAACGCAGTTATTATACCTCTATTCAACTGGTGAAAGCTCTCTATTACACCTTCAATTTCCAGCTAGTTGTATGGGAATCCTGGGGAACAATTCAGATTGAGCCAAATAAGCAAATCATTAAATTACAAAAAATAGAAAGCCATATGCCTTGCAGCAGTCACAATAAGAAATTAACCTAATATAAAATTATATTTAAACCACTTTAGATATTTAATTAAATCATTTTGCAACACACAAAAGTATTAATGTGAAGAGGCTTTGCACAGTTTGAAATTTGGATGGGTGCACTATGGGTTTGCATATATTTCAGATTACTTCTATACTAATGGGCACTTTTAGGGAAAATTTGCAGTAATAAAAATAAAACTTACTTTAAAATTTTAATGAAAGTGTAATATCCTTCAACTTAATTATAATTAATATAATATTCTCAATGTAAAAAGTTCTGGGATGAATCCTATGAAATATAATCCATGAGTATCTAATTTCACTGAACCATTATGGGCAGCGGGTACTTACTTGGGACAGCTCCAATCTCCTTTCTTTATTTCAAACTCGTTTTTGCCAACACTTTTAGGACCATCATGCTTTCATTTTAGGCAACGTAAATTTGTGGAGAAGTTCATAAAATTGCAACTAAAAAATAAAAAGAAAGGCTAGACAAAATATATAATGCTCTCCCAAAATTCTCACCAATCTCGATCACTACCAGTGCCTAAGAGTACCCCAAGCATTTAGTCACTCCCATGATCAGTAGAGATTCACTTGAAAGAAAAAACAAAAAACCCCAACTCCATAACTAGTATTATACACACTATAGCTTAATGTATGGGATAAGTGAATAGAACATAAACCAATGCTAACAGTTTTTCTTTCATAATAACAGTTTTTCTAAATCGAGTTTCAGCTTGAAAAGCATAATATGCATATAGACAACCAAAAGATCTGTCCAATCCTAAAACTACGGTGGGGTGATGCCCACTAAGTACTAAGCAAAATAAATTGCATCCAAAGCATAAGCTTATAATTTAGTGTTTGGTTTCTTTGATGCCCACATGTGATCATATAGTCTAGTAAAGCATGCCACCCTGTATGCACCAGTTTTTTCTGGCTGTATACTTGATATTTCTTTCTGTATGTAATGAATTAGACACTAATTTTTTTTAGCAACAATTATTTGGTGGGTTATAGTAGCAATATCAATTTTTAACTTCAGAATGTTTGATTAAAAAAGGTATTTTAAACAATCACGACAATTTCAAGGCAGATTGGGTACTTTGTGTATATTTTTTTTACCAAATATGTATTATATTAACTTGATGTGGACCTAGTCTTGATGTGTGTCATATACTCCCAAGGATCTCTTTGGCACTACACTACAGATATATAATACTAGAAGAACCATATATTATTTATATTAGAGGATCTCTTTGGCACTACACTACAGGCCTGCAATGACACTAATAATTTATATTATCATGGTTTTTATTCCAATCAGTATATTATGCTTTGCATTTTGTATAATAAAAATAATTTTTATACATTTTTTATCTATAAAAGTAATGCATGATAAGAACCATGATAAGTTTTAGTTAATTTAACCATGTATATTTTAAGAATCATTTCATAGTAATATCATAGAACTTAGATAATTCAGCCTTCTTTTGGACAGTCCAACCTCTCATTATCGCTTCTTGAGTAAGATTTTTTATTTTTGGTTTCTGTACAGTTTTTCAATTTGTGGATTTTGTTTTTTAGATTTTTTATTAGTCTTATGACTTCCTACACTTTGGTTTTGAGGGTACTGCAAGAGTACTGATAGAGTGGCTATTAAGCATGTGAACAATTGAATTCATAGCTTGTTGTAGTAATTAGCTAGAAAAGGAAAGCCAGACTTGTTCTGTTCTGCTTCTAGTTTTATTGATGTTGTTATGTCTATCATTTCTCTTGCTTCTGATGGTACATTTAGGTTTGCTTCTGATGTTATACTTCCTTTGATAATTCTAGATATGCATGTGCTTTGGTTTCCTCTGTTTTTATAGCTTCTTTCACTACTGCAATTTTCAACTTTTATGTTGGATGACTAATTATAAACAATGTTTAGTAAACTCAAAATTTTGTGTTTGATTTTTAGTATCTAGCTTCTGTTCTGCTTCTACTTCTGGGGGTCTCTACTATTGGATTACCAAGCTTGCTGGCCCAAAATGGTCACCATTTGCTTCATGGATAACTGGCTGGTATGTAAATAATATTCTTTTTCTAACTGTTAACTTGGGAAAATGTCTTTCTTCAATTTTTTTCTAGTTGAATGTTTATACTTCTGGCTTGGAGCTTTTAGAGTTTCATTTGGGGTTTGAGACTGTAATGCCTGTACAGTACAAAGTCACCATTAGTAAGTATAGCACATACTTTAATTTTAGCACTAGACCTTATATATATATATAAATATAATTTAGTTAAATCAGTTAGTTTAGTTAAGTTATTGAGAGTAATTTTGAGCTTAGTACTAGACCTTATATGCCTAAATTAGTATAGCACATAACGCTATGCATACAAGAAACAGATGGCAGAAAATGAAATAGATTTTCTTTTGCTTCTGGCGTGCAACTAAAGTTGAATGATTAAGCATAAAGTATGATTGAGTTCTTCTATATCATATATAGACCTTTTCTTCAAAAATCATAAACTTGACACTAAAGCCAAGAGTTTAGAACACAAACAGGAAACAGAAATTTAAGACATACCAGAAACCATCTCCTCAAAACATCTATTCTTGTCATGTTTGATTTTTTATTTTATTTTTTTTCTTTATGATTTTGTTGTATAAGAAGTCAAAGTGTGATTCTGTTTTTATTCTTTAATTTTTTGGGGATATATTGACAGAATTTAGAGTTCTGGAATCAATTCTTCCTCACATACTTTTTGATAATTGAGAATGATATATTTGTTATCTTGATACATTTCACAAGCCTTGTTTTAAGTTGCATGTTTTGTTGCTTCAGTTGTTGTTTTGCATGGTAGTACATCTTGCTATACCCTACTGTTTCGTCAAGTTTTGGAGTTATTACAAATTTAATTTAAACTTTATATGCTTACAGGTGGAAACTAGCTTAAGTCTTATGTTCTTAATAATAAAAGGACTTTTTTTTTACAATGTGTAGGTATATTGAGATGATTTCTTTGGAGCAATTTTTGACAACATTTTTAGTTGAGGCCTTTAGAATGGAAGAATGTATTTCACTAATTTTTGTATACATTTCTTGTTTTGTATTTAGTGATAAAGGAATCTGAATTGGGCATAAATTATGTTGTAATATGATTTCTTAAGCCTAGACTAGTAGACTAAATATTGTAATTACATTTGAGTAATTAATAAAAATCTATTTATGTTACCTTATTTGGCTTCAACTTTCATATTTGTTTTCCTAGTTTTGTGTATTAAAAAAAAGATTATGTTTCTCTAAGCTAATATAACACATGTGTTATACTAAAGTGTAGTATAACACAAAAAATGTGTTGTACTAAAGTGTAGTATAACACAAAAAATGTGTTATACTAAAGTGTAGTATAACAAAAAAAAAGTGTTATACTAAAGTGTAGTATAACACAAAAAAAATGTTATACTAAAGTGTAGTATAACACAAAAAAAGTGTTATATAATCGACTATAAATAACATAATTAAACACTTATCTATATATTAAAATAACACAAAAATTGTGTTATCGTTGACAGTACAATAACACATCTGTAGAATACTGATAAAGTGTTATATAAAGTACCCTGACCTACGATAACATAGTTGGTCTTAACACATCAGAAAGTGTTATCGTATGTTTTGATAACACATTTTTGGTGTTATTAAAAACATTTTTTCTTGTAGTGGTATAATGTATATTATTTATTTGTTTAATTTATATATAAGGGTAAAAGTAACATTTCAAAATAATGATAATTTGATTAAAAAAATCATATATAAGAATAGAGTAAATATATTTTGATCAAAATAATATAAATTTAATTTAATTTCATTCCATTTCATACTATATCAAACATAATAATCTTTATTCAGTTACTGATTCCAAAGTCTCTACCAAACAAAAAAACTAAAATTATATTCCACTCCATTCCTATTACCAATACCATTACATTTTTGTTTTGCAACCAACCGCCACCTAAGTTCATTAATTTCTTACTAGACTGAGTTTTTCGATCTAACTTTGTTGACGAGTTTTCACCGTCAATAATAACCTACTTTCCTACATTAGGATTTTCAAAAGCCAAACTTTCCTGAATTGGATTAAATAGTTTTCTAAAATATTTTATTAGTTTCTATAAATAGAAATTGTTAATTTCTATAAATGGATATATTTTTAACTATTTAAGGAATTAATTTTGTAACGCCCTGCTTTTTGGCACCGATAAGACACTCAATTCGGGATAATGGTTCTTATAATGAATATTATTTTATAATATTAAAATATTGGGAGACCAATCAATATGTGTTATTGTTAGCCAAGAGTATGAAAAGAGCGGTTTGCAAGCAAATCCAAAATCTCGAATAATAAATTATTGAAGGGAAAATGAATATGGCTGAAATATATTGGGTATAAAATAATTAAGTATAATTTGGAGTTTGGTTAAGTTAAAAAAATTATATGAAAAGTGAACTTTTTTGTGCATTTAGTAAAATTGTGTATTTTGGCCTAAGTATGGAATTTTAATCCATAAATATACTATAGGATAATTTATTTAAGTTCGACAAATAATTTATCTAAGGTGCACCACAAGAAAAATCTATAATCATAGCACTGGATATGGACACTTTAGAAAAAACGCAATAAAAAGACCAAAAGTGAAGTGTGATAATTAATGATAAAAAAAAGTGCTATCTTCTAAAAAAAAAACCGCGTGCTTCATTATTTTTTGGGGGTAAAATTTCACTTTCCCCGCCTAAAGAAAGAAGGCCTACTTAATTAGCTTCACTCATTCCCTCATCTTCAGTACCCTTCAGCAGCACGACTATTCTTCTCCTCGCAGTGCTATGGGGACTGGGTCTACGCAATCCATATAGGGCGTTGGAGGTTGGGTATGTAGGAAAGAGCTGACGATGATGGGTGGCGCAATGAGGGCTTAGGCTCTGCGACGAAGGTTGCAACGATGGTTGGTTGGTAGTCTTCGACTTTGAAAGTGTGGGTTATTTCTTCAGGTAAGTTTTTGAGTTGGCTAATTTGTTATGGGTTTGTGTTTTATACATGGCTCTGTTTTGATGTTAGAGTTTCTCAGTTATAACAATATATATATACACAAATATATATGGAAGATCTAGCTATTTCTAATTTTAGAAACCATTTCTACTTGGGAACTTACTAGTCTGCCATTAACAACATCGACCTCCCCAATCACTCCTCTGGAAATGCCATCCAAGGCGATTGCCTCATGTATCGATCTGACAACAATCTTGACAGCTACAAGGTGATAAAATTAGAACAAATTCTTATTGTTAAATTGATTTTTTTTATAATAAGCTTTTGAACAAAAAATAAATAAATGTATTGTTTGAGATGGGTTAAACAAATTTGTTTTGTTTTTGTGTTATTTTAATAATATACATGTATATATATGTGTTCTGCTGGGTTCATATTATCATGACAAGGTTTCAACTAGAAGCTTTAAGCCCTCGAAGCCACAGTTGCTACACCACTTTAATTCCTAACCCAAAATCCATATGTACAAATTTGTCAGCAAATAGACTTAAATCTGACCTGATAGTTAACAAATTTTAGGTTCAGTTCCCTCATTGTTTGACTACTTCTCTGGGTTTTCTCGTTTTGGACATGAAAGGTAATTTTTGAACTTAAATATATTTATTTTAAATTCTATGTTTATTATTTATGTCTATGGTGTGTTTATATGTATATATATCCACACTATCACAACTTTTTGTTTTAATTCAAATAACAAGTTCGATGCCAATTTTGTGCTAGTAATTGAACCACCATCTTCTTTGCCTAGATTATAATAAAATGATAACAATTCAAAGAACTCTATCACTTGTGTTTTCTCCCCATTTCAGTTTTTTAACTTGCAGTTGACTGGTTAGCATACATGTATTTTTTTGAGGTATTTATTGACTGGTTAGCATACATGTATTTTTTTTGACCCGAGCATATTACTTTCATGATTTCAAAATAATAATGAATTTTTCTCACTAAAAAAAGACTTGAAGAAAATAATTTGCATACTTAAAGCTTTGGGAATTTAAGATTGCTCATAATTCCAAGTCTTACTACGTGTCCTTTCTCAATATTTAACTCTCTCAAAGTCCTGCTCCCAACACGTATTTTTTGGCTAGTTTGTGCTGGTGTTGTAGCTTGTTGCAATAATTAGCTAGAAAAGGAAAGCTTGACATGTTTTGTTCTACTTCTACTCTTATTGATGTTGTTGTGCCTACCATTTCTCTTGCTTTTGATGGTACATTTAGGTTTGCTTCATCTATGTTCATTCCATTTGTACTTCCTTTGATAATTCTATAAATGCATGTGCTTTGGTTTCCTTTGTTTTTACATGTGCTTCATTTACTGCTGCAATTTTCAACTTTTATGTTAGATGACTAATTATAAACAATGTTTGGTAAACTCAACTTTTTATTTTTTTTTGGAGTATGGGTTCCAGCAATAGTTTAGGTTAGTGACAGACTTCATAACTTAAGAAAATTTAGTGATTTTGGATGAGAATCTTTGGTATGTTGATATTTAGTGTTGTTATTGGGCCTATTGGCCATGGTTAGCTAACTTAGGATTTCAAGCTTTTTGTCTGTTATGGATTTCCTCATGATGAGCTTTTGGTTGTTGAGGAAAAACAAATGGTTAGGTTTTGAATTAAATGTTGGTTTTTTTGTGTGATACTAGATATGCATATTTTTTAAAACTACATAATTTAACAATGAAGTGTAGATAATCACTACAACAAAGTGAAGTAATTTTCACTTAAAGTTCTTATTTTAATAATATTGCATATACTCGTATGAAACGCAAAGGATGAATATTAGATTCTTATTTTGGAATATTATTCCATTTCAATAATGTATAAAAACCATATATATATATACTGTTGTAGATTTAGTTATTGCTACCAGGAATAAAATTACCCATATATTATTTGTGGAATCTGTTATGTTAAAAAAAATTATATAATATATCCAAAAGAATATATCCAAGCATCTAAATTCAGAGAGTGTCAATTGAGACCTACTCCTGAGGTCCAATTCGTCACTTTACAAATCCTTCCTGAGTTTATTCCTGAGTGGATTGCACAAGGATTTACCCATATCCATTTTGGTGCCATTCGCTTAACTATTTCCCTTCATGGCGAAAAGGGCCTTCCAATCGGCTGTCGAATGGGTCTGCTCGACACCCGAATGAGAAAATACCAACATGCAAGCATTGCAACCATAGAAACTACATTAAACACAGGAACAGGAATAAGTACACTGTTTCCTAACTTTAATATGTCTCTCAAGGACAACCGTTTGACTGATGCTTTCAAAGTAGAGGTTCAACTTTCTGGAATTGACTAAGATCTTACTTCCATTGGAGCTACTCTTCACTACCAGATGGCATATAGACTCCAAGACCACGCTCTGGATCTTTCTTTTCCAACAGCTGAAGAAGCATTACTGGTCTTGGTAGACTTTACCCAAGTTCCAACATGCACTCATATTCCAAGGCAAATCTCTACAGAAGATCTTATGAAGATTTTGCCCAGTTAATGGATAACAAATTATGAGATGCTCCATCAACCTCAAAAAGTTGTCCAGACTCTTGCTGAACCATCTTATCACAAAAAAGAAGATGGCTATGTCGAAATAATCTTTGACAGAACTCAAACAAAGGCTCCCAGTTGCTTTACCACCCAATATATGATGACCTCTGTTACACCAGCTGATGTGGAAATCCAATCTTTTGATTCTCAAGGCAGCCCTATTTATGCTTTTGAATCTACGAATGGACATAAGTATTGGGATGTTTGCGACTGCAAAAGTTGCCTAAAAGTGGAAGAAGACCTCCCAAAGCCTAAGCGACGTCCGAGCTCAGGAAAATGACTTAAGCAACGGCTATATCAAGGAGAAAAGAGAATAGGATTGTTAGGCCAACCCTCTGGAAAGTTTGACTATATAGTCAAATATTTTTCTCCCAAAGGCTTACTTGACTCTCCTCCAGAACCAACTGGATGGGTCATTGAGCTTCCTCCAACAGGCTCCCAAGAGCCTCCACTTTCGACTCCCCAACATAACATTTTGCCATGCTACAAAAAGGCAGCAAAATGGATGCAACATCATGGAGAAGCTTTTCCTGCTCAAAATCAATTACAACAAATTCCACAAGTATGTATGATGACTACTACTGATTATGAGTCCAATTTTCCTCCTCTCAAGAAATTTGACAAGAAAGATGACCAAGGTACAGTCTCTCACCAACTAAAGGTTCAAAATCCCATAACCAGGAACGCAGATGGGTCTCTCAAAAAGGAATCTCCGGCCGAAGAAGTTCTCAACTGGCAATCAGAAAATATGATTGCCCAAAACAAGGTCTTAAAGCAAGCTGAGATAGCAGTAAAACAATCCCAGACTACTGTCATTGACAAACTCACTACAAAGATCCAATAGACTCATGAAGAGCTTCTAGCCATCATCAAAGCAAACTCAGTCCCGATGCCAGTATTCCTGGCAAAAGAAACCGAGATGAAGAGCCTCAAAACCCAATATGAATCCCTCAAGAATCGGTTCTGCCAACAAGAACCGACAAAGGCATCTTCAACTAGCTATTTGGGAAGCTCATCCCCATTCGGGATAAATACGACGCCGGTCCCTTGGTAGTTTGCTACAATACCAAAAACCTCTCAACCTTTTCCTATTACTGGATCTTTACAGGAGGACTCTGTTGTGAGATTAAGGCGCATGCTTAATGAAAACCAACAACAGAAGACAAAAAAGGGGAAGAAGAACGAATCACCAAGCCAACCGATAGACGGACTCAAGCAACTTATGGTTCATCCAGCCACAAATCCTCTGTCACAAATGATTCGACATACAAGCACTCTCCACATCGCAGAAAATGAAACAGACTCAGACAATCAAAATTCTTCTGCTAGTTCAGACAATTCTTCAGATGACTGGTCTGAAGAAATGAGCTCAACTTCTGATGATTCTATATCGAGTGACCCTGAGAGCTTATCCAGTGATGACGATGGAACATTTCCACATCTGATGGTTCAACCAGCTGAATCAAACTCACAGACCGAACCAATTATCACAAGCGAAGACGAAAGTGGAAATGAATCAACAACACCATATGTTCCCCAAAAATGAAAAAGTAAAGGTTCAAATTTTCAAACTTTTACTTTAGATGACCTCCCTCCATCAAAATGGCGCGAAAGGGTCCAAGAGTTTCAAGCTTGGCTCAGCCTAGAATCATAGAGACTGGAAGCACAGACAGGAACGATTCTCCTCAGCTTTGTTTCCCATTTTACAGGCACCCTACAAGACTGGTGGACAATTCTGGGCGATTACAGACAAATGACGTTTTTACAACTTCCATCTGTCACCAATGCCCTGGCCTTTCTGTATATAGAGTTCCACGGACAAGATGCTCAAGTCACTGAAAGACTTCGCGCAGAATTCTTTAAACTAAAATGTTGTTCAATGGATAAAAGAGATTTGGAGAAGCATTACAAAAAGATGACTCAACGATTCTACTAAATAGGTAGAATTGATGATCCAGACCTAAAACAGGCTTTCCTCTCTTCCATAGGAAAAGAAACCTTCAGACTTCTCTTAGGAACAAGAGGAACCCTAGCTGATGCTACGATTGGAGAAATCTATCAACTAGTTCTAAAGGCATTGGAAAAGATGTGCTCCCAGCACAAATTTATCAAAGAATTCATGAAACAATCCAAGAAGCTTGGAAAGGTTTGCAGCCAAAAGGACCTACGAATCACAACAAAAGGAAAAAGGAAACACAACAAAAGGTTTAAAACCTTTAGGACCTTTAAATCCTCGAACGAAAAAGGATGCCGCTGATTCAAGTTTCTAAGGAGGAAACACTCTTTCAGGAAGAAGTCTAACAGATGTTTCATCTGTGGTTAAAAAGGACATTATGCCAAGAAATGCCCAAAAGGGAAAACTGCCAAACTATCTCCCACATTCAACAAACAACGGGCATATCTCTCGAAGAGAATGATCTAGAATCCATCTTCTCTACTGATGACGAGATCAATCCAGAATCCCTCTGTGCATTCGAACAACAGAAGGCCCAGATGAATTCTACCACATGGCAGCAATCAATACAATACAACCATCGCCAATCATCTCCATGCAGATCCTCTCTACAAAGTATGCTCGGCCAGTCAAAGTAGCAGCCTTCTTCGACACAGGAGCATCATACACCATGATGAACCCTTATGTTCTCCCTCTAGAATATTAGAGGAAAGAAAAACAATTCTTCCACGCTGCAAATGGAAGCATCTTCTGTACAGAGCTCATCAGTAAACCAATCAAATTATAGTTCTTCCCAGGATGCTCTATCATTCATAGAGTAATTGGTTCAAAATTACCAGGGAAAGATCTAATTATTGGTTTTGATGTCTACACCAAGAAAAAGGGTGCGAATCCTTCCTTGTGGCCTTGGTTACAAACAACATTTTGCCACATGGGAATTCATACCAAACTATTTTCTCATGCCTCCTGGTCCATTCTCCAAGGTTAGACAATGACTCATAGAAAATTCTTGTGCCGCAAGTCATGCCGAATTCGTCCAGAAATGTGAACGCCCTCTTTGGAAAAATCATCAGTTCTTCATCAGTTTACCATTTAAGCTCAATGAAGATGTTAACCCTACCAAGGAAAGCCACCCAAGCATGAACCCAAAGCATCAGAAAATGGCAACTGAGGAATGCAAAGAACTACAACAACAAGGATTAATCGAAACAACCACCTCTTCATGGGCATGCCATGCTTTCTACGTCAATAAGAGATCAGAACATGCTCGAGGAAAACAGAGGCTGGTCATCAATTACAAGCCCCTGAATGAATTTTTGGCAGATGATAAATTCCCCCTACCAAATAAAAATTCACTATTTGCAAGTATGTAAAAGGCTCAAATATTTTCAAAATTCGATCTAAAGGTCGGATTTTGGCAGTTGGGTATCAAAGAAGAAGATAGGCCCAAAATGGTCTTCTGCATTCCAAATCATCACTATCAATGGACCATCCTTCCCTTTGGTCTCAAAATAGCCCCATCACTATTCCAAAAGGCCATGACTAAAATCTATGGCTCTATTCTAGATAAGGTCCTAATCTACATTGATGACATATTGCTCTTCTCACAAGATGAACAAGCCCATCAAAATCTTCTGGCCCAGTTCATTTCTCTCACAGAAGCCCATGGGGTCATGCTATCCGAAAAGAAGATGATCATTGGACAAGCCCAAATTGACTTTCTGGGGATGAAGCTTATTAAAGGCCAATATGAAGTCCAACCGCACATAGCCCAAGAGTTGTTAAAGTTTCCCGAAAAGGACTTCACAAAGGTCCAAATTCAACAGTTCCTAGGAATTGTAAACTATTTACGAGATTTTGTACTGCGACTTTCGGAAATGACAAGACCACTCAGCGACATGCTTAAAAAGAAAACTCTACCATGGTCACAAGAGCAAACTATAGCAGTCAAAAAGCTAAAGGAGATAATGTAGACACTACCACCTCTGCAGATTCCTTCTAATGGGAAAAGAATCCTGCAAACAGACGCTAGAGATCGGTATTGGGGGGCGGTCCTACTTGAACAAGACAAGACAGGGAAAAGAAAAATATGTGGATACAAGAGTGGCCACTTCAAAGACTCTCAACCCCATTATCATTCTACCCTTAAAGAATTATTGGCGATAAAGATGGGTATTACAAAATTTGAATTCCATCTGATAGGACATCATTTCTTGGTAGAAACAGACTTTGCCGCGTCAAAAGGAATGAATGGTGTAAAAAAAGAGCAAAACAACTAATGCCCAACTTTTGAGATTGGCAGTTTGGTTTGACAACTACTCTTTTGATATTAAACACATTCAAGGCAAAGACAATACTGTGGCTAATTTCTTATCCAGATCATCCCCTGCTATAAATCTAGCCTCAGGATACTCACCAAGAACCATCCCCATTGTCATCCAAAAATAATCACATACCATCCCAATCATATTCATGATGGCCTCTTCCTCTTCTGTCACACACAACCAATCTTTTCCCCGAGATGCAAAGAATATCCTTTTAAAAACATACAACAAATCAGCTAGAGAAAGAGCAACCCACAGAGTAATCTTTATCCAGAGTTTTATGATCTCCAAACTTGGACCTTCTATACAAAATGACTTTGAAATACATCCAAAGTATCCATTTTTCCAAATCCTACCTCTTCGAGATGCTATCTTCACATCAAAATTGGTAGCTCACTTTTTCTGGTACTTGGCCAGTGTTTTTACCATAGCTGTCGAAGTACAAACTATGGCCTTTCACACATCCATAAAATCCTTCTTGGACCAAGAAAGGTTCGAACCAGCCTACCAAGTCCAAATGGATATTATGTCCTGGTCGCCCCATTGGAAAAATGGAAAAGGGTCATATCAGCGGACTGAAAAAAGGTCCAAAATAATAGGCCTACTTTTATCTACCCACCAAGCCCAAATGTTGCTAGCCTAATGAACTGTTATACTGTTCTCTTTCTTAGTCTTAATGCCAAGCTTGATGAAGAACAGAATATAGTTACTAATCCAACATTTGAAGTCTATGGGTCAAAAGAAGAGCCATTATGTGGTCTTGGGGCCAAGAATACATCGACATCCAAAAGAGTCTGTTTGAGAAAAATTAGATTATACCTCCTGAATTATGGCCCAAGCCAGAAGAAGATGCTCCTTGGAAAACATTCCCTTTTGACTATACTCGCAAAATAACAAGGGTCCTTGAAGCCTTCCATATCTAAAAAAATGAAACAGATCCGACTACCAAACTCGAAGAAACATTAGAGCAAAAATATCCGTCACTGTACAAATTGACCGATACTGAAGGGGTAATTTTGCGAAAAAATGATTACTTCGAAGATTCACAAAACCCATATGCTGACACTGCAGATATGCAAGACCCTTATTTCTTCCATTACACAGGAGATGAATGGAACATGATGTATATAGAATACGACGCTTAACCTCTAGCTGGCAGTGATCAGGATGAAGAACCGATAGGATGGAACCCACTTCATGAAGACCCAACATATGACTCTGACTACGAAGTCAACCATGAAACAATATTTAAATAATTATTGTGTATTTCAGCCACAAGCTTTTGTTGTTTAGCCTTTTACTTTTGTCGGGGAATCTTATCCCTTATCTTTATGCTTTTGTCTTTGTCGGGAAATCCTATCCCTTATCTTGTCTAGGGAACTTTATCCCTTATCCTATCCCAACTATGGTCGATTTTAACTAGGACAGGTTAAGTTTGGTTAAGTTTGCTGGAATACATGACTATATAAGGCCATCATCCCTCTTTGTGTAAGTCAGAAAATTACGAAGCAATAAAATATCAGAGTGTTTATTGTAAAAAATGTTCTTCTAAATCCTTCCTTAAGAGATTTCTGAAATAGAGATAGCATGCAATATGGATCATATATGAAGGCAACTACTGTTATAAGTTTTTAGATTAGCATTCGAGTTAATTAATCTAGCAATATATTTATAGTAGATTCGCGTGAGAAATTGTTGGGTTTATATAATATACATATATATATATATATATATATGATATTGATAGACTATAGCTTATAGCTGTCAAACTAGTAACCAAATAACAATACAGTAGAGAACTAACTGAAAGAATGCATGAAAATGCTCAAAATGTTGTATTAATCACTAGGAATTCGAGAGCCTAGCCTCACCCGAAAGGGTTACACCTTACTACTTTCTTCACACCTCTTACAGCCAAAACACTCCCTTATATCCCTATCCCTATCCCTGCCGCACAGCCAAACTCAACTCATAAAACTAACTCCTAACCAATTCCCCCAAAATTATCAGCTGCTACTAGACTATCTTAAGCCTTCCTATTCCTTCTCGCGTACACATACGTAACTGGTGGTCTATCAGATATAATGCATTAATTATTTATTTATTTAGCACTACATGCAAGAATCATGAGTTTTCGCTAATTCTCTTGATAGTTTTGTAGATATTGGTTTTGTGTTCTACTTTATAAATATTTATAATATATATATATATGTTGGGATTGATTTGTAAACATTTATTTTCTTTAATTGAGATGATATTTGAACTTTTGATTAGATTTGTATATAAGTTCTGAGAGAAATGAAAAATGTATATGGGGAATAAAGAATTTTTTATCTTAAACAAAATGAATGCCTGCCACCTGTTTGACAAAATGGCTCACCTACTATGTCTCTACTCTAGAATCTTCCCCACCGCACTTACTAACATACGTGGCTGCAAAGTATACTAGATTGCTTCCAAGCCTTAAATGTCCAATGGAAAAGACATTCTACCGAAGTTCTGTCTAAGTCACCAACTTACCGTTCCTCTAATCTCTACTCCTCCACTTAGCTATAATGGTAAATATTTTTCTGTCTCTTTTCTTTTTTGTGGGGACTGATTTTAATTCCATTTTATCGCTCTCTGTATTTTGATATTGCTCGAGATCTATTGTGATAATATTGTTGCTGCATATCTTGGCTAAAAGGACATTTGATTCAAGATATCTTGGTCCAATTTTCTTAATTATTATTTATTGTAGAATTAACATCTATGTTCATTAATTATGTACTCTGCTTGGCTTAATTATTGATACGAGTTTTTTTTTAAATATGTCTTTGTTATGATCATTCCTAGTGGCTTTATTGGGGATGGTTAATACTCGTTGAAACAACTTATGAAGCTACTGCAATATTTTTGTAAATTAATTTATTTTCCTGTCCTTTTGCTCTAAATTCTAATGCTCTGTGCATAACCTTTAATATTATTAAATGTTTAAGAGTTATAATCTATGCACATTGATAGGTTGGAGTTTATTATGATGCCCTAAGGGGTTATTATTATGTCATGGTAAATTTTTATTGCTAGTCAATGTCTTATTGTTTTAAATCACTATGTTGGTCATGATATGGTTCAGTATCACTATCTGATTTATTTTATCGTTTGTCTGAGAGATGAACAGGTACAAAAAATAGAAGATAAAGAAAGTCATTTGACTATAATCTATTCGGATCCTTTTAAAGCTCTAGGAAAATGAAGTATTGAAGTTCAAGTAATTCTAGCAGCCCAAAATCATGTCTTGCAAATGGAGGGTGTCCAAACTGAACAAATAGTAACTTGAGCAATGACTTGTCAATCCTATCTGGGTGAATTCCATCACTGTGTTTGTCTTTGGTAGTTGTACCAAACCTTTATTTGGGTTTGTACGATACCTTGTATTGTATTTTAGTATCTTGAATTTTTGCTTCTCTTTGGTAGTAGTACTCTGCCCTTCATTTAAGCTTGCATGATATCTTGTATCGTATTTAGTACCTTGATTTTTTTTTGTTGGAAAATGTAGAGAATGGATCTCTTGTAAATTTTACTTGGAACATATTTTTGCATATAAATACTTAACTATATTTTTGTTTTTTCTAAATGTTTTGAATTAATTATAGTCACGTGGTTTCCAAATGATAGTACTATAATAGGTAAATGTTAAAAATAGAAACAAAAAAGGCTTTGTAAAAGCCACGGTATAAGATTGTACAATGTTTAAAAAATGCCATTAGAAGCATTAGTCATAACATTTTGAAACTCAATTGGAACTTTTATATAAAATGTCCTGACATCTTATTATTATAATTATAAATTGCTATAGTTTTAGTTTCTATAGCAGTCTCACATCATATTTTGAAAACGTTATGAAATTGTTGAGACTTTTAATAACATGGGATGACATAGCGTTAGATTTAACGCTATCTATGTTGAATGATAGTGTTTCTAAAATGCTATTGAAATGTCTTTCTCTTGTAGTGTCACTTAGTGTCTTTCTATGATAATGGAAGAAGATCTTGCCATCCAAAGACAAAGAGAGACTCAACATGGTTCACAAAAAAACATGTGAATGACTCATATCTATACTACTAATGAATGAGCCATTTAATGTGGTGGTTCTGCTATTTTGTGGCCATTCATGTTACATTAAATATTTTTCTTTTTACACGTTTTGGTTTACGGGGTGTCATTTCATCCATACATTAAAGGAACAAACATTAATGTTATTCCATGTTTATAATTTGTTAATTAATAAACTCTATTGACGGTGAAAACTCATCAACAAGATTGATTCGGAAAACTTGTAAGTTTATAAGAAAAAGAAGAACTTAAAATAACGTGGAGTAAAGTTGTAGAGTAAAAATGGAGATAAAATGCTTTTATTGCTTTGAAGTCTCAGCTTACAAATGAATTTTTCGACCCTTTTTCTGGAGGGGTGAAGATCTATTTATAGTGGAGCTCTAATGGCACTTGATACAAGGTGGTCAATGAGGAAAAAATGGTACATGGGTACACTGTTAAGGTAGTGCTGCAACTCGTGGTGGAGTAGAGGGGTTTGGTGTCGATGTTGGTACATGATCAGAGGCATTCAGGTCATGGCAACACTTTTTGTACTAATTCGCATTACCACTACTTGTCTGATACAAATGTTAAAGGCATGCTAGAGGAGGTTGTGCCATGTGCCATTCTTGTACTACCACTATGTAACGCCCTGGATAGCCAAGACCGTTACACTGTCTGTTTATAAAGTGCCAAACTTGCTAACCATGTCATTTAAATAAAATCATGTTATTGAAACTATTAAGGAACTAGGGCTGAAAGCATTTTGGTTTCAAAAGCCACATTTTCATTAAAAAAACATTGTTTATTTACACGGGATCCCAAAAATATCAGTTTAAAGGCCGTTTACAAAAGTTACAAGGTTCAAATACATTAACCAGCCATACTAAGGCAAAATGAGCAGTTAGGTAGATCCCTGTCCTGTCTCACTCCTCGACCATGGTGATCGAACAACTGGCTATCTACATTTCACCTCGGAGCTCTCCACCTCAGGCTTGGTCCAGCTTGCCCTTGCGTTTACCTGCACCACGTAGCACCCGTGAGCCAAGACCCAGCAAGAAAACACAACAACAACAGAGCATGAACAATTAACAGACAAGTCAACATATCACATTGCATCACATATACTCAGATATATCATCAGTCAGTATAATCAAGTATTCCACATACTAGGCATTTCAGTTCATAATATTCACAATTCACAAACGATAACCAGGGCTAGCGCCCTCAGGCCGCTCCCTCCGTTATCCCGTTGTTCTTGGCTCCCAGTGGCCAATTCGCGCCCTGTGCGCTAAAATCATGTACGACACTCTTGGACCGCTTTTACATGTCCCATGGCATAATACCAACGTTGACACGATATGTAACGCCCTACTTCCTTAGAGCCGTTACTTAGTGAGTTTTAAGACAAATCAGTGTGCAAAGATCCCGCTAACCGAGGTTTTGAAACGAAAGTGTGACTAATTAAAAGTTAAGGCTGTAATATTAGAAAAATGCGTTGTTTCAATAAAACTCATAATATTAAACATTGGGATCCCAAAATAAGGTTTGAAAACTATTTACATCAAAAAAATGAGTTCACAGTTGATAAATCATAAAAATCATAGATTATTACAGCCATTTTCAAATAAACCCCCAACCAAAGCAGTCGGGCAGGCCAAACATGTACGCGTCGCTTCACGCTCTCCGTACTCATGGTTGGTTGACTCAGTCATTGCCCTTACCTGCAACACAGAGCACCCGTGAGCCGAAGCCCAGCAAGAAAACTCATGCAGAACATAACATATGCAATGTATACAGTTTATCATAACAGATAATCCACAATAAACAAGTCAATCATTAGACTAAGCAAACACGGCCATGCCGCCCCAGGACCCTTACCAAAGCCCTGGGGTATCGGTTCTCACCGCGAGGATAACTCATGTATCCCTTGGGTCCCACCCTGAATATAGCATCCCATGTGCTAGGTGTTACTTTCGGCCCACGGCCGCCCCGGCCTACGCCGTACTCGGCCCACGGCCGCCCCGGCTTACGCCGTACTCGGCCCACGGCCGCCCCGGCTTACGCCGTACTCGGCCCACGGCCGCCCCGGCTTACGCCGTACATTTCATCATAATCACATATATAGTACATTCGAAATAAACATTCACACACATCACGGTTCATTTCAGGTTAAACATTTACACATAATACAATCCGGGGCCACGCCCTACAATCATCTCATCATGCAACATGCAATAAAGGGCCATGCCCGACCATCACACTACGGGCCCACGCCCTATCCTACGGGTGTTATAGTTTTCTTACCTGTATTTCGAGCCTCCTGATGCACTAAAGCTGCGAGCACGGTCCTCTAGCACGAGCCTCACCAACAACCTAGTCACAACACACAAGAAACATCCCTCAATACTAATCAACCCAAAACCACTTCCCGGGACCAATCCCGCACTCTCGGGACCTCTAAAACCTTAAAACAACACCCCGGAGACATCCCCCGAACTCCCGGAGCAAAGGCCTAAAATTGCCAAAAATGTGAACCTGAAATTTGCCTTGTGCCGCGGCACAACTTTCTTGTGCCGCGGCACACATCAGTCAGGGACTCCCTCGCCGCGGCACGAAAAACCCGTGTCGCGGCACGCCTTCGCAGACCCAGAATTCTGGGTTTTTCCCCTGCATTTTCTCCGAGCTAAAACCTCCCAAATCGTCCCAAACTCACACCCAAGCTCCAAAACCAACTCAAAACTCCAAATAGACCATACATCAACCCATAAACATCATAACCCAACTCAATAACACAATCACACTCAAAATCACCCATTTGATTCCAAATTTCAGAAAACTCAAACCCAAAGGCCAAAAACACAACCCAAGCTTGACAAACCTAAACCATGGCTTCAAAATCTTAAACCACAACAGAAAAGAAAACCCAAGGATGTTTAAAACTCTTACCTCAATCAAGAATCCAACCTTAAGCTTCCTTGGTTCATCCCCTTAGTCTTCAAGTTTCAGCTCCCTTCTTCTTCTTCATGCCCTAGCTTTTTCCCTCTCCTTCTTCTTCTCTTCAAATTATCAAAGCATCAAATGACCAAGCCCCAAACCGTGTACCCCTTAATACCCAGCTGCCATATATCCAATTCCCAGCCAAATGACCATTTTACCCCTCCTTGCCTATCCTTTCCCAACTAACCTCAAGGGCACTTAAGTCCTTTTACTTCTATTTCATTTCTACCATTTTCTATCTAGAACTTGTTACTCTAAGTAGTAACTAATGGTTACCCAGGTTACTCAATCACCAATAACCATTACCCGCTAAATCTCAATCTTAGCCATAAAATTCCCGAAGTACCCCTAGGCTCCTCCCGAGCCGGGTATAGAAATCCCGTTGTGACTCTTAAGTTAATTTGCTCTCTAGGACCGTCTCGGCACGTGCATCAAAATAATACCACCACACTCACGTGGTACAAATCACGGAATACAATTATCACATATATGCCCTCAGCGGCTAAAATTATAATTATGCCCTTCAAACACAATCAGGGCCTACATGCATACTAATACACATAGTCATGCATCTCAGATAAACAATTAGTCAAATAACATGCTTTAAATCATAACCATGCATTTAACTCATAAAATCACACATAAATCCCAACATGCCCTCCTGGCACACTAATCAAGGCCCTTAAGCCTTAATAGCGATTTTGGGTCGTTACAACTATCCCCTCCTCATAAAAATTTCGTCCTCGAAATTTATCCAAACACATCAGTCAGTAAACCCGCAACTCTGACCATAATTTCCAAGGCCCACCGCCTTTACTTTACTTTTCAACAACACTCTCACAAGAGTAACAATCTTGCCCCTCAAGATTTCGTCTAATAGCCATACTCTCAATAGCTTCTTGTTTACACCGCAACCCTGCAGAAACCTCAGGGTCTGCCTAGATTACAATGACCAATTCATCGTCTTATTCCTGATTCCAGAGATACTCAAAATTCGTCACCTCTACTAGGTGGGATCAATTGGTAGGCCCCGTTGGCCTAATCCTTGGTAAAACTTCAGAATCTTATGCTGAATTAAGAGTCAGAACTCTCCCTTCTTTCTCTGAACACCTTACAGATCCTCGTCTGTTAAAATGCAGAGACGCAACTCTTTCCTTCCGGAACTTTATTTCCTCAACACTTATCAATTTACAAGCTGTTAATCCTTTCAAATAGGCAGACGCTCCTGCCTTAAGAGTTCCAACAACCACTTGGCTTCTCTCTGAACCGATGCCAAATCGTAGTATTCACTACCCTTTGCCTCCTACCATGTCATATGTCGTGTTACTTTAACAAGACACCAGCAACCGCCACCACGACTAACTCATCAGGGATTACACTTCCCTTAATACTTCAAGTATTCGCCTACTCGGCGCTCAGTTCTTTAAGATATCCGATAAACTTTCAGACTGCCACCCCACTTGCAATCAACTGATAATTCCAGGTTCCCACTCTGTTCTTTTCGTTCTCTAAATCCATTCCAATAATTTAAAATATTATAGGGCCTCAATTCAATGTCATCGACGTTCTATCCTAAAACCAGTTCACTTGCCCCAACAACATTAACTCCCTCAACTGAGTTAAAACTCTTCATGTCCAAACAATTTACTCAGGGTCTAAAGTGGTCTATTCCCATGATACACTACCACATCACCTAACCCCTCAGGGTCCAAAGGAAAACGCTATTTTCCGGCACCCGCTCGACCCTCCCGGTACGACGTACCCTAGGAGGTGGAATGATATCCATTCAGAATTCTCGTTCATAAACCAAATCTAATTGGATCCTTCATCCATTCCTGGTACCCTACTGTACCACCATGACAGGGTCCTTCCCTGTTTCAACTCAAGTCAACACTTCGGATTCCATAGCTCAGTGACACTCACCAGCTAACCCTTACCTATTAACATCATGCCGATCTCAGTCGTTGCTTTGACCACCCCAATATAATCTATGGCGCTATTCCCCGACTGACACGCGCCTTACCGCTAGGAGTTCCGCCTCCAATTAAATTTCCCCTCGTCCAATCGAGACTCAAACACTGATCATCAGTCTGTTACTTTTCACCACAACTGGGCCTCAACGTTAACCTTCTTACTAATACCCAAAACTCAAGTACCTTATGCCATACACAACAGTCGACTTAACGTTCCAAGTGTATCAACCATGATCCATTCTGTCGCCTCCCGCAAGGTTCGATCCACCCTCGCGCCAACTGCGCCTGGGTGTGCACAATCCGTGATGCACTCCCACATTTCCATAACCCTACCATGGATCAGGTCTTTTATGAAATCGCTCTTTACTTAACCAAATCACACGCATACTCCCGCATTAGCAGATACTAAACAATCACACCTTGTCTTCTGAATTTCTTTCTGATTTGATACCAGTCAGTCCGTCTAACCTCGAGTTTACTGTTCCCCTCGCCTCTGATGTAGTTGTCTCCCGGAGATGCTCGTGCAGTAGATGACGCGCTTACCAGTCTTGTTATGCCTTCAATTCTTCGAACGTTCTTCATTAGCTTCTTTGCGGCTTTAGATCAATTCTTCTCTTACCTGTCCTTCCTCCTTGTAGCTCTAATCTTAGTACTCCTGACGACTCTCAACCAACAATCCGTAGAACCTTACCTGAGACTCTGCCTTCTGGGTACAAACTTCTTTCGCATAATCATTGCTCACCATTTCCGTCTGGGAGTAATCCACATGTACTGCTCGTGAGCTTGAAGGGACTTACCCATACCGTTCACGCATTCTCAGCCTAAAGAGCTTACCTGTGCTGATGTAGCTTGAACCATTCTAGAATCTTTGTTACCAACTCATCACTCCCAACCCGGTGCAGAATAGAAAATTTTCCGAAATGTCTCTATCCTTGGTTTCCAACTGGCAATAACCAGGTCGTAGATCAACTCTTGGAGACATCGTCCCCACTGGTACCCAACATTGTACTTTTCGTTCAAACCCGACGATGCCAACAATCCCCGTAGTATAACACACTGGCTACACCACGCTCAGATTCCTTCAATTGCTTCGATAGACTTTCTGTCGTCCAAAACCGTCTTTTACAACATTCCCTATACCAATCCTATCCGTAGTCTGACCTTGAAGTATTCCCTAAATCTTCCTTTGCATACCCACATAATTTTCCCACTGATCAGCTCCGTCTCCTTTACGTACTCCGGATGACATCCTCAACAATCCATCTGCCAGAGTTTCTAATTCCTTCTCAATAAGTATCACTGTCCTCAGCCTCTCGAATGGCACCATAGAGGCACCCTCTCTATGTCCATCACCCTCTCGGAGCATTCGAAACACCGAATCCTTCCAGTTCGCTACATGACCAAAGCATAAGCTCGTCAGATACATACTCACCCTTGAGGACTCGGCCTCGAACTTTGAATGTATCGCTGCACTCTGGTTCTCCGTTCCCTCACCATGGGAAATCCATCCCAACATCTCGAGTCATTCTACGTAGAAGTCATGCCCTCACCTGACCTCCTCTCAGGTGGCATCCTCTTCCTCATATGCATACCAATTAACCTCCTGGTTCCTGTCGCCATCTCGATATCTACCTTTTCAATCAGGCTTCTTTCAAATCTCAAATTAGGTGCCCAAGCACTGTCTGGGGTCCTTCTATCTCAACAATCGAGAATCCAACCTCGCTGCGTTCTATCAACAAAAGTACCGTCTTATCAGTCAGACTTTTCCCCTTTTTCTTGGCAATCCAAAAGCCACAACATTATCCGGGGTTCTTTCAACTTGATTATCACGAATCTATCTTCACTAATTCCATCAAAGGAAGCACCGCCCTTGCGGCTCTAGCACTCATGCTCTATACATCAACCATCAGTTCCTCAAACAATATGGCCCTCTCCGCCATCCACATGCAGACAAAAACTCTTTCCTCAAAGCAGCCCAAATGCCTTAGGCTATTTCAGATCTCATGCCCTTAAATGGGTCGCCACCAATCCCAGATACATCCATCTGTATAAATTTCCGAAATGAACTATCCAAATCACCAAACCCATTGATCTACGCTGTTGTTACCCCTAACAGTCCAAACCAGACTCACACATTTGCCCGTCTCCACGGTTCTAATCATGTCTTTAAAATCTCTTCTAACCATTCATCAACTAGGTTCTTTCCAACCCATTAAGCCAGTACCTCCGCCCGAGTACCAAATCCAGGCATCTCCCTGCCTTAATGTTTAACACAACCCTCTAATCAGGATCTCTCATCCTCTTAACCAAGGGTGGAATTAACTCTGCTCATCTATTGATAAATTCCTTGTCAACTCGAACTCTCCTCAAAACCCGAGGTTAACACCCTTTAAGCCTTTCATGTAATACCCTTATCTGTCCATACCTCACAGTAGACCAACACTGGCCACCTTACTGTTAAAACATCGAAATCAGCTATTTCCCCAGAGAAATCTGCTGCTCTTCTATCCCGTCTCAACTAACAACTCCACAGCTACCCACACACTAGTGACCCTCTGCTGCTACACTCAGGGGTAACTGGAGATTTCAACTCCAACTTATATCTAAAACCCCCTTTTCAACACAATATCAGGTCCCCAAACCCTTCTAGGAACCAACAACACAATTCCACCTGTCAAAACTGACCCAACACCTGAACTCTGGGGTTCCTACTCTGAACCAAACCACCACTAGGTCCAAATATCCACAGGTATAATGCACACACAAGCATATACTAGGTCAAGTCCACAATGATATACATATGAATTTAATTCAGAAAACTAACCACATACGCTCAATATGCGAACCATTATGCCAATTTTCATCCACATGCATAATAATGTTATTCAGCACACATTGATCTCAACATGAAACAGTCAAGGGCCAGGCCCTATCAGTATCTCATGCATATGTCATCTCATTCCTCATGCTCCATATAAATAAGCAGGCAAACAGGGCATTCAAACATATATTCAAACATGTCAATCATTCATACCAACCAACCCTGAGTCGAGCTTGTCACTGACAGCGAGCGTACATGTTCGGTCGATCACCAGAACCAATAAACCTTGGCTCGCTCTGATACCAAGTTGTAACGCCCTACTTCCTTAGAGCCGTTACTTAGTGAGTTTTAAGACAAATCAGTGTGCAAAGATCCCGCTAACCGAGGTTTTGAAACGAAAGTGTGACTAATTAAAAGTTAAGGCTGTAATATTAGAAAAATGCGTTGTTTCAATAAAACTCATAATATTAAACATTGGGATCCCAAAATAAGGTTTGAAAACTATTTACATCAAAAAAATGAGTTCACAGTTGATAAATCATAAAAATCATAGATTATTACAGCCATTTTCAAATAAACCCCCAACCAAAGCAATCGGGCAGGCCAAACATGTACGCGTCGCTTCACGCTCTCCGTACTCATGGTTGGTTGACTCAGTCATTGCCCTTACCTGCAACACAGAGCACCCGTGAGCCGAAGCCCAGCAAGAAAACTCATGCAGAACATAACATATGCAATGTATACAGTTTATCATAACAGATAATCCACAATAAACAAGTCAATCATTAGACTAAGCAAACACGGCCATGCCGCCCCAGGACCCTTACCAAAGCCCTGGGGTATCGGTTCTCACCGCGAGGATAACTCATGTATCCCTTGGGTCCCACCCTGAATATAGCATCCCATGTGCTAGGTGTTACTTTCGGCCCACGGCCGCCCCGGCCTACGCCGTACTCGGCCCACGGCCGCCCCGGCTTACGCCGTACTCGGCCCACGGCCGCCCCGGCTTACGCCGTACTCGGCCCACGGCCGCCCCGGCTTACGCCGTACATTTCATCATAATCACATATATAGTACATTCGAAATAAACATTCACACACATCACGGTTCATTTCAGGTTAAACATTTACACATAATACAATCCGGGGCCACGCCCTACAATCATCTCATCATGCAACATGCAATAAAGGGCCATGCCCGACCATCACACTACGGGCCCACGCCCTATCCTACGGGTGTTATAGTTTTCTTACCTGTATTTCGAGCCTCCTGATGCACTAAAGCTGCGAGCACGGTCCTCTAGCACGAGCCTCACCAACAACCTAGTCACAACACACAAGAAACATCCCTCAATACTAATCAACCCAAAACCACTTCCCGGGACCAATCCCGCACTCTCGGGACCTCTAAAACCTTAAAACAACACCCCGGAGACATCCCCCGAACTCCCGGAGCAAAGGCCTAAAATTGCCAAAAATGTGAACCTGAAATTTGCCTTGTGCCGCGGCACAACTTTCTTGTGCCGCGGCACACATCAGTCAGGGACTCCCTCGCCGCGGCACGAAAAACCCGTGTCGCGGCACGCCTTCGCAGACCCAGAATTCTGGGTTTTTCCCCTGCATTTTCTCCGAGCTAAAACCTCCCAAATCGTCCCAAACTCACACCCAAGCTCCAAAACCAACTCAAAACTCCAAATAGACCATACATCAACCCATAAACATCATAACCCAACTCAATAACACAATCACACTCAAAATCACCCATTTGATTCCAAATTTCAGAAAACTCAAACCCAAAGGCCAAAAACACAACCCAAGCTTGACAAACCTAAACCATGGCTTCAAAATCTTAAACCACAACAGAAAAGAAAACCCAAGGATGTTTAAAACTCTTACCTCAATCAAGAATCCAACCTTAAGCTTCCTTGGTTCATCCCCTTAGTCTTCAAGTTTCAGCTCCCTTCTTCTTCTTCATGCCCTAGCTTTTTCCCTCTCCTTCTTCTTCTCTTCAAATTATCAAAGCATCAAATGACCAAGCCCCAAACCGTGTACCCCTTAATACCCAGCTGCCATATATCCAATTCCCAGCCAAATGACCATTTTACCCCTCCTTGCCTATCCTTTCCCAACTAACCTCAAGGGCACTTAAGTCCTTTTACTTCTATTTCATTTCTACCATTTTCTATCTAGAACTTGTTACTCTAAGTAGTAACTAATGGTTACCCAGGTTACTCAATCACCAATAACCATTACCCGCTAAATCTCAATCTTAGCCATAAAATTCCCGAAGTACCCCTAGGCTCCTCCCGAGCCGGGTATAGAAATCCCGTTGTGACTCTTAAGTTAATTTGCTCTCTAGGACCGTCTCGGCACGTGCATCAAAATAATACCACCACACTCACGTGGTACAAATCACGGAATACAATTATCACATATATGCCCTCAGCGGCTAAAATTATAATTATGCCCTTCAAACACAATCAGGGCCTACATGCATACTAATACACATAGTCATGCATCTCAGATAAACAATTAGTCAAATAACATGCTTTAAATCATAACCATGCATTTAACTCATAAAATCACACATAAATCCCAACATGCCCTCCTGGCACACTAATCAAGGCCCTTAAGCCTTAATAGCGATTTTGGGTCGTTACACGATATATCTTTCGGGAGCACTTAGTCCCATCACAATCATACAACCGGATGCAGTTTTCTTACCTTTCAATTCACTAGTTCCCGATGCCTCGAAGCCGCGAGCACAGTCCTCTACCTCGAGCCTCTCCAAAGACCTAATCACAACACAAATGAAACTTCCTTTGTCACTAATCAATCCAAAACTATTTCTCGGAACCAATCCCACACTCTCGGAACCCCTAAATCCCTAAAACAATGCACTGAAGGCATCCCCCGAACCCCCCGGAGCAAAGGCTCAAAATTGCAAATTCCCATGTCCTGAAATTGGCCTAGCGCCGCGGCGCTGCCCTATAAGGCCGCGGCGCCCAACAAGTCAGAGAACCCACATCGCCCAGAAACAGCCTTGCGCCGCGGCGCTCCTTCGCGAGCCCAGAATTCTGGGTTTTTCCCATGCGTTTTCCCGAACCCAAATCACTCCAAATCACCCCAAACTTATACCTAAGCCCCAAAACCAACTCAAAACCCCAAATAAACCTTTCAACGACCTACAAACATCATAATCTAGCTCAGTTATACAACCATTCACAGAATTCACACTTAAATTTCAGACTCAAACACTTAAACCAAAACTTGAGAAAAGTACAAACCAAACCTCTAAATCCCTAAATCATAACAGCTACAAGATTACAAACATGTTTAATACCCTTACCTCAATCAGAAATTCAACTTGAGCTTCCTCTAATCCAAGCTTTAAACTGAGTTTCCCCTTGACAAACTAGCTGAGTTTTTCATGCAAAACAAGCCATGGCTATCTTTTAATTCCTTCCAAAATCAATTCAGAACTTAACAAAACAGGGACCAAATCCTTACCTCAGTATAAACCTTGATATGTGCTTGATTCCACACCCTCAAGCCCTTTACTAGCCTCAAAGAACACAGCTCAACTCCTCTTCCACTTTGCCTTCTAGGTTCTTGATTCTCCCTTTCCTTCTTGATCTTTCTAGCCTTCCAAGTCTTAATTTCAGTTATACTTAGCATAAAAGAATCGTATATATCCTTTTCCCTCAGCCAAAACCATCTATACCACTGCCAAAAGACCACTCTATCCCTCCATAAATATCCCTTTTTAACTAAACCTCAAGGGCACACTTGTCTTTTACTTACTTTACAGTTCTACCACTTTTCCAACAAAACCTGTTACTCTCTATGGTTACTAACAGCTACACAAGTTACCAAATCACCAGTTACCATTATCTAGCTTTCTAGGACCGTCTCGGCACGTGCATCACATTGATATCACCACACCCACGTGGTACGAATCACATAGCATAATTACCACATAACATAATACACATAGTCATATAACATGCTTAAAATCATAATCATGCATCTTAATCATTAAAACCACACATAATTCCCATTATGCCCTCCAGGCACACTAATCAAGGCCCTTAAGCCTTATTAGTGAATTTGGGTCGTTACACACTACTTGGAGGAGGTTGTGCCATGTACCATGCTTGTACTGCCACTAATTGTCTAGCGTGGACACTATATCATTGCTTTGTCTTCTTTTGGTTGATACGTACATTTCGTACCTGTACCTGCACCTCAAGCCATATGGATGATCTCACCTTTCTAAGATACCCTTTTCCCACAAGCTCATTTAAGTGTGGAAATCCTTATAGGTTATCATGAATGGCATGCTTAAGTCATTTTCACCATTTTTTACTTCCTACCTAATCATTGTGGGGTCTTCCCTAGTTCTCATCGTAAATAATGTTCAAGAGGTTCTCGACTTCACACCTTGGAGGAACCACTGGCAAGGATGTGCCCCGTTCGTGGCGCTTACCTCAAGAAGGGAGATAAGGCCTCTTGAACGAGGCTTGTGGTGCATGTGGCGAGACACAGTGACTTGTGCATGTGCCTAGGGGTGGGACGAGGCACCTCGCATGGGTCACTAGGTTGGCGAGGCAGTGCCTCACATTGGCACTCGGGAGGCAAGACAGGCACCTTGCGCACATGCCGAGGGCAAGACGGGGCATCTCGCACAGGTCCCTGGGAGGGTGAGGCATCACCTCACGTGGCGCTCTTGAGGCGAGACATGGCACCTTGCGTGCAAACCTGGGGTTGAGACGGGGAATCTCGCTCGGGTCACTAGGCTGGCAAGGCATCGCCTTGTGTGGGTGCTTAGAGGGAGACACATGGCACCTCGCGCGTAAGCCTAGGGGTGAGACGGAGCATCTCGTGCAGGTCACTGGGATGGTGAGGCAATGCCTCGCATGTGCACTCGGGGGGCGAGACATGGCACCTCGCACCCATGCCTGGGGGTGAGACAGGGTGTCTTGCATAGTTCACTAGGTTGGCCAGCCAGCGCCTTGTGTCACCTTTTACTCGTTGTTGGGTATGGTGCCGAGGCCATTTGTGAGCTATAATTTTTTGCATCCACACTTTCCCCCGAGTCTATGAGAGGGTCTTTTCGCGCTCTGGTAGACTTCACGATATGGTGTGTTCAAGGCACACGTGGTGTTAGTGTGCTTCTTTGTTTTTCAAGTGTGAAGAAACACACTTTGTATGTAGTGATCCTCATGACTTCTTGAGAATGAATGTGAGCCTATCATTCCACTTCGCGAATCCCAAGGTGAGTGTAAGGCTTCATTTCTGACCATGAATCGAATATTGAATCCAAGAGCTAGGATGGGTTTGGATTTTCGATAAATAGGCATTCTTTTTTAAAGCCTTTTTTATACCATCATCTTCCTTAGCTTAGTGGAACATGGGTGTTTAGATTTCTGATAGGTTGGAGGTTCTATCCTTCACAACATCATTCTACCTATGCATTTTTTTACAATATATATACATATAAATATCCACATATCTGAATGAGGTACTAACAATTGTCTATTTTTCTTCTTATGTGTTTAGGTGTTGGGTGTGTTGTACCAAAGTAGCTATGGTGCATGCATGTGCTTTGGTGCGAGCTACTTTGATAGCATTCCTGGCGAGTAGGTATTTTGGTGCGAGGTACTTTGGTAGCGACGATGGTGAGCATCTCCAACAATCACAAGCTTCCACCAATGGTTCCTCATCTGCTCGAGGTATTCCCTTATTCTTTCTTTTAGCATTCTTATGCTTGGTGGGCTCAAGTTACCATTCGAGAGTGGTGTTGTTTTAGCCTTGGTACCCCCCCCCCCCCCCCCCCCCGCTCATGTGAAGCTCTGTGCTAGCGTCCATTACTATGTACACTTCACGCACAAACTACCTCACCTCATCGTTGGCCCACCTTTTACACGTAAGTGTCTCTGGGTTTTGAACCCATTCTTTTGTATCTTGTAGCACATCATATACTCCACACACGTTTGCACTCGTATTCTTCATGAGACGTCATTCGATGACATTCAACGGGTCATCTAGCATACCTCATTGGAAGGAAGGCTCGTATGTATCACCTAGACTGGTTAGCTGACCTTAGGCTAAATATATGGATTGTCAAAAGCGAGATAGACTCTGTCTTGAGAGGTGAAGGGATCACTTCCTCCTGCGACTCCGATGACTACATAACCAGTCTTAGAGTGAGCCTTCTTGACTTACAAATGGAGTTAGCGTTTATGGACGAGAACCTTCCGCCAGAGCCATCACCTTCAAATTCTCCTTTTAATGAGAAGTCTTCTCATAGATATTTTGATGCTAACCTTGGTTCTCCTCAGCCATTGTCTATTGTGTGTCCGTATTTAATGCCTCCACCTTCAATATTTAGGTGGAAAACTCTCATTGGAAGAAAGCAGCGGGGATATAAATGTAAGGTAAAATGCCCTATATTGATGTCGCCCTTTTCTTTTGCTCTTACAGATATGTCGAAGAGATTTTGTTGAAATGTGGCACCCAAGAAGCCAGATTCTAGCCCTCTGCTAGTAGGCTCCCTTGTTTCCCACGTGTCAGAGAATAAGTTGATGGCACTGATGGAGAACTACAAGATCAATGGCGAGTTCCAATGTTACGTGCCTATTTCTAGGTGTCGAGCTCACGAGCCCCATGGCTCTATGGCGTTCAGTGAGCACATCCTGAAGGCAGGAGGCACTATTCCTATCCACCCATTTTTCATCCTCATACTCAAGTACTTTGGCCTCGCTCTGCTTAAGTTGGCGCTAAATAGATGGTTGACCCTCAGTTTCCTATACATGGCGTTTATGAAATGTGTGGGTCGCTCCCCCAATGTGAGGGAAGTGCATTTCATGTACAACCTCATGCCGACTCCCAAGTCGGAGGGTTTTTATTTTGTATAGAAGGCCAATACTCAAGTCCCGCTGATTGAGGGCGACATCTCCAATTCTGGATCATGGAAATAGGACTTCTTTGTCAAAGACCTTCCCTCATGTTGTGAGTGTTGTGGCACTTCTCTGAGTAAGCATCATAATATTTCTCTTTTATTTCTTTTTCGCTATTATTAATGTTGTTGTTGGGCTAACAAGTGAGCTGGTGGTTCAGGGGACCTCAATCCTCCCAAAATATTTGCTCAAAAACTTCATTGCATTGAGACCTTGCCTAGTGCAGACGGTACAGAGAAGATGGGTGCTTACCTTTTTACTACAACAAATATCAATACCTATGGTCTTTCTATCATCTCTAATCCTAATTTACTATGGCATATTACGGATCGAAAGAAAAAGTCCACTCTGATGGAGCCAGATTCCTCTAATAAAGATGATGACTAGGTTCATCATGAGCCCTCTCCTAAGTCAAAGCGACTGGCCCGTGTGTCTTGCTCTTCCAGGGGTGGGGGCCTCTCGCTTCTGAGGACCTAGATATGACTTCTCATTCACGAGCTCCGCCTTCCAATCCATGACTCTTTGTCTCACCCTCTTATGATGAGTTTGATGTCGCTCCTAGCAACCTCCCTTATCAAGGCACTTTTGGAGGCCCTCCACCTTGTACGTCAGTGCCTCTACCCTGATCGGCCAATGGTTCATCTATCCCCACGTATCTAGATGTCCCAGGATCTAAAGAGGTGTCGTGGGTAACTTATTGGACAACTTTTTTTGTGGAGGGGTATGCTCAATCTGCCGAGGATATTTTAGAGGGAGAACGGAGGGCTCTTCCAAGCTTTAATATGATGGAGCTTGGAGACACGCTCTTGCACTCTGCTACCTGGGTATGTTTTGTGGGGGTGTGTCGCATGTGAGTCCTTACATATATGATTTCATACATTTTGACCTCTTTTTTTTTGTGCATTCGGTGTTTTCTATAGATTTCTTTTATGGCCCAATGCCTGGTATCCTTAGCAAAATAATTATCCTAGGCTAGGGCTGAGAAAGACTGGCTCGTCGCTCAGATTCATGAGCTTCAGAGCCAGCTTGTCAAGGTCACACTCAAGATGGAGGCGTCCTTAGCAAAGGTTTCCTCTTCATCCAAGGGTAAGAAGACGGCAGAGGCGGAGGTGAAGGCTCTGATGCTGCAAGAGAAGATTAGTTCTCTCGATTCAAAATTAGCAATGATCGAATACAAGTCAGTGGAACGCAATCTGTACGAGGTGTGGAAGCAGAATCCAGGCTTTGACTTTTTCTCTTCTGGCGATCATGTTCTTGCTAAGGATGCTTAATGGAATGCTCGTGGAGGGAGACCATGAAGTTTTCTCTTGTCTTATTTTTTTCTCCCTTTCATTGGAAGCTTCTATCTGCTTATTTCGATTTGATTGTAATGCTACTTATTTATTGTACCTGTGAGGTTTCTCCATGCCATTCGCTTTTGGTGAGGAACTTTGGCAAGTACTTCCATGCTCCATGTTTATTTTGTGACAATACATTTTTATGCCCTTTCATCCATGTGGGCTTTTTTTGTGCACTTCTTTATTATGTGTGGAACTTGTATGTCTAAGGTTCTTTACAGTTCACTTTCATGTGTGCAACTTTTATGTTTAGGATCCTTGTTTATTTTTGTAGTGACTGTGAATATGTATTGGCCTTCTGAGCCTTTATCATCTTCCTTTGGTATTGTGTAAGGGACTTTGATAAGTCTCTCTTTTATGAACAATTCCTTATGTCTTCTTTGGCCTGATGATGATATTCTTTTTGGTGCACCTTGACTATATTTTCTTTTCTAAGGACATATTAACCCTTTGGGTTTTTGGTGTCCTCTTATAATCTTTGCGCGCGCTTGTTATTTTGAGAAGCGTCTTTCTTGTCATTATGAATAGTGCTATTCTTACTAGGATCTTCTTTGAGACTCATTTTGGCTAGTCTACTTTGGTCATTCTAAACTTATATTAAGGACCTTTTGTGGGGTTCTTTTTTATTTTTTGTGGGGGTCCTTGGGGACTTGCTTGCGTTCTCGAGGTTTGTAAGGGTAGCTAATCCTTATTGCCTTGAGAGGTTCTTCCATCGAGGTCCATAGACGGGGGCCTTATTTCTTCAGTATACATATACATATGTTTGTTTCTATGCTAGTCTCCTGCCCCCCATGTGGTTGCCAAGATTCATCTAGCTAAGCACATTTGATTAGAGCCTAGTCTCTCAACTCTTTTTTTTTTTCACATGCCCTTGGCAATGAGAGCACGTGAGTTGGATAAGCACTTTGAATGACATATTGAGTGGGTTAACCATTCGATGCTCCAATGACACCCATACTTGTCCAACAACAGAATTTTATTACATTTGGAATCTATCTCCGACATCTTCTTTGATTCATTACATTGTAAACATAAACAGAGGATAACTAGTGAAACTTCTTTGATTCATTACATTAAAAATAAAACCTTACCACATACTTCTCCCTTGGCCCGAACTGCTTAGGTTACCTTGTAAGTTTCCTCGTCTTCGCAATGGTTGGCATCAAATCTTTTAGGGTTTGGTGGGCCTTTAATGTAGGATGTTGCAGTGTTTTTTATTTTATTAGAGCGCTCATGGGTGTTTTGAAAGGTTGGCTTGAAGCATAGCCTCGACATACATGTTTCCAGGTGGTCGCGATCATCTTCCACCCGGATGCACTTTAGGGTTCTTTTGTATAAGTCGCCATTTATTCTATTTGTCTTTTGAGCATACTTTCCCACATTTCACTATGTGGATGTATTCCTATGGTGATGGACAATTTAAGCTCATCTATTGAAAACCTTCCCACATTAGCGACCTCTACGTTGAACCGTTGAATATACTTCCTCAAAATTTCACCTTCGCCTTGCTTTACATGCACGAGGTTCCCAGTGGGTGATGCGTAGCAATGAGAGGTGAGGTGTTGCCAGTAGAATTCCCTTTCATATGGCGTCATGCACAGTTCCTTGGAGTGCATTTCTTTGGAGTTGGATGGGAAAGGCCTCGTTGGTTTCTCCCTTGGGAGCTCAAAATTTTTATTGAACTCCTTGCCCTCAACCTTTCTCTTTGTGCGGCTACTATCATGGTTCTAAGATCATGTATGGTCGCATCTAGCTCCTTCCTCCTTGTACTCAACGAAGTCAAAAGGTCGATGGAAGGTGCCTGCGCAGTACTCTCTTTCCTTTCACTTCTTCTTCTTTATGTTGGGATCTATTTTCCTCATTGACTGGTGCATTTTTGGAGGTGGGGGTATCTGCCCCACGTGCTTGCTCCCACTTTCTTGGCTGCATCTTTGGCATGGAACTTCCATGGCGCTCTAAGCATAGGGAGCAGTTCTTTTGAGGTTGGATCCTTCCATTTCCCACAAGAGTGGTCATTTCATTTCCTCCATATTCTTCCCTTACATATTTGGCAAAAGGCAAATCAAACTTTGCTTGTGCCATGCAATTGAGTACCTCAAACATTTTTTGCACCGTTTCTTTTAACTTTTGGTTTTTCAGGCATAATTAATCTATCTCTCTCTTATTATCTTAAGCTATGGCCTCCTCCATGACTTGGGGGTCTAATTTTGTGGGTTTAGTTCCCTATGGATCATCATTGCCATAGGTTCTCTTGATTTGGCAACTCTCCTGAGGGAGGTGTTGTAACACTCCCTAGCTTCTCCTTGTTCTCCTTTCAAGCATGCCACTCATCCTGAGGCGGGGAGCTTAACCGCTAAATGATAGACTGAGGTCACTGCTTTCAATTCTCTCATTGAAGGTCTCCCTATTACCACATTGAAAGTTGAGGCACAATCAACTATGACGAAATTTTACATGAGAGTGATTTTCTTGGGTCATTATCCCAGGGTTAGGGCTAACTCTATCGTTCCTAAAGGTTGTACTGAGTCCCCAGTGAACCCATATAGGGAGGTGCTGCATGGATTCAGATTTCTGTTGCCCAGGCCCATCTTCTCTAAGGCTGAGTGATATAAGATATCTACCGAACTACCATTGTTCACTAGAGCCCAGTTTATTTTCATATTGGCTAGCTGGACAATTAACACCAGAGGATCATTGTGGGAGAAATGCATGCCCTTGGCGTCTTCCTCTGTGAAAGTTATTGAATCATTTTCCCCTTTAAAGTTCTTTGGGGGAAGTTGATATAAGCTCATTATCCAAGGAGGTGGGCTTCGCCTTGGCTCTCAGGCTTATAGGTCTCTTCCATTTCTCGACTCTCCTCCAAACCCAGGGCCTCCGAATATGGTTCTAACTACCCCTAGCACCTATGGGGCTCGTTCTTGAGCTCATGGCGAGGTTGATCTCACCTTTTGTCTTGGGTTCTCCCTTCTAACATACCTTCCCAAGTGCCCATGCCTATGAGCACCTCGATTTCTACCTTCAAATGAGTACACTTTGTCGTAGTGTGGCCTATATCCTTGTGGTATCGACAATACTTGTTGGGCTCTGTTTGGGATCGGTCCTTCTTCATTAGCATAGGTCTCTTGAATGGGACCCGATTTTCATTCGTGAGGAAAATGTGTTCCCTTGTATCTGTCATTTTCATATAGAAGTTATATAGCGCGTACTTGGGTTCATCATTAAGCTTGTGCTTCCTTTGCTTCTCGTTGTTCAGTCCTTCGTAAAATCCTTTTTTTTTCTCATCGCTTGGGTTGTTTCCATCATAGAGCTTCGACAAAGGCTCACTTCCCCCTGCCCTTAAGTTCTCATGCCCTTCATCAACTCAAATATACTTCTGTGCTCTTTCAAAGAAGTCATCTAAGTTTGTGACCTCTATTTTTAGCACGTTATCCCATAATTTGCTTCCTAGACAAACTCCGGTTGTGATAACCATCTTGAGCTCAGCTCTAGTTAAGCTTCCCACTTTAGTGGCTTCCATATTAAATCTATGGATATAACATTTCAGATGTCTAACCTTCTCCTATGGAGCTTCTCTCTTAGGTGAGGAAGCACTTCCTTAGATGAGACTTATGCTTCGTTCCTATAACTAGCATCGTCCCTCATCCTCTGCTCTTCAGGGTGCCTCGTTGGTGCAGGGCCTTCGTGATTCTTTGGTCAAGGAGTGTTGCTAGTGGAAAGTTAGGTCCTCCCATCATCGACGGGGATGGTGTTTTCCCCTCTCATATGTTCTTTCTCCTTATGCTTGGGACTGGGCATGCTTGGCTTCCCTTGTAGTAGGCCATTCAACACGTCTTGCATGTTCTCTATTATTGTCTCTAGCCTCTGATTCTTCTTCTGCAACTCATGTATCTCGTCTTCATAAAAGAGGTTTCAAGAGTTGGAGCTCAAAAAATGCACCAAGGGACTCTTACCTGGCCTGCGTGTGGAGGGACATGGATCCCGGTAGCTGAAACACAATGCGGGGTGTGGTCAAGGAGGAGGGTGCATACCCAGGCCACCCACGGAGTGGCTGATTGTGCTAGAGGATTCCCATTAGGTTGGATAGCTGGGGATGACACCTCCCATTTCTCACAAGAGGCTGGATGTTCCTCCGGTGTACCTCCATTATGAGGCGGTGGAGAGTCTCTCATGGAGGCTCTTAGTTGGTCTCCGTCCAAGTGGACCTTAATATCTTGTAAGTCTCGTAGGGATCTCGAGGGCCTTCACATTTTCACTCATCGTAATCGATTGAAGAACAATAGCTTGATACTTGTGCTTCCCATAGACGATGCCAAACTGTTGACGGTGAGAACTCATCAACCTAGTTGAGTCGGAAAACTTGTAAGTTTATAAGAAAATGAAGAACTTAAAAGAACTTGGAGTAAAGTTCCAAAGTAAAAATGGAGATAAAATGCTTGTATTTGTTTGAAGTCTTAGCTTACAAATGAATTTTCTGACCCCTTTGCTAGAGGGGTGAAGATCGATTTATATTGGAGCTCTAATGGCCCCTGATACATGGTTGTCCCTGGGGAAAAAATAGTACATAGGTACATTGTCATGGTAGTGGCACAGGTCGTGGTGGAACAGAGGGTTGTGGTGTTGATGTTGGTACATGGTCAGAGGCATGGAGGTCATGCCACCACTTCTCGTACAAATTCTTACCGCCACTACTTGTCTTATATGGGTGTTAGAGGTATGTTGGAGGAGGTTGTGCCATGTACCATGCTTGTACTACCACTACTTATTTGGCATGGACAGTATATCAGTGCTTTGTCTTCCTTTGGTTGATACGTATATTCCATACCTATAAGTGAACCTCAAGCCATATGGATGTTATCACCATTCCAAGATACCATTTTCCCACAAGCTCCTTTAAGTGTCGAAATCCTTATAGGTTATCATGAATGGCATGCTTAGTCATTTTCACCATTTTTGACTTCGTACGAAATCATTTCGGGGTCTTCCCTAGTTCTCATCGTACGCATGTTCAAGAGGTTCTCGACTTCACACCTTGGAGGAACCATTAGCGAGGATGTGCCCTGTTCATGGCGCTTACCTCAAGAAGGGAGGTAAGGCCTCTTCCACGAGGCTTGTGATACATGTGATGAGACATAGCGCCTCGAATGTGTGCCTTGGGGCAGGATGAGGCATCTCGCGTGAGTCACCAGAGTTGAGAGGTAGTGCATCGTGTGGGTTTTCGGGAGGGGAGACATGGCGCCTCGCGTGCACACCTAGGGGCGAGTCACCAGGCTGGCGAGGCAGCGCCTCGTGTGGGCCCTTGAGATGCAAGACTAGGTGCCTTGCACACACGCTTGGGGTGAGATGGGGCATCTCACACAGGTCACTAGGCTGGCGAGGCAGCGCCTCACGTGGGCGCTCGAGGGGCGAGACATGGCGCCTGATGTGCACGCCTTGGGTGAGAGGGGGCGTCTCGTGTTGGTTAGCAGGCTAGTGAGGTAGAGAAAATTAATTGATGGGTGAGAGAGAAAATTCCATAATATATTATAGAGTTTTAGTGTAATGATTGCCTTACATGAATCGTCTTTCTTGGCATGCAAAATGGAAGTTCTCTTTACTATTGGGATGCATACATGAACTGGTGGATGATATATAGATGCCATATATATACAAATATAGATTTTTAATTTTTAATGAGTAAATGGTAGTACATACTTGGTTTTAATGGTCGATGCTATCTAGTAATCAGGCTTCATTGAAAAACCATAGGAGTAATCGACCATACAGGGTTATAGTCAGTGTTACATAATACATACAAGGTGAGATAGAGGACTTGTTAAAACTCAAAACATAACATTTATTACATAGATGATAGTTTACATTACACATGTAAGGGCCCCCCTTACACATTGAACAAAAAGCCATAATCATAGTTTAGGTTACACAAAATAGAAGAGTTTCCTAAACTCTTTACGAAAGTACCATATTATAACAAAATGACTAGTAAGGCCATTAATACATTAAAATATACATATTCAGTGATTCCATTTGATAGTAAGTGTAGAGAAAACTCGGTACATATAAAAAAATAGATATCTAATGATTAGGTGGCTTCTGAGGTTGGACGTATAGCGGGTACATGTTGATATAACCACTCCAGAGCTCATCGATCGCGGCTGCGACAACTTCCATTTCTTTTCTTGAGGTCGTCTCTTTTGCAATCGACTTCTCTTTCAACTCTACTACCACCTTCTTGATGGACGATAGGTTAGACTTAAGCAGAGTGTTCTGGATGTTCAACGCATTGTACCTCCTCTCCCATTCGTTTCGCTTGGTGGCCAGCCTCACGTTGTCATGCACATTCTGGTTAATGTATTACCTTGTCTCAAGATGATTGTCATGGAGTAAAGTCCATGTTTGAGAGGAAGAGAGGATAGACAAGTTTATAGGTAGGGTGTTGAAGATATTGAATTGAAGTCAACACAATCCCTACAGATATATATATATAGAAAACAGATGTGATGGAGGAGTGGATCAAGTGTAAGGTGAGGTCTTTCTGTAGAGGGTGGAGTTGTTAATGTTGTGTCATTTATCAAAAATAGGGTTGCACATCAGTCAAAATTACATAAAGTTATCTATTATTAGAAAATAAGGAAGCAATCATGTATTATGTGGCAAGAATTAAAATTTACGTTTCAACACGTCATGGTCACGTGAGGTTGGAAGTGGTATTACGTGGGAAGTTACTTGGAGGATACTACTTGAGAACGTCATGATCACGTGAGGTGAGGTTGGAAGTGGTATTAAGTGGTATCACTTGACTTCCCTTTTCACATTTTTTTTATATAAATTAAACTCTGAACATCAAGGTTAACCAATCAAAAATCTTATATTCATATGCCCTCCTTAAGATTAGCTTTTAATCCAAAGCTTATTTTCAATTTAAAATAATGTCTCCATATATATAAAGGCCATACTACTATGTGTTTCTATCGTGTTAATAGAATGTAAAGGAGAAATATTGGATCCACCCACAACTATATATCATTATATAGGGCCCCACACTTTCGAGTAACTATTTGGGTTTCAGATTTTAGCCTGTTTCCAAAGGTTGCATGCATAATTTTAAAGAATATCACATTCGGTGGTCATGGGCCCACGTCATATCACTTTCATCAAGCTTTCAACAACTTGTATTGATAAACATAATCCCAAATATAGGATAGTGGGTTGTAATATACACTGTACTCTACCTCTTTCTCTCTTGATATAAGGTTTTCATGCATGAATCAATTATATTGATTGGGGGGGGGGGGGGGGGGGGGCTATATTGAGTTATTCAAACTATATTTTTCTTGGGGCACTCGGTCGTGGATTCAAATTCTTAAATCAATTCTTGCAATCTAGAGTTTCTCCACAAGCTACCACGACACCAACTACACCCGCCGGAGTGGGAACAGTCAATTTCTATAAAATAACAACATTCTGCTCAATCATATCAACAACATTAACGATCTCAAGACAAGATTAGAGGAAAAGGAGTGTAAAATATCTAATATTGATAGGAAAAATGTGTTTTTGAGGAACGAAACATATCAATGATGGAGAAGATATTGTAGCTGGAGGCAGAGCTTGCGGAGAAGTTGAAGAATTTACAAGAAATGACATAGGATGCTTCGTACTCAAATGAGGAGTCGATGGAAGATTATGAACGACTTTCCGAAGTAGTGGAGCAACTTAAAATAGAGTCAATTACTTGGTACCAATAATACCTAGATGAGAAAGTGAATAATATTGTGGGTTGTGAACTCTCTTTTGGTGGTGGAAGAGGATGACCAGTACATGAGTTAGTAGCTTAATCTAGTACTTGTTATTTTCATAGTTTATGTAATTTAAATGTTAGTTCCCATTTTTAATCTTTCCTTGCTCGTGTTATTTTTGACATCGTCTGACATTTTTTTATTATGTATTAGTTTATAAGTTGGGGTCTTCTAAATTATATTTAATAACTTTTTATTTTCCTTTGTTATTTATGGGCTTGTCTCACTTTTTTAACTTTAAGTTTTGAAATATATTAGTTTGAGTAATGAAATGAAATCCTCAATGAGTATATCCGTTTACAAGTATATGAATAGGACAGGTCAATTTCAGGAGTCCATATTGTGAAATGTTCAACTCCTTGCCCTATAAGAAGGAAAGAGAAGTCTATTTTTAGGGTGGGTAGATCTAATATTATTCAGGTCATGGTCTTCTAAGCAATGTCAGAAGGAAAGAAACAAAATCCTACATACTGGGCCATATCTTGGAATAATCCTATATTGTATGTAATTCATGTTTGCGAAAAAAGTAGACTTGATAATGGTTTTTCTATATCATCTTACCTCATACACATGGGCTCAATGATGGTGGTATTTAAAAATTAATTATTTTTAATAATATATTTTTGGGCCTTGCAAAGGAATTGAGCTTGGGCCTTATAAACCCAAAAATTAACTTTTCAAAATCATTACTTGTCCCAATTTTGGGTTTTATGGTTTTTTTGTAATTGGATTTTTCTCATGGCCCATAAAAGATCTCCTAACTGACCCACCAAAGATCTAGGAAATAAATAAAAAACCCACGTTAAGTACAACTTTGTCTTATGTGGCTAATGCATTTCAAATTAAGTGGCAAATAGTTTAGGGTGGAATTGCTTAGCGATTACGAAGCTGTATTTTCAATACTTGTGATTCTAAAATTGAAATTTTGAATTATTGTCTTAAAATATGTTTATGAAAATATTCATGGTTCAGTAATTGTAAAATTTTATTTAGGTTTAATAAACTAAAAATGTAATTGGTATAAAATTTGAAAATATAACATAACCAAAATATTAATTGGGGAGATGAAAATGAGAACTATTTTAATTTAATAAAATTTATATTCTAACCAAACGTAAATATATTTTAAATTTCAATTAACCTATACATTTAGATGTATAAAATTCAAGATTAATACATTCAATAAATTAATGATTCTTTCAAGTAATCCTATTTTTTGTAAACTATCTTAATATTTACATGATACAATTTGATTTAGTGAGACAAAAAATTGTACAACATAAGAGAAGAATGTGATTATTTTTACTTGACAACCATACTCATGAACTTAGAGCACTCATTATGTTGCCAGAGCCTATCAACCCTTAATGTATATCATGGAAGATTATTCCAAATTGGCTTGTTGAAGAAGTTATTTGTAACGCCCTACCTCCTTAGAGTCGTTACTAAGTGAGTTTAAAACGTGCAATTAACTCGCTAATCGAGGTTTTAAGGAAAAAGTATGATTAAACCATAAACAGAGTCTTATAATTTGCAAATAATTCCATTAATTGAAAAACATAAAGCATTTAACATTTGGGATCCCAAACTACTGTTTAGAAATATTTACAACTAAAAAATATAACTTAAGTCAGCTAAACGACAAAATCTAGGTTTAGTACAACCATCTCCCAAAATACCCCTGGCCGTGGCAGCCAGGCAGGCCAAACATGTACCCGCCACTTCATGCTCTCCGAACTCATGGTTTGTCGACTTTCCCCTTGCCCTTACCTGCACCATAGAGCACCTGTGAGCCGAAGCCTAGCAAGAAAACTCTCACAAGCAGATGACATATACATATTTATCATTCAACATATAACCAAGTCGCCAACAGGCTAAACACACACGACCATGTCGTCCAAGGTGCTTTACCAAGCCCTGGGTTCGCAGTCTACACCGTAAGGATATCTCAGGTATCCTATAGGGTCTCGCCCTGGCTACTCGCAATCCGCATGCTACACGCTGCTCCTGGCCCCTCGCCGTACTCGCCCTTCGCCGTTCCCGGCCCTCGCCTTTCTCGGCCCTCGCCGTTCTCAGCTCATGCCGTTCAATCACATATATTCACATATAGCATAACTAAACAAATACTTAAACATACATAAGCACAATCAATGGGGCTACACCCTACAACACAATCAAATAGGGTCGTGCCCCGCAATACAAACTATAGGGCCTCGCCCTGCTCTACGGGCACAACAGTTTTTTCACCTGTGTCCCGAGCTATTCGTGCACCACGATCACGAGCATAGTCCTCTAACCCGAGCCTTGAAGAAATCCTAGTCACAACGCATGGACAATAATCAACCATCTCATTCTAATCCATTAAATAGTTTGGAGTCATAATTCTAACCTCCGGGGCCTTAGTTTCTACCAAACTAGGTAGTAGAAACCTTTCTGAGCTTTAGCATTCAAGTTCTTGAGCTAAAAACCCTCATTTTGCCAAAAATTCACTTTTGGGCCGCAGCCCAGCCTCCCTTAAGCACCGCAGTGCGCCCCAAAACAGAGGAAAAATTGCCTCACATCTGCCAGCCTAGGGCCGCGGTGCCCAAACCTTGCGCCGTGGCGCCTAGGAAATTTCCCGAAGCCCCACTAGCCTATAAACTCAAGCGGGCCGCGGCGTTGATGAACAGGGCCACGAATTAACCCCAAAACCTAGAAATTCCATGCAATTTTTACAAGCTAACTCCCCTGGAAATCATCCCAAACACACTCCAACAGCATAATTGAGTCCCATAATCATCCTAATACACTTTAAGCAGCACATAAGCCCTGAGAAACCAACCAAAATCCTACTATAACTCAAGTTCAATTATCTAAGCTTTAACCCCTAAAACTTCAACAAAACAGAGGAAAATTAAACAGAACTCAAGCTTAGATCATTACCTCTGCTGATGATTTTGACTTGGCCAACTCCAAATCTCCTCCTAGCTCTAACCCCTCAGTCCACAAGCTTGTAAATCACCAAAACCTCAGCCCAAGTCCTTAAGATTTTCTTCAAAGCTTCAACACCCCAAGAAAGAAAGAGATAATTGGTGGAGAGAGAAAGGGAAGCCAAAACTGAGTTATGCCTTATCTTTTCTAGAGTCCAGTACATTCCTAAGCTTGTAAGAATATAACCATTAGCTAAAAAGACTCAATTGCCCCTAAGCCTAACCTTTACCCTTTAATGACATCAAGGGCATTTTAGTCATTTGCCACACCCCGCTATGTCCCCGAACAGTCTAATAAATCCTTACTAATCCCGACATATCCCAACCATTACTTAATTACTACCCGCTATTAAATAATTCCCTAACACATTATAATCTCCCCGAAATACCCCTATGCTCCTTCCGAGCCGGGTATTTGACCCCGTTGTGACTTTCTAGCTAAATCGCTCCCTAGGACTGTCTCGGATGCTGCATCACAAATATATCACCAATATATCACATATATTGCATTTATGCCCTCAACGGGCTAAAATTACAATCATGCCCTAAATAACCAAACGGGGCCCACATGCATATTTAATTCACCTCAACATGTATTTCTAATCACATACTCATCAAATTCACATATAATAATAATAAATCACTTATTGCCCTCCAGGCACGCTAACTAAGGCCCTAAGCCTTATTAGCACATTTGGGACGCTACAACTATCCCCTCCTTACAGAAATTTTGTCCTCGAAATTACTTGAACAACTCGGGATACCGCTCCCGAATCTCTGATTCAAGTTCCCATGTCGCCTCCTAAACTTTGCTATTCCTCCACATCAATTTCACCAAGGCAATGGTCTTTCTCTACAAGACTTTATCCTTTTGGTCAAGAATCTGAACTGGCTTCTCCTCATAAGACAAATCCTGGTCCAGCTCCAAATTCTCATAACTCAGTACATACGTCAAATCATATACATACTTCCGGGGCATGGATACATGAAAAAATTCATGAACCCCTGATAAGGCTCGAGGCATCACCAACCTGTAAGCTGCCTCTCCAACCCGTTCCAGAATCTCGAAGGGGCCAACAAACGTAGGGCTCAGCTTGCCTTGAACACCAAACCATTTCACTCCCCTCAAAGGTGAAACCCTAAGAAACACATGGTCACCAACATGAAACTCTACGCGTCTGCATCTCAAGTCCGAGTAACTCTTCTGACGACTCTGCGAGGTGAGCATTCGAGCTCTAATCTTCTCAATTGCCTCATTGGTCCTCTGAACCATCTCAGATACCAAATAACTCCTCTCACCCATCTCATCCCAATGGATAGGTGACATGCACTTCCTCCCATAGAGCATCTCATACGGAGCCACTCCGATAGTCGCCTGATAACTGTTGTTGTATGAGAACTCAATCAAAGGGAGATACATCTAACACACAGGCTCATAGCATTGCCTCCAATATTTTAATCGTCCTCTCAGACTGTCCATCTAATTGAGGATGATAAGCAGTACTAAACCGTAACTGCGTGCCCATAGCTCTCTGTAGACTCTCCCAAAACTTGCAGGTGAAGGTGGGGTCCCTATCGGATATTGTTGACCTTGGATCCCCATGAAGTCGAACAATTTCCTTCAAATATAACTTAGCATACTGTTCCACAGTATAAGTCGTCCTGACAGGTAAAAAGTGGGCAGACTTGGTATACCTATCCACAATCCCCCCACACCGAGTCATGCTGTCACACGGTCTTTGGCAAACCAACCACAAAGTCCATGGTGATATCTTCCCACGTCCACTCTGGAATCCCTAGAGGCTGCAACAACCCTGCTGGCCTCTGATGTTCAACCTTGACCTGCTGACAAGTTAAGAACTTGGCCACATAATCCACCCCATCCCTCTTCATACCCGACCACCAATACAAAGCTCTCAGATCTTGGTACATCTTCGTCGTACCTGGATGTAAGGAATAGGGAGTGGTATGCGATTCATCCAAGATCTCGCGCCGGATATCAGAATCCATCGGAACATAGATTCGACCCTTGTACTTTAGTAACCCCATCTTCGAGATAGAGAAGTCCTTAGCCGCTCCGACTAAGACCTCCTTGTAACCTCTCAACTGGGAATCCTTCCCCTACGCCTCCTTGATTCTCTGAAGGAGTGTAGAATGAAGAGTGATGTTGGCAAACCAACCAACCACCAACTCTATTCCCGCTCTGGTCATCTCCTCCGCTAACTTATTGGACATCTCCCTCAAATTGAACAACTGTCCTGGGCCCTTCCGACTCAATGCATCAGCCACTACATTAGCCTTCCCAGGATGGTATAGGATATCACAATCATAATCCTTAACCAACTCTAGCCACCGCCTCTGGTGCATATTCAGATCCTTCTGAGTAAAGAAGTACTTCAAACTCTTATGGTCAGTGTATATCTCACACTTCTCACCATATAGATAATGTCTCCAAATCTTAAGTGTGAATACCACCGATGCCAACTCCAGATCATGCGTGGGATATCTATGCTCATACTCCTTTAACTGTCTCAATTCGTAGGCTATCACCTTACGAGCTTGCATCAGCACACGTCCTAAACCCTGTCTAGAAGCATCACAATAAACCACAAACTTCTCATTATCTGTCGGCAGACTCAACACTGGCGCAGTGATTAGTCGTCGCTTCAACTCCTTGAAACTGTTCTCACATCTGTCCATCCAAACATACTTCATCTTCTTCTTTGTCAATTCTGTCAGCAACGTAGCTATCCTAGGGAACCCCTCAACAAACCCCCGATAATATCCTGGCAATCCCAGAAAATTCCTCACTTCAGGAACATTGCTCGGTCTAGGCCAATCTCTCACTGCCTCAATCTTACTTGGGTCAACCAGAATCCCCTCCTTACTAAGGATATGGCCTAGAAATGTAACTTGCGGTAACTAGAACTCACACTTGCTGAACTTAGCATATAACTTATGCTCCCTCAATCGTTGCAATACCAATCACAAATGCTGCTCATGCTCTGTCTCTGACTGAGAGTACACCAAAATGTCATCGATGAACACAATCATAAACTTATCTAGATAGTCCTTGAAAACCCTATTCATCATATCCATAAAAGTTTCTGGGGCATTGGTTAATCCAAAGGACATAACCAAGAATTCGTAGTGTCCATACCTCGTTTGGAAAGTGGTCTTTAGAATGTCCTCTTCTTTAATCCTTAACTGATGGTAACTTGATCAAAGATCAATCTTGGAAAACAATGTCCTTCCCTGTAGTTGGTCGAATAAATCGTCGATCCTAGGCAGTGGATACTTGTTCTTAATGGTCAACTTGTTCAACTCCCTGTAGTCAAAACACATCCTAAGAGATCAATCCCTCTTCTTGAAAAACAACACTGGAGCACTCCATGGCAAGAAACTCGGCTGATGAACCCTAAATCCAGTAACTCCTGCAACTGAATCTTCAACTCCTTTAGCTCAGCTGGAGCCATTTTGTAAGGTGTCCTAGATACTTGCTCCGCCCCTGGTGCCAACTCTATAACAAAATCAATCTCCCACTACGGCGGCAACCTCGGCAGATCCGCTGGAAATAAATCTGGAAACTCACACACCAATCTGGTCTCCCCCAGTCCAACCGACACAACCTTAGAGGTATCCAACAAATTCGTTAGGAATCCTATGCAACCTTCCTGCATCAGGTCTCTAGCCTTCAGTGCTGAAATCATAGGTACTCGCGGTCCACTAACAGTCCCCACAAATACAAAGGGTACCTCCCCTTCTAGTTCAAAAGTCACCATCCTGTGCTTGCAATCAATCGTTGCCCCATACTTTGGTAACCAATCCATCCCTAGGATCATATTGAAGTCATCCATTACTAGCTGAATCAGATCAACAGACAACTCCCTACCATCTATCTCAACTGGCAATGCTCTAATCCATCTCCTAGAGACTACCAGTTCCTCAGTCGGCAATAAAGTCTGAAAACCCCTAGCATACAAAACACTAGGTCTACACAGCTGATCTATCACTCTAGCAGACACAAATGAATGAGTAGCTCTCGAATCAATCAATGCAATATAAGGGAAATCTGACCTGTCACAACCGAGGGGCTAGCCTCCGCCTCAGTTTGAGTCAAAGTGAACACCCTGGCAGGAGCGAGACTGTCGCCCTACTTCAGCTCCTCTTTCCTGGCTTGTGGGTAGTTCTTCTTCAGATGATTGGCACTCCCACAGATAAAGCAAGTCCTAATCCTGCACTCTCCCTGATGACGTCTCCGACACCGAGGACACACTGGAAAACTCCTCTAGTTGTCACCTCCGCCCTGTTGGCCACCAAAAGCACCCCGCGCCCTCCTATCCGAGTTAGGAGGAACAAAAGAATTCAGGGCCTTTCTCTTCTGCTCACTGGAGCCACTACCCTGACTGGATCCAATAAAAGGAGGCACCGTCCTCCTGGCATCGCGCCTAACAGTACTCTCTCTCCAAATCTGATCCTCCGCCCCCTCAGCTATAAGGGCCTTGTCTACAACCTGAGCATAAGTAGTAGTCTCTAGATCTAAGGTAATCTTTACATCACGGGTGATTTCAAAGCATACTTAGTAACCATCAACCGGTTCTGAGTCAGGTTGATGAAGTCATCAACCTTTGTAGCTCAGACTGCTACACTGTAATACTTCTCGTTGAAGATGGTTCTGAACACTTCCCAAGACATAACTGCCACATTCCTCCTTTGAATCACTACATCCCACCAGATGCGGGCATTCTCTCTGAACATGTAGCTGGCACAAGCTACCTTCTCGTTCCCCTCAACCCTCATGAAATCCAGGATAGAGGAAACCATATTCATCCACTGCTCTGCCCGCAGTGGGTATGGTCCACCCTCAAAGGTGGGAGGATTTTGTTTCCTGAACCTCTCATACAATGGTTCCCACCTGTTCTCCATAATAGGCTGAACCAGCACTGGCGCCACAAGCTGCTGAACTAGCAACCCAGTGACCTATGGAGGGGCCTGTTGTCGCAATTGTCAAAGTTCTTCCTCTGTTCGTTGCAGTCTTGCTTCCATTTCGGCAAACATCTATTGCCAATTTTGTGGGGCAAGTAGAGGGTCCTGACCCTGATTGTCATCCTTGGCCCTACTGCTGCGGAGTCTAGATGATTGTTGAGGCATCACAACAATATGCCTGCCACCAACGACGCTGCTCATCAGGCAAGATAACAACATCCAAAACCACCTCCTAATTCATATCAGTCAACCATAAACAATGATCTATAGAACATACAAATAGCTTATAACACCTTGGCCATGCCCTGGCATCATGCATATGTTAACTCATTCATCATGCTCTATATAAAGTAAGCAGGCAAATAGGGCATTCAAGCACATATTCAAGCATATAAGTCAATTATTACGAACCAACCCTGAGTCGAGCTTTTCACTAACAGTGAGCAAACATGTTCGGTCATTCTCCAGAAACCATAAACCTTTGCTCACTCTGATACTGAGTTGTAACGCCCTACCTCCTTAGAGCCGTTACTAAGTGAGTTTAAAACGATCAATTAACTCGCTAATCGAGGTTTTAATGCAAAAGTGTGATTAAACCATAAACAGAGTCTTATAATTTGCAAATAATTCCATTCATTGAAAAACATAAAGCATTTAACATTTGGGATCCCAAAATACTGTTTAGAAATATTTACAACTAAAAAATATAACTAAAGTTGGCTAAATGACAAAATCTAGGTTTAGTACAACCATCTCCCAAAATACCCCTGGCCGTGGCAGCCAAGCAGGCCAAACATGTACGCGACGCCTCACGCTCTCTGTACTCATGGTTGGTCGATTTTCCCCTTGCCCTTACCTGCACCATAGAGCACCTGTGTACCGAAGCCCATCAAGAAAACCCTAACAAGAAAATAACATATACATATTTATCATTCAACATATAACCAAGCCGCCAACAGGCTAAACACACACGGCCATGCCATCCCAGGTGCTTTACCAGGCCCTGGGTTCGCGGTCTACACCGTAAGGATATCCCAGGTATCCTATAGGGTCTCGCCCTGGCTACTCGCAATCTGCATGCTACACGTTGATCCCGGCCCCTCGCCGTACTCGGCCTTCGCCGTTCCCAGCCCTCGCCTTTCTCGTCCCTCGCCGTTCTCGGCTCATGCCGTTCAATCACATATATGCACATATAGCGTAACTAAACAAATACTTAAACATACATAAGCACAATCAATGGGGCTACGCCCTACAACACAATCAAATAGGGTCGTGCCCCGCAATACAAACTATAGGGCCTCGCCCTGCTCTATGGGCACAACAATTTTCTCACCTGTGTCCCGAGCTATCCGTGCACCACGATCATGAGCATAGTCCTCTAACCCGAGCCTTGAAGAAATCCTAGTCACAACGCATGAACAATAATCAACCATCTCATTCTAATCCATTAAATAGTTTGGAGTCATAATTCTAACCTCCGGGACCTTAGTTTCTACCAAACTAGGTAGTAGAAACCTTCCTGAGCTTTAGCATTCAAGTTCCTAAGCTAAAAACCCTCATTTTGTCAAAAATCCACTTTTGGGCCGCAGCCCAGCCTCCCATAAGCACCGCGGTGCGCCCCAAAACAGAGGCAAAATTGCCTCACATCTGCCAGCCTAGGACCGCGGTGCCCAAACCTTGGGCCGCGGTGCCTGGGAAATTTCTCGAAGCCCCACCAGCCTATAAACTGAAGCGGGCCGCAATGCTGATGAACAGGGCCGCGGCTCTACCCCGAAACCCAGAAATTCCATGCAACTTTTACAAGCTAACTCCCCTGGAAATCATCCCAAACGCACCCTAACAACAAAATTGAGTCCCATAATCATCATAATACACTTTAAGCAGCACATAAGCCCAGAGAAACCAACCAAAATCCTACTATAACTCAAGTTCAATTATCTAAGCTTTAACCCCTAAAACTTCAACAAAACAGAGGAAAATTAAACAAACTTCAAGCTTTGATTCTTACCTCTGTTGATGATTTCGACTTGGCCAATTCCAAATCTCCTCCTAGCTTTAACCCCTCAGTCCACAAGCTTGTAAATCACCAAAACCTTAGCCCAAGTCCTTAAGATTTTCTTCAAAACTTCAACACCCCAAGAGAGAAAGAGATAATCGGTGGAGAGAGAAAGGGAAGCCAAAACTGAGTTATGCCTTATCTTTTCTAGAGTCCAGTACATTCCTAAGCTTGTAAGCATATAACCATTAGCTAAAAAGACTAAATTGCCCCTAAGCCTAACCTTAACCCTTTAATGACATCAAGAGCATTTCAGTCATTTGCCATATCTCGCTAAGTTTTCGAACAGTCTAATAATTCCTTATTAATCCCGACAATATCCCAACCATTACTTAATTACTACTCGCTATTAAATAATTCCCTAACACATTATAATCTCCCCGAAATACCCCTAAGCTCCTCCCGAGCTGGGTATTTGACCCCGTTGTGACTTTCTAGCTAAATCGCTCCCTAGGATTGTCTCGTATCGTGCATCACAAATATATCACCAATATCACATATATTGCATTTATGCCCTCAACGGGCTTAAATTACAAACATGCCCCTAATAACCAAACGTGGCCCACATGCATATTTGATTCACCTAAACATGCATTTCTAATCACATACTCATCAAATTCACATATAATAATAATAAATCACTTATTGCCCTCCAGGCACGCTAATCAAGACCCCAAGCCTTATTAGCAAATTTGGGACGCTACATTCTTCCTTCTTCACTCTCATAATGTCAGCTTCTCTTACTAATCTATGGTGTTATAACAATGAAAAATAAATATATGAAAATAAAAATAAACCTACAAAGTAAAATATTTTGTATATAATTTAACATTTCTGCTATATATAAGTGATCCCTATTTTACAATAATTATGTATTATATGTGTAGCACCCTAGATAGCCAAGACTGTTACAATGTGTGTTTATAAAAGTGCAAGACTTGCGAATCAAGCCATTTAGTTAGAAACGTGTTACTGAAACTATAATTGAACTAGGGTTAAAAGATTTCGGTCACAAAAGTTACATTGCATATAATCAAACATTTGTGTACATTGGATCCCAAAAGTAATAACGTTTAAAAGACAGTTTACAAAATTTCAGGATAAAAGTACAGCTACTAGCCACTCTAAGGGCAAAACAGACATTTAGGCTTTTCCCGTCCTGTACCACTCCTCAGCCGTGGCAGCCGATCAGCTGACTATGTACATTCAGCCCCAAAGCTCTCCAACTCAGGATTGGTTCACTTTTCCATTGCCTTTATCTACACCACGTAGCACCCGTGGGCCAAGGCCCAGCAAGAAACCAGATAACAGAGCATAATCATTAAGCAATCAATTTACAAATCAACAATTAGACAACTCATAAAGCTTAACCACATGCTCAACAATCCATAATAGTTACATAATCAGGCATTCAGCACACCAAGTTCATCAATTATCAGTAATAACCAATTCATATATTAACCAGGGTCGACGACCTTAGGTCGCACCCCCTATTTATCCCACAGACTCCGGCCTGCTTAAACTGATCTCAGTGAAAATTAAGCTGTCCTCAGCTACCAGTGGACGAGCCGCGCTCTGTGCACAAATAATGATTCCGGCACTCTTAGGTCGCTTATCATATGTCCCATGGAATTATACCATCTATGACATCATACATATATAGGGAGCTCTTAGTCCCATCATTAACACATAACCGGGTGGAGTTTCTTACCTTTAGATTCTGATTGCTTGAGTAGTGAAACCGTCCCTCAAGCACGACCCCATCCGAGCCCTAGCCTACACCTAGTCACAACAATGAATTAGAACCATCACTAAACTTCAATTCCATAACCTAACCTCGGGACCAATCTCGAGCCCTCGGGAAGCCCAAATTTGATCAAACGGGGTGGTGGAATCAAACCCCGAGCCCCCAGGCAAAAACCCTAAGAAATAACCCAAAACCCTCTTCTGGACACAGGGTAGCGCTACAATGCCACAAAGAGGGCGCAATAGGGTTACAAACAGAGCCAACAGGTGCCCAGACACCCAAGTCTTGCGCTGTAGCGCCCTAAGGCTAGCGCTACAGCACTAGTCACAGCACAACCAAGACTTAGGTTTTCATCCTTCAATTTTCCCAAGCGAAACTTCTCCAAAACTCCTCCAAACCTTAACCATATCCCAAAACAAGCCTACCAACATCTATATCTCACCCCACTCAACCCAACAACACAAAACCTAGCCACATGAACCAACAAACAAGGAAAAAGCCATGTTTGAGCTTGAAGCTCAAATTCTCAACAGAAACCATAACAGTCCAGAATTCAAGTGACCAATTCCAGAGTTTCTTACCTTCAATGGGGAAATTCGACCTTAGGATATCCTCCACACCTTCGCAGCTTTCAACTCTCAAATCCTCAGGCTCAATTCCCTAGAATTCCCATCCAAAACTCAATTCAGAAATCTATTTCAACACAAAACCAAAAACTCAAAAACAACCTTGAAACTTACCTTAATTGGGTGAGTAACTTCTGCTAATCCCTCAAGCTTTATCAAGAACTCTAGCCCCAAGCTCTAGCCCAAGTTCTCCCAGAGTTACAGCTACAAAATTCCTCAAGAAATGAAGAAGAAATCCTAAACCGAGAGAGAGAAAAGAGACCTCTGATTTTCCTTCTTTCTTCCCTTCTTTCCTTTTCTTTCAGTTTCATTTAGTTTCTAAACATTCCACTAAGTCATAAAGTAGATTGGTACTTATCTTTGTTTTAAACCAAAGGACTTATTTTCCCTCCCATTTAAATCCTAAGCCTTTTATCCTTTAAAGGGCATTTTGGTCATTTGTTCCCAATTTCCGCTAATTCCTCGAGTGTCTCTAACAATTGCCGATTACATCCCAACACCTAACTAATGACCAATTATATTCCTCAATATTAAATAGCCTCGAATATATATCCTGAATTCCCAGAAATACCCCAGACTCACCCCGAGCCAGGTATAAATCCCCACCGTGACCTTTTCGCTAAACCGCCCACTAGGATCGCCTCGAGTCACAAGCTTTAAATATATCCACATAATAATGTGGTCTCAACATTTATCACAAATATTTACATGTATGCCCTCAACAGGCCAAAATTACGAATATACCCTTATAACCTAAACTGGGCCTACATGCATACTAATACTCAAAATCATGCATCTCATATATCCATATAATCATATAAGCATGTTTATCACACAATCATGAATTTAATCATTTAAGTCACACATAATCCAGTTATGCCCTCCCGGCACACTAATCAAGGCCCTTAAGCCTTATTTGTAATTTTGGGTCGTTACAACTATCCTCTCCTAATGAGAATTTTGTCCTCGAAATTTACCTGAATAACTCGGGATACTGATCCCGCATCACTGACTCAAGCTCCCAGGTCGCCTAATCGACCCAACTATTCCTCCATAACACTTTAACTAGGGGGATCATCTTATTTCGTAGTACTTTATCCTTCCGATCCAAAATATGAACTGGTTGCTCTTCATAGGATAAATCTTTGTGCAATTCTAAATCTTCATACTTCAACACATGTGTCATATCTGAAACGTACTTCTGGAGCATAGAAACGTGAAATACGTCATGAACTCATGACAACGATAGTGGCAAAGCTAACCTGTAAGCCACCTGACCGATCATTTCCAGGATCTCAAAAGGTCCGATGAATCTAGGGCTTATCTTGCCCTTCTTTCCAAATCTCCTCACCCTTTGCAATGGTGAAACTCGAAGAAACACGTGGTCCCCAACTTGGAATTCCACATCCCTATGCTTGAGATCAGCGTAGCTTTTATGTCTGCTCTGTGAGGCGAGCATTCTAGCTCGGATCTTCTCAATAGCTTCATTTGTCTTTTGAACTATATTCGGCCCCAAATACCTCCTCTCACCCATCTCATCCCAATGAATGGGTGATCTACATCTCTTCCCATATAATATCTCATAGGGAGCCACTCCAATCGTTGATTGATAACTGTTGTTGTATGAAAACTCAATCAGCAGAAGATACTTACTCCAATATTCCTCAAAGTCGATCACACACGCCCTGAGCATATCCTCCAATACCTAAATCATCCTCTCAGACAGTCCATCAGTCTAAGGATGAAAGGTCGTGCTGAACTTCAGCTGAGTTCCCATAGCCTTCTGTAAACTACCCCAAAACTTGGATGTAAAGATAGGATCCCAGTCTGACACAATAGACTTAGGAACCCCATGGAGACGTACGATCTCCCTCACATATAACTCTACGTACTGATCCACTGTATACTTTGACCTCACTGGAAGAAAATGAGTTGACTTGGTGTATCTGTCCACTATCACCCACACCGAGTTATGAAGCCCTACTGCCTTGGGTAAACCTCCCACAAAATCCATCATAATATCTTCCCATTTCCACTCGGGAATACCCAAAGGCTGAAGCAACCCTGCTGGTCGCTGATGCTCAGCCTTCACCTGCTGACAGGTTAAACATCTGGCCACGTACTCCACTACATCCTTCTTCATCCCAGGCCACCAATATAACGTCCGTTGATCCTGATACATCTTCGTGGTACCCAGATGAAGTGAGTACGACGTAGTATGCGACTCATCCAATATCTCTCGTCTGATCCCCACATAAGCTGGAACACAAATCTGCCCCTGATACCTTAGCAAACCAACCTCAGAAATGGAATAGTCCTTAGCTACTCCTGCCAAGACATTCCCTCTAACCTCTTGTAACTTAGCATTTACCAACTGTCCTTCCTTAATCCTCTCTAGCAGGCTCGACTGTAGAGTAATGTTGGCCAACTGTCCCACCATCAATTCTATTCATACTCTGATCATCTCACCAGCTAACTCTCTCCAAATCTAGGTAGAACTATATAACTGACCTAGGCCCCTCCGACTCAACACATCTACCACTACGTTGGCTTTCCCCGGATGGTAAAGAATATCACATTCATAGTCTTTTACCAACGTCTCTGCCTCATGTCCAGGTCCTTCTGTGTGAAGAAGTACTTCAAACTCTTGTGATCAGTGTATATCTCGCACTTCTCCCCATACAGATAATGTCGCCAAACCTTCAGTGTGAATACCACCGCTGCTAACTCCAAATCATGTGTAGGATATCACTGCTCATACTCATTTAGCTGTCGTGACGCATAAGCTATAACCTTCTCATTTTGCATCAACACATAGCCCAAACCTAACCTTGATGCATCGCAATAGACTACAAACTTTCCTCCCTTTGAAGGAAGACTCAACACAAGTACAGTAATGAGTCGTCACTTCAACTCCTAAATTCTCACACTTCTCTAACCAGACGAACTTCAAATTATTCCGTGTCAATTCTGTCATCGGTGCTGCTATCTTCGAGAAGCCTTCCACAAACCGCCTATAGTTACAGCTACAAAATTCCTCAAGAAATGAAGAAGAAATCCTAAACCGAGAGAGAGAAAAGAGACCTCTGATTTTCCTTCTTTCTTCCCTTCTTTCCTTTTCTTTCAGTTTCATTTAGTTTCTAAACATTCCACTAAGTCATAAAGTAGATTGGTACTTATCTTTGTTTTAAACCAAAGGACTTATTTTCCCTCCCATTTAAATCCTAAGCCTTTAATCCTTTAAAGGGCATTTTGGTCATTTGTTCCCAATTTCCGCTAATTCCTCGAGTGTCTCTAACAATTGCCGATTACATCCCAACACCTAACTAATGACCAATTATATTCCTCAATATTAAATAGCCTCGAATATATATCCTGAATTCCCAGAAATACCCCAGACTCACCCCGAGCCGGGTATAAATCCCCACCGTGACCTTTTCGCTAAACCGCCCACTAGGATCGCCTCGAGTCACAAGCTTTAAATATATCCACATAATAATGTGGTCTCAACATTTATCACAAATATTTACATTTATGCCCTCAACAGGCCAAAATTACGAATATACCCTTATAACCTAAACAGGGCCTACATGCATACTAATACTCAAAATCATGCATCTCATATATCCATATAATCATATAAGCATGTTTATCACACAATCATGAATTTAATCATTTAAGTCACACATAATCCAGTTATGCCCTCCCGGCACACTAATCAAGGCCCTTAAGCCTTATTAGTAATTTTGGGTTGTTACAATATGAAAAGGCATCTCTACAACATACACTAGGATATATACCATATTCTAAACCATAAAGCATATTTAATATGTCTGCACTAGTACATTTAAGTAAAATTAGAAGCAATGTATTTCGGGAATGTTGGAGCCTACCATGACATCAAAAACAATTTCAAATGCCCAGCAATAGTCCCCAAAGCAAGTGGATGCACTACACATTCAACATATATGTGAATTAGTTCCATTATTGGTAGAGAATAAGAAAAAAAATTGAGTAATTATACAAACCATAAGATTATAAATACAACAATGAAGACTAGGAATTAGGTTGTATGAATATCTACTTTAATTTTTGAGATTGCATTTGGTGGCTAGTTTCTTAAGTTCTTAACCAATAAACCAGGATATTTTTGTGGTCTTGGCAGGTTTGGAGTATTAAAATCTATAGAATTGAATCGAAATCTCCTACCAAAGTGAGGGCCTTAGCAATTCATTTAATGTAGTCAAAGAGTGTAAATGAATCTAGTGGACTCATAATAAGTGTTCGCACTAACGTAATACGTGTCATATGCTACGTAACAATAGTGAAAGGCTACGTAAAACAAGAAGTATAGTGTGAAAAGTAACAGTTTAAGTACTTGACCATCTTTCCACCCAAAAAAAAGGACATCGTTATTTGTTGCATCTTTGAACAGTACACATAACACGGGTCAGGTTCTTCTAATAACATTGATGGATACTGTAATTATATGTTCAAATAATGGCTTCCTCTTTAAGAGTGAAGAATCCAAAAAAAATCACATAAAAGACATTAATGCTAAACACATGCATGGCCAACTATTGTTTAGTCACAAAGAAATTAATAGTATAATAGCTAGCTGGCCTAAACTTGACATACTTTTATAAGTTTGAAGAAAAAAGATATCAAAATATGTTTAGTTCATTCGCTTCCTCTTTTTTCTCATTCCGCGCTTGGACTAGCGTTGATTTCTTTCCCCTTTTGTTGAAAGTGTAGGAGGCAAAGCATCACGTCTTGGGGGGAAATACTTACCTTCCTTTAAGGTTGACGATTCACCACCTTTACTTGAACAAACTCCATAATAAATGGTTGCATCATACATGACCAGCCAAAATAGGGCATTGGATTCTGAGAAAGTAATATCAATTGAAAATTTGAACCTTTCATTATGGTCGACTCTCTGCAAAATACAATCATGCAAGTAAACATTTAAGAAAGTAAGACGGTATTCTAAACATAGTGCATAGGTTGTTTAACCAAAAAAAAAAAAAAAAATTAGGTGAAAAAACCTACATAGGTCGAGGGAGGAGATTGTCCAAATGCAATGTACTCCATAAACCTCATGAAGAAAACACCACAATCATGTCTATTTTCCTATCACGAAAGATTTTCAACAAGCACTATACTAAAAACTTCAAAAAATTGACGACTAGAATGCACATCACCCATCATCGTCAATAGCAACTTATCAAGTCTCTTCAACTATAACATGAATTAAATAGTACATGCAGTTTATCCATTGTAAGGCCCTGGATAGCCAAGACCGCTACACGGTGTATTTATAAAGACACAGGACTTGCTAATCAAGTCATTTAGTTAAAAACGTGTCACTAAGACCATCAATGAGCTAGGGTTAAAAGGTTTTGGTCTCAAAAGATACATTTCATATAATTAAACACTTTATATAGGGATCCCAAAAGAAACAATGTTTGAAAGTCAATTTACAAAATTTTCAGAGTACAAACAACCATTGGCCACTCTAAGTGCAAAACCGACATTTATGGTTCTCCTATTCCTGTCTCCCTTCAACCGTGGTGGTCGAGCAACTGATCATGTACATTCTTCCTTCAGAGCTCTCCGATTCAGGGATGATCAAGCTTGCCCTTGCCTTTGCCTGCACCATGTAGCACCCGTGAGCCAAGGCCCAGCAAGAAAACATAACGTTATAGTACAAACAATGATAACAATTGAATAATTCTTAAAGCATGTTCATATACTTAGCATACCATACTGATCACATAGTCTATAGACATATCCAGAGAATCAACAAACCAACACTCAGCTATTCAACATAACAAATTCATCAATTAATAATAATAATAATCAAATACACAAAAATTAGCGTCGACGCCCTTAGGTCGCACCCTCTGTTTAACCACACTGACTCTGGTCCACTTAAACCAAGCTCAGTGAATAACAAGCTGTCCTTAGCTACCAGTGGCTGAGCCGCGCCCTGTGCGCCAATGTTAGCTCCGACACTCTTAGGCTCTTTGTCTACTATTCACATGGCATAATACCACCCTTTATATAGCATACAAGACAGGGAACCCTTAGTCCCATTATAAATTCAAAACCGGGTGCAGTTTTCTTACCTTTAGTTTCCAAGTGTACTGGTTACGTGAAATGCCTCTTGGGCACGATTCGTTTCCCGAGCCCCTAGCTTATACCTAGTCACAACCAAGATAAGGGATACCATTAATAATTGTAAAAGGGCTTCTAGATACGGTTCTAGTCTCCAGAACATCGAATTCCACCAAACACGGTAGTAGATTTGATCCCGAGCACCCTAGGTTAAATTCCCATGCTTAAAATCCCAAAAACCCAAATTTCCTTAAGGATCGCAGCTCAAGCTTCCTATGCCGCAGCATGGCCCCAAATAGAGGCTCATCCTCGCCCAGAACCAGACACGGGCCGCGACCCTACATGTCCCATGCCACGGCCCGCCCTCCATCTTCAGCACTCATCTGCCTCAGAGGGTCGCGACGCTCCAAGAACTATGCTGCGGCCCGACCCCTTCGAACCCAGAAAAACCACCATTTTTTACTCTCAAACCTCACTCAAAACTATCCCAATTCCACAACTCAATTATCACAAAAATTCTAACACGATTCCAGTAACACAACCCAGTAAAAAAACTTAGCCTAGAAACTCACCAAAATCCCACTTCAATCTCTGAAACCCAAAAGCTTAAAAATATAAAAACCAGTCATTAAATCATAAATTCGAGCTTACCTTCTCTGATGAACCAACTCTTCTCTGAGCTAACTCCTAAGTTCCAAGCTTTAATTCAGTCCTTCAATGTCAAAACCCATAAACACCTCAAAACTCAACCATAACCACAGAACTTAATCACCATGCATAAAGCTTATGACTTACCTTAATTCTTGATTGAATCCTCAGCTAATTCTTGAGCTAATATCCTAGATCACAGCTCCAACTCTCTGAATTTCAGCCAAGTTCTTCTTGGTTCCTTGTGGTTTTCTTTGAGTGAGAAAGAGAAGAGGAGGGAAGGTCGGTTCTTAATGTTTCCACTGTGTTCTGTGTTTTAATTAGTTTATCCTTAGGCAATTAAGTCAATCCCGAGGCTCGGGGTACCGGAAATGTCCTCGAGGGCAAAATGGTAAAATTCCCTAATATTCCCACCTAAGCTTCCTAACCTCAAATATATCTCCAATTATTTATTTCCATAACCCGATAACCCAAATGACCATCTAATACATGAAATACCCCTTGACTTGCCCCCAAGTCAAGTATTAAGTCCCGTTGTGACTTTCCCGCTAACTAGCTCCCTAGGATCGCCTCAAGCCACATGCTGCAGATTTACCCACATAATAATGTGGTTCTCACAATTATAACATATAATCACATTTACATTCATATAACCATACAAGCATGCTTATCATATAATCATGCATTAAACTAATAAGTTCACACTTAAACGATTTATGCCCTCCCGGCACACTAATCAAGGCCTTTAAGCCATATTAGTGATTTTGGGTCGTTACATCCATTACTTAACATCAATAATATTAAATTTATAAGACACACATACCAGTGTGCTAAGCATATGTATAACGTACCTTTTCATGCATGCAGTGGACATTGAGTCCCAATACGAAATAGAGCGACTCCTGATGTCCAATACAGCCAGTATCTAGTGACTGTATTCAATGTCCTTCATAGGCACTAAGATCTAAGTTAGCCAAAACAGATGATTAGATAAGTGAAATATTCAAAGAAAATAATGAACTTACAAAACGGAGACTTGAAACACCTTTTGCGCATTCTTTAGTAGAAAAGTCTTATTGACAGGTACACCAAGAAAACCAAAATCCCCCATCTCCCAAAAGTTCCCAGCATTAGCACTTTCCTATTATTAGATTAATAGAAAATGAGCAACTACTAATTATGTTATCAATGTTCAACCGAGGCAATCAATTATATGGTACAACTTACCAAATCAAGATAAAAGTTGGACAAAATTAGAGTTTTCATATCTTCCATTTTGGCACAATCTTCTTTATGTTTAAATCGTAGTACATGGAAAAAACTTCAATAATTTGCAAACTAGAATTATGTACGCAACCATTTATCCAAACCGACCCTATTCAACAAATCTAAGACGTAACCCTTCATAATATTATTTTGGCATCCTAATAAAAGTGAACTATATAAAATAGGTACTTACCTTCATGTCTACATGAGCTTCAGGTCTAAGGATCCCAAAGTACCAACGTAGCAACTTTTTCATTGGATTTACTACCAACACGTCACTGAAAATTATGGGGTTGAAAAATATAACAAAGTAAACGTAACAGCATAAATATTTTCAATGTAGAAATTGTGGCAGACATAAAGCATTTATATTTAAGATGGGAAAGTATCATATACCTCAAAAGCAAACTGAAGTCAAAAATGAAAATTGCAATTTCGAAACTAGCCAGTGGTAGGGGTCTCCCCAATTTGATGGCCCCGAATTGGTTTTAATTGCTTTCTTTATATGTATGAATCATACTCAGAAATAAGTTGTCCAATTTTCATAGCTCCTTGTCTCTCCATAGAATGGTAGGATCGATCTTGTCATTATCATATTCCTCTATTTCATGCACAACATGATCAACCGTGACCCCCTGGATACTAGGTTCATGAGTCATGACTTCCTCAATAATATCCTTCCCTTTCGCATTCTCAACCTCCTTTTTTTCTTTCTCAAGAGGTCTAAGTTTATCTTGACATTCATTCAAATCTCTCTCCATTTCGACCCCAGTCTTCTCATTCTCTAAATGAGATGGTTTACATGGAAAATCATTTGGATCAGTGTTTGTTGCAACATCATTGAAGAACTCCTTGGGTGGTTAAAATTTTGGTTCAAAATCAATGAAATCATGCTACACTTCCCCCTGGTTCCTTTCGTTGAAGGGAGGTGAATATTTTCCATAAGAAGGTTCATTCTGAAAACCTATATTGCACTCCAACATAATTGGGTCTTTCCTAATCGAAAGCATCTCCAATATCCTCTTCTCATCCAAATGTATGTTTGCCTGGATTCATTTATTAACATGGCTGAATCCCGAGCCTCCTTTCCCTTACTAAACTTAGGAACACCATCACCATGCACCCTAGAACTAATTCCACCACTCCAACTCTTATGTAATCATTTGAATTCAATGGCCAGCCGCAACTTAAGATCCTCTTAAAATTGTAGCATTTTTGTTTCCTTTTTAATCATTTTGTTCCTCAATGATTCAACCTTATCACACAAAGAGGCAAGCATGGCGGGCATCTTTGATGTTGCAGCACCATCCTGCAACTCTATCGTTGGAATCTGAAAACATTGGAAAATATTATTAATTAAAAAAAACATTGTGCAAATGAGAAATAATTATTTAAGTAATCATCTACTTACTGTATTTGACTCAAACCCCCCATGCTCCTCTACGCAATCCAGTACAACCTTGAAATCATCGTCAGACCACATATTTAAAGGGCATAGGCATCTGTCAAGATATCCTTCCTTCCAAACAATGTGATGATAGTAAAATAACTACAACATGCAAAAACATAAACTATTATACACCAGTCATTGATAAAACAATTAGAGTAGCTAAGTATTAAGAACAGGTACTTCTAAAAAATATATACATCCTCCTACAAACATGCCTTAGTTTTTCCGATGTCGTCAAATGGCCTTCCATCGATAATTAAATGAAAGTGATACCCTGTTAACACGATATACTGCTGAAATGTCATCTACAGCCTTTATATGATCCTCGAATTCACGGGAAACATTTATAGACATATTAGGCATCGAGAATACAACAACAATAAACAACAAGAAATCTTAAACGAATGACATGTTTGCTGATTGACCTGTTATCATTTTCTCCTCCAGAACTTGCATAGCAGTGCTTTCAACCTTCTTTTTTCGAATGCTTCTTCCTTCGGTCATGAACTAAATCTTTAACACCATACTTAACACAAATTGTAGCTCCAAATATTTGACTGTTCAATTTAAACTATTTCCCATGAACCTCCATTGACCTGTCCTTGGTGTTGAATCTAGACAGCAACTAGGTTTGATTCCCATTGAGTTTGGAAATAACAGAAAACACCGTACATGGTGAGCATCTACAATCTAATTTCACTTCAGCCATTTTTTAATGCTTTTAATCAGTCCAAACTAACCTGCCAAATAAAAAATAGAAAAAAATTATTCACACGCAAGTTAAGATTTACAAACTCATAAAATAAATACACAATTTTGGCAATCATAAAATTTACTAATTACAAAGGAAACAAATAGTTTCTGCATCCTTCCATCATTAACTATACATTGTACTCATGACTATGTTGTTCAAATCAAATCAAAATTGTAATAATATAAAGCATAAATTGTAGGCTCAACTAAACTAACGCTAAGTAAACATTACTATGCAATTACGTAAACAACCTACCCACCTGCGTAACTAGAATGAAACAACTCTTGGGAAGTCCCAAGTCCCTTCAAGCACCTAAGTTATATTTTCTTATTAGTATTTTGCAAGTTTCTTTTTACAAAAGTCTTATAAAACTCTCAACACATTGAATTAAGAGATAAGTAATAGTCCAACCTTGAGTAAACAAGATCTTACTCCCCCCCCCCCCCCCCCCCCAACTCTCTTGTGTGTCTCTATCTATATGTAATTATACACTCACAATACACAATAAGAAGTAGAAGTAGAAGAGAGAACATTTAAACTCAATCAAAGAGAGCTAAGTTAACAATAGTAATACAAACCTCAAAAAGGGAAATTAGTACTGAATATGAATAAGAACAAATTGGGAGAATCATAAGTGAAACAAAAAATACCCTTAAGACTTAAAAGAAAAAAGCTTCAACCCAGGTTGCCAAACACTCGAATCAGATAATTAAAAGTGAAGATTTTCCTCGTTTTTCCCCTCCTGAGGTTATTTCTTAAGATGGTTGTATTGGACTATTAAATCATAGTTATATGTCTTTATATGAGTGTATGTCTATTGTATTATGAAATGGTAATATTGTTATTGTAATGATCCGAATTTTTAAGACTCGATAATGCCGAAATATAAATGTTTTCATTTAACCAAATGTCTCAAAAACCCGTATAAAAAAACCTTTTTAAAAGTCATATGCCCATACTTAACATTTAATACAAACATATTTTATAAAGAGTAGAGTGAGCCTAGTTTATGAAAATAACACAACATTTCCAAAAATAAAATGGCTTCCCAAAAGGTCGGTCCACATGTACATTCACAAGGTAGACTTCAGCGCTCACTGCTCTGCCTTGCTCTGGTTCTTACCTACAACAAGAAACAACTAGGTAAGTGAAAACACTTAGTAAGTTCAACTTTAAAACAAAAGCATGTAGGGAATTAGGGTTCCGGACCCTACACAATCAATTTCAAGAACGCAAAAGCATCCTGGCAAACTTATGGTCATGCTTGATAACCAATGACAAATTATTTCATATAAACAGATAAATTTCTACACTCAGAAAATCCCAGAACAAGCATATATATTATATCACAACTATTTCTTATCAACAAATAAATCCTTGCACTGAGAAAATCTCAGAGCAAGCAGATATAATATATCACAATATAATTCGAGACCAATGCTCGACAACTTCCAACAATTCGAGCGTAACACGCTCTCCAGGATAAATGTTAATCTGTAAGAGAGAACCGAGTCTCAACACTAAGATCTAGCCAATAAATATCCCCATCAAGGGTAACTATCACTTTACCTAGGGCATTGCTACTTATCCAAGAGTAAATCCCTCACAAGGGTAACCATCAAGTTACCTAGGGCATCACTACTTATCAAAGAGTGTAATCGAAGTTACACGGGTTTACAGACACTTCTATGTTAATTAGTGGTGCTGGAGAGCAGTTGCCCCTAGGGTGTTCAGCCTCACTCAAACTTGGCAACCCCTAGTATCTCTAGGCACTCTCACTGAATGGCAAATATTCACAGCTACTATCCGAGAATAACTTATCAGAGCACTTACCCGGGTTCTAACCGTTCACTAGTTAAGTAAGCATGAGAGCCCTTAGGTCCCATTCATTTTGGTGCCCCTAGGTTTAAACCGGCAATCCTCACCTCTTAGCCACTCGTCGCGGTAATGAACCAGACATATATAAAATCAAGCAGTGTGATGGGGATCAGCCGTCTAGAATATGACAGATATCTACCAGTCATATTTTCTGAATCAGCACCAACTAGACTAACGTCTCTAAGAAAACTTTCTACGACAGTGTATATATGTGCATGTGTCTCTATACTAACATACAATACAATAGTCGTTTCATGTTGCAGCCACACAATAGAAGTTGACTTACCTGGAGTCCTTTGCTCTCTGGAAGATTTCACCCTCCAATGTATAATCTAGTTATGCTTAGCCAATATTGTAATTATCCATACAATATCATAATTCATTATTATTATTTTGGGCAATTTGGTCATTTTAAAAATCACTTGTAAGGATTATTGATCCTTACTTGGTTTTAAACCCATTCAAGAAATTCATACTAAAAAATTGAGACTAAACCCTAAGTCTCGGGAAGACCTATTCTATGTTCTTGATACCTAGGCTCAGGTATCACAATAGTATTTTCCCATAATTCGCTAAAAAATCTTATTCTTTAAAAGTATCGTTATTAACTCGTTCTTTCAACAAGTCGGTTAAATATATAGAAGAATTTAGCCGGTATTATATCCAGAAATTACTAATTAAATTCCTTAATTATTTTTCAAGAAAAGAATCTCTTAATTTTCCTTTTATTTTTCTTACAATTTTACTCTCTAAAAACGTGTTTAAGGAAATAGCCTAGTTTTAACTTAATTAGGATGTTATCCCCAAAAATTTTGTTCAATGACGTGGCAATCGAATAGACAGGTGGCAATGCATGATCAGTAAATGACACATTAATAGTCAATAAATGTGTTATTTAAAGAAGTAAAAAGGTTGAGAGTTGACATGGGGAGTTGTGATATTATTGTTCAGGAGTGATTTGCCCGACCAGTGATGTGCCATGCCCGACCAGTGGTGTGCCATGCCCGACCAACGATGTGCTTTGCCCGACAAGTGGTGTGCCATGCTCGACCAGTGGTGTGCCATGCTCGACTAGTGATATGCGATGACCGACCAGTGATGTGCCATGCCCGACCAGTAATATGCCATGGCCGACCAGTGATGTGCCATGGCCGATCAGTTGTATGCTTTGGCCGACCGGCTACTTCTATGTTAATTACTTCAGGAGGTGAGAGCCTCTCCGAGATGACCGGTCCGACCACCCGACCAAACGCACGGATTAGCCGACCGGTCATCTCGGAGAGGGACTCACCCAACCGGACATGTAGTTCATCCGACCAGTAATGTGTCTTAGTCGACCAGTAATGTATTTTGGCCGACCAGTTACTTCAACAACGTGATATAGCCGACCAGACATCTCAGGATTGGGTTTCATCCGACCAACTATGTCAGATTGAGGAGTGTAGCCGACCGCATGTGTCAGGAGTTAACTTCCCAGTGACTTCTTTACAGAATCTCAGTAACAACTTCAACTCGAATCGCTCGTAACTACCATGCGAATCTCTCAGATATCCTAAAGTAATAGCTATATGGTTGTAATTTGAATTTGTTTATTATTTATTAATTAAAGTTGGTTGAAATAACCAAGGACCCCGTCAAAACGAGATATTTTTCATGTATGATCCATGAGTCTATAAATAAAGAGCTCATGGCATCATTGTGGGGATCAGATCTTTTTGAGACTTTGAGACTCTAATTTTGAGACTTTGGGACTGTTACTTGGGGCCTTCTTGGGACATTTTGTGAGAGAGCTTAGATAGAGAAAGCTTGTATTCTCTAGAGAGAGAAACTCTGTATTTTTCTACTTACACTTAAGAAACTCAATTAGCTCAGGTTCATCTGATCTTAAGTGTAGGATACATATATCATAACTCCAAGTGGATGAGGCTAGTACCAACAAATTGGGGCTGAACCACTATAAAATTACTTGTGTTATTTACTTTCTATTCAAGATTTATTGTCAATTTTGCGTCTACTCGCAGTTGGCCAAAATCGTGGTCAACATTTTTAGTGCTTTCATTGAGATCCTGAATAGAAGAAACACACTACTATCCTACCAATATGGCGCCCAGGAAGCCCGGTACGTCAACTGCTAAAGAAACTGTTAGACCAGAAGGTCCTGCACTTGAGAACCTTGACATTGAGCCCATGGTCTTTCTTGAGGAGACGACTCCAAGGGTTGAACAACTCCAGGAGGCCATGGGGGCTTTCCAGGAAGAGATGATGCAATTCAACTCTCGACAGGAGTCTTTTGCTGAGGAAATGGCCAGACAAGAAGCTGCATTTGAGTAGCAAAGGCGCGATATGGAGGCCGGAAGCGAAGAGATCAAACAACGACAGGAGGAAGTCGATCGACCACATCATGAGGCTGCACTTTATCTAGAAGCGGCTACTCAGTTGGCCCATGCCAATGCCCAAACCACGGCACGAGCAGCCACCCAGGGAGCAAGAAATTATAATGTTGGTCAGAAGTCCCCTACTAACAGAGCCGATTCTCGGTGTCCAGAAAAAATTAGGAGCCACTGGTCAGAGACTTCTAGATCAGGGAATCACTAGTCAGGTGGTAAGAAGACTCCACCTAGGCATAATCAGATGAGGACTCCTCGAGATAAGAAAACTTCACAGTTTAAAGACGCATATGGTCGGAATGAGTCTGATAGTCATCACACCGAATGGTCAAAAGAGAAAGAGGGAACCGACCAACAAGGAGTAAAAGACTGCCCAAGACGTACCAAAAAGTCGCCACTACATCCCAGCTAGCAGCGTAGTGGGAGAGAGCAGGTCCCGCGTAGTAACCCCCTAAAAAGTCAAATCGAGCAGTGTTTAACTGGTCAGTGAATCTAAAAAGTTGTCAACTAGTCAGTAAAAATCGAGCAGTGTTCAATTGGCCAGTATTCACCTGATCAGACAAAATGACAGTAATTGGGCAGTGTTCAACTGCTTAGAAATTCTCCATATACTTTATGTGTTTCATGAGTAATTAACCATCGATCACTTGGGAGCACATGGGTATACTGGTATATGATTTATCTTGCAACAATTCCACTATGATAGAACGAAAGTGTTAGGAGTATGTCCTAAAAGCATGTAAAAGATATTTATTATTTCGATGAATAAACAAATACAATGGTCTATTATTGTTATATTTAGATTATTAAATTATTGTTTGAATAATTTTGTAAATATCAGAAAAATTCCATATTCATTATTTAGGATGTGATCTTGTATTAGTACGAGGGAATTAAGATCACATGAATGAATAAAAATAGTTAACAACAACAAATTGAAGTTATGGAATTCTTTAATTGGGGTTGTAAGTACAGTTTGCTGAGTATCATGTTGATACAAATAATCTAGATTCGGATTATTGATGTAGTAAGATATCTCGGTAAAGGTGCTTTATATAATATGATTATATATGACATGGACTGATATGAATTAAAGTCTTTATCCAAAAACCATTTAATAATAAAGACTTGTAATTCATATCATAACTGATGATCATTTATAGATCAACCTAAATCCCGAGTGTTCATGAACTCCTGTTCATGTTTATTAAATCTTTTGATTCATTTGTTAAGGTCTGTTCATAGAATGAGGCTAATGACTTTTTTTTTGGAGATTTAATATCATGGATGGCTGGGAACATGTATCAACAATACGGAATCTAATCTTTCCTAACAGATCGTATATTAGTTCCCTTAAGGGTTAATTCTGGAACTGAATGATTTTGAGCTCAAATCTATAATTAGATTATAGATTAATTATTCACTAGTGAATTAATGGTACTTAAGGAATAAGAAGTAAATTAGAAAGGTAAAATTGTAATTCTTCCATTCTAATTTATGAACTATTGTAAGATGGTTATATCAATGGACAGCTTAGAATAAGATTTCTGTAAAAGTATATCTATAACATAAAGAGTTCAATTCTGAATTTATAGTGGAGAAATATCAGAATTAATAAATTAACTACTATAATTTAAGAGTTTAATTATTTAGTTTCAATTTATTGGAGCTTAATGTTATAGGTCCATGGTCCCCGAAATGGCTAAAACAAACACTGATAAAGATAAATACAAAAAATGGGCAAAATGACTTATTTGATAAGTAAAATTTTTATATATGCACTAAACATAATTATTGTAAATTATGTGTAATTAATTAATTATTTGATTTAACAAAAATTAATTAATTTTGAATTAATTTATTTTTGGGATTTTTGGTATTTAAATAATAAGAAAAATTGGGAAAAATCACATGCCTTCCTTGGCATGTGGTACACGTGTAGCACAGTGCACAGTCACTGTGCTACACACACAAGAAGCTTCTAGAAGTTTCTTTGTTCCACAATTTTAGCTATTTAAATATTAAATAAATAATGAGATATTGTAATATGATTAAAATATTATTATTTAAACAAAATCTGATAACTTATTAGTTATTTTTAATTTTTTTTAAATAACTAATATTTTATTTTAATATATTGGATATATTAAATATAGGAGATCATTTTTTCCAAAGCGATATCTTTCAGTGATAGAAAAACAGATCGTGATATCTCCTTGAGAGAAATAGAGCAGTGGTACAAGCATAGGTCACTCTTCTTCACAAACTTAGGTCCAAACTTTATCAGATCTCATGTGTTGAGAACATCTGATAAATAGATTTTGCCTATTGTTTTGTATAGCGAGCCCACACTCATTCTTTGTGTGATCAGAACATTTTGGAAGATCTTGGTGTGAGATCTTAAGGATTTTTTCCGTACAAAATGATAGCAACAAGGAAGGACTTGAGGTAATTTTCTATTCATCTCTTTGATTCAATATATATGTATGTGAAGAAGTAGATCTAGAAATCTTGTGGGGTTAAATTAACAATTTTGAGTGTTGTTCCGCTGCGTATAATCTCTTATTTGATCTATAAAAACCAACAGAAAGTGTCAGGTCGGTGATTTGGTCTTGAGAAAGGTGTTCATCATAGACCCAGCAACTGGAGTGCTAGGACCAAGTTGGGATAGACTTTATAATATCAAGAAAGTTTTGCCTCCTGACACTTACAACAAACTTTATTGGCTGAATGGAGCCTGATGAGGAACCATTGGAATGGCAAGCATCTGATGATATATTATCACTAAATACCGCTTTCAAAGTGGTAGCTTAATTTCAAGCTGTTTAACTTGTTATTTAAGTTTGGTTTATGAGCTGGTTATTTGCTGACTAGTCGTTTATTTTTGAACAATTTTTGTTGTTCAAAACTTGTTATTAGACACATTTTGTCCTATTTTAATTTACGAGTAATAAAAGAGACTACGCGCAACGTGGTCGATTCTTGCTACAAATATGCATGTGTGTTAATTATTTGAATAGTGTTCAACTGGTCGGTACATTCAAGCAGTGTTGAACTGCTCGAATATTTTCCATATACTCTATGTGTTTCACAAGTAGTTAACTGCTCGAATAGATTCGGTCATGTAGCAAGTGACCAAGGATCTTTCAACCCTCAATCACTTGGGGGACACATGGGGTATATTGGTATATAAGTTAATACAGGCAATAAGAGCACGAGTTAAAATATTTGTTTTTAGGCTGACTTGTAAATTTTTGAAGTCAAAAAAGACCATTAAGCTAACTTGTTTTACAAAGCTTAAGTAACTTGTAATTTTTCAAAATTTCAAGTTAGAAGTAGATATTCGTGTGAAAATAAACATTATGCTCATAAAATTTTAGAGCAATGAGAGTGTGAGAAAGTATACTTAGTAGGGACTTATGAAATGTCTACAATTTCTAAGTTAGAAAACTAAGTACTCATGCAAAAATGTATAAGGCATAAATCAGAGTGAATTTACTATTCACAAAAAACTTATAATGTTTAAAGTCGAAAAATACTTTAAATATTTTAAGTTAAAAAAGAAAAGTAAAGTATAAATGCCAACAACTCAGTCGTACGAGCAAAACATAAAAGCTACTGAGCAGTAATTTTCTTCACAGAAGTATGAAAAAAAGAAGTAAACTACTGGTCGGGAACAAAGTTTTCACTAGTCAAGTTGAGCATGGCCTCTGGTCGGCCAAACATGCTCTATGGTCTGGTAGGCTATTTCTTGGTTGGTCAACACTGTCCTCAACATCAAGGACCTCCTCTGGTTAGAAGGATAGAGCAAGAGAGGCAGGCACAGTGCAGCTGGGAGAACTGCCTCCTCGGCAGCCTTGGCTTCACATTTAGCGAGCTCCTTGGCCTTTGCTTCTTCAGAAAGATAGTAAAGGTTAAGAGGTTTGTTTAACTTCCAAATCTGGTAGAAACAGTTGAAGCAGATTTCTTCATGACGAGCCAGATCAGCTTCCTTGTCCTGTTTCAGCTCTTCAATCTCTTGAATATTTTTCTCCTGCTAGTCTGTTAATGTCTTGATGGTTTGGATGTGCTTGTTGTTCTCATCGGTCAATGCCTTCAAGGTTCTATCTCGGTCAGCAATTTTTTTTTTTCCTGCTCAGTCTTTTCTTGAATATCTTCCTCAAACTTGGTTAGGTTTTCAAACTTCGCTTGAGATTCCAACAATTGATAATTCAAGACTTTAATCAGCTCCTTATAGTTTACTGCTTGATGTTGAGCATGACTGATAGTAATGAGTCCCTAGAGTAAATAACTAGATTAGTATTCAGAACAAGAACAATCAATAAGAAAGTGAGTGTTTATGATAAGATGCTTACACTCATTATTTGAGCGAGGCCTCTTTGTAGGACAACTTCAACACTGTGCCGGGGTAAAGTCTCAAAGATTTGAGTTGTTGTTGCATGATGAAGAGTGTGGTCTAATAACTCCTTTCCATATTCATCAGCAATGCGAAGGGGTTCACTTAACTCAACTGATCGAGTAGTTCGAAGGCTGGCAGAAGAAGGAATAGACGAAGGAGTCAAGCATGGGATAGTGACTAACTGATCGGATGGTCTCCCTTAGTTAGGCAGTGTAGTCCTCACTACCTTGCTTGGAGGATTCAAGTTGCTCCCTTCATTAGTTTTCCTCTTTTGGGTAGAGGGAGTGTTGAACTGATTAAACAGGTCTGGATTTGCAAAAAAGTAAAGCAAAAGTTCGGTCAGTGAAAACGAGAAATAAATATAAGTGAATGAAATTTTTTACTGTGACCACATGACTCTATAGACTTTCATAACAATCATTCTCAAAATGTAATTATGGTTACTATTAGTAGAAAAACTTGAGTTCAGAATTTCATCGAGAATGTCATCTTCATCTTGAGACGATGAGTTGTCTTCTCTAAGGAGTTCAATGTTTTTTCCTTTCCCAGGCCTGGTAGGAAAGGCATGTCTACAAGGATCTTCAGGAAGAGGTTCCCTAATAATAAAATCACCTGGTCAGCATGACTGGGGAGATGGTTCAGGAGAGAACTGCTCAGTCACTACTTCAATATCAACATTTGATTGGTCGGTTGTGTTTGCTTCTTAAGTAGTACTGCCTTCTATGATGTTTTGATTGTTTAGGAACAACCCCACCAATTGATGATTTTCCAAGTTGACCAACTCCTCGACATCTTTCTCTTCTGTGGGCATGTTAGCAAGTTCTTCTTCTCGGGAATACATTTCCCTAGTCAATAAAGGTTGAAGAAAAGGCCATGCATGCGTAAAAGCCAAGTTGTTGGCCCTAATATCTGGAGTAAGAAAGTATTCTGTGTAATATTTTCCAGGATTCGATTTATGAGTGATACCATGGAGGTACTTAACCCATTTTTTCCTATGAAAGAGGTGGAAAAAACCTGTATTCTTGCGACTAGGGTTAGCCCTAAAATCAAACAAATAGTGTACCTCATGAGGAGTAGGTGGATTCCAGCCCTGGAAGTGATAGAGAATATATAGAGCAGATAGTGCTTGGATTCCATTTGGAGCTATCTTGAAGGGAGAGACATTGAAGTAATCTGCTACTGACCGAAAGAAAGAATGTAGAGGGACAGTAGCTCCTGCATAAACGTGGTATCTAGACCAGGCACAATAGGCTCCACCATGATTATTAGCTCTCTAGTGAGGTTGCAGACATATCACATTTATTACTTCAAGGCCTGAAGCCTGAATGTGTTTATCGATTATTTTGGAGTTGAGTTTGGAGTCTTTAGCTATGAACCAAGAAGGTGTGCCATCTTCATCTTTTCTTGATTTTAGAGCAGTTGTTTGTTGAATCTCAGTTGTGAAAGTTTGGGTAGCCTTTTTCCTGGGTTTACCAGCTTTTCGGACTTGTCGAGGAGGCCTTGAAGAAGCTTCAGTTTGAGCTTCTTCTACCAAGTGTTCTCTAGCTAATGGATCGCGTTCCACTACCTTTTGTATCGCTCTATGAGCTACTTAGGGATCTTGGTCGTGAGAAAGTCGATTGGACTTTTTCACCCTCATTGGTTGATGTTGAGGCTGTTTCTTGAGGAACTGCTCTTCATGAAGGAAATATAAAGACGACGAAGATGGTCCTCGGGAGTACGTCTACTAGGAGATTTGGATGGAGAATCGTTGCTTTGAGGAGTGTTGATTTACTTGGGAGATGAAGAATCAGAGTCTGTTTGTTTGTCACCTCCCATGTAGTCGAAACAATTCATCTACAAAAAATACGGGGAGATGAGTAAACCAAACTGGAAATGAATGCAAATTAAAAATATTTTACTGCCCAGATAAAAACATGTTTGAGCAGTGGTGACAATTTTAAGCAGTTCACAAGAGAAAAGGAAATTTTTCGGTACCATGTGTTCAAGGCATAAGGCCTAGAATTTTTGTGCTCGGCTAAAATGTGTGACCCGAGTGACTAAGTGGGTTCCGAGCAGCCAAGTTGAACCCAACCGGTTCTCGAAAAATCTAAGCAGCCAATCTGATTAGCAATGATCGAATTCGAGAAGCTGAAAAACGAAAATGGACAGATGAAGCAATCTGATCGGGGTTACCCAAAACAGTCTGGGAAAGCTCATTCCAAGCTCCTTACAAAACTTCAACCCGATCGGGTACCCATTAGTCTGAGCAGTAAAAAATAAATTCAAAGCAACAGTCGAGCAGTACAAACATGCCCGATCGGGATTGTAAAAAATTTTCCAAGCCGTGAAGTTTAAACATAATTTTTTTCAGAGAGCACAAATACACTCAAACTCTTGGGGCACAAACACGTTTTCAACAAAAAATACTAAGGTTATTGTTACTGACCAGGGACATGCTTTTGGACGACGTTAATAACTATCAGCTAGAGAAAAAGTTTATCATATGAGAAAATCATATAATAAACTTTGGGGGCAAATGTTATCCCCAAAATTTGTGTTCAATGACGTGTCAATCAGATAGACAAGTGGCAATGCATGATCAGTAAATGACACATTAATAGTCAATAAATGTGTTATTTAAAGAAGTAAAAAGGTTGATAGTTGACATGGGGAGTTGTGATATTACTGGTCAGTAAATAAATTTAGCTGGTCAGGAGTGATTTGTCCGACCAGTGATGTGCCATACCCGACCAGTGATGTGCCATGCCTGACCAGTGGTGTGCTTTGCCCGACCAATTGTGTGCTTTGGCCGACTAGTGATGTGACATGCCCGACCAGTGATGTGCCATGCCCGACCAGTGATATGCCATGGCCGACCAGTGATGTGCCATGCTCGACCAGTGATGTGTCATGCCCGACCAGTGATATGCCATGGCTGACCAGTGATGTGCCATGCCCAACCAGTTATATGGCATGGCCGACCAGTGATGTGTCATGCCCGACTAGTGGTGTGCTTTGGTCGACTGGTTACTTCACAAGGTGTTTTGTCTGACCAGCTACATTGGAGAATATTTTTGTATGGTCAGGGAGAAGTCTCACCTGACCAGACACACGAATTGGCCGACCGGTCATCTCGGAGAGGGACTCACCCGACCGAACACGTAGTTCATCCGACCAGTATTGTGTCTTGGCTGACTAGTAATGTGTTTTGGGCAACCAGTTACTTCAACAACGTAATATAGCCAACCAGACATCTAAGGAATGGGTTTCATCTGACCAACTATGTCAGATTGAGGAGTGTAGCTGACCGGATGTGTCAGAAGTTAACTGCCCAGTGACTTCTTTACAGAATCTCAGTAACAACTTAAACCCGATTCGCTCGTAACTACCGCGCGAATCTCTCAGATATCCCAAAGTAATAGCTATGTGGCTGTAATTTTAATTTGTTTATTGTTTATTAATTAAATTTGGTTGAAACAACCAAGGACCTCGTCAAAACGGGATATTTTTCATGTACGATCCATGAGCCTATAATTAAATAAAGAGCTCATGACATCATTGTGGGGATCAGATCTTTTTGAGACTAGGAGACTCTCTAATTTTGAGACTTTGGGACTGTTACTTAGGGCATTCTTGGGGCATTTTGTGAGAGAGCTTAGAGAGAGAAAGCTTGTATTCTCTAGAGCGAGAAAGTCTGTATTTTTCTACTTACACTTAAGAAACTCAGTTGGCTCAGGTTCGTCTGATCATAAGTGTAGGATACATATATCACAACTCCAAGTGGATTAGGCTATTACCAACAAATTGGGGCTGAACCACTATAAAATTACTTGTGTTATTTACTTTCTATTCAAGGTTTATTGTTGTTTTTGCGTCTACTCGCAGTTGGCCAAAATCGTGGTCAACATAGGAAAACCATTATAAGTTTCTTATCTTGACTAATTAATTTTCTGAAGTCAATTAATCAAGTTTATTTGCTAGAAAAATAATTTACTTAATTATTTTCTCAAAATATAGGGTTTTAAACCCTCTTTTAATTTATTAACTTATCAATAAATTAAATCTTTTATTTTTAGAAAGAATAAAAATTCTTTAATAAAAATAATTCTCACTAAACTCAAGTGCTATTTTAGGTCAAAATATTTTTTCAAGACTTACCAATTTTTTATCTTGCAATAAGCAAAATTTTACTTTTTACCTTAAGTTCCAAAATCTCATTTTTACACTAAGTGTGAAAACCCTATTTTTCACATTTTTAACTACATATTTGTTAGGTCATAACTTGAAATTTTCTTATCCAATTTTTACCAAAATCTCCCAGTTCTATTTTTGGTATGCCATTTAGGTCTTTGTAAAATCTTAGGTCAAAATGAGCATTTTTTATTGGTGAAATTATTTTCCAACATTGAGGTAAAAATGACCTTCTTTCAAGTCCTCAATTTTTCTAAACTTTGGCACTTAATAACATTCAAACCGTTCAGTATTTTGTTACCAAATTTTACAGTGGAATACTAGGTTATGCCAAGATTATGTCCACAAAATTTGAGAAAAAACTGGGATCATTTTCCCTATACAGTGGCTTTCCAAATTTGGTCCCGAAATTAAGAATACGAAAAAACAGTTTTTTACCTAAAATTTGAAATAGCATAACTCACTTATTTTTAAACATTTTTTAGTGTTTTAAAAGCTCAATTTTATGTAATCAATCTCAATAACATCATAGTGCAATTAAATTTTACAAAATCAATATAGAATGGATGCTTGACCCCTTGGAAGTCACAGCTCAAAACTTGTATTTTGTTTTAGGGTTCTCACCAAAACCCTTAGGGATTTTGGTCCCTATTTTCAAAAATCAACACACAAGCATCATAAAAATTATTGAGCAACTACCATAGCCTCATTACATCACCAATAAGAAACTTTAAGCATTAAATATATAAAATAATGCTTAAAAAATCAAAACCATACAATAACAACCATAAAAAGTAAACGTTTTACCTCTTGTTGTTCTTGCTCTAGGTTTTTGATATTCCTACTAGCTTTGAGTCCTTAAAAACTCTTTCAATACATTAACCAACTCCCCCCAACAACATAGATAGTTAGCTATTGAAAGACCTATGGTTAAAAACTTTACAAAGTCATGTTTTTTGAAACTTTACCTTAGGGAAACCCTTCCTAGACCAAAGCTTAATGCTTCCAAGCCTTCTTAGTGTTCTTGAGGTTGAAGATGGAGAGAAAACTTGAGAGAGAGTTTTCAAAAAAGATGAGAGTGAAAGTGAGAGAGAGAGAGTGGGGTCGATTGGAGAGGGCTAGAAGAGAATATCAGCTAAAAAAAAAAATCTAAACACTTGAGTGTTATTACCATCCACTTGATGCCTTAACCCTTATATTTAAATTGGGATTAAACTAAAAAAAAAATTGGTCAACCCCATTAACTCCTTCACATGGCCGGTCACCACTTATTTTATATATTAAGGTTGATAAATATTTCCTAAGAAGAAAAATCCAATTTGACTTCCTATAACATTTTTCACTCTTATTAAGTTTTAGAAACAAAACTTAACACATAATAATTAAATTAAATGTCTCTCACATTTAATTTAATTAATCACTCTTATAGTTTATGTTTATGTTTATATGCTTTTAGTAGATTTTCCTTGCTGGGCATTAGGCTCATTCCTTTATTTTTATATGTGCAGGAAAATAGTTATGGTGGCGGAAAGATTCTTGGTGGCTTGGGATTGTGTATTGAGGAAGAATGGATTCGGTGGACTGCGTGAATGATTCGAGGATGACGTTGTTTTCAGTCTTTTTAATTATGTTTTCTATGTATTTTCCGCACTTGGTTTTGTAAATAATTTTAACTCAGCTATGTTTTATTTTTAAACAATGGGATCCCATACCATACCCCGAATTTTATGTATTTCAAAATTTACTTTATAGTTTTAATAGAATTATGAATGTTTCGTATGTATGTTTTCTTAAGAATAATGTCTATGTATAAGCAGTTGTAATGGTCCAAAGTCTAGAATTAGTTGGGTCATTACAGTTGGTATCAAAACAACAGTTCATTCGCATGAAGTTCTCCTTGATAAACACGCTCAAGCTCCGGATCTAACCGCCAAGTAAGTGCTTATGGTTATAGTTATTATGTTTATATGTATAGCTAGTGATTTTAGCCTTTATGTTTTTAGTTAAGAATGAATGGAGCATTAACTTATGAGGATATCCGAGCCATTAAGGCCTTAAAAAGAATTAGAGAACTGAGAAACACTGTAGGAGTGCTAGAAAGATCACTCGAAGACTACTTTTGTTCCACAGGGAGATAGGTCACCTCCAAGAATCTAAGTAGATCATGATGAGATCAACAGAGCAATACGTTTTAGCAATTAGACTTTTTAGAGATTATCCTACTGTGATTGTAGCCTTAGAAGAAATTTGGGAGACGATAGATGATGAAGATGAATTGCCGGTAGCTATGAGATATTATTTTCTCATACTTAGGTTCACTTCAAAAATGGAATTTCAATTTACAAATGAGCAAAAACATAGAATTTTTACGAATCTCCCTCGAGGGCATTTTTAGGCACAAGACAATGATGACTATGAAGAAATAGATGACGATATGTTAGATGAAGGATCGGATGTAGAAGATCCTGATTTTTAGAATAGATTAGTTTCTTACTTATTTTATTTATTTGCATTTATGATTGTAAATAGTGAAAACTTTTTATTCCAAATTAATATCATTGTTATTTTGTTAACATGTATGAGTTTGATTTTCTTTTGCAATCATAATAAATAATAAATCTAATAAATAATGACTAAGTTTGGTAAGGGTGGATACAAATCAATGAACTAGGTTCTCTATATTGAGAGTTAGGGGGCCATAGTAGTGGGAACGATTTTACTGATCCCAGCCCTCCCTCAATATGGTCAACTTTGGAACAAAGATGAGTTTCGAGCCTGAGAATTAAGTCATATAGGATTATTAGAAACAGACTTAGAAAATAATAAAGATGGCTTATTTTTATAAGTATAGAAACCCACTCTAATAATAAAGAATACTTATATAATTTTCATAAGTCATAATTAATAGGTCCAAGTTATGTTTGTTTAGATTAAGTTTTTGCCTTAGAGCCTATTAGGGTAAAAGTTCTAACATGTTTTTCTTAACTATTAGAACTCTATTGAAGATGTCGCTACAAAGGTCTGCTCGCACCAATGGAAATTCCTTCAACACTGCTCCTGTAAGAAGCCCCTCCAGTTCTCAGAAGGGGAGTACGTGCTACTGCTAACCAGAATGCGCCGCCGCCGCCACCAGTTGACAACACTGCAGAAATTTCCAGACTGCGACAACAAGTTGAGGAATTACTGCAGCAACAGTGACAACATGCTCAACCTCAGACTCAACCTCCGCCTCCGCTGCAACCACAGCCTCAACAAATGGCCCCAGCACCCCAACAATTTGGTCCATATGGGAGCTGGCCAGTGGAAAACTATGCGCCATATCCAACTCAGCACATGGAGCCAATTTATGAGCGGTTTCATAAGCAACACTCTCTGGACTTTGAAGGGACTACAGACCCCTTCTAGGCGGAAGAATGGCTTAGAAATGTGGAGCCAATCCTGACGTACATGAACCTCAGCAACGCGGACCGCATATCCTACGTTTTGTCTTTGCTTAAGAAAGATGCGAGAATATGGTGGGACCTAGTTCAGTAGACACATGATGTTGCCACCATGACTTGGACCCAATTTGTAGAGATGTTCCACAAAACGTACTACAATTCGGCAGTCATCGCTTCAAGAGTCGAAGAGTTCGCTGGCCTGAAGCAAGGGAGTTTATCAGTGGCAGAATATGCTCGACAGTTCGATCAATTAGCTAAGTTCACATCAGAAATGGTTCCAACTGACTTTCTGAGGGTGACCAAGTTCGTTAGAGGACTTCGACCAAAGATTGAGCTAGGGGTTAAGCTAGAAAATCTAGGAAATACTACCTATGATGATGTTTTAGAAACGGCAATAGAAGTAGAAAGGTTGTAGGCTAATATTAGTAAAGAGGAGGCCAATAAACCTGAGCCTAAACAGCAAAGTCAACCTCAGACTAGTCAGAACAACAACCACCACAACAATAGCAATCAGTCTAGCAAAAACAATAACAGTCAGAAAAGAAGGCATCCTAACAATAAGCAGTCCGATAGCGATAAAAGGGCACGGACGAATAGTGGAGGTAATAGGTCGGGTTATGTAGAATACCCGCAATGTGCTTAGTGCCAGAAGAAACATCCTGGTGAATGCCAGGCAAACACCAAGGGATGTTACAATTATGGTCAAGAAGGACACTGGAAGAAAGACTGTCCCCAGCTCAAGCCAGAGGGGAAAAAGGAAGACAAGATTGTAACGCCCCAACTCCTGGAACTGTTACGGTGTGCCTTGTAAACAGTGCTAAACTCGCTAATCGAGTCATTTGGCCAAAATCGTGAACTAACTATGATTCGCGGTTTAGGGATTAAAAACTTTGGCTAGGATGTAACGTTTCACTAGAACGTTTAATATATACATTGGGATCCTAAAAACATAAATTTCGGAGTTTATTATAGAAAATATTTACAACAGGCTGTTCTAAGCAGCAAAACAGGGCTCAAACCTAGTTCCACTTTAAACCTCGGCCGTGACGGACGAGCAACTGCATATGTACACGTCATCACCTAAGCCCTCCAACTCAAGGATGGTTTAGCTTCCTCTTGCCTTTACCTGCACCACGTAGCACCCGTGAGCCGAAGCCCAGCAAGAAAACATAACACTATACATAAACATTATCAAATGATTATCATTATAATCATACTGAGCATAAAACTTTCAACCAATGAGTGAGCATCACATGATTCAAGAGGGAGAGTGGCTGCTAGGTAAGCCACTAGCCTCCAAGCACTTATTTCATCCATCGACCCTCGAGGTCAGTTTGGCATTAATGCTCTTTGAGTCATTCAATGATGATGGTCGATTAGATCTAATCTCCATTGGCTTGCGTGAACCACGCTAAGACCGTTCTGACTAATGAGTCAGTGCTATGTGACCAATGTCCAGTATCATTGCCGAACCTGACTAATAAGTTACAGCTTCACAGCTGATACTAACACCTTTGCCAATTCTGACTGACGAGTCAGCGCAACGTGACCAGTGCCCAGTACCACTGCTGAACCTGACTAATGAGTCACAGCTTCACAGTTGATCCTAGCACCTTTGCCAAATCTGACTAATTAGTCAGTACCATGCACAGGTAAGCAATGCTATCAATATGTATCATATGCCAATTATCCAAGAATAGGGCATTCATCATGCTTACTTAACAGTTGCCAGCATAATAATGATCATGCACAAACTCAGAGACTCAAGCTCTGGCCAATCTCATATTCATCACTCATGGCATGCCCTAATCATATGTTTCTCGTGCATCACATGCATCACACTTAATCATCCAGCACGCCTCAATAATGATCATATGCAAAATATCCTGCAATCCAACATGCACCAATAACAGCCATGCATGTCACGTTTAATAGTCAACCAACATGCATCAAGAAAAGCCATGCATGTCATACATAATAATCAACCAACATGCATCATAATAGCCATGCATGCCACATATACACAGGGTGCAGTTTTCTTACCTCAGATTCGAGCTAGAACCAATATAAGAACGACCCTTGAGAACGATCAACCTTTAAGCCCTTAGCGGTCACCTAATCATAACCAAATATGGAACACCATCAATAACATGATAATCAAAGGTTTCCACATCAATATCTAGCCTCCAAGAGACCAATCCAAACTAATCCAAGTAGTAGGGACACTCCCGAGGCCCATAGCTAAGTTCCCGGGGTCAAAACGAGGAAACGGGGTAAAAACAGGGCAAGGGTTGCGGCCCTAGCACCTTGGGCCGCGGCCCCCAGGGTTCTCTGAGGCAAGGGCCGCGGCGCTCAAGAACAGGGCCGCGACCCCCAACCCTGGGCCATTCCCAAACGTGTTTTAAGCACTCCAAATCCTCCAAAAACATACCCAAACATTCCCCAATCATCAAATCAAAGTTCCCAAGCTTCCCAATACTCCAAAGCCCTCAAAACCCAAGGCTCAAACTGACCAAAAACTCAACAAATAACAAAGTCCAATTCTACGCTTAGAAACTTTAAAAACTTAAAACTTCAAACTTAGATTACCTTTGATTGGGTTGTTTTCCGTCAAATCCTTCAGTTAAGAAGCTCCTAATCTTTCCTAGGATCGCTATGCCTCGACCTTCGCTTGATTCCGACTCCTAGAACTCAAGATTTCCTCAAAAATGCTCAAACGGTATAACGGACCGTCAGAGAGAAAACGAAAGGTTTTCTAACGTACGTTCTTATCTGACAAGCTACTTCAAGCTTAAGTAACCTCAAATAAAACCTAGTGCTCGGGGTCCCGAAAACACCCCCGGGGACACTATAGTCAAAACTTCCAGAATTTCACCCTGATCTCAAATATTCCCAATCTATCACCAAATAAACATTTCTATTACCCCAAAATTGACCCCGTTATGACGAAACCGCTAATCCATTATATATGACTGTCTCATGCCGAATAGCTCGAATATATCTCCAAAATAATGAAATCTCATTCACAAATTACAGTATGCACCCAATTTACAAATATGCCCTCAACAGGCCAAATTACCAAAATGCCCTTATAAGTATAAATACACCCATATGCATGCATTCACCATCATATACTAATATAATTCACGTAAACATGCATATAATCATTAAATATCATAATAAATCAATTATGGCCCTCCCTGCCTCCTAATCAAGGTCCTAAACCTTATTAAGAAATTTGGGGCATTACAAAGATGGTTCCTGCCAAGGTATTTTCCTTAACCCAAGGAGAAGCTGATGCTAGCAATAAAGTGGTTACAGGTCAGGTTTCTATCCTCAACAATATATGTTCTGTATTATTTGATTTGGGAGCCACTCATTCGTATATCTCGTTAGGAATGATAGAAAAACTAGACAAACCTTGTGAATGCTTTAGAACTAGGTTTGTAACAGAGTTGCTTTCTGGAAAAGTAGTTCTATCATCACGGATAGGAGGCATACCGATCAAGATTGAGGACATAGAACTAGACAAAGACCTGATAGAACTAGAGATCAAAGACTTCGACGTGATACTAGGTATGGACTGGTCAGCAAGGCATGGCGCAACCATCGACTGCAAATGCAAGAAAGTGACGTTCGAGACTCCTGACGGCCAGAGACTATGCTTCATGGGACAAGTTTTAGGATTACGCACACCACTAATATCATCTCTAAAAGCTCAAAGGATGATAGAAAACGAATGTCAAGCATTCTTAGCCAGCATCACGGATGTGGTAAAGGAAACGCCACTAAAAGTTGGAGACGTCCGTATTGTAAAAGAATTCCCAGAAGTATTTCTCGAGGACTTGCCAGGATTGACGCCGACTCGGGAAATTGACTTCACAATCAAATTAGTACTGGGAACCGAGCCTATCTCCAAGACACCATACCGAATGTCACCTACGGAACTCAAGGAGTTAAAGACGCAGCTACAAGAACTCCTAGACTTGGGTTTCATTAGACCGAGCCATTAGCCATGGGGAGCACCGGTTCTATTTGTGAAGAAAAAGGACGGAAGCATGCGGATGTGCATAGATTACCACGAGCTGAATAAGGAGATGATTAAGAATAAGTACCCGCTACCCCGGATTGACGACTTGTTTGATCAACTCCGAGGAGCGACCATGTTCTCAAAGATTAATTTACACTCTGGGTACCATCAGCTCAAGGTGCGGGGAGAGGATATTCCTAAGACAGATTTTAGAACTCGTTATGGACATTATGAGTTTTTAGTTATGTCTTTCGGTCTTACCAATGCTCTAGCCGCGCTTATGGATTTAATGAATAGGGTCTTTAAGGACTACTTGGATAAATTCGTCGTAGTGTTCATCGACGACATCTTGGTGTACTCAAAGGTTGAAGTTGAGCACGAGGAGCATTTAAGAATGACTTTGTTATGACTGAAGGAGCATCAACTCTATGCCAAGTTCAAGAATTGTGAGTTCTGGCTTTCGCAAGTAGCATTTCTTGGTTACATTGTATGCAAGGACGGAGTTGCAGTAGACCCATCTAAGGTAGAGTCTGTGAAGGACTGGCTAAGACCAAAGAACACATCAGAGGTAAGAAGCTTTCTGGGATTAGCAGGTTATTATCGGAGGTTTGTAGAAGGCTTTTCTAAGATAGCCACTCCGTTCACCAACCTGACCCGAAAACAGCAAAGGTTTAACTGGACTGATAAGTGTGAAGAAAGCTTCCAATTGCTTAAGGATAAGTTGTCCTCAGCACCAGTACTCTATGTACCGACACCCAACGACAAGTTTGTAGTCTACTGCGATGTGTCGAAGCAAGGGTTGGGTTGCGTGCTAATGCAGAATGACAAGGTGATAGCCTACGCCTCAAGGCAGCTGAAGGAGTACGAGCAACGCTATCCAACTCACGATATGGAGTTGGCAGCGGTGATATTTGCATTAAAAATCTAGCGCCATTATCTTTACGAAGAACGGTGTGAGATTTATACGGACCACAAAAGTTTAAAGTACTTCCTCACTCAGAAGAAACTCAACATAAGGCAACGCAGGTGGTTAAAGCTAGTGAAGGATTACAACTGCGAAATCCTATACCACCCGGGAAAGGCAAACGTAGTTGCTGATGCGCTAAGTAGGAAGATTTATGGAAGTATAGTAGCACTAGCTGGAGTAGAAAAGCCACTACAGCAGGAGCTGATGAGTGCTAGAATAGAAGTAGTCATCGGTAAACTGGCTAATTTGTCTATCCAGCCAAATCTGTTAGAACATACACGGATTGGGAAAAGGCATGATGACACATTAGTGGCACATATGGATGCAATTAGAGAAGGCAAGGCCACAGATTTCTCAATATCAGGTCAAGGGTTATTGAGATATAATGATCAAGGGATTATGATAAATATCTTAGAAGAAGCGCACAGTACCCCATATTCAGTTCACCCGGGGTCGACAAAGATGACTCATGATCTCATGGCAATGTATTGGTGGCCAGGCATGAAGAAGGATATAGCAAAATTTGTGTCTAAATGTTTAGTATGCCAGCAAGTGAAAGCAGAACATCAGCAGCCTGCAGGCTTATTGCAACCGCTTAGCATACCATAATGGAAATGGGATGATATACCTATGGATTTCGTGACAGGTTTGCCATGAACAAGTAAGCAACATGATTTGGCTTGGGTAGTAATAGATAGACTAACCAAGTCATCTCATTTCCTGCCTGTTAAGACTTCATACACATCAGATCAATACGCAGACATCTATGTCCAAGAGATAGTACGGTTGCATGGAATCCCTAAGACAATAGTATCTAATAGAGGATCAGCATTTACATGAAGATTTTGGGGAAGTTTACAGCAAGCCATGGGTACTAAGTTAAGTCTTAGTACGACTTTTCATCCTCAGATAGACGGTCAGTTCGAGCGTACCACACAGATTTTATAAGATATGTTACACGCTTGTGTACTTGATTTCGGAGGATCATGGAATAAGTACTTGCCGTTGATAGAGTTCTCCTACAACAATAGCTACCAGTGAAGGATCGGGATGGCACCTTATGAGTTACTCTATGGAAGAAGGTGCAGATCGTTGTTGCATTGGGACGAGGTAGGAGAAAGGCAGCTTCTTGGTCCCAAAGCAGTTAGAAAATCTCAGGAAGTAGTAGCGCTAATTAGAAATCATATGCTTACTGCTCAAAGACGTCATAAAAGCTATACGGATGCCAAGCGGCATGATGTGGAATTCAAAGTTGGAGATCAAGTCTTCCTGAAGATATCTCCTATGAAAGGTGTGAAGCGGTTTGGGAAGAAAGGCAAGCTTAGTCCCCGTTTTATAGGTCCTTTTGAGATATTGGACAAAGTGGGAGCAGTTGCATATAGATTAGCCCTACCGCCAGCTCTAGTAGATAGTCACAATGTGTTCCACATCTCGATGCTACGAAAGTATGTGTCAGACCCATCTCACGTCCTCAAGTATGATACGATAGCACTCCAGAAAGACTTGAGTTGCGAGGAACGACCGGTTAGCATCCTAGATAGAGGGACAAAGCAGTTACGGTCCAAGAGTATTTCAATAGTCAAAGTCCTATGGAGTAATAGTTCTGAACGGGAGGCAACGTGGGAGTTGGAGGAAGACATGCAAGGCCGGTATCCGGAATTGTTTGGTAAGTAAATTTCAAGGACGAAATTCTTTTTAGTAGGGGAGAATTGTAGAGTCCAAGAATTTTACTTAGCTAGTTAGATAGTAGTAGTAGTAGTAGTAGTAGTAATAACTAGTAGTAGTTATAGTATGTTTATTACTGTGGATTTTGGTTCAAGCCGGGACTTAGTTGAACACTCGTAGCAACACTTGCAGATTTTATAAGTTTAACCTATAGTTTAAGAATATTAATTATAACATAAGGTTTGATTAATATAGCTGATCATGAAGGTGATATTTATTATACTATAAGGTTTAGATAGAACTCATAAGATCATGACACTTGTCATGTACATGTTTATTGAGAAATTAAGTATTTTTGAGGAATAGTTTTATAAGAGAAATATTTGGAAACCCCAGAATCTGCCAGCAGCTTTAAAATCATTTTATGACTCAGTCAAAGCTGTTTACTCAATTCAAATTAGGCTGAAAATGTGTAATTACGTGTATAATATTTCAGCGTATGCCGATATATCGCAGCTCTAGGGGCGATATATCACCACATTGGGAATACAAAAACACGTAACTTCGCACGAACTCTTCGATGAGCCTCGGGGATATAAGCCCAGGCAATATATCGCCTACCATGGGCAATATATCGGCTCTAGGGCAAGATTTTTAAATGGTTTTGAAACTGAGCTCAATTCAACACATAACCTCTTAGCAAGCCTCTGAATCTTTTGACCGAGTCTTAAGCCTCTGCTGAACGAATATTCAAATGTTTTTCAATTAAATATGCATTATTTTTATTCAAGCTAAAAGTAGATCTTTTCATTCTTCAAGTTGAGTTCAAAGCCTTCAAGCTGCTAGGTTTACTTTAGAGTGTTAAACACTTGGGTTGGGGTTATAAGCTTTATCATCTTAAGCTTATTAAACACTTGGGATGTAAGGTTAATAGTGTATTTTTTGATAACGAGGTGTAGTTCGGTTCTAGTGCATTCAAAGGTATTCCTGTTCCTAGTTCATTTTTGTATGTTTCATTAGTTTCTTTACTCAAATCCTAACTCGCTGTTTTCCATTCTTGGTTAGGTATTTAAGTTCTTTGAACTTAAAATTTCTTGTCAGTAAGTTTCTTCTCGGTGGTTTAGTCCATTTCTTTTCATCTCTTTTCTTTAGAATACTCACCTTCTCATTATTGGTTTTAGGAGTGTTCCAAAATACCGTCCTTGCTCTCACATTCCGGTATTGGTAAGGAAAATAGGATAGATTCTATATGTTTATATGTCATGTTTATATATAATATGTTATGATAATTTTATGTTATGCTATGTTCTGTTTTTATCAAGGGCTCATAGTTGCTTAGTTAGCAAGTCCTAGTGTTTATTATTTTCATGTTTAAAGTTATGATTTACCCTACCTCAGATATTAGACAGAGGACCTAGATGGGTTATCATATACTATCATATGATCTAACCTACCTCAAATATTAGACAGGGGACGTAGATGGTTTATCACATGTCATAATGGCCATTAATATTGTAGTCCTATGTGGTATACGTCTTTATAGTCATGTGGTTATTGTTTATGTTTATGTTTATGTTTCTATGCTGTTAGTAGATTTTCCTTGTTGGGCATTAGGCTCATTCCTTTATTTTTATATGTGCAGGAAAATAGTTATGGCGGCGGAAAGATTCTTGGTGGCTTGGGATTGTGTATTGAGGAAGAATGGATTCGGTGGACTACGTGAACGGTTTGAGGACGACGTTGTTTTCAGTCTTTTTAATTATGTATATGTATTTTCCGCACTTGGTTTTGTAAACAATTTTAATTATATTATGTTTTATTTTTAAACAATGGGATCCCATACCATACCTTGAATTTTATGTATTTCAACATTTACTTTATAGTTTTAATAGAATTATGAATGTTTCGTATGTATGCTTTCTTGAGAATAGTGTCTATGTATAAGCAGTTTTAATGGTCCAAAGTCTAGAATTAGTTGGGTCATTACAATATACTCGGATTAATTACGACACTTCATAATTCATTATTATTATTTTGGGCAGTTTGGTCATTTTAAAAATCATTTGTAAGGATTAATGATCCTTATTTGGTTTTAAACCCAGTCAAGAAATTCATACTAAAAATTTTGGGACTAAACCCTATGTCTCAGGAAGACCTATCCTATGGTCTTGATACCTAGGCTCGGGTATCACAATAGTATTTTCCCACAATCCGCTAAAAATCTTATTCTTTAAAAGTGTCGCTATTAACCCGTACTTTCAACAAGTTGGTTAAATATATTGAAGATTTTAGCCGGTATTATATCTAGAAAATACTAATTAAATTCCTTAATTATTTTTCAAGAAAATAATCTCTTAATTTTTCTTACGGTTTTACTCCCTAATTTTATCATAATTAGAAAAACCGTTATAAATTTCTTATCTTGACTAGTTAATTTTCCGAAGTCAATTAATCAAGTTTACTTACTAGAAAAATAATTTACTTTATTTTTTTTTTCAAAATATAGGGTTTGAAACCCTCTTTTAATTTATTATTTTTTTTTATGAAAAAAGAATTTATTGAAACTCAACAAAACAAATACAAGACAAGCTCAAACCGATTACCTAACCAGAGATTACAACTGGACAAACTTCTCAACAAAAGCTAAATCATTTTTCCCCAATTTCAGTCTAGGAAGCCTAAAAATTCTAGCTTTCAAATAAAACTTGATCAAATGATCTACATTCACTGCTGTCATAGAGAAAGATCTGAATAGACACATATTACGATTCCACCAAATCAAATAAACTGAAGCAGCCAGTGCAACTGCTGCTATTTTTTGCTTCAGACCTTTAGGTTTCCCAAACATCCAAGAGGACCAATCATCATACTTAATCGGCCATATATCTACTCCCAGCCAAGCAGCCACATTTGATCTAACTTGTTGAGAAAATTGACATTCAAAAAACAGATGAGAATGAGACTCCTGCTGTAGCTCATAAATCGGACACAATAAGGAAGCAATACTCAACTGGCAGTGAGCTAGATTGTCTCGGGTAAGTAGGTGCCCAAGAGTAGCTTGCCACAAAATAAACCTATGCTTAGGTACAACCATATTACACCAGTCATCATTGGCCAAATGAACTCTCTCCTTATTAAGCATCTGAATATAAAGTTTTCTCAAATTAACCTTACTAGTCTTGGCTGCATCCTCCAGATTGCTACAAGTGAAGACAGATTTCAGATTGGTAAGTTTTCTCCAGTACCAGCTCACATCCGGTTTGAGCTTATACTCCCAAAAATTATGCCTTTTAAGATAGATGGAATCCACCCATTTCACCCAAAGGATATCTTGTTTAGAGGAAATAGTTAGCTACTAACACTTTATTCCATTTGGACCCTTCCTTAAACCCAACACCACCCAAACTCTTAGGCAAGCAGACCTGATCCCAAGCAGTGAGATGCATTTTACTTTTGTTTCTACTACTGTCATTAGTCCCCCAGAGAAACCTTCTACACAAATGATCTATCTCATTAATGACACTCTTGGGAAGGAGGAATATACTCATCCAGAATGATCTTATGCCCAATAAAACAGAATTAATAAGCTAAGCCCGCCCAGCAAATGAAAGATGATGACTAGACCAAGTGTGAAGCTTCAGGTGAATCTTTTTTATAATAACAGCACAGTCGCCAGCCTTCCATTTAGTAGGACGAAGAGGAACTCCAAGATACTTTAGAGGAAAACACCCTTCTACAAATTGGAGCCTAGTCAATATCTGTTTAGTCTCTTCCTCAGCCAAACCCCCAAAATACACCTGAGATTTATCCAAGTTAGCTGAAAGACCAGAAGCCAAACTAAAGGCTGTGAAACACTCTTTTATAATCTGAACCGAATTATTAACTCCCTTACAAAATATCACCAGATCATCAGCAAAGCAAAGGTTAACTAATCTCAGATTTTTACACTTCAGATGAAATCTGAACTCCTTGCTTAAAAAAGCTTGAATGAGAAGCCGAGTGAAGTATTCCATGACTAGAACAAACAGCAAGGGAGATATAGGGTCCCCTTTTCTAAGACCATTTTTTACCAATAAAGCTCCCTTGAATCCTACCATTCATCATAATAGAGTAAGAGGTACCCTTCAAACATATCATCACCCATCTAATAAATCTGTTGGGAAAACAGTAAGCAGTAAGAATATCCTCTAAAAATTGCCAATCTATAGTGTCATAAGCTTTGCTAAGGTCTATTTTCATCACACATCTAGGGGAGATGTTTTTCCTCTTGTAACCTTTTATAATATCCTGAAGAATGAGGATATTATGAGCCAACAATCTGTCCTTAACAAAAGCTCCTTGATTTTGATTAACTAGAATAGGAAGAACCTTAGTCAATCTACCACATAGCATTTTTTAAATACATTTATAGAGTGTATTACAACAAGCTATGGGTCTATACTCAACTGCCTTAGTAGGAGTTTCAACCTTCTGAATCAGAGAGAGAGTTGCACTATTAATCTCATCAGGAAGCAAACCATGATAAAAAAAATCCAATATGGCATCAGAAATTTCTTCTCCCAAATCTTTCCACATAACTTTGAAGAAACACGACCCATAACCATCAGGACCCGGGCTTTTAATTAGATTAATACTGAACATAGCAGCTTCCACTTCCTTCTTGGTGAAAGGTTTTATCAATCTCAGCTGCTGATCCAAAGACAAAATGCCTCCATGACTAAAACAATCCCTCTAAATAGGAACATAAATTGTACTCTTACTGGCCATAATACTACGAAAATGATTCACAAAATGAGCCACTACATCCTCAAACTTCTCATTTAACTGACCTACATCATTAATAAAAGAGGTAATACGATTTGTAGCCCTCCTCTATTTTAAGCAAGCTTGAAAATAGGTTGTGTTATCATCACCATACCGAAGCCAGTTAATTTTGCTTTTCTGTCGAAGGTAGCTATCATAGTATCTAGATTGGCTAAAGAAAGTCTCAAAAGCTAACCTTTCCTTTCTTTGAAGAACAGCTGAATGAGGATCATGCTGCAGTTTATATTGGGCAGATTGGTAGTTCTCCTTAGCTACTGTATAATTATGCACAACATCACCAATAGCCCTTCTGTTAAACTTGCGAAGGACATGTTTGAGTCTCATCAATTTCCTCATTATTATCTCTAAGCCATGACACTTGATCGGCTTACTCCAGTTCTGCAACACAGTCTCTCTAAAGTCTTCATGGTCAGTCCACATATTAAAAAACATGAATGGTTTAACACCAAAGTTCAAAGCTGTTATAGTTTTAATGATGCAAAAACAATGGTCAGAAATCATATCCCAATTAACATAGGCTTCATATTGAGGGAATAAGTCCAACCAAGCTTCATTTTTAAATATACGATCCAATTTAGAATATATTCTAGCCTCATTATCTTGCTTATTTGTCCAAGTGTAATGGGAACCACTTGTGTGAAGCTCGTCAACCAACCCTAAAGATCTCCATCTTTGAGCATCCACCATTTCCATAGCAGCAACATCACGGTCACCAAGCCGATCATTAAAATAAAAAACAGCATTAAAGTCTCTAGCCACAAGCCAAGGATTGACTGGAAAAGACAGCCCAGAAAGATCTTTCCAAAGTTGTAACCTCTCCTCAATCGAATTTCTCCCATAAACAAAAGTCACACAAATTTTTTTACTCAAACCCACTTCTTTAACATAAGCATGAATTAACTGATCACTTTCTTTCAACACCTCAACAGAAACAATATTACCCTGCCAGACCAGAAGAATTCTTCCTTCATTAGTTGCCCCAGTATAATAGTTCCAGCCAATAAAATGACTAGTCATCATCTCCTCTATTTTATTACCACGCAACTTGGTTTCTAAAAAAGCTCCTATACCAATTTTGTTCACATAGCAAAAAGTACGCAGGGATCTCTGCTTCTCCCTTTTATTAATGCCCCGGACATTCCAGCTAAGAATGTTGTGATTCTCCATTAAACATATTTGTTGTAGATAGTCCCAAATTTGTAACCTCCATTATCTTATCTTGCAAAGCACTATAAGAATTCTTCAACTTATTCTGAGTAGTTGGAGGCAAACTCTTGACACCCCCACTCGTTTAGGAGTGATCCAATCTGAATTAAGCCTCTCTCTTGAATCACATCTCGCCTTATCTTCAGTTTGCTAGGAAACTTTTAAGACTATTACATTATCTGTACCAGGAGGCACTGATATAGAATGGGACTCAAACCTCTCTTTAGCATCTACTTTCCTATTATCATCTGAGATTACCTCTCTAGCTAAATCTGTATTATCAGCTAAGGATTTCAGATCAGTGGACTTTTGTTTAGGCCCTTCTTCAGCATTTCTATCTTTCTTCCTCCAAACCTCACCCTGTTTCCTATTACACAAAGCCTCAGTATGACCAAACACTCTGCACCTTTTACACTGAGTTGGCAACCATTCAAATTCCAGCAATTGTTCCATCAACTATCCTCTTTCATTTAAAAAATTGAATGGATTTAGGAACCTCCTTTGTTATTTCAACCTCCACTAACACCCTAGCAAATTACATCATGGATCGATCTTTTGTAACGTTATCTACTAGTATATGATTACCAATGGTACTCACTAGGGCACTCAAACACTTAGTACCCCAGTATTGCAGCCCAAGACTAGGCAATCTAACCCAAACAGGAACAGATTTCACTAACCTCATAGCATCAAGATCAGTAGCCCATGGTCTCAAGATAACTGGTTTCCTATCGAAATGGACAACTCCAGCTTCCACCACCAAATCTCGCGTAGCTTCATCCCTAAATTTTATAAGAGTATACCTAGCATTCAATCGAGAAATCCTTTCAATACCTAGTTTACCTCAAATTCTCTTAATGAAACCCTCAAACACAGCAAAGGGAGGATTAGCTCCAAGGACCATACATACCACAGCTGAGTTCCAGAAGGATGTTTCAATTTCTATCTCCTCCAAATCAACCTAAGCAATCCTTTGACCATCTCAAATTAGGGGTTTCTCAAATTTCATCCTAGCTCCTCATTGATTCGGTAACAATGCCGGAAACTGAGACCATTTATCTTTGGCCTGACTTTGAAAATCACTCTCGATATCAACTTGATCACTCCATTTCACACCATTCTTCTTCACTCCAGACATTCCCTCATCTGAATCCAATGGGCCATTACCCCCGAACTCTGGGAAATCCACCAAATTACCCTTGAACACCTCTTCCACCACAACCGGCGGTTCTTCTTCTAAACCAGTCGTCTCCTCCTCACATGCTTCTTTAACCGACAAGGACTCGTTCACCTTAGAGCTAATAGCAGGCTTCTGGTTAATCTTCTTGCGTCTCGCCATGGAGAAACCAGAGAGAAACCTCACGCCTCTGTTGTTTGTTCTATTTTTTTGGTAACCCCTCTTTTAATTTATTAACTTATTAATAAATTAAATCTTTTATTTTTAGAAAGAATAAATATTCTTTAATAAAATTAATTCTCACTAAACTCAAAGTGGTATTTTATGTCAAAATATGTTTTCAAGACTTACCAAGTTTTTATCTTGCAATAAGAAAATTTTTACCTTTTACCATAAGTTCCAAAATCTCATTTTTACACTAAGTGTGAAAATCCTATTTTCCACATTTTTAACTACATACTTTGTTAGGTCATAACTTGAAATTTACTTACCCAATTGTTACCAACATTTCCCAATTCTATTTTTGGTATGCCATTTAGGTCTTTGTAAAATCTTAGGTCAAAAGGTGCACTTTTGATTGGTGAAATTATTTTCCAATAATGAGGTAAAAATGACCTTATTTTCAAGTCCTTAATTGTTCCAAATTTTGTCACTTAATAACTATCAAACCGTTTAGTATTTTGTTACTAAATTTTATAGTGGAATACTAGGTTATGCCAAGATTATGTCCACAAAATTTTAGAAAAAAATGGGTTCATTTGCTCTATACAGTGGCTGTCAAAACTTGGTCCCGAAATTAAGAATACGAAAAAAACAGTTTTTTATCTAAACTTTGAAATAGCATAACTCACACATTTTTTTTAAAAAAAAATTGAGTGTTTCAACAACTCAATTTTATGTACTCAATCTCAACAACATTGCAGTAAAATTAAATTTTACAAAATCAATATACAGTTGATGCTTGACCCCTTGGAAGTCACAGCTCAAAACTTGTATTTTGTTTTAGGGTTCTCACAAAAACCCTTAGGGATTTTGGTCCCTATTTTCAAAAATCAACACACAAGCATCATAAAAATTATTGAGAAACTACCATAGCCTTATTACATCACCAATAAGAAACTTTACGCATTAAATATACAAAATAATGCTTAAAAAATAAAAACCATACAATAACAACAATAAAAAAGTAAACTTTTTACCTCTTGTTGTTCTTGCTCTAGGTTTTTGATGTTCCTACTAGCTTTGAGTCCTTCAAAACTCTTTCAATACCTTAATCAACTCCCCCCAACAACATAGATAGTTAGCTATTGAAAGACCTATGGTTAAAAACTTTACAAAGTCAAGTTTTTTTAAACTTTACCTTAGGGAAACCCTTCCTAGACCAAATCTTAATGCTTCCAAGCCTTCTTAGTGTTTTTGAGGTTGAAGATGGAGAGCAAACTTGAGAGAGAGCTTTCAAAATAGATGAGAGTGAAAGTGAGAGAGAGTGGGGTCGGTTGGGGAGGGTTAGAAGAGCATATCAACTAAAAAAAATGTCTAAACACTTGAGTGTTTTTCCCATCCACTTGATGCCTTAACCCTTATATTTAAATTGGGATTAAACTAAAAAAAATTTGGTCGACCCCTTTAACTCCTTCGCATGGCCAGCCGCCACTTATTTTATATATGTGATCATATATATATATTTATATATAAAGGTTAATAAATATTTTCTTAGAAGAAAAATCCTATTTGACTTCCTTTAAACTTTTTCACTCTTATTAAGTTTTAAAAACAAAACTTAACACATAATAATTAAATTAAATGTCTCTCACATTTAATTTAATTAACCACACAATAAATTTTAACCTAAGGTCCCTTCATGGAATAAAATTTCCTAATTCAGTAAAATTAAGCATTTAACACAAAATACCCTAAAATTTCCATTTTCCCTTAGGTTTATTATTTTTGACCAAACTTTAAATTTTATGGATGTATTTTATGCCCAAAATATATTTGCCATAGTTTTTCATTTTATTTTCTGAGATTTTTGCCCGATCAGAGTTTTTGTGTCGGTCCATGACCGAAAGTCTTATCTTGACTTTTAAACACAAAATTCATAATTTGGCTAGCGATAACTCATGGAAATAAATTCCAAAAAAATATAATATTATTTAAAATAATAGTCTTAACTCGGGGAAAATAATCCCGACCTGAGTCGTTTCAAGATAGCTAAAACGCAGGGCGTGACAATTATCACATAGTTTAATTAGACATGCACCAAAGATAAAAATATATATTTGATTAAATAAATTCTACTTTATATTATAATTAATATACTTCGTGCTACAAGAATAGTTCTCATGCTTTCACATTTAGAAATGGTAAAGCCTTTCGGATTTTTTTTTTTTACTTTAGATTGTTTTTGTAAAGCGCTCTATTCTATTTCTTTATAAAACGTCTCTCATCTCATAAATAATTAGCAAATACCATTTGTCATATGAAATTCAACGAGGCCTTGATAAAACATGCAAGTTGGGCCAAATAGTTTAAAATAAAAATAAAGTGTTCTTATGCATCGTTTAAAGAAAAATCAAATTTAAGTCCCACTAATAGGTTTAAAACTAAATTCCATAGCAAGATTCTTTAAAATTTGACTCTTATGTTGATACCCCCACGGCATACACACCCAGACATCAGAACTCCCCACATCATAGCACGTGCCAAAGAGAAACCATGTTTATTACCTGAAAGAGAGAAAGTAAAGGGCTGAGCTAAATGCCCAGTAAGGAAATACAAACAAATACAACAATATTTAAGGAAACACAATAAGAACATATTCATATCGTAAAACTCATAGCATATCATACTATAGCCATATCATATTCCTTTCATAATCATATCATATCACCTTCATAATCATACATCATAATCACAAATCATAACCATACATCATAATCATACTCTTTGTGATCATGGCACTGCTATTGTCCATGTCACATCTTGAGGTAACCAGTAAAAGCAAAAAACTGGAAAGACCTCCTCTGTGAGGTAAACAGGATCTTAGGTCCTTGAATAACCTCGGCACATCTGCCCTATGAGTTATTCATATCCTTAGTAACTCCTTTGTTGTGTCGCGTTCCGCTAGTCCCCTTTGCATTTTCAGACATCATACAAACACATATAATCTATTTCACATCAAAACAAATGAAACACATGTTGCATCATACTCATTATAACATCTCCAGATATAATTCCACATTTCATATTACATGGTCCATCATCATACATAGCACATCATATTCCTGATAAAAAACAAATTTTACCATTTTATAGCATAAACTTAGAAATTATATCTAACTTCCTAACCTCAGGTCCGAGCAAAGAAAAAATAAGAAAAATTTCACAACGAGCCTATAATCATAATCAAATGTCATCTCTTAGCATCACATAACAATACTCATGTCCAACACATATATCCCACGTGTGAATGGGCCATGCGCACGTGGTACAAGCTTCCCAATAATTCCAAACAAGCTCATTTTCACATAAAATCATAAAAGAATAATGTTAATTCTACCTATTAACCCTTCATGGTTACAAAGTAAAAAATATATGTTTGAACAATAGGCATATATTTAAACATAAAAATGTATGTGCATGCGACATGCATGGATGAGAGTGTTGTTAAAATGTAACGTTTTAAACAATAATTCATACATGTTTATTTCTTGCTTTTTCAAATAAAATTCAGCAACATTATTACTTTACCATTATTTGTTTCTTTAAGTCCCAAAGTTTTATTAAACCATTTAATACATTATTTTTACTTTATAAAAATAATTCATTTAGCATTTTCCTAATTTCTCATAAAAAAGAATTCCATTTATTATTTTAAATATAATAGAAAATAACAAAATTTGTAGTCATTTAGAAATACTTAATAAATTTCTAGTTTCCTTTAGAATATAACCTTTCTAAATTTAATAAAAATTATATGATTAAATATGAGTGTATAATTTAAAGTGTGGGAAATTTGTATTTTCACTTATATTATTTAAGATTTGATTTATTTAGATGTAAAACTCATTATTTTTAGACAAAATAATTATTTAAGCTTAATAATACATAGTTTCAGCAAATATTTATTTTGTCTAAAAATCATAAGTGAATTTAAACCAAAATATTTTCTCATTTAAATAAAAAAAAAATGCACCTAAATAATAATGTGAAACTTCATATTTACATTTTTAAAATATTACTTTTACATATACATAACTTAGGGTATAATATATTTAATGCACTCATATTATTTATCTCATTTAAAAGACATTTCTTATTTTTAATAAAAAATTCCAGGACTATTAATTCATTCAAAATCATAAACTTGGATTAATAACCATATTTTTTCATAAAATATACACAAAAACAACATGTCTTAATTAAGTAAAAACACCATTTAAATGTGAAATAAAATGCCTTTTTATTTATTTAAAAATCAAATATCACTTGAGGCCTCACATGTGCATTTTAAAACATTGTTTCACCAATATGCTCACAAATTATATAAAAAAAAACAGCAAGCATTATTTCACAAAATCATGTTTAAACAATGCTCATAAAATACTTTTATCCATTTGACAATTTACCCTAACATTCACCTACACTTGAACACCACAATATTACACCTAACATGAAATTTAACCAACATAAAATAAAACACCAAATAAGACCTTATGCCAAAACCTTCATGATCAACATTTCAAGTTTCTTTTGCATTTTTACAAAAATATTTATAAGACAACATTATCATAACACCAAGCCAAACTTATGCCCTAGCATGTGTCTAATAACATCTCTTGCATGTTGATTACCCAAGACATCATGATCTAAAGAACAACAATATTCCATTATAAATCTTTATTACCAAGACATCAAATTCCAACACATATATATACATAGCAACTCATATCCATATTTCTTACATACTTTACTCACTTTTACATGTTTATTTCTTAGATTCTTCATGCTTGCCCAAACAGGCACACACGCCCCAAATACACACACCCCTAGGCCATATACATGAATACACATACTCATAGCAATTTATTCATAGAAAACTACTCATACATAACCCACATGCGTACCCTTTTCATGTTTCTATGAATTTACCCAATGGAGAACAATCAACAAAACAAATGAAGGGGCAAACCCATTCAAGCAATAAACAATACACCAACATCATAACCCAAGAAATCATAACAACAATAGGACTGGAGATTCCATTACCTCTCTTGCTATAAATTAGGACCAAAGAATGGCCACCACTCTTGAACAACCTATGGTGTTCGAAACCCATATCAAGAAAAGAGAAGAAACAAAAACTTAGGATTGAGGGGAAGAACCTTAGACTTATAAAATTAAGGCTATTTAGGATTTTTACCCCCTGAACTATTACCACTACCGTATCGTGCCCCCTAATTTTTTCAGGCCGTTAAAAATTCCCCCCGAAATATTCACAGTAATGTAAAGAAGGACTTCCGTTAACTTTCAACACATGTGGCTAACAGAAGGTTGACATAGCTCTTTATATGCTGATGTGTCTTGGCCATGTCAGCGCCATGTGTTTAATTTTAAAATTAAAAAATTTATAATCATATTAAAAATTAATGAATTAAACACTAAAAAATAGAATTAATAAATTAAACCATTTTTTATACATTAAAAAAAAAGAAAAACCATATTTAAAAACAATAAAATTACACACATGGGGCTGACATGGCCAAGACACATCAGCATGTAAAGAGCCATGTCAGCATTCTGTGTTGAAAGTTAACGAAAGTCCTTCTTTACATTACTGTGAATATTTCGGGGGGAACTTTTAACGGCCTGAAAAAATTAGGGGGCACGATACGGTAGTGGCAATAGTTCAGGGGGTAAAAATCCTAAATAGCCTAAAATTAACCCAAGGATCAAAACAAGACAAGGAACTATACCTATAGAATTCGACCTCACGTTTTCCTCTTCCTTCTTCTTCTTCCTTTCTCCTCATCCTTCTCTCTCTAGCTCTCGTGCTCACTCTCTTTCTCTTCCTCTCTCTATGCCCGACGCCACCAAAGCACAAATGGCCCTCCTTTTTTCTTTCTTCCCTTTTTATCTAACACTGGTAAATAACTAGTCCTAATGAGAAATGGGTAAGTTTCCTCTATTTTAATTTTCATTTACTTTGTTTTTAATTGATTTTCTTAATTAGAGGAAATAAAGAGTACATAAAAGGATGACAACCGTTCTTCCTATTTTAGCTATAATCATCCAATCAAATATATTTAAGACCAAACCAAATAGGAAATGAAATCCTTCATTTCCCACTATGTCCACACGCCCAACTCCTCTTCCTTTTCTTTTTTTTTGTAATTTTTTTTAATTCATTTAATTGAATAAATAAATCAAATAAAAGGAAATAATGTGTAGAAAATTTAATGCATGCTCACCATGTAACCATGCACATGCACACACCCAAGTCCTAAGGTGCATCACTTCCTACCATGCACCTTGATGCATTCAACCAAAACTCATTTTCTTACTAATTAAATGAATAATTAAAAAAACCACTAACAATTATATTCACACAATTCCTACCAAACAATTCTAAAATTAAAAAAATTCCTAACACTTAACAATTAATAAATAAACAAAGCACAAAATTAATCATTTAAAAACAAATTTTGGTGCGCTACAATATACCCTCCTTAAAAGGAATTTCGTCCCGAAATTCTTTCTTACCAAATAACTCAGGGTATCTTTCTCTCATGTCTCCCTCCAGTTCCCATGTTGCTTCTCATTCTGTGATGTTCTTCCACAGGACCTTGACTAATGGAATCCTTTTGGATCTCAGTTCCTTGATTCCTTTTTTGATAACACGCTTAGGTTGTTCATCATAAACCAGGTCCTGCTTCAGCTGTAATGGGTAATAATTCAGAACATGAGAGGGATCTGACACATACGTACGCAACATTGAGATGTGAAAGACATTATGTGTTTCAGCTAGTGCTGGGGGCAGTGCTAAACGATATGCAACTTTCCCTACTCTGTCCAAAATCTCAAATGGACCTATATATCTAGGGCTAAATGTCCCTTTCTTCCCAAAATTAATAACAACTTTCATTTGCAAGACACTCAAGAACACAAACTCGCCTACTGAAAATTCGATGCCCTTCTCTTAAGGTCTGTATAACTCTTTTGCCTACTTTGAGCAGTAAGCATCCTTTGGCGAATTTTCTCGATCGCCTCGCTGGCTTCCCTAACTTCCTCGGGGCCTAATATTTGCTTCTCCCCAATCTCATCCCAATGCAAAGGAGATCTACACTTGCGCCCATAAAGCATTTCATAGGAAGCCATTCCAATAGTGGATTGATAGCTATTGTTATAGGAGAACTCCATCAGGGGTAGATATCGACTACATGATTATGAAATTCTAATGCACAACATCTCAACATGTCCTCTAGAATCTGTATAGTCCTCTCACCCTACCCATCGTTTTGGGGATGGAAAGCGGTACTAAACTTTAACCTCGTACCCATAGCTTTCTATAATATCTTCCAAAAGTTTTTCGTGAATACTGACCCTGGATCAGAAATAATTGACTTTTGAACCCCATAAAGTCTCACTATCTCGGTCACATACAATTCTACATGCTGGTCCGCCGAGTAGGTGGTCTTAACTAGTAGAAAATGGGCGGACTTAGTGAGTCTATCCACTATTACCCAAGCAGAATCATGTTGTTTTGTGGTCCTGGGAAACCCTACAACAAAATCCATTGCTATATCTTCCCATTTCCATTCTGGAACGTAAAGCAGTTGAAGTAGCCCTGCTGGCCTTTGGTGTTCTGCCTTGACTTGCTGACATGTCAAACATCTGGAAACAAACTCAGCAACATCCTTCTTCATTCCAAGCCACCAATACAACGCCTCAAGGTATTGGTACATCTTTGTCGACCCTGGATGTAAGGAATAGGGTGTTGTATGCGCCTCCTTCATAATACCCTCCTTAATCTCATCATTGTTAGGCACACAGATCCTATCCTTAAATCTTAGCAATCCATCGGTAGACATAGTGAAGTCATCGCTATCACCTTTTTGTACCAACGCCTCCTACTTTATTAGGGCTTCATCAACTTTCTGTCCTTCTTTAATCTGATCTAGTAGGGAGGATTGTAACGTGAGGTTTTCTAGGCCTCTTGTCACGAACTCAATATCGGTGTTTATAATCTCTCTCTGCAGAGGCACCACTATTGTGCTCAGGGCTAAGATACTCCCATCTCCTCGCCTACTCAATGCATCTGCCACCACATTGGCCTTGCTTGGGTCGTATAGAATTTTGAAATCATAGTCTTTTACTAGTTCTAAGCACTTCTGCTATCTCATATTCATTTATTTATGAGTGAAGAAGTATTTCATACTTTTTTTATCAGTGTAAATTTCACACTTATCCCAATAAAGGTGATGTCTCCATATCCTTAGTGCGAACACCACTGTTCCTAACTCAAGATCATGGGTGTGATATCGTTTCTCATAGTCCTTGAGTTTTCTAGAAGCATAAGCTACCACCTTCCCATCCTGCATCAACACACACCCTAAGTCATTCTTTGATGTATCGTAATACACCACGAATTTCCCGCCCTCTGTGGGAACACAAAGGATAGGTGCTGTAACGCCCTAGATAGCCAAGACCGTTACACTGTGTATTTATAAATGTGCAAGACTTGCTAATCAAGTCATTATTTTAAAAACATGTCGCTAAACATGTAAGAGCTAGGGTTAAAAAGGGTTTTGGTCTCAAAAGACTCATTTCATATATTTAAACTATTATAAACATGGGATCCCATAAGAAAACAGAATTAAAATAAGTTTACAGACTCCCAAAAGTACATGAGTAATCACTAGCCATATTAAGGCAAAATAGACAGTCTTCGAGTCTCACGTCCCTGCCTAAACCTCAACCGTGGCGGCCAGGCAACTGGCTATGTACATTCTGCTCGCTGAGTTCTCCAATCAAGGCTGATCTAACTTGCCCTTGCCTTTACCTGCACCATGTAGCACCCATGAGCCGAGGCCTAGCAAGAAAACATCTTATACAACTCAATCAATGATAACAGACAGTTAATTCATTAAGCATGTATTCCCATCAGATAATCCACAACAGATGTTCAGCACGTACATTCAGGTTCAAGATACAATCAATCACATATTACACTCATATCACATAATATTCAGGGCCGATGACTTAGGCCGCACCCTCTGTTTAACCCACTGACTCCGGCCCACTTAAATCGAGCTCAGTGCATAATAAGTTGTCCTCGGCTACCAGTGGCCAAGTCGCGCCCTATGCGCTAGTGAAACCCTTGGCACCCTTAGGTCGTTAGTTCACTAAATGGCTTGCATGGCATAATACCATATTTTCAAGCGTTTACAATAAGGAGCCCTTAGTCCCGTCACATATATTCAACCAGGTGCAGTTTTCTTACCTTTAGTCTATACGGTTATTGATTACGAGCCACGCCTCTCAAGCACAATCCGTTCCCGAGCCTAAGCCTTTATCACCTAGTCACAACCAAAGTATAGGGTTCCATTAATACTCGAATATAGGTTTCTGGTTACAAAACTAACTCCCGGGAATCCGAATTCCACCAAGCACGGTGGTGAAACCAAACCCGAGCATACTAGACCACTTTCCTGTGCCTTAAACCCTCAAAAACGCATGTGTGCAACCAAGGGCTGCGACCCTTGAAGCTTAGCCGCGGCCCTAGCCTCAAAACAGGTGCCATGCCTTCCCAAACATAACATGCGTCGCGGCCCTTTCTTTGGGCGCCGCGGCGCCCTCTGGGCGAGCCTCCTTGGCCCTTTTTCATCCTAGGGTCGCAGCCCTCTAGAACAGAGCCGCGGGCCTCCCCTTCGTGCCCAGAAGAACCCATCATTTCTAAGCTTGAAACCTCACCTTAAACCATCCCAAAGCTCCCCAACTCATAACCAATTAATCCCAACTCCTTTGGCATGACTTAAACAACATAATTCCACAGAAAACACAGCCTAACACACACTAACCTTCTCTTTTCAATTTCTGAAACTCAAGAGCTATAACCACTTAAACCAGCCATTCAAATCAAATTTAAAACTTCTAAACCATGAGTTGAAACTTACCTCTTTTGCTGAATCACTTCACCAAGCCAAAGCCAAGCTAAGTCCCAAAGCTTCCTCCTCAATTCTGCCCTAAAACATCAAAACCATGTTTGCCTCAAAACTTAACCAAAACCCAGAATTTCCAACCACAGAAGAGAAGATTAAATTGCTTACCTTAACCCTGACTCAGTTCTTGATTAATCCCTGAGCTAAGCCTCCAAATCCCCACCTCAATCCTCATAAATTCCAGCTTGATTCCCTTAAGATTTATGTGTTTTCCTTCCCTTTGTTTTCCTTGAGAGTGAGAGAGAACTGAGGTAAAGAGTTTTAGTCGGTTTATCTTTCTTCCAAAAGTTTCCTTAAGTCTATCTTATTTCTAAGTCAATCCCAAGGCTCGGGGTGCCGGAACCGTCCCCAAAGCCAAAACGGTAAAATCCCCCAATATTCCCGCCTAGATATCCTAACCTCAAATATATCTCCATATATTTATTTTTATGACCCGATAGTCCAAATCGCTACCCGATACCTAAAATACCCCCGACTTATCCAAAGTCATGTCTTAAGTCCCATTGTGACTTTTCCCGCTATCTAACCCTAGGATCGTCTCGAGTCGTGCTCTGCGAACCTGTCCACATAATAATGTGGTTCTCACATATATCACATATTTATTTCATATTATCACATAATATCATCAACTATCATATAATCAACATTAATCACATATTCACACATTTAAGTCAACAATATCTACTCTAATCCCATTTATGCCCTCCCGACATGCTAATCAAGGCCCCTAAGCCTTATTAGCGAATTTGGGTCGTTACAGGTGCAGAGATCAACTTATCCTTCGTAGTCTGAAAGCTTTCTTCACATTTCTCGGTCCGTGTGAACTTTTGATGTTTGTGTGTCAAGTTGGTCAAGGGTGTGGCAATCTTTTAAAAACCCTCGAAAAACTTTCGGTAATAACCCACTAACCCTAAGTAGCTTCGAACCTCTGAGGCATTCTTTGGCTGGGGCTAGTCTCTAATGGCCTCGATCTTTGCTGAATCCACTACTATTCCATTCTTGGACACTATATGCCCTAGGCAAGTCACTTGTTCCAGCCAAAACTCATACTTAGAGAACTTAGCGTATAACTCATGCTCTCGTAGTCTATTTAGGGTCAACCTCAAGTGCTCTTCATGCTCCTCTTGGACTTTGAGTATATAAGGATATCGTCTATAAACACTACCACAAACTTGTCCAAGTAGTCCTTAAATACCTTGTTCATCATCTCCATGAATGTTTCTTGGGCAATAGTGAGTCCAAAAGACATCACTAGGAACTCATAGTGCCCGTAGCGAGTTCTGAAAGTCGTTTTAGGAATGTCTCCCTCCTTTACTTTCAACTGATGGTACCCAGATCGTAGATCAATCTTTGAGAATATTGATGCCCCTTGCAGTTGATCAAAAAGGTCATCTATCCAAGGGAAAGGATATTTGTTCTTAATGGTCACGTTATTAAGTTCTCGGTAATCGATGCACATTCTCATGCTACCATCCTTCTTTTTCACAAATAGGACTGGTGCCCCGCATGGCGAATGACTAGATCTTATGAACCCGTTATCCAACAATTCCTGTAGATGGGTCCTGAGTTCCTTCAACTCTATAGGTGCCATTAGATAGGGTGCTTTAGATATTGGTGTTGTTTCTGGTGCAAGTTCAATCACGAATTCGATTTCTCTGTACAGGGGTAAACTTGGTAATTCCTCGAGAAACACTTTCGGAAACTCACAAACGTTATGAACATTCTCAGGTTTTTTCTCGATCTCTCTAGACTTATCCAAAACATTTGCCAAAATGTTGAACACCCATGCTGCATCATGTTCCAAGCTTCTAATGCCAATATAATGGGTGTACGAAATCCCATCACTTCTCCCTTAAAAGAAAAGAGTTCCCCTTCTTTGGGTCTGAACTCTACTATCTTTCTCTAACAGTCTATCATTGCTCCATATTTAGCTAACCAGTCTAGTATAATATCATAATATGGTATGTCTAGATCTATGAGGTTTGTTGGGCACTCTCTGCCCTCAACTACTATAGTAGTTGACTGTAACCACCTAGTTGACGACATAATGTCTCCTGTGACAACCGTGTTACTGTTGTCTACCTCTCCTTGGGTCAAAGAAAACACTCTAGCTGGAATTAGATTACCATTGTTTTCTTGTCCATTTCCTGGCCTCCACTGTGGACAATCCTCCTTCAAGTGGCCTACTTGATCGCACTCTTAGCATAAGTTTGAGCCTGCCTGACATTCTCCTAAATGTTTGCGTGAACATTTGGGATAATTGGGGAACTTGGTCTTGCAATTCTTGTGGTTTCTATGATTATAATTGTTGTTGTGGTTGTTGCAATTACCATGGGGAACTGCAACCTTGGGCCTTTTGTCAGTGCCACTATTTTGACCCTATTGGGCCTCCTCTTGTTATTCTCTTGATAGACTTTAATCTTATTAGTCTCTAGTCATTTTGATATCCCTGGCAATCATAGGATTCAGTCCCCTTATGAATCTTTGAACTCTCATAACCTTTGTTGGGACTATCTCAGATGCAACCCTTGCCAGTCTGTCAAACTTAGGGCATACTCTGTGACTAGAAGACCACTTGTGTTAGTGTCACAAACGGATTAACTCTAGTTGCTAGTACTATAGCATTGTAGTACTTTTTGCTAAAAAGTTGTACAAAGTCAGCCCAAGTCATGGTGTCTAAAGTTTGTGTTTACTTAACCACGTCACACAAAATTCTAGCATCCATTTTTAGGATTGTTAATTATCTTGTTATCCCTAGAAATCCTTAGCTTGTAATAGTATCCTTTGTCTTATTTGTCATGTCAAAACTTATTACTTATCATCATTGTTGCATCGGTTTGTAGCTTGTCGTTGTCCTCTATGTTGAACTACGTTATCGTGGATTTACTCGCCTCTCTGCCTCCTTAGTCTCCATTTACTCCATCGAGGTTTTGTTGTTGTTTGCTACCAAATGTTGTGGCGTGTCCACTTTGTATGCTTCTCAGTTGAAGACTCCTCCATGAGTGCACGTATCTATCTAGTTAACAACATCACCTCGCAAGATAATTTCATGGATAAAAACTCCCTAACCTATGTCTTTATCATCATACATAACATATCATTTACTCATAACAAACCAATCTTACCATTCCATAGCATAAACATTGAAATTCTATCTAACTTCCTTACCTCAAGTTCGAGCAACGCAAAAATGAGAAAAACTTCACAACGAGCTTATAATCATAATCAAACTTCGTCTCTTAGCATCACATAACAATACGAATGCCCACCACATATACCCCATGTATGCATGGGCCATGCACACGTGGTACAAGTTTCCCAATAATTCCAAACATACAAATTTCACAAAAAATCATAAAAGAATAATGTTAATTCTGCCTATTAACCCTTCATGGTTACAAAGTAAAAACTATATGTTTGAACAATAGACATATATTTGAACGTAAAAATATATTTGCATGCGACATGCATACGTGAGAGCGTTGTTAAAATGTAATGTTTTAAATGATAATTCCTACATGTTTATTTCTTGCCTTTTCAAATAAAATTCAGCAACATTATTACTTTACCATTATTTGTTTCTTTAAGTCCCAAAGTTTTATTAAACCATTTAATACATTATTTTTACTTTATAAAAGTAATTCATTTAACATTTTCCTGATTTCTCATAAAATAATAATTCCATTTATTATTTTAAATGGCATAGAAAATAAAAAAAAAATTGTAGTCATTTAGAAATACTTAATAAATTTCTTGTTTCCTTTAGAATACAACATTTCTAAATTTAATAAAAATTACATGATTAAATGTGAGGATTTATAATTTAAAGTATGGGCAAATTGTATTTTCACTTATATTATTTAAGACTTGATTTATTTAGATGTAAAACTCATTAATTTTAAACAAAAAAATTATTTTAGCTTAATAATACAAAGCTTCAGCCACTATTTATTTTTTTCTAAAAATCATAAGAGAATTTAAACCAAAATATTCTCTTTTAAATAAAAAAAAAATTGCACCTAAATAATAATGTGAAACTTCATATTTACATTTTAAAAATATCACTTTTACATATACATAACTTATGTTATAATTTATTTAATGCACTCACATTATTTATCTCATTTAAAAGACATTTCTTATTTTTAATAAAAAATTCCACCAACTATTAATTCATTCAAAATCATAAACTTGGATTAATAACCATATTTTCTTCATAAAATATACACAAATACAACATCTATTAATTGAGTAAAAACACCATTTAAATGTGAATTAAAAAAAATTATTTATTTAAAAATCAAATATCATTTGAGGCATCACATGTGCATTTTAAAAGATTGTTTCACCAATATGCTCACAAATTATGAAAAAAAAACAGCAAGAATTATTTCACCAAATTATGTTTAAACAATGGTCATAAAATGCTTTTATCCATTTGACAATTTACCCTAACATTCACCTACATTTTAACACCACACTATTACATCTAACATGAAATTTAATCAACATAAAAGAAAATATCAAATAAGACCTTATGCCAAAACCCTCATGATCAACATTTCATGTTTCTTTTGCATTTTTACAAGAATATTTATAAGACAACATTATCATAACACCATGCCAAACTTATGCCCTAGCATGTGTCTAATAGTATTCCTTGCATTTTGATTACCCAAGACATCATGATTTAAAGAACAACAATATTCCATTATAAGTCTTTATTACCAAGACATCAAATTCTAACACATATATATACATAGCAACTCATATCCATATTTCTTACATACTTTACTCACATTTACATGTTAATTTCTTTGATTCTTCATGCTTGCCCAAACACACACACGCCCCAAATACACACACACGCCTAGGACATATGCATGAATACACATACTCATAGCAATTAATTTATAGAAAACTACTCATACATAAACCACACGTGTACTATTTTCATGTTTCTATGAATTTACCCAATGGAGAACAATCAACAAAACACATGAAGGGAAAAACTCATTCAAGCAATAAACAATAAACCAACATCACAACCCAAGAAATCATAACAACAATAGGATTAGAGATTCCATTACCTCTCTTGCTGTAAATCAAGACCAAAAAATGGCTACCACTCTTGAACAACCTAGGGTGTTCGAAACCCATATAAAAAAAAGAGAAGAAACAAAAACTTAGAATTGAGGGGAAGAACCTTAGACTTAGAAAATTAACCCAAGGATCAAAACAAGACAAGGAACCATACGTATAGAATTCGACCCCTCCTTTTCCTCTTCCTTCTTCTTCTTCTTCTTCTTCTTCTTCTTCTTCTTCTTTTTCCTTTCTCCTCCTCCTTCTCTCTCTAGCTCTCACGCTCACCCTCTCTCTCTATGTCCTTGACAGCACCAAAGAACAAATGGCCCTCCTTTTTTCTTTCTTCCCTTTTTATCTAACCTAGGGAAATAACTAGTCCTAATGGGAAATGGGTAAGTTTCCTCTTTTCTAATTTTCATTTACTTTGTTTTTAATTGATTTTCTTAATTAGAGGAAATAAAGAGTACATAAAAGGATGACATCCCTTCTTCCTATTTTATCTATAATCATCCAATCAAATTGATTTAAGACCAAACCAAATAGGAAAAGAAATCCTTCATTTCCCACTATGTCCACACGCCCAACTCCTCTTCCTTTTATTTATTTTTTTTGTTTAATTTTTTTAATTCCTTTAATTAAATAAATACTCAAATAAAAAGAAATAATTTGTAGAAAATCTATTGCATGCTCACCATGCACATGCACACATCCAAGTGCTTTGGTGCATTACTACCTACCATGCACTTTGGTGCATTCAATCAAAACTCACTTTCTTACTAATTAACTTAATAATTAAATAAAACAAGTGACAATTAAATTCACACAATACCTACTAAACAATTCTAAAATAAAAAAAAATTCCTAACACTTAACAATTAATAAATAAACAAAGCACAAAATTAATAAAATAAAATAAAAAAATTTGTGTGCTACAGTTTTCAATTCAATGAATTGAATTATTTTTCGAAGAAATTCATAACTTTTCATATAACAAGTAGAAATTCATAACTTTTATAAGAAATTTTACACAGAGACATTTGATCGAATAATATGCAGGCACTTTTAAATCTATTACAAATACAGATAAAAAAACATAGAATTGGATGAAACAAATGCAATAAAAACTTGTATAACATAAATTTGATCACACATTGTTATATTTCAACATCATATGATTGCTATAATAATTTCTTTTGTCATCACAAAGAACTATAGGTGAAACAAGAAACCAATTTGTACGAGAAACTAGTTCTCTCTTCACAACCCAATTTCACACAAAAAAAATCAATTACTTAACAACTTAAGGCATGCCCTCACACTCCCTGAAGGTCACAAGTTAAACTTGTGTCACTCAAACAAAATTTCAAACAAGAATTCTCACTTTGAAACTCATGGTGTACTGAATACTATAGTGCACCATTAAAAATTAAAAAAGAGTCAAATAAAATTTAAGGCCTAAATCACTAATGCCCAAAATAATAATGAGTAAATGTACTACAAAAACTTACCTGAAGAACTCGATACAAAGACAGATTAATTCATTAAATCACAAAAGTATGCCGACTATCCTTCCAACTCACAGTGAACAACATCTGCTCTTGAATCATCCCACTCCAACCCATGGCGCCGGAAATTACCAAGCTCTATGTACCCATCCTCTACTCCCAACAAAAAAATTCAAACCTGAAATTTTAAGATTGTTCTTCAGTTTACTCCTCCTCCTACCCAATTAACCCACTCTAAAAATAAAATCAAACTTCTTCCTTCCAAATGGTTATTGTTCAAGTTTGGAGGGAATGATCCTTTTTAAAGGAGTCCTTCAAACAATGAAGAATGGCCTAAATGGGCAAAAAAAAAAAATCAAACAAGATATAAAGAGTTGCTGGTTACGAAGGGGTAACTAGGGGCATAATGGTATTTTGACACCCAATACACTCAGCAAATAAATCTTACAGTCCACTTTGGAAAACAATAGATCAAATGGCCCAAAATCAACACAAGACTAAGTCCTTCAAAACAAACCAAGAGATGGAAAAATTCCCCTTTAATATATAAATACAAATATGATTATATATATTATATATAAGAAAAGATTCAGTTACATTATATGTGTAACTTAAGTTACATAAAATGAAGACTTGGTCTACTTCTCCACCAGTGTCAACGAGCACGACTCCGAAAGCTTCCTCAACTACCACCATCGCCATCAACGATGACTGGAATTCCGTGAGCACCGTTCGATGCAGCCCACTGCAATCGCCGAAAGCTTCCTCGACTACCACCTCCAACCATGACAAGATGGACGTTCGTCATCCAAACCATGAAAAAAAAAATTTGTTTCATTCCTCGCTATCAATGATCCGATCACCATGGTTGTCACCTCTAGTAACTATTGTTTGGAAGCTCACAGCAACAATCTCTGAAAAATGGATTTTGGTGACGTGACATGAAGGGCGCTAAATTTTCGACATTTGACATGAGACCATGAGTGTCTGTAACGCCCTGAGTAGTAAAGACTGTTACACCGTGTGTTAAAAATAGTGCTTAACTCGTTAAGCGAGTAATTTGGACTTAAAAGTGTGATTAAGGTTACACGATAGTTTAATATTAAAAGATTTGGTCAAAAAGTTGAACTTTTCATTAAAAGGTTTAAATAATTACAAGGGATCCCAAAAGTTTCTAAATAAAATACAAGTTTATTACAAATTACAGGCTTAGCCGACCTAAGCGGCAAATTTTCAACTAAAGACTCCTATTCCCCAAAATATCTCGACTGTGGCGGCCGAGCAGGCTGAGTATGTACACTCTGCCCCTACAGCTCTCCAACTCATGGCTAGTCTAGCTTTCCTTTGCCCTTACTTGCACCACAAAGCACCCGTGAGCCGAGGCTCAGCAAGAAAACCCAAACAATCATACAGATAATTAAATAACATTAACATGTATTGCATACTCTATAACCACAAACAATTCACATAGTATTTCCAAACAATATATGACTCGTTCCGAGTAGATGGATGCCACATCTTTATAATGGTCTCGTCACTATGGAGGATATCACATCCGCGTTATGGCCCTGCCACTATGGCATACATTACACTTGTAATGTCGTTAACGGCCTCCCGACCAAGCTATCAGTACAAAAAAAATATATTAGCATAAATTCAAACACAATAGACATTCTACTATAAACGGTTTCATGACATGGTCATTCCTGTGCCCTATAATTGGGGCGCATGCCCTACACTTGGTTGAATAGACGGTTTTCTTACCTCGAGTCATCTGCAATAGGGTAAGGCAACAATGATCATTTCCTTCCTGAGCCTTATGGTACCCCTAGTCACATCACAATAGTGGATATCCATTAAAAACTAAACCAATTAAAAGCTTCAAGATTAAGTACTAGCCTCCGAGACCACGAATTCTACTAAACCAGGTAGTATAATCCTTCCCGAGCCGTTAAGTTTAAGTTCCCGTACTCAAAATCATGCTTTCTGGCTAACTTTCCCAATTTAAGCTGTGGTGCTTACAAGTCAGAGAGCCCCCCAAGCTCTCTCCTTGGACACGCGCCATGACGCAGCCCACCAGGCACCCTGGCGCCAAGGCGATTCAGAGAAGTGCCTTAGCCTCTGGGTTCATGCGGACCGTGGCGCAACACCGCGAACCAGAATTTCCAAAATTTTCTCCGAGCCAAATCCCTCAAGATTCGCCCACAACAACAACAACAACAACCAAACCCACAGTTGAGTTCTAAACGCCTAAGAACACATCACAGGCAACCTATAATCAGCAAAAATCCAAGCCAAACCCTCACCAAACTCAACATCCCCACCTAGAGTTCCAAAACTGACCCTATGCTGCTTCTAGCCCAATTCTTGCTCCAACTTCTTTCAATTTTCCAAGCTTTTACTTCCAAAAATTCAAGACTTCACCAAGTGTCCAAGGGAGAAAGAGAGTAACGAGGGAGAAAGGGAAAGTTGAGTATTTTGTTTGATTTCTGATTTTTTTTTCTCAAGTCTTCTAATTGGGTAATGTAATCCAAGGCTAGGGAAAAGAACAAAATACCCCTAGCCTTTACCTTATGTTGACAGAAGAAACTCGTCAATGAAATATGGATGGAAAACTCAAAGAATTAATTAAAACTTAATGAACGCAAAAGGACTTGTAGAAATATGAAGGAAAATTGCAAGTGAACAGTAGAAGAAAAATTCATACATGGCTCTTAGAATAGTCTGATATCACAACAATTTTCCAACCCCTTAGATGGAGAGGTGAAGATCCATTTATAGCTTGGCTCCAATGGCCTTGGATACAAGGTGGTCCCAGTGGACAAGAAGGTACTTGAGTATGCTGTCATGGAAGTGGCACAGGTCGTGGTGGAGCAGAGGGTTGTGCTGTCGATGCTGATAAATGGTCAGAAGCATGCAGGTCATGCCACCACTCCTCGTACCTCGACTACTTGCTGGGGACAGATGTCAGAGGTTGGCTGGTGAGGACCACACCAGGTACCTCACTCGTATGACCACTACTTGTTTGGCGTGACCTTTAGGGTCAGTCACCTAAGGCAGTCAGAGCTGTACCCCCGCCCTTACTTCGTATCCATATGATTTCTTTTGCGTCACTCGTGGGTTTTCTTATTCTCATCATGCACCCTGCTCTCTTAAACTTTAAGGGTGGGAAAGCTTGTATGCCACCATGAGTAACATACCTAGCTACCTTCACCAATTCTAGCTTGATACCAAATGATGGTTGGGCCCTTACTAGTCCCCCTCATATGACAAGGCAAGGCACCTTTCGCGGACCTCCATCCAGACGAGACACGTGGTCTCGCATGGACCCTTGGGTTCAAGGCACATCGTCTCACATGGCGAGGCTTATGAGCCTATGGCAAGGAATGTGTTGGCAAGCGGCATGTGGCCCTATGCGTGAAGCGTTGGGCATGGCCGAGGCAATCTCCGCGGGACCCTTGGCGCGAAGCCTTTCCGCGCCTGGTGCGAGGCTCCTCCCCGCGAGACCCTCAGCGCGAAGCCTTGGTGCGCGGCTGGTGCGAGGCCCCTCTCTGCGAGGCCCTTGGCACAAAACCTTGGTGTGAGGCTCCTCCCCGCGAGACCCTCGGCATGAAGCCTTTGTGCGCACCTGGTGCAAGGCTCCTCTCTGTGAGGCCCTCAACGCGAAGCCTTGGTGCACGCCTGGTGCGAGGCCCCCTCTCTGCGAGGCCCTCGGCGTGAAGCCTTGGTGCGCGCCTGGTGCGAGACCCCCTCTTCGCGAGACCCTCTGCGTGGGGTCGTGCTGCGTGGCCGAGGTGGTGTCCGCGAGACGTTGACACGAGGACATATGCGCACGAGACGTCTGTTGCGTGCGAGGCGCCTGATGCCCGCGAGACGTTAGGCGCGCACGTGGCTCCAGGGGCGTGTGAGGTGGCGGGTGCGCGTGAGGCGCTTGATGCCTTTTATGATACTTTTACAATGCAAATGGGCCTCACCCATCGAAAGAGTGGACCTTACGGGACTTTAGACATGGTTACTTTGGACCGTTAAGGGACCTTAGGCAAGTGACGTGGGTCCTTTACTGGTGTGGAATTTTTAGCATCCACACCTTGGTTCTCTAATGCCTTTGAGGGAAAAATTGTCATTTGACACCACTTTCCCACTAAACCTCAAATTCCATTTAAAATTCCCAATTAACCCACTAATCTTCCAAACACTAGTATTTCCCCCCAATTATAACTCATACTCTAATACCCCTGGTAATTCACCAAATTACTAAAATACCCCTAAGCTCACCCTGAGCCAGGTATTAATCCCCGTTGTGACTTTTCTGCCAAATTTCTCACTAGGATCGCCTCATGCCACACATCTCAAATATTTCAACATATTAATGTTGTCCCACTCATAAAGCACATAGATTTCAGATATACCCTCAGTAGGTCAAAATTACAAAAATGCCATTTTTAATAGAAACAGGCCTATAAGCATATTTAATACACCTAAACATTCATAAGTAGACATATCATAATATAACTCATAAAAGTCACATATATAATTACGATTAAATCAGACTAACATCCATTTATGCCTCCTGGCACTGTAACCAAGTCATTAAGCCTTGTTAGCAAATTTGGGACGTTACAGCTATCCCCTCCTTATACAAAATTCCATCCTCGAAATTTACCTGAACAGCTCTCGATACTGATCCCGCATGTCTAATTCTAATTCACAGGTCGCCTCCTAGATCTTGTTGTTCCTCCATAGCACTTTAACCAAGGGTATAGTCTTTTTCCTCAAGACTTTATCATTTCTGTCTAAGATCTGTATTGGACGCTCCTCATAGGACAAGTCTGTCTGTAGCTCCAGAGCCTCATAACTCAATACATGAGTTGCATCTGATAAATACCTCCGGAGCATCGATATGTGAAACACATTATGAACTCCTGACAAAGCTGGAGGTAAAGCCAACCTATAGGCTACCTGACCAGTCCTTTCCAGGATCTGAAAAGATCCTACAAATCTAGAGCTCAGCTTGCCCTTCTTCCCAAACCTTTTCACCCCTTTCAACGGTGAAACTCTAAGAAAGACATAGTCTCCCACTTGGAACTCCACGTCTCTATGCGTCGAATCTGAATAACTTTTCTATCTACTCTATGACGCGAGCATCCAAGTTCTAATCTTTTCTATGGCCACATTGGTCCTCTGAGATGCTTTAGGACCCAAGTATTTCCTTTCACCCATCTCGTCCCAATGAATGAGCGACCTACACTTCCTACAATACAACATATCATAAGGAGCCACCCCAATGGTCGATTAATAGATGTTATTGTAGGAAAATTCTATCAGTGACAAATACTTATTCAAGGACCCTTCAAAGTCCAAAACGCATGCCCGAAGCATGTCTTCTAGTATTTGAATCGTCCTTTCCGATTGACCATCTATCTGAGGATGGTAAGATGTACTGAATTTCAATTGGGTCCCCATAGCCTTCTGCAGACTTCCCCAAAACTTGGAAGTGAATATGGGGTCCCAATCTGACACAATAGACCTAGGAGCCCAATGGAGGCGTACTATCTCTTTCACATAAAGTCCAGCATACTGATTCCCTGTAAAGTTCATCCTTACTGGCAAGAAGTGGGCTGATTTGGTATATTGATCCACAATCACCCATACTTAATCATGCTGACGCACGGTCCTGGGCAAGTAACCCTGTTGGTCTCTGGTGTTTAGCCTTGACTTGATGACACGTCAAGCACTTAGCCACATATTCAGTCACATCTTTCTTCATCCCCGGCCACCAACATAAGGTTTTCAGATCCAGATCTTTGTAGTGCCCAGATGCAAAGAATACGGTGTAGTGTGAGATTCATCTAGAATCTCTCGACTGATAGAAGAGCCCTTTGGAATACAAATCCGCTCCTTGTACCTCAACAAACCCATTTCTAAAATAGTATAGTCCTTAGCCACTCCAGCTAGGACGTCCCCTCTATGCCTCATCAACTGAGGATCACTCAACTGACCCTCCTTTATCCTCTCCAAAAAGAGTAGACTGCAAGGTGTCGTTGGCTAACTGACCCACCACCAACTTTATCCCTGCTCTAGTCATATCTTCTGCCAACTCTTTCGATATCTGCTTCAAACTGAATATATGTCCCGTACCTCTCCGACTCAAGGCATCTACCACCACATTGGATTTCCCTAGGTGGTAAAGAATCTCACAATCATAATCTTTCACCAACACCAGCCAACACCTTTGTCTCATTTCTAGATCCTTTTGGGTAAAGAAATACTTTAAGCTCTTGTGGTTAGTGTGTATCTCAAACTTCTCCCCATAAAGGTAGTGTCTCCATACCTTCAATGCCATGACCACTGCTGCTAACTCCAAATCATGCATAGGGTATCGTTGTTCATATTATTTCAACTTCCGTGATGCATAAGCAATCACCTTCCCTATCTGCATAAGAACATAGCCTAACCCGTACCTTGAAGCATCACAGTAAACCATAAACTTCTCCTAATAAGATGGGAGACTCAGTACTAGAGTTGTATGTTGGGAAAACTCATACAGGATCATGTTTATTTTCATGTAAATCATATATTAAACATATAAATATAAGATAACCTAGAACATGTTTCTAAAATTGAATTCATACAGAGATAATGATGAGAACACTTACATTATTGTGCAGCGAAATGATTGAGTCATTCCTTCAGTTTCTCTAACCATTGTATCCTTTCTATCGCAAAGTATAACTAAGAAACTGAACCGTTCTTCAATTTTATTCACAACCTTCCAAAGTATCCTTAGAATCACCTAGACTAGGGTGGGCAATTCTCAACACATGAGATAGATACAGAGAGAAGAAGAGAAAATAATATTGAGGCTTAGAAAAGGACTTATGCTATAGAGAGAATCTAAAACCTACTAGATCTTCTGATCTTCTCATAAACAAGTGTTTTCAACTCTCAGTTAGCAATCCTTTTATAGACTCCATTAGGCCATTTATTTTAATAAAAAATTAATAAAATAATAGCCAATTATCAGCCCTAGGTCGAAATTCTCATGGGCTTTAGGCCGGTGAAATTTCTCATTTAATTATAAGCCCATTGGACTTAAAATCAAGGCCTGGATTATTTTCTATTGATTAATTAATTGAATAATTATTTAAATCCTTTATAAAATTATTTATTAATAATTTGAACCTTGATTTAAAATTATTTATTAATTTAGATACCAATTTATCTTAATTAATAAATCTGCCCTAATTTCTCTTTTCTTCTCTAAATTACATAACTCTGTGAAAATATCTGATTTTGACCTGGTCAACTTTGATAATTCTAATTGATAATTAAATCAATTAATTGAGATTATCTAGATAATTTTATCCAAGGTATAGTGGGGACCATGGGCCTATGAAATTAAGCTCCAATAAATTATCATAAATCTAACAAATAAATTTACTAACTTATTAATTCCTCGTGACTCAACTAAAGGCTCGGAATTGTACTCTTGAATTCATAGAACGCTCTATAAGCAATATAGATATTTGTATTTGAACATATAATCATATTTATATTCCACTGTGATTACGTCACTATGAATATGATTAACTATATGCTCGTTATTTAATAGAAATCTATATTAAACAAATAATCATGAAAATAAAACATGTGAGCAAAGTGATTGACCAAGTCAAAAAATGATTTCTATTCTTTTATTGATAATAAAATGAGATTACAAAGAAATTGGGCTTTAATTAGGGCATAAAACCCCAACACTCTAATCAATCATCGTTTCAACTCGTGGAAGTTGTTCTCACATCTTTCTGACCATACAAACTTCTGATTCTTGTGTGTCAACTCTGTTAGTGGTGTAGCAATCCTTGAGAACCCTTCTATAAAGCGTCGGTAGTATCCTTCCAATCCAAGGAAACTCCTGATCTCTGAGGCACTCCTGGGCCATGGCCAATCTCTCACTGCCTCAATCTTAGCCGGATTAATTTTAATTTCATCTCTGCTAACAATGTGATCGAGGAAGGTCACTGAGGTAACCAGAACTCACACTTCTTGAACTTAGCATACAACTTGTGCTCCTCAACTTCTAAAGTACCAATCAGATATGCTTCTCATGTTCTGCCTCTGTTTGATAATAGACTAGGATGTCATCGATGAAGACAATCACAAACTTGTCGAGGTAGTCCTTGAACACCCTGTTCATCAAATCCATAAAATTTGTCGGGGCATTGGAGAGTCTAAACGACATGACCAAAACCTCATAATAACCATATCTTGTGTGAAAGGTCATCTTCGGAATATCCTCGTCTTTGAACCTCAGCTGCTGGTAACCAGTTCAAAGATCGATCTTTGAGAATATTGTTGTAAAACGCCCTAGTCTAATATTGTGTAAAACATTTGCATGCACATAAGTTTACAAAAGAAAAGCCACTTATTATAAAAAGTCCCAATGGAGCCTTGCTAAAACATGCAAGTTAGGCCCAATAGTTTAAAAGAAAAATAATAGTTTTCATGCAACGTTTTAAAAATAATTAAAGTTCAAGTCCCACTAATGAGTTCTGAAAGTTAAAAATAAATATAACATTATTCTGTAGAAAATTACGTTTAATTGAACATTTCTCGTCCATAGCATGCCCCCACGCCATACACACCCCGACGATAGAACTCCCTACATCACCACGCTTGCCAAAGAAAAAACCTATTTGCTACCTGGAAGGGAAAGAAAGGGGGTGAGCTAAAAGCCCAATAAGGAAGTACAAATAACACACAAGTAAAACACAACAAAACATAGTCATATTCATACATCGTCATACATCATAAACATCATTATTGTAACCATTATCATCATACACATAATCATCATAACACAACATGATATACATAGTCATCATAAACATAACATCATATCATAAACATCATATCATAAACATCATATCCTTGTGAACATGGCCTGATAACTTGTCTATATCATATCTTGAGGTAAACAGGGTCTCTGGTCCTTGAATAACTTTGGCGCGTCCGCCTATGAGTTACGTCTTCTTATCCTTAGTAACTCGAGTTACGTCTTTACATCCTTAGTAACCCCCATTTTGTTGAGTCGCGTTCATCACGCTAACAACCATTTCATAACATACAATCCAGTCATATCAACACAAAATAACATTTCACAATTCATATCGCAAAAGCATCATCATTCATAACATTCTTATTCACACAAGCCAACCTTACCATTCACAGTATAAACAATCAAAATTTCCATCTAACTTCCTTACCTCAGGTCCAAGCAAAGCACAACTGACAAACTTCACAACGACCCTATACCATAACCAAATAACATCCTTCAGCATCACATAAGACTCTATTGTGCCCACTTATAAATCCCATATGTGCATGGGCCATGCACACATGGTGAAAACTACTCATCATTCCCAAAATAGATAAATGCACATAAAATCACCAAAAGAATAATGCAACTTATACCTATGTTACATGCATGGTTTTTCAATAAAAATCATATAGTTGAATATTAGACACATTTTTTAACGTAAATGTGAAATTGCATGCGACATGCATACATGAGAACGTTGTTAAAAAGCGGCGTTAAAAACGATAATTCCTACGCACTTATTTCTATCGTTTTGAAAAATAATGAATTAGTAGCATGCTTTGATTACAATTATTTATCTCTTTAAAATCTTTAAGTTGATTAAACCTCCAAAGCATTATTTTTATTTTATAAAATAATTTATTTAACCATTTTAAAATATAATATTTCCATTATTTACTTTTAAATTCCATAACATAATAAGGACTAAAAATTATGTAAAAATACTTACAATTTAGCTTGTTTCCTTAGAAAATCACATTATAATCAAATTAACAAATTTACAAACTTAATGTGAGAAAAATAAAAATTTTAGGTGTGGAAAAATACATTTTTTTTATATTATTTTAAGACTTAATTTTAAGTAGAATAAATCCATATGTGAAAATCCTATAATTATTTTTTTATAAATATTTAACTAAACTTTCACCCATGATTTTATTTATTTAAAAATTACAAGTGAATTAAATTCAATATTTTTCTTAATTGAAATAAAGAACATTCATATCTATTAAAATGAACACTCATGGTTATATTAAAATACCATTTTAAATATTTTCATAGTTTAGGGTATTAATTTATTTCATCATACGCAGAAAATTCCTTTTATTTAAAAATACAACCTCACATTTTTAATAAAATTCCAGCAACTAAAATATATCCTCAAAATCACTATTTTTCTTTTTCAAAACTCATATTTTCTCAAAAATATAAAAAAAAATCTGTTGATAATTATTTGTGCAAAAATATCATTTTAAGTGTGAAATAAAATACCATTTTATTCACATAAGATCAACATATTATTAGAGACATCAATTGTGCATTCAAATCATTGTTTCATCAAATTTACTAACCAACTAAACACAAAATCAGCAAGCATAAATCAACATGAAATTCATCTTTAATTTATGCTTCTCAAAACTCAATCCATAACCTTCATAAAATCACACATATATATATATATATATCAATTTATAAAAGATTCAAGACAACCCCTTCTTTAACCAATTAACCTAGCATGTTCCTAACATGTATAAGTGACACAAAAATAAAAACAACACAACATGCATCACACCCTATAGGCCGAACCCCATGAATCACAATTCCCACATATTAACAACTTCCCCCAAACTCATAAGAATGTTTACCAGCAATTTCAATAAACTTATGAACCCTAAGAAAAAAATACAAGATCACATAATCCCAACATGTTTTCCAAGAGTGAGATAAAATATTGATTCAATAACAACAATAATACCTTTGCATGTATCCATCATCATCCTTATATTCTTATTACATAAACCCTTTGATTCAAAATAACCATGAAAACACAACCATAAGATTTTAGATTTCATGTATGACCAAAATCTCTAATCATGCTTGCATGTATACACCACACACCTATGCCAAAACCTTCATGCATCAAACAAAATAACCCTTCATCCCAACATTAATAATATTAATCAACACCACATAATATCCTACCCAAAACACAAACCCACTTTCAGCCATGATCTCTCCAATTAACAACATAAATAACAATAATCAATAAATTGAAGGGAGAAAAAAAATCTAATACCTCTCTTGATAGAAATCAAGAACCCAAATTAGAAACACCGTAGAACCAAAGAAAGAAAAACATCATTATTCTAAGATTAAAGAAGAAGAACACTCTTAACCAAGGGTTTTATGAAAAAACACAATAGATTAATACATACCTAGAGCTTTGAAACCTGTTTTCTTTCTCCTCCTTCTCTTCTTTCTTTCCTCCTTCTCTCTAGAAAATGGCAGCCCCTCTCTCCCTTTCTCTCTCTAGCTCGCCAGTCTCTCTCTCTCTCTTCTCTCTAGGCCGACGGTCCAAATGAGCAAAAATGCTCTTCACTTCTTTCCTTCCCTCTTTCTACCCATAATAGCCTAAGGTAAATAATTGGTTAGTTTCCCTTTTGTTGCATATTTTCTTTTAATTTTTATTTAATTGAATTTATTTTAATTTGGTATGGAATAAAGATGACAACATCTCTTCTATTTTTAACCAAATTCACTCAAATAAAATAGAAAATGAAATTCCCCTTTCCCACTATGTCTCACACGTCCAAGGCCCTTTCCCTTTCTTTCTTTTATTTTTTTCTAATTAATTTAATAAATAAATCTAATAAAAGGAAACTTCAAAGTGTGTAGAAAATTCTACACATGTGCACCATGCAACCATGCACATGCACACACTCAATAACTAGGGTGCATCACTACTTACCATGCACCTTAGTGCATTTAATTAAAATTCAATTATTCACATTTTTAAAATAAATAAATAACAATTAACAATTAAATTCACAAAATTCTACCAAACAATTCTAACAATTAATTTAAATAAATAAATAAAATAATTCACAACACTTAACAATTACATAAAATAAAACACAAAATTTAATAACTAAAAAAAAAATTTGGTGTGCTGCAATATACCCTCCTTAACAGGAATTTCGTCCCGAAATTCTTTCTTACCAAATAATTCAGGGTATCTTTCTCTCATGTCTTCCTCCATCTCCCATGTTGCATCTCGTTCCATACTATTCTTCCATAGGACCTTAACTAGTGGAATCCTTTTGGATCTCAGTTCCTTGGTTCCCTTTTCAATAACGCGCTCAGGTTGTTCATCATAACTCAGGTCCTGCTTCAGCTGTAATGGCTTGTAACTCAAAACTTGAGAGGGGTCTGACACATACTTACGCAACATCGAGATGTGAAAGGCGTTATGCATTTCGGCTAATGCTAGGGGCAGTGCCAAATGGTAAGCAGCGTGCCCAACTCTGTCCAAAATCTCAAATGGACCTATATATCTAGGGCTTAACTTCCCTTTCTTTCCAAAATGCATAACACCTTTCATCAATGAGACTTTCAAGAAAACAAACTCGCCTACTAAAAATTCGATTTCCTTTCTCTTAAGGTCAGCGTAGCTCTTTTGCCTACTCTGCGCAGTAAGCAACCTGTGGCGAATCTTCTCGATCGCCTCACTGGCTTCCCTAACTGCCTCGGGGCCTAAAATATGCTTCTCACCATCCTCATCCCAGTGTAAAGGAGATCTACACTTGCACCCATAAAGCATCTCATAGGGAGCCATTCCAATAGTATATTGGTAACTGTTATTATAAGAGAACTCCATTAGGGGTAAGTATCGGTTCCAAGACTCTGAAAAGTCCAAACCACAACACCTCAACATGTCCCCTAGAATCTGTATAGTCCTCTCAGACTGCCCATTAGTTTGAGGATGAAGCGCGATGCTAAACTTTAGCCTTGATCCCATAGCTCTTTGTAGTCCCTTCCAAAAGTTCGATGTGAAAACTGACACTCGATCAGAAATTATCGACTTTGGCACCCCATGAAGTCTCACTATCTCAATTACATACAATTCTGCATATTGGTCCGTCGAGTATGTGGTCTTAACTGGCAGGAAATGGGCGGCCTTAGCGAGTCTATCCACTATTACCCACACAGAATCATGCTTCTTGGTGGTTCTGGGTAACCCTACCACATAATCCATTGCTATATCCTCCCATTTCCATTCGGGAATGTAGAGCGGTTGAAGTAACCCTGCTGGCCTTTGGTGTTCTACTTTGACTTACTAGCATGTCAAACATCTAGCAACAAACTCAGCAACATCCCTCTTCATTCCATGCCACCAATATAATTCCTTAAGGTCTTGGTACATCTTCGTGGACCCTGGGTGTAAGGAATAGGGTGTTGTGTGCGCTTCTTTCATAATACTTTCCTTAATCTCAACATTGTGAGGCACACAAATCCTATCCTTGTTTCTCAACAATCCACCACTGGATATTGTGAAATCACTGCTACCACCTTCTTATACCAAAGCCCTTTGCTTCATTAAGGCTTCACCCACTTTCTGTCCTCGAATTTTTTCTAGCAGGGCGGATTGTAACGTGAGGTTTGCTAGACAGCTGTCACAAGTTCGATGCCAGCATTTATGATCTCTTTCTGAAGAGGCATCTCTATTTTACATAGTGCTGAGGCATTCCCATGTCCCCGCCTACTCAATGCATCTGCAACCACATTGGCCTTGCCTGGGTGGTATAGAATTTCACAATCATAGTCCTTCACTAGTTCCAACCACCTTCGCTGCCTCATATTCAGTTCCTTTTTGCATGAAGAAATACTTCAGACTTTTGTGGTCAAAATATATCTCGCCCCTGTCCCCGTATAGGTGATGTCTCCATATTTTCAGTGTGAGTACCATTGCTGCCAACTCAAGATCATGAGTGGGATATCATTGCTCATAATCCTTAAGCTGTCTAGAAGCATAAGCTACCACCTTCCCATCTTGCATCAACACACATCCCAAACCGTTCTTTGATGCGTCACAATACACAACAAATTTCTCGGCCTCGGTGGGAACACAAAGAATAGGCACAAAAATCAACTTATCCTTCATGGTCTGGAAGCTTTCTTCACATTTCTCTGTCCATGAAAACTTCTTATGCTTGCGGGTTAAGTTGGTCAATGGTGTGGTGATCTTCGAGAAACCCTCAAAAAACTTCCTATAGTAACCCACCAATCCTAAGAAGCTTCGAACTTCTGAGGCATTCTTTGGTTGGGTCTAGTCTCTAATGGCCTCGATCTTTGTGGGTCTACAACTATTCCATTCTTGGACACTATATGCCCTAGGAAAGTTACCTATTCCAGCCATAACTCACACTTAGAAAACTTAGCGTATAGCTGACGTTCTTGCAATATTTTCAGAGTCAACCTCAAATGCTCCTCATGCTCCTCCTTGGTCTTTGAGTAAATAAGGATATCGTCTATGAACACAACCACAAACTTTTCCAAATAATCCTTAAATACCATGTTCATCATATCCGTAAATGTTGCTGGGGTGTTAGTGAGTCCAAAGGACATTACTAGGAACTCATAGTGCCCGTAGTGAGTTCTAAAAGCCATTTTCGGAATGTCTCCCTCTTTCACCTTCAACTGATGGTACCCAAATCGCAGATCAATCTTCGAGAATACTGCTGCCCCTTGCAGTTCATCATAAAGGTCATCTATCCTAGGCAAAGGATATTTGTTCTTAATGGTGACCTTGTTGAGTTCTCGGTAATTGATGCACATCCTCATGCTCCCGTCCTTTTTTTCCACAAATAAGACTGGTGCTCCCCATGGCGAATGGCTAGGTCTTCTGAACCCCTTGTAGCTGGTTCTTAAGTTCCTTCAATTTCACAGGTGCCATTCGATAGGGTGCTTTAGATATCGGTGTTGTTTCTAGTGCAAGCTCGATCACAAACTCAATTTCTCTGTCCGGGGGTAATCCTGGTAATTCTTCGGGAAACATTTTCAGGAACTCATAAACTATATGCACATTTTCTGGTTTTAACTCTGACTCCTTGATTTTGTCCACCACACTAGCCAGAAATGTCGAACAACCATGTTGAATCATATTCCGTGCTTCTAGTGCAGATATTACGGGTGTTTCGAAAACCCGCTACCTCTCCTCTAAAAGAAAAGACCTCTCCTTCTTTTGGCCTGAATTCCACAGTCTTCTTCCGACAGTCTATTTTCGCCCCATGTTTGGATAATCAATCCATGCCAAGTATGACATCATAATCTGGTATACTCAGTTCTATAAGGTCTGCTGGGCACTCCCTGCCCTCTATCATTACAGGCGTTGACGGTAACCACCTAGTTGACAACATCATGTCTCTCGATGGCAACATTGTACTAAATTTATGCACAAACAGTTTGTAAGGCATATTCATCTTATCAATCACATTCATGGAAACATAAGAGTGAGTCACTCCAGAATCAATGAGGGCTCTACACATCATACCAGATATAGGGAGCTGACCTGTGACTACGATGTTGCTGTTGGCTGCTTCATTCTGAGTTAAGGCAAAAACCCTTGTTAACACCAGATTTATGCTATTATTCTTTCCCACCTTCCATTGTGGGAAATTATTCCTCAGATGTCCCGCCTGACCGCACTTAAAACATTTATTGGTGTCGGCCTGACATTCTCCTGGCTGTCTTTTCGAGCATTAGAATAGATAGGGTGCTCTACTCGGTTACCTTGATGATTCCCGCGGTTTCGGCCATTAAAGCGATTGTTGCGGTTGTTGGGGTTCTGAGTGTTGTGAATGATGTTATTCGTAGTCGGAGGTCTGGGTCTCTTATCAGTGCCACTGTTCTACCCTTCATTAGCTTTCCTTTTGTTACCCTCACTGAAGCCCTTGTTTCGGTAGTTCTCCCTTATGGCAGCATTATCCTTCCATATCTGATCTTCCAAATATTTAGCTTCAAGTGCTCTATCAAGTACTTCTGCATAACTGACCACTTCAGAAATGGTCATCATAACATCCCAAGCGATCATCGGCTTGAGTCCCCTCACGAACCTTTGGACTCGCATAGTTTCAGTTGGCTCAACTTCAGGAGCAAATTTTGCCAACCTATCAAACTTTTGTGCATAATCAGTGACAGATAGGCTTCCTTGCACCAGAGTTACAAACTCATCTACCTTGGTTGCTAGCACAGTCGCACTGTAATACTTCTTGCTAAAAGCCTGGATGAATTCTGCCTAAGTCATGGTATTCAAGTCACGGGTCTGTTTAATTACATCCCACCAAATTCGTGCATCCATTTCGAGTAAATAGACTGCATAGAAGACTCTCTGATGATCATTCAACTCCATATGATCGAAGATGGCCTCAACCGATCTTAACCAATCCTCCACCACCATTGGATCAGCCTTCCCTTCAAAGGTTGGTGGGGCTTGCTTTTTGAAACGTTCATACACTGGCTCGAACCCATAAGTTACAGGCAGTGGTGCAGGTGGTGGGGTTGGCGGTTGAGGCTACGCCACTGGCACTTGAGGCACTCGGGGCATTTGCGGTGCTTGCCTAGCATGTGCCAATTCCTCATCTCTCAACCTCAATTGTTCTCTCAACCTTGCTACCTCTACGGCTAGGTCCACAAATGGTGTTGTTGGATCTGCAGGTTGAACTGATGGCATTTCTATGTCAGGGGTTGTTGTGGTTTTAGACCTTGTGGAGACACCCTCTCCTTGGCCTCCTCCTCTTCCCTTGCCTCATATTCCTCTAGTAGACATTATGAGATTCTAAGGCAAACACAGGAAAAATCATAAGGAAGGAACATCGCATGATGGTTTGATAGGTATTTGCAAAAAGCATTCATTCTAACCACATCATTTAGAGTTTGCAAAATTAAACCATAGCATTAAAAGTGTTCAAATTATTCCAAAAATTTAAACAATCCCAAAAAGTGTTTAATGACCAAAACATAAATCCTTTAAGGTCTAAAAATATCACATCTTATTTATTAGCGTCTCATGGAACGATTTATGCGACGGACTCTATTCCTCAACTGTGGACTTGTCCCTTGAATTGTAATCAAAGATGTCTTCTGGGATGTGAAAGTAGTCAGGACTGCTCGCCATTATCCTCATCCTAGTGGTCACACGTGGTATAACTCGAGTTACTTCCTCAATTGCCAAAGCTCCTTCCACATCGTGTACTGTCTCCAAATGCTCCTCTATCTCTCTATCATTCTTCTTTACTAATACTAGCTCCAGACGACTAAAATTGTAGTTGTCTATAAGATCGTGAATTATGTATTCCATGGTACTAAACTTCAGGTCATCTTGAATGATGTCATGCCATGCTTGGTCCAATTGGAGAAGGGCCTCAGAGTACAATGACAGTGCTTCCCTCAACACCCAATATTTCTCTATGGGCCATAGCAAGGCTCCTCTTTTGTTCATGATCCCTTGAATGCGATCACAAACCACCTTTGTTGTTTTCAATACCGCTATCTACCAATCGTAAGATCCTCCTCAAGCTGGACCTTGGGTATTGCGCAGATTTCCTTGAGTAGTTGTTTCTTAGTAGTTTTCAAAATGGGAGGCATCTTACTATACTGTAGTTATGAAACTATAAAATTAAATAAAATAGAAGCAAGTAATAGCACATAAAACAAATACTTATGGCGCGGTGAGGTGAGATTTTTCTGTCTTTAGCGTGTATGGGGAGGGTCCTTGGAAACATGGACGACTGTCTCTGGTACCATTTGTAAAATGCCCTAGTCAAATACTTTGTAAAAGATTTACGTGCACATAAGTTTACAAAAGAAAAGCCACTTATTATAAAAAGTCCTAGTGGGGCCTTGCTAAAACATGTAAGTTGGGCCCAATAGTTTAAAAGAAAAATAATAGTTTTCATGCAACGTTTTAAAAATAATTAAAGTTCAAGTCCCACTGATAAGTTCTGAAAGTTAAAAATAAACATAACATTATTCTGTAGAAAATGGCATTTAATTGATCGTTTCTCGTCCATAGGATGCCCCCGCGCCATACATACCTCGACGATAGAACTCCCCACATCACCATGAGTCCCAAAGAGAAAACTTATTTTCTACCTGGAAGGGAAAGTAAGGGGTGAGCTAAAAGCCCAGTAAGGAAGTACAAATAACACACAAGTAAAACACAACAAAACATATTCATATTTATACATCGTCATACATCATAAGCATCATTATCGTAACCATTATCATCATGCACATAATCATCATAGCACAACATCATATACATAGTCATCATAAACATAACATCATATCCATGTGAACATGGCCCGCTAACTTGTCCATGTCACATCTTGAGGTAAACAAGACCTCTAGTCCTTGAATAACCTCAGCGCATCCGCCCTATGAGTTACGTCTTCTTATCCTTAGTAACTCGGGTTACGTCTTCACATCCTTAGTAACCCCCTTTTTGTTGAGTCGTGTACATCACGCTAACACCCATTTCATAACATACAATCCAGTCATATCAACACAAAATAACATTTCACAATTCATATCGCAAAAGCATCATCATTCTTAACATTCTTATTCACACAAGCCAACCTTACCATTCACAGTATAAACAATCAAAATCTCCATCTAACTTCCTTACCTCAGGTCCAAGCAAAGCACAACTGACAAACTTCACAACGACCCTATACCATAACCAAATAACATCCTTCAGCATCACATAAGACTCTATTGTGCCCACTTATAAATCTCATCTGTGCACGGGCCATGCACACGTGGTGAAAACTACTCATCATTCCCAAAATAGATAAATGCACATAAAATCACCAAAAGAATAATGCAACTTATACCTATGTTACATGCATGGTTTTTCAATAAAAATCATATAGTTGAATATTAGACACATTTTTTAACGTAAATTTGAAATTGCATGCGACATGCATACATGGGAACGTTGTTAAAAAGCGGCGTTAAAAACGATAATTCCTACGTGCTTATTTCTATCGTTTTGAAAATAATGAATTAGAAGCATGCTTTGATTACCATTATTTATCTCTTTAAAATCTTTAAGTTGATTAAACCTCCAAAGCATTATTTTTATTTTATAAAATAATTTATTTAACCATTTTAAAATATAATATTTCCATTATTTACTTTTAAATTCCATAACATAATAAGGACTAAAAATTATGTAAAAATACTTACAATTTAGCTTGTTTCCTTAGAAAATCACATTATAATCAAATTAACAAATTTACAAACTTAATGTGAGAAAAATAAAAATTTTAGGTGTGGAAAAATACATTTTTCTTATATTATTTTAAGACTTGATTTTAAGTAGAATAAATCCATATGTGAAAATCCAATAATTATTTTTTTTATAAATATTTAACTAAACTTTTAGCCATGATTTTATTTATTTAAAAATTACAAGGAAATTAATTCAACATTTTTCTTAATTGAAATAAATAAAAGTCATATCTATTAAAATGAACACTCATTGTTATATTAAAATACCATTTTAAATATTTTCATAGTTTAGGGTATTAATTTATTTCATCATACACACAAAATTTCTTTTATTTAAAAATACAACCTCGCATTTTTACTAAAATTCCAGCAACTAAAATATATCCTCAAAATCACTATTTTTCTTTTTCAAAACTCATATTTTCTAAAAAATATAAAAAAAATCTGTAGGTAATTATTTGTGCAAAAATATCATTTTAAGTGTGAAATAAAACATCATTTTATTCACATAAGAACGACATATCATTAGAGATATCACTTATGCATTCAAATCATTGTTTCATTAAATTTACTCACCAACTAAACACAAAATCAGCAAGCATAAATCATCATGAAATTCATCTTTAATTTATGCTTCTCAAAACTCAATCCATAACCTTCATAAAATCACATATATATATATATATATCAATTTATAAAAGATTCAAGACAATCCCTTCTTCAACCAATTAACCTAGCATGTTCCTAACTTGTATAAGTGACACAAAAATAAAACACAACACAACATGCATCACACCTTATAGGCCGAACCCCATGAATCACAATTCCCACATATTAACAACTTACCCCAAACTCATAAGCATGTTTACCAACAATTTCAATAAACCTATGAACCTTAACAAAAAATACAAGATCACATAATCCCAACATGTTTTCCAAGAGTGAGATAAAATATTTATTCAACAACAACTATAATACCTTTGCATGTATCCATCATCATCCTTATATTCTTATTACATAAACCCTATGATTCAAAATAACCATGAAAACACAACCATAAGATTTTAGATTTCATGTATGACCAAAATCTCTAATCATGCTTGCCTATATACACCACATGCCTATGCCAAAAATTTCATGAATCAAACAAAACTACTCTTCATCCAAACATTAATAATATCAATCAACACCACATAATATCCTACCCAAAACACAAACCCACTTTCAGCCATGATCTCTCCAAATAACAACATAAAATAACAATAACCAATCAATTGAAGGGAGAAAAAAAATCCAATACCTCTCTTGATAGAAATCAAGAACCCAAATTAGAACCCCCTCCTTGCTCAAAATCCTAGGGTTTCAAACACCATAGAACAAAAGAAAGAAAAACACCATTATTCTAAGATTAAGGAAGAAGAAGACTCTTAACCAAGGGTTTTAAAAAAAACACACCATAGATGAATACTTACCTAGAGATTTGAAACCCCTTTTCTTTCTCCTCCTTCTCTTCTTTCTTTCCTCATTCTCTCTAGAAAATGGCAGCCCTTCTCTCCCTTTCTCTCTCTAGCTTGCCACTCTCTCTCTCTCTTCTCTCTAGGCCGACGGTCCAAATGAGCAAAAATGCTCTTCACTTCTTTCCTTCCCTCTTTATTCTATCTACCCATAATAGCCTAAGGTAAATAATTGGTAAGTTTCCCTTTTATTTCTTATTTTCGTTTAATTTTTATTTAATTTATTTAATTTTTAATTTGTATGGAATAAAGATGACAACATCTCTTCCATTTTTAACCAAATTCACCCAAATAAAATAAGAAATGAAATTCTCCTTTCCCACTATGTTTCACATGTCCAAGCCCCTTTCCCTTTCTTTCTTTTATTTTTTTCTAATTAATTTAATAAATAAATCTAATAAAAGAAAACTTCAATGTGTGTAGAAAATTCTACACTTGTGCACCATGCACATGCACACACTCAATAACTAGGGAGCATCACTACCTACCATGCACTTTAGTGCATTCAATCAAAACTCCATTATTCACATTTTTTAAATAAATATGAATTAACAATTAAATTCATAAAATTCTACCAAAAAATTCTAACAATTAATTTAAATAAATAAATAAAATAATTGACAACACTTAACAATTAAATAAAATAAAGCACAAAATTTAATAATGAAAAATAATTTTTTTAGTGCGCTACAATTGTCCTACCCTGCAACTGGTCAAACAGGTCACCAATCATTGGCAGCAGGTACTTATTCTTGATAGTCAGCTTGTTCAACTCCCTATAATCGATACACATCCTCAGTGTCCCATCTTTCTTCTTAACATACAACACTGGCGCACCCCACGGTGAGAAGTTGGGTCTAATGAATTCCAAATCCAATAACTCTCTTAATTGTACCTTCAACTCCTTCAATTCTATTGGAGCCATTCTGTATGGTGCTCTTGATACTGATTTTGTCCTTAGTGCCACCTCTATAACAAACTCAATCTCTCGATGTGGCAGTAACCCCGGTAGGTCATCGGGGATTACAGCCAAGAACTCATAGACCAATCTGGTCTTTGTCAGCCTAACTGCATATCCCTAGTGGTATCCAGTACGCTCGCTTGGAATCCTATGCAACCTCCTTGCAATAGGTCTCTAGCCTTCAATGTTGAGATCATCGAAATATGAGGCCCATTCATAGCGCCCACAAACACAAACACAAACAAGGCCTCTCCCTCGAGCTCAAAGGTCACCATCCTCCTTTTACAATCTATGGTTGCACCATACTTGGCTAACCAATCCATACCTAGAATCATATCAAAATCCTCCATAGCTAGCTCAATCAAGTCTACTGAAAACTCTAAACTATCCACTTCTACTTGTAAGGATCTAATCCATCTCTTAGAAACTACTAGTTCCCATGTAGGCAATAAGGTTCCGAACCCCACAGCATAGAAATCACAAAGCCTACACAGTCTATCAACCACTCTACTAGAAACAAATGAATGTGTAGCACCAAAATAAATCAATATATTTTAAGTAGAGCCAGCGCTAGAAATTTGACATGTCACTATAGAGGGACTAGCCTTAGCCCATGACTAGGTTAGTGTGAACACTCGGGCTGGCATCAAACTATCACCTTTCTTTTGTTCCTCTCTCTTCAGTTATGGGCAATCCCTCTGAAAATGTCCCACTACCCCATAAAGGAAGCATGCCTTAGCACGACATTCTCCCACATGGTGTCTCTTACACCTGGTGCACATTGGATAACTCCTCCAGGCCTCATTGCCGCCCTAGTGGCCACTCTGAGTACCTCGACTCCTCTTATAAGGATCAGGAGTAGGAGAAGTGTCAGGGATCTTTCTTTTCTAGTCACTAGGGCCTCCGCCCCTACCAGACCCAGTAAATGGAGGTACCATCCTCCTGGCATCACATCTTGGGGCACTCTCGCGCCAAATCCTATCCTTTGCACCCTCAGCAATAAGGGCCTTATCAACTACCTTAGCATATGTGGTAACCCTAGGTACTGAGTTGATCCTAACATCCCGTGCTAACATGGGGTTTAATCCCAAACAAACTTGTCTCTCCTCACAACATCAGTTGGCACCAAGTGAGAAGAGAAATTTGTAACGTCCTGCGTTCCGGGTACCTTGAAACGACTCGGGTCAGGATTGTTTTCCCCGAGTTAAGAATAGTATTTTGATAACTCTACAAAATAGAGTTATTTTACCACATTTTATAAGCCAATTGTTGCTTAGTTCTTGAGTTTTAAATTAATTTATCAATTTTTTAAGTAATTTTGAATTTATTAGTTTTATTTTGATTTTATGTATTTTTATTTAATTTTTGTATTTATTTTGTTTAATTATGTTGTTACTAATTTATGTGTGTTTAATTTCTTTATGTAGGTGTATTTGTTGGAGCAAATGAAATGTTGATAAAATGTTGGTATAAAGAAATGAAGAAAGCAAGCCCAAAATGAAAGGCCCAATACAATTCTTGACAATGCCATGTCATCAATCCATGTGCTTCTTTCTCCACCATTGGATTTGTAACTATAGGAAAAGATGACAATTTTGAGCATGAATCCATGTGCTTTTTTTTAGACCAATAGGAGTGTTATCCTTTACCAAAGAATTTATCTATAAATAGGAGTCTCATTTCACCATTTCAAGCACACCTTCTCTTACACCACTTCTTCCATCTCTCTATTCTCTCCATCTTTTTCTTTTCTTAGATTAGATTTTATGTATTTTTAGAGGAATAATTTAGAGGTTCCTCCTCCAAATTTTCCTATTTATGTTGTAATTTTTATTTTGATTTTGATAGTTATGGGTTTCTAATCCACTTAAAATTATTAAGGTGGAGGATGAACCAAGATATAACTATATAGTGTTTATTTTATGTTGACCTCCCAAAATGAGCAATAAAGTTTATGATTTTTCTTCTTCTAAATATTTCTTTCATCTATAATATCATGTATTTTAGATTGTTAGAACATATTTTACTTGGTTCTTAATTGTGCAAAAACATAGTATTCTTTGATTAAGATGTGTCATTAAATTGTTCACATCTAATGCTTAGAACAAAAATACTATATTTTGCTTTAGAAATAACATTATTTGATTTTTTTGTAGTTTCATTAAATTGATTCACAACTAATGCTTTGAAGTTATACTATTGAAGTGAAGGAAAATCTATATTTTTTGAATTAAAGAGAGCTTAAAGGAAGAATAATGTTTTGGAAAAGGTAATTAGATTAATTTCAATTATCACTAAAAATTGGGAAGTCAACATATTAATAAATATTATTATTTATATTTTTTGGATTCTAAAATTTTAATAATTTTATAAATAACTATTAAAAACAAATCTTTTTAGTTTATTTATTTTAATTTTTTTAGTATTTTCTTTCTTTATTTTAAAACAAAACACATTAATCTTTGGAACTAGGTTAGAAATTTATTTCACTTTGGTAAAAATAGTTTTCTCTTTTGATTTAAGTCAACTCCTTTGGGTTCGACCTCGTGCTTACACGAAAACTATTCTATAAATACGATTCGTGCGCTTGCGAGTATAAATATTTAAACATACCCGTTTTGGGTCCATCAAGTTTTTGGCGCCGTTGCCGGGGAGTTGCAAAGAAGAGAAACAATTTGTATCAAGGTGAGTAAAATTCTTCTACTAGTTATTTTATTTTTTATTGTCAAAAAAAAATAAAAAATCTAAGTATGCTCTGTGGTTGCGGTTTCGACTGATCTTCCACATCAGAAAATGTTTCTTGTCTTTGTCATTTAATTTAATTTTTCATTTATGTTTGCTAATTTTGTTTTGTTATTTAATTGTGTTTATTTCTTGTAATTTTAATTTGCAAAAAAAAAAAAATTTAAATCTCTTGAAATTCTAATTATGCTCTATGGTTGCAATTTCAATTGACCTTCCATATCAGAAAAGGTTTTTGAGATTTTCACAAAAAAATTGTCATTGAGTTATTGCCATGTTTCCTATTGGTAGCATAGGTTACATGAGCCAAAATGGATGCCCTTGGAATAGTACTAGGAATTTTAACAATGCATATCATCCTAGGGAAAGAGAAGACATCAACGCTCAAATAGAAAATTTGTCTAGAACACTAGATGTCTTACAAGCTAGGCAAACTCAAGATGACCATAGGGAGATAAATAGTGCATTTCACTCTCATCACCATGAGAATTGTAGTCATCCCTTGGAAAATCCCATTGATTTTAGTTGGAAGCCTGAGTACAACTATTATGCATCATCGCACTTTGATTATAATGAAACCAATGATGTGCATGCTTATGAGAATTCCTCAGAAATCCCATTTGATCCCACCTATAATCCAAATTCTACATGGAGTCAAAACATGTCTCCAATCAACCATGTGCATCAATTCAACACGCCTAATCTGGGTTATGCCCAACCCGATCTGTCATATCCTCCTCAACCAAAAATTAATCCATCTCTAGAGGATACCCTACAACAGTTCATGCAGTCGACCCAACAAATTTTGCATCATCAATCTCAATCCCTTTTGAAAATTGAGACACAAATGAGTCAACTTGCAACTATTATGATCGAGTCAGAAAAACAAGTTCTTCCTAGTCAACCCATTCACGACCCATTAAGTCAAAATGAGAGTGAAAAAATGAATGAAGTTGTAGGAGAACCGTTGATAAGCATCCAACCAATTCTTGAAACTAAGAAGTTGGATGAAATGATTGTTGTGGCTCATGATGAAAAAGAAAAAGATATTGTTGTATTTCATGAGCCAATAGTTGAACCAATTTACATATTCACTCAAAGTCCAAAGGAGAATAAAAATGATGTGCAATTTTCTTACTTCATTGAAATACCACCAAAATTGCATGTCTCTAATTACTTTGTAGGTGTGATGCTTTCAATTCTCATTTATGGCATTTGCATCAACATTATAGTTCACCCTACAAATGAAATTCTACACCATCGATTGGGTGTAGGATAAAAAAAAAAAAAAAAAATAGTCGGGCTAAAGACTATAAACTAAAGCGCTTTGTGGGAGGCAACCCATAAGTTTCAAGTTCCATTTTGTATTTCCTTTTGTATTTCACGTTTGTTGTGTGTTTGTTTCATGTTTTTCAAGTTCAAATAAGTTTGAAGGAAACTTCTAGCCCAAAAACGAAGGAGCCAAATCATGGAAGCATACATTCAAGGGAGTTTTCTTAACTTTTTCAAATTTATTGCTCATTGAGGACAATGTTTTGTTTAAGTTTGGGGGTAGTGTTGTGTGTTTTTTTTTTTTTATATATATATAAAATGTTCAAAAAAAAATTTTGGTGATTTTTCATTTTTAGATGATAAATTGAATTTGAATTTAGTTCTTAGAAAAATGTGAATATTTCTTAAGCTCTATTTTTAATCTTTGGGTTAGTCTTGCTTAAATATAGATTTTTCATAAAAGAACACTTTCTATCTTTCTAAGAATTTTTGTGTAATTTAGATTAATTTATATAAGCATAAAATTTTGTAAATCTCACAAGTCCTAGAATTCGATTAATTATCTCTTGAGGCGAAATCCTAGAAAAGCACATCATTAGGGAAATGATTTAGGCTATCTTTGGAACGTTTGAGCCTTTTTACTTAATCACCGTTACGCACATTATTCCCTAGTTTACCCCATTTGAGCCAAACACGAGCCTTGTTATTGTTTTACCCATATGTGAAATCTAAAACTTCTTCATAAATTTCATTCTTTACACATGATAAAATATCATAGAGCTATGCATCTTGATTTGTTACCAAAGTGAAAATAGGAAAGAAATTCGGAAAGCCACATCTTAAAAAATATATATATATATATTGTGGCAAGCTAAAAAAAAAAAAAAAAAAAAATTGAAGATTCCAAATGGGTGGAAAGAATTACTATGGAAATGTTATGGCGTATACTTGAAATATTGTGATGTCTAGTGAAAAGTTCGGAAATACTCATGTGTTAGGAAAAAGTGATCTAAGCTTAAATTCAATATCATTTTTCTCACCTTTTTCTTTACCCGCACATTACAAGCCTATAAAGTCCTATTGATCCTTGATTTTGTGTTGTTCTACATTAGTGGAGAGAGATAAGAAAAACGAACCTATGGGACTTTGGTACGAAAAAAAATTAATTCATCATTCCTTGAGATTTAATTATTTTATCTTTGCATAAATTTTTCCAAAATTCCACATGATTACTTGGTAAATAGTTTTGTGTTTCCATATTGAAAATTAGTTGTTGAAAGCAAGATTGACTATTGAATTAATTACATGAGCTTAATGTCTCTTCATAATTTTCTTTGAGCTACTTTCATTATGCAATTTTTGAGGAAAACATTTGATATCTCCAATTAAAAAAAAAATGTGTGTTTTTAATTTTTCTTTTGCTTGAGGACTAGCAAAATATTAAGTTTGGGGGTGTGATAACTCTACAAAATAGAGTTATTTTACCACATTTTATAAGCCAATTGTTGCTTAGTTCTTGAGTTTTAAATTAATTTATCAATTTTTTAAGTAATTTTGAATTTATTAGTTTTATTTTGATTTTATGTATTTTTATTTAATTTTTGTATTTATTTTGTTTAATTATGTTGTTACTAATTTATGTGTGTTTAATTTCTTTATGTAGGTGTATTTGTTGGAGCAAATGAAATGTTGATAAAATGTTGGTATAAAGAAATGAAGAAAGCAAGCCCAAAATGAAAGGCCCAATCCAATTCTTGACAATGTCATGTCATCAATCCATGTGCTTCTTTCTCCACCATTGGATTTGTAACTATAGGAAAAGATGACAATTTTGAGCATGAATCCATGTGCTTTTTTTTAGACCAATAGGAGTGTTATCCTTTACCAAAGAATTTATCTATAAATAGGAGTCTCATTTCACCATTTCAAGCACACCTTCTCTTACACCACTTCTTCCATCTCTCTATTCTCTCCATCTTTTTCTTTTCTTAGATTAGATTTTATGTATTTTTAGAGGAATAATTTAGAGGTTCCTCCTCCAAATTTTCCTATTTATGTTGTAATTTTTATTTTGATTTTGATAGTTATGGGTTTCTAATCCACTTAAAATTATTAAGGTGGAGGATGAACCAAGATATAACTATATAGTGTTTATTTTATGTTGACCTCCCAAAATGAGCAATAAAGTTTATGATTTTTCTTCTTCTAAATATTTCTTTCATCTATAATATCATGTATTTTAGATTGTTAGAACATATTTTACTTGGTTCTTAATTGTGCAAAAACATAGTATTCTTTGATTAAGATGTGTCATTAAATTGTTCACATCTAATGCTTAGAACAAAAATACTATATTTTGCTTTAGAAATAACATTATTTGATTTTTTTGTAGTTTCATTAAATTGATTCACAACTAATGCTTTGAAGTTATACTATTGAAGTGAAGGAAAATCTATATTTTTTGAATTAAAGAGAGCTTAAAGGAAGAATAATGTTTTGGAAAAGGTAATTAGATTAATTTCAATTATCACTAAAAATTGGGAAGTCAACATATTAATAAATATTATTATTTATATTTTTTGGATTCTAAAATTTTAATAATTTTATAAATAACTATTAAAAACAAATCTTTTTAGTTTATTTATTTTAATTTTTTTAGTATTTTCTTTCTTTATTTTAAAACAAAACACATTAATCTTTGGAACTAGGTTAGAAATTTATTTCACTTTGGTAAAAATAGTTTTCTCTTTTGATTTAAGTCAACTCCTTTGGGTTCGACCTCGTGCTTACACGAAAACTATTCTATAAATACGATTCGTGCGCTTGCGAGTATAAATATTTAAACATACCCGTTTTGGGTCCATCATATTTTAAATAATATTATATTTGTTTGTAATGTATTTCCATGAGTTATTTCTAGCCAAATTATGAATTTTGTGTTTAAAAGTCAAGATAAGACTTTCGGTCTTGGACCGACACAAAAACCCTAATCGGGTAAAAATCTCAAAAAATAAAATTAAAAACTATGGCAAATATATTTTGGGCACAAAATACATTCATAAAAATTAAATTTTGGTGAAAAGTAATAAATTGAGAGAAAATGGAAATTTTAGGGCATTTTGGTGTTAAATGCTTAATTTTACTGAATTGGGGAATTTTATTCTATAAATAGACCTTAGGTTAAATTTTATTGTGTGATTAATTAAATTAAATGTGAGAGACATTTAATTTAATTATTATATGTTAAGTTTTATTTTTAAAACTTATAAAGAGTGAAAAAAGTTATAGAAAGTCAATTTGGATTTTTCTTCTTAGTAAATATTTATTACCTTTATATATAAAAAAAAAATTACATATATAGAGAAAGTGGTGGACGACCATGTGAGGATATTAAGTGTGTGGGTCAAATTAATTAAGTTTTGATCATATTTAAATTAGGGATAATGACATAAAGTGATAAAGGTAAAACACTCAAGTGTTTATGTATTATTTAGTTGATATGGTCATTCTAAACCTCCGCAAAACCGACCCCCTCTCTCTCACAATCACTCTAATCTTTTTTTTTTTTTTTTTAAAACTCTCAACTTTTCTCTCCATTTTCAACCTCAAGAACACTAAGAAGGCTTGGAAGCAAAGCTTTGGTCTAGAAAGGGTTTCCCTAAGGTAAAGTTAAAAAAAAAAAACTATACTCTTGTAAAATTTTAACCATAGATTTTTCAATAGCTAATTATATATGTTGTTGGGGGAGTTGGTTAAGGTTTTGAAATGGTTTTGAAGGAGCCAAAGCTAGTAGAAAGATCCAAAGCTTAAGCAAGAACAACAAGAGGTAAAAAGTTTACTTTTTATGGTTGTTATTGTATGGTTTTTTTTAAGCATTATTTTGTATATTTAATGCCAAAGTTTGGAAAGATTAAGGACTTGAAAATAAGGTCATTTTTACCTCATTGCTGGAAAATAATTTCACCATAAAAAATGCTCCTTTTGACCTAAGATTTTACAAAGACCTAAATGGCATACCAAAAATGGAATTGGGAAATTTTGGTAACAATTGGGTAAGTAAATTTCAAGTTATGACCTAACAAAGTATGTAGTTAAAAATGTGAAAAATAGGATTTTCACACTTAGCGTAAAAAAAAATGAAATTTTGGAACTTAAGATAAAAAGTACATTTGTGCTTATTGCAAGATAAAAACTTGGTAAGCCTTAAAAACATTTTGACCTAAAATACCACTTTGAGATTTGTGAGAATTATTTTTATTAAAGAATTTTTATTCTTTCTAAAAATAAAAGATTTAATTTATTATTAAGTTGTTCAATTAAAAGATTGTTTAAAAGCCCTATATTTGAGAAAATAAATAAGTAATTATTTTCTAGTAAGCAAACTTGATTAATTGACTTAGGAGAATTAACTAGTCAAGATAAGAAAGTATTAGCAGTTTTCCTAATTAATTTAAAATTAGGCTATTTTCTTAAAACAACTTTTAGAGATTAAAACCTTAAGAAAAAGAAAAGAAAAATTAAGAGATTATTTTCTTGAAAAATAATTAAAGAATTTAATTAGTATTTTATGGATATAATACCGGCTAAAATCTTCTATATAATTAACCAACTTGTGAAAGTACGGGTTAATAGAGATACTTTTATAGAATAAGATTTTTAGCGGATTGTTGGAAAATACTATTGTGATACCCGAGCCTAGGTGTCGAGACCTTAGGATATGTCTCCCTGAGACTTAGGGTTTAGTCTCAAATTTTTTAGTATAAATTTATTGAATGGGTTTAAAACCAAATAAGGATCATTAATCCTTACAAATGATTTTTTTTAAAATGACCAAACTGCCCAAAATAATAATAATGAATTATGAAGGGCCATAATTAATCTGAGTATATTGTATGGATAATTACAGTATTGGCTAAGCATAACTGGATTATACATTGGAGGGTGAAATCTTGCTGAGAGCAAAGGACTCCAAGTAAGTCAACTTCTATTGTGTGGTTGCAACATGAAACGCCTATAATATTGTATGTTAGTATAGAGACACATACACATATATACACTGTCGTAGAAAGTTTGCTTAAAGACGTTAGTCTAGTTGGTGCTGATTCAGAAAATATGACCGGTAAATATCCGTCATATTCTAGACGGCTGATCCCCGTCACACTGCTTGATTTTATTTATGTCTGGTTCATTATCGCGACGAGTGACCTAGAGGTGAGGATTGCTGGTTTAAACCTAGGGGTGCCAAAATGAATGGGACCTAGGGGCCCTCATGTTTACTTAATCAGTGAAGGGTTAGAACCCGAGCAAGTGCTCTGATAAGTTATTCCTGGATAGTAGCTATGAATATTGTCCATTCAGTGAGAGTGTCTAGAGATACTAGGGGTTGCCAAGTTTGAGTGAAGCTGAACACCCTAGGGGAAACTGCACACCAGCACCACTGATTAACATGGAAGTCTCTGTAAACCCGTGTAACTTGATTACACTCTTGGATAAGTAGTGATGCCCTAGGTAACTTGATGGTTACCCTTGTGAGGGATTTACTCTTGGATAAGTAGTGATGCTCTAGATAACGCGATAATTACCCTTGATGGGGATATTTATTGGCTAGATCTTAGTGTTGAGACTCGGTTCTCTCTTACAGATTAGCATTTATGCTGGAGGGCGTGTTACGCCCGAATTGTTGGAAATTGTCGAGCGTTGGTCTCGAATTATATTGTTATATATTATATCTGCTTGCTCTGGGATTTTCAGAGTGCAGGGATTTATAGGTTTATATGAAATAGTTGGGATATATTATATTTGCTTGCTCTGGGATTTTTCAGAGTGCAGGGATTTATAGGTTTATATGAAATAGTTGTGATATATTATCTTTGCTTACTCTGGGATTTTTTTGAGTGCAGGGATTTATCTGTTTATAGGAAATAGTTTGTCATTAGTTATCAGGAATGACCATAAGTTTTCCAGGACGCTTCTGCGTTCTTGAAATTGATTGCGTAAGGTCCGGATGGATCAGGAACCCTAATTTTTGTGAGCTATTCTTATCTGGGGACAGTAACTTGGTCAGTGGTCACCTGTCTTCTCTGCATGCTTTTGTTTTATAGTTGAACTTACTAAGCATTTTCGCTTACCTAGTTGTTTCATGTTGTAGGTAAGAACAAGGGCAAGGCAGAGCAGTGAGCGCTGGAGTCTACCTTGTGAATGTACATGTGGACTGACCTTTTTGGGAAGCCGTTTTGTTTTGGAAATGTTGTGTTATTTTCATAAACTAGGCTCATTTTACTATTCATAAAATATGTTTGTATTAAATGTTAAGTATGGCCATAAGACTTTTTAAAAAGTTTTTTTTATATGGGTTTTTGTGACATTTTGTTAAATGAAAACATTTATATTTCCGCATTATCAAGTCTTGAAAATCTGGGACGTTACAAACTTGGCCAACTTGTCGAACTTTAGAGCATACTCAGTCATAGTCATGTTGTCCTAAACCAGTCTGGTGAACTCATCTGCCTTCGCAACTCGAACTGCATCGTTGTAATATTTCTCGTTGAAAAAATCTCAAAACTCATCCCAACTCAATGCAGTGACGTTCCGGGTCTGAGATACAACCTCCCACCAAATACGGGCATCTTCTCGAAACATGTACGTGGTACAGGCCACCCTATCATTAACTACCACCCTCATAAAGCCCACAATGGAGGTGGTCATACGCATTCACTGCTCAACTCACAGTGGGTCTGGCCCTCCCTCAAAAGTAGGAGGGTGTTGCTTCCTGAACTGCTCATATAATGGTTCCTACTTTTCGATACTTCTGTCTATTGTTGTACAACTTATACTAGGGTAGAAGGTGGTACTACTGGGGTAGTGTTCCCTGCTGGAACCTATTGCTATCTCAACTGACGAATTTCTTCTTCCTGTCTCTACAGTCTAGAATATTTCAGCAAAAATCTGCAGCCAGTTCTTAGGAGCTGGCGGAGGGTCCTGACCTTGGTTATCATCTCTAGCCCGGATTTTAGCATCAACTAGTCTGTTTGATCACCTTGGAGGCATAAATCTCCAAGTATAACTGCAATCAACGACTCAGCTCATCAGGTGATGATAACAAATTCCACAACTGCCCCACGATTTACAATCAAGCAAACAAGCAACACTCACAAGCATCATCAACACTCCCAAGCATACATTCTCATATTCACTTAATAGTCAAGGGTCAAGCCTTATCAATATAGCTCATGCGCCCTAATCAAGAATGCAGATAAGGCATATATATATCATTTAAGCAATTAAGCACATAATCATATCATTAATTACCAAACCCTGAGTCCAGCTTATCTTTAGTGGCGAGTGTACATGCTCTGCCAATCTTCAGGAACTAATAAACCTTGGCAGCATTGATACCAAGTTGTAATGCCCTGAATAGTCAAGACGGTTACACCGTGTGTTAAAAATAGTGTTTAACTCGTTAAGCGAGTCTTTTGGACTTAAAAATCTAATTAAGGTTACATGATAGTTTAGTATTAAAAGATTTGGTCAAAAAGTTGAAATTTTCATTAAAAGGTTTGAATAATTACAAGGGATCCCAAAAGTTTCTAAACAAAATACAAGTTTATCACAAATTATAGGCTTGGCCGAAAAAAGCGGCAAATTTTTAACTAAAGACTCTTGTTCCCCAAAATATCTCGACAGTGGCTGCCGAGTAAACTGAGTCTGTACACGGCGCCCCAACAACTCTCCAACTCATGGCTGGTCCAGCTTTCCTTTGCCCTTACCTGAACCACGAAGCACCCGTGAGGTGAGGCTCAACAAGAAAACCCAAACAATCAGATAACATTATCATGTATTGCATACTCTATAACCACAATAGATTCACATTGATTTTCCAAACAATATACGACTCATGCCGAGTAGATGGACGCCACATTTTTATAATGGCCTAGCCACTATTGCGAATATCACATCCATGTTATGGCCCCGCCACTACAGCATACATTACACATGCAATGTCGTAAACGGCCTCCTGACCGAGCAATCAGTACAAACAAGTATAGACTACAACAAAATACACTTTTAATGACTCTCTACAGTGTCTTGCATCTATGGTGTAAGACATTAAAAGTTTCCAGAAGTACTTAATGTCTTACTTTGTGAGTCATAAATTTTTTTTATTAATGACTAAGATAGTAAGACAGAAAAACTAACGAGAGACATTGAAAATAGGTTAGATGGGCCCATATTTAAGCTTATATCTCACGTCTCTCCTAGGGAGATGTGAGATGTGTACATAAAAAAAACTATATATAATATGTATATAAGAAAATAAAAAAGATACGCCACTTTTCTCTCTCCCATTCTCATGTTTTTCAATGTATATATTTATTATTATTATTATTAGACAAAAATGTACACCACTTTTCTCTCTCCCACTCCCACATTTTTCTATGTATATATTTATTATTATTATTATGAAACCCTTTATACACACATCTCTCTTTCATTCTATCTGCATATCCTAACCACCCCTCCATTTCTTCTCTATTTTGTTTTGGCTTCATATTCATCTCTTACTCTCTAGAAATTTCTCTCAGGCTCATCCATATCTATCTCCAACTTCTCCATGATCTCTCTCCTTTTCAAACTTATCTCACTTTCTTTCATTCTCTCAAATGTATCTCCCTCTTTCTTTCTTTCTCTAACTCTCTCAAACTTTCTTTGCTTCTCTTTTAGGTCGGCGGCAAGTATGTCTTATGACAGTGGAGTCGCACAAGGGAGAGTTGTGGCGGCGGGGGGCGCGCAGGTGGTGGGTCGCAATGGTGTAATTTTTTGAAATTTTGTTTTAGATCTACTATTTAGAGAGATGGTTATTTGTTGTATAAATTTATGTCATTGAATGTGTAATTTTTTTATTTTAGTTTTTAATACATTCATGTATATAATATAAGCTATTCTGGTTGAGTTAAGGATTTGTTGTGTTATTAATGGGTTTATTGTGCTCTAATGGTACTTCTTGTTTGTTGTGCTCTAATGGTGGCTCTATCACATACAAAAAAAATATCATATTAACATTTTTTTTTCATATCTTAATTAATAATACAAATATATAATTTAAAAATTAAAAAAGCAGAACACATATAACCTCTCCCTATGGGAGACATTATAGCCTTTCAATGTTTTTACACCCTAAAATGTCTCCTATGTGAAGACATTAAAAGTCTCCTATGTCTCCATATGAGAGACATTAAATATACACCTACAATGACTCTGCCTATAGCATCTCTCCTTATGGGAGACATGGTAGAATTTTAATGTCTCTCAAATAAAGTCATAAAACTCTCATTTTGTTGTAGTGATATCAGCGTAAATTCAAACACAGCAGACATTCAACTATAAATGGTTTCATGACACGGTCATTTTCGTGCCCTATAATTGGGGCGCATGCCCTCCATTTGGTGCAAGAGATAGTTTTTGTAGCGTCCCAAAATTTGTTAATAAGGCTTAGGGCCTTGATTAGCGTGCCTGGAGGGAAATAAGTGATTTATTACGTTAATATGTGAATTTGATGAGGTGATTAGAAAATCATGTTTAGGTGAATTAAATATGCATGTGGGTCTCATTTGGTTATTAGGGGCATGTTTGTAATTTTAGCCCGTTGAGGATATAAATGCAATATTTGTGATTATTGTGATCTTTACCATGTGTGAGTGGTGATTTATTTGAGATGCATGATCTGATACAATTCTAGGGAGCGGTTTAGCTAGGAAAGTCACAACGAGGTCGAAAACCCGGCTCGAGAGGAGCCTAGGGGTATTTTGGGAATATTATATGTGTTCGGGAATTATCGAGTAACGGGTAGTAATTTAGTAATGGTTGAGACATGTTGGGATTTAACGGGGATGTATAGGAATACTCGGGGACTTAACGGGGTTTGGTAAATGACTAAATTTCCCTCGGGTTACTTAAAGGTTAAGGATAAGTTTAAAGGGCAGTTTGGTCATTTGGCAGGGGTAATACATAGCTTAGAGAGGCCTTAGGAAATCACTGGAACAAAGCAGGAGACTCCCTCTCTCTATCTCTCGGTTTCACTCTCTCTTTGGATGCTTGAAGGCTGAAGAAAACTCTGAGGTAATTAAGCTAGGAATTCAGAACTCAAGGCTGGAATTTGGGAGGCTAGAAGTTTGAGGATTTGGGAAGACAGTTCAGGGCTTGAAATATCATTGAGGTAAGATTTGTTGTTGACCGTTTTATTAGAATTCTGGTTTTAACCATAAGTATGCATGGGTGGAAGATTTCAGATTGGCTTTATGTTTTGATGAGGTTTTAAGCTAGCTTTTTGTTAGGTTTTGTTGCTGGGACTATTCTAGAACTACTGTGGCGATTAAATTGAGTTGTGTAGAGTCCAAGAACTTTACTTAGCTAATTGTTTAGTAGTATTATAGTATGTACAGTATTATCTTTGTAACTGTGGATTTTTGGTTCAGACCGGGAATTTTTTGGACACTCATAGTAGTACTTGTAGATTTTCTAAGTTTAACCTATAGTTTAAGAATATTAATTTTAACCTAAGGTTGATTAATATGACTGATATTAAGGATTATATTTATTGTACTATAAGGTTTAGATATCAACCAATAGGATTTTAAGCACATGTTATGAATGGTGATTAAGGATTAAGTATTTTTTAGGATTAAATTTAATAAGGAGTAAAGTTTGAATGTTATAGGGTCAGTCAGCAGCTTTGAATACGTTGAGGGCTTAGTCAAGGCTGTTTACTCCATTCAAACTTAGCTAAAATTGTGTAATTTCGTGTTTAAATATTCAGCGTGTGCCGATATATCGCAGCTATAGGGGGCGATATGTCGCAGCAGGTAGATACGGAAAACACGAAACGATGCACGGTCGCCTCGGGCATACTGGCCCAGGCGATATATCGCCTACAGGGGGCGATATATCGCCTCCTTCAGCATATGTTCAAACGTTTTTTAATTCTTTTCCTTTCAGCCATTCAAACTCCTTCATAAGTCCAGCATCTTTTGAACGAGTCTTCAGCCTCTGCTGAACGATTATTCAAATTATTTTCATCTAAAAAGCCATTATTTTTATTCAAGTAAAATCAAGATACTTTCATTCTCAAACTCTATAAATAGGACCTAGTACCCAGCCATTATTCACCTTTTACTCTAAGTTCAGAAGCTGCAAGTGCTAGGAAAGTGTGAGAGTTAAACACTTGGGTGGGAAAGTCATAAGCTTAATCATCTTTAGCTTATCAAACACTTTGGGAGGTAAGGTTCTTTAGTATTTCGGTTGTGGATAGATTGGTCTTGCAAGTCTTTGAGGTAAACCCGAAACTCTATTTCATTTGTTTCATGTTATTTTCTTTCTCAAAGCCTTCTACTTAGTCCCCTAACCTCATTCTTATTTTGGTTAGGGAATCCAAGTTCTTAAGCACATAAGTTTCGGTAAGCATATTTCTCAATGGTTTAGTCTTCCTATTCATTTTCATTTCTTCTTCTTCATAAGACTCACTCTTTCTCATATGGTTTTAGGAGTGTTCCAAAAGTCCCAACTCAGTCCATCATATCCCGGTAACTTTGGTAAGGAAAATAGGATAGAATCTATATGTGTATTGCTTATGTGTTATGTTATGAAATATGATATGTTATGAATATGTTATGAATGTGTATGTTTGTAGGCTTGGGCTTATGCCCTATTTGACTAACAAGACCCCAAAAAGATTATGGGCATATGCCTACTTAGCTAGTAGGACCCCACTAATCTCATGGGCATAAGCTTGTTTAGTCTATGGGTATGTATTAAGTGTTATGATATGTCTTTACGTTTATTATGAAATTTATGTGTATGACTATGTGTTAGATTTTCCTTGCTGGGAATTAGGCTCATTCCTTTTGTTTCATGTGCAGGAAAATAGCTTTAGAGGCGGTAAGATTCGTGACGCTTAGAGGATGTGTATCGATGGTGAATGGAGTCAAGGGGTCGAGCGTTATTCGATTCGAGGATGTAGTCTCATTTTACCTTTTTATGGTTTTATATGTATTTTCCGCATTTCTTATGTAATTCTTTTCATTTAAATCATGTTTTTGTTTTTAAAGACAATGGGATCCCATATCCTTCTTAGTATTCTATTTTGTAAGAAACTCTTATTTTTAACAAGTTACTCAGTAAAATTATGGTATTTTCGCAAAAATGTAAGTTTTATGTATAGTTTCATTAATGGTCCAAATAGTCTAGATTAGTGGGTCATTACAAGTTGTTAGATTGGTTTTGGGGTAAATTGGCTGGGTTTTGGTTGTGAAAATGGGGGGTTTTTTCTGGGTTCGAAGGGTTAGGCCGCGGCATTATTCTTGGTGAGTTGCGACCCTCTAGAGCAGAAGGGAGGCCAGGAAGAAGGGTGGGTCGCGGCGCCCTATAGGTTGGGTCGCGACACGTATAGGAAAAAAATGGGAGGCTGGGTTCTGGTTGAGGCGAGCCATGGCACAGAGCCTTGGGATCGCGGCACTTAGTGGGATATTGGACCCCGAGAAGGTTTTAGGCTCAGGAATCCAAAAGTTAAGGCTCGGGATGGATTTTATCACTTGGATTGATAGAATTCAAGGTCCTAGAGACTAGAATTATAACCCAAAGTTATCTAATGGATTAGAACATGATGGATGGATATTGTTGATACGTTGTGACTAGGTTTTCAACGAGGCTCGGACTAGGGGACTGTGGTCAGGATACTGGTGCTCGGAAAGCTTGAGACACATGTAAGAAAATTGTTGTACCTGTAGAGCAGGGCGTGTCCCTATAGTTTGTATTACAGGGCATGACCCTATGTGATTGTGTTGCAGGGCGTAGCCCTATTGATTATGTTTGTATTTGTTTAAGTATTTGTTAAATTTATGCTATGTGTTGCATATCTATAAATGTTCGGCAAGGGCCGGGAACGGTGAAGGTCGGGAATGGGGAAGGGGCTGGGAGCAACGTTAAGCATGCAGAGTGCAAGTTGCTAGGGTGAGACCCTTCTCGGATGCCAGGGACATCCTCACGGTGTAGACCGCGAACCCAGGGCATGGTAAAGCGCCTAGGACAACATGGCTATTATGTGTTTAGCCTGTTGGCTACTTTGTTACATGTTGATTGATAGTTATGCATAAGTTGATTGCTTGAGTGGAGTTTTCTTATTGGGCTTCGACTCACGGGTGCTCTATGGTGCAGGTAAGGGCAAGCGAAAGGTCAATCAACCATGAGTACGGAGAGCGTGAAGCGACGTGTACATGTTCGGCTTGCCTGGCTGCCACGGCCATGGGTATTTTTGGGAGATGATATGCATTAAACCTAATTTCTTCGTTTAGTCGACTTTAATCATATTTTGAGTTGTAAATATTTCTAAACAGTATTTTGGGATCCCAAATGTATAACGTTTTATAATTTCAATGAATGGTTACATTTTCAAATTATATGACTTTTATTACAGTTTAGCTGCACTTTTAACCTAAAACCTCGATTAGTGAGTTAATTGCACATTTTAAACTCACTTAGTAACAGCTCTAAGGAAGTAGGGCGTTACAGTTTTCTTACCTCGAATCCTCTGCGATAGGGTAAGGCGAGTGAAACTTTTAACAAATAGTGATTACATCTCTAGCAAATAAATTTTATAGAATTATTCTAGAAATGAAAGTTGTATAATACTACGAGTGAAAAAACCAAAAAAAAAAAAGAAATTTATTAAATCATTATTTATGTAAAATTTAAAATAAAAAATTTAACATATACAAAAAAAAAATTTAACAATTTGGAAACATGTTTAAGAAAAAATAATAATAATTCTAAGTTAAAATAACAAAACTACAATAATAAAATAATATAACTTAATTATGCAAAAAAAAAATATGGCTTATTTTTCAAATTATACATTTGTAGGGGAAATAAAATCCACCAGAGAGATTAGGCTTTTCGTAAAACGAATGTATAAGAAATGGCAAAGAACAAGAATACAAAATGCTCACACGATTTTACGTGGTTCAGTGGTTGAAATCCACCTAATCCACGAGTCAATTTTATTGATCTATTTAGGACTCTTTGATACATAAATTTGATCTCTTTAACTGTCCATTCCCCTTATATTTATAGGAGATTCTCATGGACAGCTTTGGGTAACCGTACATTAATATGGTAATTGACAAATTTGGGTAACTTTCCATTTACATAAATATATGATTGCCTATTAAATTTATATATGTGATATCGAGTAATAAATGCATAGTAAAATTTGGCCATTTATGAACATGTAAAGAATCTCCGAGTCTTTTGGGATCATGCACTGTGCATCATGACCAGACTTCCGCGAGTTGAACACTTCCTTCAAGCTAGGTGTCGTAGGACTAATCTGAACTAACATGGGTCACGTTCAAAGTTTCACGAAGGCGATCTGGGCGATGCATATCTCGAACTAAGTTGTTGGCGCAAAAAGTGATCTAGAGACTATCTGGCTATCGTAAGCTGTCAAGTTGACTCTAGCGGCTCACCCCAAAGTTCGCAAGATGCTATATATATATATATATGCTTTCTTCATACGATTTTCTAGTAGCTGTACCCCATGCTGAGTAATGCAACTCATATTTTTTGGGTACAACAGATGTCTAGTTGATTTTTAGTTTTTTTTTACACGTATTGTAATGGGTTGATGTCTTTATTTAGTTGCTTTTTTTGACATTGTATTTCCGTAATTACAAAACTTAAAAAAATGTATTTTTGAAAACTTGAGGTCATATGTTGCTTAGCAAAAAATATAAGGGACCATGAAAATGTAAAAAAAAAAGTATATTTATGAAAAAATTCTATAAAAAATCATTTACCTAAATTATTCTAGAATTATTCTTTTATTTATTTTTTGTTATATTGGGGGTGGGAGATTCGAACTTAGAACATCCTATCTGAGAGAAGATGTGTAATACCACTAGGCTATGTTTATGACCACTTCTATAACCCTTATTAAGTCAGTAGGAAAATCTAAATTTATTATAGAGATATAATTGTATAAATATGTTATTTTGACATAATAGGAAAGTAGAAATAGTCCTGATTTTTCTGTCTTTACTCTTTGATTTATTTCCCTTTATAGGGACCCCTGTAAGTGTATATATATATATTGTTCATTATAGAGAAATATATACCAGAAAATTACATTTTCTTTAATCAATTTGGTATCAAAGTCAGCTGCCGCATTCCTAACCCTAGCCCTTTGCCTTTCACAATTTCCTAACCCTAATTCTCTTCCTTTTCATCATGTTTGACAAGTCCAGTGAATCCACCAACATTTCAGCCAATCCTACCACAATTCTGCAAGCCAATCCAACCAAATCCATCACTTCTGATTCTCACTCTGTCCAAATCACCATCATTCGTTTGAATGGTGATAATTTTCTCAGATGGTCACAATCTGTCCAAATGTATATGAGAGGTCGTGGCAAAATGGGGTACCTAACCGGTGAGAAAAAAAAGCCAGCAGAAGAGGATCCAGCCTATGACACTTGGGATGCTAAGAATTCCATGCTTATGGCATGGCTCATAAATTCTATGGAGGAAGAGATCAACTCCAACTATATGTGTTATCCTACTGCAAGAGAACTTTGGGAGAATGTCATTCAGATGTACTCTGATTTGGAAAACCAGTCCTAGATATTTGAGTTGAATCTCAAACTCGGCGAGAAACGTCAAGGAGAGGACACGATCACAAAATATTTCAATTCTTTGAAAAGGATCTGGCAAGATTTGGACCTATTTGATACATATGAATGGAAGTCTACTGAAGATGGAAGACATCACAAAAATACTGTTGAGAAGACTCAAATCTACAAGTTCTTGGCTGGCCTTAATGTGGAGTTTGATGAAGTGAGGGGGAGAATTATTGGAGGGCAACCTCTGCCTCCAATTGGTGAGGTTTTCTCGGAGGTTGGAAGAGAGGAAAGTCGGAGAAATGTCATGTTGGGAAAAAAAAAAAAGGTCCTAGGAACTACTGTTGAAGGTTCAGCTTTGGCTACTATGGGAGGAGGCTATAGCAGAAACACTACAAACCTGCCAAAAACTAATGAAAAACCTCGGGTTTGGTGTGACTTCTGTAACAAACCTCGACACACCCGTGAAACATGCTGGAAGATTCATGGAAAACTAGCTAATTGGAATAGCAAAGCTATAAGATCGGGCAGGTCCATTCCCACTGCTAATGAATTCGAGACCAGCCACTCACCACTCACCATTTACCAAGGAGCAGTTAGAACATCTTCATGCACTGCTGAAATCCACCCCGACTTCAATTGGTATTCCTAATGTTTCTATTGCACACTCAGGTAATGAAATAAATGCTCTAAATTGGCTTTTAAAATCTTCAACTCCGTGGATAATAGATTCCGGAACTTCTGATCATATGACAAATTCTTCTAAAAAATTTAATTCCTCTATACCTTGTCCAGGTAATAAACAGGTTAGGATAGATGATGGTAATTTCTTACCTATTGCAGGAAAAGGTTTAGTTAGAATTTCTGAGGGAATAGATCTTAAATATGTCCTCCATGTTCCTAAACTTACCTGTAATTTCTTATTAGTCAGCAAATTATCTAGAGATTCTAATTTTTTTGTGATTTTATATGAATCTCATTGTCTTTTTCAGGACCAAAGTTTAGAGAAGATGATTGGCAGTGCTAGGATAATTAATAGTCTCTATTATTTTGAAGATAAGCAATCTAGTAATGAAATTGCTTAAGGGGTTAGTAGCATTAGTTCTCTTTCTGTTTATGGTCAAATAATGGTGTGGCATTATAGATTAGGCCATTCGAGTTTTTCTTATTTAAAGCATTTGATTCCAGCACTATTTAAGAAATTGATTCCCTTATCTTTTCAATGTGAAAGTTGTTTATTGGCCAAAAGTCAATGAAAATCTTATGCTAAAACATCTTACCAATATTCAAAACTGTTACACCCAAAAATTGGAGATCAATAACGTGGCAATAAAGGTGACAACTGGCAGTACATGATCAGTAAAAGACACATTAATAGTCAATAAATACATTGACTCCTCAGAGTTGTGATAAAGGGACCCGGTAGACTGACGAAGAATTTGGACTGCCTGAAAGATGTCATAACCAAGCCAAGTGCACCTTGGTCCGAGGAGGATAAGGAGAATGCATCCTAGGAGAGCTAAGGAGAGTGCATCCTAGGAGGCTAAGGAGAATGCATCCTAGGAGAGCTAAGGAGAGTGCATCCTAGGAGGCTAAAGAGGATGCATTCTAGGAGAGCTAAGGGGAGTGCATCCTAGGAGAGCTAAGGAAGGTGCATCGAGGAGAACTCAAGAAAGTGGTCCTAGGAGACCCCAAGGATGATGTGTTCCTAGGAGACCCCAAGAGAGTGATCCTAGGAGACCACAAGGATGAGGTCCGAGGAGAACTCAAGGAAGTGGTCCTAGGAGACCCCAAGAGAGTGATCCTAGGAGACCCCAAGGATGAGGTCCGAGGAGGAGAGCCCAAGAGACCTTGGTCCTAGGAGACCCCAAGAGGGTGGTCCTAGGAGACCCCAAGGATTTGGTCCGAGGAGAAACATGGCATGCTAGAGGAGAGTGCCATGTTAGAGGAGAGAAGTGCATGTCCTACCACCATGCATGTCCTACCACCATGCACATATTCGACCAGCACTTGCATGGGTGGTCAGTAGGAGGTGGATCAACATGTTAGAAGAGACTAAGTCAAGATTCCCATAAACAACTTCAACAAGATATGCGGGAATCTCTCATTCTTCCCACAAATGGGGGGTTTGTTACATTTTGAATGTTTCTTTGTAATTTAAATGTAATAAATATAATGAAATATCTCGGTTCTAGGGGATACCGGATGTATGACCTTAAGCCTATAAATAGAGGGCTTATGGGATGAGAGGGGGGTTCTTCTGCTTCTTCTTTCTAGAGAGAGAAATTTGGGTCTGAGTATTCTAGAGAGAGAAAGTGCTGAAATAAGAGAGAATTCTTGTATTTTTGCAATCTGTACTGAAGAAACTCAGTTGGCTCAGTCCATCTGATCTTGAGTGCGGATCAATAAATCACAACTCTAAGTGGATTAGACTATTACCGACAATCGGGGTTGAACCACTATAAAAATCTCCTGTGTTATTTACTTTTCCTGTTTAAACCGTCTGTGTTATCTAAATTCTCTTGAAGGCTTGTCGTATTTGACGTTCTCACGTCGTTGGCTAAAAACGCAGTCAACAAAAACCATTTTATTTATTTCATAGTGATGTTTGGGAACCTTCAAAGGTTCCTACTAATTCTGAAGAAAAAAAAATGGTTTGTTACTTTTATAGACGACCATACTCGTCTTTGTTGGGTGTATCTAATGAGAGAAAAAATTGAGCTTGAATAAATTTTTTTTTCACATTTTTATAAAATGATTGAAAATCAATTTCAAACACATATCAGTATTTTGAGAACTGATAATGGCACGGAGTATTTTAATAATACATTGGGCTATTTTTTAAAGGAAAAAAGCATTTTGCATCAATCTACTTGTCCAGAAACTCCCGAACAAAATGGGGTAGCTGAACGAAAAGATAAGCACTTACTTGAGGTTGCTCGTGCTATGATGTTTTATATGCATTTTCCTAAATTTTTATTGGGAGATGCTATTCTTACTGCATCTTATTTAATTAATCGTATGCCCACTAAAGTCTTACAAAATATTACTCCATTAGAAAGTTTGAAAAGAAGTTATCTAGCATGTCGAATTAATTCTATTATGCCTTTGGAAATATTTTGTTGCACTGCTTATGTTCATCTTCCAAAGAGATCTAGGTCTAAGTTGGATCCAAAAGCTGAAAAATGTGTTTTTTTGGGCTATCCCCCTAATAAAAAGGGCTATAAATGTTTTAACCCTATTACTAAACGTGTTTACACTACTATGGATGTTTTTTTCTTAGAAAATACCCCATATTTTTCCAAAAATTTAATTCAGGGGAAGAATGTAGGTGAACCAAATTTTTGGGAAATTCTTGAGCCTTTGCCAAAAACAATTATTGAATCTGAAAAAATTCAATCTCAATCTACTATTGGTGAATCTCAACTTGATCTGTCAGAACAAGAAATGCTACAATTGATTAAAAATAGTAACAACCTTGTGCATGTGGTTTATTCTAGAAAAAATGTCTTTGAAAGAGGTAAAGATCATCAAATCATCCCTACACAAGGTCAAAATCAGTCCCTGGATGATGGTTCTTCTAATACACAAGGTAATTCTTCTTCTACTCCTATTTCTGATTTATCTCCAAATAATATTCTGCCTTCCCCTCAATCTGATTTGAACATACCTATGTAACGACCCAACTACCTGTGAGACTTAGGTCATTAAACCTACTAGACATAACTACAACTTTGAAAAGAACATATATAATAAAATTCATAACTTTATTGAAACTTTGAAAAAAAAAATATTTGTAATACATAAATGAGCTCATTGTTTTAAAATAAAACATAACTTTAAATCAAATTGTTTACAAAGCTAAATGCGGAAAAATACATAAAAAAATGTAATTTAAAGCGACTAAAAAAAAACGTTGTCCTCGAATCGACACGCATCCCATCCACTCCATTCACCTCCATACACACACCAAGCTTCCAAGAATCCTTCCACCTTTGCATCTATTTTCCTGCATCACACTAAAAGAAAAGGAGTGAGCCTAATGCCTAGCAAAGAAAAACTACTAACAACATAAATCATATACATAAAATCATAAATAGATACTATAACATATCATAACATATATTGTGAACATATGACTATAAAAACGATTACCATATAAGACTATACTAATAATGGTCATTATAACATATGATAAACCATCTACGTCCCCTGTCTAATATTTGAGGTAGGTTAGATCACATGTAGTGTATGATAACCCATCTACATCCCCTGTCTAATATTTGAGGTAGGGTGAATCATAACATAACATATTAAAACATAAACTTATCATAACATATACATAACATATAAGCATAACATATCATACAAACATACAAGATCTAGCCTATTTTCCTTACCAAAACTGCGATATGAGAACAAATGCGGGACGTGGAACACTCCTAAAACCAACAATAGAACAGTGAGTATTTCTAAAGGAAAGAGATGAAAAGATTAGAACTAAACCACCAAGAGAAAACTTACCAAAAAGACACCTTAAGTTCAATGAACTTAAAAACCTAACCACAAAACCATAACAAAAGTTAGAACCTGAATGAAAACTAAAGAAACTAAGGAATCAAACAGAATTGAACTTAAGAATAAGGGCACCTTTGTTGACCTTATGGATTGGCCTAACTCCAATACCGAAATACTCTAATCCTCACTTCCCAAGTGTTTGATAAATCTTAAGAATGATAAAGCTTTTTCTTTCCCAACCCAAGTGTATCACTCTTATGGTCTCACTAGCACCTTGGAGTCTGATCACAGCTGAACAGTAAGTGAAAGGGCTAGGTACTAGGTCCTATTTATAGAGGTAAGGTGTGAAACTAACCCCATTTTGATTTGAATAAAAATAATGAATTTAATTGAAGATAATTGAATTTTCGTCAATCAGAGGTTGAAGACTCGGTCAAAACTAACGTAGGTAGGTCTAAGGAGCCAAATGTGGTTTTTAAAAATTAAAACAAAAATAAAAAAAATAATTAAATAGGGCGATATATCGCCCCTATGTGGCGATATATCGGCTGGTCCCTAATCACGAGCCTCTATTCGTACGATCGTGCAACGTCAACGTGTTTTCTGTATTCAACGTCAGGCGATATATCGGCTCTAATGCTGCGATATATCGGCATACGTGATTATTTAAAACACGTAATTGCACTTTTTCAGCATAATTAAGGTTGGATAACTACTTTGGCGAGTCAAACTACGACCCCAACAGTTTCTGGTGAAGATTAAGTCTTATATTCCCTTATTTTATCATTAAAATAATCATGCTTATGACAAGTGTCATAATCCTATTGGCCCTATCTAAACCTTAGGTTATAATAATTATCATATTTATAACCAGCAATATTAATCAAACCTTATGTTATAATTAATATTCTTAAACTATAGGTTAAACTTATAAAATCCATAACTATTGCTAGGAGTTTCCAACTAAGTCCCGGTTTGAACCAAAATTCATGAAATTTAAAATACTACAACTACTACTAGCTAGCTAACTAAGTAAACATTCTGGGACTCTACAATTCTCCCCTACTACAAAGAATTTCGTCCCTGAAATTTACCTACCAAACAATTCCGGATACCAAGCTTGCATGTCCTCCTCCAACTCCCACGTTGCCTCCCGTTCAGAACTATTTCTCCGTAGGACTTTGACTATCGAAATACTCTTAGACCATAATTCTTTCATCCCTCTATCTAGGATGCTAACCGACTGTTCTTCATAACTCAAGTCTTTCTGGAGTGCTATCGTATCATACTCGAGGACGTGAGATGGGTCTAACACATATCTACGCAGCATCGAAATGTGGAACACATTATGACTATTTGCTAGAGCTGGCGGTAGGGCTAATCTATATGCAACTGTTCCCACTTTGTCCAATATCTCAAAAGGACCTATAAACCTGGGACTAAGCTTTCCTTTCTTCCCGAACTGCTTCACACCTTTCATAGGAGATATCCTTAAGAAGACTTGATCTCCGACTTTGAATTCCACATCACGCCGCTTGGCATCCGCATAAATTTTCTGACGACTCTGAGCAGCGAACATACGCTGTCTAATTAGTGCTACTTCATCCTGAGCTTCTCTAACAACTTCGGGTCCAAGTAGTTTCTTTTCTCCTACCTCATCCCAATGTAGCGGTGATCGACACCTCCTTCCATAAAGTAGCTCGTAAGGTGCCATCCCATTCATTGACTGGTAGCGATTGTTATAGGAGAATTCTATCAGTGGCAAATACTTACTCCAGGATCCTCCGAAATCAAGTACACAAGCGCGCAACATATCTTCTAAAATCTGTATAGTAAGCTCGGACTGACCGTCTGTCTGAGGATGAAATGTTGTACTAAGACTTAACTTGGTGCCCATAGCTTGCTGCAAGCTTCTCCAAAATCTCAATGTAAACATCGATCCTCTATCAAACACTATTGTCTTGGGGATTCCATGCAATCTTACTATCTCTTGAACATAAATATCTGCGTATTGCTCAACCGTATATGAAGTCTTGACAGGTAGAAAATGAGCTGATTTGGTTAATCTGTCTGTTACTACCCAAGCTGAGTCGTGTTGCTTATTCGTTTGAGGCAAATCCATCACGAAATCCATTGCTATGTCGTCCCATTTCCATTCTGGAATGGTGAGTGGTTGCAATAAGCCTGCAGGCCGCTGATGTTATGCTTTCACTTGCTGGCATACTAGACATTTAGACACGTACTCCGTTATATCCTTCTTCATTCCTGGCCACCAATACATTGCCTTGATGTCGTGAATCATCTTGGTCGACCCTGGGTGAATTGAGTATGGGGTATTGTGCGCTTCTTCTAAAATCTTCACCTTAATCCCTTGATCGTTTAGCACACATACCCGATCCTTATATCTTAATAACCCCTGACTTAATATTGAGAAATTTGTGGTCGTCCCTTCTCTAACTGCATCCATATGTGTTACTAACGTGTCATCATACACTTGCCCATTTCGTATATCTTCTAACAGACTTGACTGAATGAACAAGTTAGCCAATTTACCAATGACTACTTCTATTCCAGCATTGATCAGCTCCTGCTGTAGCGGCTTTTCTATTCTAGCTAAAGCTGCTAGACTTCCATAATTCTTCCTACTTAGTGCATCAGCAACTACGTTTGCCTTTCCGGGGTGGTATAAAATTTTGCAGTCACAATCCTTTATAGTTCTAACCACCTGCGCTGCCTCATGTTGAGCTCCTTCTGAGTGAAGAAATATTTTAGGCTTTTATGGTCCGTATAAATCTCGCACCGTTCTCCATAAAGATAGTGGCGCCAGATTTTCAACGCAAAAACCACTGCTGCAAACTCCATATCTGTAACGACCCAAAATCACTAATATGGCTTAAAGGCTCTGGTTAGTGTGTCGGGAGGGCATAATTGGTTTATGTGTGAATTTATTAAATTAACGTGTGATTATATGAAAAACATGCTTGCATGGTTATATGAATGTAAATGTGATTATATGTTGTATTTGTGAGAACTACATTATTATGTGGGTAAATCTGCAGCGTGCAACTCGAGGTGATCCTAGGGAGCTAGTTAGCAGGAAAGTCACAACGGGGCTTAATATTTGACTTGGGGCAAGTCAAGGGGTATTTCGGGTATTAGATGATTATTTGGGTTATCGGGTTATGGAAATAAATATATGGAGATATATTTGAGGTTAGGAAGCCTAGGCGGGAATATTGGGGAATTTTACCATTTTGCCCTTGGGGACGTTTCTTGTACCCCGAGCCTCGGGATTGACTTAATTAACCAAGGTTAGACTAAGTAAATAGAAGACAGTAGAACAAAAACCCTACCGACCCTTTTTGTTCCTCTATCCCTTCTCTTCTCTCTCTCAAGAAAAAACTACTGGAACCTAAGGGAATTCAGTTGGGAATTCAATGGTTTGGGCTAGAATCTTGAAGGTTTAGTCCAGTGTTCAGCTAAGGAAACTCAACCAAGATTAAGGTAAGGGTTGAGTTACACTCTTGATCATTAGAATTCTGAGTTTTGGCTAAGTATTAAAAGTGTTTATGGCTTTGATGTTTAAGGACTGAATTGAAGCTGAAAAGCTTGGGTTTTAGCTCAGAAAATTGTTAAGGAAGTGGTTCATCAAAGAAGGTAAGCTTCAATTCGTAATTTAGAGTTTAAATTCTGAGTTTGCCCGATTGGTTTTAGAGTTCTTGAGCTATTGGGTTTCAGAAATCAAAATGGGATTTTAATGAGTTTTTAAGCTACGTTTTAGTTGGATTATGTTGCTAGAATCATGTTAAAAGTCTTGTGATCAATGGGTTTTGGAATTAGGGTGCTTTGAGGTGGCTTTGAGCAAGGTTAGAATGATGGGAATGGTGGTTTTTCTGGGCACGAAGGGCTGGGCCGCGGCTCTGTTCTAGAGTGTCACAGCCCTGCGAAGCAAGGAAGAGCCAAGGAGGCTCTACAGTGGGGAAGCACCGCGGCACCACAGGGCAGGGCTGCGGCGCGTGTCTGTCTTCAGGGAGGCCTAACCTCTGTTTTTGGGGCAGGCCGCGGCATGGGTTTCAGGGGCCGCGGCCCTTAAGGGTATTTTTTTTTATCTTTTGGAGGTTTTAAGTGCGGGAACATAACCTAGGGTGCTCGGCATCAATTCCACCACCGTGTTTGGTGGAATTCGATGTCCCGAAAGCTAGAACTCCATCCAGAAATATTAACGTGATTATTAATGGTACTCCCTATCTTGGTTGTGACTAGGTATTAAGCTAGGGCTCGGGAAGCGGGTCGTGCTCGAGAGGCGTCGCTCGTAATCAGTAAACTTGGAAATTAAAGGTAAAAAAACTTCACCCGGTTGTGGATTTATAATGGGACTAAGGGTTCCCTATTTTGTATGCTTGCAAAGGATGGTATTATGCCATGTAAACAGTAAACTAACGGCCTAAGAGTGTCGAAGCTTACACTAGAGCATAGGGCGCGGCTCGGCCACTGGTAGCTGAGGACAGCTTATTATGCACTGAGCTCAGTTTAAGAGTGCCGAAGTCAATGGGGTAAACAAAGGGTGCGACCTAAGGTGTCGACCCTGATTATTATGTGATTTGCTTGTTATTATTAATTGGTGGATTGTTATGCTGTATAGCTGGGTGATAGATTAGCTTATTCTTTGGGTTGAATCTTCATGCTTTGTGATTATTGTGGTATGTTAGTGTATGAACATGCTTAAAGGGTTATCCAAATGTTAATATTTCTTGTTATATAATATGATATGTTTTCTTGCTGGGCCTTGGCTCACGGGTGCTTCGTGGTGCAAATAAAGGCAAGGGCAAGCTTGATCAGCCCTAATTTGGAGAGCTCTGAGAGCAGAATGTACATGACCAGCTGCTCAGCCGCCACGATTGAGGGGAGACAGGGACAAGAAAACCATAAACATCTGTTTTTCCTTTAGAGAGGCTGGTGGTTGTCTGTACACTGGAAATTTTGAAAACAGACTTTTAAACACTATTTCTTTTGGGATCCCATGTGTAAAATGTTTAATTATATGGAAAGTATCAGGTGAGACCAAAACCTTTTAACCCTAGCACATTAATGACTTTAGCAATCACGTTTTCAACTGATTGGCTTAATTAGCAAGTCCTGCACCTTTATAAATACACAGCGTAGCGGTCTTGGCTATCTAGGGCGTTACAATATCGTGAGTCGGATAGAGTTTCTCATACTCCTTCAGTTAACTTGATGCATAGGCTATCACCTTGTCATTCTGCATCAGCACACAACCCAATCCTTGCTTCGATGCATCGCAATAGACTACAAACTTATCGTTGGGTCTCGCTACACAAAGTACTGGTGCTGAACATAACTTACCCTTAGGCAACTGGAAGCTCTCTTCACACTTATCTGTCCAGTGGAGCCTTTGTTGTTTCCGAGTCAAGTTGGTGAGCGAAGTGGCTATCTTAGAAAAGCCTTCTACAAACCTCCGATAATAGCTTGCTAGTCTCAAAAAGCTTCTTACTTCTGACGCGTTCTTTGGTCTTGGCCAATCCTTCGCAACCTCTACCTTAGATGGGTCTACAGCAATCCCATCATTGGATACTATGTGGCCGAGAAATGCTACTTGTGAAAGCCAAATTTCACACTTCTTGAACTTGGCGTATAGTTGATGCTCCTTCAGTCGCAGCAAGATTAACCTTAAATGTTTCTCGTGATCGACTTCGTCCTTTGGGTACACCAAGATATCGTCAATGAACACTACAACGAATTTATCCAAGTAGTCCTTAAAGACCCTATTCATTAAATCCATAAATGCGGCTGGAGCGTTGGTAAGACCGAAAGACATGACTAGAAACTCGTAATGCCCATAATGAGTTCTAAAGGCTGTCTTAAGAATGTCTTCTTCCCGTACCTTGAGCTGATGATACCCGGACCGTAAGTCAATCTTTGAGAACACGGTCGCTCCTTGGAATTGATCAAACAAATCGTCAATCCGCGGTAGTGGGTACTTGTTTTTAATCGTCACCTTATTCAGCTCGCGGTAATCTATGCACATCCGCATACTCTCGTCCTTCTTCTTCACAAATAGAACTGGTGCTCCCCATGGCTGTAACGACCCGAATTTTCTAATCGGGCTTAGGGCCTTGATTAGTGTGCCTGGAGGGCAATAAGTGATTTAGTATGCTAATATGTGGATTTATGTGAATATATGATAATGATGCATGTGTTAATTGAGTTAAATGTGCATGTGGGCCCCGTCTAGATATTAGGGGCATAAGTGTGATAAATATGATAAATGTTATATATATGTGATATGTCTGTGCAACACGATCCGAGACAGTCCTGGGGAGCGGTTAGCCAGAGAGTCACAACGAGGTTGAGATTCCGACTCAGGGCGAGTCGAGGGGTAATTTGGGTACTAGGTGTGCTATGGGGTTATCGGGACATGAAAATAAATATTTGGAGATATATTTGAGGATAGAATGTCTAGGCGGGAATATTGGGGAAATTTACCATTTTGCCCTCGAGGACGTTTTGGTACCCCGAGCCTTGAGGTAACCCTTTAGACTTAAGTTAAGTAAAACAAAAAGGAGGAATTACTTAGAACCTTGGGGAAACCAACATACACATTCTTTCATAACTGAGATAGCTTTTATCTTCTTCTCTTCTTTACTCTCTAAGGCAAACTCAAAGGGAAACTCAAAGGAAAACTTGGAGGAATTGGCTAGGAACTAGAACGATTTCAGCTGAGATATCTTAGGAGCTTGAGGCTTAAGGATTGAGGATCAACCCCAGGGGCAAAGGTAAGCTTTAATCATTAAGGTTTTGTCTAAGAATTGCTGCTGGTTTGCTGGAGTATGCATGTTAGTTAAGCTTAATCTGTGTTTGAGTGTTTTAGCTAAGTTTTGGAGTAGGTTTTAATGGGGTTTTGGTGCTGTTACTGAGCTGAAATAATTGTGTTGGTTATCTAGGAATGTTAGCCAAGTTTTGGGTGAATTGGCTTGAGGAAAGGTGTAGAAAAATGGTGAGAAAATCTGGGTTCGGTGTTGAGGGCCGCGGCTCGTGTGCGCGCGCAGCCCGTGTGGGGGTCAGTGTGGTGCTAGCCTCTATTTTGAGGCTAGCCGCGGCGCCTATGGGTGGGGCCGCGGCTAGGGGTGGCAATTCGTGTAAATGTGTCAGATTCGTGTCGACACGATTATGACACGACACGATTAAGGTCAACACGAACACGACACGATTATTAAACGTGTCAAAAATATGAACACGAACACGACACGATTATTAAACAGGTCAACACAACACGAACACGATAACACGATTATGACACGATTATGACACGATTAATCATAATTATACGAAAAAAAATCAGAAAACCTATGTAAAGTATTCGTGTTATCGTGTCTGACACGATTATGACACGACACGATTATTAAATGGGTCGACACGATTATGACACGACACGATTAAGGTAAACACGAACACGACACGATTATTAAACGTGTCAAAAACTCAAACACGAACACGACACGATTATTAAACGTGTCGTGTTCGTGTTTACCTTAGTCGTGTCGTGTCGTGTTATCGTGACGTGACCCAAATTGCCACCCCTAGCCGCGACTCTTAGTGCCATATTGTGCTTTTAGGGGTGTTTAGGCTTGGGAATTCAATGGTTAAGGCTCGAGATAGATTTTATCACCCAGATTGATAGAATTCAAGGTCCCGGAGGTTAGGGTTTTGGCACGAAGTTATTTATTAGATTAGAACTTGATGGATGGATATTGTCAATGTGTTGTGACTAGGGTTTCGGCAAGACTCAAGTTAGAGGACTGTGCTCGGGGCATTGGTGCTCAGAAAGCTCGGAACTCAGGTAAGAAAACCCTTGTTCCCATAGAGCTTGTGTGCAGGGCTGAGCCCAATGTGTTTGAATAGAATTGGTATGCAGGGCTGAGCCCAATATGTTAGAACTGCGGGGCGTAGCCCTTTAACTGAATATGCTAGAATTATGTACTGTTTTCTATGTTATGTATGTTATGATGTGAATGATTGGCAAGAGCCGGGAACAGTGTAGACTGAGAACGGCGAAGGGCCGGGAACGGCGTTGGGCACGTTGAGTGCAAGGCCGAGAACAGCAAGGGGCCGGGAGCAGTGTTGAGCACGTGGAGTGCAAGTTGCCAGGGCGAGTCCCTAGAAGGATACCTAGGATATCCTCACGGCGTGGTTCGCGAACCCAGGGCTTGGTAAATGCCTAGGAAGGTTAGGTCGTATGTGTTTAGCCCATTGGTGGCCTGTTTATATGTTTGATATATGTGTTGCTGATTAGTGCTCAAAAATGTAAATTCATTGGTTTTAAAGTGTAAAATAAATTAAGTTTTAATTAATATTTTCATAAATTTATTGTAATATATTTTACAATTGAAAATATTAATTTTAAATTTAATTTGTGTTTAATTTTCAGGAAATAAATTGCATGTGGACATTAATAAAAAGAGAGGACAAAGAATGGTTGAAATTGAAAAAGGAAAATGAAGAAAGTGGTAATTTTGAGGAATTAGGCCCAGAATTCGGCCCAGGCCCATTGTCCTCTCCAGCCACTGCAGCCAGCTCAAGCCACGCGAGCCGAGCCGCCGAGCCGAGCTGCCGAGCCACCGCCTGCCACCCCCCTGCCAGCCAACCACGCCCCGCCACGTCATCAATGGACCAGCTGCCATTTTTGTCCACATGCCCAGCCAACCCGCCAGGTGTCCGCCTCTGATTGGTTGCGGCTGGGTCAATGGACCAGCTGCCACCAGCCCATTTTGTGTGCTCTTTGGGTCTTGGACCTCCTATTTTGAGCTTTAAACTTATCTTTTTTTTTTTGTGTTTTTAAAAAAAGAGTATTTTGACTATACACAAAAATAGCTAGGGTAATATTAATAATAAGATTTGATTTTTCAAAATCATATTTTATTATTAATATTGCAGATTTATTTTGTAAACCTCATTTTGTTGTTTAATTTCTTTTTAGTCCTTTTCTCTGTCTATAAATAGGGACACTTTCTTCACATTTGGTATGTAATTTTTAGAGTAAAGAAACTATAGCAAAATTTCCACTCACTTTCTTCTCATATTTTCTTCTTAGAATTTTGTGAGAATCATGAGCATAATGGCCTAATCTTCCTAGGAAGGTTAGGGATGATTCCATATGCAAGTGATGTTATTTTTCTACTTTGATTTACTATGTTCTTAATGTAATATATTTGAGTTATTTATGTTCTTTCATCTCTATCTTTATTTTGTTATCTTTATTTACTTATGCTAATAGTAAATAGGATTAGTCATGCTCTTTCTATGTGCTTCTAATTAGTAAAAGTAATATTGATACTTAATTTTATGTCTAATCTTCTATTGCATTATTTCCCTTGGGTATTTTGTCATTTTTAGATTTTTCATAAGACTAATATTGTGCTTTTAAAGTAAAGAACTTTATAACTCAAATGAACTTTTGTTAGAAAAGACTATGGACTTTAATGTTAGATTTTCCAAGTAAATGTTGAGATGTGAACTATTTACTTGTGTATTTTTTGTAAATCAAGTAACCAAGTAACTAAACTAGCATATGGATGATTCTTGAAACCTTTCATTTTCTCAAACTCTTGATTACATCTTACCTTTATTTCACTTATCTCATTTCATCACTTTATCAAAAATACAATACCAAAATCTCAAACCTCTTTCCATTTTCAATTTTATTTACTTCTTGTTACTAACGTTTTGTGTCATTTTCTACTAACCTTTTGATTTTAGGTTACCTCCTTGTGGATCGACCGCCCGATTATACTACAACCACCGCTTAGTGGTTGTCACATTTTGGGCGTTAAACAAATTTTGGCGCCGTTGCCGGGGAGGTAAATTTTCAAAGGTTTAGTGAAATTTTTACAAAAATATTAGTAACTTTATTTGTGTTTTTGTTGGAATAAATATTGTGTTAGTATTTTTTTATTTACTATTTTTTTAATTAATTAGATCATTATTATAACAAAAATAAAAAGAAAAAAAACTAAAAAAAAAATCTTTACTTATATATATATTCTTTTTTTTCTTCTTTTCTTTTACACTTTCCTTTTTTTTTGGGTAACAAAAAAATATATATATATATTTATATTCATATATATATATATATACATATCTAAAAAAAAATAAAAAAAACAAAAACAAAAACAGAAAAAATATATATATATTTATTCTTATTTCTATTTTATTTTATTTTCTTTTCCATTTTCCTCTCTTTTTGTTTAAAAAAAACCATATATATATATATTTAAATTTTTTTTTATTTTGCTAATTTTTACTCCATTTTTCTTTCTTAATTTCTATTCTATTTTTTTTAGTTCAATACATATTCTAAAAAAAAAAAGATTAAGCTTGCTATTCTATCTTCACTTTAATTTTCTTTTCTTGATTTTATTATTGTGTTGTTTATTTTGTTGCTTAGTTTAGGATTTTCCTTTCTTTTCTTTTCTTTTTTTTCTTCTCTTTTTGCCTTAGTTTTCCTTAGACTCTAGGTTAAAAAAAAAAAGCATAAAATTGCTTATAAAATTTCAATCATAAAACGCTTAATATTGGGAACAATTGTGTAATATTACAAATGGTAGAAACCGATATTGTTCTGTCTAGAAAGATTGGTTGTTAAATAAGGTTTGTGATAGCGTTACCCTCCACACTTACTTGGGAACCTCGGGGAGTTCTGTCTAGGCAAGTGTGGGTCTAAAGCAGTACCTTGGCAACCTTCCCAATCGGCCTGGGAACATTTCAAGCATCTACCTTTGCACTATTACATTGGTGAACTTATTACTATAAGAAAACCAAGCTTGTTTTGTCAAAATAAGCAATTTCACTTTGCTTAAAGGTTGTTTGGTCGAAAAGGTTGACTTGTGATCCACCATACTTACTCAGTAACCTCGGGGAGTTCTAGTAAGGCGTTGGAGATCACCCGAAAACCTCCAAATCTACCTGGGAACAAGTTTAACAAAAAAAAAATCAATCAAAATCAATAAAAAAAATCAAAAAAAAAAAGACACAAAATAAATCTAATTCTGATTTCCAAGAGTGGATGAATCATCACGAAACTTCCAGTGACACTTCTTCCAATTCATCTGCCACTCCTACCGGAACTCCTTCCACCAATTCTGCTTCTCCACAAACTTTCGTTGATAATAACCCATTCGCAATGGCTCGCAATGATGAAATCCAACCAAGAACTCTCAATGACTACCTCCATCCTACTCGCACTTCCACACCTTCATGCATTATCTTCCCTCCTAATATGCCTGCATTAGACTTTAAACCTATCATGATTCAACTCTTGCCTACATTTCATGGAATGGAAAACGAAAGCCCATACGTGCATATCAGAGAATTTGAGGAGGTGGTAGCCACGTTCTATAACCGAGCCGAAAATGCCGATGTTGTGCGACTGAAGTTCTTCCATTTCTCCTTGAAGGACAAAGCCAAAAGCTGGTTGTACTCTTTGAGACCTAGGTCGATTGGAACATGGGAGGAGATGACCAAATCCTTCTTTCTGAAACACTTCCCTAGCCATAAGACCAACAGTCTAAAACGACAGATTTCCACATTTTCCCAAAAAGACAATGAAACGTTCTATCAAGTCTGGGAAAGATTCAAAGATCTGTTAAATCAGTGCCCGCACCATGGCTATGAGAACTGGCGCTTGGTCAGTTACTTCTATGAAGGCCTCACGAGTCGTGAGCGCCAGTTTGTAGAAATGCTATGCAATGGTGAATTCCTCGAAAAAGAGCCAGACGATGCTCTTGAATATCTCGAAGAAACAGCGAAAAAGTCTCACACCTAGACTAGCCCAAGTGCTACTGACAGCACCAACCGACACAAACCATCTGGGATCTATCAACTTCGAGAATAGGATAGTATTAAGGCCCAACTCGAAGCTTTGAAAAAGCAGTTTGAGGTCTTAATGACGAAAAATGGGCAAAAGTCGCACATGATCGCTCAAGCAGAACCGCAAGAACCTTGCTTTGTTTGTGGAGGGACGAAGCACTTAGCTAAGGACTGCTTAGCTTTGAATGAAATGAGGGGGGTTTATGAGGAGCAATGCAATGCCTTAGGGGCATATAACAAGCCATTCTCCCATACGTACAACCCTGGTTGGAGAAACCACCCAAATTTCAGTTGGAGAGATTCCAACCAAGCTCAATCGTCGGGAGGCCAATGGAGAAATGAGCAACAAGTTCAACCATCAAAGGCGTATTCTGCACCTCATTACAATGCTCATCCACAACGAAATTCTCTCGAGAATACTCTTCATGCATTCATGGAGGAACAATCCAAACTGAATCGCCAAATGATGGAAGAAATCAAGGAAATGAAATGTCAATTCTTAAAATTGACTGAATCCTTGGCCATTCCTGAAAAAGGAAAACTTCCTTCCCAACCGAAATTTAATGTTCAAGGCCAACACATGGCCCAATATTCAAATTCAAATGATCAAAACGTCAAGGAAGTGAATGCCATCACGACGAGAAGCGGTAAAACTCTGCAAGACCCACCCATAAAATCCAACACTCCCAGTACTCCAAAAGTCATTTCTGGAAATCCACCCCTCAATGCCACTCCAAAGATACCATTTCCCCAGGCTTTGAAACCTGTTGGGAAACTTCCTGATAACCGAGCTGAACTCCTTGAGCACTTTACACAAGTGAAGATTAATCTTCCTTTGCTTCACATCATTAAACAAGTGCCTGCTTATGCCAAAATCATCAAGGATCTTTGCACTGCAAAAAGGAAGCACCATGTCAGGAAGACTGCCTTCTTGACCGAGCAAGTGAGTGCGGTGATTGAACAAAAGACACCGCCAAAATACAAAGATCCCGGTTGTCCCACCATTTCTTGCCAAATTGGGACCCATGAGGTCAGCCAAGCCTTACTTGATATTGGCGCTAGTGTAAATCTCATGCCTTATTCTGTATACTCGCAACTCGGTCTTGGAGAAATGAAGCCAACATCTGTTGTACTACAGCTTGCTGATCGTTCCACCAAAAAGCCTAGGGGTATCGTTGAGGATGTATTGGTTCAAATTGAAAAATTCTATTACCCCGTGGATTTTCTTATTCTTGATACCCAATCTGTGGTGAACATGGAGTCTAAAATTCCTATTATCCTCGGAAGACCATTCCTTGCTACTGCAAATGCTTTGATCAATTGTCGGAATGGTCTAATGAAGATATCGTTTGGAAACATGACTCTTGAAGTCAATATCTTCCACATTGGGAAACAACCCCGAGAAGATGATGAATGCTACCAAACATTCATGATTGACTCTTTAATTCCCGAGGAGGTTCAATAGCACAACAACTTTGATAATCTTGATGAACTCCTCCTTCTGTCCGACAACGAAAGTCCGAACTCTATTGAGTCTACTCTTGCAATATCAGATTGCATAGACTCACGCAATAGAAGGACTCAGTTTTGGCAGCCTCGCTTTGAAGAGCTATCTCGCGAGAGGGCACAGCTGAAAACTTCAGCCGAAGAGGTTCCAATTGTTCAATTGACCCAACTTCCCGAGGGTTTGAAACATGCCTTCTTGGGAGACGGTGAAACCTTTCCAGTTATCATCTCATCCAACCTTCAAAATTCTCAAGAATTGCAGTTACTCGAGCTACTGCGAACGCATAAATCTGCGATAGGTTGGACGCTTGCTGATATCAAAGGTATTAGCCCGTTAATTTGCTCCCATCGAATCAATCTGGAGGACGAGGCTATCCCTCGAAGAGACCCTCAAAGGCGACTGAACCCCACGATGAAAGAGGTTGTAAAAAATGAAGCTTTGAAATTGCTAGATGCTGGTATTATTTACCCGGTAGCAGATAGCAAATGGGTCAATCCAACTCAAGTTGTGCCCAAGAAATCTGGTGTCACCGTTATCCAAAACGAAAAAGGGGTCCTTGTCCCCACAAGAACGGTGACGGGGTGGCGCATGTGCATTGATTATAGAAAATTGAATGCCGCCTCCCGCAAAGATCATTTTCCACTCCCATTCATTGATCAAATCCTTGAACGTGTAGCTGGTCATCCTTTCTATTGTTTTCTTGATGGCTATTCTGGCTATTAACAAATTGAGATTGCACTGGAGGATCAAGATAAGACCACTTTCACTTGTCCCTTTGGCACGTTTGCTTTCCGGCGTATGCCATTTGGCTTGTGTAATGCACCAGCTACTTTCCAAAGATGCATGATGAGCATCTTTAGTGACATGATTGAAAAATCAATGGAAGTATTCATGGATGACCTAACCGTTTTTGGAAACTCCTTCGAGACATGTCTTCTTCATCTTGAAGCTGTTTTATAATCCTTTTTAAGGCCTTAATGGCTTGGATATCGTTATATGATAAAGCTTCATCCATATCTTAACTGAAAACATAAGACTACAATGTTAGCTATAACACATAAACATAATAACTAAAACATAAATACTTACATTGACAGTTAAATACGGAGCTTGAGTGTGCGTATCAAGGAGAATTTCATGAAAAATAGATCGTTGCTCTGATACCAACTGTAACGACCCAACTACCTATGAGACTTAGGTCATTAAACCTACTAGACATAACTACAACTTTGAAAAGAACACACATAAGAAAATTCATAACTTTATTGAAACTTTGAAAAAAATAATATTTGTAATAGATAAATGAGCTCATTGTTTTAAAATAAAACATAACTTTAAATCAAATTGTTTACAAAGCTAAATGCAGAAAAATACATAAAAATGTAATTTAAAGCGACTAAAAAAATTGTTGTCCTCGAATCGATACGCAGCCCATCCACTCCATTCACCTCCATACACACACCAAGCTTCCAAGAATCCTTCCGCCTTTACATCTATTTTCCTGCATCACACTAAAAGAAAAGGAGTGAGCCTAATGCCCAACAAGGAAAAACTACTAACAACATAAATCATATACATAAAATCATAAATAGATACTATAACATATCATAACATATAATGTGAACATATGACTATAAAAATGTATACCATATAAGACTATACCAATAATGGTCATTATAATATGTGATAAACCATCTACGTCCCCTGTCTAATATTTGAGGTAGGTTAGATCACATGTAGTGTATGATAACCCATCTACGTCCCCTGTCTAATATTTGAGGTAGGGTGAATCATAACATAACATATTAAAACATAAACTTATCATAACATATTATACATAACATAACATATAAGCATAACATATCATACAAACATACAAGATCTAGCCTATTTTCCTTACCAAAACTGCGATATGAGAACAAATGTGGGACGTGGAACACTCCTAAAACCAACAATAGAACAGTGAGTATTTCTAAAGGAAAGAGATGAAAAGAATAGAACTAAACCACCAAGAGAAAACTTACCAAAAAGACACCTTAAGTTCAATGAACTTCAAAACCTAACCACAAAACCATAACAAAAGTTAGAACCTGAATGAAAACTAAAGAAACTAAGGAATCGAACAGAATTGAACTTAAGAATAAGGGTACCTTTGTTGACCTTATGGATTGGCCTAACTCCAATACCGAAATACTCTAATCCTCACTTCCCAAGTGTTTGATAAAGCTTAAGAATGATAAAGTTTTTTCTTTCCCAACCCAAGTGTATCACTCTTATGGTCTCACTAGCACCTTGGAGTATGATCACAGTTGAAGAGTAAGTGAAAGGTCTGGGTACCAGGTCCTATTTATAGAGGTAAGGAGTGAAACTAACCCCATTTTGATTTGAATAAAAATAATGAATTTAATTGAAGATAATTGAATTTTCATCAATCAGAGGCTGAAGACTCGGTCAAAACTAACAGAGGTAGATCTAAGGAGTCAAAGGTGGTTTTTAAAAATTAAAACAAAAATAAAAAATAATTAAATAGGGCGATATATCGCCCCTATGTGGCGATATATCGACTGGGCCCTAATCACGAGCCTCCGTTCGTACGATCGTGCAACGTCAACGTGTTTTCTGTATTCAGCGTCAGGCAATATATCGGCTCTAATGCTGCGATATATCGACATACGTGATTATTTTAAACACGTAATTGCACTTTTTCAGCATAATTAAGGTTGGATAACTACTTTGACTGAGTCAAACTACGACCCTAACAGTTTCTGGTGAAGACTAAGTCTTATATTCTCTTATTTAATCATTAAAATAATAATTCCTTAATAATCATGCTTATGACAAGTGTCATAATCCTATTGGCCCTATCTAAACCTTAGGTTATAATAATTATCATATTTATAACCAACAATACTAATCAAAACTTATGTTATAATTAATATTCTTAAACTATAGGTTAAACATATAAAATCCATAACTATTGCTAGGAGTTTCCAACTAAGTCCCAGTTTGAACCAAAATCCACGAAATTTAAAATACTACAACTACTACTAGCTAGCTAACTAAGTAAACATTCTGGGACTCTACAACCTACTAATGAACCTACTCAAGAATCAGCCTTTGAAACATCTTCTAAACTAGATGATCTTCCCATAGCCCTTAGAAAAGGAAACAGTACATGAACTAGACATCCTATCGCCAAATACATCTCATACAGCCGCCTATCTGAAACCCATAGAGCATTTACTACTAAAATTTTCTGAGCTTGTTGTGCCTAGAAACATATAGGAAACATTGGGTGAACCAGGATGGAAAGCTGCAGTGTTTGAGGAAATGAGTTCTTTAAAAAAGAATAGGACTTGGGAGATTGTCACTTTACCAAAGGAGAAAAAAATTGTAGGTTGTAAGTGGGTATTCACAAAAAAAGCAAAGTTGATGGAAGTGTGGAATGATACAAAGCTAGGCTCGTGGAAAAAGGGTTTACTTAAACCTATGGGATAGATTATCAAGAGACATTTTCTCTGGTTGCTAAAATCAACTCTATTCGGGTGTTATTGTCACTAGCTGTTAATTCTAATTGGCCTTTATACCAATTAGATGTGAAAAATGATTTTCTTAATGGAAATCTAGAAGAGGAAGTGTATATGCGTCCTTCACCGGGCTTTGAAAAACACTTTGGTTTTGGGAATGTTTGCAAACTGAAAAAGTCTTTATATGGACTCAAACAGTCTCCTAGAGCTTGGTTTGAAAGGTTTGGTAGGGTGCTGAAATTGTATGGGTACACTCAAAGTCAAGCTGATCATACAATGTTCTTCAAACACTCAAGGAAGGAAAAGCGACGATCCTAATAGTATATGTAGATGACAATGTTCTAGCCATAAATGATTCATATGAATTAGAAAGGTTGAAGGTAAAGCTTGGTGAAGAGATCGAGATCAAAGACTTAGGATATTTAAAATATTTCCTAGGGATGGAGTTTGCAAGATCTAAAGCAGGTATCTTTGTGAATCAACGCAAGTATGTGCATGATTTTCTCAATGAGACCAGCATGATGGGGTGTAAACCAGCTGAAACACCTACTGAACCCAATGTCAAATTGAAGCCTGCCAAAGTGACAGATGCAAAGGATCGAGAGCATTATCAAAGATTAGTTGGGAGACTTATCTACCTATCACATACTCGTCCTGACATAGCATTCTCCAAATTATGCATTCACCCGGTCCTGAACATTTTGAAGCTGCCTATAGGATCCTAAGGTATCTAAAAGGGACACTTAGAAAGGTCACTTGTTTAAAGTTCGAGGACACCTGAAAATAGAAGCCTATTCGGATGTTGACTGGCCTGGGAGCATAACAAATTGGATATCTACCTCAGGCTATTGCACATTTGTAGGTGGTAACTTAGTGACATGGCGCAGCAAAAAAGCAAAATGTTGTTGCAAGGAATAGCGCTGAAGCTGAGTTCAGAGCGGTGGCTCATGGCATGTGTGAAATTTTGTGGATAAGAAGGTTGCTTGAAGAACTAAAGTCATTACAACCATCTCCAATGAATCTATACTATGACAACAAATCTGCAATTGCAATTGCTCACAATCCAGTGCTTCACGACCGGACTAAACATATTGAAGTTGACAAGGACTTCATCAAAGAGAAAATAGAAAAGTGGCTGGTGTGCATGTCCTATATTCCTACGGGAGAGCAAGAGGCGTACATCTTCACAAAAGGACTCTACAAGAAACAGTTTGATTTTCTTAGTAGCAAGCTAGCAATGGAGGATATCTTTCAACCAGCTTGAGGGGAGTGTAGGAAAATATAAATTTATTATAGAGATATGATTGTATAAATATGTTATTTTGACAGAATAAGAAAGTAGAAATAGTCCTGATATTTTTGACTTTACTCTTTGATTTATTTCCCTTTATAGGGATCCTTGTAAGTGTATATATACACTGTTCATTATAGAGAAATACATATAAGAAAATTACCTTTTCTCTAATCAATTAATTCCATAATATAATAATTTACTTCAATTTCAAAAATTCTGCTGCCGAAATTTTTCCACTCGTTATTTGTAAACGAATAGTCCAGATAGTCCAGCCTTCTTGTACATTTCAAGAATATGTTCACAACAGCTTGTGTTAAATTAAAACAAAAGATGTCTTTTCTGTTTGAATTTTGAGTTAAAGAACCTCAAACTTCAAACTGCAGATTCACTGGTACATATTCAGACACTCTTCTGTACACTTCTTTGAATTAGCAATAAGAATCTAGAACAATACCAATTATAACAATACTTATGGAACAATGACTTATCAACTAGGGAGCAAGGACTGTTGACCTCTTTCATTTAGTTTTTGTGTGCAAATTTGTTCTCTTCAATTGTCAGTATCACCAAAAACAGCACTTAAGAAAGAGACTTCTTTTATCAAATAAATTGTACATAGAGTTTTTCTTTTTTAATCATGAAATGATAATGTCAATGCATTGTCTTTAGGCTTAATGCATTTGACACTGCTAATTAATCAATTAAGCTTATGACAAAATTGGGCGGCAGCTGCCATGCCTACCTACATCAATCAGATTAATTACACAACTTAAAAATAAATAATAAAAAAAGTAGAAGACATTTTTACTTTATTTAAAAATAAAAACCAGCTCATCTTTTTAAAAAAAATTATAATAGAGATATCAATATACAGTAAATATATTTAAAAATTACTATGAAAATGTCCAACTTAGATTTAGATTTAACAAAGAGCTACTCAATTACTACCAATTTAATATAAAATAGTAAAAAAATTAAAAATTAAAAAGAACTAATAATGGGCTGCATCATAGTTTTGTAATAAAATAGTCAAATCTATTTCCTCATGAAGTTAATGTCTTTAAATGAGACTTTTGGTAGCTTTGCTTCTTTTTTTTTACCAACACATAATGAAATGGAATTTTCAGGCCAAAGGTTATCATATTCCCTTTTAAATACCAACAAAAACATCTTCTATAAACACCTACCTAGTTTCATTTCACCCTCTTCAAATCTTCTCTCTCTCTCTCTCATACATCATGAGTATTTTATTCACAACTCTCATGCTTCTCATCCCAATCTTCCTTATCCTTATAAGGAAAAGGAGATCAACAAAAAAGCTTCCTCCTGGTTCACTAGGACTACCCATAATAGGCCAAAGCTTAAGTTTACTGAGAGCAATGAGAGCCAACACTGCAGAAAAATGGCTGGAAGAAAGAATAAAAAAGTATGGTCCAATTTCAAAACTAAGCCTCTTTGGAAATCCAACAGTTTTCCTCCATGGACCTGCTGCAAACAAGTTCATATTCACCAGCGATTGCAGCGTCATCACTAACCAACAAGTCAAGTCCATACAGATGGTTCTTGGTGACCGGAATCTATTAGAGCTGACTGGAGATGATCACAAGCGAGTTAGAAGCGCACTTATGTTGTTTTTAAAACCAGAGTCACTTAAGCATTGTGTGGGAAATTTGGACGAAGAAATCAGGTGGCACCTTGAGATGCATTGGCAAGGAAAACAGCAAATAACAGTATGTTTATTCGATTATTTTCTGTTCTTGTTAAACAAGTAACAGTAAGTCAAAACATGCTTAAGACTTGAACAATATGAATCATGATAAGTTTGTTGTAATGGTAATGTTAATAAGATGAATCAATGATAAGATAGTATTGGTAAGGCAAGAAAACAAAATACCTACTCAGTATGCTTGCTTATAGGTCCTGCCGTTGATGAAGACCCTCACCTTCAACATAATAAGCTCTCTTCTTTTCGGAATACAACAAGGGTCTCAAAGAGACAAACTTGTGGATTTGTTTCGACAAATGATGGATGGAATGTGGTCAGTTCCTCTTAACCTTCCCTTGACACGCTACAGCCGCAGCCTGCGAGCAAGCAAAATGGCTCAAAACATGCTGAGACAACTCATTTGCGAAAAGAGGGTGGAATTAGAACAGAAAGATGCTTCTCCAGACCAAGACCTCATCACCTGCTTGCTTAGTATCCGAAATGACAACAATGAAGAAATGATAACTGAGGAGGAGATAGTTCACAATGTTCTGCTAGTTATGACAGCAGGACATGACACTTCATCTATTCTTATTACTTTTATGCTGCAGTTTCTATCTAATGAGCCTGCCGTTTATGAAACTGTTCTTCAAGGTAAGCAAAACTCTTTTCCCTCTTTCTCGTATCTGAAAGAAATGTTTTTTCTTATAAGAAATAAAAGATGATAAGAAATCATCCAAATCGCATCATAGAATGCCAATAAAAGGCACTGCTTACTAAACCAACATAACATAAAAAATTCAAGCTATTACAGCCACAGCTGCCAATCACACAGTAGCACAAAAAAGAGAATTCTTTGAATTCCTTATTCTTGAAGATCCAAATAGCGCCCCTACATCCTCTTCTATTTCATCGAATACTCTGCTATTTCTTTTCGGCTATTTAGGATTTTTGTCCCCGAACTATGACCAATACATTATTGTGCCCTTAATTTTTTCGAGTCGTTAAATATTACCCCCAAACTATTCACATAAACTGGAACTTCTGTTAAGTATTATATTATGTGGCTAACAGATTACTAACGTGACTATTTAGTCACTTATTTATCATTATCACGTCAACGTCATGTGTATAATTGAAAATAAAAAATAATTTAAAATTAAAAAATATATATTTCTTATAAAAAAATTAATATTAATTCATAAATTAAAAAAAATCTTTTTTCTTTTTAATTGTTAAAAGTTTAATTTTTTTAATAAATTCTTAAAAGATTAATTAAATAAAATATTAAAACATTAAAAAATAAAACCAAAACTCGTCTATTTTTTTTGGACAAAACTTGAACTCATCGAATTTAAACTATTATTTTCATCATTATTAAAAATAAATAATTTAATTTTGTCAAACAAAAAAAATAGATGAGTTTCGATTTTATTTTTTTAATATTTGAAAATTTTATTTAATTAATCTTTTAAGAATTTATTAAAAAAATTAATCTTTTAAGAATTAAAAAGAAAAAAAGATTTTTTTTTTAATTTTTAATTATTTTGAATTTTAACTTTTTTTTATAAGAATAAGTATTTTTTAATTTTAAATTATTTTTTATTTTAAATCACACGCATGGCATTGAAGTCAGTAACTAAATAGTCACGTCAGCAATCCTTTAGCCACATAGTATAAAACGGCTAAAAAAAAAAGAAGCACAATAATGCATTGGTCATAGTTTAGTGGGCAAAAATCTTAAATAGTCTTTCTTTCCAACCAAACTACCCCCAACTTGACCCATATAGCCTCATTAAAGGAACAATATATGAATATATGATCACTAGTTTTAAAGTTCCTTGCACATCATACATCAATTCAGGGAAGCTTGTAGAAAAAGGTTGTTTTGTAAGTTATCACATGTAATTAACTTATCTAGAGCTACCAACCACCCTATCACCTTTATTTTTGCTAGAGAAGGATTTCATACCTGTATTGAAAGAAATAAATCTCAGACTATGTAATCACATCTAGTTCTGGCATAGTGATGGTCATTAGTGATGGTTTCAGAACAAGAAAATATAGCTAAAACCAAGGGAGCAGGGAAGTGTCTCACATGGGAAGACCTTTCCAAGATGAAGTACACATGGAGAGTTGCAATGGAGACTCTGAGGATGATTTCTCCTATCTTTGGTAGCTTCAGAAAAGCTCTAAAGGATATAGAGTATGGTGGATACCTCATTCCTAAAGGGTGGCAAGTAAGTCAAAATCTCAATATTTTCTTCTTCTCAACTCTCTTGACCTCTTTTGACTAGTACTAACACCAAAAGCTGTGACTTCAACTCTTCAGATATTCTGGGCTTCACCAATGACTCATATGGACAATAACATATACCCAGAGCCAACAAAGTTTGATCCCAACAGATTTGAAAACCAAGCTTCGATTCCACCTTGCTCATTTGTGGGTTTTGGAGGAGGACCTCGAATGTGTCCTGGAATTGAATTTGCAAGGATTGAAACACTTATCACAATCCATTATCTGGTCACTAGGTTCACTTGGAAGCTATGTGCAGACAGCACTTTCAGCAGAGATCCCATGCCAGTACCAGCTGAGGGCTTACCACTTCAAATCAAGCAAAAGAACCCACTGTAACATGTATCATTATCATTTATCTTTTGTCACTAGAATGATAATTATGCTTTGCTTTAAAGAATCAAAAGAGCCAAATTTCATAATGACCAAAGGACATTTAAGTTGCAAATGTCCAAAAGAACATTTTCATTCTTTAAATAATATACGTCTGTACAACATTTTTAAAGCTGTCCACCATAACTTGTACAAGAATTACAATTTAAATGTTTGCACTGTCTAAAAGTTATATTTACAAGGGAAATAAGTAAACTTGCAATTGCATCTTCTTACTTGCGTGCCAAACACTTTCATGAAGAATTTACATAACTAATAAGTAAGAAATTGGTACAACATCTTAAGGGCGTAACAACTGGAATGAGTCGTAAAACTTCTAGCAGTTCTGTGATCTGGAGTATTTGGGAGGAAGGGAAGGACACCTTTCGTTCATGTGTGGGTATGGTTCCAGTGTATTATAGCCAGGTAATTCCATCCGATACTTTCCCCGAATCTGACAAAATGGAAGTTTTACTGTGTCCCCATCATTGCACCACTTTGGCAGGCGGCTAGGATCATCCTCAAAGAACTTAAGAATGTAAGCATCTTTTATCTGCACAATCAGCAGTACATTACTAAAAAAAATTCCGAAAGTTTTCAAATGCGGTTGAGGCGTATGCCTCGAGGCGTGAAAAACTGCATCTGAGGCTACGCCTCTTATGACTGCACTGAGGCTTATGCCTCACACTGTAGAGGCGCTACTGAGGCGCACCCCTCTTATTTACACAGCTTCTGGACTGTTTTCTAAGGCTCATGTGGGCCTATTTTAGTTAATTTTTAGGGGTATTTTAACAAGATTTTTAAGTTATTAAAGGGCCAAAATAAAACCCTAAAAACACTTTCTCAACATCTCTCCCCACTCCTCCTCATTCACTTACGACAGCATCAAGCAGCCCCTCACTCCTCTCTCATCTCGTTAGGGTGGGCAACATTCAAACCAATTCAATCACACCGAACCAATCCAATCCAATCCAATCCAATCCAATTACAAAAAATTGGATCAGATTGGATGGCGGATGACACTGTCGAAATCCAATTAATAACCAATCCAATCCAATCTAATCCAATTACATATAATATATATTAAAAAATATTTAATTATTTATATTTCTTTAAATATATTAAAAAAAATATACTTCTTTTAATACATTATTATTGGTTAACTAAAAGTCTTTTTCTATACAATTCCACACCTAATTAGAGGAGAAAATACTAAAGATACGCATCTATTCTCCTACTTCTCTCTCATTTTCAATACTATTCAAGCTTTAAGTTGGATTAAACTTGTAAGGTTGATAACTTTATGTAGTCTGAACCTAAATGAACGGTGTTGTTTAATTTTTAAGTTAATATTAAAAATCAAATTCCAACTCGGTTTCGAACAAAAATCAAGTTCCAACTCGAAATCCATTTAGAAAACATAACCAATCCAATTACTAATTGGAGTGGATTGGATTTTTTTTTTAATTGGATTGAATTGGATGATGATTTTCAAAATTCAACATTTAATTGGATTGGATTGGATGCCCACCTCTACTCTCTCTTCTCTATGTTGTTGACTTCTTGGACATTTGAGTTGGAACGAGGAATGAATAAGTCGGAGATAAAGAAACCTAGTCTTAGGTATTGGACGACAAAGGTGGTGCTAGAGAGTTATGTTTAAGTCGAGAGTGCACCATAACCCTACTGGTTATGGGAAGAAAAATGTCCTCTTCCCCACTGGATTTGGACAAAAATCTAGATTCGAGGCACCTGATAGGTATTTCCTGCCAATTCAATATTACAAGTACAGAAACAAGTAGAACTAAGGTAGAAATTCAGTGCAGCTTTTCATTGAACTAACAGGAATTAGAGAGCCTGTGTCTCTCCAAATACAAGTTTTCTCAGATAATTCACTCTTCTCCTTCTATTACATTCCTCTATTATCCTCCTACTACTAGGTACACTCATGCACCCCTGCACCTGCCCTTAGGCTACAATAACTCACATAACCACTTCTAAACACTAATTCCCAGTACTGCCCTCAGCTGACTTGGCACCCGATATACTTTTTCCTTTCCTTCTAGCGTACACGTACGTCAATGGTGGTCTATCAATACCCCCTACCCAAAGACTGACCTTGTCCTCAAGGTGAAATTCGGGAAATTGCTGCTGTAAAGTGGGAAAATCTTCCCATGTTGCTTCAAATTCAGGGAGGTTGACCCACTTGATCAAGGCCTGGGGAGGAGCCGTGTGTGTTCCTGGGTGCACATCAAGCACCTTCTCAGGTGTTAAAATCCATTCCATGTCTGCTGCCACCTCCGGAGGTAAGATTAATGCTTGCTGCTGTGGTCCTAAAGAAGGACGAAGTAGTGAGACATGAAAAACTGGGTGTATGGCTGAGTCTGGAGGTAGTTGGAGGCGATAAGCAGCTGTCCCTACTCGCGCCAAGACTGGAAAAGGTCTGAAATAACGCGACGCCAGCTTTTCATTACGACGTTTAGCCACCGATCTTTGCCTATATGGCCGCAACTTCACATAGACTAGGTCCCCAACTTCATAGTGAACCGCTCTCCTCTTCCGGTCACCTTGTCACTTCATCTTTTGTTGGGCTCGTTGGAAATTCAACTTTAGTAGCTCTAATACGTCATCCCGAGTGTGCAATCTCTCCTCAACCACTGAGACCTTAGTACTCCCATGCTCAAATCGAACTACTGGAGGTGGATTTCGATGGTACAAGGCTAGAAAAGGAGTCATCCCAGCTGAAGTATGGTACGACGTATTGTACCAAAATTATGCCCATGGTAGCCAAACTGTCCACGGTTTGGGTTTTGTACCTATAAAGCATCGCAAATACGTCTCAAGGCATCTGTTGACCACCTCTGTTTGGCCATCGGACTGTGGGTGATACGAAGTGCTATGCTTGAGTTGAGTACCTTGGAGGCGGAACAACTCTTTCCAAAAAAGGCTGAGAAATACTTTGTCTCTATCGGACACAATCGATCTTGGTATCCCATGTAAGCGCACCACTTCCTTCACAAACACAGTAGCAACTGTGGTGGCAGAGAACGGGTGGCGGAGTGGTATAAAGTGGCTGTACTTGGTGAGTCGATCCACCACTACAAATATGGTATCGAACCCATTGGACAGTGGTAAGCCTTCAATGAAGTCCATTGAAATGTCCTCCCAAACTTGCTCCAGAATCGGCAGTGGCTGTAGTAAACCAGCTGGGGATTGGGCTAAATATTTACTTCGTTGGCAGGTAGCACATTCCGCCACATACTTTTGCACATCCTTTCTCATACCCGACCAATATAAATCCCTCGCTATCCGCTGAAATGTTTTGAATACCCCAGAATGTCCAACTATACTGCTGTCGTGGTACTCTTGCAATACAATGGGAATGAATGGAGAGGAGGAGGGAATGACCAAGCGTCCTCTAAACTTCAAACAGCCCTGCACTAAAGAATACCCACCAGTATCTCGACCCATGCTGATTTCATGGATAATTTTAGCCAATATCGGGTCTGCCTTCACATGTGCCTGCAAGTCTGGTATGGATATGAGCGTTGGTACAGAGATGACAGCCAAGGACACCTCGTGATGGATCCTAGAAAGAGCATCAGCCGCTTTATTTTCCAAACCCGGCTTGTAAACAATTTCAAAATCGTAGCCCAAAAGCTTTGTGAGCCATTTTTGATGCTCGGAAGCTACCAATCTTTGTTCCAGCAAGTATTTTAGGCTCTGCTGATCTGTACGGACCAAAAACTTGCAGCCCAACAAGTACGGACGCCATTTTTGTACTGCCAACACGATTGCCATTAATTCTCGCTCATAGACAGACTTAGTACGAGCTCTAGAGGATAGAACTTGACTATAAAAAGCTATGGGTCGCTGATTTTGCATGAGGACTGCCCCCACCCCACTGCCTGATGCATCCGCCTCTAACACAAAGGGAATAGAAAAGTCAGCAGTGCTAGAACAGGCACGAAGCACATGGCGTCCTTCAATCGAACAAAGGCATCTTGAGCTTCTTTTGACCACCCAAAAGCATCTTTTTTTAACTGGTCCGTTAGAGGTCTTGCAATCTGCCCATAACCTCTTACAAATTTATGGTAATAACCAGTAAGGCCCAAAAATCCTCTCAAATCTCGTAAGGTCTTGGGAATAGGCCATTGCGCCATGGATTTCAATTTGCTCGGGTCCGCTGAAACTCCCTTTGCGGAAATGATGTGACCTAAATACTCTAGTTGTTCTTGAGCAAATAGACACTTCTTGCGGTTGGCATACAATTGGTGTTGGGATAGCCGCTCCAAAACCATCACCAAATGACATTCATGGTCATCAATAGTAGAGCTGTACACTAAAATGCCATCAAAGAAAACAAGGACAAACTTCCGCAAAAAATCACGAACTACCTCGTTCATCAATGCTTGAAATGTGGCAGGGGCATTTGTAAGGCTGAAAGGCATCACAAGGAACTCATAGTGGCCTTCATGTGTTCGGAAGGCTGTCTTCTCCACATCTTTGGCAGCAACACGAATTTGATGATATCCGGATTTCAAGTCCAACTTGGAAAACACCTTAGCACCATGGAGCTCATCTAATAGTTCGTCGATGACCGGTATAGGAAATTTATCAGCCACTGTAGCTCTGTTTAGGGCCCTGTAGTCTACACAAAATCGCCAACTCCCATCTTTTTTCTTTACTAGCAAGACTGGACTTGAGAAGGGACTATAGCTAGGTCTGACAATACGGCTTGTAACATTTCTGTCATCAATCTCTCAATTTCGTCCTTCTGAGCTTGGGCATACCGGTATGGCCGCACGCTAATAGGTCCCATTCCTTCCTTCAATGCTATGGTATGCTCCCTTGCTCTAGGTGGTGGCAGCCCTTGCGGCATATCGAACACAGCCTTGAACTTGTCTAAAATGGTCACAACAGTCAGCGAGAATGGCCTTACCCTTGTTTCCTCCTCTACTGTCAAAGCCCCAAACTCTACCCAAAAACCCTCACCTTCTTGCTGCACCGTGTGGATTAGTGCCTTGAGAGAAATTTGTGATTTGCAAAGGCTGGGATCGCCTTGCAATGTTATCCATGATCTGCCAACCTCGAACTTCATTACCATAGTCCACCAATTGACTTGCATATTCCCCAATGTTTCCAACCACTTGATGCCCAAAATCACATCTGCCCCTCCCAATTCTAACGGTAAGAAATCAATAACTACTCGAAGAGTTCCCAAATCGAGCTCCATTGAACTGCAAATCCCATCGGTTCGAACTTTTCCTCTTGTGCCCAACAACACGCCATAGCATGATGTTGCTGTAATCGGAATGTGTGCTGCCTTAACCATGTCAGTCGAAATAAAGTTGTGTGTGGCTCCGCTGTTGATGAGCACGGTAACAGGCTGCTGCGCAATCTTGCCCGCTAGTTTCATTGTGTTGGCTGAAGTAATTCCAACCAATGAATTCAGTGATAAAGTAGCCAAAGTTTCTTCACTCGTCATATCCTCTAATGGTTCCGGGGTTGTTGGTGGTGACTCCATCGGTGGGCTACCTTCATCCTCATCCATCAACAGAATAATCTGTAAAGCCTTCTGCTCACATTCATGCCCTCTATGCCTCTTTTTTTCACACTTAAAACACACCCCTCTTGCCTTCCTATCTTGATATTCTGCTTCAGTGATTCTCCGTGTTGGTGGGTTCTTCATATTGACTGTTGTAGTACTTGGTGCCGGCGTTGAAGCTGAAGCAATCGAAGAATTGGAGCTGAAAATCGATGGTGGTTTAGGAGTCCAAGCTGAAATGGATGGTCGGTGTGGAATGATAGGGCTCAAGTTGTGCTTGTGAGAAGGTGAACGAATAAGTGAGGTCGGGCCACCTAGCATCTGATGACTTTCCTCAACTCGTTGAGCCACATCCATTACTTGGGTCAAGCCTATGAGCTTTAGGATATGAATAGCACTTCGGATCTCTTCTTTGAGTCCTTTGACAAAGTTCCCTTCCAGAATATGTTCAGGGGTATCGGGTACCCGAGAAGCCAACGCCTCCCACCTAAGACGATAGTCCTTCACCGTCGACTCCTGCTTCACCGACAAGAACTCCTCGGCTACGGATCCGACTGGCTGCGCCCGAAAACGGGAGAGGAGTGTCTTCAATGTTGCCCACGATGTAATCGGTCGCCTGGCGTTCTCCCATTGAAACCACATTAACGCGTCTCCCTCTAAGCCGATAATGGCTGTGTCTCAAGCATGTGGGCTTCGGACAGTTTGGATAACAAGAAATATCGCTCGGCTCTGTATATCCAGCCGTCGGGGTTGTCGCCGGAAAACAAAGGCAGCTCCATTCGGAGGGGACGGAAGTCTCAGCCAAAACAAGGGCCAGAAGAGAAGTGCTCAGGGTGGCCCGTCGGTGACGTCTGAGCAGATCGGCTCTCCGGTGACCCAACTGGTTGTCTTTCTGGCGTCGTATCACCGTCAACAGCTCGGTGAGTCCGAACGGCACTTACAGCTGCCGATTCGTGGACCTCCTTACTGGTGGGTTGGTTCATTTGGGCGACAATGAGTTGCAAGGCTTTCTCCATGGCTGGCATCCGAGCAACCCCTCCTTCAGTGAACCCAACTCTGCCCTTACCGCCGCTAATTCCAACTGAACTTCCTGCTGGAGCTCGGAAACTTTTCCATCCAAAGCCTCCACCACCGCATCGAACTTCTTAGCCATTGTGGATCGGGAGTCTCTGATACCAATTGATAGGTATTTCCTGCCAATTCAATATTACAAGTACAGAAACAAGTAGAACTAAGGTAGAAATTCAGTGCAGCTTTTCATTGAACTAACAGGAATTAGAGAGCCTGTGTCTCTCCAAATACAAGTTTTCTCAGATAATTCACTCTTCTCCTTCTATTACATTCCTCTATTATCCTCCTACTACTAGGTACACTCATGCACCCCTGCACCTGCCCTTAGGCTACAATAACTCACATAACCACTTCTAAACACTAATTCCCAGTACTGCCCTCAGCTGACTTGGCACCCGATATACTTTTTCCTTTCCTTCTAGCGTACACGTACGTCAATGGTGGTCTATCAGCACCTAAGTTGACTTCTGGTCTTAGGTTTTGGAGTTTTAGAACAACATAAGGTTTTCATGTTGTCCCTCTCCAAGGATGGTGGATCAGTTCGGATATGTGAGTGGACTAGATTAACAGGTTATGAGATTTCTATATCGCTAGGCGCAGACATTTGGCTCTTAGAAGAGGTGGAATGGATGATTGGTGCTAAGGACTATCTTAGGGCAGATCGGAGGACTTTTAGGAATAATTCCATGAGGTTGTTGTTGGAATGTTTCCAGAATGTTAGGAGTCTTTTTGAAATTATCTGTTCTTAAACATAGTGCCATTGAGTCGATCATAGTTCCTGAGGAGGGGCTCACCAAGGGTTGGAAAGATTTAGCAATTTACTTGGATCATTTGGTTGGGAAAAAAGGTACTTATCCACAAAGGGCTACTAATCGGAAGGTGGACAGAACGACTTCTTGGGCTTTCATAGTTAAAAGGAATTCAAAATTTGGATCCTTAAAGGAGGAGCCGATATTAGGAGGGAAGGAAGTGGATGCTAAAGGCACGAAGGCAGCATTAGGGGAGATGGAAGTGGAGGAGAAGGGGGAGAAATCAGTCATGGAGTGGCGATATGCTGTTCTCATGTTTAGAGAGGATTGTCAATTCCCATGGTCTGTGGTTCAAATTGGAGTGCAACGATGGTGGGGGAAAAATCTTAGCTTTTCCAGTTTCTCAAATGATAAGAGCAGTCATTCGGTGTGCCAATGAGAGGGAGCAAGAGAATTTGGTCTTTCTTGGTACGGTTATTATTCCAGCAATCACATCAATTGCATTCCTTAAATGGAGTTAGAGGAATCAAACGCTTGACAGGAAACTCTCGTGCAGAAATAAATGGATAGGTGTTGAAGGAGTCCCGTTGAACATTTGGAATCTTCATGTGTTTAAGGTGATAGGCTCCTTCTGTGGAGGTTTATTAAAAATTGATAAAAACACATTAAGGGGGAAGAATTTGAATTGCGCTCGAATGAAAGTTGTTGGGGATGCTTTTGGGTTTATTCCCAATAGAATTTCTTTCTCGTATGAGGGTGAAACTTTAACTTTGTATCTGTTTAGGTGTCAGGAGAGAGATGGGAAGGAGGCCAAACGTTTAGGGCAAGTTTGGATGAGGAAATCGATGAGGAAGGAGACAATTGGGGTTGAGGATGCAGCTGGGCCCAATCAGAGGGGAAGGAGGCATCTTGGGGTGAAAGGACAGAGATCCGAAAGGTTCACGATGAGATGAAGGGACATGGTATAGCAGTCACCGGTGATAGGATGGAGAAGTATGCTGGGCAGTTATCGGCTCCTGGTTTTTGGAAGTAACAAATAATTCAATGGTGATTGATTCTCGTAATTCTTGCCCACTTTTAAAAAGAATTTATAATAGAATGATGGCAGATCTTTCGGTCAAAGATTTTAGAAGGCTTACACATCCTGTCTTTAAAAAGGTGGAAAGCTTTATGTCTTCCACGTGCCCTATTGGGAAGGGGAATTATTTTTTGTCTTCCACGTGCCCTATTGGGAGGGGAATTATTTTTTGTCTAACACGTGCACTGCTGGAACAGTTAAGATTTCTTTTTCAGTTAATTGTTTGGGTTGGGCTTTGTTTTTGGAGAGTGGGCCTAGCTCATTAAAAGTGTATGTTAGCTCTCTTCAGGCTCTCTTCAATCCAAGGTGTGTAACTAAGGTTTTGGGCCAACAAGCTTTGAGTCAGCCCATTTCATATTCTAGTTTGGGAACCACACGAGGGATCAGACCATGGGCACGTGATAGTTTTTTAAAAGGAGTTATCAATTTTTGGAATGATACGGTTCCTAAGCCTCCTCCAAGAAAACATAGCGTTTTGGTTGAGCATATAGATGAGGATGACTCAAAGTCAAACGTGGAGAAGTTTGGCTGGAAAGTGTATACTCGGAAACCTCCTCAAAATTGTGCAGTAAGTACATTTCTCATTGAAGAACAGGGAGAGGGGGCGAACATCAATGAAATGGCTCTAAAAGAAGAGGCTTTCTTGTGCTCGATGATCTTGAGTCGGGCAGTTCAAAAGATGAAATTGAGGAGGATGATTTTGAAGGTGATAGTAGGGAGGGGGAGGATAGTGTGGTTCTGGGGAGTAGTCTATGGAATGAAGAAAATATTGAACGAGACCGAGAGGTTAGTGATGTAAATAAGGGTGAGGGCGTGAGACAATGTTTGGACCTGGCCAAGCCCTTGATTGTCAAGAAAGGGGTTCTTAAGCAAGGGGGGGCAGGGGATTATGGTATCGTTGTGAGAATGGAAGAGGATAATTTGATTGAGTCTTCCAAACTTCTTAAGGCCATGGATTCATTAGGTATATCGATGTATCCAAACGATTTGGGGGAAAAGGAGAAAGGAGATTCCATTAGTCTATCTTAAAAGAGCTATTGTGAACTAAGAAAATTGAGTTTCAATGTTAACTACGAGAAGAGGAAGAAGAGAGGAGTGGGGTGTCGTAGTGATTTATGAAGATTTTGACTTGGAATGTGAGGGGGTGTGGCAACAGAGATAAACGGAAGGCGATTAAAGAAACTATTTGTAAAGTTAGTCCAGATGTTATTGTTCTTCAAGAGGTAAAAAAGGAAACAATAGATAGAAGATTCGTGGGAAGCATTTGGCGAACTAGATTCATAGCATGGATTTTTCAGCAGGCTTCCAGTCGATCGGGAGGTACTTTAGTAGCTTGGGATACAAGGAGTGTCTATGTTATTGACTCTTTAGTGGGAGATTTTTCTGTTTCTGCTTGTATTAAGGCAGAGGGGAAGGATCCTTGGTTGTTTTCTACTGTGTATGGGCCGGTGGTGTATGGAAAAAGAGATAGTTTTTTAGATGAAATATCACGTTTGAGTGCTATTTGTGGTGTGTGGGGGGCGACTTTAATGTGGTTAGAAAAGTTGATGAGAAATTGAATAGTGAGTCTGATACCAGGAGTATGAAGATGTTTGATGCACTAATTAGAGAGTTAAAATTAATTGACCCAAAACTTCAAAATGGTTGTTTCACGTGGTCGAATTACAGACAAAAGCCTATTTGTTGTAGACTGGATAGAATCCTGTATACTCCGGCTTGGTCAGGTTTTTATTCTTTTGTTCATCAGGAAGTGTTGGTTTGTGTTGTGTCAGATCATAGTCCGGTTGTGTTGGACTCAAATCCTCCCTCTTGGGGGCCAAGCCCGTTCAGATTTGATAATGCTTGGTTGGACTACAAGGATTTTCCTAGCCTTTTCAAGAAGTGGTGGGGTTCGGCCAAGGGGCAAGGGTAGCCTGGGTATCAGTTTATGTGCAAATTAGCCTAGGTCAGATATAGAATAAAGAGTGGAGTCGGGAAGTCTTTGGATTAAGAACAGCGTTTAAACAGTCGCTAGAAAGGAGATTGGTTGCTTTGGATGGAATAGAGGGGGATTGTGGAATGAGCACTTTCTTAAGGAACGATCCAAGGTAAAGAAAAAATGGTAGCAGCTTGTCTTGGAGGAAGAGAGAAGTGTCTAGCTTAAGTTTAAGTGTCAATGGGCTAAAAAAGAGGATGCTAATTCTAAGCTTTTTCACAATATTCTTAGTTCTTGGAAAACTAAAAACTTCATTTCAAGGATTGAACAAAATGATGGAACTGTTCTAGTTAATGACATTGATATTGAAAAGGCTATTGTGGGCTTTTATTCTTCCCTATACACGTCGGTCTACAGAGAGTGGATTGGGGTGGATGGGATCTCTTGGGAACCTATTCCGTCTGTTTTGGCTTCCTTGTTAAGACAGGCAGTGTTTGATTGTATTGGGTCCAAGGCACCGGGGCCAGTTGGTTTCTCTCTATGGCAGTTTATCCGGAAAATTGGGACATTGTGAAAAGCGCTCTGATGACAGTCTTTCATGGGTTCTTTAAGGATGGAATTATTCAAGGGAGGGCCAATGAAACCTACATTTGCCTTATTCCTAAGAAAATCAATAGTTGTCGTGTGAGGGATTATAGGCCTATTAGTCTTGTCACTAGTCTGTATAAAATTATTTCAAAAGTGTTGGCTTACAGACTTCAAGGTGTTCTGTCTGATACAATAGCGGAAACTCAAGGAGCTTTTGTGGAGAGTAGGCAGATTCTGGACACAATTATGGTTGCAAATTAGGCGGTGGAGTACAAGAGTAACGGTAGTAAGGGTTGGGTGTTCAAAATTGACTTTACAAAGGCTTATGATTGTGTGGATTAGGGATTCTTGGATTTTGTTATGCATAAAAAAGGATTTGGAGAGGTCTGGAGGCGATGGATGCAAGGCTGCTTGTTGTTCTCTGTGTTTTTAAATGGTCGTCCTAGGGGCAAATTTAAGGGCTCGAGGGGTCTTCGTCAAGGGGATTCCTTGTCCCCTTTCTTGATTACTTTGGTGGTGGATGTATTGGGCAGAATGGTTGATAAGGCTAAAAGTAGTTCGGCTTTTAGAGGATTTACAGTGGGCAATGATAGAGTTGACGTTAGCCATCTTCGATTTGCAGACGATATGATCTTCTTTGTTAACGATGAGGAGTCTCTAGGTGTGCTCCTTGACATCCTGAAGGTCTTCAGTGTTGTGTCTAGGCTATCTATTAATTTGCAGAAGTGTCAGTTGTTGGGAATAAACTTGCTTGAGGAGTTAGTGGGATAGGGTGTGAAGTGGGCTAGTGGCCTATTCAGTATTTGGGTCTCCCTTTGGGAGCTTCCCCTCGATCCAAAGTGTTTTGGGAGCTAGTAATTTCAAAGTGCGCTAAGCGGTTGGATGGTTGGAAGAGTGCTTTTCTTTCATGAGGTGGTAGATTGACTCTTATTCAGTCAGTTCTGTCTTCTATCCCGGTTTACTACCTGTCACTTTTCCAGATCCCTAAGAATGTGGTAGGGTGTATTGAGAAGTCAATGCGAGATTTCCTGTGGGAGGGAGCAAATCGGTCGGGGGCCGATCACTTGGTCTCTTGGCATGAAGCCAATAAATCTCGAAGTCATGGTGGTTTGGGTATTGGGAATATTGAAAAGAGGAACAAGGCTTTTCTTATGAAATGGTTATGGCATTTTCCTTTAGAAAATAAGGCTTTATGGTATAGGGTAGTGAAGAGTAGGTATGGGGTAGATGATGGTCATTGGGATACGGGTGGAGGGGGAAGAATGTTGGCTCGTGGTCCTTGGAAAGATATCTCGGCTTTGTATGAGTATAGGAGGATGGTCTGTTTCAAGGTGGGGAGGGGAGATAGGATTCGTTTTTGGGAGGATGTTTGGCTTGGCGATGATTCTTTGAAGTCTCAATTCCCTGATTTATTTTTGGTGTCCATGGGCAAGAATTGTGTGATTAAAGACCTGACAGTCTTGGAAGGTGAAGGGAGTTTGGGGGTCATAGGATGGAATTTGTGTTTCAGGAGGAATTTGTTTGATAGGGAAGTGTCTAGTTTCGTTCAACTGTTGCACATGCTTCAAATTGTGGCTATCCCGTCAATTTTGGAGGACAGGAGGCATTGGATTCCAGACACCAGTAGAGTTTTTAATTGTAAGTCCGCCTTTCATTCCTTGAACTATGCTCATTTAGGCCCTGAGTTGGATTGGGCTAAGAATTTATGGAGGAGTGTCGCTCCCTACAAAGTTAAATTGTTTGGATGGTTGTTGTTCTTGGATAAGGTGAATGTTCACGTTAACTTGCAAAAGCGAAGACCTTTTCACTATCTATCGCCAAATTGGTGTGTTTTCTGTAAGAATGAAGTGGAGTCAACTCGCCATTTGTTTCTGGAGTGTTTTTTTTCTAGGGAGGTGTGGTTTAAAGTGCTGGCTAAGTTCGAGGTCTCTTGGTGTATGCCTTCCTCTTGTTCTCAATTGTTCCTGTGCCATTTAGAGGGTGGACAAAGGTTGGCTCGTTTTTAGCAAAGTATTGTTTTGGCGACTTTTTGGGCAATTTGGTTGGAGAGGAATAGTAGGATTTTTTAAGACGTTTCTTGTACAATGGATAGTCTTTGGGATAAGATCAAATTCTGGGTTGCCACTTGAGTGTATAAATCGAAAGGTTTTGAGGGTGTCTTTCTTGGATCTATGCAGGGAGTGGAGTAGTTTATGGTTGTAATAGTTTTTGGTGAGTCATTGGGCATTTTATTGAGACTGATTGGTTTTTGTTTTTGTTTTTGTTGTTTTTGTTACCACGGTATTCCTCCGCCATAAGTGTCAATATTATTGAGAGGTTTGACCTCTCTCTCTTTTTCAAAAAAAAAAAAAAAGAATCTTCTTTAACTTCTTTATGTTTAGACTTTAAATCTACTATTCTTCTATTAATTAGGATTTTTCATTTGAACTTTTAATGAATTTAGTTTATGATTTCAAGACCTATAACTAGTAATTTCATGAATCTTATGAATTTGTTATGGAATTATGTGTTGTTTGTTATGAATTTTACGAGTTTTATGAAATTTTATGAAGTTTTTATTCTTTCTGTTGAGGCCTAAGCCTCGCTGCGCCTCGAGGCTTACGCCTCGCCTCACGATTTCGCATTTCAAAACCTTTTCAAGAAAGAAAGTTATAGGTAACCCAAAATATCACATCTTCAATACACACCCATAAATTCTTTATTTCTCTGGCATTTTTGTTACCCGTAAGTATTACAAAGGTTGATTATTTATGATGGAAAACGAGAAATCATAGTTCATCAGTTCTGCTTATCATGTATCTTATTTGGGGAAACTAAGATTTATATACTGCAGATTTTAACAAAAATATTCCATTTAAATTCTGACAAGTCATGGTGATGAATGGTACTTTTACATTAAATTATCCTGAATGAACTTACCGTAAACTCGGTGACTTGTATAGAGCTAGAATTTGGATCAAAAAGTCCAGCCTCCTTATACATTTCAAGAATGAAAGCAACGCATGATGTTGACTTCCCATCACTGTACAACCAATCATCTTGCTCTGGAATTGTCAACAGCTCATCGAAAGAAGAACCACGCTTTTCAGTTTCTACAAGAATGTTAGGAAGATCAAGGCCCTGCATGCAAAAGAAATTTGAAATCATGATTCCGATAGAAACAACTTACAAAATCCACCAATACTCTGGGGAATAAAATAGAATATTTCTCTTATTTATCTAGTTTTACTCTCAACTTGAACAGGAAATGTGAAATCTTCAGACGACAATTTCGTTCATAACGTGTTTATGTTTCTTGGTACCCAGGAATCCCAAAAATAAGCTCAGTGAGCTTGAGATTATTTTCATTTATGATATTTGAACATTATAAATATGTTAATAGAAGAACAGCAATATCATTAGCCTAAGAATCCAGCTGGTTCGACTACAACTTAAAACTCTTTAAAGGGAATGGAGGTTGAAGAATTATTTAAATATTTTATGTATTTAATTCGATATCCATTAGGGAAACCGAATTAATAGAGTATATTTTTTTATTTCCCTAATTGTTTTATATCTCTGATTTTTAGGATATTAGTTGTAAAAATTGATTGTACAGTTTTTTGTAATTAGCAAATACTTATGAGAAATTGAAGAAATTCAGAGACAAAAGAGATAATTTGGTGATAAAACTTGATATTTTATTCACTGTGATAAACAGTACTTATAAGCTATACAAGAATAAAATAAAAACTTTACATTTAATTGAAATATTCTAACTAAAGAAAGATAATATACACAATAAAAACTGCCAACATATCACACGGTAATTTTATGATTTCCTAGCTGTCAATACTCCCCCTCAAGCTTGACTGCTTGACTATAAATATTGATGAGTCCAAGCTTGTTCATAAAGAAATTATAAACTTTTTCAGATAATCCCTTGGTAAGAATATCTGCAAGTTGTTGATCAGTGAGCACATACTCGATTTTGATAACTCCTCCATAGATTTTTTCCTTAATAAAGTGACAATCTACTACGTATTTTGTTCTATCATGATGAACTGGGTTGTGAGCAATGCTAATAGTAGACTGGTTGTCACAGTAAAGTTGGACTAGAGCTTCATACTTAATCTTCAATTCTTCCAATAGTCTTTTTATCCACACTGCCTCGCACATTCCATGTGTCATGGCTTTGTATTCAACTTTTGTACTGCTTCTTGCAACGACAGTCTGTTTCTTACTTCGCCATGTTACCAAGTTGCCCCATAGTAAAGTACAGTATCCTGATGTAGATTTGATTTTCTGTCCGTGAATACTTCGACTTTTCTTTCAATAGTTTTTTTGAAAAACAACCCTTTGCCTGGAGTTCCCTTCAAATACTTCAAAACTCAATAGATAGCATTGAGGTGACCTTGCGTGAGTCATGCATATATTGACTTACTAGACTTACCGCAAAAGCAATGTCTGGTCTAGTATGTGAGAGATAAATGAGTTTTCCAACTAGCTGTTGATATCTTCCTCTGTCAGCTGGTTCTCCTTTAAGCATTCGGTCATTGTTGCCAAGTCCGATTGGGGTTTTGCTAGCCTGACAATCAAGCATTCCAGTTTCTTCGAGAAGATCAAGAGTGTATTTTCTTTGTGAGACAGAAATACCTCTTTTGCTCCTAGCAATTTCCATACCAAGGAAGTATCTCAATGTTCCAAGATCTTTGACTTCAAACTCTTTTGCTAATAATCCTTTGATTAAAGTCATATCCTTGGTATTGTTGCCAGTAACTATTATATCATCAACATACACAATCAGGATAGTTATCTCTCCTTTTCACGAGTGTTTAATAAATAGAGTATGGTCTATCTGACTTTGTTTGTAGCCGAGATCCTTGACTACCTTCGAAAAACGATTGAACCATACCCGAGGAGATTGTTTCAGGCCATAGAGAGATTTGTTGAGTTTGCAAACAATATTGGGAGTTTTCTCTTCAAATCTAGGGGGTTGAATCATGTAGACTTCCTCTTCTAGTTCCCCATTTAAGAAAGCATTTTTTACATCTAGTTGATGTAACTCCCAATCCAGGTTGGCTACTATCGAAAGTAAGACTGATATTATTGAGTTTAGCAACAGGCCCGAAGGTTTCGGTGTAGTCAATTCCATAGGTTTGTGTAAACCCTTGTGCAACTAGTCAAGCTTTGTATCTCTCAATAGATCCATTCACATTATATTTGACTGTGAACACCCATTTGCATCCTACCACTCTTTTATCAGGTGGTAATTCCACTAATCTCCAAGTTTCAGTTTTTTGAAGAGCTCTCATCTCTTCATAAACAGTTGTTCTCCATTCAGGAATCTCAAGCGCTTCTTCAATATTTCTAGGAATAACAATATCTGACAAGCTAGAAGTAAAAGCTTTAAATGAAAATGACAGATTTGTATAGGAAATAATCTTGGAGATAGGATATTGAGTGCAAGACCTAGTTCCTTTTCACAATGCTATAGGAATGTCTAGATCGGAATTAGTATTTGAAGGAGGATTACTTGACATATTTGGAGAAGGAGAATCTACCACCGGATTGGTTTCTTGACTATGCTGAGAATTCATGATTTGGTTATTTCTTTTTCGTCTAGAATAAACATGCAGCTCTTGTTGTTGATTTGGTGGATGTATATCTGTTTCAATTGACTCAGAAGATGGAGCAAGAGTTTGAGATTTTGGATCTGCCGAATTTTGAGTCAAGTCTGGAAGCTAGATAGAGGAATCAAGAGGAAGCTCTAACCCCCACGACCATTGAGCTTCGTTATGATGAGTATTGTTCTCCCCCAAAAGTGAAGTGGGTGAGAAATACAAAGTACCTTCAAAGAATGTGACATCCCGGAAGACATAAGATCTCTTTGTGAGAGGACAATAACACCTGTAACCTTTCTGAGTAGGAGAATAACCAAGGAAGATGGTTTTAATGGCTCTTGGGTCAAGTTGAGTGCGATCTCAAGGATGTACATGAACAAAGGCAGTACACCCAAAAGTTTTAACGGGAAGAGAGCCAGAGGAGATGTGAGGATAGGAAGCAAGAAGAACAGAATGGGGTGTCCTAAAATGAAGAGGTCGACTCAGAAGCGGTTGACAAGATATGCGGCTGTGAGAATAGCATCTCCCCAAAAATACTTAGGAACATGCATAGTAAAAATTAGAGCCCAGGCCACTCCTAAGAGATGACGATTTTTCCGTTCAACCACACCATTTTGTTGAGGGGTATCGACACAAAAGCTTTGATGAATGATGCCTTTTTGGGAAAGATAAGGTCCCAAGACAGAATTAAAATTCTGTGCCATTGTCTGTTCGTAATATTCGAATAGAAATCTGAAATTGTGTTTGAACCATATTATGAAAATTTTGAAATACATCATGTGTATCAGACTTGTGTTTGAGTAGATAGACCCAAGTGAGACGTGTGTGATCATCAATGTGATGAACCAATGATGACCGTTGGGAGTAGTGACTTTGGAAGGTCCCTATAGATCACTATGAATTAAAGAGAAAGGACTAGTTAGTGTATAATGTTACTGAGGAAAGACAGATTGAGTATGCCTAGTAAATTGACAAATATCACATTGGAAAGACTCAATAGTATTATTTAAAAACAATGTTGGAAAGAAATGTTTTAAATATGAAAAACTCGGATGTCCAAGTCGATAACGCCATAACATAATTTTTTCTTTATTTGAAACGGAAACAAAATTGAAAGTAAAAACAAAATTAGATAAAATTGAAGCCAAACTAGTGGAACTAGGTTGCTGCCTTTTTATTTGCTGACGATTTTCAAAGAAATAAAGTCCATGAATTCTAGCACTGCCAATCGTCCTCCCCGATGATAGTTCTTGAAATTGACAAGAATTTGGTAGAAATTTAGCATGACAACTATTATCAGTAGTTAACTTACTAACAGAGATTAAATTGCATTTTAAAGAAGGAACATGAAGGACTGAATTTAGAATTAAATCAGTCAACAATTTAATTTTACCAATGCCTGCAATAGGAGAAAGAGTGCCATCGACAATCTTGACACTAGAATTATTAGAACATGGAGAGTAGGATTCAAACAAGTGAAATAAATTAGTCGTGTCATCAGAAGCACCTGAATCAATTATCCATGGTGTTTGAAAATGTTTTACAATAGAAGAGAGATTACCAGAGTGTGCAACAGAACAAGATGCACTATGAGATCCAGAACCAGATGGAGAATTGAGAGAAGACTGATTCAGAAGAGTATACAAATGAGCAAGTTGTTCCTTACTGAATGGGAGTGAAGTGGTTCCCTGAGTGGTGTTGGAGGGGGTGTCTTAGGTCTGAGTTTGGTACGTCCTCTTGTCATTATGACGTCGTGGAGTCCAGTTGGCTGGTTTGTCATGGATTTCCTAGCAGGTAGAACGAGTACGTCCATGGCGTTGACAGTGGTCGCACCAAGGTCTATCTCCCTTGCGATTTGGCCTTGGATGAGGATTAGATTTTTCATACGAACCAGATTTGGCAGCAAGGGCTGATCCTTCTAGAGGTTGGGAATCCGAAGCATTAAGCATGACTCGACGTCGTGCCTCTTCACGACAAACCTCAGAGAATGCTTCTTCAGTATCAGGGAGAGGAGAACGACTGATTATGCGACCTCGAACCTCATCAAGGTTGTTGTTCAACCCAATAAGAAACTCATACACTCTTTCTTTTTCCAGTTGTCGTTGTATTATACTGCACGCAGCACATAATGGTGTGGTCTCGAGGTAGAGATCAAGTTCCTGCCATAAATCTTGTAAATCTGAAAAATATTGAGTCACAATTAGAGTACCTTGTTTGATCTCCTTGAGTTTGGTACGAATCTCAAATATTTGAGAAGTATTCCCAAGGTCATAATACATTCTTCTACCAGCACCCCATACCTCTTTTGCAGTTTTGAAGAAAAGATACCTGTGACTAATTTTTTGATCCATCGAATTTATTAGCCAGGCAAGAACAATTGAGTTTTCAGCCTGCCATACCTTGTAAGTTGGATCACTCAAGGGAGGAGCAGGGAGGTCACCAGTAATGTATCCAAGCTTACCGCGGCCACATATGACAATCTTGACAGATTGTGCCTATTCCAAATAGTTCTTCCCTTCAAGTTTGTGGCTGTAGAGAGACCCCACGGAGTTGCTGGATTGAGTTAGGGTTGGAGATGTGGTGTCCGAATGGGCAGAATTGATGGACCCAGTGGTCTGAGATATGGCTTCCTCACTAGTTGACATTACTGAAGCAGAGAAGAAGAAAGAAAAAATATCTGATATTGAAAATCTGGACACCTGAGAAGATGAACTCTACCGGACTGAGAAGAGAACAACCTTCAACTGAACCGCCTTTGTCGTAGAAGTTGAACGCCTGGAACAATCGAACTCGCTGGTGGGAGCGAATGAAAGGAGGATAACTTGGACAAACGCCTGGTGGAGCGGCTAGAAACTGTCGAAGAACAGAGAAGCCGCTAGAAAAAATGGAGAAAACAGAGTGATCTGTAGAAGATCGAGCCTTAAGCTCCGATACCATGAAGAAATTCAGAAACAAAAGAGATAATTTGGTGATAAAACTTGATATTTTATTCACTGGGATGAACAGTATTTATAAGCTATACAAGAATAAAATAAAATCTTTACATTTAATAGAAATATTCTAACCAAGGAAAGATAATATATGTTTACCGAGTTTTTCGGAAACGAATAACTAACAGAATAATAAAAAGATAAGAACTGTAGAAATACTGAAATGTAACTAAACAAACAGTGTTTTTACGTGGTTCAGGCGTTAACAAGCCCTAGTCCACGAGTCGATGTTATTATACTTGGAAAAGATTACAGTAAGATGGCTGGTGCATAAGAACTTCACACACTCACAATGTTTCTCTCGGGTTCTCTTGAAGAAGATGAAGCTAGAGAGATTTTGGTAGAGTCTCTTGCTATCTGATCTCTCCCTCCTCCTTCTTGTAAAAGGAAGGAGTCTTTATAGCTAGGGTTTCGGATTAGGGTTTTTCTCTACGTACATGAGTCTTAATTACACCAGCCATAAATAGGGGATACAATTACTGTAGTAGCATGGCTACCAGACTCTATGTGGGTATATTTACGTGAAAGTATGGGGAACACACAAAGTCAGCCGTCTTTTCCAAGTTGTCAGCGGAACAGTAGGCGAAAAGGTACCCTTAGGCGTGCTGGGATGTGTGCGGCTTTGACCTGACGGGCGTGTCAGGCGGGATCCTGTGTCAGACGGATATCATTCCAAATATGCCTTCTCCCGGACTCGACCGTTCGGTTTTGTTCTGTGCGGGGCACGGAACTGTTTCCGCGGAGACCACTCGAAGAGCCTCTCCTGGAAGGGGCCTCCCCGAGGGGTATCCTTCGGGAGTCCGGGAGAGTTGACGAGTTTCCGTATTGTGCTTGTTTGGAAGAGTAATCCGGATACTAGACAGGAGAGGCGAAGCCTTTCTGTCCATCCGCGAGCTCTGGTCACCCTCCGTGAAAGACATCGATAATTCTACTTCCCCGAGGTCATCAATCTAAACGCTATCCGGAAATCTGGATAACATTTACCCCCCAAGGTCGCGGAGCTTTGAGAGATCCGGGAGCTTGTACAATCGGTTTCTTAGGCTAGGCGAGGGGGCACCTTCTGTGTTCCCGGAAGGGTTCCTTTTTCCCGCCTGAGTATAAGTATGAAAGAGAAAAAGGAATTTCTTCTGTTTGAGATCAAGTACTCAAGTGCGGCAAGGATCACGTGTCATTCTGGGAATGGTTCTGCGACCAAGACGTGTGCGTGAGGCGACTGGTTGAGGATGCGTGCGTCAGTCATCTGACTATTTGACGGTTTTTAATGGTACTCAGGGCCCGAGGTGGTGTAATGATGGGAAATAAATACTTTATTCCCATCCGAGGAGTCATAAATAGGATCGTCGCTTCCTCTCCAGCCGTTGGATCTGACGCACATGGAATGGGAAGATCGGGACCGTCCACTCGAGGAATTCGAAACGGCTTCTTCCCTGCTATAAAAACGAGGGAAAGGACCTTTCTTCCTCTTTACGCTTTCAGATTCTCCATCTTTAGGATTTTCAGATTTCCAAACCTCCGAACTCTCAGGCTTCCCAGCTTACGTTCCTCCGAACTTGCCATTTCTTTTGGTAAGTATCTGGAAACTTTTCTTTTTGATTTGGCAGTGGGTTTATTCCCCGAAGTTCCTGGTTTGAATCGCCGTTCATCTTTGCAGCTTTTACTTCTCGCGATCGTGCTGTGCAGTGATCCAGTTGCTCCTTCAACCTCTACCTACCCGAATATCAGTAAGTATTTCTACTTTGCTCTTTCCTCCCAAACCTTAGGTTGTGTTGGTAGTTGTTAGAGTAGAGGTTTCTGCCATTATTGCTTATGTGCATGTGTGAATAGGGCTTTGGTAGGCATGTGATTGATTGTGAGTCGATAAGTAGCCTTTTCTGCGTGTTTTGGCGATTTGCGTTTGGAAAGTCGTTCCTTGTTTTGCTGTTTTAGGGCATAAGCATGAACGCCTTTAGGGTGTCTTTCTCTGGAAAAACACTTCTTTTGGTGGGCTTAGGCTCGGGGTCTGAGTCTGGTTCCTTGCTGTCCTTCGGGTGGCATGGTGCCAATCCCTCGGCAAGCTCGGTGGGAGCCTCTCCAAGCAGTTTTCGGGGAGGGTCTCCCCGACGCCTTTGATACCACTAGGGTATGACAAGGGTGCTGACTGCTTAGAGTGTTTTCTTCTTTCTTTTCTTTTGTCCAGTGACGAACATCTTGAAGGAACAACTCCTTGCTGCGGGGGAGGCTGAATCTGCCCAAGAGAAGGGCTCTCCTATCGCTGGTGGAAAGGGGAAAGGAAAGGCGAAAGCGGTCGCGGCTAGCCTACCAACCTCCAATAGTTCCATCTGGGAGATGGACCAAAAACCGAACCTTTTCAGGAATTATGGCATGCTGGAGCTGTATTCCTCTGAGGCAGGCCTGAAGAACATCCCAGGTCTGATGTGGCACCGTCTGTCGGTGCTGGGCGAGTCAGCTAGCCAGAGCCACGAGGGCTTTGGTGCCTGGAGCTGGGCACACATAGTGTGCGGAGCGCACTTGCCCCTAAGGAGTTACTTCGCCAATTTCTGTGTGAAGGCGGGGATTGCCCCCTTCCAGTTAATTCCTCCCAGCTACAAGCTCTTAGCGGGGTGGTTCATCTTTTGCAAGTCCCGGAGACTGGAAGCTCCTACCCCGGAGGAGGTGCTGTACTTTTATGGGTTGAAGTCTCAGCCTATGAGGGGTCACTCAGACAAGGTGGGGTTTTACAGGCTAGAAAGGCACCCGGATGTGATGTGCCCCACTTGTCATACCGCGAGGGTTCCAGACCTCCGGGAATACTAGTTCCTGACGACTGGCTTCCCGCTGAAGAGGGTGCCAGCTCTATCTTTGGACTTCAAAATCCCTGGTAAGTGTTTCCTCTTTTCCTTTTCAACTTTGTTTCTTTGTATTTGATTTGCCTTTTGGGAGGATTTCTAACGCTTGTATTTGATTTTTGCAGAAGTCGTTCCGCGGACACCTCGCTGCGCGGAGATGATAAGGAGGTCCAAGTTCTACGAAGGGCTTTCTGAGGAAGAGTTGAGAGTGGAGGGACTTGTGACCTCCGAATCGTTGAGGGAGTATGGGTTACTTGCCTCCTTCCAAAATATCGAGCCAGTAAGTGGTAGGGGGCAGACTCAGGTGTCGGCTGACATCCGGGAGCAGATTGCCCTGGAGCTGTCTAAGGTGATCACCCAAGCCGCTCGGGACGAAAATATTCTATCTCCTAGTTGGGCGGAGAGGTTCCCCAACCCCCAGCCGGAGGGAGAGGAGATCGAGGCTCGCCACGCCGCGGCTTACCCTAATGAAGGGGCTCCGGGGGCTAGTTCCTCCGGGAGAGGTAAGACTAGTTTTCGATTGATCCACACCCCCAGCCTGTCTGAAGTTACCCAAACCTCTCAGATGGGGTTTGATCCTCGTTTCCTTAGGCTAGATCCGCGTAGGATACCTTTCGACAGGTACTGTGATAGGGTAGATGAGCTCCTCTGGTGTCTGAGTGATGGTAGTCTGCCAGAAGGTGTCATCATGGTTGACCCTTCTTCTCTCAGCATGTTCTTCCCGGACTTCAAGGAGTACGGGAGCTTCCTGGAGCAGGAAGCGATGTTTTGTTTTGCTCAGGGAAGGCCATCCACGTTTCTCGTGTATGGTCGTCCCTTTCAAACTTTTCTTTTTCTTGTTTCTTGTTCCCTGCTGGGGGGCTTGCTTGTACTTTTATGTTGCTGATTGTCTTGTCTTCCGCTTATCTTCTTTCTCATTTCTTGTTGGTTCGTTAACCTTGCTTTGTACGTTTCTTGCAGAGTATCCCGAAGCCAAGATGTTGGGGAGGGTTACTTTGCTTATTAAGAAGGCTGCCACCAGCCAAGACCCGCCCACGGGGAAAGGAAGGAAGACCAAGGCTGGTAGGGGAGGTAAGGCTGCCTCCCCCAAGAAGACAAGTGGCGAGGCGCAAGCGTCTCCGAGGGTAGAGAAGTCCCCTGCTGAAGGGCCTTCCGAGACTATGATGGTCTCGAGTAGCAGTAGCGACGGAGAAGGGCTTGTGTTCCCCGTGAGGACAACTGGGGTGAGCAAGCGTCCCGGAGAAGATGCTGAGGGTGCTAAGAACAAACGCCTTAGACACTCTTCTCCCGGTCGAAGGCAACAACAACAGCAACGACAGCAATCACAACTACAACAACGGCAGCAACAGGAACAAGAGAGACAATCACCAACGCCGCAGCAGCAGCAACAGCAACATCCAAACCAGCAGCAGCAACAAGGGCAATTACTTCTGCTACCGCAGCAGCAAAAGCAACAGACCGGGGCTTTAATACCCCGGCTGCCTCCTCCTCCAGCCCAAAGGGGGTCCACCCTTCCGGGGTCTCCGTCTTCTCAGACAACCAATCTTCCCCTGCCTGGCCTGAAGTTCCACTTTCCGCGGAAGCCGACCAGTTTTCCCGCTGCCCTCCTGGAGGGTGTAAGACGGGCCGATAGTTTTTTGAAGAGGCGGCTAGAGGCGGAGAAGGCCGTTACTCAGGGAAGGGCAGATAACTTGTCTGCCGTGAAGAGGGCTGAGCTGGCCGAGGGGGTGAGATCTCCTCACCCGGCCGGAGCGATTCTGGATGGTCCAGCCTTGGAGAAGAGGCTGGTGCCTAGGCTCGGACGTGCATTGGCGCCGTTCGGAGCTGAGATGATGGAGGACATGGCCCTGAGCTTATGCGAGCTCAATTCTGATAAATGGGCCATCAGCAGCAGCAAGGATCCGCTGTTGCTGACACACGCTGTGAAGCAGCAACTGTCCGGGGTAAGCCGTCAGTTGTTATTATTTTTTTTTTTTTTTTGGGGCCACCTGTCTTTTGGTCTTGCTTTAGCTCATTCTGTTGTCTTTCCTTGCAGGCCTCTATGATCGCGGAACGCTCGTTCCGGGAGGTTGGTGCAGCTCTGGTTCAGCTGGAGGAGAGCCAACTGGCTCGCCAGGCCTTGGAAGCGGAGAAACAGAAACTGACCCAACAGGCCTTGGGGGCTTCGGAGAAGATTGATCAGGCCCGGCGCACGGCTGAAGAAGAGGCGGAGAAGAAATATCTTGCCAAATATCAAGAGTACCGGGCCAAGGCAGAGAATGAGTTTAGACAGCAGTCGGATGGGATTAAGACCGAAAACTCCAAGCTCCGGGAAGAGCTGTCCCAAGCCAAGGTGGAGAAAGATACCCTGGAAGCCCGCTTGCAATCAAAGAACGATCTCCTCCTTAAGCGGCAAGAGGAATATTCCACTCTTCAGAGTAAGCTGCACGACGAGGAGCAACTCCATAAGAGGAGCAGGGATCTCGTGTCTATGCTTCAGTTGGGGCTCGCCGAGAAGGATAAAGAGATCGGGGCTTTGCAATTCACTGCCAGGGGGCATGTGACCGAGAAGCAATCCGTGCTGAACCAAAATAGGGAGCAGCGCAAGGCGATTGATTCTCTTAAGGGGGAGCGGGATGCCTCCAAGGCCGAAATGGAAAAATTGAGGGCCCAACTAACTGCCGCGGAAGCACAGCTGGCAACCTCCGAGGCGGAGCGGTTGAAGGAGAAGGAGGATGCTGAGGTGATACTGAACAGGACTATTAATATAGGGAAATTTGATAAATCATGCTTACATTAGCTTAATATTTAAAATTTGAACCAAAGTTAACCACCATATGATACAAATGCTCATCTTTCATTTAATACCAAAAATATCCTCATACATTTCCTCTCTATTCTCCCTCTTCCTCTCTACCTTTCATTTAATAGCTTAATAATTAAAATTTGAACCAAAGTTAACCACCATTTAGAATGTTGTTTAGATGTTGGATCTGTAGTTTGTTGGTATTTTTTGCTGTTTTTTTAGTGAAAATCGTGTTCTGTGAAAAGCTGCGTTTTTTTTTGTTCCTTGAGTTTTTTTCGAAATGCCCGATAGTGTCCGATAGAGGCCCGATTCGGGCACGATAGTTATTGAGTTTCAAGGTTAGGGATAAAGGTCCGATGACAACCCGATGGTTGCCCGATAGTCAAGGTTAGGGATGGTGGTACGACGGTATTACGATAGTGGGTACGATAGTGTGCAATACTGTAGTTATTTCCATAATGGGTACGATGATGGTACGATATTAGCACGATAGGTGTACGATAGAATTTGTTAAGTAGTTACTATAACATCGTAATTTTAGAATTTGTAGTGGGACGATATAGGTACGATGGTAGTACGATAATAGTTAGTTTCAAATTGTTAACTTACTTTGTCAATGGTACGATGATGGTACGATAGTGGGACGCTAGTGGGTACGATGGTGTATAATACTGTAGTTTTTGCCATAAATGTACGATGATGGTACGACATTAGCACGATAGGGCAACTATCGGGTAACCAAAACTATCGAGCAACCATCGGGTTTCCATCGGACCTTCATCCCTAACCTTGAAACTCAACAACTATCGTGCCCGAATCGGGCCTCTATCGGACACTATCGGGCATTTCGAAAAAAACTCAAGGAACCCAAAAAAAACGCAGATTTTCACAGAACACGATTTTCACCCAAAAAACTACAAAAAATACCAATAAACTACAAATCCAACATCTAAACAGCATTCTAAATAGTGGTTAACTTTGGTTCAAATTTTAATTATTAAGCTATTAAATGAAAGGTAGAGAGAAAGATGGAGAATAGAGAGGAAAGGTATGGGGGTATTTTTGGTATTAAATGAAAGATGAGCATTTGTTTCATATGGTGGTTAACTTTGGTTCAAATTTTAAATATTAAGCTAATGTAAGCATGATTTATCAAATTTCCCTTAATATATCGCATGTGGTCCTCATGCATCAACTCTGGAAAGTGAACCCGGAGGTGTTAGGCTATCTGGGAGATGATGCCGAAGCCATGAGGGAGAAGCTACTCGTGTGGGATCAGGGCCCAGAGGCGTACGTCCAAACTTATAACATTGACGAACGTGCTGAAGCTCCTGAGGCGGGGGATCCCGGAGAGGCGGGGACCTCTGAACCTTCTCATGACCAAATCCCTCCTTCCAATGAGCCGACTCTGCCAGCCTCAGCTGAAACAGATGCCCCCGAAGCTGCGGTCGTGGACGCTGTAGTTACCCCCAATGCTTGAAGGGGTTTTATCTTTAATTGTTTTTCATTTTGAGTTTTTCATTGCGGACAATTTTGCCATAATCATAGCATTCTCCTTTCTTTTTCTGCCGAGTTCTTTATTTATCTTTGCGCTTAGGGTAGACATTTATACGGTAGAAACTGTTGTAGGGGCGTATGGGGTTTTGGTTCCAACGGCCAAAACTTATGCACTTCCCAGTTGAAGCTTTAACGGATGATGTCTTTCCCCACGTAGTTTCTAGGTTACGAAGGTTTTCTGGTTCCAACGGCCAGGCTCCTTTCACCGTACTTTATCTTTCCTGAGGCAAATAGCCAATCCCGGGACTTGTAGTTATACTGTTCGCTGGGATTGCTAAGGTGAGTCGTTCCATTGTTTGGAACGGGAGTTCTTTTGGTGAGCGTCGCTAGACTTAAGGTTAGATCTTTGCGAAGCAAAACTAACTGTTGTTGCGAACCTCATGGTGGCTGGCTTCAGGGACCTGGCATGGAGCCCTGCGAGGCTAGATCCGCGCGAAGCAAAGCTTTAGAGCGCTCGCGGATCTTGCCATCTTTTGCCTTGCGGGATCCGGAGCTGGAGCATGCGGAGCAAAGCTTTACAGCGCTCGCGGATCTTGCCATCTTTTGTCTAGCGGGACCCGGAGCTGGAGCTTGCGAAGCAAAGCTCTTCAGCGCTCGCGGATCTTGCCATCTTTTGCCTTGCGGGATCCGGAGCTGGAGCATGCGAAGCAAAGCTTTACAGCGCTCGCGGATCTTGCCATCTTTGGTCTTGCGGGACCCGGAGCTGGAGCTTGCGAAGCAAAGCTCTTCAGCGCTCGCGGATCTTGCCATCTTTTGTCTTGAGGGACCCGGAGCTGGAGCTTGCAAAGCAAAGCTCTTCAGCGCTCGCGGATCTTGCCATCTTTCGCCTTGCGGGACCCGGAGCTGGAGCTTGCGAAGCAAAGCTCTACAGAGCTCGCGGAGAATTCTGCAAAGGACTTGTCAAGGAGCTGGGGGTGTTTTGGCGTAGCTCTATGAACGTGCCTCAACCCCCAGTCCTGTCCATCGCTGGGCTACACAAGAGATAATTCTCATGATACATAATGGCAGGCATTTCTGTGGCAATTTTCACTTAAGCACATAATGCACATATGACACGTAATGCAAGCATGTTCATGGCAACAAATAAACCTAAGCTTAACAATTAGAGCAAAACAATTTAAAAACTTCAAACACAATGCTAGCACATAAGTGGTGTTCTGTGTACGTTTTGTTCAAGGGGCGTATGGCTAAGCCTTAGCCATGTATACCCCCCAAGTGAGCGTGGGGTCCGGACGTCTCCGGACCGCGTGGTCACTTGTTAAAACGCAGCTTTGAACATAGGGATAAAAAGTGCAGTAAAAGCGGAGTGAATCCCTCCGTGTTTCATTAAAATAGCCTGCTAGGCGTTAGTTTTACAACAGGGAGGATTATTTCCACATTTTTCACTTTTGTTATTTTCACCAAGGACTTCCGACTGGATGGTCCGGGGCCTACTGGTAGTAATGGCGGAGGTGCTCCGCGTTCCAGGCGCGCGGGACTTTAGATCCGTCGAGTCTCTTTAAGTGATACGTCCCATGGCCCACTTTTTCTTGGACTTCGTAGGGGCCTTCCCAGTTGGGTCCGAGGACTCCTACTCCCGGATCCTGCGTAGCAGGAAATACTCTCCGTAGGACAAGGTCCCCAACTTCGAATGCATGGCTCTGGACTCTCGTGTTAAAGTGTCGGGCTATCTTGCCTTGGTACATTTTTAGTTGGACCTGCGACTGCTCCCGGAGATCTTCGATCATGTCTAAGGACTCCTGGAGGAGGGCATGGTTCCGGGTAGGATCGTAGGCGTCTTGCCTGTGAGAGGGGATCATAGCTTCTACTGGGATGACGGCCTCGCAACCGAAGGTCATGGAATAAGGCGTGTGCCCCGTCGAAGTTCTCTCTGTTGTGCGATAAGCCCAAAGTACTCGCGGAAGTTCTTCCGGCCAGTGAGCCTTGCATGCTTGGAGTTTTTTCTTCAACGTGGTCTTTAATATTTTGTTTACAGCTTCCACTTGTCCATTAGCCTGGGGTCTGGCGACTGCGGAAAAGCTTTTGATAATTCCATGCGAAGCACAGAAGTTCGTGAAGTGTTCACTGTCAAACTGCTTTCCGTTGTCGGACACAATTTTCCGTGGAAGCCCAAAACGACACACTATATTCCTGATGACAAAATCCAGTGCTTTTTTAGATGTGACCGTGTTCATAGGTTCAGCTTCAGCCCATTTGGTGAAGTAGTCTACCGCGACTATGGCGTACTTCACTCCACCCTTTCCAGTGGGGAGGGAACCTACTAGGTCAATGCCCCAAACGGCGAACGGCCAGGGGCTGGTCATTAGGGTAATTTCCGTAGGCGGCGCTCGCGGAACCTTGGCGTACCTCTGGCACTGCTCACACTTCCTGACATAATCCACACAATCCTTCTTCATGGTGGGCCAGAAGTATCCTTGTCGAAGGATTTTTTTGGAGAGGCTCAGCCCGGAGGTATGATCGCCACAGAAGCCTCCGTGAATCTCATGGATGATGGTGCTGACTTCGGTTCCGGCAACACACCTAAGGAAGGGTATGGACAACCCCCTGCGGTAAAGCTTTCCATCCATAACCACGTATCGGGGAGCTTGATACTGGAGCTTCCTTGCGTCAGCTTTATCGGTGGGGAGTTCTCCGGTGGTGAGAAATCTGAGGATGGGTCCTATCCAGGAGTGGGAATGGTCGATGATGGCGTTTATCCTTCGCGTCTCAGTACTGGGGGCTTCTAAGTGCCCGATGGGGACTAAGCCATACTGTTCAATCTCCGGGTCCGTTGCAAGCTTGGCCAGCGTGTCCGCAAGTGAGTTCTGGTCCCGGGGGACCTGGCGGATGTTGTAGCCTTTGAAATGCTGCAGTAGGTCGCGGGAGAGAGACACGTAGGCAGCCATCCTTTCGCCTTTCGTCTGGTATTCCCCGGATATTTGGTTTACCACAAGTAGGGAGTCGCTGTACACTTCGATTTTTTGGGCTCCGACTTCTCTGGCCAGTCGTAACCCAGCTAACATGGCTTCGTGTTCTGCCTCGTTGTTGGATGCTGGGAATGCGAAACGGATGGCGCTCTGGAGCTGATGCCCTTGGGGAGATATTAGGATAACCCCCGCTCCAGCTCCTTTTTCATTTGAGGCTCCGTCTACGTAGACCTTCCAGGTGGGAAGTTCCGGGACAGGATCTTCTGGGAGGTCATTCATTCCCGAGCACTCCACAATAAAGTCCGCGAGAGCTTGACCTTTTATGGAAACACGCGGTTGGTAGTGGACGTCGAACTGGCTTAGTTCCATGGCCCACTTAAGCAATCTGCCAGAAGACTCGGGCTTCTGCAGGACTTGTCGGAGAGGGTGGTTGGTGAGTACTTTGATGGTGTGCGCCTGGAAATATGGCCTCAGCTTCCGTGAAGCGATCAGCAAGCAGAGGGAGAGTTTCTCGATCATCGAATATCTGGACTCGGCGTCCAATAACCTCTTGCTTACGTAATACACAGGGAGCTGGATACGGCCATCTTCCCGGACGAGAGCGGCACTTACTGCGTGCTCAGTCACAGCTAGGTATAAGAACAACGCCTCTCCTTCGACCGGCTTGGACAGAATGGGGGCTCGGGTTAGATGTTCTTTGAGGTGTTGGAAGGCCGCTTCGCATTCGGGGGTCCACTCGAACTTCTTGTTCCCTCGCAGAACATTGAAGAAGGGGATACACTTGTCGGTGGCCTTGGATACGAAGCGACTGAGAGCAGCTATCCTTCCGGTGACGCTTTGGACATCCTTATGCTTCCGGGGGGAAGGCATATCTATGAACGCCTTTATTTTCTCAGGGTTGGCTTCCACGCCGCGGGAGCTGACAATAAAACCGAGGAACTTCCCAGACGAGACCCCGAAAGTACATTTCTTTGGATTTAGTTTCATCCCGTACTTTCGGATCACGGCGAAAGCTTCCTCAAGGTCGTTACTGTGGTCCCCGAAGGTCTTGGACTTTACCAACATGTCGTCCACGTACACCTCCATGTTCCTCCCCAGTTGGTCCTTGAACATTCTGTTTACCAGACGCTGGTAAGTCGCCCCAGCATTCTTCAAACCGAAAGGCATGACCACGTAACAGTAGACACCCTTATCCGTGAGGAAGCTGGTGTGTTCCTGGTCCGCGACATGCATCTTGATCTGGTTGTATCCGGAGTACGCATCCATGAAGGATAAGAGTTCGTACCCGGAAGTAGCGTCCACCATCTGATCGATTCGCGGGAGAGGGAAACAATCTTTCGGGCAGGCCTTGTTTAGGTCCGTGAAGTCAATGCACATTCTCCAGGACCCATCGGGTTTCGGGACCAGAACTGGGTTGGCCAACCACACGGGATAGTGCGACTCCTGGAGAAAGCCTATGGACATCAATTTGTCCACTTCAGCTTTGACGGCTTCGGCTCTCACTGGGTCCAGCGGCCTCCTCTTTTGGCGAATTGGAGTTGCAGCTGGGTCTATGTTGAGTGCGTGGCACGCAACATTGGGATTAATCCCCGTCATATCAGCGTGGCACCATGCCAGGATATCCTGATTATCCTTCACAGTGGCCACGATCTTATCTCGAACGGCCGACGGCAGGTTTTTTCCCACCTGAATGACCTTGGTGGGTTCTCCCGGATTGAGGATCACCTCTTCGACTTCCTCCATCGGCTCTATTGCTTTCTCGATTCCCACTCTTGGGTCGAGTTCGTCAAAGTATGCCTCCTGAGCATCCCTAGTTTCTGGCAATACTTCCGCCAAAGGAATGGCAGCAAACGTCTCTCGGACCGTGTAGACGGCTCGGACGGAGACGTTATAACAGCTCCGTGCACTTCTCTGGTCTCCTCGGAGGGTGCCAATACGCCCATCGTCGCAGGGAAACTTCAAGCATAAGTGACGTATCGAGGTTATGGCCCCACAATCGATCAGGACCGGTCGGCCTAAGATGGCATTATACGCCGTGGGGCAGTCGACCACCACGAATGTGCTATGCTTGAAGGCACAAGCGTCGCTTTCTCCTCTGAGGGTGACCGGAAGTTGAATTTTGCCTAATGGCATGAGTGCGTCCCCATTGAAACCTTGAAGCTGGATGGGGCATGGGGCCAGGTCCGTCTCGGTCAATCCGATCGCGTGGAAGGCCGCTTTGAAGAGGATGTTCACGGAGCTTCCGTCATCGATCAAGACCCGTGAGACCTTCTTATTGGCAATCTGGGCTTCCACCACGAGGGGATCGTTGTGGGGGAAGTGCACATGTCGAGCATCGTCCTCCGTGAAGGTGATGGGAAGATCCATCATTCGGGGACGTTGAGCAGGTGATTGGACCAAGGCGCACATCTCCTCGGCGTGCTCTAACTCCCTCAAGTACCTCTTCTGGGAATTGCGGGTGCTTCCGGCAAGGTGTGGTCCTCCGGAAATGGTGGCGACGTGTCCGTCAACGGGTGGCGGAGCAAGGCCGGGCGGATATGGGTTGCCTGGCCCTGGAGCCAACAAGGCAATGGGCGCCGGAGCAGGTGGAGGAGGAAGTGCTGGGAACTGAGACCCGGGAGCTTGGGGGTGACCGGCTCCAGGAGCGCTAGCGGCCCCCCTCTGTCCCGGTGAATATGCAGCTCCGTGAACTACCCCCTGTCCGGGATAGATTATGGGTATTCTCACCCACTGACCGAGGTGTCCCGCTCTTGCCAGGGACTCGATCTCATCCTTCAGCTGAAGGCACTCATTCGTGGTGTGCCCCACGTCTCCGTGGAACTCACACCTCTTATTGGAGTCTCGCGGACGCCTTCCTCCGTGAGACACTTTCGGGGGCTTCCTGTAGTTGACCATATTACAGGTCGCCCGATAGACATTCTCTCGCGAGTCTATCAAACTGGTATATTCCGTGAACTTGGGCTCATAATCCTTTCGGGGTTTCTTTGAATGGTCTCCCCGGTTGGAGTTTTTTCCGCTTCGCTTGCTCCGCGATTGGCTCAAACTTCGTTCCGGGGCTTCCGCTTGCGGCTGCGGCATGCTAGGAGCGATACTACATCCGGTTTGTACCGCTCCATACCCAGAGAAATGGGTTTGACCCGGCGTCTGAGCAGACGCGGAAGGCCCATACACACTCGGAGTGAATCGGGCTCCTGGAAGCGTGAGGACTGGTGCGGGAGCTTGCGAAGCAAAGCTCGGCGCAGTCACGGAAGGGGTTGGAGCCGGGGGAACTCCAAAGGCTTGCTGGTAGGCATCCTCAAGGTTGATGATTCCCTGAGCTTTTGACATGAATTCGGACAGGGTTTCTGCCCGTCTCCTTTGCATTTCCCCCCATAGCAGGGAGCCGACAGTAAGGCCCGATTGAAGGGCGATCAGCTTCATGTCATCGCTGACCTTGGTTTTTGCAGCAGCTTCCATCATTCTCTGAATGAAAGCTTTGAGGTTCTCAGTGGGTTGCTGTTTGATGTTGGTTAAGGAACCAACCTCCATGTCGTGGTCGCGGGCAGCAATAAACTGCCTCCTAAACGCGGACTGTAGCTCCTTCCAACTGTGGATTGATCCGGGAGCTAATCTTTTCCACCAGTCCTCCGCAGACTTGGTAAGGGTGAGTGAGAAGCACATGCATTTGGCGTCCTCACTGACGCGCGCCACTTGCATCATTTTATTGTATTTAGCTAGGTGGGTACGCGGGTCTGTCCTCCCATCATATAATTCTATGTGAGGCATTTTGAAGTTATCCGGGAGGGACGTTTCCGCGATCCTCCTAATACATGGTTCCGGGTCTTCCTCCTCAGAATCTGACAGGGCCCCACTTTGCTTCCGGACCAGCTTGGTCAAGGCAGCAATCTGTTCCTCGAGCCTCTTCGTATCACTTTCCGGGAGGTCACGTCCCCGGAGCTTGTCATTAATATGATTTCGGAGGTCACCTCCGCGAGGCCGGGATTTTTCCCCTTTGGCCTTCTCATACTTGGCCTCCAACCTTCTTCTTAGGTCCACCGTGGACCAGCTATCTTCGGAGTGCGAGTTCGCAGCCCGACCGTCCTGATTGACGGAATCACTGGGGCGGTTGTTCCTTCCCCTAGGCCTGGGTGCCTTAGCACCGGGCCCTTTAGGCACAGAGTGCCCCCTTGGGGCTGAAGGGCGTCTGGGCTTAGGAGCGCCAGAGACCTTCTGCGCGCGGGGGGGGCAGTCGGCCTGGTGATTCACGCCTTTAGGAGGTGCAGGGGCGTCAGCGCGCACAGGCTCTCCAACTTTTTCTTTGCCCTTGTTAGGGGCGGCTTTGGATGGTCCAGCAGCGGCTGGATCCGGCATGGGGGCATCAGCACCACCCCGAACAGAGGTATCCTCGTCCGAGTCGCCTAGATCTCCGAACTTACTTTGGAGGCGTTCCATCATGCGTTGCATTATTTCGGAGACGCGCTCCTGCTCAGCAAGCTTGGCCTTAGTGGCCACCAGTTCTTCGGCTACTTGGACCAGTTCTGGGTCCTTCTCATAGTAGCAGCCGTCCTTGTAATAACCGTCTTGGACATACTCTTCTTCGTCTTCTAAGTATGTTGTATCTTCGGTACTGACCTGATCCTGGCGGGATGTCGGGTCTTCACCTCGGTAGTCTAAGGGTTCGCTCTGCACCACATCTTCCATCACGGTATCGGGGTTGACCGTAGCATTTTTGTCAACAGCGGATTTTCGCGTAGTCACCATCTCTTTAGTACGAAGTGAATACAAAAAACGTACACAGAAAAAGAGCTGACTAACAACTTCCTACAGCTCTCAATGAAAGCACCAAAATGTTTACCGAGTTTTTCGGAAACGAATAACTAACAGAATAATAAAAAGATAAGAACTGTAGAAATACTGAAATGTAACTAAACAAACAGTGTTTTTACGTGGTTCAGGCGTTAACAAGCCCTAGTCCACGAGTCGATGTTATTATACTTGGAAAAGATTACAGTAAGATGGCTGGTGCATAAGAACTTCACACACTCACAATGTTTCTCTCGGGTTCTCTTGAAGAAGATGAAGCTAGAGAGATTTTGGTAGAGTCTCTTGCTATCTGATCTCTCCCTCCTCCTTCTTGTAAAAGGAAGGAGTCTTTATAGCTAGGGTTTCGGATTAGGGTTTTTCTCTACGTACATGAGTCTTAATTACACCAGCCATAAATAGGGGATACAATTACTGTAGTAGCATGGCTACCAGACTCTATGTGGGTATATTTACGTGAAAGTATGGGGAACACACAAAGTCAGCCGTCTTTTCCAAGTTGTCAGCGGAACAGTAGGCGAAAAGGTACCCTTAGGCGTGCTGGGATGTGTGCGGCTTTGACCTGACGGGCGTGTCAGGCGGGATCCTGTGTCAGACGGATATCATTCCAAATATGCCTTCTCCCGGACTCGACCGTTCGGTTTTGTTCTGTGCGGGGCACGGAACTGTTTCCGCGGAGACCACTCGAAGAGCCTCTCCTGGAAGGGGCCTCCCCGAGGGGTATCCTTCGGGAGTCCGGGAGAGTTGACGAGTTTCCGTGTTGTGCTTGTTTGGAAGAGTAATCCGGATACTAGACAGGAGAGGCGAAGCCTTTCTGTCCATCCGCAAGCTCTGGTCACCCTCCGTGAAAGACATCGATAATTCTGCTTCCCCGAGGTCATCAATCTAAACGCTATCCGGAAATCTGGATAACAATATACACAATAAAAACTACCAGCCTATCACACGGTAATTTTATGATTTCCTAGCTGTCCATAGAAATAAACAAGCCATTATTTCTAAAAATCTTCATGGTATCAGAGAAGGCTAATCGTTATTTTTTTTCTCCACCCTAATTGCTTCTCTGCCCTAATCGCATCTTCCCAAAATTTTTTTGTTCATCTTTTCACGTATCACTTTCACCATGGCTGAAAAAGAAAGCCTACCTCAGATGCATCCTCCACTCTCTCTAATCCTCATGCCTCAATTGGCTCTTCATCTCACAGTAATGAAGTTGTTTTACTGGTCACTAGTCACAAAGTCAATGGCCATAATTATCTTCAATGGTCACAGTCTGTTATGATGTACATCGACAGAAAAGGGAAGGAATATCTCACAGGGGAGATCAAGACACCAAAATCAGATGATCTAATGTATAAATCATGGAAGGCAGATAATCACATGATTAAGTCATGGCTGATCAGTTCTATGAATAATGATATAGGAGAAAATTTTCTTCTATACTCAACAGCCAAGGAACTTTGGGACACATTCAAAGAATCCTATTCTAGTTATGAAAATACCTCAGAATTATTTGAGATGAAGCTGCTCTTTATGACCTCCGCCGAGAGGATACCTCTGTCACAGTATTTCAACACTTACTCGTTATTGGCAACAATTGGACTTATTTGAAACCTATTCTTGGAAGTGTACCAATGACACCACTCTATACCGGAGTATTGTGGAGAAAAGGAGAACTTGCAAGTCTCTTCATGGCCTCAATAAGGAACTTGATGCAGTCAAGAGTAGGATCATGAGCACCAAGCCTCTTCCTCAAGTCAAAGAAGCATTCTCAGAGGTTCGACAAGAAGAAAGTAGAAAGAAGGTCATGATGGGTGCTTCCTCTCTTCCATCCTCTCAAGAATCATCTGCTCTTGCTGCCCGAGGACAGCAGAAGGGACAACCATGGTGTGAGCACTGTCATAAGCCTAGGCATTATCAAGAAACATGCTGGAAAATCCATGGAAAACCTACTGATTGGAAACCAAAATCATGGAAAGACAGAAATTCACGGGAATGTCACTGCTGCCACTGCAAATACTGCTACTGGACGAAAAGGGGACACATCTGATCCATCATCATTCACTAAAGCACAGTTAGAGGCACTTCAGAAACTCCTAAGTCAGTCTGCACAACCAAACACCACATCTGGTACAGGTCTATTGGCCTTAAAAGGTAACCATTCAGCAGCTTTGGTTGTTAATAAAAGACCTACTAACCCATGGATTCTTGATTCTGGAGCATCAGATCATATGAGAAGCAAACATTTTTTCTGAGTTTCACGCAAGTCCAGAACATCATACAGTAAAAATTACAAATGGCACATCCTCTAAAGTTGTGGGTTTGGGTTTAGTAAAAATAAATCCAAACCTAACTCTCACTTCTGTTCTTTATGTGCCTAAATTGGATTGTAATTTACTGTCTATTAGTAAATTTACACGTGACCTCAATTATGTGACTAAGTTTTATTCAAATCTGTGTGTGTTTCAAGAATTGGATTCAGGGAAGATGATTGGCAGTACTAAGATGTGTTCTAGGTTCTATATTCTACAAGATGACTCTTTCGGTTGGGACAGCAAAGAAATTTAGTTTTTTTTTTAAATAATCAGTCTATTTCAAATAAAGAGGGTGACATTATGTTATGGCACTATTGTCCTGGTCATCCAAATTTTTTGTATTTGTCAAAAATGTATCCTTCTTTATTTAGCAATTAAAATCCAGACTCATTTTGCTGTGAAATCTATCAATTTGCGAAACACACTCGAAATACTTATTCTAGCATACCATATAAATCTTCCAAACCTTTTTTATTGATTCATAGTGATGTGTGGGGTCATTCACGTGTAAACACTATAACTGGACAAAAATGATTTGTATCTTTTATCGATGATCATTCTAGATTAACTTGGGAATTTCTCATGAAAACAAAACCAGAAGTGGGCGAAATTTTAAAAAATTTCATTCCATGATGCAAACTCAATTTCACACAAAGATTCATATCCTCAAAACCGATATTGCAAAAGAATTCTTTAACTCTATTCTCAGCCCTTATCTCAGTCAACAAGGTATCCTACACTTAAGTTCTTGTGTAGATACTCCTCAACAAAATGGAGTTGCTGAAAGAAAAAATCAACACCTCTTAAAAGTTGCTCGGTCTTTCATGTTTTCTACTCAGGTTCCTAAATGTTTCTGGGGTGAAGTTGTTCTTACAGCTACCTACCTTATCAACCGAATGCCTTCTCGGGTCCTCAACTTCCGAACTCCTTGTCAAATTGTCGAGCAATCATTCCCTCATACAAGGTTCATTAGTCTTCTTGATCCTAAAGTCTTTGGCTTCACTGCCTTCGTGCACCTTCATTCTCAAAATCAAAGTTAGATCCCAAATCTATTAAGTGTATTTTTATTGGTTATTCATCTCATCAAAAGGGTTATAAATGTTATTCTCCCATAACTCGAAAAATGTATAATTTTATGGATGTCACCTTCTTTGAAAATCATGCTTACTACAAATCATAGATTCAAGGGGAGAATACAAGAGAATCACATCTTTGGGACATTAATCCGAGTATCAATACTCAATCTCTTAATATTCACCCAAGTCCATCCCCTAGTGTTAATCCAAGTATCCATACTCAATCTCCTAGTGTTCATCACGAGGATCCTTCCACCTCTTCTCAAGTCATAGAAAAATCATCTAGTCCTTCATCTATGACCCAGTCTCCTCATCAAGTTTAAGAAAACAAAGAACAAGAAATTCATGTCTACACAAGAAGGAAACAATCTGGTAACAATATAGAGCACACAACAAATCTGGAGCACCACCATGAATCTGAACTAGATCCTCTCTCCAAAAACTCATTTAAGTTTAAGTAATTCTAATTATGATAATATTGCTCAGATAAATGATGATTTAGATCTACCTATTGCTTTGAGAAAGAGAGTTTGTGCATGTACAGAACATCCTATTGGCAACTTTGTGTCCTATAAACTGTTGTCACCATCCTATCAAGCTTTTGTCTCTGCTATTGATAACATACAAATTCCCCACACCATTCAAGAGGCATTGGTCGATTCTTGATGGACAGAGGCTGTAGAAAATGAGATTAATGCCTTGGTGAAAAATAGTACTTGGACAATCACAAATCTACCACCTGGGAAGAGATCTGTGGGTTGCAAATGGGTCTTTACCGTTAAACACAAAACTGATGGTAGCATTGAGAGGTTTAAAGCTCGCCTTGTCGCTAAAGGCTTCACTCAGTCCTACGGAATTGATTATCAAGAAACATTTTCTCCCGTTGCTAAACTAAATACAATAGGCGTATTTTTATCTCTTGCTGCAAATAATGACTAGCCTCTACACCAACTTGATGTGAAAAATGCATTCCTGAACGGTGATCTTGAAGAAGTTTATATGGACATCCCACCAGGATTCGAGAACTCTTCAAACAAAGATAAGGTTTGTAAACTCAAAAAATCTCTATATGGTCTTAAACAGTCTCCACGAGCATGGTTCGGTAGATTCACTAATCAATCATTCAGAATGGTTACACTCAATGTCAAACCGATCATACTTTATTCATCAAATTCTCATCAGATAAAAGGATATATATCCTAATTGTTTATGTGAATGACATAATACTGACGGGTGATTATACGGAGGTGGAAAGATTGAAAGACTTCTTATTTAAGGAATTCGAGATTAAAGATCTTGGAAATCTTAGATATTTTCTTGGCATGGAAATTGCTCAATCAAAACTTGGCATCTTTGTCTCACAACGTAAGTATGTTCTAGACTTACTAAAAGAAACAGGAATGCTAGGATCCAAACCGGCCTCAACTCTGATGGATTCCTACAAGAAAGTTGGTTCAGAAATAGACAGTACACCAGTGGATATGGGGAGATATCAAAGGCTAGTTGGACGCTTGATCTACCTATCTCATACAAGACCTGACATTGGTTTCTTGGTTAGTGTTGACAGTCAGTACATGAACAATCCTACTTAAGAACACATGGAAGTTGTTACTAGAATCCTAAGGTACCTCAAGATGAAGCCTGGGAAAGGTCTTCTATTCAAGAAAAGTGATAGTACAGAAATCAAAGTCTATACTAATGGAGACTGGGCAGGAGATGTAACTGATAGAATGAGTACTTCAGGATATTGTTCTTATGATTGGGGTAATCTCGTAACATGGAGAAGTAAGAAACAATCCGTGGTTTCTAAAAGTTAAGTTGAAGCAGAACTTAGAGCTCTAGCTCTTAGAGTTTGTGAAGGGATTTGGCTGAAAAGATTATTAGTTGAACTAAGACTCTTTACAAAAGGGTCTATAAAAATGTTTTGTGACAACCAGGCTGCTATTAGCATCGCTAAAAATCCTGTTCATCATGACAGGACAAAACATATTGAGATAAATCGACACTTCATCACTGAGAAGATTGAAAGTGCCACAATTCAAACTATCTATACTCCATCAAAACTTCAGACAACAGATATTCTCACCAAAGCCCTTCCCAAGACTACTTTTGATGACTTAATGTACAAACTGGGAATGTTTGATATACATAGCCCAGCTTGAGGGAGAGTGTAGAATTATGTAAATATTTTATGTATTTAATTCGGTATCATCCATTAGGGAAACCGAATTATTAGAGTATTTTTTTTATTTCCCTATTTGTTTTATATCACTGATTTTTAGGATATTAGTTGTAAAAAGTGATTGCACAAATTTTTGTAATTAGCCTATTAATAGGCAAATACTTCAGAGAAATAAACAAACAATTATTTCTAAAAATCCTCAGAGGTTGTTACAGAACCTGAGTTCCAAGACGCTTGTTCAAGGCTTCATTCCACATGTTGGCAGCATATGCAGGCTGCATTTGGTTCCAAACTGTCATAACAGATGCAACCTACGGTACAGCAGATTGAAAAATTAAGACTTACTAATCAAGAATTTCAAAACATTGAATCATGAACTTGCAAACAAGAGAGGGAGAGAAGAACAAATTAAAGACCGCAGGATCCGGTGTTGGTGGTTTATATGTTTGGGTGAGACAATAACAAATCAACAAATAAGTTCATACCCTATCTTATTTTATCAGGTAAACCACATGGAATTCTGGGGAAATAACCAGGTCTAACTAACTCAAAGAGATATTTTTTATTAAAGTTAAAGTTCATATGCCTAATAGAATAGAAACTTTAATGGCAGCATATAGTTTCAAAAGATCATATTAGTCAATAGCTACTTATAGTACACCTAAAGAAAAGGACACGTCATAAAACATACAAATGCCATAAACAATTAGCCTTCAAACATTAGGGGAACCAAAACTTAGAAATAATAAAACTAATAGTGTTGCTATATGGTACCTTAGGGTGCTCAACACCACATGATGCTGCGTACAGTGATTGGTGCAATTTACTATCAAATTTAAAATAGAATATGTGGGACTCGATATTAAATTGCATCAATCACCACATTACATCAAGCAGTGTTGGGCACCATATGGTGTCCCATATCAATATTCAACTAATATACTTTTAAGTTAGACTTGCATTGACAAGGCTAAAACACAACACATTTGCACTCAATAAAAATCAAAATCCAATGATAATTCTTAAAGGTAGATGATTTACCAGATGGGCATCCAAGGGAGGTGGATAGTTTCCTTCTATGGTGTCTATCCAGCTAAATATCATATTATGATATCCATATGGTTTTCCATCCATGCTCCTTGCATATTCCCAAGCAGCTGTCTCATTAAACTTTGCACGAATATCAGGATGCAAGGGAAGCAACGCAATATGAGGATTGGAATCATCCTTGTTCAGCTCAAAATCCCACCACTCATCCCATGCTAACACAGCAATTATATCTTCTCCCTACAAAAGGAATACCAAAATTCATCTTTGCAGTAAGCACAAGCCACTCATAAATTAACATATAGTTTAACCCCCCAACACTCCTTCCTTCCACTCTTTAAAGTATTGAATTTCCACCTCTTTCCAAGGAAAGAAAACTGAATGCAAATGCAAATAATGCCAAGAAGAAGGTTAACTTTTTTGTTTGTACCCAAAAAAAAAAAAAATCCTCGAAATACCCTCTCTTTTTTTTTTATTAGACAAAAGTTATATTAATAAAAGATAATTGGAAAATCCATCTAATACTATGAAGTTAATAACTTCTTGTGTACTACATCTATTTTAGCTACTATTATATGTCTACAGTCTACCTGTTCATTTTCATGTCCTGATTCACCAACCCAGAGCTTCCCTTCAGAATCTCTCAAGCAAACAGCTGTATGACCAGCATAAGCTCCCGTAACCCACTTCTCTAAAGACTCAAAACCACCCCACCGCCCACGGATCTTTGATATCGCAAGGAAATCTCCAGAGTGAATATCATCAACAGTAATGTTTGTCACCCATGGCTGAGGACGTTGTTCGAAAGTAGCCCCCATGTGCTTCTTGAGAAATGCAAGATTGGAGTTCTCACCCCATCCAGTATTTGTAAATAAAGGAAATACCTCCCAAAGCGCTTGGAGGGTTCCCAGCATCCCTGCTTGCATGAGAAAAATTGAAACTCCCTTTCGTTTAACCTGATGTACAGAGCAAGGGTCATGTTGCAACAAATACACTTACTTCTAGACGCTTAAACAATTAGCAAGTTCTGAATTAGCAAAACTAGAAACTTACATATTCAAACTCAGCTTTCCCTTCCCATGCTTCAAACTCAAGTGTATGTTCTCGAGATAGGAAGTAGTAATCCCAAGTGACACGATATGGAGTTGCAAAGACATATATATCCATGCATGTCCAACTATGAGCTTTGCTCATCTGCACTAGAAAAATGGTAAATTAAATACTACTCTCTTTGATAGGATAGAACAAAGTAAATATTGAAGTCATGGAAATCAAAAGCTTGAAAATGATAAAAAAAATTATTCTTTATTCAATAATACAGTAAAACTCTTATTTCCCCTAACAACATCACTTGCATATGCTAATGAGTTAAGTGTTATAAGTAGTTGCATAACTTGTTAAGTATTCCCAAATAGTCCTCGAGAGATGAATTATGAATATAAAAATTCATATATCTTCTAGTCCAAACCTTTAAATCAGACTTGGGAAAACCACGACCATAGACGTTGTACAATAGAACTGCTTTAACAAAATTCACAAATTAAATTGAAAAGAAGACAAACACTAAAAGCTGGCACGTATCAAATATGACAAACCTTGAAACACCCCCCATCAATCAAAAAATAACAAGAAGAAAAAATCAAATCTCAGCTATTGAGTTCAGGGAAGAAAAAAATTCCAGAAATACTCCAAATTAGGAGAAAAAAAGAGGACTGGAATAGAAGTAACAGATACAAATGAAACTAGCTATTTTCTCACACTACCAAATACCAAACCCACCAAACAAAATCAAACTCACCAAAACTTGGATTAAGCAATAAGCTTCTTCATTTAGACAGCAAATAAGAAATGCCCACTGCTCCATACTTAAATAAAAAGTACGAGAACAGCCCAAATTTAAAATTGACATTCAAACCTTGATATGAAGCGTTCCGCCCCCAAATTCAGAGCCACTCTTGTTATGAAACTCTACCCATGCGCTATTCTCGTAAAAGCAAGCTCCTTTCCACTCGAGGGTGTCGTTGGAGGAGAAGGCTGAGACTGAAGCTGCGCCAACGAAAGTGGGCAAAAGGTCGACGGCGCTGTGGAGAGAGTTGAGAATAGGCCATGAGAGTTGCCTTGGCAAGAGAGGAAGCACATCTCTGGGATGAAACGGAAGATTCGCTGCGCCACCGAGCGAGGAAGATGATGACAACAAAGTGCTGAGGAGGAGGGTGATGAGAATGGATTCGAAGTGTAAAGAGGAAGAGGAAGCCATTATAGGTTTGTTGGTTTGTTCGTACGCCCAAAGGGAAAGGACTTATTTGTCTCTCCGAAATCCAAATCGTTATTTCGACAAAAACCAAACTTTAAACTTGTTTCTTGCGCTTTTGCGTTGCACATCAGATATTTTTATTGCTTTTTATATTTTTCATTTAAAATAGTTAGATTAGATATTTCTCAAGGAGTGTATTGATAAGTTTTACTTTTTTTTGTCGCAAAAAGGTAATCTTCTTTTAAACATGAAAAAGAAAATTCCCCTAAAAAATGTTTATTTATTTAGTTTTTTTTTTTAATTTTGACGTTTTTGACATGAATGAAACAAAATCAGTAATCACGCGTGGTGATTAGAATATAATTTGGAATAATCAACCAGTTTATGTTCTCGTTAGATTTTTAGTTGAGTAATAGACTCCAATCTTTGGCTCACTATTATAAATCTGCTTTTCAAAATTAAACGGGGCTTATATGTTATTCGACCATGTGTTTTTTCTCTATTATTTATTTGGACTTTATGTTTTGTAAAATAGTTAAAATAGAACTCTCAATTTAATTTTGGTCAATGTTTTCTCAACTAAAATCACAAATAATTTATCAAACTAATAATTCATAACAAAAATAAAATCATTCTGCTTGAAAACTGTATTGTTATATTTAATTTTTTCTATATCAAAAGGGAAATTTTACTTTTTATACATACTAATATGTACAATTACAAAAAAATATTAGCATTATTAACTTTTTCAAATTGATGTTAAACTTTTCCCTCATACCCAAAATACCCTTCTCATTTTTCCAAACCCAAAAAATTCAACCTCAGCCTTCTCTCTCTATCCACTCTCGGTTTCTCTCTCCCAGTCTCACAAAAATCCCCCAAAAACCATCGACCCCTCCGTCGAGCCCCCATCTCCGTCGAGCTCGCAAAAACCGTCGAGTTTTCGAGCCCCCACCTTCTCCGTCGAACCCCCACCTTCTTCCATTTCTCCGTCGATCTCGAGACCCACAGCAAACTCCCATTTTTTTGCCAAACCCGAGACCCACAGAGCATATTCCCTTCAAAGTTTCAAAAACAAAGGTAAAATCTTGAACCCAAGTCCATATTTGCTTTATATTGTTGTTGAATCTGTGATTTGTGGAATGGGTTGTCCGATTTTGTGGGAAATTTTTTCTGGGTTTAAACCAGTGGCTCGATAGGTTCGATTATGGTTCGATAGTAGGCTCAATAGGGTAGTTTGAACAGTCCGATGGTGGATCGATAGGAGCTCGATAGATCTATGGCAATATATGAAACTAACTCGATAGGCTCGATTATGGTTCGATAGTAGGCTCGATAGGGCAGTTTGAACGGTTCGATGGTGGATCGATAGGAGCTCGATGGATATGTGGTATTATATTACAAGGGCTCGATAGGCTCGATAATGGTTCGATATTAGACCAGACTGTAAGTCGATGGTTATTTATGTAGACAGATTTTGCTTAGCTCGATAGGCTCGACACTGGCTCGATAGGCTCGATAGATTTAGGTTGTTGATATTGCTCAATGGAACTCGATAGTTTCTCGATAGGGTATGTTGCAGCTCGATTATAGCTCGATAGGGTATGTTGCAGCTCGATTATAGCTCGATAGAGCTCGATGACAACTTATTTCAGTGATTTTATGAAAAAAAAAATTATTCTGTTTTCTTACCAATTTTTTGTCATGTGTTGTTACAGATGCCTAAGTTGCTTGTTCCGTTCAGTGATCACATTCCTGGTCAAGTGACATATCGGGGTAGTAGTACTTTAAATCACATTAAGACTAGGTTTTTGGAGCTCGGGCTGCTTGAAAGGGCTAAGGAATCCCCTTTCAAGCAGTTCTTTTTGGCTTCGGAGTTTAATTTCTCCGGAGTCTTGGTGCATCAACTATTGCTGAGGAAAATCGCCAGCAACAACGAAGATGAGGTGCATTTTTTCTTGGGGTCGAAGTCTTGTAGATTCGGCATGGGAGAGTTTGCCCTGGTGACGGGGTTGGATTTCAGTACCTTCCCGTCACCAGAAGAGTTGGAAGGGCGTAATCTCAGCGACCGGTTGATAAAGGAGTATTTCAACGATGCTGAGAAAGTAAAGCTGTCACAGGTGGACCATGCTTTCAAGACTTGTACGGTTGTGGAAGATGTGTACAAGCTTGGTCTATGTCTGTTTGTTGAGGGGGTTCTGAATGCCATTGAGAGCAAGTTGCACATTTGGCGAGATATTCTAAAAATTGTTGAGAATGTAGAGTACTTCTTCAGCTATCCATGGGGGAAGTACTCTTATAGGAGGCTATTGCATTCTTGTAAGAAGGACATGGTGAAGCAAAAGGCCAACTATGATGCCAAGAAGGATGCCAAGGTGCAGCAAGAGTCCAAGTACAGTATGTATGGTTATGCCCCGGCCTTATAGTACTGGGCATATGAGGCTATCCAACAGCTTGTGGTGGAGCTTGTTGTGAGCTCGGGAAACATGTTCCCGAGGATGCTTAGTTGGTCACATCGGAGGAACAAGGATTTCACCAAGTCCGTCATCGCACCGATATTATTGAAGAAGAATGTAAGTTATTTTTTTTTTATCTATATGCTTATCTTTTATCATTATTTGAGTTAACCAAATGTTTTATGTTGTTTGCAGTTAATTGTTCTTCCGATGTTGAAGCCTCGGCCAGGAGAAAAAGACTATTACTTATCTTTGACTGAGGGAGATCTTCCCCTTTATCCTGGGCTTGGCCAGGATCCCTAGGAGACTGGTGAGGAGGAGGATGCGACTTTTGAGAAAATCGCAGAGATAGTTTCTCAAGCAACCGAGGCAGCCAAGATATTTGTTGATGCTGGCCCGGGGGAGGAGGTTGCAGGTCCCACCCCTCCTATTGCCCCAGCCTTAGCCCCAGCCTCAACCTTTGCCCCAACATCAGCCCCATCCTCAGCGAGAACCCCAACACCAACCCCAACACTAGCCTCAGCCTCAGCCTCAGCCCCTGAGCTCGCCGACTTGATTGAGCGGTTGGATAGAGTCGAGGGTCGACAGGAGACCCTCCTGAAGAACCAGTCAGTGATCTTGGACGTAGTCAGTCAGATCCTGACATTTATTAAGGAGAAACCGAGGGGCTCCAATGAAGATTCAGACTCAGAGTCATTGGATATTCCGCTAGACTATGTTGATGATCCAACGACGCCTCCTACCATCATTGTGATACCTGATGCTGAGACTCCGGGAGTCGTTATTGTCAACCCTGAGGATGTTGCTGGGGTTCAGTTTTAGAGGGCTAGACGCCAAAGACGCAAGCCAGATTGGTTTGAGGACTATACCGATCCCACGAGAAAAAGACCTCGCACTGATGCAGCTGCACCAGCAGAGGAGGCTACATAAGAGGCTACACATGTGCTAGACCCTCTCAAGAAGCCAGATCCCAAACAATATAGGACAATGTGCAAGTGGCTACTTGGAGACATGCCCAACAAGACCCCGCGGGATGTAAAGACTAGGAGTCACGGTCCAGTGTGGTTTCTGACGTTGAAGACACCTTAGTCGTGGCTCAATGATGGGGTAAGCCATTTATACCTAATTATGGACTATTTTCAATTTTACATGTTTTGTTTTTACTGACTCGATATGAGCTCGATGATAGCTCGATATGAGTTTGATAGGAGTTTACAGGATCGATGTGAGCTCGATGGAGCTCGATATGAGTTCGATAGGGATGTTAAAATAGGGTTGTTCTTTACTGTTTCAGATTGGCTCGATGTGAGCTCGATAGTAGTTTGATAGGGATTAGGGTTGTTCTTTACTATTTCAGACTGGCTCGATGTGAGCTCGATGGAGCTCGATTAGAGTTCGATAGGGATGTTAAAATAGGGTTGTTCTTTACTGTTTCAGACTGGCTCGATGTGAGCTCGATGGAGCTCGATAGTAGTTCGATAGGGATGTTAAAATAGGGTTGTTCTTTACTGTTTCAGACTGGCTCAACGTGAGCTCGATAGTAGTTCGATAGGAGTTCGATATGGATTAGGGTTGTTCTTTACTGTTTCAGACTGGCTCGACGTGAGCTCGATAGTAGTTCGATAGGAGTTCGATATGGATTAGGACTGTTCTTTACTGTTTCAGACTGGCTCGATGTGAGCTCGATGGAGCTTGATAGGAGTTCGATAGGGATGTTAAAATAGGGTTGTTCTTTACTGTTTCAGACTGGCTCGACGTGAGCTCGATAGTAGTTCGATATGAGCTCGATGGAGCTCGACAGCAGCAATTTATGATGGTCTTTGCTAATTTTTTTATCGTACTCTTTTTGCAGCATATTGATGCGGCAGAACACATGCTTCGTATGCGTCGCAAGTATTTTCCCAATATATATCGACAGAATGCAGTTGTGATGAACAGTTATTTCTCACAAGTGATACCTGCCCGATATGATCAGTACCATAAAACAGCCGACAAAACAAAGTATTCTTGGGATGCTGACATTATGTCCATGTTGACCGGCATCGAGCAGCAGTTTCTGGCATCTTGGGGAGGAGTTGAGGATGTATATTGGTGCCAGAACTATGGATAACAACATTGGTTTGCCATTGAGGCTTCCATTTCTAGTTGGACTCTGACTGTTTACGATTCGGACAACTCGGTGATTAGTGACGCAAAGCTTGAGGATATTATGAGTCCATGGTGCTTTATGCTTCCTTCTCTGTTAATGCAGAGTAAACTGTTTACTGATAGCTTAATGTTGAAGATTCCATCAGCAGGAAAGAGGCCGCATCAGTTCACATGGCGTCGCAAACAAAAACAAGAGCTCCCTCAGTCAAAGAGAAGGTAACAAACATCGTCTTCATACTAATTTTGTTTCTAACTAAATTTATAGTAATGTGCACTTAATATTTACTTTTTTTTTACAGTGGGGATTGTGGTGTGTATGCTGTCAAGTATATTGAGCATCTAATGGTCGGTCTTCCATTGGAAACTATCTGCGATGAAAATATGGAGGTGTTCAGGAACAAGTGGACCATAGACTTGTGGTATCAAAATTTGTTACCTTGATGATTGTATATATACAGGGTCTTTACATGTACAGTTTGTTGTTCACGTTTTTTTATAACTTTCATGGGCTGTTATCGAGCTAATATCAAGCTATATCGAATTGTTATTCAATATATGAAAAATTTGTTACCTTCATGATAATCTTGTATACGGGGTCTTTACATGTACAGTTTCGAACTGTTATCATTTTTTTATAACTTTCATGGGCAGTTATCGAGCTAATATCAAGCAATATCATTTTCATATCGAACCATTAACATAACTTTTAAGAAAAATCAAATAAAAAGAGTTTATTAATACAACAAGTTCAAATGGGAAAAAAGAGTTTAAAGCCTAGCTTTGCATGTAGCCCTGTTGTGGCCAAGACCACCACACATGCTACACTTGCGCTCTTTGCGAATGATTTCTCCATTCGATGGAGTGCGGTTTGTCTTCCTTCTTCCCACCTTATTCTTCTTCGGTCAACCAACTGGTTGTTTTTCAACAGGAACCCCAACTTGCATTTTCTCTATGTTCTCGGGAACTTCCCAATCATCCTCGTTGCCAGTTGGGTGAATTGTTTCTTTGTAAGACTCCCTCCACATCTCAGTAGTGTAATATGGTGAACACAGTGAGTAAATGTTGACACTGCGCAACATGGCCGCAGCCACACCACGAACACAAGGGTAACCCATTATTTGAAACTAACCACAAGAGCATGATTTGGTCATTAAATTCACCTCACCATCACCTTCTGGGTCTACCACATGAAATTCAAACTGTCCAAGAGGATGGACTTTCAAGTACCTTGCATCATCCGCAATGCCTGAGACATCTTTCTCATATATTGTTGCTAATTTGGATGTCCACTTCTCTACCTCCTCACGACGCGCGACAAACCATGACTGAATTGTGAAACAAATGAATTCCACAAAAGTAGTGACTGGGAAGGTTCTTGTGTCTTTGGTTTTGTTGTTGAAACTTTCCACGTAGTTGCTTGTCATTACATTGTATCGATTCCCAAGAAAGTACGCACGAGTCCACTTATCGAACCCAATACCCTCGAGATATTGAGCTATGGTAGGATCCATTTACTTTATATTGTTGAAGAACCCGTGAAATTTTGACTTCCGAAATGCATATGCCACATTCCACATTTCCTTGTGACAGTGATCGGTCTTGAACTTAGCGATTACATTCATACTTATGTGATGGTAGCATGCGCCATGGTAGGCATCAGGAAAGACCAACTCAAGAGCATGAATAATGCTAGCATGCCTGTCTGATACAAAAGACAGATTATCAACAACTCCAATGGCTTCCTTCAATTTCATCATGAAATACTTCCAAGAAGCATGATTCTCACTGTCAACAATCGCGAATGCAATTGGATAAATGTGGTTATTCGCATCCAATGCGACAGCACACAACATGTGACCACCGTACCTTGACTTCAAGAAAGTGCCGTCCACACATATAATAGGACGACATGATGTAAATCCCCTTCTACAAACTCCGAGTGAGAAGAAACAGTAAAGAAAGCGACCGTCATCTGTGACAAAATCAGTAATTGTATCTGGATTCTTTTGCTGCAGCATATACAGGTAAGAAGGTAACTTGGAGTACGATTCTTCAGGTGTCCCCCTGACATAACCGAGTGCCTTCTCTCTGCATCTCCAAGCCTTCATATAACTCATATCGATCCCAAAATTATTCTTCATGTCCTCCTTTATGATGTTTGGTGGATAGTTAATGCCATCAGTAGCATATTTGTTCTTGATAAGGTGCCCAATGACAGAAGGTGCTGCTTGATGGTGGTCTTTTTGTCGCAATTCTAGTGAGCAAGTATGTACACTATTATAAACAGTGATCTCAAACATCTCCGATCACGCTACTTTTTTCCCTCTTATTTTCCAACCACAATCAGGATCCTTGCAGGTGATATACAACACATCAGTACCATACTTCTTAACCATAAACTCAAAATTATTCTTCATTGCAAAGAGAGCCGCTTTGGTTTTCAATTCCATCTTGTTCTCAAATGTCTTCCCAAGATGTAATTCCCCCAACGCTACACCGGATGAGGGTGATTCAGAACGACTACAAGCTATGATATCTTCTTTTGTAAACATGGGAGCACTCCATTTTCTGTGATCTTCTGTTGAACATATTGAAATGTTCCCTGTATAGTTATATTCTGTTCCACCAGGACGACTAGAGCTGGTGCCAGGTGTTCGACGCCCTTGACTTGGTGGGTTCGTCCGTGCAATATGACGTATTGGTTGTTCTTGTGCTTCTTCTACTTGCAAATGTTCAGCTAATAGATCATCATCCACTGGATTGTCTCCTAAGTCCTCATTGTGTTCAGCTACCGGATCGTCATTCACATAGGGGTTGTACTCATACTGGTTGTCCCTCAGGTCACCAATAGGAAATCCTAAAGTACTGGCTACTCCCTCAGGTCCGGGAGTGGAATATGGGTCTGCAATGACAATCTTTTTAACAGGAGTGACACACAAGGCCAACCTTTCTTTAGATGTTACTCCTAAGAATGCACGGACACCAAGATCACTTTCAACATGAACGGGTGTAAATGGTTGGTCGCCGCAAGTGTAAGGAACCTCCAATTTCAACACATACATCTGTTTATCAACTTTAAGTTCCTTGTGCAATATGTCAAGAAGTTACAAGTGCGTTACAGTATCCTCCATCGGTATCACCATGGATTGAGGGTCCTTGAAAATCCACTTATTCCCTTGTAATTCCCAAACACCATTGTAGGATACAAAAACGTACACAATAGAGCCTGTGTTGGAAAAAAAAAAACATTAACATTGTCAGGAAAACTGTCATTTTTTTAGAAATACATTAAAAAAGAACATTATCAAGCTTTATGGAGCTAACATCGAGCTTTATCGAGTTCGCATCGAGCTCTTATCGAGTTAGCATCGAGCTACCATTTCTCAAAACCGAACATAAAACCTAACCAAACCCTCCATCAAACCGCATCGAGCTCTTATCGAGTTAGCATCGAGCTACCATTTCTCAAAACTGAACATAAAACCTAACCAAACCCTCCATTGAACCCTATCGAGCTCATATCGAGCACATATTAAGAAAACCTAAACCTATCGAGCTCAAATATTGTAGGGTCCAATCGAACCCTTATCGAGTTTCCATCGAGTACAATCGAGCACTAAAACCCAAACATATCGAGCTATAATCGAGCTCACATCGAGCTATATCGAGCTCTTACAAGACCTTCTTCTACATACCATCGAGCTCATATCGAACCGTTATCGAGCTGCTATCGAGCAAAAAAGTTGCAGAAAAACACAGATCGTGGAATCTCTAAAAAAATCTCGAAAAATACACCAATATAGGCTCAGATCTGTTCAAAATAGCCAAAAAATGTAAACAAATAATACCCAACATATAAAATGTAAAATCTTATTACCCATGGTTTTTCTCCTCCAAAAACTCTCAAAATAGATGTTGCCTTTGATATTAACGACTTCACAGAGACAATGGAGATGGCTAACAATGATTTTGACAAGAAAATTATACAAAACTGTAGTTTTTATGGATGATTTCGTGAGAATGAGAGAGAGAGAGGGAGGAGAGTGGAAGAGAAGGTTTTGTGATTTTTTGATATAATGGGAGGGGTATTTTGGGTATGAGAGGAATGTTTAGCATTAAATTGAAAATATTATTAGTGTTGGGATTTTTTGGTAATATTAGGCATGATTAGACATAAATAATGAAATTTCCCTACCAAAATTGAGTTTAAGGTTCTATTTTAACCATTTTACAAAACATAGGGTCCAAAAAATAATTTGTCAAAATACAGGGTCCAAACAAGTAATGGAAAAAAACACAGGGTCCAAAAAAATATAAACTCATTAAAGAAAGAAAAATTGTTTCAAATGTGTACCAGATTTTAAGAAATAAAAAAAAACATAGCTAAGGTTAGGTACACACCCCACAAAATTCCAGTCCCATGGACAAAAAGAGGGGAGAAAATGCTAGCATAAATATCATCAATTACTAAAAAGTGTATTGTTTGCTAAACATGTAAATGGGTCGCCCCTCCCTGGCTTGATCAGGGTGGGTCTGCCCTGTCTCATTTAATTTTTTGTAAATAAGCATTAAATTATAAATCTAAAATTATCTATAATCCTAAATATTTTTTTATTGCAATTCTTATTTTTTACATTTGGTATTAACTACACCCTTAAATATTTTATTTTGTTTTTTTATTTTAAAATTTACAAAAATAAATACAAGAATAAGGATGAATTACATAAAACATATTTTTCAATATTTACAATTCTTTCATAGAGTGGTTGTGGAATAAAAAAGCATATAAATCTTACACCTAAAGTCTACCGCCTCATCCCTTGACTACAAGGCTCCCCATCACAATGAGAACCATTCTGAGGATTACAAGGACGCCTTCTTCTTCACAGACGGGTTTCCGACTCGTAATAACCCAACCCCGATCCTTGACTTCTCCAGAGTTGGTGAGTATCTTCCCGACCATTCTCTTTTTTCTTTGTTTCTTTGATCACTTTGTGTTCTTTACTTAGTCATTGTTGAATAGGTCCCTTCTGCCAGACTCCATATGTCCAAATCTTTGAGGACCTCATCTAGGAGAGGAAATCCCTCCCTGAGCAAGATCTGTAGCTCAGCTTTTTGGTGATGGAGGACAACCTTGTCGGGTCGGGACTTCTTAGCATGGGGCAGAAAATCAGCAATCTTGAGCTAACCAAGTACCACCAATCCAAGAAGTCTCGAGAGTTGGCATCCCGACACATCAATTATATTAATGGGCACGCTCTGGCAATGCTAAACTAGGAGCTATAGGAGGAGCAGCTGGAGAATATCCGAGTCGCAAAGGCAGCCCAAGAAGTGCGAGAGCTCAAGGAAGAGCTCCAGGTGGGGATGGAGGTTTCTCATCTTGCCCCAGGTAAATCTCCATCTACTTTATACCATGCCACACATGTAGGGGATGGGGTAAGTCCCGAGCATGTCTGGGCTTCTCCTGCCCTTCTCCATTGTGGCAAGAATTCGCACTGACTATAGACTAGGGTAGAGTTTAAGGACTACTTAGATATGATAGACATCTACCTTCACTACCCGAGGAGACAGTTACCTCCTCAGGGCTTTATACCCATAAACCATGTGACATCTCTCAACTCCAACTGGTTCTGCCTATATGGCACCAACTTGAGTTGTGAGATGGGAAATAAAGCTAGACACCTCCAATGCTTGCACCAAGACATAACTTATGGTGGGCTTCCGAGAAGCATATAGTACTATTTTATGTCTCCGTTTTGGAATTTGTGCTAACAAGTTCTTTGTTCTTGCAGGCCACATGGGGCTAGCTGACATTGCCCGATCATTCCTAAGGCTGGGAGTGCCCCCAAGCTCCTCGTCCACTGGAGAACCATCACGTTCTCGGAAGGATCCCAACTCTCCTACACCAGCTAAGAGGCAGAGGGTTTCCTCTCCACCCACAGATGTTCCAACGATAGACTTGCCCCAAGAGGCTGGTGAAGTGGCCCAAAGCTCAGACCAACAGGAGTTGGCTTCTCGCCCCCAACTTCTGGTATACCCCGAGTGTAACGCCCCAACTCCAGGAACCGCTACAGTGCACATTGCAAACAGTGCTAAACTCGCTAATCGAGTCGTTTGGCCATAAACGTGTAACTAAGCATGATTAGCGGTTTAGGGGTTAAAAACTTTGGTTAAGGTTTAACGTTTCACTAGAACGTTTACTGTATACATTGGGATCCCAAAAATATAATTTCAGAGTTTATTACAAGAAAGTGTTTACAACAGGCCGTTCTAAGCGGCAAAACAGGGTTCAGCCCTAGTTCCACTTTCAAACCTCGCCCAAGTATTGGTCGAGCAGCTGCATATGTACACGTCATCACCTAAGCTCTCCAACTCAAGGATGGTCCAACTTCCTTTTGCCTTTACCTGCACCACAAAGCACCCGTGAGCCGAAGCCTAGCAAGAAAACTCATATGCTCATAAACAGTCATATCATGATATCAAATCATATCTGGCATGCCTAGCAATCATAGCTCTATTCAGCATGCAAATGAATTCAAACAGATGCTGGGGTATCCAGGATAAGAAATCCTGGCCTTCTGATTGGAGGACTATCAAGTCAATCCTAATCAGATGAGCGTCGCAACACTTGAGGTTCCGATAAACCATGCTGAGTGACCGACAAGCGAGTCACTAATTCAAGTGGAAGGGTGACTGTTGGGTAAGCCTCTAACCTTCAACAGGTTCTGGTAAACCATACTGAGTGACTGACAAGAAAGTCACTAATTCAAATGGAAGGCTGGCTGTTGGGTAAGCCTCTAACCTTCAACAGGTTCTGGTAAACCATGCTGAGTGACCAACAAGCAAGTCACTGGGGCCTCAGTGCCCAAAGCCATGCATATGATGATCAAAATGATCATACAGAGCTCATAGCTCTGATCATATGAGTGAATATCACTTTGAGGTCCTGGTAAACCATACTGAGTGACTGACAACCAAGTCACTAGGGGCCCAGTGCCCATAGCCGTGTAACAACATCGTTACCTAGGCTTTCCTGCAATGGCTCTAAATGACTAGCCTTTGGCTAGATAAATGCTTGTTTATATTCATCAAACTTGAGGTCGCTCTTGCATTAATGTTCTTTGAGTCATTCAATGCAGAGGGTCGATTAGGTCCAATCGACATAGCTTGCACTAAACACACTAGGGTTGTCATGACTAGTGAGTTAGCACGATGTGACCAGTGCCCAGTACCACTGCCGAACCTGACTAGTGAGTCACAACTTCACAGTTGATACCAACACCCAGCTTCATAGTTGATACTAGCACCTTTGCCAAACCTGACTAATTAGTCAGTACCATGCACAAGTAAGCAATGCTATCAATGTGTATCATATGCCAATCATCCAAGAACAGGGCATTCAGCAGACCAGAAAATTTTCTAGTCCTCTCCCCTGCGATTTCCCTTGAAAAACAAACCTCCAAATCAATCCCAAACATCATCAAAACATCAAACTCAACCCCCAAACCTCATCTACACCACACCCTCATCAAAACCCAAGCAATCTTACACAAGAACATCCATGAATTCTCATAACTAACATCTCAAATTCCCAACTGAAAACTAACTTGAAAAACAGGGTAAAGCTTAAGTTCTTGGATGAAACCTTACCTCAAGTTGGATTTGAGTCCTCTTCAATGATTGAACTAAGTTCCTAAGCTCCCACCTTTGATCTCCTAGCTTGGTTCTTCAAGTTGGCTTCAAAAATTCCAAAGGATGGAAGAGGAGAAATGGTGTACGGGAAGGAGAGAAGGACTGAAGATGAGGATGCTATGTTTTGGTCTAAAGGTTTCTACAGCCTTGAATTGATATATATCTTAGGGGTGAAAAGACCATTTTGCCCTTAGGTCAAATTAAAGCTTCTAAACACTCCCAAGGGTAAAACCGTCCTTTCCCGCCTATCTCGTTAATTATAATTAACACCCTCCATTTACCATTATTCTCAAAATTATCAAATACCAATAAATCATATCCCATTACCCTTTAATTCCCGGTAATGTTCTAATTATCAAAATGACCCCGAGACTCGAACTTAATCCCATTATGACTAGACCGAAAACTTGCATTCCCATGATCATCTCATGCCGAATGGCTTGAACCAATCCACATATCATGTGGTAAAATTATAATTCACCCATATGCATAAAATTACACAATCACGCCCCCAACGGCCAAATTACCAAAATGCCCTTGCAATTAAAATATGAACCCATATGCATGCATTCACCATTATATAATAATATAATTCACATAAACATGCATATAATCATGAAACATCATAACAAATCAATTATGGCCCTCCCGGCCTCCTAATCAAGGTCCTAAACCTTATTAGGAAATTTGGGGCATTACACCGAGAGGCAAGAGGAGGACCTGCTGGAGCAGTACCAGGCGATGCTCCAGCATTTTGATTTGAGGATGGTGGAGGGTAACAAACTTCTTCATGAAACTACGAAGGCCCTACGCCAGCTGAAGCCTCCAAGAGAGCGACCTATCGTGCCTCCGATAGGTCGAGCTGAGTTGGAGACTCTCTTCTCCACCAAGCTATGAGAAGTTATCACTTTTTTTTAGGCCAAGCTCCTCTAGGGGGTGAGCTCCACCATGTCCAAGTTGACTGCCCGTAGCTTTTCCCAGTTGGGTGACAAAAATGAGGCCTCTCTCGTTGCTTCATGCCGGTATGCCACTGTCCGGGTAAGTCATCCCTTCTCGGGATCTTACTTTACTTACCCTCCACACTTCTTTAACTAATTTTTTTATGTAGTCCGCCTTGGCTTGTCAACACTTAGGCGATATTATGATGGAGAAGTCATATAAAATCCAGCGGGCCCATGGCAAGATAGTTGTTCTCAAGGAAAAGAACTGAGTCCCTCTAGAAGAGCTCACTCTCCTTCAGGTCGCCTTGGAAGCCGAACAGAAACACTCTCCGGAGCTCGAGGAGGTCGCCCTCAAGACCTCTGAAGAGTTGCAAAAGGCCAAGGAGGAGGCTAAGAAGGCAATGGCAGAGTTTTCTCGGGGAGTCCAGGAGATTTCCCAACTTCAGGAGCAACTCAAGGAAGCCAACAATAGAGTTGATCTTGGCGAGAGAAAGGCCATCCAAGCCATGGAGATGAACAGATCCTCTCAACATCAGGTGGACAAGCTCAAGCAGGAAGTTGAGACAATTGTCAAGGATGCCTTTTACATGGTATGATTTCATAATCAGGAGATGAGCCTGGACTTCATGGGAGAACCCTAGAAGTACATACTCCTCTTCAAAGAGCGTCTATGGGCAACTCAAACTACAGAGGCGGCTTAGACTATGGCTCACGAGGCCGACTTAGGTCTTGTGCTCGAGTCTCAAAGACTCGAGTCTTTATCGACTTCTCTTAGTACTTAGACAATTTTTAGGCATTTAGTGTTGCTCTGTAGGCTCGTGGTCCTCGTGAGTAACTTTAATGTGAAGTAAAGTGATATCCTTGATGCGGCCCTGCATCCCCGAGATCCAACGACTCAGGACGGAACCAACATGCATGCTTAGAGCTTGAGGATCTTCTTGTCAAAGTCTAGATGCTTTATGCATTTAGTGTTTCCTCTTAGGCTTGTGGTCCTAAGAGTAACTTTGATGCGGGGTCAAGTGAGGGTACTTGACTATCCTATGCCTTCGAGTTTCAACGACTCGGGCTTTGAGGAAGTCTTTGCACTGTATGGTTTTGCCTTAGTGCTCGACGCTTAGGACATTTAGTGTTGTTTTCTAGGCTCGATGTCCTTGAAATTAATTTTAATGTCTTCATGTGTTACCAATTCCAATGACTCGGGTCCCTAGGAGGTCATTCGCACTATGCTACCTGGCCCCCGGGTACGTGGTCACCGGTGGGCCCGCTTGGGCCTTTCAATTTGCCCCTCGAGCACACAACTCAAGACCTAATCATGTGGAAGCCATGAAATCATCATTTATGGTTCGGGTAATTAAGTTCCCCACCCTTAGCTATGGGGTCTCATGACATTAGGGAGGCTTCACTCGTCGACTAGCTTAGCTTCCCAAGTCATCAACTTCCCAATGTTATTTTTTCTTGCGGCTTACCAGGAACTTGGTCAGTGCTCCTTGGGCCTAGTTTCCATGGGAGGTAGCCTAATTCCATGCCTCAAGACCAAGTAAAGAGGACTCGGTCTTCCGTTCGTATCTCGAGATCAAGGAATTTGGTCAGTGCTCCTCCAGCGTGATGGCCACGGGAGGTGACCTAAGTCCTTTCTCGCGCTACTAGGATTTTTAGTCTTCAGTCCCTAGACGTTAAGCCTACTTCGCTCTAAACAAGCTTGGTTTCTTAGGTCATGGACTCAAGACTTCTTAGTTTCCTAGGTAATTCTATTCTCGAGACATTGACACTAGCTTTACTCCACTTTTGACAAGCTTAGCTTCCTAGGTCTAACTCTGCGAGGCTGTCCTAACTCCATGCCCCCTAAGTGATTGGAGACTAGTCTGCGTTCACTTCTCCATGCCAGCAAGTGAGTGCTCTACAAGTAGTACATACAACATAAAGGAAACTAAAAAATATAAGCAAAATCTCTTGAAAAAATTTACCATGTTTTGTCTACACAATTTCCACTAACAAATTTACTGATCATATCACTAGTAATGCCAGCGTAGATGCTCGATATTCCAAGCTTGGGGTATTAGTTCCCTGCTCAGTTGGGCTAACTTGTATGTCCCCAGACATACAACGCTCTCGACTTGGTATGGGCCCTCCCAATTTGGTCCCAGCATTCCTGCACCAGGGTTTTGGGTGGCTAGGAAGACTCTTCGCAACCCCATATCTCTAACCTGAAACTTTCTATCCTTCACTTTAGAGTTGAAATACCTGGCCACTTTCTGCTGGTAGGACGCTACTCGAAGCTGAGAAGCTTCACGGAACTCCTCCACAAGGTCCAGGGACTCTCGAAGTAAAGCATGATTTGTGGTCGAATCATACGTATCCCGTCATTGCGTGGAGATTTCTGCCTCAACTGGGTGCATGGACTTATACCCATAGGCCATTGAGAATGGTGAGTGGCTAGTGGCCAGTGGAGGTCCTAGCAGTAGTGCGGTAACTCCATAATGCCCTAGGCAGCTCTCGGGCCAAGCGCCTTTTGCTTGTTCAAGCCTTTTCTTCAAGGTGGCTTTGAACGTCTTGTTGACTGCTTCCACCTGACAGTTTCCCTGTGGGTGGGCCATAGAGGAAAAGCTCTTCACAAACCTGTGCCACTGATTGAAGTTTGTGAACACTTTGCTGTCAAACTGCAAGCCATTGTCGGAGACTATTTTCCTCGAGAGCCCATAACGGCAAACAATATTCTTGATGATGAAATTCAATGCTTCTTAGAGTGATTGTAGCAAGTGGCTCAGCCTCGACCCACTTCATGAAGTAGTCAGCTGCCACTATTGCATATTTCACGCCTCCTTTTCCCGTGGGCAATGACCCGATAAGGTCAATCCCCCAAATAGCAAAGAGCTAGTCATCAAGGTGAGCTCATTTGGAGGAGCTCGAGGTATATTGGTGAAGCGTTGACACTTGTCACACTTCTTGACATATTCCATCACATCTCCATTCATGGTGGGCCAAAAGTATCCTTGTCTCAAGATCTTCTTGGCGAGGCTCTGCCCCCCGGCGTGGTCCCCACAAAAACCCTCATACACTTCTTTGAGTATCAGATTGGCCTTTTGCCTGGACACACATCAGATCATGGGCAACGAATATCCTCGAATGTACAACTTGCTGTCCATGACAACATAGTGTGGTGCCTGGTAAAGCAGCTTCCGAGCTGCTTTCTTATCCTGCGGTAATTCCTCGGAGACAAGATATTTCACTATGGGCTCCATCCAAATGTTCTGGTGCTGGACTGCTTCCACTTCCTCAGGGGCTGAGATGCTCGGAGAAGCTAAGTGGTCAATGGGGACTACATTAATGAGTTCAACATCCTTAGTGGTTGCAAAGTTGGCAAGGGCATCATCGTTAGAGTTCCGTTCCCATGGCGCTTGTTGAATGGTGAATTTTTTGAAGTTGTGTAGCATTTCTTGGGTCTTCGCCAAGTAAACGACCATTCTTGTCCCACTGGCCTAGTACTCCTCGAGTACCTGATTAACTACAAGCTACGAGTCACTGAGAAATCTCGATGCTCTCAGCCTTGACCTCAAGTGCTACTCGGAGCCAAGAAATGAGCGCCTCATACTCTGCTTCATTGTTTGAGACGTCAAACCCAAATCTCAGGGTACTGTGAACCCTGTGCCCCTTGAGGGATACCAAAATAAGGCCTGCCCCAGCACCATTTTCATTCGACGATCCATCTACATACAACTTTCATGTGGGCCCAACCATTGGGGCATCCCCAGGTCTCTCGTGGTTTCCTGTGCACTCAGTGATGAAATATGCCAGTGCTTGTCCCTTTATGGCAGTCCTCAGATGATAAGTGATGTCAAACTGACTAAGTTCGATCGACCACTTGAGGAGTCTCCTAGATGACTTCAACTTTTGGAGGACCTGTCGTAAGGGATGGTTCGTGAGGCCTTGATGGGATGCGCCTGGAAATAAGGCCTTAACTTCCGAGAAGCTACCATTAGAAAAAAAGTCAACTTCTCCATGAGCGAGTATCTGGACTCTGCTTTGAGGAGTCTCTTGCTTACATAGTGTAGGGGTGTTGGACGCGGCCTTCCTAGCGTACTAAGGCAGCACTGATGGCATTTTCTGAGACAACCATGTAAAGCAGGATGGGCTCTCCGTCTACGGGTTTCGACAAGATAGGTGGGTTTGCCATGTGCGACTTCAGCTATTGGAATGCCTACTCGCACTCCTCTGTCCATTCAAACCTCTGACCTCCTCGAAGTATGTTGAAGAATGGGATGCACTTGTTAGTGGCCTTGGAAACAAAGTGACTCAAGGCAGCAATCCTCCCGATGAGGCTTTAAACATCCTTATGCTTTTGGGGGGATGACATATCTACTAGTGTTATGATCTTCTCTAGGTTTGCCTCTATCCCTCGTGCACTGACAATATAGCCTAGGAACTTTCCGGAGGCAACCCCAAAAGTGAACTTCTGGGGATTTAGTTTCATCTCAAAACTGCAAAGTACTAAAAACACTTCTTCCAGGCCCCTTACATGGTCGAAGGCTGTTCTACACTTGACCAGCATGTCGTCTACATAAACCTCTATGTTCTATCCCAACTGTTCCTTGAACATACGATTCACAAGCCTTTGGTAGGTGGCATCAACATTCTTCAACCCGAAGGGCATCACTTTATAGCATTAAACTCCTTTATCAATTTAGAAGCTGGTGTGTTCTTGATCCACGACATGCATGGAAATTTGGTTGTAGCCCGAGTACGCGTCCATGAAGGACAAGAGCTCGTACCCAGAGGTGGCGTCGACCATCTGATCTATTTTCGGCATCGGGAAATAGTCTTTAGGGCAAGTCTTGTTAAGGTCAGATAAGTCTATGTAGGTCCTCCAGGTGTCATTCAACTTCGGTACGAGGACTTAATTGGATACCCACTTGGGGTATTAGGCGTCCCAAATGAATCTGTTTGCTAGTAGCCTGTCTACCTCTGCCTTTAAGGCATCCGCCCTGATATGGTCAAATGTTCTCCATTTTTGCTGAATCAGAGCGACATTCGGTTCGACATTCAAGGCATGACAAATGATATTTAGGTCAATGCCAATCATGTCGGAGTGAGACCAGGAAAAAACATCCTGATTTCCCCGAAGAAAGTCCACTAGTGCTTCTCGAACTTCTCCCTTCAGATTCTTTCCGACCTTGGTTTTCCTTTCAGGGATGGAGGCATTTAGGGCCGCCTCCTTAACTTCCTCCATGGGATCGATAGCCCTCTCTTCTTGAACCCGCGGGTCCAACTCATTGGTTTCATCATCCCAAACAGTCTGCACCTCCACCTCCTTGGGAAGAGGTTGTTCAAGGGCCACCACATCAACAACAATTATTGGTTGCCTGAGGGACACATTGTATCATTGCCTCGCCTCTTTTTGGTCTCCTCAAACTGTGCCAATCCTTGACTCTGTGGGGAACTTCATGCACAGGTGCCGAATGGAGGTGGTTGCCTCAAACTCTGCTAAGGTTGGACGCCCCAAGATGGCATTATACGCCGAAGACCAATCTACTACCACAAATGTGCAGTACCTAAAGGCCTAGCGAGGCACTTCTCCAAGTGTCACAGGCAACTTGATCTGACCTATTGGTATGAGACCTTCCCCGGAAAACCCATATAGAGTTGAGGTGTATGGGGACAGGTCGCTTATGGCAACCCGATCCTCTCGTAAGCTGACTTGAACAAGATGTTCACTGAACTCCCGTTGTCCACCAGGATCCGAGCCACCACTTATTGGAATCCTAGCTCTCGATCACCAAAGGATCATGGTGTGGAAAATGCACTCTCCGAGCGTCGTCCTCAAAGAATGTGATGACTTGGTTTGTCATCTAGGTTGGAAATTGAGCTAATGCCAACACTTCATCATCATGGTTTAAGGCCCGTGCATACCTATTCTACGAGCCTCGGGAGGTGCCCCCAAGTGGGGTCCTCTAGAGATGGTCCCCATTCGCCCATTCTTTGGGGGAGGTTTGTGGACTATCTGATGTTGCGGAGCTATGAGCACAACACCCTGAGCCTGGGAGGCTGCGGGCTCTGCGGGAGTAACACGGTTAGGGCCTGGGCCTGGCATGCTCCATCTCGAGCATACTGGCAGAGGTGTCCCAATTTGATGAGGTTTTCGATCTCATCCTTGAGTTGGCGACACTCATTTGTGTGGTGCCCCACATTGTTATGAAAATGACAAAACTTGTTGGGATCTCACATTTCCGTGTCTCTCCGAATGGGTTGTGGCTTTTGGTAATGAATGTGCTATTCTGTGACCACAAAGATGTTCTCCTGAGAGTCCACCAGGTTAGTATACTCGGAGTACTGCGAGACGTACTTCTTGTCGGGGGCAGTTCCTTGTCCTGTCTGCACTGTCCCATTTCCCTTAGGCTTTCTGCCCTTGCCTTTCCCTCCACGTCTACTGCTGTTGGGGGTTCGGCAGGGTGCAGCAGACTGGGAAGGAGAAGAAACTCCTGCACTGAATGTAGGATGATAAGCATTGTATTCAGTGGGCACTGCTCCATATTCCGTTAGAGCCTCACTGAAACCAGTGGACAACATGGCACTAAAGCCAGTTGGCAGTACGCTTGGATTGGACTGGGCTCCCGCCATACTTGGTTGGATAGGAGCGTATGGTGGACTAGGTTCCCGAGGCCACAGGGTCAGGCGTCATTGGAGTGGGAAAGGCAACAAGCCCCCCAAATGCTCCTATATGGGAAACTTCCCAACTTATATATTCTTGTGCTCGACGGATGATGTCGTTGAGCCTTCGGCACCCTCTCCGCTGGATGTCATCCCACAACGGGGACCCCTCACGGATGCCAGCCTGTAAGGACATTAGCTGCTGGTTGTCTTCAACCCTCTTGGTCCTCACAACTGCCTCCTAGAAGCGCTTGATGTAAGCTTTGAGGGTCTCAAAAGGGTCCTTGCTTTATGTTGGCCAAAGTATTGACCTCAAAGCTCACCTTCCGAGTTGCTATGAATTGTCTTCGGAATGAGGATGACAGTTGGTGCCATGAATGAATGGATCTCGGCCTGTGCTTCTTGAACCATTCATCTGCTGGTCCTGTCAAGGTTATCGGGAACACATGACACTTGGCATCTTCAAAGAAGCGATGCACCGACATCAACCTATTGAACTTTAGAAGGTGGTCAGTGGGATTTGTACTGCCATCATAGGATGTGATGGCATGCATCTTAAAGCCTCGCAGTAATGGGCTTTTACAATGTGAGGAGCACATGGCTCCCCATCCTCGTCCACTGAGTCGTAGTCATGGCCCAAATGTCAGACCATTCTGAGCATTATCCTCTTCAAGCTCTCTAATTCCACACGGAGGAGGTCACAGTCTTGGTTGGCACTTTGTGCCAAGTTATCCTTCTTTTGGGCATTGAGGCTGTCCCAGAGGTCTGACTGGTCCTCCCCCCTGGGTTCGCGCCTAAAAGCCTTATTACACCTACGAGAATTTCTTTGTCAGACTCACTGTTTTCATTATTTACAGAGTGTTGATGTCATGTTCTCGGCTAATGGAGAAGTTTTGCTTGTTGGCTCCTTGGGCATTGTTCCTGTGGTGATGGCGAGGTGCTGGGGGGACACCACCTCTAAGCCTCGTGTGATCTATATTGGCATGCCTGCACAGAACGCCTAGGCTCCATGGGCGCTTACGCCCTGGCGATGTCCTCAGGCAACTGGGCCTTTACCCTTACCGGCTGGCCTTGGGGCCTGGTTGTCTTTGGGGTTACGACAAGCCTTCTTTTTCTTGGGAGCAGGATTGTCATCGATCTTATCCTTGCCACAATCCTGTGGCACAGGTGGGGCTCTAACTCTAGCTGGGTGCATGGGGGGCACGCCAGCTGGCGAATCTTGCGCCACTTCATTCGGGTGTCCTGGAGGCACACCGGCTAGGTCGACAGGTGGTACTCCAGCTGGGTGTACAGGTGGCACACCAGTTGGCTGCCTAGATGGTACTTTCCCAGGGGGTCCAATCGCATTCCTTGGGCCACCAAAGTAGCCCTCATGGTGTTAACTATCTCCTGTAGGGCGGCGATATTACCCTCTTGGGTGTCGAGTTTCTACTGCTGAGTGGCCACCTAGTCGCGGAGTGCCACCACCTCTACGTCCCCTCCGAGTCCATTGGCTGAGGGTATTCCTCCTCATAATACTCGTTGTCCATGCCGTTATATTCGACATTTTTGCTGTAGTCTTCCACCATCTCAGGGAGGTCCTGGGGTGGTGGAAGGCTGGTTTCTCCTCCCTCAACTCTGGCAGAAGGAGTTGCATCGTTTGGTGCGTTTCTCCGAGTGGTCACCATGGCTATGTTCTTTAAGCTTTCTTCAGGCTCTCAACTAAAGCACCAAAATATTGACTGCCTTTTTCGCTATCAACTAAATTTGAGAGTATAAAGAAAATAATACAAAAGAACACAAGGGTTTTACTTGGTTTAGGCTATAAAAGAGCCTTAGTCCACGAGTCTATTGTATTTAGTGAGCTTGAAGCTCATTTTAGCAAGCTTCAATGAGGGTTCTGAGGCAGTGTATATATTGCACTAAGTTATAGAGTTTCTCTCTCTAAAAATCTGAATCCTTTACAAGGAGATACCCCAACCCTATTTATAGAGCTTGGGGTCATTAATTTTAATTATCTATCATTAATACAAAATTAACCCATCTTGGGGTATTAATCTTGAGTTAATAGAGTAAGGGTTGCATTAAATAAAGACTACAGCTCAGACGGATTGCACAGGACCCTTCTCAGAAAGTTCTTCACCAGCTTTATGAGGAACATGCTTCTGACAATATCAGGATGTGGCGCATGTTTGCTCGTGTCAGGCAACGTTGTGGGAAATGTCGATTGTCGAGGGTACAAACTTGACACCACTAATCGAGGCTCACCAAAAGTTGTTAGATAATCCTCTAGTGGCCCATACCCACAGTGACTGACACCTGGCATCGACTACAGGTCTGAGGACCAGAATCCTGGACCTAAAAGGGCGAGTGAAGAGAGCCTCATGGAACATGACCTCACCTGGAGACGCCTCGAGGACAGGCCTCGGGGCGTGGCCTCAATCGGAGACATTCATGACTTTGAGATTAGCTCGGAACGTGGCCTAACCTGGAGACATCCTCACCTCGAGGACAGGAATCGGGGCATGTCATTAAATTATTTTTCATAACAAATTGTTTAATTATTATTTATGTTTTAGGATAATTGTAGTGACATTTTAAAAATGTTACAATACTATATTAATATTATTTTTTTGTAAAAATGCCATTAAAGTATTTTTTTAATATGTGATTTTTTATTAAAATTAATATTAGGCACATATTTTAAATTTATAAATGTCATTACATGTATTAGTAATTATTGTTATTAATAAAATTTATACAAATTTAATATATAAAGACAATATATATGATAAATATTTTTTAACAACAATGAATTTTTTATATAAAATTAAAATAAACACCAACGAATTATTTTTTTTACATGAGTGTAGTTTTCTGTAACAATAAAACTCATCATGACATTGCTCATGCTTGAACCATTTGGAGAGCCATTTGTAATGTAATCCTTCTCCTTCATTTAATCACTAGCTCGCATTTGGGATCTCAATGGCAGTTTTACTCAAAAGCTCACAAATCTCACCATCAAACTCATATGTAGCTATTTTATGTTTCTCATTACATTGATTTGTACCTGCCTCTATGAACAAACTGAAACAAAGAAAACAAATTCATCAAAACACCTCTATTGAATGGAGAAGGAATTAACTATGATAAAGTAATATAAATGATCAGTTTTGGTACCCATATCTAGGCAAACCATTTTCTTTTACAGACACCCTTTTAGATGTTGTGCAGTTGCTCTCAAGCAATCTTAGATCTGTAATTGCATAGAAAATGGCAATATGTTATTTTGAAAATTTAAGGAAGTAACAAACCCTTTGGGTCCAAGAAAGAACTTTAGAAAAAATACCTCATGGGCTTTCATTTCAGAGTGAACACATATGTACAAAGATTGTAAAAAATAAGTGTATATCTAAAAGACTATAACAAAGAGAGAATATATATATAGGCCAAATCCAAAGGCCCAAAAAATAACAACCCAAACCTAACAAACCCAAAACTAACTAAACTATCTAGCTGTAAAACTAATCTAAAACTCGACAACAAATAATGATATTTCTATTACTCCCCCTCAAGATGGGGCAAAGATGTTGTGAAGACCCATCTTGGAGACAAGAGTGTGAAATTGAGATGTAGGTAGAGCTTTGGTTAAAATGTTAGCTAGCTGGTTTTTGGTGGATACATGTAAAGTCTTGATGATGCATTGAGTGACTTTGCCACGAACTAAGTGACAATCAATCTCTATGTGCTTTGTGCGCTTATGGAAGACAGAATTGGAAGATATAAGAAGGGCTGCTTGGCTGTCACAGTAGAGAAGAAATAGTTTGGTTTGAGGAAAACTAAGTTCTTTGAGTAAGGAGAGCAGCCAAATAACCTCAGTTGTAGCATTAGCCATGGATCTATACTCAGCTTCAGCGGAAGATCGAGAGATGGTGTGTTGTTTCTTTAACTTCCAAGAGATTAAAGAGCTGATGAAGAACACACAAAATCCTGAAAATTGAGCGCCTAGTATCTGGGCAAGCTGCCCAATCAACATCACAGAAAAACCTTGATGGAATGCTCTAAGGACCAATGAGTGGCAACAATGGAATCCTTGCTAGTTGGGTAGAAAAGACCACGACCAGGAGTGGATTTAATGTAGTGTAGGACTTTGAGAGCAGCTTGATAATGGGGTTGTCTTGGGGAGGAAACAAATTGGCTCAAACGATTTATGGCAAATGATAGGTCAGGCTGGGTGATAGTTAAGTATATGAGGCGACCAATGGGTCTTCAATACGCCTTTGGATCCTCTAGTAGCTCGCCATCTTCAGCAAATAACTTGAGGTTAATATCCATTGATGAAGATGTGGTTTTGCATCCAAGAGTGCCACTATCTTGAAGGATTTGGAGTGCATATCCTTGCTGAGATAGAAAAAGTCATTTGTGATTCCTAGCAATTTCATGACCAAGAAAGAATTTTAGTTCACAAAGATTTTTCAACTGAAAACAAGATGATAAAAATATAAGATAAGAGTATTTATGTCTTGAGTGGAATTGCTCACAATCATAACATCATCAACATAAATTAAAATAGCCAAAAAATGTGTATTGTCATGTTTAATGAACAAGGAATAATCGATATATGAGTGTTGAAAACCATAGGCAAGTAAGAAAGTAGTAAGTTTTGTGTTCCATTGCCTAGATGCTTCTTTAAGGCCATATAAACTTTTGTTAAGTTTACAAACTGGTTTTTGAAAATTAGTTTGCTCCCCCTTAAGTGTATATCCTTGAGGTAGAGACATGTAAATCTCTTCATCAAGGTCACCATTTAAAAGAACATTATTTACATCTAATTGATGTAAATACAAACCATAATGGGCAGTAATGGTTAACATAGTGTCAAAATAATCGACTCCTTCTTGTTGGGTATAGCCTTTGACAACTAATCTAGATTTATATCTTTCAAAAATACCTTTTGAATTCCTTTTAAGTTTGTAAATCCATTTGAACCCAATAAGTTTATGGGTAATGGGAAGGTCTACTACGGTCCAAGTGTTGTTATTTTCTAAAGCACTAAGCTCTTCATTCATAGCATTGGTCCATTCTAAGGAAGGGATGGATGACTTATAGAATGTGGGTTCAGTGACAAAGCTAGCATTGCAAATAATTTGAAGATAAAAAGGATGAAACTTAGAATAATCAAGACAGCTAGATAGAGGGTATTTAGTAGAAGGTTTACTAGACTGAGAAGGACTAATATCAATGCTAGAATTAGTCAAATGATAACAGTGATATTGTGGTAAAAAAGAGGGAGGTTTAGAAGATCTCCCTCTTCGAGTTATCACTCCATGGGAGTTGTTGTCCATGTCAAAATGTGCTTGTTGCATTTGTAAAGTGTCTGTTGGTTGTGGACAAGGATTATTGGCAGCAGCTCCATCATTTGGTACATGCATAGACAATGGAGAATGAATGTTAGAAAACAAAGAATTTATGTTATTGATAGAGCCACTGTTGTTGATGCGCGTCGTATACCACAACAAATTTCACAATTATTTTTCTTTCAATACTTCCAATTATTTTAGTATAATAACAAGCATAGGTCGAACCCATGAGGACTATCGTTCACTTTATTATTCAATAATTTGCACCAAGACTTAAAAGGGGGATTTAGATTTCGAACTCAAAATTAAATAACATAAACTAGAAAGCAAATCAAGATTGATATTATGATATTAAGAAATAGTTAAAGGTTAATCTACAGCCTCAACAATCATTCTCAATCACTAATAATAAATATTATTCTAATTTCTCAATTAAACTATTAAGCTCGCAGATAACGCTGAAGTAGATAATTATCCCAATCTCCCTATTACAAAGTAATCAAGGCAAAGCGCTCAATAATTAATTATTTTAGCCAAGCAATAAATCTATGAAGCATAAAATCTATTTAACATAGGTAAAACATTAAATCCTATGGAGACGTTAATCTATGCAATAAATTAATGAAGCATATAATTCATTTAACCTAGGTTCTATTTTTCATCACAATCAACAATTCTTTTAACATTACTATCAATTGCAATTTATCACATATACTTAGAATCCTAAACTATTAGGCGAGTGGTAATTCTAAGATGACAACTAAACAATGTAAAACCTTAATTAGTTGGCCACCCAACAAGAAATCACAAAATTCATAACATTCAATTGGAAAAATAGAAACAATTTAATATTGAGAGAAATTAAAGAATAATACTCATTATCAACAATTAAGAATTCATATATTGGGTTTTTGAATTGACCCTTAACCTAAAAAAAACCTACTCCATAATAGCAATCATAATCACAAACATAATTATAATTATAATTAAAGAGATTAAGGGAAGAGATTAAAGAGATTGATGAACAATAGTGTTGTAGTCTTCTCTCCAGCCCTGTTTGAGTCTTTTTCTCTCAAAAAACCGTCATAAAACTTAATCTCAAATTAACTCTAAAAATGATTTATAGTCCCCTTTAAATTATATTTAAAATCTAATTAAAAATCTGAAAACAACGTCATAGGTTGTGGCCTAAATTTCTGCGTGTCGCGGCCTAAAACAGAATATAGACAAAACTGGTCACAAGCAGGCCGCGGCCTGAAGAATCTGGGCAGCGGCTCAACTTCACTTTTCTACACAACAGGCAGTGGCCTACTTTTTCTGGGCAGTAGCCCAATTGGAACATGCAATCTGTAACGTCAATTCCAATTAAAGTGTCGTAGCCTGAGTTTTATGGGCCGCGACCTATCTTCAATTTCTTCAATACTCGAACTTAGAGAGCTTGTACGTTGCCGCCACTTCAACACTTTAATCCTGAAAGCCTGTAATGCTCCTAAAACTTTATTTTAACCTCATCTAAGTGAGTCTTTTTCAACCTATGTTTCATAAACTACAATTTCCATCAAATTGTCAGATTTATCATCATAAAATGCAATGTAGAAAATATGTTGTAGACTCACGAAACTAAGTTAAAACTACTAAAAAAATTCTATCATAACACCATCCAAGCATCGTAAAACTTATCAAATATTAATATAAAAATGACCTTATCAGATTCCCCCACACTTGAATTTTTCTAGTCCCTTAGTGAAACACTAAATTAACAAAAATAAAAATAAAAGTAATACAAACTAATCTAGACTCACTAGACAAAGGTCTTATCAAAAGCTTGAATGTATCTGAGAATCACACAAATATATAATGCTAGAATAAATTCAAGTTCCATATTCATTAGATTTCAACCCTAGAGTGAATCACTACTTAAATTCAATATTTATAGCCTCATTCACAATCAATCTTATCCACTTAGATGTATCAAAATCAATTCCTGCATGTCAATTATTTATATATGTGTGTCCCTTGTATAGAAAGTACTTCTCATGAAAGAACATTCACTCCATAGACATTAAATAATTATTCTCCACTAATATAAATACACATAACCAAGAATCAAAAGGTCTTTATAAGCTTGTAATGTGATTATGTGATAATAAAGGCATATTTGTAATATTGGCCCGTTGCATGCATAAATGTGATTATGTGTGCGTAAATGATTGAGACCACATTATTAGGTGGATATATTTGTGGTATTCCGCTCAAGGCGATCCTAGTGAGAGGATTAGCGGAATAGTCACAACGGGGTCCAATACTTGGCTCGGGGCGAGCCTAGGGGTATTTTGAGGACTTAGTGCGTATTTAGGATTTATTGGTTAACGTGCAATTATTTGGTGATTAGTTGGGCATGTTAGAATTAATTGGGAATTTATAAGACAAATTGAGGATTAGTGGGAGTTGAGGCTAATGACGATATTGCCCTTGGGGTTATTAAAGGATAAGAGGATGCTTAAGGGGCATTATGGTCTTTTATCACAAGGATAGATTTAGCCAATTTGAACTGTGTAGAAGCCTTAGGACAACTCAAATAAGCCTCAACCCAATTACCCTTTTCTCTCTCTATCACGTTCCAGCTCTTCTCAAGGGACATTTGAGCCATTTTTTTGAAGTTTTGAGGAGAAGGGGCTGGAAACCTAAGGAATGTAAAGCTGGAGCTTGGAGTGGGATTAAGAGGCAGCTAGGAAAAAAGGTCAATCAGAGGTAAGATCAAGTTTTTAATGTTATGAGTTTTAGTGTTCTTTGAATCTTAAGTTTAGCTTTTAGGATGTTGAGTTGTTCAAACTCAAGGCTTGAATTTTGAGCTGTGATGGAGTTTTGGCTTAGCTTTTAGTGTGATTATGTTGTTTATGGTGTTTGGGAATGTTTGAGAGGCATAATTATGATTTTAGGTTAGGTCTAGGATGAATTTTGGAGGGTTTAGCTTGGATAAAATGTAGAAAGAAGCTGGGTTTTCTGGGTTCGCGGGGTCGCGTCGTGACCCTGTTCATGGGCGCCGCGGCCCGCGTGACCCTAGGAGCCTGGGGGCTTTCTATCCCATAGGCGCACCACGATCCTCAGCGCCAGGTGACGGCCTGCATGTTTGTAGGGGTTGGGGCTGGCGCCTTTGACTAGGGAGCGCAATGCGACCCTCAGGGCCAGGTCGCGGCGCGCATAGGCAGACTTAGCCATAACCGTTTTGTTAGCTCGAGAACTTTAACCTAAGCGCTTGGGATGAATTCTACTACCAGATTTAGTGGAATTCGAGGTCCCAAAGGCTCGTATATTATTCTAAAGCTTTTAATTGGTTTAGGATTTTAATGGTTATCCATTATTGCATTGGGGCTAGGTTATACTGCTAGGGCTCAGGATTAGGGATCGTGCTCGGGGCTGTCATACGCTAGTTGCTCGGGACTTGAGGTAAGAAAACTGCACCTGGGTTGTGAATGGGGCTTAAATCACTGTTAATGAATATGTTATGAATGTGAATATATCTGTATCTGAGAATATCTGGGTGGGCATGCTTGTATACGCTGCCATTGTTTACTTGCTATGCATTGTGTATTTGGGATATATATGTTTGCAGGCCGACCTAAGGGTGCCGGGGGTCGATAGCAAGCGTGCAGAACGCAGCCTGGCCTAAGGGGTGCCGGGATTAGCTAAGAGACCAGGGGACTCGGCCTAAGGGCTCCAGGCCTGGATATTATACCATACAAAGAAGTGTGGTTCACACTTAATCATTTATATTGATTGATGAGTTTGGTTTACACACTTGACTGGGTTGAATATTACTGTTGATTGGTTACTTATATCCTATTGTTAGTTGAGTCTGATGATTTATGTTTACTGCTTTTATATTGTTGCTTAGTTATGCATGCTAGTTTAAGTTTTCTTGCTGAGCCTTAGCTCATAGGTGCTACGTGGTGCAGGTAAGGGAAAGGGATGGCTGGACCAGCCATGAGTTGGAGAGCTTTAGGGGAGGTGTGTACATATGCAGCCTGCTTGATCTCCATAGTTGAGATAGCTTGGGAGGAACTAGGGGTAAACCTTGTTTTTGCCGCTTTGGACAGCTAAGTTGTATTTTATTTGTCCTTTACAAGTCTGTAAACTGATTTTGGGATCCCGTGTATAACTTAATATTTTAATGAAAAATAACCATTTTGTTGATCAAATCTTTGAATACTTGACCTGGACTTACTCTTTAATTACAAATTTAAGTTCAATCAACTTGCTTAGCAAGTTAAGCACTATTTTAAACACACAGTGTAATGGTCTTGGTTATCCAGGGAATTACAACTTGGTATCAGAGCGGTCTAGGTTTAAGGGTTCCTAAAGACTGGCTGGGCGTGTACACTCACCGCTAAAGATAAGCTCGACTCACAGTTATGTATCTAATGACATGATTATGTGGTCAATTATTTATATTGAACCCATGTGTCTTATCTACATGCTAGTATAGAGAGCATGATGTGTATGAATGTATTTGGTGGAAATGGGATTTGATAATTGATGCATGAACAATGTAGATTTATGTTTTGATATATATATATATATTGTGTGTGTGGTTATTGTGATTGTTTGGATTTGCCCGTGGGATAATTCTGGATATGAATATCAGGGCTAAGGGGTTAAGTCATTGACTGCAGACTGATTTAGAAATTATGTATTCAAGATAGTCAGCTGGACCTGGTATTGTTAGTATGAGGGTTGCAGATGATAGTTAGGGTCAGAATCCTCCATTTTCCCCTGTAATTCACAATAGATGTTTGCTGGTATGCAAGCAAGACTACCAGTTCAGAGTGAGGAGATTAGAAGATTAAGACAGCGGGTTCCGTCAGGGAATGCTGCTTCGTATATCCTGACGGTAATGGCACCAGTGTTGGTTCAACATGAGGGTGGAAACAGATAAGAGTTATCATATGAAAGACGTTAGAAGTATTATCCTCCAGTTTTTGAGGGAGGTTTGGGTCTGTTCCGAATTGATCAATAGATGGGCATGATTAGCTCCGTCCTCGATGATGTGAGAGTGGCAGGCCATGATAGAGTGGTTATGCCACGCGTATGCGGCAGGAGGATGCCTGGATGTGATGGGAAGTAGTACCCCAGACTCAGTATGTTGTTATGATGGGTTGGGAAGAATTCAGATAGTGGTTTGACGAAATGGACTACTGTGATGCAGTTTGAACAGCAAGGACCAATGAGTTTACGTACTTGGTTCAGGATGGTAAGATAGTGACAGAGTATGTCAATGAATATGATGGTTTGGCCAAATCTGCTTTTGATTTGGTACCAACGGTCGTGGGCAGAAAGAAATGGTTTACTTGAGGACAAAACTCTGGGATGGCCCAGAGTGTTAGGTTCACTACAGCGCATGAGACTTCTAGCTATGCTCGGGCAGTAGGGAAGGCCCTGCTATAGAAGACGCAAGAGATGAGATATGGTTTGAGAGTGTCGTAGGGTAGGAAGTTCAGACAACGGTATCCCCATTTGCGAGATCAGATAGAGGGGCGGATGCCCAATGAATAGAAAAGAAAGACCCCTGATAGTTCTGCTACTCCTGGTTCTGACAGGAGGGGTTATAGTTTACAGGATGGCCGCCATGGCAGTAGTGAGGCCTGGTGAAGTTATTTAGTATGCGCCAGGTACGGGAGACGCCATCTGGAAGGACGTTGAGTGAAGGCATGTTTTCCATGTGGAACGATTGGGCATGTTAGGAAGGATTGCTCGAAATCGAAGTTGGAAGAACCAAGGAGTATAGACTACTCAACCCTAGTTTGAGGGTCCGCCTTGGTACAGGCAGAGCCCGAGGCTAGTTCCTCGGGGGCGATCGGTTGACTTGTTAGTTCTCATTCCTTGCTATGTATTGAGCTGATTGAGTTTGGTGCTACGTATCTCTTAGAAGAGACATAGATAGGTGGCACATGCTTTATGCTCGTCATGCCATAAGGCTTGAGATAATAGTGCCACTGGGAAAATTGGTAACTCTCAAGAGAAGGGATAGAATATTATTGGTAGAAGGTTGACAGTATAATTGATTGAGTTTGCCATATAAGGATTTTGATATGATCCTGAGTATAGATTAGTTTATCAAATAAGAGACAACCATGGATTGCAAGAGATGGTGGTAATGTCTGGATTTGAAAGGGTAGGGACCCGATTGCATCTATGGGATGCCTAGATATTGTGATAGGTACCACTTGGAATATATCAGTTAGACCGAATGGAAACTGGATTGGCTAGTAAGGTTTTAGATGGGTGCACAAAGAATCATTGAGTATGATACATGATTAAGGTATGGATATAATCGGTATCAGGGACATCATGAAGAATGGCATTACCGCAGCAGAAAGAATTAATAGTTCAGTTGAAGAAGTATTTTGAGAGTTGATCAGATGGAGCATCTCATCATGGGATATGTCAACACTGTTTGTCGAGAATAAAGGATTTGATTGCCTAGTGTAGAGTAGGACAATGTTCTCAGGAATTGAACTTCGATCTGGTTATTACCAACTGAGGATCAAAGAAAGAGACATTTTAAGAATTATTTCTTACACCAAGTAGGACGTGATGGATTATTAGTGAAGGTTCATTACTGACTAGTGCTCCAACGACACAGGTAAGTTCGACAAGCATAGAGAGTACAAGAATGACGTGGACAAGCCATATTCAAATTGATTAGGGATGTGCTGGTCTACTCCCAGTTAGAAGCAGAACGCGAATGACCACTTCATTGATAATACTAAGATTAATGAAGCAGGGTTATAGATAAGGCTCTAGAAAGGGTAAGCTTCGATTTCTTCAAGGGTATTCAAGGTCATGCTATGGGAAGTGATGGGATCATGTATGAAGGAATTCAGCTAGAAGCCACAAAGAAATTGCCGAAGAACGCCTGAGAGGTGAGAAGTATAGTGAGGCCGGTAAGACACGTCAGCTACTACTTGAAGCATCTTCGAAGACAACCATACCCAAGATTGAGGTAACACAAGAACCTTAAGTTTGTCTGAATGGATAGTTTCATACCGGGTTTTTAGAAGATAGAATAAGGGTTGGTTAGCACACTATGGTATCAGAATGTGTATGCAGTGGAATTATACTAGAGGACGGCATGATGGATACTGTCCTTGCTTAAGACATAAAACTATAGGGTGGTGCGTCAAAGACTAGGGTGCGCCCGTGTACAGATTGAATAGAATGGTTGTTTGTGCTCCACGGTAGATGAAGGGATAATAACACAAATGTTCTACATGGGGCGTTAGGTTGACGGTAATGCCAGATAGCCACGGTTAGGGTGCGGTGACGACACCTATGGAATAGTAGTGTGTGCACTATTATAAAGAATTAAAGTGTTTGATCACTCATAGAGGAATAATCACGAGACTAAGGCCCTAGTGGGAATTAATGGGTGATTCACATTGGAAACTTGTGATTGCATAAAGAAAATTAACATGGAAGCTAACATCCTAAGTTGAAAAGATTTGTGCCAGTTGGATAGGACGCCACGGATTACAGCAAAGTCAAACAAAGTTGCAACCAAGATTGGTATAGAACTTGCAGTTAATAGTTGGTAGATATACCTCTATGAATAATGAAGTACAGAGAGAAGATTTTATGGGAATGGTTAAGAATCCTACTATTTTACTATGAATGGGTTATGATATGAAGATCAGATGAGTGACTTGATGGAACCTGGTGTTATCAGGCTCCTGGCTGTAGCAGGAGTCTTATCAACTAGTGCACACCCACTGGCCGCATCAATCATACTCCTATCCAATGGCAGTAATCCTTCATAAAAGTACTAGATTAGGATTTGTTCACTTATATGAGGATGAGGGAAATTGGCACACAACCACTTGAATCTCTCCCAATACTCATATAACGTAATGACCCAAAAATGCTAATAAGGTTTAGTGCCTTGGTTAGCGTGCTGGAAGGGCATAATTGGATATATGTGTGATTTATTGGTTAAATACGTGATTATGTGGCATGCATGATATATATGATGATATGAATATAGTTGTATGCATGTTTATAAGTATTGGATATGCATGTGGGCCCGTTATTGTTTATAAGGGCACATCTGTAATTTTAGCCCATTAAGGGCATAAATGTGATTATATGTGTTAAATTGTTGAGACCACATTATTATGTGAAGTTATGTGCAGTATATGGCTCGAGGCGATCCTAGTGAGCAAATTAACAGAACAGTCACAGCGGTGTTTAATACCCAGCTCGGGGTGAGCTTAGGGGTATTTTGGGAAGTTTAATGTATATTTGGAGTTTATTAAGTAATGAGTAGGTATTTGGTAATTAGTTGGACATGACGAGATTAATTGAGAATTTGTAAGATGACTCGAGGAATTAGCAGGAATCAAGATTAATGGCCATTTTACCCTTATGGGCAATGAGATGGCTAAATTGGTTTTGGGGGCATTTTGGTATTTTCTTAGCTAAGGGAACAGTCTTAGCTGATTCTAGGAATGGACAGAACTCAATAGATTTCTCTCAACTCACATACAATCTCTCTCCCTATCAATCATGTCCTCTCTCTCGCTCTCTAGAACTAAGGGAAAATTTGAAGCTTGAAGGAGAAAAAGCCAGGGAGAAGCTGGGGGATTAAAGCTAGGACTAGCCAAAGAAATCTTTGAGGATCAAGCTACAAATTGAGGTAAGAATCCTATATAGTTATGCTGGGAAGTTAGAATGTTAGGTTGAGTTTGTCTAGGTTTTTGAGTGAAGAATTATTGATGATTGGGATGGTAGTTTCAGTATAATTTTTGGTGTTTTATGCTTAAACTATGTAATTAAGAGTCCTAGACTCGTTTATGGATTTGGGAGTATAATTGAGGTTGAATTTTGGGGATGTAGCTAGGGAAAAATGCTGGAAAACCCAAGGAATTCTGGGTTCGCGAGGGAGTGCCACGACCAAGTTCATGGACGCTGTGGCCCACGTGCCCAGAATGCCCTGGGAGAACTTGTTGACTTTAGGGCGCGCTGCTGTAATGCCCTGGATAACCAAGACCGTTACACTGTGTATTTGAAATAGTGCAAGACTTGCGAATCAAGTCATTTGAATAAAAAAGTGATCCTAAAGTCATAATCAGGTTAGGGTTAAAAGATTTTTGATCATAAATAGTTAATTTTCATTAAAATAGATGTTCGGTACATGTGATCCCAAAAACAGTGTTTAAAAGACAATTCACAAACTCTAAAAAATTATATACAATCAGAGGCCACTCTAATGGCAAAATACACATTTTAGGTTTTTGTCCCTGTAAAATCCCTCGACCGTGGCAGACGAGCAGTTGAAAATGTACACCTTGCCCCCAGAGCTCTCCAACTCATGCTTGATCCATCTTACCCTTGCCTTTACCTGCACCACGTAGCACCCGTGAGCCGAGGTCCAACAAGAAAACCATAATAGCATAACATAATCAATGATGATAATCACATAACTCACAAGACAGTTAACCAGATATTCAACAAACCATAGGATCAAGCTAACAACAATAAACATCTATATTCAACAGTTTATCTCAATCAATACACAATACTCAGGGTCGACGCCCTTAGGCCGCACCCTCTGTTTAACCCACTGACTCCGGCTCACTTAGGTCGAGTCTAGTGTTTATCTAGCTGATCCCAGCTCACAGGCCGAGCCGCGTCCTGTGCAAAAATTATTAGCCCTGACACTCTTAGGCTGTTCATTTCATGCTCACATGGCATTATCACAGTTATACAACATAAGTATTCAAATACAAGGAATCTCAGTCCCAACATAACAACACAAGGGTACAATTTTCTTACCTTTAATTTTGAACGGAGTTAATGGGATGGCCCCGAGCATGATCCTCAGTCCCGAGCCTTGGCGACAAACCTAGTCACAGTGTCCAATGGGTAATTGTTAACTTCCAATCCAAATAAATACTTAGGTGACAAAAACTAGCCTCCGGGACCTTAATTTCTACCAAACCGGGTAGTAGAAATTGTCCCGAGTGCCTAGGTTCAAACCCTCGAGCCTTACCGATTCTAGAAACAATTCTAAGGCTAAATGCCCCAGGCGGGTCGCGACTTGGCTTAGTGGGTTGCAACTTGCCCCCAAGTTAGAGAGCAAGTACCCAAGCCAAAAGGTAGGTGGGCCGCGACTTAACTTAGTGGGTTGTGGCGCGCCCCCAAGTAAGAGAGCTTCCCAGGCCAAAATGGCCACACGCGTCGCAGCGCCCCAAGGCTGGGTCGCGGCGCGCCCCCCTCAACGGGCCAAAATTACAAATATGTCCATATAGGCTATAAAGGGCCCACATGCATATATAATATTCACAAACATGCATGTCACATAGTCATATAATTATATTAATCATGCATTCCACAAAATCATGCATTAAATCATTAAATCACACATATACCAATTATGCCCTCTCGGCACGCTAATCAAGGCCCTTAAGCCTTATTATTGATTTTGGGTCGTTACAACTATCCCCTCCTACTGAGAATTTCATCCTCAAAATTTACCTGAATAACTCGGGATACTGATCCCTTATTGCTGACTCAAGCTCCCAAATCGCTTCCTCGACCTTGTTATTCCTCCATAACACTTTAATTAGAGGAATCGTCTTGTTTCGTAGAATCTTGTCTTTTCTGTCTAAGACCTAAACTAATTGCTCCTCTCCAGGTTCTCTCCAGGATCTCAAAAGGTCCAATAAATCTAGGGCTCAACATTCCCTTTTTCCCAAACCTTCTCACCCATTGCAGTGGTGAGACTCGCAGAAACACGTGGTCCCCTACCTGAAACTCCACGTCCCTACGCTTAGGATCAACGTAGCTTTTCTGTCTGCTCTGCGAAGCGAACATTCGAGCTCAGATCTTCTCGATATCCTCATTATTCTTCTTAACCATGTCCGGTCCCAAATACTTCCTCTCACCCATCTCATCCCAATGTATGGGCGATCTACACCTCCTCCCATATAACATCTCACATGGAGCTACTCCAATCGTTGATTGGTAACTATTGTTATACGTAAACTCAATCAATGGGAGATACTTACTCCAAGATCCCTCAAAGTCATACTCTGAGCATGTCCTCCAGTACTTGAATCGTCCTTTCAGACTGTCCATCAGTCTGAGGATGAAAGGCCGTGCTGAACTTCAATTAAGTCCCCATAGCCTTCTGCAATCCACCCCAAAACTTGGAGGTAAAGATAGGATCCTAATCTGATACTATAGACTTGGGAGCCCCATGGAGATGTATGATCTCCCTCACATACAGCTCCGCATACTGATCCACAGTATAAGTCATCTTCACTGGCAGAAAGTGAGCTGACTTGGTGTATCTGTCTACTATCACCAACATCGAGTCATGCAACCCCACTGTCTTGGGTAAACCTCCCACAAAATCAATCGTAATATCCTCCCATTTCCACTCGGGAATACCCAAAGGCTGTAGCAACATCGCTAGCCACTGATGCTCAGCCTTCACCTGCTGACAGGTCAAACACCTAGCCACGTACTCCACTATATCATTCTTCATCCCAGGCCTCCAGTACAACGTCCATAGATCCTGATACATCTTCGTGGTACCTGGATGGAGTGAGTATGGTGTAGTATGGGATTCATCGAGTATCTCTCGTCTAATACCCCTATCAGTCTGGACACAAATCCGACCCTTATATTGCAATAATCCAGTCTCTAAAATAGATAGTCCTTAGCTACTCTAGCTAAGACCTTCCCTTTAACTTCCTGCAACTGTGCATCCACCAACTGACCCTCTTTAATCCACTCTACCAGGGTCGACTGTAAAGTAATATTGGCCAACCACCCCACAAGCAACTCTATCCTCACTCTGAACATCTCCTCTGCCAATTCTCTCGATATCTATGCCGAGCTAAAAAACTGTCCCAGGCCCCTCCGACTTAATGCATCTGCCACCATATTAGATTTCCTTGGGTGGTAAAGGATATCACAATCATAGTCCTTTACTAACTTTAGCTAACACCTTTGCCTCATGTTCAGATCCTCTGGGTGAAGAAATACTTCAAACTCTTGTGATCAGTGTATATCTTGCACTTCTCTCCATACAGATAATGTCGCCACACCTTTAGTACGAATACCACCACAACCAATTCCAAATCATGGGTAGGGTACCGCTGCTCATATTCCTTCAACTTTCGTGATGCATAAGTGATAACCTTCTCATTCTGCATCAACACGCATCCCAACCCCAACCTCGATGCGTCACAATATACCACAAACTCCCCTCCATCCGAAGGGAGACTCAACACAGGTGCCGTAATCAATTGCTGCTTCAATTCCTGGAAGCTATTCTCACATTTGTTTGACCAGACAAACTTCAGATTCTTCCGTGTCAATTCTGTCATCGGTACAACAATCTTTGAAAACCCTTCCATGAACCACCTAAAATATCCTGCTAATCCAAGGAAGCTCCTAACCTCTGAGGCGTTCCTTGTCCTCGGCCAATCTCTCACTGCCTCCACCTTAGTTGGATCAACCTTAATCCCATCTTCACCGACAATATGTCCAAGGAATGCTACTTTTGGTAGCCAAAACTCACACTTCTTAAATTTGGCGTACAACCGGTGCTCCCTCAACCTCTGCAAGACCTGTTGGAGATGCTGTTCAGGCTCTGCCTCTGAAATGGAGTACACTAGGATGTCGTCGATTAAGACAATCACAAACTGATCCAAGAAGTCCTTGAACACCCTATTCATCAAATCCATAAATGCTGCTGGGGCATTAGTTAAACCAATCGACATGACCAGGAATTCATAATGCCCATACCTCATTCAGAATGCCATTTTCGGTAAATCCTTATCCTTGATCCTCAGCTGGTGATAACTAGATCGATGATCAATCTTCGAGAACACTGTCTTTCCCTGTAGCTGATCAAATAAGTCGTTGATCCTTGGTAAGGGGTACTTATTCTTGATGGTCAACTTGTTCAACTCCTTGCAGTCTATACACATCCTCAAAGTCCCGTCCTTCTTCTTCACAAATAAAACTATAGCACCCCATGGTGAATAGCTAGGCTTGATAAACCCCAAATCAAGAAGCTTCAGTAATTGTATCTTCACTTCCTTCAGTTCCACTGGAGCCATCCTATATGGTGTTGTAGACACTGGCTCAGTCCCAAACACTAGCTCAATAATGAACTGAATCTCCCTGTGCGGCGGCAATCCTGGTAAATCCTCAGGGAACACATCCAAGAACTGACGAACTAATCTGTCTCTCCCAGCCCTGCTGGCAAAACTCTGGTAGTATCCACCACACTAGCTAGGAAACCTATACAACCTCCCTGTAATAGGTCTCTAGCTCTCAATGCTAATATCATGGGTATGCGGGGTCCCCGCAGCGCACCCACGAAAATAAAGGGATCTTCTCCCTCAGGCTCAAAGGTCACCATCTTCTTCCTGTAATCAATGGTAGCCCCATATTTGACCAGCCAATCCATCCCTAGAATCATGTCAAAATCCTCCATACCTAACTCAAATAAGTTTACTGATAGCTCCCTACCATCAACCATCACTGGCAGTGCTCTAATCCATCTCCTAGACACCACTAGTTCCTTGGTAGGCAGTATAGTCCCAAACCTCGCAGTATAATACTCGCTAGGTCTACATAATCTATCAATTACCTTACTAGAAACAAATGCATGTGTAGCACTAGAGTCAATCAATGCAGTAAAAGGAGAGCCAACACTAGAAAGCTGACCTGTCACCAATGAGGGACTAGCCTCGACCACTGCTTGCGTCAAGGTGAACACTTGAGCTAGAGTCAAGCTGTCTTCCTTCCCTGCTTCCTCTTTCTTCACTATTGGGCAGTCTTTCTTGAGGTGTCCCACCACCCCGCATACTTAACATGCCTTCACCTGACTTTCGCCCGGATGGTGTCTTCTGCACCTCGTGCACTCTGGGTAGCTTCTCCATGTCACACCACATCCCTGAGCACCCCTACCCCTCCTATCAGGACCAGTAGTAGTGGAAGTGTCAGGGGTCTTCCTCTTCAGATCACTGGGGCCTCCGCCCCACCAGACCCTGAATGTGGAGGCAACACCCTGCGAACCTCCCGTCTCATAGCATTCTCCCTCCAGATCTTATTCTTCGCTTCCTCAGCGGTAAGAGCCTTCTGAACGGCCTGGGCATAAGTCATTTCCCCAAGTACCGCTGTAATTCTCACATCTCGGGCTATCATAGCATTAAGCCCTCTAATAAATCTATCCTGTCTGGCCACATCAGTAGGCACTAGATCTGGTGCGAACTTTGCAAGCCTGTCAAACTTCAGGGTGTATTCTGTAACTGTCATATTGCCTTACACTAACCCCATGAACTCATTTACCTTCACCGCCTTAACGGCAACATTATAGTACTTCTAGCTAAACAAGTCTCTAAACCCATCCCAAGTCAGAGTAGAAATACCCCTAGGTTGAGATATCGCTTCCCACAAAATACGGGCATCCTCCCTCAACATGTTGGTGGCACAGGCCACCCTGTCATTACCTTCCACCCTCATGAAATCTAGGATAGAAGTTATCATACTCTTCCACTGCTCAACTTTTAGTGGATCTGGTCCTTCCTCAAAGGTTGGAGGATGCTGCCTCCTGAACCGCTCATACAAGGGCTCCCACCTGTTCTCAATCTCAGGTGCCTGAACAACTAATGCCACAAGGGGTGGAAAAATAGGTGCAACACTCCCTAACAGAGCTCCGTGTCTTAGAAGACGAATTTGCTCTTCCTGGCTCTGTAACCGAGCTTGCATGTCTACAAGTATCTACCGCCAGTTCTTAGGGACTGGCGGAGGGTTCTGGCCCTGGTCATCATCTCTAGCCTCAGACCCTATGCTGGCTAGTCGTATAGATCGCCTTGGATGCATAACTATCCAAGTTTATCTGTAATCAACAAGTTGGCGGTCTGACAATGATGATAGGGTAACAAATCTTTCCACGATCCACTGTTGGAACTCAACCAACCACACGCAATCAAGGTGCAAATAATCATTCACATGCAACATCAATGCTAATAAGCATGCCTCAATATCATCACACAATAGTCAAGGGCCAGGCCCTATCAGTATCTCATGCTCCCTATTAATCATGTAGTAAAGCATTTATAGTTCATTCAAGCACTTAAGCATATAATTACATGTATACAATTACCAAACCCTGAGTCGAGCTTGTCTTTAGCGGCGAGTGTACATGTCCAGCCAGTCTTCAAGAACCCTTAAACCTAGATGTCTCTGATACCAAGTTGTAACACCCTGGATAACCAAGACCGTTAAACTGTGTATTTGAAATAGTGCAAGACTTGCGAATAAAGTCATTTGAATAAAAACGTGATCCTAAAGTCATAATCGGGTTATGGTTAAAATATTTTGATCATAAACAGTTAATTTTCATTAAAATAGATGTTCGATACATGTGATCCCAAAAACAGTGTTTAAAAGACAATTCACAAACTCTAAAAAATTATATACAATTAGAGGCCACTCTAATGGCAAAATACACATTTTAGGTTTTTGTCCCTGTACAATCCCCAGAGCTCTCCAACTCATGCTTGATCCATCTTACCCTTGCCTTTACCTGCACCACGTAGCACCCGTGAGCCGAGGTCCAACAAGAAAACCATAATAGCATAACATAATCAATGATGATAATCACATAACTCACAAGATAGTTAACTAGATATTCAACAAACCATAGCATCAAGCTAACAATAAACATCTATATTCAACAGTTTATCTCAATCAATACACAATACTCAGGGTCCCCTAGTTCCTGCTAATTCCTCAAATGTTCCTAATATTTAGCAATTAATCCCGTCATCCAATTAATTAAAAAATATTTATTCAATGTCCAATAATTTCCAAATTATTCTCTAAATTCCCAAATTTACCCCTAGGCTCTCCCCCGAGCCGAGTATTGAACCCCGTTGTGACTATTTAACCAATCCGCTCACTAGGACCATCTTGAGCCATATGCTGCTAATATATCCACATAATAATGTGGTCTCAACAATTTATCACATATAATCACATTTATGCCCTTAATGGGACAAAATTACAAATATGTCCCTATAGGCTATAAAGGGCCCACATGCATGTATAATATTCACAAACATGCATGTCACATAGCCATATAATCGTATTAATCACGCATGCCACAAAATCATGCATTAAATCATTAAATCACACATATACCAATTATGCCCTCCCAACACGATAATAAAGGCCATTAAGCCTTATTAGTGATTTTGGGTCGTTACAGCCACAACCTTAGGGGGTAAATCGCGGCCCGCCTCCCTCTAGATGCAAAAGGCTGCGCCTCTGCTTGAGGTGCACCGCGACCCTTAGGGCCAGGTCGTGACCCGCCTAGGTAGTCATAGCCTAGGTTTGTTTTTAGGCTCGGGGATTCAAACTTAAGCGCTCGGGATGAATTCTACTACCCGGTTTAGTAGAATTCAAGGTCTCGAAGGCTAGTATTGTTTCAAAAACATTTAATTGGATTAGAATTTGATAGTTACCCATGATTGCTTGTGACTAGGATTACCGCTAAGGCTCAGGACTGAGGATCGTGCTAGAGACCGCTCATAATCCATCGCTTGGGACTCATGATAAGAAAACTGCACCCATGTGGTTGTGAAATGGACTGAGATTCCCTGTAATTGAACATGTGTGTTCTGTGAACAATATATCAGTTATATATGATGTGAAAATACGACCTAAGGGTGCCGGGGTTGATGATAAGCGTGCTGAATGCAGCTCGGCCTAAGCGAGCTGGGATCAGCTAAATAACCAGAGGGCTCGGCCTAAGGGCGCCAACACCTGAGGGCGCCAACACCTGAATATTTATATTACAGATTGAGTTATATCTTTGAAATTATATGTTTATCATTGCCTGGCTTAATACTTGTATTCTGTTGATTAATTGAACTAGTTGGATTGAAGTTTGTTATATATACTCTTATTGCTGTCTATGCTTGTTGATTATGGTTTTTGTAACGACCCGAATTTGCTAATCAGGCTTAGGGGCCTTGATTAGTGTGCCTGGAGGGCAATAAGTGGGTTAATGTGCTTATATGTGAATTTATGTGTATATATGATTTGATGCATGTTTAATTGAGTTAAATGTGCATGTGGGCCCCGTTTGGATATTAGGGGCATAAGTGTGATAAATGTGGTATATATGTGATATGTCTGTACAGCACGACTCGAGACAGTCCTGGGGAGCGGTTAGCCGGAGTGTCACAACGGGGTTGAGATTCGGACTCGGGGCGAGTCGAGGGGTAATTAGGGTATTAGATGAGTTATGGGGTTATCGGGACATGAAAATAAATATTTGGAGATATATTTGAGGATAGAATGTCTAGGCGGGAATATTAGGGAAATTTACCATTTTGCCCTCGAGGACGTTTTGGTACCCCGAGCCTTGAGGTAACCCTTTAGACTTAAGTCAATAAAACAAAAAAGGGAAGTGTTTAGAAACTTGAGAAACTGACCCATATCTCCTTCTTACTGAAGATAGCTCTTGTTTTTCTCTCTCCCTCACTCTCTAAGACAAAACTCAAGAAGAAACTCAAAGGAATTGCCTAGGAATTAAAGGGAATTCAGCTGGGATACTCTAGGAACTTGAAACTTGGGGATTAAGGATCAAACTCAGGGACAAAGCTCTGTAAGGTAAGCTCTAAATTACTAAGGTTTAGTCTTAAATTCCTGCTGGTTTTAGGGGATTGCATGTTAGCTAAGCTTGATTTATCTTTGGGTGTTCTAGCTGAGTTTTGGAGCATATTTTAATGAGGTTCTGATGTTGTTTCTGTGCTGGAATAATTGTGCTGGATATCTAGGAATGTTAGCCAAGTCCTAGGATGAATTGGCTTGAGAAAAGGTTTAGAAAATGGTGTGAAAATCTGGGTTCGGTGTAGAGCGCCGCGGCCCGCGTGCGCGCGCGGCCATGGGAGGCCGAGAAGCTCATGTGCGCCGCGGCCCGTGTGGGGGTCAGTGAGGTGCTAGCCTCTGTTTCGAGGCTAGCCGCGGCTCTTGTGGGTGGGGCCGCGGCCCTTAGTGCCAGTTTGAGTTATTAGGGTATTTTAGGCTTGGGAACTCAAGGGGTAAGGCTCGGGATGGATTTTGTCACTCGGATTGATAGAATTCAAGGACCCGGAGGTTAGGGTTATGGCTCGAAGTTATTTATTGGATTAGAATTTGATGGATGGACATTGTTAATGTGTTGTGACTAGGGTTTCGGCGAGGCTCACGTTAGAAGACTGTGCTCGGGGCATCGGTGCTCAGAAATCTCGGAACTCAGGTAAGAAAACCCCTGTTCCCATAGAGCTTGTGTGCAGGGCTGAGCCCAATGTGTTTTAATGGAATTGATATGTAGGGCCGAGCCCAACGTGTTAGAATTGCAGGGCATAGCCCTTTATCTGTTATGCTAGAATTCTGTACTTGTTGTTATATCATGTATGATATTATGTGAGTGATCGGCAAGAGCCGGGAACGGTGTAGACCGAGAACGGCGAGGGGCCGGGAACGGCGTCAGGCACGTTGGGTGCAAGGCCGAGAACGGCAAGGGGCCGGGAGCAGCGTTGAGCACGCAAAGTGCGAGTTGCCAGGGCGAGTCCTAAAAGGATACCTGGGATATCCTTACGGCATGGTCCGCGAACCCAGGGCTTGGTAAACGCCTGGGACGGCTAGGCCGTATGTGTTTAGCCATTGGTGGCCTGTTTTCATGCCTGACTTATGTGTTGCATATGTTATCTGTTTGTGGGTTTTCTTGCTGGGCTTCAGCTCACAGATGCTCTGTGGTGCAGGTAAGGGTAAGGAGAAGATCAACCAATCATGAGTACAGCAGGCGTGAGGTGGCGTGTACATGTTTGGCCAGCCTGGCTGCCACAGCCAGAGGATTTTGGGAGATGCTTGTAAACGAACTTAGATTTTGTTGTTTAGTCGATTTAGTACAGTTTTTATGTTGTAAATGTTTCTAAACTGTATTTTGGGATCCCAAGTGTATACTTTTTATATTTATCTATGGAAACTACTATTTCTTGAGTCTTTTCTTTGTTTATGGCTTGATTACACTGTTTGATTTTAAACCTCGATTAGCGAGTTAAAAGCACGTTTTTAAACTCCCTTAGTAACGGCTCTAAGGAAGTAGGGCGTTATAGTTTTCTTGTTGAGCCTTGGCTCACGGGTGCTTTGTGGTGCAGGTAAAGGCAAAGGGAAACTAGATTGAACTAGTTGGATTGAATTTTTTTATATATACTCTTCTTGCTGTTTTTGCTTGTTGATTATGGTTTTCTTGCTGAGCCTTGGCTCACATGTGCTTCATGGTGTAGGTAAAGGCAAAGTGAAACTAGACCAACCATGAGTTGGAGAGCTCTGGGGGTGGAGTGTACATCAACAGCTGCTCGACTGCAACGGCCGAGGGAATTACAAGAACTAGAGCTCTAAACTGTATTTTGCCATTTAGACTGGCTACTGCTGTATTAACTTTTGAGAGTTGTTTCCGCCTTGTAAATATTATTTTTGGGATCCCATGTGCCAAACTCTTATTTTAATGGAAATCAATCATTTTATAATCAAAATATTTTAATCCTAACCTGTCAGATGATTTTAGAAACACATTTTAGTTCAAATGACCTGATTAGCAGGTCTTGTACTATTTTAAACACACAGTATAACGGTCTTGGTTTTCCAAGGCGCTACATATAATGACTCCCCAGTCTGTTGGCGAATGCCACAGATTTCCTTCCTTATGCTACCAACCTTAGATGTTGGGAAGTAACGCTCCAAGAACATTGGTTTCATTTCATTCCAGGAGGAAGGTAATATAGCCATTCCTTTGCACCATCCTTCAAAGAAAATGGAAATGCTCTTAATTTAATCTGCTCTTCAGTTATTAACATTGGTTTCATACTAGAGTAGACTATGTGAAACTTTGTCAGATGCTTATTCAGGTCCTCTCTGGGTAGCCCATGGAAAGATGGTAATAAATGTATAAGGCCCGACTTGAGTTCAAAGTTAATGTCCAATGCCGGATATTGAACACACAGAGGTTGATGGTCTAGATTCGGCGTCGCCAACTCTTTCAACGTCCTTTCCTGAGCCATCTGAGACTTAACTGATGTTTCAGAGTCAAAATTGTTGTCAGATCGTAATGGTATTTGTACTGGATTGACTTTCGTTGAAGGTTGAAAGAGGGGATTGCCAGTGATAGTCCTTGAAGAGTGGGACGACGATGTCTCAAGATATTGTTTTATGGCTTGTAGTCTTTCTTGAGTATCATCGCCAGACATATACATCTGCAATATAATTTTTTTTAAACTAGTAAGTATGTAGTTAATTAAATTGAATAATAAAAAAAAACTTACAATAGTCCCCGACAGCAATGCGAAAAATTTGATGCATGTCGTATACCACAACAATTTCAATAATTATTTTTCTTTCAATACTTCCAATTATTTTAGTATAATAGCAAGCACAGGTCGAACCCACGAGGATTATCGTTCACTTTACTATTCAATAATTAGCACTAAGACTTAAAAGGGAGATTTAGATTTCAAACTCAAAATTAAATAACATAAACTAGAAAGCAAATAAAGATTGATATTACAATATTAAGAAATAGTTAAAGGTTAATCTCCACCCTCAACAATCATTCTCAATCACTAATAATAAATATTATTCTAATTTCTCAATTAAACTATTAAGCTCGCAGATAACGCTGAAGCAAACAATTATCCCAATCTCCCTATTACAAGTAATCAAGGCGAAGCTCTCAATAATTAACTCTTTTAGCCAAGCAATAAATATATGAAGCATGCAATCTATTTAACTTAGGTAAGTCATTAAATCCTATGGAGACGAGTTAATCTAGGAAATAAATTAATAAAGCATATAATTCATTTAACCTAGATTCTATTTTTCATCACAATTAACAATTCTTTTGACATTGCTATCAATTGCAATTTATTACACACACTTAGAATCCTAAACTATTAGGTGAGTAGTAATTCTAAGATGACAATTGAACAATGTAAAACCTTAATTAGTTGGCCACCTAACAAGAAATCAAAAAATTCATAACATTCAATTGGAAAAATAGAAACAATTTAGTATTGAGAGAAATTAAAGAATAATACTCATTATCAACAATTAAAAAATCATATCTTGGGTTTTTGAATTAACCCTTAACCTAAAAAAAACCTACTCCATAATAGCAATCATAATCACAAACATAATTATAATTATAATTAAAGAGATTAAGAGAGGAGATTAAAGAGATTGATGAACAATAGTGTTGTAGTCTTCTCTCCAGCCCTTTTTGAGTCTTTTTCTCTAAAAAATCTGTCATAAAACTTAATCTCAAATCAACGCTAAAAATCTCTTATAGTCCCCTTTAAATTATATTTAAAATCTAATTAACAATCTGAAAACAGCGTCGTAGGCTGCGACTTGAATTTCTGCGTGTCGCAGCCTAAAACGAATATAGGAAAAACTAGTCATGCAGGCTGCGACCTGAAGAATCTGGGCAGCGGCCCAACTTCACTTTTCTACACAGCAGGCACTGGCCTACTTTTTCTGGGTAGCGGCCCGATTGGAACATGCAATTTGTAATGTCAATTCCAATTAAAGTGCTGCAGCCTGATTTTTATGGGTTGCGACCTATCTTCAATTTCTTCAATTCTCGGACTTAGAGAGCTTGTACGTTGTCGCCACTTCAACATTTTAATATTGAAATCTTGGAATGCACCTAAAACTTCATTTTAACCTCATCTCAATAAGTCTTTTTCAACTTATGATTCATAAACTACAATTGCCATCAAAATGTCAGATTAATCATCATAAAATGCAATGTAGAAAATATGTTGTAGACTCACGAAACTAAGTTAAAACTACTAAAAAATGCTATCATAACACCATCCAAGCATGGAAAAACTTATCAAATATTACAAAAATGACCTTATCAATAGAGACATTGTTACGAAAAGGGAAAAATTTCTCATAAAATACAACATCTCTAGATATGAAGATTTTATTAGTGCTTAAGTCCATAACTTTGTATGCTTTCATACCTTGGGGATACCCTAGAAAAAGGCAAGGAATGGCTCTTGGAGAAAACTTGTTTCGTGAGTTAGGCAAAGTGGAAGAAAAACACAAGCATCCAAAGCATTTTAAATGATCATATGTAGGGGGTTTGGAATGTAATACCTCATACAGAGTGATTTTGTTGAGAGGCTTTGAGGGAAGCTGATTGATAAGGTGAGTGACTGTAAGAACAGTATCACCCCAATATACTAAAGAAATACATGATTGAAACATTAAAGCTCTTACAACATTGAGAAAATGTTGGTGTTTTTGTTCAACCACCGCATTTTGCTCAAGATAATCAACAAAAGATAAGAAGTGAATAGTGCCTTGGGATTTTAAAAAATTATCAAAAGCTAATTCCTTTGCATTATCAGATCTGACTCCTTTTATTTTAATGCCAAATTGTGTATGAATCATGGAAAAAAATTGTGGTATACTTGTGGAAACATCAGACTTCATTTTCAATAGGAAAAGCCATGTATAACGAGAGTGGTCATCTACAACGGTCAAGAAATGACGATATCCTTCTCTAGTCTCATGCATGAAAGGTCCCCATATATCAATATGTATAAGATCAAAAATAGAATAAGAAATATGGCTAGTAGAAGGAAAAGACAATTTTCGCTGTTTAGCTATGATATAAAAATGAAGTTTTTTGTGAAAAAGTAACGAATCAGTATCTTATCAGTATTGTAAGCAACCAAACAATTGCTTTTGAAAAACCTTAGAAAATCCAGGCAGCGAGATTCATGTCTCTTTTTCCGCGCTTAGCTGTTAGAATTCAACTTTTTTACTTTCAAGCATAATATTTTTTATTTTTGATATTTTTTATGACGTGCCACGTCATTTATGTAAATAAAATATCTCAAGTTATTTTTGTAAACATTTTACATATTACATTTATATATATATATATATATATAAATTTTCCTTCAAATTTTATGTACGTCATTTATATATATGCGCCTTAAAAGTATGTGTAGTGATATTTTATTTACTGGAAGTTAATAAAAGTACATTTTTCTAATAATGCAGTATCTAGATTATTATTTTAATAAATAATATAAATATAAAAAATTCCACATTCATTTATGAGAGTATGATCTTGTATGAGTACAAGATGATTAAGATCATAGATGATGAATAAAATAGTCATCAACATATTAAAGTATGGAATCTTTAATCAACGGTTACTAGTACGCTTTGCTAAACATTTTTTATAAAGACCGAATTCGCAAAACCCAAATAATGCCGAAAACAAGATTTTCGTTTAAAAAACGTCTTAAAAGAATATACATAATGTTTTTCGGAAGTATGTGCATACTTAAAAGTATTTGCGATTATAACCGCTTAAACAATCAAATTGAGTCATTTACTATCTATATATTTATACTAGGTGCAAGCAACGTGAAATGCATGTTTGCTTAGTTTTATTAAGTTTTTATGATTGTCATATAAATTTTAAGTAAATAAAGAATATTATATATAAAAGAATAACATAAACATATTATTAGAAAAATTAACTAAAACATTGTTTATGATATTTAAAAAAATAATAATATGATAACCTTTTAGATCACAAATTACCACAAGAGAATGATTGATCATACTAAATGCTGATGATGAGGTGGGAGACCCAACCTTCATAAAAAATATTGTTTACAAGGAAGTATTTCAAAATATTCACTCATCAAAATACTTTTTATTCTAGAAAATTATATAGTCTCCTTATTCATGTCCCCGCTTCAAATTCTTAGCTTATAAGGTTGTTGTGAAAATTTGATAATGCAAGTAAACGTATTATTCAAGTAATAAAGTGCACAAACATGAGTATCATCCCACGAAGATTGAAATACTAATTATCAATACTAAATTCCTAATCTCTATTTGGCTAACGAAAAGTTGACAATAAGAGAATGCTAAAACATAAACATAAAAATTACGAAACATAAACAATTAGAAACTATGAACTCAAAACAAATAATGCTAAAGATAATTAATTAATGAATAAAAAATTAGGGAATTTAATATAGTCATCTTTCCACTCTCTATTACCTTAATGCAATATTCTCACAAATAATTTCTTCTAATTGAGATAGCAAGTTACAAAAGCATTCTATATTCGGGTTAATATATATAGAACTCGACCTACGTGTGAATTTTCTATATTTTTATGATAAAATCAGCATATAGGAAGCATTAAGCATGAGAACTCATAAGCTACATAAACCATATTGATATTTTCGTTCAATATTGAAATCTACGTCTAATCAATTATAGCATGTTTGAATCTCACCTTTCAGATTTTGACTCAAATTCATATAAATCATGTAATAGATGGCCAGTCAATCACAAGCAATAAACATAAATTGAAAAGATCTCAATAATGAAGAACAAAACATAAAATTTGCATTAATTCGTAGTAGAGTCTCAAGAAACTCAATTAAAAATCCTAAAACTAGATTTAGTTCATATTCATAATATTCAAATCCATAAAACTAACAATAACAATGAGATAAAGATAGAAGAAAGAAAGAAAAGAAAAACTCTAAGGCGATCCAATGTTTTTGAATGAGCTTCTAGCCATCTTCTCCATGTCTGGACTCTGAAAAACTAGGGTATTATGATGAAAATCACATTAAAATACAAAATCCTATGTTTTCCCCACGTAAAATGACTAAAATGCCCTTCCTTAAAACTATGCAGAATTCCTCACTTTCCAGCCACCTAGCGCAGTTGCGCTGTACATTAGCGTGGTTGCGTTACTTGCTCTGAATTACCCATTTTGCCAAAAAGTCCTTCAAAACCTAAAAACAAACAAAAACAAGTGTAAATAGAACATGTTGTCCGTATTTTTTCACCACCGACACGTGGCGATCCCCAGTGGCTAGCTATGATGTGTGTGGACATCCTCGGGGCATGTTTGTTATATTATTTTATAATATAATATAATGTAATATTATATTATATTATACTATAATATTTTGGATTAAATAAATGTGACAAAGAGTGTCACATATTGTAACATTTAATAGAGAGTTACAATATTTAGATATATGAGATATATCCAAATATGTAACGTATTTGGTGTTACAAATTTGTAACTTCCAAATATCACCCATTATTGTGTAGATTTGTTGTTACACAATATTGAGATGAATTTCTTAAAGCCATATGAGAAATGATTGATAGAGATGTGATTTTAACTCCCATATTGTGTATGGAAGTTACAAAATCAAGTGGGAATAAATTTGGAACATTTTGAAAAAATTGGTTGCTGGAAAATGTCTAGGGCCGCGGTGCCTGTTTGTCAGGCCGCGGCCTAAGTGGCTGACAACATCTTCCAACTTTTGGTTTTATCCAACTTTGAATGTTTCCAACAACCAAATAACTCCCAAATTCTCTATTTTAATTCCATAAACATCCAATTAATCATTGGTAACAGCCATGGGGGTTGGTGGAATTTGAAATTCAAAGGGTGTCTCAAAACTCTATAAATAGGAGCCTAATGCTCACTTGTAAGATACAACATTTCTATCCATTAAAGCACTTGGCCAGAAACACCTTGAGGCTTGATTATTCCAGAAAGCATTTCCAAAAATCTGTGAGAGTCCCCTAGCGCTTGAGTTAGGGGGAAATAAGATTTTGGACAAAGGTTTCAAACCTTGTTCAAGTTGGTGATCCCCAACACTCTTCACTTTGGTAGTGTGAGTGAGAGTTGTCTCTATTTTGTTTTCATGTTCTTTCTTTCTATTCTATTTCTCTTCATCTTCATATTCTTCTCTTTTGTTTATTTGTATTTCTTGTTTTGAGTTGTAATCTTCTTTTCTTTTTGTTTCAAACACTTCACTTTTTTGTATTATTTTGCATAGAGTTGTATTTCTCTATTTCTCTTCTTCTACTTCTTCTTTTATTTATTTGTATTTTCAGTCATAGAGTTGTAACTTTATTTAATCAATAATTATTTATTTGTAATATTTTGTTTAGAGTTGTAATTATCTTACCATTTCCATTGAGGCAAAACTATTTTTCCTAACAATGTTACTCCCGAGGCCTATAGTCGAAGAAAAGGTCCTCCTAGATTAGGCTTTGTCCAAAGAGGGTAGTAGGTGCCTTGGTGAGTTACTAGCCGATATTCAGTCTTGGAGATGGAGATTCTCCAACTCAAATAGTTAAGGCAAGGAATTTCGTATCTCGATCGCCTTCCAGACCCGAGGTTTTGGTTCTCGAAACTAGGAGGTGGAGCAACGTGTCAATGGGTGTAGGTTCTCAGAGTCAGAGGATTGTCTGACAACCTTTGTGGGCGATCAGTCAACAGTGTTGTCGAGTGTACGACTTGAAAATTTACACACCCACTACGCCTCCTAACATGGAAGTACATACAACATGCCCTGACAGTCCTAGGGGCATGTTCCCTGTAAAATGATTACCTTTCTGTTGTGGGCCCCGCAAATCTTGCCTGAGCCATGGTCTCTATTCAATGCAGCCCAATCCATTGAAGTGTGTTATTCCCCCAATTATGGAAATAATGCGTATTAATTGTTTATGATTAACATTAATGACCCCAGCCTCTATAAATAGGGCTGGGAGTCTCATTGTAAATGGTTCAGTTTCTTAGAGAGAAAACTACTTGTGCTCAGAGCAATCTAAACGCTGCCTGAGAAGACACTATAAAAGCTTGCAATCACAAGCTTGTAATCTCCCTAATACTAGAGACGCGTGGAATAGGGTTCTTTTATAATCTGAACCTCGTAAAAATCTTTGTGTTCTTACAGTTATTTCTTTAACCACTCTTATAAAAGTTGATAGCAAAAAAGATAGTCAACATTTTGGTGCTTTCATTGAGAGATTAAAGAAAGCATTTGAAACATTCACGATCATGGTAACTACACGAAGAAATGGGGCTTGTCAAGAGCCTGAAGGCCACCCAGCTCCACAACAAACTGGTAAGGTTAATGAAGCAAGGGCCTGGGGACACCGCTAGGTAGTCAGCGCCCGTGGAGCTCGGGGCCCTCCGCCTCGATGCGCTTATATGGACCACACGAGGCTTGGGGCTGGTATCCCTTTGCGACCTAACTAGTCCCACAGGAATAATCGCCTAAGGATTGCCCCATAGAATCAGAAATGGGGCATCAGTATATTGGTATACGAAAACGAGTCCGATGGAGAAACTGAGGTGGCCCGCCCAGAAGATAACGGGCGTTCCGAGGACAAGTTGACCTACAAGACAACCTCAATGCTCGGAGGTGTAATAAGGCCGGAGTACGTGAGCCTGCTGGTAGAGGCCCGTCAGGTCTCCGAGACAATCTCAATGCTCGGAGAAGGGATTGCCCGGGACAGAGCATCTATCGGGATCGCGATCCGCTCCAAGCAAAATTAGAAAGTCTAAAGTGAATAATGCTTTAAATGGCCAAGGGACAAGGCCACGAGTTTGACTTAGAAGATGAGGAGGTAGAGCCATGTGCTCCTCACCTTCTTGAGGCCCTGCTACCTCTGGGATTCAAGATGCCATCCATACCAGTTTACGATGGTGGTTGGGATCCCATGGACCATTTGTCCAAGTTCAACATGCTAATGTCGGTCCATCATGTCTCCGACGACGCAAAATGTCACGTGTTCCCCCTCACCATGACAGGACCAACAGATGAATGGTTTAAGAAGCTCCAACCAGAGTCCATTCAAATGTGGAAACAGTTATCATCCGCCTTTCGAAGACAGTTCATAAGGGTCTGAAAGGTAAGCTTTGAGGTCAATGCCTTGGCCAACATCAAGAAATGACCGTTTGAGACCCTCAAGGCCTACATCAAACGCTTCAAAGAAGAAGTGACAAGAACTAAGAGGGTTGATGATGGCTAGTAGCTGATGGTGTTGCAGGCTGGCATCCGCGTGGGATCACCACTCTGGGATGATCTCAAGCGAAGGGGATGCTAGCGTCTCGACGACTTCATTTGTCGGGCTCAAGAATACATTAGCTGGGAAGATGCCTAGATCGAGGTGTTCGAAGCATCCGTTCTTTCCCTGCTTCGGCCGCTCCAGGCCCCATGGCCTCAGGGATCCAATACTCCCCCTATGTTCACATTTAGTAGGGGTCGTTGGGAGCCCAGCCTGGCCAGAGCGTCGCCCCTTCCGGTTATAGCACCATGCCTGCTCTGGGATTTAGTATGTCTTCGGAAGGATTCGAGGCAGCGCCCACTGGATACAATGCTTTTCAGTCTGCATTCAGTGCTGGAGTTGTCACCCCACCACAACTGGCTGAATCCAGTTGAGCTCCCAATGACACAAGGCGCGGAGGGATGGGTAAGGGTCACAAACCCATGGGAAGTGGAATCACACAGTATGAGAAGGGAGTTGCATCAAGTGAGAAGTATGTATCGCAGTATTCCGAATATACTGACTTGGTGGACTCCCAAGAGAACATATTCGTGGCCACAACATAGCACATGCACTACAGGAAGACACAACCCATCCGAAGAGACAAGGATATATGGGACCCTAGAAAATTTTGTCATTTCCACAACGACATAGGGCATCACACTAACGAATGTCGCCAGCTCAAGGATGAGATTGAGAACCTCATCAAGTTGGGGAACCTCCATCAGTATGCTAAGGGTGGATCGCATCAAACATAGCCACTCGTGGCCGGACCTGCCACACCTCAGGTCTCGACAACAACTCCTGTAGGCCCCTTGCATCCAGCAACCTAAGGGCCTCCTCCAGTAAATGGTCGAGTAGGAACCATATCAGGAGGACCTCACCTGGGGGGCACCTCACGAAGCTCGTAGAACAGGTATGCACGAGCATTGAACCACGACGATGAGGTAATGGCTTTGACCTAATTACCTGCCCAAATGTCGCGAATGACTGACCAAGTCATAACATTCTCTGAAGACGATGCTCAGAGATTGCATTTCCTGCATCACGATCTATTGGTGATTGAGAGCCAAATATCCAACAAAATGGTGGCACGAATTTTGGTAGAAAATGGGAGTTCGGTGAATATCATGTTTAAATAAGCCTTCGAGAAGATAGGGCTGACTTCAATAGACTTGTCCCTATGCACCTCGACACTCTATGGGTTCTTGGGAGAATCCACCATCCCAATGGGTAGATAAAACTCCTAGTGACGCTCGGAGAAGTACCTCGCCAGGCTTTTAAGTACTGCACCTTCATGGTGGTGGATTGTCTCTTGGCATACAATGCCATTTTGGGACGACCAACACTAGTGGAGTTTGGGGCAGTCACCTCCATCCGACATCTATGCATGAAATTCTCCACAGATGTAGGGATTGGCACAGTCCGTGAAGACCAAAAAAAGGCGAGACAATGCTACAATGTCTCCTTCAAGGCTCCTGTGATGATGGTGAGGGAGGAAGTCTCCGAAAGCTTTGAGACCTAGGAGGTACGAGCTGTGTATGACTCGGAACCTAACGAGTTAGACCCAAGGGTTCAAGAGGAGAGGTCCATCTAACCAATAGAGGAAGTAGAGGAGGTAATCCCAGATACCTCCACCCCCAATAGGAAGGTGAAAGTCGGGGGAGACTTGAAAACGGAGGTTCAAGAAGCGTTAGTGGTCTTCTTCCGAGAAAACCAAGATGTGTTCGCATGGTCACATTTTGACATGACTGGCATTGATCTAAATATCATATGCCATGCCTTGAATGTCGACTCTAGCTTTGCTCCCGTCCAACGGAACCAACAGACCTTTGACCAAACTCGAAAAGAGGCCCTCAAGGCTGAGGTTGACAAGCTCCTCTCCAATGGGTTTATCTGAGAAGCCCAATATCCCAGGTGGCTGTCCAATCCTGTCCTCGTGCCAAAGCCGAATGGCACTTGGAGGACATGCATAGATTTTTCAAACATTAACAAGGCCTATCCGAAGGATTGTTTTCCACTCCCCAAGATAGATCAGATGGTCAATACCACCTTCGGTTACAAGTTGCTATCATTTATGGATGCATACTTGGGATATAACCAAATATCCATGCACATCGTTGATCAAGAGCACACTAGCTTTCGAACTGACAATGGTGTCTATTGTTACATTGTGATGCCTTTCAGGCTGAAGAACACCGACACCACTTACCAAAGGTTGGCTAATAGAATGTTCAAGAACTAGTTGGGGCGGAACATGGAGGTCTATGTGGATGATATGTTGGGTAAGTCCCAGACCGTCTAGATCATGTAGGCGACCTGATTGAGGTCTTCACAGTGCTCCACCAGTTTGGGATGAAGCTCAACCCCTAGAAGTGCACATTTGGGGTAGCCTCTGGAAAGTTTTTAGGCTTCATCATAAGCGCTCGGGGGACTGAGGCGAACCTTGAAAAAAATCAAGGCCTTAATCAAAATGCCTTCTCCCCAGAAGCATAAAGATGTTCAAAGTTTGACAGGGAGGATCACAGCTTTGAGTTGTTTTGTCTCCAAGGAAACGGACAAGTGCGTCCCTTTCTTCAATATTCTCCGAGGGAGTCAGAGATTTGGATGGACAGAAGAGTGCAAACGGGCGTTCCAATAGCTCAAGGCGCACATGGAAAACCCTCCGATCTTGTCCAAGCCAATGGACAGAGAGCCTCTCCTACTCGACATGGCTGTGTCGGAAGACGCCGTTAGTGCCGCGTTAGTTGGGGAGGAAAGCCGCGTTCAACACCCCGTCTATTACATCAGCAAGAGACTCCTCGGGGAAGAATCTAGGTATCTACTGATGGAGAAGTTAACCTTTCGCTTAATGGTGGCCTCTCGAAAGCTAAGACCCTACTTCTAGAGGCACCCAATTAAGATTCTCACGAACCACCCGCTCAAGCAAGTCCTTCAGAAGCCTGAATCGTTGGGATGGCTCTTGAAATGGTTGATGGAGTTAAATCAGTTGGACATCACCTACCTCCTGAGGGCTGCCATAAAAGGACAAGCACTTGCTAATTTCATCCTCGAGTGCACCAGAAATTAGGAGAGAACTGAGTGCACCCCAGTGTTCAGACTAGTGTGGAAGTTGTTTGTGGATGGGTCTTCAAACGAGAATGGCGCAGGGGCGGGACTTATTTTGGTCTCCCTTGAGGGGCATAGAGTTCATAGTGCTCTCCGCTTCGGGTTTAGCTCCTCTAATAGAGAAGCAAAGTACGAAGCCTGGCACTAGAGCTCAAGGCCGAAGGACTTGAGATATTTAGCAATTCCCAACTCATGGTGAACTAAATTCTCAGAGAATACCAGGCCCAAGGAACAAAAATGGCAGCATACTTGGCAAAGGCTCAAGAAATGCTGCACAACTTCTCAAATTTCACTATTCGGCAAGTGCCGAGGGAACAAAATTCAAATGTTGACGCCCTGGCAAAGCTGGCTACGACCAAAGACACTGAATTAATCAAAGTGGTCCCCATCGACTACAAAGATTCTCCGAGTATCTTGACTCCAGACGAGGCAGAAACAATACAAACCTAAGATGGGTGGATGGAGCCGATAATTAAATACCTTGTCTCCGGGGAGTTGCGCCAGGACAAGAAGGCAGACCACAAGTTGTTGTACCAAACACCAAGGTACATAATTATGGATAATAGGCTTTACAGACGAGGCTATTCTTTGCCCTTGCTTCAGTGCATGTCCAGACAAGATGCCATTCCAATACTGTGAGAGGTACATGAAGGTTTCTGCAGTGATCACGCTAGGAGGCAAAGCCTTTCTAAGAAGATCTTAAGGCAAGGATATTTTTGGCCCACCATGAATGGAGACGTGATGGATTACGTCAAGAAATGCGACAAATGCCAGCGCTTCGCCAACATCCCCCGAGCGCCTCTGAATGAGCTTACTCAAATGACCAGCCCATGGCCTTTTGTCATTTGAGGCATCGACCTTATCGGGTCTCTGCCTACAGGGAAAGGAGGGGTGAAATATGCCATAGTCACCATCGTCTACTTCACGAAGTGGGTTGAGGCTGAGCCGCTCGCCACAATTACCTCCAAAAAGGCTTTGGATTTCCTCATAAAAAATATTGTTTGCCGGTATGGGCTTCCAAGGAAGATAGTCTCCGACAACGGATTGTAGTTCAATAGTGAAGTATTCACAGACTTCTGTCAATGACATGGTGTCATCAAGAGCTTCGCTTCCATAGCCCATCCGCAGGCCAATGGCCAAGTGGAGGCAGTGAACAAGACACTCAAGTCCACTCTGAAGAAAAGGTTGGAGCAGGTAAAAGAAGCTTGGACCGAGGAGCTACCTAGGGCATTGTGGAGTTACCATACCACTTTTTGAACCTCAACCAACCATTCTCCATTCTCGATGGCCTATGGGTACAAGGCTATGCTCTCGATTGAAGCAGCAATCTCCACGCACTAACGGGATACGTATGATTCGACCACGAACCATGCCCTACTTTGGGAGTCCCTGGACCTCATGGAGGAGCTACGCGAAGCTTCTCAGCTATGAGTAGCATCCTTGCAGTAGAAGGTGGCCAGATATTTCAACTCCAAAGTGAAGGATAAAAAATTTGGAGTTGGAGACTTGGTGTTGCGAAGAGTCTTCTTAGCCACCCGAGATACAGGTGTAGGAGTGATAGGACTTAACTGGGAGGGCCCATACCAAGTCTAGAGCATGGTATGTCTGGGAACATACAAATTATACTGACTTAGTGGGGAGCTGATTCCTCACGCATGGAATATCGAGCATCTTCACTGGTACTACTAGTAGCATCGACAATAAACATTGTTTATTTCTATAACACCCCCTGTAGCCTCCGGGCACATATAATGGAAACCGTGTATATAGTAAAATATGGTAAGAAATCTGTGTAAAGAGCACCCGCTCGCCTGAACAAGTGACCACAGACTAGTCTCCGATCACTTAGGGGGCATGGAGTTAGGGTAGCACCGCGTCTACTGCGTCTCGCAAAGAACAACCTAGGAATCTAAACTTGTAAATAGCCAAGAGGAGTAAACCTAGCGCCGCCATCCCGAGAATAGAAAGTCTTAGGAAACTAACAAAGTCTACCCTAGAAGGTAACTTGTTCCAGGTAGAACTAAGCTTAGTACCCAAGAGCTAGATAACCCAAGTAGCGCGAGAATAGACTCTCATCATCTCCCGCAGACACTGAGCCCGAGGAGCTCTGACTAAGTCTCTTGATCTTGAGATGTGAATGGAAAGCCGAGTATCCATACTTGGCCTCAAGAAATCAGTGATATGGGAAGCTTGGCTAGTCGACGAGCAAAGCGCCCTTAGTATCACTATATCCCATATTTAGAAAAGCTAGTTTAATAGAGGAATTTAGGTTACCTCTCAAGGACAGTGCGTGCCCGGAGAGTAATAATCGAATCATAATCTGTACGATACAAATGGATATCTAGGAGGCCTATGCCTAGGCATCTCGATAACTTCACCTTCCAAGAAAACAACCTAGACAGTAGGTATACACTCGGGGGGGCAGTGTCAAAATCCCCGGCCTCTCAAGTAGTGCATACTCGGGGGGCAGGTATTTTCAGCCTCTCAAAAGTGCACACTCGAGAAACAGGTGTTTTCGCATGCCAGGACCTTGAAAGCCCGAGTCCTCAGGTTGTAGGGGCATGAGACGATGAGTAAAAATGTAGCGTCCCAAATTTGCTAATAAGGCTTAGGGCCTTGATTAGTGTGCCTGGAGGGAAATAAGTGATTTATTATTATAATATGTGAATTTGATGAGTATGTGATTAGAAATGCATGTTTAGGTGAATTAAATATGCATGTGGGCCCCGTCTGGTTATTAGGGGCATGTTTGTAATTTTAGCCCGTTGAGGGCATACATGTGATAAATGTGGTAAATGCGATATACTTGTGATATATCTGTGTTGCACGATTCGAGACAGTCCTTAGGAGCCGTCAGCCAGAAAGTCACAACGGGGTTGAGAATCCGACTCGGGGCGAGTCGAGGGGTAATTCGGGTATTAGATGTTTTATGGGATTATCGGGTTATGGAAATAAATATTTGGAGATATATTTGAGGTTAGAATGTTTAGGATGGAATATTGGGGAAAATTACCATTTCGCCCTCGGGGACGTTTTCGGTACCTCGAGCCTTTGAGGTAACCTTAGAAACTAAGTTAAATAAAATAAACTAAGGATATGTTCAGAGTTTTTAGAGGAACCGACCCAAACTCTTTCTCTTCTCTCTTTCTTGTTTTCTCTCAAACTTGCCAAGGGAATTTTGAAGGGAAAGCTTTGGATTTGAGGCTGCAAATTGGGGAAATCAAAGCAAGGAGCAAGGTTAAAGATAGCTGAGAGTCGAATTGTTCTTGAGGTAAGGATCTAAGCTTGAATTCTTTTTAATTTTCCTCTGTTTTGTTGAAGCTTGAGGGGTTAAAGCTTAGATAATTGGACTTGAGTTATAGTAGGATTTTGGCTGGTTTCTTTGAGTTTATGTGCTGCCTAAAGTGTATTAGGGTGATTATGGGATTCAATTATGTTGTTGGGGTGTGTTTAGAATGATTTCAGGGGAGTTAGCTCGAAAATTTTGCATGGGAATTATGGGTTTCGGGCTCGCACCACGGCCCTGTTCTTTAGCGCTGCGGCCTGCTTGCGTTTATAGGTTAGTGGCCTTTGAGGAAATTTCCCAGGCACCGCGGTGCAAGGTTTGGGCGCTGCGGCCCTAGGCTGGCAGATGCGAGGAAATTTTACCTTTGTCTTGGGGCGCGTTGCGGCGCTTAAGGGAGGCTGAGCCGCGGCCCAAAAGTGGATTTTTGGCAAAATGAGGGTTTTTTTTAGCTCGGGAACTTGAACGTTAAGGCTCGGGAAGGTTTCTATTACCCGGTTTGGTAGAAACCAAGGTCCCGGAGGTTAGAATTATATCTCAAAGTTATTTAATGGATTAGAATGTGGTGGTTGATTATTATTTATGCGTTGTGACTAGGATTTCTTCAAGGCTCGGGTTAGAGGACTGTGCTCGTGATCGCAAGGCTTGGGAAGCTCGGGACACAGGTAAGAAAACTGTTGTTCCCATAGAGCTTGTATGCAGAGCAAGGCCCTATATGATTGTGTATGTAGGGCGTAGCCCTTTGATTGAGTTTATTCATGTTTGGTATTTGCTTTATTATGCTATGTATGCATATGTGTGAATGTTCAGCAAGAGCCGGGAATGGCGCAGGCCGAGGTCGGCAAGGCTGGGAACGGCAAGGGGCCGCGAACGGTGTTAAGCACGTGGAGTGCAAGGTCGAGTGTGGCAAGGGGCCGGGAGCAGCGTTTAGCACGCGGAGTGCGAGTTGCCAGGGCGAGACCCTAAAGGATACCTGGGATATCCTTACGGTGTGGACCGCGAACCCAGGGCCTGGTAAAGCGCCTGGGACGGCATGGCCGTATGTGTATAGCCTATCGATGGCCTGTTTATATGCTAAGTGTTTGATTTGCATATGTTATCTGCTTGTGAGGGTTTTCTTGCTGGGCTTTGGCTCACGGGTGCTCTGTGGTGCAAGTAAGGGCAAGGGAAAAGTTGACCAACCATGAGTACAGAGAGCGTGAAGCGGCGCGTACATGTTTGGCCTGCTTGGCTGCCACGACCAGGGGTATTTTGGGAGATGATTGTACTAAACCTAGATTTTGTCGTTTAGCCGACTTTAGTTATATTTTTGAGTTGTAAATATTTCCAAATAATATTTTGGGATCCCAAATGTTAAATGATTTATGTTTTTCAATGAATGGAATTATTTTCAAATTATAAGACTCTGTTTATGGTTTAATCACACTTTTGCCTTAAAACCTCGATTAGGAGTTAATTGCTCGTTTTAAACTCACTTAGTAACGACTCTAAGGAAGTAGAGCGTTACAAAAAACCTGCAGTAAATTTCGCATCAAGGCTACTTCTAGGATTGTGGGCCTACAAGAGACTAAACGTGGAAACCAAGTTTTGTAAAACAAGCATGAGTTCTTGTTCTCGTGACATTCGTGTTACATTGAATTTATAGAACCAAGTTTTGTAAAACAAATACGAGTTTTTGTTCTCGTGACATTTGTGTTACATTGAATTTATATAACCAAGTTTTGTAAAACAAGCATGAGTTCTTGTGACATTCGTGTTACGTTGAATTTATAGAATCAAGTTTTGTAAAACATATATGATTTCTTGTTCTCATGACATTCGTGTTACGTTGAATTTATACAACCAATTTTGTAAAAAAAGTATGAGTTCTTGTTCTCATAACATTTGTGTTATGTTGAATTTATAGAACCAAATGTCTAAAACGACCGAGTTCTTATTCTTGTGGCATTCGTGTTACGTTGAATTTATAGAACTAAGAGCTTGAACATAGTCTGAGTTCTTGTTCTCGTAACATTCGGGTTATGTTGAATTTATAGAACCAAGTGTTTAAAATGACTGAGTTCATGTTCTAGTAACATTCGTGTTATGTTGAATTTATAGACCCAAATGTTTAAAACAACTGATTTCTTGTTCTCATGGCATTCGTGTTACATCAAATTTATAGAACCAACGGTTTGAGTGCTTATTCTCGTGGCATTTTAAGTTACGGTGAATTCATCGAACCAAACCAGATAAAAAGCAGGGCAAGCTACATAATTCTTAAATGGGTAAATAATTACAATATGCTCAAAGGCTCGAGCGAATGTTCGTCTATACCCTAATAATTTTATGGCATGCAAGCCTAGATGCAAAAATTACAAATAGTCTTCGGGAATCTCCGCTACTAGTTCAATGATCGGATCTCCACTCGGGGCACCCCCTGTCTGGACCGTCTGAGCAACTGGGGTCACCTCAATTGGTTAGGTGGCCTCGGCAGATGGGGTCGCGTCGGCCATTGGAACCACTTGAGTTGCCTTAGTAGCTTGGGTAGCTCAGAGGCGCTCATTGAAAAGGATCTTGTTCTTCTCGGCCTCCCCGGTGAAGTCCAAGTTCATGTCCTGGTTGTGATACCGGGCCACATAGAAGGCATCCTCGGCGATAGACTCGGTCTCTTATTTAAGCTTCTCCACCTGGCACCTAGTAGAGCTATTCATCTCTATGGCTTGGAGGGCCTTCCTCTCGGCTAGCACAACCCGATTAGTAGCCTCCTTAGCCTACTCTTGGAGCTAAGAATTCTCCAAGGCGACTTGGGCGATCTTAGTAATAGCTTTCTTGACCTCCTCTTGAACTCGTTTCATGTCGGCAATGGCCTCCTGCTTTTCCCTTTCGGCCTGCTGCAAATCCTCGGAGGCTTTATAGAGGGTCTTTTCGTTCTCCTAGGAGCATTTTCGCTCAGCCTCAAGGACAACACTGGCTCGGGCAAGTTCTTCCCTAGAACTCATTTTTTTTTCCTTGAGGGAGGCAATCTTGTCCTAGGACCTCCGGAGGTCATATGATTTCTCCATCATAATGTCTCCCAGGCGTTGGCAGGCTAAGGCAGACTGCAAAACAAAAATAGAGTAAGACAAATGTGTTAGCTCAATAACATCTGGTTAAGTTGAATCCAAGCATGAGACTGATTAGGTTACCTGGATAGAAGCGTACTGAAACAAGGCCACAAGAGATGCCTCGTTACTATCGCCAAGTTAGGAAAAGGTTTGGGCAGTCAACTCACTCATGGTGGAGCTGACCCCCTGAAGGAGCTTGGTGGCGAGAGGGGAAACTATGTCTCCTAACTTAGCAGAGAATAAGGTCTCTAGCTCAGCCCGACCAATTGGGGGGACCAGGGGCCTCTCTCGGGGTGCCTTGAGTTGTCGGAGGGACTTGACTGTCTCGTGCAAGGCCTTGTTACCTTCTTCCAGCCTGGCTTCAAAGTGTTGAAGCATCCTCTTCTACTCCAACAAGTCTCCCTCGTACTTCTCAGGATACACAAGGATACGAATTTGGGGTGGCACCACCTCTTGCTCTAAGTCATGGACTGCCCCTTGGTCCGGATCTGGTACCCCCTCAGGCCTTACCTCTTTTATCACCTCCAGCCCTATATCTTGTGACGCCTCATCTGACCTGGGCGAGGAGGGGATATCCACCACCGGGGGCAGGTCAACTGCAAGGGGCTCTAAGGGGGGAGTGGAAACTCTCAGCATCTTGGCTGGAGGAGAGGGATTGGGTTTCTCCCGAGGACATGACGACCCCTCTCCTGTCGAAGAGCTAGGGGCGCTCCTAACCTTAAGGTAGACTGAGCAATGTCTGCCAATCCCATGTGAGTTGTAGGAACAAGGCAAAAAATTTGCATACATACTACACAAGGATAATACAGTAAAATAAGCTACTCGGAGGCTCATCATGAGCTGAGCCTCGGTGTAAACAGTGACAATGTACTATTGTATTCCTTGCATCCCAGCTAATATTGGAGCTATATTGGAAAAACCAGCTCGAGGTCAAGGCTGTCACTCGGTCTAAAGGTACGAACCCATAGGAGGTAGGTTGCCTCCTAGGGTGGTGGAGGTAAAGTTCCACGAGATCTAAGTAGTCTTGGAATTCTTCCCTAGTCCAATGCTGATGTGAGATTTGAACACAACGGAGGAGTACGAGGGAAGCCTAGACATTCTCAGGACTTATCCTATCACCTACTCGGGAAGCAGACGTCAGGATGAGAGGTGAGTTACCTGAGTCCATGTGGGAAGCTTCCATCCCTGTCTGAAGCTCTTCGTTGAGGTCCTAGTCTTCTTGGGCTTCTCGAGCCTCTTCTATGGTCTGAGTGTTCACCAGCCTTTCCTCTGTCAATCGCTTGTGAAACGCTGTTTTGGCTAACCCTTCTATGTAGTTGATATGGCGAGACGCCAACTCCCGAGACTTTTTGGTTGGCGATATTTCGTCAGCTTCAGGTTGCTTATTTATTGTTCGACGCTAAGAAGCCCCGACCTAATGAGATTTGACTTTGTTACCAGGATGCTAAGGTCCATCTCGGTTGGGGAGAGCCTTCATTGCATGGAGATGATCCTTGAAGAGCTGGGCATATGGGGTTCAGCGGAAAGGACCTATTCAAAAGGAAATTACTATGTTTCGAATACAGAAAGGCCCTAGCGAGGCAAAGAATAAGTGCGTTTGAAAAGATACATCCCTGCTCGGGCGAAGTCGAGAATTAGGGTCGGGTTACTATGGGTCGGGAACCCATCTGTGAAGAAGAAGGCATCCTTGTAGTCCGAGCATGATTCTCATTATGGTGGGGAGCCTTGTTGCTGAGTGATGAAGCTAGGTACTTCACCAGAGAGTAATATCCATCCCTCTTGGATCCCTTCTTCCGAGGAGTGGTCTTGAAACTATAGAAATACAAGATCTCTCCTGGTGAAGTCTTCGACCATTTCTGTTTCCAGAACAGAACAAACATCCCCGCGAACACTCTATAGTTGTTGGGGGAGAGTTGGAAGGGGACTATCCCCACGTACTTCAAGAAGTTAACGAAGTACTGCTTGAGGGGTAGGGTAGCCTCTTCCATCAGGTGGGCTTGGCTCCAAGCATCCAGGCCATAGACGCTGCGGTGCGCCCTCAGACTCCTGGCAGAGGCGGATGAGGCATTTGTCCCTGACTGAGTAGTACCTCATGATCGCCTCTAGAGCGTCAGGATGTCAGAGCAGAGTGCAATAATCCTCCATCTCGAATACATCACCCTTGTATTTTTGCGAAGGATGTAGAATGGGGGCTTCATTTACCTCATCCATGGTGAGCCCCAAATCTTCAAACGTTGCAGGCCTCACCGCCACCTGAAGGTCAGGACGGACGACTTGTTCCCCGCTCTGCGCTCGGGAGCATCTCGTGTGCAGGCCATTTCTAAGAGTTCCTGGTTGAAGAGATAGAATTCGTGTTCATGTAGTTGGTGGATTTCCTCAGACATCTGAGATAAAAAACCAAGCGGTTAGCATTTTGACAGAAGGAAATATGGCCAAAACACAAACGACTCTAGTAATACTGCTTGGAAGGAAAATGAGAGCTTTGGAAATACGAGGCATCCCCGGCGCCTAACGATAGTCTGGAGGAGATGAACCTACTGGAATCTGGAAAATTCCCAGATTTCGGTCACAGGCCCAGAAACGCAAAGTTGATAGAAAAGACTCTTCAAGGTCATTTCGAGCAAACCTAACGTCAAAAAATGCCTAAAATGACTCGTGAAAACGAAAAACAGACTCCAAAATTCTACACTACTGCCATTCCTAAACATATATCGAAAAACACCAAACACACACTAAGGAAAGTGGGTCGAAGATACTTACCCGAGATAAAACGAAGGTAGGAGCTGAGGCGAGTCCTAACCTTGAAGTACTGCATGTCATCTGACTAAAAATAAAAAGATTCACGCCAGTCGTCCAGAACTCTGGGGAGGGGTTGAAGACGAGAGAGAAGAGAGTGCGTTAGGAGGGTTCGTGACTTTCGAATAGTTGTAGTATGAGAACGAAGGTTTTTCTGGGTTTTTATACCTAGTGAAACGTATGAGAGAGGTAACGCTCCCACAACCGTTGGATGAGTAGATTTACTAAAACAATTTGATGGTCCGGTTTCAAAAGGCATGGATCACAATCATTGTTTTCTTTGGGATAAGACACCACAGGCTCAGAGTAGACGTTTGGGATATCGAAGGGACCTCTAATTAAATGCACAGACTGATGGGCCCAACAATGGGGCATGCACACGTGGTTCTACTTTTCAGAGTGACATCAACGGAAGTCCAAATGCTTACTATCTGATGACTCTTCAAAATCTCCCTCAGTTTGAAGTCTCCACTGTTTGAGGACAAGTAGAGACTTGGGGGGAAAATGTTGTCCGTATTTTTTCACCACCGACATGTGGAAATCCCTAGCGGCTGGCTTGGATGTGTGTGGCATCCTCGGGGCATGTTACTTCCTGAGGCCTGTAGTCGGAGAAAAGGTCCTCCTAGATTAGGTTTTGTCCAAAGGGAGTAGTAGTTGCCCTGGTGAGTTACTCATCGATATTCGGTCTTGGAGACGTAGATTCTCCAACTCGAACTGTAACGTCCTCCCAATCTAGGATCATTACACTGTTTACTTTAAATTATGTTAGACTTGTTAATCAAGTCATTTGGCTTAAAATGTGTAACTATGGTTAATGTCAAGGGTTAAAATTTTTGGTCAAAGGAACCATTGACTTTTATTTAAAAAGTTTCATACATTCGTGGGATCCCAAAAATATTACAACCAAATTCTTAAAGAAGTGTAGGTATATAAAAAATTACATCCAGCCAACCTAAGCGGCAAAAACAGGGCTACAACCCTAGTCCTTCTGAGATATCCTCGGCCGTGGTGGTCGAGCAGTCGCATATGTACATGCCGCCACCGAAGCTCTCCAACTCATGGCTGGTCAAGCTTTCCCTTCCCCTTACCTGTACCACAAAGCACCTGCGAGCCAAGGCTTAGCAAGAAAACTCTACATGTGCATAAACAGAAAATACAGATTTCCAGATACTTATCCAACATGTCCAGTAATAATAACCTACACATACAGTCATTTAGCTACAAACAAATGGTCATTGGACCAATTTAGGGCCGCTGCCCTGAACAGTTGACCATAGAGCCGACCCCGGGGCCTACGCCCTAGCTATGTGACCATAGGGTCATCTGGGGCCCTTACCCTTAGCTCTGAGTAACTAGCCATAGAGATAGCCCAACACCTTTGGTTTTTCAACGACCATAGGGTCGGCCAACATAATAGTACATTGCTGATTTAGGCCTAAGCCTTTCGACCAGCGCGTAGCGTGCTTTTGACGTCCTTGACTAATATGTCAAGCCCTGATCCAGGTATACAGACTTCAATGCAGAAACAGATATGAATAGGCATATCCCAATAAAATGATCACACATGTATGTTAATCACAAAACACCATTGAATAACCATACTCATAATACTAATCATACTTATTTAACGGGCCTCAGGCCCTAACCACAGAATTCATACAACTAACATGAAACACTTAAGCAGGTATAGAATATTCAAGTAGGAGTAACCAACACGTGAAACAATAGCTTAAACATAAATGTTCTCAGGGGCCCAAGCCCTAATCATAATAATTGATAACATTTGGGCCAAGCCCTGATCACACATAACATGTATTGGGTGTCATTTTCTTACCTCAGGTCCGAGTATAGCGTAAAATAAGGACGACCCTCAAGCACGATCCTGGTTCCGAGACCCTAGCGATAACCTAGTCACAACCATAATATAGGATTCCATCAATAACGAGCAAATAAAGGCTTCCGGACCGAGTCCTAGCCTCCAGAGCCTAGAATTCCACTAAACAGGGTAGTGGAATTGATCCCAAGCCCTAAGGAAAAGGTTCCCGTCATTAGTTACCCACTAAGGCCAAAATTGCCAAGGTGGGCTGTGACCTGAACTTGAGGGTCATGGCGTGCCCCTCTGACCCGAGGCTCTCTCCCTCTGCCAAAGGGATGTAGGCCGTGACTTGCCCAAGAGGGTCGCAACGCTCCTCCCAAACAGAGGCCTCTCTGGGCTCTAGATTCAGCTGAGTCGCGACTCCTCAAGAACAGAGCCACGACTTTGCCCTGCGAACCCAGATTTTTTTTCAATTTTCAACAACTAAATCCAACCTAAAATATCCCAATTTCAGCCCAAAACCATAATTGAATCACCACAATAGTTCTAACATCTTCCCAGCAGAACCCAACAAAAATCTAGTTACTATACTCATCAAAACTCAAATTTCAATTCTTGAGCTAGAAGGTTCAAGAACACCTCAAACACAGCTGCAAACTCTTACCTAAATCAGTTAAACACAAGGATTAGATTGTTGCCTTAGCTGTTAATGATGATCCCCTAGCAACAAGCTATCCAAATCCCAATCCCAAGCCTTCAATTATTTGATTTCTAGCCAAAATCCTCCTTAATTCTTCAAAGACTAGCTCACTGAAGCTTTGGAGAGAAAGAGAGTGTGTGAGTTGGCCAGTGGTACCTTTCTGAGTGTTTCTTAAGGTTAAGTTCCACTTAAGTTAATCCCGAGGCTCGGGGTACCAAAAACGTCCCCAAGGGAAAAATAGTCAAATTCCCCGGGATTCACTCCTAAACTCACTAACTTCAAATATATCCCCAATTATTCATTCCCATTACCTGATAACCCAATTAAATGCCAAATACCCAAAATACCCCTTGACTCGCCCCGAGTCGGGTATTGGGTCCCGTTGTGACTTTCCCGCTAACTTGCTCCCTAGGATCGTCTCATGCTGAGTAACTGAAATAAACCCACATAATAATGTGGTCCCACACATATATCTCATATATATACATATATATACAATTATGCCCATAACAGGCCAAATTATCAAAATTTCCCTACTAATAAGAAACGGGCCCACATGCATATTTAATACCCCTAAACATGCACAACTAGTTATATTATCATATAACTCACATAATCACAATTAAATATATTAAGTAAACATATAACTCCATATATTGCCATCCTGGCCCCCTAATCAAGGCCCTAAGCCTTCTGAGGTTCTGGTTCTCAGACTTAGGAGGTGGAGCAACGTATCAATGGGTGCAGGTTCTCATAGTCAGAGGATTGTTTGACAACCTTTGTGGGCGATCCGTCAACAGTGTTGTCGAGTGTACGACTCGATAATTTGCACACCCACTACGCCGCCTGACAAGGAAGTACATACAGCATGCCCTGACAGTCCCACGGGCATGTTCCCCGTAAAGTGGTTACCTTTCTGCAGTGGGCCTCGCAAATATCGCCTGGGCTGTGGTCTCTGTTCAATGCAGCCCAATGCATTGAAGTGTATTAATCCCCCAATTATGGAAAGAATGTGTATTATTTGTTTATGATTAACATTAATGACCCCAGCCTCTATAAATAGGGCCAGGAGGTCATTGTAAATGGTTCGATTTTTTAGAGAGAAAACTACTTGTACTCAGAGATATCTAGACGCTGCTTGAGAAGACACTATAAAAGCTTGCAATCTAATGCTTGCAATCTCCTTAATACTAGAGACTCATGGACTAGGGTTCTTTTATAACTTGAACCACGTAAAAATCTGTGTTCTTACAATTATTTCTTTAACCTCTCTTATAAAAGTTGATAGCGAAAAAGGTAGTCAACAGAACAAAATAACCTTAATTAACTAATACACTACCTAAAAAGACACACTAAAACAAGTCTAAAATTCGTTTATCAAACTCCCCCAAACTTACCCTTTACTCACCCTCAAGTAAAGAACACAACAATGGAAAGAAAAAACTAAAAACCTAAAACAACAATCACAATTTAATCAAGCCGACAACAACAATTCAAGCCTCAAAATATTATGAATAACATGCTTATATATTCTTCAGGAAAGTCAACCAATAATCAAGAATTTTAGTCCAAATGTTCTTCAAATTCACTTAAGTCCAAACAAAAATAAAAGCTCTCATAATCATGACTAATAAATGAAATGTTATTGAGTCAATTCATGCTCACCAATTTTTTTTCATTACAATCAATTATTATCATTATCCCATAAGCTTGCTATACTTACTAATCTCCACTAATGTAGACAATACATGCTTAAAAAATCAATAGGACTTTCATGACTTATATACCATAAGCATAAACCAAATAAATCACTCTAAATATCAATCTTACAAACCCAAAAACAATCATGAATTTTCCTTTTTTTCTTGTTTTGAGAGAGAATTCATAAACATGATTTTTTTTGTTTTTCTTTCTTTTTTCATTGTATTCTAATGATACTACACTCCCCCAAACTTATTTCTTTGTATTTTCAATTGGAGCATAGTTCATTTTCAATATAATTTTTTTCTTTTCTCTCTAATATTTTTATTTTTCTATTGACAACCCTTTCAAATACACGTCCCATACAAAACAATCCCCCAATAAATTTTCATATGCTCATGGTACAATCAAAGGAAATGAAAATTTTCAAGGGTTCAAATAGGCTTATCATTGGTGTCAAACAATAAAAAAATTATATTAGGCTCAAAATTGGATAACTAGGGATTAAATAATAAAGGTTAGCTTGAAATGGCCAATCGTTTTAAAAAAATTGTCTAAATCACTTTCCTAAGCATGCATCATCTAGGATTTCATCCAAAAAGCAAGCAAACAAGTTATAGAATAACAACATTTTAATATTTTATTTTAGTTTTCAAATTTCAGCAAGCATAAATATGTTCAATCACAAAAAATTAATAAAAATATGTTCAGCAAGCAAAAAATTTAATAAAAATCATGATTAAGCTCTCAATTATTTAAGTAGACCTAAGTAAAAAGGGAAAGAAATATTCAACCAAGTGCACATATTTTTATAGTTTCATTTCATTCAATTTATACAACGTATTGTTATTAGCTAATCATTGTCAACTTGATTCAACCAACACTCTAAACATCCTAGACAAAACACAACTAAAACAACACAAACTAACAGAAACACACAACCTAATATATACAAAATAATAAATGTCTTCCCCTAAACTTAATCTAAACATTGTCCCCAATGTTTAAATAAAAGCTAAGGAAAAGAAACTTCCCTGACGAACTCGGACAACTCACGACGAAGGACCCTCACCACTGTCCTCCTCAGGTGGAGGATAGCCAAAGTGTGGTGGCTGTGGAAACTGAGGCAAGTGACTGGTGTCAATTCCAAAATGGGATGCAAATGCCTGCTGATACCCATGCTGATCTGGGCCATATTAACACTCCATAAGTGATGATCCTGGAAATTCACCTCTAATCTACTCATCTTCTCCTCCAAAGAAGAAGGACGAGGATGTATAGGTCGAGCCTGAGACAAAGTTCCATCTGCAAAAGCAACACTAGAAGAACCAACTGTTTTGGTCTTGTTAATCTAAACAATGTCATAAATCAAAGGAGTCAAAAGCTCTTTAGTCTCATCAAGTTCGACCCCAGCTTTAAGGCAAAGGCTAGTTATCAAACTAGGAAAATATTACCCCCCATTTTGAGTTAACAGAGCATAATGGATTTGCGAGGCTATAATCCTACCAATATCAATAGACAAACCTAACAAAACAACATAAAGTAATATTGCTTTATCAGGAATTACAATAGTCACATGACTACTAGGTGTCATATTTGTGCAAAGGAAATTCAACTGAATTCTTTTATCTCGAGTTACGAAATTAAAGGGAAAACCTATTCTAACTGTCCCATGGAGTGTCCATTGACTCCTAACTGGAGTCAAGGTAGAAAAAATGGTATCCCAGGTGCTCTCCTCACACAAATTATTTTTCAAATCCTGATAGTCGTCATTGTCACGTGTGACCAACCTAAAGAAGTCATTAATTGTCTTCCTATCAAAAGAAACAGTTTTCCCCTAACATTAGCTTCCCAAGTATAGTCATGATCATAGGCATTGGCATAGAATTCTTAAACAATTGGTATCATTGCAAAATAAAAAAATTATATTTTTCTAAAAATAAATATAATATTAATTATTATAAACATCGGACGAGGTGCGGTTATATTGCCTAGTTTAAAAATAAAACAAAGCTTTTCCAAAAGCGACCAACATCCCACAGTCGGGCCACATGTACATCCAACAAGGTAGACTCCAGCGCTCACTGTTCGGCTTTACCCTTGCCCTTACCTACAACATGAAACAACTAGGTAAGTGATAATGCTTAGTAAGATCAACTTAATAGACAACAATTTGCAAAGCAAAATACTTAAACATCAATGACCAAGTCAATGAAGAAAAGAAACAGAATATCTTACAAGAATTAGCGTTTCAGATTAATTTGGACCCTAAGCAAGAAATTTAAAGACCGCCTAAGCGTCGTAGTAGTACAAAATTCAAACCCAGCATAGCAGTACAAAATTCAAACCCAACAATGCTATCACAAGTGTAAGTGTGATTACACCAGTTTATAGAGACTCCTAGATAATATTGGGTGCTCGGGAGCTGTCTAAACGGTCTCCACTGAGACTCCTAGATAATACAGGCATACTCATCTCTTGGACAATCGTCACAAACTCGAATCGGACATAATAATAATAATAGGCAGATTCAAATTACAATCATAATATATTAACCTTTGGCCAATCGTCATGGACTTGAACTAGACATAATAATAATAGGCAGATTCAAATTGCAATTACAATATACTCATGTTTGGCCAATCGTCACGGACTCGAATTGGACATAATAATAATAATAATAATAATAATAATAATAATAATAATAAGAACAACAACAACAACATCAACAACAACAGCAACAACAACAACAACAACAACAACAACAACAGTAGCAAGAGCAACAACAACAACATCAACAAAAACAGCAACAACAACAGCAACAACAACAGCAACAACAACAGCAACAACAACAACAACAACAACAACAACAACAACAACAACAACAACAACAATAACAACAACAACAATAATATTACAACGTTGCCATCAGGGCAGCGAAGGTGGATGAGTTCGCGGGGTTGGTACAAGGCAGTATGACAGTTACAGAGTATGCCCTGAAGTTTGATAGGCTAGCAAAGTTTGCATCAGACTTAGTGCCTACAGATGCGGCCAGACAAGAAAGGTTTGTCTGAGGGCTTAATGCCATGATAGTCTGGGATGTGAGAATTACATTGGCACTTGGGCATACGACTTATGCCCAGGTTGTTGAGAAGGCTCTCACTGTTGAAGAGTCGGAGAATAAGATCTGGAGGGAGAATGTTGTGAGACAGGATGTTCGCAGGGTGGTGCCTCCATACATAGGGTCTGGTAGGGGTAGAGGCCCCAATGATTTGAAGAGGAAGACCCCTGATACTTCGTCCACTGCTGGTCCTGATAGGAGGGGTCGGGGTGTTCAGGGTTGTTGCCAGGGAGGCAGTGAGACATGGATGAGTTATCCAAAATGCATGAGATGCAGGAAATGCCATCCAGGCGAATGTCGTGCAAAGGCTTGTTATTTGTGCGGGGTGGTGGGACACCTCAAGAAGGACTGTCCAACAACGAAGAAAGAGGAACCAGGAAAGGTGGATAGGTTGAATCTGGCTTGAGTGTTCACCTTGACGCAGGCAGAGGCCGAGGCTAGTCCCTCGGTAGTGACAGGTCTGCTTTCTAGCATTGGCTCTTCATATACTGTATTGATTGACTTTGGTGCTACACATTCATTTGTTTCTAGTAAGGTAATTGATAGATTAGGTAGACCTAGTGAGTATTATACTGCGGGATTTGGGACTATACTGCCTACATGGGAACTAGTAATTTCTTTGAGATGGATTAGAGCACTGCCAGTGATAGTAGATAGTAGGGAACTATCAGTAGATTTGATTGAGTTGAGTATGGAAGATTTTGATATGATATTTGGAATGGATTGGCTAGTCAGATATGGGGCTACTATAGATTGCAGGAAGAAGATGGTGACCTTTGAGCCTAAGGGTGAGGTTCCCTTTGTCTTTGTGGTTGCTGTGCATGGACCCCGCATACCCATGATATCAGCATTGAGGGCTAGGGACCTATTGCAGGGAGGTTGTATAGGTTTTCTAACTAATGTGGTGGATACCACCAGAGTTATGCCAGCAGGGTCAGGAGAGACCAGCTTGTTACGCGAGTTCTTGGATGTGTTTCCTGAGGATTTACCAGGATTATCGCCGCACAGAGAGATTCAGTTCATCATCGAGTTAGCACCGGATACAAAGCCAGTGTCGAGGGCACCATATAGAATGGCTCTGGCAGAGTTAAAGGAGTTGAAGATATAGTTGCAGGAGCTTTTGGACTTGGGGTTTATTAGACCTAGCTTCTCACCATAGGGTGCACCGGTTCTATTTGTGAAGAAGAAGGATGTGACTCTGAGAATGTGTATAGACTACAGGGAGTTAAACAAGTTGATCATCAAGAAAAAATACCCCTTACCAAGGATCGATGATCTGTTCGACCAGTAGTAGGGAAAGACGGTATTCTCGAAGATTGATCTTCGATCTGGTTATCACTAGTTGAGGATCAAGGACGAGGATATTTTGAAGACGACCTTCTGAACGAGGTATAGGCATTATGAGTTTTTGTTCATGTCGTTTGGTCTGACCAATGCCCAACAACATTCATGGATCTGATGAACATGGTGTTTAAGGATTTCTTAGATCAGTTCGTGATTGTCTTCATCAACGACATCTTGGTTTACTCCAGTTCGGAGGCATAGCATGAATATCATCTCCGATACGTATTGCAGAGGTTGAGAGAGCATTGATTGTATGCTAAGTTTAAGAAGTGCGAGTTCTGGCTACCAGAAGTGACATTCCTTGGACACATTGTTGCGGAGATGGGATTAAGTTGGATCCAGCTAAGGTTGAGGTGGTTAGGGATTGGTCGAGGCCAAGGAACACCTCAGAGATTAGGAGCTTCCTTGGATTAGCGGGATATTAAAAATGGTTCGTGGAATGGTTTTTGAAGATTGCTGCACCAATGATAGAATTGACACAAAAGAATCTGAAGTTTGTCTGGTCAGACAAATGTGAGAATAGCTTCCAAGAACTAAAGCGACGACTGATTACTGTTCCTGTGTTAAGTCTTCCTTTGGAGGGAGGAAATTTTGTAGTACACTATGACGCATCGAGATTGGGCTTGGGATGCGTGTTGATACAAAATGAGAAGGTTATTGCTTATGCGTCACGCAGCTGAATGAGTATGAGCAGCGGTACCCTACCAATGATCTGGAGTTAGCAGCGATGGTATTCACACTAAAAGTTTTGTGACACTACTTGTATGAGGAAAAGTGCGAGATATACACCAATCATAAGAGCTTGAGGTATTTCTTCACCCAGAAGGACTTAAACATGAGGCAGGGACGTTGGCTGGAGTTGGTAAAGGACTATGATTGTGATATCCTTTACCACCCAGGGAAAGCAAATGTAATGGTAGATGCGTTGAGCGAGAAGGGCCCAAGACAATTATTTAGCTCTACACAGATATCAAAGGAGTTGGCATAAGAGATGACTAGAGCAAGGATAGAGCTGTAGTGGGTCGGTTAGCAAATATTACCTTACATTCGACCCTTCTAGAGAGAATAAGAGAGGGTCAGATGGATGATACACAATTGCAGGAGGTTAGAGGGAATGCCCTAGCTGGAGTGGCTAAGGATTATTCCATTTCAGAGACAGGTTTACTATGGTATGAAGGTCAGATTTGTATCTTGACAGATGTGGGTATTAGATGAGAGATACTTGATGAATCCCATACTACACCATACTCACACCATCCAGGCACCACAAAGGTGTATCAAGATCTATGGACTTTGTGTTGGTGGCCTGGGATGAAGAAGGACGTAGTGGAGTACGTGGCCAAGTGTCTAACCTGTCAGCAGGTGAAGCCTGAGCATCAGCGACCAACGGGGTTGCTACAACCTTTGGGTATTCCCCAGTGGAAGTGGGAAGACATTACTATGGATTTTGTGGGAGGTTTACCGAAGACAGTGGGGCAACATGACTCGGTGTGGGTGATAGTAGATACACCAAGTCAGCTTACTTTATACCAGTGAGGACAACCTATTCTATGGATCAATATGCGTAGTTGTACATGAGGGAAATTGTACGTCCCCATGGGGTTCCTAAATCTATAGTATCAGACCAGATCACATATTTACCTCCAAGTTTTGGGGTTGTTTGTAGAAGGCTATGGGGACTCAGTTGAAGTTTAGTACAACCTTTCATCCTCAGACGGATGGACAGTCTGGGAAGACAATTCAGGTGTTAGAAGATATGCTTAGGGTGTGTGTATTGGACTTTGAGGGATCTTGGAGTAAGTACCTCCCATTGATTGAGTTTTCATACATCAACAACTATCGATCAATGATTGGAGTAGCTCCATATGAGATGTTGTATGGAAGAAGATGTAGATCACCCATTCATTGGGATGAGGTGGGTGAGAGTAAGTATTTGGGACTTGAGCTGGTTCAGAAGACTAATGAAGCTATTGAGAATATCCGAGCTCGAATGCTTGCTTTGTAAAATAGACAGAAAAGCTACGTTGATCTTAAGCGAGGGACGTGGAGTTCTAGGTAGGGGACCACGTGTTTCTGCGAGTGTCACCACTGTGAGGGGTGAGGAGGTTTGGGAAAAAGGACAAGCTAAGCCCTAGATTCATAGGACCTTTTGAGATCCTGGAGAGGATCGGGTAGGTGGCCTATAGACTGGCACTGCCACCATCGTTATCAGGGATTCACGATGTATTCCACATCTCTATGCTTTGGAAGTACATCTCAGATTCGACTCATTTGTTGAGGTATGAGGGGTTGGAGTTACAGACAAATTTATCATATGAAGAGAGACCGATTCAAGTCCTTGATAGAAAAGATAAAGTTCTAAGGAACAAGACAATTCCTCTAGTCAAAGTGTTGTGGAGAAATAGCAGGGTAGAGGAAGTGACCTGGGAGCTTGGGTCAGCTATGCAGGATCAGTATCCCGAGTTATTCAGGTAAATTTTGAGGACAAAATTCTTGGTAGGAGGGGATAGTTGTAACGACCCAAAATTGCTAATAGGGTTTAGTGCCTTGATTAGCGTGCTAGGAGGGCATAACTGGATATATGTGCGTTTAATTGAATAAATGCATGACTATGTGGCATGCATGATTAATATGATTATGTGAATATATTATATGCATGTGGGCCCTTTATTGTTCATAAGGGCATATTTGTAATTTTGGCCCGTTGAGCGCATAAATGTGATTTTATGTGATAAATGGTTGAGACCACATTATTATGTGGATATATTTGCAGTATATGGCTCGAGACGGTCCAAGTGAGTGTATTAATGAAATAGTCACAACGAGGTTTAATACCCGGCTCGGGGGAGCCTAGGGGCATTTTGGGAATTTTGAAAATATTTTGGGATTTATTGAGTAATGAATAAGTATTTGGTAATTATTTGGGCATGACGGGATTAATTGGTTAATAGTAGGAACACTTGAGGAATTAGCGGGAACTGGGGGAAAAGACTGTTTTACCCTTAGAAACCACTAACCATTAGAAGGCCGAATAAAATTAAAGGGAAAAAAGGTCTTTTGGGTTAAGGATATACTCAGATGTGTTAGGGAATGATCAGAAATATCAGGAAAATTCTCACACTTTTCTTTTTCCTCTCACTCACATTCACTCTCTCTCTCCCTCTTGTGTTGGGGCTTTAAGTTAGCTAAAGGAAAAAGACTTGTTTAAGATGAAGGAGAACTCAAGAAGAGAAGCTGAAAATTCTGTTGTGGGAACCTAGGGGATCAAGCTAGGATCATCCAAAGTCTTTGCTAAGGATTAAGCCACAATTGAGGTAAGATTTTAGACCCTTGATTGTGGAAATTCCATCTTGTTCTTCTGCTAGGAAGTTAGATCATTAGGTTGAAATTGGACTGAGCTTGGGGTGATGAATTACTGTTGAATTGGGATGGTAGCTTCAGTAAATTTTTTGGTGTTTTATGTTTAAAATATGTGATTGAGAGTCTTAGATTTGTTCCTGAAATTGGTATGGGTTTAGGAGTGTGATTAGAGGAATTTTGAGGTGGTGGCTGGTTAGAATGCTGAGGAAACCCAGGGAATTCTGGGTTCACGGGGGCGTGCTACGACCCAGCTCATGGGCGCCATGGCTCGTGTGCCTGGAATGCCTTAGGGGGCTACTGACTTGAGGGCACGTCGCGACCCTAAGGGGTAAGTCATAGTCCGCATACCTCAGATGCATGAGGTCGTGCCTCTGACTTGAGGCGCGCCAGGACCCTCAAGGCCAGGTCGTGGCCCGCCTAGACCATTTTAACCTAAGTTAGCTTTTAGGCTTAGGGAGGCATGGGAATTCGAATCTAGGTGCTCGGGACAAATTCTACTACTCGGTTTAGTAGAATTCGAGGTCCTGGAGGCTAGTTTTTATTTCTTAAATATTTATTTGGATTAGGAATTGATGGTTACCCATTGACACTGTGACTAGGTTTATCGCTAAGGCTCAGAACTGAGGGTCGTGCTCGGGACAGTTGTTTATTCTTCCCTCGGGATTCGAGGTAAAAAAACTGGACCCTTGTGATTGTGAATGGGACTGAGACTCCCAATAATTGAATATGTGTACTGTGTGATTGTATGATTGTTATGTTATATGAGAATGAATGGACTAAGGGTGCCGAGGGCTGATGATAAGCGTACTAAACGCAGCTCGACCTAAGCGAGCCTGGATCAGCTAGATAAATAGAGGGCTTGGCCTAAGCGTGCCAACCCTGAACATTTGTGTAACTGGATAAGATATGTTATATAATTTGAGATTATATATTTACCATTGGTTAGTTTAATGCTTGTATTCTGTTATATAATTGAACTGGTTGAGTTAAGATTGATTGAAAACTACTGTTGCTATATGTGCTTGCTGTTTATGGTTTTCTTGCTGGGCCTTAGCTCACGGGTTCTACGTGGTGCAGGTAAAGGTATAGGGAAGTTAGACAAACCATGAGTTGGAGAGCTCTAGGGGTGAAGTATACATAGTCAGCTGCTCGTCCGCCATGGCCGAGGGAAAGTATAGGGATAGAGCCCTAAAACTTGTATTTTGCCATTAGAGTGACTTTTGGTTGTAATAACTTTTTGGGATTGTAAATTACCATTTATACCATGTTTTTGGGATCACATGTATCAAACATCTATTTAAATGAAAATTAACCGTTTATGACCAAAATCTTTTAACCCTAACCTAATAGTTGACCGTAGGATCACATTATAGTTCAAACGACTTGATTAGAAAGTCTTGCACTATTTTAAAATACACAGTGTAACAGTCTTGGTTATCCAGGGCGTTACACTGAACGTAGGTAGAAATCTTATGCACTAGAGCGATCCTAACTCTTTGATCTACCTCAGGGTTCGATCCTTGAATGGATCATTCTTTCTGAGCCACATCTGTTGGTACCAAACCAAAAGCGAATTTGGCCAACCTATCAAATTTATTAACATACTCCGTCACTGTCTTACTACCTTGAGCCAAATTCATAAACTCATTAGTCTTCGCAATTCGAACGGTATCACAATAGTACCTTTTGTTGAACACTTGCCTAAATTCCTCCCAACCCATCATGACAACATTCCGGGTCTGGGATATAACCTCCCACCACGTTTGGGCATCCTTCTGCAGCATGTACGTGGCACAAGCCACTCTATCATTGCCTTCCACTCTAATATAGTCAAGGATGGAGCTAATCATGCCCAACCACTATTCAGCTCTAAACAGATCCAGGCCTCCCTCGAAAACTAGAGGGTAATACTCCTGAATCTTTCATACTGTAATTCCCATCTGTTCCCACCCTCAAGTTGAACAAAAACTGGTGTCATTGTTTTCAAAACATACGGAGCAACGTTCCCTAATGGAACCTGCTGTCTCAACCACCTAATTTCTTCCTCTTGCTTTTGCAGTCTAGCCTGCATGTCGACAAACCTCTACTGCCAACCCAGGGGGTAGATGGAGGATTCTAGCCCCGACTATCATTCGCAACCCTTGTATTAACAATGTCTGATCCAGTTGACTGCCTTAGATACATAGCTTGTAAATCTATCTGCAACCAATGACTTAACCTATCAAGCATGATACTAATATCCGAAACTACTCCATGAGTAGGGCCAAACAACACAATAGCCACATACAATTTTTAACGCATTTATCGACACGTTCGGTTAATCTCCAGGAAACATAAACCTTGGCATGCTCTGATACCAAGTTGTAACACCCTACCACCCTAGATCCGTTACCATGTGATTTTAAAATTTTCCATTAGCTCGATAATTGAGGAATTAGACCAAAAAGTGTGGTTAATTAAAATGAAGACTCATTTAAATAGGATTTTAGTATAAAAGGTTGGACAATCATTTAAATCATGAAAGTGTTACAATAAGATCCCAAAATACTGTTTTAAAAAATATTTACAACTCAAAAGTTACTTTACAGTCGACCTAAGCAACAAAATCAAACATTTATAACACGCTCCTCAAAATACCCTAGCCGTGGCGGCTAGGTAGGCCAAACCTGTACGCACCACTCCATGACCTCCAACTCATGGTTGATCGACCTTTTCCTTACCCTTACCTGTACCATAGAGCACCTATCAACCGAGGTCCAGCAAGAAAACTTCACAACACAACATACAATAGTTTATTTCAATAAATACATATGTAATCAAAGACAACAAACAATTTACAAGTTTCTATTGGAATTCACAACAGCGGCCTACGCCGATCAGGGTGCGTTACCAAGCACCAAGTTCATGGTCTTAACCCAGCAGGTGTGTACAACACCCTTTAGAGGGTCTCACCCTGGCGGCCTGCATTCAACATGCTTAATGCTGATCCCGACCTTTGCCATTCACAACCTTTGCCGTTCCCGACCTCTGCCGATCCCGGCCTTTGCCGCTCCCGGCCTTTGCTGCTACCGACCTTTACCGTTCTGTCACAAACACATGTATGCCGTAATATTTACAAACAATACACATAACACTAAGCACAATGCAGCTCTACGGGCACAGACAAATTTCTTACCTTGAGTCTCGAGCTAACAACACAAGGCGATCTTGAGGACGATCCCTAATCCCGAGCCTTAGCGGTAAAACATAGTCACAACGCAATAATAATAATCTATCAAGCCCTAAACAAAATAAGAACTTCAAAATAACATTCTAGCCTATGGGACCTCGAATCCTACTAAATCGGGTAGCAGGATCCTTCCCGCGCCCTTAGATTTGGGTTCCCGAGCTTAATACCCAAAATTCGCCATTTCCCTTAATTTGAGTCGTGGCCCACCCCCTAGGGTTGCGGCCTGCTACAAGTCAGAGAGCCTTGGGGCTTTCTTCTATGGGACACAGGCTGCGGTGCGCCCTACTTGTGCCGCGTTGCCAGGGAAAAATCAGATGCTCCAAAAGCCTCACACACAGGCCGTGGCGCCTGAAGAACAGGGTCGCGGATCGAGCCCAAAACCCAGAAATCCTCCTTGTTTTCACTACATTTTCCTCAGCCAAATTCATCAATTCTCACCCAATTCAACCCCTACACCCGAAATTAAATCTAGAATTCGTATCTAGGCAACCTAATCAATATAAACACTTAAAAATAACTATCCCTTAACCTTACCAAAATCCAAAATCAAACTTAAGGTTTGAACCTAAACAAAGCTTTAAATCACAGTAAAAAACTTAACAATTTAGTATGGAATCCTTACCGCAATCAGGGAATTCAACTCTTAGCTATGCCCCAATTACCTAAAGCTTCAAGTCCCTCAAATCTTCAGCGAATTTCCCCAAGAATTCTTCAAAAGTTTCCAAGGAATTTCAAGTACCCATGGGAGAGAGAGAAAGAGAGAGAGAGAAGAAAAGGCTTAGAGAAAGGTCTAAATGCTTCTTTTGGTGATATGGTCACTTCCTAAGGGTTATCCAAGTCTATCACGTGCCTCAAAATGAACAAAACGTCCCTAAGTAAATCCTTAGTCCTTTAATGCCTCCAAGGGCAATCCCATCATTTGCCACATCCTGCTAATTCCTCGAGTATTCCTATAAATCCCAAATTAACCCCGGGATATTTAAATGACCGTTAAATCATGACCCGTTACCCATTAATCTAGAATACGTACTATATCCCCAAAATACCCCTAGGCTCACCCTAAGCCGGGTATTCGACCCCGTTGTGACTATTCCACTATTCCACTCCCTAGAACCATATCGAATCACACATCACAAATATATCTCCACAATCCTGTGGTCTCAAGCACAACGCGCATATAATTTATATTTATGCCCTCAACGGGCCAAAATTACAAGTATGCCCTTATTAACAAGAACGGGCCCACATGCATATTTAATTCTCCTAAACATGCATATCAAGCCATATAATCATTTATCCATGTCATCACATGCTAATACACATATATCACACGTATAACCCATTAATTGCTCATATAATCCCAATTAGGCCATCCAGGCACTGTAATCAAAGCCCTCAACCTTAATAACAAATTCGGGACGTTACACCTATCTTATGGTCTTGGTATATAGGTTCGGGTATATGATTAACTTTCAAAATCATTTTCTAAGTGTTCATCTTAGTAGAATTCTAATATTTATCGGTTGGTGAATTTTATCAAAACCTTACGCTATGTTTGGTAAAGAGGAAATCATGGTGGATGGAGAGGGACGAGGGAGAGATGGATTCCCTTGTTTGGTGAGAGGGAGAGAAGAGATGGAGGGAGAAGGTCTCCCTCCAAGCTAATAAAATTCAATCCCTCCAAAAATGGAGGAATCCAAGAAAATGACAAATTAAAACATGGAAATTCAATTTTTATCCTTTAAAAAATTAATACTTATTTTTGTTAAAAAATGATAATATAGTACTTTTAACAATTAATCTCTTCTCCGTCATTCCAACTTCATCTATAATATCAAACAACATGAAAGAGAACTACTCTCCTCTCCCTGCATCATAATCTCCACCCCTTCTAACCTCTCCATCATTCCATCCCTCCATCCCTCTTACCAAGCATAGTATTAGTCATTTATTAATTTAGAAAGAACTAATCAATCTTATAAATTTTCTTTGAAGAAAAAATAAATGTTTATTAAGTCCAAAATTCTTAAGTTTAGCCCTTTTCAGAAAATGTAGTAATTTTACTTAAATATGAATAATAATTTCAAAAGATGATCATTATAAGTTAATTGATCTTTAGAAATCCTAAATAATTACGTTTAGGAAAATAAAGTTTGATTCAATCATTTTCGTTAAATTTTAGTGCTTTGGACCCCATTTATTTTTCAAATAAAGATAAATTAATTAGCTACAAAAAATAATTTATTTTAAAAATTAATCCTAACCATATCTTATTGGTAATTTTGAGTCTTTAAAAGTTTTAAGACTAATCATAAACTAATTCCTAACTTAAGTGTCAAAAGCCTCATTTTTACCAAATGTAAAAATTGTTCATTTTTAGTCTAAATCCCAAACTTTGGTAACACATATTTTAATAATGTTTTCACAAAATTTTAGGTCAAAAAGATCATTTATGTTTGGTGAAACATGTCTCTAAATCTCGGAGTTCAGACTGACCAATTTTCAAAGTCCAGGTTTTCTTACCAACTTTGACATGTTATAATTGTCTAACCCCTTGTTATTTCTTTTGTAAAACTTTCCAAATTCAATCTTGGATATATCATAAACATCATTGCCAAATTTTAGGTAAAAAGAAGTTGTTTTTCTTGGTGAACTTACTGTTCAAAAATCGAACCTAAATTTGGGAATACCAAATTTTCCAAATTGCATCATATTTTAAAATGACCATAACTTTGCAAATACAAATCTTTTTTGAACATTTTAAGAGTATAAAATCATATACTCTTCCTAAACAATACCATGGTAACAAAAAATTCTAGAAATAACAGGTTCAAGGCTTGCTTGACCCTTTAGAAGTCAAGACTAAAACATTGGCAGCACGCTTTTTGCACAACTAATCAAATAATAAAGAGATAAAGCACTAACAAATATAAATGCAACCCAGATTACTCCAAGTACATTCCCCTAAATATAAAATCACAAAATTTTACCTTGCATGTTGTAGCTTTGGGTTTCAGTTTTGTCCTTGCTTGTTGGACCTCTTATAAGTTTTTCAACTGCCTTCAAACCACTACCCCAACATTACAGAGGTTAGATTGATCATAGACTCAAGGAAAGATGAAAATGAAGCCAAAGAAAATACAAATTCAAGCTTGGCTTACCTCTTTGAGTGTTCTAGAACACATGCATGCACTATGAACCTTTTTAATCAACTTGTATGCAATAGCATAAGCTTCTAAATCTTTAAGTGAGTACAAACTCAAAAACAAATAGTATAAGGAAGTCTATAGGGTTTGGCCAAGAGAAGAAGGAAGATGAAAGAAGGAGAAAGAAGAGGAATTCTGGGTTCGAAGCTTCAATCTCTTTTTTTTTTCTTTTTCTTTTTGGCTTCCCTTGAGAGAGATTGAGAAAAACAGGTTGAGTGTTTTGAATCAAATGAGATAATGAAAGATACAGAGAGAGTGGGTGGTTTGGATAAAGAAAAGATGACCTCTTTATTTTTCTTAAAAAAAAAAAATTAAACCATTTACCACTACATGGTATTAATCCACCATAAAACTATCACATCATATAATATAATCCCAATTAGCCTAAGATAATAAATAAATGTTAACACCATAATCCTATACCCTATAATTTTTGGTGAAAAACTAAATTTCCCCACTTAGGCCAAATTAAGCATTTTTCATTAAAATGCACTAAAAATTCTTTTTTTGAGAATTCATTCAAATTGATAATCACTTAATATTTTGTTAATAATTTTATGCCCAAAATATTTTACTATAATTATTTTCTTAAATTTTATTATCCGAGATTTTTCCATTAATCTGAGGTTTTGAGTTTGGTCCGAAACCGAGAGTTTCGATTTGCTCGCAACTACTCTATACATATTTTTGGCAAACAATCTCATCATGAAAATTGTTTTCCAACTATTAAAATATTATAAACCTATTCATAACAAAACATTGTCCCGACTTGTTTGTCTAAATGGTGCCCGAAAAGCGAGGCGTTACAATATATAAACAAACAATTCATGAACGCCAAAGAGGCAAACTTATGGTTATGCCTGATAACCAAGAATAGTCAAATCAACCTTGCACCCAGAAAATCCTAGAACAAGTAGATATATATATATATATAGGAACAATATTCATCACCAAAAATCCTAGAAGCCAACTTGGGAGTTGCTAATAAAGTCAGAGCATTTGGGCGCCCTCTTAAAACAAACAATAGTGGAGACCCAACTCTCAGCACTAATATAACTCTGCCATAAATCCCCAACCAGGGTAACATTCGTGTTACCTAGGGCATAAGTACTATCAAAAGTGTAACCAGAGTTACACTGACTCATTGAGACTTCTAGGTTTTATCAGCATACTTAACCTATAGCTAGATGTCACAGACTTGATTCGGACTAGAGGTCACGGACTTGAACCAGACCGATAATAATTGTCACAGACTTGAACCAGACTAAAAGAATGTCAAAGGAAAAAATTGTATGCACTTTGCTATCATAGGCGGGGCACCTACAACACAATCCCAGAAAGGGTCTAAGCACGCCCCAGTCATTGTCTCTAATTGAGCCCTTCCCACAACTTCTGTAATATCTTATTTCTAGAAATCAATACACTGGTATGTTTCATGTTGCAGCCAGAGATGTCAAAGGTTGACTTGCTTGGATTCCTTTGCTCCGAGCGTAAATCCTTAAACCACAACTACATACTCATTTCAAACGTAGCTATCCAGAAGCTATTTTGAGCTTCCCATAAATTTTATCTAACTTTAAAAACCCATAATTCTCAGCCTATTCGTTATTTTTCTTTGAAATTTACAAGTTGATTTACCAATAAAAAAATAAGGTTAATTCCAAAGATCAGCCAAATACTAGATTATTTTCCCATGAAAAATTTAACTCAAATTCGGCTGATTACCCAGTTTTTGAAAAGTAATTTTCCAGATCACACACAATTTTTCTAAAATTAATGTCTTGGTCATTTTAAAACCTTTTTGCACGTTTATAAGCTCTATTAATATCTAAACATCTCAAACTTAAACATGCAAACAAAACAAATCTGAATCAGATTAATACACAATTCACTTGACCCTTTGGAAGTCAAGGTTTAAACATTTTTCTTACAAAATCATGGTTTCGTCTATGGAATGTTGGATTCCAATCCTAACAAATATCCAAAAACTCTTGCATGTAACAACCCTCAAAACATACAAGACCAAATCATGCAGAAATTTAAAACTATTTACTTTAAACTCATTGTACCAAAAATACATATAAAAAAAACTTTTAAAAGATTGTGTGCGCACAATTTTAGTTTAGCAAACATAATTACAACTACTCTTTTACAAAGTTAAAGCAAAAAAAAAAAAAAAATGTCATAAAAGAAATAACAAGCTCCCAGCATTTCTTTTCAAAATGGTGTTCCATCAAAAACTTCCCCAGGTCGGGCCACATGTATATATCCATAAGCAGACTCCGGGGCTCACTGCTCCACTTTGCTTTTGCACTTACCTACAACATGAAACAACTAGGTAAGCAAACAGCTTAGTAAGAATAGCCTTGCACACAAATATACTAAACCCAGTAACGGGTTGCCCTAAGGCAGTTACCGCTACCGGTCATTAGGGTATTGGATAAATTCCAACCCTATCATACAATTGTCAATAATAGTCCTAACAGAGAATCAAGCACATTGGTTGTGCCCAACAACCAATGTTCATACATATCAAAACTACACGCATTCAGAAAATCTCAGACATTCACGATATATAACCATATTCGAAATAAGTACTCTGGTTGTTTTGTAACAACAAAGTTCACACATATCACAATAACTTGCACTCAGAAAATTCTCAGAACATTCAAGATATATAACACACATCATAACTAATCAATAGATTAATAGCAAGGGATCCGGGCCTAAAACCGGTTCCAACATTTATGTCCTGGCTCCAACTTGGACTACCATTGTCCTGGCTCCAACCCGAACTATACTTTTACCATGTCCTGGCTCCAACCCAGACCATATTACTATTGCCCTGACTTCAACCCGAACTATATACTTACCATTTCCTGGCTCCAACCCGGACTATATACTTACCCTGTCCGTACTCCAACCTAGACTATATTACCATTGTCCTGGCTCCAACCCGGACCATATTACCATGTTCTGGCTTCACCCCGAACCTACTTACCATTTAGCCGCAGAAGGCCAAAGCATTGCAAGAGTAGGAATTAAGCATACCCAGGTCTTAATGACTCAAACAAAACTAGTGTAATCTACTACTACAAGCACACACTAGTATATTCATGTTGTAGCCAAGAAAGAGAAATGCTAACTTACTTGGAGTCCTTAGTTCCCAACTAGATGTTTTAACTCCGCTATCTGCTTTTCCCTTCACGGTTACTGCAATTAATACAGTGTACTCGGATTAAACTATGGCATACTCGTATAGCTAATATTCTATGATAGCTACACTCAATAAAGTTCTCTTAGAAATTCTATACTAAAATTTATCTTATACACTTTACAATGCATAAGACCAGATTCTGCTGTAATCAATTTACAGTTTATTGAGAAAAATCGCCCTTACTGCAACATGCTCTCCGCGCTGTGCATTTTAATATTCTATCTCTAGATGAATATCTCAATCGTATTACGCGTATTTTGGTTACTTATAAAATGAGTTTTAAACAACTCTTAATCTTAGAAAACTACCCACTTTTTACTCAAGTACAGAGTTATTGTTTTCCATTCTTTACCCAAAAATATCGCATTTCGACCTTTTACAATTTATTATCCATTAATGATAATACCTTTCGATTTACAGTTTTATAAAATCTAACTCCCAGTTTTACCATCTTTAATTCATAACCTAGGATCTTTATTACATCATTTTTGAATAGAAAGGGCAATTGGACCCCGTGTTTAGAAAATGGTAAAAATGAATTCTCATAACCTTAAGCTAATTTGGGGTTGGTTAGATATCCAAAACTTTAGCTACTTTTGAAAACAACTTCATTTTCAATTTCGAACCTAACTTTTTCACTATTCATTTTAACGTGATAAAAATCCCGCTTCTAAGCTCATATTCTATGTTAGGTTCCCTAACCACAACCCTTTAAAATCTCGTTCACGTATTATGCGTCCTAATGATGGGAACTAGGCAAAAGCTCATGTCAAAATTCAATTTATGTTAGGAGAACTAAACTCCCAAAACTCATTTTTTGATAAGGTTCGAAATTACTATTTTTCCCCGTTTTTAGGGAAAATTAGAAAAATTACTAATCTTAAACCATGAGATATTTTAATCTAAAATCTTACCAGGGCCTTGATACATATCTTAAAAAATTTCTCACCAAGTTTCATATTTTTTGGGATGGAAAAACCCATTAAACCATTTAAAAAAATCTAGGCAGTGCCTGCTGCCCAGGAGTTTTTCTCAGATTTTTAGGTTTCTTTGAAAAATTATTTCTCTTACACCACAGCCTAGTTTTTCCTGAAATTTCACCAAGATCTTTACTCATATCTAATTTAGTTTCTCTCAAATTTTAATAAATTTTATGATAGTGAAACCCATTAAAAATGTAAGACAATATGGGCAGTGTTTGCTGCCTAGAAATTTCGTTTTCAGATTGTTAGGGAAAACTTTGAAAAATAATTACTCTTTAACCATTTTGCATTTTCCCCTAATACTTTTCTGTGATCCTTATACATATTTAAAATAACAGTTTACCAAATTTCATGGATTTTGGCTCAGTAAAACGTGTTCAATATTAAAAACAATTTGGGCAGTGCATGCTACCCATAAATTTTTCAAATTGCATCAAAATGCCAAAAGGTTCATAACTTAGGTTTGAAAACACATTTTTTTTCAATTTTCCAAAGCCTAAACTCAATTCCTCATCTAGAACTATGCAACTATACAAATTATTTCCACAAAAAGAGGTAGTAGGGTACGATCTAACTCGTTGGAAATCAGACCACGAAAACTTGGCAGCATGCATTTTTACACATTATAGCAAAAATAAACACAACTAGAAAAACCCTAGCCACATGCATGCATGAAAATCAAAAAATCAACCAAGCTAACCCTCAAGCATAAAATAAACTTCAAAACCAACAAAATAACCTATAAAACCAGCTCTAACATCAATAATAAAAAACAACTCAAAATCCAACCAAAAACTCTACCTTTGTAGTTCTAGCTTGGAGATGAGAGTCCTTAGCTTATCAAACTTCCTTCTTGGATTCTATACACTCGAACCGAGCCCCAAAGGTTCCACATGCATATTTTTAAAAGAGTGTTAGGGTAGAAGATGGAGATGAGTGGAAAAATGAACAAAACTCTAAAATCCTTACCTTTGTTCTCACTAAAACATCAAAAAGCTTCAAATCCTGAGATCTTCTTAGAACAACTTACCTGTAGACCTAGAACATCACTAAAACATCAAGACCTAGAACATCACTAAAACATCAAGAGAAGAAATTTTTGAGAGAGAATGTGTTTGTGAAAAGTGAAGACTTTTTGACTTTTGACCTATTTATAGTTGGTAAAAATTGATTCCAAAAAGACCCTTTTACCCCTCTAACTGCCCCCCCCCCCCTCGCCAAGCCTAATTATCCTTTGCATAATTTCCTTATTAATCTAACTTAAGATAAATAAATCTTGGTCTAATGGTAATTTTCCCAAAAAGTTACTATTGTGGTAATTTTTTTTCTTATTTTTCTTAATTGAGATTTTAACTTAGGGTAATTAAATTAAATAGACCATGCTATTTAATTTAAGTGGTCACACTCCAATATTTATTACTCAAAATAATTTAATTAACCAAAATCTCATATTTGGCTAAAATGTGCATTTTTGTACAAAAATGCATTTGTAGAGATTTTTTTTTTCTTACAAAGTCAAAATTTCCAATAAATTTTATGTCCATGTTATTTTTTCCATAATTATTCAACATAATTTTATTCGAGATTTTACCCGATTAGGGTTTTTGTGCAGTCTGAGACCAAAATTTCTAATTTGGCTACAATCACACATCACACTTAATGGCTATTATGAACAACATGATTTTGGATTCTTAAGCCTATATTATTAATCAAAATAATATTCATTCAAGTTTTCACCGGTCCGAACTGGTTACTAGTAGGTGCCCGAAACGCGGGACGTTACAAATTAATTATTGACAAATTCGTTTTTATTTAAAAAACTTTATATTATTTGAAATTAATATTAATAATATTTAGATTAATATTAAGAGAGAGTTTGATATTATCTTAGCATAAGATAATTATTCAAATACGATAATTTTATCCCCAAAATTTCAATTCGATAACGTGACAATCAGAAGTGATAAGTGGCAATGCATGGTCAGTAAATGACACATTAATAGTTAATAAATGTGTTGGCCAAGGAAGTGCAAAGGTTGGAAGTTGACCTATGGAGTTGTGATATTACTGATCAGGAAATGGATTTACCTGGTCAGAAAGTGATTTGACCGACCTGGTTTGGTTTCTGTCAGACCAGTAAAGTGTTTTGCTAGACTAGTAAAGTGTTTTGCTAGACCAGAAATGTGTCATGCTAGACCAGAGATGTGTCATGTTAGACCAGAGGTGTGCTAGAGGTGCTTCGCATATACCGACCAGAGGTGTGCTAGAAGGTGCTCTCCTATGCCGACCGGTGGGTTATCTTGGTCGACCAGTCACTTCAGGGATGGATTTAGTCGGTCCATGAATCAGAATCTTAGAAGTTACCATCTAGTAACTCTTCAGTAAAGCTTCAATAATGGCTTCAACCCGAATCATTTGCAACTGCCACGGGAATCTCTCAGATATCCCGGAATAATAGCTATATTATTGTAATTTGAATTTATTTATATTTTATTAATTAAAGTTGGTTGGAAGAATCAAGGACCCGGTCAAAGGGATATTTCTAATGTACGATCCATGAGCCTATAAATAAATGGCTCATGGCATCATTTAGGGGGCTGGTCTTTTGAATGAAAAAAAAGAGCTCTCTGGTTTTGAGAACTTGGGACTGTTACTTAGGGCATTCTTGGGGCATTTTCTGAGAGAGCTTAGAGAGAGAAAGCTTGTATTCTCTAGAGAGAGAAACTCTATATTTTTCTACTTACACTTAAGAAACTCAGTTGACTCAAGTTCATCTGATCTTAAGTGTAGGATATATATATATCACAACTCAAAGTGGATTAGGCTATTACCAATAAATTGGGGCTGAACCACTATAAAATTATTGGTGTCGTATTTTCTATTAAAGGCTTATTGTCATTTTGACGTCTACTCGTCGTTGGTCAAAATCGTGGTCAACAGATAATATAAGATAAGGTTAATTATGAATTACCTGATATTTATTTTGAAATAATATTTATTTTATTTTAAGTGAATAAATATAATTTTTTATTTTAATTGAATAAACAAATGAGAAAATTGGGAGCACTATAAGGTGCTACACGCCATGGTGCGTCACATGATAGTTACTGTGTGCTTTGGATTTGAATTTTAACATGTTAAAATATGGTTAATTTGTTTAACTGATTATTTATTTAATTGTTGTTTAATTTGACTAAAATAATAATTAAATAAACTATCTTATCTAATCAGATTTTGAAGGAGACATATAAATAGTTTATTATCTTTAGGTTTTCATAACACGTATCTTTTGATGAAGAAATTTCTAAGCCTGAAATTTGTGAAAAAGCTCTCTAAGCCTTCTCTCTTCTCCAAACTCTTTAGAGCTCGTGTGTTAAGAAATTCTAGAGAGCCTAAAGCAAACCTTTGTGCATCACATGCGCTCACACATGTCCTTGTGTGTTTGAGGATTGACATGGAAGATTGTGGTGTGAGTTTGAATTAGTTCATTATACATGGATTGGATGATCGTTTGAATATGCAAAAAGATAGAAATGATTCTTGTTAGGCATCAATTGGTATTTTTTCTATCTTCTGCTTACAATTATTTAATGTATAGATATATGTATTGATCTTGGCTCAGTATTATTATTTTTAAAACACCCCCCTTCCGCTGTCACTCTGATTTGTTATTTTAATACAAACATGAGTAGTCATGAACTCCTTTTCATGTCTATTGGGTCTTTTAATTCACTCGTTAAGGTTTGTTTGTATAACATGTTAATGATTTTATTCTAGAGATTTAACGGCATGGATGGCTGGGAACATGATCTTACAAGATTTGGAATCCAAGCTTTCCTAACAGATCGTATATTGGTTCTATTGACCAGCATTTTGGTCAATGACATTGAATCAATTTATGCAATAGAAATAGTTTTAGAGAACTTAAATCAAATAAACAACACAAAGAATTTATAGTGGTTAGGCCCCAAAAGTTGGTAATGGCCTACGTCCACTTGTACTTTATTAATCAAAGAAGTCTTAGACCACAGATCAAGAAAAACAAGGTTCAACCGAGTTTCTTAAGCCTGAGAGAGAATACAATTCAGAAGGGTTTTGTATGTAAAGTGCGCACAAATTCAGCTTAGAGATAATGACTGAGAGAGATCTCTATTTATAGAGTCCATTATTAGGCTATGGGCCCTTACAAATTAATCTAGGCCTTACACGTGTAGTGTGGAATGGTTACAATGGCTGTTCATAAATTTTCGCAACCCTCCCAACCCGAATAATCCGCCTTAACAAACTGAAAAAATAGAGAAAAAAATACAAATCGAATAACCCGACTAAATTTTAAACTGACTAATCTCTACACTGGTCGGGTTGAAAATGGGTCCCAACCCACCAAAATAAACCATTTAAACCGATTAAGGTTTTATTATATATATAATTATTTAATTATACAAATAATTATATACATATCATACATGGTATAACTTAAAGAAAAAGGAAAAGTAACCCTAATGCAATCTTCTCTAACCATTCTATCACCTCACCCATGTTGCCCTCTCTCCCTCTTGTCTTCTCTCACTCACCCACACAACCCTCTCTCTTTGTCTCTTGTTTCTCCTCAGCTTTCTCCGCTCCAGCGACGACGAAACCAGGAAGACGCAACGGCAACGACAATGATGGAATAGAAGAGGCAACGACACAGCTGCAGTTGCAACTCCTCCCCTAGACTAGCTCTCGGTCTTCCTCCAACATGCATTTATTCTTTTCCACCACCCAATACTCAGTACCTACCATCCCCCATATATTTATATATATATATTACTGATTATATATATATATCGATACCTTCTGTGTTTTGTGTGTGTGTGTTTTTTTTATTCTTTTCTATATATACCTTGTTGTTGACGGTACGAACTCTTCAACTAAGTTAGATCGAGAACTTTGTGAGTTATGAACGAAATAGATTCAAATCAAATGAACTTCAGCAAACTTTCTTATGATTTCCATAACACAAAAATGTAAATGCTGAAATTTCAAAATGAAAAATAGAAAGAATGTGTAGTGTCTATTCCATTAACAATGTGTGGTTACAAAATTCTCCCCCCCCCTTCTCAGGTGAAGGGAGGTCATATTTATAGTAGAGCACTATTGGCTCATTGTACATGGTGGTCCCTGGGGAGATAACCCTGCACATGCAGTCTATAGGTGGTAGTGGTGCCAGTAGTGTGGTGGTCGATTTTAGTACGTGTAGAGGGTTTGTTGGAGTGCCTCAACTTCAGTACTTGGATGTACCTCTACCACTTGTTTAGTAAGAATGTCATAGGTTGGCTCAGAGGGACCACATCAGGTAGCCTATTCGTACGACCACTACTTGTCTGGCGTGGTGTTTAGGGTCAGACATCTGGGGCATTCAGGGCCATACCCCCCCCCCCCGTAAACACTTCGCCTCCTCTTGGTCTATAGGTACATTTCGTATTTGTATGAGCTCCTCGAGCCACAAGTTTTCATCCTCACAAGGTACCATATTCCTAAAGGCGTTAAGTGCTGAAATCCTTATATGTTATTCCCAGATGTCTGGCGCACCTTGCGAGATGACCCTATGACAATGGGACGAGAGGGGCCTCTCGACCCTAGGTGCATGTTCTTGGTGCAAGGTATGGCATCGTAGGTGGCCATGTGACTCGCGACACAGTCAGCATGAGATGCGACAATAGGAGTGTAGGATGGCCTTGCGAAACACTTGCTATGAAGCATGGCCCCGTAGGTGTGGTGGGCGAGATGAAACTGCACGTCGCGCGAGACGCCATGGTGCGAGGCCATGCCACGCGAGATGGAACCTTGTTGCGTGCGAGATGCCATGGTACGATGGGCTAGTGCGCGCGAGATGCCATGGTGCGAGACACCTGTGCTGCGCGTGACACGCCATGGTGTGAGAGGCTGGTGCGCGCAAGACGCCATGGTGCGAGAGGCTAGTGCGTGCAAGATGCCTTGGTGCGAGAGGATAGAGCGTGCAAGATGCCATGGTGCGAGGCATCTGTGTTGCGCATGAGACGCTATGGTTCAAGAGGCTGGTGCTTGGAAGACGCCATGGTGCGAGAGGCTAGTGCGCATGAGACGCCATGGTGCGAGGCACCTACGCTGCGCGTGAGACGCCATGATGGGAGAGGCTGGTGCACGTGAGACACCATGGTGCGAGGCACCTATGCTACGTGGGAGATGCCATAGTGCGAGAGGCTGGTGTGCGTGAGATGCCATGGTGCGAGAGGTTGGTGTGTGCGAGGCACGAGACGCTGGTGTCTTGCGAGGCGGTCAGCCGAGGCCAGGGGCATGGGGCCGTAGGTGCGCTTGTGCGCGGGTGCACGAGGCGCGGGCCAGAGGCGTGAGACACTGGTGTCTCGTGGGGTTGTTTGTCGAGGGCCAGGGGTGTGAGGCCGTTGGTGGGCGTGCGAGGCGACGCACCCCAGAACGTGGCTCTTCTCATTTTCATCTAGGCGAGGCGAGGCAGGGTGTACCAGGGGTCACCCCATCGCAAGGGCTTCGCGTGGGGTGAGACGGGGAAATTTTGCGAAGGTCTCGCGTGAGGCATGGGTCTCGCATGGGGTGAGACACGAGGTTGCTTGGTGTGCTCGTGGTCACTTGGGGCAAGCCTCAACTTTTCTCTCGACTGTTGACTATGGGCCTCTCAGGATCATGTCCAATTTTTGGCATTCACACTTGCCCCCAGTCTATGAGAGGGTTTTCAGGCTCTCTGGTAGACTTCAAGGTGCGATGTTTTTGGGATGCCCATGAGGTATTAGCTTGCTTCTTCATTGTGGCATTATAAAGAAACATACTTTGGAGTTGAGGACTGTTATGAGATGTTGAGAGTGAATGTGAGCTTATCATTGTGCTTCGCAGATCCTAAGGCAAGTGCCAAGCCCCCTTCTTGACCATTGATTAGGCTGTGGATCTAATGGTGAAGACGAGTTTGTGGTTCTTATAAATAGACCTTCATCTCAAGCATAATATTTACATTTTCTCTTCTTAGCTTGGTGGTATTAGTGTCTTCACTTCCTCCAAGAGGTAAGGGTTCAATTCCTCACAAACTCATTTTGGTTGCCTTTCCTCTTTATTATTTAAATTCCTTTCTTTTATCCAAACGTCCATATAGGTGCTTGGAGACTAAAACACCTTTCTCCTTTATTTTTGCAGACGCATACTTTAGACCCTTTGCCTTTCTTTTATTGTGACAATGCTTTTGAGCCTTGGCCTTCTTTCGACAGTGACGGTGCTTTCGACCCTTGGCTTTCTTTTGACCGTGATGGTGCTTTCGACCCTTGGCCTCCTTTCGACCGCGACTGTGCTCGATTTTACTTACTCAAGGTCTACTTTCTTTCTTTCATATGTTCAATGGGTCTAAATTAGCACTACTCGGGACGGGTTGCCTTGGCCGGAGCTCCTCGTTTGCTAATCCACACACATGCCCTTGCTTGTACCCCGTAGTTGGTCATTTTGAGCGCTTGTGTCTAGAGGTTTTGAGCCTATTCCTTTGTGTTTTGTAGCACCCCCTTCACCTACACGTGCATCCTTATTACCTACGAGACGAGGTGCCATGGCATATGAGGGATCGTCTGGCGTTCCTCCGGGGGTTGAGTTTGTAGACTTATCTTCAGAATCGGGGTCCCTCGAAAACAACCCTTACCAAGACTATGACACTTTAAGGAAGGCCCGTATATGTCACCTTGAGCACATGGCTGAGCTTAGGCATAAAATCTGGGTGGTGGAGAGCGAAATAGATTTGGTTTTGAGGGGTGATGGAGTCCCTTTCCCCTTTGACCTTAGTGACCATATTGCAAACCTTAGAGTGAGCCTTTTTAATCTACAAATGGAGTTGAAGTTCATGGAGGGAAGCCTACCACCTGAACCTCCTACCCCATTCTCCCCTTATAGTTGCCATGAGGTCACCCAGGGTTCCCCTCAAACCTTGTCTTCGATCCACCCTTGTTCTGGTCTTCCACACTCAACGCCTCGATGGAAAACTCTTGCTAGAAAGAAAAAAATGGAGGGTAAAGTGCCCAGTTTCGACCTCACCTTTTTCCTTGGGTTTTACAGATATGTCAAAGAGAGTGCGGCGACAGGTGGCTCCCGAGGGGCCAGATTCTGGTCCTCTGTTGGCATCTACTATCATGTCCAATGTGTCAGAGAATCGACTGTTGGAGTTATCGGAGAAATACCATATTGGGAAGGAGTACAAGCTGTACGTTCCTTCCAACAAGTGTCGAGCCGATAATCCCCCCAGGGGTACGTGGCCATGAGTGAGCACATCTTGAAGGCAGGTGGGACCATTCCCTTACACCCATTCTTTGTCATGGTCCTCAACCATTTTGACTTTGCTCCGCTCCAGCTAGCGCCTAACAGCTGGTTGACTTTAAGCTGCCTATACATGGCATTTATGGAGCTCAACCATCATGCTCCTACGACTCAAGAGGTGCACTTTATGTACAACCTCATGCCCATCCCTAAATCCAAAGGCTTATATTTCCTACAGAAAGCCAATTCTCAGGTCTCCCTGATAGAGGGTTCTGTGTCTAACCCAGGGTCTTGGAAGAAGGACTTTTTCTTCGTGAAAGATCCCCTTTCTGTACATGAACATTTTCGCTCATCCCCAAGTAAGTACTTCAAGCTTTTCTTCCTTTGACTTTGAATTTGCAATTTTGGAACTTATGCTCATATTGATAACTGTGTTAATTGTGTAGAGAGCTTTAGTATCCCCGACATTCCTAAGTCGGAGGTAGCACCAGTGGACACCTTTCTCGATGCCGACCTCACTAAAATATGGCCGCCCATCCCTTCACCGTAGCCAACCTTAACCGTTATGGTTTATCCACAGTTTCGGAGCTCGATTCGCTGTGGCATATTTCTGAACACAAGAAGAAGGTGACTCTAGTCGAGCCTCACTCGGATGGGGGCAATGTGGAATGGGTGCCTGAGGAGGTTTCCCCAGAATCTAGGGGCCCACCCTGGTCATCTCCGTCTCCCAGGGGGTGCCCTCCTTTTGTCCCTATGGACCGCGATATGGCCTCTTATTCCCGCTGTCCATAGGCCATGCCAGGGTGCTTCGTTGTGCCCTTCTCCGAGGACTGTGATAACCTTCCTCATACTCCCATTAACCTTGGTCCTTCGGGGCCCCATTTTTTCGATGTTCTTGTGCCTCCTCCTCCTTCGGTGAGTGGGTCATCAGTCTCTGTTCACCCGAGCGCCTCTGATTCGGGTGGTATGTCCTGGGTGAGTCGCATGGTGGCCTCTTACGGGCAAAGGTATACCAGAGTTGCCGAGGGTATTCCTAAGACCAAAGAGAGAGGTCTTGGGAATTTCACCATGACAGAGCTTGGGGAGACCCTTGTGCACTCCACAGCCTGGGTGAGTTCATGCATCTTACATTGGCCTTTCTCTTTTTTTTTGGGTTCTTTGTTTGCTCATCATTTTTTTTCTTTTTGCTTTCTTGCAGGCTTCTCTGGTGGCTCAACGATTCACCAACTCAGCATAGGACCTCTCTTCGTCGAACACTGAAAGGGACCGTTTAGCGGTCAGAGTTTAGGAGCTAGAGAGGGAGCTTACTGATACCAAGCTTAAGCTGGAGAAGGCCCTGGTGAAGGCCTCTTCATCGTCAAAAGAGAGGAGGAGGGCGGAAGCCAAGGTGGCAATGTTGCAGGAGAGGGTCACTCGCCTGGAGGCTTATTTGGGGGAGTGGAAGTCAAGGTTGTGACGTCGCAGGAGAGGGTCACTCTCCTGGAGGTGAATTTGGCAGAGGTCGAGTACAAGTCCATAGAGCGCACCCTCTATGGAGTGTGGAGGCAAAATCCTAACTTCGATTTCTCCTACTTTGGTGAGCATGCCGTCGCCAAGGTGGCCGAGTGGAATGCTTACGGCGGGAGGCCTTGAGATTTTGCTTCTGCAGTTTTTATCATTTAACTCGATTTAGTTGTATGCTCATTTGAGCCTCATTTTTTTGGAACCTTTCTAAGTCCTGCCACATTATCGCAACTTTTTATATATATATATATATGTGATCATTTTTTTTTCTTCTCTATGCTTGAGGTCCTTTTGAGCCCGCAAAAAGGGGTTCGATAGGTCTCTTTTCTTTTTATTATGCTTAAGGTCCTTTTGAGCCCACAAGAAGGGGTTCGATAGGTCTCTCTTTGGTGCACCTTGATTGTATTTATAAGGATATGTTGACCCTTTGGGTTCTAGCCATCCTTTCATATACTTTTGAGCGCTTATTATTTCTTGCGAGAAGCGTCCTTCTCGTCATTATGCATAGTACTATTTTTGAAAGGGTCTCTTTCAGGACACTTTTTTGGCTAGACAGCTTGGTGGTCGCTCTAGGCTTATTGGTGGATTCTCTTTCTGAGGCCTTTCCACTCGTGGAGGCATCAACCTTTATTAGGAGCCTCTTCCTGAGGCCTTTCCTCTCCTGGAGGTATCAGTCTTTATTAGGAGGCTTGTCCTGTAGGACCTTTTTACCCTCTTTATGTTCATAAGGGTAGCTAATCCTTGTGAACTCGAGAGATTCCTTGCAAGGTTTTATTCCTTATTATTTTTTTTATAAGGGTCTCTTTTAGGACCCTTTTTGGCTGTGTACTCTGCCCCCCAAGTGGTTGGTGAGATTTATCTCATCAGGCACTTTGATCATTTTGGTCATACACTTTGATAATTCCAATTGGTGATAGGAAGACAAGAGTTAGAAACGTGCTCACGTAAATGAGGAGTGTGACATGCCAATAAGAAACATATTCATTAAAAATAAGGAGAGTAGAAAGGTATTTGTGGCGACAATGTTCTTACTACATATTAGGGCATCTAAGTTACCCCTCTAATTCATAGCTGTTGGGGGGCTAACTATGGTAACCCTTTTGATTTGTCATACTAAAAGTGGAGCTTTACCTGATGTTCCCTCTCAGACACGTATGCACAACCATCGATTCTGATCTCCTTAGTAACTTTGGAGTTGAACTCTCTCGGGTTTGTACTCCCATGCACTACCATTGCCATAAGTTATGGCGGTCTCATGGCTGTGCGAAGGGATGTTTTATAACATTCCCTTGCTTCTTTTTGTTCCCCTTTCATGCTCGCTTGCCTCCCGGGAGTTGGGAATTTTATGCCCAAGTGGTATACCGAGGTTATCGCCTTCAATTCTCTCAGGGAGGGTCTCCCTAATACCGCGTTGAAGGCCGAGGAACAACTTACTTCGACAAAGTTTGCCATTACAGTGGTCTGTCTGGGTGGCTCTCCCATGGTGAGGGCTAACTCGATTGTGCCCAGGGGCTGTATCGAGTCTCCTGTAAACTCATACAGAGAGGTGTTACAGGGCTTTAGGTTCCTAATGCCCAGTCCCATCTTCTCTAAGGCCGGGTGATATAGGATGTCTACGGAGCTTCCATTGTCCACCAGGACCCGATGTACCCTCATGTTAGCAAGCTGAACAATCAACACCAAGGGGTCATTGTGAGGGAAATGCACACCCCGCGCATCTTCTTCGCTGAATGTTATCTAATTTTTCTCCCCGTTGGCGTTGTTCCAAAAATAAGATGCATGGAGGTGGACTTCACCTGACTTCTCGGGCATACTTGTCTCGCGAGGTCCTTTATTCGCCTCTGAACCCTTGCCCTTCGAAGATGGTCCTAACTTCTCCTTGCACCACAGGGACTTCATCTCGTGCTCATAGTGAGGGTATTGCTTCTTCCGGTCTTTGGTTTTCTTTGTCGACATATCTACCCAAGTGTCCCCTACGTATATGCTCTTCAATTTCCATCTTCAAATGAGTGCATTCTGTAGTGGTGTGCCCAATGTCTTTATGATACTGACATTACTTTCTAGGATCTCTTTTTGACCGATCCCTTTTCATTGGTGGGGGTCTCCTGAAGGGGACTTGATTCTCCTTCGCTACAAAGATGTGTTCCCTAGTATGTGTTAGATATGTGTAAAAAGTGTGGGATGTTCTCTTGGGGCTACCTCCGTGCTTATGCTTTCTCTGGTGGTCATCTCTTGGCCCTTCGTACACTCTTTTCTTCTTCGCATCATTCGAACCTTCGGGGGCTAAATGCTTGACAAGTGACGCCTTCAGCTTCTCATGGCCGTCTTCAACACGAATGTACTTTTGGGCTCATTCGTAGAAATCGTCTGAGTCAGTGACCTCACTCTTTAGCATGTTATCCCACAACTTACTATCTGGGTGCACCCTGGCTACAATGGCCATTTTTAACTCCCTACAGGTTAGGCTTCCAACTTTGGCTGCCTCCATATTGAACCTATGGATGTAGCTCTTCAGGCTCTCTTCTTCTCCTTGTTTCACATTAGCAAGGCTAGTGCTTGGCATGGTGTAATCACGCACAGTGTGATGTTGCTGGAGAAATTAATCAGAAAATTATTGCCAAGACCTGATGGACCCTGGCTAGAGTCTCTTAAACAACTTATATGCAGGACCCTTTAACGTGACAGCAAAACAGTGGCATCTGGCCTTACTAGTAATTCCCCTTAGCTTCATTAAGTCATTGAATGCATCCAGATGATGTTTTGGATCTGTATTGCCCTCCTAAGGGGTCATGTGAGGCTCATTGAAGTTGGCCGGGAGCCGCATGGCTTGGATTTCTCTAATGAAGGTTTATTTGTAATAAACTCATCGTCGACAGCGTGTCCCCCAGATGCAGTGATTATCATACTCCGCAGGCTCCTCATTTCGGCGTCTAAGTCTATCCTCCTTTTGTTTAAGGAGTCTCTCAAGTCGGATGGGTTGGCCCTTTCTTTTTGTCTTCCCGGGGAGCCACAGAAGGTGTAGTCCTCTCGTTCGTCCTTTTCTTGTTGAGTTCTTCCCTTAGGTCTGGGGGCGTTTCCTTTGAAGTGACTTCGACTTTGTTATGGGGTTTAGCGTTGTTCTTCTGCCATGGCCTTGGGACTGCTTCTCCTGCCCAGGACATTCACACTGCTTTGTCTGAGGGGTATTACTAGTGGAGAGTCGAGTCCTCCCATCATCCACAGGGACCATGGTTTCTCGACCCTTTGGGCCTTTTCCCTTTCGTCTAGGAAGGGGCACGCTTGATTTTCCTTGTAGTAAGCTGTTCAACACCTCTTGCATATTTTCTAAGGTGGTTTCTAAACTTTGGTTCTTTTGGTGTAACTCGCGTATCTCCTCTTCATAAAATTGAGACCTAGAGCTTGAGTGTAACGACCCGAATTTGCTAATAGGGCTTAGGGCCTTGATTAGTGTGCCGGGAGGGCAATAAATCAATTATTATGTTAATATATGAATTAATGTGAATATGTGATAATGATGCATGTTTAGTTGAGTTAAATGTGCATGTGGGCCCCGATTGGATATTAGGGCTATAAATGTGATAAATGCTATATATGTGTGATATGTCTGTGCAGCACGATCCAAGACAGTCCTGGGGAGCGGTTAGCCAGAAAGTCACAACGGGGTTGAGAATCCGACTCGGGGAGAGTCGAGGGGTAACTTGGGCATTAGTTATTATACAGGGTTAACGAGTTAAGGAAATAAATATTTGGAGATATATTTGAGGATAGAATGTCTAGGGGGGAATATTGGGAAAATTTACCATTTTGCCCTCGGGGACGTTTTGGTACCCCGAGCCTTGAGGTAACCACATAGATTAAGTTAGATAAAACAAACTAGAGGAATTGTTGGGAAACTTGGAGAAACTGACCTGAGACTCTACCATATTCTCTCTTTACTCTCCAAGCTGCACTAAGGGGAAAACTCTGGAGGAAAGCCAGGGAAATTAAGAGTTTCAAGCTGGGAAAAATTAGAGAATTGTAGCATGGAATCTAGGGGATTGGCTCAGAAGTATTATCCAGCAAAGGTAAGTTTCTATCATGTTGAATTGTATCAATTTATTAGCTGGTTTAAGGTTGAATATCTGAGTTTGCATGTTGATTGACGTTGTAGTTTGTTCTTGATGGTTTGGCTGAATTTGGAGCTAGTCTCTGTTGGGTTTTGAAGCTGATTCTGTGTTAGAAATTATTATGGTGATAAACTGGAATTGTTAGTTTGGTTTTGGGGAGCATTGGTTTGAAGAAAACACAGGAAAAAGGGTTAGAAATCTGGGTTTAGAGGTGAGGGCCGCGCGGCAATGGGAGGCCGAGAAGTTTCGTACGCGCCGCGACGCTTAGTGATGCGCGCCGCAGCTCGTGTAGGTGTTAGTGGGGTGCTAACCTCTGTTTCGAGGCTAGCCGCGGCGCTTGTGGGTAGGACCGCGACTCTTAGTGCCAGGTTGTGTTTTTAAGGGTGTTTAGGCTTGGGAACTCAATGGTTAAGGCTCAGGATAGATTTTATCACCCAGATTGATAGAATTCAAGGTCTCAGAGGTTAGGGTTATGGCTTAAAGTTATTTAATGGATTAGAACTTGATGGATGGATATTGTTAATGTGTTGTGACTAGGGTTTCGGCGAGGCTCAAGTTAGAGGATTGTGCTCGGGACATCGGTGCTTGGAGAGCTCGGGACTCAGGTAAGAAAACCCGTGTCTCAATAGAGCTTGTATGCAGGGTTGAGCCCAATGTGTTTGAATTGCAGGGCGTAGCCCTTTGATTGAATTTGTTAGTATTCTGTAGTTGTTTATTATGCTATGAATGCAATTATGTGAATGATCGACAAGAGCCGGGAACGGTGTAGGCCGAGGTCGGCAGGGGCCGAAAACGGCAAGGGGCCAGGAACGGCAAAGGGCCGGGAATGGCGTTAGTCACGTTGAGTGCAAGGCCGAGTACAGCAAGGGGCCGGGAGCAGCGTTGAGCACGTGGAGTGCGAGTTTCCAGGGTGAGTCTCTAAAAGGATACCTGGGATATCCTCACAGTGTAGACCGCGAACCCAGGGCCTGGTAAAGAGCTTGGGATGGCTTGGCCGTATGTGTTTAGCCTATTGATGGCCTGTTTATATGATATGTGTTGATTTTTCCATATGTTATCTGTTACGGGTTTTCTTGCAGGGCTTTGGCTCACAGATGCTTTGTGGTGTAGGTAAGTGTAAGGAGAAGGCCAACCAACCATGAGTGTAGCAGGCATGAGGCGGTGTGTACATGTTTGGCCAGCCTGGCTGCCACAGCTAGTTGATTTTGGGAGATGTTTGTAAATAAACTTAGGTTTTGTCGTTTAGTCAGCTTGGTTTAATCTATATGTTGTAAATGCTTCTAAACCGTAGTTTGGGATCCCAGGTGTTGAACTTTTATGATTTTCAATGAAATGGAATTGTTTCTAAAGTTTTCTTCTGTTTATGGCTTAATTACACTATTTGACCTAAAACCTCGATTAGCGAGTTAAATGCACGTTTTTAAACTCACTTAGTAACGACTCTAAGGCAGTAGGGCATTACAACTTGGTATCAGAGTGAACCAAGGTTATTGGTTCTGGAGATCAACCGAACATGTACACTCGCTGGCAGTGACAAGCTCGACTTAGGGTTGGTTGGTAAGATTGACTAATATGCTTGAATATGTGTTTGAATGCCCTGTTTGCATGCTTATCTTATATAGAGCATGATGAATGAGTTAACATATGCATGATGCTAGGGCATGGCCGCTGTGTGTTATATATTATATGGGTTATTGCTTGTGGATGGCTAATGTGTTTGGGAGGTGGTTTTTGGATGTTGTTATCATGCCTGATGAGTGGCGTCGTTGGTTGCAGGCATATTTGTTGAGATGCCTCGACAATCAGCTAGACTCTGCGGCAGTAGGGCCGAGGATGACAACCAGGGTTAGGACCCTCCACCTGCCCCACAAAATTGGCAAGAGATGTTTGCCGAGATGGAAGCAAGACTGCAGCAAACAGAGGAAGAGTTGCGACAGTTGAGGCAGCAGGCCCCACCTCAGGTTACTGGGCTGCCAGTGCAGTAGGTTGCAGCGCTAGTGCCAGTGCAATTTGCCACGGAGAATAAGTGGGAACCTTTGTATGAGAGGTTCAGGAAGCAGCATCCTCCCTCATTCAAGGGTGGATCAGACCCAATGCGGGCAGAGCAGTGGATGAATATGGTTTCCTCAATTCTAGATTTTATGAGAGTTCAGGGGAATGAGAGGGTAGCTTGTCCTAGCTACATGTTTAGAGAGGATGCCCGCATCTGGTGGGACGTGGTGGTTCAGAGAAGGGATGTATCAGTCATGACCTAGGATGAGTTCAGAAACTTGTTTAATGAGAAGTATTACAGTGTGGCAGTTCGAGCTGCGAAGGTTGATGAGTTTATCAACCTGACTCAGAATCAATCGACAGTGACAGAGTATGCTATAAAGTTTGACAGATTGGCAAAGTTTGCGCCAGATTTAGTGCCGACTGATGCGGCAAGAAGGGACAGGTTTGTGCGGGGGTTGAATGTTTTGATTTCCCGCGATGTGAATATTACCTTGGATCCAGAGACTACTACTTATGGCCAGGTAGTGGACAAGGCCCTTACTGCTGAGAGGGCCGAAGATCAGATTTGGAAGGAAAGCGCTGTTAGGCGCGATGCCAGGAGGACAGTGCCTCCTTTTGTTGGGTCCAGTCGTGGTGGTTCTAGTGAGCAGAAAAGGAAGGCCCCAGATTCCTTTGTTCCTCCCAGTTCAGATAGGAGGGCACGGGGTGCTTCCACTGGCCGTCAGGGTGGCAGTGACAACTGGAGGAGTTTTCCAGTGTGTCCGCAGTGCAGGCGACGACACCAGGGTGAGTGCAGGATCAGGGCCTGTTTTGTTTGTGGGAGTGCCAGTCATTTGAAGAGGGATTGCCCTCAAGTTAAGAAGGAGGAGCAGAAACAGAGTGACAGTCTTGCTCCTGCCAGGGTATTCACTTTGACACAGACTGAGGCAGAGGCTAGCCCCTCAGTTGTGATAGGTCAGATCTCTAGTGCTGGTTCTTTGTATACTGCATTGTTTGATTCAGGGGCTACCCATTCATTTGTATCTACTAGAGTGATAGATCAACTTTGTAGACCTAGTGGTGTGTATGCTAGGGGATTTTAGACCTTGTTGCCAACAGGAGAATTGGTAGTCTCTAGGAAGTGGATTAGAGCATTGCCAGTAGAGGTAGATGGTAGGGAACTGTCTCTTGATTTGATTGAGTTAGAGATGGATGGTTTCGATATGATTTTAGGAATGGATTGGTTATCAAAGTATGGGGCAAAGATTGACTGCAAGCACAGAATGGTGACTTTTGAACCAGAAGGGGAGGTACCCTTTGTGTTTGTGAGGACAGTTGGTGGACCGCGAGTACTAATGATTTCAGCATTGAGGGCTAGAGACCTGATGTAGGAAGGTTGCATATGATTCCTGGCGAGCGTGGTGGATACCTCTAGGGTGGTGTCGGTTGGATCGGGTGAGACTAGATTGGTGTGTGAGTTTCCGGATTTGTTTCCAGCAGATTTGCCAGGGTTGCCGCCGCAACGGGAGATTGACTTTGTTATATAATTGGTACCAGGAGCGGAGCCAGTATCTAGGACACCTTATAGAATGGCTCTGGCAGAGTTAAAGGAGTTGAAGATTCAGTTGCAGGAGTTACTTTATTTAGGGTTCATCAGACCGAGTTTCTTGTAATGGGGTGCTCCAGTGTTTTTCGTTAAGAAGAAGGATGGATCCCTTAGGATGTGTATTGATTACAGGGAGCTAAACAAGTTAACCATTAAGAACGAGTATCCACTACCTGGGATCGACGATTTATTTGATCAGCTACAGGGAAGAACATTGTTTTCCAAGATAGATCTCCGATCAGGTTACCATCAGTTAAGGATTAAAGAGGAGGACATACCAAAGACTGCTTTCCAAACGAGGTATGGACATTATGAATTCCTGGTTATGTCCTTTGGATTAACCAATGCCCCAGCAGCCTTCATGGACATGATGAATATGGTTTTCAAGGATTATCTAGACAAGTTTGTGATTGTATTCATCGACGACATCCTAGTGTACTCTCAGTCAGAGACAAAGCACGAGTAGCATCTACGATTGGTTCTACAACAGTTGAGAGAGCATAAGTTATATGCTAAGTTCAGTAAGTGTGAGTTCTAGTTGCCACAAGTTACATTTATGGGCCATATTGTCAGTAAGGAGGGGATTCTGGTTGACCCAAGTAAGATTGAGGCGGTCAGAGATTGGCCTAGATCGAGCAATGTTCCTGAAGTGAGAAGCTTTCTGGGTTTAGCAGGGTATTATCGGCAGTTTGTTGAGGGGTTCTCCAGAATAGCTACGCCATTGACAGAGCTGACAAAGAAGAAGACAAGGTATGTCTGGACGGATAGATGTGAGAACAGTTTTAAGGAGTTGAAGTGGCGATTGGTCACTGCGCCAGTGTTGAGCTTGCCAACAGTGAATGAAAAGTTTGTGGTCAACTGTGATGCATCCAGACAGGGTTTGGGGTGTGTGTTGATGCAAGCTGGTAAGGTGATAGCCTATGCATCGAGACAATTAAAGGAGTATGAGTAGAGATATCCTACACATGATTTGGAGTTGGCAGCGGTGGTGTTTGCACTTAAGATTTGGAGGCATTATCTTTATGGTGAGAAGTGCAAGATATACATTGATCATAAGAGCCTAAAGTATTTCTTTACTTAGAAGGATCTGAATATGCACCAGAGGCGGTGGCTGAAGTTGGTTAAGGATTATGATGGTGATATTCTATACCATCCTAGGAAGGTTAATGTAGTGGCTAATGCATTGAGTCGGAAAGGCCCAGGCAGTTGTTCAGTTCGAGGCAGATATCTGACAAATTAGCTGAGGAGATGACGAGAGCAGGTATAGAGTTGGTGGTTGGTCAGTTGGCCAACATCACTCTCCAGTCTACACTCCTTGAGAGGATCAAGGAAGCATAGGGGAAAGATTCCCAGTTGAGAGGTCATAGGGAGAGTGCCTTAGTCGGAACGACTAAGGGCTTTTCCATTTCAGAGATGGGGTTACTAAAGTACAAGGGTCAGATTTGCGTTCCGATGAATTCTGATATCCGGTGAGAGATCTTAGATGAATCGCATAATACTCCCTATTCTTTGCACCCGGGTACGACTAAGATGTACCAGGACTTGAGAGCTCTATATTGGTGGTCGGGCATGAAGAGGAATGTTGTGGATTATGTGGCCAAGTGCTTAACGTGTCAACAGGTTAAGGCTGAGCATCAGAGGCCAGCAGGGTTGCTGCAGCCTCTGGGGATCCCAGAATGGAAGTGGGAAGATATTACTATGGACTTTGTGGTTGGTTTACCGAGAACTGTGGGACAACATGACTCGGTGTGGGTGATTGTGGATAGGTATACCAAGTCTGCCCACTTTTTACCCGTTAGGACAACTTATACTATGGGGCAGTATGCTGAGTTGTATGTGAAGGATATTGTTCGACTTCATGGGGCTCCGAGGTCGATAGTATTCAATAGAGACCCCACCTTTACTTCCAAGTTTTGGGAGAGTCTGCAGAAGGCTATGGGCACGCAGTTACAGTTTAGTACCGCTTATCATCCTCAGACGGATGGACAGTCTGAGAGGATGATTTAGATACTAGAGGATATGTTGCGAGCTTGTGTGCTAGATTTTGGGGGATCGTGGAGTAAGTATCTTCCTTTGATCGAGTTCTCGTACAACAACAATTATTAGGTGACCATTGGAGTGGCTCCGTACGAGATGCTTTATGGAAGAAAGTGTAGATCACCTGTTCATTGGGATGAGATAGGTGAGAGGAGATATCTAGGTCCATAGATGGTTTAGAGGACCAATGAGGCGATTGAGAAGATTAGAGCGCGTATGCTCGCTTCCCAGAGTCGATAGAAAAGTTATTCAGACCTGAAATGCAGGAGCGTGGAATTTCAGGTTGGTGATCATGTGTTCCTTAAGGTTTCACCCATGAGGGGTGTGAAACGTTTTGGTGTTCGGGGCAAGTTGAGCCCTAGGTTTGTTGGCCCCTTCGAGATTCTGGAACGAGTTGGGGAGGTAGCTTACAGACTAGCGATGCCTCCAGCTTTATCAGGGGTTCATGATGTTTTCCATGTATCCATGCTCCGGAAGTATATGTCATATTCAACGCATGTTCTAAGTTTTGAGAATCTGGAGCTCGATCAGGATTTGTCCTATGAGGAGAAGCCGGTTCAAATTCTTGACCGAAAAGATAAAGTCTTGTGGAGCAAGACCATCGCCTTGGTGAAAGTGCTGTGGAGAAACAACAAGGTTGAGGAGGCGACGTGGGAACTTGAGTCAGAGATGAGGGAGTGGTATCCCGAGATGTTCAGGTAATTTCAAGGACGAAATTTCTGTAAGGAGGGGATAGTTGTAACGACCCAAATTTGCTAATAGGGCTTAGGGCCTTGATTAGTGTGTCAGGAGGGCAATAAAAGAATTATTATGTTAATATATGAATTAATGTGAATATGTGATAATGATGCATGTTTAGTTGAGTTAAATGTGCATGTGGGCCCCGATTGGATATTATGGCTATAAATGTGATAAATGCTATATATGTGTGATATGTCTGTGCAGCACGATCCGAGACAGTCCTGGGGAGCGGTTAGGCAGAAAGTCACAACGGGGTTGAGAATCCGACTCGGGGCGAGTAAGGAGTAACTTGGGCATTAGTTATTATACAGGGTTAACGGGTTAAGGAAATAAATATTTGGAGAAATATTTGAGGATAGAATGTCTAGGAGGGAATATTGGGGAAATTTACCATTTTTCCCTCGGGGACGTTTTGGTACCTCGAGCCTTAAGGTAACCACATAGATTAAGTTAGATAAAACAAAATAGAGGAATTTTTGGGAAACTTGGAGAAACCGACCTTAGACTCTACCATATTCTCTCTTTACTCTCCAAGCTGCACTAAAGGGAAAACTCTTGAGGAAAGCCAAGGAAATTAAGAGTTTCAAGCTGGGAAAAATTGGAGAATTGTAGCTTGGAATCTAGGGGATTGGCTCAGAAGTATTATCCAGCAAAGGTAAGTTTCTATCATGTTGAATTGTATCAATTTATTAGCTGGTTTAAGGTTGAATATTTGAGTTTGCATGTTGCCTGAGGTTGTAGTTTGTTCTTGATGGTTTGGCTGAATTTGGAGCTAGTCTCTGTTGGGTTTTGAAGCTGATTCTGTGTTAGAAATTATTATGGTGATAAACTGGAATTGTTAGTTTGGTTTTGGGGGAGGATTGGTTTGAAGAAAACGCAGGAAAGAGGGTGAGAAATCTGGGTTTGGAGGTGAGGGCCGCGGCCCTAGGATGGGCACGTCGCGGCCCGTGCGCGCGCGGCCATGGGAGGCTGAGAAGTTTCATGCGTGCCGCGGCGCTTGGTGATGCGCACTGCGGCCCGTGTGGGTGTCAGTGGGGTGCTAGCCTCAGTTTCGAGGCTAGCCGCGACGCTTGAGGGTAGGGCCACGACTCTTAGTGCCAGGTTGTGTTTTTAAGGGTGTTTAGGCTTGGGAACTCAATGGTTAAGGCTCGGGATGGATTTTATCACCTGGATTGATAGAATTCAAGGTCTCAGAGGTTAGGGTTATGGCTTAAAGTTATTTAGTGGATTAGAACTTGATGGATGGATATTGTTAATGTGTTGGGACTAGGGTTTCGGCGAGGCTCAAGTTAGAGGACTGTGCTCGGGACATCGGTGCTCGGAGAGCTCAGGACTCAGGTAAGAAAACCCTTATCTCCATAGAGCTTGTATGCAGGGTTGAGCCCAATGTGTTTGAATAGAGCTTGTATGTAGGGCTGGGCCCAATGTGTTTGAATTGCAGGGCGTAGCCCTTTGATTGAATTTGTTAGTATTCTATAGTTGTTTATTATGCTATGAATGCAATTATGTGAATGATCAACAAGAGCCGGGAATGGTGTAGGCAGAGGTCGGCAGGGGCCGAAAACGGCAAGGGGCCAGGAATGGCAAAGGGTCAGGAACGGTGTTAGTCACGTTGAGTGAAAGGCCGAGTACGGCAAGGGGCCGGGAGCAGCGTTGAGCACGTGGAGTGCGAGTTGCCAGGGAAAATCTCTAAAAGGATACCTGGGATATCCTCACAGTGTAGTCCGCGAACCCAAGGCCTGGTAAAGAGCCTGAGATGGCTTGGCTGTATGTGTTTAGCCTATTGATGGCCTGTTTATATGATATGTGTTGGTTTTTGCATACGTTATCTATTATGGGTTTTCTTGCTGGGCTTCGGCTCACAGATGCTCTATGGTGCAGGTAAGGGTAAGGAGAAGGCCAACCAACCGTGAGTGTAGCAGGCATGAGGCGGCGTGTACATGTTTGGCCAGCCTGGCTGCCACAGCTAGTGGATTTTGGGAGATGTTTGTAAATAAACTTAGATTTTGTCGTTTAGTCGACTTGGTTTATTCTATATGTTGTAAATGCTTCTAAATTGTATTTTGGGATCCCAGGTGTTGAACTTTTATGATTTTCAATGAAATGGAATTGTTTCTAAAGTTTTCTTCTGTCTATGGCTTAATTACACTATTTGACCATGGTGCGAGAGGCTGGTGCGTGCGAGACGCCATGGTGCGAGGAACCTACGCTGCGCACGAGACGCCATGGTGTGAAAGGGTGGTGCAAGTGAGATGCTATGGTGTGAAAGGCTGGTGTGCTCGAGATGCCATGGTGCGAGGAACCTGCGCTGCACGCGAGATGCCATGGTGCGAGAGGCTAGTGTGCACGAGGCGCGGGCCAGAGGCGCGAGACGCTGGTGTATAGCGAGGCGGTCTGCCGAGGGCTAGGGGCACAAGGCCGTAGGTGCACAAGGTGCGAGACGCTGGCGTCTTGCAAGGTGGTCTGTCGAGGGCCAAGGGCGTGCGGCCGTTGGTGGGCGTGCGAGGCAACGCACGCCAAAACGTGGCTCTTAAAACTTTCATCTAGGCGAGGCGAGGCGGGGTGTACCAGGGGTCACCCCCTCGCAAGGGCCTCGCATGGGGCGAGACGGGGCAGTTTTGCGAAGGTCTTGCGTGAGACATGGGTCCCGCATGGGGTGAGACACAAGGTTGCTTGACATGCCCGAGGTCACTTGGGGCAAGCCTCAACTTTTCTCTCGAGTGTTGACTATGGCCCTCTTAGGAACATGTCCAATTTTTGGCATTCACACTTATATATATAACTTACTCTCACGTTGCTCTCTGTCTCCACCAACCTCTTGCACCATTGACATCGACTTCCAGTACATAAGCAGGTATGTGTTTTTTTTCTCTCTTTGTATGTGTATATAGATATATCTTTTTGAGTTCATATTTATATATATTTAATTCAAAATTTGAATGTTTTGTTTTTCTTATATATAATAGATATGTTGCATTTATCACATCTATTATATTGTTTTTGGTTTTATTGTCATTTCTTACATTGCTCTATTTTAAAGAAAAATATTGACTAGTTAATAGTTATTATTTTATTGCTTGTCATTATCCTGATTCTTATCCATATATTGAAACATAGAACTTTTCACAATTGAGCAGAGGTGATAATCAATTATTAATGAATTTTCAATTCAGTAAAGTTCAAAATTGAGCAAAATACATTCGGGCAACTTGTGTCTTTCTAGATTTGATAATTAGTACAGCATTATACTAAATTCTTTTAGTTTTCTACGCCATAACTTCAAAGAAAACTAGCAATGCAAAAAGAAATGATTGTATTTTTATTTTCACACAAATTTAATTTATTTTTTGTATTATACATTTTAATTATAGAATAGCAAATGTTGTCAATTTGTTTATTAGTTTCTTCACCTTAATGAGAAAAAAAAGATTAACTTGTGTTGTGACGTGCTTATCATATACATTTTGATAAGATGTGTATGAGATATTATTTTGCAGATAATTACATATGGAAAATGAAGATGAAATGTCGATGCTATGGTGGAGGAATGGATTAATTATATAGAAAATGAAGAAGGGAATACTAAGATTGAATGCCCACAGAAAAGGACAAGGAGAGGGAAAAAGACATCATCTATTTGGGAACATTTTACCATGGTTACGAAAAATATAGTTACAAATGGGGAAGAACGAGTAGAAGAGAGAGAAGAATGCAATTATTGTAAAATAGATTTTGCAGCCAACAATAGGAATTGTGGAACTAGTATCTTGTGTTGTCACATTGAGAGAAAATGTAGGAAGTGCCCATTTAGCGATTGAACAAAGCATAATAAGAAACAAAAGATGATTACTGATTTCACTAAGAGGGCATCTGATTTTGAAGTTAACTCAAGTGGGACTAACACAAAAATAGTTTAGTCAGGCTACAATGAGAGAATTGATTGGCAAGTATTTTATCATTTCTGAGCTTCCTTTTAGGCGTATTGAAGGGAAAGGATTTCTCTTGCATGTTTCTCATTTCTTTCCGAAATTTGAGTTCCCTCCAAGAGTTACAATTGTTTGAGACATCTACCAGTTGTATTTGGGTGAAAAGAAAAAATTGAGAAAGGTTTTCCTCAATCGTAGGTTGTCGTTGACTACTAATTTTTGGAATTCCATACAAAATATTAGTTATATGTGCTTGACTACTCATTGGATTGATGATAATTGGAAGCTACAGAAAAGGATTATCAGTTTCATTCAAGTTCCCAGCCAAAAAGGTGATATGGTAGCAAAAGAAATTATCAATTGCCTTAATAATTGGGGGATTACTCAACTTTTCTCTATCATGGTTGATAATGCCTCTTCAAATGATGTAGCTCTGAAAAAGGTCAAGGAATATTTGCTAGACTTTAGTTTTGAGTGGAGAGATGTTTCATATGCGCTGTTGTGCCCACATTTTGAACTTGGCTGTTAGTGATGGTTTAAAGGAAATGTATTATGTCATTTCTAGCATAAGGAATGCGGTAAGATATGTGAGGTCTTCTCCAAGTAGGCTAAAACGGTTTAAAGAAACTTGTAAAGATGTAGATGTTGAATCAAAGGTCCTATTATGTTTGGATGTGGTGACAAGGTGGAAATCCACATACATGATGCTAGAAACTACATTAAAGTTCAAGAACATTTTTAGGTATATGGAAGGGGATGCAAACTATACCAAGTATTTTGAAGAAGAAAGAGTCAATAGGGAAAAAGTGGATGGCCCACCAAACAGTATCGATTGGAGGAATGTAGAAGTATTTGTTCAGTTTCTCAAGGCTTTTTATGAGCTTACATTGAAGTTCAATGGGACGTTGTATGTCACATCAAATATTTTCTTCGAATAAATTCTTCAAATTCAAGTTCAGCTTAGAGAAATGAAGACTAGTACAGATGAGTTGATGAGAAAAATGGCAGAGAGCCTGTAGTTGAAGTTTGATAAGTACTGGGGAAATGTTGAGAAGATGAACTTGTTGCAGGATATTGGCTCTATTTTGGATCCAAGATTCAAATTAGATGTGGTTTGTAATGGTTTTAGGTATCTCTATGACCCAATTAAAGCTGAAAAATGATAAGAAAAGTTGAAAATATGATGACTATCTTGTATGCATTTTATTAGAAAATTGTTGTGCATCCTAATTCCTCAAAAGATGAGCAACCAAGTGAAAAGAACACTTCCAATGCAATCAATTTAGAAGCTCTTTGTCTCCAAAGATGGTTGAAGCTTTAATTTGCTCGAAAAATTGGTTGACTTTTGAATATGATGCCCCTGTTGTGTTGAGACAATATATGGATGAAATAGAGGATTTGAAGACATCTGAACAAGTTGAGTCAGGTATATTATATTTATAATTTTTCTTAGTTCTTTTTATTATCTTAATTTAATAACTATTGGTTTCTAATATATTTTAATTTTACTTTTATACTAGATGAATCTTGCATTACAAGCACAGGAACTGAGACTACTAATCCTAGTTCTTTCTGACCCCTTTGATGGAATCATGAGATGATTAGATCAGTTCGGTATTATGACTTTCATATTTGTATTGGGACTGTGTTATTGAACTTAAACTTCGGTTATGATTGCTGTTGAAGAGTTAGACATAGACTATATTACAAGCACAAGAACTGAGACTACAACTCCTAGTTCTTTCCGACCCTTTTGATTGAATCATGAGATGATTAGATCGGTTTGGTATTATGAATTTCATATTTGTATTTGGAGTGTGTTATTTGAACTTAAACTTTGGTTATGATTGTGTTGGAGAGTTATACATAGACTATATTATTATTAAAGTTAAGGATGAATGATTATTTTAAAAAATTATTCAAAGTGCATATAACTAAATTGAGTTTTATATCATAATTTTAAAAAATAATTTGAAAATAATGTTTTGAACTTCAAAAATATAAGTTTGACACTTTTACTAAATCATAAAATGTGTTTGTAAGAAAAAATGGGTTGCTCGGGTCAACCCAACCAAACCGTTGGATGGGTTAATAGTTTTTTTTCTTATTTGGGCAGGTTCAGGATGGGTGTTTGTAACTCAATTTTTACATTGGATTGGAGAAAATATGTTATAACCTGACCAAACCAACCGATGTACAACCCTAGTTACAACTGATTACAAATTCAAATAGTAAGGGAAAAATACACTCAAATATCAGTTACAGAAATATCTTGGAATATTTCACAATATCTCATGAAATTCGGATCCTTTGGTGAAATCATCTTACATGTTGAGCAGGAAATCATCTTAAATGTTGAGCAGGAAATCGTATTACATGTTGAGCAGGTTCTGTCTTCGAGCAACTTCAATGGATGGTGCTTACTCGCTCCTTCTCGAGCAGGACATTTGTTTTGGTATGGCTTCAACAAGCCGATATCTCATTTCGACCAACACTCATCGTTTGATGTCATTTTATTACCATGTTTCTTCTTCAAATGCCATGTCACTGAGTCCAAAATTGGTTTAAACATTTGCTCCCAAAGTTTATCTTGTTGTGACCAGTATTGGATAAACTTGCATGCTTCGATCAGTGTTGGCGCTTCTTCAAATTCTGACACATTTGAAATTCGTAGCATCACCTTTATAGGTCATGATCACACTTCCCAAGTAAGGCGATTGATGGATTTTGGGCTCCCAATGCAATTTGTCACAGATGCGTTTGATCAACTAAAAACTAATGATGAAAAGTTTTCTATGACGCGAGCTGCTCGCATGTGGACCATGGCCTATAAATAGCCCTACCTTTTCCTTTTTAATTCTTTACGCTCTCATAAAATATTTAAGCCTCCTCTATCTTAATTCCTCTCAAATCGAAGCCTTGTTCTTCACTCTCCAAACCCCGAATTCGATATTTACACAAGACCCTTTTCTTAATATTCAATATAGTAAGTTTCTTGATATTACGATCGTATTTTCTTTACTTTTGTAACTTCATCCTTTGATTTAACTGCTTTCTTGAAGATTTTGAACTTCTGGAATTTTTGTGTCCTTAGTGTTCTTGAGCAAACCGTATAAATTTTTTCATTTTTTCCTTGCAAAAATCGCTAATTTTATAGGAAACTATATGTTTGGAAGCTAATAAAATGGTTTAGGCTTTGGGATATACTTGATTGTGTTGATACATTGAGAAAATTATGAAAAATCGAGGAGATAAATCTTGTTCTTTTCTGGAAAAATAGTGGGGATTTTTTCTCCCAAAGGTAAGTGGAAAGTTTTTGCAAAAAACTTTTTAACTGCCTTTTGGATCCAACCTAGCTTCTGCTCGAGCATAGAATCGTGTTTCTCAAGCAGCTCATATTTATTAGGCACACACACAAACTGGTCGAATAACTCACTTCCCTTTACTTGTTATCAGATGTATGCATGTGATCACTGGAGAAGTGATTATTCAATTGATCTGAATTTGCTACAAATGCTGGTCGATGATGTGGAACAGACTCGACCAAACATTGATCTCAATTGCGATATTCTGGAACCTACTGATGAATCTAGAGAGAATTCTTACTTTTATTTTCATTTTGTTCCCGATCAGGAATTTTTCCGACTGATTGAGGAATTAAACCAGGGAATACGGAAATTCCTTCTGACTAATTGGACTTTTGTTATCTACCCTGACTCTGTTGTTCCACTCCCAGTCAGAATTCTGACCAGTGGGAGGGCAACAAGCAGGTCTACATTTGTTGAAGAGGCTGTAACTATTGCTTTCTGTTCACCAGATATGTTTAGGATTAAACAAACAACCAAACAAAGATCGACTGTGGATCCCCAGGTTGCAAGGCATCCGACTAATGTAACGCCCCACGTTTCGGGCACCGGGGAAACCCTAGTTCGAGTTTTTTAATTCTCTGTATTATGTATTATTTCAGAAGAATATTTTATATTACAAGAAGTTTGTGATGTTAAATGTTAGCCCTTAACAAGACTCTTGATTTTTAACCGAGTTAAAAAAAATCCCTAACTGAGAAATTCTCTGTTTGCATATTTTTAAGAATTTGGTTAATTATGGCAAAAATTAATATTGTGCATAAAATAAAATAAAATACTTTAATAAAGTATGTCTCTCATGAATTGTAAAAATTATAATGTAGAGACATTTATTAAGGAATGTCACTTAAGTGGTATGAATAGTCTTTAGTAGGAAATTACATAATTTAATTAAAGTATCATTTTAATTTATGACTGTGAATTTAATTTATTCATGGTGTCACACTTTATCCTATTTAAAATTTTACCATAATGTTTTATTTTATGAAACTATGCAAAAGTGTGTAGGAAATTTATAGTAGCAATATGACCATTTTGGCCTTTTGGAATTTCTAAAGCCTTGTTTCTTTTAAAAAAAAAGTAGGGGGAGGAGGGTAATTTAGAGGATTGGATGATCATGTGCTCCTAAAAGGCTATGATTGGTTTTATTCTTCAAGAAAAAAAATATAGAAAAAAAAGATATGAAATGACTACTCTTATCTACACCTAGCTAGCACCTGAGTACTTTTCAAATACCCTTCAACAAGTAAAGAAATAGAGAAAAAAAAAATATGAAAATCAGACTCTCTCTTTCCTTCCCCCTCTTGTACGGTCCACTCTCTCTCTCAAAAAGTTAGGCTTCATTGAAGCTTCTAACTCTAGAGCTCAAACAAAGTCCAAGGTAAGTCATTTAATCATTTCTCTTTTTTTTTTTCTTTTTGTAGGAGCTGAACACCACAGCTCCTCCTCCATCTCTTTCCATTTTTTTTTAAATCTTTTTTTATTTATATCTACTCTCCATTGAAGGAGAGCAAGACTTGCTGCTGTCCATTGAGCCCATTCCAAGTACATGCAATCTTGGTTCTTGCATGCACAAGTTCAAGCACCAAGTTTGAGGTAAAAGTCCATTTTAGAGTTTTCAGTCTTATTCTCTTAAGTCTATACTCATTTTTCTTGAGTATAATCTGATATTTATGGTTTGGGGGTGTTTTTGGAGGTGGAGAAACGTTGGGGAAAGTCTACAGCCAACCTTAGAAGCTTACGCCCTTTATCGAGCATAAAGAGGTAAAAATCTTGATTCTTACCTTAATATTTTAATGACTTTAGCAAATCTGAGTTTGATTGTTGTTTTATGAGTTAAATTTGTTATTTGGGTTGCAATAAGGTTATTTAGTTGACTGATAATGCATGCATATGGTTTATGTGGTGCTTGGTAGCTTGGAATCCAAAGTTCCATAGGATTTATTGATGCATGCTTGCTGCCAAAATTTTACAGTGGCTTCCAAAGGGCCAAATCATACCTAAACGACCTAATTATTCAATAAAAGTTTTTGTAATGCATTATTTGGAAAGAGTACATAATTTTAGCATCTTGAACCACTGAAAAACGTTTTATATAACTCAAGTTATGAACTTTTTGGGAATCTAGTGCAAGCTGGATTAGGATTTGACAGTTCCGACCTTAAAAATTTGAATAGTTAGTTTAATGGATAAATATTATTATTTTTGGCTGAAAATTTTACTGAGTGTTCTTTACATATTTAATATCAAGCCCATGAATTATTTTCTAAAAATTCTTTGTAGTTTCGGAGTTATGATTTTTAAAAGTTGGGGGTTCAAAATTAGAATTTTGCAAAAACTTGACAGTTTACGTAAGTGTATTTGTGAATGACTTTCACTGTGAAAGAGAGCTCTGTTTGAGCTGAAATTATGAAAGATTGTTATTATTATAGTAAGGTTTGAACTTGTAAAATTTTATTCCCAAACAGTAAGTGGTTTAGAAATGGAGGCATTCCAAAGTTGGGACTTTGTCACAAAAAGGACATTTTTCCAACACTTAGAAAATATTAGGTTTATTTATAACAAATTTCTACAAAACCTATGTTTCTTAAACTAATTAAAGAAAAGTTTTCCTAAAAATAATTAATTAGTGCAATTGCCCACTTTTGAAAAATAAATACTAAAATAGGATTTCCTTAAAAATAGAACAAATAATCCTTCTAGAGGGTTATCACTTTTTAAAAGGATATTTATTTTAAGGTTTTATTTTAAAAATAATTTAAAAAATTAAAAAGAATAAGAATTTATAGCTAATTCTCCCTAAGAGAGGTACCCAGATAGTGTTTTCTAATAAGAGATAAAATTGGCATTTTCTTAACAAGATGAAATAATGGTGTTTTTACAAAACTTGCAAGAACGTGTAGTAGACCCCGTTACTACTAGACTTAAGGCTATTCGGGCTCATTAACGATTACGAATACTCAAGGGTATGCCTTGGGGACTAAGATAACTAAGGACCCTACCTTTAAACTGGTTATGGAAACCAGTTTTTCCCAACGCTTAAGAATAAAAAATTCTAAACGCTAATGCATGATAAGAATTAAGTATTAGACTTTCAATGCCCAAATTATGAATGAACAATCTTAGATAATTTCCGTAATTAATCTGAGTCACTATGTGGTTTCAACAGTATTATCTAAGCATGAATGCTTGCTTTTGGATAGAAGATTTCCACAAGCAAGCGCTAAGGAATCCAAGCAGTCCAGAAATCTACCGCGATGACTACGAATTCTGGCTAGCTACTGGGAACTACGTAAGAAACCGGTTCACCACCGGTGACAATGTAACTAAGGTCGATTGGCCATTGCAGTATGTACGAAGTCTAGTTTAATGCCCATGACATAAGAGTCTGGTTAAACTTTGGGACACATAAGTAAGTTGATTCTGATTCCGGCTAGCTACCGTGACAACTATGAACTCCGGCTAGCCACTAGGGAACTAAGTAAGAAATCAGTTCACCACCAATGACTATGTAACTAAGGTCGGTTGGTCACCACAACATGTAAGAAGTCTGGTTTAACACCTGTGACACAAGAGTCCGGTTAAACCCCGGGACACGTAAGTAAGTTAATTATGGAATCAAATCTCTATGACTAAGAATGTATGCCAAATTCTTCTAGGAGTCTGGGTAACCGGTGTAACTAGTTTACACCCGTCGACGCTATGGTAAAATGTGTTAAGATATACTAAGATATGTTAAGCTTTGGTAAGATGTGTTAAGTAATGTTGAAGGTCCCTCCGAAACCCTAAGTATGCATGTTAAGATATGAATGAATAAGTAAGTATGTATGTTAAGATATGATTGAGTAAGTAAGTATGTATGTTACCAATTAAGACTATATGTGTGCTTTGGGATTTTCTGCGTGCAGGTGTACCTTTAGGATATGAATTTTGGTTATGAAGCATGACCATAAGTTTGCCAGGACGTTCGCACGTTATTAAATTGTATGTTAGGGTTCAGTTTCATCAAAATCCTATTCTTTGTTGGTTATCTTCCTAGTTATAGTTAGTTTAAGTCCTTGCTTCGTTTATGTGGTTATGTTTGTTAAGTTTTTCTTACTAAGCATTTCGATTACCTAGTTGTTTCATGTTGTAGGTAAGCTCAAATGCAAAGTGGATCAGTGAGCGCTGGAGTTTATATGCGAGGATGGACATGTGGATCAACCTTTTGGGAATCTATGTTTATGGGACTATAACCCATATGATAACTAAGAAATTATTTTGGGCTTGTTGAATGTCTTAAAATTATGACACTGTAATATACTTTTAAGTATGCGCATACTTCCGAACTCTTGCATGTTTTGAAAAGTTTTTTTTATATGGATTTTTGGTTACCTTATATTTTCCCGCAAATTATGTTAAGAGATTTTACGAGATGTTACAACTAATGAGCAACAACAACACCCTCAGTAACAAGCTCCACAACAACAACAACAGAGGCGGCGTCCAGAACAACAACAACAACAGCCGCTGTAAGAACCAGAGAAGGTGACCGACACCATAAGGCTCTATGCCAAGGAGGGGCCTCGTAAGAGGAAGAACATGCCCAATACATAGTTCCTACTAGTACCCTCACATGCATCTCTCTTAGAGAGTACCACAAGAAGTATGGAATCAGGGGGATAAACATGATTGTTCCCCAGGCTGACCAGTGTGCTAACCTTCCTGGTGGCGCATTTAGCGCATGGTCGTGTTACAATATTCAAGCAGGCGCCATTCTCCCCCTCCACGACTACTTTAGGGGCATTGCTAACTACTTTGACATTGCCCCATTTCATATAACACCAAATGGATATCTAATGCTTTCAGCATTGTATATCCTTTATCGCATCAAAGGGTGGGATGCTGTAATGCCCTGGATAACCAAGATCGTTACACTGTATGTTTAGAATAGTGCAAGACTTGCTAATCAAGTCATTTGAACATAAATGTGTTTCTAAAGTCAAGTGACAGGTTAGTGTTAAAAGATTTTGGTCGTAAAATGGTCGATTTTAATTAAAATAAAAGTTTGACACATGGGATCCCAAAAATAAGATTTACATGGCAGATACAACCCTCAAAAGTTAATACAATAGTAACTAGTCTAAATGGAAAAATAAAAGTTTGAGCTCTAGTCCCTGTAATACCCTCGGCCGTGGCGGTCGAGTAGCTGCTGATGTACACTCCACCCCCAAAGCACTCCAACTCATGGTTGGTCTAGCTTTCCCTTGCCTTTACCTGCACCACGTAGCACCTGCGAGTCAAGGCTCAGCAAGAAAACCTTAATCAACAAGCATAGATAACACATAAAGTGCATAGTAAACTTTAAATCAACTAGTTCAACCAACAACAAAGTACAAGCAGTAAATTAGGCATCAGTAAACATATACTTCCAAACATATAATTAAATATTTAGGTGTCGGCACCCTTAGGTCGGGCCCTCTAATTATTTAGCTGATCTCGGCTCACTTAGACCGAGCTGCATTCAGTACGCTTATCGTCAGCCTTGGCTCCCTTAGGCCGTACTTTAACATTACACATAATAGATATATAAATTACAGAACACATATATTCATTTACAGGGAATCTTAGTCCCATTTACAACAACTTGGGTGCAGTTTTCTTACCTCGAGTCTTGAGCGAAGGATGTGAAGCTGTCCCGATCACGATCCTCAATCCTGAGCCTTAATAGTAACCTTAGTCACAAGCGTCAATGGATAACTATAAAAAATCTAATCCAATTAAATGTTTTAGAAACAAATACTAGCCTCCGAGACCTCGAATTCTACTAAACCAAGTAGTAGAATTCATCCAGAGCGCTTAGGTTTAAATCCCCAAGCCTAAAAATCATCCATGTCTATGGCTGCCTAGGCGGGCCGTGACCTGGCCCTAAGGATTGTGGCGCACCTCAAGAGAGAGGTGCCAGCCTCTTGCTCCAGGGTGGAGGTGGACCACAACTTGCCCTCTAAGGCTGCGGCGCGCCTACAAGTCATCAAGCCCTCACAGGGCCTTCTAGGAAACGCGGGCCATGACACCCATGAACTGGGTCATGGCGTGCCCATGTGAACCCAGAAATCCCTGGATTTCCCTGTGTTTTTCTGTGACTCACAACCTTATAATTCAACCTAAATATAAATCCAAGCCAAACTAGGTCTTGAATTCCAAATATCACCTCAGAAACAACACCTAAATCATAGAATACTAGTTCAATCTTCCCTAAATGCCCAAATTCAGAGTCCCCTCAAGTACCCCTCAACATAATCATACTCAACCAGAAATTCAACAATTTAAAACCTGAAACCTTACCTCAATGATAGCTAAGTCCTCAGCTGTTTCTTGCCTACTCCTAGTTTCAATTCTTCAATCCTTAAGCTTCAATTCCCTGACTTCCCAACTTAAGACCAAGCTTCTCCCTTCAAGAATTCTTTCAACCTCAACATACAAGAGAGGGAGAGAGAGAAAACGTGCAAGAGAGAGATAGAGAGAGAAAGAAAGAGAGAGTTTAAGAAATTCTAATATGTTCTAGCCTAAGTTTGATATTTTCAAACTATATCCCATAATTAAAATGATTAAAATGTCCTTTATGCAAACCCAGCCTCCAAATAGCCCTTAAGGGTAAAACGGTCATTAACCCCAATTCCCGCTAATTCCTCGAGTCATCCTACAAATTCCCAATTAATCCCATCATGCCCAGCTAACTACCAAATACTTACCCATTACTCATAAATAAAAAATATACATTAAACTTCCCAAAATACCCCTAAGCTCACCCCAGCTGAGTATTATACCTTGCTGTGACTATTCTGCAAATCCGCTCACAAGGATCGCCTTGAGCCACATACTACAAATATATCCACATAATAACGTGGTTTCAATCATTTAACGCATATAATCACATTTATGCCCTTATAATAATGAACGGGCCCACATGCATGCCACGTAGTCAAGGCACTAAACCCTATTAGCATTTTTGGGATATTACAACTATCCCTTCCTACTGAGAATTTTGTCCTCGAAATTTACCTGAACAACTCAGGATACTGATCTGCATAGCCGACTATAGCTCACAGGTCGCTTCCTCTAACTTTGACTTTGACCAGAGGAATTGTCTTGCTCCTTAGAACTTCATCTTTTTTATCTAGGATCTGAACTTGTCACTCCTCATACGATAAATCGATCTGTAGTTCCAGATCCTCATATCCCAATACATGGGTTGTATCTGAGATGTACTTCCGAAGCATAGAGATGTGGAATACATTATGAATTCCTGATAATGACGGTGGCAGAGCCAATCGGTAGGCTACCTGCTCGATCCTCTCCAAGATCTCAAAAGGTCCTAAAAATCTAGGGCTCATCTTGCCCTTTTTCCAAAATCTCCCCACCCCTCACAATGGTGAAACTCAGAGAAATACGTGGTCCCTTACCTGGAACTCCACTTCCCTACGCTTAGGATCAGTGTAGCTTTTCTGTCTGCTTTGCTAAGGGAGCATTCGAGCTCAGATTTTCTCAATAGCTTCATTAGTTTTCTGAACAATCTCCGGTCCCAAATGCTTCCTCTCTCCCATCTCATCCCAATGAATGGGTGATTTACACTTCCCTCCAAAGAGCATCTCGTATGGGGCTACTCCAATCGTTGATTGATAACTATTGTTGTACGAGAACTCAATCAATGGAAGTTACATACTCCAAGACCCCTCAAAGTCTAGCACACATGCTCTAAGCATGTCCTCCAATAGCTGAATTATCCTGTCAGACTGTCCGTCTATCTGAGGATGAAAGGCTGTACTAAACTTCAACTGAGATCCCATAGCCTTCTGCAAACAACCCCAAAACATGGAGGTAAATATGGGATCCTGGTGTTACTATGGATTTAGGAACCCCATGGAGACGTACAATCTCCCTCATATACAACTGTAGAGTCCAAGAACATTACTTAGCTAGTTAGATAATAGTGGTAATAGTAATAGCTAGTGACAGTTGTAGTATTTTTATGACTGGATTTTGGTTCAAACCGGGACTTAGTTGGACACTCGTAGTAACTTGTAGAATTTATAAGTTTAACCTATAGTTTAAGAATATTAATTATAACCTAAGGTTTGATTAATATGACTGATTATGGAGATGATGATAATTATTATACTATAAGGTCTAGATAGACCCAATAAGATATTAACACTTGTCATGTGTGTGTTTAATAAGAAATTAAGAATTTTGAGGAATAAGTTTATTAAGAGTAATATTTGAACATCCTAGGGTCAGCCAGTAGCTTTGAAATCGTTAAAGGATTTAGTCAAGGTTGTTTACTCAATTCAAATTAGGCTGAAAAAGTGTAATTACGTGTATAATATTTCAGCGTATGCCGATATATCGCAGCTCTAGGGGGCGATATATCGCCATACGGGGATACGAAAAACACGTAGCTTCGTACGACCACCTCGACGAGCCTCGGGAGCATCAGTACAGGCGATATATCGCATAGCATGGGTGATATATCAGCGGTGGTGCATAGTTTTCAAACGATTTTGAAACCGAGCTCATTTTAATCCTTAACCTCTTGATAAGACCATAATCTTTCTGACCGAGTCTTCAGCCTCTACTGAACAATTATTCAAATGTTTTTCAATTAAAAAGCCATTATTTTATTCAAGCTAAATAAAGATCTTTTCATTCTTGAACTCGATAAATAGGACCTAGTACCCAGCCATTTCTTCATTCATCAAGCTGAGTTCAGAGTCTACAAGCTGCTAGGTTATTTTAGAGTGTTAAACACTTGGGTTGGGGTTATAAGCTTAATCATTATAAGCTTAATAAACACTTGGGGAGTAAGGTTTATAGTATATTTTGGTTTCGAGGTGTAGTTCGATCATAGAAGCATTCAAGGTATTCCTTATTCTAGTCCCTTTCTATATTGATTCTTCAAGTTTTTCTCTACTCAAATCCTAACTCGTATTCTCTATTCTTGGTTAGGCATCTAAGATCTTGAATTTAAGATTCTTGTTAGTAAGTATCTTTTTGATGGTGTAGTTCGTTCTTTTCATCTGTTTTCCTTAGTATACTCACCTCTCTATTATGGTTTTTTGGAGTGTTCCAAAGTTAAGATCTTGTTCTCACATCCCGATTTTCGGTAAGGAAAATAGGGTAGATTTGTATGCTTTTATATATGTTTATGTTATGAGTATGGTATGTTTTTAGTTGTTTTAGTATATGAATTGTTTAGATAAAAATCACATAATTTGTTTAGATAACAAATACATAACTTGTTTAGATAACAAGTCCCAATAGTAGATTCCTTGGGCATATGATTGTTTAGATAACAACCCCATAAATTTATATGGCTTGTTTAGATAACTAGCCCCGTAAATTTATGGGCATATGATTGCTAAGCTAGCAAATCCCAAGAAGTATGATGGCCATTATAATAGATGTTGTATTTATATAGTTATATGATTATAGTTTACAGTTTATAGTTTATAGTATGTAGTTTATGCGTATGTATATGTTTCATGCTTGTAGTAGATTTTCCTTGCTGGGCATTAGACTCATTCCATTGTGTTTTATATGTGCAGGAAAATAGTTTTGGCGGCGGGAAGGTTCTTGGTAGCTTGGGGATGTGTATTGAGGCAAGATGGAATCGGTGGATTGCGTGTACGATTCGAGGATGAAGTTTTTAAGTCTTTTAGTTATGATTTCTATGTATTATTTTTCCGTACTTAATGTTGTAACCAATTTATTTAAGTTGTGTTTCGTTTTATTTTCAAAACAATGGGATCCCATATCCTAAGTGAAATATTTATGTATTTAAACCTTTACTTTACAGTTTTAAATAAATTTATGGTGTTTTCATATATACGTTTTCTTAAGATTATTATAGTAGTTATTAATGGTCCAAGGTCTAGAATAGTTGGGTCGTTAAAGGTTGGTATCAGAGCAATGGTTCATCCGCATGAAGTTCTCCTCGATACACACACTCAAAGCTCCGAATCTGACCGCCAAGTAAGTATGTATGATTATAGTTATTACGTTTATATATAGCTAATGATTGTAGCCTTTATATTTCAGTTAAGAATGAATGGAGCATTAACCTATGGGGATATCCGATCCATTAAGGCTTTAAAAAGAATTAGAGAATCGAGAAACACCATAGGAGTGCTAGAAAGAATCACTCAGAGGCTGGTTTTGTTCCACAGAGAAATAGGTCATCTCCAAGAATCTAAGCAGATCATGATGAGAGCAACAGAGCAATACGTTTTAGTAATAAGACTATTTAGAGATTATCGTACCATAATTGCAGCCTTAGAGGAGATATGGGAGACAATGGATAATGAAGACGAATTTTCGGTAGCGATGAGATATTATTTTCTCTTAATTAGGCTCACTTAAAAAATGGAGTTTCAGTTTACAAATGAGCAAAAGCATAGAATTCTTAAGAACCTTCCTCGAGGGCATTTTGAGGCACATGATAATGAGGACTATGAGGAGATAGAAGATGATATGCTAGATGAAGGATCAGATATAGAAGATCCTGATTTTTTAGAATAGTTAGTTTCATTGTTTGTTTTATTTATTATTTGTTTTCTTTTATGGTTGTAAATAGTGAAAACGTTCTTTTCCAAATTAATATCAATGTTATTTTGTTAACATGCATGAGTTTGATTTTATTTTGCAATCATAATAAATAATGACTAAGTTCGATGAGGGTGGATACAAATCAATGAACCAAGTTTCTATATTGAGAGTTAGGGGGCCATAGTAGTGGGAACGATTTTACTGATCCCAGCCCTCCCTCAATATGGTTAACTTTGGAACAAAAATGAGTTTCGAGACTGAGAATTAAGTCATATTGGATGATTGGAAACAGACTTAGAAAATAAAGATGGCTTGTTTTTCTAAGTATAGAAACCCACTCTAATAATAAAGAAGACGTATATAATTTTCATAAGAAGTCATAATCAATAGGTCTGAGATATGTTTGTTTAGATTAAGTTAGAGCCTATTAGGGTGAAGTTCTGACATGTTTCTCTCAACTGTTAGAACTCTGCTGCAATGTCTCTCCGAAGATTTGCTTGCACCTACAGAAACACTTCCAACGCTGCTCCGGTGAACAATGAAGCCCCTCCAGTTCGCAGAAGGGGAGTACGTGCTACAGCCAGCTGCAACGTGCCGACACCGCCAGTTGAAAATCCTACGGAGATCGCTAGACTGTGACAACAAGTTGAGGAACTATTGCAGCAACAACGACAACAGGCTCAGCCCCAGACTCAGCCTCCACCGTAGCTATAGTCACAATAAATGGCCTCAGCACGCGAACAAGTTGGTCCATTTGGGGGATGGCCAGTGGTGAATTATGCGCCGTATCCAATACAACACATGGGGCCAGTTTATGAGTGGTTTCATAAGCAGCATGATCTGAACTTTGAAGGGACTATAGACCCCTTCGAGGCCGAAGAGTGGCTAAGGAACGTGGAGAAAATCCTGACAAACATGAACCTCAGCAACGCGGACCGCATATCCTGCATTTCCTCCTTGCTCAAGAAAGATGCTAGGATATGGTGGGACTTAGTCCAGCAGATGCATGATGTTGCCACCATGAAGTGGACTCGATTTGTGGAGCTGTTCCATAAGAAGTATTACAATTCAGCTGTACTCACTTCAAGAGTTGAGGAGTTCGCTGGATTGAAGCAAGGGAGTTTATCAGTGGCAGAGTATGCTTGGAAGTTCGACCGTTTGGCTAAGTTCGCAGCGGAAATTGTTCCAACTGACTATCTGAGGGTGTCTAAGTTCATTAGAGGACTTCGACTGAAGATCGAGGTAGGGGTTAAGCTAGCAAACCCAGGAAACACTACTTATGCCGATGTTCTAGAGACAGCAATAGAAGTAGAAAGGCTGCAGGCTAATGTTAGTAAAAAAGAAGCCAGTAAGCCTGAGCCTAGATAGCAGAATCAGCCTTAGACTAGTTGGAACAACAACCATAGCAGCAGTAATAAGTATAGCCACAACAACCACAATCAGTCCAGTAACAACAACAATAATGGTCAGAAAAGAAGGCATCCTGACAACAAACAGTCCGACAGCGATAAAAGGGCACAGACAAATAATGGAGGTAGTAGGTCGGGTTATGTAGAATACCCGCCATGTGCTAAATGGTAGAAGAAACATCCTGGTGAATGCCATGCAAACACTAAAGGATGCTTCAACTGTGGTCAAGAAGGTCACCAAAAGAGGCAGTGTCCCCAGCTTAAGCCAGAAGGGAATAAGGAAGACAAGATGGTTCCTGCCAGGGTATTCGCCTTAACCCAAGGAGAGGCTGATGTTAGCAATAAGGTGGTCACAGGTCAGGTTTCTATCCTTAATAATATATGCTCTATGTTATTTGATTCGGGAGCCACTCATTCGTATATCTCGTTAGGAATGATAGAAAAACTAGACAAACCTTGTGAAAGATTTAGAACTAGGTTTGTAACCGAGTTTCCTTAAGGAAAAGTAGTTCTATCATCACAGATAGTACGAGGTGTACCGATCAAGATTGAGGACGTAGAATTAGAAGGAGACCTGATAGAACTGGAGATCAAGGACTTTGACGCAATACTAGGCATGGACTGGCTTGCACGACAAGACGCAACCATCGACTGTAAATGCAAGAAGGTGATGTTCGAGACTCCTGACGGCCAGAAACTATGCTTCATGGGATTACACACCCCGTTAGTATCATCTCTCAAAGCCCAAAGAATGATAGAAAAAGGATGTCAACATTCTTAGCCAACATCACGGATGTGGTAAAGGAAACACCACTAAAGGTTGGAGACGTCCGTATTGTAAGAGAATTCCCAGAGGCATTTCCCAATGACTTGCCAGGGTTGCCGCCAACTCGGGAAATTGACTTCACGATTGAATTAATACCGGGCACCGAGCCTATCTCTAAGGCACCATACCAGATGGCACCTACAGAACTCAAGGAATTAAAGACACAGCTACAAGAACTCCTAGACTTGGGTTTTATTAGGCCAAGCCATTTGCCATGGGGAGCACTGGTTCTATTTGTGAAGAAAAAGGACGGGAGTATGCGGATGTGCATAGACTACCGCGAGCTAAATAAAGTAACGATTAAGAATAAGTACCCGCTACCCCGGATTGATGACTTGTTTGATCAACTCCGAGGTGCAACCGTATTTTCAAAGATTGATTTACGGTCCAGGTACCATCAGCTCAAGGTGCGGGGAGAGGATATTCCTAAGATAGCTTTTAGAACTCGTTATGGGCAATATGAGTTCTTGGTTATGTCTTTTGGTCTTACCAATGCACCAGCCGTATTTATGGACTTGATGAATAGGGTCTTCAAGGACTACTTAAATAAATTCATCGTATTGTTCATCGACGACATCTTAGTATACTCCAAGGATGAAGTAGGGAACGAGGAACATTTGAGGTTGATTTTGTCACGACTAAAGGAGCATCAACTCTACGCCAAGTTCAAGAAATGCAAGTTTTGGCATTCGCAAGTAGCATTCCTCGAGCACATTATAACCAAGGATGGAGTTGGAGTAGACCCATCAAAGGTAGAGGTTGTGAAGGATTGGCCAAGACCAAAGAATGCATCCGAGGTAGGGAGCTTTCTGGGATTAGTAGGTTATTATAGGAGATTTATAGAGGGATTTTCTAAGATAGCCACTCCGCTCACCAACCTGACCCAGAAACAGCAAAGATTTAACTGGAATGATTGATGTGAAGAAAGCTTCCAGTTGCTTAAGGATAAGCTTTGCTCAGCACCAGTACTTTGTGTACCGACACCCAACGATAAGTTCGTAGTTTACTGCGATGCATTGAAGCAAGGGTTGGGTTGTGTGTTGATGTAGAATGACAATGTGATAGCCTATGCCTCAAGGCAGCTGAAGGAGTACGAGCAACGCTATCCAACGCACGATATGGAGTTGGCAGTGGTGGTATTTGCTTTGAAAATATGGCGCCATTATCTTTATGGAGAACGGTGCGAGATTTATACGAACCACAAAAGTCTATAGTATTTCTTTACTCAGAAGGAGCTCAACATGAGGCAGCGAAGGTGGTTAGAGCTAGTGAAGGATTATGACTGCGAAATCTTATACCACCCGGGAAAGGCAAACGTAGTTGCCAATGCGCTAAGTAGGAAAAGTTATGGAAGTTTAGCAGCTCTAGCTGGAATAGAAAAGTCACTGCAGCAGGAGTTGATCAATGCCGGAATAGAGGTAGTTATCAGGAAGATGGCTAATTTGTCTATCCAATCAAATCTGCTAGAAGATATACGAATTGGGCAAGGGCATGACGACACACTAGCGACACATATGGATGTAGTTAGAGAAGGCAAGGCCACAAATTTCTCAATATCAAGTCAAGGATTATTGAGATATAAGAATCGGGTATGCGTGCCAAATATTCAAGGGATTAAGATGGCGATTCTAGAAGAAGCAAAACAGTATCCCGTACTCAGTTCACCCAGGGTCGACCAAGATGACTCACGACATCAAGGTAATATATTGGTGGCCGGGGATGAAGAAGGACATAGCAGAATTTGTGTCTAAATGTCTAGTATGCCAGCAAGTGAAAGCAGAACATCAGCGGCCTGCAGGCTTATTGCAACCGCTTAGCATACCAGAATGGAAGTGAGACGATATAGCTATGGATTTCGTGACGGGTTTGCCATGAACGAATAAGCAGCATGATTCAGCTTGGGTAGTAATAGATAGACTAACCAATTCAGTTCATTTCTTGCCTATTAAGACTTCATACACGGCAGACCAATATGCAGACATCTATGTCCAAGAGATAGTACGGTTGCATGGAATCCCCAAGACAATAGTATCAGATAGAGGATCGGTGTTTACATCGAGATTTTGGGGAAGTTTACATCAAGCCATGGGTACTAAGTTAAGTCTTAGTACATATTTTCATCCTCAGACAAACGGGCAGTCCGAGCATACGATTCAGATTTTAGAGGATATGCTACGCGCTTGTGTACTTGATTTTGGAGGATCATGGAATAAGTACTTGCCGCTGATAGAGTTCTCCTACAACAATAGCTACCAGTCAATGATCGGGATGGCACCTTATGAGTTGCTATATGGAAGAAGGTGCCGATCACCGTTGCACTAGGACGAGGTAGGAGAAAGGCAGCTTCTCGGTCCCGAAGCTGTTAGAAAAGCACAAGAAGCAGTAGTACTAATTAGATAGTGTATGCTCGCTGCTCAAAGCTGTCAGAAAAGCTATGCGGATGCCAAGCAACACGATGTGGAATTCAAGGTCAGAGATCAAGTCTTTCTGAAGATATCTCATATGAAAGGTGTGAAGCAGTTTGGGAAGAAAGGAAAACTTAGTCCCAGATTTATAGGTCCTTTTGAGATATTGGACAAAGTGGGAGCAGTTGCATATAGACTAGTCCTACCGGCAGCTCTAGCAGATAGTCACAACGTGTTCCACATCTCAATGCTATGCAAATATGTGTCAGACCCGTCTCATGTCCTCAAGTACGATACGATAGCACTCCAGAAAGACTTGAGTTACGAGGAACGACCGGTTAGTATCCTAGATAGAGGGATGAAGTAGTTACGGTCCAAGAGTATTCCAATAGTCAAAGTCCTATGGAGTAATAGTTCTGAACGAGAGGCAACGTGGGAGTTGGAGGAAGAGATGCAAGGCCAGTATCCAGATTTATTTGGTAAGTAAATTTTGAGGATGAAATTATTTTTAGTAGGGGAGAATTGTAGAGTCCAATAACTTTACTTAGCTAGTTAGATAGTAGTAGTAATAGTAATAGCTAGTGATAGTTGTAGTATTTTTATGACTGTGGATTTTGGTTCAAACCAGGACTTAGTTGGACACTCGTAGTAACACTTTTAGAATTTATAAGTTTAACCTATAGTTTAAGAATATTAATTATAACCTAAGGTTTGATTAATATGACTGATTATGGAGATGATAATAATTATACTATAAGGTCTAGATAGACCTAATAAGATATTAACATTTGTCATGTGTGTGTTTAATAAGAAATTAAGAATTTTGAGGAATAAGTTTATTAAGAGTAATATTTGAACATCCTAGGGTCTGTCAGAAGCTTTGAAATCATTAAAGGACTTAGTCAGGGCTGTTTACTCAATTCAAATTAGACTGAAAAAGTGTAATTACGTGTATAATATTTCAGCGTATGCCGATATATCGCAGCTCTAGGGGGCCATATATTGCCATACGGGGATACGAAAAACACGTAGCTTCGCACGACCACCTCGACGAGCCTCGGGAGCATTAGTACAGGTGATATATCACCTAGCATGGGCGATATATCGGCTGTGGTGCATAGTTTTCAAACGATTTTGAAACTGAGCTCATTTTAATCCTTAACCTCTTGATAAGTCCAGAATCTTTCTGACCGAGTCTTCACCCTCTGCTGAACAATTATTCAAATGTTTTTCAATTAAAAAGCCATTATTTTATTCAAGCTAAATAAAGATCTTTTCATTCTTGAACTCGATAAATAGGACCTAGTACCCATCCATTTCTTCATTCATCAAGTTGAGTTCAGAGTCTACAAGCTGCTAGGTTATTTTAGAGTGTTAAACACGTGGGTTGGGGTTATAAGCTTAATCATTATAAGCTTAATAAACACTTGGGAAGTAAGGTTTATAGTATATTTCGGTTTCGAGGTGTAGTTCGGTCATAAAAGCATTCAAGGTATTCCTTATTCTAGTTCCTTTCTGTATTGATTCTTATAGTTTTTCTCTACTCAAATCCTAACTCGTATTCTCTATTTTTGGTTAGCCATCTAAGATCTTGAACGTAAGATTCTTGTTGGTAAGTATCTTTTCGATGGTGTAGTTCGTTCTTTTCATCTGTTTTCCTTAGTATACTCACCTCACTATTATGGTTTTTAGGAGTGTTCCAAAGTTACGATCTTGTTCTCACATCCCGGTTTTCTGTTGGGAAAATAGGGTAGATTTGTAAGTTTTTATATATGTTTATGTTATGAGTATTGTATGTTTTTAGTTATTTTAGTATATGAATTGTTTAAATAACAATCACATAATTTGTTTAGATAACAAATATATAACTTGTTTAGATAACAAGTGCCAATAGTAGATTCCTTGGGCATATGATGGTTTAGATAATAGCCCCATAAATTTATATGACTTGTTTAGATAACTAGCCCCGTAAATTTATGGGCATATGATTGCTTAGCTAGCAAGTCCCAAGAAGTATGACGACCATTATAATAGATGCTGTATTTATATAGTTATATGATTATAGTTTACAGTTTATAGTTTATAGTTTATATGTTTCATGCTTGTAGTAGATTTTCCTTGCTGGGCATTAGGCTCATTCCTTTGTGTTTTATATGTATAGGAAAATAGTTTTGGCGGCGGGAAGGTTCTTGGCAGCTTGGGGATGTGTATTGAGGTAGGATGGAATCGGTGGATTGAGTGTACGATTCAAGGATGAAGTTTTTAAGTCTTTTAGTTATGATTTCTATGTATTATTTTTCCGCACTTAATGTTGTAACCAATTTATTTAAGTTATGTTTTGTTTTATTTTCAAAACAATGGGATCCCATATCCTAAATGAAATATTTATGTATTTAAACCTTTACTTTACAGTTTTAAATAAAGTTATAGTGTTTTCATATGTATGTTTTCTTAAGATTAGTATAGTAGTTATTAATGGTCCAAGGCCTAGAATAGTTAGGTCGTTACAGGTTGGTATCAGAGCAATGGTTCATCTGCATGAATTTCTCCTCGATACACACACTCAAAGCTCTGAATCTGACCGCCAAGTAAGTATGTATGATTATAGTTATTACATTTATATATAGCTAACGATTGTAGCCTTTATATTTCAGTTAAGAATGAATGGAGAATTAACCTATGGGGATATCCAAGCCATTAACTTATTGTAGCCTCATCCTCTGAAATACCCGTCGGAGATGCTGCTCATGCTTTGCCTCTAAACTGGAGTAAGATAGGGTGTCAGCGATGAAGACAATCACAAATTGATCTAAGAAGTCCTTGAACACACTGTTCATCAAATCAATAAACGTTCCTGGGGCATTGGTCAAGCCAAATGACATGACCAAAAACTCATAATTCTCGTACCTCGTCCGGAAGGCTGTCTTCGGAATATCCTCTTCCTTGATCCTCAACTGGTGATAACCATATCAAAGATCAATCTTCAAAAATACCGTCTTACCCTGCAGCTTATTGAACATGTCATCTATCCTCGGTAGGGGGTCCTTGTTCTTGATAGTCAAATTTTTCAACTCCATGTAGTCTATACACATTCTTAGAGTCCCATCCTTCTTCTTCACAAATAAAACCAAAGCACACTATGGCGAGAAGCTAGGTCTAATAAATCCCAAGTCGAGTAGTTCCTACAACTGTATCTTCAACTCCTTTAGCTCTGCCGGTTCCATCCTATATGGTGCTCCCAACAATGGCTCTATACCCGACGCTAACTCAATGACAAACTGAATTTCCCTGTGCGGCGGTAGTACTGGTGACTCCTCAGGAAACACTTCCAAAAACTCGCATACTAGTCAAGTCTCTTTTGACCCCACTTGCGTAACTCTAGGGGTATCCACCACACGAAGTAGAAGACCTATACGACCTCCTTATAATAAGTCCCTAGCCCTTAACACCGATAACATCGAATCGCGGGGTCCGTGCATAGTACCCACAAAAACAAAGGGGTCCTGACCCTCTGGCTCAAAAGTCACCGTCTTCTTCCTGCAACCAATTGTGGCCCCGTATCTAACTAGCCAATCCATCCCCAAAATCAAATCAAAATCATCCAAACGCAACTCAATCAAATCTACTAATAGTTTCGTACTATCGACCATTACTGGCAGTGCTCTAATCCATCTTATAGAAAAAATCACCTCCCCTGTAGGCAGTATAGTCCCAAATCCCGCAGTATAATACTCACTAGGTCTAAAAAATCTATCAATCACATTACTAGAAACAAATGAATGTGTAGTACCAAAATCAATCAATACACTATATGGAGAGCCAATGCTAGAAATCTGACCCATCACTACCGAGAGACTAGCCTTAGCCTCTGCCTGTGTCAAGGCAAACATTCATGCTAGAGTCAAGCTTTCTACCTTCCCTGGTTTCTCTTTCTTCAATGTCGAGTAATCCTTCTTGAGGTGTCCAACCACTCCGCACAAGTGATAGGCCTTTGCCCGGCATTCGCCCAGATGGCTCTTCCTGCATCTAGTAAACTCTGGATAGCTCCTCCATGACTCATCGGTTCCCTGGCATCCACCTTGGGCATCCCGACTACTCCTATCAAGACAAACATTGGTCGAGGTGTCAGAGGTCTTCCTCAACTGATCACTGGGGCCTCCTCCCCTACCAGACCTTGTAAATGGAGGCACTAACCTACGAACATCCCGTGTCGCAACGTTTTCCCTCCAGATCTTGTTCTCTGCCTCCTCAGCAGTGAAGGCCTTCTCAACTGCCTTGGCATAAGTTGTCTCCCTAGGTACTGATGTGATCCTCACATCTCAGGCTATCATAGCATTAAGCCCTTGAACAAACCTGTCTTGCCGAGTTCCATCTATAGGCACAAGATCAAGTGCAAACTTCACTAGCCTATCAAATTTCAAGGCATACTCAGTAACTCTCATGCTGCCCTACACTAACCCAAAGAACTTAGTCACCTTTGCTGCCCTGACGCCAACGTTGTAATATTTCTTGTTGAAAAAATATCTGAACTCATTCAACCTTAGAGTAGAAACGTCTCGAGTCTGGGATGCCACCTCCCACCAAATACGGGCATCCTCTCTAAGCATATAGGTGGCATAGGTCACCATGTAATTAATTTCCACCCTCATAAAATCTAGGATAGAGGTGATCATACTCATCCACTGTTCAGCCTTAAGTGGTTCTGGTCCCCTCTCAAATATTGGAGGATGCTGTCCCCTAAAACTTTCATAAAGTGGCTCCCACCTGTTTCCAATCTAAGGTGTCTGTATAGCTGGTTCTACAACAGGTGGAAAGTTAGGCACAACACTCTCTGACAGACCCTACTACCTCAGAAGGCAATTCTCTTCCTCCTGAATCTGAAGTCTAACTTGCATATCAGCAAGCAGCTACTGCCAGTTCTTAGGGACTGGTAGAGGGTTCTGACCCTGCTCATCATCTCTAGCATTGACCCCAGTGACAGCTAGTCAAATTGATCACCTTGTATGAATAACTATCCAAGTTTATTTGCAATCAATGGCTCGGCTAGTCAGGCAATGATAACAGTTAGGTGCAGCTCTCCCTGGCCGAGTCTGCTGCCATAGAAGGCGAATCTCTTCCTTTCGACTCTAAAGTCTAGCATGCATATCAGCAATCAACTGCTGCCAATTCTCAGGAACTGACAGAGGGTATTGACCCAGCTCATCATCTCTAGCCTCAACCCCGGTGCCGGCTAGTCGAATTGATTGCCTTCGACACATAACTATCCAAGTTTATCTACAATCAACGACTTGGCAGGTCCAGCAATGATAACAGATTTATATTCATCCCGTGGTCCAACACCGAAACTTAACCAAAAATGCACAATCATAGTGAAAACAAGCATTTAAACAATTATTCATATACAATAGCAATGCTAATAAGCATGCCTTAACATATTCACATAGTAGTCAAAGGTTAGGCCCTATTAGTATATCTCATGCTCCTTATTAATCGTGCAGATAAAACATTTATATTTCATTTAAACAATCACATCATCACATATATGTTTACCGAACCCTTAGTCAAGCTTGTCTTTAACGGTGAGTGTACATGCCCAGCCAGTCTTCAAGAACCCTTAAACCTAAACGGCTCTGATACCAAGTTGTAACGCCCTGGTTAACCGAGACTGTTACACTGTGTGTTTAGAATAGTGCAAGACTTACTAATCAAATCGTTTGAACATAAATATGTTTTTAAAGTCATGTGACAGGATAGGGTTAAAAGATTTTGATCGTAAACTGGTCAATTTTCATTAACAAAAGAGTTTGATACATGGGATCCCAAAAGTAATATTTACATGGCGGATACAACCCTCAAAATTTAATACAATGGTAGTCAGTCTAAATGGAAAAATAAATGTTTGAGCTCTATTCCCTATAATTCCCTCGGCTGTGGCGTTCGAGCAGCTGCTGATGTACACTTTGCCCCCAAACCTCTCCAACTCATGGTTGGTCCAACTTTCCTCTGCCTTTACCTACACCACGTAGCACCCATGAGCCAAGGCTCAGTAAGAAAACCTTAATAAACAAGCATAGATAACACAGAAAGTGCATAGTAAACTTTAAATCAACTAGTTCAACCAACAAAAAAGTACAAGCAATAAATTAGGCAACTATAAACATATACTTCAATCTTTAATACAAATATTTTGGTGTCGGTGCCCTTAGGCCGAGCACTCTAGTTATTTATCTGATCCCGACTCGCTTAGGTTAAGCTGCGTTTAGTACGCTTATCATCAGCCCTGGCTCCCTTAGAACATACTTTCACATTACACATAACAGATATATAAATTACAGAACACATATGTTCATTTATAGGAAATCTCAGTCTCATTCACAACTACTGGGGCGTAATTTTCTTACATCATGTCCTGAGCGGAGGATGTGAAGCGGTCCCGAGCACGATCCTCAATCCTGACCCTTAATGGGAACCCTAGTCACAAGCGTCAATGGATATATATAAAAAATCTAATCCAATTAAATGCTTTGGAAACAAATACTAGCCTCTAGGATCTAGAATTCTACTAAACCTGGTAGTAGAATTCGTCCAAGGCACTTAGGTTTAAATCCTCGAGCCTCACCGAGCCTAAAAACCAACCTAGGCTATGGATGCCTAGGTGGGCCGTGACCTGGCCCTAAGATTCACGACGCGCCTCAAGCTAGAGGCACCAGCCTCTTGCTCCAAGGTGGAGGCAGGCCGCAACTTGCCTTCTAGGGCCGCGGTGTGCCCACAAGTCAGCAAGCCCTCCCATGGCCTTCTGGGGCACGCGGGCCGCGACCCCCATGAACTGGGTCACGATGTGTCCCCATGAACCCAGAAATCCCTAGGTTTCTCAGTGTTTTTCCCAAACTCACAACCTTATAATTCAACCTAAATATAAAGTCAAGCCAAACCAGGTCTAGAATTCCAAATATCACATCATAAACAATACCTAAAGCCTAGAATACTAGTTCAATCTTCCCTAAATGCCCGAATTCAGAATCCCTTCAAGAACCCCTTCAACATGATCATACTCACCAGAAATTCAACAATTTAAAACCTGAAACTTTACCTTAATGATAGCTAAATCCTTAGCTGTTTCTTGTCTGCTCCCACCTTCAATTCTTCAATCCCTAAGCTTCAATTCCCGGACTTCCCGTATAAAAACCAAGTGTAATTACAAAAAATCACTAATATAACTTAAGGGCCTTGATTAGTGTGCCGGGAGGGCATAATTGGTTTATGTGTGAATTTATTAAATTAATGTATGATTATATGATAAACATGCTTGTATGGTTATATGAATGTAAATGTGATTATATGTTATATTTGGGAGAACAACATTATTATGTGGGTAATTCTGCAGCGTGCGACTCGAGGCGATCCTAGAGAGCTAGTTAGCGGGAAAGTCACAACGGGGCTTAATACCTGACTTGGGGCAAGTCAAGGGGTGTTTCGGGTATTAGATGATTATTTAGGCTATCGGGATTATGGAAATAAATAATTGGAGCTATATTTGAGGTTAGGGAGCTTAGGTGGGAATATTGGGGAATTTTACCATTTTGCCCTCGGGGACGTTTCTGGTACCCCGAGCCTCGAGATTGACATAATTAATCAAGGTTAGACTAAGTAAAATTGAAACCATTAGAACAAAAACCCAAACCGACCCACTTTGCTCCTCTCTTCCTTCTCTTCTCTCTCTCAAGAAAACTACTGAAACCTAAGGGAATTCAGCTGGGAATTAGTGGTTTGGGCTGGAATCTTGAAGGTTTAGTCCAGTGTTCGGCTAAGGAAACTCAACCAGGATTAAGGTAAGGGCTGAATTACACTCTTGATCATTAGAATTCTGAGTTTTGGCTGAGTGTTAAATGTGTTTATGGTTTTGATGTTTAAGGACTGAATTGAGGCTGAGAAGCTTGGGTTTTAGCTCAGAAATTTGATAAGGAAGTGGTTCATCAAAGAAGGTAAGCTACAATTCGTAATTTAGAGTTTAAATTCTGAGTTTGCATGACTGGTTTTAGAGTTCTTGAGCTATTGGGTTTCAGAAATCAAAATGGGATTTTAATGAGTTTTTAAGCTAGGTTTTTGCTAGATTATGTTGCTAGAATCATGTTAAAAGTCTTGTGATCAATGGGTTTTGGAATTAGGGGGCTTTGGGGTAGTGTTGAGCAAGGTTAGGGTGTTAGGAATGGTGGATTTTCTGGGCACGAAGGGCTGGGCCGCGGCTCTGTTCTAGAGTGCCGCGGTCCTGCGAAGCAAGGAAGAGCCAAGGTGGCTCTGTAGTGGGGAAGCGCCGCGGTGCCACATGGTAGGGCTACGGCGCGTGTCTATCTTCAGGGAGGTGTAGCCTCTGTTTAGGGGCGGGCCGCGACATGGGTTTCAGGGGCCGCGTCCCTTAAGGATATTTTTGGTCTTTTGGAGGTTTTAAGCGTGGGAACCTAACCTAGGGTGCTCGGGATCGATTCCACCACCGTGTTTGGTGGAATTCGATGTGCCGGAAGCTAGAACTCCGTCCAGAAATGTTAACGCGATTATTAACGGTACTCCCTATCTTGGTTGTGACTAGGTATTAAGCTAGGGCTTGGGAAGCGGATCGTGCTCGAAGGGTGTCGCTCGTAATCAGTAAACTTGGAAATTAAAGGTAAGAAAATTGCACCTGGTTGTGGATTTATAATGGGACTAAGGGTTCCCTATTTTTTATGCTGTGTAAAGGATTGTATTATGCCACGTAAACTGTAAACCAACAGCCTAAGAGTGCCGAAGTTTACACTAGCGCATAGGGCACGGCCGACCACTAGTAGCTGAGGACAACTTATTATGCACTAAGCTCGGTTTAAGTGGGCCAGAGTCAGTGGGATAAACAGAGGGTGCGACCTAAGGAGTCGACCCTGACTATTATGTGACTTGTTTGTTAATATTGACGGATGGATTGTTATGCTTTATAGCTGAGTTGTGATTAGCTGGTCCTTTGGTTGAATTTTCATGCTTTGTGATTACTATGGTATGTTAAGTGTATGAACATGCTTAAAGGGTTATTCAAATGATATTATTTCTTGTTATGTAATATGATATGTTTTCTTGCTGGGCCTTGGCTCACGGGTGCTTCGTGGTGCAGGTAAAGGCAAAGGCAAGCTTGACCAGCCCTGATTCAGAGAGCTCTGAGAGTGGAATGTACATGATCAGCTGCTCAGCCACCACAGTTGAGAGGGAGACAGGAACAGGAGAACCCGAAACGTTTGTTTTGACCTTAGAGTGGCTAATGGTTGTTTGAACTTTGGGAATTTTGTAAACAAACTTTTTAATACTGTTTCTTTTGGGATCCCATGTTTAAAATGTTTAATTGTATAAAAGTATCTTTTAAGGAAAAAACCTTTTAACCCTAGTTCTTTAGTGATTTCAGTAACACGTTTTTAACTAAATGACTTGATTAGCGAGTCCTGCACCTTTATAAATACATAGTGTAGTGGTATTGGCTATCCAGGGCGTTACAACTTGGTATCAGAGCGTCTTATGTTTAAGGGTTCTTGAAGACCAATTGGACATGTACATTCGCTGCTAGAGACAAGCTCGATTCAGGGTTTGGTAATGTGTATGTATATGCTTATATGCTTGTATGCTTGGAAGGAATTGTGAATGTTGTCATTTATTGAATTAATAGGAAGCATGAGATACTAATAGGGCCTGGCCCTTGACTGCAGAATGAAAATATTAAGGCATGCTTATTAGCATCGCTCTGCATTCAGATGAATATTTGGATGATTAACTGCATATTGTGTATGGGTGAATGCTTTTATCTTAGCTGTTGTGTGGAAAGGTTGGGGAATGCTTATTAGTAGCCGGTGCATGTTGATAAATGCCTACATCTTGATTGTTGGTGATTGGTTATACTCCTTTGGTGGATTTTGGAGAAGCTTTTACCCTGTCATCATGGTCTGATTGCCGAGTCTTTGATTGCAGATTGACTTGGATAGCTATCCATCCCAGAAAATCTACGCGACTAGCCGGCACTAGGTCTGGGACCGGAGGTGATGATCAGGGCCAGATTCCTCCGCCAGTCCCTGAGAATTGGCAGCGACTTATGGCAGATATGCAAGTGCAATTGCAGAGTCAAGATGAACAGATTCATTTGTTGAGACAGCAGGCTCCATCAGGGAGTGCTGCTCCTATTGTACCACCTGCAGTGGTACCAGTTATGCAGCCAGGAGAGGTTGGAAACAGGTGGGAGTCATTATATGAGTGGTTCAGGAAGCAACAACGCCCTATCTTTGAGGGTGGAGCAGACCCATTGAAAGCCGAGTAATGGTTGACTATGATTACTACTTTCCTGGATGGCATGAGGATAGAGGGACATGACAGAGTGGCCTGTGCCACGTATATGTTGAGAGAGGATGCCCGCATCTGGTGGGAAGTGGCCTCATAGACCAGGGATGTCACTGCATTGAGTTGGGAAGGATTTAAGGACTTGTTCAGTTAGAAGTACTATAATGTTGCCATCAGGGCAGCAAAGGTTAATGAGTTCGTAGGGTTGGTTCAGGGCAGCATGACAGTTACAGAATATGCCCTGAAATTTGACAGTCTCGTGAAGTTCGCACCAGACCTTGTGCCTACTAATGCAGCCAGGCAGGACAGGTTCATTAGGGGGCTTAATACTATGATAGCCCAGGATGTTAGGATTACAACGGTACCTGTAGGAACAACTTATGCCCAGGAAGTTGAGAAGGCTCTTACCGGTGAGGAAGCGGAGAACAAAATTTGGAAGGAAAGTGCAGTGAGGCGCGAGGGTCACAGGGTGGTGCGTCCTTATTCTGGGTCAGGTAGGGGTGGAGGCCCCAGTGATTTCAAGAGAAATACCCCTGACACTTCGACCACTGCTGGTCCTGATAGGAGGGGTCGGGGTGGTCAGGGCGGCCGTCATGGCGACAGTGAACCATGGAGGAGTTATTCGGAGTGCCCGAGGTGTAGAAGACGCCATCAGGGCGAATGTCGGGCCAAGGCATGGTCTGTATGTGGCACGGTGGGGCACCTCAAGAAGGATTTCCCAACAGTGAAGAAAGGGGAAGCAGGAAAGGTGGACAGCTTGAGTCCAGCTCGAGTGTTCACCTTGACGCAGGCAGAGGCCGAGGCTAGTCCCTCGGTAGTGACAGGTCAGCTTTCTTGCATTGGCTCTCCTTTTTCTGTATTGATTGATTCTGGTGCTACACATTCCTTTGTTTCTGGTAGAGTGATTGATAGACTGTGTAGACCCAGTGAGTATCGGACTGCGGTGTTTGGGACTTTATTGCCTACTAGGGAACTGGTAGTTTCTAGGAGGTGGATTAGGGCACTGCCAGTGATGGTTGATAATAGGGAACTTTCTGTTGACTTGATTGAGTTAGATATAGAAGATTTTGATATGATCTTAGGGATGGATTGGCTGGTCAGGTATGGGGCTACTATTGATTGCAGGAAGAAGAAGTGTGAGTTTTGGTTGCCAGAGGTTACTTTTCTTGGCCGTATAGTTGGCGCAGAGGGGATTAAGGTGGATCCGTCCAAGGTAGAAGCGGTGAGAGACTGGCTGAGGCCAAGGAACGCCTCAGAGGTGCAGAGTTTCCTCTGGCTAGCGGGTTACTACAGACGGTTATGGGAGGATTCTTGAATATTGCTTCACCAATGACAGAGTTGACTCGGAAGAACCAGAAGTTTGTTTGGTCAGAGAAGTGTGAGAACATTTTTCAAGAGCTGAAGCAGAGGCTTATTACCACACCAGTACTGAATCTTCCTTCAGAAGAAGGAAAGTTTGTAGTATACTGTGATGCATCGAGGATGGGTTCAGGCTGTGTGTTGATGCAGAATGAGAAGGTTATAGCCTATGTATCGTGATAGCTGAAGGAGTATGAACAGCGGTATCCTACCCATGATTTGGAGCTGGCGGTAGTAGTATTCGCACTGAAGGTTTGGCGGCATTATATGTATGGTGAGAAGTGCGAGATATACACTGACCATAAGAGTTTGAATTATTTCTTCACCCATAAGGATCTGAACATAAGGCAAAGGCGTTGGCTAGAGTTGGTTGAGGATTATGATTGTAACATTCTTTACCACCCAGGGAAAGCCAATATTGTGGAAGATGCATTGAGCCGGAGGGGCTCGGGGCAATTATTCAGTTCTGTTCAGATCTTGAGAGAATTAGCTGATGAGATGGCCAAGGAAAAGATAGAGCTAGTGGTTGGCCAATATTACCATGCAGTCGACCCTGCTAGAGCGGATTAAGGAGGGGCAGTTGGAAGATGCGCAGTTACAGGAAGTTAGGCAGAATGTCTTAGCAGGGATAGCTAAGGATTATTCTGTTTCTGAGGCTGGTATGTGTAACGCCCAGGATAGCCAAGACCGCTACACTATGTACTTATAAAGGTGCAGGACTTGCTAATCAAGTCATTAATTTAAAACGTGTCACTAAACATGTATGAGCTAGGGTTAAAAAGGTTTTGGTCTCAAAAGTTTCACTTTATATAATTAAGCAGTTTAATACATGGGATCCCAAAAAGAAATACAGTTTAAAAGTTGGTTTACAGAATTCCCAAAATACAGACAACCATCAACCATACGAAGGAAAAATAGACATTTCTGGTTCTTGCGCCCTTGCCTAAACCCCAACCGTTGCGGCTGAGCAGCTGGTCGTGTACATTTGACTCGTAGAGCTCGCCAAGTCAGGGCAGATCAAGCTTGCCCTTGCCTTTACCTGCACCACGTAGCACCCATGAGCCAAGGCCCAGCAAGAAAACATAATGTGCAACACAAACAGTAATAACAAATAGTCAATTATATAAGCACGATCGTCCATCAAATAATTCACATTAACCATTCAGCATATACTCTGAATCAAGGATGCAACTATTCACAGATAACACTCAAGTCTCACAATAATCAGGTCACATAATAGTCAGGGCCGACAACTTAGGCCGCACCCTCTGATTACCCCACTGACTCTGGCCCGCTTAAACCGAGCTCAGTCCATAATAAGCTGTCCTCGGCTACTAGTGGCCAAGCCACGCCCTGTGCGCTTGTGTAACCCTTGGCTCTCTTAGGCCGTTGGTTCACTTTTTACATGGCATAATACCATCCTTTCAAGTACACATATTAGGGAGCCCTTAGTCCCGTTACAAATACACAACCGGGTGCAGTTTTCTTACCTTTAGTCTCTGTGTTCACTGACTACGAGTGACGATCCTCAAGCACGATCCGTTCCCAAGCCCTAGCTTTAACACCTAGTCATAGCCAAGGTATTGGGTTCCATTAATATTCAAGTAGAGGTATCCGGGTACAATACTAGCTTCCGGGACATCGAATTCCACCAAGCACGGTGGGGAAATCGATCTCGAGCACCCAAGACTACATTCCCGTGCCTAAAATCCTCAAATTTTCAATTGTGTACCTAAGGGCTGCGGCCCTTGAAGCCTGGCCGTGGCCCGCCCCTAAAACAAAGCCAAGCCCCCTCCCAAAGAGCAGACACGCGCCGCGGCCCTGCCCTTGGGCGCCGCGGCGCTTCCCTTTAGCTGAGCCTCCCTGACTCCTTTGCATCCTAGGGCCATAGCGCTCTAGAATAGAGTCGCGGCCCTTCCCTTCGTGCCCATAAAATTCACCATTTCTAGCATCTAAACCTCATCCAAAACCATCCCAAAGCTCCCTAATTCAAAACCCATTAATCACAACACTTTTATCATGACTCTAACAACATAATCCAACAGAAAACCCAGGTTAAAATTCATTAAAATCCCATTTTTAATTTATGAAACTCAAGAACTTAAGAACACAAAAACTAGTAATGGAACACCAGAATTCAGTCATTAACTTATGGATTCAAGCTTACCTCCACAACGGAATCACTTCTCTAAGCAAAAATCCAAGCCAACTCCCAAGCTTTCCACCTTAATTCAACCTTGAGATTAAGAACCTAGGAATCCTTAGTTTTCAACCCATGAACCTTATAATCAATTAGTCAAAAATGAAATTCAGTGCTTACCTTAGTTTATGGTTGAATTACCTGGCTAAAACTGAGCTATTTCCTCAAAACTCTATCCTCAAATCACTGAATTCCTAGCTGAATTCACCTTGGTTTTCACTAGTTTTCTTGAGAGAGAAGAGGGCTAAACAATAAAGGATCGGTCTATTTTTGTTCCACTAGCTTCTGCTTTGGCTAAGTCTAATATTGGCTAATTAAATCATTCCTGAGGCTCGGGGTTTCGGAAAAGTCCCCAAGGGCAAAACGGTAAAATTCCCCAACATTCCCGCCTAGACTTCCTAACCTTAAAATATATCTCCATATATTTATTTCCATAAGCTGACAGTCTAAATAACTACCCGATACCTAAAATACCCCTGACTTATCCAAAGTCAAATATTAAGCCCTGTTGTAACTTTTCCCGCTATCTAGCTCCCTAGGATCGCTTCAAGTCGCTCACTACAAATCTACCCACATAATTATGTGGTTCTCACAGATATAGTATTTAACCACATTTATATTCAAATAATCATAAAAAATGCTTATCATGTAATCATGCATTAAATCAATAAATTCACATATAAGCCAATTATGCCTTCCCGGCACACTAATCAGGGCCCTTAATCCATATTAGTGATTTTGGGTCGTTACAACTATCCCCTCCTACTGAGAATTTCGTCCCCGAAATTTACCTGAATAGCTCGGGATATTGATCCTGCATCGCTGTCTCCAACTCCCAGGTTGTTTCCTCGACCCTGCTATTTCTCTATAACACCTTAACTAACGGAATTGTCTTATTCCGTAAAACTTTGTCCTTCCTGTCCAAAATCTAAACTGGTCGCTCTTCATAGGACAAATCTGTTTGTAACTTTAAATCCTCATACTTCATCACATGTGTTGTATCTGAAACATACTTCCGTAACATGAAGACATGAAATACATCATGAACTCCTGACAGTGACGGTGGCAAGGCCAACCTATAAGCCACCTGTCCAATCCTCTCCAGGATCTCAAAAGGTCCAAAAAACTGAGGGCTTAGCTTGCCCTTTACCCCAAATCTCCTGACCCCTCTCAATGGTGAGACTCGCAGAAACACGTGGTCCCCAACCTGGAACTCCACATCCCTATGCTTAGGATCAGCGTAGCTTTTCTGTCTACTCTGCGAAGCAAGCATTCTGGCTCGAATCTTCTCAATAGCCTCATTAGTCTTCTGAACCATATCTAGTCCTAAGTACCTCCTCTCACCCATCTCATCCCAATGTATGGGTGATCTACATTTTCTCCCATATTGCATTTCATAAGGGGCCACCCTAATCGTGGACTGATAACTATTGTTATACGAGAATTCAATCAACGGTAAGTACTTACTCCAAGACCCCTCGAAATCAATCACACATGCCCTAAGCATGTCCTCTAACACCTAAATCGTCCTCTCAGACTGTCCATCAGTCTGAGGATGAAAAGTTGTGCTAAACTTTAGCTGGGTCCCCATAGCTCTCTGCAGAGCTCCCGAAAACTTAGAGGTAAAGATAGGATCCTGATCAGACACAATAGACTTTGGAACCCCATGGAGACGAACTATCTCCCTCACATACAACTCTGCATACTATTCCACTGTATAGGTCGACTTCACTGGTAGAAAATGAGCTGACTTAGTGTATCTGTCTACTATCACCCACACCGAGTCACAAAGTCCCACTGTCCTGGGTAATCCTCCCACGAAATCCATCGTGATGCCCTCCCACTTCCATTTTGGAATACCCATAGGCTGAAGTATTCCCGCTGGTCGCTGATGCTCAGCCTTTACTTCCTGACATGCCAAACATCTAGACACATACTCCACCACATCCTTCTTCATCCCGGGCCACCAATACAATGCCCGTAGATCCTGATACATCTTTGTGGTACCCGGATGAAGTGGCCCACCACCAATTCTATTCTTGCCTTGGCCATTTCATCTGATAACTCCCTCGAGATCTGGGTGGAGCTGTATAATTTCCCTAGGCCCCTCCAGCTCAATGCACCCACCACCACATTGGCTTTCCCTGGGTGGTAGAGGATATCGCAGTCATAATCCTTAACCAGCTCCAACCAACGCCTCTGTCTCAAGTTCAGATCTTTCTGAGTGAAGAAATATTTCAAACTCTTGTGGTCAGTGTATATCTCGTACTTCTCCCCATACAAATAATGCCGCCAAATCTTCAGTGCGAATACCACTGCCGCCAGTTCCAAATCATGAGTAGGAGACCGCTGCTCATACTCCTTCAGCTGCCGCGATGCATAGGCTATAACTTTCTCATCCTGCATCAGCACGCATCCTAAACCCAACCTCGACGCATCACAGTAAACCACAAACTTTCCTTCCTCCGAAGGAAGACTCAGCACAGGTGCAGAAATAAGTCGTCGCTTCAACTCTTGAAAACTATTCTCACTGTTCTCTGACCAAACAAACTTCTGATTCTTCCTCATCAACTCTGTCATTGGTGAAGAAATCTTTGATAACCTCTCCATGAACCGTCTGTAATAACCTGCCAACCCAAGGAAACTCTGCACCTCTGAGGCGTTCCTTGGCCTCGGCCAATCCCTTACTGCTTCTACCTTGGACGGATCTACCTTAATCCCTTCTGCTCCAACTATATGCCCAAGAAAAGTCACATCTGGCAACCAAAACTCACACTTCTTAAACTTGGGATACAACTGATGCTCCCTTAACCTCTGTAAAACCTGTCGAAGATGCTGCTCATGCTCTGCCTCTGAACTGGAGTATACCAAGATGTCGTCGATGAAAACAATGATGAACTGATCCAAGAAGTCCTTGAACACCTTGTTCATCAAATCCATAAAAGCTGCCGGGGCATTGGTTAAACCAAAAGACATGACCAAGAACTCATAGTGCCCATATCGCATCCGCAAGCCCGTCTTCGGTATATCCTCATCTTTGATCCTCAGCTGGTGATAACTAGATAGTAGATCAATCTTTGAGAACACCATCTTTCCCTGTAGCTGATCGAACAAGTCATCAATCCTTGGTAGAGGGTACTTATTCTTTATGGTCAACTTGTTTAATTCTCGGTAGTCTATACACTTCCTCAACGTCCCATCCTTCTTATTAACAAATAACACTGGAGCGCCCCATGGTGAGTAACTAGGTCTGATGAACCCCAAATCTGAAGTTCCTGTAACTGTATCTTTAGTTCCTTCAACTCAGTTGGAGCCATCCTATATGGTGTCCTTGATACTGGTTTTATCCCCGGTGCTAACTCAATCTCAAACTGGATCTCCCTGCGTGGCGACAACCCTGGTAGATCCTCAAGAAATACATCCAAAAACTCACACACCAATCTGGTCTCTCCCGGCCCTGCCGGCATAACCCTAGTAGTATCCACTACACTGGCCAGAAAACCTATGCGTCCTCCCTGTAGCAAGTCTTTGGCTCTCAATGCTGAAATCATGGGTACGCGGGGTCCAGACACCGCACCCACAAAAACAAAAGGGTCCTTTCCCTCGGGCTCAAAAGTCACCATCTTCTTCTGTAATGACCCAACTACTCTAGACTTTGGACCATTAATGACTACTATACATAGATACTAATTTTTAATAAAACTTACAAGTGAAATAATCATAACTTCATTAAAAACTAGTAAAACATATGTTAAACTACATAAAATTTAAAGTAGGATATGGGATCCCATTGTTTTTAAAATAAAAACATAACATAATTTTAAATAAATGGATTACATAATAAAGTGCGGAAAATACATATAAAATTTAAAGAGACTTCATCCTCGAATCGAATGCTCGGTCCATCGATTCCATCCCGCCTCAATACACATCCCCAAGCTTCCAAGAACCTTTCCCGCTACCAAAGTTATTTTCCTGCACATATAAACATAAAGGAGTGAGCCTAATACCTAGCAAGGAAAACCTAACACGTAAACCATATACATAAAATTCATAATGCAACATATAATAAAACATATCATAAACATATGTCACACATACTATAATGGCCATTATTACTTGGGGCTCGTAAACTAAACAAGTCATATGCCCATTAGATTTGTGGGGCTTGCTAGCTAAGCAAGTCATATGCCCATAAATTTATTGGGGCTTGTTAGTTATACAAGTCATATGCCCAAGTTTACAACATACATAACATAACACATAGATCATAAGTTAACATAACACATAAATCATAAGATAACATATAGCATAACATATAATATCCTATCCTATTTTCCTTACCAATTATACCGGGATATGTGAACAGGTTTGGGACCTTGGGACACTCCTAAAAACCATCAAAGGTAGGTGAGTATACTTAAAGAAAACGGGATGAAAAGAATGGACGGATTATACCATCAAGAGTATACTTACCAAAAATCTTACGTTCAAGATCTTAGATTTCCTAACCAAGAATAAAGAATAGAGTTAGGATGTTGAGTAGAAAACTATAAGAACTTAAGGAAAACAATAACAAAATAAACTAGAGTTTGGAATACCTTGAATGCTTCTATGACCGATCTAAACCTTGAACCGAAATGAGCTACAAACCTTACTTCCCAAGTGTTTGGTAAGCTTATAATCCCCAACCCAAGTGTTTAAGCACTCAAAAATAACCTAGCAGCTTGCAGCCTCTGAACTTAGCTTGATGAATGAATAAATGGCTGGGTACTAGGTCCTATTTATAGAGTTCAAGAATGAAAAGATCTTCATTTAACTTGAATAAAATAATGGCTTTTTAACTGAAAATTATTTGAATTATCGTTCAGCAGAGGCTGAAGACTCGGTCAGAAAGATGTTGGACTTATTAAGAGGTTAAAGATTAAAATGAGAATGTTTTAAAAAATTCATCAAAGGAGCTGATATATCGCCCCTAGTAGGTGATATATCGCCTGGGCCAGTATGCCTGAGGCTCGTCGAGGTGATCGTGCGAAGTTACGTGTTTTTCATATTCCCGTACTGCGATATATCGCCCCCTATAGCTGCGATATATCGGCATACGCTGAATATTTAAACACGAGATTATACATTTTTAGCCTAATTTGAATTGAGTAAACAGCCTTGACTAGGTCCTCTAACTATTTCAAAGCTGCTGACAGACCCTAGGATATTCAAATATTTATCTTAATAAACTTATTCCTCAAAAATACTTAATTTTCATTAAACATACATATGACAAGTGTTACTATCTTATTGGGTCTATCTAAACCTTATAATATAATAAATATCACCATCAATATCAGTCATATTAATCAAACCTTAGGTTAAAATTAATATTCTTAAACTATAGGTTAAACTTAGAAAATCTACAAGTGTTACTACGAGTGTCCAATTAAATCCCGGTCTGAACCAAAATCCACAGTCATAAAAATACTACTACTATTACTATTATTACTACTATCTAACTAGCTAAGTAAAGTTCTTGGACTCTACATCTTCCTGCATTCAATAGTAGCCCCATATCTGACCAACCAATCCATCCCTAGAATCATGTCGAAATCCTCCATGTCTAACTCAATCAAATCCACCAAAATTTCCCTACTGTCAATCATCATTGGCAGTGCCCTAATCCATCTCCTAGAAACTACCAGTTCCCCTGTAGGAAATAAAGTCCCAAACCCTGCAGTCCGATATTCACTAGATCTACACAATCTATCAATCACCCTACTAGAAACAAAGGAATGTGTAGCACCAGAATCAATCAATACAGTAAAATAAGAGCCAGCACTAGAAAGCTGACCTGTCACTACTGAGGGACTAGCCTCGGCCTCTGCCTGAGTCAAGGTGAATACTCGAGCTGGAGTCAAGCTATCCACCTTCCCTGCTTCAACTTTCTTCACTGTTGGGCAATCATTCCTGAGATGCCCCACTGTTCCGCACACAAAACAAGCTTTGGCTCGACATTCCCCCAAGTGACCCCTTCTACACCTCGGGCACTCTGGATAGGTCCGCCATGCCTCACCGCCACCCTGACCACCCCGACCCCTCCTATCAGGACCAGCAGCTGTCGAAGTGTCAGGAGCCTTTCTCTTGAAGTCACTGGGGCCTCTGCCCCTACCTGTCCCTGAATAAGGAGGCACCACTCTACAGCCCTCACGCCTCACCGCACTTTCCCTCCATATCTTGTTCTCCGCTTCCTCAGTGGTAAGAGCCTTCTCAATGGCCTGGGCATAAGTTGTTCCTCCAGGTACCGATGTTATCCTGACATCCCAGGCTATCATAGCATTAAGCCCCCTGATAAATCTATCTTGCCTAGCAGCATCAGTAGGCACAAGATCTGGTGCAAATTTCACAAGCCTGTCAAATTTTAGGGCATATTCAGTAACGGTCATACTACCCTGCACCAAACCCACGAACTCATTAACTTTTGCTGCCCTGACAGCAACATTATAATACTTCTGGCTGAATAAGTCTCTGAAGCCTTCCCAACTCAAAGCAGTCACATCCCTAGTCTGCGATGCCACTTCCCACCAGATGCGGGCATCCTCTCTCAACATATAAGTGGCACAGACCACTCTATCATGCCCCTCAACTCTCATGAAATCCAGAATAGTCATAATCATAGTCAGCCACTGCTCAGCCTTCAGTGGGTCTGGTCCACCTTCAAAGATTGGAGGTTGCTGCTTCCTGAACCGCTCATATAACGACTCCCACTTGTTCCCAACCTCCCCAGGCTGTACAGTTGGTACCACTACAGGTGGTACAATAGGGGCAGCGCTCCCTGATGGAGCATACTGCTGCAATAGGCGAATCTGTTCATCCTGGCTCTGTAATTGAGCCTGCATATCTGCCATGAGTTGTTGCCAGTTCTCAGGGACTGGCGGAGGAATCTGGCCCTGGTCATCACCCCCGGCCCCAGATCTAGTGCCGGCTAGTCGCATAGATTTTCTTGGACGCATAGCTATCCAAGTCAATCTGTAATCAACGACTCGGCAGTCAGACCATGATGACAGGGTAAAAACTTCTCCAAAATCCACCAATGGAACATAACCAATCACAAGCAATAAACATATAGGCATCCATCCACATGCACCGGCTGCTAATAAGCATGCCTCTAATCTCATCACGCAATAGCGATGAAACAAACATTCATCCATACACAATATACAATTAATTTTCCAAATATTCATTTACATGCGCGGCGATGCTAATAAACATGCCTCAATATTCTCACACAACAGTCAAGGGCTAGGCCCTATTAGTATGTCATGCTTCCTATTAATCCAATAAATAACAGCATTCATAACTCATTTCAGGTATATAAGCATATAAACACATATACACATTACAAAACCCTGATTTGAGTTTGTCTCTAGCAGCGAATGTACATGTCCATCCAGTCTTCAGGAACCCTTAAACCTAGGACGCTCTGGTACCAAGTTGTAATGCCCTGGATAGCTAAGACCGCTACACTGTGTACTTATAAAGGTGCATGACTTGCTAATCAAGTCATTAATTTAGAACGTGTCACTAAACATGTATGAGCTAGAGTTAAAAAGGTTTTGGTCTCAAACGTTTCACTTTATATAATTAAGCAGTTTAATACATGGGATCCCAAAAAGAAATAGAGTTTAAAAGTTGGATTACAGAATTCCCAAAATACAGACAACCATCAGCCATACTAAGGAAAAATAGACATTTCTGGTTCTTGTGCCCCTGCCTAAACCCCAACCGTGGCGGCTGAGCAGTTGGTCATGTACATTCGGCCCGCAGAGCTCTCCAAGTCAGGGCTGATCAAGCTTGCCCTTGCCTTTACCTGCACCACGTAGCACCCGTGAGCCAAGGCCCAGCAAGAAAACATAATGTGCAACACAAACAGTAATAACAAATAGTCAATTCTTTAAGCACGATCGTCCATCAAATAATTCACATTAACCATTCAGCATGTACTCTGAATCAAGGATTCAACTATTCACAGATAATACTCAAGTCTCACAATAATCAGGTCACATAATAGTCAGGGCTGACAACTTAGGCCTCACCCTCTGATTACCCCACTAACTCCGGCCTGCTTAAACCGAACTCAGTGCATAATAAGCTGTCCTCAGCTACAAGTGGCCAAGCCGCGCCCTGTGCGCTTGTGTAACCCTTGGCTCTCTTAGGTCGTTGGTTCATTGTTTACATGGCATAATACCATCCTTTCAAGTACACATATTAGGGAGCCCTTAGTCCTGTTACAAATACACAACCGGGTGCAGTTTTCTTACCTTTAGTCTTTGTGTTTACTGACTACGAGCGTCGCTCCTCAAGCACGATCTGTTCTCGAGCCCTAGCTTTAACACCTAGTCACAGCCAAGGTATTGGGTTCCATTAATATTCAAGTAGAGGTCTCCAGGTATAATACTAGCTTCTAGGACATCGAATTCCACCAAGCACGGTGGGGAAAACGATCCCGAGCACCCTAGACTAAATTCCCGTGCCTAAAATCCTCAAATGTTCAAGTGTGTACCTAAGGTCTGCCGCCCTTGAAGCCTAGCCATGGCCTTCCCCTAAAACAGAGCCAAGCCCCCTCCCAAAGAGCAGACACGTGCCGCGGCCCTGCCCTTGGGTGCCATGGAACTTCCCTTTAGTTGAGCCTCCCTGGCTCCTTTACATCCTAGGGCTGCAGCGCTCTAGAACAGAGTTGCGACCCTTCCCTTCATGCCCAGAAAATTCACCATTTCTAGCATCTAAACCTCATCCCAAAGCTCCCTAATTCAAAACCCATTAATCACAACACTTTTATCATGACTCTAACAACATAATCCAACAGAAAACCCAGGTTTAAAACTCATTAAAATCCCATTTTTAATTTATGAAACTCAAGAACTTAAGAACACAAAAACTAGTCATGGAACACCAGAATTCAGTCATTAACTTATGGATTCAAGCTTACCTCCACAGCAGAATCACTTCTCTAAGCAAAAATCCAAGCCAACTCCCAAGCTTTCCACCTTAATTCATCCTTGAGATTAAGTACCTAGGAATCCTTAGTTTTCAACCCATGAACCTTATAATCAATTAGTCAAAAATGAAATTCAGTGCTTACCTTAGTTTATGGTTGAATTCCCTAGCTGAAACTGAGCTATTTCCTCAAAGCTCTATCCTCAAATCATTGAATTTTTAGCTGAATTCACCTTGGTTTTCACTAGTTTTCTTGAGAGAGAAGAGGGCTGAACAATAAAGGGTCGGTCTATTTTTGTTCCACTAGCTTCTACTTTGGCTAAGTCTAACTTTGTCTAATTAAATCAATCCCGAGGCTCGGGGTGCCGAAAATGTCCCCGAGGGCAAAACGGTAAAATTCCCCTACATTCCCGCCTAGACTTCCTAACCTTAAATATATCTCCATATATTTATTTCCATAACCCGATAGTCTAAATAACTACCCGATACCTAAAATACCCCTGGCTTATCTAAAGTCAAATATTAAGCCCCGTTGTAACTTTTCCCGCTATCTAGCTCCCTAGGATCGCCTCAAGTCGCTCACTGCAAATCTACCCACATAATAATGTGATTCTCACAGATATAGTATTTAACCATATTTATATTCAAATAATCATACAAACATGGTTATCATGTAATCATGCATTAAATCAATAAATTCACACATAAGACAATTATGCCTTCCCGGCACACTAATCAGGGCCTTTAAGCCATATTAGTGATTTTGGGTCGTTACAGTATGCTTCGGTATCAAGGGCGGATTTGTGTTCCAGTGGATGAGGGGATTAGACGAGAAATACTAGATGAGTCTCACACTACGCCATAATCACTTCATCCGGGTACCACAAAGATGCATCAGGATCTACAGACATTATATTGGTGGCCTGAAATGAAGAAGGAAGTGGTAGAGTATGTGGCCAGATGTTTGATATGTCAGCAGGTGAAGGCTGAGTATCAGCGGCCAGCAGGGTTGCTTCAGCCTTTGGGTATTCCTGAGTGGAAGTGGGAAGATATTAAAATGGATTTTGTGGGAGGTCTACCCAGGACGGTGGGACTTTATGACTCGGTGTGGTTAATAGTGGACAGATACACCAAGTCAGCTCATTTTCTGCCAGTGAAGTCGACTTACACAGTGGAGCAGTATGCAGAGTTGTATGTGAGGGAGATAGTTCGTCTCCTTGGGGTTCCCAAGTTTATTGTATCTAATCAAGACCCTATCTTTACCTCTAAGTTTTGGGGAGCTTTGCAGAGATCCATGGGGACTCAATTGAAGTTTAGCACAGCTTTTCATCCTCAGACTGATGGACAGTCTGAGAGGACGATTTAGGTGTTGGAGGATATGCTTAGGGCATGTGTGATTGATTTTGAGGGGTCTTGGAGTAAGTATCTCCCATTGATTGAGTTCTCGTATAACAACAGTTATTAGTCCGTGATTGGAATGGCTCCTTATGAGTTGCTATATGCAAGGAAGTGTAGGTCTCCCATTCATTGGGATGAGATGGGTGAAAGAAAGTATTTGGGGCCAGACATGGTTCAGAAGACAAGTGAAGCTATTGAGAAGATTCGAGCCAGGATGCTTTCTTCACAGAGTAGGCAGAAAAGCTACGCTGATCCTAGGCGTAGAGACGCAGAGTTTGAGGTTGGGGACCACGTGTTTTTGCGAGTTTCACCACTGCGAGGGGTGAAGAGATTTGGAGTAAAGGGCAAGTTGAGCCCTCAGTTTGTTGGACCTTTTGAGATTTTAGAAAGGATTGGACAGGTGGCTTACAGGTTGGCCTTGCCACCGTCGTTGTCAGGAGTTCATGATGTATTTCATGTCTCCATGTTGCGAAAGTTTGTTTCAGATCCAACACATGTATTGAAGTATGAGGACCTATAGTTACAAACATATTTATTCTATGAGGAGCGACCGGCTCAGATTTTGGACCGAAAGGATAAAGTTCTACGGAACAAGACGATTCCATTAGTTAAAGTGTTGTGGAGAAATAGAAAGGTCGAGGAAGCGACCTAGGAGCTAGAGACGGTGATGCGGGATCAGTATCCCGAGCTATTCAGGTAAATTTCGAGAACGAAATTCTCAGTAGGAGGGGATAGTTGTAACGACCCAAAATCACTAATATGGCTTAAGGGCCTTGATTAGTGTGCCGGGAGGGCATAATTGGTTTATGTGTGAATTTATTAAATTAACGTGTGATTATATGATAAACATGCTTGTATGGTTATATGAATGTAAATGTGATTATATGTTATATTTGGGAGAACCACATTATTATGTGGGTAATTCTGCAGCGTTCGACTCGAGGCGATCCTAGGGAGCTCGTTAGCGGGAAAGTCACAACGGGGCTTAATACCTGACTTGGGGCAAGTCAAGGGGTGTTTTAGGTATTAGATGATTATTTGGGCTATCGAGATTATGGAAATAAATAATTGGAGATATATTTAAGGTTAGGAAGCTTAGGCGGGAATATTGGGGAATTTTACCATTTTGCCCTCGGGGACGTTTCTGGTACCCCGAGCCTCAGGATTGACGTAATTAATCAAGGTTAGAGTAAATAAAATAGAAACTAGTAGAACAAAAACCCAAACCGACCCACTTTTCTCCTTTCTTCCTTCTCTTCTTTCTCTCAAGAAAACTACTGAAACCTAAGGGAATTCAGCTGGGAATTCAGTGGTTTAGGTTGGAATCTTGAAGGTTTAGTCCAGTGTTCAGCTAAGGAAACTCAACCAGAGTTAAGGTAAGGGCTGAATTACACTCTTGATCGTTAGAATTTTGAGTTTTGGCTGAGTGTTAAAAGTGTTTATGGTTTTGATGTTTAAGGACTGAATTGAGGTTGAGAAGCTTTGTTTTTAGCTTAGAAATTTTTTAAGGAAGTGGTTCATCAAAGAAGGTTAGCTTCAATTTGTAATTTAGAGTTTAAGTTGTGAGTTTGCATGACTGGTTTTAGAGTTCTTGAGCTACTGGGTTTCAGAAATCAAAATGGGATTTTAATGAGTTTTTAAGCTAGGTTTTTGCTGGATTATGTTGCTAGAATCATGCTAAAAGTCTTGTGATCAATGGGTTTTGGAATTGGGGTGCTTTGGGGTGGTTTTGAGCAAGGTGAGGGTGTTAGGAATGGTGGATTTTCTAGGCACGAAGGGCTGAACTGCAGCTCTGTTCTAGAATGCTTCGGCCCTGCGAAGAAAGGAAGAGCCAAGGTGGCTCTGCAGTGGGGAAGCGCCGCTGCGCCACATGGCAGGGCTGCGGCGCGTGTATGTCTTCAAGGAGGCCTAGCCTCTGTTTCAAGGGCGGGCCGTGGCATGGGTTTTAGGGGCCGCAACCCTTAAGGATATTTTTGGTCTTTTGGAGGTTTTAAGCGTGGGAACCTAACCTAGGGTGCTCGGGATCGATTCCACCACCGTGTTTGGTGGAATTCGATGTCCCGGAAGCTAGAACTCCGTCAGGAAATGTTAACACCATTGTTAATGATACTCCCTATCTTGGTTGTGACTAGGTATTAAGCTAGGGCTTAGGAAGCGGATCGTGCTCGAGGGGCGTCGCTCATAATCAGTAAACTTGGAAATTAAAGATAAGAAATCTGCACCCGGTTGTGGATTTATAATGGGACTAAGGGTTCCCTATTTTGTATGCATTGTAAAGGATGGTATTATGCCACATAAACTGTAAACCAACATCCTAAGAGTGTCGAAGTTTACATTAGCGCATAGGGCGCAGCTCAGCCACTGGTAGCTGAGGACAGCTTATTATGCACTGAGCTCGGTTAAGCTGGCCGGAGTCAATGGGATAAATTGAGGGTGCGACCTAAGGCGTCGACCCTAACTATTATGTGACTTTTTTATTAATATTGATTGTTGGATTGTTATGCTGTATATCTGAGTTGTGATTAGCTAATCCTTTGGTTGAATCTTCATGCTTTGTGATTACTGTGGTATGTTAAGTGTATAAGCATGCTTAAAGGGTTAATCAAATGATATTATTGCTTGTTATGTAATATTATATGTTTTCTTGCTGGGCCTTGGCTCACGAGTGCTTCGTGGTGCAGGTAAAGGCAAGGGCAAGCTTGACCAGCCTTGATTCGGAGAGCTCTGAGAGCGGAATGTACATGATCAGCTGCTCAGCCGCCACGGTTGAGAGGGAGACAGGAACAGGAGAACCAGAAACATCTGTTTTGCCCTTAGAGTGGCTAATGGTTGTTTGAACTCTGGGAATTTTGTAAACAGACTTTTTAATACTGTTTCTTTTGGGATCCCATGTTTAAAATGTTTAATTGTATAAAAGTATCTTTTAAGGCCAAAACCTTTTAACCCTAGTTCTTTAGTGATTTCAGTAACACGTTTTTAACTAAATGACTTGATTAGCGAGTCCTGCACCTTTATAAATACACAGTGTAGCGGTCTTGGCTATCCAGGGCGTTACACCAAGCTTCTCCCTTCAAGAATTCTGTCAACCTCAAAACACAAGAGAGGGAGAGAGAGATAACGTGCAAGAGAGAGAGAGAGAGAGAGGGAGAGAGAGAGAGTTTAAGAAATTCTGATATGTTCTAGCCTAAGTCTGATATTTTCTAACTCTATCCCATAATTAAAATGATCAAAATGCCCCTTATGCTAGCCCAACCTCGTAGTTGCCCTTAAGGGTAAAATGGTTATTAACCCTAATTCCTGCTAATTCCTCGAGTCATCCGAAAAATTCCCAATTAATTTCGTCATGCCCAACTAACTACGAAATACTTACCCATTACTTGATAAATCCCAAATATACATTAAACTTCCCAAAATACCCCTAAGCGCACCCCAAGTCGGGTATTATAACCTGTTGTGACTATTCCACTAATCCGCTCACTAGGATAGCCACATTCTACAAATATATCCACATAATAATGTGGTCTTAATCATTTAACGCTTATAATCACAATTATGCCCTTATAACCAAGAACGGGCCTGCATGCATATTTCATACTTATAAACATGCATATAAATATATTCATATTATCATATAAATCATGCATGCCACATAGTCACACATTTAATCAATTAATCGCACACATATCCAATTATGCCCTCCCGACACGCTAATCAAGGCACAAAATCCTATTACCATTTTTGGGACGTTACAACTATCCCTTCGTACCGAGAATTTTATCCTCAAAATTTACATGAACAACTCGGGATACTTATCCCACATAGCCGACTCTAGCTCCTAGGTCGCTTCCTCGACCTTGCTATTCCTCCATAAGACTTTGACCAGAGGAATCATCTTGTTCCTCAGAACTTTATCTTTTCTATCTAGGATCTGAACTAGTCACTCATACGATAAATCAGTCTGTAGTTCCAGATCCTCATATCCTAATACATGGGTTGTATCTGAGACGTACTTCCGAAGCAAAGAGATGTGGAATACATCGTGAACTCCTGATAATGACGATGGCAGAGCCCATATGTAGGCTACCTGCCCGATCTTCTCCAAAATCTCAAAAGGTCCTATGAATCTAGGGCTCAGCTTGCCCTTATTCCCAAATCTCCTCACCCCTCGCAATGGTGAAACTTGGAGAAATACGTGGTCCCCTACCGGGAACTCCACATCCCCACGCTTAGAATCAGCGTAGCTTTCTGTCTACTATGTGAAGCGAGCATTCGAGCTCAGATTTTCTCAATTTCTTCATTAGTTATTTAAACTACCTCCAGTTCCAAATACTTCCTCTCCCCCATTTCATCCTAATGAATGGGCGATCTACACTTCCTTCCATATAGCATCTCATATGGGGCTACTCCAATCATTAGATTCACGAGAACTCAATCAACGGAAGGTAATTACTCCAAGACCCCTCGAAGTCTAGCATAAATGCTTAAGCATGTCCTCCAATATCTAAATTGTCCTCTTAGACTGTAGTCTGTCTGAGAATGAAAGGTTGTACTGAACTTCAAATGAGTTCCCATAGCCTTCTGCAAACCACCCCAAAACATGGAGATAAATATGGGATCCCGGTCCGATACTATAGATTTAGGAACCCCATGGAGATGTACTGTAACGACCCAAAATCGCTAATCAGGCTTAAGGGCCTTGATTAGTGTGCCTGGAGGGCATAATGGAAATTATGTGTGATTTTATGAGTTTAATGCATGGTTATGATTTAAAGCATGTTATATGACTAATTGAACATTGAGATGCATGGCTACGTGGTTAGTATGCATGTTAGGTGAAATAATTATGCATGTGGACCCCGTTTGCATGATAGGGGTAAATTGGTAATTTTAGCCCGCTGAGGGCATATATGTGATAATTGTAATCCGTGATTTGTACCACGCGAGTGTGGTGTTATTGTTGTGATGCACGTGCCGAGACGGTCCTAGAGAGCTAGTTTAACTTAGATGTCACAACGGGATTTTATACCCGGCTTGAGGGGGAGCCTAGGGGTAATTCGGGGATTTTGTAACTTAGTTCTTGAGAGATTTTGGTGACTGGTAATTTGGTAACTTGTGTGACTGTTAGTAACCATAGAGAGTAACAGGTTTTGATGGTAAAATGGTAGAATTGTAATGGATAGGAAATGACAAGTAAGCCCTTGAGGTTTAGTTATGAAAGGATAAGCAAGGAGGGGTAAAGTGGTCATTTGGCAAGGTTAATAGACAAATTTGAGCTGTGTTATAGGGGTACACGGTTTGGTCTTGGTCACTTGAGGCTTTGATAGAATTTGAAGAGAAGAAAGAGAAGGAGAAAGAAGGTTAGGGCAAGAAGAAGAAGAGAAGGAGAAGTGGGAGTCTAGGAGAAGATCAAGGAAGCTTTGTGTGGATTCTCCATTTGAGGTGATTGGAGAGGCTCGTGCTTGAGGACCGTGCTCGCGGCTTTAGTGCATCAGGAGGCTCGGAATGCAGGTAAGAAAACCGTAACACCCGAGATTAGGGCATGGCCCCACTGTGTGATTGTAGGGCATGGCCCCAGATTGTACTATGTGCAAATGTTTAATCTTAAATGAATCATGATGTGTGTGAATGATTATTTCAAATGTACTATATGTGTGATTATGATGAATTGAACGGCAAGGGCCGAGTACGGTGTACACCGGGGCGGCCGTGGGGCCGGGTACGGCGTAGGCCGGGGCGGCCGTGGGGCCGAAAGTAACACACAGCACATGGGATGCTCATATTCAGGGTGGGACCCAAGGGATACATGAGTTATCCTCGCGGTGAGAACCGAAACTCCAGGCTTTGGTAAGGCCTTGGGGGCGGCATGGCCGTACTTGTTTATTATGATGGTTTTTCCTATGTGTCAGTGAATTATGCCAGCTATTTGATTTGCATATGTTATGTGTTATTTGGGTTTTCTTGCTGGGCTTCGGCTCACGGGTGCTCCGTGTGGCAGGTAGTTGCAAGGACTGAGTCAACCAACCATGAGTACGGAGAGCGTGAAGCGACGCGTACATGTTTGGCCTGCCCGACTGCTTTGGTTGGGGGTTTATTCAAAAATGGCTGTAATAACCTATGATTTTATGATTTCTCAACTGTAACCTTATTTCAAGATGTAATTAGTTTTCAAACCTTATTTTGGGATCCCAAATGTTTAATAATAGAAGTTTTAATGAAACGACGCATTTTCAGAGATTACAGCCTTAACTTTTAACTAGTCACACTTTTGTTTCAAAACCTCGGTTAGCGAGTTCATTGCACACTGTTTTGTCTTAAAAACTCACTTGGTAACGGCTCTAAGGAAGTAGGGCGTTACAACTTGGTATCAGAGCGAGCCAAGGTTTATTGGTTCTGGAGATCGACCGAACATGTACGCTCGCTGTCAGTGACAAGCTCGACTCAGGGTTGGTTGGTATGATTGATTGATATGCTGAATATATGTCTGAATGCCCTGTTTGCCTGTTTATTTATATGGAGCATGAGGAATGAGATAACATATGCATGAGATACTGATAGGGCCTGGCCCTTGATTATTGCATGTTGAGATTGACGCATGCTGAATAACATAATTATGTATGTGGATGAATATTGGCATAATGGTTTGCATATTGAGCTATGTGGTCGATTGTTTAAGTTGAATCTGTATGTTATATCCGTTTATTTGCTTGTGTGAAGCATGTTGAGTGTGGATATACCTAGGGATATTAAATCTGGTAGCTAAATGTATGACATTGTGGACTTGACCTAGTATATGCTTGTGTGTGCATGATAACTGTGGATATTTGGACCTAGTGGTGGTTTGGTTCAGAGTAGGAACCACAGAGTTCAGGAGTTGGTCAGTCTTGACAGATGAACTCGAGTTGTTTGTTCCTAGAAGGGTTGGGGACCCGATATTATGTTGCAAAGAGGGATTCTCGATATAAATTGGAGTTGAGATCTCTAGTTATCCCTGAGAGCAGCAGCAAAGGGGTCACTAGTGTGTGAGTAAGCTGTGGAGTTTGTTAGTTGAGATGGGAAAGAAGAACACCGGATTCTCTGGGGAGATGGCTGATTTAGATGTTTTAACAGTAAGGTTACCGGTGATGGTTTACTGTAAGGGATGGACAGATAAGGGTACTATATGAAAGGCTTAAGGGGTGTTATCCTCTAGTGTTGAGGAAGGTACGAGTTGACAAGGAATTTACCAATATATGAGCAGAGTTAATTCCACCCTTGGATAAGAGGATGAGATATCCTGATTAGAGGGTTGTGTTAAATGTTGAGGCAGGGAGATGCCTGGAAATGGTACTCGGGCTGAAGTACGTGCTTAATGGGTTGGGAAGAACCTAGATGATGAATGGTTAGAAGAGATTTTAAAGACATGATTAGAACCGTGGAGACGGGCGGACTTATAAGTCTGGTTTGGACTGTTAGGGGTAACAACAGCGTAGATCAATGGGTTTGGTGAATTGGATAATTCATTTGGGAATTTATACTGACGGATGTATCCGGAATTGGATGGCGACCCATTTAAGGATATGAGATCTAGAATAGTCTAGGGAATTTGGGCCGCCCTGATATAAGGAATTATCGTCCGCATGTGGATGGCGGAGAGGGCCATGTGGTTCGAGGAACTGATGGTTGATGTTTAGAGCATGAGTGCTAGGGCCGCAAGGGCAGTGCTTCCTTTGACGGAGTTAGTAAAGAGAGAATTGTGATAGTCAAGTTGATAGAACCCCGGATAGTTCAGTGGCTTCTGGTTTTGCCAGAAAAGGGAAAAGGTCTGGCCGATAAGATGGTACTCGTGTTGATAGAACGCAGCGAGGTCGGATTCTCAATGTTGAGGTAGAAGGACCCCAGACAGTGCTTGGGCACCTGATTTGAGATTGGAAAGAAGCCTGATGGAAGAGGTAATTATCAAGTTGATGACAGGAACTAGGGAGGTTATTGTGTATGCATAAGGGAAAGGATGCCACCTGGGAGGAGGTCAGGTGGGGGCGTGACTTCTGCGTAGAATGACTTGAGATGTTAGGATGGATTTCCCATGGTGAGGGAAACAGAGAACTGGAATGCGTCGATACATTACAAGTTCGAGGCTGAGTCCTCAAGGATGAGTATTTAACAGAATGGTTTATGCTTTGGACATGTAGCGAACTGGAAGGACTCGATGTTGAGAATGTCCAGTGAGAGAGGTGGACATAGAGAGGTTGCCTCAAAGGTGCCATATGAGAGGCTGAGGATGGTAATACTTATTGAGAAGAATTAGAAACTCTGGCAGATGGATTGTTGTGGATATCATCTGGAGTAGGTAAAGGAGACTGAATGGAAACTGTGCAGACCAGTGTTAAAGTTATGTGGGTATGCACAGAAAGATTTAAGTAATACTTCAAGGTCAGACTACAAATAGGATTGGTATAAGGAATGTTGTAAAAGACGGTTTTGGCCGACAGAAAAGCCTATTGAAGCAATCGAAGGAATCTGAGCCTGGTGTAGCCAGAGTGTTATACTGCGGGGATTGTTGGCATCGTCGAGTTTGAACGAAAAGTACAATGTTGGGTACCAGTGGGGACGATGTCTCCAAGAGTTGATCTACGACCTGGTTATTGCCAGTTGGAAACCAAGGATAGAGACATTTCGGGAAATTTTCTAGTCTACACCGGGTTGGGTGTGAGGAGTTGGTAACAAAGATTCTAGAATGGTTCAAGCTACATCAGCACAGGTAAGTTCTTTAGGCTGAGAATGCGTGAACGGTATGGGTAAGTCCCTTCAAGCTCACGAGCAGTACATGTGGATTACTCCCAGACGGAAATGGTGAGCAATGATTATGCGAAAGACGTTTGTACCCAGAAGGCAGAGTCTCAGGTAAGGTTCTACGGATTGTTAGTTTGAGCGTCGTCAGGAATACTCAGATTAGAGCTACAAGGAGAAAGGACAGGCATGAGGAGATTTGATCTGAAGCCGCAAAGAAGCTAATGAAGAACGTTTGAAGAACAGAAAGCATAACAAGATTGGTAAGCGCGACATCTATTACACAAGCACCTCCGGAGATAACTACATCAGAGATGAGAAGAACAGTGAAACTTGTGGTTAGACGGACTGAGTGGTGTCAAATCAGAAGGAAATTCAGAAGGCAAGGTAAGAATTGATTAGTATTTGGTAATGCTGGAATGCGTGTGTGTTATGGCTAAGTAAAGAAGTGATGGCATAAAGGACTTGATCTATGGTAAGGGTATGGACTGGTGGGAGTGCGTCACGGATTGTGCATGCCCAGGCGCATCTGGCGCAAGGATGGATCGAACCTTGCGGGAGGTGAAAGAATGAACCTGGTTGATACACTGGGAACATTAAGTCGACTGTTGTGTGTGGCATAAGGTACTTGAGTGTTGGGTATTAGTAAGAAGGTTAACGTTGAGACCCAGATGTGGGGAAAGGTAATAGACGGGTGATCGGTGTCTGAATTCCTCGTTCGAGCGAGGGGAGATATAATTGGAGGCGGAACTCCTAGCTGGGAGGCATGTATCAGTCAAGGAATAACGCTATAGGCTGTAATGGAGTGGACAAGGCAACGACTGAGATCGGCATAATGTTAGTAGGTAATGGTTAGCTGGTGGGTGTCACTGAGCTATGGAATTCAAAGTGTTGGCTTGAGTTGAAACAGGGAAGGACCCTGTCATGGTGGTACAAGTAGGATACCAGGATCGAGTAAGGGATCCAGTTAGGATTTGGTTTTGAATGAGGGTTCTGAATGGGCATCATTCCACCTCCTAGGGTACGCGGTACCGGGAGGGATTGAGCGGGTGACAGAGTTTAAGTGATGTGGTAGTGTATCACGGGAATAGACCACTTTGGACCTTGAGTAAAGTGTTTGGACATGAAAATTTTTAACTCAGTTGATTGAGTTAGTGTAGTTGGGTCAAGTGAACTGGTTTTGGGATGGAACGTCGATGATATTGAATGGAGACCCTATAGTATTTTAAATTTTGGAATGGATTTAGAGAACGAAAAGAGCAGAGTGGGAACCTGGAATTATCAATTGATTGCAAGTGAAATGCCAGTCTGAAAGTTTATCAGATATCTTAAGGGACTGAACGCTGAGTAGGCGAATACTTGAGGTATTAAGGGAAGTGTAATCCCTGATGAGTTAGTCGTGGTAGCAGTTGCTGGTGTCTGGTTAAAGAAACGCGACATAGGACATGGTAAAGGTGAAGGATAGTGGATACTACTATTTGGCAATGGCTGAGAGGGGAAGCCAAAGAGGCTGTTGGAATTCTTAAGGCAGGAGTGTCTGCCTATCTGAAAGAATAAAGAGCTTGTGAATGGTTAATTATGAGGAAATAACGCTCCGGAAGGAAAGAGTTGCACCTCTGCGTAATAACAGACGAGGATCTGTAAGGTGTTTAGAGAAAGGAGGGAGAGTTCGGACTCTTGATTCAACATAAAATTTGGAAGTTGTACTAAGTGTTAGGCCAGCGGGGCCTACAAGCTGATCCCACCTAGTAGAGGTGACGACGTTTGAGTATCTATGGAATCCGGAATAAGACAATGAATTGGTCATTGTAATCTAAGCTAACCCTGAGGTTTCAGCAGGGTAGCGGTGTAAACAAGAAGCTATCAAGGTATGGCTATTAGACGAGATCTTGCGGGGCAAGATTGTCGCTCCTGAAAGAGTGTTGTTAAAAAGTAAAGTAAAGGCAGTGGACCTTGGGATTCAGGGTCAGAGTTGCGGGTTTACTGAATGATGTGTATGGATAAATTTCGAGGACGAAATTTTTATGAGGAGGGGATAGTTGTAACGACCCAAAATCGCTAATCAGGCTTAAGGGCCTTGATTAGTGTGCCTGGAGGGCATAATGGAAATTATGTGTGATTTTATGAGTTTAATGCATGGTTATGATTTAAAGCATGTTATATGACTAATTGAACATTGAGATGCATGGCTACGTGGTTAGTATGCATGTTAGGTGAAATAATTATGCATGTGGACCCCGTTTGCATGATAGGGGTAAATTGGTAATTTTAGCCCGCTGAGGGCATATATGTGATAATTGTAATCCGTGATTTGTACCACGCGAGTGTGTTGTTATTGTTGTGATGCACGTGCCGAGACGGTCCTAGAGAGCTAGTTTAACTTAGATGTCACAACGGGATTTTATACCCGGCTTGGGGGGGAGCCTAGGGGTAATTCGGGGATTTTGTAACTTAGTTCTTGAGAGATTTTGGTGACTGGTAATTTGGTAACTTGTGTGACTGTTAGTAACCATAGAGAGTAACAGGTTTTGATGGTAAAATGGTAGAATTGTAATGGATAGGAAATGACAAGTAAGCCCTTGAGGTTTAGTTATGAAAGGATAAGCAAGGAGGGGTAAAGTGGTCATTTGGCAAGGTTAATAGACAAATTTGAGCTGTGTTATAGGGGTACACGGTTTGGTCTTGGTCACTTGAGGCTTTGATAGAATTTGAAGAGAAGAAAGAGAAGGAGAAAGAAGGTTAGGGCAAGAAGAAGAAGAGAAGGAGAAGTGGGAGCCTAGGAGAAGATCAAGGAAGCTTTGTGTGGATTCTCCATTTGAGGTGATTGGAGAGGCTCGTGCTTGAGGACCGTGCTCGCGGCTTTAGTGCATCAGGAGGCTCGGAATGCAGGTAAGAAAACCGTAACACCCGAGATTAGGGCATGGCCCCACCGTGTGATTGTAGGGCATGGCCCCAGATTGTACTATGTGCAAATGTTTAATCTTAAATGAATCATGATGTGTGTGAATGATTATTTCGAATGTACTATATGTGTGATTATGATGAATTGAACGGCAAGGGCCGAGTACGGTGTACACCGGGGCAGCCGTGGGGCCGGGTACGGCATAGGCCGGGGCGGCCGTGGGGCCGAAAGTAACACACAGCACATGGGATGCTTATATTCAGGGTGGGACCCAAGGGATACATGAGTTATCCTCGCGGTGAGAACCGAAACTCCAGGCTTTGGTAAGGCCTTGGGGGCGGCATGGCCGTACTTGTTTATTATGATGGTTTTTCCTATGTGTCAGTGAATTATGCCAGCTATTTGATTTGCATATGTTATGTGTTATTTGGGTTTTCTTGCTGGGCTTCGGCTCACGGGTGCTCCGTGTGGCAGGTAGTTGCAAGGACTGAGTCAACCAACCATGAGTACGGAGAGCGTGAAGCGACGCGTACATGTTTGGCCTGCCCGACTGCTTTGGTTGGGGGTTTATTCAAAAATGGCTGTAATAACCTATGATTTTATGATTTCTCAACTGTAACCTTATTTCAAGATGTAATTAGTTTTCAAACCTTATTTTGGGATCCCAAATGTTTAATAATAGAAGTTTTAATGAAACGACGCATTTTCAGAGATTACAGCCTTAACTTTTAACTAGTCACACTTTTGTTTCAAAACCTCGGTTAGCGAGTTCATTGCACACTGTTTTGTCTTAAAAACTCACTTGGTAACGGCTCTAAGGAAGTAGGGCGTTACAACTTGGTATCAGAGCGAGCCAAGGTTTATTGGTTCTGGAGATCGACCGAACATGTACGCTCGCTGTCAGTGACAAGCTCGACTCAGGGTTGGTTGGTATGATTGATTGATATGCTGAATATATGTCTGAATGCCCATATCCATCGGAACACAGATCCAATCCTTATACTGCAGTAAACCCGTATCTGAAATGGAATAATCCTTAGCCACTCCAGCTAGTACATTTCCTGTAACCTCCTGTAACTGTGCATCACCCATCTGACCCTATCTTATCCTCTCCAGGAGGGTAGACTATAAAGTAATATTGGCCAACTGGCCCACAACCAACTCTATCCTTGCTCTAGTCATCTCCTCAGCTAATTCCTTCGATATCAGCTTCAAACTAAACAACTTTCCTTGGCCCCTCTGGCTCAAAGCATATGCCACTACATTGGATTTTCCTAGGTGGTAAAGGATGTCACAGTCATAGTCCTTCATCAATTCCAGCCAACATCTCTGCCTCATGTTTAGGTAATTCTCGGTGAAGAAATACTTCAAACTCTTATGATTGGTGTATATTTCACACTTCTCCCCATACAAATAATGTCGCCATACATTTAGTGCAAATACCACCACTGCTAGTTCCAAATCATGGGTAGGGTACCGCTGCACATATTCCTTCCGCTGCCACAACGCATAGGTAATAACCTTCTCATTCTACATCAATATGCATCCCAAGCCCAGTCTCGATGCATCACAGTGTACTACAAACTTCCCTCCCTCCTAAGGAAGACTCAACATGGGAGTAGTAACCAATCTTCGCTTATACTCCTGGAAGTTACCCTCACATTTGTCTGACCAGGTGAACTTCAGATTCTTCCATGTCAACTCAGTCAATGGTGTGGCAATCTTTGAAAACCCTCCCATGAACCATCTGTAATATCCCGCTAATCCAAGGAAAATCCTAACCTCCGAGGCGTTCCTTGGCCTCGGCCAATCCCTAACTGCTCTCACCTTGGCCGAATCCACCTTAATCCCCTCTCCACTAATAATGCAACCAAGGAATGTCACTTCTGGCAGGAAAAACTCAAACTTCTTAAATTTAGCATATAATAAATGCTCCCTCAACCTCTGAAATACCCGTCAGAGATGATGCTCATGCTCTGCCTCTGAACTGGAGTAAACTAGGATGTCGTCGATGAAGACAATCACAAATTGATCTAAGAAGTCCTTGAACACCGTGTTCATTTGATCCATAAAATTTTCTGGGGTATTGGTCAAGCCAAATGACATGACCAAAAAGTCATAATGCCCGTACTTCATCCAGAAGGCTGTCTTCAGAATATCCTCATCCTTGATCCTCAACTGGTGATAACTAGATCAAAGATCAATCTTCGAGAATACCATCTTACCCTGCAACTTATTGAACATGTCATCTATCCTCGGTAGGGGGTACTTGTTCTTGATAGTCAACTTTTTCAAATCCCTGTAGTCGATACACATTCTTAGAGTCCCATCCTTCTTCTTCACAAATGAAACTGGAGCACCCCATGGCGAGAAGCTAGGTCTAATAAATCCCAAGTCGAGTAGTTCCTGCATCTGTATCTTCAGCTTCTTTAGCTCTGCCGAAGCCATCATATATGGTGCCCTCGACACTGGCTCTGTACCCGACACTAACTCAATGACAAACTGAATTTCCTTGTGCGGCGGCAGTCTCGGTAACTCCTCAGAAAACACATCCAAAAACTCGCATACCAATCTAGTCTCTCCCGGCCCCACTAACGTAGCTCTAGTGGTATCCACTACACTAGAAAGAAACCTATAGAACCTCCTTGTAATAGGTCCCTAGACCTTCATTTCAATATCATAGGAATGCAAGGTCCGTGCATAGTACCCACAAAAACAAAGGGGTCCTCATCCTCTGGCTCAAAAGTCACCATCTTATTACTGCAATCTATAGTGGCCCCATGCCAATCCATCCCCAAAATCATGTCGAAATCATCCATACCCTACTCAACCAAATCCACTAATAGTTCTCTACTATCCACCATTACTGGTAGTGCTCTAATCCATCTCCTAGAAACTACCTGTTGACCCTTGATTTGGCCAACGACATGGAGTCAAATGTATGAAAAAAGATAAAACGACAATTAAGAGTTTAATCCAATGGAAAAGAAGAAAACACCAAGGATTTATAGTGGTTCGGCCCCAAAGGATGGTAATGACCTACATCCACTTAGTGTTATTATTAATATTGAATCTCAAAGCCGTGATCAAAGAACTAGGGTTCTTGAGTTTCACAAACCTTGGAAGAAATACAATGAAACGATGGATAATTGCACTATAGCTCTCTTTCTCTCTCTATCTTCGCGAAAAGATTCAGGGATAAAAAAAAAGTCCCTTCCTTGAGCATTTCATGCATATTTATAGGCTCAAGGAGGGTTACACGGGCCAACGAGCCATATCTTTCCTTAATAACTGCGTATCAAGGTAATAATGAGGAAATAACCAATGCAATTATTATAAGATTACAACTTTAGAAGTAAATAAAACAAACTATACGACCAGACTGGTCGTATCTAATAATTAAGCCTGAGGAAGTGATGTGCTTCTGGTTGATAGTCGAACAACACTTCCGCCACGTGTCAACCATGTGGGAGAAATCCTTGCCACTTCATCATCATCGTTTTTTGGGTAAACATTTGCCCCCCAAGTTTATTTATTGCGAGCAACAATAAGTAAACTTAGGAAACTGACCCTTCGAATACCCCACGAAATCTGTCAGAGCCGCCCATGCTTTCTTGAGAAAAGTGATCAATCATGTCCAATCAAGTCTTCTCAGTTTCCCAATAACTTGTCTGGTGGCTATTACACTTCCCCATGCTTTGAAAAAGGTAATTCATGATTACTTCTTCTACCTTGTCGCAGTCACTATAAGTAATACCCCAAATCCACATTTTTACTTTTTACTTTTCACTTGCCATCTCCTCTCCAAGAACTTCGAAGAACTTCTGTCTTCAGAGCCCAGAAATTCCCAGGAACTAACATCCGGACGCTCAAAAGCTTTCGTGTTCAGACACCGTTCTTCATCTAAGTAAGTTTCACGAACTTCTTAGACATTAGAGTTGCCATGCAAAACTGTTTCATACTTATTTTTATCTTTGAACCTTTGCATGCTCTTGGCTGAAACTATTATGGGGATTGTGTGTATATCAATGGATGCTTGATACGGTAGTGAAGTAACATTTTGCAGGAGTTAGGAGCCAGTTTGGTAGTCGAAATTGTAGACTTAATGCATAAACTTTGATTTTTAGGCTAGTTGAAAAACTGGGTTTTTCCCGCCCCTTCGGAGTCGAAAAAGCTTTTTTCCCGAAATTTTTTTTACTTCCGCTTTTCAATCTGTTTTTCAAACTGCTCGTATAAAACTTAGTGTTTTTGCTAGAATGCTGATGGCCGTATAAAAGCTTAACTTTTATACGCGAGCAACGTTATTCTAACTCTCAACACAGATTTTTAGGCTTTACATTCTCACCTCCTCATTTCTCTGTTCGCAGCTTTTCATGCAAGATCCGTGGGGAGGTGAAAGGCCTATCCACGATGACTTGCTTGCCCAATTACTTGAAGGCGAGGAGCAACCGTCGCTGTTGATACCAGAAATTCCTTTTTCTTGAACCCCACCCAATAGACCTCAGTCAAACCTTCCAGCCATGGGTAGAGTAAAATCCACTGCCCAGAAAAAGAAACCTTCCAACCCTTCAAATCAGCCTGTTCCTTAGGCTGGAATTCCCTCGACCAGTGGTCAGGAAAGAAATATCCCTGACCCTAACATTCAAACTCACGCTCAGCTTCGAAACACCGTTCAACTAGACGTTGAATGGTACGCCGCCCCTCCTAGTTGAGTTACGATTTGGATGATCACTAATTACATTAAAAAATATGGACTTCCTGGGGTGACCTTAGTCCAACCCACCAAAGAACAATGGGTGAACTTGCCTGGAGGCACTTTCAGCACCTGGTCGAGATATCACATCGAGGTAGGAGCGATCCTGCCTCTTCATCCTTTTCTCCAGGGGGTGGCCAATTACTTCGGGGTCGCCCCTTTTCAAATAACTCCCAATGGATATAGAATGCTTACTGCACTCTATATCCTCTATAGCCATAAGAAATGGCCCGTCCCCACGCCACAGGGTTTTTCCACTTCTGTCACTAGGAAACAGGTCGCACTTTCTTGACTGACACCACTTATATCTCGAACGTGGGGAAGTACCATCTGGATTACTTTATGACCACTGACGTGGTCGTGAACAACTTGGCCTTCACACAAGGAGGTAAAGTCTTTGTACCACTAGTCATTTATCTTTCTTCAATTTTTCGTTGCATTTCCCTTAGAAATTTAATGCGTTTCAGGCCCATGGTTGCGACCAGAGCCTACTCCGGACATGGAGATCCGATCAGCCCTCCTGGCCAGCATGACTGACATAGAGAAAAGTGTCAAATAGCTGGTCACAGACGCCAATATGAGATTGGTCGGCCATTTGGCCCCTCACTGGAGGAGAGGTTCCTGAGCAGCACCCAGACGTGTCATAACCTCCTCCGAGGAGGGCAACTGGAGTGACAATCAGGGAACCCTCTAGCACCCCGCGGGCTGCTACTCCCCCCGCCCCAACGGGAAAGGGAAAAAAGAAAGCCACCGAACCTCTTGAGCCCCTCGACGAATCTTCGAATGAGAACGGTACTGATCTCTCGCTCTTAGATAGTTTGTCAATTCCCTGTCACTTGTTTGACGGGGACGACAATTTTAATTACGCTCCCAATTTAGATTTAGACTTCTTCATGCCAGAGAGTGAGTGTAACACTAGTAGAGTATATAATGTAGTGACCAGTAATGATAGCTCGGGTATTTCACTTACAATTTTCTTTGTTTCTTTTCCTGACATAACATACTCAATCGTTTATACTATCTCACTGTTTGTGTATTTGATTTTCTTACAGACATGGACTCTGAGAATGTGTTTGACATATACAATGCCCCCGAGGCTCCTGAAGCTCCCTCAAGCAAGAAGAAAATGAGCAAGCGGCATCCCAGGGAAAGCAGTAAAGCGCTTCAGGCCAAGAAAACCCATAGTGTAGTCGCTCCGGCAGACGGACCTTTAACAAATGTGACACCACCTCCTTCTCCTCTCAAGCAGCAAACTCCCCCCGCTCCTGTTGGGTCGACACCTTCTCCACTGGCCCCAACTGACAAGACTCAGCAGGCTACTCCTGCTTTGATAGGGGGCGACATATCGAGTCGTGCCTTATGATCGGTCAAAGATAGGGTGGCCAAAATTTTGAAGTATGAATGTTGCCAAGAGGTATGGCTGTGATGGAGATGATGGACGTCGACCAGATCTTAACCCGCACATTAAATGAGTTTACCAGTGTCAGTTATCTTTTTCTATGGAGACAACCCTTTTATACTCTACAGTCAGTTTAACTTTCGCTCTGATCGCAGGCAATGCTGACCCTTACAGCCAGCCGGCTGCGCTCGGGTGTTATCACTGAGGAGTCTAGGGCTTCAGAGCAATGGCACATTGAAGAACTCAAAGTTGCCAAAGCGAAATATGCTGAACAGCTTGAGGCAGTGCTTCAGGAGAATAACAAATTGGTTGAGGAGTTAAGGGTGAAGCAGACTGCTCTAGATAAGGCTGTCGAGCAAAGAGAAAAGTTCAAGGAGTCTAACCGCGTCAACTGCCGCGAGGCTAAAAAGCTCCAGGAGGACTTGACCGCGAGTAGACAGGAGACCGCAACATTGGAGGGTCAGATCGAGAAGCTTGAAAAATTTAATGCCGACAATTTGGAAAGGTACAAGAATGCCACGGTTAAGTGTTTCTATGACTTCTGGAAACACAACCAAGAGGCTGATTTCAGCTATCTTCCCGAGCGCACAAGGCATGCTGAGGTAGCCCGCTTCGTTGCTCGATTGGCGGAAGAAGAGAGAGCAAGGGTACCTGCCTCGCCCAAAATCTCCTTGGCCAGTGGAGTGGACGGGGCGGACAATGAAGCTACAACTGTCGTCGACCAGGGCATCCCTCAAGATCCTCCAGCCTCGTAGTCTGCTATTTTTATTTCTCTTTAATCTTTTAAGTACACGGCCTACGGGTCGTGATGTAAAGACACTTTTATTTTCTAGTCGAATTTTTATTGCTGCACGGGTAGCTTTTACTTTTAATTGAACAATTACATCCGAGCAGCAACTGCTCGCGGTGTAAAAGGATCCATTTTGATATTATAATATATTTTCATCTTATTATAACTCTTGTTCGCATGATCGAACTTAGCATAGTACTTTGTTTTGATTTAACAAAATACAAAATTTTGAAAAATACTTTAAGTACACTAGCAGCATGCTTTCACTTATTTCACTCATGTGTTTACATACCTTTCGATATGCTTTGCTTACTAGATACCTTATCTGCCCTCCAAGTGATCGAGGAGCTTTAGGTCCTTGGTCACTTGCCTTGACCAACACCTGTTCGAACAATACTGCTCGGAGCAAAATAATTAAAATTGTAATACAACAAAACAACACACGTAATGAGCAAATACTTGTATAAAATACAATAATTGTCAAGAATGACTGGCTGCGCACAGTCCCTTATATTTCTCGTAATAAATGGACAAAACATGTATGTACTAGTGATAAAAAAAATCTTACACTTATAAGAGATTAGTCACATAAAATGACCAACCCTTTTTCATAACTTGTAAAAAGTAAAATTAATACAAGCCAATCTTTTAAGAAGGATTGTTCATTGATAGTACTTGCACAGGTGTTCTCCATTCCAATAGCGAGGAATGAGATCTCCAATTAGGCAAGCAAGTTTGTAAGTGCTTGGATGGATGACTTCTTCAATCTGGTAAGGCCCTTCCCAATTAGGTCCGAGTACTCCAGCAGCTTGGTCGCGGTTGTTTAGGAAAACTCTTCGAAGTACTACATCTCCGACATTGAATTTCCTTTCTCGCACTTTAGAATTGAAATACCGGGTGACTTTTTGCTGGTACACAGATACTCAGAGTTGGGCTTGTTCACGTTTCTCATCGATCGAGTCCAGGGATTACATCAATAATTGGCTGTTCGAACCTTGATTGTATGTTATTCTGCGATGCGAAGGCGGATCTAACTCAACAGACAACATAGCCTCATACCCATAAGCTAAAGAGAATGGAGTATGGCATGTTGTTGTTCGGTGGGAAGTTCTGTACGACCAAAGGACTTCAGGCAATTGCTTTGGCCTTGCCCCCTTAGCATCTTCTAGTCTTTTCTTCAGAGTATCCTTTAGCGTTTTGTTAACTGCTTTGACTTGTCTATTTTCTTGGGGATGAGCGACTAAAGAAAAGCTCTTGATAATACCATGCCATTCGCAAAAGTCCGTGAATAAATCACTATCAAATTGGGTGCCGTTATCCGAGATGATTTTTCTTGGCAATCCATAGTGACAAACGATGTTTTTGATCACGAAATCCAGCACCTTCTTGGTCGTTATGGTTGCGAGCGGCTCGGCTTTGGCCCATAGTAGTCAATGGAAACCACATCATACTTGACTCTGCCCTTTCCTGTGGGCCAAGATCCCATTAGATCTATGCCCTAAACTGCAAACGGCCACGTACTTTGCATCTGCTTAAGCTCATTAGGGGCTGCTCGTGGGATTTCGGAGAACCTCTGGCACTTGTTGCACCTCCGTACAAACTCCATCGAGTCTTCATTCATCGTGGCCTAGAAGTATCCTTACCTCAGGATCTTTTTTGACAAGCTTTGCCCCCCAGCGTGGTCTCCACAAAAGCCTTCGTGTACCTCTTTCATCAATTCTTTGGCTTTCTCTTTTGAAACACATCTGAGGAGTGGCATTGAGTATCCCCTCCGGTACAAGACTCCATCTACCAGGAGATACCTAGCAGCCTGTCGCTGAAGGGTCCTAGCTCTGTTTCTGTCCGTCAGCAACACGCCTTGCGTTAGATACTCTATATATGGTACCATCCATGTATCCGCCATCTGGATCACCATAGTGGTCTCCTCTGCTCGAATGCTTGGCATAGACAGCTGCTCAACCGGTACTATATTCAAAGTATCAGCATCCTTCACACTTGCTAACTTGGCCAAAGCATCAGTATTGGAATTCTGGTCGCGAGGTACTTGCTGGAGAGTGTATTTGTCCAACTGAGCCAATAGATCTTTTGTTTTTTTTAAATAGGCAACCATCTTTAAACCTCCCGCCTAGTATTCTCCCACTACTTGATTCACCACCCGCTGAGAATCACTGTAGATGTCGAGCACCTTTATATTCATGTCCCTAGCTAACCACAATCCAGCGAGTAATGCTTCATACACGGCTTCATTGTTAGAAGCAGTGAAGTCAAACCTGATTGCGCAGTGAAATCGATGCCCTTCCGGCATTATCAATATCACTCATGCTCCAGTGTGGCACTTGTTAGAAGAACCATCTGTAAATAATTTCCACGAGGGAGCTTGGTTTTGAGACTCAGGCTCATTAGGCTCTTTAGTCTGCTCCCTATCTGTAAGTTCAGTGAATTCTGCAATGAAGTCAGCCAGGGCTTGCCCTTTTATCGCTGCTCACGGCAAGTAAGATATATCGAACTGCCCAAGTTCGACTGCCCATTTTAACAATCTACCCGCAGCCTCTAGTTTTTGCAAGATTTGCCGTAGAGGCTGGTCGGTCAAAACCACGATTAGGTGAGCCTGAAAGTAAGGCCGCAGCTTCATGGAGGGCAAAATTAAGCAATAGGCTAACTTTTCAATAGGTGGGTACTGCAGTTCCGCTCCAATTGGCCTCTTGCTTACATAATAAATAGTCTTTTGCACGCCTTCTTCCTCCCTTACTAAAACGACACTAGCAGCATATTCTGTGATCGCCAGTTAGATGAACAAAGTTTCCTTATCAACCGATTTCGATAGGACCAATGGTTGCGCCATATGAGTTTTCAATGCTTGAAAAGCCTGCTCGAACTCCTCCGTCCATTCAAACTTTTTGTTGCCTCTAAGTAGATTAAAAAATGGAACGCACTTATTTGTTGACTTCGAAATGAATCTACTGAGAGCGGCAATTCTTCCGGTTAAACTTTGAACATCCTTAATCTTTGCTGGAAATTTCATATCGATTAGGGCTTTAATTTTCTCGGGATTGGATTCAATTCCTCTCGAGTTAACTATAAATCCCAAGAACTTCCTTATCCTACTCCGAAGGAGCATTGAAGGGGATTCAACTTCATTTGATATTTGTTCAAGACGTTAAAGCACTCCTGAAAATCCTTTATATGCCCTTTTACCTTCTTTGACTTGACCAGCATGTCATCGACGTAGACCTCCATGTTTGTGCCGATCAGTTCATTAAACATGTGGTTGACTAGTCACTGGTAAGTTGCACCAGCATTTTTCAAACCGAAAGGCATTACTTTGTAACTAAAGCCCTGTATCAGTCCGAAAGCTAGTGTGATCCTCATCAGGGGGATGCATACTAATCTGATTATATCTGGAGTATGCATCCATAAAAGAAAGAATCTCATGCCCTGCAGTGGCATCAACCAGCTGGTCGATTCTTGGGAGTGGGAAACAATCTTTGGGGCAGGCTTTATTAAGGTCTCTGAAATCCACGCACGTGCGCCACTTGCCATTTGGCTTGGGAACTAGCACGGGATTAGAGACCCACAATGGATAAAACACCACCCTGATGAATCCATTCTCCTTCAGCTTTTCGACTTCTTCTTTTAAGGCCTTTGATCTATCTTTGTCGAGCAGCCTTATTTTTTGTTGCACTGGTGGAAAACACTTGTCGATGGTCAGGACTTGGTTGATGACTGCAGGGTCTATTCTGACCATGTCTTTGTGCGACCAGGAAAATACTTCCTGGTTCCTCCTTAAAAACTCCATCAGTGCTTGTTTTATTGTTGTCTCTAAGTTTTTATCGACTTTCACAGCCTTGGTAAGATTTTCTTCATTGAGTTAGACCTCTTCAAGGTCCTCAATGGGTCCTATTTCTTCCTCAAAATCCCCAAAGTGAGTTGGACCCTCAGGTAACATTATCACCTGAGTGGGCCTGAGCATCAATTGCCACTTGCGACTCTTTTCCAGGAACATCTCTCGATACACCCTTCTTTGCCTTGGTGATCGAGGCGTTGTAGCACTCCCTTGCTTCCCGCTAATTTCCCAATACGCATCTTACCCGTGCGTCTGTCAGGAATTTCATGGCAAGGTGCCATATTGAAGTGACAGCTCGTAGGTTGACCAGAATTGGTCTCCTAATTACAGTATTGTATGCTGAAGGACAATCAACTACTATGAAAGTAGTGATTAATGTCCTATTAGCAGGTGCAGTACCTGCTGTAACTGGAAGCCTAATCGACCTTGTTGGGGTGAGCCCTTCACCGGAAAAACCATAAATGGTTTGGTTGCATGGCTCTAGGTCTTTGATGGACAACTTCATTCTTTCCAGCAAAGACTTGTACAGGATGTTGACCAAACTTCCACCCTCTTCACCATCATGTTGGAAATTTGTACGTCTACGACCAGCGGATCGGAGTGTGGGAATCACACATGATGGGCATCGTCTTCAGAGAAGGTTATCAATTCATCCTCTGTTCGAGCCTTTTTCGGTGCTCGATGTCCTGGTCGTGGCGTAGGGTTCGAGTGTATTGTTCCCTTGCCTTCCCACTGTCTCGTACAAGATGTGGGCCTCCACATATGGTGAGTAAAGTGCTTGCCATAGGAACTGGTTGTATAGGTGGCGAGTGTTGGCGTGCAGGTGCCTGCTCGTTGCCACCTTGAGCTTCTCACTGAGACCCTCATGCGGCTCCCATATATCTTCTTAAATGTCCCTGCCTAATCAGGAACTCAATCTTGTCTTTCAACTGGTTACATTCATTGGTGTCGTGCCCATAGTCGTTGTGAAAATGACAGAATTTTGTCGTATCTTTCTTGGAGATATCTTTCCTTATAGCTGCGGGTCATTTGTAAGGCACACTTGAGCTGGTCGCCTGGTAGACTTTAGCTTGGCTTTTGACAAGGGTCGTGTAGTTTGTGAATCTCAGCTTGTATCGATTGCCTTTGGGGCGTTTACTCTCAGAAGCTGAGGGTTCATTGTTCGCCCGTTTTCCACCGTTCTTACCACTGTCATTGCCATTGGGCTTTTCTAACCCGTTTGCGGCTTTGGAAGGTTCTTCCTTGGGCCCCTTGTCTTTTGTTGGCGATTTCCCTTTGTTGGCAATCGCGTCTTCGAGCTTGATATATCGATCAACCCGATCCAAAAACTCTTGGGTACTTCTTACCCCATTCTTTCTGAGGCCACTCCAGAAGGGTGAATGGCGCCCAACCACAGCAGTTAGAGCCATCATCTTACCTTCATCGCCCACTGTCTTGGCTCTAGCTGCTACTCGCATGAAGCATTGGACAAATTCCTTGAAGGGCTCTCCCTCCTTCTGGCGTATCTCAACTAGCTGGTTGGCCTCTGTGGGGTGTACACGAACCGCGTAGAATTGTCCGTAAAATTCCTTTACGAACATCTCCCAAGATACTATACTAGCAGGAGGGAACTAAAAGAACTACTCCTGGGCAGTGTCAGACAGTGTCACTGGAAAGATCTGGCAGCGGGCATCTTCTGACACTTTCTGTATATCCATTTGTATCTCAAACTTATTAATGTGAGATACTGGGTCTCTGTACCTGTCAAAGTTCGGCAATGTTGGCATCTTGAACTTACTGGGGGTTTTAGCCGTAGCAATCCTTTGTACAAAGGGACTTCCCCTCCTCCTATTGTACTCGATATGGGACGTTCGTCCCCCAACCAGTTGCTGTACCACTTGGTTCAGAGCATCATTCTGAGCCTGAACAACTTCTGGGACTGCTGGAGCCACCGGTGCTAGGGGAGCGTACTCGTCGTGCTTCTCACAACGGTCATGAAGTACGTCCCTTAAATCATCGTCATTACGTCTCTGCTCGCTAACTCCTAGTCGACTAAAGACGTTCTGCTGCCTGGGTTACCCCCTAGCGTTGTGGCTAGCTAGCCTATTTTCTCTAGGTGGGGGGCTTCTGCCTCCACCTCTTTCCTCATTTCTCTGACCAGCATTTCTTCTACCAGAATCAGCTTCATTATAGTCATGGCCATCTCTGAATTGTGGGTGACTATGGCGTGACCAGCTGTTCACGCTATTTCTTCCTCGGGCTGGTATTTCCCCAGCGTCAGGGGGAGGCATACGTTGGTTGTTGGGTCCCTGTGCATTGTTATGCCGGGGGGGCCCCTAATCGCAGGGCCTGACTCGGTGATCCTCCTGTTGGCAGAAGGACGCTATCCTCTGCTCCGTAGATTTGGCTCTTCATCCCCAGGGCATCTAGGGCTACGGGGCGGCTACCCTGCCATATTCCGCCTCAGGCATTAGGGATTGCCTCGACCAGCCAGAGATGGATGTTGTTGCTCAGGATCCCTAGGTGGGACATCATCCTAAGCCACAGGCGGCTACTCTGGCCTTTGAGGGCATGCCGGCTGGAGCGGAGGGCTTGGATTGGGACCTCTTTGAGGTGGCGCATTCGGTGGCTGGGAGGTTGGCACAGCCTGAATCCTAGCCAGTTGAATGGCTACTTCAAGGGAGGCCATGGGATCCCTGTGCCGACAATCCATTTCTTCCTGCCGCTCACTCAGCTCCTGGCACTGGCGTTATATTTCTCTTTGCTGCAGTGCCATTGTCTCCGCAACATTCTCCTGATTTGCCCTTAGATTAGCCAACTCATCCTGCAACACTCCTAGCATTGCCCTCAACTTTCAGAATCTAACTCCTCCTCATCAAACTCCAAATGTGGTTCATTCTCGGCCACATTTGGGGGAGGAGGTTGGGATGGTGCAGCGCCAGCAGCCTGTCCAGTCTTCTTGGATGTTTTTGCCATTAGATTTTCTCACAGTTTTTTTGTCAAACTCTCAATGAAAGCACCAGAATGTTGACCCTTGATTTGGCCAATGACACGGAGTCAAATGTACGACAAAAGATAAAATGACAATTAAGAGTTTAATCCAATGCAAAAGAAGAAAACACCAAGGATTTATAGTGGTTCGGCCCCAAAGGATGGTAATGACCTACGTCCACTTAGTGCTATTATTAATATTGAATCTCAAAGCTGTGATCAAAGAACTAGGGCTCTTGAGTTTCACAAACCTTGGAAGAAATACAATGAAACGATGGATAATTGCACTATAGCTCTCTTTCTCTCTCTATCTTCTCGAAAAGATTCAGGGATAAAAAAAAAAGTCCCTTCCTTGAGCTATTTCATGCATATTTATAGGCTCAAGGAGGGTTACATTGGCCAACGGGCCATATCTTTCCTTAATAACCGCGTATCAAGGTAATAATGAGGAAATATCCAATGCAATTATTATAAGATTACAACTTTAGAAGTAAATAAAACAAACTATACGACCAGACTGGTCGTATCTAATAATTAAGCCCGATGAAGTGATGTGCTTCTGGTCGATAGTCGAACAACACTTCTGCCACGTGTCAACGACGTGGGAGAAATCCCTGCCACATCATCAGCAGCCATTTTTTGGGTAAACACTACCATCTCCCCTATAGGTAGTATGGTCCCAACCCTTGTAGTATAATACTCATTAGGTCTACACAATCTATCTATTACTTTACTAGAAACTAATGAATGTGTAGAACCATAATAAATCAATACAATATATGGAGAGCCATTGCTATAAAGCTGACCTGTCACTACCGTGGGACTAGCTTTAGCCTCTGCCTGTGTCAAGGCAAACACTCAAGCTGGAGTGAAGCTATCCACCTTCCTTGGTTCCTCTTTCTTCAATGTCAGGCAATCCTTCTTGAGGTGTCCAACCACCCCGCACAAGTAACAGGCCTTTGCTCGGCATTCGCCCAGATGGCATCTACTACACTCTAGATAGCTTCTCCATGACTCATGGCCTCCCTGGGCACCCCACCCCCTCCTATCAGGAGTAGTAGTGGTTGAGTTGTTAGAGGTCTTCTTCTTCTTATCAATGGGGCCTCCACCCCTACCAGACCTTGTAAATGGAGGCACTACCATACAAACATCCCATCTCGCAGCATTCTCCCTCCAGATCTTGTTCTCTGCCTCCTCAATAGTGAGGGCCTTCTCAACCGCGTGGGTATAAGTTATCTCCCCAGGTACTGATGTGATCCTCACATCTCAGGCAATCATAGCATTAAGCCCTCGAACAATCCTATCCTGCCTAGTTGCAACTGTAGGCACTAGATAAGGTTCAAACTTCGATAGCCTATCAAATTTCAGGGCGTACTCGGTAACTGTCATGCTACCCTACACTAACCCAATGAACTCAGCCACCTTTTCCACCCTGACGGCAACGTTTTAATATTTCTGGTTGCACAAATCTTTGAACTCATTCCAACTTAGAGTAAAAACATCTCGATTCTGGGATGCCACCTCCCACCAAATGCTGACATCCTCTCTAAGCATATAGGTGGCATAGGCCACCCTGTCATTGCCTTCAAAGATTGGAGGATGCTATCTCCTAAACCTTTCATAAAGTGGCTCCCACTTGTTTCCAAACTCAGGTGACTGTATAGCTGCTGCTACAACAGGTGGCAAGTTAGGCGCAACACTCCCTGGCAGACCCTGCTGCCTCAGAAGGCAATTCTCTTCCTCGTGAATCTGAAGTCTAACTTGCATATCAGAAAGCAGCTGCTGCCAGTTCTTAGGGACTGGTAAAGGGTTCTGAACCTACTCATCATCTCTAGCCTCGACCCCGGTGACGGCTAGTCAAATTGATCGCGTAGGATGCATAACTATCCAAGTTTATTTGCAATCAATGACTCGGCTAGTCAGGCAATGATAACATGTTTATATTCATCCCATGGTCCAACATTAAAACTCAACTAACAATACAAAATCATAGTGCAAATAGGCATTTAAACAATTATTCACATACAATAGCATTGCTAATAAGCACGCCTTAACTTATTCACATAATAGTCAAGGGCCAGGCCCTATCAGTATATCTTATGCTCCCTATTAATCGTGTAGTTAAATCATTTATATTTCATTTAAACACTCAAAAACATAATAAAATATATGGTTACCGAACCCTAAGTCGAGCTTGTCTTTAGCGGCAAGTGTACATGCCCAACCAGTCTTCAGGAACCCTTAAACGTAGATGGGTCTGATACCAAGTTTTAACGCACTGGATAACCAAGATCATTACACTGTGTGTTTAGAATAGTGCAAGACTTGCTAATCAAGTCATTTGAACATAAATGTGTATCTAAAGTCAAGTGATAGGTTAGGGTTAAAAGATTTTGTTTGTAAAATGGTCAATTTTCATTAAAGTAGAGCTTTGATACATGGGATCCCAAAAATAAGATTTACATGACAGATTCAACCCTCAAAAGTTAATACAATAGTAGCCAGTCTAAATGGCAAAATACAAGTTTAAGCTCTAGTCCCTGTAATTCCCTCGGCCATGGTGGTTGAGCAGCTGCTGATGTACCCTCTGCCCCCAAAGCTTTCCAACTCATGGTTGGTCCAGCTTTCCCATGCATTTACTTGCACCACGTAGCACCCATGAGCCAAGGCTCAGCAAGAAAACCTTAATCAACAAGCATAGATAACATAAAAAGTGCATAGGAAACTTTATATCTACTAGTTCAATCAACAAAAAAGTACAAGCAATAAATTAGGCAACAGTAAACATATACTTCCAAACATATAAAACAATCTTTAATACAAATATTTAGGTGTCGGCACCCTTAGGCCGATCCCTTTGGTTATTTAGCTGATCTCGGATCGCTTAGGCAGAGATGCATTCACTACGCTTATCTTCTGCTCCGACTCCCTTAGGCTGTACTTTCACATTACACATATGTTAATTTATAGGGAATCTCAGTCCCATTCACAACTACATGGGTGGAGTTTTCTTACCTCGAGTCCAGAGCGGAGGATGTGAAGCCGTCCCGAGCACGATCCCCAATCCTGAGCCTTAACAGTAATCCTAGTCACAAACATCAATGGATAACTATCAAAAATATAATCCAATTACATGCTTAGGGAACAAATACTAGCCGTTGAGACCTCGAATTATACCAAACTGGTTAGTAGAATTTGTTTCGAGCGCTTAGGTTCAAATCCCTGAGCCTCCCCAAGTCTAAAAACCAACCTAGGCTATGGCTGCCTAGGCAGGCAGCAACCTGGCCCTATGGGTCACGGCGAACCTCAAGCCAGAGGCACCAACCTCTTGCTCTAGGGTGGAGGTGGGCCGTGACTTGCCCTCTAGGGCTGCGGTGCGCCCACAAGTCAGCAAGCTCTCCCATGGCCTTCTGGGGCACGCGGGTCGCGATGCCCATGAAATAGGTCTCAGTGCACCCCCGTGAACCCAGAAATCCTTGGGTTTCTCTACGTTTTTCTCCATGTCACAACCTTAGACTTCAACCTAAATATAAATTCAAGCGAAACCAGGTCCATAATTCAAAATATCACCTTAGAAACAACACCTAAAGCGTTGAATACTATTCAATCTTCCCTAAATGTCCAAATTCAGAGTCCCCTTAAGTACCCCTCAACATGATCATACTCAACCAGAAATCCAACAATTTAAAACCTGAAACCTTACCTCAATGATAGCTAAATCCTTAACTGTTTCTTGCCTACTCCTAGCTTCAGTTCTTCAATCCATGTGCTTTAATACCTAGACTTCCCAACTTAAAACCAAGCTTCTCCCTTCAAGAACTCCTTGAACCACAAAACACAAGAGAGGGAGAGAGAGAAAACTTGCAAGAGATAGAGAGAGAGAGAGAGAGAGAGAGAGATTTTAAGAAATTCTGATATGTTCTAGCCTAAGTCTAATATTTTCTAACTCTATCCCATAATTGAAATGACCAAAATGCCCCTTATGCTAACCCAACCTCCTAGTTGCCCTTAAGGGTAAAACAGTCACTAACCCCCATTCTCGCTAATTCCTCGAGTCATCCTACAAATTCCCAATTAATCCCGTCATGCCCAACTAACTACCAAGTAGTTTTTCTCTTTCATATTCCTCCTTGAAACTAGTGCTCAATTTTATTTCCTTTCGTGACTTTAGGTCTGTGGGAAAAACCTCTTCCTACATCGCACATGGTAAGATGAGCAATAACCTTGAATAGACTTTCTTTCAACTAGAAAAACTACAGACTGCTCATGACGAAAGACAATTTGAGAGAGGTCGGTCTGCTCGACGCCCACCAGAACCATGAGGGAGGTACCACTGAGGGTGCGACTGATAAAAGAACTGCTGACCAGGCAGTTGGAGAGGAGGTGGGGTGATCCGACCGACCCCTGTCCCTCAATGGAGGAGGAAAATAGGGATTAACATTAGGGAGCAAAAGGAAGCTCCTCACCCAAGAGCTCTATCACCTTATGCAGATAAAGGGAAGGGCAAATAGGTGCTGGATGAAGAGGATGATCCTCTTGATATTTTTTCCTCTTCCAATTTCAACAAGGAATTTCTATGTAATATAGGTTTTTGGCGAATTGTTTAATTTTGTTAAATGTTGAGATAAGCTCTATGTTGTTGCTCGTTGTGTTTCTTAAACTTTTTCTATAATGTTCATTCATCATTTTTTTTGCAGCAATGTCTGAGTCAAACATTTTTGACCTCTATGCTTCACCCTTAGCCTCGACTAAAAGAGGAACAAAAATAAAAGTGACCCATGAAGTCGGCTCGAGCAAAGAGCTTGTCGCCAAGCAATTAAGGAGCGATCCACCTACTCCTGCCTCTCTTGTGGTACCTTCTTCATCATCTCTTGTTTAAAATCCCTTTGTTGATTGAGAGTCTCCTGCCATCCAACCTAATCCTTCTCCTGTTGTCCAACCATCCATGGGCCCAAGTGCTGCTCAGACCGAGCAGGCAAAAGGGAAATTGAAGGTCGTTGTGGAGGACCTCTCCTCCTGGGCCCAAATACTTGCTCAACACTGCCTGAGTATTGAATCCTTTATAGACCACAAGCATTCATCTGTGGACTCGCGACTGGGTCACGCCATGTCTGAGCTCCTTTTAGTAAGTATCCATTTAAATTCTCTAATGTTTTGTTAAGTTTCTTGCTCAAATCTAATTTCTAACGTTCTCTCATGGTATGATAACTCGCCCATACCCAAACTAAAGCCCTCAAGGTTGCGGAGTCATTGAAGAAATCATGGGCGACCGTGAAGTGTTGGGTTTTATGCCCTTATAAAACCATATTGCACATGTAACACGATTTTATATTGTCAATAAAAGAAGTATAAATTATTTATTTTGATAATCGTGTTGCTTGCTTGTTTTATTACATGATTATTGGAATAATACATACATTTATAAAATTCTGAACATATAAATAATTACAATTATAGTGACTAGGTCATAGTGGATTATAATTGTAACTATATGTTCAAAAGAACGAGTCCAAAGATTATGTCAGTGCATTGAATTTTTACTGATTTGGTAATCTACAATATGATCTACTTACACATTCGAGGTGTGATGTCTTATCCAAGACATTGACCAAGTAGTTAAGAACGAATATATTTTGTTACATTGGACTGGACAAATATTGATTATTGATAAGATAAGTAAGTATCGTTATTATCTAATCTAATCATATCACAACGTTGACCATGGGTATATTCAATCTTAATTCTGAGTGATTAATATTTTGCTAATTGTATTATTCAAGTTTTTTGATTTGTTTGTTACCAGCATACCCTACGGACTAGCTCATACTTACATATTCGAGATTTGGTAGTATAATTGAGTGGGAGAATTTATCATAGACATGTAATCTATAGCTTCTGTTTAAGAAGTGAAATGATAATGTTCTTATAGCTTGGTTCAAGTGTTAAATGATACACTACTCATTTCTGTAATTAAGTTTACGAAAATATCATTTACAAGGAATTTAGTGGTAGTTAAGGATAAAATACCAATGATGGGTAAAATGGTAATTTTCACCCATTTTATTAGTAGATCATTTATAGAGGATTGAATGACGGTTATGGTTATAACAATGGATGACATATTTACATTTGGTGTAAAGCGATCTATGAATTCAAGAATGTAATTCTTACTCTATAGTGGAGACACGATGAATTAATAAGGTAGTGAGTTTATTTGTTATAAATAAACTCACAGTAACTTACTGGAGCTTGAGTTCATGGATCCATGGTCCCCATGTCATCTCTTATCAAAATGAACCTAGTAGTCTTGAATAATTAATTTAATTATTAATTATAAAAATATAATATTGACTAGTTCAATGGAAATAAATAATGGTAAATTATTTATTGATATTTTGTGAGAAAAGAAATAGAAGACATTATTGCAAAGTCTCAAAAAGAGAGTATTATAGACGATTGGGACAATTTTGTTAATATTGATAGAATGGTATTAATATTAATTAAATAAAGGCCAAAATTATAATTGGTTAATTTTGACAAGTATTTAATTAATTAAAACTATTAAATAATGAAAATAAAATGGGTAACTAAAACCTATTTTATGTCCTAGCTAATTGCCTATATATACTAGTGTTATAGAATGCATTAAAAAAAAAAGATGATTTTGACAAGGTAAAAATTCACTCCTAATATTCTATACCTAGTCGCCCACACTCTCTTAGTTTTCTCTCTAGGAATTATCTTCTCATGTGTTGAGACTTGCCCACACTAGGTTGTTTTAGAGAAAGACTTGGAAGACTGTGGTCTTGTTTCAAAGCGGTTTGGATTCCTTGAAATACCTAGCATTCAACAAGGACAAAATGTTAGGGAATCCAAAGGGTGTAGTCATTGTTCCACTACACATCTCATAAGTACTCTAATGGTTCTATTATTGTATTTACATGTCTTTGTATGAATATCACTTCTATGTATCTATTTATGTTTTCTATTGTATGTTATTTGTGCAATAGGGAGCATGCATATAGACTTATATAAATGAGATCCTACATGAAGGGCTTTAAGGATTCAAACACTATCAACTACAACCTTTGTAAGGAACTTCAGGATGATTAGAACGAAAAAATCATCAAGGTTAAAAACAAGGACAAGGTGATTAAGGCGCTCGAGGAGGGGGGGGGGGGGTTTAAGGAAAAACACCAGATCGAGGAGCTTGAGCAGATGAGGATAGACCTTGAGGAGAGCGTAAAGCAATTGGAAGCAGAGCAACAGAAGTTGGTGGATGAGAAAAAGGCACTCGAGGAGGAGCTAACCAAAGAGAAGGATTCACATTCTTCAGACCTAACAAGGTTCAGGAGTGCGACCTTCAATTGTTTTTTCATGTTTTGAAAAATAAATAAGGGATCCAACTTCAACTATCTGCCCGTCAACCTTCGGAATAAAGAGATTGCTAAATGTTTAGCGCGCGAGAAGGAAGAGTTAGATGTTTCTTCCTCAGAAGTCTCCCTAAATCCTGATGGTGACCAGAGGCCTGAGCAGGACGATGCTGAGGTGGTGAAGCCTTGAGGGGGAGTTTTCTTGGAAGTATATAATATATCTTTTTTTCATTTGTTGGTCACCAGAATCGTCAGGTTTGTGGTGAAAAAACATTGGTGCTGACCGAACAACCTTTAATCTCAGTTATTTTTGTAATAATTTTCTTGCCTTATATACAATATACTGCTTGTTAATTTTAACTTGATATAAAAATTTAAATGTTATATATATTTTCATGTTCTTAATGAACATAGCACAACACTTTATAAATTTTGAAAAATTTTCTAAGTGCTACTCAGTTGTGCTTTTTTCCTTATTTGCTTATGTGCGACTATGTATACCCTATATGCCCCCCAAGTGATTAGGGAGGTAAGTCCTTGGTCACTTTCCAAGTAACCAGTCCTAGCTGTGCTAACACAGTTGCTCGAATTAATTTCTTAAAGTAGTATACTGATATGTTGTTAAAATATCTCACATGTTAAGCAATACTTGTTACAATAACAAAAGTTGGCAAAATTTAGTGTGTCTAGCACACTCCCTTGTAAATATCTCGTAATAAAACGGACAAAACCTGTCTATTGAATAAAAAGTTCTATGAGCAATGAATTTTTTTAATGAAAACATTAAGAATTGAATTAATTAGAGGTTATTGGTCATATTAAGGGAAAAACATGCATGATAACTACATAACAAAAATAAAATTATTTTCTAAGTAATAATTGGTGGTAAAAAATGGGCAATTCATACCTTACAACCAAAATTAAGGATATAATAAAAAATTAGGGAATAATCGTGCCTTTACAAGTAAAATGAATCTAGAACAATGCTGGTCAGAATAAGTGGGCAAAGTGTGCCTCTCGACTAGTGTTTATTGATAATATTTCTGCAAGTGTTAACCATTCTAGTATCTTACTACTAGTTCACCATTCAATCGAGCAAGTTTATACGTTCCTCGCTATAAAATTTCTACAAATTGGTATGGTCTTTCACAATTGGGTCCTAAAACTCATACTGCATTGTCTTTAGTGTTTTGGAAAACTTGTCACAATACTAGATCTCCTAGGGAAAATTTTCTATCTGTGACACGAGAGTCAAAGTACCAGGCCACTTTCTGTTGGTAAGCAGCCACTCGTAATTGTGATTTCTCCCTTTGTTCATCGATCAGGTCAAGGGTTTTAGCTAGCAATTGCTGGTTTTTTTCTTGGCCGTACATACTCCTTGGATGTGATGGGGGAGTTAACTTAACATGTATCATTGCTTCATATCCATAAGCTAAAGAGAATGGAGTATGGCCAGTTGAGGTACGAGCAATAGTGCGATATGGCCATAGCACTTATGGTAGAATGTTTGACCAATTGCCTTTAGCATGCTCTAGTCATTGTTTCATCACATCCTTCAAAGTTGTGTTGACAACCTCTACTTTTCCATATTCTTAAGGATGTGCCACTGCTGAAAATATTTTAGTGATACCATGCCAAACACAAAAGTCTGTGAACATATTGCTGTCAAAATGGGTGTCGTTATCTGAAACTATTTTCTTTGGTAGCCCATACCTACAGATGATATTTTTTACTACAAAATTGAGCACCTTCTTTGAAGTAATGGTTGCCAGTGGTTCTACTTCAATCCATTAAGTAAAATAATCCGCTGGGACTACTGCAAAATTTTACTCCACCCTTTCTTGTTGGTAGTTGCTTGATTAGATCAATCCCCCCACACAGCAAAGGGACATGGAATTTGCATATGTTTAAGTTCTTTGGGAGCTACTCGAGGTATTTTGGAGAATCTTTGGCACTTGTCACATTTTCACACATACTTCGTAGAATCTTCATTCATTGTTGGCAAAATATACTCTTTTTGCAATATCTTCTTAGCTAGACTTTGCCCCTTGCGTAATTTCCATAGAATCCCTCATGTCCTTCGATCATTAGCCGATCTGCTTTTTCTTTAGTAATGCATTGAAGTAGAGGCATCGAGTATCCTTTTTTGTACATTACTCCATCAGTGATTATGTATCTAGCAGCTTGCCTTTAAATTTTTCGAGCATCATTTTTGTCTTGATGTAACATTCCTTGCTCCAAGTATGTTGCAATAGGACATCCAGGATGGGGTGTTATCGATCAGTAGCATTTTTTTCAATTTTTTTATATTAGGTTAAGCAAGGTGCTCAACCGGTAATACGTTTAGAGTATCGACATCCTTAGAACATTCCAATTTCGCTAAGGCATTAGTGTTAAAATATTTGTCATGGGGCACTTGTTGTATGGTAAAAAATTTAAATTGTACACAAAGAACTTTAGCTTTACTAAGGTAGGAGGCCATTTTTATTTCTTGAGCCTGATATTCACCCAATACTTTATTTACAACCAGTTGTGAATCACTGTATATGTCTACTATTGGAGCTCTAACATCCTTTGCAAGTCGTAATCCTGCCAGGAGAGGTTTGTATTCTACCTCATTGTTTGAAGCATTGAAACCAAATCTTAGTGTGCCATGAATGCGAAGCCCTTCGGGCGTAATAAGAATAAGTCTAGCTCTAGAGTTGTGTTCGTTTGACGACCCATCAACAAACAACTTTGTTGACGCGGTTCTTCGCCAACAGGTAATTAAGAAACTAAGAGAGTGGGATTAGTGCTAAGTAATGAACCGAAACAGATGAATGATCTTAAAATGAACTGATGATACCAATACTTTTTTAGGTGGTTCAAAGGTTAAAATCCTTCTACTCCACCAGCCAATATTATTGCTATATTTCTGGTATTCTTTACAAGGTATTTCTTTACACAATAGAATCCAACCCTTTGCAACTCCCAGGGTCTCCATATTTATAGGAGAGGACACTTGGGGGTTGGCAAGGGGGGTCATCCCGTGACCTCTTATCCATCATGTCACTTCTGTGACATTCATGATTAATTCCTAAAACCTAACAAATGAAGTGTGGTCTAATCAGTAGGTAAGGGGGATAATGGGCCGCACGGCCCAACCAAGTCGTGGGCGCCTGAACACACACGTTTATGCTGTGTGTCTGAGAATTCAGGGATATATCAGACACGTGATGTCTGATATATGCACGTTTACATTGCGTGGTTGACTTTATAAAGGGTCACGGCTTCCAACTCAAGTTCGGCCTTGAGCTGGATGCCTTCTTAACCCGCGATCTTCATACCTCTGACTCGGCTCCTAAGTAATCTTAATAAACCTTTGGTTACCTCAAGCTAAACAGGTAGGACCTAACAACAGCAGCTCCGGGCATGTGGCCTCCACGTGGTTGATATAATTACACCATGTTTCAGCTCGCTAATAGCCCATGGAAAATTAGGGCGTACATTTGCCCCCCAAGCCTCTGCTCGTGGCATTTGACGTCATCTGGGGCCAGAGTGGGGGCTTTTAGGCTTCCTTATGGACTCTTCACATTCTTCCCATTACGCAATCGTCGACTACGTGGAGCATCATGGTTGGTGACAGTACGACTTCCGAGAACCGCATTAAATGGCCTAGCCTATACTCGGCTGTCGTTTCACCTCTCGAGTAGAGAGCCTCGTATCGCACATCAGGGCAATCCAACGACCCTCCTCACTTGGCCTTTTACGTATATAAAAGGGGTGGCCACCTTACGCATGGGCCACCCGTTTATTTGAAAATTTTCTAAATTTCCCATCTTCTTCTTCCTTCTCATCCTCAAAAAGCCCTCTTTTTCTTCCGGTTACTGTTCCCAGCGTTCCAGAAGTTCAGGCGCGAGAGCTCCATTGAGGCTTTGGCACCAGCTATTCCGATGAGGCTCCAACCCAGACGACCCCTTCATCCTCCCCACAGTAAAACACTCTGTAAGTGTTCTGCTTATGCATGCTTCAAATTTCCTCTTCACTATAGCTTAGGTAAATCATTCCTGTAGCCGCATGCAACATTCTGTTAGTTTTTTGTGGGTATGATAGGCGTAGGTTTCTATTTTAGGGCATCGATCGTAGAAAAAACCATTTAGGAGCATGGCTCATATGGTACACTTTCTGCGGAAATTTTCTGGGTAGGATTTTTGGTATGTCTGTTTGAAATATCCAGCCTTTTGGGTGCAAAACTGGGTAGCTTAGGGGACACGCTTCACAAGCAGCTTTTGCACTGTTTGCCTACTGAAACTTTCCTTCCAAGGAAAACTTTTATCCTGACCCTCCTGACACACGAATTTCGAGTAATCGGGGATCCGTTGGGAGCACAGGTACGTGTTCATAGAACCGCGTGGTCTCACTCTCCACGGGCTGAGATTACCTCAGCCTGTGCAAAGGAAACACTTCGCTTCAGATTCTTTCTTATGCCTAGGTCGCCTTTTCTAAAATTTTCTTCTTTTGTTCGTTAGGTAACCCGATGGGACCCAAGAAGAACGCCCCTAAGAAGACCACTGGCAGCTCGTCTTCTCAACAATCCAAAGGAAAGGAGGTGGTGACGGACTCTCCAATCCCCGTTTTCGGGCCGGCCGTGGAGCGGGAGCTCGAGGTGGCACCCGACACTTTCTTCGAGGCCGAGAGGATCATCTCGAAGATCACCGATCAGGGGAAAGTGAATAAAATATTCCTTTCCCACAATATCGAGATTGGGAGGGGCGCCCTGGTTGCCCGACCTCCCCTAGAAGGTGAACGGAGCTGCGCGCCGCTCAATGAAGAATACGCAGCCTGGAGTGATGAGCACTTCAAGGCTGGGGCCTTCCTCCTGCTCGACCAATATTTTGCTGACTTCCTCAATTACGTGAAGTTGGCCCCTTTCCAGCTCCCCCTAACTCCTACCGTTTGTTAGCGGGGTTGAAATATTTATTCCTGAAGCAGGAATGGGAGGTCCCCACCCCAACGGACATCTTATATTTTTTCTCCCTCAAGGCCAGCCCGGAGCAGTGAGGGAGAGGCGATGGGTTCTACTACTTGACCCATTTTCCAAACACGGGTGCGGTCATCGAGTTGCCCAGTCACTCCAATGACTTCAAAGACCAGTTCTTTATGTCCAAGGGGTTTCGCAACTGCGAACTTTATTACTTCAACCGTCCTCGTAAGTATCTTTTACTCTTAGCTCATGAGTTGACTATTGAATAGCTCCCCTCATTTGTTCCTGACTTAGAAACAATCATGCAGCCATTTTCGCGAGGACAACCAAGTCTGTGACCCTCGGGGGTCAATACAAGACCTTGGCGGGGCTGCCCCCCAGCGAAAAGGACTATCGCCAGCTCGTGTCAGACGAGACGATGCTGGCATGCAAGCTGATCTCTCTCGGCCATACTTTGGCCTTGAGGAGACCTCGGGGCCTCCCTCCAGCTCGCGAGATAGCACCCATCCCCGAGGAGGAGGCCACGGGGGAAGGAGAGGATGAGGAGGACGAGGTGCCCCTTGTGAGGCGGAAACGGGAGCTGGAGATCGCCCAAGAAACAGACGAGGAGAGGGTCCGGTTCGGAGCAGCCGCCGGTCCCTCTGGGCAAGGTAATCTTTATATGTTTAGGGACTTAGATAGGGCCACCACAGACCCTCGGTTAGTTAGGTTCAATCCCAACCAGCCCCGTTCAACGTCATCGAAGTGACCTAGACTGCGATATGACCGTACTCCATTGCGTCGACCAGCTCGTGCTGGATTACGAAAGTAGCCACCTTAGGGGCACTGTAGTCATAGATAACACCATAGTATTCAGGTCATTCTTTTTCGAGGAGTATGGGACCAATATTCGGTCGTGGCCCTCCCTTCAGGAGGGTATAGTAGCTCCGGGCCTTAGGCAATATGTAGAAGAGTCTAGTCCCGAGCCAGATTCAGACCCGGAACCTCTTCCTGCCCGCGAAGTCATTATCCTATATTCACCCGCTGCAGCTCCGGGGATGATGGTCGTAACCAATGATTCCTCCTCTAGCTCGGAGGGTAGGATCCATTTCAATATACTTGAGATCTGTTTTCCCTTTAACTTTTGTTGTCTTGCACAAATATTTCTACCTGTATATTAATACTTTGCCTTTGCTTTCTTAGAGGAAATGTCTCAGCCAGGAGGCAATGACCTGCGAGCCATGTTCCCTAGAGGGAACCCTTCCGGGGCCTCTGGGCCCTCGGTGAAAAAGCTCCGGTTGCCAAAAGAATACCATCGGGAGTACTTCTAAGTCTCCTTCAAAGGGGAAAAATCAGGCTCCGGCAGCTCCGGAGAAACTGCCTACGCCTCCTCCTGTTATGAAGATGCCCCTTCCTCCCCCGCAAATTCTCGACCCAGCTTGGGATAAGGAGGTGCCCCCCGGGACCTTGGCAGCCACAACCCCCGAGGTGCGCGTCTCGGTGAATCCCCGGGCTCTGGAGAAGATCCCCAACGTCTTTCGGGGAACGGTCTACGAGACGATGAGCTACACTGTGGACCATTACTACAATGCCACCAAGACGGACCTGATGGCGATCGAGAAAAGGAGCCCGAAGAATGTGATGGAGTCTTCACTGGGGATGGCTCTCACGGTAAGTTGACCTCGCCTTTGGTATTCCTTGCTCGCTATGCATCATATGTTTATTATTTTTTATCTAAGGCAGTTGCCTTATCATCTTTTTGGCTTTTTGTAGGGTGCCCTGGCTCTCCACCAAAGCATATCCCGATCTCAGGCCAGGCTCAATGACATAAGGGGGGAACACCAGACTGTCTTGGCCACCCTTGAGACTGCCAAGAAACAGGCGCAGGAGGCTAACGGTGCCTTGGCAACCGTGTAGGCTGAGTTGGACGCGTCTCGGCCTAAGCTGCAGGAGTTCGAGGCTACCAAGGTTGCACTAGCTACTGCGAGGACTGATCTCAAGGAGGCTAGGGCTACTCGGGCTGCACTGAACGCTGCTAAAGCCGATCTGAGGAGGCCAAAGCCGCCCTGGCGACGGAGAGGGCAGCCTCCATCTCCTCCATGGAGGCTATGTTGTACCATTGCTGGGTCTATAACCCAGATGGTGACTTCTCCTTCATGGGGGAGGATGCGTGGGAGAGCTTCTTGGAGAAATTCAAAGCTCGCCTTCAGCACGAGGCGCCCTCCGAGACCGGGGAGAACTCCGCAGCCGCCGAGCAGGAGGACGAGGTGGTGACCTCATCAGAGCAGCCTGGCGGGGCCTAGGACTTATTTTCCTTTTACCCTTTGTATACATTTTTTTTGTAACTTTGTATGAGGTTTCCTAACCTCGAGACAATTGGTTTTACCAACTTTTTGCTTTTAACTGATTTGCATCATTTTACCTTTATGCGTTTTGGCAATAGTCTTAGTTTTTGTTGGTGCTGCAGTTGATATTTTATGATTTTCTAGGAAATAACATAATCAATTTTGAGCCAACTTCTAAGATAAGTCATGGTTGCATCCCGGACATTGCTTTAAAAACTTAGTTCGCGTTAATTTTTTATTAACATCTCCTGCTTTCTAAGAAAAACAACGATCAATCAATTTGAATCAACTTCTAAGTTATAGGACCTGGTTATATCCAGGACATTAATTTGAAAACGTAGTTCTTGTTAATTCTTGATTAATATCTTGTGCTTTTTAAGAAAAACACCGATCAACCAATTTGAATCAGCTTCTAAGTTTTAGGACCTAGTTATATCCAGGACGTTAATTTGAAAACTTAGTTCGTGTTAATTCTTGATTAATATCTTGTGCTTTTTAAGAAAAACACTGATCAACCAATTTGAATCAACTTCTAAGCCTTTAAGGTGATCTGGTTATATCCAGGATAGGACTTAGTTCGCAGTAATCCTTTATCAATATCTCGTCTTTTTTAAAAAAAAAACATCGATCAATCAATTTGAATAAACTTCTAAGCCTTTAAGGTGACCTGGTTATATCCAGGCACCATATGCCCCCCAAGTAATTAGGAAAGGGTCTTTTGTGGTTACTTGAGATTACATTCGCAAATATACACAATAATGAAAAAAGATTTAATTCTCATTTCTTGATAAACAAAAAATGGCCTTTCTAAATAAGCCTTATAAGGGTGTTACTGATAATATTTCTTCAAATGGATGGCATTCCAAGTTCGTGGGACCGCTTCCCCATTAAGCCGAGCTAACTTGTAGGTTCCTTCCTTTATGACCTTGGTTATTTGATATGGCCCTTCCCAGTTTGGTCCCAATACTCTATCTTTGGGATCCTTACCGGCTAAGAAGACTCTTCTGAGGACCAGGTCACCAATGCTAAAGGCGTGTTTTTTGACCTTTGAGTTGAAGTAACGAGTGATTTTTGTTGGTAATGCGCGAGCTGGAGCTGCGAATCTTCTCGTCTTTCATCAATCAGGTCGAGGGACTCGCAAAGTAGTTCGTGGTTGCGGTCCTGGTCATACGCCTGGACTCTATGCGAAGATACCTTTATCTCAATAGGAAGGACTGCCTCACTCCCAAAAGCCAGGGAGAAAGGAGTATGACCCGTAGGAGTCTGATGCGAGGTCCGGTATGCCCATAGTACCTGGGGGAGCTGTTCTGGCCAGACCCCCTTGGCTTCGTCCAGCCTCTTCTTAAGGCTCGCCTTTAGCATCTTCTTGACGGCTTCGACCTGCCCATTAGCCTGGGGGTAGGCCACGGAGGAGAAACTTTTTTCAATGCCGTACCTTTCATAGAATTCAGTGAAGAGGTCGCTGTCGAACTGAGTCCCATTGTCGGATACGATTTTCTTTGGCAGCCCAAACCGGTAGATAATGCTTTTGACCATGAAGTCGAGGACTTTCTTGGAAGTGATTGTTGCTAAATGTTCTGCCTCAGCCCACTTTGTGAAGTAGTCGATAGCCACCACAGCGTAGCAGACCCCACCCTTTCCAGTAGGGAGGGCGCCAACCAGGTCGATTCCCCAGACCGCGAATGGCCACAGGGACGAGATCATCTTTAGCTCGACTGGGGGAGCTCGGGCAACAATGGCGAATCGCTGGCACTTGTCACATTTCTTGACGTACGAAACTGAGTCCTTCGACAGAGTGGGCCAGGAATACCCCTGCCTTAAGACTTTCACGGCCATGCTTTGCCCCTCAATGTGGTCCCCGCAAAAACCCTCGTGCACTTCCTGCAAGATGGTCTTTGCTTCGCCTGGCAGAACACATCGTAGGAGGGGTAGGGAGTGCCCACGCCGGTATAGCACCCCGTCTACCATCGTATACCTTGGAGCATGGTACAGTATCCACCGTGCGTCATTACACCCCTCAGGTAACTTTCCTTCAGTGAGATACTCGAGGATGGGGGTCATCCAGGTTGGTCTGGCGTTGATCATCTCGACCTCCGCCCCGACCTCTTCTATACTTGGTTTCTCCAAGAACTCTGCCGGTACTAACCCCAAAGTCTCCGTCTCCTCGGAGGTAGTGAGCTTGGCGAGGGCGTCTGCATTAGCGTTCTGCTCTCGAGGTATCTGCTCGATTGAGCCCCGTTCAAATGCGGATAGCTCGACTTTCACCTTGGCCAGGGAAGCAGCCATGTTGGTCCCCCGTGCTTGATATTCACCTAGCACCTGGTTGACCACGAGCTGGGAATCGCTGATGCATTGAATGGAGCTAGCCTTCAGCTCCTGGGCTACCCTTAGCCTGGCCAGCAAAGCTTCGTATTCGGCCTCGTTTTTGGATGCCTTGAATCTGAATCTCAACGCCGAGTGGAATCTATGCCCTTCTGGGGATATCAAAATGATTCCAGCCTCGGAGCCGTTCTCATTAGATGAGCTGTCCACGAAGATCTTCCATGGCGCCTGGGCTGAGGTGCCTTGGGGTGAATCTTCCACAGAATCTTCTCTGAATCCTGTGCATCCTCCCACAAAATCGGCCAGGGCTTGGCTTTTTATTACAGTTCGTGGGGTGTACAAAATCTCGAACTGACTGAGCTCAATAGCCCACTTCAACAGGCGTCCCAATGCTTCAGGTTTTTGCAAAACCTGCCTTAAAGGTTGATCGGTTATGACGTGTATTGAGTGGGATTGGAAATACGGCCTGATCTTTCAGGAGGCCGTGATAAGACAGAATGCTATTTTTTCCATCAACGGGTATCGGGACTCGACCCCGAGAAGTCTCTTGTTGATGTAATAGATTGGCTTTTGAACCCAGTCTTCTTCTTGGACAAATACGACACTATCTGCATCTCCTGTGACAGCTAGGTAAAGGAAAAGAGGCTCCCCTGCTGTTGGTTTGGACAATACGGGCGGCTCGGCCAGATGTGCTTTCAGGTCGAGGAAGGCACTTTCGCACTCCTTTGTCCACTCGAACTTCTTATTTCCCCGGAGCAGGTTGTAGAATGGCAGGCACTTGTCGGTGGATTTAGAAATAAACCGATTAAGGGCTGCCACCCTTCCTGTCAGACCTTGGATGTCCTTTCGCGACCTAGGTGAGGGAAGCTCGAGCAACGACTTGATCTGATCGGGGTTTGCCTCGATTACTCTAGTGTTGACGATGAAACCCAGGAATTTTCCAGACGCGACCCCAAAAGTGCACTTCTGTGGGTTAAGCCTCATGTCGTACTCCCTTAGTATCTTGAAGCATTCCTCCAGGTCGGAAACATGGTTATTGCCAGTTTTCGACTCGACCAGCATGTCGTCCACGTATACTTCCATGTTCTTCCCGATCTGGTTGGCGAACATCCTATTCACCAATCTCTGGTATGTAGCACCAGCGTTCTTCAGTCCGAACGGCATGACCTTGTAACAATAGACGTTAGTTGGGGTCATGAAGCTAGTGTGCTCCTGGTCCGCCGGATTCATGGCGATCTGATTATAGCCTCAGTACGCGTCCATAAAGGACATGAGCTTGTGCCCCGCCGTGGCGTCCACCAATTGGTCAATCCTTGGCAAGGGAAAACAGTCTTTGGGGTAGGCTTTATTCAGATCAGAGAAGTTGATGCAGGTCCGCCATTTCCCGTTGGGCTTCGGGACTAGCACAGGATTGGCGACCCAAATCGGAAACTTGGCTTCATGGATAAAGCCGCATTTCTTGAGCCAGGCTACTTCTTCTTCTAGGGCTTCAGCTCGAGTTGTTCCCAGGTGCCTCTGTTTCTGGGACTTTGTAGGAACGCTCTTATCCCAAATGAAGGGTGTGCATGATGACATTTTGACTAATTCCCACCATGTCCTCGTGTGACCATGCGAACACATCCAGGTTCTCCTGCAGGAACTTGATCAGCTCCGCCTTCCTCTTGCCAAAGAGGTTTTTCCCGAGCTTAACCATCCATGAGGGATTCTATGGATCGATATTTACTTCCTTGAGCTCTTCAATAGCTTGGAGCTCAGACTTATCCTTGCCTATTCGGGGGTCAATATCCTCACTTAAGATGATATTTTCCCCTTCGGCGCTCTGAGGTTTTTCAATCTCAGGATTAGGCAAAGGTTCCTGAGATTCCTCTTCTCCACCTTGGATGGCCATTGTTAACTGCCCGGGTTTCAATTTTCCCTTCATGGAAATGTTGTAGCATTCCCTGGCAGCAAGTTGATCGCCACGGACTGTTCATATCCCTGTGGAAGAAGGGAATTTCAGTGCGAGGTGGCGGACGGAGGTGATGGCTTCAAAAGCTATAAGTGTAGGTCGACCCAAAATGGCATTGTATGCGGCGGGACAGTCGATGACCACGAATTCAAGGAGTTTTGAGACTGTCCGAGGTCCCTCTCCTAAGGTGATCACCAGCTCGATCATCCCTATATCCGCTGATCCTTCTCCAGAGAAACCATAAAGCATCATGGAGGTCGCCCTCAGCTCGGCAACAGACAAACCCATCTTCTCCAGCGTGGACCGGAATAGAAGGTTTACCAAGCTCCCATTATCGATCAGCACTCTCCTAACCCTCTAATTAACGAGCTGCACTGCTATGACCAGAGCGTCGTTATGAGGGAACTGAACGTGGTTGGCATCTTCTTCAGTAAAAATGATTGGTTGCCTTTCCAATCGCTGCTGCTTTGGCAGATGCTGCTCGGGGACGAACTCTACTTCATTATGAGCCTTAAGTTCATTGATGTACCTCTTTTGCGTACCTCTGCTCGTGCCAGCCAAATGAGGACCTCCTATCACTGGAGGAGGGACGTCCTGATCTACCCGAGACCCGGGCTGAGTGACCGGGACTTCCAGAGCTGGACGGGCTGCGGGAACTCTGTTTCGCGCGTATTGAGCCAAGGGGCCGACTCGGATGAGAGTCTCGATCTCATCCTTCAGGTGTCTGCAGTCATCGGTATTGTGTCCAATTTCGTTGTGGAAATGGCAAAACTTGGAGGGGTCTCGCTTCCCCTTCTGGTGCTTTAAAGGCTCCAGCTTCTTCCAGGGGAGGCGAGTAGAGTTTGCTAGAAAGATGTTCTCCCTAGAGTGGGTGAGCTCTGTATAAGTCGCGTAGACCGGCTTAAATTTTTCTACGGACTTATTCTTCTTTGGGTCGTGTTGGTTGCCCTCGCCGTTCCCCTTTCTCTTGCCTCCACCAAACTGGTTATTCTGTGTAACATTCTGGGTCGCTATCACGACCTCTGTTCCCACTCCAGCGGACTGCTCAATGACCTGGCTGGTTCCTGCAGCTGAGGCTTGGGCCTCCTCCAAGTTGATCCACCCCTGGGCCCTATTTAGGAATTCGTTTACGGAGCTTACTCCCTTCCTTTGTATCTCATTCCAGAGTCCCCCTCTGACGAGGATTCCAGTTCTCAAAGCCATGAGCTTGGAGCTATCATTTGCGTCTCTAGCCCGAGCAGCGACGTTTGCGAACCTGCTCAGGTAAGCCTTCAGAGGCTCATCGGGTTGTTGCCTCACGTTGGCTAGGGAGTCGGCCTTGATGTGGGCAGCCTGGGAAGCTCGGAATGCTCTCATGAAGTCAGCAGTGAAAGTTTTCCACGAGCTGATTGACTTTTTTTTATTTTGTCAGAATGACTGTCTGGCCGGCCTAGTCAATGTGGAGGGAAATATTAAACACCTCAGCTCGGGGCCAATGTTGTGGGCCATCATCAGGGTATTGAACATACCCAGGTGATCTGACGAATCCCCATCTCCGTTGAATTTGGACAGGTGCGGCATACGGAAACCGGGCGGGTATGTCGTTGCTGCTATGCTGGGAGCGAAGAGCTTAAGTTCGTCCCCCGAATCATATTCGCCTTTTTCTTTTTCTGACAGGAGCTTCCCCATTCTCTCCTCCATCTGAGCCAGGCACTCAAGGGTTTTGTCCTGATTTCCTTGGTTGTTCCGGGGCTGTTCAACAACTCCGGATCCATTGTATACGTTTGGCGGGTTATTGTCCCTCCTATCTTGAGATAGGTTATATGGGACATTCCCACTGTCACGTACCTCAGACAGGTCTTCCCTTGGGCGAGCATGGCTGCCATTTCCTACTGGGTTTCCCCTCTGAGAGTTTAGACGATCTCGGAGGTCGTCCCTCGGGGTGGCTTGAGGACTCTGTGCCGAGCTTAAGCGTTGGCGCAGGTCTCCGCCAAAAAGGTCACTACGGCGGCTTCCGGTCCAATAGCTTCCATTTGAGAAGCTCGGTGCCCGCCTCTGGGGATGAGGATCCGGGACTTCTCTGGGCGCCCTGCTACGATGGGAAGGTCCTGCGGAAGGTGGGTTTCTCCTACTGCTCCAATAAGCTAGAATATCTCGGACTGGCCGAGGAGGAGACAGATATCTTATCGGCGAAGGAGGATGTCTGACCGGGGATGCAATCCTGGTCCCGTCAGGGCGGATCAGGTTAGGTAGGGGCCTCTCGGCCCTGCCAACTTGCGGGTCTTGCGCTTCGTAGTCTGAGCGGGGCGCATGACGACTGGCTGGGATGGGCTGTCGCTGTGAGCCCTCCCCGGATCTCCTTCTAGAATTCCCTCGAGCCCTCCTGGGTGCACTCGAGGGTGGTAATGAGCTGGGAGTTGAAGTTCGGACCGAGCGGCTATACTGTTGCTCGGCCCTGGGTAGTTCTTCGAAGGTTGTCTCTCGGCGGTGCGATGAGGGAGTAGAGTTGGATGTCAGGGGTCTGGCCGACCAGCTAGGCCTGGACCGATTACCCCAGCGGGACTTATGAGTTTCGCCTTGCCTATTTCCGACGTTAGCGTCGGTAGTAAGAGGGGGTAGTCGGGCCAACACCTCCTTAATCTGCTAGTTAGCTTTCGCCAGTTGACTCCTCGGCTGAGCATTCTCCATTTCTACTGCCGTGTAAAAATCCAGGTTCGGATTAGGTGGTCAGGGTGCCAAACTTCTAGTGTCATCTTGGCCTATTGGCTGCTTGCCTGGCCGCTGCTGAACTTCAAGGTTTTGCTCACCGGAGATGGCAGCATGATGGGCCTCCTGCCCATCATGTTGGTCCGCCTCGTTACCATGTCGTGAGCGAGTAATCACCATGGTTGGGTATTTGCGATAGCACCAATCTAACAAGCTCTCAATGAAAGAACCAAACTGTTGACGCGGTTCTTCGCCAACAGGTAATTAAGAAACTAAGAGAATGGGATTAGTGCTAAGTAATGAACCGAAACAGATGAATGATCTTAAAATGAACTGATGATACCAATACTTTTTTAGGTGGTTCAAAGGTTAAAATCCTTCTACTCCACCAGCCAATATTATTGCTATATTTCTAGTATTCTTTATAGGGTATTTCTTTACACAATAGAATCCAACCCTTTGCAACTCCTAGGGTCTCCATATTGATAGGAGAGGACACCTAGGGGTTGGCAAGGGGGGTCATCCCGTGACCTCTTACCCATCATGTCACTTCTATGACATTCATGATTAATTCCTAAAACCTAACAAATGAAGTGTGGTCTAATCAGTAGGTAAGGGGGATAATGGGACGCATGGCCCAACCCAACCGTGGGTGCCTGAACACGCACGTTTATGCTGCGTGTCCAAGAATTCAGGGATATATCAGACACGTGATGTCGGATATATGCACGTTTACATTGCGTGGTTGACTTTATAAAGGGTCACGACTTCCAACTCAAGCTCGGCCTCGAGCTGGATGCCTTCTTAACCCGCGATCTTCATACCTCTGACTCGGCTCCTTAGTAATCTTAATAAACCTTTGGTTACCTCAAGCTAAAGAGGAAGGACATAACAGTTTGGTGCTTTCACTGTATACAGCTAATAGTGCCAAAGATAAGGCAAATCCAAAGTCAACCTGACCAGTCCTATGTAGGACTCAAACAGTCACATTAATCTAGGGTTCAACTCGTCCTTATCTCCTCACCCCTTTCCATGGTGATACTTTAAGGATGATACAATCTTCTACTTGGAACTCCATGTTCTTGCATCTCAAATTAACATAACTTTTACATTTACTCTGAGAAGTGAGCATCCAAGCTCTAATCTTTTCAATAACCTCAATGGTCCCCTGAACTACCTCATGATCCAGATATAACATCTCACCCATCTCATTCCAATGAATTGGTGATATACATTCTATATCATACCTCATCTCATAGAGTGCCCTTTCAATAACTGGATAACTCTCTTTCTGATTTACCATTAGTCTGACGATAATCAACTGTACTAAGTTCCAACTATATACTCATTGCCTTCCTTAACCCTCCCAAGACCTGGAAGTAATAATAGAGTCTTCATCTGATAAGATAGACCTCGAATTCCATGAAGGCGTACTACCTCTCTCATCCAGAGGTTTGAATACTAATCAACTGTGTTACTCATCCTTACTGATAGAAGTGGACTCACTTTCAATACTGGTCCATAATGACCCAATCCAAATCATGCTAACCCACTCTCCTGGGCAGCCCCACCACGAAACCTATCGCGATGTTTCCTTATTTCCACTATAGAATACTCAAAGGCTGCAATGGTTTTACTGATTCCTAATACTCTATCTTGATCTGCTAACAGGTTGAGAACTTTGCCACATATTATATTACGTCCCTCTCCACCCCAGGCCACCAATATAAAGCTTTCAAACTTTGTTACATCTTCCATGATGCCCGGATGAAGAGAATAAGAGAATAGTATGAGATTCATCCAGAATCTCCCAATTAATCCTAGTGCCCATCGGATTCCCAAATTCGATCCTTATACCTCAATAAACCCATACCTAACACTGCAAAATCCTTAGCTAATCCAGCTAAGACTTTTCACTCAATCTTCCATCTATTGGTCACTTAACTATTTTCCTTTAATCCTCTATGAACGAGTAATCTCAAGTATAAAGCTGGCCACCTGGCCCACCGGTAACTCTACTCTAGTTCTGGTCAGATCCTTTAACCAACATGATGCATAGGCAATCACTTTTTCCTGTCATTGAGGTGTCATTACAACTTGAAAACTGATCCTGATCTGTAAGAAGACTAAGAACTCTTTCCTGAAGCACATATAATATCCTGCCTGTCCAAGAGAACTCCTGCCTCTAACGCGTTCCTTGACCTTGGCAAATTTCCAACCAAGAATATATCACAATACCGTTGATCAAGACGATCACAATCCAATTAAGATAATTTTTGAATACTTCGTTCATCTAATTCATAAAAACAACTTGGAATTAACCAAATTCTCAGAACATCACCCAGCACTCCAACGCTCTTGTATGATATAAAAAGCAGTTTTCTGCATATCCTTTTCCCTAATCTTCAGCTCGTACTAACCAGATCAAAGATCCACCTTGGAGAATACCACCTTATCCAACAATTGAGCTTTTAGTTCTTACAACTTTGCCAAAGCCATTCAATACAGTGCCCTAGACCTGATTCCCTTCCCTAGCACCAATCCAATCACCATTTATCTCTTTATGTAAAGGTAATCCTGAAAAATCCCCTGGAAATCCATCTAGAAACTCACAGACTTCTCCAGTCTATCCTAATCTCAATGGCACAACCTAAGTGGTATCCACCACACTAGCTAAGAGTTCTATGCATCCCCCCTACAATAGATAACTAGCTCTAAATACATATGTCATCAGCATATAAAATCCATGCACAATGCCAACCATCACAAGGGTTTCTCACTCTCAAACCCAAGAGTTACTATCCCTTCCTTGTAATCTAGCATTGCCTCACACTTGGCTAACCAATACAAATCCAGGATCATACCGAAGTCATTCATAACCAAACTTATCATATCAACTGATGAGTCTTCTCTTCACCATAATCTAATTCATCTCTTAGAATTTACCAATAGATTATCACATTCTCTTTATAACATAACCATGCAATCTGCATATCATCTCTATGCCTCTCTATATGCAACAAGCAAAGAACAACATGGCACCAAAACTAGTCAGCAAAATACAAGAATCATAACTAGAAAGCTGACCTGCCACCTCTGAGGAACCAGCCTCAGTCTCAGTCTCAGTCTCAGTCTCAGAATCTGGCTGCATCGAAACAAACACCCTAGCTGGAGTCAAGTTGTTCACCCCCTTTTGCTCATCTGTATATCGACTTGGGCAATCCCTCTTGAAATACCCAACCATTCCACATTAGAAACATGTCTTTGCTCGGCATTCTCCTAGATGACACCTCTTACACCAAGTGCATTATGGGTAAGTTCTCCAATTCTTTTTCTTACTCGCCCCCTTAAATGGAGGAATAGCTGCTTGAGCTCCATACTCTCCAGCACTCTCTTTCTCAATCTGATTTCTTGTGCTCTCAATAGCAAGAGCCTTCCCTACCACCTGAGCGTAGGTAGAAATTTCATGCATTGGGGCAACTCTAATGCCATGAGCTATTCTGGGATTCAATCCTTGAATAAACCTTTCCTTCCGAGCTACATCTGTGGGTACCATGTCAAAAGAAAACTTTGCCAACCCATCAAATCTATTAATATACTCGGTTATTGTTGTATTTCCCTGAACGAGGTTCAGAAACTCATTCATCTTAGTAGTCTTTGCTGCATCACAGTAATGCCTTTCATTGAACAACTGCCTAAATTCTTTCCAGTCCATCACAGTTGTATCTCATATCTGGGATACTACTTCCCACGACGTCCGGGCATCATCCCGCAATACATATGTAGCACAGAGCACCCTATCGTGACCTACCAGCCCCATACTGTCAAGAATGGAACTTATCATGCCCATCCATTGCTTAGCTCTGAATGGATCTAGGCCTCCTTCAAAGACTGGAGGGTAATACTCCTGGAATCTTTCACAAAGGAATTCTCATCTGTTCTCAACCCTAGGCTGAGCCAAAAATGGTGCCACTCCTGGCATAACAAAGGAAGAGGTGTTCCCCGACAGATCCCGATGTTGCTTCAAACACCTAATCTCTTCCTCTTGCCTCTGCAATCTTAATTGGAAATCTGTAAACATTTGCTGGAAATTATGAGGGGAAGATGAAGAACTCAAACCCTGGCTGAAACTCCCAGCCTCTGAATGACCACCACCAGGTCTCATTATCTGCCTTGGATACATACCTGCTGATTGAATCAGCAGTCAATAAGTTGACCCATTAAACATTATGAGCATATCAAGAGCTTTCCCCACAGGAACAATCTTACCACACTACATTCACAAACTACTACAGTGGTAAACACATGCCCATAGCTTTTATTCATCTATTCATGATCCCTGCTCTTCCAACATACACACTGTTGACCCTCGTTTTGGTCAACGACACGGAGTCAAATAAACAGCAGGAAAATAGTACGATGCTTGAGAAAATAATCTAATGGAAAGTAAATAACACAAAGAATTATAGTGGTTCGGCCCCAGTGATTGGTAATGACCTACGTCCACTTGATACTATTATTAATATTGAGCTTCAAAGGTGTGATCAAAGAGCTAGGGTTCCTGAGTTTCACAGACCTTAGAAGGAGAAAACAATACAAATGATGGACAATAGTATTGTAATTCGGAAAAAGATCCAAAGATCCCCCCTTGAGCTATCTCTTGTATATTTATAGGCTCAAGGAGGGTTACATGAGTCAATTCATCATATCTTTCCTTAATAAACGGATCTTCAAATTATAATGAAGAGATATTCTCGGATATCATTACAACTGTACAGATTTACACATAAATAAATGGAGTATACGACCAGGCTGGTCGTATATAAAACTTGAACTTCGCATATGGACATATCTCTGGTCGATAGGCGAGCAGCATCTCTGCCACGTGTCGAAGATTCTTGCCACGTCATCAACATTTGTTTTTTGGATAAACACACACCATGCATCCAACTCCAGCATGCAAATAATCACATTTATATAATCACGGAGCATGTAATCATATAATCATTTAATAGTCAAGAGCCAGGCTCTATCAGAAACTCATGCTCCCTAGTACAATGTACAAGTAAAGCATTTATATTTTATTTAAGCAATTAAATACATAACTACAGAAATAGTTACCATACCCTGAGTGAAGTTATCTTTGATGACGAGTGTACATGCCTAGCTTGTCTTCAGGAACCCTTAACCTTGGATCGCTCTAATACCAACTTTGTAACGCCCTACTACCCAGGGACCGTTACGGTGTGCATTTTAAACAGTGCTAAACTCGCTAATCGAGTCATTTGGCCATAATCGTGTAACGAAGTATGATTAGCAGTTTAGGGTTAAATTTTTTGGTTAAGATACAATGTTTCACTAAAACGTTTACTGTATTTATTGGGATCCCAAAAATATAATTTAAAGGTTAATTACAACAAAATATTTACAACCAGCCGACCTAAGCGACAAAATAGGGCTTAACTCTAGTTCCTCTTTCAACCCTCGGCCGTGGCGGTCGAGCAGCCGCATGTGTACACATCATCACCTAAGCTCTCCAACTCAAGGATGGTCCAGCTTTCTTTTGCCTTTACCTGCACCAAATATCACCCGTGAGCCGAAGCTCAGCAAGAAAACTCAATATGCTCATGAACAATAATAACATGTTTCTAAATCATAATGTGCATGCCTAGCAATAATAGCCCTATTCATGCATGCAAATAAGTTCAGATAATGATGGTGGATCCTACCCTCCTGTGTGGATGACTATCAAGTCAATCCTAATCAGATGAGTGATTAACACTTTGCGGTTCTGATAACCATGCTGGGGCTTATAGCCCAAATAAGATGAGTGCTTAGCACTTTGAGGTTCTGATAACCATGCTGGGGCTTGTAGCCCAAATCAGATGAGTGACTGGTGAGTAAGTCACTAACTTCAACCAGATGAGTGATTAACACTTGAGATTATGATAAACATGCTGGGGCATGTAGCCCTAACGAGATGAGTGAATTAACACTTGAGTTTTAGATAATCATACTAGGGTGTGTAGCCCTAATCAGATGAGTGAATTAACACTTGAGATTCTGATAATCATACTAGAGCGTGAAGCCCATAGCCATGTGACGATGCAGTCACCTGGGCCTTCTGGCCCTTGCTCTAAGTAACTAGCCATTAGACTAGACAAGCGCTTTTAATTTTCATCGAACTTGAGTTCAGTTAGGCATTAATGCACATGATGATTCATTCAATGCTTATTTCGATTAGATCTAATCTTTTCGGCTTGCATTAAACACGCTAAAATCATTCTTGACTCTTAAGACAATACCATACGACCAGTGCTCAGTACTACTGCCGAACTTGACTAATGAGTCACAGCTTCACAGTTAATAGCGACACCATTTCCGATTCTAACTAATGAGTCAGTTCCATTCACAAGTAAGCAATGCATCCAGGCATATATCATATGTCAAATATCCAAAAGTAGGGCATTCATGATGCTTACTTAACAATCACTGACATAATTATGATCATGCACAATTACAGAGACTCAAGCTCTGATCAATCTCATATTCAATATTCATGTCATGCCCTAATCACATGTTTCTTATGCATCACATACTGGGTGCAGTTTTCTTACCTCTGGTTCGAGCGAGAAGTAACAAATGAATGACCCTTGAGAACGATGAATCCTTTGATCCTTTAGAGGTCACCTAGTCATAACCAAATATGGAATCCAATTAATGAAATCAATAATAAAAGGTTCTTGACCTAAACCTCACTCCCGGAACCTCGAATCGTACTCAAACGGTTAGTAGATTCGATCCCGAGCCTTTGGAATTAAAACTTCGAGCCAAAAACCCTCAAAAGTGCCCAAAATATGAATTAGGAAAAATAGGGTAGTGCTACAGCGCTACCCCCCCCTAGCTCCCCAGTGCTACACCTAGAATTGGTTTGCCCTAGCTAGAGTTGTATCGCCCTCCCTTGGGCGCTATAGCACTAGAACTAGGCTGAACCAGCCCTGTTTCTTCCTCCTTCGAGCTTTCCACTTCCAACCTTAAAATCTTGACCCCAAACTCCATCCAAACCTCCAAATGAACCCAAATATCTACTCTACATAACACAAGCAAACTTTGTCAAAAACCCCATTGAATTCTCAACTTTCAAATCAAAAATCCAACTGGAACTCAATAAGAAGATCAGAGAAAAACCAGAGTTCTAATGGCTAGAAACTTACCTCAAGCTCAAAATCACACCCTCTTCAATGGTGGAACACAACCCTAGACCCTCAAGGTCTATTTCCCTAGCTTGGTTCGTCAAATAAAGCTAAAAAATTCAAAAGAAATAGAAGAGAAAGAGATGAACGGATGAAGGAGGAGTTATGCTCTGTTTTTGGTTCTAAGGTTTCTACAGCCTTTTCAAGTGATATAATCCCTTAGGTCAAAAGATCAAAATGCCCCCAAGCTTAAATAAAACCCTAAACAGCCACCAAGGGCAAAATCCTCATTTCCCGCCTATCTCGTTAATCATAATTAACACTCTCCATTTCCCGTTATTCTCAATATTCTCAAATGCTAATAATCATATCCCATTACCCTTTAATTCCTGATAATGTACTAATCCTCAAATTACCCCGAGACTCACCTCGAGCCCTGAAATTAACCCCGTTATGACCAAACTGATAACTTGCTATCAAAGATCATCTCATGCCGAATGGCTCAAACAAATCCACATTATGATGTGGCCTTATTCAAAATTCACCAACATCCATGAAAATATACAAATGTGCCCTCAACGGGCCAAATTACCAAAATGCCCTTATAATGAAAAATGAACCCATATGCACGCATTTATCATCATATAATAATATAATTCAGATAAACATGCATATAATCATTTAATAACATAATAAATGAATTATGGCCCTCCCGGCCTTCTAATCAAGGTCCTAAACCTTATTAGGAAATTTGGGTCATTACACTTATTGGGGTGACTTTTGGAACTAAAAAGGTTATGAGCGCTCACGTCACAAACTTTTTGTGATACAACCTTCACTAGTAAAGTCCATGGTACTCTAGGAACAAGATATAACTAAAAGGGTAAAACGATAATTTTATTCCCTTTTAATGATGAACCACTAATAGAGGATTAGCGATGTATGTAATGATTATATCAATGGACACTTTATTCTTAATAAAGTACTCAGTAAATATATGTCTATAATTATCAAGAGTTCAATCTCATATTTTTAGTGGAGTAATCATGAGATAAATAAATATGATTATTTAATCAAAGAACTTTGATTAATAATGTAATATTTATTGGAGGTTGATATTATAGGTCCATAGGTCCCTAGGGTGACTCTATCAACATCATATCAAGGTAAGAGTTGATACAAGGGTATACCTGTAATTTGAGAATTTGAGAAGAATTTTATTCTTCGGGTCAAGTATGCAATTATATTATAATTGAGGTTGAATAATTAATTTAGAATTAATTATTAATTTCAAAAATATATTTTTTAATTTAAATATATAAATTTTCGAATTTCATATATATATAAATAAATAAATAAAATTTTGCAATTAATTATTTTATTTGAGTAGGAGAAAATAAATTTGGTAAGTCAAAAATAGTTTTTGATTTATTGAATTTTAAAAGATGATCATCAATTTGAATTTAAAATTTTGAATTTAAAATTTAAATTGTGAAATACGGTTGTCATCTTTTCCTTAAAAAGATAAATACATTATTTTGTGGAAGATTGATTTAGTTAAATAATTAAATAAAAGAAAAATACGAAATCCCTGAAAGTGAATAACAGTACACGCCTGAATCCATGCGTGTACCACTATACATATATTGTATCTGTGTGATTTTTATTTTATTTATTTAATTATTTAATAATTTGAAAATAGATTTTTTTTTCAAATTTAGTAAGTTAAATATTTACCTAAATCAAATCCTATCATCATTATTATATGACTATTATTATTAGGAATAATAAGGTAATATAAATCTCTATATATATGATATAGAAAAACAAGATAAATATATTCAATACACAAAATATACATCAGACACAACACAATTCATAATTCAGAATAGTTCTTAAATGTTTTTGTTAGACAAAAACTCTTTTTCGTCTTCTTTATTCCAGCAATTCTCAGACCATAATCAAAGTTCTCATGTGTTGAGAAATACTTGTGATTCCTAAAATACAAACCCATGTTCTCTATGTTCCCACACACATCTTGAGTTTTAGAGAACACTCTGGATGATCGTGATTTGAGTGCTCAAAGCTATGGATAGGAAGATCGTTAAAAATACAAAAAGACTCAAGGACACTTGATATGCTTCAAGAGGTAAAAGTTTATGTTCTAGATTTTTTGTGTTTATATATTCTATATAAATATATTGTATATTTACATACATATTTGTTGCATGATTAATATTATTGTATGATAATGTTTCTGGATTGTTTCCTTGGTCATATAAATTTTTTATATGATTAATGAATTTTCTTTATTGTTGTTGCGTTGTTCATAAACAACAATGGGCCCACCACGCATGAGTTTTTGCTGAGTGCTCTGAATGATTTTCAAACAGGTCTTTCATTCCTTGGTTGTCGGAATTGCTGTCCAATTTTAGGATTAGGAGGTTGCCCTTCCCGTGAAGCTGTACGCCGCGGTGGTTCATTGGCAGTTCTTTCCGTTCTAGACACTTGTTTGGTGCAACCTTGCTCTCTATTAGGCAACACTTGCTCATCTTGATGAATGGGTCATTATTCCCTGGGCTGAGCCCCTCTGTTGGAATGTTGGCTCTGAGCTTTCCTAGGGGGAATTACTTGGTCCCGAGACCATGATGATTGAGCAAGTCCTGGAGCCCAACTATCAGGTCGTCGGGCTGTAGGATTTGCGTGACCAATGTTCTCAGGCTGAGGATTCACTGGTCGAGATCTCTCTCCTTGATTATGTGATAAGATGGCCAATAGAAACCTTGCTGCCTCAACATTGCGTTGGTCTGCCTCCTCTTGTCGAGCCTCAAGGGTTCATAGCCTTTGATCTAACCATGCTTAAAAATCTTGTCTTTGTTTAATGACCCCTTTCAGCTGTTCAAGGATGGGGTGCAGATCTTCTCCTAAGTCCACATGGAGCTCATCATGCCTAAATGTAGCTGGTGGAGGCAGGTTTCCAGGGGGAGGAAATTGATGAGTGGGGCGCAAAAGATGGATCTGACTGCTCGATGGGTGATCAGGATGTCAAGTGTTAGTGTTCCCCCTTGCGGTTCTTGACTCTGGCTTCTAGTAGCGATAGCCATTGCCTCAGATGGATCTAGTAAAATGGGATCTTCCACTTCAACTCTCAATGAAAGCACCAAAATGTTGACCAGCATTTTGGTCAATGACGCAGAATCAATTTATACGAAAGAAATAGATTTAGATAAGTAAAATCAAATAAACGACACAAAGAATTGATAGTGGTTCAGCCTCAAAAGCTGGTAATCAAAGAAGTCTCAAACTGAAGATCAAGAAGAAACAAGGTTCAACTGAGCTTCTTAAGACTGAGAGAGAATACAATTCATCTTATATGTAAAGTGCACAATAATTCATCTTAGAGATTATGACCGAGAGAGATCTCTATTTATAGAGTCCCTTAATTGGCTATGGTCCCTTACAAATTAATATAGGTCTTACATGTGTTGTGTGGGATTGTTAAAACTATTACAAATTCAAATAATACAGGAAAAATACATTAAAATATCAATTACAGAAATATCTTGGGATATTTCACAATATCTCGTGAAATCTGGATCCTCTGGTGAAATTGTCTTACATGTCGAGCAGGGTCTATCTCCGACCACCTTCAATGGATAGTGCTTACTTGCTCCTTCTCGAGCAGGACACTTGTGTTTGTATGGCTTCCACGAGCAGCTATCTCATTTCAACCAACTCTCACTGTTTGATCTTGTTTTATTTCCACGTGTCTTCTTCAAATGTCACGTCACTGAGTCCAAAATTGGGTTCAACAAGTTACCTTAGAAGTTAATTCCGCAACTGAATAATTATTGAGCTCAAATTTATAATCTGATTATAAATTAAATGTTCATTAGTGAATTAATGGTAATTAAGGAACAAAAGATAATTAGAATGGTAAAACGGTAATTTTGACTAGCTCTAATTTATGAACCAACAATTGGAGGATAGAATTACATCAAGTGATTATATCGATGGATTACAAGAGATAATTCTATAAATATAATTTTATATTTACTAAGAGTACAATTCTATATATATAGTGGATTAATAATAGATTTAATGAATAAGATTATTGAATTAAATAGTTTAATTAATAATCTGGTTTATGGAGCTTAGAGTTATAGGTCCATGGTTCCGAAGTCAGCTCTATACAACACTGTTTAGGGTATGAATGTTATTGACAAATTAAAGGAGAAATGACTAAATTGCAAATGAATTAATTTTCCATGGCAAGATATAATTATATGTAATGAATTAGTTAATTTAACTAATATATTTTATTTGAAAACTATAATTAGTTAAAGAAAATATTAATTGGTTTTGAATTAATTAAAATGGAGAGAGAAAAATATTATCTCATTATACGATAATTTAGATTTTATGAGATAAAGTTAATTTTGAATTAATTGATATATATCAACATTTGAAATAATATATATTATTTTAAATATATAATTATTTTATCTTAATTAATTGAATACATAAATGAGTAAAAATTGACGAGCACCACATGCGCTACACGCCAAATACTGTACAAGCATAGTGCTAGCGCAATCCTAGGGACCAAATTTTGAATCGTTTAATTGTATCAATTACAGTTTGAATCTTTTATTTTATTAATTAATTATTTAATTGGTATTTTGACATAATTAAAATATTAATTAAATGAATAAAATATAACCATAATAATCAGATGAGACCTAGAATATATATACTTATTTTTCTAGGTTATCTAAAAAAATAAGTTTTCATTAACTTGAAAATTATTGATACATTTTTCTCAAGAAAATGAAAGCTTTCCCTTCTCTAGAAACTCTAAATCTCATGTGTTGAGAAAATTTAAAGTAAAAATTTTTGTCCTATACATTCTACATGCCTACACACATCCTATAGTGTGTTAAGGAATTGGTTGGAAGATTGTGGTGCAGATTTCACCATCAGACAGCATGGATTGGATAATCGTTCTTATTTTATGAAAAGATAGCAAAGATTCTTGATAGGCTACAAAAGGTACAAATCTATCTTTTGTGAATATATTTTAATGTATATATATGATCCTAGCTTAGTATTGATAAACTATTTTTTATAACACCTACTGCACACTCTGATTTACACATTTAATACATGCAAGTTCATGCTTAAGTTACTCTACTTAAATAGCCAATTTTTTTAATGAATTTTGCGTAAATGATACCTTGTTTTTTTTTTCAAAGTATAGCTTTTTACACTATATTACTAACAATACTCTCCTAGTACCCTTATTTTACAAAATCGATATAAAATTATATTTTTGGCTCAAATTTGGTCAATTTTTTTTCCAATATGATCAAATTACCCTCAATTATAAGAAATTAAATAATTAAAATCAGTTTAAAAAGATATATTGACACATTGTATATTTTAATTGGTCCAACTTATATTTTTTTTTAAATTAATTTTAACATATATTTTAATAAAAATAAAACTAATTAAAATAAATAAAAGAATTTCTTTTGTCTTTCTCCCTTCGTCTTCCCTTTTTCACTCTTGTTTTTCTTCACCTTCGACGAAATTCGATCCCTTGTCTTCTCCTCTCACTCATTCTCCTTCTTTTCTTCCTTTTTGTCTCTCTCAATAACCTAAACTTGAAAAGATTGAACAAAAAAAAAATTGGCTCAATTATTAAATAAAATACAAAATTATGAGCATGAAGGCTGAAGATGAGAATATTTCATACTTGTAAAATAAATTGTTGAAGAATCTAAACATAGTGAACAATAGAGAGGAAACAAAAACCAAAAAAGAGGAAGAAAAACATTAGTGAAAACCATGTTCCCAAAATCAAACTGTGTATATTATACAGACTTGATTATCAGGCTACCTATCAATTAAATCCATATCTATATTTCATTCTGAAGAAAAGAAAAAAAAAAAAAAAAAAAACTAGTCTATAATCACTTCAGTGAGGCTGAAACCCAAAACTTGTGAATGGGAAATGATGCAGTGAGGTTGAAATCCAACCTAACTGTGGGGTAATATTTTAAAGTCATAAGCAAAACACCAAGCAAGAGAAAAGAACATGTCAGGGAACTTGGTCTTTCTTCGATCAGATATGACATTCCAGCGGGGGTGAGGGTAGCTCAGTCAAATTAGTACTAAAAAATATAATTTTATTAATCTTAAATATTAAAATAAATTAAATTTTATTTAATATTTTCATGAATTCAATGTAATATATTTAATAAGTGAAAATATTACTTTTAATTTATTTTATTTTTGTAGAAATTAAAATGCAATTTTAATATGCAACAAGAAGAAAGAATTAAAACTGAAAAAAAGAAATGAAAAAAAAAAAGACATTTTTTAAATCTTTTTTTTTGCACAAGCCCACGAACCCCCCATTTGGGGTGTAATTCACGTGCCGCACATCCACCCGGAGCCCCGCATGATCTGAAGCCATGCGGGCCAAACTCGGCCCTGCCCGCTCCCCCAGATCTGGCCAAGCCTACCTATTGATGCCTTTTTCTCCCTTTTCCTCAACCTTAAATCCTATTAGTTTTAGTAGATTCATTTTCCCCACATTCAACCTTCATGCAAATAACAAGACCAAAATAACAATGATAGCAATGAAAATAATACTATTAATAATAAAAATAAGATTTTATTATTCATATTATTTGTAAACCCCAAGTTTAATTTTAATTGAATTATAACCCTTTTTGAGACTATAAATAGAAGCTCGTTTTATTAGTTTGGAATGTAATTTTTAGACTAGTGAAATTTCCTCACTTTTTCTTCTAATATTTCTTTATAGAATTTTTATGAGAATGATGTGCATAATGACCTAATCTCATTGGGAAGGTTAGGCATGTTCCCATAAATTGGATTCACTCTGCTTTTATCGTAATACATTTGAATGATTAATGTTCTTTCAACATCATCATCATTTTTTCTTATTATCTTTATTTACTTTTGCTAATAATACATAGGATTAGTTGTAGCGTCCCAAAACTTGTAATAGAATTATGTGTTTTGATTTGCATTTCGAGGGGACACGTGGGATGATTATGTGAATTAGTTGAATTATATTATTATATGATTGAGAATGCATGATTATGTGAATTAATAGTGTTTAAAGACCCGCTTTTGTTAAAAAGGGGCAATTTTGTAAATTTGATCCGTTGATGGTATATTTATAATTTTTATGTGCTATGTGCTTGAGACCACGTTATTATGTGGATATATGTGTTATTCGACATGGGTTGATTCTTTCAAGTAGTTTTAGTAGAAAAGTCACAATGAGGATAAATACTCGGCTTGGGCCAAGCCGAGGGGTATTTTGGGAATTTTTATGTTTTGAGATTATTGGTGAGGTGAAATTAAGTGGTAGAATTATTTGATGGTTTAATTGATTATTGGGGATTAGTGGTGTAGTTTGAGGTTTAGTGGGAGTTTTAAGCCAAATGACCATTTTACCCTTGTGGTGATTTGAGAAGTAAGTTATGGGGAGGGGTATAATGGTCATTTGACAATGAAAATAGAGGAAAAGGAAAATTAAGGCTGAAGCTTTCTCATAGCATGTTTTGCTTCTCTCACTCTTCCTTCTATTAACCAAAGGTACACACACTCACAACTTAACAAACTAGAATCAAATTTTTGTATTTTTGGGGATTATAGTACAAATTGGAGGTTTCAAATGGGATTAGCACCTGCAAGTCATTCTCAATCAAGCAAGAAACTCAAAATTCAAAGAGGTAAACTTATTTGCTTCTCAAATTTTTTCAGGTTCATCTTGTGTTCTTAGTTTTGGGGGTTCTTAGTTCAATCTAGAAAATTTATGGTGTTGGGATATTTTGAGTGTTAGACTAAGGTTAGAAACATGTTTACAATAGTTTTAAGGCTTGGATTTGCTACTGGTTTCATGTAACTGAGTTGGGAATTTCATATTTTGGGACAAAGTTTGAGTTTGGAACTCAAAGATTGAAAATTGTGTTTTTATTGGGTTTTAGGTACTTTGATGTTGGGGGTTGGTTTTACAATGGATTTACAGTCAAATTATAGTCAAAATTCTGCTAAAATTTATGTGGGTTGAGTATTTTTTATCTGAGTTTGCAGGGAAAAATTGCAAGGTTCATTTGGGGAAGAACATGAACTTTATGGGCACGATTAGGGTTTCTAGGGACCTAGTGCGAATGCACTAGTATCCTAGAATCTAAGAAATTTAAAGTTGATTTGGGGTTTCTAGGCTACCAGAAACCCAAAATTGTCTGATAGTACGACTGTGCAAGGGTTGGTGCGGCCGCGCCAGGTGCCCCGAAATTGCGATTTTCTGAATTTTGGAATTTCGCTCAAAGTTTCTAGGATCCGATTTGGGGGCCCACTTGAGGGCTCGGGAGACGATTCCATTACCCCGTTGAATGGAGTTGGAGGTCTCAAGAGCTAGGGTTTAATTGTGGATTCTTTTACTAGTCTTAGTTCCTAATGAGCATATCCTTGATGTTGTGACTTGGGTTTCCATGGGGTTTGGGAAAAGGATCACGCTCGGGGTCATTCCGTCTTTAGCATGAGACTGAGGTAAGAAAACTGGCACATGCACTGAGAATAGGGCATTGGCCCTGAATTTTGCATATGTGTCTTATAGTTATTTTTGATTGGTCGACAAGGGCCGTATTCGGAGATAATCATGCAAAATGTAGGTCGCTATGACAGGGCCACTATGGGCGTGCAGTACACTCTCATTCAACATTGGTCATATAACCTGTTGGAAGGTTAACTTGAGTTTGTTTATAATGTGTAGCATGTGTTTAACTTCTATGTACAATTGAATACTTATTATGCCTAGTTGAGTGTTCTTGCTGGGCTCTGGCTCACGTGTGCTTTGTGGTGTAGGTAAGGGCAAAGGGTAGATGGACCAACCATGAGTTGGAGGGCTCTAGGGTGGTGCATACATACTCCGCCTTCTCAGCTGCCACAATCGAGATATTTTGAGGGACTTAGGGTATAAGTCATGTTTTACAACTTAGGAGGGAAATTTCTATAACCTTGGGTTGTAATTATACTTTATTTAAAACTTTTTTGGGATCCCTTATAAATATTTAAAGTTCTAATAAAAGGTTAAATCCTTTTGACCAAAATTACACTTTTGAGTCCAAATGACTTGCTTAAAGAGTTAAGCACTATTTTAAACACAGTTTAACAATCGTTGATTAGTAGGGCATTACAACTTGGTATTAAAGCTGTCAAGTTTTTATGGTCCTAAAGATTGACCGAACATTTATGCTCACTAATAAAGACAAGCTCAACTCATGATTTTTTAGCTAATGAGTTGAATATGTGTTTAACTTCTTAGTTAAAATATATGCCTTATCTACATGCCAGAATAGGAAGCATGAAATATAATGATAGGGCTTGACCCTTGACTGCTATGTGACTATGAAAGACATGCTTATTAGCATTACTGTTATATGTGTGTATAATAGAAATGCTTATTAGCATTGTTGTTGCATGTGAATGCTTTAATTATTCAGTTTTGGACCATGAGACGAAATTGGTAATTATTATCATTGCCTGATAAGCCGAGTCATTGATTGCAAACATACTTGGATGTTATGCCTCCAAGGTGATCAATTAGACTCCATGGCGAGAATGTGGAGGTCCAAGATGATAACCAGAGCCAGAACCATCTGCCTGCCCCTTAAAACTGGAAGCATATGTTTGGAGAAATGCAAGCGAGACTTTAGAGGCAAGAGGATGAGATCAGGAGGTTAAGACAGCAGGTTCCACCAGGGAACACTGCCCCGCATGTGCCACTTGTAGTACTACTAGTTCTGGGATAGCCAGAGGTTGATAATAGATGGGTACCACTATATGAACAGTTTAGGAAGCAACACTGTCCAACCTTTGAGGGAGGCCCATATTCGCTTAAGGCTGAGTAGTGGATGAGTATGATCACCTCCATCATCGACTTCACGATGATGGTAGGTAATGAAAAGGTGGCATGTGCGATGTATATGCTGCGAGATGATGCTCGAAATTGGTGGGAGTCAATCTCCCAGACTTAGAATGTAGCTGTGATGAATTAGGAAGAATTTAAGGAGTTGTTTAATGAGAAGTATTACAATGACGCAGTTCGAACTGTGAAGATGAATGAAATTGTAATTTTGGTGCAAAGAAACATGTGTGTGAGAGAGTATGCTCTGAAGTTTGATAGGTTATCCAAGTTCACCTCTGAATTGGTGCCAACTGAAGTGACTAGAAAGGAAAGGTTTGTTCGAGGGCTAAACTCTATGATATCTTGGGATGATATGATTACCTTTGTGCCTGGAGTGACCACTTATGCTCAAGTAGTATAGAAGACCCTTATTACTGAGGGCGCTGAGAAAAAGATATGGAAGGAGGGACCCGCCACGCGCGATGCTCAGAGGGTGGTACCTCCATTTAGTGAGTATGGTAGGGGCAGAGGCCCTAGTGATCAGAAGAGGAAGGCCACATACATATTCAGCACCTCTAGAGCAGAGAAGAGGTTTCCAGCGCGCTCAAGGTAGCCGTCAGGGCGGGGGTGAGAACTTGAGGAACTATCTAGAGTGCGCTCGATGTAGGAGACAGCACTTGGGATAATTTCGTGCCAATGCATGTTTCCTATGCGGCGTGGTGGGTCATCTCAAGAAGGATTGCTCGCAGTTGAAGAAAGAGGAACTAAAGAAGAGTGACAACTTGGTTCTGGCTGGACTATTTACACTGATGGAGACCAAGGTTGAGTCTAGTCGTAGTGTGATAGACAGACTTAATAGACCTTGCGATGTGTATGATGTGGGGTTTGGGACATTGTTTCCTACTGGTGAATTGGTAGTCTTTAGGAGATGGATCAGATCATTACCGGTAGAGGTAGATAGTAGGGAGTTGTCTATGGATTTGATTGGGCTTTGAGCTAGCGATGGAAGATCTTGATATCATTGTTGGTATGGATTGGTTGGCCAAGTATGGGGCAAACATAGATTGCAAAAACAAGATGGTGACTTTTGAGCCTGAGGAAGAGGACCCGTTTGTGTTTGTGGGTGCTATGAACGGGCCTCACAATCCTATGATTTCAGTATTGAAAGCTAGAGACCTATTGCAAGGAGGTTGCATAGGATTCCTAGCTAGAGTGGTGGATACAACTAAGGTTTTACCAGTCAGACCAAAGAAGACTAGATTGGTCTGTGAGTTTTTAAATGTGTTCCCAAATGATTTATCGGGGTTACCACCGCATTCGGAGATTGAGTTCGTTATTAAATTGGCTCTAGGGACAAAACTTGTATCCAATACACCATACAAAATGGCACAGGTGGAATTGAAGGTACAGTTATAGGAATTACTTGATTTGGGGTTCATCAGACCTAGTTTCTTGCCATGGGGTGCGCCAGTGTTATTTATGAAGAAAAAGGATGGGTCGTTAAGGTTGTGTATCGACTACCGAGAACTAAATAAGATGACCATGAAGAATAAGTATCCACTGCCAAGAATTGATGACTTGTTTGACTAGTTCTAGGGCAAGAAAATGTTTCCGAAGATTTGATCTTCGATCTGGTTATCACTAGTTAAGGATCAAAGAGGAGGACATTCCAAAGACAACCTTTTGAATGAGGTATGAGCATCATTAGTTTTTTGTTATGTTTTTTGGACTAACCAATGCCCCGACAACGTTCATAGATCTAATGAACAGGGTGTTCAGATTGTGTTCATCGATGACATACTAATCTACTCCCAAGCAGAGACAAAGCACGGGGAGCATCTCCGTTTGGTATTCCAGAGGCTAAGGTAACACAAGTTATATGGCAAGTTTAAGAAGTGCGAGTTCTGGTTATCTCTAGTGAAGTTTCTTGGTCATATTGTTAGTAAGGACGATATTATGGTATATTCGACCAAATAGAGGCGGTGAGAGATTGGCCAAGGCCAATGATTGGTTCAGAGATTAGAAGTTTCCTTGGGTTAGCAGAGTACTATCGACGTTTTGTTGAAGGGTTCTTTAGGATTGCAATGCCTTTGACCAAATTGATATGTAAGAACCAGAAGTTTGTTTTTGCTGATAGGTGCGAAAACAATTTTCAGGAGTTGAAGCGTGATTGTTACTGCACCAGTAATTTGTCTTCCTTCAGATCAGGATACGTTTGTGGTTTATTGTGATGCTTCGAGACAGGGGTTAGGCTGTGTTCTGATGCAGGCTGGCAAGGTGATTGACTATGCCTCAAGACAGTTGAAGGAGTATGAGCGGCAGTACCCTACTAATGACTTAGAGTTTGCAGCAGTGGTATTCACACTGAAGGTGTGGTGACATTATCTGTATGGGGAGAAGTATGAAATATATACTAATCGTAAAAGTTTGAAGTACTTTTTCACAGAGAAGGATCTGACAATGAGATAGAGACGTTGGTTGGAACTGGTAAAGGACTATGACTGTGAAATTCTCTATCATCCAGGGAAAGCCAATGTGGTAGAGTATGCCTTGAGTCGGAGAGGTTTGGGGAAATTTTTTGGTTCGAAGCAGATTTCAGGGAAGTTGGCAGATGATATGACTAGAGCGGGGATTGAGGAATCTGACATATCATATGCCAACTTCCCTGAAATCTGCTTGAGAGGATTATATGTCTAGAGCGGGGATTAAGGAATCTATCATATCATCTGAGCTTCATCAGAAAGTTCACACCTTAGCCTTCCAAGCCAATCCTCAAATAGACAAGGATGTGTGTGGGCACATAGGATTCAAAGGTTGATTTAGACTCTCTAGATGTACTCAACACATGAGATCCAGAGATAATTGAGAAGAGAGAGACTATACAAATTTCTAGAATTTCAGGTTTAGGAAATTCTATCGTTTCTTTATTGAGAGAGTTGATAGTCAAAAACAACTTCTTAAAACTTATATTATGAAAGTATCTCTTCTTTCAGGTTTATAAAGATAATTAACTAATTTAATTAATCTTTATATTATTTTAAAATAAAACTAACTAGTTACAACTTATTTAATTATTTAATTTAAATCATATTTAAAAAATAATTAATTAAAAATATTAATTTGAAATTCAAAATTCAAATACTGGGGATAGGAATACCTGAGAGTGGCGCCACACACTCATTGTGGCATGAGCCACTCTCTCTCCTTCCCTCATTTTCTCATTTGTTTGTTTAATTAATATTTAAGATAAAATATTTATCCCAAAATATCAGTTTATTTAAAATTAACTTTATCTTAAAATACCAGTTTTAAATAAATACCTTATAATTAGATAATTATTAATCTCTCTCTATATTAATCCAAACATGATTAATATTTATTTTAACATATAGTTTTTCAAAATAAAAACTATATAATTAAATAATTAATTAATTCCCATTTTATCAATTGCCCATTATTATCACATAATTATTTCCTTTCCCCAAAAAATTAATTCCTTTGCAATTTAGTCATTCTCTCTACAAATCTTCATTATGACATCCTTACCATTGACAGTGTAGGACAAAGGTGACCAGGGGACCATGGACCTATAATATGGAGCTCCAATAAACCAAATTATTAATCAAACTCCTTAATCTAATATTCTTATTTATTCATTTCATGAATACTCCACTATAAATATTGAATTGCACTCTAAGTATTTATAGAATTATATTTATAGAGTTTTCTTTGTAGTCCATCGATATAATGAATAAATGCAGTTCTGTCCTCCAATTATTGGTTTGATAATTAGAGCCGGTCAAAATTATCGTTTTACCCTTCTAATTACCTCTTGTTCCTTTAGTAACATTAATTCACTAGGAAATAATTAATCTATAATCAAATTATAGATTTGAGCTCAATAACTATTCATTTCCAAAATTAACCCTTAAGGAAAACAATATTCGATATGTTAGAAAATTATAGATTCCATTATTGTAAATCATGTTCCCAGCCATTCATGAAATTGAATCGCCAAAACAAAAGTCACTAGCCTCATTATACTAAGAAACCTTAACGAGTGAATCAAAAGATCCAATTAGCACAAATAGGAGTTCATGACTACTCAAGATTTAGACTGGTCTATAGAAGGTCATCTATTATGATAAGAATTAAATCTACATGGGAAACGATATGATCATAAAGATAGTCAATTCATATTGGTCCCGTCATATACAATCTCTATTATATACAATACCTTTACCAATATTTCTATCCACATAAGTAATGGAAATCTAGATTACTTGCATCTCGTATGCTTAGTAAATGATTCCTTACTTTAATATGTTACTCACTATTTTATTCATTGTATATGATCTTAATTCTCTCGTATTAATACAAGACCATAACCTCATAAATGAATATAGAATTTTCTTGATATTCATATAAATTATTCAAGCAATAATTATAACATTCAAATATAATAAAATTGTACTTTTATTTAAATCTGTTAACTGAGATTTTCGGCAACTCTATCTATAAGTAAGGTTTACTGATGATAATAATGAAAGCAGAAAATCAACACGGGATTTTTACGTGGTTGGGGCGTTAACTAGCCTTAGTCCACGAGTCTATGTTATTAGAGCTTGTAGAAGCTTTTACAATGGAGTTTTCTCTTTATATTTTGACAGAGTTCCTCTCTTTTGTGTGAAAGGAGACCCCGTTTACAGTGCTCTGTAGCTTATATTTATAAGCTGATGGGAATATCGGGTCTGGACCGGGTCCGATCCGGGTCCATCGGAGAAATGGATACAAGGGGCCTTTCTAGTGGAGGCCCAATACAAAAAGGTACAAAATACATAAATCCAAAACCAGCTAAGGCCCAACAGGTTGACCTTAGAGCTATATCTCGCCCGACAGAACGGCGCTTTTGGCCTGGCCACTTCAAGTCATGAGGCAAATTCAGGAGACAAGACCAGTCAGAGTACTTGGCTGCGCAGACCTGACACATTGGCGTGCAATCCCAAGATGACCTTTTCTGCAGGTGAAAAATGGGGGACAAAGCCCACGTGGAGCGAGGCGGCATCAGGGTCCTAGACGCCTGGCCCCTTCAACCAGGGGTGAGATGATCCAGGTCCATTTACCTTTGTCCCGCTTCGTTTACGTGGTCCGGGACAGGGACGCGTAGGCCGCAGTGGTTGGAATGCTCTGCACGCCGCCCGGACTATCCTCGCTGAGGACGGACCCGGAGGGACATCCCGGATCCCTCCAATGAGCCCAGTCTTGAGTCCCCGGTCCATACCCTTCCCCTAGGGCACTCTCCATACCAAGAGACCTTGGGCCGGGCCCGCGTGCTGAGATGGCCCCCTGACAGTGGGCCAAGACGAAGGCCCCGAGCCCATGCAGGAAATGGGGATAACATTTACCCCCCAAGCCTTCGCCTGGGCTCGCCGGGAGGAGGGTTGCATCGTCCCCGCGGTGCTCGCCAGGTTGCCTCCCCAGTTCTTGCCCGAGTTCGTGGGTCCGGGCAGAAGGCCGTGGCCTTGGTTGTATGCTTAGCCCGGATCGTTTACCACGATCCGGGGACGTTTACCTTCGGCCTGCATTATGGCAAGGATACACGTGTCGCCGGGTGATTGCTGCACGGGTCTTGAAGGGTCACCTAGACCTCCCAAGGGTCGCTAGGCCTAGACTAGGGTGTCAGTGCACGTCTCGAGGTGTCCCATTCGCACGGGGGGGCCATCATTAATGTCCCTGGAACGAGGTGGATCGTAGGATGGGGCGACCTTTGGCATCCGCCACTCCTGGGCCGTCGGATCTGAGACGGCGAGGATCCTGCCTGAAAGGACTCATAAATGCCCCTGCGCGACTCCTGACCGTCTGATGAAGATACACCTGTCCGTTGGATCGTGGGCCAGAAATTGGGGCCAATATAAATACCCCAAGAAAACCACATTTGGCACTTTTACTTCTTCGAACCAGCGTATAAACCGATAAGCATTACTTGAGCCTTGCATGTCCGACATCGCCGACGACATACATCGCCACCTGCTAGCTCTGCGCCACCGCCTGTTCCCCAGAACCCCAGTTCCCGCTCTTCTACCTACGACGAACTACTACGACGGCAGCACCATTTCAAGAACGAGGTTCTGCCGTCCTTACAGTTGGACAACCATCATCTTCTACGGTCGACACCACCCAGTAAGTCTTTTTAACTCTCTTGACAACTGTGTGAACTTAGGTTCTTTTGATGCGTGCATTTAGGCTCTGTACTTTAGAAATTGCTAGGAAGGCTGCCTGGTTCGGGTTGCTCTGTATTCGGATGCCTCCCGGACAAGGGGCGGGCCTTACTAGTCTCCTCTCCCGATCAGGGTTCCGGGGCTTTACGGGGGCCCGGACCTGATCCGACGGGACTCCAAGCAGTCCTTAGGATATTCCCCGTACCTTGACCGACTTTCTTGGATTTAGGTACTGACTGCTTGGTCTTTCTTTCTTTGTTCCCAGATCGTCAGTTATGGCAACGGGCGTTATGCTCCACTCTGAAGAAGAGGTCAATAGGGCCCCTGTCATCGTTCCCGGATCCCGGACACCCAAGGGCAACAGGTGGGAGATGAACGTAACGGCCAACTCGTTCCGGAACTACCGGATGATGCTGCTCCTGGAGAAGCAACTGGGCATCGAATCAACTCCGGGCCTGTTTCACAACCTCCTGGCCAAGCTTGAGGAGCGGGCGCATACGTCCGTGGAAGGATTCGGAGCCTGGAGCGCTGGTCATATCAGCGCGGGAGCTACGCTCCCGCTTCATGACTATTTCGTGCGGTTCCTGATGTATGTGGGAATCGCACCATTCCAGCTGTTGCCGCAAGCGTACTGCCTGCTTGCTAGGTGGAGGGTGTTTTGTGTCGCGAAGGAGATCGTGGAGCCCACCCCTGCGGAAGTCTTGTACTTCTACAAGCTGGTGTCGCAGGTCAACGTCAAAAACAAGACCCTGGACAGATTTTACAGGCTGCAGCCGCGGAGCAGCTATCCTGCTTCTACCAGCTCCTGGAGGCACCCTCCGGATGTCAGGCATTATTGGTTCATGACGTCTGGGTTCCTCGTGGACAAGAACCCCACGCTGCTGCTGGACTTCCAGCGAGTGGGTAAGTATTCTTCCGGACCTCTCTCTTTTATTTGTCTTTTCTACTCGTCTCTTATCATGTCTTCCGGGTGGCAGGGCCTTTCGCTCAAACCCCCCTTACTGAGTTCATCCTAGAAAGGAGGAGGTTTTATGCTAAGTTGATCGCGGAGGAGCTGGAGATAGGGGGCTACGTCAGGGACGACAACCTCCGGCTGGTTGGGATGCTCGCGGCCACCCAATCCATTGTTATCACGAACCTTCGGGGCATCCCCTGCGAGAAGAATGTCGACGTCCGGGAGCAGTTGGCCCTCGACCACATTGCCACGGTGGTGAGAGCGGCGCGGGCCGACGCGGCCCAGTTAAGAAGAACCATCCCCCCGCGGAAGCGGCCACCTCAGAGGAGCTGAAGGAGCTCTTCGAAGATGCCCTACCAAACGTCGGGACTCCCGGGGCTAGCGTATCGGGGCGAGGTAACTCCCCTTTAATCTTAACTTAATCTCCCCAAGTCAGGGACTTAGCTAGGGATAGGCTAGTACCCCCGGGCCCCGCGTTTGGGGCTGACGGGGAGATGAGGCCTTCAATTCCAATCCCCGTAGGCTTAGAGGTCCTAATGTTCTTACCCGGGTTCCTCCAGTACGGGGGCTTCCTGAACCCGGACGACATAGGGGATCAGATCCATTCATTTGCTTCAAGGGAATTGAGTCTCGCCCGGGGCCTAGATGAGGGTTCATCTCGGGGCGTTTTTAACTGCTTTGTGTGTTTTCATCTGTTTGGTTCACTGTCCTAACTCCTTTTTCTGTGCTTTTGCAGAGGACTCCGACATGTCAAACTCGGCCAGCGAAATGAGGAGACTCATCAAGGACCGGGCGGCCAAGAAGGCGGCCAGGAAGGCAAATGAGGTGACGGGCACGGAGCCCCACCTTACTAGGGAAATGCCCGGGACTGAGCTCTGTCCAGGTGAAGCTCTGGCCGTGGTTCCCTTCCAGGCCGTGGAGCCTGCTGCAGACCTCTCTTCTGACCAGCCCCCCGTGATTGATTTGGAGGTGGGCGAGGCTGTCAGCCGGAGCTCTGGGAAGAGGGGCCCGGAAGTCGACGCCGGGGAAGGCAACCTCAGGAAGAGGCCCCGGACGACGCGGGCAGGCTCAACCGAAGAGTCACACGGGGAGAGTCGGCTGACCGCGAAGGAAATCCCCGCACCGCCAATTCTTCCCCTTCGCCCAACTCTTCTCGAGGAGGGGGAGTCCGCCTTGCAGGATGAGCAGTCCCGGCTGATCAACCGGACCTGGGAAAACAGCCGGGGCTGGAGGGACGACACTTATAAGGCCCTGACGATCCGTCGCCAGGTCGAGTTCTCAGATCGTCCTGCCGAGTTCAGCGCTCTCCAGCCGATCGTGGATCGACTAGTCGCCGAAGCGGGCTTCCGCCCTAAGCTCGGCCAGGACACAGCCCCCATGGCGGCTGATCTGCTGGATCAGGTTGGGAGCACTATGTCCAACCTTCAGCTGAAGAGGTACGCCACGACAGCCAATCCGGACGTGCTGTTCATCTCTCAGGCTCTCCGCCACCAGGCCACCACGGTAACTTTTACTTCTCTCATATTCCTTCCTTCATTTGTTGATGATGGTTTTATTTTCTAACTTCTCTTTGCTCCAGGTTGATCTGTTGTCTCAACGGAGGGTCGACTTGGTGCCCGAGCTTGCCATAAAGATGGAGACGGCAAAGCTGGAGTTGGAGGCGGCCGTGAACCAGAGGGAGGCTGCCAAGGAGACCCTTGGCCGGGAGACGACCCGCCTCCGGGCAGAGGTGGGCCATGTGCAGGCAGAGCGCGAGGAGCTCGGCCGCACCAAGGTCGGGTTGGAAGAGGAGCTGTCCCGTAAGACAAAGGAGGCCGATGAACGAGCGACGCTCTTGGAGACGGCCGCGGCCCAAGCCGCCCTGGACAAGGAGGAGATCCTCGCCTTGAAATCCCGAGTCTGTGAACTGGGCGACTCTCTGCTTCAGGAGAAGGCGGCGCATGAAATGACCCGTCACGAAAAGGAGGAGGTCAAGGGACTACTGGATGTAACCTTTGATGAGGCCATCTACATGGCCTGGTGCAAGGATAAGAATATGAACCTCCTTGTCTTCCCTAATCCTGAATCAAAGCGGGCCGAGTATGAGGCCAAGGAGAGGGAGGATGCGGACCTCCGGGGGGATGCGCTGTAGGCCCGAACCCCAGCCTTGTACTTTTGTTAGTGTTTTTGGCTTGTAATTAAATTTAAAACACTGCTACTTTCTTTGGTTTTTACGAAAGCTTCTTTCCATTGCTTAGTAGAAATTTCGTTTAGTCGCCGCGACTAACTGATTGCAGGGGTTTAGTTCTGGTTCCAACGGCCGGGACTAGACCCAACGACTTAATTTTCCAAGTCTCTAGTCTTGGCACTCGGTCCAGGGCCCTCGAGGCTTGGTTTAACCAGGAGTTTTGATCTCCTTTTACCAGTTTTTAGGCCCTGGCTTTGCCCTGGTGGAAACCGGATGCTCTTATATCCCGGAGGTCAATTTGTCCGGATTAGACGAGCTTAGAGCTCCGTCCCTTTTATTATACCCCCGGATTTCATTCATCCAGGATGGGACCGACCTCGGGCAGGTCCTCTTTTTCATACCCCCGGACGTTATTCATCTGGGGTGGGACCGGCCTTGGGCTCGGTCCTCTCTTTTATACACCCGAACGTCGTTCGTTCGGGGTGGGACCGGCCTTTGGCTCGGTCCTCTTTTTCATACCCCCGGACGTTGTTCGTCCGGGGTGGGACCGGCTTTGGGCTCGGTCCTCTTTTTCATACCCCCGGACGTTGTTCGTCCGAGGTGGGACCGGCCTTGGGCTCGGTCCTCTCTTTTATACCCCCGGACGTCGTTCGTCCGGGGTGGGACCGGCCTTGGGCTCGTTCCTCTTTTTCATACCCCCGGACGTTGTTCGTCCGGGGTGGGACCAGCCTTGGGCTCGGTCCTCTTTTTCATACCCCCGGACGTTGTTCGTCCGGGGTGGGACCGGCCTTGGGCTCGGTCCTCTTTTTCATACCCCTGGACATTGTTCGTCCGGGGTGGGACCGGCCTTGGGCTCGGTCCTCTTTTTCATACCCCCGAACGTTGTTCGTCCGGGGTGGGACCGGCCTTGGGCTCGGTCCTCTTTTTCATACCCCCGGACGTTGTTCGTCCGGGGTGGGACCGGCCTTGGGGTTTGCATCACCCGGACTGTGGTCCGAGCCGGGACTAGCCTAAGCTTGCGCCTCGCCAGGTATTTTGTTTATACCTGGGATGATACCCCCCGCAAGTGAGCGGAGACGGGTCTGGGGTCACTTGAGAAAGATTTGCATCACCCGGACTGTGCTCCGCGTTCCAGGCTCGTGGAACTTCTGAACCGTCGAGCCGCTTCAAGCGGTACGTTCCGAGGCATACCTCGTGTTGGATCTCATATGGCCCCTCCCAATTAGGGCCCAGAACCCCCACTCCCGGATCTTGGGTAGCAGGGAAGACTCTTCGCAGGACTAGATCGCCGATTCCAAACTTACGGCTCTTGGCTCTGAAGTTGAAATGTCGCACGATCTTGCCCTGGTACATCTTCAGCTGCACTTGCGACTCCTCCCGGATCTCTTCGATGAGATCCAGCGATTCCTGGAGTAAGGCGTGGTTCTGGGTGGGATCATACGTGTCGTGTCGGTGGAACGGGACGGTCGTTTCGATTGGGATGACGGCTTCACATCCATACACCATAGAGTAGGGGGGTGTTCCTGTTGACGTCCTCTCGGTCGTCTGGTAGGCCCATAGTACGCGAGGGAGTTCCTCGGGCCATTTGGTCTTACAGGCCTGGAGCTTTTTCTTCAGCGTCTCTTTTAGGATTTTGTTCACGGCTTCTGTCTGCCCGTTCGCCTGAGGCCTGGCAACCGCGGAGAAGCTCTTCTGTCTGCACCTCATGCATGATGGCACTCAGCTCAGTCCCAGACACGCACCTGAGGTAAGGCATGGACAGCCCCCGGCGGTAGAGTTTTTCGTCCATCATGACGTACCGGTGCGCCTGGTACAGGAGTTTCCTGGCTGCGGTCCAGTCGATTGGAACTTCCCCAGTGGATAGGTATCGGATCAGCGGTCCCATCCAGGAAGCGGAGTGGTCGACGGTGTGGATGGTGGGGGCCCTGATGCTCGGGACAGGGAGATGGTTGACGGGATCCAGTCCGGCTAGCTTAGCCTCTGCATCGGTCGCCAGCTTCGCTAGTGTATCCGCGAAGACATTTTGCTCCTGGGGGATCTGGCGGATGGAATGCGTTGCGAATGTTGGGAGCATTTCCCTCATCTGAGTCACGTACGCCGCCATTCTTTCTCCTTTGGTCTGATACTCCCTTGAGATTTTTCTGACGACTAGCTGGGAATCGCTGTAAATTTCCAGGTTCGCTGCCCCTACCTCCCGGGCCAGGCGCAAACCGGCTAGGACAGCTTCATGCTCTGCCTCGTTGTTCGATGCTTTGAACTGGAAATGGAGGGCATTTTGTAGCTGGTGCCCCTGTGGTGACACCAAGATGATCCTGGCCCTAGCACCATTCTCGTTCGAGGCTCCGTCTACAAAGATTTTCCACAAGGGGGCTGCAGGAATACTATCTTCAGAAGAAATCCCGGAACATTCGACAATGAAATCGGCCAGGGCCTGTCCCTTGATGGACACCCGGGGAACGTAAGATATATCGAACTGGCTCAGCTCCATTGCCCACTTCAGGAGTCTTCCCGACGACTCAGGTTTCTGCAACACCTGTCGCAGGGGATGGTTGGTTAAGACCTTTATGGCGTGAGCCTGGAAATAAGGTCGAAGCTTCCGGGATGCCATCAGCAGGCAGAATGTCAGCTTTTCGATCAATGGGTATCGAGACTCGGCTTCTAGTAACCGCTTGCTCACATAGTATACCAGGAGCTGCGTCCTTTCTTCCTCTCGCACCAATGCGGCGCTGATCGCGTGCTCGGTCACGGCCAGGTATAGATACAGTGGCTCTCCTTCTACTGGTTTCGCCAGGATAGGGGCTTTGGCCAGGTGATCTTTCAGCTTCCGGAAGGCCTCTTCGCACTCGAGCGACCACTCAAAACGCTAGTTTCCTCGAAGGACGTTGAAGAAAGGGACGCACTTATCCGTGGCTTTAGAAACGAAACGGCTCAGGGCGGCCACTCGCCCCGTCAGGCTTTGCACGTCCTTATGCTTCAGGGGAGAGGCCATGTCGATCAGTGCCTTGATTTTGTTCGGGTTGGCTTCTATTCCCCGGAAGCTCACTATGAAGCCCAGGAACTTCCCGGAAGCCATGCCGAAAGTGCACTTCTTAGGGTTCAGCTTCATCCCGTACTTCCGGACAACTGCGAAAGCCTCCGCGAAGTCGTCCGAATGGTTCTGGGACATCTTGGACTTGACCAGCATATCATCGATGTATACCTCCATGTTTCGCCCTAGCTGGGCTCGAAATATTTGATTGACGAGCCTTTGGTACGTTGCTCCGGCATTCTTGAGTCCGAAAGGCATGACTATGTAGCAATAGATGCCCTTGTCAGTTTGAAAACTGGTATGCTCCTGGTCCGCCACGTGCATGGAGATCTCGTTGTAGCCGAAGTAAGCATCCATGAAACTCAAGATCTCGTATCCAGACGTAGCATCTACCATTTGGTCGATTCAGGGGAGCGGGAAACAGTCCTTCGGACATGCTTTGTTGAGGTCCGTGAAGTCAATGCATGTCCTCCAGGTCCCGTTAGGTTTTGGCACCAAGACGGGATTGGCCAGCCACACGGGATATACAGCCTCGCGTATGAAGTTGATGGAATACAACTTCTCCACCACCAGCTTGAGGGCCTCGGCCCTCTCCGCCCCCAAAGGCCTGCGCTTCTGGCGGACCGGGGTCGCGTTTGGGTCGATGCTTAACACATGGCAGATGATATTGCGGTCGATCCCGGTCATGTCGGAGTGGGACCAGGCTAGAAGGTCCTGGTTTTCCTGGACTTGGGCGATGATGGCGGCCCGAATGTCTGCCGGCAGGCTCTTTCCTACCTGGATGATCCTGGCCGGGTCGGTTTCGCTGATGCATACCTCTTCTATTTCGTCCATTGGATCCAGGACGCGATCGTCTCTTATCCGCGGGTCTAGATCATCCTCTTCCTGGACCACTTGCTCAGCAGGAAGGAGGGCTGGTTCGACGGGCTCCTCCCGGACCATGTATATGGGCCGGGCGGAGATATGGTAACACTTTTGGGCGCTCTTTTGGTCTCCCCGGACAGTCCCTACCCCTCCGTTGTCGCATGGGAACTTCATGCAAAGATGGCAGATGGAGGTGATGGCCCCGAACTCGACCAGTGCGGGCCGGCCAAAGATGACGTTGTAAGCGGTGGGGCAATCCACCACAACAAAGGTGCAGAACTTGAACGAGTGCTGAAATTCACCCCTCAGTGCCACCGGTAGCTGGATCTTTCCCATGGGGAGAAGCGCATCTCCGTTGAAGCCATAGATTTGGGTCGGGCAGGACGCCAGATCTGCTTCCGTCAGGCCAATGGTGGCGAAGGCAGGTTTGAATAACAAGTTGACGGAGCTTCCGTCATCCACTGGCACACGGGACACCAATTTGTTGGCGATTTGCGCATCTATGACCAGTGGGTCATGGTGCGGGAAATGGACGTTGCGGGCGTCGTCCTCCGTGAAGGTGATGGGGAGGTTCATCAGTTTAGGGCGCTGAGCCGGAGCTTCGACAAGGGCGCAAACTTCCTGGTCGTGGTCCAGCTCGCTCAGATAGCGTTTTTGGTCATTCCTCGAGGGCCCTCCTAGGTGAGGTCCGCCCGAGATGGTCGCCACATGCCCGTCCACTCGAGGGGGTGCTGCCCCGGAGGGATAGGGCATTCCGGGGCCGGGAACTGGAGCGGCAAGGGCCCCCTGAGGGGCCCGCGCTGGAGGTCCCTGTGCATACCCTCCCTGGAGGGGGTATGTCCGAGTCGTTACTGGGGCCGTGGATTGCCCGGGGCTTGCTGACATGCCCGAGACTCCCACGAGCATTCTTACCCATTGGTGGAGGTGCCCCAGCTTGATGAGATTTTCAATCTCGTCTTTGAGCTGCCGGCACTCGTCGGTGGTGTGGCCCACGTCTTTGTGATAGGCGCACCTTTTGCTGGTGTCTCTCGGATTCCTTCCTCCTTTAAACATGGGGCCAGACTTTCGGTAGTGGACCGCCCTTTCTATCACAAGATAGATGTTTTCCAGGGTGTCCACCAAGTTGGTGTATTCCAAATACTGGGGCTCGTAGCCCCTCTTCCCCTTTTTGGCCAGCTTGGGCCAGTTCTGGCCCTTGCCTGATCGCTTCCCCCAGGAGGGATTCACGCTTGCCTCAGTCACTCCCGTTTGTGACTGCTGGGCCACGACGGGGGCCATGCTGTGTCCTGCCGGCGCGACGCCATAACCGGAGAAGTGGGTTGACTGGGCCGGGGCGTATCCCGAAGTGGCAGGGCCGTATACCGTAGGGGTGTAGCTGACTCCGGGCGTGATGGCCGATCCCAGGGCAGTGAGGGGTGCGGCATAGGACTGCTTTGGGAACTCTCCCACACATCCCGGCACCATCTGAAAGGTGGGGTGAGGAGCTGGGGGCCACCCGAAGGCCTGGATCTGAGCTTCCTCCCAATTGATGAATCCTTGGGCCCTCCTGAAGAATTCTTCCAAGGTCGCGGCCTTGCTGCGCTGCATGTCATCCCAAAGGGGGGACCCGGCCCGGATCCCAGACTGCAGTGCCACCAGGAGCTGTCTGTCGTCGACTTTCGTCTTGGAGGCTTCTTCGGTAAAGTGCTGGATGTAGGCTCTCAATGTCTCCGCGGGTAGTTGCTTAATATTGGCGAGAGCGCTGATTTGCATATCCATCCTCATTGCGGCCACGAACTGCTTTTGAAACGCTGACTGTAGCCCGGACCAGGATTGGATGGACCCCGGTTTATGCCTCTTTCACCACTCTTCGGCAGGACCGCCCAAAGTGATCGAGAAGCAGAGGCACTTGCCGTCGTCGCTGACATGAGCTACTGTCATGAGTCGGTTGTACCGGGACAGATGGTCCCTGGGATCTGTATTTCCAGTATAGGCAGTGAGGCTCGGCATCTTGAACCCCTTGGGCAGTACGACATCTAGGATGTGCCTCACGCATGGCTCTTTATCCTCTTCGTCGTAGTCAGTGTCCGCGCCTTCTTGCTTGCGGACCAAGCGATCAGTGACCTTTTTTAATGCGGCCATCTGCTCCATGAGCAGCTTGGCCGTGCTATCCTCCAAGGGGATTCTCTCGTTCCTCCTGTCGTTGATGTCGTTCCTGAGGTCGCCGTCTCGAGGGAGGATTTTTTCCTTGCGGGCCTGCTCTTTCCAAGCGTTCAGTCCATTGCGTAAATATATCCGGGAAGTGTCGTCCCTTGAAATGAGAGTGTGATGATCCTCGCGGCGAGGTCGTTCTCAACGGTTCTTGTTGACCGAGGCACTTGGGTGCAAAGACCTTTCCCGCCCGTTTGGCCTTGGGGCGTGCCGGGGCTGTCCATTCCGTGGCCGCGTCCCCTGCGGATCGGTCAGGTGGCCTAGTCCTGGGACGGGGCGTACCTTCTCTTTCCTAGGTAACGGCCGTGAACGTGCCCCGGTTTTCTCGACGGGGGTGGTCTTCTCCCGGGTCTTCTGTCGCTCCTTGTCTGGGACTCCTGGAGCCGGTTCGGCAAAAGTCTCCGGGGGGCAGACCGGCCTGGCACCTCTAGGGACCCCGGCTTGCTCTTGGGGAGCGGGTTGCTGCGTTTCTGGAAGTGGGCCAACTGTGGGGTTGGCTGCCAGACCCTGCGCTGCCACGAGCGCCTGCAGGGCTTGGAGAGACTCTTGCATCCGGCGATGCTCCTCCGCTTGCTCAGTGATCCTGGTTTCCTGATCCAGGACTTGCTACCTTAGTCTAGTCACATCCAAATCCTGTTGATCGGTGCGGGTGGTCCTGGGATCTGCTGCTTCGTCGTGGTACTCCCCCTCATTTTCCTCCTCATAATACTCTTCTTCGTTTTCCACCTCGTACTCTGTCTCACCCTCGTAGTCTTGCAACTTATCTTGGTGAGATGTCTGAGGAGGCACGTCCTCGGGCAGGTCCTGAGGAATATACTGAGAAGGCAGCGGGTCTCCGTTGCCTTGCTCTGGATTGGTAGGGTCGAAGGTGGTGTGTCGTGTGTTCACCATCGTAGTAAAGGCCTGACGTTGGCACTAGCTTCCTTCAACTCTCAATGAAAGCACCAAACTGTTAACCGAGATTTTCGGCAACTCAATCTATAAGTAAGGTTTACTGATGATAATAATGAAAGCAGAAAATCAACACGGGATTTTTACGTGGTTGGGGCGTTAACTAGCCTTAGTCCACGAGTCTATGTTATTAGAGCTTGTAGAAGCTTTTACAATGGAGTTTTCTCTTTATATTTTGACAGAGTTCCTCTCTTTTGTGTGAAAGGAGACCCCATTTACAGTGCTCTATAGCTTATATTTATAAGCTGATGGGAATATCGAGTCTGGACCGGGTCCGATCCGGGTCCATCGGAGAAATGGATACAAGGGGCCTTTCTAGTGGAGGCCCAATACAAAAAGGTACAAAATACATAAATCCAAAACTAGCTAAGGCCCAACAGGTTGACCTTAGAGCTATATCTCGCCCGACAGAACGGCGCTTTTGGCCTGGCCACTTCGAGTCACGAGGCAGATTCAGGAGACAAGACCAGTCAGAGTACTTGGCTGCGCAGACCTGACACATCGACGTGCAATCCTGAGATGACCTTTTTTGCAGGTGAAAAATGGGGGACAACGCCTACGTGGAGTGAGGCGGCGTCAGGGTCCTGGACGCCTGGCCCCTTCAACCAGGGGTGAGATGATCCGGGTCCATTTACCTTTGTCCCGCTTCGTTTACCATCGGCCCGGACCACGTCAGTGGTCCGGGACAGGGACGCGTAGGCCGTAGTTGTTGGAATGCTCTGCACGCCGCCCGGACTATCCTCGCTGAGGACGGACCCGGAGGGACATCCCGGACCCCTCCAATGGGCCCAGTCTTGAGTCCACGGTCGATACCCTTCCCCTGGGGCACTCTCCATACCAAGAGACTTTGGGCCGGGCCCACGTGATGAGCTGGCCCCCTGACAGTGGGCCAAGACGAAGGCCCTGAGCCCATGCAGGAAATGGGGATAACAAAATCAATAAAATGTCTTTACATTCTTTTAGGGCCCAAATCCAAACAATCTCCCACTTTCCCTCAAAGCAAGTGAGACATCTTCCTTAATCCCATGTTGCGTACATGAACCATAAACGACGTTGCTAGAAGTGTCTTGGTAAACGGGTCTGCTAGGTTTGTTCTGACACTATCTTCATAACAGTCACATCACCCCGGTGCACAATCTCTCTAATCTGATGGTATTTCCTTTCTATATTCTTTCCTCTCTTGTGGCTTCTAGGTTCTTTAGAGTTAGCTACTGCTCCACTATTGTCACAGTATAGGATTAGTGGCTTCTCCATATTTGGAATTACTTCCAGATTAGTGTAAAACATTCTAAGCCAAACTCTATCCTTATCTACTTCACAAGTCGCTATATACTCGACTTCCATGGTTGAATCTGCAATACTAGATTTTTTAATACTTCTCCATACTACAACTCCTCCACCAAAAGTGAGCACTAATCCAGGCGTCGACTTATGACTGTCTTTGTCTAATTGGAAATCATAATTAGTGTATCCAATAGGGTTTAGCACACCCCTTCAATATACAAGCATATAATCTCTTGTTCTCTTAAGATACTTGAGAATAAGCTTTACTGCAATCCAATGTTCCAAACCTAAATTTGATTGATAATGACTTACAATCCCTACTGCATAGCATATGTCAGGCCTAGTACACAACATAACAAACATTAGACTCTTGACGTGTCTTTGGACATTGCTATTTAGAAAGAGTAATTCCATGCCTGGTTGGTAACTGACCTTTCATGGAATTCTCCATAAAGAACCTTTCAAGCACCTTCTATATAATTAGCCTGAAAAAGTGCCAAGAGCTTGTTCTTCCTATCCATTAGGATTTGGATTCCCAGAACATAGCTCTCTTCGCCCAAATCTTTCATTTGAGACTTTTCAGCTAACCACTTCTTCACGTTTGATAGTGTCTCTACATAATTAGCAGTGAGGATAATGTCATCCACATAAAAGCTAAGAAAACCACCAGTTTACCTTTGACATATTTATACACACATGCTTCACGACATTCTATTCAAAGTCATATGTTTTATTCGTCTCATCAAAGGTGATATTCGAAGATCTAGGTGCTTGCTTTAATCAATAAATGGATTTAAAAAAATTCCACACCTTATGATCTTCCCCATTCTTAATGAACCATTCTGGTTGTATCATATATATACTTTCACCAAGATAGTCATTCAGAAAAGTTGTCTTGACGTCCATTTGCCATATCCCATAGTCATAGGTGGCAGCTATGGATAAGAGGATGCAAATAGATTTTAACATGACCACAGGAGAAAAATTTCTTCATAATAAACACCTTCTCTTTGAGTGTAACCTTTGGCTACGAGCCTCACCTTGAAAGTCTCTACATTTCCATCTACACCTTTTTTCTTCTTGAAGATCCATTTGCACCAAATAGGCTTGACATCTTCAGATTGGTCTACAATTTCCTAGACAAAATTGGAAAACACTGATTCCATTTCTTGGTTCATGGCTTCTTGCCATTTATCCTTTTCAGGATCATCCATTGCCTCATTGAAGGTTAATGGATCGTCCTTGTTTGTATCAGAAACAAGGACCTGTGCCTCATGTTCGTAGCGAACAGGTTGCCTCACAATCCTCCCACTACGACATTGCAGTGGGGTTTCCTTTTCAGGAATAATGGTTTCCTAGAATTTTCCTTTATCATTTAATGATGATAATAAAGGTGATGGAATCTTATCAGTTGTGAGTTCCCCCAAAACTACCTTGATCCGAGGTTTATAGTTATTCATATAGTCGTGTTCAAGGAATGTCACATTTGTTGAAACAAATACCTCTAGGTCCTTGGGACTATAGAAATAACCGCCTCTTGTTTCTGAAGCATAGCCCATGAAAATGCACCCTTCAGACCTCGAATCAAGTTTCCCTGATTTAGGTCTAAGAATATGAGCAGGATAGCCCCAAATATGGAAATGGTGCAAACTAGGTTTGTTACCATTCCACAGTTCCAGTGGCATTTTGCTTATGGTATTGGATGGGACTACATTCAAATGTACGTCACCGTTTGAAGTGCATATCCCTATAATGAGAGAGGATGTGAAGAGTAGCTTAACATAGACCCGACCATGTCCAAAAAGGTCTTGTTTCTTCTTTCTAAAACACCATTTTGTTATGGTATTCCAAGTGATGTGAGTTGGGATAGAATACCATGCTCCAGCATGAAATTTTGAATTTAAAATCCAAATATTTACCACCTTGATCTGATCGAAGTGTTTTAAGAGTCTTACCTAACTTCTTCTCAACCTCAGCTTTGAAGTCTTGAAACTTACCAAAAGTTTCAGACGTCCTAAGCATTGGGTAAGTATGACCATATCTCGAGTAATTGTCAATGAAGGTGATGAAGTACTCAAATCCACCTCTAGCCTGTATGTTGATTGGACCACAGACATCGCTATGTACAAGCTCTAAAGGCTCTTTATCTTTATTGCCTTTTGTTGAGAAATGACGTTTCGTAATTTTACATTCTAGACAAGACTCACAAACCGAAAGAGTTCCAACAATTAGTTCTCTCAACAGTCCATCTTTTGTTATCCTGTTTATCTTGTCTAGTCCTATATGACCAAGTCTAAGATGCCAAAGATATGTGTCATCCTCATTGGAAACCTTCTGTCTTTTGTTACCTTTAGGTTTAGCTTCATTAAATAACTCCGAGTTATTTAACGATCGTTCATTTTATGAAAGCGTTAAAGTCCGAACTTTTAATTTAAGAATAATCAAATTAAAAAATATTCTAAAGTCAATACATGCAATAAAATCAAATTCAAAATACTAAAATAGATAAACTAAAAGAATTTTTCAAAACAACAAAATAGTTTTCCTTTAATAAAACTAAACAACTATAAAAGAAAGGGACTTTCTTCAACACTTTCTTGAACAAGATGCTTTTTCTCTCTTCTTTCTAGCCTTTTTGTCTCCATCTGCAAGTTCCTCTTGATTGCTCAAGTATCTGTAAAGAAGAACAAACATATGATTAGTGGTTTCTAAATCAAAGATTCAAAATAATGTTATAATCCACTATTAAGATTAAGGTAAAGTCAAATCATATTTACCTTTTTTCGTGAATGTGGTCATGTTTGTATATCCTCATTGACAACATCCCATATATCACGAGCGTATTCAATATCATCGTACTTCTTCCTAAAATTTTCTTCCATGGTGCTAAGAATATAAAATCTTTCCATGTGATTTGATCTCATCCAATCAGCATATTTCTCATGTTCATCTTTCCTTGCATCTCATGATGGCATAAGAGGAGGTCATCTTTCATTAAAAACATGTTTAAGCTTTTTAGCCAGAAAAACGAATAAAGTAGAATTTATCCATCCTCCTTCATCCTCTTCAGTTAGTTTTACTTTACTTATATGATCATCAATCATTTGATGCATGACAGGGCACATAATGGGAAAGTAATTGGCGGAAACATTTTTACGACTAAAAATAAAATAAAACATTTTACTATTTGAAAAAATATCAATCATTTGGAAAGTAAATATGATGCAAGAATGCAACAATTAAAACACATAAACTTAGCATTTACTTTTCCACGACAAAATTACCCAACAAATAAAGTTCCGCCTTAGGGTAGGTCAAGTTAAATTCAGAAATCTTATAAGGAGATCTTATCTTTATTATTTAAAACTTAAAATAACTCTGATTTTCTCTTTTAAAAATAAAGTACTGCTGATTTAGTGAAGATACAATTATCCACCACAAAATCTTACTTAGTGTAACCTATTATTTTGGAATTCATAACTTAACTTAGAGGGTGCCGCCTTAGGGTCGGTCAAGCCTAAAATACATCACTCTTTTATATCTTCGTAAGAAGCAAACCTTGGTATTAATATGTCTAGAAACCTTCCTTAGGGGGACAGAAACAAAGCTACCTCGAGACCCTATTCATTTTCACAGTGTTGTACTAATCAACGATCGTCCTATTTGATCTGAAAGCTAACACCTTAGCCATCCAAGTCAATCCTCAAACATACAAGGACGTGTGTGGGCACGTAGGATTCAAAGGTTGATTTAGACTCTTCAGATGTACTCAGAACAAGAGATCTAGAGAGGATTGAGAAGAGAGAGGCTATATAAATTTCTAGAATTTCAGGTATAGGAAATTATATCGTTTCTTTCTAGGGAGAGTCTGATAGTAAAATACTTCTTAAAAATTATATTATGAAAGTATTGCTTCTTTCACGTTTATAAAGATAATTAACTAATTTAATTAATCTTTATTTAATTTTAAAATAAAATTGACCAGTTACAACTTATTTAATTATTTAATTTAAATCATATTTAAGAAATAATTAAAATAAAAAAATTAATTTGAAATTAAAAATTAAAATCCTAGGGATAGGAATCCCTGAGAGTGGCGCCACACACTTACTATACAGAGAGTGTGGCGTGAGCCACTCTCTATCATTCCTTGATTTTCTCTATCATTCCATAAGATAATATATTTATCCCAAAATATCAGTAAATTAAAAATTAACTTATCTTAAAATATCAATTTTAAATAAATATATAAACATCTTATAAAAAGATAATTATTAATCTATCTCTATATTAATCCAAACATAATTTATATTTATTTTAGCATATAGATTTTAAAATAAAATCTATATAGTTAAATAATTAATTATTTCATCATTAACTAATTGTCCATAATTATCGCATAATTATTTTCTTGCCTTGGAAAATTACTTCCTTTGAAATTTAGTCATTATCTCCACAAATTTTCCTTATGACATCCTTACCCTTGACAGTGTAGGACAGAGGTGATATGGGGAACATAGACCTATAATACAAAGCTCCAATAAACAAGATTATCAATCAAAATCTTTAAGCTAATAATCTTATTTATTAATTCTATGATTACTTCACTATAAATATGGAATTGCACTCTAAGTATTTATATAATTATATTTACAGCATTTTCTTTGTATTCCATCGATATTCTTAATAAATACAGTTCTGTCCTCCATTTATTAATTCATTATTAGAGGTGGTCAAAATTATCATTTTACCCTTCTAATTACCTCTTGTTCCTTAAGTATCATTAATTAACTAGCGAATAATTAATCTAAAATTAAATTATAGATTTGAGCTCAATAACTATTCAGTTCCAGAATTAATTCTTAAGGAAACCAATATTCGATATGTTAGGAAAGTATTGATTCCATTATTGTAAATCATGATCTCATCCATTCATGATATTGAATCTCCAAAACAAAAGTCAATAGCCTCATTATACTAAGAAACCTTAACGAGTGAATCAAAAGATCCAATAAGCATAAACATGAGTTCATGACTACTTAGGATTTAGATTGATCTACAAATGATCATCTATTATGATAAGAAATAAATCTTTATGGAAAATAGTAAGTTCATAAAGATAGTTAATTCATTTCGATCATGTCATATATAATTTCTATTATATACAATACCTTTTCCAAGATGTCTATCAACATCAGTAATACGAATCTAGGTTACTTGCATCTCGTATGCTTAGTAAACCGTGCTAGTAACCATTCATTAAATATTTCTTACTTTAATATGTTACTAACTATTTTATTCACTGCAGATGATTTAAATTCTCTCGTACTAATACTAGATCATATCCTCATAAATTAATATGGAATTTCTAGATAAATTATTCAAACAATAATTATCGCATTCAAATATAAAAAAATTGTACTTTTATTTAAATCAATAAAATGTCTCTACATGCTTTTAGGGCATAAATCCTAACAACTACATCCCTTGAATGTCCCTGAATGGAAGTGGGAGGATATTACTATGGACTTTGTGGTCAGATTTCCTAGGACAATGGGACAAAATGACTCAGTATGGGTGATGGTGGATAGATACACCAAGTCAGCTCACTTTCTGCCTGTGAGGACAACTTTTATTGTGGATCAGTACGTTGTATTGTAAGTTAGGGAGATTGTACTTCTCCATGGTCTATAGTGTCAAATCGAGACATCACCTTTACCTCTATGCTTTTGGGCAATCTTAGTACAACCTATGATCCTCAGATAGATGGGCAATCTAAGAGGATGATTCAAACATTAGAGGATATGTTACGGGATTTTGTATCTCTTGATTGAGTTTTTCTACAGAAACAGTTATCAGTCGAGGAACGTGCTAGCCCCGTAAGAGATGTTGTATGGTAGGAAGTGCAGATCACCCATCCATTGGGGTGAAATAGGTAAGAGGAAGTATCTAAGTCCTGATGTTGTTCAGAGGACCCATGAAGCCAATGAGAAGATTAGAGCTCGAATGCCTACTTCGCAGAGTAGATAGAAAAACTATGCATATCCAAAGCATAGGAACGTGGAGTTCCATGTTGGAGACTATGTTTTCTCCGAGTTTTGCCAGTGAAAGGAGTAACACACTTTGGGAAGAAAGACAAGTTGAGCCCTAGGTTTGTTGGACCTTTTGAGATCCTAGAGAGGATTGGGCAAGTAGCTCATAGATTAGCTATGTCTCCAGCTTTATCGAGAGTCCATAATGTATTTCATGTGTCAATGCTTTGGAAGTATGTGTGAGATATGACACATGTGCAACCAGATTTATCTTATGAAGAAAAACTAGTACAAATTCTTGACAGGAAGGAAAAAGTTTTATGGAATAAGACTATTCCCTTGGTCAAGGTGTTATGGAGGAACAACAAGGTAGAAGAAACGACTTAGGAGTTAGAGTCGGACATGCAGGATCAGTATCCCAAGCTGTTAAGATAAATTTTGAGGACTAAATTTCTATTAGGAAGGGATAGTTGCAGCATCCCAAAACTTCTAATAGAATTAAGTGCTTTGATTAGTGTGCCAGGAGGACAAGTCAAGCTTTCTTATTGAATATCTTGGAGAAAACTAGTATTTTTTTTGAGTTAGAGAGGTAAAGAGAGAGAGAGAGAGAGAGAGAGAGAGAGAGTGGAGAGGGATTAATTTTCCAAAATCTCAAATGAACCCCTTACATAGGGTAGGAACCATCATTAGTGTTAACCAATGAGATTAAAACATTTTTAAATATGTTTTGGAGAAAAAAACACGTAACTTTATGGGTCCATACAAAGAACCCACCCGATGTGTTGCCTACGTGCATGCGATTTGTCACCTGTTTGGGTTGTTGTAAGATAGGCGATGCATCACCTCTCAACAGGTGATGCAATGCCTGTTGCACTGAATTTAAACCTCGTACATTGACCCAAAACACCTCCAAATGCCTCCAAACTTTTTGATACTCTTATATACTCAAAAGAAACACTTTGGACCCAAAAATATAATTTTTAAGTGCCTACAACAAAAGTCAACCCCTCATGTTGACTTCAAAGAAATCATTATGGTTTGGAACCTCTTTGTGCATAAAAATTGTAGTATCTCACACACTTGTAACTAATTACTCATGTGTTCCCACTTTTCGCGCTCATCGCTATTATGGCCTTATGCTCATCCATTCATGAATCATATGGAGAGAAAACTCCTACTTTATTGAGAGGCGGCTTCACCTCTAAGTTCATATAGGTGAAATTTTTGCAGCATATTTGGCACCTTAGACATGCTTGTTGCTCTTAACCTGAATTTCATTAAAAGTCTTGTCTTAACCCTCATGTCCGATAGCAACCAACATTAGCTTATTCTAGATGGGATTCTAATTTGTTAATGTTGTCATTTATTCCCTTATCAACAACTTATTCTTACCCTTTGAATTCTAGCATTGATGTATATAAGGTTTGAATTGGGTTGCCATCATTGGGAATCTATTTGTCAAGGAGTTTTAGTCCCATCCCTTTATTTGTACAACTAACCAAATCTATGTTAGGAACGAGTTCCCAAATACGCAGCGGAATGGTGGTGGGTTGGCCCAGTGTACAACAAAATATTTTGTAACATAATTAAACTACCTTTAAATATGCGGAACCATTAATATACATACATTAATCATAAGCAAGAATATATTAAACATACCTCTTGATGCCTATCAAGTGTCCTTGCTGAACGAACTTCCTATCCAAGCTGCTCCCAGGTACTCACATCAAGATCTTCCACAATGTTCTCTACACCTCAAGAAGTGTGTGGGCACTTAGAGAATAAAAGATGGTATATTTCTGATTCAACTTGATGTACTCAACACATGAGATCAAGAGAATAGGCCTGAGATTGGTTCTGTATCTTTTTCTGGGAGGGATAGAAAAGTATCGTTCTTTTTCTTTAGAGAGAATAATTCTGTCTTCTTCAGAATGAATATTTTTATTTTCTGATAAGTCTAACTGTAATAGAAAATATTCAAATTTAAAAAATAAATTTGTAGCCAATTTACGATTTATCTTTTAATTAATTAATTAATTATATTATTAATGAAAATATCCAAATCTAACTTTTATATTTTCCATTAATTAATTAATTAAATAAATAAAAGTAAAAAATCTATCCCTGAAAAATATATGGCTCACGCCACACACAGTCCAGAGACTGTGTTTGTCGTGTAGCACCCTATATTTTAGGGTTATTTAATTTTTCCACAATTATTTAATTATTTATTCAAACTACCTTATCAAATAAAATCCAACAACTTGATAATAAATTCAAATTTGAATTTATTATCTTTTTAACTAATTATCAAATATAATTAATTATTTGAATAAATATCAATCTTTTAAATTCAAATCCAATTTGAACATATCAGATTATTATCACCACTCAAATAAAGATATTTAATTAATTCTATCAATTAATTAAAACCAATTTTAATTAATACTAATTTTGAACATTAAATATTAATTTTATTATGATTTCGAAAATTATAATTATTAATTTATTTAATATAATTTCAAAAATTATACAATAATTAAATATTAATTAATTTTGTTAACTACAACTAATTTGTAATTAATTAATTAATCACTATTATCACATAATTGCATATTTGGCATGAAGAACAAATTTCTTCTTAAATATGTCTTTTAAACTATTTTTCCCTTCATATCAACTCTTACCTTGAATAGTGTTGATAAAGCCGCTATGGGAACCTATGGACCTATAATTCCAAGCTCCAATAAATTTGAGATTATTAATTAAACTCTTTAATTAAATAATCTTAATTTATTAATCTCATGATTATTCCACAATAAATATGAGACTGCACTCTTGTAATTATAGACATTGCATTTACTGAGTACTTTATAATTATAAAGCGTCCATTGATATAATCATTGCATACAACTTGACCTTCTAATAATGGTTCATAATTAATCGGGAATAAAATTACTGTTTTACCCTTTTAATTATATCTTATTTCCTTAAGTACCATTGACTTTACTAGTGAAGGTTAATTCATAACTAAATTATGAATTTGAGCTCAATAACCTTTCAGTCCCAAAAGTCAACCCTTAAGAGAACCATCATTCAATCTCTTGCAAGAAGGCATAGATTTCATATCATTATACTATGTCCCCAGCCATCTACATTAATGAGTTCCCAAAACAAAAGTTTCTAGCCTGATCATTCTAACAGACCCTAACAAGTGAATCAAAGAACTCATATAACATAAACAAGAGTTCATAGTAACTTTAGGATTAAGATCTATTTGTATATGATCATCAGTTGATATATTTAATTAATACTTCGAAACGACATTTAACTAAGTATTAATAAACATATCTGGTCCAGTTCTATATATTCTCTAATATATAAAGCACCTCCACTAAAGTCTCCTACCACACTAGTGATCCGAATCTAGATCACATGTATTCATAATACTAGTGGACCGTACTTGCAGTAATTAATCTAAAGATTCTATAACTTTATTTTACTGCGAACTATTCAAGTTCATTTATCTCAAACACAATCCTTCTGTACCAATACATGGTTGAGATCACATATATGAACTTAGGAATTTTTCAGATATTTACTTATTATAATCACAGAATAATATAGTCAATAAAATATATGCATAAAAAATTCAACTTATTTATTTATTTCTTAAAACAATGTCTACTACATATGCTTTCACGGCACAATTCCAAACAATCACCCACTTGCCCTAAAGAAAATGAGGCACCTCTCTCATTCCCATGTTTCTTACATGCTCCTTAAAAGATTTCAGGCATAAAATCAATGTGAAATGATCTGAAAGATTATGCTCTAAAGCTATCTTCATAACTGCAACATCTCATCGATGAACTATCTCTCTGATCAAGCGATATTTCCTCTCGATGTGCTTTCCCCTCTTGTGACTCTGTGGTTCCTTTGAGTTAGCTACTGCCCAATGATGTCACAATATAGGACTAGTGGCTAATCCACACCTGGCACTACTTCCAGATCGGAATAGAACTTCTTGAGCCACATAACCTCCTTAGCTGTATCACAAGCTACTATATACTCGGCTTCCATGTCACATTTGGGGTGCAGTTTTCTTACCTCTGGTTCGAGCTAGAATGAATAAAAGAACGACCCTTGAGAACGATCAACTTTTTGGTCCTTTAGCGGTTACCTGGTCATAAAAAATTATGGGATTCCATCAATAAAATGAATAACAAAAGGTTCCCAATCCACAACCTAGCCTCCAAGACATCAAACACTACTAAACCGGGTAGTAGGATCAACCCTGAGGCCTAAGGCTTGAATCCCCAAGCTAAAAACACTTTTCTGGCCAAAAAGCCACTAAGGGCCGAGGCCCTCCCCAGCTGCGCCGCGACGTGCCCCTCAAACAGAGGCGGCCTTACCCTGTCAAGCACCATGGGCTGAGGCTCAACTATGCCATGCCGCGGCTCATTACGCAAATCAGCCCAAAAACCAGCACGCAGCAGCTCAACTTCCCCTGCATTTTCCCTTGAAACCAGCCCTTCAAACCAATCCAAAACACCCACCTAACACCCCTAAACTTCATCTATAACTCACCCTCATCAAAACCTAAGTAAAACATCAACCTAACTTCCATTAATTCCAACTATCCACCAAAGAATTACAAGCTGAAAACTTAAACCAAAACAGAGATAAACCCGAAAGTTATGGCTGAAACTCACCTCAAATTCGAAATCAAACCCTCTTCAATGGCTAAACCAAGTCTACAAACTCAGCCCCTTGATTTCCTAGCTTGAAACCTCACTTTGAGCTCAAAAAATCCAAAGAGGAAATGAGAGAAATGGATGTACGGGAAGGGAAGTTCTTGCTCTGTTTTTGTTCTGTTTTCTACAGCCATCTAAAGCTTCACATATATCCAAACCAAATGACCTAAATGCCCCTAGGTCATTTAAGGCTTCTAAAATCATTTCAAGGGTAAAATTGGTACTTTCCACTTATCCCGTTAATCATAATTAACGCTTCCCAATTCCCGCTAATTTCAATATTCTCAAACACCAATAATTCACATCCCATTACCCTTTAATTCCCGGTAACGATCTAATCATTAAAAACACCCCGAGACTCACCCCGAGCCCCGAGCTTAAACCTGTTATGACCAAACCGATAATTAACATACCATGGTCGTCTCATGCTGAATGGCTTGAACAAACCCACATTATAATGTGGTCTCAAAATATATCACCGACATGCATCCAAATAAACAATTTACCCTCAACGGGCCAAATTACCATCACACCCCTGTAATTATAAATATGGACACACATGCATGCATTTAACATCATATTATAATATAATCCACATATACATTCATTTTATCATTTAATGGCATAATTAAACAAGTATGGCCCTCCCGGCCTACTATTCCCACCATTCAATCATAATGGAGAATTCGGGGCATTACACTTCGCCAGACTACTGCTCCTCCTCCAAGAGTAAACACTGATCCAGAAGTCGATTTCTGACTATCTCTATCTGATTGAAAATCAGAATCAGTGTAACCAGTGGGGTCCAGGTCTCCACCTGAATATACAAGCATATAATCTCTAGTATTTCTAAGATACTTGAGAATATTCTTCACTGCAATCCAATGACTCAATCCAGGATTGGATTGATAACGACTGACTATCCCTACTGCATAACAAATGTTAGGCCTTGTACACAACATGGCATACATTAGACTACCTACTGCTCAGGCATAGGGATACTGTCTCATATCTTCCTCTTCCTGAGGTGTTTTGGGACACTGCTCCTTGGAAAGGAATACTCCAGAACGGGTTGGCATATCACCCTTTTTGGAGTTTTGCATATTAAAGCGTTCTAGCACCTTATCAATATAAGTTGCTTGAGACAGTGCCAAAGTCTTGTTCAGTCTTTCTCTAAGAATTTTAATGCCCAGAACATACTTGCCTTCTCCCAAATATTTCATTTGGAATAATTCAGCTAACTAGTTATTTACCTTTGATAATGATGTTATGTCATTACCAATCAGTAATATATCATCAACGTAAAGAACAAGGAATACTACTACACCATCTTTGATTTTTTAATGACACAAGGTTCGCTAATGTTTTGTTCGCAACCAAACGTTTTAATTGTGTCATCAAATCTATGATTCCAAGATCTAGAATCTTGTTTGAGTCCATAGATGGACCTAAGAAGCTTGCAAACATTTTGCTCTTGACCTTTTACTTCGAACCCTTCTGGTTGAGACATGTAAATGGTTTCGTCAAGGTAGCCATTAAAAAAAGTTGTTTTGACATCCATTTGCCAAATCTCATAATCCATGCACGCAGCAATGGATAAGACTATACGAATGGATTTAGCATGGCTACAAGAGAAATAGTTTCTTCATAATCAACCCCTTCTTTCTGTGTGTAGCCTTTGGCTACAAGCCTTGCTTTGAAAGTCTCTACTTTCCCACCCGCTCCTCTTTTCTTCTTGAATATCCACTTGCAACCAATGGGTTTGATATTCTCAGGTGGATCTTCAAGAACCCAGGCAGAATTGGAATACATTGATTCCATTTCTTGGTTCTTGGCGTCTTGCCATTTGTCCTTGTCAGAATCATTCATTGCATCTTGAAATGTCAATGGATCATCTTTGTTTGTGTCAGACACAAGCATTTGAACTTCGTGTTCATAGCGTATGGGTTGCCTACTAGCCCTCCCACTACGACGAGGCTCTCTACTATTCTGACTAGAACTAGTAGTTTCCTCTTGCTATTTTTCATTGGTTGTTGCTGGTGACTTTGCAACTTTATTCGATACCATCTCCTCCAGTACAGCCTTACTGCGAGGTTTGTGGTTATTGACATAGTCATGTTCAAGAAAAGTTGCATTTGTCGATACAAATGTTTGATTTTCTTTTGGACTATAGAAAATTCCACCTCTAGTCTCTTTGGAATAGCCCACAAACATGCACACTTTAGAGCGTGATTCCAACTTCCCGGTCTTTCCTTTAAGCACATGTGCAGGACACCCCCAAATTTGAAAATGGTGTAAACTAGGTTTACAACCATTCCATAATTCGATGGGTGTCTTTTTGATAGAATTATATGGAACAACATTCAATATGTATAGAGCACATTGAATCGCATAACCCCATAATGACAGTGGTAATGATGAGAAGCTCATCATTGATTTAACCATATCTAATAACGTTCTGTTCCATCTTTCTAGAACACCATTTTGATGTGGCGTTCCAGATGCTGTGAGTTGGGATTGAATACCATGCTCACGCAAATGGTCCTCGAATTCAAAATCCAAGTACTCTCCTCCTCAATCAGGTCGAAGAACTTTCAGTGATTTACCTAATTACTTTTCAGCCTCTGCTTGAAATTCTTTGAACTTTCCAAAAGTTTCAGATTTTCTATGCATTAAGTATAGGTAACCATATCTTGAGTAATCATCAACAAAAGTGACAAAATATTCATAGCCTACTCTTGCTTGTACATTAAGTGGACCACAAGCATCCGTATGTACCTGCTGAAGTGCTTCTGTAGCTCTTGAACCTTTAGCAGAGAAAGGTCTCTTGGTCATCTTGCCTTCTAGACAGGATTGACAAATAGGAAGAGATCCAATAGATAGTTCTCTTAAAGGACAATCATTTACAATCCTATTAATTCTATCTAGACCAATATGGCCCAATCTCAAGTGCCACAGATATGTTTCACTATCGGAATCAGTCTTTTCTCGTTTCATAGATCTAGGATTAGCTGTTGTAAATAATTCAGAATTAAGTAAAAATTTGTCATTCATTATAAGTATGTAAAAAATTTTTATCCCAAAGCATTTGCATAACAAGTAAATAGATAATTTCTTTAAATAATAACTACTTTATTAATAAAAGAAATAAATGTCATGCAAAAATTAGAAATAAGTTTCCAAAAATTAATAATCAAAATTAATAATAAAAAACTAAATTTCTAGACTGTAGTTTTCTTTGTTCAAAGAAATCTAGAATTTCTAAAACAAAATAAAATTTTAAATTGTTCAACTAACAATAAAATTTCTACATAAAACTACTCTCCAACTCCTCCAGCTTTACTTGCTATCAAAATCCTCATCAGTCTCTTCCTCCTATTCAGAGTTCTGATTCTGCAAAAAAAAAAAAAAAAACAAAGAAAAATAGATTAGTGGCATATATTTTTGAATTTACTATCCAAAAATTTGAATCTGCTATTCATAGGATTTGATTCTACTATTCAAAGTTTAAAAAATATATGTAAATCTCATTTACCTTTTTTGTTTGATACAAACGATGTCACTCAGCAAAGACTTCCTTTGTCATTGCTTGCCACATCTCATGGGTTGAGTCATAGTGTATATATTTTTTCTTTGTTTTGTCAGGCATGGTTGAAATCATGCAATAATGTGCCAACCGATCGGATTTCATCCAATTCGTAGATTTTTCTTCTGCTTCATAGCTAGTAGCCAAAGGTTGTTCTATTGGAGGTTTGTTACAGACAGTTGACATCCACTTCTTATAAGAAAAAATGGTCAAAATGCCTCGAAACCAGTGTTGTATGTTTTCACGTTCAAAAACCAAAGATTTGAGAAAAGCATCAGTGTGTAATTCACCAATAGACATCTTTGCTGGGAATAAATAACTAAACAAAAATGAATTTATGCATATAATAAATATGAGTAATTTTTGGAATAGTAAACGTGATGCATGAATGCAACAATTAAATAACACATAAAAAATAATTATTAATTCAACGATTAGTTAATTTGAACATTAATGGACAAGCCTTAGGGTAGGTCAGACTAATTCCAAATTAATTTTGAGATAAGTTCTCAAATTTATAAGTGAAAACTTAAATCAACATTTCTTTTTTGACCTATAAACAACCGCTTGTTTGGTCAAGAATACACTAGTCCGGTCGAAAGCCTAATGTACCTTGTGAGTGTAACCCATTCTTTTAGATCAATGACTTAACTCAAGAGTGTGCCTTAGATCATTCAAACTTGGAATACATCATTAAATCCTATTCTTGAAAAAGAAGTTTGCATTGACAATAACACAGTCGAAAGCCTTCCTTAGGGGGACACAAGCAATGGTGTTGCGAGGCCCTCTCCATGTCACCTCGATGCCAACTAACAATGGAGACCATGAGACTTATTGTCATAACTCCCTTTCCCACACATTATTTTAAAATATGTGTTTTCTAAAAAAAAACCTATGTTTTTTAATTAGTTTGTAAAAATAAAGTGATATATTTTTACCAAATGATATTCTAATAATTAGTAATCCAATTAAGCAAAATTAAAATTATAGAACTATTCCCTAATTAATTCAATTTTAATTTGCTATAATTACTAGGAATATCATTTATCATTTAATAAAATTATTTTATTAAATACTAGAAATTAAGCAACTTTTAAAATATATTTTCGCTCATGAACTAGTTAAAACTAGATTTATTATTATATGGTCCATCACATAAATCATATAATCACAAAGGACAATCCTAAGGCATGTTTCCACTCATATGAGATGCATGCTAATTTTAAATAATGTGTGGGTAATATTTATGGCATGTCAAAAATGCATGATAAAGTATTAAACAATTTAATCACATTCAAACATTTGAATAAATAAATAAATAAATGTGGGCCGAGTGTCTTAGGTATTTCTAGAAAAATTACAACACTTGCAAAAATATACAAAAAAATATAAGAAACTAAATAAGACCTAAAGTGAACTCAATCTTCAACTTTGGGCCTTCACAAGTAGTCTTGATCCATTAAGCCATTTATCCATTTAATTTTGAATTAAAATAACTTTTAATTATCTTGAACAAATTTTAAGAATAATTAACTTTGGGTTTTAATGCCCAATAAGTTATTAGGCCCAATTTTGAATTTTGGCACAAACAATTAATTCAAAATAAAATAATTTTAATTATGAGCTAAAATTAATTAGGCCCATAATTAAAATGGATAACTTAGATGCAAGCCCTAGGGTTTAGAAAACCTAGTGGTAGCTGCATAAGGTGGCTCGGCGGGGTAGGAGGCGAGGCTGGAGGCGCACGGTAAGGGCGCAGGGCTGCTGGTGGCTGGCGCATGGGCGCGGGTGCACGCGGGGCTGGCAGTGTAGGGGCACAGGTGTGCGCGGGGCTGGCAGCACAGGGGCGGAGGTGCGCAGCTAGCCTTACACTCAGTCTTCGGGGCACGGAACTCTTGGCTCGGACCTTACAAAATTTTTTCAAATAATTTAATGCAGAAAATTAAATTACAAAAAATTCCTATGCCCCAAAATGGATTACATTTTTCATCTAGAAATTTAAGAACAAATCCTAAACCCAAAACACCATATAATTAATGACCCTTAAGAATAAAATTTAATCATGCATACATCCATCCATTCACACATATTACAATAACATAAGAATGCATATTATGCCTACACAGTAATTAATGTATGCAGAGATTAATAACCGCTCTGGTACCAATTTTTAGGAACGAGTTTCCTAATACGCAGCGGTATGGGGGTCTATGGTTGGCCCAGTATACAACAATTTTTTTTGTAACATATTTAAACTACCTTTAAATATGTAGATCCATTAATATACATACATTAATCATAAGCAAGAATATATTAAATATACCTCTTGATGCCTATCAAGTGTCCTTGCTATATTTTCGTAATTTGAACAAATTTCCTATCCAAGCTGCTCCCAGGTACTGACACCAAGATCTTCCACAACGTTTTCTACACCTCAAGAAGTGTGTGGGCACTTAGAGAATAAATGATGGTATATTTCTGATTCAATTTGATGTACTCAACACATGAGATCAAGAGAATAGACCTGAGATTGGCTCTGTATCTTTTTCAGAGAAAGATAGAAAAGTATCGTTCTTTTTCTTTAGAGCGAATAATTTTGTCTTCTTTAGAATGAATATTTTTATTTTTTGATAAGTCCAACTTAAATAGAAAATATTAAAATTTAAAAAATAAATCTATAACTATTGACGCGGTTCTTCGGCAATAGATAATTAATAGAATAAAGAGTGGGATTAGTGCTAAATAATGAACCGTAATAGATGAATGATCTCAAAGTAAAATGATAACACGAATACTTTTTTAGGTGGTTCAAAGGTTAAAATCCTTCTAGTCCACCAGCCAATATTATTGATACCTTTATGATATTCTTTTACAGGGTATTTCTTTACACAATCGAATCCAACCCCTTGCAACTCCCAGGGTCTCCATATTTATAGGGAGAGGGCACCTGGGGGTCGGCAAGGGAGGTCATCTCGTGACCTTCTTACCCATCATGTCACTTCTGTGACATTCATGATTAATTCCTAAAACCCGACAACGAAGTGTGGTCTAATCAATAGGTAAGGGGGATAATGGGCCGCACGGCCTAACCCAGTCGTGGGTGCCTGAACACACACGTTTATGCTACGTGTCTGAGAATTCGGGTATGGATCAGACAAGCGATGTCTGATATATGCACGTTTACATTGCGTGGTTGACTTTATAAGGGGTCAGAGGTGCCAACTCAAGCTCGCACCTTGAGCTTGATGTACTCTCAGCTCGTGGTGTCCATACTTCTGACCCGACTCAGTAATCTCATTAAGCCTTTGGTTACCTCGAGCTAAAGAGGTAAGACCTGGTAACAGCAGCTCCGGGTACGTGGCATCCACGTGGCTGATATAATTATGCCCTTTCTCAGCTCGCTAATAGCCCATGGATATTTAGGGCGTACATTTGCCCCCCATGCCCTTACTCGTGGCACACGATGTCACCTGGGGCCACAGTGGGGGCCTTTACGCTTCTTTGTGGACTCTTTACATTCCGCCCATTACGCTGGTATCGAATACGTGGAGCATCGTGCTTGGTGACTGTCCGTCTTTCGAGAACTGCATTAAATGGCCTAGCCTATGTTCGATCGTCGTTTCGTCTTTCGAGTAGTGATCCTCGTATCCTACATCAAGGCGATCCAACGACCCTCCTCCTTTGGCCTTTTACGTATATAAAAGGGTTGGCCACCTTTCTCATGGGCTACCCGTTCATTTGAAAATTTTCTCATTTTCTCATCTTCTTCTTTCTTCTTAGTCTCAAAATTCTTCCTTTCTTCCGGCTACTGTTCCCAGCGTTCCAGAAATTCAGACATGAGAGCTCCTTCGAGACTCCGGTACCAGCGATCCCAATAGGATTTCAACCCAGACGACCCTTTCAGTCTCACCACAGCAAATCATTTCTGTAAGTCCTCCGTTTGTGCATGTTTTAAATGTTTTCCTTCGCTGTTGCTTAGGTAAACTTTCTCTTTAATCGCATGCAGTAGGTTGCTTGTTTTTTGCTGGTATTTTATGCGTAGGTTTTTATCCTAGGGGCATCGACAGTAGGAAAAACCATTTAGGAGCATGACTAACAGGATATACTTTCTGGGGTGATTTTCTGGGTAAATTTTTTTATGCCTATTTGGAATAGCTAGTTCTTAGGGTGAAAAAACTGGGTAGCTTAGGGGACACGCTTCATAGGTGGTTTTTCCTACTGTTGCCTACTGAAACTTTCCTTCCAAGGGAAACTTTTACTCTAACCTTCCTAACACACGGATTCCGAGTAATTGGGGACCCGTTGGGAGCACAGGCGCGTGTTCACAGAATCGCGTGATCTCACTCTCCACGGGCTGAGATTACCTCAGCCCGTGTAAAGGAAACACTTCATGCTAGATTCTTTCTTATACTTAGGTCGCCTTTTCTAAATTTTCTTCTTTGTTCGTTAGGCGACCAGATGGGACATAAGAAGAGCGCACCCAAAAAGAGTGCTGGCAGCTCGTCTTCGCAGCAAACCAACAAAGGAAAGGAGGTGGCCATGGACTCCCCGATTCCCAACTTCAGCAAACCGTGGAGAAGGAGGTCGAGGTGGGGCCTGACGCATTTTTCGAGGCCGAGAGGATTGCCTCGAAGGTCACCACCCAAGGGAAAGTCAACAAAATCTTGCTTTCCCATAATATTGAGAAAGGGAGGGGCGCCTTGGATGCCCGACCTCCCCTTGAAGGCAAGTAGAGCTATGCACCGCTTGATGAGGAGTACGTCGCCTGGAGCGACGAGCATCTCAAGGCGGGGGCCTTCCTCCCACTGGACTAGTACTTTGCGGATTTTTTAAATTACGTGAAGTTGGCTCCCTTCCAGCTCCCCCCTAACTCATATCGTTTGTTACCGAGGTTGAAGTATCTATTCCTGAAGCAGGAATAGGAGGTCCCCACGCCGACGGACATCCTCTACTTCTTCTGCCTCAAAGCCAGCCCGAAGCAGCAGAGGCGAGGCGACGGGTTCTACTACCTGACCCGTTATCCAAATTCGGCTGCGGTCATCAAGCTTCCCAGCCACCCCAATTACTTTAAGGACCAGTTCTTTATGTCAAAAGGGTTTCGCAACCGCGAGCACCATTACTTCAACCATCCTCATAAGTACCTTCTACCCTCAGCTCGTAAGTTGATTGCTGACTAGTCTCTTTTTATTCGTTCCTGACTTAGAAACTGTCATGCAGCTATTTTTGCGAGGATGGCCAAGTCAGTCACCCTCGAGCGGCAGAAGCGGGCTTTGGAGGTCGCCCAAGAAGTAAACGTGGAGAGGTCCCAGTCCGGGGCAGCCGCCGGCAAAGGTAATCCTTATCTGTTTAGGGGTTTAGATAGGGCCATTGTCGACCTACGGCTTGCTAGGTTTAACCCCAGCCAACCCGTTCATCGCCACCAAAATGACCCAGATCGCGACATCACCCTACTCTAATGCGTCGACCAGCTCGTGCTATGTTATGACATGAGCCGCCCTAGGGGTACAATAGTTGTAGATAATACCTTGGCCTTTAGGTCAGCCTTATTCGAGGAGTATGGGACCAATCTTAGGTCGTGGCCCTCCCTCCTGGAGGGTGTAGTAGCTCCGGGTCTTAGGCAGTAAGTAGAAGAGTCCAGTCCCGTGAAGTCGTTATCCTAGACTCCCCTGCTGAAGCTCCGGGGCCGGAGGTCGTGACCATAGATTGCTCCTCTAGCTCGGAGGGCAGGACCCCGCTCAATACATACTTAAGATCTACTTTCTTTTCTTTTGTTGTTTTTCACAAATGTTTTTACATGTATATTAATGCTTTGCTGTCTGTTTCAACAGAAGAGATGTCGCAGCCCGGGAACAATGATTTGCGAGCTATGTTCCCTGGGGGAAACCCTTCCTCTGGGGCTTCCGAGCCCATGATGAAGAGGCTTCGGATGGCGAAGAAAGCCATCGGGACTACCTCCAAGTCTCCTGCGAAAGGGAAAAACCAAGCCTCGGCTGCTCAGGAGAAAGTGCCTCCGCCCCCTCCTGCGATGGAGAAGATGCCCCCGCCTCCTCTGTGAGCTCCCGTCTCTATTTGGGAACCAGAGGTGCCCACCGGGACCTTATCAACTACGAACCCCGAGGTGCGCATCCCGGTCAACACCCGACCCTTGGAGAAAATCCCCGATGTCTTCAGGGGCACGGTCTACGAGACCGCAACCTACATGGTGGACCATTGTTATAATGCCACCTCGAGGGATTTGTGGGAGATCGAGACAAGGAGTCCCGAGAATGTGGAGTCTTCATTGGGGATGACCCTCACGGTAAGTTGGCCTTGCCACTGGTACTCCCTGTTTTTTTGTATTATTATTTTTCCTAAGGCACTTGCCTTATTATCTTTTGATCTTGCAGAGGGCTCTGGCTCTCCACAGGAGCATATCTCAGTCCCGGGCCAGGATCGAGGAGATCAGGGGCGAGCACCAGGCTGCTCAAGTCACTCTCACGACGGCTCAACAACAGGAAAGGGACACCAAGGCGGCCGTGGGAACTGCTCGAGAAAACGAGAGGGTCGCCCAGGCCCAGCTAGAGGCATCCCAGACCAAGCTGCAGGAGGCTGATGCCACCAAGGCCACCCTAGCCACTGCGAAGATCAAGCTCGAGGAGGCCAAGGCTGCCCGGGCCGCACTGGATGCCGCGAAGGTTGAGGCCGAAGAGGCCAAGGCTGCCCTAGCGGCAGAGAGGGCAACTTCTGGCTCCTCCATGGAGGCTATGCTGTACCACTGCTGGGTCTTCAACCCGGAAGGTGACTTCTCCTTTCTGGGGCCAGACACATGGGAGTCCTTCTTGGAGAAGTTCAAGGCTCGCCTTCAACAAGAGGCGCCCTCCGAGACCGGGGAGACTTCCACTGCCACCGAGCAGGATGGCGAGGGGACAACCTCATCAGAGCGGCTTGGCAGGGCATAGGACTTTTCTTTTTCTTTTTATCCTTTACATTTTTTTTTGTAACTTTATATTATGAGGTTTTCTGACCACGAGACAATTGATTTCTTCAACTTTATTTTAATTGATTTACATATTTTTGCCTCTATCTTGTTTCTCTTCTATGCATTTTGCAATAATCTTAGTTTTTGTTGGTGTTGCGATTGGCATCTTATGCTTTTCTAGGAAAAAACATGCTAATCAACTTTGAACCAACTTCTAAGACAAGTCCTGGTTGTATCCAGGACATTAATTTAAAAACTTAGTTCGCGTTAATTTTTTTATCGATATCTCGTGCTTTTTAAGAAAAACATCGATCAATCAATTTGAATTAACTTCTAAGTTTTAGGACCTGGTTGAATCCAGGACATTAATTTTGAAAACTTAGTTCGGGTTAATCCTTTATTGATATCTCGTGCTCTTTAAGAAAAACATCGATCAATCAATTTGAATTAACTTCTAAGTTTTAGGACCTGGTTGAATCCAGGAAATTAATTTTGAAAACTTAGTTCGAGTTAATCCTTTATTGATATCTCGTGCTCTTTAAGAAAAAAATTGATCAATCAATTTGAATTAACTTCTAAGTTTTTAGGACGGCCTGGTTATATCCAGGATATAACTTAGTTTGCGTTAATCCTTTATCGATATCTCGTGCTTTTTAAGAAAAACATCGATCAATCAATTTGAATTAACTTCTAAGTCTTTAAGATGACCTGGTTATGTCCAGGACATATGCCCCCCAAGTAATTAGGAAAGGGTCTTTCATGGTTACTTGACATTACATCCACAAATATACAGAATAGTGAAAAAATATTTAATTCTCATTACTTAATAAACAAAAGATGGCCTTTCTGATTAAGCCTTACAAAGGTATCATTGATAATATTTCTTCAAATGGATAGCGTTCCATGTTTATGGGACTGCTTCTCCATTAAGTCGAGCTAACTTGTAGGTTCCTTCTTTTATGACCTCGGTTATTCAGTAGGGCCCTTCCCAGTTCGGCCCCAATACTCTATCTTTGGGATCCTTACTGGCCAAGAAGACTCTTCTGAGGACCAGGTTGCCAATGCCTAAGGCGCGTTTTCTGACCTTTGAGTTGAAATAACGAGTGATCTTTTGCTGATAATGCGCGAGCTGTAGCTGTGAATCTTCTCGTCTTTCATCAATCAGGTCAAGGGACACGCAGAGCAATTCGTGATTGCAGTCCTGGTCAAATGCCTAGACTCTAAGTGAGGCTACCTTTACTTCGACAGGAAGGACTGCCTCACTCCCGAAAGCCAAGGAGAAAGGAGTATGACCCGTCGGCGTTCGATGTGAGGTCCAGTATGCCCACAGTACTTGGGGGAGCTGTTCTGGCCAAACTCCCTTAGCTTCGTCAAGTCTTTTCTTAAGGCTTGCCTTTAGCATTTTATTGACAACCTCGACCTGCCCATTCGCCTGGGGATAGGCCACGGAGGAGAAGCTTTTTACAATGTCGTGCCTCTCATATAACTCGGTGAAGAGGTCGCTGTCGAACTGCGTTCCATTATCTGATATGATCTTCTTTGGCAGCCCGAATCGGCAAATGATGCTTTTGACCACGAAGTCGAGGACTCTTTTTGAAGTGATGGTTGCCAGGGACTATTAGCTTAGTCAAACCGATTCATTAGGGATTCAAAATATTTCAAATTCAAAATATTTTTATTTAACTTCTCTTAAAATTGTGGCGAAGAATATCTGAACCCAGTCTATAAATACGTGGGATGGTTCACTTGTATTTTTCACGCACAAATTTTGTACCCAAACTCTGTGAAATTTCCATTAGGCTTTTACGTAGACAAATCAATAAGAGTGATTCGTGGACTTAACAGATTTAACTACTGAACCACGTAAAAATACATGTTCTTCTTTTCCATTCTAAATTATTTATTTTATCTTATTAATTTATCTTTTTTTTAGTTGACGAAAAACTACGTCAATGATAAGTGAAATTTTGATCATATATTTTTTTATTTCCTTAGGCTTAGAAATTGTTAGCTTTTAGTTATTTTACTGAATTTAATTTAGTTTTGGTATTTTGTGATTTTTGGGTTGAAAATAATTTTAAGAGTTAAAATAAAAAATTATTAATAATAAATAAATTGAGTTTTATAAAGAAAATAAAAGAGTTGGAGAGAGTTGATGTTGAAACTTCCTGAGCAATTTTGGCACTATTACAACCATATTTTGGAAATTCCTGCAAAAAATAAAAGTTGTAGATCTTTTTCTTAGCATGCATATCATGTTGAATCGTCCGATTCCGAGTTATAACGAGAGAGAAAGATAAGACCAAAATACAAGTAGCTATGCGTGAAAAATCAGTTTCTTGAGGAATACAAAAATAACAAATTCAAACTCAAATTTTGCAACAAATTGCCTTATATTTTTACTCCAAATTCGAAAATTGGAGATATCACATTAATATTAATAGAAAATTAACATCTATTAGTTTAATTTAAAGTTTTATATTTTAAAATTTAAATTTTATTCTAATTACTTTTAGTTAGTACGAGACTATTATAAATAGAGGTATTTCTCTATTTGAAACACTCTATTTACTGTCTCTTCTACTCTTTTTCTTTTAGAAAATTTAGTTATTATTGTTGTGTTTATTTGTATGGGTGATTTCAAGGCCCTAAATATGACTTATTGGTTTAAATAATTTTCATTGTTCTCCTATTCCCCTATATTAATTTGCTTCTATTCTTTTAATTGAATGTTATGAATCATGTGATATCTTTTTAGGTGGCCAACAAAATTATGTCGTTACGTTGTTCTATTATCATCTTAGGAATTCACCTAATAGTCTAGGGTTCTAAGTAGAGTGATAAATTGCAATTGTGATGAGTATTTTAATTGTGATGAAGTTTATAACCTAGGTTAAATGAATTGCATGCTTAATGAATTTGTTGCCTAGATTAACTTGTTTCCACTACATGTAACACTTTTCCTGAGTTAAATAGATCGTAAGCTTAATGGGTTTATTGTTTGGTAAAAAGGATTAATTAATGAGCACTTAGCTTTAATTAATTGTGATGGGGAAACTGGGATAATTGACTGTTTAAGTGTTATCTCTGGGGTTAGTAATTTGATAGAGAATATTGATCAATGTTAGAATTAAAATGCTTGAAAGAGTATTTAGTTGTGGAGAATGACCTCTTAACTATTTTAACCATTAACTTTATTTTTAATTTTTTATTGCTATTTTTATTTTTATTTTTAAAAAAATCTTCTTTATTAACTTGTTGTCATTTGAATAATAAATTGAATAGTAGTCCTCGTGGATTCGACATGTATTTACCATTATACTAAGTAATTGGTAATACTGAAAATAAAATCTTTAGTAAATTTGATATGGAATACGACAAGCGATTCATATAAACCTCCCACACAAACTTTTGTTCATCATATCAATTGTTGCATCAACTAGAAATGTCCCTAGATCAAGAAGTGGACGACCACTACCCAAAATCTCAGAAGAGACTACACCACGGACTGAGGAACACCCTGGGAGGGTAGACAAATGACCTATGAATGATGATCATACTCTAGATGAAGGGAGTCCATCCAAAACACCATGTCATCTGAGCCAAAGTTCAAGACCACCTCGTTAAGATTATTATAATCCTGAGAGGTATGTCCCAATGGTAGAACTTGAGAATCAACGAATACGAGAGAGGTTGGCTGAGACCTCTTGATTGGATAAGGAAATGGCAAGAAGGGCTACCGAAGCCCAAGCGCCCCCCAAGAGAACCAGGGGGCGACCTCGAGGAAGTACAGCTGCTCAAATGGGCGAGTACAGGGCTCGACAAGCTCAGATAAGAGAAGCTACAACAAACCTTGGAGTTAGCCAACCGAGGGTTTCATCTCGAAATCCCCCGCAGGCTAACACTAACCAGGACAGGGAGGTCCCTACAAATACTAGGAATAATTGAGCTGCTCAACATGTAGCTAGGAGCAACAACCTAGAGCCTGTAAGGCCGACCAAAAATAGTAAGAAGCCTCCACCATCGCCAATCTTGTGTCCTCCTTTGCCAATCAGGCACCCATCACCAGTTGGGGAAATTCCATAACATGTCCCAAAAGGAACTCGAGCCAGCAAAGGGGTACCTCAGAGGTCGGCTTGAAGCACGAGGAGCGCCAGTGCAGATAGAAATCCCAGGCCCGGACTCGGGCAAACAGATAATCGTGAGGTCCCCGCAGAAGCAAACCAGTGGGCAAGACATGTAGGATCTTGGAACTTAAATCTAGATACACGCTCCCTATTATTTTTCCAAAAGCATAATTGAAACATAGAATCGCATGTTATACATTTAAACATCAGATTCGTAAATTGAAAGAAACACAAAAATGTAGAAACTTATGAATACGCAGCGGAACAATGTCTCATTCCTTTCGATTCTCTATGCTTTTGTCCTTTCTGAATGCTAGGAATTGTCAAGAATCTAAACCACTTAGACTATGAGAAATTCTTCCAAGCCTATCTCTAAATTAAGTATAACAAAGAGTGAACAAGTTGTTATCACAGGAGATATAATTAGAGAGGGAAGAAGAAGAGAGTGATCGACCAAGAAGGTTTTAGATTGTCTAGGTTTTCACTTACCCAAATTAGTCAACTGAGACTATCATATGAAACCCCTAGACATCACATTCCTTATATAGGCAACTTAATGGGCTTTATTTCAATTAAATTAATTAAAATAATAAACAAAAAATCCAAAGCCTTGGACTCCCACACATGGACTGGGGCACAATCTCTTTGTCTTGAATTTAAATCCCAATTGGGCCTAAATTCAAAGCCTTTTTATTTATTTATCTTTTAATTAATTATTTATTTAAATAATTAATTAAATCCGTTGTTTGTGTTTTCACCAATTGACTTATGACAGTCATTAGAGAAGTAATTAAGCTCCATGGCAGTTAATAAAGCCTAGAGATGCTGGGAAGGTAGGACATTCCAAAGGTGAATGTCTTCAAGATGTTGCATCCCGAGGACCATTATCATAGTCCTCCCAATTTCATGTTCATCTAGTCCTCTAGGCTCAGACGAGTTGTCCTCAGGGTCTGGAGGGAAGCACCAGGTGTCGATACAGTGACCTTGGACCACAAGCAACCGTGTAACACCCTACTACCTTAGAGTCATTACCATGTGATTTATAAATGTGCCATTAGATTGATAATCTAGGTTTTAGGTTGAAAAGTGTGATTAAATCAAAATAAAGACTCATTTGATGATCATTAGTTATAAAGATTTGGACCTTCATTTAAATTAGTAAAAGTTATACATTTGGGATCCCAAAATACTGTTTTGAAAATGTATTACAACTTAAAAATGTATATAAAGTCGACCTAAGCGACAAAACCAACTATTACAACATCCTCCTCAAAACAACCTTGGTCGTGGCAGCCAGGTAGGCCGAACATGTACATGTTGCTCCACGCTCTCCAACTCATGGTTTATCGACCTTTTCCTTGCCCTTACCTACACCATAGAGCACTCATGAGCTGAGGCCCAGCAAGAAAACTCAACGCATAACATATCACAATTCAATCCAAAAATATACAACTTAAACCGACAGTAGATTAAACATATAGTGGCTTATGCCAACCCAGGTGCTTTACCAGGCACTGGGTTCATAGTCTTCACCAAGTGGGTGAATTGAACACCCTTAGAGGGTCTCTCCCTAGTGGATTGCACTCAACATGATTAACACCGATCCCGGCCCTTGCCGTCCGCAGCCTTCCCCGTTCCCGGCCTTCGATGTTCCCTGCCTTCGCCATTCATTCACAATCATGCACGACATAGCATAACAAGTCTTAACATTCACATAAAACACTAAACACAGAGAATCGGGCTATGCCCTGCTCTTCGGGCACAAACAGTTTTCTTACCTATGTCCTGAGCTAATTGATTACTACGATTCCAGGCACGATCCCCTCAATCTGAGCCTTGACGTAAAACCTAGTCACAATGCATCAATAAATATACATCCATTAAGCCCTAACACAATTAAGAACTTCAAATTAATATACTAGCCTTCAGGACCTCAAATTCTACTAAACCGGGTAGTAGAATCCTTCCCAAGCCCTAACATTTGGGTTCTCGAGGTTAAAACCCCACATTGGCCATAATTCCTTATTTGAGCCGCGACCCAGCTCATTTGGGCATAAGTCACAGAGCCTTGGGCTCTCGCGAAGAGGACAATGGGCGCAACACGCAGTAGCTTGCGTCGTGATGCCTGGGCAAAATCGGAAGCTCCCAAGCCTCTGGGTTCATGCGGGCCTTGACAACCGAAGAACAAGGCTGCGACGCGAGCCCCATAACCTAGAAATCCATGCATTTCCACTACATTTTCCCTCAGCAGAACTCACCAAATCACACCCAATTCAACACTTAACCCAGAATTTAGTCTACAGTTTGTTTCAAGGCCGCATAACCAGCATAACCACCTCAATATCTACCACATACACACATCAAAATTCAAAAATCATAGCCTAAAGTTTAACCCCATAAAACATCCAAACAACCACAGAATACTTAGTAAAATCAACATAAATTCTTACATGAGTTGTGTGATTCTAGTCTGAGCTAAACCCAATTACTTCTAGCTTCAATCCCTTTGGAATTTTTAAGCCTTCTCCCTTGAATTCATCAAAAATTCCTCCTTAGCCTTGAGAGGAACGTGAGGAAGAGACAGAGTTGAGGATGAAAGAGATAAGGTTGAGCGCCAAAACAAATCTATCCCTAGTAGTAGAATACCCAAAGTGCCCCTAACTTATACCCACCACCAAGGGAAAAATTTCATATGTCACATCTCGCTAATTCGTCGAGTGCGCCTATGAATCCTCATTTAATCCCTGACATACCCAGATAATCTCTAATATCCCTATCCGTTACCTGGTAAATCCCGAACACGTGCTACTTCCCAATATACCCCAAGGCTCACCCTGAGCCGGGTATTCGGCCCCTTTGTAACTATTTTTCTATTCTGCTCCCTAGGACCATCTCGGACCACACATCACAAATATATCACAATAATCTTGTTGTATCAAGCTCAACACACATATACTTTACATTTATGCCCTCAATGGCCAAAATTACAATTATGCCCCAACTAACCAAAATGGGCCCACATGCATATTTAATTCACCTAAGCATGCATTTCTAATCACATAATCATTTAATCCATGTATTAACATATTTAAATCAATTATTGCCCTCCTGACACGCTAATAAAGGCACTAAGCCTTATTAACAAATTTGGGACGTTACAAATCGTCTGACAGAGCTATCGTTCCTTTAAGTCATGGTGTCAAGTCTATACAAGTGACAAGTAGCATGTCTCAATGTGCCGCTTGACGTGGGAAAATATGTAGCGACCCCCTAACACTATCAGCGGCATGTCTGCCCAGAAATTTGTGGGCTACAACCTCAAAAATGGGCACCGTGTGCTATGCACGAGCCCACCACCATTTTTATTACGAGAATGTGTTTACTAGAATTGAGACCTAAATTAATGGGGAATGTTTTGTAATAGATCCCCATTGATCAGCCACTATAAATAGGGCTAGGGAAACCATTGAAGAGGACCCTCGTACTTTTGTATTTAGAGCACTGCCAAAGAGCAGCCTAAAACCCATAAAAGATGAAACCTTCAAGCTTCCCCAAATCCTAATATAATAGACACATGGACTAGGGTTAATTAATAACCTAAACCATGTAAATATGTGTCTTCTTTTTGTATTTTCTTTAAGTTCTTTTAATTAATTGATTGTGAAAAAGGGAGTCAACATTTTGGTGTTTTCCTTGAGAGCTTCAAGAAAGCCTTGAAGATTAAACAATGGTTACCACCAGAAGAAACACACCTGATGATGTTCTTCCTCCCACCACCATTGAGGGAGGAGAGCCTATCCAGCCATTTCTGCCAGCAAAATCGGAGGTGGCCCAGGAAAATTACGATGAGAACGTTGCGTACAACGATGAGGATGGAGAATACTACGAGTATGACAACTCTTAGTGCTTTTACACGGAGGAGCCACTAGAAGTGGTGGACCTTAAGGGCCAAATGGCCTCCTAGAAGTAAAAATAGATTCCCAATAGGGTAATATAGCCACCTTGTAGAAGATGGTTAACGCAGTGAAGGCTACTTAGGCATCTCAAGGGCTGCAAGTGGATCCCCATGGAGAAGTACCGCCTAGTTAGCAAACTGGCACGCCACCTGTGCACCCAGTTCGAGTTCCATCTGCTCCACCAGTGGGCATGCCTCCATAGCACCCCCCTGACATGGCACAAGATCCACCAGCTGGTGTGCCATTCATGCACCCAGCTGGAGCACCACCTGCGGCATAGGATTATGGCAAAGGGAAGGTTGATGAAGAACCCTCCAAGTGGAAAAGACCTCATCGTGCTTCCGAGACCATTCATGCCCAGAGAAGGGCCAACGATAATCAGGGGCACAATCCCAAAGACACTGCCAAGCCTCTAGAGTCTGGGGAGCCTAGGGTATTCTGCTCAGGCACACTGTAATAGAACGCATTGAGCCTAGAGGTGGTGTCTCACAAGCACCTCTCCAACCTCAGAGAAATCCTTGTCAAGGGGCCAACAGGAGAAATGTCTCAACCAACCGAGGATGAGGAATCAGCGTCTCAGTTAATAATGAAAATGTTGATTCCGAGGGAAAGACCGAAGTGAGGTACCCTGAGGACAATGGTCACCACCATGCACAACTTGACCTACAGAATGACCTTAACGCTTGCAGGAATAGAGTAGCTCCTGAAGACAATCCCGGGAGACGACAACAACTGACCTTTGAGATGATCTTAACACTCAAAGGAGATAACACCTAGAACAGAGTGCCAATCAAGATCATGACCCTCTCCATGCAGAGTTGGGGAGTTTGAAGAGGATAATGCTTAAGTTGACCTGGAGACAAGGTCATGAATTTGACATGGAGGATGAAGATGGGGAGCCTTGCGCTCCTCATATTGTAGAAGCCCCACTGCCTCGAGGCTTCAAGATGCCAGAAATCACTAGCAGAGGAGAAAATCCTACCAACCATCTTTTGAAGTTCAATAGATTGATTGCGGTTCATCGCGTCTCCAAGGATGCTAAGTACCATGTCTTCAGGTTAACCCTGACGGGACTAGCAGACGAGTAGTTCAAGAAGTATTGGCCAGGTTCCATCCATTCTTGCAAAAAACTCTCCACCTCCTTTTGAAGATAATTCATAGTTGCTTGGAAGGTAAACTTCAAGGTCAATGCCTTAGCCATCATAAAACAAGGACCCCTCGAGTCCCTTAAAGCTTACATCAAGCGATTTAATTAAGAAGCAGACAGGACCAAGAGGGTCGATGATTGCCAAAAACTGATGAATTTATCAGTTAGTATCCAAGCAGGTTCTCTGCTATGGGATTACCTCCATCGGATAGAATGCCACAGGCTTAACAGCTTTATACGTCAGGCTGAAGAGTATATCAACTGGGAGGATGCCCAGATCAGAGCTTTCGGAGAACCAGTCTCCTTCCCCGCTCCTTTAGTGCCAAATGTCATGGCCCAAGGAGCCCAATTCTTGCCATACGCTCCTGCCCAAGCGAGCATCATGAGCAATCCACACTTCAATACAACTATTCCACCAGCTGGCTTCAACACCATTCCCTCGGCTGGTTTCAGTGCTGCCCCGTCTCACTATGGAGCAGCTCCCACTGGATACAGTGCTTTTTAGCCTACGTTCATTGCTAGAATAGCTGCTCCAGCCCAGTCAACGACACCCAGTGAGACCTCTAGCAGGAGCAAATGCGGGGGAAACAGCAAGGGTAAGAACCCAAGAGAATTGAAGCAACTTTCAATGAGAAGTAATATCTCAAATACACTGAGTACATATACTTTGTGGATACTCAGGAGAACATTTTCCTAGACACAGAGCAGCAAATCCACTACCTAAAGCCTTAACAAATTTGGAGGGATCGGGAAAGAAGAGATTCTACTAAGTTCTGTCAGTTTCATAATGATGTGGGGCACCACACAACCGAGTGCATGGAGCATAGAGATGAGATCGAAAATCTCATCAAGCTGGAGTATCTCCACCAGTGTTCCAGGGCTAGAGCACGACCTACTCAGTCTTCGGCCATGGGTCTGCCCCTGCAGCAAGTAGCCACTCCCCATGCACCTGGCCAAGTGCCTGTTACACCACCACAATAGATAGCCCAAGGACTTCCCCTGGTGAACGGGAGAGTAGGGATTATCTCCGGAGGATCCCACGTGGGGGGCACATCGAGGGGCTCACAGAATCACTACACGCAAGCCCTAAATCAGATGATGAAGTGTTGGTGTTAGCCCAGCTGCCAGCACAGATGCCACAAATGACGGATCACGTCATCACTCTCTCTGAGTACGATGCTCGGAGAGTGCATTTTCCCCACCATAATCCTTTGGTGGTTGAGAGGAAAATTTCCAACTAAATGATGGCTCAGATCTTGGTGGATAATGGGAGTCTGGTGAAAATCCTATTCAAGTCAGCCTTCGAGAAGATCGGGCTGACTACCAGTGACATGTCCCCATGCAGCTCCACTCTATACGAGTTATTGGGGGTGGAACTTATTCAACTGTGGTAGTTCAAGCTGCCAGTGACACTAGAAGAAGTCTTGTGTGAGGCCTTCAAGTATTGTACTTTTGTGGCTGTAGACTGCTCCTCTGCCTACAACGCCAACTTGGGACGTCCAACCCTGGTGGAGTTTGTAGCAATCACCTTTATACACCACTTGTACATGAAGTTTCCCATTGAGGCAGGAATAGGCATTGTTTGTGGGGACCAGAAAGTGGCCCGACAGGGCTACATTGTGTCGCTTAAGCATCCAGTAATGGTTGTAGAGGGGGTAGGCCCCAAGCAGCCTTATCTCAAGGAGGTGGAGGTCTAGGCTAATCAAGAAGAAAGGGAGTCCAATGAATTGGGCCCCAGGGTTGGAGAAGAAAGGGTTTTTGAGCCCATGGAAGAAGCTGAGGAGGTTATCCTTGATGCCTCTAATGTTGAAAGAAAAACTAAGGTCTAAAAGAACCTCAAGGTAGAGGTTTGAGAGGCTCTTGTGAATTTTCTCAAGGAAAACCAGGAAGTCTTTGCCTAGTCTCACTCTAACATGATGGGAATTGACCTAAATATCATATTCCATGCCATGAATATAGATCCAAATGTTGCCCCAGTGCAACAGAAGATGAGGACCATTGACTCAACTAGGGCAGAGGCCTTGAAGGCAGAGGTTGACAAGCTTTTTATGAATTGTTTCATCCGCGATGGTCAGTACCAGAAGTTGTTGTCAAACCCGGTCTTGGTGCCTAAGCCTAACGAAACCTGGAGAACGTGCATCGACTTCTCTGACCTCGATAAGGCTTGCTCGAAGGAATATTTCCCTTTGTTGAAGATTGATCAGATGGTCAACGCTACCTCCGGGTATGAGATCCTGTCCTTCATGGATGCATATTCGGGATACAATTAGATCTCAATGCATGTCGCGAACCAAGGGCACACCAGCATCCGAACAGACAAAGGTAACTACTGCTACAAAGTGTTGCCTTTCAGTATCAAGAATACAAGTGCCACTTATTAGAGATTAGTAAACTGGATGTTCAAAAATTGGCTTTCCTGAAACATGGAGGATTATGTTGACAACATGGTGGTAAAGTTGAGAATAACCCATGACCATGTCAAAGATTATGTGAAGGCATTCTCAGCCCTCCGCAGGTTTGAGATGAAGTTAAATACCCAAAAATGCACTTTTGGGGTGGCCTCCGGGAAGTTCTTGGGATTCATTGTCAGCGCCCGAGGAATGGAGGCTAATCTCGAGAAAATTAGGGTCCTGATAGAAATGTCATCCCCCAGGAAGCACAAGGATGTGCAGAGCCTAACTGGTCGGATAATAACTCTAAATGGATAAAGGAGTGCGAACAAGCCTTCCAGCAGCTAAAGGGCCACATGATGAACCCTCCAATTTAATCAAAGCCTGTTGATTGAGAACCCCTCCTCTCTACATGGTTGTCTCCGAGAATGCCATAAGTGCTGCCATAGTCCGCGAAGAAGGTCGTGTTCAACATCCCATTTACTACGTGAGCGAATGACACCTTGGAGAAAAGTCCAGATATCTGCTTAAGGTGAAGCTGCCATTTTTCCTGATGATAGCTTCTCGAAAGCTATGACCGTACTTCAAGGCACATCTGATTAGGGTTATCACAAACCAGCCCATAATCAAGTTTTCCAGAAGCCGGAGTCCTCCAAGAGACTCCTCAGTGGGCGGTCAAACTGAGTCAGTTCGACATTTCTTACCACACGAGGACTGCCATAAAGGACAAGCACTAGCAAATTTTATTGTTGGGTGCATAGGAACACATGAGGGACCCGGGGAGGCCCAGGCCATCGGGCCCACGGGGTTCACAGTGCTTTGAGATTTATGTTTGACGCCTCAACAACGAAGCTGAGTACAATGCACCCATTTTCGAACTCCGAGTAGCCTTAGAACTCAAAGATGAAGGCCTCACAATTTTCATGGATTCTTAGCTCGTAGTGAACTAGGTTCTCGGAGACTATCAGGCCTAGGGGACAAAGATGGAAGCTTATTTGGCCAAGGTCCATGAACTGCTGCATAGCTTCAAAAAGTTCACCATCCGACAAGTACCAAGGGAATAGAATTCCAATGCTGATGCCCTGGCCAAGCTCTCTACCACTAAGGATGCCGAGTAGTTCAATGTGGTCCTGATAGACTACTTGGCATCTCTGAGCATCTCAGATTCTGAGGAGGTAGATGTAGTCCAACGCTAGGATGGTTGGATGGAACCATTAGTCAAGTATCTTATCTTCAAAGAGTTACCTCAGGATAAGAAAGCAGCTTAGAAGCTGCTTTACCAAGTGCCTCAGTAAGTAATGTTGAACAATAAACTATACAGGCGAGGATATTCATTGCCACTTCTCCAGTGCATGTCCAAGCAAGAGGCCAGCCTCATCCTCCGCGAAGTGCATGAGGGCTTTTGCATGGACCACGCTGGGGTGCAAAGCCTCGCCAAGAAAATCCTAAGACAAGGCTACTTCTAACTTACAATAAATGGTGATGCAATACACTATGTGAAGAAGTGCGAGAAGTGACAACACTACACCAACATCCCTCGAGTTCCTCCAAATGAGCTCACACAAATAATGAGACCTTGGCTCTTCAGAGTCTAGGGCATTGACCATATCGAAGCCTTACCCATGGGAAAGGGAGGAGTAAAGTACGCTATTGTGGTAGTTGAATACTTCACAAAGTGTGTCAAAGCTAAACCTCTTGCTACAATCACCTCCAAGAAAGCGCTGGACTTTGTCATCAAGAATGTCATTTACCATTACGGGCTCTTGAGGAAGATAGTCTCCAATAACGGTCTGTAGTTTGACAGCGAGTTGTTCACAGAATTTTGTCAAAGGCAGGGAGTAGTGAAGAGTTTCTCTCATATGTAGGCAAATGGACAAGTGGAAGCGGTTAATAAGACGCTTAAGGCCACTTTAATGAAAAGGCTAGAACAGGAAAAATGAGCTTGGAGCGAAGAACTGCCTAAAGCATTGTGGAGCTACCACACCACTGCTGCAACCTCCACTAGCCATTTACCATTTTCCATGGCCTACAAGTATAAATCCATGCTTCTAGTTGAGGCAGCAATCTTCAAGGAGACATTTACGATCTGACCATGAGTCTTTCTTTACTATGAGAATATCTATATCTTGTGAAGAATCTTCGAGAAGCCTCGCAGCTTCGTGTAGCATCCTACCAATAAAATGAGGCAAGATATTTCAATTCCAAGGTGAAGGATAGGAAATTTGTGGTTGGAGACTTGGTGTTGCGGGGATTTTTTCTAGTAACCCGAGACCTAGGTGTTGGAGTATTGGGCCTTATCTGGGAAGGCCCATACAAGGTCAAGAGCATCGTGTATCCTAGGACATACATACTAGCCTGATTGAACAGGGAGCTAGTGCCTCACGTCTAGAAAGCCGAGCATCCCAGCCACTATTACCAGTAATACAAGCAGTGTATTTTTCTACATTTTGTAATAATTTTGTAGCCTCCAAGCACAATTAATGGAAATCATGTGTGAGAAACAAGAAAGATTAAATTAAAAAAAAATTCTTGTACTTTTAATTTTAATTATTTAACTTCTCGAGAGTACCCGCTCGCTGGCCTGGACAAGTGAACGCAGACTAGTCTCCGATTACTTGGGGGGCATAGCTGGGTCACCTCGTTGGATAACCGCTCATGGAGCACAACCTGGGAAACTAAGCTTCTCATGAATAGAGTAGGCCTAGTGTCAATGCTTAAGAGAACAGACTTAAAAATCTAAGTTGCCTACGGGCAGAGGACTTAAGTTATCACTTGAGGGATATGGGCCCAAGAAGGAATGCCAAGTTCCTGACTTCCAAAAAGGTGAATAGAACCCCGAGTCACCTGTACTCAGGGGTATTCTCCCAAGGACTATTCGCTCGTGGAGTAATATTGGGCACGACCTGGGAAACTAAGCTTATCGTGAGCTTAGTAAGCCTAGTGTCGAATCTTGTAGGAATGGGTTAACCTAGGAAACTAAAATAAACCAAGCATTATAAAAATCCCAATAACCTAGAGGGTTGGAGAACTCAATCCCATGTCTCGAGGACGTAGAGCCTGAGGAATAGCATATTCCCGATCTCCTAAATAGGATAAAAATCGAGTAACCCGTACTCGGGATGGGGGGGGGGGATTATGAAATGGCCAAGTGTAACCTCCAGAGAATTGTGTGCCCATGGAATAACATGGAGCTCTCAAACCCTAAGTTAAATTGACCTCCGAAGCCATGAGTTGTTTATAGCTGAAGGACATAAGGACACGTTAATTACCCACAATTGACAGCTGAAAACTCTATATTTTAGAGTTATTAATTGAGCTTTTGAACTTAAAACTTTAAGTGAAATAGAGTGTTTGTGTTATTATTGTGTGGTTTTAGTCATTTTGTCTCTTAACTTTGTTTGCGTATTTTGTTTTAATTGATGATAACTCTTGTGGAAAATAATGGGATTATGTTCTAAAAATGTGGTATCTATTTTGAAGGCATAAAGAGAGGGTGCTTGGAAAGATTAGTGAAGTATGTGCAAGGAAATCATTTTGGACCTGAAATTCTGGCACTTTGTTGTAACATCAGTCAACTTTGCTGCAGCAAAGTGTGGGCATCCAACAGCATAAAGTTTGCACACTTGGCATGTGATTAAATGAGGTGGGGAGAGACTTGAATAGTGGGAATATGAGGTGGAAAGCAGCTGAAAAAGTCTAAAAAGGGGAGTGGTCCCCACGTGTAGAGGGAGAAAAAGAGGGTTTATACCCTTTTTGAGCCAACAAAAGAGATCATCTTTACCAAGAAAAAAAAAACCCAGCCGCCTAAGACACAATTGAATGAGTTTTCTGCACCTTTGGAGCTGGAACATGAAGAAAAGAAGGGGAAATTTCTAGGAGGAGGAAGCTAGAAGAAGAAGAAGAAGAAGAAGAAGAGTTAGAAGATAAAGAATAGAAGATTTCTATCATTTTGGCTTGTCTTTCTAAACTCTCTTTTCCTATAATTTTATTTTTCCCATCTCGAACTCTTGAGATAATGTTGAATATGTGTTGAGGTGATATGGGTTTTTTGATTATGAGCTAATTTGTTTGTGTTAGGGACATTGATGAACCCTAATTTGTAATCAACCCCAAGTTGTTGAATGTTTTATTAAAATTTTCTCTTGTTCATTTAAGTTGTATTTATTGTGCAAACTCTTGCTTGAGAATGATCACCTTAGGTGAGAAACAAGCTAGTTTTAATTCCAGAGGGGTTAGAATTAGTGGAAATGCTTGATTGATGCATGTTGATAACTTTGTTATTGATTAGTGGATAACTTAGGGATATTTTATTCACCTTGCAAACTTGAAGGATTGATGCTTGAAATTATGTTCTTGAAATTAAATATTGCATAGGAGTATGTGAATTTAATTGATGGAACTTTAACATGAGCATTTGGAAAAGTGGCATGTGCATTAAATTGGAAATCTTAGTTACAAGAGAACTTTGCTATGAACTTTGTTGCAACATTAGGGGAAAAATTACAAATTAGGGGGATTTGATATGCCTAACTTTTATCATAATATTACTCACAATTTGTCAACTTCCATCTTTAGTATTCAAGACCTATTTTAATTCTCTTGTTTAGTTTTCTTTTAGTTCTTAATTAAATAATATAAAAAAATTAATTGTACCCCAAATTGTTTGGTGTTGATTTTTACAATATTTGTTTGGCAATCCTTGAGGAGATAACATTTACTTTCACTTTATTACTTGTTTGACGATTGTGTACACTTTCACACACTTAGGAAAATCTGCAACAAGTTTTTGGCGCCATTGCCCCCGATTGCTTAAAGTCAATTATTGTAAAGTTAATTATCTTGCAATTTGGTTTAATTTTTCTTTTATGCTAACTTGGGTGCTTCTCATGAAAAAAAAATTAAGGTTTACATAGTGTATGAGCAAGAATCAAGGCCCTGAAATACTTCCCATTGATCCAGAAATCGAGCATACAGTTAGAAGAAGGCGAAAGATACAAAAATAAAAAAAAGGGAAGTAGTAGTGATGAATGCTGAGCAAGGGGCTCAACAGGGAGCTGTCCAGAGGGTAGCAAATCTATCAGGAGCTACTCAAGGGGCAGAAAATCTAGCAGGAGCCGCTCATGTTCCACCAATAAATTTCGCAGGAGCTGCTCAAGATCAAGTAGCTAAAGGGGGAGTAGCTGCCAATAATGGTCAAAATGCAGTTATTGTGGCTGATGACAGAGATCGCACTATCAGGGAATATGCTCTTCCCCTCTTCAATAAGCTCAATCTGGGCATCATTAGACCAGAAATTCAGGCAGCACAGTTTTAATTGAAGCCAGTCATGTTCCAGATGCTTCAAACTGTGGGCTAGTTTAGTGGGATGCCAATAGAGGATCCTCACCTTCACCTTCGCTTGTTCATTGACGTTAGTGACTCTTTCAAGCTGCCCGGAGTGATAGAGGATGCACTGAGACTAATGTTGTTCCCATACTCCTTGAGAGACAGAGCCAAAGCTTGGTTGAACTCTTTGCCATCTGATTCTGTGAGTACTTGGCAAGAGTTGGCTGATCAGTTTTTGATGAAGTGTTTTCCTCCCACTAAAAATGCCAAGCAACGCAATGAGATTACTTCATTTCAACAACTTGATGAAGAATCCTTATATGAGGCATGGGACCGGTTTAAGGAGTTGTTGCGCAAATGCCCTCACAATGGCATTCCTCATTGCATCCAGATAGAGACCTTCTATAACGATCTCAACACTCATACTAGGATGGTGGTTGATGCTTCAGCGAACGGGGCTGTTCCTGCTAAGTCCTATAATGAGGCATATGAAATCCTTAAGAGAATATCCAACAACAACTATCAGTGGCCCACTTCTAGATTTTCTACAGGTAGAAAGGTGGCCAGTATTAATGATGTAGATGCCATCACTTCTTTGGCAGCCCAAGTGTCTTCTATTTCTAATATGCTCAAGGCAATGAATATGGGGATGAATCAATAAATGGGGCAGCCTATGGGGACACAAATGGGCCAAATGGAGAGCATTTCTTGTGTGTATTGTGGTGAGGATCATACTTTTGACAACTATCCTTCTAAACCGACAACTATATGTTATATGGGGAAAAAAAATAGGAATGGTCCTTATTCTAATTCCTACAACCCATCACGGAGGCAACATCCAAATTTTTCATGGTGTAATCAAGGAGCTGGCCCTAGTAATCCTTCTATGCATCCAAGACCAAATTTTCGACCAGGTTACCCCCCACAAGCACCACAACAAAGGCCACAACAACAAGCAATGAAATCTAGCTCTCTTGAAAATATGTTGAAGGAATATATAGTGAAGAATGAATCCATGATTCAAAGCCAAGAAGCTTCATTGAGGAATTTAGAGAACCAAGTTGGGCAACTAGCTAATGAGTTTAGAAATAGACCCCATTGTACACTGCCAAGTGATACCGAGAATCCAAGGAATGTGGGCAAGGAACATTGTAAAGCCATCACTTTGAGGAGTGGGAAAGAGTTGGAGAAGGACAAGACCAATTCTGGGCATGAGGGTGAACCCTCTTTAATCCAAATAAATGAGGTATTCCAAAAAGATGTTGAACTTCCTAGTGCATAAAAATCTGCCTTTGCCTAGAATGCTACAGAGATGTCATAGCATTGTCACCCAGCAAGTCCTATTTCAAACAGCCACCTCCATTTCCTCAACGTTTTCAGAAGAAAAAGTTCGATTCTCAATTCAAGAAATTTCTAGATATGTTGAAGCAGTTACATATCAACATCCCACTTGTAGAGGCACTTGAGCAAATGCCTAACTATGTGAAATTCATGAAAGATGTTCTTACAAGGAATAGAAGGTTAGGAGAGTTTGAAATTGTGGCTCTAACCAAAGAGTGTAGTTCATTTTTGCAAGACAAGTTGCCACCAAATTTGAAGGATCCTGGGAGTTTCACTATTCCCTGTAGTATTGGGGATACTTATTGTGGGATGGCTTTATGTGATTTAGGTGCGAGCATTAACATGATGCTAATGTCTGTTTTCAAGCAATTAGGGATTGGAGAAGTTAGGCCTGCTACAGTTACTCTTCAACTTGCAGACAGATCTCTTGCTCATCCGGATGGGAAGATTGAAGATGTATTGGTGAGGGTAGACAAATTCATATTTCCTACTGATTTTATTGTGCTAGACTATGAGGCAGATAGAGAGGTGCACATTATCTTGGGAAGGCCATTTCTTGCGACACGAAGAACTTTAATAGATGTGCAGAAGGGGGAGCTGACTATGAGGGTCCAAGATGAAAATGTGACTTTTAATGTTTTTAAGGCTATGTGGTTTCCTGATGAGGTTGAAGAATGCTCAGTAGTTTCAGTGGTAGATTCTTTGGCATCAAGGGAGTTTGAGACTAGTAACGTTGGTGAACCATTAGAGAGGTTATTGTTGTTTGATTCACACAATGATGAAGATGAGGAGGAGTACTTATCTTGGTTGAAGGCTAATTCTCAAGGGTTAAGAACAAGAGGCTGATTTGATTCATTGGAGTTGTCGTCTAGGGAGTTCAAAGCTCCTAAACCATCCATTGAAGAGCCACCTGAGTTGGAGTTGAAAGTCGTGCCATCACATTTACGATAAGCTTATTTGGGTCCATCATCCACTTTACCTATCATTATTTTAGCGGAGTTGAATCATGATCCAGAAGAAAAGTTGCTCGAGGTGTTGAGAAGGTTCAAAAAGGCCATTGGGTGGACTATTGCAAATATTCGAGGTATCAGTCCTTCTTTGTGTATGCATAAGATCATGCTTGAAGACAATGAAAAAGGTTCTATTGAAGGGCAAAGAAGACTAAATCCTATCATGAAAGAAGTAGTGAAGAAAGAAATCATCAAGTGGTTGGAATGCGGACATTATTTACCATATCTCTGACAATTCATAGGTGAGTCCTATACAGTGTGTACCTAAGAACGATGAGATCACAGTGGTGAAGAATGAAGAAAATGAGTTGATTCCTACTAGAACTGTGATAGGATGGAGGATTTGCATGGACTACAGGAAGCTAAAAAAGGCAACTAGGAAGGATCATTTCCCTCTTCCTTTCATTAATCAGATGCTAGACAGACTTGCTGGGAGACTTGCTGGGAGAGAGTACTATTGCTTCCTTGATGGGTACTCTGGTTACAATTAGATAACAGTGGCCCCAGAAGATCAGCACAAGACTACATTCACTTGCCCCTATGGTACCTTTTCATTTAGAAGAATGCCCTTTGGATTGTGCAATGCTCCTGCTACGTTTCAGCAATGTGTGATGGCTATCCTCACTAATATGGTTGAGCAGTTTCTAGAGGTGTTCATTGATGATTTTTCAGTCTTCGGGGATTCTTATGATGATTTTCTGAATAACTTGTGTAATGTGTTGAAGAGATGTGAAGAGACAAACCTAGTCCTTAACTGGGAAAAGTGTCACTTTATGGTTAAGGAAGGTATTGTTTTGGGGCATAAGGTATCTAAGGAAGGGATTGAAGTTGATAAGGCAAAAATTGAAGTCATTGATAAGTTACCACCTCCTAATTCAATGAAGAACATTAGGAGCTTTCTTGGGCATGTCGGTTTCTATAGAAGGTTCATCAAAGACTTCTCTAAGATTTCCCAACCACTTTGCAATCTTTTAGAGACTGATACACCTTTCCATTTCGATGGAGCATGTTTGAAGGTTTTTCAAGAGTTGAAAGAGAGATTAATTTCAGCCTCTATCATTATTGCACCGAATTGGAGTTTGCCCTTTGAATTGATGTGTGATGCTAGCGATTTTTTCGTTGGGGTTGTGATGGGGCAGCGAAGGAACAAGGTGTTTCACTCTATTTATTATGCCAGCCGCACATTGACAGGAGCTCAATTGAATTACACTGTAACTGAGAAGGATCTACTAGCTATTGTCTTTGCTTTTGACAAGTTTCGCTCCTATCTTGTGGGAACTAAAGTAATTGTCTACACCGATCACTCAGCCATAAAGTACTTGATTGAAAAGCAGAACGCTATCCTCGATTGATTAGATGGGACTGTTGCTTCAAGAGTTTGATGCGGAAATCCAAGATAGAAAAGGAGTGGAGAACCAAGTAGCAAATCATTTATGTAGAATGGAAGGTGAGAAAGAATCAAGTTCATTAGTTCCCATCAAGGAGACATTCCTAGATGAGCAATTATTCAAAGTAAATCACTCTCAAGTTGTTCCTTGGTTTGTAGATTTTGCTAATTACTTGGTTAGTGGATTGTTTCCTCCGGATCTAACAAGCCAACAAAAGAAAAAGTTCTTGCATGATGTGAAGCACTACTTTTAGGAGGAGCCATTCTTGTTCAAACAATCCACTGACCAAATGATTAGGATATGTATTTTCGAGCAAAATAGGAGGATATCCTACATCATTGTCACTCTTCACCTTTGTGGAGGTCATTTTGGGGGATCGCGCATCGCATCTAAGGTACTTCAATGTGGGTTCTTTTGGCCTTTCTTATTCAAAGATGCTCATGCTTTTGTGTTGAGATGTGATCGATGCCAAAGGGTTGGTAATATTTCTAGAATGAATGAGGTGCCCTTAACTAATGTTCTTGAAATTGAATTGTTCGACGGGTGGGGTATCGATTTTATGGGCCCTTTTCCCTCCATCTTATGGCAACTTGTACATCTTGGTAGCTGTGGATTACGTTTCAAAATGGGTGGAAGCAATTGCCTCTCCCACTAATGATGCTAAAGTTGTCATGAGGCTCTTAGAGAAGAATGTTTTCACTCGTTTTGGCACTCCAAGGGAAATCATTAGTGATGAGGGAACCCATTTAGTGAACAAAGTGTTGGCTAGCTTATTGGCTAAATATGATGTGAGGCACAAAGTAGCTACTTCTTACCATCCCCAAACTAATGGGCAAGTTGAGTTGTCCAATAGAGAGATTAAAGGTGTCCAGGAGAAAGTGGTGAGTCCCAACCGCAAGGATTGGTCCAAGAGGTTAGACTATGCATTGTGGGCCTATAGAATAGCTTTCAAGACACCATTGGGGATGTCACCATATTGTTTGGTATTTGGAAAAGCATGTCACTTACCAGTGGAACTTGGGCACCGCGCTTATTGGGCTATTCAAACACTCAACATGGACTTGCAACTTGCATGAGAAAAGAGAATGTTGCAGTTAAATGAATTAGAGGAGATGTGTTTATTCTCCTATGAAAATGCCAAACTACACAAGGAGAAAACAAAAAGGTGGCATGACAAGCATATTCTGCCAAGGGTGTTCGAAAAAGGCCAGTGAGTTTTGCTCTTTAACTCGTGTTTGAAACTATTCCCATGCAAGCTCAAGTCAAGATGGTCGGGCCCATTCTTGTTGGTTAAGGTATATCCTTATGGAGCAGTGGAATTATGTGAGGAAGGCTTCGGAAGGGAATTCAAGGTTAATGGCCAAAGGATCAAGCATTATTGGGGAGGTGAGGTTGAGCGAAACAAGTGTTCAGTCTCTTTGGAGGATCCTTGAAGAATATGTAAAAGCTTGGGTTGCTATGGAACTTTGAGATTTAATTGTAGAGCAACCCAAGTTTTATATAGACGTATATTATATATATATATGAAAAAAAAATTGATTGAAAAAAAAGAGAAGAAAAGAAATATATGAAAAAGAAAAATATATATATATGTATATAATATATATATTTCTTTGGAACATTGAATTTCGATAGTTTAATGGAATTAAAAAAAAGGGGTTGCAAAATTTGGGTGATGTAACATCAAATTTAGCTTCCTCTTTGACTTGTTGTTGCTGGAGCAAAGTTCCATGATGTTAGAACATCAAATTGGGCTTGCTCTCTGACTTGCTGTCGCTATAGCAAAATTCCATGATGTTGCATCATCAAATTAATTTGCTCTTTGACTTGCTTTTGCTGCAGAAAAGTTCCATGATGTTACAACATTGAAACAAAAATTTTTGGGATTGCTCTCTGACTTGAAGTTGCTGCACCCAAGACCCATTCAAAGCTCTCTCACTCTATCTTGGCTCTCACGTGCCCATTCACACTCAAGATTTGGGTAGCTCATTAGATAGTCTTCATTGGGGTCTCAAGAAATTTGTGCAACAAAAAAGTGCGTTCAAAAGGGTATCCTGCTCCTCTAAGGTACCTTATTACTCTTGTTTCCTCACTTTGGGCATTACAATTCATTGTGACTATTGGAATTTCTGTTATTGAGCATTATGCCTAGAAGCAAGCAAGTAGCCAATAGAAAGAAAAAACCAGTGGCCAATGAACAACCTGTTGTTGAAAAGTTTATATCCCCGAGGGCTGCTGAAAAATTCTGAAAACTTGTTGGGCGTGATATTTGGTTTGAGAGAGCATTCCCCACTGTTGGAAATCTGGATTATGTGACCACTGTGATTAATAATCACGGATGGCTTAATTTTTGTACAGCCTCACATGAGGCGTCGTTCCTTGGGTCGAATAATTCTATGCCAACTTTGTGTCACATAAATTGAGACAAGTCACGGTCAGGGGCAAGTTAGTTATGCACCTCAGGACATCAATGTTGTTTTTGGGTTGCCTAATATCAATGCGGCTGAGTATGGCGAAGTTTCCCCAAGCCAAAGTGATGCAGAACTTGCCAATATGTTGACAGAAGTTATTGTGGCGAGGACACAATGGAATGTTTCGCCGAAATTTGGAGCTCATACTATTCCTCGCACTTCCTTGACAACTCCTGCTCGTGTATGGAATCATTTTATCAAAACCACCATGTTGCCCACTACTCATGACCCCTCTGTCAGCAAAGATCGTGTCGTCCTACTTTTCAGCATTTTGACTCGCCTATCAATTAATGTGGGGGAGCTCATTTCCGAAGAGATCGTCGCCTTGGGTGTTAAGAAGAATAAGGGACCATTATTTTTTCCCATATTGATCACTGCCTTATTCCGCAACGCGGGTGTGCCCCTAGCTTCGGATGATGAACAACGTTACTCTCCTGATTACATTAATTCACATACAATTCGGAAGGTTACCAAAGTTCTTTCGAGTCAGAGAGAGCAGGCCTCAACCTCTGCCCCACTGCCATCGTCTCACCATGGCTCTGCTTTGCCCCCGAACCCCATTGTCGCAGAGCTTTATGCCACTCAGCAGAGTATGCTTAGTATGATGCATCATATGGAGGCCTAGTAGCAAACCTATCGGGGCTATGTGCGCCAGTGTGACAATGTATTGTGTCACTCTTTCCGCCCCCCCCCCCCCCCCCCCGAGCTTTTCCCACCGTTTCCTGAGGCCATCATGGAGTGATGACGTGCACCTGAACCATCCGCTGCACCTGCCTCTTCAGACTAGGAGGAGGATAGCGAGTAGACAGAGTTTCTTTATTTTCCAGCATCATTTTCATTTCCTGTTCTGTTTATGTTATCTGTTTTATCTGTCCTATTTTTTTGTGCACTGCGGACAGTGCTCTCCCTTAAGTTTGGGGGGGGGGGGTGTTGTTTATAACTGTTGTGTTGTTTTAATTTCCTTTATGTTTCTTATGTTTTAGATTTTTGTTAGGCGTATTTTGTGTGTTAAGTCTTGAGTCTAGTTATAATGGAATCAATTCTTGCAATGGTTGTGTTTAAGTGTGGAATGACTTGATAAAATGTCAGAAAACAAAATTCCATCATTTGTTAACTCTTGTGTATGAGCGAGCCCTTTGTACTTAAATTTTTTGGTGCTAATTCAACCATAATGAGAATGTGTCCCAATTTTGTGTGCATAGCTTGACCAATAATTTCTTGAACCCATAAAGTTAGCTAGACTTTTGGGAGAGCTTAAGTTTCTAGAATTGCTTAGTGGTTCCTTTGAGGTGAAATCCTAGACAACACTAAACCAAGGACATGATTTAGGCCATCTTTGGACCATTTGAGCCTTTCTAGCCAACCATTATATACACTTTTATCCTTAGTCACCCCATTGAGCTTACTAGACTCCCTTTCTTTCTTTACCACATGCTAGCCTAGCTATATATACATCTATTCACCATACCCTTTGAGCACCTTGATTTTTCTTGGATATATGTTGAGTGTTGCATCATGTGGGAGGGTGAGAGGAGTGTGCCTTTATGAATGGTATTTTAGTGTGGGTCTCATTTTAAGTTTGGGGGGAGTGGATCTCATGTTGTGTCCTTTCCATTGTTTTATTTACATTTATATATATAAAAAAAATGTATTTGTAAAGAGAAGAGTGCACACCCCTAGAATTGGAAAAAATGAAATGAAAAAAAATATCAAAGAGTTGCAAATTATATTCATATAGTTAAAAACAAGTTTAGGGGTGTAGCATCTTTAAAAAAAAACCAAATAAAATAATAGCATTATGTCTAATTTCCTTTCCTTCTTTGTGTGTTTCTGTCTATGTTAGCAAAAAAGAATAATGGCAAGAGTGACTTTGATTTTTGGGGGGGTAATCTTTTGGGGAAGTGATTGTGAGCTCTTACTTGGTCTTAGGAAAATTAAGGTGTTTTTAAAGTGAATTGAGCCTAAAATGACTTATTTTAACCACCCGTACCTAAGCCTTACACTACAAGCTTGTTAAAGACCTTTTGATCCTTGGTTAGTGTTTGTCTACATTACTGGAGAGGGAATCATTAAGTCAGCTTATGGAGACAATAATTAGGCTTTAGGACCAAGGTCTAATTTACTTTAGGGAAAATTGAGAATGTTTGGGAAGAGCTATGTATACACTTTAGGGGTAAACAATTGATTCTTAGTTTGATATCATCTTAATACTTGCTGAACTTGGCTTGCATATACACTTGAGTTATCTTTTGAATCACTGATTTGAGAGTTCTATTCCCACTTTGATATGACCATTTCCAAATTGAGTCCTTGTGTGTTTTATTTTGAGTCTTTGTGTTGTAGGTTGTGTCTGTTATAGTTGTGTGGTGTGTTATGTCTTCTTAAATTGTTATTTTGCTTGTGTGTCTTGTGTTGAGTTACATTTCTTTATTTATTTTCTTTTCTTTTAGAGTCATCACTCAGGACGAGCAATGCATTAAGTTTGGGGGTGTGATAACTCTATATTTTAGAGTTATTAATTGAGCTTTTGAACTTAAAAATTTAAGTGAAATAGAGTGTTTGTGTTATTATTGTGTTGTTTTAGTCATTTTGTCTCTTAACTTTGTTTGTGTATTTTGTTTTAATTAATGATAACTCTTGTGGAAAATAATGGGATTATGTTCTAAAAATGTGGTATCTATTTTGAAGGCATAAAGAGAGGGTGCTTGGAAAGCTTAGTGAAGCATGTGCAAGGAAATCATTTTGGACCTGAAATTCTGGCACTTTGTTGTAACACCAGTCAACTTTGTTGCAGCAAAGTGTGGGCATCCAGCAGCATAAAGTTTGCACACTTGGCATGTGATTAAATGAGGTGGAGAGAGACTTGAATAGTGGGAATATGAGGTGGAAAGCAGCTGAAAAAGTCAGAAAAGGGGAGTGGTCCCCACGTGTAGAGGGAGAAAAAGAGGGTTTATACCCTTTTTGAGCCAACAAAAGAGATCATCTTTACCAAGAAAGAAAAAACCAGCCACCTAAGACACCATTGAAAGAGTTTTCTGCACCTTTGGAGCTGGAACATGAAGAAAAGAAGGGGAAATTTCTAGGAGGAGGAAGCTGGAAGAAGTAGAAGAAGAGTTAGAAGACAAAGAATAGAAGATTTCTATCATTTTGGCTTGTCTTTCTAAACTATCTTTTCCTATAATTTTATTTTTCCCATCTTGAACTCTTGAGATAACGTTGAATATGTGTTGTGGTGATATGGGTATTTTGACTATGAGCTAATTTGTTTGTGTTAGGGACATTGATGAACCCTAATTTGTAATCAACCCCAAGTTGTTGAATGTTTTATGCAATTTTTATCTTGTTCATTTAAGCTATATTTATTGTGCAAACTCTTGCTTGAGAATGATCAACTTAGGTGAAAACAATCTAGTTTTAATTCCGGAGGGGTTAGAATTAGTGGAAATGCTTGATTGATGCATGTTGATAACTTTGTTATTGATTAGTGGATAACTTAGGGATATTTTATTCACCTTCAAACTTGAAGTATTGATGCTTGAAATTATGTTCTTAAAATTAAATTTTCCATAGGAGTATGTGAATTTAATTGATGGAACTTTAACATGAGCATTTGGAAAAATGGCATGTGCATTAAATTGGAAATCCTAGTTACAAGAGAACTTTGCTATGAACTTTGTCGCAACATCAGGGGAAAAATTACAAACTAGGGGGATTTGATATGCCTAACTTTTATCGTAATATTACTCACAATTTGTCAACTTCTCGCTTTAGTATCCAAGACCTATTTTAATTCTCTTGTTTAGTTTTTTTAGTTTAATTAATTAAATCATCAAAAAAAAAATTAATTGTATCCAAAATTGTTTGGAGTTGATTTTTACAATATTTGTTTCACAATCTTTGAGGAGATGATAAAAATTACTTTCACTTTATTACATGTTTGACAATTGTGTACAGTTTCACACACTTAGGAAAAATTCGAATCAACAACGTACTAAAGTTTCTTCCAAGGACCACGATCCTGTGAAGCAGCACTAATTACTTAAGGCGCCAAAGAACTAGGTGGATTGATAAGATTCGAGTCACCAGAACTCGAGCAAAAGTTCCTAGTTACACCAACTAGCATCGCTAATACCTGAGTCTCACATATGGTGGACAAATTCAGGTTAAATAAAACATTCTCATGACAACAAGTTACGTTGAGAGTTGAAAATAAAATCTTGTGAATTTTAAGACCAATTTGCAACATTACTAAATGATGGTAAATATGGTTAAGTGATAAGACAAAGATGGTAAGTTAATAGTGCAGGCAAAAGCCATTCTTGAAAACTAAACTTGTATACAATTGTGCTTGGGGACTCGAGCCTTAAATTTTTTATACTCGGGTAAAATAAGTGACAAGCAGGCCTATTTACATAAAATAAAAAGGAAAAATTGCAAGGGCCTAGATCTCTCCGGGAGAAACCTCCGCAAAGAGGTCGATCACAGGATCAGTGTCAGGAGCCTGACTCGCTTCCGCTGCCGCATGAGCCTGCACAGCCACAGCGTCATCTGCCCAGAGGTGCTTCTCAAATAATATCCTTATGTTCAGGTTGTCGGTGAAGGTGAAGTCCATTTCTTTGTTGCTTTGCCATGCAACATAGAGGGTGTCCTCCACTAACTGATCAACCTCCTTGTTGAGGGTGAAGACCTGGTCGGTCAGCTCTTGGACTTGATGTTGCAAGCCCTCCGATTCAACTGTCGCTGGTTGCGCCCTTGAAGTCAACTGCATGGCTGCTTCTCGAGCCCTGGTGGAATCCTCAGCATATTGTGAGGCCTCCTCATAGGCAGTTCGAGTCTCTTTTCACGCTGTTTGGGCATCAGCCATGGCGTCCTCCGCGGCCTTGGAACGACCTGTAGCTTCCTCCAATAATTTAATGGAATTGTCTTCTAGGGATTGAAGTCTATACCACTCCATCGCCAGGAGGGTCTATAACTTGGAGGCACGAGTCTTCTCATCCTCGAAAGCCTTCTGGAGATTGGAGTGCTCATCTAGGGAGAACTAAGACTGCCCGAGTTCATTCAGCTCAAAGGGCCTCGTGGTCACGACGTCCCAAAACCATTGAAACAAGACAACAACTTGTGCAACTAAGCAGAGTTAGTGCTCAAGAACGTAATACTTAGTTGCAAATTCGAATTATTGTCTAAGAGTTACCCACGCCACGGCATAGCAGAAGGCTGCAAGAAGGCATCTCGAAAAGGAATCCTCTGAATCCTTGTAGAAGCTCTTCGGCCAGTGGAGCTGTCCTGCTTCCCAGCCTCCAAGCAAACAGAGACTCCAGCTCCTCATGGTTGGGAGGTGGCACTGGGGTCCCGCTCCAAGGTTTATCCTCACATAGATACTCTATTAAGACCTTGAACTCTTCTTCGCCTTCTTCTAGGAAGTGGTTCAAGTAGACCTCGACCAACCTGTTCCTCTTGAGCTCTTCCCCTTTGTAATGCACATGGAAGATTCCAAGTTGAGGCATTCTAGGTGGAGGAAAGCCAGATGCATCAAGGGACATGAGGTCCTTTCCCATGCCTAAAGTCTCCTCCTCGAGGACTAGAGACCCCTTACAAAGGTCGATGACTTCTCATATTGACATTGGCCTCGGGGGAGTAACTAGGGGAATAGTTGATGGAGCTTCTGGGACCACCGGAACCACAGAAGCATCTGCCAGAGGCTGGGGCGCAACTGGTGGAGCAGTTGGGACTTGGATTTGGGAGGGCCCCGCAACCCTCTAGCGTTTGGTCCGAATGGAGTCGGGAAACCCATGTGACCAGCAAAAGAAAAATAACTAGGGTGTTAGTCTTCTTCAAAAATGTAATAAAAGATAGTAGAATGCATGAAAGGAAAGCTCTAATCTGAAGCATGTCAGTTCCTTGGGAGGCCCACTACCAGACGTCTCCTTTGGGTGTAGGATGGCATGGGAAAATTCCATCACAAGTCTGCCCATCTCCTGAGTGGTTTTCATCTCGTATTGGCAGAACCACCTCGCGTGCATAGACGTCACCTCCTCCAAAGGTATGAAACCCTAGGGGTGTATCCTTCTCTTCGGGTGGGGAAGGAATGCATCAATTAAATCTTGGTAGTCTTGAATCTTCTCCATTGTCAAATGATGACCCGGGATCTGTCCACTCTGGAGGTGAGAAGGCAAGGCCCACACATGCTCAGGGCTTACCCCTTTTCCTACTTACCTAGCATGATTAAGACTCCACCCTCGCCTGGAGCTCCTCCTCGAGCTCCTTGTCCTCCTAAGCTTGTGCAGTGGCTTGGATGGCAAGAATGTTCTCAACAAGTTCTTCTTGTATCTTTTGGCTGTATAGGAGGAGAACATGGTCGTGCACATACTCTAGGTGGAGGGCAGCTTCTTCTTGGGACTTCTTCGAGTTCTGGAAGGGAGAGAGGTCCACAGAGGCTAAGTGTCGGCCCTCCTGGAGAAGGTCATAATGGAAAAGGTGAGCTTCTGTGACAAGGAAGCTGAGCTCCATCACCTCGTCTAGAAGATTATTCATCTTTTGGAGTCGGTTGATATATGGCTCGACAAACGGAGTACGACTAAAAGGACCTATCAAGAAAAGAATTCTAAGTACAGAATGATTAACATTGGAGAAGTAAACTGGGGATGAGGTTTGAAACACTTACAAACCCTAGCAAATTCAACAAGGGTAGGGTTGGTCCGCATGGGAAAGCCACTTTTCAAGAAGAGGTGGTCCTTGTAATCCCACGCTTGGCTCTCGTTGTGCCAGGGAACCTTGTAGACTAGCCCTGGATATGTGTACTTCATTAGGGTGTAATACCCATTGAACCTCGTCTTCTGAGGACAGGCCCAAAATGTGTAGACATACAATATTTCAGCCAGAGAAGACATGGGCCAGTTCTGCATTCGGTACAGCGCATATAATCCAGCGAGGACCCAGTAACTGTTTGGGGACAACTGGAAGGGAGCTATGCTGACGTATTAGAGGACGTCGGCATAGTATTTATTGAAAGCCAAGGCCGCCCCTGGTTGGAGGTGGGAAGCACTCCAAGCCCCAAGGCCATTCACACTACAGTGCACCTTTTCTGACTCCTGGGGCAGGCGCGCAAGGATGTCCCTTTTGACACCATAGTGAGTGAGGATTTTGTTCAGCACCCCACGATGCCTCAACTTGCTGGGGAGATGATCCGGATCAAAGTCTTCTACAACATAAAGGTTGTCACCATTTATGGGACCCATGTTTACCTCCTCCTCGGAGGCGCCATGTCGAATTGGCCTCTTTGCCACCAGAGGTCCCTCTCTAACCACTAGTGCCTGGCTCTGCTCCAGGGCTGGGAGCCTCCTCTCCTCCGGGATCCATCCCGCTTCTCGGGCCATGTCTTTAATCTCACGGTTGAAGTAGTAGAAGCCTTACTATTGAGATGGTGTAACTTCTCGCACATCTAAAACAAACAAAACCAGCAGTTAACTTCTTGACCAGAAGGAAGATAGGCCAAAACGGGAGAATCCCTAAGACAAATGCTCAGGTAACAAAGGAGAAAGGGGAGCCTAAAGGACTGGGGTGTCCTCGGAACAAGAATCAGGTGCCAGAGGACACCACCAGAATTCATGAACTTCATGAGAATCAGGAAAATTTCTAGATTCCAGTCGAATGCCCAGAACAACGAAAAAATGTAACTAGACCCAAACGACCCATTTTAACTAATTTTAACGGCAAAACAAGCCTAAGTGTGTGTTATGTATGGGCTCGAAACCATGACAGCCTAAGCATGCAACTACATTAATGCAAAAAACCCAAATAGAAAAGGGAGAGAAATAAAGACTTACTTGAAATGAACCTCAGATAAGTGTTGTGTTGTGTCCGAAGTCGAAAGTATTTTATGTCATTGACCCAGAAAAAGTTTGATTTTCTCCAACTGTCCAGGTCTTCAGCAAGGGGACCCTCGTAATGGTTTCGATTGGGGAAGGATGAAGAAAATTGGAGAGCTCTGGTTTCTAAGAAAGTTTCAAATGCTAAAAGTGATGAAATGGGAGGAAAATTTTGAGTTTTATACTCGAGAGCTTTGGAAGGAAGAAACTCATCCCTGACCGTTGATTGTCTATGGAGTAGGTACTCAACACTGATCAAACGGTCATGAATATCAAGGCATAGATCACAATCGAAACATTGAAAAAGGAAGCCTCGGATACAGGGAGAAAGGACTTTTCGGGTATGGAATAGACATCTTGGGCGTGGAATGGACTCCTAATTAATTGCATCAATTGATGGGCCCAGCAATGGGGAGTGGACATGTGGCGTTACCTTTTTTGAAACGTGATGCCTCGATGAGCCTAAAAGTCACCCCTGAAGTGTGCCTTTGAAATTACTCCTTTCATTCTAAGTCTCCACTGTCTGAGGACAAGTGAAGACTTGGGGGAAAATGTTGTCCGTGTTTTCACCAATTGACATGTGCCAATCATTTGAGGAATAATTATGCTCCATGGGAGATTATAATTCCCAGAGCTCGCCTAGAGCTGATTGGAAGGTAAGCCTTCCGAGTATGTCGTGATCCGTTTCCAGAGATGAATGTCTTCAATGATGTTGCGTACCGAGGACCATTATCATAGTCCTCCCGATTTCATGTTCTTCTAGTCCTCCAAGCTTGAACGAGTTGTCCTCGGGGTCTTGAGGGATGTGCCAGGTGTCAGGCACAACGACCCTAGACAACAAGCATCCATTTGACAGAGCTACCATTTCTTCAAGTCGTGGTGTCGAGTCCATACAAGCGACAAGCAGCATGTCCCAATGCGCCGCCTGATGTGGGAAAATGTTTTGTGACCCCCTGACACTGTAAGGGGTGTGTCTCCCCAGAATATTGTGGGCTACAACCTCAAAAACGAGCCACGTGTTCTATGCACGGGCCCACCACTAGTTTTATTACGAGAATGTCTTAACTAGCATTGAGACACCAATTAATGGGGAATGTTTTGTAATAATTCTCCATTAAGGGAATTAAATGTCCTTAGCCACTATAAATAGGGCTAGGGCACCCGTTGTAAAGTAACCCATATTTTTTGTATTCAAAGCACTGCTAAAGATCTACTTGAACCCCATAGAAACATGATACCTTTAAGCTTTCCCAAATCCTAATACAATAAACTCATGGAATAGGGTTAGTTAATAACCTGAACCACGTAAAATATGTGCCTTCTTACAACATTTTCTTTAAGTTCCTTTAATTAGTTGATTGCGGGAAAGGCAGTCAGGAAATTCCTTATTGAAATTAACTAATTATAATTTGAAACTTTATTTAATATTATTTATTTATATTGACACTAATTTATCAATATTAATAAATTTTCCCAAACACTCTCTATCATTCCCAAATTCTTATTACTTGTAAATATCAGTAAATTGACCCAGTAAATTTTAATATTTCAACTTTATAATTAAATCAATTGGTTGAGACTAATAAACTTGATTTGACAAGAGACAACATGGGGAACATGGATCCTTGAATACAAGCTTCAATCGATTCCTGTGAGTTTATTTAATAAATAAATTAGCTCACAATTTATTAATTCCTCATGACTGCACTATAGATTTCGGATTGAACTCTTGAATTCATAGAGCATATTTTCCAAACCTCAAATCTATCAATCACTTACTAACGAGCTGGGTGCAAATTATCGTTTTACCCCTCATCAGTATTTTATCCTTAACTCCCACTAAGTTCCTTATAAATGATATTTCAGTGAACTTAATCACAAAAATGAGATCTCATTCATTTAATCTATGAATAGTACTCCCACTCAAAATTACAGTACTAAATCTCAAAGATGTAAGTATGGGCTAGACCGAGGTTAAGCTGGTAATGAACAAGTCAAAATATTTAAATAATATAATTAGTAGAATATTATCACTCAGAATTAAGATTGACTTGACCTATGGTCAACATTGTGATATTGATTAGATACGATAACAATGATACTTATTTATCTATCAATAATCAATGATGGTTCTAGTCCGATGTAACCAAATACATCCGATCTTATCTACTTGGTCAATGCCTTGGACAAGACATCATAAACCGAATGTGTAAGTAGATCATGTCGTAGATTACCAAATCAATGAAAATCCAATGCACTAATTTAATCTTAGGACTCATTCTTTTGAACATATAATTACAACTCTAATTAATTGTGACCTAGTCACTATAATTGTAACCATTCATATGTTCATGATTTTATGAATGTTTGTATTAATTGAATAAACATCTAATAAAAAAGGCGAACAATGCGATTGAATAAAAAAATGATTTCTACTTCTTTTATTGATAATAAAATGTGTTACATGAGAAATATTGTTTTATTAAGGACATAAAACCTAATAAGACATGCGAGGCAACCCCAACAGTTGGAAAGTCACCTGCCTAGGTCCCGAGCTACGGGGATCAGGGTACACATTGACAATCCACCTTGAAACTATGCCCAACAACAACAACAACAACAAAGAAATGTTAGTTTCATTGAGGATAGTTATCGCACTAACAACTAGGATGTTAGTAGATTGGTGAGTGTGTATAACACAAGCCGAGATACAATGAGAACTATCCAAATAATGGTCCTAATCTCCAAGACCATTAAAATCATAATCAGGGGCAAGTTAATCAACCAAACCTGGACTTTAGGGCTCATCTAAATGCCTAGTGAGGGGAACCTCTACCCCTAGTATATGATAATATTTATAACCCATTAATACAACAAGGAGATGAAGTTCCTTTGAACAATAACTAGCTCCCTAGAGTACATGCACCACCTTTGATAGACCCAGTTTAGGAAATGATTAATATGCTCGAAAAGCAATTCAGGCTCTTTCGGGATGGAAAAAACAAAGAAAAGATGTACGACTCGAACGAGGATCTTGAACCTTTTGCTCGTCATATTTCGAGCGCACCATTTCCAAATGGGTTCAAAATACCCCATGTCGCACTGTATGATGGAAGTATTGATCCAGGTAGCCATTGAAACACCTTTAGCACGGTGATGAGAGCCAACAATGTGGGTTTCGAGCTCAGGTGTATGTTGTTCCCAACAACTCTTACAGGAGCAACAAAGAGTTGGTTTAATAAGTTCCGTAGGTATTCCATCTTATCATGGGAACAGTTGTCTAAGGACTTCAAAAAGCAGTTTTGAGCTACAAAAAGTATTAAGCCTGAGGCCTCTTCTTTGGATAATATCAAGCAACATCCAGGAGAATCTCTCAAAAAATATAATGGGAGATTCAATATCGAGGCTACTAGAGCTCGAAATGTTGATGACAACAACCATCTAATGGCCATTCGAGCTAGAATCCTGCCAAGAAGCGTCCTTTGGGATGACCTCCAGCGAAAACCAATTCGAATCACAATGGAATTTATTGAGTGGGAGTAGAGGTTCATTATTGTAGAGGAGGCCAGGTCAGCACTACAGCTGGCACCTCTGACCCCTATAACTACAACAATGAATATGAACCCCATTGTGAGCTCGGCAACACCAACTATTCTGCACCCTTCTAATGATAACTCTTCCAAGAGGAAGAAAAATGAGGGGAATACTCCTGATGCTAAAGGGAGTAAGAAGAAGAAATGAGATAAGTGCATCTCCATATACACAGTGTATACTGAGCTAATAGAAGCTTGGGAAAATATTTACGTGGTGAATTACAATCAGGTCCTGTTCCAGCTACTTGAGCCTATGCGCAATCAACGTGCCAAAAGAGATTAGAATAGGTATTGCAGGTTCCATAGAGATATTGGTTGCATGACGGAGGAATGCAGGCAACTCAAAGATGATAATGAAAGTCTCTTCTATAGAGGTTACCTCGAGCAGTAAGTTCAGAAGAGGGCCAATAACCAAGGATAGGCCCTTCAAAATCAAAGGGCAGCACCACCTCAACTCACAACACAACCAGCTCAGAATGAAAATCAGGCACCTCTGATTGATGGAGAATATGTAATGACCATCTCCGGAGGACCCCGTATAGCTAGAATGAGCAAGAATGCCCATAAGAGATATGTACAGGAGTTAAAAGCTAAGGATGGTACTCCTTACATTATTGAGCCACGAGCTCCAAAATAGCAATGGGTTGAGTTCTAGCATATAACTTGAACTGAGGACGATGCCTCTCACGTGTAATTTCCACATAAGGACCCATTGTTCATCACCATCTAGCTCGCCAATGAGAGAGTTTACCGGGTACTAATTAATAATGGTAGCTTGGTGAATATTTTTTATAAATCCATATTGGAAAAAATGGGTTTATCAGTTCGAGACCTAAAGGCATGTGCAATAACCTTGTATGGATTTCCATAATAAAAAATTGCATGTGAAGGGGGCATTGAACTACCCGTAACACTAGGGGAATATCCGATATTGGTTACAAAGATGTTTAAGTTTATAGTGGTAGACTCACCATCTGCCTACAATGTTCTACTCGGGAGACCAGACTTGAATGGGCATGGGGCAACAACATTAGTGAGACATTTGGATGTGAAATTCCCAAAACCTAGTGGGATTAGGACAATGAAGGGTGGCCAATTGGCAGCTAGAGAATGCTACAATATTTCCATGAGAGGAAGGGGCTAACCTAGCGCATAGGCGTTTGTCATAATCGAAGAGATGGTTTTCTTTATTGAAAACAAGATTGATCCTTGCATGGGAGAAGACCAAGCTGACCTCAGACCGATAGAAGAGCTTCAAGATGCCCAACTCGATAGTAAAGACCTAACTAAGGTTGTAAAGATCGGGAAAAATCTTGCCAAAGATGCAAAATAGCAATTAACCCGATTTTTATAGGAAAACCATGATGTTTTTGCCTGGTTGGTTGGAATCAGTCCAAACATAATTAGTCATGCTTTAAACATAGGCAATACTTTTTGTCTGAAGCAACAAAATAGAAGGTTGGTTGATGATGAAAGAAAGCAAGCCTTAAAAAAGGTGGTTGAGAGGTTAAAAGCCAATCGCTTCGTAATGCCCCAATTACCATAAGGCGTTAATGACTCATAAAATATATAAAGTTGGATTAATACGTCTTCTATTATAAAGAAATCAATTGTAAAAGACAATTGCGATGTTTAAAAAGAAAAGAAACTCCAGAAATTCGTAAGTACTGTTTAAAATAAATATATAATAGAAAAACATTATCTCACTCCATAACAAGACACGAACATTATTAGAAATCATAATAAAACATGTCTCAAAACTAAATAAAAAATATTAAAGACTTCCAAGTAGGCCCAACCCCTAACGATATTGATATCCATGACATGTACGCCCTCTGTCGCAGCTCTCCAACTTATTGCCCTATCACTAAGTCTTTGCCTTTACCTACAACACAGAGTACCCGTGAGACAAGACCCAGCAAGAAAAGTTGTGTAGGACACAACCCCCTAAACTTACCCATGAGCATAATTCAAAACATCATATAAATACATTAATAAATAATCAAATCATAAACATTAAACAATAAGTCAAATCCATAGTAAAAGAAACATAGTGCATTAAAGCACATAATAACATAAGCATGCATTTTCCAACATAACAAATGCATGCAAGTTTGTAAAGTAGACATGAATTTAAGAACATAAGTATGTCAAGAAAAATATCAAACATACAAGTATACACATATGCAACATTTAAAACAAACTACCTAAACCATATAACATTCGCTAGCATAAACATACATTAAGCATAAGAAAATAAATCATAAAATTCTACGACACTGAGTACGTCAAGCATACACTCTGTGTGAAGGTGTCCACTCTTCTTACCTTGATGGTAGCAGCAATCCACACACACTAACACGTTCCTTCAATTATCCTTAGCGGGCCTATAATCATACAACATCATAACCCATATCAATAACTTACAATTCACCAAAATAGACACCCCAACGTTCTAAAACCTAAACAACTTTAAAATAAGGTTTTCAGAAGTACTAAGACCATACGTTAGAATCCTTAAGACATTTGGATAAAAATCCTATGTTTATAACATCACAGGCACCTCACTATGCTAGGCCAATTGTCCGGTTCATAGCAGTTGGTCGACCGATTGCTTAAAAAAATTGCCCCTTGAAAACGCAGGTTAATCGACTAGTTAGGTAATTTTAAACCTGCGAGAAATCGTAGGCCGTTCAACCAGTTCAACCCAAAAACTCTCATATCGCAAAAATTCATCCTTAAACCCCTACCAATTCAAATCTAACACGTTTCTAATCTGAATAAATCATAATAACTCGAATCTAAACATGGAAGCAATCTAAAATCCCCACGAAGCAACATTAATCATCCTTTATCACTGTTGACTTGTGAAATTGGCCAACGATTGTATGTACAGTATACGACACCTTTTGATCGAAATGAATATAATATACGACAAAGTACAAATATCTTAAATAAACACACATAATTTTTATAGTGGTTCAGCCCTGTTATGATGAACAGTAATAAACTAATCCACTCTTTGGTATTGAATCTCTTGATAGACAATTACACGACTGAAATGGAGTATTCACTCGTTACTAATTTGCCTAGAATTTCTCTCCAGAAAATATCTCTCTCAAACTCGTTCCCCAGAAAGATCCAAAAAGAACCAGCCCCTTTTATGAAGCCCTGGTTCCTTTATTTATAGTACCTAGGGGTTGTTACATGATCAGTAATACTGGAATCATGGTTTGGCACATGATTATTGGGTAGTGGAGATACGTGTCCACCTCCCCATGATTATGAGATCGTGGGTCTTCTTTTGTTTCTCTAGATTGTGGTTGATGATGCACGATTGAAACCTTTGGGAAAATGCTAGTTCTTAGTTGGTCTATGAGACTTAGATGCTAGGCCAGATGATCCTTTAGAGCTTGGGTGCTAGGCCGGATGACCTTCTGGGTGCTAGGCCTATTGACTTTAGCTTGAAGGAGTGTGAACTTTATCCAGCGAAATGTATTTTGGAGTTTTGGCCTACCACCCTATGAAGAATAGGGTGGGCTGACCATCCATGTGGCTCTTAAGCAGGTCAAGTCGACCACCCCTAGGGGTTGGGGTCAAGCCGACCACCCTTAGGGCTTAGGACCAGGCTGACCACCCCTAGGGGGTTTTGGCCTGGTCAACTTCTCTATAGGTACTGGACCTATCTTTTTTTTGCTCATCGGTCTTTTTTCAATACTTCATCGTTTTTCCCTGATTTTTGATGCCACTTGCTACTTTATCATTCACCACGTCATCCCTGGATTTTTGAGGGATAATAATCACCATCAACCCTAGATCTACAATCTGACTTAAGCAATATCCGTTTGAAAACTTACCGATGAAAATTACAACCAAAAATCCTTAAATCCTTGCTCCTTATGATATCTCCTCACCACCAGATCTCATATTGATGTTCTCCTCCAAATCCTTAAGCTTCAACGACTCAGATCAAGAATGAGATAATTGTTCTTGGTTTGTAACTCCTTCGTTTATCGCAATTTAGAAGTATGATAATTCGTACGATATCTAAACCTTATTTCCATTATTTAATATTATGATAATAAACATATAAACACCTAATTTACAATAATATCCCTGAATCTTTACTCTTCTAACGTGCCTGACCCAAGCCCACAATTGTCCTTTAATTAAGGTAAAAGTTTTCCTTTTCTTTGTTTACACTTTCTACCACACCAAATCTTTACTATTCTAACGTGCCTGACCCAAGCCCGCAATTGTCCTTTAATTAAGCTAATAGTTTCCTTTTCTTTATTTACACTTTCTACCACAAAAGCTTAAAATTTTACTTTGACCCCCATATCACAACTATTATTACCAATTCACCCTTAACACTCGAAGAAACATATGTATGGAATGACTAGCAATTTCATAAAATAAAACATACATCATAATTCATTGATATCCTAGTTCATATTATTAAACACATAAAAGCATACAATTTACCATAATACCCTGTCCCAAGCCAGACTACCAAAATGTCCTTACTAACAGGAGATGATATTACAACTATCCCCTCCTAAAACAAAATTTCGTCCTTGAAATTTACCTGAAAAACTCTGGGTGTTGCTCCATCATATCTGATTCCAATTCCCATGTCGCTTATTCAATAGAGCCATTCTTCCAAAGAACCTTGTCTAAAATAATTATCTTATTTTGTAACCCATTTTCCTTCTTATCCTGACTCCTTATTTGTTTTTCTTCAGACGAGAGATATTGTCGCATCTCCAACTCCTCATAACTAAGAATGTGAGACGGGTCTGAAACATACTTGCGTTTCATGGATACGTGAAAAGTGTTGTGCACTCCTACCAATGCTGGAAGAATGGCTAACTAATAAACCACTTGTCTAATTTTCTCTAGGGTCTCGAATGGGCCAATGAATCGAGAGCTTAACTTTCCTTTCTTGCCAAACCTTTTAGTTTCCTTCATAGGCAAAACACGGAGGAATACATAACCTCCAACTTGGAATTCAACATGTCTACATTCAGGATTAACTTAACTCTTTTGTCTATCCTCTGAAGCAATCATCCAAGCTCTTATATGGACAATAGCTTCATTCGCTTCTCGTACCACTTCTAGGCCTAAAAATATACTTTCTCCCATCTCATCCCAATGAATTAGCGATCTACATTTTCTTCCAAAATGCATCTCGTACGGTGCTACCCCAATAGTTGACTGGTAACTATTGTTATATGAGAACTCTATCAATGCAAGGTATTTTCTCCATGACCCACTGAAGTCCAATACACGTGCTCTAAGCATGTCTTCCAGAATCGGTATCATCCTTTCTGGCTGCCCATCTGTTTGAGGCTGGAATCCTATACTAACTTCAATCTGGTACCCATTGCTTTCTGGCTTTCTGTAAACCTTCCGAAAACTTACATATAAATTTTGGATCCATATCCAAGACTATTGATTTTGGTACACAATGAAATCTGACTATTTCCTGTACGTAATGCTTTGCATACTGCTCTACTGTGTACACTATTCTGATAGGTATAAAATGTGTCGAATCTGTGATTTTGTCAATGATTACCCAAACTGAATCATGTTGCTTTGAGGTCTTAGGCAACCTCACCACAAAGTCCATAGAAATCTCTTCATATTTCCATTCTGAGATAGTTAACGGGTGTAGCAAACCAAACGGTCTTTGGTGCTCTGCTTTAACTTGTTGGCATGTAAGGCACTTAGCCACATACTCCACTACGTCCTTCATTCCAGGCCACTAGTATAACATCTTCAAATCTTGGTACATGTTTTTAGTCCCTGGGTGTAAAGAATATATCGTAGTATGTGCCTCATCAAGAATCTCCTTCTTAGTCTCTAGATCTGCAAGCAGACATATTCGTTCATTATATCTCACTGTTCCACTATCATTGAGGGTAAAATCTTTGTTATTTCCCTCTTGGATCCTTGTTTGTACTTTTGTATTTGCGGGACCTTATTCTGTCCTTTAATTCTTTCCAGAAGAGTAAACAATGAATTTTCTAACCCCTTTGCTGGAGGGGTGAAGATCTATTTATAGTGAAGCTCTAATGGCTCCTAATACATTGTGGTTCCAAGGGACAAGATTGTACATTGGTATATTTTCACAGTAGTGGCGCAGGATATAGTGGTGTAGAAGGCTGTGGTGTTAACCCTGGTATATGGCCAGAGGTGTACAGGTAGTACCTACACTCCTTTTGCTAATTCATACCACCACTACATGTGTGATATAGATGTTAAAGTCACACATTTGTCCTCCATATGGTTTTACATCCCGTAACTGTATGCGTACCTTGTACGTGATGGTTGTTCTCACATGTCCAAGACTTACCTTTGCCCAAAGTTTTGTTATATTTGGCTAAGTGTTGAATGAATTATGGATTCTTCAGCAGGGTAGCATGGGTCTCCTTGATGTATTGAGGGGTGGCGAGCCTTGCATAACCAGACCCTTGTGCATAATGGTGTCTTCTGCACTTGGATGAGCCTTGTCGCTCCTCGGCGACATCTAGGCGCAGGTGCCTTGTACACCCGGCCTTGCATAGCGAGGCCCTCAATGAAGAGCACCTTACTTCTCGGCGAGAGGCCTATAGTCTCTCAACAGCATCTAGGTGTGGGTGCCTTACGTACCCGGCCTCACATAGCGAGGCCCTCAATGAGGGGCACCTTGCTTCTTCGAGTGAGGCCCATAGTCCCTTGGTGACATCCAGGCACGGGGCGCTCCAGCCCTCGCATAGCAAGGCCATCAATGAAGGGAGCCTTGTATCTCGACACGAGGGCCATAGTCCCTCACGCGACATCCAGGAGCGGGTGTCTTGTTCACCCGGCCTCACATAGCAAGGCCTTGAATGAAGGGTGTCGTGTACCATGCCTCGCATAGCGAGTCCCTTGGACGTCGCGAGTCCCTTTGTGGGGTGGGTGTGTTTGTGAGGAAGTCACTTTTGAGGGACCTTTTGACTTTCTTAGCCTCTATAAGGGTAGCTAGTCCTTATAGATTCAAATTGTGTCTTATAAGGTTCACCGCTCATACATATATTATAAATATTTTTATATATATCTTACGAGGCTAGGCACCTATTTTGTACATGGTCATGCGCCTATTGATGCTCACGAGGCTAGGCGCCCATAAATTTCTTGCACATCTTAAGGTTAGCCACCTATTTTGCACAAGGCCAAACGCTCAGTGAGGTTGGGTATAATACCTCCCAAGTGATTGATGGGATCTATCTCGCCAAGCACTTTGTTTTTCATGATTTTAGATACACGAAGGTTATCCTTGATGAATTCCACTTGCTTCTCCTTGAAATCTTCTTGTAGACCTCTTCTAATCTTCAACTTGATCAGTGACATCTCTTTCACAATGATCTCTTCTTTGTGGATTCTCCAGACGTATTGATTGAAGGGGGATTAGAAGATGGTTGGCTTCCTTAAGCATGTAAGTTCTCATGGCCTTCTTCCACACGTATGTACTTCTAGGCTCTCTCAAAGAAGTCGTCAAGATCCATAGTTTCTCTCTTCAGCATATTATCCTACATCTTGTTCCACAGGCGTTCCCCGACTGAGATGGCCATTTTATGTTCACCTTGGGATAGACTTCAAACTTAGCCACCTCCATGTTAAAATGGTATATGTAGATCTTTAGGCTTTCATTTTCACCTTGGTTCACATTGGCTACGTACATCATGGTGTTGTTGGAGGAACTCATCTGAGAACTGTTACCATGATCTGATGCTTCCAGGTTTTAATCTCTTGAACCACTTATATGCGGCTCCTTTCAAGGTGACCATGAAACAATGGCATCTAGCCCTACTGTTGACCCATCTCAGCTTCATTAAGTCATTAAAGGCAATGGGGAGACATTTAGGATCTTAAATGCCTTTGTAAGGGGTCATATTGGGTTCTTTGATGTTCTTGGGGAGTTGCTCAATCTGGATCTTGGGCGTGAAAGGTGACTCATAATCAAAATCATCATCCACTGCTCCTCCTCCTGAGGTTGTAACTATCTTTCTCCTGAGAGTTTTCATCTCTGAACCCAACTCCCACGTCCTTTTGTCTAAGGAGTGCTGAAGGTTAGCAGGGTGTGTTTTCTCTTTCCCTTGTTCTTTTGGGGAGTTGCAAGAGGCATGGTTTGGGCATGTGCTATCAAACTTAACTTCTTTCGTATGTCCAATTAAGCTCCCTTCGAGGTGTGTGCTCCCAGTCGTCATTCTTTTCTTCTAGATTGTACCGTGGGTGCGGCTTGTCCTAAGTGTCTAGAAAGTGAAGTTTTGTTTGTGGACGTCCATGTCTCTCCATTGTCTACGAGGATGGTTGTTCCTTCTTGCTTCATCCCCTCCCTTTTTGAGTGGGGAGAGGGATGAACGTCCTCACTTGTAGGAGAGAGTTGAGAACTTCTTGCATATTACCCACCGTCTTCTCAAACCTTTGATTCTTCAGGAACAACTCACGCATCTCTCCTCGTCATGTGGGAGGGTTCGGAAGCTTGAGCTCGCTGAGTGTACCCATGTAGCCTTGTCGAGCCTATGAGATGATGGTCCGAGGTCACCATGGTAGGAGGGTGGAGCCACTGGAGGTCTAGGTGGAAGTGGGTGCATGTTCATTGCCAAAGGTCTAGGTGGAGGTGGTTAGACTAAGTAGAAGGTGGTTTCGTTGTCCTCTCGGGGGCCTCTGGTGGAACATGAGTGTTTTCAACAAGGGTCTCCACAGAAGGGGTTGCCTCCGTCTCTCCGCCCTGACCTTATGGCCTTGGAGTACCTGCCTTCTCTAGTGGCTGGGGGTCTCACCTAGATGCCCGGAGTTGGTCTCCGTCGAGATGGAGCTCTATGTTACTTAGGCCTTTTGAATGCCTTGGTATGTTACTTGGATGAATTGTGACGAGGAAGAACTAAATGATGTTTGTTGTTCCCACAAATGGCGCCAAATTGTTGAAGGTAAGAACTCATCAACAATGTTAGGTCAAAAAATTGAAAGCTTAGTAAGAAAATAAATTAGAAGGAACTTAGAAAGAACATGAGGTAGAAAAATGCAAAACAACAATGGAGCAAGAACTCGTATATTGCTTAATAGGCTGAGTATATAATGAATTTTCCAATCCCTTTGTTGAAGGGGTGAAGATCTATTTATAGTGGAGCTCTAATGGCTCTTGATACATTGTTGTCCCAAGGGACAAGATTGTACATAGGTAAATTATCAAGGTAGTGGCAGAGGATGTAGTAGTGCAGAAGGTTGTGGTGTCAGCCCTGGTATATGGTAAGAGGTGTACAAGTAGTGCCTCCACTTTTTGTACTAATTCGTACCACCACTACATGTGTAATATAGATGTTAGAGTCATGTATGCATACCTTGTACCTGATGGTTGATCTCACATGTCGAAGATACACTTTTGCTCCTAGTTTTGTTATATTTGGCTAAGTGTTGAAGGACTTATGGATTCTTCAGCGGGGTAGCATGGGTCTCCTTGATGCATAGAGGAGGGACAGGCCTTGCATAGCTAGACCCTTGCGCATAATGGTGTTGTAGCACCCTGTTTAGCCAAGACTGTTACACTGTGTATTCAAGATAGTTCTAGGCCTGCTAATCGAGTCATTTCGCCATAAACGTGTAACTAAGCGTGATTACCAATTTAGGGTTAAAATTTTTGGATGAAAGGAACAACCATTTTATTAAAACGTTAAGTTCGTACATGGGATCCCATAATAAACATTTACAAAGTTGTTTATTGTTCCAAAAGGGTAATTACAACTCAAAAAGTGACAAACAGCCGACCTAAGCAGCAAAATAGGGTTTCACCCTAGTTCCTCTGAGTAACCCCGGTCATGGTGGTCGAGCAGCCACATATGTACACATCACCATCGAAGCTCTCCAACTCATGGTCGGTCCTGCTTCCCTTTCCCCTTACCTGCACCACATAGCACCTGTGAGCCAAGGCTCAGCAAGAAAATATAAACATGCTCACAAGTAGTTAATAACATTTTACAAAATCATAATAAGCATGCCTAGTAGTAATAACCCTACTCATGCATGCATTCTATTCAGATAAGTGACAGCAGCGTCACACCGGTGCTCGTTTCCCTAAACAAATGATTAATGAATCATACTGGGGCCCAACCCTAGGATATGGGACTAATAAGTCACCCTAGGGTTAGTCACCCTAGGGTTGCCCTATCCTCTGTATAACCAGCATTAGAGCTAGCCCAGCATACCCGGTGCTTAATTTCCACGACCATTGGGTTAATCAACCATATGATGCGCTCTGATTAGGCCTAACCACAACGACCAACACTCAGTGTGCTATTGTCGCCCTTGACTTATAAGCCAATGCTTTTGACCAACACCCAACGCTATTTCCATCCTTGACTCACACGTCAAGCCTTTCTCAATCAGATAATGTAAACAGGCATACATTATATAGAAAATATCCGTACACAGAGCATTCAACATGCTTAATCAAACAATAACAGGCATAATCATAACCATGCACATTTACAGGGGCACGAGCCCTAACCTTAACTATATCTCATAATCGAGCCAAGCCCTAATCACGTACATCATGTATTGGGTGCAGTTTTCTTACATTTGGTCTGAGTGCAAGCAATTAGGTAAGCAAGCGCGACTTCCAAGAATGATCATCTCCTGAGCTGTAGCAGTAACCTAGTCACAACCCACAAATAACGTTCTCATTACTATTTGATTCCATAATTGAACCCCAGGACCAATCCCGTACTCTCGGGACCTCTAATTCCCCCACACGAGGTGGTGAAATCATCCCCCAAGCCCCTGGGCCTAAACCCTAAACATGCAAAATTAAGGCCCTTGAAAATGGCCTAGCGCTGCAGCACCCAGCCAAGGCCCCCTGCCCTGGAACATCCCAGCATCGTGGCTCGGAAGAATAGTGTCGCAACGCCCCTACGCGAACCTAGAAAAACTGGGTTTTTCCACTATTTTTCCCCTAGCCAAAACTCCTAAATCTCATCCCAAACTTGCACCAAGGTCCCAAATGAGTCTAAAACCCTAAAAAACACATCATAAGTAGTAAAAACACCACAAAAATCAAACCAAATCTCTAACCCAAATAAAAACACAACCCGTGGTTTAAAACACGGCTAAACTTAACCATGCAGAAGTTAACTAGAAAACAAAGTATAATCTTACCTCACTAAAGAACCATGCCCCTTATGCTGCTGCTAGTAAAATCCTATCTCCAATCGCCCTTCAATTCCAAGCTTTCCTCCTTAACAAAGATCAAACTTCCTAAAACTAAGTGAGAGAGAGAGAGAGTAACGAGGGGGAGAGAGAATGAGGTGAGAGCTATGTTTTTCCAAAGTGTTTTGAGAAGTTCCTAGCTAACTAAGTCACTCACTTGACTTAAAATGACCAAATTGCCCCTTGCCCTTCCTTAGCCTACTCATCACATGCCCCCAAGGACAAACTTTTCTTTTGTCTCATACTCCGTTAATCATAATTAAAGCCTTATAAATTCCCGTTATTTCCAATATCCTCAAATAGTCAATAAATAATTTCCCATTACCCAATGAATCCCAGTAATGTAATACTTTACCAAAATACCCCTATGCTTCCTTGAGTCGGATATTTGGCCCCGTTATGACTAAACTGCTAACTCGTTCCATAGGATCGTCTTGTGCCGAATAACCCAAATATATCAACATAAAAATGTGGCCTCAACATATAACACACACACACACACACACACACATATATATATATATATTCAAATATGCCATCAACGGGGCAAAATTACAAAAATGCCCTTCTAATAAGAAACGGGCCCACAAGCATGCTTAATACACCTAAATATGCAAATACAATCATATTATAATATAACTCACATAATTCATATAGTCATGCATATTATCAAGTAATAATGTAATTGGGACATTATAGGTGTCTTCTGCGCTTGGTGTGAGCCCCATAGCTCCCTCGGCGACATTTAGGCACGAGTGCCTTCCGCATCCGACCTCACATAGTGAGGCCCTCAATGAAGGGTGCCTTGCTTCTCAGTGTGAGGCCCATAGTCCCTCGACAACAACTAGGCATGGATGCCTTATGCACCCAGCCTCGCATAGCGAGGTCCTCAATGAAGGGCACCTTGCATCTTCGACCGATGCCCATAGTGTTGGGGTTTTATACCCTAATTAAAACTCAATTTTTTTGTAATCTCATTTAATTATCAATAAAATAATAGAAATTAATTTTTGACTTGGTCAATCACTTTGCTCACATGTTTTATTTTCATGATTATTTGTTTAATATAAGCTTCTATTAAATCCCGAGCATATAGCCAATCATATTTATAGTGACGTAATCACAGTGGAATATAAATATGTTTATATGTTCAAAATAAGTTAGTCCTAAGATTAGTCAGCGCAAAGGATTTACCCTGACTTGTCAATCTACGATATGATCTACTTACACACGACAGTGTTATGTTCTTTCCAAAACATTAGAAAAGTAGATAAGATCAGATGTATTGGTTACATCGGACTGGACCGATATTGACGATTGATAGGATAAGTAAAGATATCATTATTGTCTACTCTAGTCATATCATATAGTTGACCATAGGTCAATTCAATCTCAATTCTGAGTGGTTAGTATTCTAACTGATTGTATTATTTAAGTTTTTTGACTTGTTCGTTACCAGCTTACCCTATAGACTAACCCATACTTACATCTTGGGAACACAGTAGTATAATTGAGTGGGAACGTTAATCATAGATATGAACATCTATAGATTCTAATGAAGAAGTAAAATGATGGTTTCCTTTTAGTTTGGTTCAAGGTGCTAAATGATAGAGATCTCATTTCAGTAACTAATATTAGTTTACTGAAATATCATTTACAAGGAAATAAGTGTTTTAAGGATAAAATGCAAGGAGGGGTAAAACGGTATATTTAGTCTCATCTCATTGTAGACCTTCAATAGAGGATTGAGTGACAATTATGGTTGTAACAATGGATAATTAATAATGTATTTATATTGGTTATAGAGCGTTCTATGAATTCAAGAGTGCAATTCTGAGTATTTAGTGGAGTCATGAGGAATTAATAAGTTAGTAAATTTATTTGTTAAATTTATGATAACTTATTGAAGATTGATTTCATAGTCCCATGGTCCCCACTGTACCTTAGATAAAATCATCTAGATAGTCTCAATAAATTGATTTAATTATCAATTAAAATAATCAAAGTTGACTAGGTAAATTTTGGATAGTTTCACAGAGTTATACAATTTAGGGCAGATTTATTAATTAAGATAAATTGGTGTCTAAATTAATAAATAAGTTTAAATCAAGGTTTAAATTATAAATAATTAATTTGATAAAGGATTTAAATAATTATTTAATTAATTAATCAGTAGAAAATAATACATGCCTTGATTTTAAGTCCAATGGGCTTATAATTAAATGGGAAATTTCACTAGCCTAAAGCCCATGAGAATTTCGAATTAATGGCTGATATTATCTATTATTTTAATGATTTTTTTAATTAAAATAAATTATCTAATTGAGCATATAAAAGGAATGCTAAGTGAGAGTTGAAAACACATGTTTTTAGATGATTAAGACGATCTGACAGAAGATCAGAAGATCTGTTCTTGATGTTCAAAGTTTTAGATTCTCTCTACGGCATAAGTCATTTTTCAAACCTCAATATTTTCTTCTATTCTTCTTCTCTTTGTATCTATCTCATGTGTTGAGAATTGCCCACTCTAGTCTAGATGATTCTAAGGATACTTTGGAAGGCTGTGAATAAATTTGAAGATCAGTTTAGTTTCTTGGTGATACCCAGCGACAGAAAGGATTCAAGGGTTACAGAAATTGAAGGAAGGACTAATACATTCCGTTGCGTATAATGTAAGTGTTCTTATCGTTATCTCTATTTAAATTCAATTGTAGAAACATGTTCTAGGTTGTCTTACATTAATTTGTTTAATATATGATTTATGTGAAAGTAAACAAGATCATGCATAAGTTTTCCCAATAACTCGTATCAGAGCCAGGTTAATCTTTATTTTCACGCATGAACATGGTAAAAATTAAATTATTTGATGGGTTGAGTAATTGGATGGATTTCATGTTTTTTATGAAGCATGTTGACGTTTATGTGATTATTAGCAAATTTGGGTTATTTTGTTGTGTTTTCTATGCAATTAATTTTAATAAATATTTTATTTGATATAAAACATGGTAAAAATTATTTAAAGAACGTTTTTGTGATGAAAAATTATACAAATTTTATTAAGAATTTTTTTGGGCTGTGGTTGCGACCCTCAATGAAGGGTGTCTTCCAACATGCCTTGAGCAAGAATTGAGGGAAAGGTTTGTAGGAATCCATGGTGATTCCAAACCTTTTACGTGTAGACCCGAGCTTCTTTGAACTATTCAAAGATATACCACCACCACAATGTCCTCCCCAAGCTTTGGGCTTCGAATCCAAGTAGGTTCATGACCCTAGCCACCACCTTAGGGCGTCGCCACCATCATTGTCGACGGAGCTCCATCTTGAGCTTCGGCCAGCAACGAAATAAGGCGACTTGAGGCTCATTTTGAGCTCCAAATGTCACCATCAAACCTCGTTTCACTATCCCGAGTATTGAGTATAATTTTTATCCCAAATTTTAATTATTTTGGATTTTGGAAATTAGTTAGGATTTAGGAAATTAAATGCAATAATGTATGTTAATAGTATGGTCTGAGTTAATTAGCATACTGTGATTTTATTGGACTGCTCTATTTATGTGATATGTTTGCAATTTTTAAAATTTAGGGATGTCCGTTTTGCAGCTGTTATGCTAACCGTTTTCTTAGAAAACTTATGGACTCTTGTTGAGTTAATTTTATAAGATCGTTCGTTCTTTTAGAATCAATTATAATAGCGATTATTCTTATATCGCTCGAGGCTAAAGTAGTACCCTATTAAGAAGTATTATAAGCGACATAGTATTAAGAGCCATTGGTGCGACTTTCATGATAGTGTCAAGTTAATATCCTAGGCAATTTGTGATTTTAAAATCAGTGACATAATTTTCATAATAAGGTCACTATTTTCTTAAAAGTTATAATTCTAACTACCATAAGTTATGAATTAATACGTAGTTAATTACAAAAAAAGGTGATTTAAGGGCCCGAGAACTTTAACGGGAAATCATCTGGAGCCTAAATAGAAAATTATGACGAACAATTATATAATAGAAAATAAATAGCGTTAGATGGATTTTATGTAAAGGAATTGTAAAAGGAAGCTTACCATTTTGAGTATAATTATTATTAATAATAATTATTTTAGTAAGGATTTCTTGTGCTTAAATAATATGTTATTATGATTTTGTCAATGTGATTTTTATAATAAAATTGGAATTATGATAAAAAGGAAAATGGTTAACTCACGATTTTGGGTTGATTAAAAAGAAAGATGCAAGTGGTTTTAAATTTTTTAAATTCCAAGCTTTATAAGGTCTTGGAACATTGTAGTGACAATAATTACTATAGATGAAACCAATGAACAATATTTTGTTCACTATTTCATTATTCTGACTTTTGTAATAAAAGCAAGAGTTTCTAGTTGAAAGAATAATCTGTTATGATTCATTATGGATTTTTGAAAGAATAAGTAAATAGTATAAAAAAAAAATCAATTCAAGATATAGAAGCTTGAGATTTAAGCTATTTGTTCTAACCACTTGAACTAAGTTAATGGGTTATAGATAAATAGAATTTATCCATAACTAAGGACCTCATTTTAAGTCAACTATACTTATACCACTTTGTTATTTTACATGTATTGTTCTATTATTGTTTTATCAATATGAATATTAGTATGACTTGGGTTAGTACTAATATTAGTAAGGGTTATGCGGTTGTGTTTATTAAATGGTTACGACTTTGAGGTCAATGCCATTATTAGAGGATAGCTAATAATATCATTTTGTTAACTTTATCACTCTTGGGTATGCACTAAGTTTAATTGTGTATGATTTAGTGAGTTAGTAATGAACTCAATTACGATCCTTGGATAGGATTAATGACCATGGGAAAAGCTTGATTGATAACTCTTGCTGAGCAATCTTATATATCTAAGGACCCGAGGTAAGTAAATCTCACCATACATGATTTACTTGCTCATATGTTTGACTATATGGTTGCACATAAACTACATGACTTATGTACTCTTAGATGTTATTAAGACACATACTCTATGAATGTGTACATGTTGGATGGTTATGTGATATGAGGTGTCTCAATAATTGAGAAAGATTGATATGGTGATTATAAATGTATTTTTAGGGAATTTAGAATATAATTGATTTTGTATTTGTACTTGATTTTTCTGTGTAATTAAGAATGACAAACTTTATGATTATGCTAGCATAGTTTGATTTTATATATATGGGTACTTTGTTGATGAATGAGTTTCGTGTCTCTGTGATGTTGTGCAGTTGGTATGACTAGGGCGGACTTTGTGAATTGCTTTGCTTGAAGCCAAACTTTTGACTTATGTGGCTACGACATGAAATAGCTTGTGTTATATACGTTAGTATAGGAACATATGCACATGCATACAATTATTACAGAGACCATAACCTAGTGGGTGCTCGTTGTGATGCTCTATGACCCGCTCAAAAATATTATAGATCTTGTTCAAGTACATGACAATTATTATTAATTCGGGTCAAGTTCGTGACATTTGATAATTATTATCAGTCAGGTTCAAGTCTGTGACATTTGAAAATTATTATAGGTCCGGTTCAAGTCCGTGAAAATTATTATCAGTATGGTTCAAGTCCGTGACATTTGGCTATTATTCGGTCTAGTTCAAGTCCGTGACAACTATTATCGGTTCGGTTCAAGTCCGTGATATTTCGCTATTATACGGTTTGGTTCAAGTATGTGACAACTATTATCAGTTCAGTTCAAGTCCGTGACAATTACTATTAAGTCCGGTTCAAGTCCGTGACAATTCACCTTAGACGAGTAACCAATATTAACTAGGAGTCTATCTAAATCGGTGTAAACATATTTACACCCGTGATAACATCTGTGCTATGAGACCTGAAGCTTACCCTTTGTGGGATTGTATGTTTGGTTCCCCATTTTTAATGGTATGCATGTTTAGGGGTACCTGTTAGCCCTAAATTATTTTGGTGACTCCCAAGTTGACTTCTAGGGTTAAGTGTGGTGTATTGTTAGATACCTTGTAGGTTGTTAATATTATTGGATATTATCTCCATGGGTTGAATTGTCGCTGTATTATTACAATTGGTGCAAGTCATGAACGATTTGAATTAAATACTTGAATCATGTTTAGTAGAGTTGATCAGTCAAAGGGTGTGATTAGTAAACTGATTTAGGAAATTGTGTCAAGAAAGACATGTAAGAGTTTGATCATAGTCTGTGACCAGTCCTAAGATGAGAAAGAGTACACAAAGGTTATCGTTGTCCAGTTAGCCTTGTGACCTAATTAGGCGTCCCTTTCTCTAGCCTTAGGATTAGTATAAAAGGCTAACATTCTATATGTTAGTTTGAGTGTTTATTCCCGAGCCTTTATATAGGATATGTTATATAGAATAGTTAAAGGCTTCAACTATTTTTCCTATGTTACACCAGAAACTTAATGTTGAATCTATGGTTCTGATGCATTATCCGACCACCTAGCACAACTTCACAATAAATGTTTCTCGGTTAATAAAGAGTAAGTATGGGTAAGGGGTATTAGTTATTTCTATTAAAGATAAAGGAAAAACCCAAGGGAGAACAAGGTAAATTCTAAAATCAATTAACTTTGAAGTGTACGAGTGAGCCTAATCTTTTAAATGAAAACGTACTAAATACATCAGGGGATTTAAAAGTAGGTTTATGATTCAAGTAAAGAATATTAAAATTGTATTACAGTCTGAGATAGGTTTGAGAAAAATTTCAAGCTCAATGTTACGTGAGTCATTAAGATTAGAGGTTAGGATCGGTACGAAGAAAGACATAATCAACAAGGCTTGTTAAGGGAGATTATAGTTATATGATAGCCACTAAATTATTATTCGTGGGGTAAGAAGGTAAAAGTTCTCAGTTAGGGTTTATGTAAATGGGTTCTCCTGAGATTATCATATACATAACGTTGGCCTTGAATAATGTCTCGACCATGAAGGTCTTGAGATTATGATATTACTGTAATTACTAAAGTTGTCGACATGCCTTAGTGAAGGGTTGTAGTTGAACCCTAGTTGATAACTTATGATGAATTGCGTTCTGTGATAGGGAGATAAACAAAAGATGATTTTGTTTAGCAACTAGAAAGAGTAAACACTGAGTTATCACGTAAGCACTTGACTAATTAAGGCAATGACGATGGAATTTGGATTTTGATAGTCGTCCTTTCATACTCGTGATTTTTTTTGTATAATCTATCATGCATACTTTGTCATAATGAGTTATTGTGTAAGCACTTGACTGATTAAGGCAATGATGACGAAAAGCTTTATAATGCATTGCATCAAATTTACTAACTCGGTGTTAGCTCATTATTTTGTTGTTTCACCCTTTTCATGTGTGGCTTGATACAGGGATGTAACGACCCAAAATCGCTAATAAGGCTTAGGGATTTGATTACTGTGCCAGAAGGGTATAATTTGTTTATGTGTATGTTTAATTAGTTAAATATGTGGCATGCATGATTAATATGATTATATGGATATATTATATGCATGTTTATGAGTATTGAATATGCATGTGGGCCCTTTAGAGCTTAAAATGGCATATTTGTAATTTTGGCCCGTTGAGGGCATAGGTGTGATTTATGATTGAGACCACATTATTATGTGGATATATTTGAAGCATATGGCTCGAGACGGTCCTAATGGGCGGACTAGCGAAATAGTCATAGCGGGATTTAATACCGAGGGGGGGGGGGAGCCTAGGGGTATTTTAGGAATCTAGGGAAATATTTCGGGAGTTATTAGATAATGAAAAAGTATTTGATAATTAATTGGACACGACGGGATTAATTGGTCAATATTAGGAACACTTGAGGAATTAGCGGGAACTGGGGGAAAAGACTATTTTACACTTAGAGCAACTAATGGTTAAGTATATTTCAGGGGCATTTTGGTCCATTTTGATTAAGGGATATGATCAACTAAACTTAGACCAAACTAGAACTCACCATAAAGTATTAAGTGAATCTCATCTTCTCTATCTCTCTCACTCTCTCATATGCTTAAGGAATTCTTGGTGAATTGAGGCATCAAACTAGGGAATTCAGCTGGGAAAAACTTTGGAATTGAAGCTCAAAGATTGAAAGTTTTAAGCTAGGGAATCGGGCTGCAACCTGAGGTAAGAATTTGTGTTAGTTTCTCTAGAATTCTGTTAGAAACCATGTTAAGGTTTGAGTTTGCATGAGGCTTAGTTCTGTTAGCTGGTTTTGGTTGAATTTGAGTGCTTAATAGGAGTAAGAAATTGTTATAGATTGAATTTGATGCTTAGGTTGTGGGGTAAAGTTTTCTGGGCGTGACTCTAAGTCTAGTTTTTATTGGGGTGCATTTTAAAGTTGAATTGTTTTAGTTTTGGCTTGGAAGGGTGAAGAGAGAACCCAGAAATTCTGGGTTCATCAGTGTAAGGAACGAGTTTCCTAATACGCAGCGGAATGGTGGTAGGTTGGCCCAGTGTAAAACAAAAAAAATTGTAACATATTTGGTACCTTTAGACATGCTTGTTGCTCTTCAACTGAATTTCATTAAAATTTTTGTCTTAACCCTCATGTCCAATAGCAACCAACATTAACTTATTCTAGATGGGATTATAATTTGTTAATGTTGTCATTTATTCCCTTATCAACAACTTATTCTTACTCTTTGAATTCTACACTTGATCTATACAAGGTTTGAATTGGGTTGCCATCGTTGGGCATCTATTTGTCAAGGGGTTTTAGCCCCATCCCTTTATTTTTAGAACCAACCAAATCTCTATTAGGAACGAGTTTCCTAATACGCAGCGGAATGGTGGTGGGTTGGCCCAGTGCACAATAAAATTTTTTGTAACATATTTAAACTACCTTTAAAAATGCGGATCCATTAATATACATACATTAATCATAAGCAAGAATATATTAAACATACATCTTGATGCCTATTAAGTGTCCTTGATATCTTTTCATAATTTGAACAAACTTCCTATCCAAGTTGCTCCCAGGTACTCACACCAAGATCTTCCACAACGTTCTCTACACCTCAAGAAGTGTGCGGGCACTTAGAGGAGGACATACCAAAGACCACTTTCCGCACGAGGTATGGACACTATGAATTCCTCGTTATGTCCTTTGGATTAACCAATGCCCTAGCAGCTTTTATGGACATGATGAACAAGGCTTCAAGGATAATTTGGATAAGTTTGTGATTCTGTTCATCGATGAAATTTTGGTATACTCTCAGTCAAAGACGGAGCATGAGGAGGATCTACGTCTAGTATTGCAGCGGCTGAGGGAGCATAGGTTATATGCTAAGTTCAGTAAGTGCGAGTTCTGGTTACCGCAAGTTATATTTCTGGCCATATCGTCAGTGAGGAGGGGATTCTGGTCGACCCAAATAAGATTGAGGCAGTGAGAGACTGGGCTATACTGAGCAATGTCCCTGAAGTGAGGAGTTTTCTAGGATTGGGAGGATATTATCGGCGGTTTGTCGAGGGATTCTCCAGGATAGCTACGCCGTTGACAGAATTGACAAAGAAGAGGAAGAAGTTTGCTTGGATAGATAGATGTGAGAATAGTTTCAAAGAGTTGAAGCGGCGACTGATCACCGCGCCAGTTTTGAGTCTGCCGACGGACAATGAGAAGTTCGTGGTTTATTGTGATGCTTCTAGACATGGTTTGTGGTGTGTTTTGATGCAAGCCGGGAAGGTGATAGCCTACGCTTCAAGACAGTTAAGTGAGTATGAGCAGAGATATCCCATGCATGATCTAGAGTTAGCAGCGGTGGTATTCGCACTTAAGATTTGGAGACATTATCTATATGGTGAGAAGTGAAAGATATACACCGACCATAAGAGTTTAAAGTACTTCTTTACTCAGAAGGATCTGAATATGCGCCAAAGATGGTGGTTGGAGTTGGCTAAGGGTTACGATTGTGATATCCTATACCATCCTGGGAAGGCTAATGTAGTTGCTGATGCATTGAGCTAGCGGAGGAGATGACCAGAGCGGGTATAGAGTTGGTGGTTAGTCGGTTAGCCAACATCAATCTTCAGTCTATGCTCCTTGAAAGGATCAAGGAGGCACAGGGGAAAGATTCCCAGTTGAGAGGTCACAAGGAGAACTTCTTAGTCGTAGCGGCTAAGGACTTTTCTTTCTTGGAGATGGGGTTACTGAAGTATAAGGGTCGAATCTCTGTTCTGATGGATTCAGATATTCGGTGAGTGATTTTAGATGAACTGCATACCATTCCTTATTCCTTACATCCGGGTACGACGAAGATGTATCAGGATCTGAGAGCTTTGTATTGGTGGTCAGGCATTAAGAGGGATGTGGTGAATTATGTGGCCAAGTGCTTAACTTGTCAGCAGGTCAAGGCTGAATATCAGAGGCCAGCAGGATTGCTATAGCCTCTAGGGATTCCGGAGTGGAAATGGGAAGATGTCACCATGGACTTCATGGTTGGGTTGCCGAAGAACGTGGGACAACATGATTCGGTGTGGGTGATTGTGTATAGGTACACCAACTACGCTCACTTTTTACCAGCCCGGATGACCTATAATGTGGAGCAGTATGTTGAGCTATATGTGAAGGAGATTGTTTGACTGCATGGGGCTCTGAGGTCGATAGTATCCGACAGGGATCCCACCTTCACTTCCAAGTTCTGGGAAAGCCTGTAGAAGGCTATGGACACGCATTTACGGTTTAACACCGCTTATCATCCTCAGACAGATGGACAGACTGAGAGGACGATTAAGATATTTGAGGACATGCTACGAGCCTGTGTGCTGGATTTTGGGGGATCTTGGAGTAAGTATCTTCCTTTAATCGAGTTCTCGTACAACAACAATTATTAGGCGACTATCGGAGTGGCTTCGTATGAGATGCTCTATGGGAGAAAGTGCAGATCACCTATCCATTGGGATGAGACCGGTGAGAGGAGGTACTTAGGTCCTGAGATGGTTCAGAGGACCAATGAGGCGGTTGAGAAGATTAGGGATCGAATGCTCGCCTCCCAGAGTCGCCAAAAGAGTTATTTAGATCTGAAACGCAGGAGCGTGGAGTTTCAGGTTGGTGACCATGTGTTCATTAGGGTTTCGCCTTTGAAGGGAGTGAGATGGTTTGGTGTTCAGGGCAAGCTGAGCCCTAGATTTGTTGGTCCCTTTGAGATTCTGGAACGGGTTAGAGAGGTAGCTTATAGATTGGCGATGCCTCCAGCCTTATCAAGGGTTCATGATGTGTTTCACGTGTCCATGCTTTGGAAGTATGTGTCTGATTCGATGCATGTTCTGAGTTATGAAAATTTGCAACTAGATTAGGATTTGTCTTATGCGGAGAAACCGGTTCAGATTCTCGACCGGAAGGACAAAGTCTTGCGGAGCAAGACCATTGCTTTGGTTAAAGTACTGTGGAGGAACAGCAAAGTCGAAGAGGCGACATGGGAACTAGAAACAGAGATACGGGAACGGTATCCCGAGTTATTCAGGTAATTTCGAGGATGAAATTTCTGTAAGAAGGGGATAGTTGTAACGACCCAAATTTGCTAATAAGGCTTAGGGCCTTGATTAGCGTGCCTGGAAGGCAATATATGAATTATTGTTTAATATGTGGATTTGTGTGAATATGTGATTAATGATGCATGTTTCGGTGAATTAAATATGCATGTGGGCCCCGTCTGGTTATCAGGGGCATGATTGTAATTTTAGCCAGTTGAGGATATAAATGTGATAATTGTGATATACATGCGATATATCTATGTTGCATGATCCGAGACAATTCTAGGGAGCAGTTAGCTAGAAAGTCACAACGGGGTCGAAAATTCGACTCGGGGTGAGTCGAGGGGTATTTCAGGTGTCAGTCATTTTATGGGGTTATCGGGCTATGGAAATAAATATTCGGAGATATATTCGAGGTTAGAATGCCTAGGAGGGAATATTGGGGAAATTTACCATTTTTCCCTTGGGGACGTTTTTGGTACCCCGAGCCTTGAGGTAACCTTATAGACTTAAGTTAAATAAAACAAAATATAGGAAACCCCCAGATTTCACTAAACCGACTCTCTCTCTTCCTTCACCTCTATGTTGAAGATTTTCTCTCCATTGGAAGCATGGGAGAACTCTTGGTGAAATCAAACCAAAGACTAAGAAGTGGAGCTGGGATTTTGGGAGCTAGAGGCTTGGAGCTTAGAGAATTAATCCAGGGATCTAACTCAGTTCAAGATAAGCTTTAATCTTAGTAAAATGTAATGAATAGCTGCTGGTATTTTCAGAGTTTGCATGTGAGTAAGTGGTGAATTTTTCTTGAGTGTTTGGGTGAGCTTTGAGGCTAGTTTCGGTTAGGTTTCGATGCTACAGTTGTGTTAGAACCTCTGTGATAATTAGTTGGGATTGTTGGCTTGATTCTGGGGATAATTGGACTGGTTTTTGAGGTGAAAATGGTGATTTTTTCTGGGCTCAAGGGGTCGGGCCGCGATGCTGTTATTACTGAGCCGCGACCCCTTAGAACTTGGGGCGCCTGGAATTGAAGGCGAGCAGCGGCGCCCTTCAGGAAGGGCCACGAAGCGTGTGGGATATTTTGAGGCAAGGCCTCGGGTTGAGCTGGGGACCGCGGCATGAGTCCCTAGGGCCGCGACGCTTAGTGAATTTTTGGGTTTTTAAGAGGTTTTAGGCTTGGGAATTCAATAGTTAAGGCTTGGGATGGATTTTATCACCCAGATTGATAGAATTCAATGTCTCAGAGATTAGAATTATGGCTCGAAGTTATTTAATGGATTAGAGCTTAATATGTGGATATTGTTAATGCGTTGTGATTAGGGCTTCGGTGAGGCTCAGACTAGGCAACTTTGCTAGGGACATCGTTGCCTGGAAAGCTCGAGACATAGGTAAGAAAACTATTATTCCCATAGAGCTTGTGTTGCAGGGCTCGGCCCTATATGATTGGGTTGCAGGGCTCGACCCTATATGACTGTGTTGCAGGGTGTGGCCTTTGATTGAATTTATATGTGTTTAAATATCTGTTTAGTTATATTATATGTGTATATAAATGATGGAACGACGATGGCCAGGAACGGTTAAGGCTAGGAACGACGAAGGCCAAGAACAGCAAGGGGCCGGGAGCAGTGTTTAGCACGCGGAGTGCGAGTTGCCAGGGCGAGACCCCAAGGGATACTTGGGATATCCTTACGGTATAGAACGCGAACCCAGGGCCTGGTAAAGCGCCTGGGGCAGCATGGCCGTACATGTATAGCCTGATGATGGCATGTTTATATGTTAAGTGTTGTTATGCATATGTTATCTGATTGTAAGGGTTTTCTTTCTGGGCTTTGGCTCACGGGTGCTTTATTGTGCAGGTAAGGGCAAGGGGAAAGTCGACCAACCTTGAGTATGGTGAGCGTGATGAGCGGCGCGTACATGTCTGGTCTGCCTGGCTTCCACGGCCAGGGGTGTTTTGGAAGATGATTGTACAAAACTTGAATTTTGTCGTTTAGTCAACTTTGGTTATATTTTGAGTTGTAAATATTTTTAAACAATGTTTTTGGGATCCCAAATTTGAAATGTTTTATAATTTTCAATGAAAGGTTTATTCTCAAGTTTATCTCTCTGATTACGATTTAATTACATTGTTGTCCTAAAACCTTGATTACCGAGTTAATTGCACATTTTAAACTCACTTGGTAACAGCTCTAAGGCAGTAGGGCGTTACATATGTTGTATGACTGAATGAATGATATGGTATAGGAGATTGAATGACCTAATAGAGTCGGGGCTAAGGACTTGCGCACAGGATGTGGCTCGGCCACTGTGAGCCAGGGTGAGCTAAATAAACAATGGACTCGGCCTAAGCGAGCCGGAGTCAGTTGAGTAAATAGAGGGCTTGGCCTTAGGGTGCCGACCCTGAGCATTTGTATATTGATTAAGATATATTGATGACCGTACATGTTCACTGTTATTAGTTTGATGTCTGTGATTTATTGAACTTCTGGATGACTGTCTTATAATGGATTACATGCTATTACTGATTATGTATTTGCTGTTTCGATTTTTTTGCTGGGCCTTGGCTCACGGGTGCTACATGATGCATGTAAAGGAAAGGGGAAGCTGGACCAACCATGAGTTGGAGAGCCCTAGGGGCGAGGTGTACATTGTCAGCTGGTCGTCCGCCACGAATGAGGGATAGCACAGGGACAAAGCCTTAAATTTTGTATTTTTCCATTAGAGTGGTTACTGGTTGTACAAAACTTTTGGAAGTTTTGAATTGTCTCTTAAACCCTATTTTTGGGATCCCATGTACCAAACATCTATTTTAATGAAAATTAACCGTTAATGATCAAAATATTTTAACCCTAACCTGATAACTAACATTAGGAACACATTATTGTTCAAATGACTTGATTAGCAAGTCTTTAACTACTTAAAATACATAGTGTAACAGTCTTGGTTATCTAGGGTGTTACAACTTGGTATCAGAGACGTCTAGGTTTAAGGGTTGCTGAAGACTGGCTGGGCATGTACACCCGTCGCTAAAGACAAGCTCGACTCAGGGTTTGGTAATTGTAAATATATGATTATATGCTTAAATGTTTGAATAAAATATAAATGCTTTGTTGCATGATTAATAGGGAGCATGAAATACTAATAGGGCCTGGCACTTGACTGTTGTGTGACTGTTATGAGGCATTCTTATTAGCATTGTTGTTGCATGTGAATGATTACAGATCCAAGAAGAGCAAATTCACCAATTAAGATAGCAGGCTCCGTTAAGGAGTGCTGCACCTATTTTTCCACCTGTTGTGGCGCAAATTGGACAACCATCTGAGGTTGGGAATAGGTGGGATCCACTGTATGAGCGGTTTAGGAGACAGCATCCTCCAACGTTTGAAGGAGGACCAGATGCACTGAAGGCCGAATAGTGGATGAGTATGATCACTTATATCCTAGATTTTATATGGGTGGAAGGTAATGACAGGGTGTCCTGTGCCACCTATATGCTTAGAGAGGATGCCCGTATCTTGTGGGAGGTGGCATCACAGACCAGGGACATTTCTACTTTGAGTTGGGATGGGTTCAGAGACCTGTTCAGCCAAAAATATTATAATGTTTCCATCAAGGAAGCGAAGGTGAATGAATTAGTGGGGTTGGTGCAGGGCAATATGACAGTTATAGAGTATGCCTTGAAGTTTAACAAGCTTGCAAAGTTTACACCAAATTTAGTGCCTACTGATGCAGCTAAACAAGACAAATTTATTCGGGGGCTTAATGCTATGATAGCCCGGGAAGTGAGAATCACCACAATACCTAGGGAACGACTTATGCCTAGGCTATCGAGAAGGCTCTTACCACTGAAGAGGCGGAGAATAAGATTTGGAGGGAGAACGATGCGAGACGAGAGATTCGCAAGGCGGTGCCTCCACACACAGGGTCCGGTAGGGGCAAATGTCTATGTGATCTTTAAAGGAAGACCCCTGACACTTCGACGAATGTCGATCCTGATAGGAGGGGTCGAGGTGCTCAAGGTGGCCGCCAGGGAGGCGGTGAGACATGGAGATGCTATCCAGAGTGCATGAGATGTAGGAAGTGCCATCTGGGAGAATTTCGAGGGAAAGCTTGCTATTTGTGTGGGGTGGTTGGACACCTCAAGAAGGACTGCCCAACAGTAAAGAAGGAGGAATCAGGGAAGGTGGATAGCTTGACTCCAGCTTGAATGTTCACCTTGATGTAGGCAGAGGCTGAGGCTAGTCCCTCGGTAGTGACAGGTCAGCTTTCTAGTGCTAGCTCTTCTTATACTATATTGATTGACTCTGGTGCTACACATTCGTTTGTTTCTAGTAAAGTGATTGATAGATTGTGTAGACCTAGTGAATATTATACTACGGGGTTTGGGACTTTACTGCTTACGGGGGAATTGGTGGTTTTTAGGAGATTGATTAGAGCACTGCCTGTGATGGTAGATAGTAGGGAACTATCAGTAAAATTGATTGAGTTGAGTATGGATGACTTAGATATGATTCTATGAATGGATTGGTTGGCTAGATATGGGGCTACCATTGATTGTAGGAAGAAGATGGTGACTTTTGAGCCTGAGGGAGAGGATCCCTTTATTTTTGTGGGTATTGTCCATGGACCCCGCATACCCATGATATCGACATTGAGGGCTAGGGACCTATTGTAAGGAGGTTGAATAGGTTTTCTAGCCAGCGTGGTAGATACCACCAAGGTTATGCCAGCAGGGCTGGGAGAGACCAGAATGGTACGTGAGTTCTTAGATGTGTTTCCTGAGGATTTACCAGGACTGCTGCTGCATCGGGAGATTCATTTCATCATTGAGTTAGCATCAGGGACAGAGCCAGTGTCGAGGGCACCATATAGGATGGCTCCGGTAGAACTGAAAGAATTGAAGATACAGTTACAAGAGCTTCTTGATTTAGGGTTTATCATGCCTAGCTTCTCGCCATAGGGTGGTCCATTTTTGTTTGTGAAGAAGAAGGACGGGACTTTGAGAATGTGCATAGATTACAGGGAGTTGAACAAGTTGACCATTAAGAATACATACCCAGTACCAAGGATTGATGACTTGTTCGATCAGTTACAGGGAAAGATGGTGTTCTCAAAGATTGATCTTTGATCTAGTTATCACCAACTGAGGATCAAGAATTAGAATATACTAAAGATGGCCTTCCTTACAAGGTATGGGCATTATGAGTTTCTAGTCATGTTGTTTGGTTTGATCAATACCCCAACAGTGTTTATGGACTTGATGACAGGGTGTTCAAGAATTTCTCGGACCAGTTTGTGATTGTCTTCATCAACGACATCTTGGTTTATTCTAGTTCAGAGGCAGAGCATGAGCAGCATCTCCTACATGTATTGTAGAGATTGAGGGAGCATCGGTTGTATGCCAAGTTTAAGAAGTTCGAGTTCTGGTTACCAGAAGTGACATTCCTTGGACACATAGTTGGTGAAGATGGGATTAAGGTGGATCTAGCTAAGGTAGAGGTAGTGAGAGACTGGCCGAGGCCAAGGAACACCTCAGAGGTTAGGAGCTTCCTTGGATTAGTGGGATATTATAGGCGGTTCGTGGAAGGGTTCTCGAAGATCACTACACCGATGACAAAATTGACACGGAAGAATCTGAAGTTCGTCTTGTCAGACAAGTGTGAGAATAGCTTTCAAGAATTGAAGTGACGGCTGATTACTGCTCCTATGTTGAGTCTTTCCTTTAGAGGGAGGGAAGTTTGTGGCAGATGTGTTGAGCCGGAGGGCCTAGGACAATTATTTAGCTCTACATAGATATCAAGAGAGTTGGCAGAGGAGATGTCTAGAGCGAGGATAGAGCTAGTTGTGGGCCACTTGGCCAATATCACTTTACAGTCGACCCTTCTGGAGAGCATAACAGAGGGTTAGATGGATGATGCACAATTGCACAAAGTCAGAGGGAATGTCCTAGCTAGAGTAGCTAAGGACTATTCCATTACAGAGACTGAATTGTTATGGTATAAGGGTCGGATTTGTGTCCCAACAGATATGGGTATTAGGCAAGAGATACTTGATGAATCCCATACTACACCATACTCACTCCATCCAAGCACCACGAAGATGTACAAGGATCTACGGATGTTATATTGGTGGCCTAGGATGAAGAAGGATGTAGTGGAGTACATGGCCAAGTGTTTGACCTGTCAGCAGGTGAAGGCTGAGCATCAGCGACTAGCGGGGCTGCTACAGCCTTTGGATAGTCCTGAGTGGAAGTGGGAGGACATTACTATGGATTTTGTAGGAGGTTTACCCAAGACAGTGGGATTTCATGACTTAGTGTGGGTGATAGTGGACAAATACACTAAGTCAGCTCACTTTTTGCCAGTAAAGACAACCTATACTGTGGATCAGTATACGGAGTTGTACGTGAGGGAGATTTTACATCTCCATGGGGTTCCCAAGTCTATAGTATCAGACTAGGATCCCATATTCACCTCCAAGTTTTGGGGTGTTTTACAAAAGGCTATGGGGACTCAGCTGAAGTTCAGTATGACCTTTCATCCTCAGACTGATGGACAGTCTGAGAGAACGATTCAAGTATTGGAAGACATGCTCAGGGCATGTGTGATAGACTTTGAGGGATCTTGGAGTAAGTATCTCTCGTTGATTGAGTTTTCATACAACAATAGTTATCAATCAACGATTGGAGTAGCCCCATATGAGATGTTATATGGAAGGAGATATAGATCGCCCATTCATTGGGATGAGATGGGTGAGAGGAAGTATTTGGGACCGGAGATGGTTTAGAGGACTAATGAGGCTATCAAGAAGATCTGAGCTCGAATGCTCACTTCACAGAGTAGACAGAAAAGCTATGTTGATCCTAAGTGTAGGGACGTGGAGTTCCAGATAGGGGACCACGTGTTTTTGCGAGTCTCGCCCCTACATGGGGTGAGAAGGTTTGGGAAAAAGGGCAAGCTGAGCCCTAGATTCATAGGACCTTTTGAGATCCTGGAGAGGATCAGGCTAGTGGCCTACAGGTTGGCACTGCCACCATCCTTATCGGGAGTTCACGACATATTTCACATTTCCATGCTTTGGAAGTATGTTTCAGATACAACTCGTGTATTGAAGTATGAGGATTTGGAGTTGCAGACAGATTTGTCATATGAGGAACGACCGGTTCAGGTCCTAAATAGGAAAGACAAGGTTCTACAGAACAAGACGATTCCTCTAATCAAAGTGTTATGGAGGAATAGCAAGGTCGAGGAAGTGACCTGGGAGCTTGAGTCAGCATTGCAGGATCAGTATCCTGCGTTATTCAGGTAAATTTCGAGGACTAAATTCTCAGTAAGAGGGGACAGTTGTAACAACCCAAAATTGCTAATAAGGCTTAGGGCCTTGATTAGTGTGCCGGGAGGGCATAATTGGTCTATGTGTATGTTTAATTAGTTAAATACGTGCCATGCATGATTAATATGATTATATGGATATATTATATGCATGTTTATGAGTATTAGATATATTTGCAGCAAATGGCTCGAGACGGTCTTAGTGAGCGGACTAGCGAAATAGTCACAGCGGGGTTTAATACCCAGCTCGGGGGGGGGGAGCCTAGGGGTATTTTGGGAATCTAATGAATAATTATTTGGCAATTAATTGGACACGATGGGATTAATTGGTAAATATTAGGAACACCTAAGGAATTAGCGGGAACTAGGGGAAAAAACTATTTTACCCTTAGAGCAACTAAAGGTTAAGTAGATTTCAGGGGCATTTTGGTCCATTTTGATTAAGGGATATGATCAACTAAACTTAGACCTAACTAGAACTCACCAGAAAGTATTAAGTGAATCTCACCTTCTATCTCTCTCTCCCTCATATACTTATTTCTCTCTCTATCTCTCATATGCTTAAGGAATTCTTGGTAAATTGAGGCATTATACTAGGGAATTCAGCTAGGAAAAACTTGGGAATTGAAGCTCAATGATTGAAAGTTTGAAGCTGGGGAATTGGGCTGCAACCTGAGGTAAGAGTTTGTGTTAGTTTCTCTAGAATTCTGTTAGAAACCATGTTAAGGTTTGATTTTGCATGAGGCTTAGTTCTGTTAGCTGGTCTTGGTTGAATTTGAGTGCTTAATAGGAGTAAGAAATTGTTATAGATTGAATTTGATGCTTAAGTTGTGGGGTAAAGTTTTTTGGGCGTGAGTTTGAATCTAGTTTTGATTAGGGTGCATTTTAAATTTGAATTGTGGTAGTTTTGTCTAGGAAGGATGAGGAGAGAACCCATAAATTCTAAGTTCATAGGGGCGCACTTCGACCCAGCTTATGGGAACCGCGGCCCGCATGCCTTGGGTGGGCTCTCTGTCCTTAAGGCGTGTTGCGGCCCTATGGGGAAAGTTGCGGTCTGCCACCCCCTGAGGCTTGGGGGTTGAGTCTCTGACTTGGGGGTGCGCTGTGACCCTTAGGGCCAGGTCGCAACCCGCCTAGGGGATTTTGGCTTAGGTTGGCTTTTAGGATTAGCAAGGCTCAGGGGTTCGATCCTAAGCACTCAGGACGATTTCTACTACTCGGTTTACTAGAAATAGAGGTCCCGAGGGTTCGATCCTAAGTGCTTCAGGACCTTGATTTCTACTAAACCAGGTAGTAGAAATCGTCCCGAGCGCTTAAGTTTTCATTCCTGAGCCTCCCTGTGACTTAAGACAATCCTAGGCTAAAACTGTCTATGTGGGTCGTGACCTGGCCCTGAGGGTCATGATGCGCCTCAAGTCTATGGCACAACCTCTGCATTTGGGGGGAGGCGGGCTGCGACTTGCCCCCCTAGGGTCGCGATGCGCCTTCATATCAGCATCCCTCCCATGGCATCTGGGCTTGCAGACCGCGACGCCCATGAATTGGGTCGTGGCACACCCCCGTGAACCCAGAATACCGTGGGTTTTACAACGTTTTTCCTCAGCCGTATCCTCAAAATTCATACTCAACCCTCAATCAAATTTTGAATTAAGTCTAGAATCTTTATTCTTATAGCCTAACCATTATAACTAATCTATAAATAATTTCCTTACATCATCAAACACCCAAAATCAGACTTGGTAATGATGCTCATGCAAGCTCAAAATTCTAGCATTATTTCAACAAAATTTCAGCAACAACATCTAAAATCTTACCTCAAATGTTAGCCTAATCACCTCAGAAATCCTTGGTTGACCCTAGCTTTGATTCTCCAGGCTTTTCCAACTTAATTGCTCGAGTGTTCTCCTCCAAAACATCAAAGCTTCCTTGGGCTCTAGATAGGAAATAAGGGAATGTGAAGGAAGAAAAGGAGAGACTGAGTTTGAGGTTATCTTCTTAGTTTGGTGGGTTCTAGTTACCTTAGAGATTCAACCGAGTGCATCCTTTAACTAGAAAGGACTAAAATACCCCTTAGTTAACACAACCTTTCCTTTTCGCCCCTAAGGGCAATATGGTCATTATCCCCAATTCCTGTTTATTCCTTGAGTCATCCTGTAAATTTCGAATTAATCCCGATATGCCCAACTAATTACCAAATATTTACCCACTACTCAATAAACCACAAATATACATTAAACTTCCTAAAATACCCCCAGGCTCGCCGTAAGTCGGGTATTAATCTCCGCTGTGACTAATCCCCCAATTCGATCACTAGGATTGCCTCGAGTCGTATATTACAAATATGTTCATGTAATAATGTTGTCTCAATCATTTAACATATATAGTAACATCTATGCCCGATACCGGCCAATATTACAAATATGCCCTTATGAATAATAACGGGCCCACATGCATATTTAATACTCATAAACATGCATATAATCATACTCATATTATCATATATATCATGCATGCTACATAGTCACACATTTAATCAATTAATCACACATATATCCAATTATGCCCTCCCAGCAGGCTAATCACGACACTAAACCTTATTAGCATTTTTGGGACGTTACACACTTATACCTCCATATTTTTTCTGATCAAGTCTCTGAACATGCCATACACTAAACGCTAGTAGGTGGCTCCTGCGTTCTTCAAGCCGAATGGAATTACCTTATAACATTATAATCCCTTATCTGTTCGAAAGCTAGTATGTTCCTCATCAAGAGGGTGCATACTTATTTGATTATACCCAGAATATGCATCCATGAATGAGAGTATTTAATGTCCTACAGTTGCATCAACCAGTTGGTCTATTCTGGGTAGCGGGAAGCAGTCTTTGGGGCAAGCCTTTATTCATATTTTTTAAGTCCACACATGTCCTCCACTTACTGTTTGGTTTTGGGACCAGCACAGGGTTTGATACCCAATTTGGGTAGTAGGCCTCCCTTACAAAACCGTTTTTCGTTGAGCCATTCGACCTCCTCCTTCAGGGCTTGAGATCGGTCTCTGTTAAGCAGTCTTCTTTTTTGTTGCACAGGTGGGTAGTTTTTATCTACATTGAAGAAATGGCTTATTATGGATGGAGAAATTCCAACCATGTCCTTATGTGACCAGGTAAAGACATCCTGGTTCTTCCTCAAAAATTCTACCAATCGTGTCTTAAGTTCCACCTTTAGCTCTTTCCTGAATTTGATTACTCTAGTCGGGTCCTCCTCAGCTAGTAGCACTTCATCAAGATCTTCAACTAGTCCCACCCTGATTACATCATCCCCAAAGTGAGGATCGATGTCATTTCCCTCGCTTTGGGAAACCTGATATAATAGAAAATCTTCGTTCAAAGGAGCCCCTGACTCCAATAGAATGTTTCTTTCAACGTCAACCTCCATGTTGACAACATCATTGGTTCCTTCATTTCCTTCGCAGCAGGTTACTACCATCTTTTTTACGCATGGTCCTTTCTTTGCCTTGACCACTGACGCATTACAGCATTCTCGTGCCTCCCTTTGGTTACCCTGTACGCATCCTTGCCCTGCGCTCATGGGGAACTTCAAAGACAGATGCCAAACAGACATTGTTGCGTGTAATGCCATCAAGAGGGGTCTCTCGAGCACTACGTTGTAAGCCGATGAGCAATCTACCACCAGGAACTCTATCATCACAGTCTTGTCCCTAGGGGTGTCCCTCATCGTGACTGGTAGTATGACAGTTACTGTTGATGCTAGGAATTCTCCTATGAACCCATATATCACTTGGGAACAAGATGTCAGGTCCTTGACCGTGAGCTTCATCTTCTCGAGGGATGATTTGTAGATGATATCTACTAAGCTTCCTGTATCCACCAAGCATATCTTCACTTAGGCATTGGCGATTTAAATGGTAAGGAATAGAGGGTCATTGTGAGGGTACCTCACGTGTCTAGCGTCATCCCTTGTAAAAGTGAGAGTTTCACTTTCATATTTTAGATTTTTTGGAGACCGCTCCCCGACTGCCATACACTCGGAAGACTTCCCTACCTTATGTCTTAGGGTCCTTGCATATCGCACTCGATCATTGTTACTATTGCCGACTATGTGGGGGCCCCCACATATGGTATCCAATGTGAAGTCCACGGCCGCTTGCGCTAGTGGTGGACTCATTTGCCTTCGGAACTCTGGATTCCTACTTGGGGTTTCGGTCTTGACTCGGTACTTCAAGAGCTTTCCTGATTGGAGGAGAAACTCTATTTTATCCTTCAACTATTTGCACTCGTTTGTGTCGTGCCCATAGTTATTATGGAAACAACAAAAAATGTTCGTGTTCCTCTTTCCTTCTGTGTACGAGGGTGGTGGCTTCCGGTATGGTACCTCCTGGTATGTTGCCAAGTAAATCTCTGCCCTTGATGTAGTCATAACATTATAGTTGGTGAACCTGGGTTGGAAGGGCTGATGCTTAGGTTGTTTGTCGGTTGGTACTGACTTAGCCTTCTTTTCTTCACTCTGCTCGGCCCTTGAGGTACTCCTCTTTTTAGTGTTGCCCCCATTGCTGCCCTGAGGGTTTTCGTTGTTCTTGCCTGCCTTGATAGTGGTCGGATGGTTTATACTTTTTTCTTCCTTCATGACAGCGTCATTTAGCTTCATGTATTTGTCTGCTCGTTCCACGAACTCCTGCAAGGTGTTGATGGGGTTCCTGTTTATGTTTACCCACAAGGGACTACGATAAATTATTCTTGCCAAGATGGCAACGAACTTCCCTTCATCTCCTACTGTGGATGCTCGGTTTGCTTCCCTTATGAATATTTGGATGTAGTCCTTCAAGGATTCCTCCTTCCCTTGCTTGATGTCAGCTAGCTGATTGGCATTAACTGGTTGAATCCATCCGGCACTGAAGGCCTTGCAAAATTCCTTCCAGAACTGCTCACAGGAAGTCATATATCCAAGTTTGAATTTCCACTACCATTCTTGAGCTGAGTCATAGGGAGTAACCCCATCTGATCCTCAAACATTCCAATGTGTCTTGCTAGCTCCTCCTTCCAAGTGTATGTTGGAGGCTTCGGGGTCTTATATTTTGGTGGTGGTTGAACAGCTTGGATCTTGGTACTGAAGGGACTCCAATTTCTATGAGCCAGCTCGATGTCGGAAGGTATCTTTGTCAGGCCCTTAACTGCCATGGTGAGTGCATCTATTTGAACCTCCACTGCTAGTGGGATCGCTACTCCAAGTGGGGTAGACGTCCCTGGTAGCCCCTCTTGAGTGTTGGTCCTCCAGTTGATGATCTCCCTCAAATCCTGAGGTTGTGCATCCTTTTCGAGCCTATCGAACACGGTATTGGTGTTGTTCATCGGTTCTTTTCCCTTGCGAGACTGAGGGTGTAGCGGTGGTACTACAAAACTATACTTAGGCAACACACGAGAGACAATAGTATTCATAGAACAGTCGTCTCGTGTCAAAAATACACATGACACGACAATATCTCTTGAATTGTCGTGTCATGCAAATTAAAACATACTTGAGACAATAGTTTTAGTGAGACTGTCGTAACATGTCTACTTTTAACACGAGACAACATTTCTACGAAAAATGTCGTCTCATCCAAATACAATTTTGTTAATCAAGTATTCATAAATTTGTATTTTTTTAATATAATTTTATATATTATATAAATATATTCATATAAAAATGTTAAATTATTAATTTGAAACATAGAATACCTATTAGTTATATAAATAAATGAGTCAAATAATTTTCTAATTTCTTAATAATTTATAATATTAATTGCTAATTCAATTGGTTATTATATTTTTATATCCAATTTGTCATAAGGTAGGTCACCAAAACGTATATATAGTATTTAAGAATTGTTAGTGATAATAGTGTAAGTATAATTATTTTTTAATTATAATTGAAAATCTGTATAAATTAAAACATATGAAATATTTATCATCACAAAAATAAATTACTTTTAGTAACAATACATTTTGTGACTAAAAAAACTTCATCAGCATTATGTTATTACTAAAAGAATCTATGACGAAAAGTATTAGTAACACAAAATGAAATTTATTGTGATTAAAAATATATTTAGTCATAATAAATTCTTTCATTATATTATATGTTTTAAGAGAATTTTTAGAGTTGTGATATGTAAAATTATTTTTTATAATAGTAGGAGTGCAAAATTGTAACATCCGGCAAATTCTATGTTAAGAGTTTTAAGGGAAAAAAATATTTAATTGAAAAAATAATTTAATTAGGAATGTTATGAAAATTAAATCACTTTTGATTTAATTATATACTGGGATGATAAATAGATTTTTATGTCCCAAGTTGTGCATTATTTTTTGGAATAATTAATAAATGATATTAAAATTTAAAAATAAAAAATAATTAGAATTTAAAGATTTTTATTTTTTAATTCTTAATATTATTATTTATTGAGAAATAAATAATAAGAACTCTTTTAATTTTTTTAAATGGGATTTATTAAGATTTGAAGATTTTACATTTTAAATTGTGAGATTTAAAATAAAAAAAATTGATCGCTCAATTATTATATTATTTATGGAAATAATATAAATTTTTTTAATTTCAATAAAAATATTATTTTATTAACTAATTATGATAAATTGGTTTAAAATGTCATCTAATTGTTTTTTGGGATTTAAAAATGATTTAGATAAATATTTTTTGTGACAGATTTAGATAAATATTTATTTAACTTAAAAAAAATACTCTAGTAATTAAGTGCTAAATTAACAAAATAGAGTAACTAATAAAATAATTGATAAGTAAATGAATTAATATATTAAATATCAGATTTTATTTAATTAAATTAGAAAGGGGAGTTAAAAATGATAATACTAGGATCCCAAAATTGTATTAGCCTCTTCTCTCTCCTCTTCTTCCCATCCCGATACTATCACTCTTTCTTTTCTTCTCTCGCATCTCAGTCGTCCACACTTGATGAGCCATCTTCGGCCACCACCCAATGACATGCACCCCACCACAAGCTTCCTTGGCCCACGAAGCCCCCAACCCGTGAAGCTTGCCTCCCCACTCTTTGGCATCCGTCGCAACTGGCTCCCTGAAGTTCCGTCGCCGATGTGAGTTTGGAGGATTTTTCTGGCCTCCACCATCTTTGAAACAAGAATTCAAGGGAATGGTTGGGTTCGCGAGCTCAAGAGAAGAAAACCCCCTATGGAAATTAGACTGAAATGTCGCTGGTGGTGCTCACCAATGTCACGAACGACTTTCTTCTTCTTCTTGTAAGTTCTTTCTTTTGTTTCCTTTTCTTCTTCAGTATATATTACTGTCATTGAATCTTGTGGAGCTAAAATTGCATATATTAACTCTTTTTAAAGCTACATATCCAGAACCGTATTTATTTTGATATATATTTATATATATATATATATATTTGGCTTGAGAAAGAATGTGAGATATTTGGTTTTGGCTTATTATTTCATAAAAATTTATGCTTACCAACCGTTTGGGTATTCTCTTCTTTCTCTCAATAGTAGCTTTATTTTTTTTTTGTCATTGTCTATCTATATTTCTATATGTATACATTTTGAATCATTCATAATAATTTGTGGATAAGGGGATATGTCAATGACTTCACCTCTACTGGCCTCTTCGTTCCTAATAGCTTTTTCTTCAAAACCAGGGCCCTTCTCAGAGAATTGCCTCCTTTCATGAGCTTTGATGTGTATATTATTTGGTGTAAAGTATATATAGAAGCATTGGGTTGTGCTTAGAGTGCATATCTATTTGTTATATTCATTTATTTCAGATTTATTCAATGGATATACATACACGGTATGCTCTCTCATCAACCCTTATTGGTGGTGTAATGGGTGCACATGCTCAATTATGGGAGGTATATTTGCTATAATTAATCTTCTACGCTTTTCTCCTTTTGTAGCATTCCCTTTCAGAATGTGTTTGAGTAGTTATCTTTATGCTCGTAATATTATTTTTCTTTATTTTGTCTGTTGCACATAATTTTTTTGTTAAAATGCCTTAGTGAAATGGATTGTAGTGTGCAATCTTATAGAAACAATCTTTATAGTGTGCAATCTTTGTTTGTTGCACATATACTGGTGACTTGTATAGCTATAACCAAGTTAATAGAAACAAAACGATACTAGTTTTACACGTATAGTTGATTTTTTTCATTATCATTGTACTAAAATTTTTTATCTTGTAGTCGCTCTTTCATGTATGTGATATGCGATTTGATCTAGTTAGCACTGCACATTTAATATTTATGAAGCATTTATATTGAAAAGGGAATTTAAATACATGTCTTCCTATTTTGTTTTCTTCTCAACATTGAAGTGTTATTTTAGAACTTTACATTTTTAGGTAGAGACATCAAAACTTAGTTCTATATTTTCATTTGGAAGGAATTCAAATTTGGTAATTGTAGATAAAATTGGCTTGTGGAAGAGGAAATAATCATATTAATAATATCTGTACTTTAGTCATGTATCTTTTCAAGATTAAGCAAACCAGATAAAAACTTTGCTCAAGTAGTTGTTTGAATCAAAGCTGAGCTACCACTTTTTTACTTTGTTGAATTATGACTTGTCAAGTTTATAGTAATTACTATCATGGAGGAAAAGAAAATATACATTTTAGTTGCATTTTCGTATTGTATACTTGTTGAAACTAGGCATTGATTTCCATTTGTTGGCAAATGCATACCGGAAAATTCATGTCCATCAAGAGAATTCTAACTTACGATTACTTGTTACATATAAATATACTTTTCTAGCATGACTAGTCTTGAAGCTCAACTCCTAGGTGTCTCTTATTACTTGCATAATTTCCATCTAATGGAGTTATGAGCTTTGATATCAATGGTGGTGAGGAGTTGGTATTATTATGCATATAATATGAGTATTTGTTCTTATATCTATTCTTATTTTGTTAAGATGTGAGTATCTGTACCGATAATATGAGTGTGAGTTCTCTTCTCTAGTTGTATAATGTTGAAATAATTTTCAGTTCTGTTTTGTGAGACCTGATTTAAGTATTGTTTATTTTCTTAACATCAAGCACAGCTTATGAAGAATCCAAGCAACTAGTGGAGAGCCAAACAGCTCAAGGAGATGTTTTCAATTCATTTCTAGTAGGTGTATTCTCTATAGTTGGTTGATTTAAGAGCTTACTTTTGTTGTTTTGAAATTTTTACATAAATCAAACAAACTTGCTTCAATGTATATTTAGCTTGCTATGTTTATTTTCAATTATAAGTTCTTTGGTTTTGCCTTTAGAACTTCTTACTATCAAGCTTTAAGTGCTTCTTAGATATATAGTGTCAGAAGCACTACTTATAACTTTGTATTTGATCAAAGTCTAGGAAGGAATTCTTGCATTGGTCTATGACAATTCACTTGGCTTTTTGGTATATATAGTGTCATGCCAATTTCAATTTATTTAGTTTTGACTATGTAATATGTACTTGTTTCATTATTATTCTATTAGAAAATGAAATTAACAACTAGCTTATTGAGTTTTAGTATAATTTATTTCCATTTAATAATATTCAATATATATATCATTTATTGGTAATGGACAATTCAAAATTTTTTCTATTGTTTTGTAATCTGTTTTCTGGGCATGCATTAAATGTTTTTAGTATTCTACAACTATAACCATCTTTCTTTCTCAATATGTCTTCCATTGCTAATGGTGGAGATCTTTCTCTATATTAAATATGTATATATAGTTTCACACGACACATATTAAAATAAATTTTACAGATATATATATATATATATTAGATTAAGTCATTAGTGTTTCATATATATTTATATAGTACCCACCAAGCTATCATATAGAAGAAACACAGTGGAAAGAATTTGTCAAGAGAAAGGCATCCAAAGAGTTTCAAGATTTTAGAAAATTTGAATTGGAAGTTGATTTAGTAAGTACATATATAGAATGAATTATGCATGATTTTATGTTTTCTTCATTTGATATTAAAATTGACCTAATTCTATTATATGCAGCAAGCTAAGTGGGGCACAACAGAGCATATAGATCGATCTATACTCTGGAAGGAGGCCAGAAAATATTCTTCTGTCAACTATGTCACCGAGCGTGACAAGGTCATTGGAGAGGCCATCGTAAGTTGTAAAACGTTAAATGACTTTTGGTAATTGTTTTATATTTTAGTAACAAACAAATTATTGATTAAATTTTGTATAGGAAGACATGCTTGAGCAAAGGAAAGAGGGCAAACTGATTGTAGTTTTTAGTTAGCACTTACATAGTTATTGCAAGTGTATATTTTGATCTTGTAATTTTTAGATTTGGAACATACTGAGTTCTATTGATTTTGTCCGCTTGTTGATTCGGTTTGAACTATATTGTAATTACACAAGAAATTATGAATGAATATTGTGGTTGAAAATAGAAAAATGAAAAAAATTCTCATATTCTACATGGGACGTCGGTCTCCACAAAACTGTCGTCTTATGTATTGCAGGGGACAATGCTTGCACATAAATTGTCATCTCATGTACTACAGGAGGGTGACGCTTGAGTAGGAACTATCGTCTTATTTACTGCAGTGGATGATGCTTGCACAGAAACTATCGTCTCATGTACCACAAGAGACAACATTTGTATAGGAACCATCGTCTCATGTACGAAAAGAGATGATGCTTTTATTTAAACCGTCATTTTTTGCTTTATATGGGATGACATTGCATGGGACGACGGTATTAGAACCAACGTACGAGAGTCCATACGACTGTTTAAAACCATCATTCCATGTCAATTTTGTAGTAGTGGTAGGTCTGCCTTGCCCTTGCCAGTGTGATCCTGCTCCCGAGACTCTCCTTCTATATGACTTTGAGACTTCGAGCGACCATTTCCATTCCTGTCATGCCTCTCAGATGTCTGACCATCCTCTCCAGTGTCATTTCATCTGTCCCCCTGGAAGGGGGCCTTCGGGTTGGTAACACTCATACTTCGAGATGAAGTGTTATTCTTCTTAGTATTGGAGGAGGCAGTCTCCTCCTACTTCGCCAAAAATTGCGCCATCTCCTCCTGGTTAGCTTCTTGGGGATTTTCCACATCAGGTTTATCTTTGACCTCCACCTGAGGTTCGTTAAAGGAATCGATGAGATCGTAAGTGGTGGAATCCCTGGGAGCCATATTCTTTGTTTGACTGTGGTTTGGAGGCATCGTAAAACTGATGAAGTTGTGTTTCTTGATTCCGTACTCTCAATGAAAGTACCAAAATATTGACCTGTGAAATTGGCCAACATTGTATGTACAATATACGATACATTTTGAACGAAATAAATATAATATACGACAGAATATAAATATCTTAAACAAACACACAAAAAATTTATAGTGGTTCAACAGTGTTCTAATGAAAAGTAATAACCTAACCCACTTAGTCTTTAGTATTGAATCACTCGATAGACAATTACACAGATGAACAAAAGTATTCACTCGTTGCTAATTTGCCCATAGTTTCTCCCAAAATATTCCTCAGATCCCTTTCAATGAAGCCCTGTGTCCTTTATTTATAGTACCCAGGGACTGTTACATGATCAGTAATACTGGGATCGTGATTTGGTACACGATTATTGGGTAGTGGAGATACGTCTCCACTTCCCCATGATTATGAGATCGTGCGTCTTCTCGTTGTTAATCTGGATCATGGTAAATGATGCAGATTGAAACCTCTGGGAAAATGTTAACTCTAGGTTGGTCCATGAGACTTAGGTGCTAGGCCCGATGACCCTTCAGAGTTTGGGTGGTAGGCCTGATGACCCTCTAGGTGCTAGACCTGTTGATCCTATGGGTGCTAGGCCTGTTGATTTAAACTTGAAAGAGTGTGAACTTCATCCAGCAAAGTGTATTTGGGAGTTTAGGCTTGCCACCCTATGAAGAATAGGGTGGGTCGACCACCCATGTGGCTCTTGAGCATGTGAGGCCGACCACCCCTAGGGGTTGGGGTCAGGCTGACCACCACTAGGGGCTAGGGCCAAGCTGACCACCCCTTGGGGGTTTAGGCTTGGTCGACTTCCCTATATTTCATGGACCTATCTTTTTTACTCATCGGTCTTTTTCAATACTTTGTCGTTTTTCCCTGACTTGTGATGCCACGTGTTGCTTTATCATTCGCCACATCATCTGTAATGCCCCGACTAATTCTAGACCCCGGACCATTAAAAACTACTAATTTGAATACATATATAAGAAATAACATAACTTTATTTAAAACAAAAAATATTGTGCCAAATACAAAGTATAGTATGGGTACCCATTATTTAGTACATAAAACATAAAAACATAACTTTAATCAATTATTTAAATACTAAGTGCGAAAATACATAAAACATAAATCATCAAAAGACTTAAAACAACGTCATCCTCGATCTTCCAGCAGTCCATTCAATCCATTCATCCTCAACACACATGCCAAGTTGCCACGAATCCTTCCCGCCTTCCATGCTCATTTTCCTGCACCATCTAAAAAGAAAGTGTTGACGGTGAGAACTCGTCAACTAAGTTAAGTAAGAAAAATCGCAAAGTCAAGATTATCAAAAGAAATTTTTTTAAAATCTAAGTGTAAACTCGAAGAACAATTTCCAAAGAGCAATGATGAACTCAATTTTCATTCAATATGGTGGCCTTGCTACAGTAAAATATCTAACCCCTTCCCATGTGGAATTGGGGTGTATTTTATAGTAGGCTCTAATGGCCCCTGATACAAGGTGGTCCAGGGGACCAGGCAGCTCATAGGTACACTATCTGGAGAGTGGTTTCAGAGGTTGTGGTTGTGCAACCAGTACAGGGATGGGTGCCAGGAGGAAGTCTCCACCACTTGTCCGTACCCATGTCAGAGGAGTGTTGCAGGTGGTAGTGGTGTCGACTCTGACATCTCATGGGGAGTATGCAGGACATGTCCTTTCTTCTAGTGCTCCCACTACCTGATTAGCATGAGTGCCACAGTCAGACGTACGGGACCTTACAAGTCGTACCCCGTACGAGATTGTACCATCATGACCCTTCAGTATCATACTTGGACCTTCCCTTCTAGACGGTGGGGTTTCCATAGATCTCCATGGGAGATGCCATCTCGGGATGAAGGGTGCGGGAGGCTTTCTCGCAAGGCCCTCATGGCACGGCCGTGGCGAGGCGAGACATGGCCACGTCTCATGAGGCCCTTGGAGGCGTAGCTCCGGAGGTGCTTAGGTGCATGAGACGCGAGGCGAGTGCTTCGCGCGCGAGGCAGAGGTGGCCGCGCGAGACGCTGGGCGGCCTCGCCAGATGCTGGCATGCGAAGGGGAAGGGCCTCGCGAGACGCTGGGCGGCCTCGCCTGATTGCTGGCACGCGAAGGGGAAGGGCCTCGCGAGGCACTGGGCGGCCTCGCCTGATGCTGGCACGAGAAGGGGAAGGGCCTCGCGAGATGCTGGGCGGCCTCGCCTGATTGCTGGCACGCGAAGTGGAAGGGCCTCGCGAGGCACTTGGCGGCCTCGCCTGATTGCTGGCATCCGAAGGGTAAGGGCCTCGCGAGGTGCTTAGGGGCGTGAGGCCATCTGGGCTGCCGCATGAGAGGCAATGGTGGCTCGGGGTCACCCCAACTCAACCATATTTTTGGATGTTTATGGGACCTGAGCATACACTTTGAGTCTTTTAAGGGCGTGGAATATTGAGCATCCACAGAAAGGAATGAGCCTAATGCCCAGCAAGGAAAATCTACTAAAAGCATATATGTCATAAATCATAAACATAAGACTATATCATAAAGCATATACTATAATACAAATGACTATAAAAACATTTATCATATAGGACTACAATATTAATGGCCATTAACTCATTAATGTGGTATGTGATAAAACCATCTAGGTCCTCAGTCTACTAATCGAGGTAAGTTGGATCACAACTATAGTATATGATAACCCATCTAGGTCCTCTGTCTACTAATCGTGGTAGGGTAAATCATAACTCTAAACCACGAAAATGATAAAAATTCTTGGGAATTGCTATCTAAGCAAGTCATATGCCCAAGTGACTACAAAACATATATCATAGCATAAAACATGTCATAACATAAACATATAAACACATATAATCTAACCTATTTTCCTTACCAAAAACCGTGATATGGAGATAAGAATGGGGATTTGGAATACTCCTAAAATCAACAGTAAACCATGAGTTTCTAAATAAAAAGGAGATGAAAAAGAGAACTAAACAGATCTTAAGGATAAGAATACCTTGGATGAACTATGACTTTGATCCACACCTCGATACCAAAATAACACTATATCTTACTTCCCAAGTGTTTAGAAAAGCTTAGATTGGAAAAGCTTTTAACCCAAAACCCAAGTGTTTCTCCCTATAGTAACCGTAGCAGCTTGGAGGCTCTGAACAATGCTTGAATGATGAGTGAAATGGCTGAGTACTAGGTCCTATTTATAGAGTTCAAGGAGTGAAACTAACCCCTTTTAAAATGAATAAATAAATGAATATAAAATGAAAATTATTTGAATTTTTGTTCAACAGATGCCCAGAACTCGGTCAAAATCGTTCAAGAGCAAGTCAAAGTGGTTAAGGCTGTTTTTAAATTTTAATCCTCAAGTTTCAAAAATGTCTCCTAGAGGCGATATATCGCCTAGACCTATACCCCGAGCCTTTGTGATTTCGTTCATGCGAAGTCAACGTGTTTTTCTTATCTCTTGTAGGCGATATATTGGCCCCTACAGGTGCGATATATCGACATACATTGATATATCAAACACGTATTTGCACTTTTTCAGCATATTTTGAATTGATTAAAAAACTTTGACTGAGTAAAAATGTGATCCTAATAGCTGCTGGAAGGTTCTAGAGCTTCTAGATCTTTCTTTTAACTAAACTATTCATCAAAAATACTTAAATCCTTAATAAACATGCTTGTGACAAATGTCACGTTCTTATTAATTCTATCTAAACCTTAGGTTATAATGAATAATATTTCTAGGACCAGCAATATTAATCAAACTTTATGGTATAATTAATATTTCTAAACTATAGGTTAAACTTATAAAATCCATAACTGTTGCTATGAGTTTTCAACTAAGTCCCAGCTTGAACCAAAATTTATGGAAACTAACATAATACAAGCTACTACTAGATCCTTCTACTACTATCTAGCTAAGTAAAATTCCGAGACACTACATCATCTCTTGATTTTTGAGGGATAATAGTATACAACAATAAAATTTTCCTGTCAAAAATTTCTCTTGATTTTTGATTTTTGTGCGCACATAGAGAACATGAGTTTGCAATTTAGGAATCACAAGTATTTCTCAACACATGAGAACTTTGATTATTGTCTGAGAAAGGTTTAGAGTCCAAGAACTTTACTTAGCTAAGTTAGATAGTAGTATAATAGTAATAGTAGTATTATCTTTATGACTGTGGATTTTTGGTTCAGACCGGGATTTATTTGGACACTCATAGTAGTACTTGTAGATTTTCTAAGTTTAACCTATAGTTTAAGAATATTAATTTTAACCTAAGGTTTGATTAATATGACTGATATTGAGGATAATATTTAGTATACTATAAGGTTTAAATAAGAACCAATAGGATTATAGCACATGTTATTTATGGGTTATTAATGATTAAGTAATTTGAGGATTAAATTTATTAAGGGCAAAGTTTGAATGCTCTAAGGTCAGTCAGCAGCTTTGAAAACGTTTGAGGGCTTAGTCAAGGCTGTTTACTCAATTTAAATTAAGCTAAAACTGTGTAATTTCGTGTTTAAATAATCAGCGTATGCCGATATATTGCAGCTATAGGGGGCGATATATCGCAGCACAAAGATACGAAAAACCCGAAACGATGCACGATTGCCTCGAGCATACTGGCCCAGGCGATATATCGTCCCTCTTAGCACATTTTGAAAGTTTTCAAAATCGTTTCCCATTCAAACCTTCAACCTCTTGATAAGTCCAGCACCTTTCTGAACGAGTCTTCAGCCTCTGCTTAACGATAATTCAAATTATTTTCACTTAAAAAGCCATTATTTTTATTCAAGTTAAATGAGATCTTTTCATTCCTAAACTCTATAAATAGGACCTAGTACCCAACCATTATTCATCTATTACTCTAAGTTCAGAGGCTGCAAGTTGCTAGGTGAGTGTGTGAGTGTAAACACTTGGGTTGGGAATCATAAGCTTGATCATCATAAGCTTATCAAACACTTGGGAAGTAAGATTTTATAGCATTTCGGTTCAAGGTTTAGATTGGTCTTACAAATCTTCAAGGTATTTCCACACTCTAGTTCATTGGTATTATTTTATTTAAGTTTTCATAGTGTTCTACTCAACCTTCTAACCTTATTCTTTATTTTGGTTAGGAAATCTAAGAACTTGCACATAAGTTTTTGGTAAGTATATTCTTAATGGTTTAGTCCTTCCATTCTTTTCATCCTTTTTCTTCAAATATACTCACCATATCGTAAATGGTTTTTAGGAGTATTCCAAAGTCCCAACTCTGTCCTCATATCCCGGTAATTTTTGGTAAGGAAAATAGGATAGAATTTATATGTTATATGTTTTTATATGTTATCTTATGATTTTTATGTTATGATAAGTATGTTTGTAGACTTGGGCATATGACCCATATGACTAACAAGCCCCAAATAGATTATGGGCATATAACCTGCTTAGCTAGCAAGCCCCAAATAGATTATGGGCATATGACTTGCTTAGCCAGCAGGACCCCACTAATCTAATGGGAATATGACTTGTTTAGTTTATGGGACCTCAAGTAATAATGGCCATTATAGTATGTATGTGACATAAGTGTTATAGTATGTATGTGAGATAAGTGTTATAGTATGTATGTGAGATAAGTGTTATAGTATGTATGTGATATAAGTGTTATGTTATGTTTTTATGAAATGTATCTATATGGACTATGTGTTAGATTTTCCTTACTGGGCATTAGGCTCACTCCTTTTTGTTTATATGTGCAGGAAAATAGTCTTAGTGGCGGAAAAGGTTCTTGGAAGCTTGGAGAATGTGCATTGAGGCGGAATGGATTCAAGAGCCGAGCGTTTCGATTCGAGGATGTAGTTTTGTTTCTTATGGTTTTTACATGTATTTTCCGCATTTTATTATGTAAATCTCTTTTTAATTATGTCATGTTTTGGTTTTAAAACAATGGGATCCCATATCCTACTTGATATTTTATGTAAGGTACATCTTTATTTTTTTTTTACAAGTTTCTTAATAAAGTTATGGTCTTTTCACTTGTAAGTTTTATTAAGGATTAGTATTTATGTATAGTTTTCGTTAATGGTCCAAAATTCTAGAATAGTTGGGTCATTACAAAAGGTTACAATAAAGAAGAAGAAGAAGATAATCTTTTTTTCTGACAAAAATTCTGAAAACTATTCTCTTGTATCTGTTCTTATTATTCTATATCATTTATATAGAGATTATTCTATTACCTTATTATTCCTAATAATAATAGTAATTAACTAATAATATCATATGATGATAGGAATTGATTTAGGTAAATATCTAATTTAACAAATTTGAAAATATTTATTTTCAAATTATTAGTTAATTAAATAAGTAAAATAAAAATAGCACTGATACAATATCAGTGCAGTGCTACACGCATGACACAGTACAGTCCCTGGACTGTGTCATGTGGGAACTACTATATTCCTTTTTCAGGGATATTGTATTTTTCTTTTATTTATTTATTTAACTAAAATCAATCTTCCACAAAATAAGTTATTTATCTTTTTAAGGAAAAGATGACAACCATATTTCAAAATTTAAATTTTAAATTCAAAATTCAATTGATGATCATCATTTCCATAATCTTTTAAAATTCAATAAAACAAAAACTATTTTTGACTTACCAATTTTATTTTCTCCCACTCAAATAAATATAATTAATTTCAAAATTTTATTTATTTATTTATATATATGAATTTTGAAATTATATATATAAATTAATAACCATATTTTTGAAAATTTAATAATTAATTATTTAACCTTAATTATCATATAATTATACACTTGACTCGAAGAATAAAATTCTTCTCAAATTTCCAAATTACAGTTTTACCCTTGTATCAACTTTTACCTTGATATGGTGTTGATAGAGACACCCTGGGGACCTATGGAACTATAATATCAAGCTCCAATAAATATTAGATTATTAATCAAAGCTCTTTGATTACTCCACTATATATATGAGATTGAACTTTTGATAATTATAGACATATATTTACAAAGTACTTTATTTAAGAATAAAGTGTCCATTGATATAATCATTCATACAATGTTAATCCTCTATTAATGGTTCATAATTAAAAGGGAATAAAATTATTGTTTTACCCTTTTAGCTATATCTTGTTCCTAGAGTACCATTGACTTTACTAGTGAAGGTTGTGTCACAACAAGTTTGCTACGTGAGCGCTCATAATCTTTTCAGTTCCAAAAGTAAACCCAATAGGGAACCATTATTCAATCTATAAGAATGTGTAGATTCCATATCAGTTAAACTATGTCCCCAGCCATATATATCATTGAGTCTCCAAAACAATTGTTCTTAGCCTGATCATTCTGACAAACCTTAACGCATGAATCAAAAGATCAGATGATATATATAGGATTTCATAGCAACCTCAAGATTAATATCATTGTGTATATGATCATCGTTTGATGCGTTTGATTAACCCTATGAAATGGTGTTTAAACAAGTATTAACAAATCACATCTGATCCAGTTCTATATATCACTATATATAAAGTACCTTCACTAAAGTGTCCTACTACATTAGTGACCCAGATCTAGGTCAATTGTATTCATAATAATAGCGAACCGTACTAGCTGTAATTAATCTAAAGATTCCATAACTTTGTTTTATTGCGAACTATTTTAAGTTTATTATCTTAATCTCGATCCTCTCATACCAATATGAGATTAAGACGACATAAATAAACTTTGGAATTTTATGATATTTACTTAATATCATCAACATAATATCGAAGATAGTCTATATATATAATAATTCAATTCAATTATTTATTTCATTTAAAACATTTGTCAACTACAATTGCTTTAAGGGTACTATTCCCAACAACATTGACTATTCAGATCTAGATAAAGTGTGTACAAAGGACTGTTTGCCACTGCCTTGAATCGACCAACTTGTAGATGCTACCTCGAGTCATGATATCATGTCTTTTAGGGATGCATATTATGGATATAACAAGATAGTCATGCATGCTCTAGACCATGAACACACGAGCTTTGTAACAGATAAAGAATTATTGCTACAATGTAATGCTCTTTGGGTTGAAAAATGCTGGAGCAACTAATCAAAGACTAGTAAATCGAATGTTTTCCGAGCAGATAGGGAGGAACATGGAGATGTTTGTGGAAGACATGTTGGTGAAATCCAAATACACCACTAACCACGTTGCCAACCTATCAGAGTATTTCACTATATTAAGAAAGTATAATATGAGGCTAAACCCACAAAAGTGATCCTTCGGAGTATCTTCGGGAAAATTCCTTGGATTTACAGTGAATGCTCGGGGAATTGTGGCAAATCTAGACAAAATCAAGGCCCTAATTGAAATTCCCTTACCTCGAAAACACAAGGATGTCCAAAGATTGACTGGAGGAATGGCAACTTTAAACATGTTCATCTCGAAGTCTACCTCAAAATGTTTGCCAATTTTAAACATTTTGAGAGGGGTCAAGAAGTTTGAATGGATAGAGAAATCCGAACAAGCCTTTCAGGCTATAAAGAAACACCTCGTAGAACCACCAATTTTGTCTAAACCCATTTTGGGTGAGGTGTTGTACCTATACCTCGCAATATCAAGCATGCAATTAGTGCTGCATTAGTTCGAGAGACTGCTGTATTATCTTAGCAAAAGACTATTGGGAGCTGAATCTCAGTATCTACCAATTATGGATTAAAAGTCATAGAGACTGGTGTCTTATGTCAGCAAAAGACTATTGGACTATTGGAGCCAAATCTCGGTGTCCAGTAATGGAGAAGCTCGCACTATGTCTTATACATGCCTCAAGGAAGTTACAACCATACTTCCAAGCACATCCAATACATGTTCTCACTGACAAACCTTTAAGCCAGGTGTTGGTAAAACTAGATGCGTCAGGTCGACTACTAAAATGGGCAGTCAAACTCGGGTAGTTCGAGATAACTTATCAACCTAGAAAAAAAATAGAAGGCCAAGCACTAGCCGATTTCATAGTTGAGTGTGCAGGAATGTCAGATGATAAGGTAATAACCCTAGCTCAAGAGTTGTGGAAACTCTATGTTGACGGGTCATCAAATGAGTATAGATCGGGGGCAGGAATCATACTTGTAACCCTTGAAGGGCATAGGTTCCATTCTACACTAAGATTTGGATTTGATTCTTTCAATAATGTGGCAGAATATGAAGCATTACTAGTAGGGCTTTGAGTGGCTCAAGAATTAAAAGCCAAGGCCACACACCACTATAGCGATTATCAGCTTGTAGGCAATCAAGTACGAGGTGAGAATCAAGCTCAAGGAACAAAATTGGAAGCATACATAGAAAAATTGAAGGCCGCATTCGAGTAGTTCAAGTATTACACAATCGAGTAGGTTCCGAGAGAGCAAAACTCGAACATCGATGCATTAGGTTGACTTGTAACAACTAGGGAAGCTAACACACTTAACGTAGTTCTAATGGAATTCGAACCACTACCCAATATTTCTAAGCTAGAAATGTATGATGTCGAGATGAAAGATACACAAACAACTTGGATGACTCTAATAATCGATTACCTCATAACCGGGACCTTGCCAACAGACCGGAACGAGGGGAGAAAATTATTATACAAAATTCTGAGGTATACAATCCTAGATGGAAAATTGTATAGAAAGAGTTACTCCATGCCACTATTACGGTGTGTAACCCCACCCGAATAGAGAAAAAATCGTTAAAGAAATCCATGAGGGATTTTGTGGAGATCACACCTCTAATGCCCCACCTTTTTGAGTACTCATTAGTAACCAGTACGACAAGGTGAAAACTTGTGTGGAATATTATTTTGGGGTAACACATGTTGCTATGTAGCCATTTGTTGTGATTGGACGGAGTTATTTAGACAAATTGGAAGGGTTGGTCTCGGACCAAAAATTTGTATCCCTGGCGGGTTAAAATCTTAGATTAATAAATTGGAAAATTATTTCTATGGAAAATATACTATTTTGGGGCATAATATTTCCTAAGGCCAATAAAATTATCAATATTGGTTACGGAGTAAATTTTCAAGTTGTAATGCATTTCATGGGCAAAATGCTTAAATGGAAATGTGCACTTAGGAAAAAATATTTAAATGAAATGTAAGATATAATATATATATAATATATATATAATATTTAAATGCTTAAATGGAAATGTAAGATATAATATATAGTGTGAAAAATATTTGAATGTCATCAAATTTATTAAAATTAATGCATGGTTGGTTTTATTTTAGAAACTATAGGTTAAAAAGGGTAAAAATGCAAGATAGGGGAATTACCTAAAAATTCTTAAATGAGTCCGGTTTATGTGAGAATTGATTATTAATATGTGAATCTGGATAGCTACCAGGATGATTCATTTTTGTATTATTGTGAAATCCAATTTCTGTATTGGGACCACACTACTGTAAGTCCACTGATTACTAGGTAATACTGGCACTCAAGTTGGTGACCATGGTAGGGGGAGTACGGTCGGCCAATGAAATGATTAAACAGGTAGTAAGTACCCTGTGAATTTAGTGGTTGTGATCTAAGAGGTGCCTAAAGCATTGTTGAATGGTGTTATGCATTTTTATCTTATATCTATTTGTTATGGGATATTTTTTGCGTGCATGTTGATTTTGAATTTAGTTGGTTGTTCAGTAAACCTAAGCTAATTATCTGGTTTGAATTATTATACCTTGTTGGATAGGGTTCGAAAGTTATCCAATACCTAGTGACTTATGCTTCGGTTACTCTTTGTAAAACCTCGTCCTTCAGTCGTAGTGTGTTTTCGTTTGAAAGATTAATCTTACTAAGCTTAATTGCTTACCTAATTATTCCTGTTGTAGGTAATGGCAAGGTGCAGCAGTGAGCACTGGAGTCTACTTGTTGAAATGTACATGTGGTTTGACCTTTGGGATTTGGTTCTTTTTGGAAATGGCTTTTGAGAAACTCTTTTTTTTTACGGGCACTATTTCTTTTTTTTTTTTTCAGAACAAATGTTTAAGTTGACGAAAACAATGTAATTGTCTAAGTGTGCACATGACTTTTTAAAAGTTTTTTTATGCGGATTTTTGGAGACTATTAAAATTTTAAAATGTTATATTTTCGCGTTATTTTGGTCTTGTAAGTTTTGGTCTTTACAACGCCGGGGGGCATAGCCTCTCTAAGAAGATAACATGACAATGATACATATCTTAGACACTAAAAGTTGATGCATTCACATATGTTAAACATTGTGACAAATGTCAAAGATTTGCATTGATACCCCAAGATCCACCAACCGAGCTGACAATGATGATAGCTCCATAGCCATTCAAAGTGTGGGGTATATATATCCTAGGACATTACTGATGGGATGAGGTGGAGTTAAATATGTTGTGGTTGCTGTAAACTATTTTACAAAAATGGATGAAGGTCAAACCACTAGATAAAATTACATCGAAAAAAGTCTTAGACTTCATGGTGAAAAATATTATGTGTCGATACGGAATCCCAAGAAAAATAGTTTCCTACAATGGAACTCAGTTTGACAGCGAGCTATTTAGGAGATTTTACAAAAAAAAAAAAAAAATGGGATCATGAAAAGTCTTTCCTCTGTGGCGCACCCTCAGACAAATGGGCAGGTCGAAGTTGTAAACAAAACTTTGAAGAATACCACCAAAAAATGACTAGAAGAAGCAACTGGAAAATGGCATGATGAGTTACCACAAGTTCGAAGTTCGAAAGGGGATACACCATTTTTACTAGCCTATGGATGTGGGGCAATGTTGCCAATCGAGGTTGAATTTTTGACATTACGACGCGAGGCCTATGATCAGAATTCAAATCACACTCAACTCGAAGAGACTTAGACTTACTCAAAGAAAAACGAGATGATTCCCAGCTCAAAAATGCCTCGTATCAACAACGTGCCACAATATATTTAATAAGCAAGCTCGAGATAGACAATTTGGAGATGGATATTTGGTACTTAGACAAGTGTTTTCGGCTACAAGAAATCCATCGTTTGGAGTGCTCGGACCAAATTAGGAAGGGCCATATTTAATTGACTCAATCATCCTACCAAGTGTCTAAATGTTACATCGATTGAATGGACCATATTACCAACTTTCTAATGAACATCAATGATCATATTATCAATAATTTGTAGGTTGATGTTTATTAGTTGTAACCAAGTCATGTAACTATTTGAATGATGTTCATAAAATCATCTCCTTTTCCATTTTCACAATATTCTTTAATTTTTTTCTTGCAACTCAGTGACAAAACAACCTAAAATCACCATCTTAGGAGTTATAGGGGGCATATATGGTACATGATATAACCATATGGGCTAGAAAAAAAATATAACAAAATGGAAAACATTGCAAGGAAATAACCTCGCACACTGGTGTTTCGTATGCCATATTAAATTTACTAAAGATTTTATTTTAAATATTACTAATAGCCTTGTATAATGGTAAATACATGTCGAACTTGTGAGGACTATTAGACAACTTAATATTCAAAATAGAAAGAAGAAATAAAAAAAGGGATTTTGTTTACAAAATTCATTGACATAAAATAAAATAATAAGCAAAGAACAATCTACGATTTTAAAGAACAGTAAAGAATTATTCTCCACCTTCTACAATCAATCAATCAACAATGACAAACATTATTCCCTATTCTCAATTAAACTATTAACCTCGCAGATAACACTTATGTTTTCAATTATCCCAGTTTCCCTATCACAATTAATTAAAGCTAAGCGCTCATTAATTAATTCTTTTTACCAAACAATAAATCTACTAAGCATGCGATCTATTTAATTCAGGAAAAGCATTGCATTAAGTGGAAACAAATTAATCTAGGCAAAAAATTCATTAAGCATGCAATTCAATTAACCTAGGTTCTATTCTTCATCACAATTAAAATATTTGTGACAACTCTAGACTGTTATCCCCAAAATTTGAAAATGATGGCATGGCAATAAAAGTGACAAGTGGCAAGAGATACTTGACTGATCAGTTACTTGCTCCTGCCGACCAGGTAGGTGTTTGGCTGACCGGTGAGGTGCTTGGCCGACCGGAGGAGTGCTTGGCCGACCGGTGGGGTGCTTAACAGACCGGAGGAGTGCTTGGCCGACCGGTGAGGTGCTTGACCGACCGGAGGAGTGCTTGGTCGACCAGTGAAGTGCTTGGCCGACCAGTGAGGTGTTTGGCTGACCAGTGGCATGTATGGTCGACCGGTCAAGTGTTTTGGCCGACCAGTTTTTCTCTGAGGAGTGAAGTCGACTTACTGAACAGATTATTGTTATGCAAGCGAAATTCCAGCAACGACTTAGACTAGAATCAGTCGTGCCTACGCGGGAATCTCTCAGATTATCCCAAAGAAGTCGTGTATTGTTGTATTTTAAATATTATTATTAACTAAATATTATGAGAGTAATAGAAAGATCCCGACTATGAGGGATTTTGGTTTGTACGATATGGGCTTATAAATACAGAGCTCATGGCATCATTTAGAGATTCAGATTCAGATTTTCCTAAGAGAGTATTTGATTTTTGAGAGAAGTATTGTATTCTTTTCATTTGCACTAAAGAAACTCAGTTGACTTAGGTTCATCTGATCTTTAGTGTAGATCTATAAATCGTAACTCTAAGTGGACTAGGCTATTACCAACACATTGGGGCTGGACCACTATAAAAATCATCAGTGTCGTTTTTTCTCTTGAAGGTTTAGTGTAGTTTTGACGTCTACTCGTCGTTGGCCAAATCTGTGGTCAACATAGACTATTAGGTGAACATAAATCCTAAGATGATAATAGAACAATGTAACACCCTAATTTGTTGGCCACCTAACAAGATATCACAAGATTCATAGCATTCAATTAGAAGAATATAAGAAATTTAATATAAAGGAATATAAGGAATAAAGGGCACCATTGCATTCGAGATTTTATGTCTAGGGTTTTGAAATAACTCTTAAACTAAAAGATAACTACTCTATAATCACAAACATGATTGAAAATTAAAAACAAAGAAGTTCTAGAGAAAAGAAGAAAAAGTAGATTGAATGTAGAAAAGAATAATGTCTTTTCTTCACCTCTGCCGTTCTGGTCTCCCAAATTCGTAATCAAAAGTTATTCTAAAAGTTAGTCGTAGACCCTTTTTATAGTCCCCTTGAAATTACATTTAAAAATTAAAATTTAAAGGTGAAAAAGTATCGCAGGTCGCAGCCATAAATGTACACCTCCATGGCCAGAAATATCCATCACCACGGCCGTGAGTCTCTGTTCTGTAGGCCGTAGTCATGAAATTCAACAACTGCAGCCATAGCCTCTTTTTCCCTTTTCTTCATTTTTCATCAATAACATAGATTTTCTTCAAATTCAGCCATTGATGGTATTTTCACTATAACTTCCTCGATATAGCTCTAAATTAAACGATTAAAAAGGGTATAGAAAGCTAAGAAAATATATAAAATTTGTATTTCTAGAAAACGTTCCAAAAGAATATGGAAAAATATCAAAATCAAGTGTGAATTTTCACACATGTAATGCCAAGCTTAACCATTGCTTGTAAAATATCTCAAATTCATTATTTTCACCCAAATGTCTTGGAAATCCTAAAAACACAGAATAAACTAATTAAATATATATAAATAAATAATCAAGTGCATAATTATAGAATAATAAAAATAAACAATTGAGTATACTTTATTGGAAATAAAAATTTGAGTATACTTTCTTGCAACAGTATAAGAAAATGTACACTTTTATAATAAACAAAATTGTTTAATTATGTTGTAAACACAACAATCAAACATATATTAATAGCTTTTATGTTTACATTATTTAAATAAAAAATAAACTGAAAACTTATTATTTACAGACATCGAACTAACTATTGTATGTTCATCTCACATAAAAGTTTTATTTATTTTGTTAAAATAATTAATAAAATCATAATAACAATATTTAAAATGCTTGTTATTAATATAAAAAATCAAATACATGTTAGTTTACTATCCTTCATTATTTTGTTAATATAATATATTTTGTGTTCGTATAATTTTGTGTTCTTAAACCCATCCATAAAACAACCAGATTATAAGGGTAATAAGAGTACAACAAACAAGGACTAATCAGAACATAGTCAAGATTGAGGCATGACTTGTCAGTCCGATAGCATACTTAACCAAGATTGAGCGGATGTTTCATCAAAATCAAAAGTATGACTAGTTTAGAGGCTTAGTATGTAAATCCCTACTAATCTTGAGCCGTTACACTGTATATTTAAAGTAGTGCTTAACTCGTTAAGTGAGTCATTTGCACTAAAAAATGTAATTAAAGCTAATCAAAGATGTAGGTATTAAACTTTGGATGAGTCTCTAGAGAAGATACAATAAAAATGCTAGAAGAAGTGTTTAGAACATGAAGGAGAGCTAAGTTCCAACATTTAGCTATTTGTCTAGTTTTAGGGTCAAAAGACATTTTTACCCCTCCCTTAATTGAGTTCTTTGACAAACCCGCAGGGAAATATCGTCAATTACCCATATAATCCTAATTACACCACTAATCACAAAATTGACCACTAATCCATCACAATAACTATTTCACCAATTAATTTCATCACTAATAAATCTCACATCATTTAAAATTCCCAAAATACCTCTAGGCTCGACCCGAGCAGGCATTTACCCCCGTTGTGACTTTTCCACTAAAATGCTTGAAAGGATCCACTGATGCCGAAAAACTCTAATATATCCACATAATAATGTGGTCACAATCACATAGCCTAATAATTACAATATCCCCTCAACGTTTCAAAATTACGAAAAATGCCCATTTAATAAAAAACATGTCTTTAAACACATTTAATACACATAATCATGAATAAACAATTATATAATAATATAACTCATATACTTCACACATAATTGTCCCACGTATCTCCCCAACATGCTAACCAAAGCATTAAATCCTCATAAGGTGTTTTGGGATGCTACATAGTGCATCATTATTGAAAAAAAGTTGACATTATGCACACTTTTATACACAAGAGAATTATATTCTCTTAAGCTTACGAAATTCAATTTACTTTGGTTCATCTAATTGTGGGTTGGGGATTTTCTACATCAATAAAAGTGTCGAAGTGGATGTAGGTCATTACCAAATCTTGGGGCCGAACTACTATAAAATTGTTTTGTTGTTTACTATTTTAGTTCAGTTCTTTATTCATCACATCATTTATTTGATTCAGTGTCGTTGGCCAAATCGGTGGTCAACACTCCATATATTCAATTACTAAAAAATATCCCACAATTCAAAAAATAAGTATATTATTTAAATCAAAATAAATATAAAACAAAACGAAGAGGAGTCCTAGAAGAGGAACCCTAGATGAAGTTGGAAGAGGAAAATGAAGAGAGGGACGCTAAAATGATAACACCATTTTAGTGTCGTTTTATTATTTAGCGTCGTTTTAGAATGTATTTTTTTGGTAACCTTGAATCTTTATGTTTGTTTTGTGCAAGATTACGCTTGTGTTTGTCTTTGTTGTAGATCGATACTTTGGATAATGAGCTAAAAGTGAAAAGAAGAAAAAATGGTGGAAATTTGAGCTTTTAGTGGTTGTTCAACTCAAATTGGTGCTAAGGATGAATTATAATAAGTTTTTCATGAAGGAAGGATGTCAAAAGGTTAAAATCTGAAGAAAAAAAATGGAAATAAAGTTGCGGTATGGTCTTAAGGGTTGCAACTATAGTAAACTCAGAGGTTGAAGGTTGCTGAAGGGAATTAGAACCACAACTTGGTCAATAGAGTCGTGGCGCTAGTAGAAGTCAGAGGCATACCCAGGAGGCGCATCAACACACGGGTCACAACTTGGATTTAGAGGGCCGCGGTGCCTGGAGATGTTAACCAGATGTTGAAAGGCGAAAAAAAGGACACGTGCCGTGACCTAGGAAAGGCCAAGTCGCAGCCCGCCTATGAAAAAAAAGAGGAATTAATGTTTGTTAGTATAAATTCAAACTTTAGGGTTTAATTAGGGTTAGGTTAGATTTTAACTGCGATTTTAGAGATTAAATTTGATTTTGAAATAATTGTTTCTACACTTTCATATTTTTATTTCTTCTTCAAGTCTTTGAATTTTATGTTTTTGAATTATTATTTTGTTGTTTTAGTCATGTCTGATATGAACTAGACACCTCTATCTAGTGGTTAATGTAGTCACTTGGATTTCTACCTAATGTTATCATGATGTTCTATTGATTCTTCTTCTTTATTCCAATCTATATAATGTTTGCTTAATGCTTATATTTTTTTTTATCAATCTCTGCTTGATTTATGATTTCTATTCAAAATTTGAAAGATGAGAATTGAATATGCTATCGTTATATAGACATAGGTTACATATTGGGACGAAAGTACCTGTATGGGTTGTGTAGCAATTAGGTTTCTATGCTTAATGCTTGCTATATGTTTAAGTTTATCACAGAGATGTAGAAAACCTGCATATATGTTGAGGTCTTATATCTTGAACAAGAATAGGAATCGATTTATGTTACCCTGTTATTAGAATAGGAAGAAAGAAATTTAGAACTGCTTAATAAAATTAATAGAATGAAAAGTGATGAAATTAATACCCTAGGTCTTTTTATTATTAATTTTCACCTTTTGATTAATTGTTTTGTTTACAGTTATTGAAATTGTGTTTGTATTAGATTTATTCATCTTAATTTTTACTTCTCAAATAGAAAGTAAAGAGCAATTATTGGTAATTGGATTATAGTCTTTGTGGAAACGATTCTTATTTACTATCTATATTACTTGAATTGATTATGTATACTTGCATATCATATTTTCGCGATCATAAAACACTATGAGCAGCTCTAGGGATGATGTAGGATCAGTAAATTGCCCTCAAAGCAAACCTAGAGAATGTTGCAGAAAATATGATTATGCTGTGATGACCCAAAAACACAAACCGAAATAATGCGGATAAATAGAATTTTCATTTAAAAAGACGTATTAAAAATCCAGATAAAAAAATTCTAGAAATATGTGCAAACTTAAAACTATTTATAAATACAATACTTTTAATAGACAGAGTGAGCCATCAAGTTCTTAAAAGCAAAAAAAAAAAAAAAAAAAGCTTTGCGAAAGTGACCAACACCCCACGGTCGGGCCACATGTTCATCCAGCAAGGTAGACTCCAGCGCTCACTACTCAGCTTTACCCTTGCCCTTACCTAGAACATTAAACAATTAGGCAAGCAATAACACTTAGTAAGATCAACTTAACAAACAATAAACTGCAACGCAGAAGAGATAAGATTCAATGACCGAGTCATTGAAACAAACAAATAAACAACCTTACTGGAACTAGGGTTCTAGATAAATTCTTGCCCTATGTAAGTAATTTAAAGAATGCCTGACTATCCTGGTAGTACTAGATCTATACCTAGATTGCACAATCAGTATAAGTATCAACCTGTAGAGAATAGCTAACAATAAAATTCAACTAGTTCTATGTTCTAGAAGCAAGCTTGGGGATTTCCAATAATAGTGTAGCATACAAGCATTCCCACATTAAGCACACTTATTTCATAACACAGACCTAAGTCTCGATAATAAAATTATAAGCATACATTCATAATGAGAGAAAATAATAGCTGACTTTGAGCAATAGTGTCATCACGGGTGTAAAAGTTATTATACCGGTTAAAAAGGACTCCTAGAGAATACTGGGTGATCGGGAGTAGCCTCTAGGTCAATGCTCTCCATTGAGACTCCTAGACAATTTAGGTTTACTCATCTATTGGCTAATTGACATGAACTCGAACTAGACATAATTATAAAAATAGGCGGGTTCCAAACGCAATCACAGACATACTCATTTTGTAGAGCACCAAATTTTTTTAGTTTAATTAATTTTGTGCTTTATTTTATTGTTAATTATTAAGTGTTAGGAAATTATTTTAATTGTTTGGTAGAAATTATGTGAATTGATTTTTGATAATTGTTTATTTTAATTTGTAAGTATGCACTTGTGATAATTTTGTATTATTTTTTATAATTTGTTGTGTGCACCAAGGTGCATGGTTAGTGGAGATGCACTTGTACACTTGTGTGTGTATGTGCATGGTATGCATGGTTTGCATGATAAGTTATTTTTATTCTCCATTTATTTATTTTATTAATTAAGAAAAAGGAAAAATATGAGAAATAAAGATGGAATGTTCTAGAGGGCTTGTGTTCACACTAGTGAGAAATGGGAAAAAAATGGTAAGGAGAGAGTTGCCTTTTTTTCTGAGTTCCTGTAACTTTGGACCTAGACTCAGTAAAACAGTCATAACATGCACTGTAGATGTCTGATTTAGGTAAACTTGGTACCGTTAGAAATAGTATTTTTCCAAAATCATGGTGTAACCGGGTTAGAATATCAAGTTATAGGATATTCAGGTTACGAAAATCCCAATTTTCATTTTCATTTTTTTCCTCAACCTAGCTATCACCTATAAATATGCCCTTAAGCCTTTTCCTATCAGCTTTGAAACCCTAGCCATCCATATAGAGAGAAGAAGGAGAAAAGAAGAGAAAAGAGAAGAGAGAAAGAAAGAAAGAAGAGGAAAAGGAATGGGGTTTTTAAAAAATTCTTAGGTATGTGATCTTGTATTAGTGCTTTGAATCTTATAAGCTATCATTCTTCTTCTTAATTCTAAGAGCATTGTTCTTTTCTTTGATGTGGGTTTCGAAAATCCCTACATGTCCAAGGGGATTGATCATAGTTTTGTGTTTTTGAATCACTACCAAGGAGGTAATGGAGAATCCTAACCCTTTTATTGTTTATATGTTATCATATTTTTATTTATGGCCTTGGATTATTGTTTGCTGTTTTGATGTTGTCATATTCTTGCTTATGGCTTTTGATTATTGTTTGTTGATTTGAGATAGCATGTTTATGATGTATGATGGCGATTTGATCATTGTAGTTTTGATGGATATATGTTCTAGTGTAAGTTGTTGCAATATTTGTCTGATGAATACATGTGTGGTTATGAGATTTTGATTAGAAACATGATTAGTTTTATAATTAAATTATGGAAACAAGAATATTTTGATGCATGTTTCGGCATAGGATATGTTAGGGTTTCATATGTTTCTTTGAATTTTGGCGAGCATGCTTATTGATTTGGAGTATGTTATGTAAATTTGGAATATCATAAATATGATGTTTATATTGTATATTTATCATTAAGAAAAATGTTAGGGTATGCGTTTGGGGTATGATGATAAGCTATGTGGGAATTGTGATTCATGGAGTTGTTATGGTATATAGGGTTTTGTCTATGGAATATTAGGTTTAGGATTCCTTGGTTTTATTTAATTATGAGCATGAAAGATTTGTTGCAATAATATTATAATATGAAGTATGTTAGAATTGCCATTGATATCTTGATTCCAATGATTTATGCAAGAATATGCAAAGATGATGATAGAATGCATATTAGGGCTGTATTGGTGTTTGTGTATTCTTTATTATTTCTTTTAAAATATTGATTATGAGCCTCTCAAGTTTGTAGCCTTTTATGTATTATGCTATATATAAATTCAGCATTGGGTGTTTTATATGGTATAGTATAGCTTAATTTTGGTGTTGTTAAATCCATGAAGGTATACAAGCATACTAGATTAATTTGTTAAAATAGTTTAATAGAAAGTTTGTGAGTTATGAATATATATTGCTTGCTGAAATTTTATTAAGTATTATTGAAGATTGTATTTTTTTTATTAAAAGGGATAGTAAAAACATGTTTTGAAAACTTATGGCTTAAAATTAATGTGATGACATGCTTGCTTGTTTTTATTTAGATTCATGGAAAAATCACTTTAAATTAAAAGATATCAAATATATTTCTTAGAAATTTATGTCTTAATATTTACATATGATAAAAGTGATTTTTCTATACTTTAATGGGTATTTTTCTCATATATATATACTTATTTATGCAGTTATTTTATTTACAAATAATTAAGTAAAATTATTTTTTTAAAAGGTGACCAAAAAATTTATTTAATAAATGGGAATGTAGTTGGACTTTTCCAACTTTTATAAATTTATAACATAAATGTAAAATTTAGTGATCTAGAAATGTTATTTTTTTTCAATTAATATGTCACGTTTTATATATTTGCCAAGATAAAAAGAATTTTTGTGAAATAAATTAATCATGCCAAATTAACTATTTTATAAGTAAATACAATTTTTTTGTCACATTCTTCTAATTGTTATTAAATAATAAATTAAATTGTTATTTTGTATAATTAAAACTAAAGAATTATTTAAGTAAATTAAATTTATGAATGGCAAATGTATGACTTAAAGGAATAAAGTAGTAATAATCAAATTGACAATTTATTTTATCCTTGCTGAATTTTTGTGAATTTGACAAGAAAATAAAGGAGTAAATATTAACAAATTCAACGTAAGTTTTAAGAACCATCTCACGTATGTATGTTACATGCAAGCTAAGTTTTACGTTAAAAAATATGCATATTATTCAAACATATAATTTTTATTTTGTAACCATGACAGATTGATGGGTAGAATTAGCATTATTCTTTTATGATTTTATGTGAAATTATTGTATGTTTGTAATTGTAGTGCAACTTGTGTCACGTGTGCATGACCCATGCACATGTAGGGTATGTATGTTGGGCATGAGTATTCTTACGTGATTTTAAACTCGAACATTTGATTATGATTATATACTCGTTGTGATGTTTTCACATTTTATTTTGCTTGGATCTGAGGTAAAGAAGTTAGATAGAATTTTCTATGTATTATGCTATGAAAGGCGTGACTTGTTATGTTGCAAGAAATGAAGTGTTATGAAAAATGTAAGTTCTATGTTTCAATATGTCATGATGAGCCAAGTGTTATGAAAGATGTAAGTTCTTTGTTTCGATATGTCATGATGAACCAAGGGTTATTAAAGTTTAAGTTCTGTGATTGATATACCATGATAAGAAAAGTGTTATGAAACATGTAATTTCTATGTTTTGGTGTGAAATGTATTACCTGTGCTTGTACGATGAATGAAAAAAAGGTTGCTAGCATGCTGAATGTGACGCAACAAAGGAGTTACTAAGGATATGATATAACTCTGTGATGCATGTCCTTGTATGATGAATGACAAGAAAAGGTTGCTAGCGTGAAGAACACAACGCAACGAATGAGTTACTAAGGATATGATGTAACTCAAAAGGCGGATGTGCCGAGGTTATTCAAGGTTACATCATAGAGGAAGTCCTACTAGCCTATGTTTTTAATAGTTACCTCAAGACGTGACAAGGACAATAGAGGTGCCATGATAAAAAAGAGTATGTTTATGATGTGTGATTGTGATGTATGACTATGATTACGTTTATTATTATTATTAACTATGAGTATGAAGATAGTATGTTTTGCTTCGATTTACGATACATGTTCTTCTTGTGTTTTTCTTTGATATTTTAGTATTGTTGTACTTCCTTACTCGGCTTTTAGCTCACCTCTTACTTTCCCCTTTCAGGTAAACAATAGGGTTTCTCTTTGTCACACTCTGTGATGTGGGAGGTTCTAATGTCTGAATACGTATGGTGTGGGGTATCCTATGAATGAACAAGCGATCAACATGAGCATCGAGATTATTAGAACTTATGTTATGAGTTTTATTTCAATTACGCCAGTGGGACTTAAACTTTTATTTCTTTTTTTTAAACATTGCATATGAATACTTTATTTTTATTTTTAACTATTGGGTCCAAACATGCATGTTTTATCAAGGCCCCACTGAGTTTTTCCTTTAAGTGGTATTTTTCTATTAATTATGACTTAAGTGACATTTTTATAAAAGAATAGAACTAGGGATCTTTACAAATGATATCAGAGACAATTTTTTCATGTTTCTAAGGACCCTCCACATACATGCTAAAGACAGGAAAATCTCACCTCACCATGTCGTAAGTATTTTCTTTAATTGTTATTTGTATTATTTTCTTTTAGGTAATTAGTTTTGTGACTGCAGTGTAGAAAGTATGCCTCTAGTAATTAGGACTTCTAGAAAGAAACTTCTCGAAGAGATTCGTGGGATCTCAAGGGTTCATATAGATAAGGTAAACGACGGGGATAAGTGGATATCAGCTCTCCAAAAGATGTGTTGTTGTGAATGAACGTATTTAATGGATGAAATGAATCATAGGAAATCGCAAGTATGAAACTATTAAGTTTCAAGTAAAGCGAAAAATGGAATACGACGATGATAATATAACTGGACACTATCAAGATAAAAGAACACATAAGCTTTACGATGTGATTGTTAATAAAGACATAGGTTAGGAAGTTTTCTCCATGAAATTATCTTGCGAGTTGATGTTGTTAACTAGATAAATATGCTCGGTCGTTGAGGAGTAATCAGCAGAATAACATACAAAGTGGACACGCCACAACATTTGGTAGAAATAATAACAAATCCTCGATGGAGTAAATGGAGACTAAGGGGGCAGAGATGGGAGTAAATCCACGATAACGTAGTTCGACATAGAGGACAATGATAAGCTATGAACCGATACAACAATGAGGATAAGTAATGATTTGCGAAATGACAAAATAAGGCAAAGGATACTAATACAAGCTAAGGATTTTCAGGGACAACAAGATAATTAGCAATCCTAAAGATGGATGCTAGAATTTGGTGGGAAGTGGTTAAGTAGACACAAACTGTAGACACCATGACTTGAGTTGACTTTGTACAAGTTTTTAGCAAAAATTACTACAATGCTATAGTACTAGCAACTAGAGTTAATGAGTTTGTGACACTAATACAAGGTAGTCTACCAATCATAGAGGGTAATATTCGCTTTCTTAGAGAAAGGCTATTTTAGGAAATTGGGCTGACCAAGGGTATATTGGTCATTTTGTTAAGTATGTGATTTCATAAGTTAATGTTATATGAATTATATATATGTTAAGACCCGTCAATTGTGAGTATGAGAATTTTTGTGATTTATATGTTTTATGCATTTTATTGATTTTCGACAATAGTGGATTCTTTCAAGCAATAATAGCAGAATGTCACAAAGGAAAATATTTGACTCAGATCGGGTATTAATTATTATTTGAGGTAATGAGTAATGGTGGCATGATTAGAAAATTACCCTTGATGATGACTAAGTGGGTAAATAGATGGGAAGGGCATTTTAGTCATTTGGTGAATGGATAGAAAAGATGACCATTAGCTTTTCCCTTTCATTTTCAACATATGTTCTTCTTCTCCTCATATTCTATCTAGAATTCTCTCTAGCAAACTCTTGATTTTTGCTAAGATACCAAGGGAAATTCGAGATTCTAAAAGGGTTAGATTGCTGCCAATCACTTCACCATCATCTAGAATTCAAATCTCAGAGAAAGGTAAGGGAATTTATAATTTTGTTCTTCATGTGCGTTTGATGAAAATTTGGGGGTTTTGTTTGATTTTCGTAAATTTATAATCCTAGGTTGTTTAGATGAGTATATTGACGATAGAACCATGTTTAGGAATGTATTTGAGACTTAGAATGAAATTGAAAACTATTAAATTGGTTGGATTTTAGAATTGGAGAAAAATGGGTTTTAGAACCCTAGAATTTCAATTCTTGATTAGAGACTTAGATTTGATGTTTAGACGCTACCTAGATGATGTATGTAGTGCTATATAAATTGTTTTGGTGCTAAGTTTTGAGTCCCCTAATGTTTTGGGATGTTTGTGGTTGAAATGGTTGAGAAATCGCATAAATTTTTGGGTTTTTTTCGCAGTGGCACCGTGACTCAAGTGGATGAGCGCCATGGTGCAAATGCACCTCATGTAGGCTCCAAAATGCTATTTGACTTTGGTAGAGCTGCAGCTCTTTTGGGAGGGCGCCGCGGCTCAAATACATTTTCTGGTAACACATTTTGTGGTTTCGTATTTTGATAATAACTTTTGACTCCGATGTCAGTTTTGGACGTTCTTTTTATGGTTGGAAAGCTTGTGAAAATATCTACAATCTTATAACTTGAGAAAAATTTATACGTGATTAGTTTAGAGTATTAATTGGGATCTAAGGTTGGTAGTATGCAATTTCAATGGATTTTGATGGGTAACCTTAGAGGATCTTAAGATAAGGTTCTTAGGACATAATTGGACATGTTTAAGGTTTAATTGGAGCCTAGTTTTGTTTATGAAAGTAATTGTAGGCTTTGGTTTAAGGAGAAATTAAACCTACGCTTTATTGTTTGTGACATAGGGTTGTTTAAGGACGCTTGAAGGAGATCAAACTTGGGTTATTATCAATTAATTGCTGGAGTTAAGGTAAGAAGAGTGGACACCTGCATGTAGAGAGTATGTTTGATATTCGTTCTTTCTTATCAATTTAAGCTTGACATTATTCATACTATGATAGTATGGTTAATGATATGCTATGGTTTTGGTCATGATACATGTTTTAATATATTCATGTATGGATGGTTATGAGCATGAGTGTTATTATATCTTTATATTATGATGGTTAATGAATGTATGAACTATATAGACATGCTTGTATATTTATGTTGCTTTAACTTCACTGTACGGACTCAAAGGGCTATCGCAAGGGCAGTGGGACGTTGCAAGATCAGTATTTTTGGATTATAATGAGATGCATATGTTAGATTGTATTACATTGAAATATGCATTAGGATTATGATGTTATGTTCTATAATGGTGTTTACTGTCATGTGTTTATGAATTAGTTATATTTTGGCCTCTCGGGTTGTGTCCTATATAACTCTTCTTGCTGGGCCATGGCTTACGGGTGTAACGACCCAACTTATTCTAGACTTTGGACCATTAATAACTATTATACATAGACACTAATCTTTAAGAAAACATACACATTAAATAACCATAACTTTATTATAAATTGTAAAGCAAAGGTTAAATACATGAAAATTCATTTAGCATATGGAATCCCATTGTTTTGAAAATATTAAAATAATCATAACTTTAGATCTTAAAATTAGTTAAAAAACAAAGTGCGGAAAATACTTGTAAAGCATAATTCTAAATGACTAGAAGCAACTTCATCCTCGAATCGTTCACGCAGTCCACCGATTCCATTCTCCCTCAATACACATTCCCAAGCTGCCAAGAACCTTCCCGCCGCCATATTGATTTTCCTACACATATAAAACATAAAGGAATGAGCCTAATGCCCAACAAGGAAAATCTACTACAAGCATGAAACATAATCATACACAATAAACTACGAACATATATCATATACTATAACACATATATCCTAATTCTAACCCATGTACATGGTAACTATTGGGGTTTGCTAACTAAGCAACTATAAGCCTCAAACTACAATGAGGTTTGCTAGTTAAGCAACTATAAGCCCCAAAAACATAAAAATGTTGGGGTTTGCTATATAACAACTATAAGCCCAAAACATAAAAGTGTTAGGGTTTGTTATATAACAACTATAAGCCCCAAAACATGCATATATCATAACACATAAAATCATACTATAGCATAATCGTAACACTTTTATATAAACATAGCACATATCACATAAGAACTATCCTATTTTCCTTACCAAAATACTGGGATGATGAGAATAAGGTCAGGATTTTGGACCACTCCTAAAAACCATTAATAGAGAGGTGAGTGTTCTAAAAGAAAAGAGATGAAAAGAATGAACTAAACCATCGAGAAGATAATTACTAACAAGAACCTCAAGTTCAATGAACTTAGATGCCTAACCAAGAATAAAGAATACCGAGTTAGGATTTGTGTAGAGAAAAACTATAAAACTAATGAAACAATACTGAAAAGGATCTAAGGATAAGAATACCTTTGAATGCTTCTATGATCGAACTACACCACGAAACCGAAATACACTATGAACCTTACTTCCCAAGTGTTTAATAAGCTTATAATGATAAAGCTTATAACCCTAACCCAAGTGTTTAACACTCTAAAGCAATTCTAGCAGCTTGTAGGCTCTGAACTCAGCTTGAAGAATGAAGAAATGGATGGGTACTAGGTCCTATTTATAGAGTTCAAGAATGAAAAGATCTTCATTTACCTTGAATAAAATAATGGCTTTTTAATTGAAAAACATTTGAATAATCGTTCAGCAGAGGCTGAAGACATGGTCAAAAATATTCTGGACTTATCAAGAGGTTACGGATTAAAATGAGCTTAGTTTCAAAGTCATTTGAAAATGCAGCCCTAGAGTCGATATATCGCCTGGGCTCATATTCCCGAGGCTCGTCGAGGTGGTCTTGCGAAGTTACGTGTTTTTCGTATCCCCGTGTGGCGATATATCTCCCCCTAGGCTAGGATATATCGACATACTCTGAAATATTATCCATGTAATTACACTTTTTCAGCCTAAGTTGAATTGAGTAAACAACTTTGACTGATTCTAATAACGATTTCAAAGCTACTAGCAAACTCTAGGATTTTCAAATATTACTCTTAATAAACTATTCCACAAAAATACTTAATTTTTCATTAAACATACACATGAGAAGTGTCATTATCTTATGGGGTCTATCTAAACCTTATAGTATAATAAATATCATCTTCATAATTAGTCATATTAATCAAACCTTATGTTATAATTAATATTCTTAAACTTATAAAATCTACAAGTGCTGCTACGAGTGTCCAACTAAGTCCCGACTTGAACCAAAATCTACAGTAATAAACATACTATAACTACTACTAGCTATTACTATTACTACTATCTAACTAGCTAAGTAATTTTCTTGGACTCTACAATTCTCCCCTACTAAAAATAATTTTGTCCTGGAAATTTACTTACCGAAAAATTCCGGATACCGGTCTCGCATGTCTTCCTTGAACTCCCACATTGCCTCTTGATCAGAACTATTACTCCATAGGACTTTGACTGTCGGAATACTCTTGGACCATAACTGCTTCATCCCTCTATCTAGGACGCTAACTGGTCGTTCCTCGTAACTCAAGTCTTTCTGGAGTGTTATTGTATCGTACTTGAGGACGTGAGATGGGTCTGACACATACTTGCATAGCATTGAGATGTGGAACACGTTGTGGCTATCTGCTAGGGCTGGCGGTAGAGCTAGTCTATATGCAACTGCTCCCACTTTGTCCAATATCTCAAAAGGTCCTGTAAATCGGGAACTAAGCTTGCCTTTCTTTCCAAACTGCTTCACACCTTTCATAGGAGATATCTTCAGGAAGACTTGATCTTTGACTTTGAATTCCACATCGTGTCGCTTGGCATCCGCGTAGCTTTTCTGACGGCTTTGAGCAGCAAGCATACGTTATCTAATTAGCTCTACTGCTTCTTGAGCTTTTCTAATAGCTTCGGGACCGAGAAGCTGCCTTTCTCCTACTTCGTCCCAATGCAACGGTGATCGACACCTTCTTCCATAAAGCAACTCATAAGGTGCCATGCCGATCGTTGACTTGTAGCTATTGCTGTAAGAGAACTCTATCGACGGTAAATACTTATTCCATGATCCTCCGAAATCAAGTACACAAGCGCGTAGCATATCCTCTAAAATCTGTATCGTACGCTCAGATTGACCGTTTGTCTGAGGATGATAAGTTGTACTAAGACTTAAAATAGTACCCATTGCTTGCTGTAAACTTCCCCAAAATCTCGATGTAAACACTGATCCTCTATCCGACACTATTGTTTTGGGGATTCCATGCAACTGTACTATCTCTTGGACATATATGTCTGCGTACTGATCCGCTGTGTATGAAGTCTTAAGAGGCAGGAAATGAGCGGACTTTGTTAGTCTGTCTATTACTACCCAAGCTAAATCATGCTGCCTGTTTGTTCGTGGCAAACCCGTCACGAAATCCATAGCTATATCGTCCCATTTCCATTCTGGTACGCTAAGCAGTTGCAATAATCCTGCAGGCCACTGATGCTCTGCTTTCACTTGCTGGCATACTAGACACTTAGACACTAATTCTGCTAGTCCTTCTTCATCCCTGGCCACCAATAGATTGCCTTGATGTCGTGAGTTATCTTGGTCGACCCTGGGTGAACGGAGTACGGGGTATTGTGCGCTTCTTCTAGAATCGCCATCTTAATCCCTTGATTATCTGGCACACATACTAGATCCTTATATCTCAATAATCCTTGACATGATATTGAGAAATCTATGGCCTTTCCTTCTCTAACTGCATCCGTATGTGCTGCTAGTGCGTCGTCATGCCCTTGCCCAATCCGTATATCTTCTAGCAGATTTGACTGGATAGGCAAATTAGCCAGCTTACCGACAACTACTTCTATTCCGGAATTGATCAGCTCCTGCTGTAGCGGCTTTCCCATTTCGGCTAGTGGTGTTAAACTTCCATAACACTTCCTACTTAGCGCATCGGCAACTACGTTTGCCTTTCCCGGGTGGTATAAGATTTCTCAGTCCTAATCCTTTACTAACTCTAACCACCTGCACTGCCTCATATTGAGCTCCTTCTGAGTGAAGAAGTACTTTAAACTTTTGTGGTCTGTATAAATCTCGCACCATTCTCCGTAATGATAATGGCGCCATATTTTCAACGCAAAGACCACCGCTGCCAACTCCATATCGTGAGTTGGGTAGCGTTGCTCGTACTCCTTCAGCTGCCTTGAGGCGTAGGCTATCACCTTGTCATTCTGCATCAGCATGCTACCCAACCCTTGCTTTGACGCATCACAATAGACTACGAACTTATCGTTGGGTGTCGATACACAGAGTACTGGTGCTGAGCACAGCTTGTCCTTAAGCAACTGGAAGCTTTCTTCACATCTATCATTCCAGTTGAATCTTTGTTGTTTCCGGGTCAAGTTGGTGAGTGGAGTGGCTATCTTAGAAAAGCCCTCTACGAACCTTCTATAATAACCTGCTAATCCCAGAAAGCTCCTTACATCGGATGCGTTCTTTGGTCTTGGCCAATCCTTCACGGCCTCCACCTTTGATGGGTCTACTGCAAATCTGTCCTTGGATATAATGTGCCTGAGGAACGCCACTTGCGAAAGCCAAAACTCTCATTTCTTGAACTTGGCGTAGAGTTGATGCTCCTTTAGTCGTGACAAAATCAACCTCAAATGTTCCTCGTGCTCGACTTCGTCCTTGGAGTATACTAAGATGTCGTCGATGAACACTACGACGAATTTATCTAAGTAGTCCTTGAAGACCCTATTCATCAAGTCCATAAATGCGGCTGGTGCATTGGTAAGACCAAAAGACATAACTAAGAACTCGTAATGCCCATAACGAATTCTAAAAGCTGTCTTAGGAATATCTTCTCCCCGCACCTTAAGCTGATGGTACCCGGACCTTAAATCAATCTTTGAAAATATGGTCACACCTCGGAGTTGATCAAACAAGTCGTCGATCCGGAGTAGCGGGTACTTATTCTTAATCGTTACTTTATTCAGCTCGCGATAGTCTATTCACATCCGTATACTTCCGTCCTTTTTCTTCACAAATAGAACCGGTGCTCCCCATGGCGAATGGCTTGGCCTAATAAAACCCAAGTCCAGGAGTTCTTGCAGCTGCGTCTTTAACTCCTTGAGTTCCATAGGTTCCATCCGGTATGGTGCCTTGGAGATAGGCTCGGTGCCCGGTACTAATTCTATGGTGAAGTCAATTTCCTGAGTCGGCGACAATCCTGGAAAATCATCGGGAAATACTTATGGGAATTCTCTTACAATGCGGACGTCTCCAACCTTAAGCGATGTTTCCTTTACTACATCTATGATGCTGGCTAAGAATGCTTGACACCCTTTTTCTATCATCCTTTGTGCTTTGAGAGATGATATTAGTGGTGTACGTAGTCCAGAAACTTGTCCCATGAAGCAAAATTTCTGGCCGTCAGCAGTCTCGAACATCACCTTCTAGTGTTCGCAATCGATGGTTGCGCCATGTCGTGCTAGCCAGTCCATGCCTAGTGTCACGTCGAAGTCCTTGATCTCCAGTTCTATCAGGTCTCCTTCTAGTTCTACATCCTCAATCTTGATCGGTACGCCTCGTACTATCCGTGATGATAGAACTACTTTGCCCAAAGGTAACTTGGTTACAAACCTAGTTCTAAATCTTTCACAAGGTTTGTCTAGTTTTTCTATCATTCCTAACGAGATATACGAATGAGTGGCTCCCGAATCAAACAGTACAGAACATATACTATTGATGATAGAAACCTGACCTGTGACCACCTTATTTCTAGCATTAGCCTCTCCTTGGGTTAAGGCAAAAACCCTGGCAGGAACCATCTTATCTTCCTCTTTCCCCTCTGACTTGAGCTGAGGACATTCTTTCTTTTGGTGTCCCTCTTGACCACGGTTGTAAAATCCTTTGGTGTTTGCCTGACATTCCCCAGGTTGTTTCCTTTGGCATTTAGCACATGGCGGGTATTCTACATAACCCGACCTACTACCTCCATTATTTGTCCGTGCCCTTTTGTCATTGTCAGACTGTCTGTTGTCAGGATGCCTTATTTTTTTTTTACCATTGTTGTTGTTGTTGCTGGACTGATTGTTGTTGTTGTGGTTGTTGTTCCGACTTGTCTGAGATTGACTCTGCTGTCTAGGCTTAGGCTTACTGGCTTCTTCTTTATTAAAGTTAGCCTGCAACCTTTCTACTTCTATTGCCGATGCGAACTTAGACACCCTCAGATAGTCAGTTGGAACCATTTCCGATGCGAACTTAGCCAAATGATCGAACTGCCGAGCATACTCTGCCATTGATAAACTTCCTTGCTTCAGGCCAGCGCACTCATCAACTCTTAAAGCGAGTACAACCGAATTATAGTACTTTTTGTGGAATAGCTCCACAAATCGAGTCCAAGTCATGGTGGCAACATCATGCGTCTGTTGGACTAAGTCCCACCATATCCTGGCATCTTTCTTGAGCAAGGACGAAACACAGGATATGTGGTCTGCGTTGCTGAGGTTCATGTGTGTCAGGATTGGCTCCACGTTCCTTAGCCACTCTTCGGCCTCGAAGGGGTCTGTAGTCCCTTCAAAGTTCGAAGCATGCTGCTTACGGAACCGCTCATAAACTGGCTCCATGTGCTGTACTGGATACGGTGCATAATTCGCCACTGGCCATCCCCCATATGGACCAACTTGTTGGGGTGCTGAGGCCATTTGCTGTGGCTGTGGCTGCGGCGGAGGCGGAGGCTGAGGCTGGGGTTGAGCCTATTGTCGTTGTTGCTGCAATAGTTCCTCGACTTGTTGTCACAGTCTGGCGATCTCCGCAGTGTTGTCAGCTGGCGGCGGCGGTGCGTTGCGGCTGGCAGTAGCACGCACTCCCCTTCTGCGAACTGGAGGGGCTTAATTGTTCACTGGAGCAGCGTTGGAGGCATTTCTGTTGGTGTGAGCAGATCTTTGGAGTGACATCGCAGTAGAGTTCTAAAAGTTGAGAGAAACATGTCGGAACTTTACCCTAATAGGCTCTAAGGAAAAAACTAACTAAACAAACATAACTCGAACCTATTGATTATGGCTTCTTATGAAAATTATATAAGTCTTCTTTATTATTAGAGTGGGTTTCTATAGTTAGAAAAACAAGCCATCTTTATTATTTCTAAGTCTGTTTCTAATCATCCTATATGACTTAATTCTCAGGCTCGAAACTCATCTTTGTTCCAAAGTTAACCATATTGAGGGAGGGCTGGGATCAGTAAAATTGTTTCGATTACTATGGCCCCCTAACTCTCAATATAAAATCTTGGTTCATTGATTTCTATCCACCCTCACTGAACTTAGTCATTTTTTATTTTATTTATTATTTATTATGATTGCAAACGAAAATAAAACTCATACATGATAACAAAATAACCATGATATTAATTTGGAAAAGAAAATTTTCACTATTTACAACCATAAAAGAAAACAAATAATAAATTAAAACAAACAATGAAATTAATTATTCTAAAAATCGGGATCTTCTATATTCAATCCTTCATCAAGCATATCATCATTTAACTCCTCATAGTCCTCATTATCATGTCCCTCAAAATGCCCTCGAGGAAGGTTCGTAAAAATTCTATGCTTTTGCTCATTTGTAAACTGAAATTCATTTTTGAAGTGATCCTAATTAAGAGAAAATAATATCTCATTGCTACCGGCAATTCATCTTCATCATCAATTATTTCCCATATTTCCTCTAAGGCTGCAATTACAGTATGATAATCTCTAAATAGTCTAATTACTAAAACGAATTGCTCTGTTGCTCTCATCATGATCTGCTTAGATTCTTGGAGGTGACCTATTTCTCTGTGGAACAAAAGCAGCCTCTGAGTGATTCTTTCTAGCACTCCTACTGTGTTTCTCGGTTCTCTAATTCTTTTTAAAGCCTTAATGGCTCGGATATCCTCATAAGTTAATGCTCCATTCATTCTTAACTGAAAACATAAAGACTAAAATTGTTAGCTATACATATAAACATAATAACCATAATCATAAACACTTACTTGGCAGTCAGATTCAGAGCTTTGAGTGTGTGTATCGAGGAGAAATTCATGCGAATGAACCATTTCTCTGATACCAACTATAACGACCCAACTTATTCTAGACTTTGGACCATTAATAACTAATATACATAGACACTAATCTTTAAGAAAACATACACATGAAATAACCATAACTTTATTATAAATTGTAAAGCAAAGGTTAAATACATGAAAATTCATTTAGGATATGGGATCCCATTATTTTGAAATTATTAAAATAATCATAACTTTAAATCTTAAAATTATTTACAAAAAAAAGTGTAGAAAATACATGTAAAGCATAATTCTAAATGACTAGAAACAACTTCATCCTCCAATCGTTCACGCAGTCCACCAATTCCATTCTATGTCAATACACATTCCCAAGCTGTCAGGAACCTTCCCGCCGCCATAACTATTTTCCTGCACATATATAACATAAAGGAATGAGCCTCATGCCCAGCAAGGAAAATCTACTACAAGCATGAAACATAATCATACACAATAAACTACAAACATATATCATATACTATAACACATAATAATTCTAACCCATGTACATGGTAACTATTGGGGTTTGCTAACTAAGCAACTATAAGCCTCAAACTACAATGAGGTTTGCTAGTTAAGCAACTATAAGCCCCAAAAACATAAAAATGTTAGGGTTTGCTATATAACAACTATAAGCCCAAAACATAAAAGTGTTAGGGTTTGTTATATAACAACTATAAGCTCCAAAACATGCATATATCATAACACATAAAATCATACTATAGCATAATCATAACACTTGTATATAAACATAGCACATATCACATAAGAACTATCCTATTTTCCTTACCAAAATACCGAGATGATGAGAAAAAGGTCGGGATTTTGGAACACTCCTAAAAACCATTAATAGAGAGGTGAGTATTCTAAAAGAAAAGAGATGAAAAGAATGAACTAAACTATCGAGAAGATACTTACTAACAAGAACCTCAAGTTCAATGAACTTAGATGCCTAACCAAGAATAAAGAATACCGAGTTAGGATTTGAGTAGAGAAAAACTATAAAACTAATGAAACAATACTGAAAAGGAACTAAGAATAGGAATACCTTTGAATGCTTCTATGAACGAACTACACCTTGAAATCAAAATACACTATGATCCTTACTTCCCAAGTGTTTAATAAGCTTATAATGATAAAGCTTATAACCCTAACCCAAGTGTTTAACACTCTAAAGTAATTCTAGCAGCTTGTAGGCTCTGAACTCAGCTTGAAGAATGAAGAAATGGCTGGGTAGTAGGTCCTATTTATAGAGTTCAAGAATGAAAAGATCTTCATTTATCTTGAATAAAATAATGGCTTTTTAATTGAAAAAAATTTGAATAATCGTTCAGCAGAGGCTGAAGACTCGGTCAAAAAGATTCTGGATTTATCAAGAGGTTAAGGATTAAAATGAGCTCAGTTTCAAAATCATTTGAAAATGCAGCCCTACAGCCGATATATCACCTGGGCTCATATTCCCGAGGCTTGTCGAGGTGGTCGTGCTAAATTCAATTAGTAACAAGTAAATTCTTTATATAAAAGTTACGTTTTTCGTATTCCTGTGTGGCGATATATTGCCCCCTAGAGCTGCGATATATCGGCATACACTGAAATATTATACACGTAATTACACTTTTTCAGCCTAATTTGAATTGAGCAACTGCTTTGACTTAGTCTAATAGTGATTTCAAAGCTTCTGGCAAACTCTAGGATTTTCAAATATTACTCTTAATAAACTATTCCTAAAAAATACATAATTTTTCATTAAACATACACATGACAAGTGTCATTATCTTATTGGGTCTGTCTAAACCTTATAGTATTATAAATATCATCTTCATAATCATTCAATTAATCAAACCTTAGGTTATAATTAATATTCTTAAACTATAGGTTAAACTTATAAAATATACAAGTGTTGCTACGAGTGTCCAACTAAGTCCCGGCTTGAACCAAAATCTACAGTAATAAACATACTTTAAGTACTACTAGCTATTACTATTACTACTATTTAACTAGCTAAGTAAAGTTCTTGGATTCTACAATGGGTACTCTGTATGCAGGTAAAGAGAAATGCATGCAATGAGTCAGAGAGCTGCAGTGGCGTGAGTACATGTTAGGGACAATGTGACTATGGGTCCACTGGATGTATTATGGTATGTTTTAATCAAGTACTTTGGTTGTAAAATAACTATGAGATTCTAGAGTCTCCATTTTCACTTGAATAATACTGTTTTTAAAGGATGTTTTACTTTCTTTTAAATCAAATAAAGTAAACTTATGGTCTTTTGGGTCAAAGTAAGTAGTTTTATGTCACGTAAGTAACACTCGGTAAGTTGGGTCGTTACATTTGGTATCAGAGATTTAAGATTTTTATAAACTTCATGTGAATCGTCCTAATGTTTACACTCACCACCGAAGACAAGCTCAACTAGTTGCACTGTAAGTGGTGAATTTTTTTTTTTACTTGCCTTATTATGCATGATTTGGAATATACCTGCTTGTATGAGTTATGAGTGTTACTTGTGTGTGTTGTGACTAGGTTTTCAGTGAGGCTTGGGTGAGAGGACTGTGCTCGGGATTTCGGTGCTCAAGAAGCTTGGGACACAGGTAAGAAAACTTCTGTACCCGTAGAATACGGGGTGGCCCTATAGTTTGTATTGTAGGGCATGACCCTATGTGATTGAATTGCAGGGCGTAGCCCTATTGTTTATGTCTGGTATATGTTTAAGTAGTTATTGATATTGTGTTATGTATGCTTATTTGTGAATGAACGGCAAAGGCAAAAAACGGCGAAGGCCGAGAACGGCAGGAAGCTGGGTACGGCAAGGGGTCGGGAATGACGTTAAGCACGTGGAGTGCAAGGTCGAGTATGGCAAGGGGACAGGAGTGACGTTAAGCACGCGTAGTGAAAGCTATTATGGTGAGACCCTTCTTAGATGCATGAGTTATCCTCACGGTATAGACCGCGAACCCAGGGCCTGGTAATGCGCCTGGGACGAGATGGCCGCTATATGTTTAGCTTGTTGGCAGTTTTGTTATATGCTGATTGATGGATATGCATATGTTGATTGCTTGTGTTGAGTTTTCTTGCTAGGCTTCGGCTCACGGGTGCTCTAAGGTGCAAGTAAGGGCAAGGGAAAGGTTGACCAACCATGAGTACGGAGAGCTTGAAGCGACGTGTACATGTTTGGCCTGCTTGGCTGCCACGACTAGGGGTATTTTAGGAGTTGTTGTGTAATAATTAGGGTTTCGTCGTTTAGTCGACTTTAATCATATTTTTGAGTTGTAAATATATCTAAACAGTAATTTTTGGATCCCAAATGTATAACGCTTTATAATTTCAATGAATGAATACATTTTCAAATTATATGACTTTTATTACAGTTTAGCTACACTTTTAACCTAAAACCCGAGTTAGTTGCACGTTTAAAACTCACTTAGTAACGACTCTAAGGAAGTAGGGAGTTACATGTGACATTTCCCTTTTAATTATAAGCTCATTGGACATAGAATCAAGGCTTGTATTATTTTCTATTGGTTTAATTAATTAAATAATTATTTAAATCCTCTATCAAATTAATTATTTATAATTTGAACCTTAATTTAAACTTATTTATTAATTTAGTTACCAATTTATCTTAATTAATAAATCTACCCTAATTTCTATTTTCTTCTCTAAATTACATAACTCTGTGAAACTATCCAAAATTTACCTAGTCAACTTTGATAATTCTAATTGATAATTAAATCAATTAATTGAGACTATCTAGATGATTTTATCCAAGGTACAGTGGGGACCATGGGCCTATGTAATCAAGCTCCAATAAATTATCATAAATTTAACAAATAAATTAACTAACTTATTAATTCCTCATGACTCCACTAATGCAGCTATCGCTCGACTACTGGAGTGGCACCTTATGATATGATGTATGGTAGGAAGTGTAGAACACCCATTCACTGGGATGAGATGGTTGAATGGAAATATTTGGGTCCTAAGGCAGTTTAGAGGACCACTGAGGCTATTGAAAAGATTAGAGCTCGGATTCTCACGTCTCAGAGTAGAAAGAAAAGCTATTCAGTCCCAAAATGGAGGAACATGGAGTTCCATGTGGGAGACTATGTCTTCCTTAGGGTTTCACCACTGAGAAGGGAGGAGAGATTTGGGAAGAATGACAAGTTGAGCCCTAGGTTTGTTGGACCATTTGAGATCCTAGAGAGGATCAGTCAGGTAGCTTATAGGTTGGCCTTACCCCTGGCACTGTCTAGTGTGCACAACATATTTCATATTTCCATGTTGAGGAAGTATATATCAGCATGCTGAGTTAACAAAGATCTGGAACTGAAGACAGATTTATCCAACGACAAGATTCATATTTTAGACAGGAAGGACAAGATCCTGAGGAACAAGACTATACCTTTGGTTAAGGTATTATGGAGGAACAACAAGGTCGAGGAAGAGACATAAGAGCTAGAGTTAGATATGCGGGATTAGTATCCCGAGCTGTTTAGGTAAAAAATTTAGGATGAAATTCCTTTAAGGAGGGGACATTTGTAACGTCCCATATTACCTAATAACGCTTAGGGCCTTGATTAGGGGGCCAGGATGGAGAATTATGGAAATTATTTGCATATATGTGATTGAATTATGAAATATGTGTTTATGTGATATATGTGTTTCATTATATGATTACGTGAGTTATATTACAATATGACTAGATATGCATGTTTAGGGGTATTAAATATGCATGTGGGCCCATTTCTTATTAGAAGGGTAATTTTTGTAATTTGGCCCGTTACGAGTATATTTGGAATATATGTGCATATATGTGATATATGTGTGAGACCAAATTGTTATGTGGATATATTTTGGTTACTCAACACGAGGCGATCGTAGGGAGCGAGTTAGTAGGAAAGTCACAACGGGATCGAATACCCGACTCGGGGTGAGTCAAGGGGTATTTTGGGTATTTAGTGCACTACCGGGATATCGGGTAATGGGGATAAATATTCGAGGATATATTCGGAGTTAGTGAGATTAGGAGGGAATTTTTGGGATTTTGACCATTTTACCCTTGGGGACGTATTTGGTACCTCGAGCCTCGGGATTAGCTTAAGGTTACTTGAACCCTAAGTAAGCCACACAAACACAAAAACGTACAAACACTCAGCACCAAACTCTCTCAACTCTCTCTCTCTCTCTCTCGTGTATACCCCATCTCCCTCTCGAATCTTTGAATTTCCTTGCGATCCAAGGGGAATCGAAGATAGCTTAGGCTCATGATTGCTTGGGGAAAAGCTTAGCATCGTTTAGGGCAGCAGATGTATCAATTTCTAGCCTCAATTCTCTATGTTTTTTTTTTTGGTTTAGATAAGTTTTAGAGTTTGGAAAAATGAAATTCTGAAATTGGAGATTAGGTGAGGTTTTTCCCAAGTTTAAGCTTGGGTTTTGTTGGTATTGATGTCCTGAGTTGATTGGGAATTTTATTTTTGGGATTTGGCTATGTTTTGATATGTTTTTTGTGAGATTTGGCTTGAAGAAACAAGGGGAAATACTAGGTTTTCATGTCGAGACGCAACCCTGTTCTTGAGGGGCCATGACTCTCATAAACGGGAGGAGGAGGAGGTGTTGAACCTCCCTTTTGAGTCGTGGTGCCTACAGGGAGCGACGCAGTGTGTGGTCTAGAGGAGAGCCCTTGGGTACTTTGACGTGGGACGGGTCGTGGCTCTTTTTCCTTGGGTTACGACGTTTGAAGAGATTTTGAGCCCCGGAAGGTCTTAAGTGCGAGAACTCAAACCTAAGGGCTCGGGATCGATTCTACATTTGGTTTAGTAGAATTTGACGCCAGAGGCTAGGACTCAATCCAGAAGCTTTAATTCGTTCCTTATTGATGAGATTCTATATTATGGTCTTGACTTGGTTACTGGTAGAGGTTCAGAACCAAGATTGTACTCGAGGGTTGTTCTTATTATACGTTGCACTCGGACCTGAGGTAAGAAAACTGCACCTAATACGTGTTAAATGTGATTATATGCATGCTTAAGGCTCGGGCTCGTTAAGGAACATGGTCATTACTATGTTTGTATTTAATTTTTTGAGATATATGATCAATATGCATGCATACTTGTATTTTCTGAAGTACGCTTATCAGTAATTGGTTATCTGTTGATCTATTGTAAAATATGATTATGAATAAGGCTTGGGCCCATGAGAATGAACATGATTATGATTATGTCTGTGATTAATTGATTAAGCATGCTTGAATGCTCTGTATTAGGATACAGAGGGTAGGTGTAACACCCTGGTTAACAAAGATTGTTACACTATGTGTTTAAAATAGTCCCTAACTCACTAAGCGAGCCATTCAGACTTAAACGTGTATTTAAAGACTAAGTCAAGGCCTGGTATCAAAAGATTTAGTCAACAAAATGATTATTTTTCATTAAAAATATTAAGTTTATACACAGGATCCCAAAAATAGGTTACAGACTGAAAAAATATAAATTTAATACAAATTAGCCGTCGTAAGCGGAAAAACAGGGTTCAACCCTAGTTCCTCCCTGGCTATCCCAGCCGTGGCGACCGGGTAGGCTGCATATGTACACGCCGCCTCTGAAGCTCTCCAACTCATGGCCAGTCTGGCTATCCCTTTGCCGTAACTACACAGCGTAGCACCCGTGATCCAAGGCTCAGTAAGAAAACTTAAATAAGAATGCATAACTAGGCAACAATATAAAATCAGTAAACATAAATCATTATATTCAATCAATAACAGGACATAAGCAACCAACCAATAGTAATATTCAGTTCAGTCAAATGCATAAACCAAACTCATCAATTAATAAGAATAGTTAAGTGCAAACCACACTTATGTTTATTGTGAAATGTACAGACCTAGTGCCCTTAGGTCGAGTCCTCTGGTCTTATAGCTGACCCTGGAACCCTTAGGTAGGGCTGCGTTCCACATGCTTGCTATCGGTCCCTGGAACCCTTAGGCCAGCCTGTAAATAGATATAATCACAAATGCGCAATACACAACAAGTACTCAGATACAGATGTGTTCACATTCATAACATATTCATTAACAGGTGTTTAAGCCCTATTCACAACCTAGGTGCAGTTTTCTTAACTCATGTCCTGAGCAGCTAGCGCATGGCAGCTCCTCCCACGATCCCTAATCCTGAGTCGTTGTGGTATAACCTAGTAACAATGTGATAATGGATAATCATTAAAATCCTAAACTATTCAAAGTTTGGAATAATACACTAGTCTACGGGACTTCGAATTCTACTAAACTGGGAGTAGAATTCATCCCGAGCGCTTAGATTTAAGTTCCCAAGCCAACAAAACTATTTTGGCTAAGTCTGACTATGCGGGCTACGACAAGGCCCTGAAGGTCGCGGCACACCTCTTAATTAGGGGCTTCCAGCCCTAAGCCCCAACAAAACACGTCGTGACTTTCCCCTTAGGCTCGCGACACACCTAAAAAATAGAAAACCCACTAGGGCTTCTGGGCTCACGCAGGCTGCGACGCCTAAGAATGAGGTCGCGGCGCGCCCCTGCGAACCCAGAATTCTCAAATCCTTCTTGCGTTTTTCCCCGAACCAAAGCCACTAGAATTTACCTTAAACATGTGCTAAATCTTGAATTGAACTCTCAATAACACATCTTAAACAGCACATGTGACCTATAATACCAGCTCTAACTACATTAAATTCCAAAATTATAAGCTAACTAAGCATCCCTAAGCACACCAAAAACTAACCCATAATTGTAGAAGATCAAGGCTTATAATCTTACCTCAACAATAAATTGACCCCTGTTGAGTTGCTTCACTCCAGTCCTAGTTTAAATCCTTAATTTCTAGCCTCAATTAGCAAGCCCTCCTTCTAAAAATCCTAAGGCTTGTGAAAAGCTCCTAGAGAGAGAGAGAGAGAGAGAGAGAGAGAGAGAGAGAGAATCGTGAGAGAGAAAAGGAAAGAAATGAGAGTGTTGATCCTTTAGCTTCTGGTTTCATCTAAGCTTCCTAAGGCCTTTAGGCAACTTAAGCAGTGCTAGTGTGAAGTCTATCCTTATGATAAAAAGACCATAATTCCCCTTAAGCATACTCTTATCCTTTAATTGCGCCAAGGGAAATATCATCATTAGCCTCAACTCCCATTGACCCTCAACTTGTCTTGAAAAATCCCATTTAATCTCAACATGCCCAATTATTCACCAAATAATTGTTCGTTACCCCATAAATTATGAATACGCACTATGTCCCTGAAATACCCTAGGCTCACCCCGAGTCGGGTATTTGATCCCGTGGTGACTATTCCGCTAACCAGCTCACTAGGATCATCTCGGACCACACATCTCAAATATATCCCCATTTCACTGGGGTCTTACTCACAATATATACATAATGCAAATATACCCTCAACGGGTCAAAATCTACAAATATGCCCGCCTTGATAGGAACGAGCCCACATGCATATTTAATACTCATAAACATGCATGTATATATATATTCGTATTATCATATAAATCACGTATGCCACATAATCATACATATATTCCATTAATTCCACATACACATACAATTATGCCTTCCAAGCACAGCAATCAAGGCACTTAGCCTTAATAGTGAATTCGGGACATTACAACTATCTCGTCCTCGAAATTTATTCAAACGTCTTGGGATACCAATCCCGCAAATTTGGCTATAGCCTCAGAGTCCATTCCTTTATCTTGCTACCCCTTAATAACACTCTCACTAGAGTGATAGTCTTATTCGGAAGACTTTATCTTATTTATCACAAATTCCATTAACTTTTCTTTGCGCAGTAAATTCCACTGAAATCCTAGGGTTTCCTCACCCCATCAGCGGTAATACTTAACACTTATTTCCATGACATTGGCACCAGTAGCACCTTACGAGCCACCACCCATACAAGGGTAAAGCTAATCTTTAGGGCCCTAGCCTAGTCCTTGGAAGGATCTCAGAAGTCTATTAAATCAAGAGTCAAGACTCCTCTTTCTTTCACAAAATATCTTATCCTTTCTAGTCCACAATACTCGGAGAAATACAAAGTCTCCCATCCTTTTATTCCGTGTTCCCATACATGAAATTTGCGAACTCTTATGTCCTTTCAAATAGGCAGACACTTCAGCCCCAAGAATCCTTACAACTTCATTGGAATCCCTGACCAATTCTGAACCACAATACTTTCTGTCTCTCATTGCATTACATGGACCGAGTACTCCTTGCTCCCTATCTCACTGTTTCTTATTTAGAGTCATCCTACCCATTAACTGGCTTCCACCACCGTAACTATTCAACTAAAGGTCCGTACTTATCTCAATACCTCAAAAACTTACACATTCGAGGTAAAATCCTTAAAGTCTGAGTCATTCCTTCAGATTGTCAGTCTATCTAAAGGTAACCAATAATTCTAAGTCTCAATCTTATACTCATTTCCCTCTACAACCTTTTTCCAGAACTTGGGAAATAAAGGGTCTCAGTCCGAATCCATGGACTTCGATGTCCCATGGCGACATACGGTCTCCTTTCGCCCATACGCATTATTGTGATACCCATTCATTAAATGAAGTGTGCTAACTCAATCCTTTGATTCACAACTTTTTGTATCCAACCATTTTACCTACAGTCTAATGTAATCCACCTTTACGGTCCACAAATATACCATTTTTGCCTTCCAATATATAAATTTTAGATCTTAACAATTATTCAAATTTCGTGGATACAACAATTATAAGGAGGTAGCACAAGACTCATATAGAATCTCCCCCTCATCACTCATCCAATCCTCATATCTTAACCAATTCGTACTAAAATAGTAGGATTCAAAACCATTCCTACAAGATCTTCTATCTAAATTTCATTGTTCATAGAGGTATATCTGTAAACTATCAACTGCAAATTCTATACCAATCTTGTTCGCTACCTCGTCTGACCTTACTATATTCCGTGGTGACTTATCCAACTGGCTCAAACCTTTCCAACTCATGAGGTCAGCTTCCACATTAATTTTTCTCTATGCAATAGAGGATTTCCAATGTGAATCGTCCATTAATTCCCACTAGGGTCGTAGTCTCATGGTTATTCCTCTATGGGTGACCAAAAACTTTAACTCTTTATACTAGTGCACACTTCTGTTCCTTAGGTACCACCACCGCACCCTAACCAAGGCTATCTGGCATTACCATCAGCTTACAGCCCCGTGTAGAACATTTGCATTCTTATTCCTTCATCTATCATGAAGCACAAACAACCACCTTTTCCAGTCTATAAACGGGTGGACCATAGTCTTCGATGCACTACACTACAGTTTCATGTTTCAAGCAAGGACAGTGTCCATCATGCTGTCCTCCTATATCAGTCCATCGCATACATGTTCTAATACCATGGTGTGTTAACCAATCTTTATTCCATCTTTCGAAAATCCAATATGAAACTATCCATTCAAACAAACTATAGGTTCTTACGTTATCCTAATCTAGGGTATGGCTATTTTCGAAGATGCTTCAAGTAGTAACCGATGTGTCTTACCAGTATCACTGTACTTCTCACCCATCACGCATTCCTTTAGCAACTTCCTTGTGGTTTCCTTTTGAATTACTTCATACATGATCCCATCACTTCCATAATGTGACCTTGAATACCCTTGAAGGAATCAGAGCTTTCTCCTTCTGGAACCTTACCTGTAACCCTGCTTCCTTAGTCTTGGTATGATCCATAAAGTGGTCATTCAAATTCTGCTTCTAACTGGGAGTAGACCGAAACATCCCTAATCAATTTGAATATGGCTTATCCATGTCATTCTTGTAATATTTACTTGTTAAGCTTACCTGTGCCATTGAAGCATTGGTCAATTAAGAACCTTCACTGCAAATCCATCACATCCTACTTGGTGCAAGAAGTAATTCCTGAAATGTCTCTTTCCTTGATCCTTAGCTGGTAATAACCAGATTGAGGGTCAATCCCTGAGAACATTGTCCTACCTTGTCCATTGAAGCATTGGTCAATTAAGAAGCTTCACTGCAAATCCATCAAATCCTACTTGGTGGAAGAAGTAATTCCCAAAATGTCTTTTTCCTTGATCCTTAGCTGGTAATAACCAGATCGAGGGTCAATCCCTGAGAACATTGTCCTACCTTACAACTCGGCAATTGAACCCTTCATTCTTAGCAGATGGTTTTGACGTATCCCATAATGAGATGCTCCGTCTGATCAACCCTCAAATCAAATACTTCTTTAACTAAATCTTTAATTATTTTTGCTGAGCTAATGTCGTTCTTCATAATGTTCCTGATACCGATCCTATCCCTACCTTAATCCCGTAGTGTACTAAATTCCTTAACACAATAGCGATCTCAACAATCCTTTGAACACCTATCTGAAACCTTACTGGCTGATCTAGTTTTCATCCTGTCTAGCTGATATATTCCAAGTGGTGCCTACCACAATATCTAGGCATCCCTTAGACGCAACCGGGTCCTTTCCTTTTCAATCCAAAAGTCACCATCATTTCTTGCAGTCCATGGTTGTTCCTTATTTGGTAGACTAATCCGTACTCAGGATTATATCAAAATCTTCATATGACAAACTCAATCGATTATACTATCAATCTTCTACCCATAATACTCTATCCCTTCTCTTGAAAGTTACCAATCTTCCCAGCAGGCACTGAAATCTCAAGCCCTATGGCGTGATGACCATAAAGCATGTGCCACCTATCCATATCTCTTCTAAGAGATACGTAGCACCAAACTCAATTAGCTCAATATATAAAATGAAACACAACTAGAAAGTTGTCTGATCGCCTCCGAGGGACTAGCCTCGGGCTCTGACTGTATCGAGATGAACACTAAAACTGGGGTCAAGTGACTTGTACTCCTTGGTTCTTTTGATTTCTTTAATCTCAAGCAATCCTTCCTGACATGCCCCCGTTATTCAATAAAAAGAAAATGCCTTCACTTGGCATTCTCCCAAATGGCATCTCATGCATCTAGCGCATACTGGATGACTTCTCCAGGCCTCATTACCGCTCTGAATACTATGACCCCTCCTGTCAGGACCAAGAGTAGTAGAACTATTATGGGTCTTTCTTTTTTCGGTTACTAGGCCTCCGCCCCTACTTGATCCTGCCACGGGGATATTATTTCCTGAGCTTCCTGCCCTATGGCACTCTTGCTCCATATCCCATCTCTTGCGTCCTCTACAATGAGGGCCTCCCTACTACCTAAACGTGGGTAGAAATCTCATACACTGGAGGAAGCTTAACTCTCCATACTGCCCCATAATCCAGTCCTTGTAAGAATCGATCTTCCGGGCCACATTTGTTGGTACCAAATTAAAATCTAATTTGGCCAACCCGTCAAATCTATTAACATATTATATCATTGTCTGACCATCCTGAACAAAGTTCGTAAGCTCATTGGTCATCACATTTTAGACTGTGTCACAATAGTCTCTTTTATCGAACCACTATCTGAATTCCTCCCAACCCATCATGACAACATTCCGGGTATGGGCTAATATTTTCCATTACATCCAGGAATCCTCCCGAAACATACGTGTGGCACTAACATAAAATAATTCTCATATGTTTCCACCCTGAGGTTGAACCAACACTGGTGCCATTGTTGTCAAGATAAATGAAGCAGCGTTCCCCGAAGGAACCTGCTGTCTCAACCATCTAATCTCCTCATCCTGATCTAGCAATCTTTCTTGCATACCAGCAAACATCTGCTATGAATTCCAGGGGCAGATGGAGGGTTCAGACCCCAACTATCATCCGCAACCCCCTTATTAATGATACCAAGTGCAGTTGACTACCTCGGATACATAATTTTCTGAATCTATCCGTAGTCAATGACTTAACCTCTCAGCCCTAATATTCATATCCAAAACTATCCCACAGGCAAGGACAGACAATCATAATAGAGACACACACATAATTCATATGAAAACACGAATCTACAATGTTCATGCATCAATTGTCAAACCCTATTTCCATAAAATACATTCATACACATCATGCTCTCTATACTAGTATGAAGATAAAGCACATAGGTTCAACTTAAACAATTATCCACATAATCATGTCATTAGATACCTAACCATGAGTCAAGCTTATCTTTAGCGATGAGTGTACACTCCCAGCCAGTCTTCAGGAACCCTTAAACCTAGACTACTCTGATACCAAGTTGGAACGCCCTTGTTAACCAATACTGTTACATTGTGTGTTTAAAATAGTTCTTAATTCACTAAGAGAGTCATTTGGACTTAAATGTGTATTTAAAGACTAAGTCAAGGCCAGATATCAAAAGGTTTGGTCAGTAAAATGATTGTTTTTCATTCAAAATATTAAGTGTATACACATGATCCCAAAAATTCGTTACAGACTGATAAAAGATAAATGTAATACAAATTAGCCGTCCTAAGCGGAAAAATAGGGTTCAACCCTAGTTCCCCCAGGCTATCCCGACCGTGGTGATTTGGTATGCTGCATATGTACACGCCGCCCCTAAGGCTCTCCAACTCATGGCTGGTACGACTATCCCTTTCCCTTACCTACACCATGTAGCACCCGTTAGCCAAGGCTCAATAAGGAAACTTAAACCAGCATGCACAACTAGGCTATAGTAAAAAGCAGTAAACATAAATCATTATATTTAATCAATAACAGGACATAAACAACCAACCAGCAGTAATATTCAGTTCAGTCAAATGCATAAACCAAACTCATCAATCAATAAAAATAGTGAAGTGGAAACCACACTTCTGTTTATTGTATAATGTACAGGCCTAGTGCCCTTAGGCCGAGTCCTCTGGTCTTTTAGCCAACCACGGAACCCTTAGGCAGGGCTAAGTTCCGTATACTTGCTATCGGCCCCCGGCACCCTTAGGTCAGCCTTTAAACATATATAATCACAAATGCACAATGCACAACAAGTAGTAAATGGCAGCGTATACAAGCATGCCTATCCAGATATTCTCAGATACAGATGTGTTCACATTCATAACATATTCATTAACACGGGTTTAAGCCCCATTCACAACTCGGGTGTAGTTTTCTTAACTCAAGTCCCGTGCAGCCAGCGCATGGCAGCTACGAGTAAGATCCCTAATCTTGAGCCCTTGCGGTATAACTTAGTTACAATGCGATAATGGACAACCATTAAAATCCTAAACATATTAAAAGCTTTGGAATAATACACTAGTCTCTGTGACCTCGAATTCTACCAAACCAGGTAGTAAAATTCATCCCGAGCGCATAGATTTAAGTTCCTGAGCTAACAAAACTATTTTTGCTAAGTCTGCCTATGCAGGCCGCGACCTGGCCCAGAGGGTCGCGACACGCCCCGGGTTAGAGGCTCTCAGCCCTAAGCCCCAGCGACACGCATCGTGACTTACCCCTTAGGGTCATGGCACACCTACGAAATAGAAAACCCACCAGGTCTTTTGGGATCACTCGGGCTGCGGTGCCCAAGAACAGGGTTGCAGCGCACCCCTGCGAACCCAGAATTCCCAACTCCTCCCTACATTTTTCCCCAAACCAAAGCCACCAGAATTTATCTCAAACTTGTGCTAAAGCTAGAATTGAGCCTAGGACTCTCAATAACACATCTTAAACAACACATGTGACCTATAATACCAGATCATACTACCTTAAATTCCAAAATTATAAGCTAACTAAGCATCCCTAAGCACACCCAAATCCAACCCATAATTTTAGCAGACCAAAGTTTGTAATCTAACCTCAGCAATAACTTAATCCCACTTGCGCAGCTCCACTCCAGTCCTAGCTTAAATCCTTAATTTATAGCCTCAATTAGCAAGCCCTCCTTCTCAAAATCCTAAGGCATGTGCAATGCTCCAAGAGAGAGAGAGAGAGAGAAAGAGAGAGAGAAAAGGAAAGAGCTGAGAGTGTTGATCATGTTGATTTCCTTTTTCACTATCAACCTTAAGAAGAGAGATAAAAGAAATATGCAATAAGAACACAATGAGTTTTACGTTGCTCAGGTTATAAAAGAACCCTAGTCCACGAGTCTCTGGCATTTAGAGGACTGGAAGCTTGTGATGGAAAGTTCAAATGGAGTATTCTCGGGCAACATTTAGATTGCTATGAGTACAAGGTGTTTTCTCTCTAAAAAACCAAACCCTTTACCATGAAACTCCCTGCCCCATTTATTAAGGCTGGGGTCATTCATACTAATCATCAGTAACTAATACACATTCTTCCCATTATCGGGGGATTAATACCACTTCAATGCATTGGGCTGCATTGATTAGGCACAACGACCTAGATGAGATTTGTGGGGCCCACTGCAAAAAAGCACTTACTTTATAGGGAACATGCCCCAGGTACTATCAGAGTGTGTTGTAAGTACCTCCATGTCAGACGGCGTAGTGGGAGTGCGAGTTGTCGAGTCGTACGCTCGACAACACTGTTGACAGATCGCCCATATAGGTTGTTAGACGATCCTTTGGCTCTGCAAACCTGTATTCACTGACAGTTGCCTTATCTTAGGTTTGAGAACCAGAACCTCAGATCATGGAGATGACTGGGGGACGAGATCCCTCGCCTTAATTTTCCGAGATAAGGAACCTCCAGCTCCGAGGATAAACCTGGGAGAGAAATCTACTAAGGCACCCACGACCCACTCTCAAAGGCAAAGTCCCACTTAGGACCCTTGCTCTGACTAGAGGCTTCGGGTAGTAACATTCCCCAATGATGTCGATGAACGTCTGAGCTAGTCACTGGGGGTTTCCACGTGTCGAAGGTGAATATATGGACAACATTTGCCCCCCAAGTCTCTACTCGTCCTCGGGCAATGGAGACTTAACTTAAGGGTGATTTGAAAAAATGGAGGGCAAAAATGTTTGGGATTTTTTCTGACATCACTCTAAAAAGCAAGCCCACATTAGTCTGTGCATTTAATTAGGGGTCAACTCTGAGATCCCGCATGTCTACCCTACACCCGAGGCATCCTTTCCCAAAGAAACAATGATTGCAATCCGTTCCTTTTGAACCCTGACTGTTGGATCACTCTCATGAAATTACCAGGGCAAGCCATCCGACGGTCCTGGGGAAGTTTCTTCACTCATAAGTTTTATTGGGTATTAAATCCCAAGAAAACCATCTCTAGCTTCACACGATAACCATACAAACATAAAAAAACTCTCTCAGAACACTCTCTCCTCTCTCGCTTGCCCCTCACCTTCAATCCTTTTTTCCAAGATTTCTGGACAACTGGCGTAAATCATCGTACTTCTCAGCAGACAATAAAGAATACTTGAAGGTTAGGACTTGCCTCACCACCTACCTTCATTTCATCTCGGGAAGTACCTTCAACCCACCATTCTATTTTTTTTTGTGCTTGAGGTTTTTCGATATATGTTTAGGAATGCCAGTGGTATGGAATTTTAAACTCTGTTTCTAGTTTTCACTAGTCATTTTAGGCACCTTTCAATGTTAGGGACATTCAAAATGGCCCTCAAAATTCTTTATGTCAACTTTGCATTTCTGAGCCTGTGACCGGAATCTGGGGATTTCCCAGATTCCTGTAGGTTCATCCCCTCTGGCTTATCCTTAGGCCCTAGGGATACCCTGCATTTCCAAAACTTTTCTCCTCTTCTTGAGTAGTATCCCTAGAGCCATTCATGTTTTGGCCATCTTTCCTTCGGTCATAATACTAACTGATTGTTTTTTGTCTCAGATGTTTGAGGAACTTCGAAAACTACACAAACACGAATTTTATCTCTTAAACCAGGAGATTTATGACATGGCCCGAGCACAAGGTGCCTGTAAAGGCAACATAAGGACATGAGCCCAAGAGCCAGCTAGAGAGTTAGTCATTCGTCCCGAGACCCAAGTGTTGGAGAGGCCTGAAACGCTTGGAGATAGGGGGTTAACCATGGAGGAGGTTAACAGGGCCCTGCTTCCACACCCTACACAAAAGTATGAGGGCAATGCGTTCAAAGCAGAGGATTACCACACTCTGCTTCGACACCATGATCCCATCGAAGCCATCATGAGATATTATTTGGTCGAAGACAAGTGCCTTATTCATCTCTATTGGGAGTCCGAGAGGGCGCACCATAGTGACAATGGCATGGGCGCCTGGAGCCAGGCCCACCTGATTGCAAGGGCTACCCTACCCCTCAAACAGTACTTTGGGAACTTCCTGAAGTTCATGGGGATAGCCCCTTGTAGCTTTCCCCCAACGGCTACCGGGTGCTCGCGGGGATGTACATTCTATACTGGAAGCAGAAATGGCCTGAGCCTTCGCCAGCGGAGATCCTCCATTTCTACAACTTTCGTACCACTCCTTGGAAGAAGAGCTCCAAACAAGACGGGTATTATACACTGGTGCAGTATGCAGCCTCGTCGCTTGACTATAAGGCTCCTCACCATAATGAGAATCATTCTCGGGACTACAAGGACGCCTTCTTCTTCACGAATGGATTTTTGGCCCATTGCAATCTGACCCTGATTATCAATTTTGCCCCAGTTGGTGAGTTCCTTCCCGAACGCATTATCCTTCACATTTTTAGGAATTTTTCGTGTTCGATACTTAGTCAATTCCCTTTGAATGGGTCCTTTCCACCGAACCCACTATGTCCAACTCTTCGAGGATCACCTCCAGGCAATGAAGGCCCTCCCCAATCGAGATTTGGACCTTAGTGTCCTGGTAACTGAAGCAAAACTCATTAGGTCGAGGCATCTCAGCGTAGAGCAAAGGATCAACAACCTGGAGTTGACCAAATATCTTCAGTCCAAAAAGTCTCAGGAGTTGGTGTCCCGTTACATCAGCTACATAGACGGGTTGGCCAAGAAGGTATTACAGAAATGGCTGGTGGAGGAGAGGCTGGTGAATGCACGCATTGAAGAAGAGGCCCGAGAGGCACAAGAGGATTGGGAGCTTGAGGTAGGGGTGGAAGCTTCCCACCTTCACTCAGGTAAATCTCCTCTCACCCTGACTTACGCTTCCCAAGTAGGTGATAGGATAAGTCTGGAGCACGTTTGGGCTTCTCCAACACTCCTCCATTGTGGTCAAATTTCACATCGGCACTGGTCTAGGGAAGAATTCCAGAACAAGTGAACTTCTCGGGGCTTCGTACCTCTAGACCAAGTGACGTCTTTCAACTCGAGCTAGTTTTGCCAATATGGTACCAACATTAATTGTGATGTTCAGAATAGGATAATACACCCTCACTACTTGCACCGAGGCTAAACTCACGGTGGGCCTCTGAGTAGCTTATGTTATTGCATTACCCTATTGTGTAGAATATACGCTAACTGTATAATATGTTTCTGTAACTCACATGGGATTTACATATATTGCCTGGTCTCCGCTAAGGTTAGGAGCGCCCCCAAAGCTATTCGGCAGGAGAGGGGTCGTCCCATCCTTGAGTGCAATCTGAACCCTCTCTTCCAGCCAAGAGGCAGAGAGTCTCCACTTCCTCTGTGGAGGTCCCTACAGACGACTTGCCCCCAGTTGTGGAGATCCCTTCCTTGCTTGGGTTAGACGAGGCAGTTCAAGAGCCAAGGTAGGAGGAGGTCCCAAAATTGGACGAAGGGTCGGGTCAAGACTCGGAGCAAGAGACGGTGCCACCCCAAATCTGTCTCCTGGTGTACCCTAAGAAATATGAGGGGGCCTTGCTGGAGCAATACGAGAAGATGCTTCAACACTTTGAAGTATGGCTGGAGGAGGGTAACAAGGCCCTACATGAGACAGTTGAGGCCCTTTGCCAACTCAAGCCACCCTGAGAGAGGCCCATCGTCCCTTCGATTGGTTGGGCTGAGATGGAGACTTTGTTATTCGCCAAGCTAGGGGATATTTTCACTCCTCTCGCCGCCAAGCTCCTTCACAGGGTCAGCTCAACTATGTGCAAGTTGACTGTGTAACGTCCTGCGTTTTCGGGTACCTTTAAACGACTCGAGTCGGGATTTTTCCCTCGGGTTAATAATATTATTTTAAATAATATTATATTTTTTTTGTAAGTATTCCATGAGTTATTGCTAGCCAAAATATGAATTTTGTGATTTTAAAAGTCAAGATAAGACTTTCGGTCCTGGACCGACACAAAATCCCTGATCGTGTAAAAATCTCGGAAAATAAAATGAAAAATTATGGCAATTATATTTTGGGCATAAAATACATTCATAAAAGTTAAAGTTTGGTCAAAAATAATAAACCTAAAAGAAAATGGAAATTTTAGGGCATTTTGTGTTAAATGCCTAATTTTACCGAAATGGGGAATTTTATTCCGTGAATGGACCTTAGGTTAAATTTTATTTTGTGGTTAATTAAATTAAATATGAGAGACATTTAATTTAATTAATTAATATTATGTTTGGTGATTAAAACTTAATGAGAGTGAAAAAGGTGTAGAAAGTCAAATTGGATTTTTCTTCTTATGAAATAATTGTTCACCATTAAAATATATATATATATATATAAAACATAGAAAAAGTGAAATGGTGGCCCGCCATGTGACTCTTTTTAAAGGTGTGAACAAAAAAATAATTGAGTTTAAATCTCATTTAATTAAATCTTAGGGATAAAAGCAAGTGGGTAAAACACTTGAGTGTTTTTAGGATAAATTAGAGTAGTATAAACTCTTCTAACCTCCCCCTAAGAACCAACCACTCACTTTCACTCTCTCACTATCATCTTTTTTTTTAAACTCTCTCAAGTTGTCTCTCAATATTAAACCTCAAGAACACCAAGGAAACTTGGAGGCTAAGTCTTGGTCTGGGAAGGGTTTTCCCTAAAGTAAAGTTTCATTAATCTAGACTTTTGTAAAGTTTTAAGCATAGAGTTTAAAATATCTAATTAACTATGTTGTTGGGGGAAGTTGGTTAGGGTTTTTGAAAGGTTTTGAAGGAGTCAAAGCTAATAGGAAGGTCCAAACCTTAAGCAAGAACACCAAAAAGGTAAAAAGTTTACTTTTGATGATTTTTGTTGTAAGGTTTTTAGTTTTAAGCATTATTTTGTATATTTAATGCTTAAAGTTTCTTGTTGGTGATGTAATAAGGTTATGGTAGTTGTTTAATAATTTTTATGATGCTTGTGTATTGAGTTTTGAAAATGGGAACCAAAACCCCCAAGGGTTTTGTAGGATACCCTAAAACAAAACATGTTTTGAGCTGTGACTTCCAAGGGGTCAAGCAGCCACTGTATATTGGTTTTGTAAAATTAAATTGTACTGTGATGTTGTTGAGATTGAGTACATAAAATTGAGCTTTTGAAACACAAAACAATGTTTAGAAATGAGTAAGTTATGCTATTTCAAAAGTTTAGGTAAAAAACTGTTTTTTCCTATTCTTATTTTCGCAACCAAGTTTGGACAGCCACTGTATAGGGAAAATGAACCCAGTTTTTTCTAAAAAAATTTGGACATATTTCTGGAGTAACCTAGTATTCCACTGTAAAATTTGGTAAGAAAATATTGAACGGTTTGAAAGTTATTAACTGTCAAAGTTTGGAAAAAAATAAGGACATGAAAATAATGTCATTTTTACCTCATTGTTGGAAAATGATTTCACCAATCAAAAATGCTCATTTTGACCTAAGATTTTACAATGACCTAAATGGCATAACAAAAATGGAATTGGGAAATTTTGGTAATAATTGGGTAAGTAAATTTCAAGTTATGAATTAACGAAGTATGTAGTTAAAAATGTGAAAAATAGGCTTTTCACACTTAGTGTAAAAATGAGATTATGGAACATAAGGTAAAAAGTAAAATTTTGCTTATTTCAATATATAAATTGGTAAGTCTTGAAAACATATTTTCACTAAAATTACCCCTTTGAGTTTAAATGAATTATTTTTATTAAAGAGTTTTTATTCTTTCTAAAAATAAGAGATTTAATTTCTTAATAGTTAATAAATTAAAAGATGGTTTAAAACCCTATATTTTGATAAAATAATTAAATGAATTATTTTTCTAGTAAGTAAAATTTATTAATTGATTTTGGAAAATAAATTAGTCAAGATGGAAAATTTTTAACGGTTTTCCTAATTAAGACAAATTAGGCAATTTTCTTAAAACGGTTTTTAGATATTAAAACCTTAAGAAAAATAAAAGGAAAATTTAAGAGTTTATTTTCTTTAAAAATAATTATGGAATTTATTAATATTTTCTGGATATAATACCGGATAAAATCTTACATATTTTAACCGACTAGTCGAAAGTGCGGGTTAATAGCGATACCTTGAAAGAATAAGATTTTTAGCGGATTGTGGGAAAATACCATTGTGATACCCGAGCCTAGGTATCGAGACCTTAGGATAGGTCTCCCCGAGACTTAGGGTTTAGTCTCGAATATTTTGTATGACTTTCCTTAATAGGTTCCAAATAAGGATTATAAATCCTTACAAATGACTTTTATTAAAATGACCAAACTGCCCAAAATAATAATAATGAATTATGAGTGCCATAATTAATCCGAGTATATTGTATGGATAACTACAGTATTGGCTAAGCGTAACTAGACTGAACGTTGGAGGGTGAAAACCTGGTGAGCGCTAAGGACTCCAAGTAAGTCAACTTATATTGTATGGCTGCAACATGAAACAATTATTGTATTGTATGTTAGTATAGGGATACATGCACATATATACCTTGTCGTAGAAAGGATCTTAGAGACGTTAGTCTAGTGGGTGCTGAGTTAGAAAATATGAACGGTAGATGTCCGTCATACCCTAGACGGCTGATCCTCGTCACACTGCTTGATTTTATTTATGTCCGGTTCATTACCGCGACAAGTGGCCATGAGATGAGGATAAGCTGGTTAAACCTAGGGGTGCCAAAATAAATGGGACCTAGGGGCCTTCATGCTTACTTAATCATTGGACGGTTAGAATCCGAGCAAGTGCTCTGATAAGTTATTCCCGGATAGCAGCCGTGAATATTGGCCATTCGGTGAGAGTGCCTACAGATACTAGGGGTTGCCAAGATTGAGTGAGGCTGAACACCCTAGGGGCAACTGCTCACCAGCACCACTGATTAACATAGAAGTCTCTGTAAAACCGTGTAAATTGGATTACACTCTTGGATAAGTAGCGATGCCCTAGGTAACACGATAGTTACCATTGATGAGGATATTTATTGGCTAGATCTTAGTGTGGAGACTTGATTCTCTTTTATAGATTAGCAATTATGTTGGAGGGCGCGTTACACCTGAATTGATGGAAATTGTAGAGCATTGGTCTCAAATTATATTGTGATATAATATATCTGCTTGCTCTGGGATGTTCTGAGTGTAGGGATATAATTGTTGATAAGATATAGTTGTGATATAATATATCTGCTTGCTCTGGGATTTTCTGAGTGCAGGGATATAATTGTTGATAAGATATAGTTGTGATATAATATATCTGCTTGTTCTGGGATTTTCTGAGTGCGGGATTTTATCTAGTTATGAATTAATTTATCATTGGTTATCAGGCATGACCATAAGTTTGCCAGGACGCTTTAGCGTTCTTGAAATTGATTGTGTAGGGTCCGGAACCCTAATTCTCTACATGCTTTGTTTGAAAGTTGATCTTACTAAGCGTTTTCGCTTACCTAGTTGTTTCATGTTGTAGGTAAGAGCAAGGGCAAGGCAGAGCAGTGAGCGCTGGAGTCTTCCTTGCAAATGTACATGTGGACCGACCTTTTGGGAAGCCGTTTTATTTTTGGAAATGTTGTGTAATTTTCCTAAACTAGGCTCACTCTACTCTTTATAAAGCATGTTTGTAACTAAAGGTTAAGTATGGCCATGCGACTATTTAAAAAAGTTTTTTTTTATGGGTTTTTGAGACATTTTGTTAAATGAAAACATTTATATTTCCGCATTATCGAGTCTTGAAATCCGGGTCATTACAGAATGCCCGTAGCTTCACCCAACTATGTGATAGTAGCGAGACTAATCCTGTGGCCTCATGTTAGTATGCCTCTGTCCGGGTAAGTTACTTATTCTTGCGCTTGAATTCAACTCAACAAGGCGTTATTAGGCTAACACTTTCCCTCTTTTTACTTTTTTGTTTTGCAGTCTGCCTTGGCCTGCCAGCGCCTGTGAGAGATCATGATGGAGAAGTTGTACGCACTCCAAAATTCCCAGGACAATCCCTTATGCAGAAAATGAAAGGCCCTTAGAAAGAACTTACCCGATCCAAGGCTGCCCTCAAAGCCAAGCGAAAATGCTCTCGAGAACTTGAGGAAGTTGTCCAGAAGGCTGCCGAGGACATGAAACGGACCAAAGAACAAAGCTGGCCATTGAGAGCATGAAATGAGCCCGAGAAGAGGCTAAGAAGGCCACAGTTAAGGTCGCTCGAGTGGTCCTGGAGAACTCCCAACTTTAGGAGCAGGTTAAGGAGGCCATCTACCGAGCTGAGCTAGCAGAGAGAAAGGCCTTCCAAGCCATGGAGTTGAATAGGTGCACTCAATGTTAGATGGAGAAGCTTGAAAAAGAAACCGAGACTATCACCGAGGATGCCTTCTACATGGCCTGGTATCACAACCAAGACATGAGCTTGGATTTTACCAGGGAGCTCAAGAAGTATAGACTCCTCTAGCGCCTCCAAGAGACCCAAGCTGAAAAAGTAGCTCCAGCTACCGAGGTGATGCAAGTGCCTCCAATGGCTGAGGTGACTCCATCTACCAAGGCCACTCAACCAATTGAGGTGACTCTAGGTGCTGAAACGGCCCAGGCAAAGGGTACCTCGAGTAGAGGTCTGATCATTGTATTGGTGGCAGAGGTCCTCGAGGATTGATTGTAATTTTTACATTTAGGCCTACGTGCCACAAACTTATTGGTGTACAAACAAACAATCGCTTGAGCCCTTGAGCATAGTTGTAATTATTTTCCCGTTTAAGATTTTTGTAGCTTGCCTTGCTTTTTATTCAGTTTGGTTCTATGAATTCACCGTAACTTAAATTGCTACGAGAATAAGCACTCAAACCTCTTTAACCACTTGGTTCTATAAATCCAATGTGGCCCGACTGCCACGAGAATAAGAGCTCACATGTGTTTTTAAACAGTTGGTTCTATAAATTCACGTAACGCGAATGCCACGAGAACAAGAACTCAGAACATTTTATACACATGGTTCTATAAATTCAATGTAACACAAATGTCACGAGAACAAGAACTCAAATCATTTATACACTTGGTTCTATAAATTCAACGTAACACAAATGTCACGAGAATAAGAATTCAAACCGTTTTATACAATTGGTTCTATAAATTCAACCTAACAGAAATGCCACGAGAACAAGAACTCACATCTTTTTAAACAATTGGTTCTGTAAATTCCACGTAACACAAATGTCATGAGAACAAGAACTCAAAGCATTTTATAGGTGGTTCCAGTGTTTAGTCCCTTGTCGACTCATATTCCTAGAAGTAACTTTGACGTGAAATTTACTGTTGGTCCTAACTCAGTGTCGTATGCCTCTACAATCTGAAGATTCGGGGTTTCAGGGGTTGCAGCATGTGAAACCACCAGCCCCCTGAGTATGCACTACTTTGGAGGTCGTCCGACGGTTTTAACACTGCTTTCCGAGTGCGTATCTCGTCACTTTCGGACCATCTCGCACCTCCTCGGGAGGTGATGTTAACCAGGTGCCCAAGCATGGATGGCCTGGGTGCCCACCCGTATCTCACAAATTAGGATTTGGTTATTACTCTCTGGGCTTGCGCTGTCCTCGGGAGGTAACCTGAATTCTTAAGTCTGCGGTATACTGGGCTTTCTAGCTATGGGATATAGTGACATTAGGGGCACTTCACTCATTAACTAGCCAAGCTCCCCATGTCACGGATTTCCCGAGGCCATGTATGGGGTGTTTGGCCTCCCATTCACATCTTTAGATCAAGACACTTTTCAGAGACTTGTATGGGGTGTCGAAATTCTATTCTCGCGCTACTTGGGTTATCTAGCTCCTAGGTGCTAAGTTCAGTTCTTCCTGGAACAAGTTGCCTTCTAGGCTAGACTTGACTAGTTTCCTAAGATTTTCTATTCTCAGGATGCCGACGCTAGGCTTACTCCTCTTGACAAGTTTAGTATCCTAGGTCGTTCCCTGTGAGGTGTTATGCTGCCCTAACTCCATGCCCCCCAAGTGATAAGAGCCTAGTTTGTGATCACTTGTCCAAGCAAGCAGGTGCCCTTGCACAAGATTAATAGAGTATAACGGAAACCAAAGAATATAAGCAGACAATAAATTTCTTACTGTGTTTTACATACACGGTTTCCATTACATGTGCCCGAAAGCTACAGGGGGTATTACAGAAATAGAAAATGTTTGGTACTCATATTATTGGTAATACCAGCGAAGATACTTGGCATTCCAGGCGCGAGGAATCAGCTCCCCACTTAGTCAGGCTAACTTGTATGTTCCCGGACAGGTAACGCTCTCAACTTGGTATGGGCCATCTAAGTTGGGTCCCAGCACTCCTGCACTGGGGTCTCGTGTGGCTAAGAAGACTCTTCGCAACACCAGATATCCGACCCCAAATTTTCTATCTTTTACTTTGAAATTAAAATATTTGGCTACCTTCTGCTGGTAGGACACTACTAGAAGATGAGAAGCTGCGCATAGCTCCTCCACGATGTCCAGGGACTCCATAAGTAAAGCATGATTTGTGGTCGGGTCATACGTATCCCGTCGGTGTGTGGAGATTGCAGCTTCAACTAGGAGCATAGCCTCATATCTGTAGGCCATCAAGTAGGGAGAATGGCTAGTGGTGGTCTTGGCAGTGGTGCGGTAGCTCCACAATGCCTTAGGCAACTCCTCGAGCCAAGCTCATTTTGCCCGCTCTAGCCTTTTCTTCAAAGTGGACTTGAGTGTCTTGTTAACTGCTTCCACTTGGCCATGGCCTGCAGATGGGCCATGGAAGAGAAGCTCTTGATGATACCATGCTGTTGACAGAAGTCCGTGAACATTTCACTATCGAACTGCAATCCATTATCGGAGACTATCTTCCGTGGAAGCCCATACCAGTAAACGATGTTTTTAATGATGAAATCCAAAGCCTTTTTGGAGGTGATTGTAGCGAGTGGCTTAGCCTTAACCCACTTTGTGAAGTATTCGATGATCACTATGGCCTATTTCACTCTTCCCTTCCCTGTAGGCAGGTAACCGATAAGGTCGATACCCTAGATAGCAAAAGGCCATGGGCTGGTCATCTGCGTAAGCTCATTTGGAGGTGTTCGGGGGATATTGGCGAAGCGCTTACACTTATCGCATTTCTTGATGTAATCCATCGTGTCTTCATTCATGGTGGGACAAAAATATCCTTGCCTTAAGATCTTCTTGGAAAGGCTCTGCCCCCCAGCATGATCTCCGCAGAAACCTTCGTGTACCTCTTGGAGTATTAAATTGGCTTCTTTCTTGGAAACACATCGAATCAAGGGCAAAGAGTAACCTCGCTGATACATCCTATTTTACATGATTATGTATCTCGGTACTTGATAAAGAAGCTTCTGAGCTGCCTTCTTATCTTTGGGAAACTCCCCGGAGATGAGGTATTTAACTATTGGCTCCATCCACCCATCTTGCAGTTGTATAGATTCCACCTCGTCTAGAGCTGAGATAGTTGGAGACCCCAAGTAATCAACAAGGACCTCATTGATTAACTCAGCATCTTTGGCTGTGGCCAGCTTAGCCAGGGCATCAGCATTAGAATTTTGCTCTCACGGTACCTGCTGAATTGTGAATCTTCGGAAGTTATGCAGCATTTCTAAAATCTTTGCCAAGTACGCTTCCATCTTTGTTCCACAGGCATGGTACTCTCTGAGAACATGGTGTACCATAAGTTAGGAATCGCTAAAGATCTCGAGTCCCTCGACCTTGAGCTCCAATGCCATGCGTAGCCCAACGAATAAGGCTTCATATTCTGCTTCATTATTAGAGGCACTAAACCCAAAGCGGAGAGCATTATGCATCCTATGCCCCTCAAGGGAAACCAAAATAAGTCCTGCCTTGGAGCCATTTTCGTTCGAAGACCCATCCATTAACAGCTTCCAGACTGATCCGACCACTGGGGTACCCTAAGTCTTCTCCTGATTCCCTGTGCACTGGATGAAGAAATTGGCGAGTGCCTGAGCTTTTCTGACAGTCCTTGGATGGTAGGTGATGTCAAACTAACTTAGCTCCACTGACCACTTCAAGAGCTTTCCTGATGACTCAGGCTTCTGAAGGACTTGTGTGAGGGGATGGTTTGTGAGGATCTTAATCGGATGCGCCTAGAAGTATGGTCTTAGCTTTCAAGAGGCCACCATTAAGGAAAATGTTAACTTCTCCATCAGTGGGTACCTAGACTCTTCCCTGAGGAGACTTTCGCAAACATAATTGACAAGGTACTGAACACGGCTTTCTTCCCTTACCAATGCGGCACTGATGGCATCTTCTGAGACAGCCATGTAGAGAGGGGAGGCTCCTCCTCTACTAGCTTGGACATAATCAAAGGGTTTTACATGTGAACCTTGAGCTATTGGAATGCATGTTCGCACTCTTTCATCCATTCAAACCTCAAACTCCCTCGGAGGACATTGAAGAAAGGGATGCACTTATCCGGTGCCTTGGAGATGAAACGACTCAAAGCTGTGATCCTCCCTGTCAGGCTTTGAATGTCTTTATGTTTCCGGGGAGATGGAATCTCGATTAGGGCATCGATCTTCTCGGGGTTCGCCTCAATTCCTTGAGCACTGACAATGAAGCCTAGGAACATGCCAGAGGCAACCCCAAATGTGCACTTTTGGGGGTTTAGCTTCATCTCGAACCAGCAGAGCACCGTGAAAACCTCAGTCAAGTTGCCCACATGGTCATGAGCTATCCTGTATCATCCACATAGACCTCGATGTTTTGCGCCAATTGGTTCTTTAACATCTTGTTAACCAGTCTGTGGTAGGTGGCACCAGCATTTTTCAGCCCGGAAGGCATCACAATGTAACAGTAGACACCTTTATCGGTTCGAAAGCTAGTGTGCGCCTGATCGGCAACGTGCATGGATATCTGGTTATAACCTGAGTATGCATCCATGAAGGATAGAAAATCGTATCCAGAGGTGGCATCGACCATCTGGTCTATCTTGGGGAGCAAAAAGTAGTCCTTCAGACAAGCCTTGTTAAGGTCCGAGAAATTGATGCATGTCCTCCAAGTGCCATTTAGCTTTGGCACGAGAGCAGGATTGGATAGCCATCTGGGGTATTGGGCTTTTTGGATAAACCCGTTGAAGAGGATCTTGTCCACTTCGGCCTTGAGAGCCTCTTTTCGAGTTTTGGAATGTGACTATGCGAACACGTCTTGGTTTTCTCGGATGATGCCCACCAATGCCTCTCGGACTTCCAATTTTGAGCTTCCCAAAACTTTTATTTTGCTATTGGAGGTGGAGGTAGGGAAAATGGCAGATGCTCTGAATGCCCCGATCTGGGCATCCTTCTAGCTGATGTTGTAGTGTCCCAGAATATTTACTTAGCTAGTTAGTATTAGTTTGTAGTATGATAGTTTCCATCGATTTTGGTTCAAGCCGGGACTTAGTTGGAAACTCATAGCAACTGTTATAGATTTTATAAGTTTAACCTATAGTTTAGAAATATTTATTATAACATAAGGTTTGATTAATATTGCTGGTCCTAGAAATATATTTATTATAACCTAAGGTTTAGATAGAATTATTAGGATTTAAGTATTTTTTATGAATAGTTTAAATAAAAGAAAGATCTAGAAGCTCTAGAACCTTCCAGAAACTGTTAGGATCACGTTTACACTTAGTCAAAGTTGTTTTATCAATTCAAAATATGCAGAAAAAGTGCAAATACGTGTTTCATATATCAACGTATGTCGATATATCGCAGCTATAGGGGTTGATATATCGCCTACGGAAGATACAGAAAACACGTCGACTTCGCACGAATGATTGAACGGGGCTCGGGAATATGGGGGAGGCGATATATCGGCTCCAACTCTCATTTTTGAAAGTTTGTGATTTTAATTTTAAAAATAGCCTTAACCACTTAGACCTGCCTTTCAACGATTTTGACTGAGTTCTGGGCGTCTGTTGAACGAAAATTCAAATCTTTTTCATTTTATATTCATTTATTTATTCAAATTAAAAGGGGTTAATTTCACTCCTTGAACTCTACAAATAGGAGCTAGCACTCAGCCATTTTCTTCATTCTTCAAGCAATTGTTCAGAGCCTCCAAGTTGCTAAGGTTACTATAGAGAGAAACACTTGTGTTTTGGGTAAAAAGCTTTATCATTATAAGATTTTCTAAACACTTGGGAAGTGAGATATAGTGAGATTTTGGTATCGAGGTTTAGATCAATTCATAAGATCATTCAAGATATTCTTATCCCTAAGTTCAGTTCTTTATTGTTCTTTAGTTTTCTTTTATTTTCTTCTCAGATCCTAACTCTTGTTTATGATTCTTGATTAGGTATTTAAGTTTCTTGAAACTTATGGTTCTTTTCGATAAGTTTCTACTTGGATGGTTTAGTTCTCTTTTCATCTTCATTCTTTAGAAATACTCAAGGTTTCGCTATTGGTTTTTAGGAGTGTTCCAATCCCGTTCTTGTTCTCAATATCCTAGTTTTTGGTAAGGAAAATAGGATAGATTATATGTGTTTATATGTTTATTTTATGATATGTTTTATGCTATAATATGTATATGTATATGTAACGACCCAAATTCGCTAATAAGGCTTAAGGGCCTTGATTAGTGTGCCTGAAGGGCATGATGGAATTATGTGTGGTTTCAATGATTAAGATGCATGATTATGATTTAAAGCATGTTATATGATTATTTGAATATTTGAGATGCATGACTATGTGTATTAGTATGCATGTAGGCCCTGATTAGGTTAGAAGGGCATAATCGTAATTTTGGCCATTATGGGCATAACTTCTTTGATATATGTGATAATTGTCGAGACCACATTATTATGTGGATATATCTTTGATCTGCGACTCGAGACGATCCTAGTGAGCAAAGTAGCGAAAAAGTCATGGCGGGGATTTATACCCGGCTCAGGGTGAGCTTAGGGGTATAAATGGGAATTTAGCGAATATACTGGAGTCTATCGTGACATTGAGGAATATTAGTGGTGATTAGTTAGGTATCGGGAATTGAGCGGGAAATATTAGAGACACTCGAGGAGTTAGCGGGAATTGGGTAAAATGACTAAAATGCCCTTAAGTGGATTAAAGGGTTTAGATTTAATAGGGAGGGCATAATGGTCATTTGGCTTACAGGAGTTAAGTATTACCAAGGCTTTATGTTAGTGGGAAGTGTAGAGAAATGTAGAAGTCTGAAAAAGAAGGAAAAGGAAGGGAAAAGAAAGGAGAGAAAACAGAGAGAGTTCTCTAGGTCGGTTTATATTTCCTTCACCTGTTTCTTGAGGATTTCTAGAGTAAAGCTTAGAGGAGAGCTGGGATAAACTAAGCATCAAGGATTCTAGGCTAAGTGTGGGGAATTGGCAGAGGTTTAGCAAGGGTTCATCAACACTTGAGGTAAGACTTTAGAGTTCTTCAGTTTCTGTTTCTAGTTTTTGAGCTATGGTGTTTAAGTTGAATTGGATGGAACTTTAGGGAAAATCAGGCCTAAGGCTGAGGAGGAGCAAGCCAAGGAAGTCTAGAGGCACCTTGAGGTCGAAATTCCACCATAGGTATAAATTCTAAACTCCAACTTTGTTGTTCAGCTGGTTTTTACTGAGTTTTAGAGCTTAGGAGTGGCTATGGTGAATTTTTATTTTGGTGATGCATGTGCTTGAGTTCTAGGTATTTGGGGTGCTTGAGATGAGTGGAGTATGGTCATAAGGTTGTTTTTGAGGTTGGGAAAGATTTGGAGGAGTTTTGGTTGAGGTTGGTTCGAGAAAATCGCATAAGGGAAAAAACTGGTGTTGGCCTGCCTGTGACTAGCGCTACAGCGCTAGCCTTTAGGCGCTGTAGCGCTAGGCCAAGTTTGCTGATGGGGTTTTGCTTCTGTTTGTAGCGCTATAGCGCCCTCCCATGAGCGCTGTAGTGCTACCCTGTCTTCTGAAGGGGATTTTAGGGTTATTTGCAAGGGCTTTTGACATAGGGCTTGGGGTTTGATTCCACCACCTTGTTTGGTGGAACTAGGACTTCCCAAGGGCTCAGAATTGGCCCCGAGGCTAGGTTTTGAACTTGAGGCTTGATAATGACTTTGGCCCATGATTGTGTTTAGGTGAGCGCTAGGGCTCGAGGGGGATCGTGCTCAAGGAGTCGAGGGATCAAAGCTAGTGAATTGAAAGTTAAGAAAACTGCACCCGATCATATGTCTGTGATGGGACTAACTGCTCCCGAGAATTGTACCGTGTCAATGATGGTATTACGCTATGGGACATGTAAAAGTGGCCTAAGAGTGTCGTATATAGTATTTGCGCACAGGGCGCGGCTTAGCCACTGGTAGCCAAGAATATTCACTGAGCTCGGCTTAAGCGGGCCAGAGTCAGTGGGATAACGGAGGGAGCAGCCTGAGAGCACTAGCCCTAGTTATCATTTGTGCAGTGATATGTGAATTGAATTGATATGCTTAGTATGTTGAATACTTGGTCATGTTGAATGATTATATGTTTGAGAACTTATGATGCAATGTGAGTTATGGATTTGTCTGTTGATCGCTTATGCTCTGTTGTTGTGTTTTCTTGCTGGGCCTTGGCTCACGGGTGCTACGTGGTGCAGGTAAAGGCAAAGGCAAGCTGGACCAAGCCTGAGATGGAGAGCTCCGAGGTGGAATGTACATAACCAGCTATTCGATCGCCATGATGGAAGAGTGGATCAGGACAGGGATTACCTAATTGTCTGTTTTGCCTTAATATGGCCTGATATTGTGTATAAACCTTGTGTCTTTTGTAAACGGTCTTTAAACTTGTATCTTTTTGGGATCCTGTGTAAAGGATAATGTTTCTTAATGAAAATGTGACTTTTGAGACCAAAACATTTTAAACCCTAGTTCCTTTACAGTTTCGATGACACGCTTTCAATTAATTGACTTGATTAGTAAGTCTGTTACTTTATAAACACACCATGTAACGGTCTTGGCTATCCAGGGCATTACAGTATAAATATGTTTTGTATTCCTTGGGCATATGACCTACTTAGATAGCAAGCCCCAAGAATATGTTTTGTAGTCGATTGGGCATATGACTTACTTAGATAGCAAGCCCCAAGAATTTTTTATCATTTTCATGGTTTAGAGTTATGATTTACCCTACATTGATTAGTAGACAAAGGACCTAGATGGGTTATCATATACTACCATGTGATCTAACCTACCTCGATTAGTAGATAGAGGACCTTGATGGTTTATCACGTGCAATGTTAATGAGTTAATGGCCATTAATATTGTAGTCATATATGTTATGTGTTCTTATAGTCATCTGTTTTATAGTATATGTTTATGATATAGTCTTATGTTTATGATTTATGATATATATTTTTAGTAGATTTTCCTTGCTGTGCATTAGGCTCATTCCTTTATTTTTAGCTTGATGCAGGGAAATGATTATTGAAGACGGAAAGATTCATGGCAGCTTGGCTTGTGTGTTGAGGATAAATAGATTGAATGGACTACGTGACGATCAAAATCGAGGATGACATTGTTATTAAGTGTTTTTATTTATGTCTTTATGTATTTTCACATTTAGTATTTAAACAATTAAAGTTTATGTTTTATGTTTTATAAACAATGGGATCCCATACCATATCACATTTTATTTTATATTTTTACCTTATTTTGTATTGGTACAATATTTTGGGTTTTAAATAAAGTTATGTTATTTATAATGTATGTTTCCCAAATTAGTAGCCAAGTCTAGTAGTTTTAATGGTCCAAGGTCTTAGAAATAGTTGGGTCATTATAGATGTATTCTTGTGCTAGACGAATGAAGTCATCGAGATGCAAGTATCTCCTCCATTGGAGATCTTCCCAAAGCGAAGACCATGTACGGATGCCAGTTTGTAACACCATCAATTTCTGGCCATCATCGACCCTTTTGGTTCACCCTGCTTCCTCCTTGAAGTGTTTGATGTAGGCCTTGAGGGTCTCTAAGGGTCCTTGCTTTATGTTGGCCAAGGTGTTGACCTCAAAGCAGACCTTCCAAACTTTTATGAATTGTCTTCGTAGGGCAGGTGATAACTGATGCCATAATTTAATGGACCTTAGTCGAAGCTTTTTACACCATTCATGTGCTGGCCCCATTAAGGTGATCGGGAACACATGACACTTAGCATCGTCGGAGACGCGATGCACAGACATTAACCTGTTGAACTTAGACAGGTGGTCCGTCATAGGGCAATATGGATGGCATTTTGAAGCCTGGTGGTAGCAGGGCCTCATTAAAGTGAGGGGAACATGGCTCCACTTCCTCGTCCTTCGAGTCAGACTCATGGCCTTGCTGCCTGGCAATCATGAGCATTATCTGCTTCAGACTTTCTAATTCTGCACGGAGCAGGTCACAATCCCGGTTGACGCTCTGAGCTGGGTTATCTCTTCTCCAAGCGTTCAGATGGTCCAGGAGGTCTGACAGACCTCTCCCAACGGGCTTGCATCCTCCTGCCTTATTACATCTTCGGGCATTGAGGTTGTCTCGCAGGTCAGTCTGTCCTCGAAACATACCGTTACCCTCGAGACAAGCCACTTTGGTTTCTCCATTGGACTACACGTTTTCGTTTACCAGGATACTGATGCCACATTCTAAGTTATCTAGGGCCTTCGATGGATCCCTAGACCATTATTTCTATGGGGATGGTTAGGTCCCGAGGGAACTGCATCCCCAAGCCTTGCGCGGTTCGTATGAGCTCGTCGGGGCAGAACACGGGTGCTGATTGCCTGGCGGTGCCTTCGGGCCCCTGGGTCATTACTACTTCTAGCCTGCTGAGGAACTTAGTGGCCTCCGGGTTCTTGAAGAGCCCTCTTCTGCCTTGGAGCAGGATTATTTTCAGCCTTTCCCTTACCACGGTCATGTGGTTGCATCGAGGTTCCAACTCCTTCTAGGTGCTCGGCAGGTACCTTAGCTGGCGGATCTCACACCTCTGCAATCAGGTGCTCGGGAGGCACTCCAGGTGCACTAACAGGTGGCACTCCAACGGGGTGTGCATGTAGAATGCCAGTTGGGTGCCCAGCAGGTACGTTGCCATTGGGGTCCACTCGTAACCCCTGAGCTAGAAGAGTGGCCTTCATGGCAAGTAGCATCTCCTGTAGGGCGGCGATGTTGCCTTTTTGAGCATCAGTCTTTTGTTGTTGGTTGCAACCTGCTCACGGAGCACCACCACATCCTGTCTCTCTTCCGCATCCATGGGCTGAGGGTGTTTTTCCTCATAATATCCCTGGTCGACACCATCTTCTTCGCTGTCATACTCGGCATCTTCGTCGTAGTCCTCCATCATCCCAGGCACGTCCTCAGGTGGCTACCGACTGGATTCTCCTCCTTCCACTATGGTAAGAGGGAGCACGTCATCTGTAACATTTCTTCGAGTAGTTACCTTAATTGTAAGTGTTTCAAATGCTTTCTTCAAGCTCTCAATTTAAGCACCAAAATGTTGACTGCCTTTTTTGCTATCAACCTTAAGAAAAGAGATTAAAGAAATGTGCAATAAGAACACAAGGATTTTTATGTGGTTCAGGTTATAAAAGAACCCTAGTCCACGAGTCTCTGGTATTAAGAGGATTGGAAGCTTGTGATGAAAAGCTCCAATGGTGTATTCTCAGGTAGTGTTTAGATTGCTCTGAGTGCAAGGTGTTTTCTCTCTAAAAAATCGAACCTTTACAATAAGACTCACAACCCTATTTATAAAGGTTGGGACCATTAATACTAATCATCAGTAATTAATACACATTCTTCCCATTATTGGGGGATTAATACCACTTCAATGCAATGGGCTACATTGAATAGAGACCATGGCCCAAACGAGATTTGTAGGGCCCACTAAAGAAAAGCACCTACTTTTTAGGGAACATGCCCCAGGTACTGTCAGAGCGTGGTATAAGCACCTCCATGTCAGACGGCATAGTGGAAGTGCGAGTTGTCGAGTCGTACACTCGAAAATACTCTTGACGGATCACCCATAAAGGTTGTTAGACGATCCTCTGGCTCTGCAAATCCGCATTCGCTGATACGTTTCGCCTTATCTTAGGTCCGAGAACCAGAACCTCAGATCTGGGAGATGATTGGGGGACGAGATCCTTCGCCATAATTTCCCAGGTTGGGGAACCTCCAGCTCCAAGGAAAAACCTCAGAGAGTAATCTACTAAGGCGCCCACGCCCCATTGTTAAAGGCAAAGTCCCACCTAGGACCCTTGCTCTGACTAGAGGTCTCGGGTAGTAACATGCCCCGATGATGTCTATGAACGTCCAAGCCAATCACTGGGGGTTGCCACGTGTCGGAGGAGAAAATACAGACAAAAGATCCTTTGGCTTCTAGTATCATCTAGGCGTCCGAAGGCTTTTGGGCAACATAGTCTATCCTTATGTTAAAAAGACCATAATGCCCTTTAAGCATACTCTTATCCTTTAATAGCCCCAAGGGCAATATCATCATTAGCCTCAACTCCCACTAACCCTCAATTTGTCTTATAAATTCCCAATTAATCCTAACATGCCCAATTAATCACCAAATAATTGCTCGTACCCCATAAATTCCAAATACCCCTAGTCTCTCCCCGAGCCGGGTATTTGAACCCATGGTGACTATTCCGCTAACCTGCTCACTAGGATCGTCTCAGACCACACATATAAAATATATTCTCATAACACTGGGGTCTCACACACAATACATACATAATGGAAATATACCCTCAACAGGTCCAAAATTACAAATATGCCCGCCTTAACAAGAACGGGCCCACATGCATATTTAATACTCATAAACATGCATGTATATAAATATATATATATTCATATTATCATATAGATCATGTCTACCACATAATCATACATATATTCCATTAATTCCATAAACACATCAAATTATGCCCTCCAGGCACAGTAATCAAGGCACTTAGCCTTAATAGTGAATTTGGGACGTTACAATAGGGCACGAGCCCCTGGGTGACTCATTAGTCCCATATCCAGGGGTGATGGGCCCCATTATGACATGGTAGTCATTTATTTGTAATTATATGCATGCATGAGTAGGTTATTATTGGTGGACATGCTAGATATGCATCTGGAATTTGTATTTACTGTTCACACACCTGTTTAAGTTTTCTTGCTGAGCCTTGGCTCACAGGTGCTATGTGGTGCAAGTAATGGGAAAGGAACCTTGCCAGCCATGAGTTGTAGAGCTTCAGTGGCAACATGCACATATGTGACTGCTTGACAATCACGGTCGGGGTTATCGCAGAGGAACTAGGGTTGTATCCCTTATTTTGCCGCCTAGGTCGGTTTGGCTTGTATTTTGGACTTGTATATAAACCTTTTAAACGTATGTTTATGTATTTTTGGGATCCCATGTATATACTAAACTTTTAAATGAAAAGTCAATGTTTCCCTTGACCAAAATTTTTAACCCTAACCCTCGTCACTAACATTAGTTACACGTTCATAACCAAGTCTAGCACTATTTAAAATACACAGTGTAACGGTCTTGGATAAGGACATTACAGTTAGTTACGCTGAGGTTTTGGATAAGGCTCTTGAAGTCGAGTACTTGGAGGACTGCATATGCAAGGACATGCTACAAGAGTAAAGCCTTTCAAGAGAATAACAAGAGGAGGCCCAATAGGGTCAAAACAGTGGCACTGAAAAATAGTCCAAGGTCGCAGCTCCCAATGGTAATCACAACAACCACAACAATGATCGTAACCATGGAAACCACCAAGACAACAAAGTTGAATTCCCCAGCTGCCCTAAATGCTCTCGTCGACATTTGGGAGAATGTCAGGCCAACACCAACAAGTGTTTCAAGTGTAGCCAGACAAGCTATCTGAAGAAGGATTGCCCACAGTGGAAAGCAGGGAAGAGCATTAACAACAATCAGAGTACCTAGACGACCTCATATAGCTAGACATACAAGATTATGATGTTATACTTCGCATGGATTGGTTAGCCAAATATGGAGCAACGATAGATTATCGGCAAAAGACTGTAGAATTAAGACCGGAAGAAGGAGAACAATTTTCTTTTAAGGGAGAAGCGACGGGAGTTCTAACACCCATTATATCGGCATTGGAAGCCCGGAACATGATGCAACATGGGTGTTCGGCACATCTGGCAAGTGTGGTGGATAAATCTAAGGAGACAATGTTGAAACTATAAAACGTTCACATTGTTTATGAGTCTCTAGAAGTATTTCTCGAAGATTTACCAGGATTACCCCCGGACAAAGAAATCGAATTCGTGATCGAACATCTACCAGAAACAACACCAATATCTAAAGCACCCTACCGAATGGCACCTGTAGAGTTGAATGAACTCAAGATCCAACTATAGGAATTGTTAGAGAAAGGGTTCATATGACGTAGTCATTCACCATGGGGGGCACCAGTCCTGTTTGTGAAAAAGAAGGACAGAAGTATGAGAATATGCATAGATTACTGAGAACTCAATAAGGTCACAATTAAGAACAAATAGCCTTTGCCTAGGATAAATGACATTTTTGATCAACTGTAAGGGGCAGTAGTGTTCTCAAAGATTGATTTGGGATCTGGGTACAATCAGGTAAAGGTGAAGGAATGAGATATTCCTAAAACAGCTTTCAGAACTCGCTATGGGCATTATGAGTTTCTGGTGATGTCTTTTGGACTCACTAATGTCCCAGTGACATTCATGGACATGATGAACAGAGTATTTAAAGACTACTTGGATAAATTTGTAGTGGTTTTTATTGATAACATCCTTATCTACTCAAAGATTCAGGAAGAGCATGAGGAGTACCTATGGTTGACGCTAAATAGTCTACGAGAGCATCACCTATATGCTATGTTCTCTAAGTGTGAATTTTGGTTGGAACAAGTAACTTTCCTAGGGCATATAGTGTCCAAGAATGGTATAGCAGTAGATCCAGTAAAGCTCGAGGCCATTAGAGACTGGCCCCAACCCAACCAAGAATGCCTCAGAGGTTCAAAGCTTCTTAAGGTTAGCGAATTATTACCGAAAGTTTGTTGAGGGTTTTTCAAAGATTGCCACACCCTTGACCAACTTAACCCGCAAACACCAAAAGTTCGCATGGACGGAGAAATGTGAAGAAAGCTTTCAGAATATGAAGGATAAGTTGATCTCTACACCCATCCTTTGTGTTCTGAAAAAGTGAGAAAAGTTTGTGGTGTATTATGATGCATCTAAGAACGACTTAGGTTGCGTGTTGATGCAAAATGGGAAGGTTGTAGCATATTCTTCAAGGCAGCTCAACAAATATGAGCAAGGTATCCCACTCATGATCTTGAGTTAGTCGCAGTAGTGTTCACACTAAAAATATGGAGACATCACCTTTATGGGGATAAGTGTGAAATTTACATCGATCGAAAAAGTTTGAAGTACTTCTTCACTCAAAAAGAGTTGAATATGAGGCAACAAAGGTGGTTAGAATTAGTAAAGGATTGTGATTGCGAAATTCTATTCCACCCAGGCAAGGCCAATGTGGTGGGGGATGCATTAAGTAGGTGAGGATATGGGAGTTTCTCAACTCTGACCATGATAGAGACACCTTTGCAAAAAGATATTATAAACGCCAATGTTGAGTTCATAACACGATGCCTAGCAAACCTCACTTTACAGTCCTCCCTATTGGAACAAATTACAGGAGGGCAGAAAGTGGATGAAGCCCTAATGAAGCAAGAGTCTTTGGTACAGGAAGGTGGTATCGGTGACTTCACTATGTCTAACGGTGGATTGCTACGATATAAGGATAGGATCTGTGTTCCTAGAAATGATGAGATTAAAGAAAGTATTTTGAAAGAGGCGCATGCAACACCCTATTCCTTACATCCAAGGTCGATAAAGATGTACCAAGACCTTAAGGCATTGTATTTGTGGCGTGGAATGAAGAAAGATGTTGTTGAGTTTGTTGTTAGGTGTTTGGCATGTCAGGAAGTCAAAGAAGAACACCAAAGGTTAGTAGGGCTACTTCGGCCAGTTTATGTTCCAAAATGGAAATGGGAAGACATAGAGATGAATTTTATTGTAGGGTTACTTAGGACCATAAAACAACATGATTCTGCTTGGCTAATAGTGTATAGGCTCAATAAGTCCGCCCACTTTCTACCAGTTAATACCACCTACTCGACGGATCAGTATGCAGAGTTGTATGTGAGCGAGAAAGTGAGACTTCATGGGATTCCAAAGTCGATTATTTCTAATTGAGGGTTAGTATTCACATCAAATTTTTTGAAGAGATTACAAAAAGCTATGGGTACAAAGTTAATGTTCAGTACTACTTTTCATCCATAGATTGATGGGTAGTCTGAGAGGACTATTCAAATTCTAGAAGATATGTTGAGATGTTGGGTGTTGGACTTTTCAGAATCCTGGAGTTGATATCTACCTCTGATGGAGTTCTCCTATAACAATAGCTATCAGTCCACTATTGGGATGGCTCCTTATGAGATGCTTTATGGGTGCAAATGTAGATTTCCCTTGTAGTGGGATAAGGTTAGGGAAAAGCAAATATTAGGCCCGGAGGCGGTTAGGGAAGCCAATGAGGCGATTGAGAAAATTCAACAAAGGATGCTTACAGCTCAAAGTAGGCAAAAGAGCTACACAAACCTTAAGAGATGCGACATTGAATTTTTAGTAGGCAAGTTTGTGTTCTTGAGAGTCTCGCCAATGAAGGATTCTATGTGTTTTGGGAAGAAAAGAAAGTTGATCGCGAGATTTATAGGCCCATTTGAGATTTTGGACAGAGTTGGGCAAGTTGAGTACCATTTAGCATTGCCCCCACCACTACCCGAAACACATAACATCTTCCATATCTCGATGTTTCGTAAGTATGTCTGGGATCCCATTCATGTTCTGAGTTATGAGCCATTACAGATGAAGCAGGACCTGAGTCACGATGAACTGCCAGAGAGTATCATCGAAAAAGGAATCAAGGAATTGAAATCCAAAAGGATTCCATTAGTTATGGTCTTGTGGAAGAATAACATGGAAAGAGAGGCAACATGTGAGCTATAGGAAGACATGAGAGAAATATACCATGAGTTATTTAATAAGAAAGAATTCTGGGACGAAATTCCTTTTAAGGAGGGTATATTGTATCGCACCAATTTTTTTTTAGTTTAATTAATTTCATGCTTATTTTATTATTAATTGTTCATTGTTAAGAAATTATTTTAATTGTTTGGTAGAAATTATGTGAATTTATTTTTGTTAATTGTTTATTTTAATTTGTAAGTAAATGAGATTTGGTTGTGTGCACCAAGGTGCATGGTTAGTAGAGATGCACTTGTACACTTGTGTGTGTGCATGTGCATGGTGTGCATTGATTAGTTTCCATACATAGTTATTTTTATTCTCCATTTATTTATTTTATTAATTAAGAAAAAGAAAAAATGTGAGAAATAAAGAGAGAATGTTGTAGAGGGTTTATGTTCACACTAGTGAGAAATGGGAAACAAATGGTAAGAAGAGAGTTGGTTTTTTTTTTAGTTCCCGTAACTTTGGACCCGGCCTCATTAAAACAGTAATAACTTGCACTATAGATGTCTGATTTAAATAAACTTGGCACCATTACAAATCTAATTAAATTATCTACAACTTTTTAGAAATAGTATTTTTCTAAAATCGTAGTGTAACCAGGTCAGAAATGGGTATCAGGTTATAGGATATTTGGGTTACGAAAAACCCACTTCGAATTTTTCTTTTCCTTAACCTAGATATCACCTATAAATAGGTCTTTAATCCTTTACCTATCATCTTTGAAGCCCTCGCCGTCCATCTACAGAGAAGAACAAGAAAAAAAGGAGAAATGAAGAGAAAAGAGAAGAAAGAAAGAAAGAAAAGGAAAAGGAATGGGGGTTTTTCGAAAATCATTAGGTATGTGATCTTGTATTGGTACTTTCAATCCTACAAGCTATCATTCTTCTTCTTAATTCTAATAGCATTGTTCTTTTCCTTGTTGTGGGTTTCAAAAATCCCTTGGTGTCCAAGGGGATTGATCATAGTTTTGTGTTTTTTATTCACTACCAAGGAGGTAATGGAGAAATCTAAGCCTTTTGTTGTTTTGATGTTGTCATATTCTTGTTTATGGCCTTGGATTATTGTTTGTTATTTTGATGTTGACATATTCTTGCTTATGGCTTTGGATTATTGTTTGTTGATTAAAGAAAGCATGTTTATGATGTATGATGATGATTTGATCATTGTAGTTTTGATGGATATATGTTCTAGTGTATGTTGCTGCAATATTGCACTACACCAATAACCCCTTTTTATACTACATGAATATAACACTAATGAAAAAGTATTATAATAGTGTTAAAAATATGGGCGGCAAACTCACACACTAAAAAAAGGGCGCTAATTTATTTATGGGAAATAGACTTTTATTTTGCCTTTTTTTTCGCAGGTCTCACTTTACAAGAAATCAACCTCTCTCTCATCTCATCCCCTTAACTCATCTGGGCTCATCTTTTCTTCAATTTCTATCGATCCTGATTTCCTTCCCTAAGCCTTGCGCTGATCCCCTCCCACTTAAGACCTGTAAAAACCCAGCTCGGCTTCTGCACCATCGAGTTTCTCAACAGAGAAGACCTAACGACTCTCTTTCTCCATCGCCATTGCTCAGCTCAAGCCATCTTTGCTTCTCGGTCCAGTGAGGTACTGTTAGTAGTATTTTAGTTGTTCTTGTAGCATGTATTTTATAATACGGATGAATATAGCAATATTTGTGTCTGATCCCTCAAATATTCCACCTTGCTTTCATATCTTTTTCCCCCAATAACCCAAAAAAAAAAATTCTAAAATGGTTTTTGTTCAGTGGCTGGTTTTTGTTCGAAGAGCTTAGTTGCCTATTCTTTAAAACCCATTCTTGCTTCTTTTAGCATAAAACCCCACCACATTATGCTCTTCAGTCTTCATTTGAACTATTAATTTAGTTTCTTGTACTTGATCATATATTAGTAATTTTGAATTTCGGGTTCTGGGTATACTTCTCCTTCTAGATGCGATACAAACATCTCTTGGGGGTGCTTCTAGAAAATACCCTCAGTACTACAATGCTTATTATGAGTTAGTGGTATGTATAACATGCAACTTCTTTCGTGTGGTGTTGAATTATAAGTGTAATACATGGGCATAATGGAATTGCGAGGATAAAATATAAGTGTTGTTTCTTCTTACCCGAATTTCTGTTAGTCAGTGGTACAGAGTGCTGGTGAGTTCATTGACCTTGATAGAGTTGTAATGGGTCTATGACAGTGTTATCTAGTTATGGCTTGTTTGAGGAGTAGTGCTTTTGTGGACCTGAAGCTTGTCTTTTTCCAACCCTTTTACTAAACATAGTCTTTGGGTGATCATGTACTCTCTGGTTTTGAGTTTACTGGTGATGTTTCTGTATAGCAATTTCATTTTCAACTTCAGTTGATTGTTTTCATTATTGTATTCAAAGTGCAGGAGTGCAGTTTTCCCAAAGGCCCTCTCCAGTCACCACAAATCTTTAGTAGCTAAATTTTGCAAAATAAAATGATTGAAACTTTATTTTTAGCTACCAAAAAATTAGTATGTAAATGTTTTTTCTTTGCTACCAAAATAAAATGGTAGCAAATAATACATAAACTTTTCAATTATATATTTAGGCACAAATAGATTTAGCTACCAAAAGAAAATTGGTACCTAAAATAATAAATTAGCTACTAATAATTTTGGTACTAGAATTAATTAGTCTTATTATTTTAGAATTAGCAACTAAATTATTTGGCTACCATAATTTAGTAGCAAAATATTACTAATTGCTACCAATGATATTTGGTAGCTAAAAAATTTGTAGCTAAAAGTTATTTTTTTTTGTAGTGTCAATTGGTTTCCATGCATAAAATAGTCGGTTGGTTTTCCAGAGCAGCATTGTTATTAGTATTAAGTTGCTGAAATAATATTTATTTTAGTATTTTAGTAGCTGAATTTAAGATAGAATGAGCGAAAATAATGATGAATTTTTTGGACATTTGAGTTGGAATATGTTTCTTTATGTTAAGTTTGAACCATTAATGAATATAGTTTATGATTTTAAGACCCGTAACAAGTAATTTCATGAATTTTATGGTTTTATTGTATCATTTAATTTTAATTTTGTATTAATCTTTTAGGTATTGATTATATTCTTTCGGTTGTGGATCAAATTGGTAAGGAGCATTACAAAGTTAATTAACTTGATTATTAATAGCAAGAGGTACGAAAGTATGTTCTCTTAACTCTTTTATTAATATCATACAAATGTTAGATAAGTTTGAATATCTTAAATATTCATTCATAGAGAAGTAGGTTCTGAGATTAAAATTGTGTGCTACGGTGATAACGGAAGGTTGAAAACTTGTGTGTCTTAGAGAAGTAGGTTCTAGAAAATTTGTTTGTGTGTTGCGGTGATATAAGGATGAAAACTTATTGTGTGTTGTTTGAATTTTTTTACTTGGTATTGATAGATGGTTAGGTAAGCTTTTATATGAGAAATGATGTCAGATTTTATCTAGAATTATAAGCTAACATCTTCTTACAAATAAATTGTGTTTGCTTGAATTGGTTTGATTATATTGATAGATATCTTGCCTGGGGTGTGAATAAGGGTAGTCTTCACGTCCCCAACCTTAGGGTTTGAATAATAAAACATTACATATGAGTTGTGATTGGAAAAACGCATAATCTGATAATGTCTCCATGAGTTCTAAGTCAAATATAATTACCCAATACATCATAAATATAATTACCCAAAAAATAGCTTGGTTTCCCTCCCCTGTCATTTGAGTAAGCATTTAAATAAATAATTGTTTCAAGGACTATTTTTAAGGGCCCTAATACCTAGGAAATGTGTACTTTGATCATTTTGACTTATAGATATGGCACAAGAATCAGGTTTTATTTAGTTGAACACACATAGTAATCCCATACTAAAGAATACAAGAACTCCAAGTTTCCAAAACATGCCTTCCCATCAAGAGTGACTACACAAAGAGTTGAGCATGAGATCTATTTTATCTATTCTTTTGAACAAATTATCACACATATTCAAAGGCATCCCTGATATGATTGATATTTGAAAAAATGTGCCATTAATATCTAGTACAATAGCTTTGAAATGATTGTAAAATTGCAAGCATAGATGAAGAACACACATACATAAATTCAGAGAAGTCAAAAAATAAAAGTTATAACAAGTCCTAATCTTGATCCTCATTTTAGTAGTTCATAATTTAGTGATTCATTCATATTAATTCGATTGAATCCCTCCATTTGTTCTCTTCATTCCCACTTAGATAAAGACTTAAATACACTGCATAACTTCAATTTTTCCATTGAGAATGCAACAAGAAAATATGTAAAAATATCAGAACATGATGTCTAAAGATTTTGCTACTAACAGTAGGACATTATATATATAATAGTGTTTAAAAGTAGTGTTTGAGAGAACTCAATCCATTAATTCAACTCAATTAATAATGAACATGAACAGAAAAGCTTCCACTATAAATTAACACCCCCATCACACACATAAAAGGACAAAAAGTAAAAGATGCACGACCAATCATTAATTACATTTATATGTACATATATATATAATAATGTCTCTACACAAGTTGATCTATATTGACAAAAACCATCTCGTCATATGTAATAATAATATATAATAGTACATGATCCAGAAATGAGTTTAGGACTCATGAAAGAGAGATTACTACATACCAAATTAGAAACTTCCCTTGTTTTTTTTTTTCTTTCTTCAGCCTAATTAATTATCTCTGTTAGTGAGTACTAATGAAAAACTCAAAGCAAGTAGCAAACTTTAAGCCTAATAATAGGAAAAATAGAAGATCAAACCAAAAGCCCCCCAAAAAAATGAAAAACTTTCTAGCTAATATATATATTATCTTGTTTGAACGATAATATTCCACAATCCAACAATATTCCTTCTCCTAAGGTAAATCTTCAAATTGTGTTCTTTCTTTTTAAGGAAACAAATTCAAAAATTAATATACTGTCTTCAATATAAATTTTGCAGAGTTTTGGAGTTAAAACGGGCCATAACTTACAGAAGCAAGGAACGCTTGCTACTTGCTCGTTTGGTCAGATGCAATTATTGCTGAAGGTCATTGGGATTCTAGTGATCTAGACTTAGAGGTGCACGGAATTCCCCTTGGACCAGATTTTATGCTTGCTTGGTGCTCATATGAGAAACTGTTGGTTCAACAGTTGCATGGCCTTCTCAAAAGGTTATTCCAAGAGGTATTTATTTGGTTATTTGATTATATAAATGCTTGTTCACCATTTTGAATTAATATTATGCACCATTTAATTAAAGTTCTAAGGTTACTTGAGTATATATATTTGTAGTAATGTGTGTAATATAATAACTTGATTATTATTCAAACTCAATTATTGTATATTTGGTTATGTGTCATGATATTATTGACTATTTTAGATGAATGATATGATATTTCATGACCTCATTAGTTTTTCTTTTATGTTTTATTTACCAGATTCAACAAGTGAAGTGCAAAAGAAAATCTGATTTGGAAGGCTTTGGTGTGCTGACATTTGGAAGATTATGAATTCCTACCTTCACTTTTGAATATGCAACTGTTTAAGACTATTTTGTTGACTATTGTGAGAATGTTTTGTTTATGTTAATTATGCAGTTTTGAATATCTTAAGACTTTTGTATTGTTTTTTAGATAATCTTAAATGTATTTTAACACAATTATTTCGTTATATGTGTTATGAACCATATAATTGGTACTAAAAAAAATATTTGTACAATGTTAAGGGTCTCTTAAGTATATTAAATGAAACGGGCTTGAATTAAAGCAATAAAAAATAATTATAATGCACAGGTTTATATAATAATAAGTCAAGCTTATCCAAATATTAGAATAATACAAAAAATTGCGCTATTGTATCTTTTACGATAACACTGTTTTATAAGTATTAAAATTATGTTATGCAAACTATTTTTTATAATGCAGAAAGTATGTTATTAAAAGGTGTATCATAACACTACTTTATAAGTACAAAAAAGTGTTATATAATCTATTTATATATAACATAATGAAAAACTTATCTAACTATTAAAATAACACTACAAAAGTGTTATCATAGGCTATACCATAACACATATCTATAACTACGGAAAAGTGTTATGCAAAGTGCTCCGACCTACTACAACACTGCTTTCCTTAACACATCAAAAAGTGTTATGGTATATATTTGATAATACTTTTTCGGTGTTATTGAAAGTATTTTTTCTTGTACTGTTGGTATGATGAATACTTGTGTGGTTTTGAGATTTTTATTAGAAACATGATTAGGCTTTTAATAAAATTATGGAAACAAGAATATTTTGATACATGTTTTAGCATAGGGTATATTTGAGGGTTTCATATGTTTCTTTGAATTTTGATGAGCATGCTCATTGATTTGGAGTATGTTATGTAAATTTGAAATATGAGAAATATGATGTTTATATTGTATATTTATCATTAAGATGCATGTTAGGGTATGCGTTTGGGGTATGATGATAAGCTATGTGGGAATTGTGATTCATGGAGTTGTTATGGTTTATATGGTTTCTTCTATGGAATATTAGGTTTAGGATTCCTTGGTTTATTTTAATTATGAGCATGAAAGATTTGTATTAATACTATTGTAATATGGAGCATGTTAGAATTGCCATTGATATCTTGATTCTAATGATTTATGCAAGAATATGCAAAGATGAAGATAAAATGCATATTAGGGTTGTATTGGTGTTTGTGTATTCCTTATTCTTTCATTTAAACTATTGATTATGAGCATGTAAAGTTTGTAGTCTTTTATGTATTATGCTACATAGAAATTTGGCATTGAGTGTTTTATATGGTATAGTATAGCTTAATTTTGGTGTTGTTAAATCCATGAAGGTATACAAGCATACTAGATTAATTTGTTAAAATGGTATAGTAGAAATTTTTTGAATTAGGAATATATATTGCTTTCTTAAATTTTGTTTAGTATTATGGAAGATTGGTTTTTTTTTTTTAAAGAGGTAGTAAAACTATGTTTTGAAAACTCATGCCTTAAAATTACCGTGATGACATGCTTGCTGATTTTTTTTAGATTCATGGAAAAATCACTTTAAATTAAAAGATATCAAATATATGTCTTAGAAATTTATGTCTTAATACTTACAAAAGAAAAATGTGACTTTTCTATATTTTAATGGGTATTTTTCTCATATATATATTTATGCCGTTTTTTATTTACAAATTAACAAGTAAAATAATTTTTTTAAAAAGGTGACCAAAAAATTTATTTAATAAATGGGAATATAGTTGGACTTTTCTAACTTTTATAAATTTATGACATAAATGTAAAAAATTTTGATCTAGAAATGTTATTTTTCTAAAATTAACATGTCACATTTTATTATTAATTTTATTTGCCAAGATCAAAATAATTTTTGTGAAATAAATTAATCACAGCAAATTAACTATTTTTTAAGTAACTATAAATTTTTTGTCACATTCTTCTAATTGTGATTAATAAAAAATTAAATTGTTTTTTTATACAATTAAAGCTGAAGAATTATTTTAATAAATTAAAATTTTGAAATAAAATTTATGATTGGAAAATGTATGACTTAAAGGAATAAAGTAGTAATAATCAAATGGACAATTTATTTTATGCTTGCTGAATTTTCGTGAAGTTGACCAGAAAATAAAGGAGTAAATATTTCCAACTTCAACGTAAGTTTTAAGAACCATCTCACGTATGCATGTTACACGCAAGCAAAGTTTTACGTTAAAAAATAAGCCTATTATTCAAACATATGATTTTTATTTTGTAACCATGATAGATTGATGGGTAGAATAAGCATTATTCTCTTATAATTTTGTGTGAAATTATTGTATGTTTGTAATTGTAGTGCAATTTGTGCCACGTGTGGATAACCCATGCACATGTAGGGTATGTATGTTGGGCATGAGTATTCTTACGTGATTTTAAAAACGAACGTTTGATTATGATTATATGCCCGTTGTGATGTTTTCACACTTTATCTTGCTTGGACCAGAGGTAAGGAAGTTAGATAGAATTTTCTATGTATTATGCTATGAAAGGTTTGACTTGTTATGTTGCAAGAAATGAGGTGTTATGGAAAGTGTAAGTTCTATGTTTCAATATGTCATGATGAGCCAAGTGTTATGAAAGATATAAGTTCTATGTTTCGATATGTCATGATGAGCTAAGTGTTATGAAAGGTGTAAGTTCTATGATTGATATGCCATGATAAGACAAGTATTGTGAAACATATAATTTCTATGTTTTGATGTGAAGTGTATTACCTGTGCTTGTATGATGAATTAAAAGAAAAAGTTGCTAGCGTGTTGAATGCGACGCAACAAATGAGTTACTAAGGATATGACATAACTCTGTTACACATGTACTTGTATGATGATTGAAAAAAAAAAGGTTGCTAGCTTGATGAATGCGATGCAACAAAGTAGTTACTAAGGATATGATGTAACTCAAAGGGCGGACGAGCCGAGGATATTCAAGAACTTGAGATCCTGTTTACCTCATAGGGGAGGTCTTACCAGCCTATGGTTTTATTGGTTACCTCAAGACATGACATGGACAATAGAGGTGCCATGATCAGAAAGAATATATTTATGATGTGTAATTGTGATGTATGACTATCATTACATTTATAATTATAAACTATGATTATGAAGATGATATGTTTTGCTCTAATTTACATTACATGTTCTTCTTGTGTTTTTCTTTGATATTGTTGTATTGTTGTACTTCCTTACTAGGCTTTTAGCTCACCCCCTTACTTCCCTCCTTTCAGGAAAACTATAGGGTTTCTCTTTGGCATGCACTGTTATGTGGGAGGTTCCAATGTCTGAGTATGTACGATGTGGGATTTCCTATGAACGAACAAACGATCAATATGAGCGCTGAGATTATGAGAACTTATGTCATGAATTTTATTTTCAATTACGCCAGTGGGACTCAAACTTTTATTTCTTTTTTAAACATTGCATATGAATACTTTATTTTTATTTTAAAAGATTGGGCCCAAACTTGCATGTGTTTATGAAGGCCCTACTGAGTTTTTCCTTTAAGTGGTATTTTTCTATTAATTATGACTTGAGTGACGTTTTTATAAAAGAATAGAACTAGGGTGCTTTACACATTTCTTGGCCTATCGTCATGGTCTCATACCAAACATAGTAACAATAATAGGTGGATTCAAACCACAATCATAAGAGTTATCAACTCTTTGGACAATCGTCACGGTCTCGTACGAGACATAAGAACAATAATAAGCAGATTCAAACTGCAGTCACAAGGAGAATCAAACTGTACAACAATGAGCAGCCACTAGGACCACGATCTCTATGTAAACCTTCTATGATAAGTGTATACACGTGCTTGTGTCCTTATTCTAACACACATTACACATGTCATTTCATTTTGTAGTCAACAAAATAAAAGTAGACTTACATGGAATCCTTAGCGCAAAGCGAGATTTCACTTTTTCCAATAGTATTCTCGTCCCACTTAGCCAATATTTATTGAGCCATACAACATGCACAGATTAATTATAGCAATTATAACTCATTTTTAGAATTTTGGGCATTCAAGTATTTACTAACCATTAATAAGGATTTAAAATTCTTTCTCTATTTATCAATGGTAAGACTACTATTCTATGTCTCAGGGAGACCTACCTTATGGTCTCGGTATACAAGCCCGACTCTATTAATAATTTTTCTCAAATAGACCGTTAAAGGTTTGGTCTTAATTGAATACTCATATATATTGGTTGACAAACATAATCAAAACCTTAACCATTTTATTAAGTTGGATAAATTAATTTCTTAATTTCCTTTTTAGAAAAAAAATTATTTATTAAGTCCAAAGTTCTTAAATTTAACCTTTTTAGAAAATAAGAGTACAACTTAAAAAAAATGACCATTAAAGTAAGTCTGTGGAAATACATAATTTAAATGTAGAAAAATAAGTTTGATTCCATTTATTTCTTTAAACTTTAGGGCTTTAGACCCATTTATTTTGCAACAAATATAAATTAATTAGCTAAGAAAAATCATTTCTTTAAATTTCTAAACTAATCATAACCGTAGCTAAAGTTGTAAATTTTGAGTCATCAAAACGTTTAAGACAAATTATAAACAATTTTCTTACTTTAAATGTCAAAAACCTCATTTTTACCAAGTGTAAAACTTGTTTATTTTTAGTCTAAAATCTCAAACTTTGGTAATCCATAATTTAAAAGTTACTCATCAAATATTTATCAAAGTGTTCAGATTACTACTTTTATATATCTAAAATGTTCTTCCAAATTTTTAGATCAAAAAGATCATTTTTACTTGGTAAAATATTTCTCTAAATTTTGAAGGTCAAACCGACCAAATTTCGAAGTCCAGATTGTCTTACCAACTTTGACAACTTCTAATTTTCTAACCCCTTGGTGCTTTTGTAATGCCCTACTACCTTAGAGTCGTTACTAAGTGAGTTTAAAACGTGCAATCACTCGCTAATCGAGGTTTTTAAAGGAAAAGTGTAATTAATCCATATTCAGAGTAAAAACTTTAGAAATAACTCTATTCCATTGAAAATCATAAAAGTTTAACACTTGGGATCCCAAAATACTGTTTAGAAATATTTACAACATATAAATACAACCAAGTCAGCTAAATGACAAAATCTAGGTTTATTACATTCATCTCCCAAAATCCATTGGCTGTGGCAGCCAGGCAGACCAAACATGTACACGCCGCCTCATGTCTGCCACACTCAAGGTTGGTTGACTTTCTCCTTGCCCTTACCTACACCACAGAGCACCCATGAGCCGAAGCCCAGCAAGATAACCAACAAACAGATAACCTATGCAAAACATACACCAAACATATAAACAGCCCATCAATAGGCTAAACACATACGACCAAGCCGTCCCAGGTGCTTTACCAGGCCCTGGGTTCGCAGTCTACACCGTGAGGATATCCCAGGTATCCTTTAGGGTCCCGCCCTGGTAGCTCGCACTCCACGTGCTCAACACTGCTCCCGGCCCCTTGTCGTACTCAGGCTTGCACTCAACGTGCCCAACGCTGTTCCTGGCCCTTTGCTGTTCCTGGCCCCTGCTGACCTCGGCCTACACCGTTCCCGGCTCTTGCCGATCATTGACATAATTGCACTCATAGCATAATAAACATATACTGAACACTAACAAATTCAATCAAAGGGCTATGCCCTGCAATTCAAACATATTGGGCTCAGCCCTGCATACAAGCTCTATGGGAACAAGGGTTCTCTTACCTGAGTCCCGAGCTCTCCGAGCACCGCTATCCTGAGCATAGTCCTGTAACTTGAGCCTCGCCGAAACCCTAGTCACAACACATTAACAATATCCATCCATCAAGTTATAATCCATTAAATAACTCTGATCCATAACTCTAACCTCCAGGACCTTGAATTCTATCAATCCGGGTGATAAAATCCATCCCGAGCCTTAACCACTGAGTTCCCAAGCCTAAACACACCTAAAAACTCAAACTGGCACTACCCTCAAGCATCGCGGCTAGCCTTGAAACAGAGGCTAGCACCCTTCTCTGTAACACACACGGGCCGCGGCGCGCATCACCAAGCGCCTCAAGCTTCTCGACCTCCCATGGCCGTGTGCGCACACGGGCCGTGGCATGCCCTTCCTAGGGTCGGGGTCCTCACCTCCAAACCCATAATTCTTCACCTTTTTCCTGTTTTTTCTTCAGACCAACTCTACCCATAATCAAGCTAATAGTTCCAGATAATCAACACAAATATTCTAGCCCAGTTTCAACATAGAAACCCATCAAAACCTGCTCCAAAAGCTAAAATAAAACACCCAAGAACAGATTAAATTCTACTCACATGCATAACCTAAGAACATTGCTGAAATTCAAGCATAATTCCCATAGTTAGAGCTTACCTTTTCTAAGTTATGCTCCTGAACTGGTTCCCCAAATGCCCAGCTTTAGCTCCTTAACTCTAACAGCCCAAAGTCCTTAATTCTTGACTAGTTCCACCTAAGCTTCTTGTTGACGCGGTTCTTCGGCAACAGATAATTAATAGAATGAGGAGTGGGATTAGTGCTAAATAATGAACCGTAATAGATGAATGATCTCTTAGTAAAATGATAACACGAATACTTTTTTAGGTGGTTCAAAGGTTAAATTCCTTCTAGTCCACCAGCCGATATTATTGATATCTCTCTGATATTCTTTATAGGGTATTTCCTTACAAATTAGAATCCAACCCCTTGCAACTCCCAGGCTCTCCATATTTATAGGGAAAGGGCCCATGGGGGTTGGCAAGGGAGGTCATCCCGTGACCTTCTTACCCATCATGTCACTTCTGTGACATTCATGATTAATTCCTAAAACCTGACAATGAAGTGTGGTCTAATCAATAGGTAAGGGGGATAATGGGCCGCACGGCCCAACCCAGTTGTGGGTACCTGAACATGCACGTTTATGCTGCGTGTCTGAGAATTCAAGGATGGATCAGACACATGATGTCTGATATATGCACGTTTACATTGCGTGGTTGACTTTATAAAAGGTTAGAGGTGCCAACTCATGCTCATATCTCGAGCTTGATGTAGTCTCAGCTCATGGTGTCCATACTTTTGACCCGACTCCTTAGTAATCTCATTAAGCCTTTGGTTACCTCGAGCTAAAGAGGTAGGACCTTGTAACAGCAGCTCTGGGTACATGGCATCCACGTGGCTGATATAATTATGCCCTCTCTCAGCTCGCTAATAGCCCGTGGATATTTAGGGAGTACATTTTCCCCCCAAGCCCCTGCTCATGGCATACGACGTCACCTGGGGCCACAGTGGGGGCTTTTAGGCTTCTTTGTGGACTCTTCATTTTCCGCCCATTACGCTGGTATCGAATACGTGGAGTATCGTGGTTGGTGACGGTCCGTCTTCCGAGAACCGCATTAAATGGCCTAGCCTATCTTCGGCCGTCGTTTTGTCTTTCGAGTAGTGATCCTCGTATCCTACATCAAGACAATCAAACGGCCCTCATCCTTTTGCCTTTTACGTATATAAAAGGCTGGCCACCTTTTGCATGAGCCACCCTTTCATTTGAAAATTTTCTCATCTTCTTCTTTCTTCTCAGTCTCAAAACCCTTTCTCTCTTCCGGTCACTATTCCCAGACGACCCTTTTAGTCTCTTCACAGCAAAACATTTCTGTAAGTCCTCCATTTGTGCATGTTGTAAATGTTTTCCTTCACTGTTGCTTAGGTAAACTTTCTCTTTAATCGCATGTAGTAGGTTGCTTGTGTTCTGCTCTTTTTTGCTGGTATTTTATGCGTAGGTTTTTATCCTAGGGGTATCGACCGTAGGAAAAACCACTTAGGAGCATGACTCATAGGATACAATTTCTGGGGTGATTTTCTGGGTAAATTTTTTTATGCCTGTTTGGAATAACCAGTTCTTAGGATGCAAAACCGGGTAGCTTAGGGGACACGCTTCACAGGCAGTTTTGCCTATTGTTGCCTACTGAAACTTTCCTTCCAAGGAAAACTTTTACTCTGACCCTCCTGACACACGGATTCCGAGTAATCGAGGACCCTTTGGGAGAACAGGCGCGTGTTCATAGAATCGCGTGGTCTCACTCGCCACGGGCTGAGATTACCTCAGCCCGTGTAAAGGAAACACTTCGCACTAGATTCTTTCTTATGCTTAGGTCGCCCTTTCTAAATTTTCTTCTTTGTTCACTAGGCGACCAAATGGGACCTAAGAAGAGAGCACCCAAAAAGAGTGCTGGCAGCTCGTCTTCCCAACAAACCAACAAAGGAAAGGACGTGGCCATGGACTCCCCGATCCCCAACTTTGGACCAACCATGGAGAAGGAGGTTGAGGTGTGGCCCGACGCCTTTTTCGAGGTCGAGAGGATCGCCTGGAAGGTCACCACCCAAGGGAAAGTCAACAAAATCTTGCTTTCCAATAACATTGAGATAGGGAGGGGCGCCCTGGACGCTCGACCTCCCCTTGAAGGTGAGCGGAGCTACGAGCTGCTCGACGAGGAATATACCGCCTGGAGCGACGAGCATCTCAAGGATGGGGCCTTCCTCCCATTAGACCAGTACTTCGCAGAATTTTTAAATTACGTGAAGCTGGCCCCCTTCCAGCTCACCCCTAACTCCTACTGTCTATTAGTGGGGCTGAAGTATTTATTCTTGAAGCAGGAATGGGAGGTCCCCACGCCGGCGGACATCCTTTATTTCTTTTGTCTCAAAGCTAGCCCGGAGCAGTGGGGGTGAGGCGACGGGTTCTACTATCTGACCCGTTTTCCAAATTTCGCTGCGGTCATCAAGCTGCCCAGCCACCCCAATGACTTCAAGGATCAGTTCTTCGTGTCAAAGGGGTTTCGCAACTGCGAATTCCACTACTTCAACTGTCCTCGTAAGTTTCTTCTAACTTTTAGCTCGTAATCTGGCTGCTGATTCGTCTCTTTTCATTCATTGCTGACCTAAAAACTATCGTGCATCAATTTTCGCGAGGACGTCTAAGTCGGTGACCCTTGGGATCAGTACGAAACCTTGGCGGTGCTTCCCCCAAGTGAAAAAGATTACCGCCAGCTCATGTCTGACAAGACAAAGTTGGCCTGTAAGTTAATCTCCCCTGGCCAGACTCTGGCCTTGAGGAGGCCACGGGCCATCCCCGCTGCTCGTGAGTTGCCGCCCATCCCCGAGGAGGACACTACGGACGAGGACGAGGACGAGGAGGACGAGGTGCCCATCGTACGCCGGAAACGAGCACTAGAGGTCACCCAGGAAGTTAATGCGGCGAGGATCTAGTCCGGAGCAGCAGCCGACCCCTCTGGTCAAGGTAACCCTTACTTATTTAGGGACTTAGACAGGGCCGCCGCAGACCTAAGGCTTACTAGGTTTAACCCCAGCCAACTCGTTCACCGCCACCGAACGGACCTAGACCGCAACATCACTTTACTCCAGTGTGTTGACCAGCTCGTGTTACGTAATGACATGGGCCGCCCTAGGGGAATTGTAGTAGTAGACAACACCCTAGCCTTTAGGTCGGCCTTCTTTGAGGAGTATGGGACCAATCTTAGGTTGTGGCCCTCCCTTCTGGAGGGTGTAGTAGCTCCGGGTATTAGGCAGTACGTAGAGGAGTCTAGCCCTGAGGCGGATCCAGATCCAGAACCTCTTCTCACCCGTGAGGTCATTACCTTAGACTCTCCCGTAGAAGCTCCGGGGCCAGAGATCGTGACAATAGATTCCTCCTCTAGCTCTGAGGGTAGGACCTTTTTCTATACACTAGCCCCCTTTTTTTTGTGATCAAAGTATTTTTACATGTATATCAATACTTTGCTGTCATTGTTTCAGCTGAGGAGATGTCGCAGCCTGGGGATGACAGCTAGCGGTCCATGTTCCAGGGGGGAAATCCTCCCTCTGGGCCCTTGGTGAAGAGGCTCCGGATGACGAAGAAGGTTGTTGGGACATCCTCCAAGTCCCCGGATAAGGGGAAAAACCCAGGCCCCTCTGCCACTGAAAAGGTGCCTCCACCCCCTCCTGCCGCAAAGAAGATGGCTCCACCTCCCCCGCGACCTCCCGTTTCTGCTCGAGAAAAGGAGGCATCAACCGGGGCCTTGGCTACCCAGCTCCCCTGGTATGCATCCCAATCAACACCCAGGCCATAGAGAAAATCCCCGAGGTCTTTCGAGGGACGGTCTACGAAACTGCGAGCTACACAGTTGACCACTATTACAATGCCACCCCGAGGGACCTGCGAGAGATAGAGACGAGGAGTCCTGAGAACGTGATGGAGTCTTCAATGGGAATGGCCCTCATGGTAAGTAAGCTCTACCATTTGTTTCTTTTCATTTGCTTTATTTTTAAGGCATCCGCCTTACACATTTTTTCTTTCTTGCAGGCAGTTTTGGCTCTTCACCGGAGCATATCCCGATCTAGGGCCAGGCTCGAGGAGATGAGGAGCGAGCATTGCACTGCCCTGGCCGCCCTTGCGACTGCCCAGAAACAGGATCAGGACGCCAAAGCCGCCCTGGCGACCGTGTAGGCAGAGCTGGACGCATCTCGACCTAAGCTACTGGAGGCCGAGTCCACCAAGGTTGCTCTGGACACCATGAAGGTGGAACTTGAAGAAGCTAAGGCTACCCTTGTGGTGGAGAAGGCGACCTCCAGCACCTCCAGGGAGAACATGTTGTACCATTGCTGGGCCTTCAACCCAATTGGTGACTTTTCCTTCTTGGGGACAGAAGTGTGGGAGTCCTTCCTGGGGAATTTCAAAGCTCGCCTCGAACAAGAGGCGCCCTTGAGACCGGGGAGACTCCGACTGCAACCGAGCAGGACGGCGAGGGGGTGACTTCATCAGAGCGGCCTGGCAGGGCTTAGGAATTTTCTCCTTTTTTATCGTTTACTATTTTTTGTAACTTTATCTTATGAGGTTTTTTAACCTCGAGACAATTGATTTCTTCAGTTTTACTTCAACTGATTTACATACTTTTGCCTCTATCTTATTTCACTTCTATGCATTTGGTAATAATCTTAGTTTCTGTTGGTGTTGTGATTGACATCTCATGCTTTTCTAAGAAAAACATCTGTTAACCAACTTGAACCAACTTCTAAGAGTTAAGTCCTGGTTTTATCCAGGACATTAATTTGAAAACTTAGTTTGTGTTAATGCTTTATTGGTATCTCGTGCTCTTTAAGAAAAACATCGATCAATCGATTTGAACTAACTTCTAAGTTTTATGACCTGGTTATATCAAGGACGTTAATTTGAAAACTTAGTTCGTGTCAATCCTTTATCAATATCTCGTGCTTTTTAAGAAAAACATCGATCGATCGATTTGAACTAACTTCTAAGTTTTAGGAGCTAGTTATATCCAGGACGTTAATTTGAAAACTTAGTTCGCGTCAATTCTTTATCAATGTCTCATGCTTTTTAAGAAAAACATCGATCAATCAATTTGAATTAACTTCTAAGTTTTTAGGACGACCTGGTTATATCCATGATACAACTTAGTTCACGTTAATCCTTTATCGATATCTCGTGCTTTTTAAGAAAAACATCGATCAATCAATTTGAATTAACTTCTAAGTTTTTAGGACCTGGTTGTATCCCGGACGTTAATTTGAAAACTTAGTTCACATCAATCCTTTATCAATATCTCATGCTTTTTAAGAAAAACATCGATCAATCAATTTGAATTAACTCCTATGTTTTTAGGACGACCAGGTTATATCCAGGATACAACTTAGTTCCCGTTAATCCTTTATCGATATCTCATGCTTTGTAAGAAAAACATCGATCAATCAATTTGAACAAACTTCTAAGTCTTTAAGATGACCTGGTTATATCCAGGACATATGCCCCCCAAGTAATTAGGAAAGGGTCTTTCGTGGTTACTTGACATTACATCCACAAATATACACATTAATGAAAAAATATTTAATTCTCATTACTTAATAAACAAAAGATGGCCTTTCTGATTAAGCAAAGGTATCATTGATAATATTTCTTCAAATGGATAGCGTTCCAAGTTCGTGGGACTGCTTCTCCATTAAGCCGAGCTAACTTATAGGTTCCTTCTTTTATGACCTCGACTATTTGGTAGGGCCCTTCCCAGTTCGGTCCCAATACTCCATCTTTGGGATCCTTACTGGCTAAGAAGACTCTTCTGAGGACGAGGTCGCCAACGCTAAAGGCGCGTTTTCTGACTTTTGAGTTGAAATAACGAGTGATATTTTTTTTATAGTGCGCGAGCTGTCGCTGTGAATCTTCTCGTCTTTCATCAATCAGGTCGAGGGACACGCATAGCAATTCTTGATTGCGGTCCTGGTCAAATGCCTGGACTCTATGTGAGGCAAACTTTACTTCGACAGGAAGGACTGCTTCACTCCCAAAAGCCAGGGAGAAAGGAGTATGACCCATCGGCGTTCGATGTGAGGTCCAGTATGCCCACAGAACCTGGGGGAGCTGTTCTGGCCAGACTCCCTTGGCTTCATCCAGTCTTTTCGTAAGGCTTTCCTTTAGCGTCTTATTGATGGCCTCGACCTGCCCATTTTCCCAAGGATAGGCCACGGAAGAGAAACTTTTTACAATGTCATGCCTCTCATAGAATTCGTTGAAGAGGTCGCTGTCGAACTGCGTTCCATTATCTGATATGATCTTCTTTTGCAGCCCGAATCGGCAGATAATGCTTTTGACCACAAAGTCGAGGACTCTTTTTGAAGTGATTGTTGCCAAGGGCTCAGCTTCTGCCCACTTGGTGAAGTAGTCGATAGCCACCACCGCATAACGGACTCCTCCCTTTCCAGTAGGGAGGGCACCAACCAATTCAATTCCCCAGACCGCGAAGGGCCACGGGGATGAGATCATCTTCAGCTCGACTGGGGGAGCTCGGGCAACTGTGACGAATTGCTGGCACTTGTCACATTTTTTGATGTAGGAGATCGAGTCCTTTGACAGAGTGGGCCAGTAATATCCTTGCCTTAAGATCTTCAGGGCCAAGCTTTGCCCCCCAGTGTGATCTCCGCAAAAACCCTCGTGCACTTCCTGCAAAATGGTCTTCGTTTCGCCTGGCGGAACACACTGTAGGAGAGGTAGAGAGTGTCCACGCCGGTATAATATCCCATCTACCACTGTATACCTTGGAGCTTGGTAAAGTACCCGCCTTGCATCATTTCGCTCTTCAGGTAACTTTCCTGCTGTGCGATATTCGAGGATGGGGGTCATCCAGGTCGGTCTGGCGTCGATCATCTCGACCTCTACCCCGACTCCCTCTATGCTTGGTTTCTCCAAGAACTCTACCGGCACTAACCCCAAAGTCTCCGCCTACCCGGAGGTAGCGAGCTTTGCGAGGGCGTTCCCCGTCCTTGGTATTCCCATAGCACTTGGTTTACCACGAGCTGGGAATCGCTGTAACACTAAACGGAGCTGGCCTGAGCTCCTGGGCCACCCTTACCTGGCCAGTAAATCTTCGTATTCAGCCTCATTGTTGGACGCTTTGAATCTAAATCTCAACGCCGAGTTGAATCGATGTCCTTCTGGGGATATCAAAATGATTCCAGCCCCGGAACTGTTCTCGTTAAACGAGCCATCTATGAAGACCTTCCATGAGGCCTGGACTAAGGAGGCCTGGGCTATGGCGGTCTGAGTTGAATCTTCCACAGGATCTTCTCGGAATCCTGTGCATTCTGCCACAAAATCAGCCAGGGCCTGGCTTTTTATTGCAGTTCGCGGTGTGTACAAAATCTCGAACTGGCTGAGCTCAATAGGCCACTTCAGCAGACGTCCCGATGCTTCAGGTTTTTGCAAAACCTTCCTTAAAGGTTGATCAGTTATGACGTGTATTGAGTGGGACTGGAAATACGGCCTGAGCTTTCGGGAGGGCGTAATGAGACAAAAAGCCATCTTTTCCATCAATGGATACCGGGACTCAGCTCTGAGAAGCCTCTTGCTGATGTAATAGACTGGCTTCTGAGACCGGTCTTCTTCTCAGAATAACACGGCACTAGCTGCACCTTCCATGACAGCTAGGTAAAGGAAAAGAGGCTCTCCTACCATTGGTTTGGACAATACGGGCGCCTTGGCTAAATGTGCTTTCAGGTCGAGGAAGGCACGTGCGCACTCCTTGGTCCATTCAAACTTCTTATTCCCCCAGAGCAGGTTGTAGAATGGCAGACACTTGTCGGTAGATTTAGAAATAAACTGATTAAGGGCCGCCACCCTTCCTGTCAGACCTTGAACGTCCTTTCGCGACCGAGGTGAGGGCATCTCGAGCAGCGACCTGATCTTATCGGGGTTTGCCGCGATCCCTCTAGTATTGACAATGAAACCTAGGAATTTCCCTGATGCGACCCCGAAAGTGCACTTCTGCGGGTTAAGCCTCATGCCGTATTCTCTCAGTATCTTAAAGCATTCCTCCAGGTCGGAAACATGGTTATCGGCAGTTTTTGACTTGACCAGCATGTTGTCAACGTACACGTCCATGTTTTTCCCAATCTGGTTGGCAAACATCCTATTTACCAACCTCTGGTATGTAGCTCCGGCGTTCTTCAGCCCGAAGGGCATGACCTTGTAACAATAAACGTTAGTTGGGGTCATGAAGCTAGTGTTTTCCTGATCTGTTGGGTTCATAGCGATCTGATTATAGCCCGAATACGCATCCATAAAGGACATGAGCTCGTGCCCCGCCATGGCATCTACCAATTGGTCGATCCTCGGCAAGGGGAAGCAATCTTTGGGGCAGGCTTTGTTCAGATCGGAGAAGTCGATGCAGGTCCACCATTTCTCGTTGGGCTTCGGGACCAACACAGGATTGGCGACCTAGACCGAGAACTTAGCTTCACGGATAAAGCCACACCTTAAGAGTTGGGCTACTTCCTCTTCTAGGGCTTCAGCTCGGGTTGTTCCTAGGCGCCTCTGTTTCTGGGATTTCGCAGGCACGCTTTTATCCAAGTGGAGGGTGTGCATGATGACGCTCGGACTGATCCCCACCATGTCTTCATGAGACCATGCGAACACGTCCAGGTTCTCCTACATGAACTTAATCAGCTCCGCCTTCCTTTCGTCACATAGATTCTTCCCGAGCTTTACCATCCGCGAGGGATTTTGTGGATTGATATTTACCTCCTCGATCTCTTCGATAGCTTGGAGCTCAGATTTATCCTCGCCTATTCTGGGGTCGATATCATCACTTAAGATGATATTTTCCCCTTCGACATTCCGAGGTTTTTCAATCTCAAGATTAGGCACAAGTTCCTAAGATTCCTCATTTCCTCCCTGGACGGTCATCGTTAACTGCCCGGGTTTTAATTTTCCCATCATAGAAATTTTGTAGCATTCCCTGGCAACAAGTTGATCACCACGGATTATGCATATCCCCAAGGAAGAGGGGAATTTTAACGTGAGGTGGCGGATGGAGGTAATGGCTTCAAATGCTATTAGTGTAGGTCGACCCAAAATGGCATTGTACGCGGCGGGACAATCGATGACCATAAACTCGAGGAGTTTCGAGACTGTCCGAGGTCCCTCTCCCAAGGTGATCACCAGCTCGATCATTCCTATTGCCACCGATTCTTCTCCAGAGAATCCCTATAGCATCGTGGAGGTGGCTTTCAGCTCGGTGACAGACAAACCCATCTTCTCTAGCGTAGACCAGAATAGTAGGTTTACCGAGCTCCCATTATCGACCAGCACTCTCCTAACCCTTCGATTAGCGAGCTGAACAGCTACGACCAGAGGGTCGTTATGAGGGAACTAGACGTGGTTGGCATCTTCTTCAATAAATATGATTGGTTGCCTCTCCAATCGTTGTTGCTTTGGTAGATGTTGCTCAGGGACGAACTCCACCCCATTATGAGCCTTAAGTTCGTTGACGTATCTCTTTTGGGCACCTCTGCTCATGCCAGCCAAATGGGGACCTCCAGAGATCGTGGATATCTCTCCTCCTATCATGGGAGGAGGGACGTCCTGATCTACCCGAGACCCGAGCTGACTTATTGGGACTTCCGGAGCTGGATGACTGGCGAGAACTCTATTCTGCGCATACTGAGCCAAGGGTCCGGCTCTGATGAGAGTCTCGATCTCATCCTTCAGGTGCCTACAATCATCGTTATTGTGGCCAATGTCATTGTGGAAGTGACAAAACTTGGAAGGGTCTCGCTTACCCTTCTGGTGCTTCAACGGTTCCGGCTTCTTCTAGGGGAGGCGAGCAGAATTTTCTAGGAAGATGTTCTCCCTAGAGTGAGTGAGCTCGGTATAAGTCGCGTAGACCAGCTTAAATTTTTCTACGGACTTGTTCTTCTTTGGACCATGCTGGTTTCCCTCGCTGCTCCCCTTTCTCTTGCCTCCACAAAACTGGTTATTCTGTGTAACAGTTTGGGTCGCTGCCACGACATCCGTTCCCACTCCAGCTGGTTGTTCAGGGGCCTGGCTGGTTCCCGTGGCTGATGCTCGCGCCTCCTCCATGTTTATCCAACCCTGAGCCCTATTTTGGAATTCATTTACAATGCTGACTCCCTTCCTCTGTATCTCTTCCCAGAGTCCTCCTCTGACGAGGATCCCAGTCCTCAAAGCCATGAGCTTGGAGCTGTCATCTGTGTCTCTGGCCCAAGCTGCGACGTTCGCGAATCTGCTCAGGTAAGCCTTCAGAGGCTTGTCAGGTTGCTGCCTTACGTTTGCCAGGGTATTGGCCTTGACGTGGGCAGCCTGGGAAGCTCGGAATGCTCTCTTGAAGTCAGCAAAGAAAGTTTTCCACGAGCTGATTGATTGCTTCTTACTCTGTTTGAACCATTGTCTGGCCGTCCCAGTCAAGGTGGATGGAAATATTAAACACCTCAGCTCGGGACCAATGTTGTGGGCCATCATCAAGGTATTGAACATACCCAGATGATCTGACGGATCCCTGTCTCCGTTTAAGTTGGACAAGTGCGACATACGGAAACCAGGTGGATATGTCGTTGCTGCTATGCTGGGGGCGAAGAGCTCAAGTTCGTCCCCTGAATCATACTCATCTTTTTCTTTTTCTGATAAGAGCTTCCTCATCAGTTCCTCCATCTGAGCCAGACGCTCAAGGGTTTTTTCCTGGTTTCCTTGGTTGTTCCGGGGCTGTTCAACAGCTCCAGATCCATTGTACGCGTTTGGCAGGTTATTGTCCCTCCTATCTTGAGATAGGTTATATGGGACGTTCCCGCTGTCGTGTGCTTCAAACAGGTCTTCCCTTTGGCGAGCACGGCTGCCGTTTCCCACTAGGTCTCCCCTTTGAGAGTTTAGACGATCTCGGAGGTCATCCCTCGGGGCAGCTTGAGGACTTTGCGCCGAGCTCAAGCGTTGGCACAAGTCTCCACCAGAGAGGTCACTTCGACGGCTTCTGGTTCAATAGCTCCCATTTGAGAAGCTTGGAGCCCGCCTCTGGGGGTGAGGAACTGGGACTTCTCTTGGCGCCCGGCTACGATGGGAAGGTCTGACAGAAGGAGAATTTCTCCTACTGCTCCCATGAGCCGAAATGTCTCGGACTAGCTGGGGAGGAGACGGGTATCTTATTGGTGAAGGAGGATGCCTGACCGGGGATGCGATCCTAGTCCCGTCAGGGCAGATCAAGTTAGGTCGCGGCCGCTCCGCTCTACCATCCTCTGCGTTTTGTGCTCGACGGTCTGAGCGGGGCGCAGGACGGCTGGTCAAGGTAGGCTGTCGTTGTGAGCCCTCCCCAGATCTCCTTCGCGAGCTTCCTTGAGCCCTCCTGGGTGCGCTCGAGTTTGGAAGTGCGATGGGAGTTGAGGTCCAGACTGATCGGCTGTACTGCTGGTTGGCCCTAGGTAGTTCCTCAAAAGTGGTTTCCCGGTGGTGCGATGTGGGAGTAGAATTTGATGTTGGGGGTCTGATCGACCGATTGGGCCAGGACCGATTACCCCGGCGGGACTTATGAGTCTCGCCTTGCCTCTTTCTGACGTTAGCATCGGTTGTAAGAGGGGGTAGTCGGGCCAAAACCTCTTGAATCTGCTGGTTAACTTTCGCCAGCTGACTCCTCAACTAATCATTTTCCATTTCTACCGCCGTGTAGAAATCTGGGTTCAGATTGGGTTGTCGGGGAGCCGAACTTCCAATGTCATCTTGGCCTATTGGCTGCTTGCCCGGCCGCTGCTGAACCTCAGGGTTCCGTTCATCAGACATGGGGGCATGATGGGCCTCCTGCCCATCACGTTGGTCCGCCTCGTTACCATGTCTTGAGCGAGTGACTACCATGGTTGGGTATTTGCGATAGCACCAATCTAACAGCCTCTCAATGAAAGCACCAAACTGTTGACGTGGTTCTTCGGCAACAAATAATTAATAGAATGAGGAGTGGGATTAGTGCTAAATAATGAATCGTAATAGATGAATGATCTCTTAGTAAAATGATAGCACAAATACTTTTTTAGGTGGTTCAAAGGTTAAAATCCTTCTAGTCCACCAGCCAATATTATTGACATCTCTCTGATATTCTTTACACGGTATTTACTTACAAATTAGAATCCAACCCCTTGCAACTCCCAGGCTCTCCATATTTATAGGGAGTGGGCACCTGGGGGTTGGCGAGGGAGGTCATCCCGTGACCTTCTTACCCATCATGTCACTTCTGTGACATTCATGATTAATTCCTAAAACCTGACAATGAAGTGTGGTCTAATCAATAGGTAAGGGGGATAATGGGCAACACGGCCCAACCCAGTCGTGGGTGCCTGAACACGCGCGTTTATGCTGCGTGTTCGAGAATTCAGGGATGGATCAGACACGTGATGTCTAATATATGCACGTTTACATTGCATGGTTGACTTTATAAAAGGTCAGAGGTTCCAACTCAAGCTCATATCTCAAGCTTGATGTAGTCTCAGCTCGTGGTGTCCATACTTCTGACCCGACTCCTTAGTAATCTCATTAAGCCTTTGGTTACCTCGAGCTAAAGAGGTAGGACCTTGTAACAGTAGCTCCGGGTACATGGCATCCACGTGGCTGATATAAATATGCCCTCTCTCAGCTCGCTAATAGCCCGTGGATATTTAGGGCGTACACTTCTTGACTAGTTTTTCACTAACTTGTCTCCTTGAGTTGCCTTAGAGAAGAAAATGTGAGAGAGGGTATAGAATTAACTCCAGCTGAGAATGAGAGAGAGGAATGTCGGTTTCTACAAGTCTCCAAATAATTCTTTCTTTTTGTTTTAGTTAACTTAATCTATGTGGTTACGTCAAGGCTCGGGGTACCAAAACGTCCCCGAGGGCAAAATGGTAAATTTCCCCAACTTTCCTTCCTAGACATTCTAACCTCAAATATATCTCCGAATATTTATTTCCATAACCCGATAACCCTATAATATATCTAATACCCAAAGTACCCCTCAACTCGCCCTGAGTCAGACTCTCAACCCCATTGTGACTTTCTGGCTAACCGCTCCCCGGGACTGTCTCGGTTCGTGCTACACAGAAATATATATCACATGCATATCATATTTATCACATTCACGCCCTCAGCGGGCTAAAATCACAAACATACCCCTAACATTCAAACGGGGTCCACATGCATATTTAATTCAACTAAACATGCATCTTTATCACGTATTCATATAAATTAACATATTAACATATTAATCATTTATTGCCCTCCAGACATGCTAATCAAGGCCCTAAGCCCTATTAGCAAATTCGGGTCGTTACAATTTTTTTACAAAAGTTTTAGATTTAATATTCAATATATTGTGAATGTTCTTGCAAATTTTTCAGGTAAAAATGAGTTTTTTTTTATCAGTGAACTTGATATTAAAAAATTGGACCTAAACTAAAAATACCACATTTTCCAGATTGCATCATCTTTTTAAAATGACCATACCTTTATGAATACAAAATATTTTAAAACATTTTTAGAGTCTAAAATCATCTACCCTTCCCAAAAAATACCATGGTCACATCAAATTCCAGATAATAAATGTTCAAGGCTTTGCTTTACTCTTTGGAAGTCAAGACTACAATATTGGCAGCAAGCAATACAAACCCTAGAGGAACTTTGGATTCCTCAACTAAAATCACCACAATCAACATGCATGGATCATCACACATAATAATATTTATTATTACATCATATCAAAGGGATTAAATACTAAAAATTATACATGAAACTAAGATTACTCCCTAACATTCTTTACGCATAAAAATCACAATTTTTACTATTAATGTTCTAGCCTTAGTTTCGGTTTTGCCCTAACCTTCTTGGAACTACTATGAGTTTATTAGCTACCTTAAAATCATTAACCCAACATTACAGAGGTTATATGTATTCATAAACTCAAGAAAAATTGGAAAGGAAGCTAAGAAATCACAAACTCTAGTTGGCTTACCTCTTTGAATATTCTTAGAACACATGCTCGCACTAAAACCTCTTGAATCTGCTTGCATGCAATATTACAAACTTCTAACTCTCATCTTTGATCAACCATGTGAATGATTACTTCCCATTGTCATGGATTGACCAGCTGATCGACGCAACATCAGGGCACGGAACGTTATTAATTATGGATGCATATTCTGGGTACAATCAAATTAGAATGCATTCCCCAGACAAAGAACACACCACCTTTTGAACAGACATTAGATTATATTGCTACAAGGTGATACATTTGTTTTAAAAAAAATGCTAGTACTACATATCGACGACTAGTAAATCACATGTTTAAGGACAAAATTGGCAACAACAGGGAAGTGTATGTTGATGATATGCTCAAGGAGTAAAATCTCGAGGAGTGCTTCAAGATTCTTAATAATATCAAATAAAGCTCAATCCTTTCAAGTGTTCTGGAAAATTTCTTTGATTTATTGTCAATGCGTGAGGAAAAGAGACAAATCCCAAAAAAATCCATGTGGTGATCGAGTTGAAGTCACCAACTAGAACCAAAGACGTTTAGAGTTTAACCAAAAGAATTGTTGCTCTAAGCAGGTTTATATCAAAATCAACGGACAAGTGTGCCCAATTTTTTAACCTATTAATAGGCAGAAAAAAATTTGAATGGACAGAGGAATGTGAGTAGGCCTTACGAGCAATCAAAAACATATGGCACAACCTCCCATTTTATCAAAACCAGTCGATGGAGAGACTTTGTTCGTCTATCTAGCAGTCACTGAGTCCACTGCTAGTGCAGTATTAATAATAGAAGAAAACAAAATCTAACATCTAATGTATTACGTCAGCAAAAGGCTTGTAGGAACATAATCAAGATACCAAGAAATTGAAAAATTACCCTATTGTTTACTGCTCCAATGATGAAAGTCGCGACGTTATTTCCAAGCCCATCCAATATTTGTTCTGTCCGACCAGCCCCTGAGACAGGTGCTACAAAATCCTGAAGCTTACTGAAATAGGCTATAGAGTTAGGTCAATCTGAGATCACCTACCAACCACGAGCAGAAATAAAAGGACAGGAACTTGCAGATTTTGTAGCCAAATACACATTATTGAGCAAACACCTACAATAGAAGAACCTTAAAAAAACCCCCTAATTGGAAACTGTTTGTCAATTGTTCTTCAAACGAGCACAATTCTGGAGTAGAAGTTATTTTAATCACACCACAAGGACATCACTTTCACCGTGGGCTCAAATTTTGGTTCATCGCATCAAATAATGAAGTAGAGTATTAAGCGTTGCTCACTGGGATAGATTAGCAAAGGATGTTAATGCACATCTTGGGGTCGACCCACTATAAAATTATTGTGTCATTATTGTTTCATTTCAGTTCTTTATTTATCATATAGTTTATTTGACTCAATGTCTTTGGCCAAATCGGTGGTCAACACTCCATATCTTCTGTTACTAAAAAAATCCCACATTTCCCAAAATTAGTATAATATTTAAATTAAAATAAATATAAAACAAAATCAATATAAAAAATATTCTTTAATTAAAATTTAAAAAGGGTTAAATATTAATGTAATCAATGTAAATATTCCAGAATTTTTATCTTCTTGAATAAAGGTTAGGCCCACCATTAAATAAGGTGACCTTGACCAACATGCAGTGGACTAGCAGCTCGTTATCAGCCATACAGTTTCTACCTATACGTCATTGTAATAATAATAATAATAATAATATGATTTCTATACAATACTATATGGTATAGCATTTTTTGAATTAGGCAAATTTAATTATTATGATGAGTACTCTTTAAAACAAAAGTGGATCCTTTACAGAAAAACAAATGATTAAAATCGATTTATTTTTATATCTTTTATACTACAAGAGGGTGTATACATTTGAAAATTTAAGAAATAGATTAATTTAAATCATTTTAATTTTTATGTTAATTTAAGGTCGATATATGAGATATATATAATAAATATACGAATTTCGAGTAAAGTATTGCTAATTTAAATAAAAATAATAAGTAAAATATATTTAAATAAATAGTTTTGGTCGACATGACTACATATCTTAATTAAAGATGTATTCCTGTACTTTTTTTTGGGTGTGATGTTTACCTGTATTTTTAAAATTTAAGTAGTAGAAAATGATGTCAAATAAATCATAATTAGACACAATACAATTATTAAATAAGTTAAATGTGTTTTATCATATTATATTATTAATTTAGTTTACTCCAACCAAATTTATAATGATAACACAAATTTGTTTACTGCCAGTCATTTTTTTAATGACAGAGTGTCAATGATGATGCTCAACAAGTATGTACAAAAAAAAGAAAATTGTGAAACATTTTCAAATACATCAACGTTGGCACAAAGAAAAAAAAAACAATAAAATGCTTCTTTCTTTTCCCCTTTAATATATGGTGTTCTTTTATTCTATAAATTAATCAAGCATTATTTTATTTTCTCATCCAAGATCCACTTAAGAAGACCATATAAGGGTTTATTCTCTGCAATATTCGTCAACCATCATTCTCCTTTTCATTTATGTCCATAAATATAGTCAAGAATATAAGAGAAACTTCCCAATAAAGAAAAAGTGGGACAGTAGTAGTCATATATAGTACACATCCCTTACCTTCTCTACTAACCCAGGGCTTCAATGGTGCCACATAACTAGTTATATAACCACACGGCAATGGAATTCCTTAAGCATCAAAGAGCAAGATTTATTTGATTTAAATAACAAAATATAATAAATAAAGGCCGAATCGTAAGGTCCATTTATATATTAAGGAGGTTGCCACTTGACTTGTACATCGGATAGGAAAACGCCAAATAGAATTTGAAGACTTGTTCTTCGTGTGACACAAATTGATTGCTCACTACCAGCCTTTTGCTTGCGATTTGCACTACACCACGCATACTGTATGAGCACCACAAAAATGTCATCTTAATTTGCAGCCACCATTTCAATACATTACCATATAAAATTCATTTTCTTTAGGCCATTTTCTCATTTGTATATCTTATCTTAGAGACCCTCCTCAATGTCCATCATAAGCCAAAACAAGCTCCCTCTGAGCTCCCAACACCATTTTCATCCATGCTCTTCACCTGCCTTCCACTCTCGAATACATTGCTCAATCACCACAACTACTAAACCAAACCGACTCGTGATCGAATCATCAACTGTGCACCCTACACCATTTCAAGCTACGAGGAGAGCTCCACCTCAACTCAATGATCCAAGTCTAAAGTCCACGTGGTTGCATCGTGTATGGTTGGTATCCGGGTGCACAACAGTGCTCATTTCTCTAGCTAAGTCCTTAGTGCGTGTGGCTAGTTTGCATATTTGGGCGGAGCCCACTTTGGCTGGCTTGGTTGGGTATGTACTGGCTGATCTTGGGTCAGGAGTGTACCATTGGGGCATTGACAATTATGGAAGTGCCTCAACTCCAATCTTTGGTACCCAAATTGAGGCATTCCAAGGTCACCACAAGTTGCCTTGGACTATCACTAAGCGTCAATTTGCTAACAATTTACATGCACTTGCTCGTACAGTGACTTTTGTGGTGCTCCCCATAGACCTTCTATGTGATGACCCAACTTTTCTTTGTTTTGTTGGTATGTGCTCTGGTTGCATTATGTTCAGCCAACAATTTCATGCTTGGGCACACGGCACCAAAAGTAGACTACCACCACTTGTGGTGATGCTACAAGATCTTGGCATCCTCGTGTCACGGTCGCAACATGGAGCGCACCACCGTGCACCATATAACAATAATTACTGCATAGTAAGTGGTGTTTGGAATGAGGTTTTGGACAACCAAAAAGTTTTTGAGGCATTGGAAATGCTCTTGTTTTTCAAGCTAGGGGTTCGGCCTAGGTCTTGGATTGAGCCTAATTCTGATTGGAGTGAAGAAATTGGGGACCCTTCTCAACTTACAACAAATTGATTTTTCTCCAACTCATTTATTTACTATAGATAAAATTAGAGTTGAGTACAATTGTTTACAAATAATAACTACATGTATATTATGAAAATTTATTTGAAGAGATATTACCATGTAATATAGGTTGTGCATGACCTTTTTAGAATCAGGGCTTGAAGAAGGAGTCTCCATTATTTTCAATAGATAACTGGGTATTTGTTACAATCTTTATTATTATTATATATATAACCTAAGTCCAATTAAATGGAGACTAGTTTAAGTGGAGTTAGAGCGAAGCCATTGTACTTCGTCAAAATCGTTGTGGTTCCAATCATATTCAAGCCTATGAAAGAAATGAGTGTGGTTGTGTATTAATTATTTTTAAATGTGAATATAGCTAGCCCTTAACATAATTAAGCTACCTATGCTTATTGTGGGTTATAATTGTTTCCTATATAAAGTAAAATATGTAAAATTAATTATCAAATATATCATCCGGATATTAAAAAAAAGTAAATACCACTTTGGCTCTTTTGTTGTGCAAAAGTTACCTATCAGACCTTTTGTTTTTTTAAATAACAATTTAGACTCTGCATTTTGCGAAATGGAACAAAATAATATTAAATTAAAACAAGTAACATTATAAACAAAAAAAAACCGATGTCCATGTTTTCACCAATTGACACGTAACATAAATTAAGAGTGATTAAGGCTCCATAGAAGCTGCTTAAGGATCCATAGGAGCTGAGTCTAGTTCTCATCATCATTTACCCACCATGTGAAGAGTGCATCCTCCAAGGGCATTACCTCCCGAGGACCATGGTTGAAGAGCAATGCTCCAACAACCCTTCATGTTGTGATCAATTCCTCCAAGAGTGAGAGAACCCTTCTTCAGAGTAGTAGGACAGTTGGCATGTGTCAAGCAAAAAGACGTTCTGGACCACAACTAACTTATTGACACCCAACTGCCACATAGATTGTGTGATTGATCTCGTACAAGTGGCAAAGAGGATGTCTCACGACGCTGCCTAACATGGGAAAACGTACAGCTACCACCCTGACACGGTCAGTGGGATTTTCCCCCAATAAAGCAATGGGATGAAACTCCCCGTACTGGGATTACACGAGATACACTAGGTCCCACAAGCTTAACAAATATAGAATGTATTTATTTGTGTAATAACAACCCTCATTAAGAAAGGAATAATTGTAATCAACTCCAATTATTGAGCTTAATCTTCCCAGCTGCTTATAAATGGGGCTAGGGCACATTTTGTAAAGAATTTAATTCCCATTTTTCACAGTGTGCACATATGCTACCTGAAGACTAAGACAGCTTGGGCCTTGAATTTTCTTCCTTATCCCAAATACATGTGACTCATGTACTAGGGTTGATTAATAACATGGACCTCGTAAAAACTGGTGTTATTCTTCTTCTTCTTTAAGCTTTTCTCTTATTTTAGTAGTTGAAGAATAATGTCCGTGTTTTCACCAATTGACACATGGAAGTCATTAGAGAAGTAATTAAGCTCCACAAGACTTAATAAAGCCCAAAGCTCGCCTAGATCTGCTGGGAAGGTAAGCCTTCTGAGTATGTTGTAATCTATTTTGGAGATGAATGTCTTCAAGGGTGTTGCATCCCGAGGACCATTATCCTAGTCCTCCCGATTTCATGTTCATCTAGTCCTCCAGGCTCGATCGAGTTGTCCTCGGGGTCTGGTGGGAAGCGTGAAATGTCAGGCACAGTGACCCCAGACCACAAGCAGCCATTTGGAAAAGCTATCATTCCTTCAAGTTGTAGTGTCACAGGCAACAAGCAGCTTCTCCCAATGTGCCACCTGAAGTGGGAAAACATGCAGCAACCCCCTGACACTATCAGGGGCATGTCTCCTCAGAAGTTTGTGGGCTGCAACCTCGGAAATGGACCCCATGTGATATGCACGGGCCCACTACCAATTTTATTACGAGAATGTATTAACTAGCAATGATGCCCCAATTAATTGTGAAGGTTTTGTAATAAATCCCCATTAAGGGTATTAATTGTCCTTGACCACTATAAATAGGGCTAGGGCGCCCATTGTAAAGGACCCCCAGATTTTTGTGTTCAAAGCATTGCCAGAGTTGCCTGAACCTCATAGAAGCTTGAAACCATCAAGCATCCCCAAATCCTAATACAATAGACTTGTGGGCTAGGATTAACTAGTAACCTGAACCACATAAAATATGTGTCTTCTTACTGCATTTTCTTTAAGTTCTTTTTATTAGTTGATAGCGAAAAAGGCAGTCAACATTTTGGTACTTTCATTGAGAGCATGAAGAAAGCCTTGAAGATTCAACAATGGTGGGCACCAGAAGAATTGTACATGACAACATTCTTCCTCCCACCGCCGCTGAGGGAGGAGAGCCTAGCTGACCACTTCCGCCAACAGAAACGGAGGTGGCCTACAAAAATTACGATGAGAACACCACGTATGACGATGATGATGGCGAATACTATGAGAGTGACTATCCTTGCTCCTTTTACACAAACGAGCCACCAAAAGAGGTGGCCAACAACGGCCAAATCACTTCTAAGCAGCAAAAACTAGATGCCCAAGAGGAGAATATAGCTGCCCTGCAGGAGATGGTTAACAACATGAGGGCCACTTTGGTGGCTCAAGGGCTGCAAGTGGACCCCCATGGTGAAGTATCGTCTACGCAGCCAACTGGCGTGCCACCTGAGCACCCAGCTGGAGTGCCACCTGCTTTGCCAGTGGGCGTGCCACCTAAGCACCCAGCTGGAGTGCCACCTGCTTTGCCAGTGGGCGTGCCTCTAGAGCACCCCACTGACATAGCACAAGATCCGCCAGCTAGCGTGCCACCCATGCACCCAGTTGAAGTTGGAACCCCAATTGCGGCATAGGACCATGGAAAAGGGAAGTTTGATGAAGAGCCCTCCAAGAGGAAAAGACCTCGTCAGTCTTCTGAGCCCATTCAGGCCCTGAGAAGGGGCATGGTGCTCGAGGACAACGCCAGGCCGCTAGCGTCCGGGGAACCCAAGCATTTGGCCCAGGCGCGCCACGACAGAACGCGTTAGGCCTAGAGGTGGTGTCTCGCAAGCGCCTCGCCAGCCTCTGAGAAGTCCTGGCCAGAGGGCCAACAGAAGAAATGTCTCCGCCAACCAAGGATAAGGAATCAACATCTCAGTTAACAATGAATACATTGATTATCAGGGAGAGAAAAAAGTGAGATACCCGAAGGACAATGGTCACCACAATGCACAGCCTGACCTGCGGGATGACTTGAGCGCTCGCAGGAATAGAGTAGCTCACTAGGACAACCCCAAAAGATGACAATAGCCATACCTCTGAGATGATCTTAACGCACGGAGGAGAGAACAATCGGCACATAGTGCCAATCAAGATCATGACTGTCTCCATGCAAAATTGGAGAGTTTGAAGAGGATAATGCTTAAGATGGTCCTGAGACAAGGTCATAACTTTGACTCGAAGGATGAAGATGGGGAGCCTTGCGCTCCTCACATTGTAGAAGCCCCATTGCCTCGAGGTTTCAAGATGCCAGACATCACTCCGTATATCGGAGGAACAAATCTTATCGAGCATCTTTCAAAGACAAGTGGTTTAAGAGGCATCGACAAGGTTCCATTCACTCTTATCAACAACTCTCCACCTCCTTCCGAAGAAAATTCATAGCCACTCGGAAGGTGATCTTCGAGGTCAATGCCTTAGCCAACATAAATCAAGGACCCCTTGAGACCCTTAAAGCTTACATCAAGTGATTTAAGGAGGAAATAACTAATGGCTTTACAAGGACCAAGAAGGTCGATGATGACAAACAACTGATGGCTTTACAAGTTTGTATCCGAGCAGGTTCTTCGCTATGGGATGACCTCCAGCGGAGAGGATGCCACAAGCTCGACGACTTCATATGTCGGGCCCAGGAATAAATCAACTGGGAGGATGCCCAGATCGAAGCTTTCGGAGGAATAGTCTCCTTCCCCATTCCATTAGTCCCAAAATTCTTTGCCTTGGGAGCCCAATTCTCGCCACACTTCAGCCCAGTGATTCCACCAACTGGCTTCGCTACTATTCCCTTGGCTCATTTCAGTGTCGCTCTGTCTGGCTATGGAGCAGCTCTCACAAAATACATTGCTTTTCAGCTTGCATTCAGTACTAGAACAACTGCTCCAACCCAATTACCGACACCTAGAGAGACCCCCAGCGGGAGCGACATGGGGGAAAGGGAAGGGGTAAAAAGCCCAGGAGAACTAGAGCAGATACCAACGAGAAATATACTCCTAAGTACTCTGAGTACACAGACTTGGTGGACACTCGAGATAACATTTTTCTGGCCACGTAGCAGCAGATCCACTACAGGAAGCCTCAACCAATTCAGAGGGATCAAGAGAGAAAAGTTTCTACTAAGTTCTGCTGGTTTCACAATGATGTGGGGCACCACACCAACGAGTGTAGGCAGCATAGAGACGAGATCAAGAATCTCTTCAAACTGGGGCATCTCCACTAGTATGATAGGGTCGGAGCATGCCCTACTCAAGCTCCAGCCAAAGGTCTGCCTCTAGAGCAGATGTAAACTCCCAGACACCAGGCTATGTTCCTATGGAACATCCACAACAGGTAGTCCAAGGACCACTCCCGGTGAACGGGAGAGTAGATACTATCTTTGGAGGACCCCATCTAGGGGTACATCGAGGGGATCACAGATTTGATATGCATGAGCCCTAAACAATGTTGTGAAGTGTTGGTGTTAGCCCAGCTGCCAGCACAGATGCCATGTATGACAGATCATGTCATCACCTTCTCCGAGGATGATGCTCGAAGAATGCATTTTCCCCACGATCCTTTGGTGATCGAGAGCCAAATTTCTGACAAAATGGTGGCTCAGATTCTGGTGGATAATGGGATTTTAGTGAACATCTTGTTCAAGTTAGCCTTGGAGAAGATTTGGCTAACTACCAGTGACCTATTCACGTGCACCTCTACTCTCTATGGGTTCTCAGGGAAGGGTCTTATTCCAATAGGGCAGATCAAGCTGCTAGTGACACTAGAAGAAGTGCCTCATCAAGTCTTCAAGTATTGTACTTTTATTGTCATAGATTGCTCCTTCGCTTATAACACCTTCGTGGGACTCCCGTTCTTGGTGGAGTTTGGAGCAGTCACCTCTATATGCCATTTGTGCATGAAGTTTCCAAACAAGGTGGGAATAGGCCCTGTTCGCGGGGACCAAAAAGAGGCCAAGCAGTGCTACAATGTGTCGCTTAAGCATCCAATTATGGTTAATGGTAGGCCTCGAACAGCCTTATCCCGAGGAGGTCCAGGTTGTTCAAGAAGAAGGGGAGTCCAACGAATTGGACACAGGGATTGGGGAAGAAAGGGTTGTTGAGCCCATGAAAGAAGCTGAGGAGGTTATCCTTGATGCCTCCAATCTCGAAAGAAAAAATAAGGTTGGGAAGAATCTCAAAGTGGAGGTTCGAAAAGCTCTTGTGAGTTTTCTCAAGGAAAACCAGGACGTCTTTTTCTGATCCTACGCCTTGAATATAGATCCAAACGTTGCCCTGGTGCAACAAAAGTGGAGGACCATTGACCCGACCAGGGCGGGGGCTTTGAAGCTAGAAGTTGACAAGCTTCTCGCAAATGGTTACATCTGAGATGCTCGGTACCCTAAGTGATTGTCGAACCCGATCTTGGTGTCTAAGCCTAACAAAATCTAGAGAACATGCATCGACTTCTCCATCCTCAATAAGGCCTTCCCAAAGGACTATTTCCCTTTTCCGGAGATTGATCAGATGATCAACACTACCTACAAGTATGAGCTCCTAACCTTCATGGACACATACTCGGGCTACAATTAGATCTGAATGCTTGTCTCAGACCAAGAGCACACCGAATTCCAAATGGATAAAGGTTTCTACGGCTACAAAGTGATGCCTTTTGTTCTCAATAATGCTAGTGCCACTTATCAGAGATTAGTAAACCAGATGTTCAAAAAGAAGCTCAGTCGGAACATGGAGGTTTATGTAGATGACATGATGGTATAGTCGAGAACAACCAATGACCATTCGAAATATTTGGCGAAAGTGTTCTCAGTCCTCCGTAGGTTCGGGATGAAGTTAAATTCCTAGAAATGCATTTTTGGGGTGGTCTCTGGGAAGTTGTTGGGATTCATTGTCAGCGACCGAGGAATAGAGGCTAATCCCAAGAAGATAAGGGCCCTTGTATAGATGCCATCTCCCAGGAAGCACAACGATGTGTTGAGCCTCATTAGTCAGATAGAATCTCTAAGTCATTTTGTCATGAAGGCAACTGACAAGTAGATTCACTTCTTCAACACCCTCCAAGGAAGCCTTCCACATGGCGAACCCTCCAATTTTTTCAAAGCCTGTAGATTGAGAACCCCTCATCCTCTACATGGCTATCTCCGAGAACACCATAAGTGTTGCCTTAGTCCTTGAAGAAGGGTGTGTTCAACATCCCATTTACTACATGGGCAAATGACTCCTCAGAGCGGAGTCCAGGTAGCCACTCATGGAGAAGTTAACATTTTGCTTGATGATAGATTCTTGGAAGCTACGACTCTACTTCCAGGCACAGCCGATTAGGGTTCTCACCAACCAGCACTTGAGGCAAGTCTTCTAGAAGTCCGAGTCCTCTAGGAGACTCCTTCAGTGGGCGGTTGAACTGAGTCAATTTGACATTACTTACCACCCGATGACTGCCATAATGGGACAAGCACTAGCAGGTTTTATTGCCGAATGCACTAGAACACATGAGTGTATAGAGGAGGCCTAGATGGTAGGGTCCGCGCGGATGATTTTTGAGCTGGGGCAGGACTTATCATGGTATCCCTCAAGGGGCATAGGGTTCAAAGTACTTTGAGGCGCAAACCATGATATATGAAATTCAAAGAATTTTCTTGTATTCTTAATTCTAATTTTAATTATTTATATCTTGAGAGTACCCGCTCGCTGGCTTGGACAAGTGAACGCAAACTAGTATCTGATTACTTGGGGGACATAGTTGGGTCACCTTGTTGGATAACTGCTCACGGTGCACGACCTAGGAAACTAAGCTTGTCATGAAAGTAGTAGGCCTAGTGTCAAAGCTTATGAGAACGACCTAAAAAATCTAAGTAGCCTTTGGGTGGTGGTCTTGAGTTATTTCCCATGGACTATGCGCCCGAGGAGAATTAACAAGTTCTCGACTTCCAAAAGGCAAATAGAACCCCGAGCCACTTGTACTCAGGGGCAAAAATACAAATCATGATAAGTCACAGTGTATCCTCCCGAGGATTATGCGCGCGTGGAGTAATACTGAACACGACTTAGGAAACTAAGTTTATTGTGAGTGGAGTAAGCCTAATGTCGAAGCTTGTGGGAATGGGTTAACCTAGGAAACTAAAATTACATTAAAGGGAAAAACTTTCAAGGACCTAGATCGCGCCCGAAGGAACCTCTGCAATGAGGCCGATCACATGATCAGTCTCAGGAGCCGGACCCACATCCTTTGCTGCATGAGCCTGCGCAGCCGCAGCATCATCTGCCTAGAGGCACTCCTCGAATAACATCCTTATGTCTGGGCCGTCATTAAAGGTCAAGTCCATCTCTTTGTTTCTTTGCCATGTGACATAGAGGGTGTCCTTCACTAGCTGATCGACCTCCTTGTTAAGGGAGGAGACCTCATCAGTCAACTATTGGACTTGGTTAATCATGCCCTCTGATTCAGCTGTAGCTACTTGCATCCTTGAAGCTGCTTGTGTGGCTTCTTCTTATGCCCTGGTGGCATCCTCAGCATGCGGTGAGGCCTTCTGCATCATCCATGTCCTTCTCGTGCTTCTTGGGCATCATCCATGGCCTTCTGCATGGCCTCCTCTAAAGCCTTGGAATGGCTCGCAGCTTCCTCCAATAAATTTGTGGAAATGTCTTCGAGGGATTGAAGGTTAGACTGCTCCATTGCCAAGCAGGTCTCCAACTCGGAGGCGTGAGTCTTATTATCCTCAAAAGCCTTCTGAACTTGGAGTGCTCCTTGAGGGAGAAAAATGACTGCCTGAGTTTACTCATCTCAAAGGACCTCATGGACACAACTTCCCCAAGCCTTTGGCACAAGAAGACAGCCTCCACAACAAAGTTGACTTAGTATGCAGGAACGCGATACTTAGCTTCAAATTAAAATTATAGTCTAAGACTTACCTGTGTGGTGGCATAGCGGCAAACTACGAGGAGGGATATCTTATTATCTCCTCCGATGCGAGTGTAGCTGTGAGAAGGCATCTCGCATAGGGATCTGCTCAATCCCTGTAGAAGCTATGCGGCCAGCAGAGCTGTCCTACTTCCAAGCCTCCCAGCAAAAAGAGACTCCAACTCCTCATGGCTGGGAGGTGGCACTGGGTCCCCCTTTGAGGCCTATCCTCAGGAAGATACTCCACTAAGGCCTTAAAATCTTCATACCCTTCATCAAGATGGGGGTTAAAATACTCCATGACTCACCTGTGCCTCTCGAGCTCTTCCTCTTTGTAATGCTCAGGGAAGATTACAAGCTAAGGCATCCTGGCTGGAGGACAGACAGATGCATCAAGGGATGGGAGATCCTTTCTCGTGCCTGAAGTCCCCTCCTCAGGGACTGGAGACCCCTTGCAAAGGCCGATGACTTCCTCTGTTGCCACAGGCCTCGAGGGAGAAGTTAGGGGAACAGTTATTGGAGCTCTTAAGACCACTGGAGTTGCAGGAGCATCTGTCAGAGCTTGGGGTGCACGAGCAAAGCAGCTGGGACATGGATTTGAGAGGGCCCCGTAACCCTCTGGCGTTTGGTCCAAATGGAGTTGGCCAAACCCATGTGACCTGCAAAATAAAAATAACAAGGTTGTTATTCTTCACCAAAAGCATAATAAAAGCAAGTAAAATGCATGAAAATGAAAGCTCTAGTCCGAAGTATGTGAGCTCATCGGGAGGCCCACCACTAGACAACACTTCCGAGTGTAGGATGAAATAGGCATATTCCCTCACGAGTCTGCCCATCTCCTCAATGGTCTTCATCTAGTATTGGTAGAACCACCTAGCGTGAATAGACGTCACCTTGTCCAAAGGTATGAAACCATGGGGGTGTAGCCTTCTCTTCGAGTGGTGAAGGAAGGCTCAATTAAATCTTCATAGTCTTGGAACTCCTTCGTAGTCTAATGATGGCCCGTATTTATTCGCTCCGGAGGATCAAAGGTGAGATCCACACATGCTCAGGGTTTACCCCTTCTCCTACATGCCTAGCATGATACAAAATCATGGGGAATTTACCTTGGTCATGCGATGAGGAATCCACCCCTTCCTGGAGCTCCTCCTAGAGCTATTGGTCCTCCCGAGCCTTTGCAGTGGCTTGGATGGCAAGAACATTCTCGACGCATTCTTCTTGCATCCTTTGGTTGTACAGGAGGAGCACCTAGCCGTCCACGTACTCTGTGTGAAGAGCAACTTCTTCTCGAGACTTCTACGAGTTTTGAAAAGGAGAGAGGTCCATAAAGACTAAGTGTTGACCCTCCTAGAGAAGGCCAAACTAGAGGAGCTGAGCTTCCATAACGAGGAAGCTGAGCTCCATCTCCTCGTCTAGAAGACGCTTCATCTTCTAGAGCTGGTCATAATATGCCTCGACAAACGGAGTAAGACAAAAAGGACCTATAAAGAAAACATTTCTAAGTACGTAACGATTAACATCGAAGAACTAAACTTGGGATGGGTTTGAACACTTACCAAGCCTGGAGAATTCTAAGAGAAGGGTAGGGTTGGTTCGTGTAGGAAAGCCACTTGTGAAGAAGAAGTGGTCCTTGTAATCCCACGTGTGGCTCTCATTATGGCAGCCCCTGATAGGTGTACTTCATTAGGGTGTAATACCCATTGAACCTCTTCTTTTGATGACAGGCCCAAAAACTGTAGATGCATAGCATTTCAATTCGAGAAAGCACATGCTAGTTTTGCCTCTGGTACAGCACGTACAATCTAGCAATAACCTGATACCCGTTCGGGGTGAGCTGGAAGCTATGCCGATGTATTAGAGGAAGTCCACATAGTACTAATGTAGAGGCAAGGCCGCCCCTGCTTGGAGGAGCGAAGCACTCCAGGCTCCGAGGCATTCATACTTTAGTGTGCCCTTTATTGACTCTCGGAGCATGCGTGCAAGGATTTCCCTTTTGACCCTTTAGTTAATGAGGATTTTGTTCAGTGCTCCGTGATGCCTCAGCTTGCTACGGAGATGCTCTACCTCAAATCCATCTGCAATGTAAGGTGTGTCATCATTTATGGTACCCATGTTTACCTCCTCCTTTCATTTGGCTTCTCTGGCGCCAGAGTTCCCTCTTTAATCACTAGTGTCTGACTTTGCTCTGGGGCTGGCAACCTCATTTCCTTCAGGATCCGTTCCGCTTCTCAGGCCATGTCTATAATGTCTTAGTCGAAGTAGTAGAAGCCTTGCTGGTGGCGGTGGTGTAACTCCTTGGACATCTGAAACAAAGAAAACCAAGCAGTTAACATCTTGACTGGAAGGAAGATAGGCCAATATGCGAGAACCCCTCAGACAACTGCTCAGGGAAGGAAGGAGAAAGGTGAGCCTAAAGGAATGGGGTGTCCTCGGAACAAAGAATCAGGTTTCAGAGGAAACCACTAGAATTCATGAACTTCATAAAAATCTGGAAAATTTCCAGATTCTGGTAGAATTCCCAGAACTGCGAAGCATCGCAACTAAACTGAAACAACCCATTTGATAAATTTTAATGCCAAAATGGACCTAAAAGGAATAGAGAAGTAAAAATGACCTCTAAATCCCAAATACCACGACATCCAAAGAATTCAACGACATTAATCTGAAAAAACCCAAATAGGAAAGGGAGAGAAAGAAAGACTTGCTGGAAATGAACCTCAAATAAGTTTTGTGACGTGTCTGGACTAAAAAAAATTCATGTCGTTGACCCAAAAAAAGTTTGATTCTTTCCATTCGTCCAGATCTCTAGCAAGGGGACTCTCGTGAAGTTGTCGATTGGGGAATGATGAAGGAAATTGGAGAGCTCTAGTTTCTGAGAAATTTTAAAATGTTAAAAGTGGTGAAATGGGAGGCAAAATTTGAGTATTATACTCGAGAGCTTAGGAAGGAAGCAACTCCTCCGTGACCATTGATCACCTACGGGGTAGGCACTCGAGTGTGATCCAATGGTCTTAGATATCAAGGCACATATCATGTTCAAATCATTAGAAAAGGAAGTTTCGGGTACAGGGCAAAAGGACATCTCGGGTAAGGATTAGACATCTTGGGCGTGGAATGGACTCCTCATTAATTGCACCGATTGACGGGCCCAGCAATTGGGATTTGACACGTGGCGTTACCTTTTTAGAAACATGATGCCTTGACGAGCCAAAACTTCTCCCCTAGAGTACGTCCTTTGAAATTACTTCTCTCAGTCTAAGTCTCCAATGTCCGAGGAAAAGTGAAGACCTGGGGGGAAAATGTTGTCTGTCTTTTCACCAATTGACATGTGGCAGTCATTAGAGAAGTAATTAAGTTCCACAGGAGTTTATAAAGCCCAGAGCAACTTAAAAGGTAAGCCTTATGATTACATTGTGATTTGTTCCAGAGAAAAATGTCTTCAAGGGTGTTGCATCCCAAGGACCATTATCCTAGTCATCCCGATTTCATGTTCATCTAGTCCTCCAGTCTTGAATGAGTAGTCCTCGGGGATTGGAGGGAAGTGTCGGGTGACAGGCACAGTGACCCTGGACCACAAGTAGCCGTCTAACAAAGCTATCATTGCTTCAAGTCATCGTGTCAAGCCCTTATAGGCAATAAGTAGAATGTCCCAATGCGCTGTCCTACGTGGAAAAACCTGCAGCGACCCCGTAACACTGTTAGGGGCGTGTCTCCCCATAAATTAGTCTCCTGCAACCTCGTAAATGAGCCTCATGTGATACGAATGGGCCCACCACCAGTTTTTTATTAGAATGTGTTAACTAGCATTGAGACCTCAATTAGTTGGGAATGTTTTATAATAAATCCTCGTTAAGGGAATTAATTGTCCTCGACCACTATAAATAGGGCTAGAGCACCCATTCTAAAGGACCCCAAATTTTTCATAGTCAGAGCATTGCCAAGAGCTGCCTGAACCTCATAGAAGGTTGAAACCTTCAAGCATCGCCTAATTCTAATACAGTAGACTTATGGACTATCATTAATTAATATCCTGAACCACTTAAAATCAGTGTCTTCTCACTGCATTTTCTTTAAGTTCTTTTTATTAGTTGATAGTGAAAAGGTTCTCAACAATGAAAAAGTCACTCAACATATTGGTGCTTTCATTGAGACTTAAAGAAAGCAAGAGTTTCAGTAATGGTGAATACTCGAAACAGAATAGTCATGAATGAAGTCCTCCTTGTCGCAGTGATAGGAGAGCAAGTCTGTCCACCAGTAGGTATTCCGGAGGTGGGAGATAATGATGGGTACAACATAGACGGTGGAGACAGTGAGTCTCCCCACACATCTCGGTCTAGACAACTAGCAGAAGTTGTGGCTCTACATAACTACATTTATTGATTACATTAATGGACTACAAGAGAACATTCTCTAAATATAATTCTATAAATACAAATAGTTCAATTACATATTTATAGTGGAGTAATCAAGGAAATAATAAATAGCATTGTTGAATTAAAGAGTTTAATTAATAATATTCTTTATTGGAGCTTCGTATTTCCATGGTCCTCGGGTCTCCTCTGTCCTACACTGTCAAGGGTAAGGATGTCACAAGGAAGATTTATAGAGAGAGTGACTAAATTGCAAAGGAATTAATTTTGCAAGGCAAAGAAAATAATTATGTGATAATTATGGGTAATTGATTAATTGCAAATTAATTAATTATTTAACTATATAGTTTTTATTTTTTTTAAAAATTATGTTAAAATAAATATTAATCATGTTTTGATTAATATTTGGTAGAGTTTAATTATTATCTTATTATAAGATATTTAATTATTTAATACTGATATTTTTAAGATAAAATTAACTTTGAATTAACTGATATATATTAGCAGAAATAAATTATCTTAAATATTAATTAAGGAAACAAATGAGAAAAGCATGGATAGCCACATAGTGGCTCACGCCAGTCATTTTTTCACACAGTGAGTGGCGCCACTTTAAGGATTTCCCTATCCCTGGGATTTGAATGTGAAATTAATTTTTTTATTTAATAATATTTTATTATTCTTTTTAAATATAATAAAATTAAATAATTAAAATAAGTTATAACTGATTAGTTTTACTTTTAGAAAATTAAATTTTAATTAAATTCGTTAATTATCTTTATAAACCTGAAAAGAAGCGATACTTTTCAGGAAGTTTAATGAAACAGTCATTATCAGACTCTCTCTAAGAAAAGAACTTATAGATCTCATGTGCCGAGTACATCTAGAGAGCCTAAAAATCAATTTGTGAATGTTACGTCCCCACAGAAGTCATTGTGTGTTAGAGGATCAACTTGGAAGGCTAAGGTGTGAGCTTTCATCATGGTAGGAAGATTGTTGATTTTATGAAAAGATTCAAGGATCCTTGATAGGCATCGAGAGGTAATCTCTAGTACTTTATGTGTTATTTAATATATCTATATTGGTATAATCGTGGCTGGTATTAGTGATTTTTTCAAATCCCATTTCTACACAATTCCGCAGCGTATTTATATTTTTCCTTATTTAATACCAACAATTGGTACCAGAGCAGTGTACATATATATATTAAATGTTATGTGAGTTTCTTGAATTTTTTATATGTATGGTGATATGTATATTGAATGGATGGATATATTTTTTTCCATGTCTGGTTGAATGATGGATTGCTAATTATATAGTGCAATTAGGTTAGGATTTTATTTTTCTTACATCTTGTGTAAGTCATATGAGGCATAGGAATTTTTGTAATTTTATTTTTGAAATGGTATTGAATTTTTTTTATCACACAAGAGGAGAGAAATGAGAATGGGACCACAACTACCAGTGTAACGCCCTGGGTCACCAAGACCGTTACACTGTGTATTTAAAATAGTGCAGGACTTACTAACCAAGTCGTTTGAACATAAATGTGTTTCTAAGGTCAACTGATAGGTTAGGGTTAAAAGAATTTGATCGTAAAATAGTTGAATTTCATTAAAATAAGAGTTTGATACACGGGATCCCAAAAGTAATGTTTACATGGTGGTTACAACCCTCCAAAGCTAATACAATTCCAACCAGCCTCCAAAGCTAAGGTGTAGTTTTCTTACCTCGAGTCTTAAGCAGAGGATGTGGAGCAATCCGAGCAAGATCCATAATCCCGAGCCTTAACGGTAACACTAGTCACAAGCAACAATGGACAACTATCAAAATTTAATCCAATTAAATGCTTTGGAATCAAATACTAGCCTCCAAGAACTCGAATTCTACTAAACCGGGTAGTAGAATTTGTCTCGAGCACTTAGGTTGAAGTCCCCGAACCAAAAAACCAATCTTGGCTATGGCTGCCTAGGCGGGCTACAACATGGCCCTAAGGGTCGCGGTGCGCCCCAAGTCAGAGGCGCCAACCTCTTATCCCAGGAGGAGGTGGCCTGCGACTTGCCCTCTCGGATCACGGCGTGCCCACAAATCAGCAAGCCCCCGAGGGCCTTTTGAGTCACGCGGGCCGCGGCGCCCATGAACTGGGTCACGACGCGCCCCCCGTGAACCCAGAAATCCCTGGGTTTATCTGCATTTTCTCCCAACTCAACTCATCAGAATTCAACCCTAAATATATAGCCAAGCCAAATGTAGGTTCAGCACTCTCAATTTCATCTCATAAACAACACATATAGACAAAAACACTTGTTCAACCTTCCTTTAATGCCAAATTCAGAACCCCCTAAAGTATCCCTCAACATGATCAAAACCAACTAGAAATTCAACAGCTTAGAACCTAAAATTTTACCTCAGTTAGTAGCTTTAATCCTTAGCAATTGCTTGACTGTCCAGCTTAATTTCCCCAAACTTCAATGGTTAATCCCCACACTTTTCCTTCAAAAATCTCCTTCAACTTCAATGCACACCAAAGGGGAGAGAGAAAACGTGAGAACAAGTGAGAGGGGGAGTGTTTGAGAAAACTCCTGATGATTCTGATTGTTTCCTAGAGTCATCTGAGTATATCCTTAACAAAAAGACCAAAATACCCTTAAATTAACTAAACCTCTTTTATTTCCCATAAGGGCAAAATGGTCAGTTGCCCCATTTCCCAATAATTTCTCGAGTCATCCTACAAATTCCCATTTAATCCTGACCTGTCCAACTAATCACCAAATACTTACTTGTTACTCGATAAATCCCCAAATATACGTTATGCTTCCCAAAATACCCTAGGATCACCTCGAGCCGGGAATTACACCCTGCTGTGACTATTCCACTAATCTGCTCACTAGGATCGCCTCGAGTCGTATGCTGCAAATATATCCACATAATAATGTGGTCCCAACCATTTAACTCATATGATTGCATTTATGCTCTCAACAGACAAAAATCACAATTATGCCCATATAAACATGAACGGGCCCACATGCATATTTAATACTCAAAAACCTACATATAAATATATTCAGATTATCATATAAATCATGCATGCCACATAATCATGCATTTAATCCCACATATATCCAATTATTCCCTCCTGACATGCTAATCAATGCACTAAGCCCTATTAGCATTTTTGGGACATTACAACTATCCCCTCCTACTAAGAATTTCATCCTCGAAATTTACCAGAATAACTTGGGATACCAATCTCGCATAGCCGACTCTAGCTCCCAGGTCTCTTCCTCGACCTTGTTATTCCTTCATAAGTCTTTGACAGAGGAATCATCTTGTTTCTCAAAATCTTATCCTTCCTATCAAGGATCTGAACTGGTCGTTCCTCATACGATAAATCGATCTGTAGTTTCAGATCCTCATATCCTAATACACGGGTCATATTTGATACATACTTCCGAAGCATAGAGATGTGGAATACATCATGAACCCTTAAGAATGATGGGGGCAGAGCCAATCTATAGGCTACTTGCCTGATCCTCTCGAAGATCTTGAAAGGTCCTACGAATCTTGGGCTTAGCTTGCCCTTTTTCTCAAACCTCCTCACCCCATGCAACGGCGAAACTCACAAAAATACGTGGTCCCCGACCTGGAACTCCACGTCCCTACGCTTGGGATCAGCGTAGCTTTTCTGTCTACTCTGTGAAGCGAGCATTCAAGCTTGGATCTTCTCAATAGCTTCATTAGTCTTCTGAACCATATCCGGTCCCAAATACGTCCTCTCCCCCATCTCATCCCAATGAATGGGCGATCTACACTTTCTTCCATATAACATCTCATATGGAGCTACTCCACTCATTGATTGGTAACTATTGTTGTACGAGAACTCAATCGACGGAAGGTACTTACTCCAAGACCCTTGAAGTCTAGCACACATGCTCTAAGCATGTCCTCAAATATCTGAATTGTCCTCTCAAATTGTCCGTCTATCTGAGGATGAAGGGTTGTACTAAACTTCAACTGAGTTCCCATAGCCTTTTGCAAACCACCCCAAAACTTGGAGGTAAATATGGGATTTCATTCTGATACTATAGATTTAGGAACTCCATGCAGTCGTACAATCTCCCTCACATACAACTCTGAACATTGGGAATATTGGACAGGAAAAGGGGGATAATTCTATAATAGCAAAACTCTGCCAAAATAGAGAGAGAAATTACAATAATATTGACTCATGGACAAGGTGGATTTTAACCACGGAACCACATAAAAGTTATGTGTTCTTGATTGAATTCTTGATATTTTTCATTACGGTTTACCATTAAGCCCTAATCTACATTTATCATTTCTTAATACACTGTTGGCGAAAAACCACGTCAACACTCAACCTCTACAATACTAGTAAGAGATTTTGCTCATGTTCTGCCTCTGAATGAGAGTAAACCAGGATGTCATCGATGAAAACAATCACAAACTAATCTAAGAAGTCCTTGAGCACCATGTTCATTAGATCCACAAATGTTGCTGGGGCATTGTTCAATCCAAACGACATGACCAAACACTCATAGTGCACGTACCTTGTGCAGAAGGCCGTCTTCAAGATATCCTCGTCCTTGATCTTCAGCTGGTGATAACCAGATCAAAGATCAATCTTTGAGAATGTTGTCTTACCCTACAGCTGATCGAACAGGTCATCTATCCTCGATAGGGGGTACTTGCTCTTGATAGTTAACTTATTCAATTCCCTATAGTCTATACACATTCTCAGAGTCCCTTCTTTTTTCACAAATCTAGTAGCTCCTGGTGAGAATCTAGGTCTCATAAAACCGAAATCTAGTATCTCCTGCAATTGTATCTTCAACTCCTTTAGCTCTATCGGAGCCATCCTATATGGTGCCCTCGATAGTGGCTCTGTACCCAGTGCTAACTCAATGACGAACTGAATCTCCCTGTGCAGCGGCAATCTCGGTAAATCTTCAAGGAACACATCCAAGAATTCACATACCAATCTAGTCTCACTTGGCCCCACAAGTAAAATCCTAGTGGTATCCACCACACTAGATAAAAAATCTATAATCCATAATCCCGAGCCTTTATGGTAACCCTAGTCCCAAGCAACAATGGGCAACTATAAAAATTTAATCCAATTAAATGCTTTTGAATGAAATACTATCCTCCAGGACCTCGAATCCAACTAAATTGGGTAGTAGAATTCGTCTTGAGCGCTTAGGTTTAAGTCCTCGAGCCTAAAAACCAATCTTGGCTATGGTTGCCTAGGGGGACCGCGACCTGGACCTAAGGGTCGCGGCATGTCCCAAGTCAGAGGCGCCAGCCTCTTGTCCCAAGGGGAGGCAGCCTGCGACTTGCCCTCTAGGGCTGTGGCACACCCTCAAATCAGCAAGCCCCCCAGGGCCTTTTGAGTGACGCAGGTCATGGCGCCCATGAACTGGGTCGCAGCGCATCCCCGTGAACCCAGAAATCCCTAGCTTTTTCTACATTTTCACCCAACTCAACTCATCAGAATTCTACCCTAAATATATACCCAAGCCAAAACTAGGTTCAGAATCTCAATTTCACCTCATAAACAACACATATAGCCTAAAACACTAGTTAAATCTTCCTTAAATGCGAAATTCAGAACTCCCTCAAGTATCCCTCAACATGATCAAAACCAACTAGAAATTCAACAACTTATAACCTAAAATCTTACCTCAGTTAGTAGCTTTAATCCTTAGCAATTGCTTGATTGTTCCTAGCTTAATTTCCCCAGACTTCACTGGTAAATCCCCACGCTTTTCCTTCAAAAATCTCCTTCAGCATCAGTGCACTCCAAAGGGGAAATAGAAAACCTAAGAGCAAGAGAGAGGGGGAGTGTTTGAGAAAACTCCTGATGATTCTGATTGTTTCCTAGAGTCATCTGAGTTTATGCTTAACTAAAAGACCAAAATACCCTTTAATTTAACTCAGCCTCTTTTATTGCCCGTAAGGGAAAAATGGTCATTTGCCTCATTTCTCGCTAATTGCTCGAGTCGTCCTAAAAATTCCCAATTAGTCCTGACATGCCAAACTAATCACCAAATACTTACTCGTTACTCGATAAATCCACAATTATGCGTTAACCTTCCCAAAATACTACTAGGCCCACCCCAAGCTAGGTATTAAACCCTGCTGTGACTATTCAACTAATCCCCTCACTAGGATTACCTCGAGCCGTATACTGCAAATATATCCACATAATAATGTGGTCCCAACCTTTTAACTCATGTGATCAAATTTATGCCCGCAACAGGCCAAAATCACAAACATGCTCTTATAAACAAGAACGGGCCCACATGCATATTTAATACTCATAAACATGCATATAAATATATTAATATTATCATATAGATCATGCATGCCACATAGTCACACATTTAATCAATTAATCACACATATATCCAATTATGACCCCCAAGAATGCTAGTCAAGGAACTAAGCCCTATTAGCATTTTTGGGACGTTACAACTAGCCACAAGCCAGCGGCCCGAGCCCCACCTTGCGTGCCCTTGCACCAGGCGCTATTACACCTACCACCTACCTACACATCCCCTTGCTCTCGAGCCCCACCACCTGCACCTGCAACAACCACCCAAGCCCTTTAGCCCTGCTATTCCATGCGTCGGCCCTGGTTGTTGCTCCATTCTTGGTGCACAACCACAAGATCCTATTTTTGTGCTGAAATATCTTTTATTTAATTAGTTTTAAATTGTTTGAATTTAAAAGGATAATTATCTTATTTTATTTTTATTAGAAAAATAAAATATCTTTTAGTTCGTTAAGATCTTATCTTAAGTTTAAATAATTATTTGAATTTGATTTTTTAATTATTGAAATTAAACTAAATTAAAAAGATGACAAGAATGGTTATTTTATTAAAATTTTGTTTCAATTAAATAAATTAATTAGAAAATTAGTTTCTAATTAATTATTTGGGCCTAATAAATTCCCTAACAAGTAAAAAGATGGGCCAATATGAGAAGATAAGCAGTCTTGGAGTCTTGCAAATAACTGAATGCTATTTTATAATTTTATTTCTATTTTTTTTAAATGGTTGTAAATTTAGAAACACACAATAGTACTCGATTCATCATTTATTGTTTATTTATTGTATTTATTTAAATAAATATCAATTAATGTTTGATTGATAACATGATCATGCATTAGTCTATTACATGCCAATCATGAAACCCCACACAGTTTTGATTAATCATGCATCTTATAGAAACATGATTATCTTGGATTCTCCCAAGTGTTTATATGAATTTTTTTGGTGAAATCAATCGCATGTAAACTGCTGAGTCTTAAATTAGTTAAAACATGGTAAATCATACCATAATAAAGACAATAGTTATGATAGGCCACTAAGATAACCAACTTTACTTAAAAAGTATTTTAGTAAAGTTAGATGAATGTAATGGGTAATTATTTAGACTACATTAATTGTAGAAATAGACTTTTTTATTATTATGTGTATTTTGTAATTAATTACATGATAGGGTTATTGATAAAATAGTAATTAATTTATAATTTATTGATTAGTTTAACAAACACATTTATTGTAAAATAGTCAGTGGGAGAAGGATAACATCTCAATGTGACATATTATCTCCATTATTAGTACAACACCATGAAATATGAATAAGACCTCGAGGTGGCTTTGTTTCCGTCCCCCTAAGGAAGGTATCTAGACATATTAATCCTAAGGCAAGCGTGTTATGAAGATAGGAAAAAGTGATGTATTTTTGGCTTGACTGACCCTAAGGCGACACTCTCTAAGTTAAGTCACGAATTCTGAAATAATGGGTTACACTTACAAGGATACAATTAAGCTTTTGTAGTGGGTAATTGTATCTTGACCAAACCAGCGGTAATTTAATTTTAAAAGAGAAAATATGAGTTATCTTAAGTTTCAAATAATAAAGATAAGATTTTCTTAGAGGCTATCTGAAATTAATTTGACCGACCCTAACACGACACTTTATTTGTTTGGTAGTTTTATCGTGGAATAGTAAATATTAAGTATATGTGTTTAATTGTTTCATTCATGCATCATATTTTCTTTTCAAATTATTGATATTTTTCAAATTATAATATTCTTGTATTTTATTTCTTTTAGCTAAAATGTCTCCAAATGATTTCAATGTTGTGATTGAACTTAATGATGAAAGTATAGTATTATGGAGAAATGATGTTGAAATATTATTACTAAGAGAGATTTGATGGAAGTTGTTAAAATACCACCCATGCAAAAACCATCATTAGAGGCTTCAATGAATGATCATTTTGAATATGCCAAGTGCTCAAGGATAAACCACATGGCAAGGTATTATTTGCTCCAAACAGTGAATAATGAAACAAAAAGTACTCTTGAATGCCTTAAATCTATATACGATATATGGGAGGCCATCCATTCAACTTATGGACACACATATGATAAGTCATTTTATGAGAATGAAATTCTATCGGCCAAGCGTGAAATAATCGTTAAAATTATGAAGAATAAGAATGGTAAATATGATTTATTCATACTTATAAGTAAGTGAAAATTGATCTTTCATCCTGGATACTATACTCAGGGTCCACTAACAATGTAGTTCTTTTGTGCATATAGTTAAATCTTATGATTCAAGGAAGGTTGCTGATGAAGTTCTTGAAGACTGAGATGGAGAGAGTGTCTAGTTGAAGAAAGTGTTGAAGATAATCCATTTATGTTTTAGTATTTTTAAAGATTTTTTTTCTTGGAACAAATATTTTTAGTTTATTTCTCTTAGTATTTTAATTTTCTTTTGATTGCGTGTATTTAATTTATAATGTGATTATTCTTAATTTTTCTTTAGAAATGCAATTAAACGTTGAGACTGTAAATGCTTTCACTGAATGAACATTAGCTAAATAACTCAGAATTATTTAAAGTGGCTAAACCTATAGGTAGCAAAAGACAAAAGGTTTCAAATGAGGATGACACATATCTTTGGCATCTTAGACTAGATCATATTGGTCTAGGCAGAATAAACCAGTTAACAAAAGATGGACAATTGAGATAACTAGTTGTTGGAACTCTTCCGGTTTGTGAATCTTATCTAAAAGTAAAAATGACAAAACGTCCTTTCTCAGCGAAAGGCAATAGAGCTAAAGAACCATTAGAGCTTGTACACAACAATGTCTGTGGTCCAATAAATGTACATGCTAGAGGTGGTTATGAGTATTTCGTCACTTTCATTCATGACTACTCAAGAAATGGTCATACTTACCTAATGCTTAGGAAGTCAAAAACCTTTGGTAATTTTGAAAAATTCAAATCTAAGGCTAAGAAGCAGTTAGGTAAGACTCTTAAAACACTTCGAGCAGATCGAGGTGGTGAATATTTGGATTTAGAATTCAAAGATTTCACGCTGAAGTATGATATTCTATCCCAACTCATAACACCTGGAATGCCATAGAAAAATGGTGTTTGAGAAAGAAGAAACAAGACCTTGTTGGACATGGTTAGGTCTATGTTAAGCTACTCTTCACTTCCTCTCCCATTCTGGGGATATGCACTTCAAATAACGAAAAATTTTTAATGTAGCCCTATCTAAGACCATAAGCAAAACTTCACTTGAATTGTGGAATGGTTATGAATATTATTTTGATTAATAATGTAGGCTAGAGAAGCCAAAATCATGTGGTTCATGATAGCCATTAAGTGTGATGTGTGATTGTAGCCAAATTAGAAATTTTGTTCAATAATTATGTTCAAATTAGAAACCCAAACCAGGTTAAATCTTGGATAAAATTATGTTCAATAATTATGGCAAAAATAATATGGGCATAAAATTTATTGGATATTTATATTAAAGTCAAAAAATTTGAATTTGTAAGAAAAAAATTTCCAGAAATCCATTTTTGTAAAAAAAAAATGCACATTTTAGCATAAAACAGAATTTTTGTAAATTAAATTATTTTGAGTAACAAATATTGGAGTGTGACCACTTAAATTAAATGGCAAGGTCTATCTAATTTAATTACCCTAGGTTAAAATCTAAATTAATAAAAATGAGAAAAAAATACCACAATAGTAACCTTTTGAGAAAATTACCATTAGACCATGATTTATTTAGCATAAGTTAGATTAATTAGGAAATTAACCAAATGATAATTAGACTTAAGGGGGACGGCACCTAGTGGGTAAAATGGTCTTTTTGGAGTCAATTTTTACTATCTATAAATAGGTAAAAAGTCAAAAAGTCTCCACTTTTCACAAACACTTTCTCTTTCTCTCTCAAAAATTACCTATCTCTAAATCCTCTCCCTTCTCTCTAGGCGGCCGAGCACTCCATAAGTTCACCATCTGAATTTTCTTCAAGAAAATCTCATCTCTCATACTCTTTCATCTACACACCTAATTCTAGGTCATTTGAGTTGTATGCGCTTAGATGAGTTTGCATGTTTGTGTAAACTGACTTTTCTTCTATTGGGGAGTGAATAAATCTAGATTAAAGGCAAAGAAAAGGTCTTGAACTGCTAAAGGTTACCTAAATCCTAACCAAGGTCATCAAGAGGTATACGGTCACCTCCTATGAGTTTTGTTTAAAAATTTTGTTAAATCTGCATTGTTTAAGTTGTTTGATATGTTTATAATATATTTTTTTACTGTAATAATGCTTATTCATAGGGCGATCATTCATGCATGAGTGTTTGGATATTTTTTTGGATTGGAATCCAACATTCCATGGGCAAAACCATGATTTTGTACGAAAAATGTTTAAGTATTGACTTCAAAAGGGTCAAGAAAATTGTGTATTAATCTGATTCTGGATTTTCTTGTTTGCATATTTTGGTTTGAGATGTGTAACTGCTAATAGGGCTTAGAAATTTGCAAAAAGGTTTAAAAACGACAGAGATAAGAATTTTACAAATATTATGTGTAATTTGGAATATTGCTTTTCAAAAACTGGGTAATCAGTCGACTTTGAGATATATTTTTCATGGGAAAATAATTGTGTTTTTGGCTGATTTTTAGAATAAACCTTATTTTGTTATTGGTAAATCAACCTGTAAAATTTTAAAAGAAAATTAATGAATAGGCTCAGAGTTATGAGTTTTCAAAATTAGACAAAATTTATGAGAAGCTCAAAATAACTTCTGGATAGGTAAGTTTGAAAATTCATTTTATTAAGTAAAAATGTTTTGAATAATGTAATCTTTGGTATGCATAACTTTTATATATATCCTATTATAGACCTACAAAATTTGGATTTTATGAACTTCCAAACTTTACCAAAATATTGGGTTTTTTTTTTCTCTAGGAAAATTTGTAATAAGGATTTTAAAAATAGTTTTAACCAAGTAAAAAGGTTTAATTTTTAATGAAATGTAGCAAGAAGTTTCTTGGAATTGCCAAGTTTAATTTAGCAAAGTTTGAAGATCATTAGAGTTATATTATTTAAAATATAAATTTTTAAACTAGGTTACCTATACAACATAGATTTATAAATAGTTTATACGTAAGACAAATAATGTAAAATAATTCTATGTATTTGACTAAAGATATGTGTTTTAATTTTAATAATTATTAGTGCAGGTTTAACCTACTAAAATAAATTAAGATTAATCTGAATATTATAAAGTTAATATTTTATGAATGTTTTATTTATTTGCTTGAAGAGAATTTAAAATGGGGTCCAATACCAAATTTTTTCCAAAACTTTAAAATAATCTTTTTAAAATTAAAATAAACTTGTATTCCGATTTCTTCTAATTAATTAAAAACTAATCAAAATTTATTAAAATTATTTCTTATTTAATCATTTCAAATTTAATTATCAAAGTTTTTAAATAAAGTGATTTTATTAGAAAATATGTGATTTTTATTGGTGAAAATCAAAGGATAAAATCATTTAAGCTAGGAGGCTTCCAAAACTAGTTTCTTCGACTAGGCTCGATAGTGAGAACGAACTGGGAAATGTTGTAAAAAGACCGACTTTGAAATAACTAGACTGTTAAGAGAAGTTTTGTCAAAAGTTTTAAATGTCGCCTAGAATGTTGAACTAAGTGAGGGCGATAATACCCTTACTTAATAAACGGTAATGACTAAAATGCCCCCATGGTTTATTTATAACTAAATTACCATAATTAATCCGAGTATACTGATAAATTACAGTTGCAACGTCCAAAATCTTCTAATACGGCTTAGTGCCTTGATTAGCGTATCAGGAGGGAAATAATTGATTTAATTAAGTTATTATATGGATTAAATGATTATAAATTCATGTTTAGGTTAATTAAATATGCATGTGTGCCCATTTTTGTTAATAGGGGCAGGCCCATTGAGGTCATAAATGTGATTATGTGTGTGTTGTGTTAAACACCACAATATTGTTGAGATGTATTTGTTATGTGTGATCTGAGATGGTTCTAGCGAGCAGAATAGTCACAACGAGGTCGAATACCCGGCTCGGGGTGAGCCTGGGGTATTTTGGGAATGTAGCAGATGTTCGAGATTACCAGGTAACGGGTAGTGACTTAGCTATTATTTGGGTATGTTGGGATTAAATGGGTATTTATAGGACTATTCAAGGAATTAGTGGGAATGTGGCAAAATGACGGGGTTGCCCTCGGTGGCATTAAGTGGCTAGGGATTTATCTAGGGGCAGTTTTGTCATTTTTGGAAATGGGAGATAGACATGGGCAGGCTCTAGATACCAGCATAACACCTAGGAAGGAAAATTAAATTCTCTCAACCTTATCTCTCTCTCTACTTGGTGCTGTTTCTCTCTCTCTCTCTCTCCCTTGGAGTACTTGGGAATTCGGTGGAATTCATGAGGGATTAGCTTCAGAATTTGTGGGCTGAAGCTGGGGATTTGGCTAGGGATAACTCAAGGCTTGATTCACACAGATGAGGTAAAAATTTTGTATTGAATTGTTGGCTTAATTCTGCTATGAACTTGAGGTTTTACTTAGTTTTAAACCAAGAGTTGGTTTGTGGATTTCAGTTGAGTTATGAGATAATTTTGGGGTATCTATACTAGTTATGTAGAAAGGCATGGAAATTTCTGGGTTTTGGGCTCAAGCCCCAAGGCTCTCTGGATTGTAGAGAGCCACGGCCCTTAGGGCCTGGACAGCGACTCAAATAGAGAATTATGGCCAAAACAAGGTTGTAAGCTTGGGAACCCAAATTTAAGGGCTCTGGAAGGATTCTACTACCCGATTTAGTAGAATTTGAGGTCTCGGAGGCTAGAATATTCTTCCAAAGTTTTTATTTGGTTTAGGGCTTGATGGATGTTATTATTATTGCATTGTGACTAGGTTTACCACCAAGGCTCGAGTTTAGGGGCTCGCGCTCGGGATCACACTAGATAGTAAACTCGGGACACAGGTAAAAAAATTGTTTGGGCCCGTAGAGCAGAGCATGTCCTGATTATCTGTGTTCAATGCTTTATGTAAATTTTTATGACTTTTTATACCATGTGTTGTATGATTATGAATGATCGACGAAGGCCAAGAACAGAAAAGTCCAGAAACGACGAAGGCCGCGAACAACAAATTCTAGTATCGGCATTATGTATGTTGAATGCAGGCCGCTAAGGCGAGACCCTCTAAGGGTGTTGTACTCACCCGCTTGGTGAAGACCATGAACCCAGTTCTTGGCAAAGCACCTGGTCGGCATAGGCCATTATGTGAATAATCTACTATGTGTTTAAGTTGTGTATTACTGGAATGAGTTTTCATATGCTTTGTGTTGAGTTTTCTTGATGAGCCTTGGCTCACGGGTGCTCTATGGTGCATGCAAGGGCAAAGGAAAGGAAGACTAGGCATGAGTTGGAGAGCATGGAGCGGAGCGTACATGTTCGACCTACCTGGTTGTCACGACCGAGGTTGTTTTGAGGAACATGATGTAAATAGTTGATTTTGTCACTTAGGTCGACTGTTCCTTAACTTTTGAATTGTAAATACTATTTGAAATAGTATTTTGGGATTCCAATGTGTCACTTTTATAACTTTAATGAATGTCCAAATCTTTTATAATTAACTTCCGTTAAATGATTCTTTATCCCAATTTCATCACACTTTTAATCTAAAACCTCAATTAGCGAGCTATTGGCACATTTTAAAATCACATGGTAAAGACTCTAAGGAAGTAGGGCATTACAACAGTAATGGCTAAAACGAGAGTGTAGATGTGGTTTAAGCATTTATGCTCGTAGAAAAAGAATCCAAGTAAGTCAACCTTTGACTTCTCTAACTACAACATGGAACATACTAGTGTATTGATTGATAGAAATAGGATATTACACTAGTTGTGGGAAGGGGCTCAATTAAAAACAATGACTAGGAGGTGCTTATGTAGCACACAATTTTTTTTTTAGTTTAGTTAATTTTGTGCTTTATTTTATTAATAATTGTTAAGTGTTAAGAAATTATTTTTGATTGTTTGAATTGTTTGATAGAAATTATGTGAATTTAATTTGTTAATTATTTTATTTACATATTTTTTATTTTCAAGTTCATGAGTTTTGGTTGTATGCACCAAGGTGCATGGTTATTAGAGATGCATTTGAGAACTTGTGTGTGTGCATGTGCATGGTTGCATGGTGAGCATAATTTTAATTTATTTGAGAAATTAAAGAGAAAATGAAAAGGGAAGAAATAGAGAGAGAGTGTGTGGGAAGAGTGGGAAAGGGAGATATTTCTTTTCCCATTATGTTTGGAAATTTAAATAAATGAATTAGATGTCTTTTATCTATTTTGGGTAAGGAAAATCACATGTATTCATGAGGATATTTTTGTTTTGTTGTCTTGGATATGGTGAGTAAATGAAAATGTGGCAAAAGGAAAAGGAAAGGAAAGTGAGGGAGAGTGGACGACAGCCACAAGAAAAGGGAAAGGAAATTTGGGTAAGGGATTTGATTAGTTTCCCTTTTTACTAACCTTGATTGTTAGACCTTAAGGGAAATAGAATAGTGAACAATGAGTATTGGAAACTCATTGTGGCTGGCATGCAAGAGGGAAAGAGAGAGAGAGAGAGAGAGAGAAAGAAAGAAAGAGAGAGAGAAAGAGAGTGCAAGTGAGGAAGAAAGAAATAGAGAGAGAGAGAGAGAGAGAGAGAGATCGTACAAGAGAAGAAGGAGAAGAAGAAGAAGAGGAGGGGTTTGAATTTGTAATAGTTATGATTTTGTTTCTCATTTTGGTTTATTTCTCTAAGCATGTTTCTTCTTCTCATTGCTACTTTTTTTTTTCTCCTTGCTTGTGGTTCGAAAATGGTGGTAGGGTATTCAAAGTGATTGTACTCTAGGGTTCTTGTCACTATTGTGTTCTTGATTCTACAATCAAGAGAGGTAATGGATCCACTCTTATTTTTGTGTTTAATTTGATGTTGATTATGGTTTATGGTTTTTGAATATGGATTAATGTTGACAAGGAAAGTATGTTGATCTCTTGTTATTGATGTTGTTTTGATCTTAGAAATATGAGTATGGTGATCTTGATGTTGTGACACCTAGGGTTTTCCTATGTTATGTTGTTAAGATTTATTTGATTATAATTATTTATGTAAAAGCATCCAAAGATGATGGTAGATGGATGCTAGGGCTTTTTTTTTAGTAAACTAAAATATGTTGATGATTGTCTTTTATATTTTTAAACATGAAAAAGATTTGTTGTTTTTGGACTATGTTGGTTTCGGCCTAGGGACATTTTTAGCATGTTTGGTTCATTTTTTTTATTTTATATTTTGTTGTCACTTATAATCTTAGAAACATGTTAGGTTATTTTTAAGATTTGAAATTTTCTATTAAGTTCATTACAAATGTTAATTTGGTCTTGTATATATAGTTTTGATTCTTGACTCTTAAACTAAGTTTTGTTCTTGAAATGCATAAGATGGTAGAAACATGCTAGGGAATGGTGTAAACATGATTAAGATGTCTTTTTACATAAGTATTACTTGCTGTTTTTTTATTTATTATTTATGTTGTGGTAATAGATCTAGGAATTTAAAAAATAGAAGTTTTGTCCAAATTAATATTTTATAGCCAATATAATCAAAAGATAATTTTTCTATCATTTCAATGGGACTTTTAAACTAATTAAAACATGCAGTTTTTTTATATATATTTTATGGAAGAAAATGTGGTTTATAATTCAAGTATGTGATTCTAATTAAATGAAATGCTTGCTTGAATTTTTGGTTATTAAGAGAAAATGTCTTTTTAATTAGGATACGAAAAACATACACATTTCAATAAATTAAGTCTTAGAATATATATATGAAAAATATGATTTTTCCACACTTTAAATATGTATTTTCACACTTATTATTATGAATTTTTTTTATGATAACTAAAAGTTATTTTTCTAAAAGTAATCAAGAAATTCATTTAGTCATTATAAGCAACTACAAATTTTGTCATAATATTTTAATTGTTATTTAATTGTAGATGAGATTATTATTTCATGAGAAATTAAAAGGCTAAATGAATCATTTTAGAAAAATTAAAATTTTGTAATAAAATGTTGAATGACAAATATGTGGTTTAAAGTTTTTGTATCATCCCGTATTTTGAACACCGTTACTATTCGGTTGGAGCAAGTGAAGAATTTTGTGAAATATTATTTCGATAAGTAATATTATGTGAAATTATGTTATTTCATGAATTTTATAGCCATTGTACTAATTTTATAACGGGGTTAGGCCTATGCAAAGAAAATTGGTCATTGAGGGGCAAACCCTAAGAATGGAAAAATCTTGGATTAGGTAAAATGAGGAATACTATGGCATAAAAATATTTGGCAACTGGGACTGTATAGTTGAGCCAATAAATTTATGAAAAATTGATTAAGGATTTAATTCCAAACTACCGGGTTTAAGAATAGAAATTCATGCCCGAGCCTCTAAGGGCATTTTGGTCAATTTGAGTAAATTACCAAAATTATGTATTATGTGACAAAATTTATTTTTAGTCACATTTATTTTATTTTAGCTTGGAGATAATTAAAAACTACAGGGTAAAAAATTGGTTAAATTTGGAGATATAAATAACCAAAGGGCCCTTGAGTGCGTTAGAAGTGAGTTAAAAGAGGCAAGAGTTTTTTAGTCATTTCCAAAGGAGGAGAGAGGGTGTGATGGGCAGCTAGGATATGCGCTAGTGTACTCAAGTGTCTATGACACATACCCTAGGATGAGTAAGAGGCTACCTCACCCATTGGCTAAACCTCCAATCATTTCCCTCTTACACATTCAATCATTATTTTTTTTTTAATTTCCTTCTTTTTCCTCAAGAAAACAAATAGGAACTCCCTCCATTTCTCTCCCCAAAACTGAGAGCCCTCTCTCCCTACCCTCGATGGCTGCCATTTTCTCTCCTCATGCTTAGGCACTCACTCTCCATTGAAGGAAGAGAAGCTCAAGGAAGTCTAGTGTACAAGTAAGTCTGAAACCTTGTCACTTTGTTTCTCTTCTTCTTCAAATCTGAAACCCTAAGGGGTGGTAAAGCATGCATGTTATTCTAATGGCCATGCATGACATGGATCTTCTATCCCATGGTTCAAGAGAGGTGGTTCTAGGAGGATCTCAAGATTTGAAGCTTGTTGATGATTAGTGAGAACAAAGGTAAGGATTTTAGAATTTTGGTAATTTTCCACTCATCTCCATCTTCTACGCTAACACTCTTTTTAAAAAAAAAATCTGCATGTGGAACCTTGGGGCTCGGTTTGAGTGTATAGAACAGAATGAGGAAGTTTGAATGGATAAGGGAACCCCATCTCCAAGCTAGAACCATCAAAGGGAGATTTTTGGTTGGTTTTTGAGTTGTTTTTTGTTATTGATGTTAGATATTGTTGTATAGGTTATTTTGTTGGCTTTTGCAGTTTATTTTCTGCTTTAGGGTTAGATTGGTTGATTTGTTGATTTGCATGCATGCATGTTGTTAGGTTTTTGCTAGTTTTGTTTATTTTTGCTAGAATGTGTAGAAATGCATGCTGCCAAGTTTTCGTGGTCTCATTTCCAACAGGTTAGATTGTACCCTACTACCTCTTTTTGTTGAAATAATTTTTATGTTTGCATAGTTCTAGATGAGTAATTGAGTTTAGGTTATTGAAAATTGAAAAAAGGTGTTTTCAAACCTATGTTATGAACTTTTGGCATGTTGATGCAATCTGGAAAATTTCTGGGCAGCATGCACTGCCCAGATTGTTTTGAATATTGAACATGTTTTACTAAGCCAAAGGCCATAAAGTTTGGTAAATTGTTATTTTAAATGTGTATAAGGATCACACAAAAGTTTTAGAGTCAAATGCAAAATGGTAAAAGAGTAATGGTTTTTCAAATTTTCCCTAATAATTTGAAAATGAAATTTCTGGGCAGCAAACACTATCCAGATTGTCTTACATTTTTGAATGAGTCCCCCTATCCTAAAAATTATAAAATTTTGGGAGAAACTAAATTACATATGATTAAAGATCCCGCTAATATTTAACAACAAATTGGGCTACGGTGTAAGAGAAATCATTTTTTAAAGAACCCTAAAAATCTGAAGAAAAAAAAAAAAAACTCCTGGGCAGCAGGCACTGCCCAGATTTCTTTAAATGGTTTAAAGGGTTTTACCATGCAAAAAAATATGAAACTTGGTGAGAAAATTTTTCAGATAGGTATTAAGACCCTGGTGAAATTTTAGGATAAAACACGTCACAGTTTAAGAGTAGTAATTTTATTAAGTTACCAAAAACGAGGAAAAATAGTAATTTCGAACCTTAGCAAAAAACATGTTTTGGGAGGTTAGTTCACCTTACCTAAATTGATTTTTGATGTAAGCTTTCACCTAGTTTCTGTCATTAGGACACATGATACGTGAATGAGATTTTAAAGGGTTGTGGTTAGAAAACCTAACATAGAATATGAGCTTAAAAGTGGGATTTTTATCACGTTAAAAAGAATAATGGAAAAGTTAGGTTCGAATTTGAAAATGAGGTTGTTTTCAAAAAAAATAAAAAATAGCTAAAAGTTTTGGATATCTAACCAATCCCAAATTATCTTAAGCTTATTGAGAATTCATTTTTACCATTTTCTAAACACGGGGTCCAATTGCCCCTTCTTTTCAAAAATGACATAAAAGAGATCCTAGGTTATGGATAAAAATGGTAAGAATGGGAGTTGGGTTTTTATGGAATCTTTAAGAGAATGGGATAACATTGTCATATATTATTTTTAAAGGGTCAAAAAGCGATATTTTGGTAAATGATAGAAAACGGTAATCTTTCGTGAGAGGACAAAAAGTTGGTATTTTTCTAAGATAGGAGTTGAGTGGAACTCTTTTTTCTAAAAAACAAAATATAAGTTATCCGATAAGAGAGTTATCTAGTTAATAAATATTAAGATGCATGGCACGGAGAGCGTGTTGCGGTGAGGCCGATTTTCTCATATTACTGTAAAGGCTGAAACGAAATCTGTCATTATACACTATAAGGTGTATAAGAGGCTATAGTATAAAGTCTCTAAGAGAACGTTATTGCATGTAGCTATCATAGAATATTAGCTATAAGAGTATGTCATAGTTTAATCTGAGTACACTTTATTAATTACAGTAATCGCAAAAAGGGAAAATGAATAGCATTGTTAAAAATCCAGCTAGAAGCTAAGGACTCCAAGTAAGTTAGCCTTTCTCTTTCTTGGCTACAACATGAATATACTAGCGTGTGCTTGTAGTAGTAGACTACACTAGTTTTATTTTGGGATGTTAAGACCAGGGTACGCTTAATGCCTACCTTTGCAATGTGTTTGCATTCTATGGCTTAATTGTAAACGAGTTCGGGTTGGAGCCAAAACCTTATTATAATACTGTCCGGGTTGGAGCCAGGACATGGTGAAATTATAGTCCGAGTTGGAGCCAGGACATGGTGAAATTATAGTCCAGGTTGGAGCTAGGACATGGTGAAATTATAGTCAGGGTTGGAGCCGAACATGGTGAAATTATAGTTCGGGTTGGAGCCAGGACATGGTAAGATAAAGTCCAGGTTGGAGCCAGAACATGGTAATATAGTCCAGGTTGGAGTCATGACGCTAAGAGTGAATCCGGGTTGGAGACATGATCCATTGTGTTTTTTTGAATTGATTAAATTGTATAATTATATATCTTGAATGTTCTGTGATTTCCTGAGTGCACACTGATATGATATGTATGAAATGGGTTGTTGGGTGCAATCAATGTGCTTGATTTCTGTATGGATATTATTAAGAATTGTATGATAGGGTTGGAATTTTATCCAATACCCTAGTGATCGGTTGTGAAGTCAACCTTAGGGAAACCCGTTAATGGGTTTAGTATATTTGTGTGCAAGGCTATTCTTACTAAGCATTTTCGCTTACCTAGTTGTTTCATGTTGTAGGTAAGTGCAAAAGCAAAGTGGAGCAGTGAGTGTCAGAGTTTGCTTGGGGATATGTACATGTGGCCCGACCTGGGGAGATTTTTGATAGAACACAATTTTGAAAAGAAACATTGGGAGCGTGTTATTTCTGTTATGACGTTTATTTTGCTTTAACTCTGAAAAAGTGTGCGCACACAATCTATTAAAAGTTTTTTTATATGGATTTTTAGTATAATGAATTAAAGTAAAAGTTCAGATTTTTGCATGTTTTGGTCTTGTATGTTTTGAGGGTCATTACAGAAATGATGAAGTAATAATTAAGTGGTCAATAAATTATGCTTGCTGAATTTTTAGAAAAAGGCAGTGAGATAAGCATGTAGAAATTATCGACTTTAAACGTTAAATTTTAAGAACACTCCCACGTATGCATGTTACATGCAAGTGTATTTTTACATTAAAAAATACGCCTATTATTCAAACGTATGATTTTTATTTTGTAACCATGAAGGATTGATTGGTAGAATTAGCATTATTATTTTATGATTTTATGTAAAATTATTGTATGTTTGTAATTGTAGTGCAACTTGTACCACTTGTGCACGACCCATGCACACGTGGGGTTTGTATGTTCAGCATGAGTATTCTTACGTGATTTTAAAGACGAACGCTTGATTATGTCTATAGAGACGTTTTCACACTTTATCTTGCTTGGACATGAGGCAAAGAAGTTAGATAGAATTTTACTTGTCTTATGCTATGAAAGGTATGACTTGTTATGTTGCAAGAAATAAAGTGCTATGGAAAGTGTAAGTTCTATATTTTGATATGTCATGATAAGCCAAGCATTATGAAAAATGAAATTCTATGTTTGATATGTCTTGATAAGACAACTGCTATGAAATGTGTAATTTCTATGTTTTGATGTGAACTGTGACACATGCGCTTGTGTGATGAATGAAAAGAAAAGGTTGCTAGCGTGCTAAACACGATGCAACAAAGGAGTTACTAAGGATATGACGTAACTCAAAGGGTGGATGCGCTAAGGTTATTCAAGGACCTGAGATCTTGTTTACCTCATAGAGGAGGTCTTACAAGCCTATTTTTTTACTGGTTACCTCAAGATGTGACATGGACAATAGAGGTGCCATGATCACAAAGAGTATGTTTCTGATATGTGATTGTGATGTATGATTACGATTATGTACATGAAAATAAACTATGAGTATGAAGATGTTATGTTTTTCCCTGATTTTACAATACATGTTCTTCTTGTGTTTTCTTTGATATTGTTGTATTGTTGTGCTTCCTTACTAGGCTTTTAGCTCAACCCCTTACTTTCCCCCTTTCAGGTAAACAAAAGGGTTTCTCCTTGGCACCCGCTGTGATGTGGGGAGTTCCGACGTCTGAGTATGTATGGCGTGGGTTCTCTTATGAATGTACAATGATCAATGTGAGTGCCAAGAATAAAAGAACCTATATTATGAATTTTATTTTTAATTACGGCAGTGGGAGTTAAACTTTTATTTTTATATTATTATTTAATATTGCATAAAGACACATTATCTTATTTTTCAACTAGTGGGCCTACTATGCATATTTTACTAAGGCCCCACTAAGATTTTCCTTATCGTGATATTTTTCTAGTAACTAAGAGTTGAGTGATGTTTTATATAAAAAAAATAGAATTAGGGCGTGTTTTACAGCTTAAACCCTTTCTGGGATTGTGCGGTAGGTACCCCGCCTATGATAGCAAAGTGCAAACGGTTTCTGCGTTTGACATTCTTTTAGCCTGGTTTAAGTCTATGACAATTATTGTCGATCTTGTTCATGCCCATGATAATTATTATCGGTCTGATTCAAGTCTGTGATAATTACTATTAGGTTCGGTTCAAGTCTGCGACCCTCTATCTGATTCAATTCCGTGACCTCCAGTCCGGCTCAAGTCCGTGATATTTGGCTATGGGTTAAGCATACTGGTAAAACCTAGAAGTCTCGATGAGCCGGTGTAACTCTGGTTACACTCTTGATAGTACTTATGCCCTAGGTAACACAAAGGTTACCCTGGTTGGGGAGGCATGGTTGTATTAGTTCCATGAGTTGGGACTCAACTATTGTTTGTTTTAAGAGGGCGCCCAAACACCCTCACTTTATTGGCTACTCCCAAGGTTGCTTTTAGCATTTTTGGTTGTGAATATTGTTCCTATTTATATATATATGCTTGTTCTGAGATTTTTTGCGTGCAGAGTTTATTTGACTATTTCTAGTTATCGGGCATAACCATAATTCTGTTTAGGGTTCTTGAATTTTCTGTTTAGGGTTCGGATTTATCGGGAACCCTAATTCTGTAAGTGGTTTGATTTTTGGTCATTGTCATTAACCCGTGTCTGCTTTTTTATGATTTCATGCTGTAAGGTTGAACTTACTAAGTGTTTTCGCTTACCAAGTTGTTTCATGTTGTAGATTAGTGTAAGGGCAAAGTGGAACAGCGAGCATTGGAGTCTGCTTGCAAGAGTGTACATGTGGCCTGACCTTTAAGGAATGTTTTGAGAAAATGTCTTTTGGGGCTAACATTGTTTTATTAGTTATGTTTAAAACCATTCATGTTTACTTAAAATGTTTAAGAACAAAAGTAACTGGTTAAGTGTGCGCACACAACTTTCTCTTTTTAATTTTTTTTGCGTGAATTTTTGGGAAATGTTTATAATGAAAATATTATTTTCGTATTGTATTTTTTCTTCTATTTTCGGGTCTTTAGAGTAACCGCAATAATTGTTGTCCTCTTTCTTAGACCTCTAAATATAAAATTTTGTGCAATTTGGAGGTGTCTAAATTGAGGCACAATATAAACTTGTGAATATTGGCTTTGAAATGCCATAAAAGTTCTATTGTGGAATTAGAGATCCATTTTTACAATCAAAGATGAATTTCCCCATCATATGTAAAGGTTACAAAGATTAAACGGTTTGAAAGTTAATAGAAAAAATTATATCGAAATTATTTCGAACCTAATTTTCCAAAAAGGTTACCCTTTCCGAAAAATTCGATTTTGATATACTAAATTTGAAATTTTTTTAGGAAATGTAAAGTACGACATCCTCGAAGGCTACAAGCACAATAGTTGTTGCCTTCTTTCTTAGGCTTCTAAATATAAAATTTTATGCATTTTGGAGTTTTCTAAATTGAGGTACGACAAAATAGTAACAGATTTCCGACGATGAGCCAAAGAATTATGAACATTGGGTTTGAAACATCAAATTTTTTTTACTGTGGTGTTCGAGATCCAATATCACATTCAAAGATGAACTTCCCCATGATATGTAAAGGTGACAAAAATCGAAGATTTGAAAGCTTATATTGAATAAATTATGTTGAACTTAGTTCAACCAAAATTTCCAAAGGGGTTCGATTTTCAGAAAAAATAGATTTCGAAATACTAAATTTGAGAAATTTTTAGAAAATGAAAACTACGCTATCCTCAAAGGTTGCAACTACAATAGTTGTTGCCGTCTTTCTAAGCCGTCTAAATAAAAAATTTCCTTCAATTTATAAAAGTCAAAATTGTGGTACGACAAAAAAACTGATAGATGTCCGATGATGAGCAAAAGAATTGTGAACATTGGCTTTGAAAACTCGAAAATTTTCAACTGTGGAGTTTGATCTACATTTTCACAATGAAAGAGGAATTTCCCCATGATATGTAAAGAAGACAAATATCAAATGGTTTGAAAGAATGTAGGAGAAATGAAATTGAAATTAAATCTAACCTAAATTTTCAATGGGGTTCCCCTTTTAGAAAAAAACGATGTCGATATACCGAATTTGAGAAATTTTTCAAAAATTAAAAGTACAATATCCTAAAAGGTTGCAACCACAATAGGGTTGCTCTCTTTCTTAAGCCTCAAAATATAAAATTTTGTGCAATTTGGATGTGTCTAAACACTACTACAAAAATGGTCATTTGCGTCAGTTCCAAACTGCCATTATTTATTTTTTGCATCAACTTTAAAAGTGACGCAAAATCTCATGATGCAAACCAGCTTGACATTCGCGTCAGTGGAGCACTAATGCAAGCCTGCCATTTTGTGGCAGTTTTCCACTGACACAAATGCCAAGTTTACATCAGTGCTCCACTAACACAAATGCCAAGTTTGCATCAGTATTCCACTGATGCAAATGATAGGCTGGTTTGTGTGAGTCCTCCACTGCCACAAAAGCTAAAAAATGTGATTTTTTGCATCAGTTAGGAGATGCCACATAATGTTTTAACCAGGTAAACTGCAAATGTTTATTCCAATTCCCCTGGCCTATTTTGATAAAAAAAACAACAACAGAAACAGAAAAACAGCAGCAAAAATAGAAAAACAATCATGTAAACATAAAAAAAACACCATAATTCAATAAAACATTTGTATAGTTAACATTTGTTATTAAATCTACAAACGTAATTCATATTTTAAAGCTAATCTATGTATATAGTTATAACTATCATCTTCTAAATTTCTAAGCATTAGACACTTAAACTTAAGTTTCCTCAACAAACTTGCTAATTTGCTAACTGAGATACGCCAAAATTGATTTAGTCCACTCATCCCATATCTCGTTGATTTCGTTAGTCATATATGGTGTTGTATTTTTAAACTATTTAAGACATATTTAAAATAATAAGTTAGAAATAATTCATCCAAATAAAATCATAAGCGATAGTTTAAATAAAATTCAAAGAGTAAAATAATACCTCATTTTTCAAGTAGGTCTTCGGTCTAGGCTGTGAAATCAATTCTCTAGCCAACTTCGGTTGGCCCAGTTTGATTTTGACACTATTACAACATAGTTATACAAATGTAAGTATCATATTTAGCAAGTTATTATAATAAAAATATGTCTGAAACTTTAATATGATAAATAATAATTTACTTACTTTAGGAACACAAACTTTTAGTTTAATAGACTCTTTTTGTCTTCAGTGTGTCTGGATGTAATGCCCTGCACAAAATATTAAATTTATCCGGATGTTAGTCTGGATGAAATCGTAAATTGATGAAGTAATATGTATAACTTACATGATAACTATCTTCTTGATTTCCGGACGACAATGTGAATTTACAAGATCCAAAAATGCTAAAAACATTGGGCAACATTTCCCCTATTTCTATCACATTTCCTAAATTTAAATGAACCTATATGCATCACATAAACACAACAATCAAATAAATCAATCAAAATGCATAATTACTGTTAGAGAATATATTTTTATACTCAATGGAAATATGGAAAAACCAAAATACAACTCTATGCAAAAATACAATAGACAAGGTAATTGATTAAAGAAATATTACAACTCAATTGCTCAAAATACAAGTAAATAGAAAGATGTAGAAGAAGAAGATTACAAACTCAAAACAATATTAATACAAGTAAATAAGATAAACCAGATCAAAAGAATGAAAATAAAACCAATAAAAAGAACAAAGTCTCACACAACCAAAGTGTAGAGTAGTAGGGATCACCAACTTGAACAAGGTTCAAGACCTTTGTCCACAAGCTTATTTCCCCCTATTCTCTATGCACTAAGGGATCTCTCTAGGAAATAGCTCTCTGGAATTATTAAGCCTCTATGGTGTATTTTCCAGCCAAGTGCTTTGTGGATGGAAAATGGTGTGTCTTACGAGTGAGCATTAGGCTCCTATTTATAGAGTTTTGAGACACCCTTTGAATTTCAAATTCCACCAATCCCCATGGCTGTTACCAATGATTTTTTGGATGTTTATGGAATTAAAATAGAGATTTTGGAGTTAATTGGTTGTTAGAAACGTTCAAAATTGGATAAAACCAAAGTTTGGAAAATGCTGTCAGCCGCTGAGGCCGCAGCCTGAAAAACATGAGCCGCGGCCCATGATGTTTTTCTCCTCTTGGGCCGCGGCCTGAAAAATATAGGCAGCAGCCTAAGATATTTTTTCATCAACCAATTTTCCAAATTTGCCAAACCGTTCCAAATTCATTCCCACTTGATTTTGTAACTTCCATACACATTATGAGAGTTAAAATCACATCTCTAACAGCCATATCTCTTATGGCTTTTGAGAAATTCAAATCAAAATATGTAATATCATATCTACAGATTATTGGGTAATATATGGGAGTTACAAATTTGTAACTATTTTTGTAACTCCAAAATATGTCACATTTGGGCACATACATGTGTCTAATTTTATGACTCTCAATAATATGTTACAAGGTGTGAAAAATCACATTATGTCACATTATTTAATCTAACATTATATTATTTAAAATAATATAACATTCCCCCACTTAGATTAAATAATCACCTTTTGTAACACTTATTTAATCAAATATTATATTAAAATATAATATTCCCACACTTGATTAAATAATCACTCTCTATAGAAACCTTTGCATTGGTGCATAAAGTAAAATGTCTTTTGACTTGAATTTTACCTTAGTGTAATTACCACAAGGTTTGTTGAAATTTTGGTTGCCGAAGCATTGAACCACTATCCCTTGATAACAAACCGGTGATAACACACACATATTTGCTATGTTCACTTGACACATCAATGTCTCACTTTTGCACCGTTAATAGCCATGTGCACATTCCATTCATAGACTTTTCTTGAGAATGACTCCCAATTCTCATGAGGGGCGGCACCACCCCTAGGTCTATATAGGTAGAACTCTTACAATATTTTGTTACCCTAAAATACTTGTCTTTTCAAGACTGAGTTCTATTAAAAAACCTTTCAGTTTTAACCCTCATTTCGGTAACACTCTAGTACTCATATCTCAGATGGGACAAAATTTTGAGTACTACTACTATTCACTTTGTAGCGACCCAACTACTCTAGACCTTGGACCATTAATAACTACTATACACAGACACTAATCTTAAGAAAACATACATATGAAATAACCATAACTTTATTATAAACTGTAAAGCAAAGGTTAAATACACAAAAATTCATTTAGGATATGGGATCCCATTGTTTTCAAAATATTAAAATAATCATAACTTTAAATCTTAAAATTCGTTACAAAACAAAGTGTGGAAAATACATGTAAAGCATAATTTTAAATGACTAGAAACAACTTTATCCTCGAATCGCTCATGCAGTCCACCGATTCCATTCTCCCTCAATACACATTCCCAAGCTGCCAAGAATTATCCCACCGCCATAACTATTTTCCTACACATATAAAACATAAAGGAATGAGCCTAATGCCCAGCAAGGAAAATCTACAACAAGCATGAAACATAATCATACACATAAACTATGAACATATATCATATACTATAACACATATATCATAATTCTAACCCATGTACATGGTAACTATTGGGGTTTGCTAACTAAGAAACTATAAGCCTCAAACTACAATGAGGTTTGCTAGTTAAGCAACTATAAGCCCCAAAAAACATAAAAATGTTGGGGTTTGCTATATAACAACTATAAGCCCAAAACATAAAAGTGTTAGGGTTTGTTATATAACAACTATAAGCCCAAAACATGAATATATCATAACACATAAAATCATACTATAGCATAATCTTAACAATTTTATATAAACATAGCACATAGCACATATCACATAAGAACTATCCTATTTTCCTTACCAAAATACCTGGATGATGAGAACAAGGTCGGGATTTTGGAACACTCCTAAAAACAATTAATAGAGAGGTGAGTATTCTAAAAGAAAAAAGATAAAAAGAATGAACTAAACCATCGGGAAGATACTTACCAACAAGAACCTCAAGTTCAAAGAACTTAGATGCCTAATCAAGAATAAAGAATACTGAGTTAGGATTTGAGTAGAGAAAAACTATAAGAACTAATGAAACAATACATAAAGGAACTAGAATTAGGAATACCTTTGAAATTGCTATACCCGAACTACACCTTGAAATCGAAATACACACTATGAACCTTACTTCCCAAGTGTTTGATAAGCTTATAATGATAAAGCTTATAACCCCAACCCAAGTGTTTAACACTCTAAAGTAATCCTAGCAGCTTGTAGGCTCTGAACTCAGCCTGAAGAATGAAGAAATGGCTGGATACTAGGTCCTGTTTATAGAGTTCAAGAATGAAAAGAACTTCATTTAGCTTGAATAAAATAATAGCTTTTTAATTGAAAAATATTTGAATAATCGTTCAGCAGAGGTTGAAGACTCGGCCAAAAAGATTTTGGCTTATCAAGGGGTTAAGGATTAAAATGAGCTCGGTTTCAAAATCATTTGAAAATGCAGCCCTAGAGCCGATATATCGCCTACCATAGTGTAGAGTCCAAGAACTTTACTTAGCTAGTTAGATAGTAGTAGTAATAGTAATAGCTAGTAGTAGTTGTAGTATGTTTATGACTGTGGATTTTGGTTCGAGCCAAGACTTAGTTGGAAACTCCTAGCAATAGTTATGGATTTTATAAGTTTAACCTATAGTTTAAGAATATTAATTATAACATAAGTTTTGATTAATATTGCTGGTTATTAATATGATAATTATTATAACCTAAGGTTTAGATAGAGCTAATAAGAATATGACACTTGTCATGAGCATGGTTATTCCTAAGGTTTAGATAGAGCCAATAGGAATATGACACTTGTCATATGTATGATTATTAAGGAATTATTATTTTAATGATAAAATAAGGGAAATATAAGACTTAGTCTTCACCAGAATTTTTTAGGAGCATGACATTTGTCACAATTTTATTTATTTGAGATTTAGATAATTAAATAGATTTTTCGTAATTTTAGGGTACTGTAACTTCCGACCTACTTTTGACCAAGTTATTTTATGAAATTCGAAAACTAGTATTTCTAGAAAATTGTAGATGATTGAATTATCTTTCTAAAGATATCAAAATATTCTAAATTGGAGTCCTAAAGCTCTAGATATGTTAATTTTACTGCAGGTGAGTTTAGAGTTACGAGAGTTAGGGAGTTAGAAGTTAGGATTCTATTTGTTTTTATTATTTTTGTTTTAAAAATCAAGCTTTGACTCCTTAAATCTCTCTGAACAATTTGACCAAGTCCTAAGCCTTTGGCTGCAGGATATTCAAATATTTTCAATTAAATTCATTATTTTTATTCAAAGCCAAAAAGAAGATTTTTATTCATAGAACTCTATAAATAGGACCTAGCACCAAGCCTTTTCATTTATTCTTCAAGCATTAATCAGAGCCTTCTAGGTGCTAGTGAGACTATAGAATGATAAACACTTGGGTTGGGGTTATAAGCTTAATCATTATAAGCTTAATAAACACTTGGGAAGTAAGGTTATAGTGTATTTCAGTTTCGAGGTATAGTTCGGTCATAGAAGCATTCAATGTATTCCTTATTCTAGTTCCTTTCTGTATTGTTCTTATAGTTTTTCTACTCAAATCCTAACTCGTATTCTCTATTCTTGGTTAGGCATCTAAGATCTTGAACGTAAGATTCTTATTGGTAAGTATCTTTTCAATGGTGTAGTTCATTCTTTTCATCCTTTTTCTTTAGTACACTCACACTCTATTATGGTTTTTAGGAGTGTTCCAAAATCCCGACTTTGTTCTCCTCATCCCGGTATATTTGTAAGGAAAATAGGATAGTTTTATATGCTTATATGTTATGTTGATATATATGTTATGATAAGTTATGCTATAGTATGTTATGTTATGTTTTCTTATGTTTCATGGTTATGATTTACCCTACCTCGAATATTAGACAGGGGACGTAGATGGGTTATCATAAACCTACCATGTGATCTAACCTACCTCATATATTAGAAAAGGGACGTAGATAGTTTATCACATGTTTTAATGGCCATTAATAGTATAGTCTTATATGATGTACGTCTTTATAGATATATGTTATATGTTTATAGCTTATAGTTATGTGTATGATTATGCTTCATGCTTGTAGTAGATTTTCCTTGTTGGGCATTAGCCACATTCTTTTATGTTTTATATGTATAGGAAAATAGTTATGGCAGCAGAAAGATTCTTGGCAGCTTGGGGATGTGTATTGAGGCAGGATGGAATCGATGGACTGAGCGTTCGATTAGAGGATGAAGTTTTTTTTAGTCTTTTAGTTATGATTTCTATGTATTATTTTTCCGCACTTAATTTTGTAACCAATTTATTTAAGTTATGTTTTGTTTTATTTTCAAAACAATGGGATCCCATATCCTAAATGAATTTTTATGTATTTAACCTTTACTTTACAGTTTTTAAATAAAGTTATAGTTATTTCATATGTACATTTTCTTAAGATTAGTATAGTAGTTACTAATGGTCCAAGGTCTAGAATAGTTGGGTCGTTACACATAGGCGATATATCGCCTGGGCTCATATTCCTGAAGCTCGTTGAAATGGTCGTGCGAAGTTACATGTTTTCCGTATCCCCGTATGGTGATATATCGCCCCCTAGAGCTGTGACATATTGGCATACGCTGAAATATTATACATGTAATTACAATTTTTTAGCCTAATTTGAATTGAGTAAACATCCTTGACTAAGTCCTTTAACAATTTCAAAGCTGCTGGCAGACTCTAGGATTTTCAAATATTATTCTTAATAAACTATTCCTAAAAAATATTTAATTTCTCATTAAACATACATATGACAAGTGTTATTATCTTATTGGGTCTATCTAAACCTTATAGTAATAATAAATATCATCTCCACAATCAGTCATATTAATCAAACCTTAGGCTATAATTCATATTCTTAAACTATAGGTTAAACTTATAAAATCTATAAGTATTGCTACGAGTGTCCAACTAAGTCCCGACTTGAACCAAAATCCATAGTAATAAACATACTATAACTACTACTAGCTATTACTATTACTACTATCTAAGTAAAGTTCTTGGAATCTACACACTTGATTGACTTGTTATTACCTATTGAACCTAATACTAGTTTTGTTACTAGTATTAAGATAGGTTACCATCAACCGTGAATCTCTTTAGGGAGTCTAAGCTCCATCCCTTGAGATGTAGAAATGATTCCATTTGAATTATTTATTTTCTCATGTATGCATACTTAGACACTCTTATTATTTTATTCAAACTTTGTTGCTAGCCATAGTTTGATTAAAATAGTTATCTCTTTAAAATAGTGATTTTTACCATAATCAACACCCCCACTATTTATAGTTTAATATCCAAGATAAACATTTGAATATTAATTCTAGAAACCTATTTGTTTCTAGAATTCTCCTTTATGTTTTAAATTGATTCATTCTTGAATCAAAATATTAAAAAACAATAACTTTAGACACCAAGCGTGTCTAGATTTGTTCATTCTATACACATATAGCCAATATGATTTAGAATGTGGAATTCCAAATCACCTATTTGATAGGATGACCAAATTAATCAATTACCACCAACAAAATAAATTGATTAACTTTGGAGCATCACCCCCACATTTCTCCCATAGTGATAATAAAATATCATTTTAAAAAAAATAGAAATCTCTTCATTTCTATTAAGTCCCTTATTCCAAGATAAATCTAGACTTATAATTCTCAAAGTTCATCATGAGTCCTCTAAGACACATGATAAACTCTCAATAGATCAAGATAAACAACTCAATGTTTTATCTTGATTTATTTGCTTTCTAAAGCAATAGACATTTCTTTCAAAGAAAATTTCACTTAGTTTCTTTCTTTTAAGTATTTCACAAAATAAAAATGTGTACACAAATGTAATGTGAGAATTTCTCAAACAAATAATCATAAATTTTCAATTTTAGTTGTCTAAATAATCTCAAAATCACTTAAACAACTTTTGTGTATTTCTTAAGACTCTCTTTGAGATTCTTTTGAAAACACCAATTTGACATCCGTTGTTTTTCTCATCAAAATCAAAATGAAGATGTCAATTTTAAAACACTTTAAATCAAAGAAAATAAACCCTCATTGATTTATTTAAAAACTTTGATTTCTTTTGTTTAAAATTATCTCCTCATTGAGATTAATTTAAACATATCACCATATTTTACCAAAATGAATAAAGTTATCTTTAATTTATCATTGGTGTAAATATTCAAAATTACTTCTCCCATTTTGAAAATTTTCCTCATTGAATATTTAAGAATTATTGTCACTAAATAATTCTCAAATATATTTCATTTGACCACACTCTAGACTATAAGTCTATTGAGTCAATATGTCATCCCACAATTTTTGAATCCACCTTGATCCATTTTTCTTGCAATGGCAAGACACAACAATTAAAAGATGTAACCCCCTTAGGTTCATCTTTTCTTATCTCATAAAATGAGATGCTCATCTTTTAAATGAGAAAATTTTACATTCTCAAATAATTCTTTTATTTACCAAATAAATGGTATCTCATCACATTTCAATAATATATGATAAACATATTTACATTATTATCACATTAATAATCATATTATATGGCATATCATAATAATCATGATAATTCTCATGTATAAATCAATATACATTTATATATTAACATAATTATGTCTCAAAGAAATTTCACACAATTTGTCAACATATATCCATCATATTAGCATGCATTGTTAATCTCATAATAATATTGTAAATATATCACAAATATCATACAATAATTCACATATCCACATATTGATATATTCTATTAATTCACAAAATCAATATATAGGCATGTCATATAAAACTTATAAAATTGTCATCTTAATAATTTACCATTATCTCATAATAAGACAATTCTATAACATGCTATCATATTACCCAATAATCTACTAGATTATTTACACAGTAATCACATATAACAAAAACTCAAGATATTATATTATCTTCTAATCTAACCACTATATTTGAAAAACAAAGGAGATTAGAAACACAATGAACCTCATTTATAAAATTTTCTTCTTCTCATTTCTATCACTATATGAAAAAAATTAGATCTTCTAAGAAAACAAAAGAAGAACATTACCTTATCTTACCATCTTTTCAAAGTTGGATCCTCACAAGATCTCTATGGTTTCTCAATCCATTAAAAAGGAAAATAAGCTTTCGATTGTTAGAGAATATATTTTTATACTCAATGGAAATATGGAAAAACCAAAATACAACTCTATGCAAAAATACAATAGACAAGGTAATTGATTAAAGAAATATTACAACTCAATTGCTCAAAATACAAGTAAATAGAAAAATGTAGAAGAAGAAGATTACAAACTCAAAACAATATTAATACAAGTAAATAAGATTAAAAAGATCATAAGAATGAAAATAAAACCAATAAAAAGAACAAACTCTCACACAACCAAAGTGTAGAGTAGTGGAGATCACCAACTTGAACAAGGTTCAAGACCTTTGTCCAAAAGCTTATTTCCCCCTATTCTCTAAGCACTAAGGGATCTCTCTAGGAAATAACTCTTTGGAATTATCAAGCCTCTATGGTGTATTTTCCAGCCAAGTGCTTTGTGGATGGAAAATGGTGTGTCTTACAAGTGAGCATTAGGCTCCTATTTATAGAGTTTTGAGACACCCTTTGAATTTCAAATTCCACTAACCCCCATGGCTATTACCAATGATTAATTGGATGTTTATGGAATTAAAATAGAGATTTGGGAGTTACATGGCTGTTGGAAACATTCAAAATTGGATAAAACCGAAGTTTGGAAAATGCTGTCAACTGCTCAGGCCGCGGCCTGAAAACCATGAGCCGCGGCCCATGATGTTTTTTTCCTCTTGGGCCACGACCTGAAAAACATAGGCAGCAGCCTAAGACATTTTTTTAACAACCAATTTTCCAAATTTTCCAAAACGTTCCAAATTCATTCCCACTTGATTTTGTAACTTCCATACACATTATGGGAGTTAAAATCACATCTCTAACAGCCACATCTCTTATGGTTTTGAGAAATTCAAATCAAAATGTGTAATATCATATCTACACATTAAAGGTACAGTTACAAGAGCTGTTAGACTTGGGTTTTATTAGACCTAGTTTCTCACCCTGGGGTGCGCCAGTTCTGTTTGTGAAAAGGAAGGACGTTTCTCTGAGGTGTGTATAGATTACAGAGAACTGAATAAGCTGACAATTAAGAATAAATATCCTTTGCCAAGGATAGATGATATGTTCGATCAGTTGCAAGGTAAGAAGGTATTCTCAAAGATCGACCTTCGTTCTGGTTATCATCAGCTGAGGGTCAAGGAGGGAGACATACCGAAGACTGCCTTTCGTACCAGGTATGGGCATTATGAGTTTCTAGTTATGTCATTTGGATTGACTAATGCCCCTGCTGCTTTTATGGATCTGATGAACAGAGTGTTCAAGGATTATTTAGACCAATTTGTGATCGTCTTCATCGATGATATTCTGGTATATTCTCAGACTGAGCTAGAGCATGAGCGACATCTGAGGTTGGTTCTACAGAGACTGAGAGAACACAGGCTGTTTGCTAAATTCAAGAAGTGTGAGTTCTGGTTGTCTCAGGTATCCTTTCTTGGACATATTGTCAGTAAGGAGGGGATTAAGGTAGATCCAGCAAAGATCGAAGCGGTCAGAGATTGGCCAAGGCCAAAGAATGCTTCTGAGGTTAGAAGTTTCCTTGGATTGGCAGGTTATTATAGACGTTTCGTGGAAGGGTTTTCAAAGATAGCTGCTACATTGACTGAGCTGACACGCAACAGTCAGAAATTTGTGTGGTCAGATAAATGTGAGAACAACTTCCAGGAACTGAAGCAGAGATTGATTACAGCTCCGATTTTGAGTTTCCCGACAGACCAAGAGAAGTTTGTGATTTACTGCGATGCTTCTCATCAGGGTTTGGGTTGTGTTTTGATGCAATCAGAAAAGGTAATAGCTTATGCTTCTCGTCAGTTGAAGGAGTATGAGAAAAGGTATCCCACTCATGATTTAGAGTTGGCGGCTGTGGTTTTTGCTTTGAAGATATGGAGGAATTATCTCTATGGAGAGAAGTGTAAGATCTATACAGACCACAAGAGCCTGAAATACTTCTTCACCCAGAAAGACCTGAACATGAGGCAAAGGCGTTGGCTGGAGTTAGTAAAAGATTATGATTGTGAAATTCTGTATCATCCAGGAAAAGCCAACGTGGTAGCTGATGCTTTGAGCCGGAAGGGGCTGGGACAGATTCATGGTATGAGGCTGATAGCCAGAGAGTTAGCAGATGATATGACCAGAGCTGGTATAGAATTGCTGGTGGGCCAGTTGGCTAACATTATGCTACAGTCTACGCTATTGGAGAGAATCAAATAAGGTCAGTTGAGTGATCCACAGCTGATCAAGATTAGAGAGGATGTTCTGGCTGGAGCGTCCAGTGATTATTCAGTGTCTGAGACAGGCTTGTTGAGATATAGAGGGCGAATATGTGTTTCGTTAGACACTACACTGAGGTGAGAGATTCTGGATGAATCTCATACTACACCTTACTCTTTGCATCCAGGCACCACGAAGATGTATCAGGATGTGAGATCACTATATTGGTGCCCAGGGATGAAGAGAGATGTAGTAGAGTATGTGGCTAAGTGCTTGACATGTCAACAGGTCAAGGCTGAGCAACAGAGGCCGGCAGGGTCATTGCAGCCTCTGGATATCCCAGAGTGGAAGTGGGAAGACATCACAATGGATTTTGTGGTGGGCTTACCCAGGACTACTGGTCAGCATGATTCTATTTGGGTGATAGTGGATCGCTACACCAAATCAGCTCACTTCCTGCCAGTGAGGACTACTTATACAGTTGATCAGTATCCAGATATCTATGTGAGAGAGATCGTGCGGCTCCATGGAGCACCTAGGTCGATCGTGTCAAATCGGGGCCCCACTTTCACTTCCATGTTTTGGGGGAGTTTGCAGAAAGCCATGGCGACACAGTTGAAGTTTAGTACAGCTTATCATCCTCAGACAGATGGGCAATCTGAGAGGACAATTCAGATTCTGGAAGACATGCTGAGAGCATGTGTGCTGGACTTCGGTGGATCTTGGAGTAAGTATCTGCCTTTGATAGAGTTCTCCTACAACAACAGTTATCAATCTACCATTGGAGTATCACCTTATGAGATGCTGTATGGTAGGAGGTGCAGATCTCCCATTCATTGGGATGAGACAGGTGAAAGGAGATACTTAGGTCCTGATGCAGTTCAGAGGACCAGTGAGGCTATTGAGAAGATTAGAGCTAGGATGCTTGCTTCTCAGAGTAGACAGAAGAGCTATGCTGATCCCAAGCGCAGGAACATGGAGTTCCAGGTAGGAGACTATGTTTTCCTCAGAGTCTCACCATGGAAAGGGGTGAGAAGGTTTGGGAAGAAAGGCAAGCTGAGTCCTAGATTTGTAGGTCCATTTGAGATCCTGGAGAGGATCGGTTAGGTGGCTTACAAATTGACCTTGACTTCGGCGTTGTCTACCGTGCATAATGTGTTCCATGTATCAGCTCTTCGGAGGTATGTATCTGATGAGAGCCATATTTTGAGTTATGAAGATCTGGAGCTTGAACCAGATCTCTCCTTTGAGGAGCAGCCAGTTCAGATACTTGATAGAAAAGACAAGGTCCTCAAGAATAAGACGATACCTTTGGTTAAGGTATTGTGGAGGAACAGCAAGGTCAAGGAAGCGACCTGGGAGCTGGAGTCAGATATGCAGAGTCAGTATCCCGAGCTGTTCAGGTAAATTTCGAGGACGAAATTTCAGTAAGTAGGGGAAAGTTGTAATGCCCCGAATTCTCCGATGTGGTGTAGTGGCGGTTTAGTAGGCCGGGAGGGCTGAAATTGTTTAATTATGCCATTAAATGAATATATGCATGTTTATGTGAATTATATTATGATATAATGATATATGCATGCATGTGGGTCCACATTTGATATATTATGCTGTTTTGATAATTTGGCCCATTAAGGGTAAATATGTGTATTTGGGTGCATGATGTGATTTGTGAATGATATTCAATTATTATGGAGATATATTCGAGCTATTTGGCATGAGACGGTTATTTTTAGTGGATTAGCGGTTTTGTCATAACGGGGTCAATTTTGTGGTAATAGGAATGTTTATTTGATGATAAATTGGGAATATTTGAGATCAGGGTGAAATTTTGGAAGTTTTGACTATAATGTCCCTGGGGGTGTTTTCGGGACCCCGAGCATTATGTTTTATTTGAGATTACTTAAGCTTGAAGTAGCTGTCAGATAGAACGTACGATTAGAAGCATATTTGAAGAAATCTTGAGTTCTAGGAGTCGGAATCAGGTGAGGATCGAGGCATAGCGATCCTAGGAAAGATTAGAAGCTTCTTGACCGAAGGATTTGACAGAAAACAACCTAATCGAAGGTAATTTAAGTTTAAAGTTTTGAGATTTTAGAGTTTCTAAGCTTTGAATTGGACTTTGTGAATTGTTTTGTTTTTGATTCGTTTGAGCCTTGGGTTTTGAGGGTTTTGGTGCATTGGAAAGCTTGGGAACTTTGATTTGATGATTGGGGAATGTTTAGGTATGATTTTGGAGGCTTTGGAGTGTTAAAACCGTGTTTGGGAATGGCCCAGAGTTGAGGGCTGCGGCCCTGCCTTGAAGAAGCAGGTGGAGTTTTTGTGCTTGCTGGGCGCCGCGGCCCTTGATGGAGGGTGCCGCAGCCCTTGCCTCAGGGAACTCTGGGGGTCGCGGCCTAAGGTGCTAGGGCCGCAGCCCTTGCCCAGTTTTTGCCCCGTTTGCTCGTTTTGACCCCGGGAACCTAGTTTTAGGCCTCGGGAGTGTCCCTACTACTTGGATTAGTTAGGATTGATCTCTTGGAGGCTAGATATTGGTTTGAGAACCTTTGATTATCATGTTATTAATGGTATCCCATAATGTGTTATGATTAGGTAACCGCTAAAGGACTAAAAGCTAAATCGTTCTCAAGGGTCGTTCTTTTGTTCATTCTAGCTTGAATTAGAGGTAAGAAAGCTGCATCCCAAATGTGACATGCATGGTTATTCATGAGGCATGTTGGATGTATAAATGTGGACATGAATTGATTATGGAATACTTAGCAAATTTTGCTCACTTGTGCATGGTACTGACTCATTAGTCAGATTTGGCAACGGTGTTAGTATCAACTGAGAAGCTGTGACTCATTAGTCAGGTTCGGCAGTGGTACTGGGCACTGGTCATATTGCGCTGACTCATTAGTCAGGACGGCCTTAGCATGTTCAATGCAAGCCAATAAAGATTAGATCTAATCGACTTTCTACATTGAATGACTCAAAGAGCATTGATACCGGACCGACCTCAAGTTCGATGAACATTATAAGCGCTTGTGTGGCTTACCCATCAGTCACTCACTTGTTAAAGTAGAGACTTACCCATCAGTCTCTCACTTATTGAAGGCTAGTGGCTTACCTAGCAACCACTCTTCCACTTGAAATAGTGACTTGCTTGTCAGTCACTCAGTATGGTTTACCAGAACCTGTTGAAGGCTAGTGGCTTACCTAGTAGCCACTCTTCCATTTGAATTAGTGACCTGTTTGTCAGTCACTCAGTATGGTTTATCAGGACCTCAAGTGATATTCACTCATCTGTTTGAAAGCTATGAGCTCTGTGTGATTATAATGATAATTATTTGATGATGTTTACATATAATGTTATGTTTTCTTGCTGGGCTTTGGCTCATGGGTGCTATGTGGTGCAGGTAAAGGAAAAGAAAAGCTCACCTAGCCTTGAGTGGAGAGCTTAGGTGGTGATGTGTACATATGCGGCCGCTTGACCACCACGGCCAAGGAGTTCTCAGAGGAACTAGGGGGTTTACCCTATTTTTGCCGCTTAGGTCGGCGGGGTTTGAAATTTTGGAATAGTAATGACCTTTTTGAGTTGTAAATAGCTTGTAAATGTTCTTGTGGGCCCGTGAACAGTTTTATGTATCAATAAAACATATCCTTTCCTTTTTACTGGTTTTCACCTTGACCTGTTAATAACACTTAGATCACGATTTTAACCAAAGGACTCAGGCAATGAGTCAAATTTCTGGTTCACCGTTCACCGTAACTGTTCTGGGGTAACCAGGGCGTTACAGTTCAGACCTAAATTTCCAAAACTGTTCCCCTATCTGAAAAATTCGATTTCGATATATCGAATTTGAGTTATTTTAACAAATTTAAAAGTATGTGTTTACCCAAGAATGGACTACCTGATGATGTGGCAGGATTGACCTATACATGGGATGCACGTGGCAGTTTAAGTAAGTATAATCTATTCGACCATCGACCAGAAGAGAATTGGCTCATCAGACATCATAATTATGGACGACCAGTCTGGTCGCATATTTTCATTTATTTCTTCAGATATGTAATCTCACAATTACACATTAAATGTAATTTCCATTATTATTTTGATACGTCTGTATTATATATAATTAAGGCCCATTGTCTCATGTAGAACTTCTTGAGCCTATAAATAAGAATCAAAGGGCTCAAGAGAGGGGACTTTTTTTGGACTTTTTCAACTCTTAACTTTGGAACATCAGAATTCTCATAGAGAAATAGGGTATTTGTATCCACCATAATTGTATTCATCCAAAAGCTTGTGAAACTCGTGAACCCTAGTTCACTGATCACAGTTCTTGGAATTCTACGTCAATAAGAACACTAAGTGGACGCAGGTCATTACCATCTTATTGGGGCAGAACCACTATAAATCTTTTGTGTTGTTTATCTTGTTGTCTTGATGTCATCTCATTTTCTATCATTTTACTTGACTCTGTGTCATTGACCAGTTCGAGGGTCAACATTTTGGTGCTTTCATTGAGAGTTGAACTCAAGACATTCAAAAAGATCAAATGGCGAAAATGACTAGAAAGACTAGACAAACCTCTGGTGTTGCACCATCTTAACCTCCTCCACAAAATGTGGCTGAGGATGAGCCAAAAGTGGAGTTTGAAGAGGAGGAAATGGATTCTGAGACCTTGAGGACGACACTGATTGTGTTGCAGGAAGAGTTAGCCAATCTGAGGGCTAATCAGGAGAATGTGGCTAAAACGATGGCATTGAAGCAGAGAGAAATTGATAGGCAATGCCAAGAACTAAATGAGAGGCAGGCCGACATGGATCACTGACAAAGGGATGCCACTGCTGCCCTGGAGGCAGCCATTCAATTGGCTCAAGGACAGCCCGCGCCAGCTTCTTAGCTGGATCAACCGCCCAGTGTAGTGCCACAACAAGATCCACATTAAAATTGTCCACAACATCACCACACTCTGCCTCTACCAGCAGGCCCTCAGAGGCTGGAGCAGCCTCCTACTGCTCAACAGGATATTCTGTTCCAACTTCCTGAGCAGCAACCTCCCTCTGGCATTGGTTGAGATAATCCACAGTAGCAAAGGCAGAATAGGGCTGGGCAGCCTCCCCGAATCCCTAGATGCCAAACTGCTGAGGAGCCAAATCCACTGAGCAGGGGACAAGTCCTTCTGCTAGCAAGAGATAGGTCGAGTCAAGCTCTGCGATCAGGGGCCCCCCACGACATAATAATGCTCTGAGAGCCACCGACCAATGCAGGCCTCCACCTGACGGATGAGACGTGGCAGCGAGGGGAGGGGGAAATAGTGCGATCAGCAAGTCGCACCATAGTTGGTCACATTCAGGGATGGCCATGACTACAATGACGCTGATTCTGGCAGAGGAAATGCTGGTCAAAGGTAAGGAGAGAGGGGTGGAAACAGAATCCCCCACCAAGAGAAAATCTGCCGACGAGCCAGAATTCTGGGGAGCAGCCTAGGTAGCCTAATGTCTTTGATCGAATGGGCACTAGTGAGCAAAGGCGTAGGGATGATGATATGAGGGACGTACTCAATGACAGGTAGGAAAGGCACGAATGTAACACCCTACTTCCTTAGAGCCATTACTAAGTGAGTTTAAAACGTGTGATTAACTTGCTAATCGAGGATTTAGGTCAAAAGTGTAGCTAAACTATAATAAAAGTCACATAATTTGAAAATGTAATCATTCACTGAAAATTATAAAGCGTTAAACATTTGGGATCCCAAAATATTGTTTGGAAATATTTACAACTCAAAAATATGATTAAAGTCGACTAAATGACAAAATTCAGACCAATGCAAAATATCTCTCAAAAACACCCCTGGCCGTGACAGCCAGGCAGACCAAACATGTACACGTCGCTTCACGGTCTCAGTACTCATGGTTGGTTGACTTTTCCCTTGCCCTTACCTACACCATAGAGCACCCGTGAGCCAAAGCCCAGCAAGAAAACTCCACACAAGCAATCAACATATGCATATCTATCAACCAACATATAATAAAACCGCCAACAGGCTAAACACATAACGGCCATGCCGTCCCAGGCGCTTTACAAGGCCCTTGGTTCGTAGTCTACACCATAAGGATATTCCAAGTATCCAATTGGGGTATCACCCTAGAAACTCGCACTCCGCGTGCTTAACACTGCTCCCGGCCCCTTGCTGTACTCGGCCTTGCCATTCTCGGCCGTTGTCGTTTCCAGCCCTCGCCATTCTCGGCCTTCACCATTCCCGGCCCTTATCGTTCATTCACAAATATGCACACAAAGGATAATTTAACAAATACTTAAACATACATAAACATAATCAATTGAGGTTAAGCCCTGGATCATAATCACATAGGGTCGTGCCCTGCAATACAAAATATAGGGCCACGCCCTGCTCTATGGGTACAAAAGTTTTCTTACCTGTGTCCCAAGATTTTCGAGAACTGATATCCCGAGCACAGTCCCCTAGTCCGAGCCTCACTAAAAACCTAGTCACAACACATCAACAACATCCATCCATCAAGTTCTAATCCATTAAATAACTTTGGGTTATAATTCTAATCTCCAAGATCTTGAATTCTATCAATCCGGGTGATAAAATCCATCCCGAGCCTTAACTTTTAGATTCTCGAGCCTAAAACCTCCTTGGGGTCTAAAATCCAACTAAGCACCGCAGCCCCAAGATCCCATGCCGCGGCCCGCCTAAACCAGAAACCCCAACCCCCAAAACAGGCCATGCGTGCCGCGGCCCAATCTATGGTGTTTCGCAGCCCGCCCTTCTTCTTGGCCTCCCAATTGTTCTAGAGGACCGCGGCTCAGCAAGAACAATGCCATGACCCGACCCTTCAAACCCAAAAAAATCCTCCATTTTAACCACCAAAACCAAGCCAATTTACCCCAAAATCAATCTAACAATCCAATTCATTGACCACAGAAGTTCTACTATAATCTCAGCAACAAAACCTAACAAGAATTAACCCCAAACCTTATCTAGATACTCAAGAGTGATCCACCACCTAGCTCACATGCATAACTTTGAAACACCAACAAAACTCAGCATAATTCAGTTAATTAAGTGCTAGAATCCTTACCTCAACTGATAACTTTGCCTTTGAGCTAATCCTCAATCACATCCAGCTTCAATTCTCTTGATAAGCAAGCCCAAATTCTCTAATAGATCAAAGTCTTCAAGCTTCCGAAGAGAGAGAGAAAACTCCTAGATAGGGAGAGGGTCGGTTCACTAAGTTTCTGAATGCTTCCAAGTTTTGTTTACTTAACTTTTGTTGACTGCGTTTTTAGCCAACGACGTGAGCACGTCAATAACGACAAGCCTTCAAGAGAAATCAAAACGACAACAAACGGTATAAACAAAAAAAGTAAAGAACACAGGAGATTTTTATAGTGGTTCAGCCCCGATTGTTGGTAATAGCCTAATCCACTTAGAGTTGTGATTTATAAATCTATACTCAAGATCAGATGGACTATGCCAACTGAGTTTCTTCAGTATCAATTGTGAAAATACAAGAATTCTCTCTAATTTCAGCACTTTCTCTCTCTAGAATAGACAGACCCAATTTTATCTCTCTAGAAAGAAACAGCTCAAAAAGCCCCTCTTCTCATCCCATCAGCTCTCTATTTATAGAGATGGGATCCTCAACTGATATCCCCTTATAATAGGGATATTTTATTATATTTATTACATTTATATTACAAATAAACATTCAAAATTCAAAATGTAACAAACTCCCCATTTGTGGGAAGAATGAGAGATTCCCGCGTATGTTGTTGAATTTGTGTCTGACTTAGTCTCCTCTAGCTAGTTGGTCCACCTCCTACTCACTACCCATGCAAGTGCTGGTTGAACATGCATGGTGGTAGGATATGCATGGTGGTAGGACATGTTTTTGGTGGGTTGAACGTGCATGGTGGTAGGAGATGCACTTCTATCCTCTAACATGCACTCTCCTCTAGCATGCCATGTTCCTCCTTGAACCAATCTCCTTGGCTTCTCCTCGGACCAAGGTGGTCTGAGGCAACCTCCTTGGCACCTCACCTTGAACAACATTGAGGCAACCTCACCTTGGACAACATTGAGGGAACCTCACCTTGGACAACATTGAGGGAACCTCACCTTGGACAACATTGAGGTAACCTCACCTTGGACAACATTGAGGCAACCTCCTTTAGCATCTCCCAAACATGTCCGATCGAACATTGTATAGACTTTCCTTATGAAAGTCTAAGTCTCCATTCTCTTGCATGAGACTCCTCCTCCTTAGCTATTTACCTTGGACACGTTCGAGCCAACACTTAGAAAACCTTGGGAGGCCTACCTCCTACACACCCTTGGGGTCTCCTAGGACCACACCCTCCTTGGGGTCTCCTAGGACCATTCCCCTTAACTCTCCTAGAATGCACCTTCCTATTTTTTGGGTATAACATTTGCCCCCCAAGTTTAATATACGATTTCCCTCGTATGATAAACTTTTCTTCTAGCAAAATGTTCTCGAGGTCATCCCAAAGCTGCTATCCGGTTGATAACTTTCACGTAAACTCCCATGACAGAACTTGTCTTGAACTTGCCTTGTGATTTCTTCAAACTCTATTTTCTTGATGTAATGAAAACATAAGCTCCCTTTGTATATGTTGCAAAATCATCATGGTATAGAGATAGGTCGTTGAATATCCTCGATTTGGTTGCGCTAGGATTAGAGATAGCTCCCCTTTTTTTTTTTTTTTTTTTTTTTTAGCATTGTGATCCGATCGGATGCTAGGACTAGGGCCCTTGAACAAGATTGTCCGATCGGACACATGCATTAGGCTCCTTGGACATGCTCAGCTTGCACCATGCAAAACATGGTCTCCTTGGATGTGATCCGATCGGACCTGAACACTCTTCTTGGCATCTTCAACCATGTCCGATCGGACAATGCACTCTTGGCCCAAAACTAACTCCATCTTTTGGCTTGTATGGGACTTCTCCTCTGACTTGCTCCGAGCCAACCATTTTGGAACACATGCATGGTCTCCTCGGACATGGTCTGATCGGAGCTTTCATGACATGGTTCGATCGGACAAAGCTTGACCAAGGAAACTTCCAGCCTTCCTTCACGCGAGCCCAGCGTGAATTCCCCCAGGATGTCCGATCGGGCATGGGAGTTTAAGGGGGTTCAAAGTCTGCTGCCAAGTCGGGCATTTCAATGCAAAGATAGGTAAGTGTGGTCCGATTGGACTACACAATTGCCTAAAGTTTTCAATGCCCGATCGGAAGTGATCACTCGCCTCGTTCAAAGAAATGCATGCCTCAAGCCTTAACAACAGCCCACCATCTCCGATCGAATGCAGCCTAGTTTTTCGGACACCAACACTTAGACGCACACGGGCCTACCTAAACACTTATGGCATCCGCTTTGGCTCTCCTCGGTCATGTCCCAGCTACAAATTTTTGGAAGCCCAAACTAAGGTCCGATCGGACACTTCTTGGCTCCTCCAATCATGTCCGATCGGATGCATATACTCTTAGACACAAGGCAGGCATGCACTCTTGAGTTTATCTTTTGGGCATGCATGGGACCTCTCCTTGGACTTGGTCCGAGCCAATCTTTTTGGAAGCTCACCAAGCTAAGGTCCGATCGGACCCTTGGCACACATGCATGGCCTTCTCCTCGAACATAATCCGATTGAAGCTTTCATGACCTTTCCTTGAACCAAGGTCCAAGCCAATGACTTAGCTTCTCCTCGGACATGGCCCGAGCCAAATATTTGGCTCCTCCATCAAGGTCCGATCGGGTACTTTGTCTCCTCTTGGTCGGATGTAGCACCTTAGGCACAAAATTTCTGGGCCTAGATCTTTGGGCGTAGGTGAGATGCTCCTTGGATCAACATGCATCCGATCGACCATCTCAAAGTATGCTTGGACACCAAATTTTTCAAACACTTTAAGCACCTGTATTGATCGTGAGCATGGACAAACAGGCATAAGCCGTGTTAACATGAATGCAATGCATGGAACAGTAGCCAGCCTTCTAAGCATGCACATCCGATCGGACATAGGCAGCATCACCATTTGGACGCTTCTCCTTAGACACACCTTTCGGACCAAACATGGTATACTCCATGCTATAATTTTTCCAAACATTTCACCTTTAGGCACTCTTAGGACCTTTTAAGAAGGACCATCGAAGCACCTTTGTTCGAGCCTCCCAAAATTATTTTGAGAGATTGATTTTTCTCACTAAATCTTGGTGAAAACTTGACTTCTCCTCCCAAGGACAAATTTTCACCATGTAGCATTTATTTTGCACGTATTTGTTTGATTCACTCCAGGGAAGTCGATTGGTGATACATGCTTAGCCTACCAGGGAAGTTGTATCTGCTCTCCTGAGCAAGAAAACTTTGCACCTGGTGAGCTAAACTTGTAGCTGTTGGCATTTAGACTTTACTTCTCCTTGTTAACTTAAAACATTCTAAGTCTCCTCTAGACTTAAAAAGTTATAAGTTTTTTGTGAAGAGTAAAGTCACTCTGGTGTATGCCTTAGATTTTCGCATGAGTACTTAGTTTTCTAACTTAGAAATTCTAGACATTTCATAAGTCCATGCTAAGTATACTTTCTCACACTCTTATTGCTCTAACATTTTATGAGCATGATTTTTATGGTCACACGAATATCTGCTCCTAACTTGAGATTTTTTTAAAAAATTCCAAGTTACTTAAGCTTTGCCAAGCAAGTTAGCTTAATGGCCTTTTTGGACTTCGAAAATTTACAAGTCAGCCTAAAAACGGATATATTACTTCGTGCTCTTATTGTCTGTGTTAAGTTATATACCAGCATACCCCATGTGCCCCCCAGGTGGTTGGAGGTTGAAAGATCCTTAGTCACTTGCTACCTGACTGAATCTGTTCGAGCAGTTAACTACTCGTGAAACACATAGAATATATGGAAAATACTCAAGCAGTTGAACACTGCTTGAACATATCGACCAGTTGAACACTGCTCGGATAATTAACACACATGCATATTTGTAGCAAGAATCGACCACGCTGCGCGTAGTCTCTTTTATTACTCGTAAATTAAAATGACAAAACATGTCTAACAACGAGTCTTAAACAACCAAAATTGTTCAAAATAAAATGATTGGTTAGCAAATAACCAGTTCATACACCAAACTTAAACAACAAGTCCAAAAAACTCGAAATCAAGCTACCACTCTGAAATCGGTATTTAAAAATAATATCTCCTTCGATGCTCTATGTGCACGCCACTCCAGTGATTCCTGCTCCTAGCACTCCTCCTTAGCATACTCCTCCTCTTGCTTCGTTGCTCTCCTCAGCTAAGGGTGGACCTCCACATATAATGTCCACGGTGAAGTCCACAGGTCCAGGCTGCAAGGGTGGAGATCTTTGTCGCTTGAATCCGGAGTTGCTTCTACCTCCTTCTCCTTGGGGTGTCTCTGCTCGGTACTTCTTCAACTTGCCCGACCGGAGAAGAAATTCTATCTCGTCCTTGAGGTGGTTGCATTCATTTGTGTCGTGACCATAATCTTCATGGAAGCGACAATACTTGTTCATGTCTCTCTTCCTCATCTCTCTCCTGATGGGTGGAGGCTTCTTGTAGGGAACCTCTTCTTGGCTAGCAAGATATATCTCTGCTCGGGTGGTTGAGAGAGTAGTGTAGTTGGTAAATTGAGGCTCATACTTGGTTGGCTTCTCACTTGAATCCACCTTTGCCTTCTTTTCTTCATGGTGGTCAGACCCATTACTTCTACGTTTCTTTCCACCATCACTAGGAGAGTCACTTGGTCTGCTTGGGTTGTTTATCCCATTCTCCCCTTTCTCTATCGCATCATCCAAATTCATATATTTTTCCGCCCAGTCAAGAAATTGTTGAAGTGTTGAGATTGGATGGCGATGGATGCTGTCCCATAGAGGACTCCGATAAATTATCCCAGCAGATATGGCAACCATCTTCCACTCGTCTCCTACAGCGGTTGCTCTATTGGCTTCTCTCATGAACCTCTGTATATAGCTTTTTAGAGACTCATCTTTTCTTTGTTTGATATCTGCCAAGTCGTTGGCATAAACTGGTGGAGTCCGGGCAGTGCTAAATTGTCTACAAAACTCCTTCCTGAATGACTCCCAAGAGGTAATGGAGTTTGGTTTAAACCTCCAATACCACTCTTGGGCAGTGTCCGTCAAGGTGGTCGGGAAGACTCTACACTGATAGTCATCACTCACCCCGAGTAGTTCCATCTGGTCCTCAAACTTCCCAACATGTCTTATCGGGTCTGCCTTTTCGGTATAAATTGGCAGTACCGGTGCTTTGTACTTTGCTCGTGGTTGGGCTGCTCTTATTCGAGCAGAGAACGGGCTGCCACTCCGGTAGTCTATCGGATCTATCTCGGAAGGTCGCTTCGACAAACCTTGCACTGCAGCTGCTAGCATGTCAAGCTGGGCTTGGATAGCTGGTGCAACTGATGAGGTTCCAAGGTTTTGACCGCCTGGTCGGGCAATACCATCTGGCACGCCACCATCAAGTATTTCTAATTGACTGGTAGGACGGTCCAGATTTTGCCCTTTGACCGGGACGGTCCTCCTCTTGTTTGTGATAACGTCCCTCAGATCCTTCTGAGAAGCATGCTCTCCTACCCGATCAAACACCGTACTCTTCGATTTCCCAGTGGGCTTACTACGTGGGACTTCCTCTCTCCTGCTACGCCGCTGGTCGGGGTGCAATGGAGGCTTCTTGGCACGCTCTGGGCAGTGTTCTCCTCCTTGTGGGTTGTGGCCCTCCTTTTCCTTGGATTGGCTGGTTGGATGACTATCAGCCTCATCCCCACCATGCCCATCTTTGAACTGAGAGGTCCTCTTCTCTCTAGGAGCTTTATTTTGCTCCTGCCCAGGTGGAGTCTTTTTACTGCCCGATCGGTGACTTCTGGAGGGGGTTCTAGAGTGCTCCCCTTGGGTTGAGGTAGTGTGCGATCGGACTCCATCTCCTTCACCAGGTGGGTTACCATCCCTCCTTGGTCTATCATTGTTCTTACCACCAGCTTCTGTGGTCCTTGCTCCTGGAGTGGTTGCCCCTCGTGCTGTAGCTTGGGCATTGGCCTGGCCAACTTGGTAGCTGCCTCCAAAGCAAGCGCTGCTTCACGATGTTTCCGGTTGACCTCCTCCTGCTGTTGTCTGAGCTCCTCACTTCTGGCCTCCATATCGCATTTTTGCTGCTCTAAGGCAGCTCTCTGCCTGGCCATCTCTTCAGCAAACGCCTCTTGCCTAGCGTGGAATTGTGCCATCTCCTCCTGGAAGGCCCCCATGGTCTCTTGGAGCTCTTCAACTCCTGGAGTCACGTCCTCAAGCATGACCCTAGGCTCATTCTCATGATATTGTGGGCTAGGACCTTCAGATCTAGCAGGTTCTTTAGAGGAGTTTGTCCTCTTGGAAGCAGCAGTGGTGTTCTTAGGCGCCATCTTGCTTCAGGGGCCGTCTGTTCTTCTCTTCAGGCTCTCAATGAAAGCACCAAAATGTTGACTGCGTTTTTAGCCAACGACGTGAGCACGTCAATAACGACAAGCCTTCAAGAGTAATCAAAATGACAACAAACGGTATAAACAAGAAAAGTAAAGAACACAGGAGATTTTTATAGTGGTTCAGCCCCGATTGTCGGTAATAGCCTAATCCACTTAGAGTTGTGATTTATAAATCTATACTCAAGATCAGATGGACTATGCCAACTGAGTTTCTTCAGTATAAATTGTGAAAATACAAGAATTCTCTCTAATTTCAGCACTTTCTCTCTCTAGAATAGACAGACCCAATTTTATCTCTCTAGAAAGAAACAGCTCAAAAAGCCCCTCTTCTCATCCCATCAGCTCTCTATTTATAGAGATGGGATCCTCAACTGATATCCCCTTATAATAGGGATATTTTATTATATTTATTACATTTATATTACAAATAAACATTCAAAATTCAAAATGTAACAAACTCCCCATTTGTGGGAAGAATGAGAGATTCCCGCGTATGTTGTTGAATTTGTGTCTGACTTAGTCTCCTCTAGCTAGTTGGTCCACCTCCTACTCACTACCCATGCAAGTGCTGGTTGAACATGCATGGTGGTAGGATATGCATGGTGGTAGGACATGTTTTTGGTGGGCTGAACGTGCATGGTGGTAGGAGATGCACTTCTATCCTCTAACATGCACTCTCCTCTAGCATGCCATGTTCCTCCTTGAACCAATCTCCTTGGCTTCTCCTCGGACCAAGGTGGTCTGAGGCAACCTCCTCGGCACCTCACCTTGAACAACATTGAGTCAACCTCACCTTGGACAACATTGAGGGAACCTCACCTTGGACAACATTGAGGGAACCTCACCTTGGACAACATTGAGGCAACCTCCCTTAGCATCTCCCAAACATGTCCGATCGAACATTGTATAGACTTTCCTTATGAAAGTCTAAGTCTCCATTCTCTTGCATGAGACTCCTCCTCCTTAGCTATTTACGTTGGACACGTTCGAGCCAACACTTAGAAAACCTTGGGAGGCCTACCTCCTACACACCCTTGGGGTCTCCTAGGACCACACCCTCCATGGGGTCTCCTAGGACCATTCCCCTTAACTCTCCTAGAATGCACCTTCCTATTTTTTGGGTATAACAACTTTGGTCTCTCAGGTTACCTCCAAGGCTCGGGGTGCCAAAGCTCCCCGAAGGCAAAATGGTAAATTTCCCTGATAATCCCTCATAAACGTTCTAACTTCAAATATATCTCCAAATATTTATTTTCATAACCCAATAAAATGTCTAATGGTCGAGATACCCCTTGACTCGCCCCGAGTCAGGTATTCGACCCCATTGTGACTTTCTAGCTAAACCGCTCCCTAGGACTATCTCGGATCGTGCAACACAAATATATCACAATATTCACAATAATCACAAATATTGCATTTATGCCCTCAACGGGCTAAAATTACAAACATGCCCTTAACAACCAAACTTGGCCCACATGCATATTTAATTCACTTAAACATGCATCTCTAATCACATACTCATCAAATTCACATATTAACATAATAAACCACGTATTTCCCTCCAGGCATGCTAATCAAGGCCCTAAGCCTTATTAGCAATTTTGGGATGCTACAATGACGAGTATGCCCCTCCAGCACCGGACACCCCAATAGTACCAGACGCTGTACAGGCCCAGCTTGATGCACTGAATCAGGCCATCCAGCAGTTAGTGGGAAGCCGAACATCCCACATTGAATATGATCGAAAAAGAGGTACTCCATTCATAAAAAGAATAGCAATGGGTAAAACCCCAAGAAAATTTAAGATGTCAGTCTTACCCAACTTCAATGGATTTGGAGACCCAATATCTCATGTGAATAAATTGGAGATACAAATGGACATTCCGAAGGTGTCAGATGATGCTCGGTGCAGAATCTTTCTGGCTACCTTATCCGATACTGCTCAAGAGTGGTTCTTCAAGTTCCCTCCTACTAGCATAGTGTCTTGGGAAATGTTCATGAAAGATTTCTATGGGCAATTTTACGCTGGTCGATTATATCCAACCGAAGCTAATCAACTAGTCGAGATACGACAGAAGGAGGGCGAATCCTTGAAGGAGTATGTCCAGTGTTTTATGCGAGCCGCTACTGGAGCTAATATAGTTGGTGATCAGGGGAAGATGATGGCACTTACTGCTGGAGTACAACGCCATTCATCCCTCTGGAACAGTTTAAGGAAAAATGGGGTGAAGAGCACCCAAGAATTCTTAGACTAAGTAGACCGGTACATCAAGCTCGAAGAGGCAATTGCCAACGAAGGTAAGGCACCCACAGGTGACCAGGGTCCAAAGGAAGATCCCACCAAATCCACCAATGGGTCTGGAAAGCCAAACGACAATGACAAAAATAATCGGAAAAACAGAGGGAAAAGAACGAACCACGAACCGTCAGCATCTGAGAATAAGCGCCCTAAAAGTAATAGATATGAGCCGAGGTTTACTAATAACAGGGCCCTAGTCGAAAGCAGAGAAAAAGTGTACCAGGCTACCAACACCACTATCCCCTTCAAGCAACCAGCACCGATCAGGAAAGATATCTCCAAAAGAGATACAACCAAGTTTTGTCATTTCCACAACAACTATGGTCATGACACGAATGAGTGCAACCAGCTTAAAGATGAGATTGAGTTCTTTATCAGGCAATGCCACCTGAGAAGATATGTATGAGCGACTAGAGGTTCCAAGCAAGAGGCTTAAGGAGGCAACGAGTAGGCACTGGTATGCCAACTCTCACCCCCTTTATAGCCAGCTCCAGTGGCGGGTACATTGCTGACCATCTGTGGTGGCCCACACCTAGCAGGGGATTGTGGGAAGGCAAGGGAGCGATACGCCCGAACCTTACATGTAACGACCCAAATTTACTAATAAGGCTTAAGGGCCTTGATTAGTGTGCCAGGAGGGCATAATTGGATTATATGTGATTTAATGATTAAAAAGTATGTTATATGACTATTCAAATATCTGAGATGCATGACTATGTGTATTAGTATGCATGTAGGCCCTGAATAGGTTAGAAAGGGCATAATTGTAATTTTGGACCATTGAGGGCATAATTGTAATTTTGGACCATTGAGGGCATAATTGTATATATACATGTGTGTGTGATAACTGTTGAGACCACATTATTATGTGGATATATTTGTGATCTGTGATTCGAGACAATCCTAGAGAGCGGATTAGCGAAAAAGTCATGGTTGGGATTTATATCTGGCTCGGGGTGAGCCTGGTGGTATAAATGGGAATTTAGAGAATATATTGGAGTCCATTTTGACATTTAAGAATATAATTGATGATTGGTTAGGTGTCGGGAAGTAAGTGGTAAATATTAGAGACATTCGAGGAATTAGCGGGAATTGGGTGAAATGACCAAAATGCTCCTAGGTGGATTAAAAGATTTAGAATTAAAGGGGAGGGTATTGTGGTCATTTGGCTTATAAAGGATAGGTATAACTCAGGTTTTATGCCTTACTGGGAAGTGTAGAAAGGGCTGGAAACTCTGAAGGAAAGAAAAGAAAGAAAAAGAAGGGAAAGAAAAGGGAAAGGAAAATAGGGTACTTTTCAAGGTCGGTTTGGCTTTCCCCCATCAATTCTTGAGGTCATTTGGAGCAGAAACTTAGGAAGAGTTTGGGCAAGAGCTACAGGCTAGGATCCCTATTCTAGCTTTAGGTATTGGCAGAGCAATTCATTCAGTTGAGGTAAGACTTTGAAGTTTTCTTCAGTTTCTGGTTTTGGTGTTGAACTATGATGTCTAAGCTGAATTTGATGGGAATTCTAGGGAATTCAAGCCAAGGGTTTGAGGAGGAGTAAGCCAAGGAGGTGTAGAGGCTGACTTAAGGCCGAATCTCCATTGAAGGTATGAAATTCTAGCTCTAAATTATGAGGTTTTGGTTGTTTTGCTGAAGTTTCTGAGTTTGAGGTTCAACCATGGTGAATTTTGAGATTGGGAGTGCATGTGTTAAAGTTTTATGTGGTTGGGATGCTTGGGATGGGTTAGACATGTTAGTAAGCTTGTTTTTAGGTTTGGTTGAAGTTTGGAAAAGTTTTGGTAAGGTTTGGCTCGGGGAAAATCGAAGGAGGAAAAAACAGCATTTGTTGTTCTGTGACTAGCGCTATAGCTCTCGCCTTTGGGCGCTGTAGCGCTAGGCCATATACCCTGGGATGATTTTGGGCTCTGTTTGTAGCGCTGTAATGCCCTCCTTAGAGCGTTGTAGCACTACCTTGTTTCCAGAAAGGGGTCTTTGAGTTATTTTCAAGGGTTTTTGCCTGGGGGTTCGGGGTTCAATTCCACCACTCCGTTTGGTGGAATTTGGGCTTCCCGAGGGCTCGGAATTGGTCCCAAGGTTAGGTTTTGGACTTGAGGTTTGGTGATGACTCTGACCTATGGTTGTGACTAGGTGTGCACTAGGGCTCAAGAGGGATCGTGCTCAAGGATCAATGTGAACGAAGCTAACGAGTTTAAAGGTAAGAAAACTGCACCGGGTTAAGTGTTTGTGATGGGACTAAGTGCTCCCCATATCTGTATAATGTCAAAGATGGTAGGACATGTGATAAACAACCTAAGGGTTTCATTTACAATATTTGCGTACAGGGCGCGGCTTGGCCACTGGTAGCCAAGGACAGCTTAATATTCACTGAGCTCGGTTTACGCGGGCCTGAGTCAGTGGGATAAACAGAGGGTGTGGCCTAAGGGCGCTAACCCTAGTTATCATATGTGGATTGATTATTGATATGAATTGATATACTTGGTGTGATGAACACTTGATTGTCATGGATGCTTAAACTGATTAAGTACATGCTTATGTGATATGAGATATTTGGTTGTCTGTTGATTGATTATGCTCTGTTATTGTGTTTTCTTGCTGGGCCTTGGCTCACGGGTGCTACGTGGTGTAGGTAAAGGCAAAGGCAAGTTGAACCAATCCTGAGATGGAGGGCTGCGGGGCTGAATGTACATAGTCAGTTGTTCGGCCGCTATGGCCGAGGAGTGGATCAGGACAAGGAATGCCTAACAGTCTGTTTTGCCTTAGAGTGGCTAGTTATTGTAGTTAAATTTCGGATATTTTGTAAACAGTTCTAATCTCATTATTTTTGGGATCCCGTGTAAACAGAAAATGTTTATTTATAAGAAATGCGGCTTTTGAGACCAAAATCTTTTAACCCTAGTTCCACTATAGTCTTAGTAACATGTTTTTAATTAAATGACTTGAATAGCAAGTCTAGCACCTTTATAAACACACAGTGTAACGGTCTTGGCTATCCAGGGCATTACATTACATCACGACCAAGATATTGAAATGTTGAACGTACAGGAGAGAACTCCCAAAAAAGCTCAAATAGAGGAAGAACTGATAACTTTCTCTGAGCTTGACGCTCAGCATGTCCCGTTTCCCCATTCGGAACCTCTGGTCGTGGAGGTCTAGATCGCCAATATGATGGTTAAGCGGGCGTTAGTGAACATAGGTTGTGATGCCCCACGTCACTATGGCTGCTTTCTGGAATAACGACTAGCCCTACAAACCAACACGAGTCTTTTCAGCGTGCTTTGTCCTCACTCACATGCTTCCTAGGAAAACTTCCCAAGAGGTCACCCATCCCTATATTACCCCAGGTAATGCACGCTTAACTTTGGAGTTCTCAAGTGATGGGGTACCGAAAAGAAGATGCATCTTGTTGATATAGGTAGTACCCATCAATCCATTTAAGCCATCTTCAATTGTGTAGTCCCATACCTACATAGTCTTAGAATCATCACACTTGACCTTCCCCAGGCGGTCTAGGATTGCACAACTTACCCGGTCTTTCCCCTTACAGATCACGGGATTATGACTGTCATAATCACCCCCCCTTACGAGCCCGACGTCCCCGTCGGCCACACTTCCGGCTGGGTCAAGGCTCTGATACTATTTGTGACGCCCCATGTCACTATGGCTGCTTTCTGGAATGACGACTGGCCCTACAAACCAACACGAGTGTAGCAGGCATAAAGCGGCGTGTACACGTTCGGCGAGCCTGGCTGCCACAGCCAGTGGATTTTGGGAGATGTTTGTAAACAACCCTAGATTTTGTCGTTTAGTCAACTTGGTTCAGTTTATATGTTGTAAATATTTCTAAACAGTATTTTGGGATCCCAAGTGTTAAACTTTCATGATTTTCAATGAAATGAATTTATTTCTAAAGTTTTTCCTCTGTTTATGGCTTAGTTAAACTGTTTGATCTAAAACCTCGACTAGCGAGTTAAATGCACATTTTAAACTCACTTATTAATGGCTCTAAGGAAGTAGGGCGTTACGACTTGGTATCAGAGTGAGCCAAGGTTATTGGTTCTGGAGATTGACCGAACATGTACGCTCGCTGTTAGTGACAAGCTCGACTCAGGGTTGGTTGGTATAATTGACTGGTATGTTTGAATATATGCTTGGATGCCCTGTTTGCCTGCTCATTTTATATAGCGCTTGATGAATGAGTTAACAGATGCATGATGATAGGGCATGGCTTGTTGTGTGTTATATGCTATATGAGTTACTGTTTGTGGATGACAGATGTGTTTGGGAGGTGGTTGTGGATGTTGCTATCATGCCCGATGAGCGGCGTCATTGGTTGCGGGCATATTTGCTGAGATGCCTCGACCATCAGCTAGGCTCTGCGGCAGTAAGGCCGAGGATGACAACCAGGGTTAGGACCCTCCATTTGCCCCACAGAATTGGCAAGAGATGTTTGCCGAGATGGAAGCAAGATTGCAGCGAACTGAGGATGAGTTGCGGCAGTTGAGGCAGTAGGCCCCACCTCAGGTTACTAGGCTGCCAGTTCAGCAGGTTGCAGCGCCAGTGCCGGTTCAACCCGTTATGGAAAACAGGTGGGAACCTTTGTGTGAGTGGTTTAGGAAACATCATCCTCCCACCTTTGAGGGTGGATTGGACCCACTGCGGGCAGAGCAGTGGATGAATGTGACTTCCTCAGTTTTGGATTTTTATGAGAGTTCAAGGGAATGAGAGGGTAGCTTGTGCTAGCTACATGTTTAGAGAGGATGTCGCATCTGGTGGTTCAGATAAGGGATGTAACACTTATGACTTGGGAAGAATTCATAAACTTATTTAACAAGAAGTGTTACAGTGTGGCAGTTTGAGCTGCGAAGGTTGATGAGTTTATCTACTTGACTTCGAATCGATCGACAATGAAAGAGTATGCTATAAAGTTTGACAGATTGGCGAAGTTTGCGCCAGATTTAGTGCCGACTGATGCGGCAAGAAGGGACAGGTTTGCGTGGGGGTTAAGTGTTATGATCGCCCGCAATGTGAACATTACCTTGGATCCAGAGACTACTACTTATGGCCGTGTAGTGGACAAGGCTCTTACAGCTGAGAGGGCCGAAGATCAGGTTTGGGAGGAAAGCGTTGTTAGGACAGTGCCTCCTCTTATTGAATTCAGTCGTAGTGGTGGTTCTGGTGAGCAGAAGAGGAAGGCCCAGATTCTTTTGCTTCTCCTAGTTCAAATAAGAGGGCACGGGGTGCTTCCACTGGCCGTTCAGGTGGCAGTGAAAACTAGAGGAGTTTTCCAGTGTGTTCGCGGTGCAGGCGACGACACTAGGGTGAGTGCAGGATCAGGGCCTGCTTTGTTTGTGGGAGTGCCAGTCATCTGAGGAGGGATTGCCCTCGAGTTAAGAAGGAGGAGCAGAAGTAGAGTGACAGTTTTGCTCCTGCTAAGGTATTTGCTTTGGCACAGACTGAGGCGGAGGCTAGCCCCTCAGTTGTGACAGGTTAGATCTCTAGTGCTGGTTCTTTGTATATTGCATTGTTGGATTCAGGGGCTACTCACTCATTTGTTTCAGCTGGAGTGATAGACCAGCTTTGTGGACCTACCGGTGTGTATGCTAGGGGATTTCAGACTTTGTTGCCAACAGGAGAATTGGTAGTCTCTAGGAAGTGGATTAGAGCGTTTCCAGTAGAGGTAGATGGTAGGGATCTGTCTGATGATTTTATTGAGTTTCCGGATTTTTTTCCAGCGGATTTGCCAGAGTTGCCGCCGCAGAGGGAGATTGATTTTGTTATAGATTTGGTACCAGGAGCGGAGCCAGTATCTAGGATACCTTATAGAATGGCTTCGGCGAAGTTAAAGGAGTTGAAGATTCAGTTGCAGGAGTTACTTGATTTGGGGTTCATCAGACCGAGTTTCTCGCCATGGGGTGCTCCAGTGTTGTTCGTTAAGAAGGAGGGTGGGTCCCTTAGGATGTGTATTCACTATAGGGAGCTAAGCAAGTTAATCATAAAGAACAAGTATCCACTGCCTAGGATCGACGATTTATTAGATCAGCTATAGGGAAGAACGATGTTTTCCAAGATAGATCACCGATCAGATTATCATCACTTAAGGATTAAAGAGGAGGACATACCAAAAACTACTTTCCGAATGAGGTATGGACATTATGAATTCCTGGTTATGTCCTTTGGATTAACCAATACCCCAGCAGCCTTCATGGACATGATGAATAGGGTTTTTAAGGGTTATCTGGACAAGTTTGTGATTGTATTCATCGACGACATCCTAGTGTACTCTCAGTCAGAGACAGAGCACGAGCAGCATCTACGATTGGTTCTACAGTGGTCTAGGGAGCACGGGTTATACGCTAAGTTCAGTAAGTGTAAGTTCTGGTTGCCACAAGTTACATTTCTGGGCCATATTGTCAGTAAGGAGGAGATTTTGGTTGACCCAGGTAAGATTGAGGCGGTCAGAGATTGGCTTAGACCGAGCAATGTTCCTGAAGTGAGAAGCTTTCTGGGTTTAGCAGGGTATTATCAGCGGTTTGTTGAGGGATTCTTTAGAATAGCTATGCCATTTACAGAACTGACAAAGAAGAAGACATGGTATGCCTGGATGGATAGATGTGAGGTCAGTTTTGAGGAGTTGAAGCGGCGATTGGTCACTGCGCCAGTGTTAAGCTTGCCGACGGAGAATAAAAGTTTCTGGTTTACTGTGATGCATCCAGACGGGGTTTGGGGTGCGTGTTGATGCAAGCTGGTAAGGTGATAGCCTAAGCATCGAGGCAGTTAAAGGAGTATGAGCAGAGATATCACATGCCTGACTTGGAATTGGCAGCGGTGGAGTTTTGTAACGACCCAAATTTGCTAATAAGGCTTAAGGGCCTTGATTAGTGTGCCTGAAGGGCATAATGGGAATCATGTGTGGTTTTAATGATTAAGATGCATGATTATGATTTAAAGCATGTTATATGACTGATTGAATATTTGAGATGCATGACTATGTGTATTAGTGTGCATGTAGGCCCTGATAAGGTTAGAAGGGCATAATCGTAATTTTGGCTATTATGGGCATAACTGTATTGATATATGTGATAATTGTTGAGACCACATTATTATGTGGATATATCTGTGATCTGTGACTCGAGACGATCCTAGTGAGCAAAGTAGCGGAAAAGTCATGGCGGGGATTTATACCCGGCTCGGGGTGAGCTTAGGGGTATAAATGGGAATTTAGTGAATATACTGGAGTCTATTCTGACATTGAGGAATATTGGTGGTGATTAGTTAGGCATCAGGAATTAAGCGGGAAACATTAGAGACACTCGAGGAGTTAGCGGGTATTGGGTAAAATGACTAAAATGCCCTTAAGTGCATTAAATGACTAGAAATAAAGGTGAGGGCATTAAGGTCATTAGGCTTTCTAAATATGGGAATTACTGAGACATAATGTTAGTAGGAGTTGTAGAGAAGTGTGGAAGTCTGAAAAAGAAGGAAAAGGAATGGAAAAGAAAGAGAGAGAAACAGAGAGAGTCCTCTAGGTCGGTTTGTATTTCTTTCACCAGTTTCTTGAGGATTTCTGGAGTAAAGCTCAGAGGAGAGCTGGGATAAACTAAGCATCAAGGATCCTAATCTAGGATTGAGAAATTGGCAGAGGTTTAGCAAGTATTCATCAGCACTTGAGGTAAGACTCTAGAGTTTTTCAATTTCTGTTTTTGGTGTTTGAGCTATGGTGCTTAAGTTGAATTGGATGGAACTTTAGGGAAATCAGGCTTAAGGCTGAGGAGGAGCAAGCCAAGGAAGTTTAGAGGCACCTTGAGGTCGAAATTCCACCAGAGGTGTAAATTCTAAACTCCAACTTTGCTGTTCAATTGGTTTCTGCTGAGTTTTAGTGTTTAGGAGTGGCTATGGTGAATTTTGAGTTTGGGGATGCATGTGCTTGAGTTCTAGGTATTTGGGGTGCTTGGGATGAGTGGAGTATGGTCATAAGGTTGTTTTTGGGTTTGGGAAGGATTTGGAGGAGTTTTGGTTGAGGTTGGTTCGAGAAAATCGCAGAAGGGAAATACTGGTGTTGGCCAGTCTGTGACTAGCGCTACAGCGCTAGCCTTTGGGCGCTGTAGCGCTAGGCCAAGTTTGCTGATGGGATTTTGGCTTCTGCTTGTAGCGCTGTAGCGCCCTCCCATGAGCGCTACCCTGCCTTCTGAAGGGGAATTTAGGGTTATTTGCAAGGGCTTTTGACCTAGGGTTTGGGGTTTGATTCCACCGCCTTGTTTGGTGGAACTAGGACTTCCCGGGCACTCGGGGTTGGCCCCGAGGCAAGGTTTTGGACTTGAGGATTGATGATGACTTTGGCCATGGTTGTGTTTAGGTGAGCGCTATGGCTCGAGGGAGATCGTGCTCAAGGAGTCGAGGGGTCAAAGCTACTGAATTGAAAGGTAAGAAAACTGCACCCGGTTATATGTTTGTGATGGGACTAAGTGCTCCCGATATTTGTATCGTGTCAATGATGGTATTACGCCATGGGACATGTAAAAGTGCCCTAAGAGTGTCGTACATTATATTAGCGCACAGGGCACGGCTTGGCCACTGGTAGCCAAGGAGAGCTTAACATTCACTGAGCTCAGTTTAAGCGGGCCGGAGTCAGTGGGATAACGGAGGGAGTAGCCTGAGAGCGCTAGCCCTAGTTATCATTTGTGTAGTGATGTATGATATGAATTGATATGTTTAGCATGTTGGATACTTGATCATACTAAATGACTATATGGTTGAGATTATGTGATGCAATGTGAGATATTGATTTGTCTGTTGATTGCTTATGCTCTATTGTTGTGTTTTCTTGCTGGGCCTTGGCTCACGGGTGCTACGTGGTGCAGGTAAAGGCAAAGGCAAGCTGGACCAACCCTGAGATGGAGGGCCGCGGGGTGGAATGTACATAGCCAGCTGTTCGATCGCCATGGTCGAGGAGTGATTCAGGACAGGGATTGCCTAACCGTTTGTTTTGCCTTAGTATGGCTTGATATTATAAATAAACCTTGTGTCTTTTGTAAACGGTCTTTAAATTTATTATTTTTGGGATTCCGTGTAAAAGATGATGCTTCTTAATGAAGATGTGGGTTTTGAGACCAAACCATTTTAAACCCTAGTTCCTTTATAATTTCAGTAACATGATTTTAACTAAATGACTTGATTAGCAAGTCTGGCACTTTATAAACACACAGTGTAACGGTCTTGGCTATCTAGGGCATTACAAGTTTGCACGTAAGATTTGGAGGCATTATCTTTACGGTGAGAAGTGCAAGATATACACCGACCATAAGAGTCTAAAGTACTTCTTTACTCAGAAGGACCTGAATATGCGCCAGAGGCGGTGGCTGGAGTCGGTTAAGGATTATGATTGTGATATCCTATACCATCCTGGGGAGGCTAACGTTGTGGCTGGTGCATTGAGTCGGAAAGGCCCGGGACAGTTGTTTAGTTCGAGGCAGATAGCTTATAAGTTTGCTAAGGAGATGACCCGAGCAGGTATAGAATTGGTGGTTGGTCAGTTGGACAACATCACTCTTCAGTCTACACACCTTGATAGGATCAAGGAAGCGCGGGGGAAATATTTCCAGTTGAGAGGTCGTAGGGAGAGTGCCTTAGTCGGAGTGACTAAGGACTTTTCCAATTCAGAGATGGGGTTACTAAAGTATAGGGGTCGAATTTGCGTTCCGATGGATTCTGATATCCGACGAGAGGTCCTAAATGAATTGCATACCACTCCCTATTCTTTGCACCCAGGTACGATGAAGATGTACCAGGATTTGAGAGCTCTGTATTGGCGGTCGGGCATGAAGAGGGATGTGGTTGAGTATGTAGCCAAGTGCTTAACCTGTCAACTGGTTAAGGCTGAGCATCAGGGGCCAGCGGGGTTGCTGCAGCCTCTGGGGATTCCAGAGTGGAAGTGGGAAGATAACATTATGGACTTGGTGGTTGGTTTGTCGAGGACTATGGGACAGTATGACTCAGTGGGGGTGATTGTTGATAGATATATCAAGCCCGCCCACTTTTTGCCTGTTAAGACAACTTATACTGTGGAGCAGTACACTGAGTTGTATGTGAAGGAGATTGTTCGACTTCTTGGGGCTCCGAGGTCAATGGTATCCGACAGAGACCCCACCTTCACTTCTGAGTTTTGGGAGGGTTTGCAGAAGACTATGAGTACGCAGTTACGGTCTAGTATCGCTTTTCATCCTCAGGCGGATGGACAATCTTAGAGGACGAATAAGATATTGGAGGACATGTTGCGAGCCTGTGTGCTAGATTTTAGGGGATCGCTGAATAAGTATCTCCCTTTGATCGAGTTCTCGTACAACAGCGGTTAGCAGGCGACCATCGGAGTGGCTCCGTACGAGATGCTTTATGGAAGGAAGTGTAGATCACCTATTCATTGGGATGAGATAGGTGAGAAGAGTTATCTGGGTCCAGAGATGGTTCAGAGGACCAACGAGGCGATTGGGAAGATTAGAGCGCGTATGCCCGCCTCCCAGAGTCGACGGAAAAGTTATTCAGACCTGAAACGCAGGAGCGTAGAATTTCAGGTTGGTGATCATGTGTTCCTTAGGGTTTCACCCATGAGGGGTGAGGAACGGTTTGGTGTTCGGGGCAAGTTGAGCCCTAGATTTGTTGGCCCCTTCGAGATTTTGGAACGAGTTGGAGAGGTAGCTTATAGATTAGCAATGCCTCCAGCTTTATCAGGGGTGCATGATGTTTTCCGTGTATCCATGCTCCGGAAGTATATGTCAGATTCGATGCATGTTTTAATTTTTGAGAATCTGGAGCTTGATCAGGATTTTTCCTATGAGGAGAAGCCGGTTCAGGTTCTTGACCGGAAAGATAAAGTCTTGCAGAGCAAGACCATCGCCTTAGTGAAAGTGTTGTGGAGAAACGGCAAGGTTAAGGAGGCGACATGAGAATTTGAGTCAGAGATGAGGGAGCGGTATCTCGAGTTGCTCAAATAATTTCGAGGATGAAATTTCCGTAAGGAGGGGATAGTTGTAACGACCCGAATTTGCTAATCGGGCTTAGGGCCTTGATTAGTGTGCCTGGAGGGCAATAAATGATTTAATATGATTATAAGTGGATTTATGTGAATATATGACTATGATGCGTGTTTAGTTGAGTTAAATGTGCATGTGGGCCCCGTCTGGATATTAGGGGCATAAATGCGATAAATGTTATATATATGTGATATGTGTGTGCAGCACGATCCGAGACAGTCCTGGGGAGCGGTTAGCCAGAGAGTCTCAACGGGGTTGAGATTCGGACTCGGGGCGAGTCGAGGGGTAATTTGGTTACTAGGTGTGTTATGGGGTTATTGGGACATGAAAATAAATATTTGGAGATATATTTGAAGATTGAATGCCTAGGCGGGAATATTGGGGAAATTTACCATTTTGCCCTCGGGGACGTTTTGGTACCCCGAGCCTTGAGGTAATCACATAGACTAAGTTAAATAAAACAAAGGAAGGAATTGTTTAGAAGACTTAGGAACCGACTTACCTCCTCCCAGCTAAAGATAATCCTTATCTTTTTTTCTCTTTCACTCCCTAAGACAAAACTCAAGGAAATTTTGGTGGAAACTAGCTTAAGCAAGGAATTGGCTGAGGAAACTTAGGAGCTTAAAGCTTGAGGATTGAGGATCAACTTCTGGGATTGAGTTCAGCAAGGTAAGCTCTAATTATTGGGATTATGTTGAGAATTGTTGCTGGTTTGCTAGAGTATGCATATTAGTTAAGCTTAATCTGTGTTTGGGTATTCTAGTTAGGTTTTGGAGCAGATTTTGATGGGGTTTTAATGTTGATATTGAGCTGGTATCCATGTGTTAATTATCTGGGTTTGTTAAGTAGGCTTTGAATGAGTTAGTTTGAGGAAAAGGTAGGGAAGAAGATGGAAAATTCTGGGTTTGGAGGTGAGAGCCTGGACCCTAGGAGGGGTGCGTCGCGGCCCGCGTGCGCGCGCGGCCATGGGAGGCTGAGAGGATTCATGCGCGCCGCGGCGCTTGGTGGGCGCCCCGTGGCCCGTGTGGGTGTCAATGAGATGCTAGCCGCGGCGCTTGAGGGTAGAGTTGCGGCCCTTAGTGCCAGCTTGTGTTTTTAAGGGTGTTTATGCTTGGCAACTCAATGGTTAAGGCTCGGGATGGATTTTATCACCCGGACTGATAGAATTCAAGGTCCCGGAGGTTAGAGTTATGGCTCGAAGTTATTTAATGGATTAGAACTTGATAGATGGATATGGTTATTGTGTTGTGACTAGGGTTTCAGCGAGGCTCAAGCTAGAGGAATGTGCTTAGGACATCAGTGCTCGGAGAGCTCGGGAATCAGGTAAGAAAACCCTTGTTCCCATAGAGCTGGTATGCAGGGCTGAGCCCAATGTGCTTGAATAGAGCTGGTATGCATGGCGGAGCCCAATGTGTTTGAATTGCAGGGCGTGACCCTTAGACTGTATCTGTTAGTATTTTGTACTTGTCTATTATGCTATGAGTGCTAATATGTGAATGATCGGCAAGAGCCGGGAACGGTGTAGGCCGAGATCGGCAGGGGGGCCGGGAATGACGTTGGGCACATTGAGTGCAAGGCCGAGTACGGCAAGGGGCCGGGATCAGCGTTGAGCACGTGGAGTGCGAGTTGCCAGGGCAGGTCCCTAAAAGGATACCTGGGATATCCTCATGGTCCAAACCGCAAACCCAGGGCCTGGTAAAGCGCCTGGGACGGCTAGGCCGTATATGTTTAGCCTATTGATGGCCTGTTTATATGCTTGGTGTATATTTTGCATATGTTATCTGCTTGTAGGTTTTCTTGCTAGGCTTCGGCTCACAGATGCTCTGTGGTGCAGGTAAGGGTAAGGAAAAAGGCAACCAACCACGAGTGTAGCAGGCATGAAGCGGCGTGTACACGTTCGGCCAGCCTGGCTGCCACAGCCAGTGGATTTTGGGAGATGTTTGTAAACAACCCTACATTTTGTCGTTTAGTCGACTTGGTTCAGTTTATTTGTTGTAAATATTTCTAAACTGTATTTTGGGATCCCAAGTGTTAAACTTTCATGATTTTCAATGAAATGAATTTATTTCTAAAGTTTTTTCCTCTGTTTATGGCTTAGTTACACTGTTTGATCTAAAACCTCGACTAGCGAGTTAAATGCATGTTTTAAACTCACTTAGTAACGACTCGAAGGAAGTAGGGCGTTACATAGGTAGCTCAGTAAACATTCTGTACAAGTCCTTGCTGGAGTGGATGAAGTTGTAAGTAAAGGATTTGGAGCCATGCAACCAAACCATTTATTGTTTTTCTAGCAAGGGGCTCGCACCAACGGGGTCGATCAGGCTTCCAGTCACAGCAGGAACTGTACCTGCGAATAGGACATTACTAACTACTTTTATTGTAACGACCCAAATTTGCTAAGGCTTAAGGGCCTTGATTAGCGTGCCTGGAGGGCATAATGGGAAGTATGCGTGAATTTAATGATTAAGACGCATGATTATGATTTTAAGCATGTTATATGACTATTTGAGTATTTGAGATGCATGACTATGTGTATTATGATATGTGATAATTCTAGCCCGTTGAGGGCATAAGTGTGATAATTTTTTGATGTGATTTGTACCACGTGGGTGTGGTGATATCAATGCGATGCACGTGCCGAGACGGTCCTAGAGAGCTAGATAACTCAGAAGTCACAACGGGGATTTTATACTCGGCTCAGGAGGAGTCTAGGGGTATTTTGGGGATTTTGTAAGTTAGCTCTTGTGAGATAATGGTAACTGGTAATTTGGTAACTTGTGTAGCTGCTAGTAACCATAGAGAGTTACAAGATTGGTTAAAAGAAGTGGTAGAATTGTAAGGAAGTAGGAATGACAAGAAGGGCCTTGAGGTTTAGTTGGAATGGGAGTTAGATGGAAGGGTAAAATGGTCATTAGGCAAGGATTAGGATTACCTCAGCTGTAGGAAAAGGGAATACGTATTATACTTTGTTATATTTTGGTTTATGCTGAATTTGAAAGAAAGGGCTAGAAAGAAAAGGGGAAATGAAGAAGGGGCTGAACTTGGGACCTAGGAGGAGACTCAAAGGGAGTTTGAGGCAATCAAAACCAGGTTTAAGCTAGGATTTCTCAAAGGTAAGAATTGTGCTCTGTTTAAGTTGAATTTAAGTCTGAATTTTCAGAGATTAAGTGAGAAAACTTAAAGGGAATATGGCTGGTTTTACTTTGAAATTCAATTAGGGTAATCAAGAGCAAAGGGGTTGGGAGATGGAATTGGGAGGAGTTCAAGCTGAGTTTGATTGAGGTAAGAATCTTTAGCATGTTTAATTTCGTAATTGGTGTGGCTTAAGACTTTTGAAGCATGATTTGTAGTTTTGGAAGCCATGGTTAAAGTTTTAGGAATTTGAAACTCAAGATAGGATTTTGGGGTGTGTTTATGTGATTGGGGTTGTTTGTGATGTTTATAGGTTTTTAAAAGGGGTTCATTTGGGGTTCTGAATTGATTTTGAGGCTTAGGTATAAGTTTGGGGTGATTTGGAGTGTTATGGGTTCGGGAAAACGCAGGGGAAAAAAACCCAGAATTCTGGGCTCGCGAAGGAGCGCCGCAGCGCTGTTCTAGCGCGCCGCGGCGCGAGGCTGTTTCTGGGCGGTGCGTGTGCTCTCTGACTTGCTGGGCACCGCGGCGCTAGGCCATTTTCAGAATGTGATATTTTGCAATTTTGAGCCTTTGCTCCGGGTATTCGGGGGATGTCTTTGGTGCATTGTTTTGGGGATTTGGGGCATTCAGAGAGTGTGGGATTGGTTCTGGGAAGTAGATTTGGATTGGTTAGTGATAAAGGATGTTTCGTTTGTGTTGTTACTAGGTCTTTGGTGAGGCTCGGGATAGAGGACCGTGCTCGCGGCGTTGGGGCATCGGAAGCTCGGGATACAGGTAAGAAAGCTGCACCTGAGTATGTGGTTAGGTTGGGACTAAGTGTTCCCTATGTTTGTATGCATTGTTATGTGAATGTGATTAACCATGTGGACATGATGGGACTAAGAGCTCCCTACATTTGTATATCATGTCGTGAGATGGTGTTATTATGCCATGGGACATGCGATTACCGGCCTAAGGGTGTCGGAATCAATATTTGCTCACTGGGGCGCGGCTCGGCCACTGGTAGCTGAGGCAGCTTATTTATCACTGAGCTCGGTTAAGCTAGCCGGAGTCAGTGAGTATTACACTGGGGACGACCCTAATGAGCCGAAGACAGTGTGTTAAATAGAGGGTGCGACTAAGGGCGCCAACCCTGAATGTTATTTGATGGATATGACAATCTATTGGTTATGAATGTGAATATTGTGTTATGAATATAGTTGGTTGATTGTTTGGATGACAAACTGTTATTACTGATTGGATAAATGTTATGAAATATTGAACTCTTGGTTGGGCATTGTGAAATATTTGATAAGTGTTGCTGATCTTGCTATGTTATTATGCTTTCTTGCTGGGCCTTGGCTCACGGGTGCTACGTGGTGCAGGTAAAGGCAAGGGTAGGCTAAATCAACCATGAGTTAGAGAGCTCTGGGGGCGAGGTGTACATCGTCAGCTGCTCGGCCGCCACGGTCGAGAAATTATACAGGAACGGAAACCTAAAATGTATATTTTGCCATTAGAGTGGCTTGAACTATTTGTAACTTCTAGAATTTGTTGTAACTAAGACATCTAAACCTTGTTTTGAGTCTCCATGTATTAAACCGTCATTTTTAATGAAAATATCCTGTTTGTGACCAAAATCTTTTTATTCTTACTCTGATAATGGTATAGAGTTTACACTTTGTCTGAATGACTTGATTAGCAAGTCTTGCACTATTTTAAACACACAGTGTAACGGTCTTGGTTATCCAAGGCGTTACATTTATAGTAGTGGATTGTCCTTTGACATATAATGTTGTGATTGGAAGGCCTATTCTAGTCAACTTATGAGCTGTGACCTCGGTCTGGCGCTTGGCCATGAAATTTCCAACCGACGCAGGGGTAGGATGCGTGTTGGGAAACCAATGAGAAGCGCGGGAATGTTATAATTCTTTGATTACCAAGGAAAAAAGAGGTGGATAGAGAGAAAGAGTCGAGAAAGCGTTGCTATTGGCCAATGAAGTACATGCCTAATCAGGTGAGCAGGTCACCAAATAGGGTGTTGCCCAAAGTGAGGATAGAGATTTAGATCCTCACTTTGGGGGTTTTGAAGAAGACGTAGGACCAATCGAGGACCTCAAGGATGTCCAACTTTATGAGACAGATCCGACTAGGGTTGTGAAAGTCGGTAAAAACTTAGAGACAACGACAAATCAAAAACTGGTGAAATTTTTAAAGAAGTACCAGGAGGTGTTTGCTTGGTCGCATAAGGACATGGTTGGGATTGACCCAGCAGTTATTAGCCATGTATTGAATATAGATAGAAGTTTTCCACCAGTACAACAGAAAAGGAGGTTGTAACGACCCAAATTCGCTAATAAGGCTTAAGGGCCTTGATTAGTGTGGCGGGAGGGCATAAATGGGATTTGAGTGAATAGTATTTATTTGAATGAGATATTATGTGATTAATAGTGCTTAAATGATATTATATGATAATTTATGATATTATGTGATAATATGAAATAGACATGTTGTATATGTGAGAACCACACTATTATGTGGATAATTCTGCAGCCAGCGACTCGAGGCGATCCTAGGGCTAGATAGCAGGAAAAGTCACAACGGGGCATTATAAAAGACTTTGGACAAGTCTAGGAGTATTTTAGGTATTGGGTAATGATTCAGACTATCGGGTGATGAAAATAAATAATTGGAGATATATTTGAGGTTAGAATGTCTAGGCGGGATTATTGGGGGATTTTACCGTTTTGCCCTCGGGGACGTTTCTGGCACCCCGAGCTTTGGGATTAGTCTAATAACCTAAGGATATACTTGGAAGAATTTAGAAAATACTAGACACAGGAAGTATAAACCGACTCTCTTTCTCTCTTCTCTCTCCTAAGGAAGAACAACTCTGAGTTTTCAAGAGAATCAAGCTGAATATTTGGGAATTGAAGGGAGTAATCTGGAGGATTAGCTCAGGAACTGATCAAGGATTGAAATAGAGCTAAGGTAAGCTTTGAATTTTCGTTTCAATGGTTGGGAATTTTGAGAAAATGGCTGAGTTTTAATGGTTGTGGTTTTGGTATTCAAGGTTGGATTTGAGGCTGGAATCTTTGAAGTTAGGTCAGGGAACTCTTGGAGAAGTGATTCTGCAACTGAGGTAAGGTTCAATTCAAGGTTTGATGGTTGAATTTTAGAGTTTCCATGGCTGGGTTTTGTGTTTTAAGTTAGGAAGTTTCAGCAATTGAAATGGGTCTATGATGGGTTTCTAGCTTAGGTTTCAGCTGGGTTGAGTTGTTGGGATCTTGTGGGAATTCTTTGGATAATTTAGTTGTGGATTTGGGGTGGTTTTGAGTGAGTTTGCATGAGGTTTGGGAGTTAAAAATGGTAGTTTTCTGGGTTCGAAGGGGTCGGGCCGTAGCATAGTTCTTCGTGAGCCGCAACCCTTGGAAGTTGAGTTATGCTGAGGAAGGAGGGTGGGCCGCAGCATGGCCTAAGGAATGTCGCGGCCCTTACCTATTTTTGTGCCCATGGAGGGTTCTGTCTGGGGCCATGCCAGGGCCCTTAAGGGATTATGGGATTTTGAGATTGTAGGCTTGGGAATTTAACATAGGTGCTCGAGGTTGAGTCTTTTACCATATTTGGTGAAGTTCAATGTTCCGAGGACTAGAACTTAGTTTAGAAACTCATTTAAGATTGTTAATGGTATCCTTCATCATGATTGTGACTAGGTGCTAAGCTAGGGCTCGGGGATCGGATTGCGCTCAAGGAGTATCGCCCATAACTAATTCATCTAGAAGCTAAAGGTAAGAAAACTATACCCGGTTGAGTATTTGAACGAGACTAAGGGCTCCCTGATATATATGATTGAAAGAATGGTATTATGCCATGTAAATTGTAAACCAGCGGCCTAAGCGTGCAGCTGTTAACTTGTGCAATTGGCACAGCTCGGACACTGGTATCCGAGGACAGCTTATTATGCACTGAGCTCGGTTTAAGCGGGTCGGAGTCAGTGGGTTAAATAGAGGGTGCGACCTAAGGTGTCGACCCTAGTATTTGAGTTAATTGATTATTATGTTTGGCTATGAATGTGATTAATGAGTTTGTTGTATAATCTAAGTATAAATGAGGTTATTGTACCTTGAGGTATGCCTATATGCTATAGATTGAACAACTGAACGTGCTTACTAGACTACTTGTTTGATATTATTGTATATGCTGTGTATGTTGTTTTCTTGCTGGGCCTTGGCTCACGGGTGCTGCGTGGTCCAGGTAAAGGCAAGAGTAAGATTGATCAACCTTGATTGGAGAGCGCTGCAGGGTGAATGTACATGTCAGGCTGCTCAACCGCCACAGTTGAGGAGATTACAGGGACGAGAGGACCAGAACCTTGTATTTTGCCTTAGTACGGCTAATGTTTACTCTTAACTGTTGAATTTTGTAAACCAACTGTTAAACATTGTTGATTTTGGGGATCCCTTCTGTAAATTGTTTATAACTTATAAAATGTATCTTTTGAGGCCAAAATGTCTTTTAGCCCTAGAACACTTTAGCTAATGACACGTTTTGATTAAACGACTTGATTAGCAAGTCTCTCACCTTTATAAATACACAGTGTAGCGGTCTTGGCTATCCAGGGCGTTGCAGAGGTTGCTTGACAAAGATAGATCAAAATCTTTAAAAGAAGAAGTGTAGAAGATAAAGGAGAACAGATTCATCAGGGTGGCATTTTATCCATCTTGGGTCTCTAATCCCGTGCTGGCTCCCAAGCTGAATGGTAAGTGGGGGACGTGCGTGGATTTCACAAACCTCAATAAAGCCTACCCGAATGATTGTTTCCCGCTCCCAAGGATCGACCAGCTGGTCGATGCCACTTCAGGACATGAGATCCTATCATTCATGGATGCATACTCTGGATACAATCAGATCAGTATGCACCAACCTGATGAGGATCACACTAGCTTTCGAACTGATACAAGGCTTTACTGCTACAAAGTAATGCCCTTTAGTTTGAAAAACACTGGTGTGACTTACTAGCGACTAGTCAATAACATGTTCAAAGAGCTGATTGATGTTAATATGGAGGTATATGTTGATGACATGCTGGTTAAGTCGAAGAAGGCAGAAGAACATATTGGGGATCTGCAAGAGTGCTTCAACGTCTTGAACAAATATCAGATGAAGCTGAATCCCCTTAAGTGTTCTTTCGAAGTTGGATCGGGGAAATTTTATTGAAGCTAATCCCAAAAAAGATTAAGGCCCTGATCGAAATAAAGTCGCCAGCTAAAATTAAAGATGTTCAAAGTCTAATCGGGAGGATTGCCGATTTGAGTAGATTCATTTCCAAATCAACGGACCAGTGCGTTCCATTTTTCAATCTGCTTAGGGGTAATAAGAAATTCGAGTGGATAGAAGAATGCAAGCAGGCTTTCTAGGCTTTGAAGTCTCATATGTCACAACCACTGATTTTTTCCAAACCAGTCGAGAAAGAAACTTTGTTCATCTATTTGGCTGTCAATGAGTATGCTGCTAGCGCTGTCCTGATCAGAGAGGAGGAACATGTTCAAAAAGTTGTGTATTATATAAGCAAGAGGCTAATAGGAGCATAACTGCGATATTTTCCCATCGAGAAATTAGCCTACTGCTTGATTTTAGCCTCCAGAAAGCTATGTCCATACTTCCAAACTCACCCCATCGTAGTACTCACTGAACAGCCACTACGGCAAGTCTTGCAAAAACCAGAAGCCACCAGTCGATTATTGAAATGGGCAGTTGAACTTGGACAGTTTGATATTTCTTACTTGCCATGAGCAGCTATGAAGGGACAAGTTCTAGCAGATTTTGTCACAGAGTTTATTGGGCTCCAGAATATCTAGCCGATAGAAGAACTTGAACTCCAAAGCCAAACTCCTTCCTGGAAATTTTTTGTAGATGGCTCTTCCAACGAGCACAATGCTGGAGCAGGTTTAATCTTAGTTTTGCCCGAAGGACATCGATTCCACTGTGCAATTAGATTCGACTTCACAGCATACAATAACGAAGCCCTGAACCAGTCCCACGAACTCATTTACTTTCGCTGCCCGGATGGCAACATTATAATACTTCTGACTGAACAAGTCCTTAAACCCTTCCCAAGTCAATGCATTAACATCTTTGGTCTACGATGCCACCTCCCACCAGATTCGGGCATCCTCCCTCAGCATATAAGTAGCACAAGCCACTCTGTCATGTCCTTCTACCCTCATGAAATCAAGAATGGTAGTAATCATAGTCATCCACTGTTCAGCCTTCAGTGGATCAGGTCCTCCCTCAAAGATCGGGGGCTGTTGCTTCCTGAACCGATCATACAATGATTCCCATTTGTTCCCAACCTCAATTGGCTGCACTACAGGTACCACTGCAGGTGGCACAATAGGGGCAACACTCCCAGATGGAGCCTGCTGCCGTAAAATTCAGATCTGTTCGTCTTGGCTCTATAGCCGATACTGCATGTCTGCCATCAACTGCTGCTAGTTCTCAGGGACTGGCGAAGGGGTTTGGCCCTGATCATCATATCTAGCCCCAAACCTGCCGGCTAGTCGCGTAGATGTTCTTGGATGCATAATTATCCAAGTCAATCTGCAATCAACGACTCGGTAATTAGACTATGATGACTCGGTAATAATCCTTTCATGATCCATCACTGGAACTCCACTCATTCACAAGCAATCGAAATATAACAATTTATCCAAATATTCATCCATATATTCACTCACATGCATAGCAATGCTAATAAGCACGCCTCAACAACATCATGCAATAATCAAGGGCCAGGCCTATCAGTTTCTCATGCTCCCTATTCATCAAACAGATATCAACAGTCATATCTCATTCAAACCATGTAAACACATAATCATGTATACAGAATTACGAAACCCTGAGTCGAGCTTATCTCTCGGGGAAAATGTACATGTCCAGCCAGTCTTCAGGAACCCATAAACCTAGGACGCTCTGATACCAAGTTGTAATGCCCTGGATAGCCAAGACCATTACACTGTGTGTTTATAAAAGTGCTAGACTTGCTAATCAAGTCGTTTAACTAAGAACATGTTACTGAAACTATAAAGGAACTAGGGTTAAAATGTTTTGGTCTCAAAAGTCACATTTCTCATAAAGAAACATTTCCTGTTTACACGGGATCCCAAAAATATTAAGATTAAAACCATTTACAAAAGATTCAAGAACTAAATACGGTATTAGCCATATTAAGGCAAAACAGACAATTGGGCAATCTTTGTCCTGATCCACTCCTTGGCCATGGCGACTGAACAGCTGGCTATGTACATTCAACCCCGCAGCTCTCCATCTCAGGATTGGTCCAACTTGCCTTTGCCTTTACCTGCACCACGCAGCACCCGTGAGCCAAGGTCCAGCAAGAAAACACAACAACAGAGCATAAGCAATCAACAGACAATCCAATATCTCATATTGCATTACATATTCTCAACCATATAAACATTCAGAATAATTAAGTATTTAGCATACTAAACATATCAACTCATATAATACATCAGTTCCCAAATGATAACTAGGGTTAGCGCCCTCAGGCCGCACACTCCGTTATCCCACTAACTCCGGCCCGCTTAAACCGAGCTCAGTGAATATTAAGCTGTCCTCGGCTACCAGTGGTCGAGTCGCGCCCTGTGCGCAAATATTGTGTACGAAACCCTTAGGCCGCTATCACATGTCCCATGGCATAATACCATCATTGACATTAAACAGATATCGGGAGCACTTAGTCCCATCACAAAGATATAACTGGGTGCAGTTTTCTTACCTTTAGATTCGCTAGCTTTGTTCACTTGATTCCTTGAGCACGATCCCTCTCGAGCCTTAGCGCTCACCTAATAACAACCATAGATCAAAGTCATCACCAAACCTCAAATCCAAAACCTAGCCTCGAGACCAATCCCGAGCCCTCAGAAAGTCCTAGTTCCACCAAACAAGCTGGTGGAATCGAATCCCGAACTCTTGGTCAAAAACCCTTGAAAATAACCCTAAAACCCCTTTCTGGAAACAGGGCCGCACTACAGCGCTACAAGAAGAACCAAAATCCCCCAAAAAGCATGGCCTAGCGCTACAGCGCCCAAAGGCTAGCGCTGTAGCGCTAGTCACAGATAGGCAACACCTCAATTTCCTTTCCTGCAATTTCCTCGAGCCAAACTTAACCAAAACTTCTCCAAATCTTCACCAAACTCAAAAACAAGCTTATTAACACACTCCACTCATCCCAAGCATCCCAAATACTGAAAACCCAAGCACATGCATCCCCAATCTCAAAATTCACCATAGTTGACCCTAAACTCAGAAACTCAGCAGAAACTTGTCAAGACATCAAAGTTTAAAGCTCAGAATTTATACCTTTAATGGAAATTCGATTTCAAGTTAGCCTCTAGACCTCCTTAGCTTGTTCTTCCTCAATTTCTTGGCTTGAGTTCCCCTAAAATTCCCATCAACTTAGCTTAGATACCATAATTCAAACTAGCCAAACCAGAAACTGAAAACTCCAAAGGCTTACCTCAAATATTGGTGTGTTCCTGCTAACCCCTTGCTAACCCTTCAAGCTTAGCTTAGTGTTCTTGTTACTCAGCTTAACCTAGCTCCCTTCTGAGTTTTGCTCCAAGAAGAATGAAGAGAAATGGTGAGAGAACCACAAACCGACCCTAAGAAAACTACTCTGTTTTCCTTCCTTTTCTTTTTCTTTCTTTCCTCAGCCTTCTACCTTTTTCTACAATTCCCACTAAGTATAAAGCCTCAGCATACCTATCCCTTGCAAGACAAATGACCATAATGCCCTCCCTTTTAATTTTAAGCCTCTAAGTGCATCTAGGGTGTTTTGGTCATTTCACCCCAACTCCCGCTAATTCCTCGAGTGTCTCTAATATTTTTTGCTTACCTCCCGATAACTAATTAACCACCATTTATATTCCTCATCATCAAAATTAACCTCAATATATATTCTCTAAATTCCCATTTATACCCCAAGGCTCGGCCCGAGCCGGGTATAAATCCCCGCCGTGACTTTTTCGCTAATCTGCTCATTAGGATCGTCTCGAATCACATATCACAGATTTATCCACATAATAATGTGGTCTCAGTAATTATCACATATATATACAGTTATGCCGGCAATGGGCGAAAATTACGATTATGCCCTTCTAACCTAATCAGGGCCTACATGTATACTAATACACATAGTCATGCATCTCAAATATTCAAATAGTCATATACCATGCTTTAAATCATTAAATCACATATATTCCAATTATGCCATCCCGGCACACTAATCTAGGCCCTTAAGCCTCATTAGTAAATTTGGGTCGTTACAGCTGAAGTTGAACTGCTTGCAACAATAACGACCAAGAAGGTGCTAGATTTTGTGGTCAAGAACATTGTGTGTTGCTATAGGTTGCCAAGAAAGATTGTCTCAGATAATGGCATGCAATTTGACAGCGATCTATTCACAAATTTTTGCCAAAGGCATGGGATTATCAAGAGTTTTTCTCCAGTAGCCCATCCACAGGCCAACATATAGGTTGAAGCTGTCAACAAGACACCCAAGGATACCCTGAAGAAAAGACTTGAAGAAGCCAAGGGGGCATGGCCAGAAAAATTACCTGAAGTCCTTTGGTCATATAGAATGTCCCATCGAACAGCAACAGGCCATACTCCATTTTCCTTGGCCTATGGATATGAAGCTACGTTGCCTGTTGAATTAGATCCACCGTCGCATAGAAGGTTGGCATACGATCAGAGTGTTAATAGTCAGTTGTTAATGGAATCTTTGGATTTGGTTAATGAAAGGCACGAGCAAGCTCAACTCTGAGTAGCATCTTACCAACAAAAGGTCGCTCGGTATTTCAATTCTAAAGTACGCGAAAGAAAATTTAACATGGGAGATTTGGTACGTAGAAGAGTTTTTCTCAACACCCGCAATCAAGCTGCTGGCGTGCTTGGACATAACTGGGAAGGTCCGTGCCAAATTGAAGACGTCCTCCAGCCAGGCACCTATAAACTTGCTCGCTTAAATGGAGATCTCATTCCTCACTATTGGAAAGGAGATAACCTGTGCAAGTATTATCAATACAACAATTCTTTTTAAAGAATTGGCTAGTATTAATTTCACTTTTTACAAGTTTATGAACAAGGGTTAGTCAATCATATGACTAATCGCTTATAAGTGTAAGATCAATTTTTTGATCACTCGTACAGACACAATTGTCCATTTACTATGAGAAATAAAAGGAATTATACGCAGCTAGTTATTCTTGCCAATTATTGTATTTATTACAAATATTTGCTCATTACGTGTGTTGTTTTGTTATATAATAACTTTTTATAAGTATTTTTACGAGCAGTAATGTTCGAACAGGTCTTGGTCTTGGCAAGTGACCGAGGACCTTAAGCTCCTCAATCACTTGGGGGGCATATAAGGTACTAAGCAAGCAAAGCATATCAATAGGCATATGTAAACACACAAGAAAAATAAGGGAAAACATACTACAATACTTAGAGTATTTTTAAAAAATTTCTTTAAATTTTGTTAAATAAAAAAAAGTATTATACTAAGTTCGGTCATGCGAACAGATGTTATAATAAAGTGCAAATATTATAATATCAAAAGTAAAATGTTTTATACCGCGAGCAGTTTTTGCTCGGATGTAATTGTTAATTAAAAGGAAAGCTGCCTACACAACAAAAAGTTTTCTTGACATCACGAACCGTGGTTCGTGTGTCCTAGTTACAAATTAAATAAATAAATTTATGAAGTAGCAGGAGCAGCTGGAGGATCTTGCTGAGGTTGCTGGTCGACTGTGGTATCAACACTTTCAATGCCCGTGGCCAAAGAAATCTTAGGGGATCCCTGAGCTGTCTCCTCTTCCAGGCGTGCAGTGCACTTTGCCAACTCAGCCTCCTTCATACGCTCTTGTAAATAATCAATGTTCACCTCGCGGTTATTTTTCCAGAACATATAAAAACAATTAAATGTTGGTCCCCTGAACATCTCCAAGTCGTTGGCGTTGGTTTCTTCGAGCAATTTAACTCGCTCCTCCAACTCAGCAGTTTCTTTCGTGCTAATAACCAGTTCGTCTTGGAGCTTGGAGGCCTCTTTGTAGTTCAACAATGAAGACTCCTTGTACCTCTCTTTAGACTTCATGACTTCAACCAGGGTCTCCTTATGTTGTTTCAGCTCCTCACCTAGCTTGGCAATCTTCTCCTCAGTAGCTCTTAGCTGTTTGGCATTTTTCTCCTTGTCCGTCTTGAGCTGCTCGGCGTGTTTGGCCTCGGCCATTTTGATCTGTACCCCATGCCTCTCCTCAACAACTTTAGTCTCTTTAGCGCATTCGGCAGCCATCGCCTCCGACTGACACCAACCAGTACTTAAGGTTAAAAGTCCCTACGATCAGAGAAAAGATGAAGCTGTTAGTAGAAATAAAAGGACGAAGTAAACAATTAATGAACAACAAAAAAATGGTAACATACACTGAGTACTTTGTTAAGCCTGCGACTGAAAATCTGGTTGATCTTTATGAAGAAAGTGTTGTTGATGGCCTCTCGGTTGCGCCGATGGCATAATAGCTTCTTCAGCTTGTCGTTGGCTGAATTGAAGGCTAGGTTCATGATAGCCTCTTCTTGAGGTATTTCCTGACTGATCAGGAGGATTCTGGTCAACGAGAGTTGGTGGAGGATTCGGGTCAACAGGAGCTTGTGGAGGAGTTTGGTCGATGGGAGCTGGAGGAGGAGTAGTTTTCTTGGAAGGTGCAGGTGTTGGAGGGTCCTCAGTCCTCGCCCTTTTCTTGAAAGGGCTGGTACTACCTTCCCCAGGGTGTCATCTGCTTTCCTTCTTCCTGCTCCCAGGAGCAGTAGTTTTGGGCTGGCTGTACAGATCCAATGCGTCGTCGGAAGGCATGACTACATGATATAAACAACTAATCAGGCAATATAAATTGAGATATTTACTAAAGCAAGGAAATAGGAGTAAGAAAAATTCTAAGTAGTATACCCAAGCTATTATAACTGGTTGATACATTATTTATTGTACTACTGCTACATTCACTCTATGCTTTGAAGAAGTATGAATTTAAACCAGTCGCATATTTAAAGTTGTCATCCCCAACAAATAAATGACAGTGAATGGGAAAACTGTCTAAGAGTGAGAGGTCAGTACCGTTCTCATCAGACAACTCAAGTATGGGCTCGGAGTGTTCTGAAAGTTTCTGCTTGTCCTTCCCCTGTTGGGTCAGAACAGCAGCAGCTCATGGAGTATTGGAGGGTTCCCTGATGGTCACTCATGTAGCCCACCTTTGTGGGGGCTGTGACACATCCTGATGTTGCTCAGGGAGGTCTCCTCCAGTTGCACTCCCTGCTGTGGACTCCCTCACATCCTGGTGAGGCGCCAGAAGGCCGACCAGCCTTAAGTTGCTCTCCGTGACCAGCTCTTTGATGCTTTTTTTGATGTCCGTCATGCTGGCCCAGGCAGCTGCCCTTATCTCCATCTCTGGAGTAGGGACGGGTCGGTACCATGGACCTAAACAACACCAAAAATTCTAAATATGGTATAGAGAAGCTAGAAGAAAACAAGCGACTAGTGAGCAAAAGATTAACCTCCTCGCGTGAACGTCAGGTTGTCAGCGACTAGGTCTATTGCAAGGAAGTATTCCTAGAAATACTTCCCTACATTGGACTTAAGGGTGATGTCGCTCAGAAAGGTGCGAGTAGACTCCATGTGGTAAAAGTGGAAGAACCCTATGTGGTTGTAGTTGGGGTTGGATTTGAGATCAAACAAGTAGTTTATCTCATGTGGCGTCGGTACTGGTCACTTCTTATGGTTATAAAGGATATAGAGTGCAGATAATACTCTATACACGTTGAGGGTGATTTGGAAGGGGGCAACCTCAAAATAATTGGCCACCCCTTGAAAGAATTCGTGCAGAGGCGAGATTGCCCCTACCTCAATATGATACCTTGACCAGGCACTGAGGGCGACCCCTGGCACGTTTGCCCACTGGTTGGGTGAAGGTTTGATGAGGGTTATCCCAGGAAGACCGTACTTCCTGAGATATTTTTTTACCATCCTAGCCGAAATAATGCTAGGATGAGTTACATATCATTCGACCTCTGGCCTAAGGTCGTGGCGAGGTCGGGCTTTAGTTTGGATTTCGGTGGTACAGTATTTACAGGCTATGGATTTTTGGAAGGGTCCTTGACACGAGGGGAAGGTTGGTTAGAAGAAGGGTTGGCTGTCTTCTTCCTTCTTTGAGCAATGGATTTTACGCGACCCATGTTCAGTTGACTAGTGTGAGGTCTGGTTGCTGGGTTGTGTTAAGAAGGTGGGACTTCTGAAAATGGCAGTGACGGCTTTTATTGATCCTCGAATAGTAGCGTGAGCAAGTCCTCGTCAATCGGCCTCTCACCTCCCCAAGGATCGTGCGTGAAAACCTGGAAACAAAAAAGGGGAGATGAGAATCTATGGCCAATAGACAGAAGAAGTGGAAATGTTGGGATAACATTGCTCGTGTATAAAAGAAAAGCTTTTATACAACCATCAACATTCTAACGTAAACACTAAAAACATGCGAACAGTTTGAAAAAACAGATTAAAAGCAGAAGTGAAAAGTTTTTTTAGGGAAACTTTTCGACTCTAAAAATAGGCGGGAAAACCCCAGATTTTTCTGAATGCATAAAAATTGCATTTTACTTCGATTTTTCGCCCTAAACAAATATTCCTACTTCCCAAGCAATTCTTAAGCCTCATTTAGTGTTTTTTCGAATTTAAACTCCTATCATATCATGCTACAACCTATGAGCCTGATTACCCTAAAATTATTTTTGCTCAAGAACATTCACAATCTCAAAGCACCAAATATCAGAAAACCGGAGGAGTAGACAATGCATGGCATAGCAGAGATGAATCGATCAAGAGACTTACTTGAATGAAAGATTGAAGTGAAGGCACGAGCGTTGATTCAAACGGCTGGACAGACACACCACGAATCACCTCCAAAAAAAAGAGCGTTGATTCTGAGTTTGTTTGAGTTCTTCTTACGTTGTTCCTCGGAGTTCTTGAGAAAAAAAGAAGAGTAGTGAAAAGTGAAAAGAATGGGTTATTTATATTAATCGAGTCACAGATAAAAAGGTAGTGATGGGGGGTGAGTTTGGGAAACATGGGGAAACGTGTTAGCCATCAAAACATTTTTGGCAAACTGCAACAACATGATTAGTTAGTTTTTCGAAAAGGTGCTGATAGATGTGACAAACCAGATGAAACGTTAGTCGGTTAAGTTTACTTTATGCTGGTCGCAGTAAAATAAACTTAGGGGGCAAATATTTACCCAAGAACGGACTACCTGATGATGTGGTAGGATTGACCTGCACGTGGGATGCACGTGGCAGTTTAAGTAAGTATAATCTATTCGACCATCGACTAGAAGAGAATTGGCTCATCAGACATCATAATTATGGACGACCACTCTGGTTGCATATTTTCATTTATTTCCTTCAGATATGTAATCTCATAATTACGCATTAAATGTAATTTGCATTATTATTTAGATACGTCTTTATTAGATATAATTAAGGCCCATTGGCCCATGTAGAACTCCTTAAGCCTATAAATAAGAATCAAACGACTTAACAGAAGGGACTTTTTTTTGGACTTTTTCAACTCTTAACTTTGGAACTTCAGAATTCTCAGAGAGAAATACAGTGTTTTTATCCACCATGATTGTATTCATCTGAAAGCTTGTGAAACTCGTGAACCCTAGTTCACTGATCATAGTTCTTGCAATTCTACATCAATAAGAACACTAAGTGGACGTAGGTCATTACCATCTTATTGGGGCCGAACCACTATAAATCTTTTGTGTTGGTCTTGATCTCATCTCATTTTCTATCATTTTACTTGACTCTGTGTCGTTGACCAATTCGAGGGTCAATAGTACGCTATCCTCAAAGGTTCAACCACAATAGCTGTTTCCCTCTTTCTTAGGCTTCTAAATATAAAATTTCATGAAATTTGGAGGTGTCCAAATTGAGGTACAACAAAAATTTTAACATATTTCCGACCATTAGAGAAAGGCTTGGGAATATTAGCTTTGAAACTTCAAAAAATTCTAATGTGGAGTTAGACCTAACTTAGAAATTATATAAATTTCACAAGTTTTGACCAAGTATACTTCCTCGCACTCTTATTGCTCTAAATATTTGTGAGCAAAAAAATTATATTCACGCAAATATTTTTTTCTAACTTCAAGTTTTCTATAAATAGAAAAATTCAAAGTTACATAAGCTTTGTTATATGAGTTAGCTTAATGGCCATTTTTTAATTCAAAATTTACAAGTCGGCCTACTTATGCTTTGTCATACAAGTTAGCTTAATGGTCATTTTTTTCAACTTCAAAAATTTACAAGTTAGCCTAAAAAAATCACCTTAACTCGTGCTCTTATTGCTTGTGTTAAATTATATACTAGTATACCCCATGTGCCCTCCAAGTGATCGAGGGTTGAAACATCCTTGGTCATTTCCTACTTGACCGAATCTGTCCGAGCAATTAATTACTCATGAAACACATAGAATATATGGAAAATATCCAAGTAGTTGAACACTTCTTGAACATACTGACATGTTGAGCACTGCCGATTTTATTGACCAGTTGAACATTATTCGAATAATTAACACACAAGCATATTTGTAGCAAGAATCGACCACGCTGCGGGAAGTCTCTTTTACAACTCATAATATAAAAGTGACAAAACGTGTCTAAAAACGAGTCTTAACCAAAATATAGGCGACTGGTTGGCTAATGAGCACTTGAAACTAAGCTACCACTCTAAAAGTGGTATTTATTGATAATATATCCTCAAATTCTCATCATTGAAGTAGTTCCTAATCAATGCTCCTTTCAGTCGACAAATTTTGTAAGTGTTGGGAGGCAAAACTTGCTTGATTTGGTCAAGGTCCCTCCCAATTCGGTTCTAGCACTCTAGTTGTTGGATTTTTGACAAACACCTTTCTCAGGATCGAATCGTCGACTTGGAACTTTTGATATTTCCCCCTGGAATTGAATTAGTGAGATAATTTATATACCAATATACCCTATGTGCCCCCCAAGTTATCAAGGGTTAATTACTTGTGAAACACATGGGAATGTATGGAAAATTTCGGAGCAGTTGAACACTAATTGAATCTACTGAACAATTGAAACAATGTTCAAGAATGTCAAGCAGTTGAACACTACTTGATTTATCGACCAGTTAACCACCGCTCGATTTTACCGACCAGTTGAACACTGTTCGAGTATATCGAAAGGGCTGACACCCCTATGGTCGATGTCATCCAACTCGGTAGGTCATTTTGTCAAGCTCTGTATCATAGCTGACAATGCATCAAAATGATTTTGATTAACCGATGATATTAATGATGTTCCAGCATCTTGACCAGCATGACCTTGCCCTTCGACCAGGGGATCTTTTTTTGTTGCTGATGAAATTTCGCAAATCCTTCTGGGTAGTTAGCCCACCTAGCCAGTTAAACATTGTAATCTTAGTCCTTTGGGAAGTTTATTTACTCTCATATTGTTACCTATTAGGAGGCTTATGATGCGAGTCTTGTTCTTTCCCCTTGCGCTGTTGATCGAAGTATCGAGGCAGCTTCTCAAGATGATTCAAATTATCATCTCATTCCCTTTGGTTATTGCCTTCTTGATCATTTGACAGGTTCATCTCATGGCTGTTAGCCTCATCTCGACCATGTCTGTCATTGTATCAGGAAGCTTTTTTTATCTCGAGAAGCCTTAGTCTGATTGTTTCCTGGCAGAGCTTGTGGATTTTCTAACCGGTGACTTCCCGATCAGGGATTACCTGACTGGTGACATCCTGATTGGGGATTTCCCAACTAGAGACTTCCCAAAGAGGTTCTAGAACTTTCTCTGTGTGTGGAGCGAGGTCATCATCCATCCAATCAGCCCAATGACTTTGTCTTTGATCAGGTCATCGGGAGTTCTTCTTCCCAGCAGATGTCTCCCTACCAGCATTGTCATTTTGAGTTGCCTGGGCAACTGTTCATGCTCCAGCTTGGGCATTGGCCTGAGACAACTGGGTAGCAACTTCTAAGGAAAGTGAAGCCGCGCGATGTCGTTGGTCAATCTTTTCTTACCTTATTTTGATATCTATGTTTTGAACTTAAATGTTCCCATTTATTCTACTCGAAGTCGACCTTTTGCATGTCCATTTCTTCAGCAAAAGGCTCTTGCCAAGAATTAAATTGCATCATCTCCTCCTAGAAAACTCCCATAGCCTCCTAGATTTTGAGGAGCAGTAGGAATCTCTAGTCGTATAACTTCTTTTGTAGCCAGTGTAGTGGACATTATAGTGCCATAACCGGTAGGATAGGAATTTTGATGTGCTTTTCTATTCAGGCTCTCAACGAAAGCACCAAAAATGTTGACCACCATTTTGGCCAGTGGGGAGTAGACGCACAAAGCGACAGAAACTAAAATAGCAATGAATAGAAAATAAATGACACAAGAGTTTTATAGTGGTTCAGCCCCAGTGAATTGGTAATAGTCTAATCCACTTGATGTTTTTATATATGCCTACACTTAAGATCAGATGAACCTTGGCCAACTGAGTTTCTCAAGCACAAGTAGGGAATATTTTGACCTAATATCTTTAGAGAATTAAATTACACCTCCAAATTCTCCAAATCCAAATGTCCCCCAAATGTAGCCATAAGCCTTGTATTTATAGGCTCATGGATTGTACACAATCGTCCCTAAGTCTTGACACAACCATCAACTATTTCAACTACATTTAATTAATAAAATAATTCAAAATATTAATCAAATTCAAAATACAACAAAATGGGCTATTATTTTGGGATATTTGGGAAAAATCCTCCAGCAGTTACAGACATTTCTGTCTGAAGATGTTGCTGAGATTCTGCTAGAGAAGTTACTGGCGAGTAAGTTCATGAACTTTTGCTAGAGAACTTACTAGTCAGTAAGTTCTAGAATTGTTGTTAGGGAACTTAATGGTCAGCAAGTTCTTGAGATTCTGAAGTCTCTGGTTGGCATGTTTTCTGAGATTCTCTTTTGAAGTCTCTGGTCAGCATGTTCCCGACCGGAGATAACCATTACTGCAACCACTGACCAGTAACTTTTTGACTAGTATTGAATTATAAGCTCTGCCCAGTAGGTCATTTCCTACTCCTTTACACTCCCTCTAGTCGCCACATTTTTTTATCATCAATGCGCCACCTGGTATAAATATATTACCACTTGTCACCTCAAATTTCCAAATCATTACATTGATTTTTTGGGGATAAAAAATATTATATCAAAATTAGTTTAGACCTAAATTTCCAAAAGGGTTCCCCTTTCAGAAAAATATGATTTCGATATACCGAAATTGAGAAATTTTAAGAAATTTAAAAGATCGCTATCCTCGAAGGTTGCAACCACAATAGCTATTCTTCTCTTTCTTAGGCCCCAAAATATAATATTTTGTGACATTTGGAGGTGTTTAAATTGAGGTACAACAAAAATACTGACAGATGTCCGACAATAAGCTAAAGACTTGTAAATATTGGCTTTGAAACTTCAAAACATTTCTATTGTGGAGTTAGAGCTCCATTTACATAATCAAAGTTGAATATTCCCATGATACGCAAAGCTCACAACGATCAAACGATTTGAAAGCAAATAGAAGAAATTATATCAAAATAAGTTCGAACATAAATTTCCGAAGGGATTCCCCTTTGAGAAAGAAATTGATTTTGATATACTCAATTTGAGAATTTTTTTGGAAATGAAAAGTATGACTACCACGAATGGTCCAACCAAAATAGTTGCTAGCCTTGTAATTATGCCTCTCAATATAAAATATCATGCTATTTGGAGGTGTATAAATTGAGGTAGGATAAAAAAAAAGAGGTGCGACGTTGAGTCAAATAATTGTGAACATTGGGTTTGAAAAGCCGAAAATTTTAAACTGTTGACATAGAGGTCCATTTTCACAAGCAAAGATAAATTTCCCCATCATATGTACAAGTGGCAAAGATCGAATTGATTGAAAGCAGAAATAAAAGAAATTATATCAAAGTTAGTTCGAAGCTAAATTTCCAAAGGTCTTCCCCTTTATGAAAAATTCGATTTCGATATACTAAATTTGAGAAATATTTAGGAAATAAAAAGTAGGACATCCTCGAAGATTGCAAAGACAAAAGTTATTGCCCACTTTCTTAGGTCTCTAAATTATAAAATTTTGTAAAATTTGGAGGTGACTAAATTGACGAACGACAAAAATACTTAAAGATGTTGAACACGGAGAGAAAAACTTGTAGACATTGACTTTGAAAAGTAAAAAATTTCCGACTATGGATTTAAAAATACATTTTCATAATGAAAGAAGAATTTTCCCCTTGATATGTAAAAAATAAAAAGTGCAAACAGTTTGAAAGCATGTTGTAGAAATTTTATCAAAATTAGTTCAGATCTAAATTTCCAAAGGCTTCCCCTTTAAAAAATATTTGATTTCGATATACCGAATTTGAGAAATTTTAATCAATTGAAAAGTACGCTATCCTAGAAGGTTGCAACCATATTAGATGTTTCCCTCTCTCTTAGGCCTCTATATATAAAATTTCTTGAAATGTGGAGGAGTCTAAATTGAGGTACAACAAAAATAATGACAGATGTCCAACAATGTACTAGACACTTGTGAATATTGACTTTAAAACGTCAAAAAAATTCTATTGTGGAGTTAGAGGTCCATTTTCACCATGAAAGATTAACTTCCCCATGAAATGTAATAGTGATAAAGATTGAACTGTTTGAAAGCAAAGAGAAGAAATTATATCGAAATTATTTCACACCAAAATTTCCAAAAGGGTTCCCCTTTCAGAAAAATTTGACTTCTATATACTGAATTTTAGCAAATTTTACAAAATGAAAACTACGCTATCCTCGAAAGTTGAAGCCACAATAGTTTTTGTCATCTTTCTTAGGCATCTAAATTTAAAATTTCGTCCCATTTTGAGGTAACCAAATTTAGGTACAACAAAAATACTGAAAGATGCCCGATGCAGTGCGAAAAACTTGGTAAAATTGACATTGAAAAGTCGAAAATTTCCAACTATGAAGTTAAAAATATATTTTCACAATGAAAGAATAATTTCCCCATGATATGTAAAAATGACAAATATCAAACGATTTGAAAGCATGTAGAAGAAATTATATCGAAATTAGTTAAGACATAAATTTCGAAAAAGGTTCCCCTTTCAGGAAAATTCGATTTTGATATACTGAATTTGAGCAATTTTTAGAAAAAGAAAACTATGCTATCCTCAAAATTTGCAACCACAATAGTTGTTGCTATCTTTTTTAGGCCTCTAAATATAATATTTCGTGCAATTTGGAGGTGTCTAAATTGACGTACGACAAAAATATTGACAGATGTCCGACGTTGAGCAAAAGGCTTGTGAACATTGAATTTGAAAAGTAAAAAATTTCTAACTGACATAAAAATACATTTTAACAGTGAAAGAAAATTTTCCCCATGCTTTGTAAATAAGACAAAGATCGAATAGTTTGATTGCATGTAGAAGATATTCTATCGAAATTAGTTCAAAGCTAATTTTCCAAAAGGGTTCCCCTTTCAAAAAAAATCGATTTCAATATATCGAATTTTAGAAATTTTAAGAAATTAAAAAGTACGTTGTCCTCGATGGTTGCAATCACAATGGCTGTTGTTATCTTTCTTAGGCCTCTAAATCTAAAATTTCGTGAAATTTGGAATTGTCTAAATTGATGTACTACTAAAATACTGACAAATGTCCGACAACAAGATAAAGACTAGTAAATATTGGCTTTGAAACTTCAAAAAATTTCTATTGTGGAGCTAGAGGTCATTTTCATAATCAAAGATGAATTTTCCCATGATACATAAAGGTCACAAAGATAAAACGGTTTGAAAGCAAATAAAAGAAATTATATCAAAATAAGTTCGAACCTAAATTTCCAAAGGGGTTCCCAATAGAGAAAAAAAAATTATTTTGATATACTTAATTTGAGAAAAAAATTGGAAATGAAAAGTACTACATCCACGAAGGACGTAACCCATAGTTGTTGCCCTCTTTATTATGCCTCTAAATATAAAACATCATGCTTTTTGGAGGTGTGTAAATTGAGGAACAACAAAAACAAAATAAGAAAGATCCGATGTTGAATAAAAGGATTGTGAACATTGGGTTTGAAAAGCCAAAAAAATTCAGTTGATGACATAGGGGTCCATTTTCACAATCAAAGATGAATTTCCCCATGATACTTAAAAGTTGTAACCATTGAATTGATTGAAAGAAAATATAAGAAATTATATCGAACCTAAATTTTCGAAGGGGTTCCCCTTTATGAAAAATTTGATTTCGATATACTAAATTTGGGAAATTTTTAGGAAATGAAAAGTAGGACATTCTCGAAAGGTTGCAAGCACTATAGTTGTTGCCCTCATTCTTAGGGCTCTAAATTATAAAATTTTGTAAAATTTGGAGGTGTCTAAATTGAGGTACGACAAAAATACTTAAAGATGCCCAACGCGAAGAGAAAAGCATGTAAACATTGACTTTGAAATGTCAAAAATTTCCAACTATGGAGTTAAAAATACATTTTCATAATGAAAGAAGAATTTCCCCATGATATGTAAAAAAGACAAAGTGCAAATGGTTTGAAAGCATATAGTAGAAATTATATCGAAATTAGTTCAGATATAAATTTCCAAAAGGGTTCCCCTTTCAAAAAAATTCGATTTCAATATACCCAATTTGAGAAATTTTAAGAAATTGAAAAGTACGCAATCCTCGAAGGTTGCAACCATAACAGTTGTTTCCCTCTCTCTTAGGACTTTATATATATAATTTTGTGAAATTTGGAGGAGTCTAAACTGCGGTACAATAAAAATACTGACAGATGTCCTACAATGCGCCAGAGACTTGTGAATATTGACTTTGAAACGTCAAATATTTTCTATTGTGGAGTTAGAGGTCCATTTTAACCACCAATGATGAACTTCCCCATGATATGTAAAGGTGACAAAGATCGAACTGTTTGAAAGCAAAGAGAAGAAATGGTATAAAATTAGTTCAGACCTAAATTTCCGAAAGGATTCCCCTTTTAGGAAAATTTGATTTCAATATAATGAATTTGAGAAAATTTTAGAAAATGAAAACTACGCTATCCTCTAAGGTTGCTACCACAATATTTTTTGTCATCTTTCTTAGGCGTCTAAATTTAAAATTTCATGCCATTTGAAGGTGTCTAATGTAACGACCCGAGTTTTTCAAGACTCGATAATGCGGAAATATAAATGTTTTCATTTAACAAAATGCCTCAAAAACCCATAGAAAAAAAAACTTTTTAAAAAGTCGTATGGCCATTCTTAACATTTAGTTACAAACATGTTTTATAAAGAGTAGAGTGAGCCTAGTTTAGGAAAATTACACAACATTTCCAAAAATAAAACGGCTTCCCGAAAGGTCGGTCCACATGTACATTTGCAAGGTAGACTCCAGCGCTCACTGCTCTGCCTTGCCCTTGCACTTACCTACAACATGAAACAACTAGGTAAGCGAAAATGCTTAGTAAGATCAACTTTCAAACAAAGCATATAGAGAATTAGGGTTCCGGACCCATCCGGACCCTACACAATCAATTTCAAGAACGCTAAAGCGTCCTGGCAAACTTATGGTCATGCCTGATAACCAAGGATAAATTAATTCATAACTAGATAAAAATCCTGCACTCAGAAAAATCCCAGAACAAGCAGATATATTATATCACAACTATATCTTATCAACAATTATATCCCTGCACTCAGAACATCCCAGAGCAAGCAGATATATTATATCACAACTATATCTTATCAACAATTATATCCCTGCACTCAAAACATCCTAGAGCAAGCAGATATATTATATCACAATATAATTCGAGACCAACGCTCTATAATTTCCATCAATTCAGGTGTAACGCGCCCTCCAACATAATTGCTAATCTGTAAAAGAGAATCGAGTCTCCACACTAAGATCTAGCCAATAAATATCCTCATCAATGGTAACTATCGTGTTACCTAGGGCATCGCTACTTATCAAATAGTGTAATCCAATTTACACGGTTTTACAGAGACTTCTATGTTAATCAGTGGTGCTGGTGAGCAGTTTCCCCTAGGGTGTTCAGCCTCACTCAATCTTGGCAACCCCTAGTATCTCTAGGCACTCTCACCGAATGGCCAATATTCACGGCTGCTATCCAGGAATAACTTATCAGAGCACTTGCTCGGATTCTAACCGTTCAATGATTAAGTAAGCATGAGGGCCCCTAGGTCCCATTTATTTTGGCGCCCCTAGGTTTAACCAGCTTATCCTCATCTCATGGCCACTCGTCGCAGTAATGAACCAGACATAAATAAAATCAAGCAGTGTGACGGGGATCAACTGTCTAGGATATGACGGACATCTACCGTTCATATTTTCTAAATCAGCATTCACTAGACTAATGTCTCTAAGCAACTTTCTATGACAGTCTATATATATGTGCATGTATCCCTATACTAACATACAAGACAATAATCATTTCATGTTGCAGCCATACAATATAAGTTGACTTACTTGGAGTCCTTAGCGCTCAGCAAGTTTTCACCCTCCAACGTTCAATCCAGTTACGCTTAGCCAATACTGTAGTTATCCATACAGTATACTCGGACTAATTATGGCACTCATAATTCATTATTATTATTTTGGGCTGTTTGGTCATTTTAATAAAAGTCATTTGTAAGGATTTATAATCCTTATTTGGTTTTAAACCTATTAAGGAAAGTCATACAAAATATTCGAGACTAAACCCTAAGTCTCGGGGAGGCCTATCCTAAGGTCTCGATACCTAGGCTCGGGTATCACAATGGTATTTTCCCACAATCCGCTAAAAATCTTATTCTTTCAAGATATCGCTATTAACCCGCACTTTCGACTAGTCGGTTAAAATATGTAAGATTTTAGCCGGTATTATATCTAGAAAATACTAATAAATTCCTTAATTATTTTTAAAGAAAATAAACTCTTAAATTTTCCTTTTTATTTTTCTTAAGGTTTTAATATCTAAAAACCGTTTTAAGAAAATTTCCTAATTTGTCTTAATTAGGAAAACCGTTAAAAATTTCCCATCTTGACTAATTAATTTTCCAAAATCAATTAATCAATTTTACTTACTAGAAAAATAATTCATTATTATTATTTTCTCAAATTATAGGGTTTTAAACCCTCTTTTAATTTATTAACTATTAATAAATTAAATCTCTTATTTTTTAGAAAGAATAAAAGCTCTTTAATAAAAATAATTCATTTAAACTCAAAGGGGTAATTTTAGTGAAAATATGATTTCAAGACTTACCAATTTATATCTTGAAATAAGCAAAATTTTACTTTTTACCTTATGTTCCAAAATCTCATTTTTACACTAAGTGTGAAAATCCTATTTTTCACATTTTTAACTACATACTTCGTTAGTTCATAACTTGAAATTTACTTACTCAATTGTTACCAAAATTTCCCAATTCCATTTTTGTTATGTCATTTAGGTGTTTGGAAAATCTTAGGTCAAAATGAGAATTTTTTATTGGTGAAATCATTTTCCAACAATGAGGTAAAAATGACCTTATTTTCAAGTCCTTATTTTTTTTCCAAACTTTGACAGTTAATTACTTTCAAACCGTTTAATATTTTCTTACCAAATTTTACAGTGGAATAATAGGTTATGCCAGAAATATGTCCACAAAATTTTAGAAAAAACTGGGTTCATTTTCCCTATACAGTGGCTGTCCAAACTTGGTTCTGAAAATAAGAATACGAAAAAACAGTTTTTTACCTAAACTTTGAAATAGCATAACTTACTCATTTATAAACATTTTTTAGTGTTTCAAAAGCTCAATTTTATGTACTCAATCTAAAAATCATCACAGTACAATTTAATTTTACAAAAACAATATAAAGTGGTTGCTTGACCCCTTGGAAGTCACAGCTCAAAACATGTTTTGTTTTAGGGTATCCTACAAAACCCTTGGGGGTTTTGGTTCCCATTTTCAAAAATCAATACACATGCATCATAAATATTATTAAACAACTAACATAACCTTATTACATCACCAACAAGAAACTTTAAGCATTAAACCTACAAAATCATGCTTAAAACTAAAAACCCTACAACAAAATCATCAAAAGTAAACTTTTTACCTCTTTGGTGTTCTTGCTTAAGGTTTGGACCTTCCTATAAGCTTTGACTCCTTCAAAACCTTTCAAAAACCCTAACCAAGTTCCCCCAACAACATAGTTAATTAGCTATTTGAAACTCTATGCTTAAAACTTTACAAAAGCCTAGATTAGTGAAACTTTACCTTAGGGAAAAATACTTCCTAGACCAAGACTTAGCCTCCAAGTTTCCTTGGTGTTCTTGAGGTTGAATATTGAGATAGCACTTTGAGAGGTCTTCAAAAAAATCAGATGAGTGAATGAGAGAGAGTGGTGCGGCCGGTTGGGGAGGGTTGGAAGAGTTTATACTATCTAATTTACCCTAAAAGCACTCAAGTGTTTTACTCCCACTTGCCCACTTGACAATATCCCCAAACCTTTAAATAAATGGGATTTAAAATCAATTAGTTAATAAATGTGGTTTCAAAACATCACTTGGCCGGCCAACCCTTGCTATATATATGATCATTTCATTTTTTTTTTATTTTTTTTTTATAAAGGTTAATAAATGTTTCATAAAAAGAAAAGTCCAAATTGGCTTTTGACACATTTTTCACTCTTATTAAGTTTTAATCACCAAACTTAACATTAATTAATTTAATTAAATTAAATGTCTCTCACATTTAATTTAATTAATCACATCATAAAATTTAACCTAAGGTCCACTCATGGAATAAAATTCCCCATTTCGGCAAAATTAGGCATTTAACACAAAATGCCTTAAAATTTCCATTTTCTTTTAGGTTTATTATTTTTGACCAAACTTTAACTTTTATGAATGTATTTTATGCCCAAAATATAATTTCCATGATTTTTCATTTTATTTTCCGAGATTTTTACCCGATTAGGGATTTTGTGTCGGTCCAGGACCGAAAGTCTTATCTTGACATTTAAAATCACAAAATTCATATTTTGGCTAGCAATAACTATGGAATACTTACAAACAAAATATAATATTATTTAAAATAATATTCTTAACCCGGGGGGAAAAATCCTGACCCGAGTCGTTTAGAGGTACCCGAAAACGTAGGACGTTACATCTAAATTGAGGTACGACAAAAATACTGACAGTTGATCAGTTCTAAAAATCATAGATTATTACAGACATTTTCGAATAAACCCCCAACCAAAGCAGTCGGGCAAGCCAAACATGTACGCGTCGCTTCACGCTCTCCGTACTCATGGTTGGTTGACTCAGTCTTTGCCCTTACCTGCAACACGGAGCACCCGTGAGCCGAAGCCCAGCAAGAAAACTCATGCATTACATAACATATGAAAATTATACAGTTAATCATATCAAACAATCCACAGATAAACAAGTCAACGAATAGACTAAGCAAACACGGCCATGCCGCCCCAGAAGCCTTACCGAAGCCTGGGGTCTCGGTCCTCACCGTAAGGATCTCACATGTATCCACTGGGTCCTACCCTGACTATAAGCATCCCATGTGCTAAGTGTTACTTCCGGCCCCGCTGCCGTTCTCGGCCTTGCCGCCCTCGGCCATAGCCGTTCATTTCACTATAATCACATATAGCATAAAATCAAACAACATTCAAACAAATATCAATTCATTTAAGTCTGCACCCTAACATGTAATGCAATATAGGGCCATGCCCTGCAATCATCTCATCATGCAATATAGGGCCGTGCCGCGCAATCACACTACGGGCTCATGCCCTATCCTACGGGTGTTATAGTTTTCTTACCTGTACTCCGAGCTTCCAGATGCACTAAAGACGCGAGCACGGTCCTCTAGCACGAGCCTCTCCAATATCCTAGTCACAACACACACATGAAACATCCTTTAATACTAATCAATTCAAAACCACTTCCCGGGACCAATCCCACACTCTCGGGACCTCTAATTCCCTAAAACAAAACATTGGAACCAACCCCCGAGTCCCCGGGAAAAAGCCCTAAAAACCAGAATTTTGGCTGTCAAAAATGGCCTAGGGCCGCGGCACTCCCTTCAAGGGCCGCGGCGCCCAGCAACTTGCCCCTCTCCTGATGCAACATCGCGCCACGGCGCCCAAGAACAGGGCCGCGGCGCTCATACGCGAACCCAGATTTCTGGGTTTTCTCTTGCGTTTTCACCGAGCTAAAACCTTCCCAAATCATACCAAACCAATACCCAAACCCCAAAATCAATTTAAAACTTCAAATGGACCATCTAACAACCCATAAACACTAGATTCAAGCTCAAAACACAATCACACTCACAAATCCACCCAATTGATTTCAACTTCAGCAACTTAAACCCATAGGCCAAAAACACAAACCCAAGCTTGAAAAACCTAAACCATACCTCAAAAATCTTAAACCACAACAGATAAAACTCTTAAAATTGCCTAGGATCCTTACCTTTAAGTGGAGAATCCACCCTTTGCTTCCTTGAATCCATCTCCAAGTCTCCAAAAATCAGCTCCTTCCCCTCTTCTTCTTCTTCTTCTTCTTCTTCTTCTAGCTTTTCTTTTCTTCTCTTCTAATTTTTCTAACAAAACCAAAATATCACCAAGCCTAAACCATGTACCCCATATAACCCAGCTGCCATTTATCAAATTCCCAGCCAAATGACCATTTTACCCCTCCTTGCCTATCCTTTCCTAACTAAACCTCAAGGGCACTTAAGTCCTTTTACTTCTATTTCATTTCTACCATTCTCTATCTAGAACTTGTTACTCTCAGCGGTAATTAATGGTTACCCAGGTTACTCAATCACCAATAACCATTACCCGCTAAATCTCAACTTAACCATAAAATTCCCAAAGTACCCCTAGGCTCCTCCCGAGCCGGGTATAGAAATCCCGTTGTGACTCTTAAGTTAAATTTTCTCTCTAGGACCGTCTCGGCACGTGCATCACAATATTAACACCACACTCACGTGGTACAATTTACAGAATACAATTATCACATATATGCCCTCAGCGGGCTAAAATTACCAATTTACCCCTATCATGCAAACGGGGTCCCCATGCATATTTATTTCACCTAATTATGCATACTAACCACATAGTCATGCATCTCAAATAATCAAATAGTCATACAACACGCTTTAAATCATACCATGCATTTAACTCATAAATCACACATAAATCCCAACCTGCCCTCCTGGCACACTAATCAAGGCCCTTAAGCCTTATTAGCAAATTTGGGTCGTTACAATATTATATCGAAATTAGTTCAAACCTAAATTTCTTAAAGGCTTTTCCTTTCAGAAAAATTCGATTTCGATATACCGAATTTTAGAAATTTTAAGAAATTAAAAAGTTCTGTATCCTCAAAGGTTGAAATCACAATAGCTGTTGTTCTCTTTCTTAGGCCTCAAATATAAAATTTAGGTGTCTAAATCATGGTACAACAAAAATACTGACAGATGTCTGACAACAAGCTAAAGACTTCTAAATATTGGCTTTGAAACTTCATAAAATCTCTATTGTGGAGATAGAGCTCCATTTTCATAATCAATGATGAATTTTCCCATGATAAGTAAAGGTCACACAGATCAAATGATTTGGAAGCAAACAAAAGAAATTATATCAAAATAAATTCGAACCTAAATTTCCAAATGGGTTCCCCTTTTAGAAAAAAATTGATTCCGATATACTTAATTTGAGAAAAATTTTAGAAATGAAAAGAATGACATCCACATAGGGTGCAACCCATAGATGTTTCCCTCTTTATTATGCCTCTAAATATAAAATATTGTGCTATTTGGAGGTGTCTAAATTGAGGTGCGACAAAAAAAAAAAAAGAGGTCCGACCTTGAGTCAAAGAATTGTGAACATTGGGTTTGAAAAGCCAAAAAATTTCAACTGTTGACATAGAGGTCCATTTTCACAATCAAAGAAGAATTTCCCCATGATACTTAAAAGTGGAAACCATCGAACTAATTGATAGCAAATAGAAGAAATTATATCGAAGTTAGTTTGAACCTAAATTTCCACAGGGGTTCCCCTTTATGAAAAATTCGATTTCAATATACTAAATTTTAGATATTTTTAGGAAATAAAAAGTAGGTCATCCTCGAAGGTTGCAAACACAATATTTGTTGCTTTCTTTCTTAGGCCTCTTAATTATAAAATTTTGTGAAATTTTGAGGTGTCTAAATTGACGTACCACAAAAATACTGAAAGATGCCCGACGCGGATCGAAAAACTTGTGAACATTGACTTTGAAAAGTAAAAAATTTCCAACTAGGGAGTTAAAAATACATTTTCACAGTGAACGAAGAATTTCCACATGATATGTAAAAAAGACAAAGAGTGAACGATTTAAAAGCATGTAGTAGATATTTTATCGAAATTAGTTCAGGCCTAAATTTCAAAAGGGATCCCCTTTCACGAAAATTCCATTTTGAAATACTCAATTTGTGCAATTTTTAGAAAATAAAATGTACACTATTCTTGAACGTTTCAACCACAATTGTTGTTGCCCTCTCTCTTAGGCCTCTATATATAAAATTTTGGGAAATTTGGAGGATTCTAAATTGACGTACAACAAAAATACTGACAGATATCCGACAATGAGCCAGAGACTTTCGAATATTGGCTTTGAAACATCAAAAAAATTCTATTGTGGTGTTAGAGCTCCATTTTGACAATCAAAGATGAATTTCCCCATCAAATGTGAAGGTTACAATGATCGAACGGTTTTAAAGAAAAGAGAAGAAATTATACCAAAATTAGTTTAGACCTAAATTTCCAAAAGGATTCCCTTTTCAGGAAATCTTTATTTGCATATACTGAATTTGAGCACTTTTTAGAAAATGAAAATGACGCTATCCTCGAAGGTTGCAACCACAATAGTTGTTTTTGTCTTTCTTAGGCATCTAAATTTAAAAATTTGTGCCATTTGGAGAGGTCTAGATTGAGTCACGACAAAAATAGTGAAAGATGCCTGACGTAGAGCGAAAAATTTATGAACATTGTCTTTGATAAGTCAAAAATTTCAAACTATGGAGTGAAAAATACATTTTCACATTGAAAGAAGAATTTCCCCATGATATGTAAAATTGACCAAGATCGAACGATTTGAAAGCATGTACAAGAAATTATATCAAAATTAGTTCAAACCATAATTTCGAAGAGGGTTCGCCTTTCACGAAAATTCGATTTCGATATACTGAATATGTGATATTTTTAGAAAATGAAAACTACTCTATCCTCAAAGGTTGCAACCACATTTGTTGTTGCCATCTTTCTTAGGCCTCTAAATATAAAATTATGTGCAATTTTGAGGTGTCTAAATTGAGGTATGTCACAAATACTGACAGATATCTGACGCTGAGAGAAAGACTTGTGAAAATTGACTTTGAAAAGTCGAAAATTTTCAACTATGGAGTTAAAAATACATTTTAATAGTGAAAGATGAATTTCCCCATGATATGTAAAAAAGATAAAGATCAAACAGTTTGAAAGCATGTAGAAGAAATTATTCAAAATTAGTTTAGACATAAATTTCGAAAAGGGTTCCCCTTTCAGAAAAATTCGATTTCGATATAATGAATTTAAGAATTTTTAGAAAATGAAAACAACGCTATCCTCGAAGGTTGCAACTACAATAGTTGTTTCATCCTTTTTAGGCCACTAAATATAATTTTTCGTTAAATTTGGAGGTGTCTAAATTGAGGTACGACAAAAATAATTACAGATGTCCGACACTGAGCGAAAGACTTGTTAACAATGACTTTGAAAAGTCAAAAATTTCCAACTATGGAATTAAAATTACATTTTAACAGTGATCAAAGGTTTGATAGCATGTTGAAGATTTTGTATTGAAATTAGTTCGGAGCACAATCTCCTAAAGTGTTCCCCTTTTAGAAAAATTTGATTTCGATATACCGAATATGAAATTTTTTAAGAAATTGTAAAGTACGCTATCCTAGAAGGTTGCAACCACAATTGTTGTTGCCCTCTTTCTTAGGCCTCTAAGTATTAAAATTTCATGAAATTTGGAGGTGTCTAAATTGAGGTACAACAAAAATATTGACAAATGTTCGATAATAAGCTAAAGACCTTAATTTGAGAAATTTCTATTGTGGAGTTCAAGTTCCAGGTATCATAATCAAAGATGAATTTTCCCATGATTTGTAAACGACACAAAGATGAAACGGTTTGAAAGCAAATAGAATAAATTATATCAAAATTAGTTTGAACCTAAATTTCCAAAGGTGTTCACACTGAGAGTGGGGACGAGGGCTTTTGTTTCAACAAGAGCAGTGGGAGAAGCAGAAATTTATTAACTGAAAATAAATTTTTATCTCTAATAGACATCTATTTTATTCCTGATTTTAAAAGGAATTTAATTTATGTTTCAAAATGCTTATAAAAATGTTATTCTATTTCTTTTAATAATAAATCTGATATTATTTCAAGAAATGGTTCACATGTTTGTAACGGAAACCTAAAGGAAGGTCTATATGTGATAAGATCTTAAATGTCTTCACTACTCAATGCTGAAATGTTCAAATCTGAACAACCAAAGCCAAAACGATAAAAAGTACCTCAAGATGATACGTATCTTTAGCACTTAAGATTGGGTCATATTAACTTAGATAGGATTCAAAGACTAGTTAAGGACAGGCCTCTATGTGAGTTAAAGGTTGGAACTCTACCGGTTTGCGAATCTTGTTTAGAAGGAAAAATGACCAAACGATATTTCTCCTCTAAAGGTGTTAGAGCCAATGAACCTCTCGAGTTAATTCACACAGATGTTTGCGGTCCAATGAATGTACAAGCTCGAGGTGGTTATGAGTATTGTGTCACCTTCATTGATGACTATTCAAGATATGGTTACGTATACCTGATGCATAGGAAATCAGAAACTTTTGAAAAGTTTTAAAGAGTTCTGAGCCGAAGCTGAAAATCAGTTAGGCAAAACCCTTAAAATTCTACGATCAGATCGAGGTGGGGAACACCTTGACAAGGAATTCAAAGATTTCTTGATAGAGCATGGAATTGTTTCACAGCTTGCTGCACCAGGTACATCTGCAACAAAATAATGTTGCAGAAAGGAAGAATAGGACTTTGCTGGACATGATGAGATCAATGTTCAGTTGCTCATTGTTTCCCCTATCATTTTGGGGATATTTTTTACAAACATCTACATACATCTTAAACCTAGTTGCATCTGAGTTTGTAGCTAAGACACCCTCAGAATTATGGATAATTCGCAAACCTAGTATGAGGCATCTGCGTATTGGGGATGTACAACACATGTGCTAAAAGCTAAGACTGAGAAGTTGGAACCTAGATTTGATGTATGTTTATTTGTTGGATACCCAAAAAGGCACTAGAGGAGGTTACTTCTATAGTCCGTCTGAAAATAAAATATTTGTCTCGACAAATGCTACTTTATGGAAGAAGACTATATGAGGGACTTCAAACCTTGAAGTAAGGTTGTACTCGAGGAGTTACCTGGTGGTAAAATCACACCACAACCGACTTTAGAAGTTGGAACAGAACAGACCACAATACCAAACCAGGATAGTACAGTAGTCCATCGTAGTGGGAGAGTTGTTAGACAACCTGTTCGTTATACTGGATTCAGAGAAGCACAAGTTGCAATATCTGATGACAATGTTGATGATCCGTTGACTTTCCCTCAAGCGATGAATAATCCTGATAAGGAACAGTGGCTTGAAGCTATGAAGCTCGAGATGTACCTCAAGAGAAAGAGATGAGTTGATGGGAAAGTAGAGACTTTCAAAGTGAGGCTAGTAGCTAAAGGCTACACACTGAAAGAAGGTGTGGATTATGAAGAAACATTTTCTCTTGTGGCCATGCTAAAATCCATCAAGATCCTCTTATCCATTGCCAATCATTTTGACTATGAGATTTGGCAAATGGACGTCAAAACGACTTTTTTGAATGGTCACCTTGATGAAAGTATCTTTATGGTACAACCAGAGGGTTTCATAGAACAAGGTAAAGAGAAAAAGTATTACAAACTGCAAAGGTCCATTTATGGACTTAAGCAAGCATCTAGATCATGGAACATAAGATTTGACCAAGCTGTTAAATCTTATGCTTTTGATCAAAATGTCGATAAACCTTGTGTATACAACCAAATTGATGAGGACAAAGTGGTCTTTCTAGTTTTATAAGTAGATGATATATTACTCATTGGGAATGATGTGAATAAATTTTTTGGCGTAAAAATCTGGCTAGCCAACCAATTCCAAATGAAAGATTTGGGAGAGGCAAGCTACGTTCTTGGGATAAGATTAATTCATGACCATAAGAAGAAGTTTTTGGAACTGTCTCAAGCATCTTATATAGATAAAATACTTGCAAAGTATGCAATGTAGAACTCCAAGAAGGGAAACCTCTCATCTCGTCATTGTGCTATTATGACTTTTGACTTATCGGGTAAGGTTCAATATTCCTACGACCGAATTCCTGATATCTTGGAGTCATAAAACTACAAGTGGCTTGGAACATACTTCATAGATATGGAATCTAATCCTTACTTAAATGAAAGCAGATTAGTTATTCCTTTTAGTGTTGATTCTGGACTTGAACATAGAGAGCTCAATTTCTGTTAGAGAACTGAAATTTCATTCTATAAATAATTTTATAGAATAATGTTCATTAGAGGATCAATGGAACTAATTTATAAGGACATAATTAGAGAGGTTAACAGACATTAAGACCTAGCTTTAATTATGAACAACAAGTAGAGGGTCATAACTCATGCAATGACTAAATCAATGGACGAATTTATAGTTGTAACTTCTAATAATATAAGAGAATAGTTTTGAGAGTTCAACTATGAATTTCTAGTTGAATAATTCATAGTTAATAAATTAATTATTGGAACTAAGAGTTAGTGAAATTAATTAAATTATTGGAGCTTAGAACTACAGGTCCATACTGTTCCCATATTAGCTCGATAACACAAATGTAGGATCTTGGTATTAAATGGAAAAAATTAAAAAGAATAAAGTATTATTTTTAATCTCACAAAATAATATTATTTGTGAAATAATATTTAAAATATTATTTATGAAATAATATTTAATAGAAAATAAAATTATATTGATAATTATGTTAAATTAATTTTATTGAAAATTAATTTTATCATATTTTATTTTGCGGTATAATTAAAGGCCCAACAAATAGCATTTTATAGTGATATAATACCACAGGCCCCAAAGCCTTGTAGTTGGCACCAACCACAGGCCAAATGGATTGTGGCCCGCGCAGAGGCCCAATGTGATTAGGGCTAGTCCTTCTTTTGATTGATATATTAATATAACATAACATCATCAAAAAGATAGATCAGATGCATTTTCACGTTATATTTCCCAAGAGAGAAAAATAGAGATCTTTGTTCTCTCTGTATTGTGAGAAGAACACTCTCTCATGTGTTGAGATTCAAAAGTGTGCTCTTGTGTATCCTACCAAATAGCATAGATATCCACCTATCTCATTCTCTTTGTGCGAGCCATAGTATGGAGGATGGTTGGTTAGGAGGCTAAGACACTATTTGATCTACATGTGTTCTACATCTAGAAAAGGTATTTTGAAGTTTCTATTTTATTTAGATTCATGCGAATGAGAAAGATCTCATTCTAGTTATGGTTCCTGGGAGGTGTAAAGAACCAAAATTGCAAATAAGGCTTAGTGACTTGATTAGCGTGCCGGGAGGTGGCATGCATGATTTATATGATTATGTGAATATATTATGTGCATGTTTATGAGTATTAAATATGCATGTGGGCCCTTTACCGTTCATAAGGGCGTATTCATAATTTTGGTCAATTGAGGGTATAAATATAATTACATGTGATAAATGGTTGAGACCACATTATTATGTGGATATATTTGCAGTATATGGTTTGAGACAGTTCTAGTGAGCGGATTATCGAAATAGTTACAGTGGGGTATAAATACCCGGCTCAGGGGAGCCTGGGGGTATTTTCATGGGAAATTAGAGAATATTTTGAGATTTATTAGATAATGAATAAGAATTTGGTAATTAATTGGACACGATGGAAATAATTGGTAAACATTAGGAACACTTGAGGAGTTAGCGGGAATCGGGAAAAGACTATTTTTCCCTTACAACAAATTCAAGGACAGAGTAATTCAAGGGGAGTAGTTTGGTCTTATTGAGTTAAGTGATTAACTCAGTGGTAAATCTAGACTCAGCTAGAAACCACACAAGAATTCTGAACTCTCAGCCCCCTCTCTCTCATTGTACCTTTAAGATAGAAGAAGGGAAAAACATAGGAAGTGGGGCTAGGAATTTAGCTGTGGAAACCCAAGGGATCAAGCTAGGATCATCCAAAGATATTGCTGAGGAATTAGGCTACAATTTTAGGTAAGAATTCAATTTAGTTTCTCTAATTCTATTGAAACTATGTTAAAGGTTTGAGTTTGCATGAGTTTTAGTTTGTTAGTTGGTTTTCGGTAAAAATGGTGAAAGAAAAAGGTTATAGGTTAGTTGAGATGGCTGGGATATAAGGATGGGAATTATGGGCTTGAATTTGAGTTTGGCTACTATTTTGGGATGGAAATTTGAGGTTAGGCTTGTGGAGAAACATTGAGAAAAGTTGGGTTTTCTTAGTTTAGGGGCTCGAGTCGCGGCTCTTTTCTTTAGGCGCTGCGGCCCGCGTTAGTTTGGGAGGCTGGAAGCCTCTGATCGCCAGGCGCACCGCAACTCGGATGGGTTTAAGTCGCGGCCCGTGTCCCCCATCAGGGTGGATTGAGCCTTTGGCTAAGGGGCGGGCCGTGGCTCTCAAGGGCAGAGAATGAAAGAGGATCAGTTGTATGCCAAGTTTAAGAAGTGTGAGTTCTAGCTACCAAAAGTGACATTCCTTGGACACATTGTTGGTGAAGATGGATTAAGGTGGATCTAGCTAAGGTGGAGGGAGTGAGAGAATGGCCGGGGCCAAGGAACGCCTCGGAGGTTAGGAGCTTCCTTGGATTAGCAGGATATTGCAAACGGTTCATAGAAGAGTTTTCGAAGATTGCCACACCGATGACAAAATAGACACGGAGGAATCAGAAGTTCATCTGGTTTAACAAGTGTGAAAATAGCTTCCAGGAACTGAAGTGATGACTGATTACCGCCCCTTTGTTGAATCTTCCTTCGTAGGGAGGGAAGTTTGTAGTATACTGTGACGCATCGAGATTGGGATTAGGATGCGCGTTGATGCAGAATGAGAAGGTTATTGCTTATGCGTAGTGACAACTAAAGGAGTATGAGTAGCAGTACCCTACTCATGATCTGGAGTTGGCAGCAGTGGTATTCGCACTGTAGGTTTGGCGACATTACTTATATGGAGAAAAGTGCAAGATATACACCGATCATAAGAGCTTGAAGTATTTTTTCACCCAGAATGACTTGAATATGAGACAGATATATTGGCTGGAGTTGGTAAAGGATTATGATTGTGATATCCTTTACCACCCAGGGAAAGCCAATGTAGTGGCAGATGCGTTGAGCCGGAGGGGCCCGGGACAGTTATTTAGCTCTACACAGATATCAAAGGAGTTGGGAGAGGAGATGGCTAGAGTGAGAATAGAGCTAGTTGTGGATCAGTTGGCCAATATCACCTTACAGTTAACCCTTCTAGAGGGGATAAGAGAGGGTCAGATGGATGATGCACAGATGCAGGAGATTAGAGGGAATATAGCTAGGGATTTTTCCATTTAAGAGATACGTTTACTACGGTATAAGGATTGGATTTTTTTTCTGATTGATGTGATTATTAGGCGGGAGATACCTGATGAATCCCATACACCATATTCACTTCAACCAGGCACCACGAAGATATATTAGGATCTACAGACTTTATACTAGTGGCCTGGGATGAAGAAGGATGTAGTTGAGTACGTAGCCAAGTATTTAACCTGTCAGCAGGTGAAGGTTGAGCATCAGCGACCAACAGGGTTGCTACAGCCTTTGGGTATTCCCGAGTGGAAGTGGGAAGATATTACAATGGATTTTGTGGGAGGTTTTCCCAAAATAGGGGGGTTACATGACTCAGTGTGGATGATTGTAGATAGATACACCAAGTTAGCTCACTTTCTTCCAGTGAGGACAACCTATACTGTGGTTCAGTACGCGAAGTTGTACATAAAGGAGATTGTACGTCTCCATGGGGTTCCCAAATCTATAGTATCAGATCGGGATCTCATATTTACCTCCATGTTTTGGCGTGGTTTGTAGAAGGCTATGGGGACTCAGTTGAAGTTACGTACATCCTTTCATCCTTAGATAGATAGACAGTCTGAGAGGACGATTCAGGTATTGGAAGACATGCTTAGAGCATGTGTATTAGACTTTGAGGGGTCTTGGAGTAAGTACCTTTCATTGATTGAATTTTCATACAACAATAGTTATCAATCAATGATTGGAGCAGCTCCATACGAGATGTTATATGGAAGGAGATGTAGGTCACCCATTCAGTAGGATAAGATGGGTGAGAGGATGTATTTTGGACCAGAGTTGGTTCAGAATACTAATGAAGCTATTGAGAAGATCCGAGCTCGAAATCTCGCTTCGCAGAGCAGACAGAAAAGTTATTATCATCCTAAGCGTATATACGTGGAGTCCCATGTAGGGGACCACGTGCTTTTGCGAGTGTCACCACTGCGAGGGGTGAGGAGGTTTGGGAAGAAAGGAAAGCTGAGCCTTAGATTCATAGGACCTTTTGAGATCCTATAGCGGATCGGGAAAGTGGCCTACAGATTGGCACTGCCACCATCGTTATTAGGAGTTCACGGAGTATTCCCTATTTCTATACTTCAGAAGTACATCTCATATATAACTCATGTGTTAAGGTATGAGGATTTGGAGGTATAGACGGATTTTTCATATGAAGAGCAACCAGTTTAGGTCTTAGATAGGAAAGCCAAGGTTCAACGGAACAAGACAATTCCTCTAGTCAAAATATTATAGAGGAATAGCAAGGCCGAGGAAGTGACCTGGGAACTTGAGTTAGCTATGCGGGATCAGTATCCCGAGATATTCAGGTAAATTTCGAGGATGAAATTCTTAGGAGGGGATAGTAACGCCCAAAATTGCCAATAGGGCTTAATGCCTTGATTAGCGTGCCAGGAGGGCATAATTTGATATATGTATGTTTAATTGGTTAAATGCGTGATTATGTGACATGCGTGATTTATATGATTATGTGAATATATTATGTGCATGCTTATGAGTATTAAATATGCATGTGGGTCCTTTGCCGTTCATAAAGGCATATCTGTAATTTTGGCCCGTTGAGGGCATAAATGTAATTATATGTAATAAATGGTTGAGACCACGTTATTATGTGGATATATTTGTAGTATATGGCTCGAGATAGTCCTAGTGACCGGATTAGCGAAATAGTCACAATGGGGTATAAATACCTGGCTCGGGGGAGACTAGGGGTATTTTCTTGGGAATTTAGAGAATATTTTGGAATTTATTGGATAATGAATAAGTATTTGGTAATTAATTGGACAGGACGGGATTAATTGGTAAACGTTAGGAACAATTGAGGAATTAGCGGGAATCAATAAAAGAATATTTTACCCTTAGAAAAAATTCAAAGATATTGCTGAGGGGTTAGGCTACAATTTGAGGTAAGAATTCAATTTAGTTTCTCTAATTCTGTTGAAACTATGTTAAAGGTTTGAGTTTGCATGAGTTTTAGTTTGTTAGCTGGTTTTGGGTATGAAATGGTCAAATAAAAAGTTATAGGTTGGTTGAGATGGCTGGGATATAAGGATGGGAATTCTGGGCTTGAATTTTAGTTTGGCTGCTAGTTTGGGATGGAAATTGAAGGTTAGGATCGTGGAGAAACGCTGAGAAAAGTTTGTTTTTCAGAGTTTAGGGACTCGAGTTGCGGTCTTGTTCTTCGGCGCCACGATTAGCGTGAGTTTTGGAGGCTGGAAGCCTCCGTTCGCCAGGCGCGCCGTGACTCAGAAGGGTGCAAGTTGCGGATCGTTTCCCCCATCAAGGTGGATTAAGCCTCTGTCTAAGGGGTGGGACGCGACCCTCAAGGGAAAGTCGCGACCCTAAATGGGAAATTAAGGGAGAATAAGTTTTTAGGCTCAGGGAGGCTCGGGATCATTCCTAGAGGCTCAGGTTGAATTCTACTACTCGGTTTAGTAGAATTCGAGGTCTCGGAGGCTAGTTTTTGTTCCCTAAGTATTTATTTGGATTATAAATTGATGGTTACCCATTGACACTGTGACTAGGTTTATCGCCAATTGTCAGGACTGAGGATCGTGCTCGGGATGGTTCTGTATTCTTCGCTTGGGATTCGAGGTAAGAAAACTGCAACCTTGTGGTTGTGAATGGGACTAAGGTTCCCAATATTTGAATACATGTACTATGTGATTTTACGAATGTTATGATATATGAGAATGAATGGCCTAAGGGTACTGGGGTTGATGATATGCGCACTGAACGCAGCTCGGCCTATGCGAGCTGGGGTTAGCTAGATAAATAGAGGGCTCAGTCTAAGTGTACCAACACTGAACGTTTGTGTAACTGGCTAGAACATGAACTTGAGATATGTGTTTACCATTGATTAGTTTGATGCTTGTATTCTGTTATTTAATTGAACCGATTGAGTTAAGATTGAATGAATATGTATGTTTCTATATGTGCTTGCTGTTTATGGTTTTCTTGCTGGGCCTTGGCTCACGGGTGCTACATGGTGCAGGTAAAGGCAAAGGGAAGGTGGATCTACCATGAGTTGGAGAGCTCTCGGGGTGAAGTGTACATAGTCAGTTGCTCGTCTGCCACGACTGAGGGAAAGTGCAGGGAGAGAGCCCTAAAACTTGTGTTTTGCCATTAGAGTGGCTTTTGGTTGTATTATCTTTTGGAGATTGTAAATTATCACTTACACCATGTTTTTGGGATCCCATGTATTAAACATCCGTTTCAATGAAAATTAACCGTTTATGATCAAAATCTTTTAACCCTAACTTGATGATTGACCTTAGGATCACATTTTTGTTCAAATGACGTGATTAGCAAGTCTTGCACTACTTCAAATACATAGTGTAACCGTTTTGGTTATCTAGGGCATTACGGGAGGTGTCTAAATAGAGGGTGAATAAAAAAACTTAGAAATGTCCAACGATGAGCTAAAGAATTGGGAACATTGGGTTTGAAAAGTCGAAAATTTTCAACAGTTCACATTGAGGTCCATTTCACAATCAAAGATGAATTTCCCCATGATACGTAAAGGTGACAAAGATCAAACTCATTGAAAGATAATATAAGAAATTATATCCAAGTTAGTTCGAAGATAAATTTCCAAAGGGGTTCCCCTTTAAGAAAAATTCGATTTCGATAAACTAAATTTGAGAAATTTTTAGGAAATGAAAAGTACGACATCCTTGAAGGTAGCAAACACAATAGTTGTCGCCCTCTTTCTTAGTCCTCTTCATTCTAAATTGATGTGCGACAAAAATACTGACAAATGCCTGACGCTGAGGGAAAGACTTGTGAACATTGACTTTGAAAAGTAAAAAAATTTCTATTATGGAGTTAATAATACATTTTCACAATGGAAGACGAATTTCCCCATGATATGTAAAAAAGACAAAGATCAAACTTTTTGAAAGCATGTAGTGGAAATTATATCAAAATTAGTTTAAACCTAAATTGTAACATCCCATGTTTTGAACACCTATTAGTAGCTGGTTGGAGCCAATGAAGAATTATGTGAAATATTAATTTGATAAATAGTATTAAGTGAAATTATGTTATTATTTTGTGAATTTCGTGAATTTTATAGCCGTTGTGCTAATTTGGTAAAGATTTAGGCCTATGAAAAGACAATTGGTCTTGGACCAAGGGCAAACCCTAATAACAGAAAAATCTTGGATTAGGTAAAATGATGAATATTATTGCATAAAAATATTTAGCACCTGGGACTATATAGTCGAGCCAATAAAATTAAGAAAAAATTGATTGAGGATTTAATTCCAATCTACTTGGCTTAAGAATGGAAATTATTGTCTGAGCCTCTAAGGGCATTTTGGTCAATTTGAGTAAATTACCTAAATTATGTGTTATGTGGAAAAATTTTATTTTTAGTCACATTTATTTTATTTAACATAGGTTGGAGATATTTAAAAACTATAGGGTAAAAATTTGGTTAAATTTAGAGAGTGAAATTACCAAAGGGCCATTGAGTGCATTAGAAGTGAGTTAAAAGGAACAAGGGCATTTTATTCATTTCCAAAGGACGAGAAAGAAAGGGGTGGGCGGCAAGGCTAGTCCAAGGGCTCTCAAGAGCTAGGACACCTATCCCTAAGAGAAGTGTAAGAGTCTTACTCCATTTACATGTTAAGGGTGTAATCATTTTTCTCTCACAATTATTTTTCTCTCTCAAAAAAAAAAAAAGAGACACTCTCTCTTCCACTTTCCTCTCTCAAACCCAAAACCCTACCCCTCAATCACCATGGCTGCGACTCTTCCCACTCCTAAAAGCTAAGCACGCATCTCCACATTAAAGTAGGAAGAAACTCAAGAGAATCTAGGCAAGTGTAAGTTTCGAACCCTGGTACATTCTTTTTCCTTCTCCTTTTCTTCAAAACTAGAAATCCTAAGGGGTTTTACAATGCATGCATGTCATTCAAATATCCATTCATGGTATGGATCTTGTGTTCTAGGTCTAAAGGGAAGTTGTTCTAAGAAGATCTCAAGATTTGAAGCTTTTTGATGTTTTAGTGAGAACAAAGGTAAGGATTTTAGAGTTTTGGTAATTTTTACACTCATCTCCATCTTCTACCCTAACACTCCTTTAAAAATCTGCATGTGGAACCATTAGGGCTCAGTTTGAGTGTATTGAATCTGAGGAAGTTGGAAAAGCTAAGGAATCTCATCTCCAAGGTAGAACTACAAAGGTAGAGTTTTTGGTTGGTAATTGAGTTGTTTTTATTATTGATGTTAGATATGGGTGCATAGGTTATTTTGTTGGTTTTTAAAGTTTATTTTATGCTTGACAGTTAACTTGGTTGATTTTTTTATTTGCATGCATGCATGTGGCTAGGGTTTTGCTAGTTGTGTTTATTTTTTCTAGAATGTGTAAAAATGCATGCTGCCAAGTTTTCATGGTCTGACTTCCAACGAGTCAGATCGTACCCTAATACCTCTTTTCGAAGAAATAATTTATATGGTTACATAGTTCAAGATGAGTACATGTGTTTAGGCATTGTAAAACCATAAAAAGGTGTTTTCAAACCTCAGTTATGAACTGTTTGGCATCTTGATGCAATTTGGAAAATTTCTAGGCAGCATGCACTGCCTAGATTGTTTTGAATATTGAGCACGTTTTACTAATCCAAAAGCCATGAAATTTAGGAAACAGGTAGTTTAAATATGTATAAGGATCACAGAAAAATTTTAGGAGGAAATTAAAAATTGTTAAAAGGTAATGGTTTTTCAAACTTCCCTAATAATCTGAAAACGAAATTTCTGGGTAGCAAACACTGCCAAGATTGTCTTAAACTTTTGAGTGGATCCCCTATCGTAAAAGTTATGATATTTTTAGAGAAACTAAAATAGATATGATTAAATATTATGGTAAAATTCAGAAAGAACAGGGCTATGGTGTATGAGAAATAATTTTTCAAACAACCCTAAAATTCTGAGAAAAACTCCTGGGCAGCAAACAATACACATATTTCTTTAAATGGTTTAATTGGTTTGTCCATCCCAAAAATTAAGAAACTTGGTGAGATTTTTTTTAAGATATGGATCAAGGCCCTGGTATGATTTTAGATTAAAATATGTTTCAGTTTAAGAGTAGTACTTTTTCTAATTTACCCTAAAAAGGGGAAAATAGTAATTTCTAACCTTAAAAAAATGAGTTTTGGGAGGTTAGTTCTCCTAACCTAAATTGAATTTTGATGTGAGCTTTCGTCTAGTTCCCATCATTAAGACACATTATACGTGAATGGGATTTTAAAGTGTTGTGGTTAGAGAACCTAACATAGAATATGAGCTTAAAAGGGGGACTATTTTACGTTAAAATGAATAGTGAAAAAGTTAGGTACGGAATTGGAAACGAAGTTGTTTTCAAAAAATAACTAAAGTTTTGGATATCTAACCAACCTCAAATTATCTTAAGGTTATGAGAATTCATTTTTACCATTTTCTAAACACGGGGTCCAATTGCCCTTTCTTTTCGAAAATGACGTAATAGAGAGCTTAGGTTATGGATTAAAGACGGTAAAAATGAGAGTTAGGTTTTATAAAATCGTAAATTGAAAAAGTATTATCATTAACGGATAATAAACTGTAAAAGGTTGAAACGCATTATTTTTTGGTAAAGAATGGAAAACAGTAACTTCGTACTTGAGTTAAAGGTTGGTAGTTTTCTAAGATTAAGAGTTGTTTAAAACTCCTTTTATAATTAACCAAAATACTATTAAGAGTATGTCCTAAAAGCATGTAAAATACATTTATTATTTCAATGAATAAATAAATACAATGGTCAATTATTGTTATATTTAGATTATTAAATTATTGTTTGAATAATTTTGTAAATATCAGAAAAATTCCATATTCATTATTGAGGATGTGATCTTGTATTAGTGTGAGAGAATTAAGATCACATGAATGAATAAAAATAGTCAACAACAACAAATTGAAGTTATGGAATTCTTTAATTGGGGTTGTAAGTACGGTTTGCTGAGTATCATGTTGATACAAATAATCTAGATTCGGATTATTGATGTGGTAAGACATCCCAGTAAATGTGCTTTATATAATATGATTATATATGACATGGACTGATATGAATTAAAGTCTTTATCCAAAATCATTTAATAATAAAGACTTGTAATTCATATCATAACTGATGATCATTTATAGATCAACCTAAATCCCGAGTGTTCATGAACTCCTGTTCATGTTTATTAAATCTTTTGATTCATTTGTTAAGGTCTGTTCATAGAATGAGGCTAATGACTTTTGTTTTGGAGATTTAATATCATGGATGGCTGGGAACATGTATCAACAATACGGAATCTAATCTTTCCTAATGGATCGTATATTAGTTCCCTTAAGGGTTAATTTTAGAACTGAATGATTTTGAGCTCAAATCTATAATTAGATTATAGATTAATTATTCACTAGTGAATTAATGGTACTTAAGGATAAGAAGTAAATTAGAAAGGTAAAATGGTAATTATTCCATTCTAATTTATGAACTAATTAATTAGAGGGTTGAACTATTGTAAGATGGTTATATCAATGGACAGCTTAAAATAAGATTTCTGTAAAACTATATCTATAACATAAAGAGTTCAATTCAGAAATTATAGTGGATAAATATCAGAATTAATAAATTAACTATGATAATTAAAGAGTTTAATTATTTAGTTTTAATTTATTGGAGCTTAATGTTATAGGTCCATGGTCCCTGAAATGGCTCAAACAAACACTGACAAAGATAAATACAAAAATGAGCAAAATGACTTATTTGATAAGTAAAATATTGTTATATGTACTGAACATAATTATTGTATAATTATGTGTAATTAGTTAATTGAGAATTAATTAATTATTTGATTTAACAAAAATATAATTTATTTTTGAGATTTATGGTATTTAAATAATAATAAAAATTGGGAAAAAAATATTTAAATAATAATAAAAATTGGGAAAAACCACATACGTTCCTTGGCATGTGGTACATGTGTAGAACAGTGCAGAGTCACTATGCTACACGCACAAGAAGCTTCTAGAGGTTTCTTTGTTCCACAATTTTAGTTATTTAAATATTAAAAAAATAATGAGATATTGTAATATGATTAAAATATTATTATTTAAACAAAATCTGATAAGTGATTAGTTATTTTAAATTATTTTAAATAACTAATATTTTATTTTTAATATATTGGATATATTAAATATAGGAGATCAGTTTTTTGAGAGCAATACTTTTCAATGATAGAAAATATATCGTGAAATCTCTCTGAGAGAAAGCGAACAATGATACAAGCATAGGTCACTGTTCTGTTGGGGTTTTATGCCCTAATTAAAACCCAAATTCTTTGTAATCTCATTTTATTATCAATAAAAGATTATAAATCATTTTTTGCCTTGGTCAATCACTTTGCTCACATGTTTTATTTTCATGATTATTTGCTTAATATAAACTTCTATTAAATCCCAAGCATATAGCTAATCTTATTTATAGTGACGTAATCACAGTGGAATATAAATATGATTATATGTTCAAAATAAGTTAGTCCTAAGATTAGTCAGTGCACCGGATTTACACTGACTTGCCAATCTACGATATGTTCTACTTACATATTACAGTGTTATGTTCTTTCCAGAACATTAGCATAGTAGATAAGATCGGTGTATTTGTTACATCGGACAGGACCGATATTGACATTTGATAAGATAACTAAACATACCGTTATTATCTATTCTAGTCATATCATATAGTTGACCATAGGTCAATTCAATCTCAATTCTGAGTGGTTAATATTCTAATTGATTGTATTATTTGAGTTCTTTGACTTGTTCGTTACCAGCTTACCCTACGGACTAGCCCATACTTACATCTTGGGAACTCGGTAGTATAGTTGAGTGGGAGTGTTAATCATAGATATGAACATCTATAGCTTCTGATGAAGAAGTGAAATGATGGTTTCCTTTTAGTATGGTTCAAGGTGTTAAATGATAGAGATCTCATTTCAGTAATTAAATTAGTTTACTGAAATATCATTTACAAGGAACTAAGTGTTTTAAGGATAAAATACAATGAGGGGTAAAACAGTACTTTAGTCCTATCTCATTGTAGACCGTTTATAGATGATTGAGTGACAATTATGGTTATAACAATAGATAATTAATAGCGTATCTATATTTTTTATAGAGCGTTTTATGAATTCAAGAGTGCAATTCCAAGTCTATAGTGGAGTCACGAGGAATTAATAAGTTAGTAAATTTATTTGTTAGATTTATGATAACTTATTGGAGCTTGATTTCATAGGCCCATGGTCCCCATTGTACCATAGATAAAATCATCTAGATAGTCACAATTAATTAATTTAATTATCAATTATAATTATCAATGTTGACCATGTCAATTTTGGATAGTTTCACAAAATTATAAAAATTAGAGAAGAAAAGATAAATTATGGCAGATTTATTAATTAAGATAAATTGTTATCTAAATTAATAAATAAGTTTAAATCAAGGTTCAAATTATAAATAATTAATTTGATAAAGTATTTAAATAATTATTTAATTAATTAAATCAATAGAAAATAATACAAGCCTTGATTTTAAGTCCAATGGGCTTATAATCAAATGGGAAATTTCACAGGCCTATAGCCCATGATAATTTCGACCTAGGGCTTCAAACTAGTTATTATTTTATTGATTTTTTAATTAAATTAAATGGCCTAATTTAGTCTACAAAAGGAGTGCTTATAGAGAAGTCAAAACAAGAAGTTTGATAAGTCTCAAGTCAGATTTTCTGATAGTTTTAGATTCTCTATAAACACAAGTCCTTTTCTAAGACTCGTTGTTATTTTCTCTTCTTCTCTCTATATCTATCTCATGTGTTGAGAATTGCCCACACTAGTCTAGGTGGTTCTAAGGATACATTGGAAGATCGTGAAGAAAATAGAAGATCGGTTCAGTTTCTTGATAATACTCTGCGACAGAGAGGATACAAGAGTTAGAGAAACTGAAGGAAGGACTCTTTAATTGCGCTACGTATACTGTAAGTATTCTAATTTTTGTTTCTCTTTGAATTCAATTTTAGAAACATATTTTAGGCTATCTCGTATTAATTTGTTTAATATTAGATATACATGAAAATAAATAAAGATCCAGTATAAGCTTTTTCCAACATGTTCTTCACAAACTTAGGTCCAAACTTTATCATATCTCATGTGTTGAAAACATCTGATAAATAGATTTTGCCTATTATTTTGTATAGCGAGCCCACACTCATTCTTTGAGTGTTGAGAACATTTTGGAAGATCCTGGTGTGAGATCTCAAGGATTTTTGCCGTCCAAAAAGATAGCAGCAAGGAAGGACTTGAAGTAATTTTCTAATTATCTCTTTGATTCAATATATATATGTATGTATGTGAAGAAGTAGATCTAGAAATCTTGTGGGGATAAATTAACAATTTTGATTGTTGTTCTGTTGTGTATAATCTCTGATTTGATCTATAAAAACCAACAAATACGCGTATTACAATTGAGAGAGTCATCTAGAGATAGAATATTAAAATGCACAGCACGGAGAGCATTTTGCGGTAAGGACGATTTTTCTCAAGAAACCGTAAATTGATTAAAGTGGAATCTGGTCTTATGCACTGTAAAGTGTATAAGAAATTTTTTAGTATAGAGTCTCTAAGAGAACTTTATTGAATGTAGCTATCATATAATATTAGTTATACAAGTATGCCATAGTTTAATCCGAGTACATTGTAATAATTATAGTAATCCCAAAGGGAAAAGCGAATAGCGTAGTTAAAAGATCCAGTTGGAAACTAAGGACTTCAAGTAAGTTGGTCTTTCTCTTTCTTGGCTACAACATGAATATACTAGTGTGTGCTTGTAGTAGTAGATTACACTTGTTTTTTTTTTTGGGTCATTAAGACCAGGGTATGCTTAATGCCCACTCTTGCAATGCTTTGGCCTTCTGCAGCTAAATGGTAAGTAGGTTCGGGTTAAAGCCAGAACCTTAGCATAAAATAGTCCGTGTTGGAGCCAGGACAATGGTAATATGGTCCGGGATGGAGTCAGGACATGGTAAAAATATATTTTTGGTTTGAGCCAAGACAATGGTAATATAGTCCGACTTGGAGCCAGGACATGGTAAGTATATAGTCAAGGGTTTGAGCCAGGACATGGTAAGTATGTAGTCCAGGTTGAAGCCATGGCAATGGTAATATGGTTCGGGTTGGAACCAAGACATGGTAAAAATATAGTTCGGGTTGGAACCAGGGCAATGGTAATATAGCTTGGGTTGGAGTTAGGACATAAATGCTAGAACTAGGTTTAGGCCTGGATCCCTTGCTAATTATTTAATTGCTTATTCATGATGTGTGTTAAATATATATCTTGAATATTCTGAGAATCTTCTGAGTGCATGATATTACAATATGAGTGATATATTGTATGTTCTGCGAATTTTCTGAGGGCAAATTATTGTGTTATGTGTGAACTTGGTTGTTGGAAACAACCTAATTTATTGTTCAGATATGGTTATCTGTATTGAATGTTTTGGGAATTTTATGAGTGCAACTTGTTATGATATGTATGAAAATTTGTTGTTGGGCGCAACCAATGTGCTTGATTTTTCTATTATGGCTATTACTGAGAATTGTATGATAAGGTTGGAACTTATCCAATACCCTAATGACCGGTAGCACTATCTACCTTAGGTCAACTCGTTACTGGGTTTAGTATATTTGCGTACAAGGCTATTATTACTAAGCATTTTCACTTACCTAGTTGTTTCATATTATAGGTAAGTGCAAAAGCAAACTGAAGCAGTGAGCGCCGGAGTCTACTTGTGTATATGTACATGTGGCCCGATCTTGGGGGGGGGGGGTTTGATGGAACACCATTTTGAGAAAAAACACTGGGAGCTTAATATTTATTTTACGACATTTGTTTTGCTTTAACTATGTAAAAAAGTAGTTGTAATTATGTTTGCTAAACTGAAATTGTTCTCACACGATCTTTTAAAAGTTTTTTTTATATGGATTTTCGGTACAATGTGCTAAAAGTAAAATGTAATAAATTTCCGCATGATTTGGTATTGTGTGTTTTGATGGTTGTACATAAATTTCCAAACGGGTTCCCTTTTCAGAAAAATTCGGTACCAATATACTGAATTTGAGCAATTTTTAGAAAATGAAAAGTATGCTATCCTCGAAGGTTTTGACCACAATAGTTGTTGTCGTCATTCTTAGGCGTCTAAATATAAAATTTTGTGCAATTTGAAATTGTATAAATTGAGGTACGATAAAATACTGATGGATATCCTACGATGAGCCAAAGACTTGTGAACACTGGTTTTGAAAAGTCAAAAATTTTAAAATGTGGAGTTAGTGAAGGAAGAATTTCTCCATGACATATAAAAAAGACAAAGATGGAACGATTTGATAGCATGTAGAAGAAATTATATAGAAATTAGTTCAGACTTAAATTTCCAAAGGGGTTCACCTTTAAGAAAAATTCAATTTCGATATACCGAATTTGAGAAATTTTAAGCTAGTGCAACCACAATAGTCGTTGCCCTCTTTCTTTGTCCTCTAAATATAAAATATCGTGCTATTTGGAGGTGTCTAAATTGAGATACGATAAGAAAAAAAGAGATGTATGATGATGAGCCAAAGAATTGTGAACACTTGGTTTGAAAAGTCAAAATTAGGTCCATTTTCACAATCAAAGATGAATTCCCCATGATACGTAAAGGTGACAAAGATCAAACAGATTGAAAGCAAATTGAAGAAATTATATCGAAGTTTGTTCAGACCTAAATTTCCAAAGGGGTTCCCTTTAGGAAAAAATCTATTTCAATATACTGAATTTGAGAAATTTTTAGGAAATTAAAAGTACAACATCCTCGAAGGTTCCAAACACAATAGATGTTGCCCTCTCTCTTAGACCTCTATAAATAAAATTTTCTTGAAATTTGGAGGTGTTTAAATTGAAGTACAACCAAAATAGTGATAGATTTCCAACAATGAGCCAGAGACTTGTGAATATTGACTTTGAAACGTCAAAAATTTACTATTGTGGAGTAGAGCTCCATTTTCACAAACAAAAATGAATTTCTCTACAATATGTATAGGTTACAAAAATAAAATGGTTTGAAAGAAAATAGAAGATATTATATCAAAATTAGAACGAACCTAAATTTCCAAAAGGGTTCCCCTTTAAGAACAAAATAATTTTTGATATACTTAATTTGAGATATTTTTCAGAAATGAAATGTACGAAATCCACGAAAGTTGCAACAACAATATTTGTGCCCTCTTTATTAGGCCTCTAAATATAAAATATCGTGCTATTTGGAGGTGTCAAAATTGAGGTACAACAAAAAAACTAAGAGATCTTGGATGATGAACCAAAGAATTGTGATCATTGGGTTTGAAAAGTCGAAAATATTCTACTGTGACATAGTGGTCCATTTTTACAATCATAGATGAAGTTCCCCATGATACATAAAGGTCACAAAGACCGAAGTAATTGAAAGCAAATAAAAGAAATTATGTCGAAGTTAGTTCGAATCAAAATTTCCAAAGGGGTTCCTCTTTAAGTAAAATTTGATTTCCATATACTAAATTTGATAAATATTTAGGAAATGAAAAGTACGCATCCTCGAAGGTTGAATACACAATAGTTGTTGCCCTCATTCTTAGGCCTCTAATTTAAAATTTTTGTGCAATTTAGAGGTTTCTAAACTGTGGTACGACAAAAATACTAATAGATGTCTGACACTGAGCGAAAGACTTGTAAACATTGACTTTAAAAAGTAAAAAAATTTCAACTATGGAGTTTAAAATACATTTAACAGTGAAAGAAAATTTTCCTCATGATATCTGAAAAATTCGAAGATCAAATGATTTTAAAGGTTGTAGTAGAAGTTATATCAAAATTAGTTAAGACAAAAATTTCCAAAGGATAGAAATTATATCGATTTCGATATACCGAATTTGAGAAATTTTAAGAAATTGGAAAGTACAATATCCTCGAGGGTTGTAACCACAATAGCTATTGCCCTCTCTCTTAGGCCTCTTAATATAAAATTTCGTGAAATTTTGAGGTGTCTAAATTAAGGAACAACAAAAATACTGACAAATGTTCCACAATGAGCCTATGACATTTGAATATTGGCTTTTAACATTAAACATTTTCTATTTTGGAGTTATAGCTCCATTTTCATAATCAAAGATGAATTTTTTGGGGTTTTATGCCCTAATTAAAACTCAATTTCTTTGTAATCTCATTTATTATTAATAAAAGAATAGAAATCTTTTTTTTTACTTGGTCAATCACTTTGCTCACATGTTTTATTTTTATGATTATTTGTTTAATATAAACTTCTATTAAATCCCGAGCATATAGCTAATCATATTTATATTGACGTAATAACAATGGAATATAAAATTGATTATATGTTCAAAATAAGTTAGTCCTATGTAATTAATAAGGTTATTATTTTCTTATAAGCTTCTTAAATATGATCTTATGATAGATTTAGTTATGACTTGAGTTATGGAATAAAGATTGCATTAAGTTTAAATTATTTAAGTTATGATTTTATGACTTAGAAATAATTATTGTTTGGGTAATTATAATTAATTTAGCATATGATTAAATTAGTATATAGTTTTATTAAGTATTAAATGCACATGTTATTTGATGGGTTAAGAAGTGGACATGTGGCATTAAACTAAGTCCAAGTATTAGAATTAAAATGAAAACCAAAATAGCTTAGTCTTAGGTTTGGCACAAAAAATACGAAGGATTTGACTCTTTTTAAAATTTTAAAGATAGGCAGGATTAGATCTATTTGAATTAAGTGAATATATGTCAAGAAGAGTTAGATAAATGAGGATTTAAAAGATTTAATTTAAGTAGTTAAATAACTAAGTAGAGATAGTAGTGTAATGATTGAACTAAGAGTTAGATAAGTAAATGAAGTTTTCGTAACTTTAGGGTGTTGTCACTTCGACCTAATTTTGACCCATTTATATTATAATTTTGGAAAAATAGTATTTCTACAAAGTTGTAGATAATTGAATTACCTTTCTAAAAGTATAAAAAAGGTTTAAATCGAACTACTACAACTTCAGTTGAGTTAATTTTACTATAGAAGGGTCCAGAGGTACGAGATGTATGTGGCATACTTGGAGATGATTTAGAAACAAGAAGGGAATAAGACTAGGCTTGACAAAACCATATAGTGAAGGGAAGGTATGTTTTTTAAAATTTAAGTTGAATAGTGTGGAGAAAATCAAGGAAGGGAGTTGGGGTTTGAAGTCTATAAATAGAGACTTACCCTTCACCATTTTTCTCACACTCAAAAGCTTTCAAAAATCTCTCATAACTTTGAAATCTATAGTCCAAAAAGCTCTCTTCATTCTTCCATAAACACACTACATAGCCATAGCCGAAACACTAGTCCTTATAGTGCTCGTGATCTTTTTCTTCTATTTTCTTTATTTTGCCCTAAACACTATTTCCTTTCTAAAACCTATTATAGGTGAAATATTGAACCCCATCAAGCCACTATATAGCCCAAATCTACCCAAGTATCCAAACTCTTGGTGTTGTTGGAGATAGACATTAGAGAGAAGACTCGGGATTTCATCATTTTGGTTCTAGGTTGAAGGTATGACTTTATGAGGTTTAGAAAATTCTTGAAAGTATAGTTTTATTATAAGGCTCTAATATAAAGATCTTATGTTGTATTTAAGGTTGATTGGACGTCTTCTCTTTCTTTTTCTCTCCATACTCAAGGTAAGGAAAATTAGGTAGTTTAGTTTATGACCTAGTCTATGTTTTGTATGACTTAACATTTTAGGTACAATAAAGGGATAAGTGTGGCTAGACCTAAGGTGTCCAATGACGTATGACGGACCTATGTCCGGTAGGCTCGGTTGCCAAAATTTTATGACGGACCTAAGTGGATGTCTGGTGTATGACGGACTATTGTCCGGGGCTTAATTGGCACCTCTGTATAAGTACTTATCTTTTTATTATATCTGTCTTGCTATTATGACCTATGACCTATGACTTATGACTTAGATTATGATTTATGATTATGACTTAGACTATTATATGACCTAGGGTTTTATGATGTTGTATGATTAGTATAAATAAGTTTTGTTATGAAGCTTGTGAAATTTATGATATGCTTGATTATATGATTATATGACTAACTCTGGTTTGTATTTTCCTTACTGGGCTTAGAAGCTCACACCTTATGATGTTGTTATTTCAAGCAATTAAAGATAGAAAGGCCAGTGGCGAGTGGACCTAGAAGCTTCGTGATGTACTCGTGGGGACCATATAGTCGAGGAAGATCAAGCGAGCCTATTTTTATTAAAGCATGTTTTTTTAAAATGTTTTATTTAATGTTGCTCATTTTAGTATGTTAAAGACAATTATTATATTTTTGTAAAATCATTGATCCATTTACTTATTTTAAATTTTCATTCAATGAAAGAGCAATGTTTATGTTTATGATCCAATGTTGTGATCTCGATAATTTAAAAGATATTAGGGTGTTACATCCTAAGATTAGTGAGCGCACATGATTTACACTAACTTGCCAATCTACGATATGATCTACTTAAACACCACAATGTTATGTTCTTTCAAGAACATTAGCAAAGTAGATAAGATCAGATGTATTTGTTACATCAAACTGGATCGATAATAACAATAGATAGGATAAGTAAACATACTGTTATTATCTATTCTATTCATATCATATTGTTGACCATAGGTCAATTCAATCTCAATTCTGAGTGATTAGTATTATAACTGATTGTATTATTTGAGTTCTTTGACTTGTTCATTACCAGCTTACCCTACGGACTAGCTAACCCATACTTACATCTTGGGAAGTCGGTAGTATAATTGAGTGGGAGTATTAATCATAGATATGAACATCTATAACTTCTGATGAAGAAGTGAAACGATGGTTTCCTTTTAGTTTGGTTCAAGGTGCTAAATGATAGAGATCTCATTTCAGTAATTAATATTAGTTTACTGAAATATCATTTACAAGGATCCAAGTGTTTTAAGGATAAAATACAATGAAGGGTAAAACGGTATTTTAGTCCCATCTCATTGTAGACCATCTATAGAGGATTGAGTGACAATTATGGTTGTAACAATGGATAATTAATAACGTATCTATATTTCTTAAAGAGCATTCTATGAATTCAAGAGTGTTTACTGGAGTCACGAGGAATTAACAAGTTAGTAAATTTATTTTGTTAGATTTATGATAACTTATTGGAGCTTGATTTCATAGGCCCATGGCCCCCATTGTACCATAGATAAAATCATCTAGATAGTCACAATTAATTAATTTAATTATCAAAGTTGACCAGGTCAATTTTGGATAGTTTCACAGAATTATAAAAATTAGAGAACAAAAGAGAAATTATGGCAGATTTATTAATCAAGATAAATTGTTGTCCAAATTAATAAATAATTTTAAATCAAGGTTGAAATTATATATAATCAATTTGATAAAGGATTTGAATAATTATTTAATTAATTAAATCAATAGATTATAAGATAGGCCTTGATTTTAAGTCAACCGGGCTTATAATTAAATGGGAAATTTCATGGCCCTAAACCCCATGATAATTTCAACCTAGGGCTGATTATTGGATATTATTTTATTTATTTTTTAATTAAATAAATGACCTAGTTGAGTCTATAAAACGAATGCTAAGTGAGAGTTGAAATCATAAGTTTCTGATAGGTTTTATATTCTCTCTACTGCATAAGTCATTTTCTAAACCTCATTACTCTTTTCTCTTCTTCTCTCTATAACTATCTCATGTGTTGAGAATCGCCTACCCTAGTCTAGGTGATTCTAAGGATACTTTGGAAGACTGTGAAGAAAATTGAAGAACAGTTCAGTTTCTTGGTAATACTCTGCGATAGAAAGGATAGAAGAGTTAGAGAAACTGAAGGAAGGACTCTATCATTCTAATGCGTATAATGTAAGTGTTCTTATCATTATTTCTCTTTGAATTTAATTTTAGAAATATGTTCTAGGTTGTCTCATATCAACTTGTTTAATATTAGATCTACATGAAAATAAACAATATCCTGTATAAATTTTCCCAACAAAATTTCCTTATAATATGTAAAGGTGATAGAGAACAAGCAGTTTGAAAGCAAATAGAAGAAATTTTATCAAAATTAGTTCGAACCTAAATTTCCAAAGGTGCTACCCTTTGAGACAAATATGATTTCAATATACTTAATTTGAGAAATTTTTAGGAAACGAAAAGTTCGACAAGCAAGAAGGTTCCAATCGCAATACTTGTTGCCCTGTTTATTAGGCCTCTAAATATAAAATATCGTGCTATTAAGAGGTGTCTAAATTGAGGTACGATAAAAAGCTAAGAGATGTCTAACAATGAGCCAAATAATTGTGAACATTGGATTTGAAAAGTTGAAATTTTCAACAGTTGAAGTAGGGGTCCATTTTCACAATCAAAGATGAATTTCCCCATGATACGTAAAGGTGACAAAGAACAAATTGTTTGAAAGCAAATAAAAGAAATTATATCAAAGTTTGTTTGAACCTAAATTTCTAAAGGGGTTCTCCTTTAAGAAAAAATTGATTTCAATATACTGAGTTTGATAAATTTTCAAGGAATGAAAAGTACGACATCCTAGAAGGATGCAAACACAATTGTTGTTGCCCTCTTTCTTAGGCCTCTAAATTTTAAAATTTTGTGCATTTTGGAGATGTTTAAATTAAGGTACGACAAAATAATCGACAAATCTCCGACGCTGAGCGAAAGACTTGTGAACATTAACTTTGAAAAGTTGAAAAATTTACACTATGGAATTAAAAACACATTTTAACATTGAAAGAAGAATTTCCCCATGATATGTGAAAAATTCGAAGGTCGAACGATTTGAAAGCACGTAGTATAAATTATATCAAAATTAGTTAGACCGAAAATTCCAAAGCGGTTCCCCTTTTAGAAAAATTCAATTTCGATATATTGAATTTGAGAAATTTTAAGAAATTGAAAAGAACTCTATCCTCAAAGGTTGCAACCACAATATTAGTTGCCCTCTCTTTTAGGCTTCTATATATAAAATTTCATGAAATTTGGAGGTGTCTAAATTTAGGTACAACAAAAATACTGACAGATGTCCGATGATGAGCCAGAGACTCGCAAACATTGGCTTTGAAAAGTAAAAAATTTTCTACTTTTGAGTTAGATCCAAATTTTCACAGGGAAAGAGGAATTTTCACATGACATGTAAAAAAGACAAATATCGAACGATTTGAAAGCAAATACAAGAAATTATATGAAAGTTATTTCGAACCTAAATTTCCAAAGGGGTTCCCCTATAAGAAAAGTGTGATTTCGATATACTGAATTTGAGAAATTTTAAGAAAATAAAAAGTACGCTATCCTCAAAGGTTACAACTACAATAGATATTTCCTTTTTTCTTAAGCTTCTATATAAAATTTTGTGCAATTTGGAGGTGTCAAAATTTAGGTACAACAAAAATACTTACAATTTTCCAAAAATGAGCCAAAGACTTGTGAATATTGGCTTTTAAACGTCAAAAAATTTGTATTGTGGAGTTAGAGCTCTATTTTCACAATCAAAGAAGAATTTACCCATGATATATAAAGGTAACAAAGATCGAATGGTTTGAAAGCAAAAAGAAAAAATTATATCAAAATTAGTTCGCATATAAATTTACAAACAGGTTCCCCTTTAAGAAAAATTCAGTTATGATATACTGAATTTGAGCAATTTTTAGAAAATGAAAACTATGATATCCTTGAAGGTTTCAACCACAATAGTTGTTGCCATCTTTCTTAGGCGTCTAAATATAAAATTTCGTGCAATTTCAAAGTGTCTAAATTGAGGTACAATAAAAAAATTAACAGATGTCAGACGATGAGCCGAAGACTTGTGAACATTGGCTTTGAAAAGTCAAAAAAATTCAACTATGGAGTTAGATCTAAATTTTCATAGTGAAGGAGAAATTTCCCCATGAGATGTAAAAAAGACAAAGATCGAACGGTTTGATACCATGTAGAATAAATTATATCAAAATTAGTTCAGACCTAAATTTCCGAAGTGGTTCCCTTTCAAAAAAATTCTATTTCAATATACCGAATTTGAGAAATTTTAAAAATTGAAAAGTACTCTATCCTATGGTTGCAACCACAATAGCTATTTTCCTCTTTCTTGGGCCTCTAAATATAAAATTTAATGCAATTTGGAGGTGTTTAAATTCAGGTACAACAATCATACTGATAGATGTCCGACAATGATTAGTGCCCTTTTAAGCATATGTAGTGAACAACATTTTATGAAATAAATAATTGAAATGAATTTTAATGTATATTTTTTTATTTGAATAATATTTTATGAATATCAGAAAATTGTCCAATTCTTTATTGTGACTACATTCTTGTATTGGTACGGGAGGATTAAGATTGCACGGAACGAATTTAAATAGTTCGTAGTAAAACAAAGTTATATGGAATCTTTGGATTAAATAATATAAGTACGGTTTAGTAGTATTACGAATACATGTAATATAGATTTAGATTATTGATGTAGTAGGACATCTTAGTTGAGGTACATTTTCTAAAGTGGTTATACATGAACGGGTCCCGAGATGTTATTAATACTTAATAATACTGTTTACGTTATAAGTATTAATTTAACATATCATTGATCGCATACAAATTGATCTTAATCCTAAAGTTATTATGAACTCTTGTTTATGCCATATAAGTTCTTTGATTCACTCGTTATAATTTGTCAGAATGATCAGGCTGACAACTTTAGTTTTTTTGGCACTTATTGGTGTAAATCACTGGGGGCATATTATATAGATATAAAATCTATACCTTTCCGAGAAGAATTGAATAATGGTTCTCTTAAGGGTACACTTTTGGAACTAAATGGTTATTGAGCTCATATTCAAAAATCAGTTTATGAATTAACATTCACTAGTAAAGTTAATGGTATTTAAGGAAACAAGATATAATTGAAGATGTTAAACAATGATTAATTCCTACTTTAATTATGAATCATTAATAGATGATTGAATTGTATGTAGTGATTAAATCGATGCACACTTTTTATATATTTAAAAGTACTTAATAAATAAATGTCTATAATTACAAAAGTGCAATCTCATATTTTTAGTAGAATAATATTGAAATTAATAAATTATTGTTATTATATTAAAGAGTATTAATTAATAAACTAAATTTATTGGAGCATGAAATCATATGTCCATAGGGCATATTTGGAATCAATTTATTCTTGAGGGTCAAATATGAAATTGAGGCAAATTAATTAATTAATTTTTTAATTTTTTAAATTAGTAAATTAATTAATATATTTTTTCGATTTTTTTAAAAATAAAATGCCATTTTAAAAAAAAATAGCATTTAAATAATTAAATTAATTAATTTCGAATTAACTCGTTTTATTTTTTTAAATAATGTGAAAAAATATTTCTGATAATTCAAATTAGATTTGAATTTGAAATGATATTTATTCATTAATTATTCTGATAAGACAAGTTATCAAGTTTAGATATTTTTTAATAAATAATTATTAAATAATATTTAAAAGAAAGTGGTTGGAACACATCCTTGAAATAAGGGATGTGTTTCACGCCAACTACATTGCATGCACTGTAGTTGGTGTGAGTCTTTGATATTTCTTTTATTTATTCAATAATTGATTTGTAATTTCAATTTTGAATTATGAATTATATAATTTAATTAATTCTTTTATAAATCTATTAGAGAAAAATAGTTTCACAAGACGCTTAATTGAGAGAATATTCTAGGGAGAAAATTCTAAGTTTTTCACAGAGTGAAAAATATAACGTAATATTTTTCCTATCCGTGAAAACTCTCTCACACCTAATATTATAAGATCTCATGAGTTGAGTGCATCTTATGAATCAGAAATTTTTCCACCATTACTCTACGTGCCCACATAGGTATTGAAGAGTAGAGATACTTCTTTGAAGACCTTGGTCTGAGTATTCAAAAGACTGCTTCAGATTGGATGTTCGTTGTAGTTACTAAATTATAGCAAGGATCATTGATTGTTCTACAATTGGTAAATCCTTATCTTTTTCTTTCTCTTTGATTAATATTTTGTATATTAATGGATCCGTTATTTAAAGATTATTTAAATAACATTTTTTTAAATCTCTAGGCCCAACACCACGTGCTTTCTCTGTGCAAGTGGTAAACCAGTTACCAACAATTAGTACCAGAGTGGTCATTAATCTCTACATGCATTAATTATTGTGTGGGTATAATATGCATTCTTATATTATTGTAATATGTGATGAATGGATGGAAATTTATTTTGATGAATGTTTGTTCTTAAGAGTCATTAATTATATGATGTTTTGGGTTTATGAATTGTTCTTTTTTTCTATATCTACAAAATTCTGAGCGATATGAGGCATTGGATTTTCTGTAATTTTATTTTCTGCATTTAAAATTATTCGAAAAAGTGTAAATTTAGCCCCGAGCCCCTAGGTGCCTTATAGGGACCTGCTACCCAGGCGCACTAAACACACTAGGCGCACCTGCGAGCAGACTAGTTAATCTTGACCAAACTAGCTGTTGTTCGTAAGTCAAAAGAGACAATAGTTGATTTTAAGTTTTCACTTATGGATTTGAGAATTGTCTCAAAATTAATTTGAGATTAGTCTGACCTACAATAAGGTTGTTCCATTAATTTATCGTGGAATTAGTAATAATTATTTTTATGTGTTATTTAATTTGTTTCATTCATGCATTATATTTACTATTCCAAAAGCTTATTGATGTTCATAGTAAATGATGAATTCATTTCCTGTTTTCTTTATTTATTTCAGCAATGATGAATAATTCAAACCCTGTTGCTTGCAAATGAAAAACTCACTGGAAATAATTTTATGAAATGGAAATCAAACATGAACATTGTGTTGATTTGTGAGAACCACACATTTGTCTTTAATGACGAATGTCCTTAGGTCCCTATTGCCACTTCTCCCAAAACTGCAAGGGAGAAGTATGATGCTTGGATTTTATCCAAAAACAAGGCTAAATTCTACATGCTTGCAAATATGAGTGATGTACTAAGAGAGAAGCATGAAGACATGGAGACTGCCTATGAAATATAGGAGTCTCTTCAAGCCATGTTTGGACAGCAGTACGATCAATGCAGACATGAGGCTATTATAGCCTATATGAACATGAGAATGAAGAAAGGAGTTTCTGTCAGAAAACATGTTCTAAACATGATCAATACAATTCATGATGCAAAAGTTCATGGAGTAACCATTGATGAGAGGACTCAAGTTTGTCTGATACTTGAATCAGTCACACCAACTTTTTCCACATTTACTACCAACTATGTTATGAAAAAGTTGGAGTATAATATGACTCAGCTGTTGAATGAGTTGCAGACTTTAGAATCACTCAATAAGAGTAATTCAAAAGTAGAAGAAGCAGATGTTGCTGATTCTAAACCTTCCTCTTCAAAAGGGAAAAATAAGAAGAGAAAGAAGCCCAATGAAAAGGACAATAACAAACACGAAAAGAAGCCTAAAAAGTCATCTAAATGCAAGCAGAACAAAGAAAATAATGATAACAAAACTTCCAAGAAAAAAGAAAACAAAGGGACATGCTTTCATTGTGGAGTTGGGGGCAATGGAAGAGAAACTATCCTAAGTATCTCTCAGGCCTAAAAATTAAGAAGAAAGGTAAATATGATTTACTTGTTTTAGAAGCCTACTTAGTGGAAGATGATACATCATCCTGTATTGTCGATTCTGGTGCCACTTGCTTTTCTTTATAGATTCTTAGTTCTTTGAGGGAGCTTGCTGATGAGGAGGTGACTATGAGGGTTGACAGTGGTCAGGTCATCTCTGCCAAAGTAGTTGGAACAACTAGGTTAGAATTTGATAAAAATAAATTTAATTTTTTGGACAATGTTTATTTTATTCATGGATTTACTAGAAACTTAATCTCAGTTTCTATGTTGCATGAACAAGGTTTCGATATTTCATTCAATAATAATTCGATTATTATCTCAAGATCTGGTATTTAAATATGTCATGCAAAATACAATGATGGGTTGTGTAAACTTAAGGAAAAAGAGCAATCTGTATACAACTCTAAAATGTTTAAAATTTCAAACCCAAGGTCTATTAAACGTCAAAAGATTGATTCTGATAGTGAAACATATCTATGGCATTTGAGATTGGGGCATATTGGTTTAGATAGAATTAACAGACTAGCAAAGGAGGGACCTTTAAGAGAATTAATTGTTGGTTCACTTCTAGTCTGTGAATCCTGTCTGGAAGGCAAGATGAACAAAAGACCTTTCTTTTCAAAAGGTTCAAGAGCCATAAAACCACTCAAACGCGTACACATTGATGTGTGTGGACAACTTAATGTGCAAGCGAGATGAGGGTTTGAATATTTCATCACTTTCATTAATGATTTTTCAAGATATGGTTGCCTATATTTGATGCAAAAGAAATTTGAAACTTTTGGAAAATATAAAGAATTCCAAGCTGAAGCTGAAAAATAATTAGGTAAGTCATTGAAAGTTCTTCAATCTGATTAAGGACCACTTGCGTGAGAGTGGAATTTAATCCCAACTCACTACACCTAGAACGACACGACAAAATGGTGTTTTAGAAAGAAGGAATAGAATGATATTAGACATGGTTAGATCAATGATGATCTATTCGTCATTGACATTTTCATTATGGGGCAATGACATTCAGCGTGCAATGTACATATTGAATGTTTTTCAATCCAAGTCTATCAAGAAGACATCATTAGGATTATGGAAAGGTACTAAACCTAGTTTACATCATTTTCGTGTTTGGGGGTGTCCAGTACACTTGCTGAAAGGAAAGACTGGAAAGTTGGTATCTCGCACTGAACTGTGAATGTTTGTGGCATATTCTAAAGAGACCAGAGGTTGTATATTCGAGAGTCCTAAAGAAAATAAAACATTTATATCGACATATGTTACTTTTCTTGAATATGACTATATTAACAACCACAAGCGATACAGTAAGGTTGCACTGGAGGAGATGGTCTCAGCTCAAGTAAATACATAACCAACTGTTCCCAATGATCAATGACCAAAAGAAGCCACAAGTTCTAGTCAGAACAACAGAGAGCTTCGTCGTAGAGGGAGGGTTTTCAGGAAACCAATTCGCTATTAGCATGAAGTTAAAATTCTTGTGTCTCACACAAACAAAAATTATCCATTGACATATAGCGATGCAATGGAAGATTATGAAGAAAAAAAATAGAAAGATGCCATCAACATGGAAATGGAGTCGATGTATTCCAATTCTATGTGGACTCTTGAAGATCTTCCTAAAAATGTTAAACCTATTGGATGGAAATGGATATTCAAGAAGAAAAGAGGAGTGGATGGGAAAGTGGAAACTTTCAAAGCTAGGCTTGTAGCCAAGGGTTACAGTTAGAGAGAAGGGGTTGATTATGAAGAAAGCTTTTCTCCTATGGCCATGCCTAAATCATTCGCATAATCTTGTCCAAAGCTGCTTGCATTGAATATGAGATATGACAAATGGACGTTAAGACAACATTTCTGAATGGATATCTTGACGAGAAAATTTATATGTCTCAACTAGAAGGATTCGAAATAAAAGGTCAAGAGAAAAAGGTTTGCAAGCTTCTTAGGTCCATTTATGGACTCAAACAAGCTTTTAGATCTTGGAATCTGAGATTTGATGTTACAATCAAAACGTATGATTTTGAACAAAACTTTGATGAGCCTTATGTCTATGAACAAATCAAATATGCCATTGTGGTATTCCAGATTCTTTTTGTTGATGATATTCTACTAATTGGAAATGACGTAGGAACAATGACAAAAGTAAAGAAATGGCTAGGCGAGCAACTCCAAATGAAAGATCTGGGAGATACAAACTATGTTCTGGCATCCAGATCCTTCGTGTTCGACAGAAAAAAGTTTTGGCTCTGTCGCAAGCTACTTATATAGATAAGGTACTGAAGCAATTCAGTATGGAAAATTCAAAGAACGAAAATATGCCAATCCGTCATGGAATTGTCCTTTCTAAAGAACAATGTCCCAAGAAACCTCAAGAAGAAAAGGATATGAGAGAGTATCCCTATGCCTCTATTGTAGGTAGTCTAATGTACGCCATGTTGTGTACAAGACCTGACAATTGTTTTGTAGTAGGGATAGTCAGTCGTTATCAATGCAATCCTGGATTGAGTCATTAGGTTGCAGTAAAAAATATTCTCAAGTATCTTAGGAAAACTAGAAAATATAAGCTTGTATATTCAAGTGGTGATCTGAACCCCACTAGATACATTGATTCTAATTTTCAATCAGACAGAGATAGTAGGAAATTGACTTCTGGATCAGTCTTCACACTTCGACGATGAGTTTTGGTCTGACGTAGTATTAAACAAACCAGTAACGTAGATTCTACCATGGAAGCCTAATACATAGCGGCTTGTGAAGCATCTATAGAGGATATGTGGCTCAAAAAGTTATATTATGATCTGGAAATGGTTCCAGACATGGATAAACTACTGGTCTGGTACTGTGATAATAGTGGGGCGGTAGCTAACTCGAAGGAACCAAGGAGTCACAAGAGGGGAAAACATATCGAGAGGAAATACCACTTGATCATGGATATTGCTCACAGAGGAGATGTAGCAGTTATGAAGATAGCTTCGGAACATAACCTTATCGATCCTTTTACTAAGACCTTGTCTACCAAGTCTTTTAAGGATCATGTTATTAATATGGGTTTGAAGGAGATGCCTCATTTTCTTTAGGGCAAGTAGGAGATTGTTGGGATATGTATTGAACAATATTTTATGAAATAAAAAATAGAAATGAATTTTAGCGTATATTTATTGTTTATTTTTATTATTAGAATACTATTATATGAATATTATAAAATTCCCAAATTCGTCATTGTGACTACAATCTTGTATTGATACGAGAGTATTAAGGTTGTAGGGAACGAATTTATATAGTTCGCAGTAAAAAAAATTATATGGAATCTTTGGATTAAATAATTTAAGTACGGTTCACTAGTATTATGAATACATGTAATCTAGATCCGGATTACTGATGGAGTAGCATCTTAGTGGATGTACTTTGTATAAAGTTGTTATACATGAATGGGACTCGATATGTTATTAATACTTATATAGTTTCCTTTATAAGTATTAATTTAACATATCAATAATATAAACATATACATATTGATCTTAATCCTGAAGTTATTATGAACTCCTGTTTATGTCATATGAGTTCTTTGATTCACTCGTTATGATTGTCAAAATGATCAGGCTGAAAATTTTTGTTTTGGAAACTCATTGGTGTAAATTACTGGGGACATAATATATAGATATGGAATATATACCTTTCCGAGAGAAATTAATTAATGGTTATCTTAAGAGTTGACTTTTGGAACTGAAAGGTTATTGAGCTCATATTCATAAAATCAGTTTATGAATTAACCTCCACTAGTAAAGGTAATGGTACTTAAGGAAACAAGATTTAATTGAAGAGGTTAAACGGTAATTAATTCCTACATTTATTATGAACCATTAATAGATGATTAAATTGTATGTAGTGATTAAATCGATGGACACTTTTTATATATTAAAAAGTACTCAATAAATAAATGTCTAGAATTACAAGAGTCTAATCTCATACTTTTAGTGGAATAATATTGCGATTAATAAATTAAGGTTATTATATCAAAGAGTTTTCACTAATAATCTAAATTTTTTGGAGTTTGCAATTATAGGTCCATAGGTCCCCAAGATGACTCTATCAACACTATTCATGGTAAGAGATGAAATTAGGAAGAATCAAGAAAATGGCATATTTGGAAGAAATTTGTTCTTGAAGGTCATATATGTAATGGAAACAAATTAATCCAAGAATGAGTCTTGGATATTTCTTTTATTTATTTAATTATTTAATAATTGATTTATAATTTGAATTAATTCTTTAATTAATCTATAAAAAAATAGTTTCACGAGACACTTTATTGAGAGAATATTCTAGAGGGAAAATTCTAAGTTTTTCACTGAGAGAAAAATATAACATAATATTTTAATGAGTTGAGTACATCTTGTGAATTAGAAAATTTCCAAATATTCTAAGATCTAATGAGTTGAGTACTTCTTGTGAATCAGAAATTTTCCCACCATTTCCCTACGTGCCCACACATGTCTTAAGGTGCAGAGATACATCTTGGAAGATCTTGGTGTGAGTATTCAGAAGGGTGCTTTGGATTGGATGTTCATTGGAGTGATAACAAGGATTGTTGATTCTTCTAAAACTGGTAAATCCTTATCTTTTTCTTCCGTTTTCATTAATGTTTTTCATATTAATAGATCCGTTATTTAAAGATTGTTTGAATAAATATTTTTTTGAAATCTCTGGGCCCACCACCCCGTCCTTTCCATTGTGCCCATGGTAAACCAATTACCAACAAACGAGCCACAAACTTGTGAAGATTGGCTTTGAAATGTCAAAAAATATATTGTGGAGTTAGAGCTCCATTTTCACAATAAAAGATGAATTTCCCCATGATATGTAAAGGTGACAAAGATCGAACGGTTTGAAAGAAAATAGAAGAAATTAGTTCAAAATTAGTTCAAACCTAAATTGCCAAAGGGGTTCCCCTTTCAGAAGAATTCAATTTTGATATACTTAATTTGAGAAATATTTAGGAAATGAAAAGTACGACACCCTCAAAGGTTGCAACCACGATAGTTTAAGCTCCTCAAGCGCTAGTGAGGTTTCGTACTATGATTAGTCCATAGGCGGATGGCTCCAAGTGAGGCCATGCCCCTAGGTCTGTCCTCGAGGTGCGGATGTCTCAAGGCGAGGCTGTGTCCTATGACCCATCTCCAATGTGTAGATGTCACCCTGTAAGGTCACGCCCCGAGGACCATTCAGATGGACCTTGCTCTCTTCATTCACTAATCTCCCAGGTTTACGATACTTGTCCTCCGATCTAGAGTGGCTGCTAGGTGTCAGTCATCACAACTATGGCCCATCAGATTATCTTATAGCTTTTGGTGAACCTCAATTAGTGGTGTCGAATTCGTACTCTCGACAATTGACATTTCCCACAACTTCGCCTGACATGGGCGAACGTGCGCCATATCCTGACACGGTCAGATATCTGTTACCCATAAAGTTTGTAGGAAACTTTCTGAAAAGAGGCCTCGTGCTATCCGCCTGGGCCCATGGTCTTTGGTAGTGCATCCCTATGTAATTAATTAGCAGTTTTCTCCCCAAATAATGGGAAATGTTGTATTAATTCTTCATTAAGGGCATTAATGACCCAGGCCTATATAAATAGGGCTGGGGTATTTCCTTCTAAAGGGTTTAGAACTTTGGATAGTAAAAGCATTGTAAACTAACTAATATCAAAGACTTATGGAGTACGGTTCTTTTATTGCCCGAACCACGTAAGATCTCTGTGTAATTTTCTTCTAATTTCTGTGAAGTCCTTAGATTAGGTTGATAGCGAAAAAGCCAGCCAATAATTTGGTGTTTTCAGTGTGGGCCTGAAGAAATCTTGAAGAAAAAATGACCATGGTGACCACTAGATGGAATGAACCAGACGACGTAGCTCCTCCCACAGGAGCTGAGGGATGAGAAACCAGTGGTCTACCTCTACAAGACCTCCCGGAGATGGTTCTGTAGGATTATGATGAAAACACTGATTACGATGGCGTAGACAATGGAGGCAATAATAAATATTCTAGGGAGGATTATCCTTAGCCAATGGACCTGGAGGATCCACCAATGGTGGTGGTGCTCTACGACCAGGTGGCTACCCAGCAGTAACTTAATGATTCTACCCTGCAGGAGATGGTTAACACAATGAGGGCCACTCTCGCGACTTAAGGGCTGTGAGTGGACTCGCATGGCGAAGTACTGTCTAGGAAACCAGCTGGTATGCCACCCGTACACCAAGCTGGAGTACCACATATTAATGCAACATGTGTGCCTCATGAGCACCCTGCTGACGTGGCGCAAGATCCACCAGCTAGTGTGTCTCCTGCGCACCCAGCTTGAGTTGGAGCCCCACCTGTGCCACAAGAGCATGGCAAAGGCAGAGTCGATGACAACCCTACTCTAGGGTAAAAGAAGGTTCGTCGAGCTCCCAAACACAACAAGGCCTCGAGGCCTGCTAGAAAGAAAAAGGGGCAAGGTGCTCGAGGATATCGCTAGGCCGCCAGCGCCTGTGGTGTCACAGGCATTCCGCCTAGATGCACCGACATAGGCCACGCTGGAGCTGGGGGAGGTATCCCCTCTGCACCTCTATAAGGAGGTATCACCAAACTTATAGAACCCCTTGCCCAGGGTCAAATAGGAGGAACGCCTCCATTGATCGAGAGCAAGGCTTTAGCATCTTGGTTAATAACGAAAACATCGAGTGCGATGGGGAGGTAGAAGTAGGACATCCTAAGGACAGTGGTTGCTACCAAGTTCATCCAAACCTATGAGATGACTTAAATGCTCGTAGGGGTATAGTAGCCTCTGGCGAAAACCCTAGAAAGAAAGTTAGCCAGACCTCCGAAATGATCTTAATGCTCGGAAGAAAGAACACCCAATGTAGAGTGCCAATAACCACTACGATCCTCTCTGCATGGAATTAGAGAGGCCAAAAACAATATTATGCTTAGGATTTCCCAAAGATAAGGTCGAGACTACGATTCTAAGGACGAGGATTGGGAGCCGTGTCCTCCCCACATAGTGGAAGCCATGTTTCCATGAGGCTTCAAGATGCCTGCCATCACGTCTTATGATGGGAGCACAGATCCCACTGACCTCATGTCAAATTTCAACTGATTAATGTTGCTCCATCAGGTCTCTAAAGATGAAAAGTGCCACGTGTTCCCCTTGACCTTGATGGAAGGGATGTCGCAAGCTCGACTACTTCTTTTGACGAGTACAAGAGTACATAAACTGGATGGATACCCAGATTGGGGCATTTTGCGGACCCGTCACTTTCCTAGCTGCGATGGCCTCTAGCAAAGTGGCGTCTAGGACCCAGTACCCCCTTACACTCCCATCCAATAGAGTGTGGTGGGTGCCCCATAGTTTAGCCCGACTGTCCAGTCGGTCAGCTATAGTGCCATGCCTCAAGTTGGCTTCAGAGTCACTCTGATGGGATATGGAGTCACACCCAATGGATACAGTGATTTTTAGCCTATGTTCAATGTTGGAACCAGGACTCCAGCCCAGTCTATTACACAAAGAAAGACCCCCATCAGAAATAAGCGAGAAGGCACAGACAAGGGAAGAAAGCCCAAGAGAACTGGGGTAGCGTTGGCATGACAAGGAGCTACCCTCAAGAATAAGTATGTCTCGCAGTACTGTGAGTACACAGACTTGGTGGAGTCTTAGGAGAACATCTTCTTAGCCACAGAGCAGCATGTCCACTACCGATAACAACAACCCATCCGAAAAGACATGGAGATAAGAGATCCCAACAAATCTTGTCGGTTCCATAATGACTTGGGCCACCACACCAACGAGTGCTGACAACTCAAGGATGAGATTGAGAACCTCATCAAGCTAGGGTATCTACATCAATATCCTTGGGGTGGAGTACATCTAGTTTAGGCCCTGGCCATAGGAGCACTTCCGCAACAGGCAACTCTCCAGGCTCCGCGAACAGTACCCGCAGCCCCACAATATAAAATATTCCATGGACCTCCCCCAGTGATTGAGAGAGTGGACACTATCTTCGGAGGACCTCACTTAGGGGGGCACCTTCTGGGGTTCGCATAATAGATATGCGCGAGCCTTAAATCATGATGATGAAGTGCTAGCGTTGCCTCAGCTGCCAGCACAGATGCTTAGGATGACTGACCAACTCATCGCATTCTCCGAGGACTATGCTAGGAGGGTCCATTTTTCCCACCCTTATCCTTTGGTGGGTGAGAACTAGATTTACAATATGATGGTGACTCAGATCCTGGTGGACAATGGGAGTTCGCTAAACATCCTGTTTAAGTCAGCCTATGAGTACTGCACCTTCGTTGTAGTGGATTGCTGCTCGGCGTACAATGCCATCTTCGAGCATCCAACCTTGGTAGAATTCAGAGCAATCACTTCAATTCACCACATGTGTATGAAGTTCCCCATGGAGGCGGGAGTTGACATCGTTCGAGGAGATCACCAAGAGGCCAGGCAATGATACAACATATCCCTAAAGCAACCAGTGATGGTGATCGAGGTAGCAAGCCCCGAGCAGTCTCTCCTCGAGGAGGTGGAGGTACCAACTATTCAAGTAGAAGATTCTAATGAGTTGGACCCTCGAGTTAAAGAAGAGAGGGTCGTCGAGCCCATGGAGGAGGCCAAGGAGGTTACTCTTCAAGCCTCCCTCCTTGACAGGAATATCAATGTTGGGAAGAAACTCAAGGCGGAGGTCTGAGAAGCCTTGGTGATCTTTCTCCGGTACAACCAAGATATTTTTTCTTTGTATCTCTCTAACATGACAGGCATTGATATCATATGCCATAACTTGAACATCGATCCCAACGTTGCTCCAATTCAGCAAAAGCATAAGACTATCGACCCAACCCGAGCATTGGCTTTCAAGGCCGAGGTGGACAAGCTTCTCGCGAATGGGTTCATCCGAGAGGGTTAGTATTCGAAATGGGTAACTAATCCGCTCTTAGTGCCTAAGCCAAATGGCACCTGGAGGACCTATATCGATTTATTTGACATTAACAAGGCCTGCTCAAAGGATTGCTTTCCTTGGCCAAAGATAGATAAGATGGTCGACGCCACCTCCAGATATGAACTCTTGTCCTTCATGGACGCATACTCAGGGTACAACTAGATTTCAATGCATGTTGTGGACCAAGAGCACACTAGCTTCCGAACTGACAAAGGAGTGTACTGCTACAAAAGTATGCCCTTTGTAACGTCCCAAATTACCTAATAAGGCTTAGGACCTTGATTATGGGGCCAAGATAGAAATATAGTGATTTATATGCTTATATGAGTTATATTTGTGCATAATTATGTGATTATGTGAGTTGTATGATAATATGACAAGATATGGATGTCTAGGTGTATCAAATAGGCCTTTGGGCCCGTTTATTATTAGAAGGGCAATTTTCGTAATTTGGCCCGTTATGGGCATAATTGTATATATGTGAATATTTTTTATATATGTGAGAGAACACATTATTATGCAGGTTTATTTAGGTTACTCGACACGAGACGATCCTAGGGATCAAGTTAGCGGGAAAGTCACAACGAGACCCAATACCCGACTCGGGATGAGTCAAGGGGAATTGTGGGTAACTGATACATTATCGGGTAACGGGAATAAGTATTTGAGGATATAGTTGGAGTCAGTAAGAATAGGAGGGAACATCGGGGATTTTGACCATTTTTCCTTCGGGGACATTTTCGGTACCCTGAGCCTCAGAATTAACTTAAGTTACTTAAACCTTAAGAAAACAAACAAAACATAACAAAGACTAGGCTTTCTCCCTCACTCCCAACTGAAGGATCACTACAAATTAAAGGCTCAAGTTAGGATTCGAGATTGGTTGTGGCTAGGAGATCATCATTCACATCAGAGGTAAAGCTTTAATCTCTATTTTAGTTGAATTTTGTTAAGATTTCTTATTGTTCTTGAGGTATTCTTGAGCTTTGTGGCTCAAGGTTACAATTTGAGTTTTTGGGTGGAGTTTTGAGTGCGTTCAGCTGGGGTTTTGTTGTAGGTTATATCCTGATATTGTTTTGAGGATTGAATTGTTGTTCTCGGATTGATTTAGGTAGATTTTGGTGGGTATTTGGCTGGAGAAAAATAGAGGAATTCTGGGTTCGCAGGGTCAGGTCGCAGCCTTGTTCTTGGGGCATCGCGACCCAAGCAAACCCAAGGCCAAGGGGGAGCTTCTATTCTGGAGGCACGCCGCAACCCTCTAAGGCTAATCACGCCCCGTGTCCTAGTTCCAGGCAGAAGGAGGCCTCTGACTTGGGAAGTGCACCGCAGCCTTTAAGGGCATGTCACGGCCCGCCTTGGCTGTTTTGGCCACCATCGGTTTTGAATGACGAGAATTTAAACCTAAGGGCTCGGGATAAATTCTATTACCCAGTTTAGTAGAATTCGAGATCCCGAAGGCTAGGACTTGATCCAGAAGCCATTATTTGCTCGTTATTGTTGGAATCCTATATTGTTGTTATGACTAGGTTATCGCTAGGGGCTCAGAACCGAGATTGTGCTCGAGGGTCGTCCTTATTTTACGTTATACTCGGACTTGAGGTAAGAAAATTGCACCCAATATGTGATATATGTGATTAGGGCTTGGCTCGATTGTTGATTATAATTATGAATAGGGCTCGGGCCCCTGAGAATGTACGTGTTTGAGTTAGGATTGCTCTTGTTGATTAAACATACTTGAATATTCCGTTTCTAGCTAAGTGTCATATGATTGTTCGCATGGTTAGTGTAGCTAGGGTTCGGTCCAGTTAAGTAACATGGTTATTACTATGTTTCCATTTAAATGATGGTGTTATATGATTAATATGTATGCATACTTGTATTGTCCGAAGTATGCTTATCGGTACATGTATCTGAATACATGGTTCAGGGCTTGACTTATTAGTCAAGGGTGGCAATAGCATGGTGCGCGTTGGTCGAAAGGCTTAGGCCCAAATCGGCAACGTACTATTATATTGGTCGACCCTATGGTTGGTGGAAAAGAAAGCTTTTGGCTAGCTCTATGGCTAGTTACTCAGAGCTAAGGGCAAGGGCCTTATGTGATTCTATGATCACATAACTAGGGCATAGGGCCTTGGGGTTGACTCTATGGTCAACTATTCAGGGCAACGACCCTAGAATGATCCAATGATCATTTATTTCTAATTGTATGCCTGCATGAGTAGATTATCACTACTAGGCATGCTAGACATGTATTTAGAATCTTTACTCATTGTTCATGGACATGTTTAAGTTTTCTTGCTGAGGCTTGTCTCACGAGTGTTATGTGGTGTAGGTAAGGGGAAATGAAAGCTTGACCAGCCATGAGTTGGAGAGCTTCGGTGGCGACGTGTACATATGCGGCTGCTCGTCCATCATGATCGAGGATATTTCAGAGGAACTAAGGTTTTCCCCCTTGTTTTGCCGCTTAGGTCCCAGTTGTAACTTTTGATGTATATACACCCCTTTTAAATGTTGTATGTAATATTTTGGGACCCAATGTATGTATTAAACTCTTTAATGAAAAGTCAACGGTTCCATGACCAAATTTTTTTCCCTAACCCTTGACATTAACCCTAATTACATGTTTATGACCAAATGACTTGATTAGCAAGTCTGACACTATTTAAAGTACACAGTGTAATGGTCATGGATTAGGAGTACATTACAACTTGGTATCAGAGCTGCCAACACTAAAACAAAATAGGCATTTAATGGCTACGTGGGGGAGACATTGTAGACATTTAATGTTTCCCCCTAGGGGAGACGTTGTTGCAGGAGCCATCTAAAGTGGCCCTATGACGTCTCCCATGGGGAGATTTTGTAGACATCCAATGACTCATATAACGAGTCATCATTAGTTTTTGTATTTTTTTTAAAAAATAATTAAATAATTATTTTCAGTATATTAATTAATAGAATAAAATATATTAATTAAAATCTAAATTATATGCAAATTTAAATTGTGAATTTTCATTAATAATACCGAAATGTGTATATAATATGTTTTTGCTAGCTAAATATACAAAATTGTAATATTTTTTGTTAAACATACAAAATTAACAAATATTACACTAGCTAGCTAGACATATAGTAAGAAAGAAAAAGAAAAAGTAAAAAAAAAACCTAATATGTGGGACGATGACTTTGAATTAGCGGTAGCATATGGTTCGCTTAGTGTTGTCGCATTTCATTAATCTGTACTGGTGTATATGGCGTAGTGTTTAGCTACAAAAAAATACAAAGTAAAATATATTAGTTAATTATTATTTGATTATGTATACTTTAATAATAAATAAATTGTTAACTTTGTATAAATTTATATACATACCTCTTTCTTCAAGTAACGTCCAGGTCGTGAATGTTCAATGTAATCCTTCAACATTCTCATCACATAATATCGACATGCCACATTGTTTGGTTGGTGCGGACACTAGTATTTAAATAAAATATCAAGCAATTAATATAAAAAATATTAGTAAAATTCAAGTATAAATTTTCAAAATAATTAAAGTCGTAGTTACTTACTTTCGGTTGCACAATTTCTATATTATTTGGAATCTCGGGAGGTTTTGGTAGACTGTTCAGAAAAAGGTTGAAAGCATTGACTATTACCGCCACAATTTCTTCACGATTTTCCAGTTCTGAGTTCACCGGATCACAACAACAAACGTAATATGCATATGGGGCCAATATAATCAACATACAATGATCATTGCACAAGAAAAACAATACTTGGTATAAGTCTCCAACGCAAATGTTATAAGGACTAAGTATCTGGCAGTAACAAAATTTTGAACTTACCCATGGATCCAGGGGACAATCATAAGTTGCTCACTTGATCTTAATTGACGACAGCGCTTGAACAGACCTTGAACACACTCTTCAAATGAACTTCCTTTAGTGGCTACAACATTAGGATTGACAAATAAAAACTTATTTTGGCGCCCTTGTTCTACTAAAAAATTGTATAACAACCTATTAAAAAAAAAGTAGTAGTCAAAAATATAATTTAGGAAATTTGTTGTTAAAATAAATCAAATAAGAATGGTTAATTAAAAAACTTGTGAGATACCTCATGTAGCAAACTACAACTCCTTGTCCAATCTTTTCCATTCGAATAAATTGAAGTATGTCCTCTTTGCATATCTAAAGACTTGAAATATCCTGACTGAATACATCCTCATCTATGCCTCGATTGACACAGTCATCGTCATTCCAATGAGATATAATATTGTATATCTGTTCCAAAGGACTGGTGTCTTGTGTTAGAGGATCACTCAAACGTTGTATTCTTTCTCGGGTCGTTGTGTTGAGGGAGCAATTGGTCGTTCTGATATGTTATTACTTCTAGAACAAGTCTGTAAAATAATATTAATAATTAGAAAATTTACAAACAAATTGAAATATATAATAACAAATATGATTATATAAGCATGATACATCACCTGATCATGTATATCATCAGATACGATGACCAATTCCTTAGGCCATGATATAGGATGCCCAATAGCCTAAATGACTATGTACATATTCTAATCAGGTTTTGCATAAGGAAGAGGTGTCGCCGACTTAATAGCATCAGTAATCACCACTTGGTAGTTGTTACCCAACTCTTTCTCAATGAGCTTGCCTGATGCAACAATATTGGATAGCGAACCAATGGCTAACTAGCAACTAGGTACCTGCACATTATAATAAGTAGCATTATGTATATATGTGTGGATGCATGTACATACATAGTCATTTTCAACTATCAAATTGCAATTACCTCAGACACAAATGGTGATGGTGGGTCAGGCTGATAGTAAGATGGTGCTAGTGGGTCGGGCACATAGCAAGATGGCAATGGAGGGTCAGGCACATAGTAAGATGGTGCTTGTGGGTCGGGCACATAGTAAGATGGCCCCGGTGGGTTTGGAACTACTGGTGGGACTCCAATATTGGATCCTGAACCACTCTGTTGGGCCATGAAAGATCTCAACATTTCCTCTTGTTTACGAAAATGTTCTTCTAGACGCGCTTCTTGTTGACGATGTCGTTCTTCTTATTGACGAAGTCTTTCCTCAAACTCATTTCTTATGGAGCTAGTCGAAACAATATCTTTCGATTTCTCTTTCATTTTGGTAGGTTTCGGAGTATCCCAAAATAATGCGGGGGACACACTGTGACCTTTAGCCCGAACACGCCCCCATGGCTCGGGGGTGCCCAATGCCCTCGTCAACACATCATCAGGGCCTTGGGGTTCCCATTGACCCTCCTCAATGAGTTTTCGATAATGAGCCTATAAAATAAAAGTAATTAATTTAAGTTAGTTATATAAAAATAAATATATTATATAAGTTCAAAATAAAAACCAATAATGAATATAGCAAGTAACAATATATATAAAAACTTACAATGTTTTTTTGAACCTCAGCTGCCTCTCCAATAAGTTCTCCTTCTTTATTCTTCGGTCGACCCATCGTCCATAAATAGCCTCTATCAATATCAGATAATTGCTGCCCAGTCTGTTGTTGAAGCATCTCTTCCACACGCACGTAACCTCCTCTAGATAGGTTGTGGTTGTATGTTCATTCTTCGATATTCTTGCATCTGTAATCTCTTATTTTTCCACTCTGGTGTTAATCTTGAGTTGACAAATTCTAACCATTGCTCATCATTTATGATCTCCTCAAATCCATATGGTTTCCTAGGGGGAAACTCATCTGGTCTTTTCTCTAAATCATTAAAGATGTGCTTCCTTGTCGTGCAGCCTTCCACTATCTGAACATCTTTGCTCCGTCTTTCATTGTCTGCTTTTTCAAGCTATATTCCAACTGAAAAGTTTTCTGCAAGTTTGAAATAATAATCATATTAAATCACATATTTTTAAATCTTTAAGTAAAATAGAAGTAATTAAATCATACCTTCATTAAATCCCATATATGAGTTTTGGTCTCCGCTGGAACTTCGTTCCAGGAGTTACAGGTGATGGGCACAACAGTCCTCACTATAGAACCCAACGTTGAAGATCGATTACTTCTTGCGGTACCTGTTACTTGACCATACTCATTGAACGTTACAGGTATAAGATTTCCTTCACTTCTATTATTAATCAATTTATTCATCCATGTGCGTCCTCACACATTTTTTTCATCTGTAATCTCTGACTCAATATCAGGATTTTGTTGAGCATTTTCCTCCTCATCACTATCACCAAAAGGATTTGACATCTGTGAAACATAAAAATCAATATGATAAGTTATATATATATATATAGAAAAAAATATGACAAACAAAAACATATCATAAACAAACTAAAATCATTTTTGCATGTATGACAAACATAATTATATTATACCTCACATCAGGTTATCAATCCATAAACCTTTACCATTATCACGTAAACAAACACCATCATCATCAATTTCATCATTACATATTGGTGAGGTGAATGTGATTGATTCTTCTTCAATTGGTATATCATGCAAATCAACATCTTTGGTATTCCATTGTTTTGTTGGCGTTGTAAGCACAATTGACCATTGGTTGTCTGAAGGATCATTCACATAAAACACTTGTTTTGCTTGTCCAGCCATTATAAATCTGTCAGATTTGTGCCCTAGTTGATTTAGGTTTACTAATGTGAAACCAAAATCTTCATATATTATGCCACTGTCACTCTTCACCCAATCACAAAAGAAAATAGGTACTCAAGTTGTGATATAATCTAACTCCCAAATTTCTTTAATTACTCCATAGAAAGTCATATCACTTTGAACAAGATTTTTGTCTTTCACACTGGATATTTGCATAGTTCTAGCGACAAGACTAACACCACTATTTTGTGTGGTTCTGTTGGTATCACGCTCCCTAGTATTGAATTGTGTACCATCGATTATATATGATGAAAACTTGATGACTCTATGAGAAGGGCCTCGAGAGATCCACTTAACATTGTCTGACACATTATTTGATGTGTTTTTCAGTTCATTGACAACCTATTAAAAATAAAACTAGTCAAACAACATACATTACTATATAATAAAAATAAAATAAAAAAATCAAAATAATATACCTTATTTTCTATCCAACTATTAAATGTACGATAATGTTCGTCTTGTAACCATTTGGAGTTCCTTGACTTTTATGGAAATTTTGTCTTGATCCAGTTAAAATGTTCCCCTCAAAATTACATATGCTGTTAGTGAACTAATTGTGAAAGTTATCACATATTTACATTGCATATGCAATATATCTATAAAGATAAACTTACTCGATATAGGCTGAATTTCATTAATATTTTGCAATACTAGACGATGTGCTTCATCTAGTTCATCCCGACTCATTGCGCAAACAACACTACCCCGACGACTCTGAATCTCAGCATTAATAACTAAATTTACCCTAATCCTCTGTACACCAGCCATGTATTCGGAACAAAATTCAACTGCCTCTTCAGCAATATAACATTCCACAATGCACCCTTCTGGGTGACTTCTATTTCTGACATACCCCTTAAGAATCATCATATATCGTTCAAATGGATACATCCATCTTAAATAAACGGGACCACAAAATCATAATTCTCTAACCAAGTGAACTGTAAGATGAATCATTATATCATAAAAGGAAGGTGGGAAGTATTTCTCCAGCTCACACAAGACCTTAGCAATTTCATCATGTAACTTGGGTAACTTAATAGGATCAATCACCTTACAACACAATGACTTGAAAAATAAACATAACCTTGTGATATTCTCTCGAACTTTTTGAGGTAAGACAGAACAAATTGCCACTGGTAGCAAGTGTTGCATTAGAATATGACAATCATGAGATTTCATACCACTCAGAGTACAACTTTTCATGTCTACCAATGACCTTATATTTGATGAATAGCCATCTGGAACTTTTACATTAAATAGACAGGAACAAAATTCCTTCCTTTCATCTTTAGTGTGGGTGTAAGCAGCAGGAGGCAAGTATGTAAGTCTCTTATCTATTTTTGGAGTTAATCCTTCACGTATACCCATTGTAGCCAAGTCTTGTATAGCCTTAATTCCGTCCTTAGTTTTCCTAGGAATATTCAACAAAGTTCCAATCAAACTATCACATACATTTTTCTCTATGTGCATAACATCTAAATTATGGCGTACAAGTAAGAATTTCCAATATTCGAGCTCGAAAAAAATAGATTTCTTTTTATAACAACTTTTGGGCTTTTCCACAACCTTAGCCTTCCCACGACCCTTCCGCTTTGTAGGTGTACGAACTTTAGGCTTACCTAACTTAAACATTATTTTAGACATCTTCTCAAGTACTTCACTCCCATTTAAAGGTTGAGGAGCCTCCTCAAACTCTTGTTCGTCGTTGAATGCCTTTTTCCAAGTTCGATATTTATGCATACTAATCAAGAACTTCCTATGACCCATATAACATAATTTTTTAGAGTGTTTTAAGTATTCAGAACATGTTTTTTCTTCACAAACGAGACAAGCCTTATATCCTTTCACACTAAGCCCGGATAAATTTCCATAAGCAGGAAAGTCATTGATAGTCTACAACAATACAGCTCTAAGATTAAATTCTTCTAGCCTGTACGCATCATAAACCTTAACCCCTTCATCCCACAAAGTTTTCAAATCATCAATAAGAGGCGACAAATATACGTCGATGCCATTACCAGGTTGTTTAGGTCCCGATATCAACAATGTCAACAAGGTAAATTTTCTCTTCATGCACAACCATGGGGGTAGATTGTAAATGACAAGCATAACAGGCCAACAACTATACTTACTATTAAGAGAAGTGTGTGGATTAATCCCGCCAGTCGAAAGTCCTAGACGAATATTACGAGATTCATTTCCAAAACAAGGCCACTTCAAATCAGCCCTCTTCCAAGCTAGGGTGTCAGCTGGATGCCTTAATTTACCATCATTTATTCTCTCATTAGCGTGCCACGATAAATTTTTAGCATGTTCAGCATTTCTAAACAACCGAATGAAATGAGGAATAGGAGGAAGGTACCACAAGACCTTGGCGGGTACTCCTTCCTTGACATCCTCACCATTTATTTTCTTTTGCCATCGTGACTCACCACAAGTAGGACACATTTTTGCATCTGCAAAGTCATTTCGATATAATATGCAATCAGTAGGACATGCATTAATTTTTTCATCTTGCATGCCCAATGAGCATAATGTTTTCTTTGCTTCATAAAATGAAGTTGGCATTTCATTACACTTCGGCAACAAATCATTCAAAAAATAAAGTAGATTAGTCATCCCTCTATCACTCCAACAGTGTTTAGCTTTCAAATTGTACAACCTAAGGAGTGCGGATAACTTTGTAAATTTTTTACAACCAGGGTAAATCGGTTTCTCAGCATCACTAAGTAGTGTCTCAAACTTATTATGGTCTACTCCGGATCCATAATGTGTGTCATCAATCATATCATCTAATGCACCACAATTCTCCTCTACTATATTCCTTCTTCCTTCATTGGGTCTACTTGGTGGAGTTGGAGCAACATGCATTCTCTCCCCATGCATATACCAAACCGTGTAACTTTTGTCGATTCTATTGAAAAATAAGTGTTGTTTGATCTTACTAAGATCCATTTTCCTTACATTTTCACACTTAATACATGGGCAACGAGTAAATTTTAGGTCTTTCACATTTTCCGAACAAAATCTTAAGAATAAATCGACCTGTTTTTATATTCCACGGATAACCTATTCGCTGACATCCATTTTCTATCCATATCTTCTCCTATGTCTATGAAAAATTAAACAATAAAATCTACATAAGCATACGGCCGAGTATATGAAAAATTGGGCAACATTTCATCTATATTAGTAACCTAGCCATCAGTCAATCTAATCAAATCCAATCAAATAAGCACAACACAATTCAAATATAATAATAGAATACATAATTCTAGACAAAATCAGACACCATTTCCCCTATAATAGTGATCTATCCATCTGTTAACAACAAGTCAAACAATTCAAATATCACAAAATAAGTTTCTTCCTTATAGCTCCACAGCACACAAACAAATTTTCCAGAACCTACTTCACTAAAACACACAGTGTTCAACCTTTTGTTATCACCGCAACAAACAATTTTAATCTCATAACCTACTTCACTATGGATGAATATTTAAGATATTCAAACTCCTCTAACAAAAATTTAATAATACTAAAACAAAAGACAAGATAATGTACATACCTCTTGCAATTAATAGTCCTAGCTAGAAAATTTACTTCACTTTGCAATACACTTTGCTATTAAATTCACAACCAACAAAATTGAATTAATTAATAAATAAAACATTACTAAAAAAATATCATTAAATAATTGGATTAACAATAACTTATTCTTTCAATTTTAGAAACTTAAAAACCTCAAATGTGTGCTTGAAATAGAAATTTTGAGGCAAAAATCTCTCTAGTTAAAACTACAACCTACAAAATTAAATTAATTAATAAATAAAAAATTACTAAATAAAACATAATATATCTAATCAACCTACTTCAATGTTAATAAAATATTTAAAATATATATACAAATATATATAATTTTCGAATAATATAATAATATAAATAAAAAAAATCATAAACATATATACTTGAATTACTTATTTCTATACATGCAATTTAGTATGTAAATTAAAATTAAATTATTTTCCTTATTTTAGACATACATATATATATACTTAATCAACCTAAAAAATTAATTAAAAAATCTACAATTTTTGAATTAAATAATAAAAAAAATAAAAAATAGTAAATAATGTGGTATAACTATTAAATCCCAATTGTGTATCTCAAATCTTCATTAAAATCATTTTTCAAACTTTAAAAAAATATTTATAATAAACTCACAAATCATAAAAACAAATGCACAAAAATAATTATTTCTATCATGCTAACTATAATGCATTGTTTTAATAATGAAATCATATCTCAAATCTTTTTCAAATCGAGCAAATATTACCTAAAACAGCAACCCACAATACCCTAAAATCCCAATATTAACCCATTATAATTAAAGAAAATAAATAAAAATATATTATCATAACTATTATACATTAATTAAAATTAACAAACATACCTGAAATCAGGTTTTGGAGGAGAAAATCAGTATCAACTTCGCCCAAAATCACCCACAATACCCAAAACTACAACCCACAAAATACCCTAAAATCCCAATATTAACCCATTATAATTAAAGAAAATAAATAATAAAACATTATCCTAACTATTAAACATGAATTAAACTTAAAAACTTACATGAAATTAATTTTTGGAGGACGAAATCGGATGAAATTTTGCCCAAAATCGCCCAGAAATCGCCTTTGGTTCATGAATGGCTCGGGGAAGACAACTTATACAGGGGAGGCCTCTAACGTCTTCCCTAGGAAGACGTGTACACATCCAACGTCTCCCCTGGGAAGACGTGTACACTTCCAACGTCTCCCCTAGGAAGACGTCCGATGTGGCACGTCTTCCCAGGGGAGACATTGGATGTGTACACGTCTTCCCAGGGGAGACGTTAGAGGGCTTCCATTGTCAGATTTAATTATTTTATTTCGACTTTTTAATTTATAATAAATAACGTCTCCCACTACTTTTAATGACTTACCCACTTAGTCATAAACAATAACTTTTAATGACTTACGCCCTTACACTTGAAATATCCCTAAATACTTTTAATGTCTTACACCATTGGTGTAAGTGATTATAGAGAGTCATTAAATGTCAATTTTGTTGTAGTGCAAAGTTTAAGGGTTCTTGAAGATTGGTTGGGCATGTACACTCGCCGTTAAAAACAAGCTTGACTCGTGGTTCGGTAACTATTTATGTGGTTATGTGTTTAACTACTTAAATATGATATAAATGCCTTGTCAATGCAAAAGAATTGCTTATTAGCATTATTATGTGAACATGTAGGTCAGGACGCGCTCATTAGTGTCGTTATTTGCATATAGGCCAAGAAATTCTTATTAGCACTGTTAATACTAGCAGGAAATAAACGACATGCTTATTAGCATTGTTATGCATTTATAAATGTTGGAACATGCTTATTTGCATCGTTAATTGCTTATTAATGCCATAAATGCTTATAGCATTTTTATTTGCTGATGAATATCAGGAAGCGCTTATTAACACCATGATTGAGTATATTACGTGTTGGCATGCTTATTAGCATTGCATCTGTTTTTTTGTGTATTTGATCTTGGACCATCAGGCGGCAAGAGATATAGTTATTACTTACCTAACGACCGATTTGATCACTAGAGAGTGGGTTAGATATAAGTATGATTCCTTGAAGGTCAGAGAGGTTGGTTGGCCAAGAGATACAGGCCAGGGAAGAGAATGACCAGAGCCGGGCCCCACCACCAGCTCCTGAAAATTGGCAACAGGTGCTTGCTAGTATGCAAGCTAGATTAGAAAGGCAAGAAGATGAGATTCGCCTCTTGAGACAGCAACAGGTTTTAGCAAGGAACCCACAGCTCGCAATACTGGTAGTGACACAGCCAGAGGTAGCAGTGGTAGTACAACCCCAGTTAGGGGGAGACAGATGGGAACCCTTGTATGAGAGGTTCAGGAAACAACACCCTCCAGTTTTTGAAGGCAGCTCAAATCCACTGATGGTTGAGCAATGGATGACCATAATAACCATTATCTTGGATTTTATGAGGGTAGGTGGTAAATAGAGAGTGGCCTGTGCCACCTACATGTTTCGGGAGGATGCTCGAATATGGTGGGAGGTTGTATCCCAGACCAAGTCAGTAAACACCGTGGAATGGGAAGAATTCAGAACTTTGTTTAATGTAAAGCATTACAACGACATAGTTAAAGCTGTGAAGGCTGAAGAGTTCAACAAATTACTTCAGGGTAACATGACAGTGACTAATTATTCCCTGAAGCTTGAAAGATTGGCAAAGTTTGTCGGGGATCTGGTGCCCATTGATGGGACCAGAAGAGAGAGGTTTCTCCAAGGGCTACAACCTATGATAGCCCGAGATGTTCATATTACTACTGTGTCAAGACTAACCACCTATGCATAGGCTGTGGAGAGGGGGCTTATAGCTGAGAGCGTAGAGAACAAGATCTGGTGTGAGAATGCGGCTAGAAAGGATTCTAGGAGGCCAGGACCTCCATTTACAGGCTTTGGTAGGGGCGGAGGCTCCAGTGACCAAAAGAGAAATACTCCAGACATAGTTTCAGCTCCATGGCCAAATAGAAGGCCACAGGGATATAGATGGGCCGCGAGGGTGACGGTGTGACCTGGAAAGCATTCCCAGAGTGTACTCGGTGCAGGAGGCACCATATTGGGGAATTTTGGGTGATGGCTTGCTTTGTCTGTGGCAGTGTGGGGCACTTGAAGAAAGAGTACCCAAGAGTCAGAAAGGAAGAGCCCAAGAAGGTGGATAACCTGATGCTATCTCAGGTGTTCACCTTGACCTAGGTAGGGGCCGAGGCTAGTCCCTCGGTAGTTACAGGTCGACTTTATGGTACTGGAACCTTCTATATTGTTTTGGTTGATTCAGGTGCTACACATTCTTTTTTTGCAAGTAGGTTTATTGATGGATTGTGTAGACCATGTTACTTTTATCCTGTGGGGTTTGGTACTATGCTACCTACTAGGGAGTCAGTGGTTTCCAGGAGATGGGTTAGATCACTACAAGTTACAGCGGATGGTAGGGAATTGTCAGTTGACTTGGGAGAATTGGTAATGACTGATTTTGATATAAAATTTTAGGTACGGATTGGCTAGAGAAGTATAGGCCAATGATAGATTGCATGAAGAAGAAGGTAACCTTTGAGCCTGAGGGTGAGGGCCCCTTTGTATTCGTTGGCACTGTGCATGGACCATGTTGACCTATGATATCTGTACTTTGAGCTAGAGACCTATTATAGGAGGGATGCATATGGTTCTTAGCTAGCGTGGTGGATACAACTCAAGTCATGCCAGTGGGACCAGGACAAACCCAATTAGTCTGTGAGTTTCAGATGTGTTTCTAGAGGATCTATCGGGGTTACCTCCACATAGGGAGATAGAGTTTGTGATTGAATTGGCACCATGGACAGAGCCAATGTCTAGGGCACCTTAAAGGATGGCTCCAGCTGAGCTGAAGGAACTAAAGGTTCAAGTACAGGAGTTGCTAGACTTGGGTTTTATCAGGCCCAGTTTCTTGCCATAGGGTGCACCAATTCTCTTCATGAAAAAGAAAGACAGTTCTCTGAGGATGTGTATTGATTATAGAGAACTGAACAAGTTGACTATCAAGAACAGGTATCCTCTACCAATGATTGATGATCTGTTTGATCAGTTTCAGGGTAGGACGATATTATCCAAGATAGATCTTCGATCTGGTTATCACCAGCTGAGGATCATGGAGTAGGATATACCGATGACAACTTTTTACACCAAGTACGAGCATTATGAGTTATTGGTGATTTCATTTGGATCGACTAATGCCCCAGCAACATTTATGGATCTGATGAACAGAGTGTTCAAAGATTACCAGGATCAGTTTGTGATTGTCTTTATCGACGATATACTGATAAACTCTCAGTCAGAAACAGACACGAGGAACACCTCAGATTGGCACTATAGAGGTTGAGAGAACACAAGTTGTATGCGAAATTCAAGAAGTTTGAGTTGTGGTTGCCACATATGACTTTCTTAGGTCACATAGTCAGTAAGGATGGAATTATGGTGGATCCAACAAAGATTGAAGTAGTAAGAGGTTGGCCAAGACCGAAGAATGCTTAAGAGATTAAAATTTTCTTTGGATTGGCAGGTTCTTATAGACACTTTGTGGAGGGGTTTTCCAAGATTGTCACATCACTGACAGAGTTGATACGCAAGAATCAGAGGTTCATATGGTCAGACAAGTGTGAAGACAACTTCCAGAAGATGAAGAAGAGTTTGATCAACGCTACGGTTTCGAGTCATCCTTTAGATGAGAACAAGTTTGTTTTTTATTGTGACGCCCGAGGCATGGCCTAGGTTGTGTCCTTATGCAGACATGGAAGGTGATTGCCTATGCATCACGTCGGCTGAAGGAGTATGAGCAGAGGTACCCCACACATGATTTAGAACTTACAACTGTTGTTTTTGCTCTAATGGTGTGGCGACACTACTTCTATGGTGAGAAATGTGAGATACACACTGACCACAAGAGTTTAAAATACTTCTTCACCTAGAAGGATCTGAACATGAATCAAAGACGTTGGTTAGAGCTGGTAAAGGATTACAATTGTGAGATCCTCTATCACCCTGGGAAAGCCAACATGGTAGAAGATGCCCTCAGCCGAAAGGGTCTTGGACAGTTGTATAGTGCCAGGTAGATATCCACCTAGTTGGTTGATGATATGACTAGAGCAGGAATTGAGTTAGTGGTGGGCCACTTAGCCAACATCACCCTGTAGTCTACTCTCTTGGAGAGAATTAAGGAGAAGTAGTTAGATGACCCATAGTTGGGGCAGATTACAGGGGACGTCCTAGCTGGAGTAACTAAGGACTATATAGTGTCAAGCATGGGCTTATTGAGATATAAGGATTGAATCTAGATTCTAATGGATAATGAGATCAGATGGGAGATCATGGATGAATCTCATACTACCCCTTATTCTCTACATCCGGGCACCACAAAGATGTACCAGGATCTGAAAGTTTTATATTGGTGGCCTGGGATGAAGAGGGACGTGACAAAGTACGTGGTGAGGTGGGTGACCTGTCAGAAGGTCAAGGTAGAGCATCAGAGGCCAGCAGGGTCATTGCAGCCTCTGAATATCCAAGAATGGAAGTGGGAGGAAATCACGATGAATTTCATGGAAGGATTTCCCAGGACAGTGGGCCATCATGATTCAATTTGGGTCATCATGGATCGTTATACAAAATAAGCTCAATTTCTACCAGTGAGGATGAATTACATGGTTGACCAGTATGAAAATCTCTATGTGAGATAGGTAGTTCGTGTTCATGGGACTCCGAGGTCTATCGTATCTGATAGGGACCCTATCTTTACTTCAAAGTTTTGAGGAATTTACTGAGGGGGATGGGTACACAATTGAAGTTCAATACAACTTATCATCCTCAGACCGATGGTCAGTTTGAGAGGACTATCCAAATATTTGAGGGCATGCTGAGTGCATGTGTATTGGACTTTGAAGGGTCCTGGAGTAAATATTTTCCTCTGATAGAGTTGTCCTATAACAACAGTTACCAGTCAACTATTGAAGTGGCGCCTTATGAGATGTTCTATGGTAGGAAATTCAGATCGCCCATTCACTAGGATGAGATGGGTAAGATGAAATATTTGCATCCTGAGGCAGTTCAGAGGACCACTGAGGCTATAGAGAAGATTAGAGTTCGGATGCTCGCATCTCAGAGAAAATAGAAGAGTTATTTAGACCCAGAGTGGAGGAAAGTGGAGTTCCAAGTGGGAGACTAGGTCTTCCTTAGGATTTCACCACTGAGAGGGGTGAAGATATTTGGGAAGAAAGGCAAGTTGAGCCCTAGGTTTGTGAGACAATTTGAGATCCTGGAGAGGATCGGTCAGGTGGCCTAAAGGTTGGCCTTACCCTTACGATGTATAGTGTGCACAACGTATTTTATATTTTTATGCTGAAGAAGTATGAATCAAATGGGACTCATTATTGAGTTATGAGGATCTGGAACTGGAGGCAGATTTCTCCTAGGAGGAACACCTAGTTTGGATTTTAGACAGGAAGGACAAGGTCCTAAGGAACAAGACTATACATTTAGATAAGGTATTATAGAGGAACAACAAGGTCGAGGAAGCGACCTAGGAGTGGGAGGCAGATATGCGGAATTAGTGTGACGAGCTGTTCAGGTAAAATTTTGAGGACGAAATTTCTGTAATATATGGAATTATATGCTTATATGACATATATTTGTTCATAATTATGTGATTATATGAGTTTTATGATAATATGACTAGATATGCATGTTTATGTGTATTAAATATGCATGTGGGCCCGTTTCTTATTAGAAGGGCAATTTTTGTAATTTGTCCCTTTATGGGCATAATTGTATATATGTGCATATTTGTGACATATGTGAGAGACCACATTATTATGTTGGTTTATTTGGGTTATTCGGCACGAGACTATCCTAGGGAGTAACTTAGTGAGAAAGTCACAACGGGTCCCAATACCCGACTCGGAGCGACTCATGGGGTGTTGTTGGTAATTGATACATTATCGAGTTATCGGGTAACATGAATAAGTATTCGAGGATATATTTTAACCATTTTTCCCTCGGGGACATTTTTGGTACCCCAAGCCTCGGGACTAGCTTAAGTTACTTAAACCTTAAGAAAACAAACATAACAAACACTCATCTTTGTCCCTCACTCCTAATCGACTCTCTCTCCTTCTCATCACTCTCTCTCAACTTTGGTGTGGAAACTTTTAAGAAAACCAAGGAATTGAAGGCTCGGGTTAGGATTTGGGATTGGTTGTGGCTAGGAGATCATCATTCATAGCAGAGGTAAACCTTTAATCTCTGTTTTAGTTTAATTTTGTTAAGACTTCTCAGTGCTCTTGAGGTGTTCTTGAGATTTGTGGCTCAAGGTTTAAATTTCAGATTTTGGGTGGAGTTTTGAGTGTGTTGAGCTGGGGTTTGTTGCTAGTATTATGCTGATATTATTCTGAGGATTGAATTGTTATTCTAAATTTCATTTGGGTAGATTTTTGTGGGTTTTTGGCTGGAGAAAAATAGAGGAATTCTGTGTTCGCAAGGTCCGGTCGTGGCCCTGTTCTTGGGGCCCCGCGAACCAAGCGAACCCAGTGTAACGACCCAAATTCGCTAATAAGGCTTAAGGGCCTTGATTAGTGTGCCAGGAGGGCAGGTTGGGATTTATGTGTGATTTTATGAATTAAATGCGTGATTATGATTTAAAGCATGTTATTTGGCTATTTGTTTAACTGAGATGCATGGCTATGTTTACTAGTATGCATGTAGGCCCGGATCGTGTTAGAAGGGCATAATTGTAATTTTGGCCATGATTGGCATAACGGTATTGATATGTGATAATTGTATTCTGTGAATTGTACCACGTGGGTGTGGTTGTATTATTGTGATGCACGTGCCGAGACGGTCCTAGAGAGCTAGTTAACTTCAGAGTCACAACGGGATTTTGTACCCGGCTCGGGAGGAGCCTAGGGGTACCTCGGGAATTTTATGGTTAAGTTGAGATTTAGCGGGTAATGGTTATTGGAGATTTAGTAACCTGGGTAACCATTAGTTACTGCTGAGAGTAACAAGTTTTAGAAAGAAAATGGTAGAATTGAAATAGTAGTGAAAGGACTAGAGTACCCTTGAGAACTTAGTTGGGAAAGGATCATTTGGAGGGGTAGCATGGTCATTTGGCAAGGGTAATAGGCAATTCTCAGCTGGGTTTTAGTGGGTCACGGTTTGGGTATTTAGGGGCATTTGTTGGTCTTGATAGAGTTGGAAGAGAAGAGAAAAGAGAAGGAAAAGTTAGGGCATGAAGAAGAAGAAGATGAGTGGAGGAGCTGAATTGGAGACTTAGGAGATGAAGGAAGCTTAGGGATGGATTCTCCATTTGAGGTAAGGAATTTATACACATTTAAGGCTTGTTTCTGTTATGGTTTGATGAATTTAAGCATGGTTTAAGTTTGGTTTTGGGTTTTATATTTTCTGAAGTTGAAAATCAAAGATGTGGATTTTGGGGATTTGATTGTGTGTTTGGTTTCTTTGATTGTGTTTCTGAGTTGTTAAATGGTCTATTTGAAGTTTGGAATTGGGTTTTGGGGGTTTAGGTTTTGTTTGGGCTGTTTTGGAGATGTTTTGGATGATGAAATGCAGTGGAAAAACCCAGTTTTTCTGGGTTCGCGTTGGGGCGCCGCGACCCTGTTCTTGGGCGCCGCGGCGCAAGGCTGAAGGCAGGAGGGGATGGGGCCTCTGACTTGATTAGCGCCGCGGCCCTGTAGGGCTGAGCCGCGGCGCTAGGCCATTTTCAGGGGTTGGAAATTTGCATTTTTTCAGCTTTTGCTCCGGGGGTTCGGGGGATGTTTCCGATAAATTGTTTTAGGAATTTGGGAGTTCCGAGAGTGTGGGTTTGGTCCCGGGAGGCGGTTTTTGACTTGATTAGTATTGAGGGATGTTTCTTGTGTGTTGTGACTAGGTTATTGGGGAGGCTCGTGCTTGAGGACCGTGCTCGCGGCTTTAGTGCATCAGGAGGCTCGGAATACAAGTAAGAAAACAATAACACCCGAGGTTAGGGCATGGCCCCAGATTGTATTATGTGCAAATGTTTAAACTTAAATGAATCATGATGTGTGTGAATGATTATTTCGAATGTACTATATGTGTGATTATGATGAAATGAACGGCCGTGGGCCGAGTACGGCGTAGGCCGGGGCGGCCGTGGGCCGAGTACGGCGTAAGCCGGGGCGGCCGTGGGCCGAGTACGGCGTAAGTCGGGGCGGCCGTGGGCCGAAAGTAACACCTAGCACATGGGATGCTATAATCAGGGCAGGGCCCGGTGGATACATGTGTTATTCTATATTCAGGGTGGGACCCAAGGGATACATGAGTTATCCTCGTGGTGAGAACCGATACCCCAGGCTTCGGTAAGGCTCTGGGGCGGCTTGGCCGTGTTTGCTTAGTCTAATGATTGACTTGTTTATTGTGGATTATCTGTTATGATAAACTGTATACATTGCATATGTTATGATCTGCATGAGTTTTCTTGCCGGGCTTCGGCTCACGGGTGCTCTGTGTTGCAGGTAAGGGCAATGACTGAGTCAACCAACCATGAGTACGGAGAGCGTGAAGCGACGCGTACATGTTTGGCCTGCCCGACTGCTTTGGTTGGGGGTTTATTAAAAAATGGCTGTAATAACCTAAGATTTTATGATTTCTCAACTGTAACCTTATTTCAAGATGTAATTAGTTTTCAAACCTTATTTTGGGATCCCAAATGTTTAATAATAGAAGTTTTAATGAAACGACGCATTTTCAAAGATTACAGCCTTAACTTTTAACTAGTCACACTTTTGTTTCAAAACCTCGGTTAGCGAGTTCATTGCACACTGTTTTGTCTTAAAAACTCACTTAGTAACGGATCTAAGGAAGTAGGGCGTTACAACTTGGTATCAGAGCGAGCCAAGGTTTATTGGTTCTGGAGATCGACCGAACATGTACGCTCGCTGTCAGTGACAAGCTCGACTCAGGGTTGGTTGGTATGATTGATTGATATGTCTGAATATATATTTGAATGCCCTGTTTGCCTGCTTGTTTATTTGGAGCATGAGGAATGAAATGACATATGCATGAGGTACTGATAGGGCCTGGCCCTTGATTATTGCATGTTGAGATTGATGCATGCTGAATAACATAATTATGTATGTGGATGAATATTGGCATAATGGTTTACATATTGAGCTATGTGGTCGATTGTTTAAGTTGAATCTGTATGTTATATCCGTTTATTGGCTTGTACGAAGCATGATGAGTATGGATGTACTTAGTGGTGATTAAATTTGGTGGCTAAATGTATGACATTGTGAATTTGACCTATTATATACTTGTGTGTGCATGATAACTGTGGTCAGTTGGATCTAGTCGTGGTTTGGTTCAGGGTATGAACCACAGAGTTCAGGAGTTTGGTTAGTTTCGACAGATGAACTCGTGTTGGTTGTTCCTAGAAGGGTTTTGTGGACCTAATATTGTGTTGGAAGGGGGATTCTAGATATAAGTTGGAGTTGAGGTCTCTAGTTATCCCTGAAAGCAGCAGCAGTGAGCCACTAGTGTGTGAGTAGGCTGTGGAGTTTGTTAGTTGAGATGGGATAGAAGAACAGCGGATTTCTCTGGGGAAATAGCTGATTTCGATGTTTTAACAGTAAGGTGACCAGTGTTGGTTCACTGTGAGGTATGGACAGATAAAGGTATTATATGAGAGGCTTAAAGGGTGTTATCCTCGGGTTTTGAGAAGAGTTTGGATTGACAAGGAATTTATCAATAGACGGGCAGAGTTAATTCCACCCTTGGTTAAGAGGATGAGAGATCCTGATTAGAGGGTTGTGTTAAATGTTGAGGCAGAGAGTTGCCTGGAAGTGATACTCGGGCTGAGGTACTGGCTTATTGGGTTGGAAAGAACCTAGATGATGAATGGTTAGAAGAGATTTTTAAAGACATGATTAGAACCGTGGAGACGGGCAAATGCGTAAGTCTGGTTTGGACTATTAGGGGTAACAACAGCGTAGATCAATGGGTTTGGTGAATTGGATAGTTCATTTCGGAAATTTATACAGATGGATGTATCTGGGATTGGTGGCGACCCATTTAAGGGCATGAGATCTGGAATAACCTAAGGCATTTGGGCTGCTTTGAGGAAAGAGTTTTTGGTCTGCATGTGGATGGCGGAGAGGGCCATATTGTTTGAGGAACTGATGGTTGATGTATAGAGCATGAGTGCTAGAGCCGCAAGGGCAGTGCTTCCTTTGACGGATTTAGTAAAGAGAGAATTGTGATAGTCAAGTTGATAGAACCTCGGATAGTTCTGTGGCTTCTGGTTTTGCCAAGAAAGGGGAAAAGTTTGATTGATAAGATGGTACTTTTATTGTTAGAATGCCACAAGGAAGGATTCTCGATTTTTGAGGTAGAAGGACCCCAGACAGTGCTTGGGCACCTAATTTGAGATTGGAAAGGAGCCTGATTGAAAAGGTAGTTATCGAGATGGCGACAGGAACCAGGGAGGTTATTTGGTATGCACAAGAGGGAAAGGAGCCACCTGAGAGGAGGTCAGGTGAGGGCATGACTTCTACGTAGAATGACTCGAGATGTTAGGATGGATTTCCCATGGTGAGGGAAACGGAGAACTGGAATGCGTCGATACATTCAAGTTCGAGGCTGAGTCCTCAAGGATGAGTATTTAACTGGCGAGCTTATGCTTTGGGCATGTAACGAACTGGAAGGGCTCGGTGTTGAGAATGTTCCGAGAGGGAGATGGACATAGAGAGTTTGCCTCAAAAGTGCTATTCGGGAGGCTGAGGACAGTAATGCTTACTGAGAAGGAGTTAGAAACTCTGGTAGATGGATTGTTGAGGATATCATCTGGAGTATGAAAGTGAGACTGAGTGGAGACAGAGCTGACCAGTGGGAAAATTATGTGGGTATAAAATGGAAGACTCAGGAGTATTTCAAGGTTAGACTACAGATAGGATTGGTATAACGAATGTTGTAAAAGGTGGTTTTGGCTGACAGAAAGTCTATCGAAACAATTAAAGGAATCTGAGCCTGGTATAGCCAGTGTGTTATACTGCGGGGATCGTTAGCATCATCGGGTTAGAACGAAAAGTTCAATGTTGGGTATAAGTGGGGACGATGTCTCTAAGAGTTGATCTACGACTTGGTTATTACCAGTTGGAAACCAAGGATAAAGACTTTTCGTGAATTGATTTGGTTGCACTGGGCAGGGTGTGAGGAATTGGTAACAAGGATTCTGGAACGGTTCAAGCTGCAGCAGCACAGGTAAGTTCTTTAGGCGGAGAATGCGTGAATGGTATGGGCAAGTCCCCTTCAAGCTCACAAACAGTGCATATGGATTACTCCCAGACAGAAATAGTGAACAAGTGACTATGCGAAAGACGTTTGTACCCAGAAGGCAGAGTCTCAGGTAAGGTTCTACGGATTGTTGGTTTGAACATCGTCAGGAGTACTCAGATTAGAGCTACAAGGAGGAAGGTCAGTTAAGAGAAGAATTGATCTGAAGCCGCAAAGAAGCTAATGAAGAACGTCCGAAGAATTGAAGGCATAACAAGACTGGTAAGCGCGTCATCTATTGCACAAGCACCTCTGGAGAAAACTACATCAGAGATGAGGAGAACAGTAAAACTTGTGGTTAGACGGACTGTGTGGTGTCAAATCAGAAGGAAATTCAGAGGGCAATTTAAGAATTGATTAGTATCTAGTAATGCTGGAATGCGTGTGTGTTATGGTTAAGTAAAGAAGTGATGGCATAAAGGACTTGATCTATGGTAAGGGTATGGACTGGTGGGAGTGCGTCACGGTTAGGATTTGGGATTGGTTGTGGCTAGGAGATCATCATTCATAGCAGAGGTAAACCTTTAATCTCTGTTTTAGTTTAATTTTGTTAAGACTTCTCAGTGCTCTTGAGGTGTTCTTGAGATTTGTGGCTCAAGGTTTAAATTTCAGATTTTGGGTGGAGTTTTGAGTGTGTTGAGCTGGGGTTTGTTGCTAGTATTATGCTGATATTATTCTGAGGATTGAATTGTTATTCTAAATTTCATTTGGGTAGATTTTTGTGGGTTTTTGGCTGGAGAAAAATAGAGGAATTCTGTGTTCACAGGGTTCGGTCGTGGCCCTGTTCTTGGGGCCCCGCGAACCAAGCGAACCCAGTGTAACGACCCAAATTCGCTAATAAGGCTTAAGGGCCTTGATTAATGTGCCAGGAGGGCAGGTTGGGATTTATGTGTGATTTTATGAATTAAATGCGTGATTATGATTTAAAGCATGTTATTTGGCTATTTGTTTAACTGAGATGCATGGCTATGTTTACTAGTATGCATGTAGGCCCGGATCGTGTTAGAAGGGCATAATTGTAATTTTGGCCATGATTGGCATAACGGTATTGATATGTGATAATTGTATTCTGTGAATTGTACCACGTGGGTGTGGTTGTATTATTGTGATGCACGTGCCGAGACGGTCCTAGAGAGCTAGTTAACTTCAGAGTCACAACGGGATTTTGTACCCGGCTCGGGAGGAGCCTAGGGGTACCTCGGGAATTTTATGGTTAAGTTGAGATTTAGCGGGTAATGGTTATTGGAGATTTAGTAACCTGGGTAACCATTAGTTACTGCTGAGAGTAACAAGTTTTAGAAAGAAAATGGTAGAATTGAAATAGTAGTGAAAGGACTAGAGTACCCTTGAGAACTTAGTTGGGAAAGGATCATTTGGAGGGGTAGCATGGTCATTTGGCAAGGGTAATAGGCAATTCTCAGCTGGGTTTTAGTGGGTCACGGTTTGGGTATTTAGGGGCATTTGTTGGTCTTGATAGAGTTGGAAGAGAAGAGAAAAGAGAAGGAAAAGTTAGGGCATGAAGAAGAAGAAGATGAGTGGAGGAGCTGAATTGGAGACTTAGGAGATGAAGGAAGCTTAGGGATGGATTCTCCATTTGAGGTAAGGAATTTATACACATTTAAGGCTTGTTTCTGTTATGGTTTGATGAATTTAAGCATGGTTTAAGTTTGGTTTTGGGTTTTATATTTTCTGAAGTTGAAAATCAAAGATGTGGATTTTGGGGATTTGATTGTGTGTTTGGTTTCTTTGATTGTGTTTCTGAGTTGTTAAATGGTCTATTTGAAGTTTGGAATTGGGTTTTGGGGGTTTAGGTTTTGTTTGGGCTGTTTTGGAGATGTTTTGGATGATGAAATGCAGTGGAAAAACCCAGTTTTTCTGGGTTCGCGTTGGGGCGCCGCGACCCTGTTCTTGGGCGCCGCGGCGCAAGGCTGAAGGCAGGAGGGGATGGGGCCTCTGACTTGATTAGCGCCGCGGCCCTGTAGGGCTGAGCCGCGGCGCTAGGCCATTTTCAGGGGTTGGAAATTTGCATTTTTTCAGCTTTTGCTCCGGGGGTTCGGGGGATGTTTCCGATAAATTTTTTTAGGAATTTGGGAGTTCATGATGTGTGTGAATGATTATTTCGAATGTACTATATGTGTGATTTTGATGAAATGAACGGCCGTGGGCCGAGTACGGCGTAGGCCGGGGCGGCCGTGGGCCGAGTACGGCGTAAGCCGGGGCGGCCATGGGCCGAAAGTAACACCTAGCACATGGGATGCTATAATCAGGGCAGGGCCCGGTGGATACATGTGTTATGCTATATTCAGGGTGGGACCCAAGGGATACATGAGTTATCCTCGCGGTGAGAACCGATACCCCAGGCTTCGGTAAGGCTCTGGGGCGGCTTGGCCGTGTTTGCTTAGTCTAATGATTGACTTGTTTATTGTGGATTATCTGTTATGATAAACTGTATACATTGCATATGTTATGATCTGCATGAGTTTTCTTGCTGGGCTTCGGCTCACGGGTGCTCTGTGTTGCAGGTAAGGGCAATGACTGAGTCAACCAACCATGAGTACGGAGAGCGTGAAGCGACGCGTACATGTTTGGCCTGCCCGACTGCTTTGGTTGGGGGTTTATTAAAAAATGGCTGTAATAACCTAAGATTTTATGATTTCTCAACTGTAACCTTATTTCAAGATGTAATTAGTTTTCAAACCTTATTTTGGGATCCCAAATGTTTAATAATAGAAGTTTTAATGAAACGATGCATTTTCAAAGATTACAGCCTTAACTTTTAACTAGTCACACTTTTGTTTCAAAACCTCGGTTAGCGAGTTCATTGCACACTATTTTGTCTTAAAAACTCACTTAGTGACGGCTCTAAGGAAGTAGGGCGTTACACCCAGGGCCAAGGGGGAGCTTCTGTTTTAGAGGTGCGCCGCGATCCTCTAAGGCAGGTCGCGCCCCGTGTCCTAGTTCTAGGCAGGAGGGGACTTTGACTTGGGAGGCATGCCGCAGCCCTTAGTGGCAAGTCGCAGCCCACATGGGGTGTTTTCGCCATCGTGGGTTTTGAGTGACGGGAATTTAAACCTTAGGGCTAGTGATCGATTCCACTACCCGGTTTAGTAGAATTCGAGGTCCTGGAGGCTAGGACTCGGTCCAAAAGCATTTCTTTATTCGTTATTGACTGAATCCTATATTATGGTTGTGACTAGATTATCACTAGGGACTCGGAATCAGGATCATGCTTGAGGGTCGTCCTTATTTTATGTTATACTCGGACCTGAGGTAAGAAATCTGCACCCAATACGTGGTATATGTGATTAGGGCTTGGCCCTATTGCTAATTATCATTATGAATAGGTATTGGGCCCCTGAGAATGTACGTGGTTGAGTTAGGATTGTGCTTTTTGATTAAACATACTTGAATATTTCATTTTTGGTTAAGTGTCATATGATTGTTCGTATAATTTGCGTAGCTAGGGCTCGGTCCCATTAAAGAACATGGTTATTACTAAGTTTGCATTTAATTGATGGTGTTATACGATTAATATGTATGCATACTTGTACTGTTTGAAGTATGCTTATTTGTATGTGTATCTAAATACCTGGTTTAGTGCTTGACTTATTTGTCACGGGCAGCAATAGAGTGCTGGTCGAAAGGCTTAGGAAAAAATCAGCAACGTACTATTATGTTGGCCAACACTATGGTTGTTGGAAATCAAAGTGTTTGGCTAGCTCTATGGCTAGTTACTCAGTGCTAAGGGCAAGGATCCCACGTGACTCTATGGTCACATAGCTAGAGCATAGGGCCCCGGGCTTGACTCTATGGTCAACTATTCAGGGAAGCGACCCCAGAATGATCCAATGATCATTTATTTGTAATTTTATGCATGCATGAGTTGATTATCACTGCTGGGCATGCTAGACATGTATTTAGAATCTGTACGTACTGTTCACACACATGTTTAAGTTTTCTTGCTGAGGCATGGCCCACAGGTGCTATGTGGTGTAGGTATGGGGAAAGCAAAGCTTGACCAGCCATGAGTTAGAGATCTTTGGTGGCGGTGTGTACATATGCGGCTGCTCATCCATCACGACCGAGTATATTCCAGAGGAACTAGAGTTGTTTCCCTTATTTTGCCGCTTAGGTCGGCAGGTTGTAACTTTTGATGTATATAACCCCTTTTAAACGTTGTTTGTAATATTTTGGATCCCATGTATGTATGAAACTCTTTAATGAAAAGTCAACGGTTCTGAACCCTTGAAATTAACCCTAGTTGCACGTTTATGACCAAATGACTTGATTAGCAAGTCTAACACTATTTAAAGTACACAGTGTAATGATGTTGGATTAGGAGGACGTTACACCCTTTAAGCTGAAGAATGGTGGTACCACCTATCAGAGACTGGGTCGAAACATGGATGTTTACGTGGATGACATGATGGTTAAGTCCAGAATGGCCCTGGACCATTACCTGAAGGAAGGTTTCTCAGTATTTTGCATGTTCAGGATAAAGTTGAATCCCCAAAAGTGAACGTTTGGAGTTGCCTCCGGGAAATTCTTGGGTTTCATTGTCAACGGCTGAGGAATAGAGGCAAACCCTAAGAAGATCAAAGCTCTTGTTGAAATTCCATCCCTGCGCAAGAATAAGGATGTTCAAAGTGTCATCAAGAGATTCGCTTCCCTAAGCAGCTTTGTCTCCAAAGTAACTGACAAGTGCATACTGTTCTTCAAGATACTCCAAGGGGGTTTGAGGTTTGAATGGACAGAGGAGAGCGAACAAGAATTCCAGTAGTTAAATGCACACATGGCCAACCCAGGGATCCTCTCAAAGCCCATAGACAGAGAACCCATCCTCCTTTATATGGTTGTGTCAGAGAATACCATCGGTGCTGCCGTGGGGCTCAAGGAAGGCCAAGTCCAGCACCCTGTATACTATTCAAGTAAGAGACTCCTCGGGGTGGAGTCCAGTTACCCGCTTATGGACAAGTTAACCTTTTGTCTAATGTTGGCCTCTCAGAAATTATGGCCCTATTTCTAAGCGCATCCCATCAAGGTCCTCACTAACCATCCCTTGCGGTAGGTCCTTTAGAATTCAAAGTCATCCGGGAGACTCCTTAAATGGCAGTTGAACTACGTCAGTTCAACATTACCTATCACCCGAGAACCACCATCAAGGGACAGGCACTGGCAGATTTCATTGCCGAGTGCACGGGATATCACAAGATGCCTGGGGGCTCCCCTGTGGTCAGGCCTATATGGAAGCTATACATACACGGATCTTCAAATGAAAACGAATCCGTAGCGGGTCTAATCTTTGTGTCCCCCGAAGGACAAAGGGTCCACTGTGCCCTTAGGTTTGGGTTCTATGCTTAAAACAATGAGGCAGAGTATGAAGCACTCATCACTGGACTCCGGGTGGCCCTGGAGCTCATGGCCGAGGACCTCGAGATCTTCATTGACTCACAGTTGGTAGTCAATTAGGTGCTTGAAGATTACCAGACGTGGGAGACAAAGATGGTTACTTATCTGGTGAAAGGCCAAGAAGTACTACACAGCTTGAAGAAATTTACCATACAAAAAGTGCCACGAGGACCGAATTCTAATGTTGATGGCCTAGCTAAGCTTGCTACAACCAAGGTGTTATCTAGATTTCCGGATAGCGTTTAGATTGATGTCCTCGGGGAAGCAGAATTATCGATGTCTTTCACGGTAGGTGACCAGAGCTCGCGGATGGACAGAAAGGCTTCGCCTCTCCTGTTTAGTGTCCGGATTACTCTTCCAAGCAAGCACAACACAGAAAATCGTCGGCTCTCCCGGACTCCCGAAGGGGTATCCTTCGGGGAAGCCCCTTCCAGGAGAAGCTCTTCGAGTGGTCTCCGCGGAAACAGTTCCGTGCCTCGCACAGAACAAAACCGAACGGTCGAGTCCGGGAGAAGGCATATTTGGAATGATATCCGTCTGACACAGGATCCCGCCTGACACGCCTGTCAGGTCAAAGCCGCACACATCCCAGCACGCCCAAGGGTACCTTTTCGCCTACTGTTCCGCTGACAACTTGGAAAAGACGGCTGACTTTGTGTGTTCCCCATACTTTCACGTAAATATACCCACATAGAGTCTTGTAGCCATGCTACTACAGTAGTTGTATCCCCTATTTATGGCTGGTGTAACTAAGGCTCATGTACGTAGAGAAAAACCCTAATCCGAAACCCTAGCTATAAAGACCCCTTCATTTTACAAGAAGGGGGACGACCAACAAATCACATAGCAAAAACTCTACTAAAATCTCTCTAGCTTCATCTTCTTCAAGAGAACCCGAGAGAAACACTGTGACTGTGTGAAGTTCTTGTGCACCAGCCATCTTACTGTAACCTTTTCCAAGTATAATAACATCGACTCGTGGACTAGGGCTTGTTAACGCCTGAACCACGTAAAAACACTGTTTGTTTAGTTACATTTCAGCATTTCTACAGTTCTTATCTTTTTATTATTCTGTTTGTATTCGTTTCCGAAAAACTCGGTAAACATTTTGGTGCTTTCATTGAGAGCTGTAGGAAGTTGTTAGTCAGCTCTTTTTCTGTGTACGTTTTTTGTATTCACTTCGTGCTAAAGAGATGGTGACTACGAGAAAATCCGCTGTTGACAAAAATGCTACGGTCAACCCCGATACCGTGATGGAAGATGTGGTGCAAAGCGAACCCTTGGACTACCAAGGTGAAGACCCGACATCCCGCCAGGATCGGGTCAGTACCGAAGATACAACATACTTAGAAGACGAAGAAGAGTATGTCCAAGACGGTTATTACAAGGACGGCTGCTACTATGAGAAGGACCCAGAACTGGTCCAAGTAGCCGAAGAACTGGAGGTCACCAAAGCCAAGCTTGCTGAGCAGGAGCGCCTCTCCAAAAAAATGCAGCGCATGATGGAGCGCCTCCAAAGCAAGTTCGGAGACCTAGGCGACTCGGACGAGGACGCCTCTGTTTTAGGTGGTGCTGATGCCGCTATGCCGGATCCAGCCGCTGCTGGACCATCCAAAGCCGCCCCTAACAAGGGGAAAGAAAAAGTTGGAGAGCCTATGCGCGCTGACGCCCCTGCACCTCCTAAAGGCATGAATCACAAGGCCGACTGCCCCCCTCGCGAGCAGAAGGTCTCTGGCGCTCCTAAGCCCAGACGTCCTTCAGCCCCAAGGGGGCACTCCGTGCCTAAAGGGCCCGGTGCTAAGGCACCCAGGCCTAGGGGAAGGAACAACCGCCCCAGTGATTCCGTCAACCAGGACGGTCGGGCTGCGAACTCGCACTCCGAAGATAGCTGGTCCACGGTGGACCTAAGAAGAAGGTTGGAGGCCAAGTATGAAAAGGCCAAAGGAGAAAAGGCCCGGCCTCGGGGAGATGACCTCCGAAATCATATTAATGACAAGCTCCGGGGACGTGACCTCCCGGAGAGTGATACGAAGAGGCTCGAGGAATAGATTGCTGCCTTGATCAAGCTGGTCCGGAAGCAAAGTGGGGCCCTGTCAGACTCTGAGGAGGAAGACCCGGAACCATGTATTCGGAGGATCGCGGAAACGTCCCTCCCGGATAACTTCAAAATGCCCCACATAGAATTATATGATGGGAGGACAGACCCGCGTACCCACCTAGCTAAATACAACAAAATGATGCAAGTGGCGCGTGTCAGTGAGGACGCCAAATGCATGTGCTTCTCACTCACCCTTACCAAGTCCGCGGAGGACTGGTGGAAAAGATTAGCTCCCGGATCAATCCACAGTTGGAAGGAGCTACAGTCCGCATTCAGGAGGCAGTTTATTGCTGCCCGCGACCACGACATGGAGGTTGGTTCCTTAACCAACATCAAGCAGCAGCCCACTGAGAACCTCAAAGCTTTCATTCAGAGAATGATGGAAGCTGCTGCAAAGACCAAGGTCAGCGATGACATGAAGCTGATCGCCCTCCAATCGGGCCTTACTGTCGGCTCCCTGCTATGGGGGGAAATGCAGAGGAGACGGGCAGAAACGCTGTCCGAATTCATGTCAAAGGCACAGGGAATCATCAACCTTGAGGATGCCTACCAGCAGGCCTTTGGAGTTCCCCCAGCTCCAACGCCTTCCGTGACTGCGCCGAGCTTTGCTTCGCAAGCTCCCGCACCAGCCCTCACGCTTCCAGGAGCCCAATTCACTCCAAGTGTGTACGGGCCTTCCGCGTCTGCTCAGACGCCGAGTCAAACCCATTTCTCTGGGTACGGAGCTGTACAAACCGGATGTAGTATCGCTCCTGGCATGCCACAGCCGCAAGCGGAAGCCCCAGAACGAAATTTGAGCCAATCGCGGAGCAAACGAAGCGGAAGAAACTCCAACCGGGGAGACTATTCAAAGAAGCCCCGGAAGGACTATGAGCCCAAGTTCACGGAATATACCAGTTTAATAGACTCGCGAGAGAATGTCTATCGGGCGACCTGTAATATGGTCAACTACAGGAAGCCCCCAAAAGTGTCTCACGGAGGAAGACGTTCGCGAGACTCCAATAAAAGGTGTGAGTTCCACGGAGACGTGGGGCACACCACGAACGAGTGCCTTCAGCTGAAGGATGAGACCGAGTCCCTGGCAAGAGCGGGACACCTCGGTCAGTGGGTGAGGATACCCATTATCTATCCCGGACAGGGGGTAGTTCACGGAGCTGCATATTCCCCGGGACAGAGGGGGACCGCTAGCGCTCCTGGAGCCGGTCAACCCCAAGCTCCCGGGTCTCAGTACCCGGCGCTTCCTGCTCCACCCGCTCTGGCGCCCATTGCCTTGTTGGCTCCAGGACCGGGCAACCCATATCCGCCCGGCCTTGCTCCGCCGCCCGTTGACGGACACGTAGCCACCATTTCCGGAGGACCGCACCTTGCCGGAAGCACCCGCAACTCCCAGAAGAGGTACTTGAGGGAGTTAGAACACGCCGAGGAGATGTGCGCCTTGGTTCAATCACCTGCTCAACGTCCCCGAATGATGGATCTTCCCATCACCTTCACGGAGGACGATGCTCGACATGTGCACTTCCCCCACAACGATCCCCTCGTGGTGGAAGCCCAGATTGCCAATAAGAAGGTCTCACGGATCTTGGTCGATAACGGAAGCTCCGTAAACATCCTCTTCCAAGCGGCCTTCCACGCGATCGGATTGACTGAGACAGACCTGGCCCCATGCCCCATCTAGCTTCAAGGGTTCAATGGGGACGCACTCATGCCATTAGGCAAAATTCAACTTCCAGTCACCCTCAGAGGAGAAAGCGACGCTTGTGCCTTCAAGCATAGCACATTCGTGGTGGTCGACTGCCCCACGGCGTATAATGCCATCTTAGGCCGACCGGTCCTAATCGATTGTGGGGCCATAACCTCGATACGCCACTTATGTTTGAAGTTTCCATGCCACGATGGGCGTATTGGCACCCTCCGAGGAGACCAAAGAAGTGCACGGAGTTGTTATAACGTCTCCGTCCGATCCGTCTACACGGTCCAAGAGACGTTTGCTGCCATTCCTTTGGCGGAAGAATTACCAGAAACTGGGGGTGCTCAGGAGGCATACTTTGACGAACTCGACCCAAGAGTGGGAATCGAGAAAGCAATAGAGCCGATGGAGGAAGTCGAAGAGGTGATCCTCAGCCCGGGAGAACCCACCAAAGTCATTCAGGTGGGGAAAAACCTGCCGTCGGCCGTTCGAGATAAGATCGTGGCCACTGTGAAGGATAATCAGGATATCCTGGCATGGTGCCACGCTGATATGACGGGGATTAATCCCAATGTTGCGTGCCACGCACTCAACATAGACCCATCTGCAACTCCAATTCGCCAAAAGAGGAGGCCGTTGGACCCAGTGAGAGTCGAATCCGTCAAAGCTGAAGTGGACAAATTGATGTCCATAGGCTTTCTCCAGGAGTCACACTATCCCGTGTGGTTGGCCAACCCAGTTCTGGTCCCAAAACCCGATGGGTCCTGGAGAATGTGCATTGACTTCACGGACCTAAACATGGCCTGCCCGAAAGATTGTTTCCCTCTTCCGCGAATCGATCAGATGGTAGATGCTACTTCCGGGTACAAACTCTTATCCTTCATGGATGCGTACTCCGGATACAACTAGATCAAGATGCATGTCGCGGACCAGGAACACACCAGCTTCCTCATGGACAAGGGTGTCTACTGTTACGTGGTCATGCCTTTCGGTTTGAAGAATGCTGGGGCGACGTACCAGCGTCTAGTAAACAGAATGTTCAAGGACCAACTGGGGAGGAACATGGAGGTGTACGTGGACGACATGTTGGTAAAGTCCAAGACCTCCGGGGACCACAGTGACGACCTTGAGGAAGCTTTCGTCGTGATCCAAAAGTACGGGATGAAACTAAATCCAAAGAAATGTACTTTCGGGGTCTCGTCTGGAAAGTTCCTCGGTTTCATTGTCAGCTCCCGCGGAGTGGAAGCCAACCCTGAGAAAATAAAGGCGTTCATAGATATGCCTTCCCCCCAGAAACATAAGGATGTCCAGAGCGTTACCGGAAGGATAGCTGCTCTCAGCCGCTTCGTATCCAAGGCCACTGACAAGTGTGTCCCCTTCTTCAATGTGTTGCGAGGAAACAAGAAGTTCGAGTGGACCCCCGAATGCGAAGCAGCCTTCCAACACCTCAAAGAACATTTAACCCGAGCTCCCATTCTTTCCAAACCTGTCGAAGGAGAGGCGTTTTTCTTATACTTAGCTGTGACTGAGCACGCAGTGAGTGCCGCTCTCGTCCGGGAAGATGGCCGTATCCAGCTCCCTGTGTATTACGTAAGCAAGAGGTTATTGGACGCCGAGTCCAGATATTCAATGATCGAGAAACTCTCCCTCTGCTTGCTAATTGCTTCACGGAAGCTGAGGCCATATTTCCAGGCGCACACCATCAAAGTACTCACCAACCACCCTCTCCGACAAGTCCTGCAGAAGCCCGAGTCTTCTGGCAGATTGCTTAAGTGGGCCATGGAACTGAGCCAGTTCGACGTCCACTACCAACCACGTGTTTCCATAAAAGGTCAAGCTCTCGCGGACTTTATTGTGGAATGCTCGGGAATGAATGACCTCCCGGAAGATCCTGTCCCGGAACTTCCCACCTGGAAGGTCTATGTAGACGGAGCCTCAAATGAAAAAGGAGCTGGAGCGGGGGTCATCCTAATATCTCCCCAAGGGCATCAGCTCCAGAGCGCCATCCGTTTCGCGTTCCCAGCATCCAACAACGAGGCAGAACACGAAGCCATGTTAGCTGGGTTACGACTGGCCAGAGAAGTCGGAGCCCAAAAAATCGAAGTATACAGCGACTCCCTACTTGTGGTAAACCAAATATCCGGGGAATACCAGATGAAAGGCGAAAGGATGGCTGACTACGTGTCTCTCTCCCGCGACCTACTGCAGCATTTCAAAGGCTACCAAATCCGCCAGGTCCCCCGGGACCAGAACTCACTCGCGTACACGCTGGCCAAGCTTGCAACGGACCCGGCGATTGAACAGTATGGCTTAGTCCCCATCGGGCACTTAGAAGCCCCCAGTACTGAGACACGAAGGATAAACGCCATCATCGACCATTCCCACTCCTGGATAGGACCCATCCTCAGATTTCTCACCACCGGAGAGCTCCCCACTGATAAAGCTGACGCAAGGAAGCTCCAATATCAAGCTCCCTGATACGTGGTTATGGATGGAAAGCTTTACCATAGGGGGTTGTCCATACCCTTCCTTAGGTGTGTTGCCGGAACCGAAGTCAGCACCATCATCCATGAGGTCTTCTGTGGCGATCATACTTCCGGGCTGGGCCTCTCCAAAAAGATCCTTCGACAAGGATACTTCTGGCCCACCATGAAGAAGGATTGTGTGGATTATGTCAGGAAATGTGAGCAGTGCCAGAGGTACGCCAAGGTTCCGCCAGCGCCGCCTACAGAAATTACCCTAATGACCAGCCCCTGGCCGTTCGCCGTTTGGGGCATTGACCTAGTAGGTTCCCTCCCAACTGGAAAGGGTGGAGTGAAGTACGCCATAATCGCGGTAGACTACTTCACCAAATGGGCTGAAGCTGAACTTATGAACACGGTCACATCTAAAAAAGCACTGGACTTTGTCATCAGGAATATAGTGTGTCGTTTTGGGCTTCCATGAAAAATTGTGTCCGACAACGGAAAACAATTTGACAGTGAACACTTCACGAACTTCTGTGCTTCGCATGGAATTATCAAAAGCTTTTCCGCAGTCGCCAGACCCCAGGCTAATGGGCAAGTGGAAGCTGTAAACAAAATATTAAAGACCACGTTGAAGAAAAAACTCCAAGCCTGCAAGGCTCACTGGCCGGAAGAACTTCTGCAAGTACTTTGGGCCTATCGCACAACAGAGAGAACTTCGACGGGGCACACGCCTTATTCCATGACCTTCGGTTGCGAGGCCGTCATCCTAGTAGAAACTATGATCCCCTCTCACAGGAAAGATACCTACGATCCTACCCGAAACCATGCCCTTCTCCAGGAGTCCTTGGACATGATCGAAGAGCTCCGGGAGCTGTCGCAGGTCCAACTAAAAATGTACCAGGGCAAGATAGCCCGACACTTTAACACGAGAGTCAAGAGCCGTACATTCGAAGTTGGGGATCTTGTCCTACGGAGAGTATTTCCTGCTACGCAGGATCCGGGAGTAGGAGTCCTCGGACCCAACTGGGAAGGCCCCTACGAAGTCCAAGAAAAAGTGGGCCATGGGACGTATCACTTAAAGAGACTCGACGGATCTAAAGTCCCGCACGCCTGGAACGCGGAGCACCTCCGCCGTTACTACCAGTAGGCCCTGGACCATCCAGTCGGAAGTCCTTGGTGAAATTAGCAAAAGTGAAAAATGTGGAAATAATCCTCCCTGTTGTAAAACTCACGCCTAGCAGGCTAATTTAATGAAACACGGAGAGATTCACTCCGCTTTTACTGCACTTTTTATCCCTGTGTTCAAAGCTGCGTTTTAACAAGTGACCACGCGGTCCGGAGACGTCCGGACCCCACGCTCACTTGGAGGGTATACATGGCTAAGGCATAGCCATACGCCCCTTGAACAAAACGTACACAGAACACCACTTACGTGCTAGCATTGTGTTTGAAATTTTTAAATTGTTTGAAATGTTTAAATTGTTAAGCTTAGGTTTATTTGTTGCCATGAACATGCTTGCATTACGTGTCATATGTGCATTATGTGCTTATGTGAAAATTGCCATGGAAATGCCTGCCATTATGTATCATGAAAATTATCTCCTGTGTAGCCCAGCGATGGACGGGACTGGGGGTTGAGGCACGTTCATAGAGCTACGCCAAAACACCCCCAACTCCCTGACAAGTCCTTTGCAGAATACTCCGCGATCGCTGTAGAGCTTTGCTTCGCAAGCTCCAGCTCCGGGTCTCGGAAGGCGAAAGATGGCAAGATCCGCGAGCGCTGTAGAGCTTTGCTTCGCAAGCTCCAGCTCCGGGTCCCGCAAGGCGAAAGATGGCAAGATCCGCGAGCGCTGTAGAGCTTTGCTTCGCAAGCTCCAGCTCCGGGTCCCGCAAGGCGAAAGATGGCAAGATCCGTGATCGCTGTAAAGCTCTGCTTCGCAAGCTCCAGCTCCGGGTCCCGCAAGGCGAAAGATGGCAAGATCCGCGACCGTTGTAAGCCTTGCTTCGCAGGCTCCAACTCCGGATCTCACAAAATAATGCATGGCGAGCTCCTTGGCCATTGCAAGTTTCAGCTCCAGAAGCAGACATGGTCGATCCCCCACTCACAGCCGGCCTTGCTTCGCAAAGCCCCTGCTCCGGGATCACACCTGGTGGGCGTGGCGATTTCCCCGACAGCAATGAGCCTTGCCTCGCAGGGCTCCATGCCAGGTCCCTGAAGTCAGCCACCATGAGGTTCGCAACAACAGTTAGTTTTGCTTCGCAAAGATCTAACCTTAAGTCTAGCGACGCTCACCAAAAGAACTCCCGTTCCAAACCATGGAACGGCTCACCTTAGCAATCCCAGCGAACAGTATAACTACAAGTCCCGGGATTGGCTATTTGCCTCAGGAAAGCTAAAATACGGTGAAAGGAGCCTGGCCGTTGGAACCAGGAAACCTTCGTAACCTAGAAACTACGTGGGAAAAGACATCATCCGTTAAAGCTTCAAGTGGGAAGTGCATAGGTTTTGGCCGTTGGAACCAAAACCTCATACGCCCCTACAACAGTTTCTACCGTATAAATGTCTACCCTAAGCGCAAAGATAAATAAAGAACTCGGCAGAAAAGAAAGGAGAATGCTATAATTATGGCAAATATGTCCGCAATGAAAAACTAAAAATGAAAAATAATTAAAGATAAAACCCCTTCAAGCATTGGGGGTAACTACAGCTTCCACGACCGCAGCTTCGGGGGCATCGGTTTCAACTGAGGCTGGCGGAGTCGGCTCATTGGAAGGCGAAACTTTGTCATGAGAAGGTTCAAAGGTCCCCGCCTCTCCGGGATCTCCCACCTCAGGAGCTCCAGCACGTTCGTCAATGTTGTAAGTTTGGACGTACGCCTCTGGGCCTTGATCCCACACGAGTAGCTTCTCCTTCATGGCTTCGGCATCAACTCCCAGATAGCCTAATACCTCCGGGTTCACTTTCCAGAGTTGATGCATGAGGACCACATGCGATATATTAATCGTCCTGTTCAGTATCACCTCAGCATCCTCCTTCTCCTTCAAGCGCTCCGCCTCGGAGGTTGCCAGCTGTGCCTCCGCGACAGTTAGTTGAGCCCTCAATTTTTCCATTTCGGCCTTGGAGGCATCACGCTCCCCCTTAAGAGAATCAATCTCCTTGCGCTGCTCCCTATTTTGGCTCAGCACGGATTGCTTCTCGGTCACATGCCCCCTGGCAGTGAATTGTAAGGCCCCGATCTCTTTATCCTTCTTGGCGAGCCCCAACTGCAGCATAGACACGAGATCCCTGCTCCTCTTATGGAGTTGCTCCTCCTCGTGCAGCTTACTCTGAAGAGTGGAATATTCCTCTTGCTGCTTAAGGAGGAGATCATTTTTTGATTGCAAGCGAGCTTCCAGGGTATCCTTCTCCACCTTAGCTTGGGACAGCCCTTCCCGGAGCTTGGAGTTTTCGGCCTTCATCCCATCCGACCGCTGTCTAAACTCATTCTCTGCCTTGGCCCGGTACTCTTGATATTTGGCAAGATATTTCTTGTCCGCCTCTTCCTCAGCCGTGCGCCGGGCCTGATCAATCTTCTCCGAAGCCTCCAAGGCCTGTTGGGTCAGTTTCTGCTTCTCCGCCTCCAAGGCCTGGCGAGCCAGCTGGCTCTCCTCCAGTTGAACCAGAACTGCACCAACCTCCCGGAACGAGCATTCCGCGATCATAGAGGCCTGCAAGGAAAGACAACAGAATGAGCTAAAGCCGGACAAAAAGACAGATGATCCCAAAAAATAACAACTGACGGCTTACCCCGGACAGTTGCTGCTTCACAGCGTGTGTCAGCAACAGCGGATCCTTACTGCTACTGATGGCCCATTTCTCAGAATTGAGCTCGCATAAGCTCAGGGCCATGTCCTCCATCATCTCAGCTCCGAACGGCGCCAATGCACGTCCGAGCCTAGGCACCAGCCTCTTCTCCAAGGCTGGACCATCCAAAACCGCTCCGGCCGGGTGAAGGGATCTCACCCCTTCGGCCAGCTCAGCTCTCTTCACGGCAGACAAGTTATCTGCCCTTCCCTGAGTAACAGCCTTCTCCGCCTCTAACCGCCTCTTCAAAAAACTATCGGCCCGTCTTACACCCTCCAGGAGAGCAGCGGGGAAACTGGTTGGCTTCCGCGGAAAGTGGAACTTCAGGCCAGGCAGAGGAAGGTTGGTTGTCTGAGAAGAAGGAGACCCCGGAAGGGTGGACCCCCTTTGGGCTGGAGGAGGAGGCAGATGGGGTATTTAGGCCCCGGTCTGTTGCTTTTGCTGCTGCGGCAGCAGAAGTAATTGCCCTTGTTGCTGCTGCTGGTTTGGATGTTGTTGTTGCTGCCGCTGTGACGTTGGTGATTGTCTCTGTTGCTCTTGTTGCTGCTGTTGTTGTAGTTGTGGTTGCTATCGTTGCTGTTGTTGTTGCCTTCGACCGGGAGAAGAGTGTCTAAGGCGTTTGTTCTTAGCGCCCTCAGCATCTTCTCCGGGACGCTTGCTCACCCCAGTTGTCCTCACGGGGAACACAAGCCCTTCCCCGTCGCTGCTGCTACTCGAGACCATCATAGTCTCGGAAGGCCCGTCAGCAGGAGACTTCTCTACCCTCGGAGACGCTTGCGCCTCGCCACTTGTCTTCTTGGGGGAGGCAGCTTTACCTCCCCTACCAGCCTTCGGTCTTCCGTCCTTACCCCGTGGACGGGTCTTGGCTGGTGGCAGCCTTCTTAATGAGCCAAGTAACCCTCCCCAACATCTTGGCTTCTGGATACTCTGCAAGAAACGTACAAAGCAAGGTTAACGAATCAACAAGCAATGAGAAAGAAGATAAGCGGAAGACAAGACAATCAACAACATAAAAGCACAAGCAAGCCCGCCAGCAGGGAACAAGAAACAAGAAAAAGAAAAGTTTGAAAGGGACGACCATGCACGAGAAACGTGGATGGCCTTCCCCGAGCAAAATAAAACATCGCTTCCTGCTCCAGGAAGCTCCCGTACTCCTTGAAGTCCGGGAATGACATGCTGAGGGAAGAAGGGTCAACCATGATGACACCTTCTGGCAGACTACCATCACTCAGACACCCGAGGAGCTCATCTACCCTATCGCAATATCTGTCGAAGGGTATCCTACGCGGATCTAGCCTAAGGAAACGGGGATCAAACCCCATCTGAGAGGTCCGGGAAACCTCAGACAGGCTGGGGGTGTGGATCAATCGAAAACTAGTCTTACCTCTCCCGGAGGTACTAGCCCCCGGAGCCCCTTCGTTAGGGTAAGCCGCGGCGTGGCGAGCCTCGATCTCCTCTTCCTCCGGCTGGGGGGGCGGGGAACCTCTCCGCCCAACTAGGAGATAAAGTATTTTCGTCCCGGGCTGCTTGGGTGATCACCTTGGACAGCTCCAGGGCAATCTGCTCCCGGATGTCAGCTGACACCTGACTTTGCCCCCTGCCACTCACTGGCTCGATGTTTTGGAAGGAGGCAAGTAACCCATACTCCCTCAACGATTCGGAGGTCACAAGTCCCTCCACTTTCAACTCTTCCTCAGAAAGCCCTTCGTAGAACTTGGACCTCCTTATCATCTCTGCGCAGCGAGGTGTCTGCGGAACGACTTCTGCAAAAATCAAATACAAGCGTTAGAGATCCTCCCAAAAGGCAAATCAAACGTAAAGAAACAAAGTTGAAAAGGAGAGGAAGGAGCACTTACCAGGGATTTTGAAGTCCAAAGATAGGGCTGGCACCCTCTTCAGCGGAAAGCCAGTCGTCAGGAACCAGTATTCCCGGAGGTCTGGAACCCTCGCGGTATGACAGGTGGGGCACATCACGTCCGGGTGCCTTTCCAGCCTGTAAAACCCCACCTTGTCTGAATGACCCCTCATAGGCTGAGACTTCAACCCGTAGAAGTACAGCACCTCCTCCGGGGTAGGAGCTTCCAGTTTCCGGGACTTGCAAAAGATGAACCACCCTGCTAGGAGCTTGTAGCTGGGAGGAATCAACTGGAAGGGGGAAATCCCCGCCTTCACACAGAAATTGGCAAAGTAGCTCCTTAGGGGCAAGTGCGCCCCACACACTATGTGTGCCCAGCTCCAGGCACCGAAGCCCTCGTGACTCTGGCTAGCCGACTCGCCCAGCACCGACAGACGATGCCACATCAGACCTGGGATGTTCTTCAGGCCTGCCTCGGAGGAATACATCTCCAGCATGCCATAATTCCTAAAAAGGTTCGACTTCTGGTCCATCTCCCAGATGGAACTATTGGAAGTCGGTGGACTAGCCGCGACCACTTTCGCCTTTCCTTTCCCCTTTGCACCAGCGACAGGGGAACCCTTCTCTTGGGCAGAATCAGCCTCCCCCACAGCAAGGAGTTGTTCCTTTGAGATGTTCGTCACTGGACAAAAGAAAGAAAGAAGAAAACACTCTAAGCAGTCAGCACCCTTGTCATACCCTAGTGGTATCAAAGGCGTCGGGGAGACCCTCCCCGAAAACTGCTTGGAGAGGCTCCCACCGAGCTTACCGAGGGATTGGCACCATGCCACCCAAAGGGCAGCAAGGAACCAGACTCCGACTTCGAGCCTAAGCCCACCAAAAGAAGTGTTTTTCCAGAGAAAAACACCCTAAAGGAGTTCATGCTTATGCCCTAAAACAGCAAAACAAGGAACGACTTTCCGAACGCAGATCGCCCAAGCATGCAAAAAAGGCTACTTATCGACTCACATCAATCACATGCCTACCAAAGCCCTATTCACGCATGCACATAACCGATAATGGCAGAAACCTCTACTCTAACAACTACCAACAACCTAAGGTTTGGGAGGAAAGAGCAAAGTAGAAATACTTACTAATATTCGGGTAGTTGGAGGTTGAAGGAGTAACTGGATCACTGCACAGCACGATCGCGAGGAGTAAAAGCTGCAAAGACGAACGACGATTCAAACCAGGAACTTTGGCGAATAAACCCACTGCCAAATCAAAAGAAAAGTTTCCAGATACTTACCAAAAGAAATGGCAAGTTCAGGGGAACGTAAGCTGGGAAGCCTGAGAGTTCGAAGGTTTGGAAATCTGAAAATCCTAAAGATAGAGAATCTGAAAGCGTAAAGAGGAAGAAAGGTCCTTTCCCTCGTTTTTGTAGCAGGGAAGAAGTCGTTTCGGATTCCTCAAATGGACGGTCCCGATCTTCCCATTCCGTGTGCATCAGATCCAACGGCTGGAGATGAAGCGACGATCCTATTTATGACTCCTCGGATGGGAATAAAGTATTTATTTCCCATCATTACACCACCTCGGGCCCGGAGTACCATTAAAAACCATCAAATCATTATTCAGATGACTGACGCACGCATACTCAACCAGTCGCCTCACGCACACGTCTTGGTCGCAGAACCATTCCAGAATGACACGTGGTCCTTGCCGCACTTGAGTACTTGAGTTCAAACTGAAGAAATTCCCTTTCTTTTTCATACTAACACTCAGGCGGGAAAAAGGAACTCTTCCGGGAACACAGAAGGTGGCCCCTCGCCTAATCTAAGAGACCGAAATACCCGGAGGACTGTACAAGCTCCCGGATCTCTCGAAGCTCCGTGACCTTGGGGGGTAAATGTTATCTAGATTTCCGGATAGCGTTTAGATTGATGTCCTCGGGGAAGTAGAATTATCGATGTCTTTCACGGTAGGTGACCAGAGCTCGCGGATGGACAGAAAGGCTTCGCCTCTCCTGTTTAGTGTCCGAATTACTCTTCCAAGCAAGCACAACACAGAAACTCGTCGGCTCTCCCGGACTCCCGAAGGGGTATCCTTCGGGGAAGCCCCTTCCAGGAGAAGCTCTTCGAGTGGTCTCCGCGGAAACAGTTCCGTGCCTCGCACAGAACAAAACCGAACGGTCGAGTTCGGGAGAAGGCATATTTGGAATGATATCCGTCTGACACAGGATCCCGCCTGACACGCCCGTCAGGTCAAAGCCGCACACATCCCAGCACGCCTAAGGGTACCTTTTCGCCTACTGTTCCGCTGACAACTTGGAAAAGACGGCTGACTTTGTGTGTTCCCCATACTTTCACGTAAATATACCCACATAGAGTCTTGTAGCCATGCTACTACAGTAGTTGTATCCCCTATTTATGGCTGGTGTAACTAAGGCTCATGTACGTAGAGAAAAACCCTAATCCGAAACCCTAGCTATAAAGACCCCTTCATTTTACAAGAAGGGGGACGACCAACAAATCACATAGCAAAAACTCTACTAAAATCTCTCTAGCTTCATCTTCTTCAAGAGAACCCGAGAGAAACACTGTGAGTGTGTGAAGTTCTTGTGCACCAGCCATCTTACTGTAACCTTTTCCAAGTATAATAACATCGACTCGTGGACTAGGGCTTGTTAACGCCTGAACCACGTAAAAACACTGTTTGTTTAGTTATATTTCAGCATTTCTACAGTTCTTATCTTTTTATTATTCTGTTTGTATTCGTTTCCGAAAAACTCGGTAAACACAAGGACACTGAGTTAATCAATGTTGTCCCTATTGACTACTTGGTTGCTCCAAGCATCTCATCCCCCGAGGAGGTAGAAGCGGTCCAGTCCCAGAATGGTTGGATGAAGCCCATTATGAAGTATCTTGTATTTGCTGAGTTACCGCAAGACAAGAAAGCAACTTAGAAGTTGTTTTACCAGGCACCTCGGTACGTCATCATGGATAGTAAACTATACAGGCAATGGTACTCGTTGACGTTACTCCAATGTGTGTCCAAGAAAGAAGCCAGTCTTATACTCTGGGAAGTACATGAAGGCTTTTGTGGGGACCACACTCAGGCGCAGAGCCTCGCCAAGAAATATTGAGACAAGGATACTTCAACGCCAATATGAATGGTGATGCAAGGGATTACGTCAAGAGGTGTGACAAGTGCCAACCCTTTGCCAGCATACCCCAACCTCCTCCAAATGAGTTCACTCAGATGACGAGTCCATGGCCCTTCGTAGTCTTGGGCATTGACCTTATTGGGTCCTTGCCTGTAGGGAAAGGAGGAGTGAAATATGTAAATTGTGGTTGTTGACTAGTTCAAGAAGTAGGTTGAGGCCGAACCCTTTGCTACCATCACCTCCAAGAAGGCACTGGACTTCGTCATCAAGAGTATTGTTTGTCACTATGAGCTCCTGAGGAAGATAGTCTCTCACAATGGCCTATAGTTTGACAGTGAGTTGTTCACGAATTTCTGTTGAAGACATGGGGTGGTGAAGAGCTTCTCCTTCATAGCTTACCCGTAGGTAAATGGTTAGGTGGAAGCAGTCAACGAGATGCTTAAAGACACATTGAAGAAAAGACTGGAGCAAGCAAAATATGATTGGCCCGAGGATCTGCCTAAGGCATTGTGGAGTTACCGCACCACTACCAGGACCTCCACCGGCTACTCGCCATTCTCCATGGCGTATGTGTATGAAGCCATGCTCCTAGTTGAGGCAGCAATCTCCACGCACTGGAGATATACGTATGATCTGACCACAAATCACACTTTACTTCGGGAGTCTATGGATCTAGAGGAGGAGCTCCGCGAAGCTTCTCAACTTCGAGTAGCATACTACCACAGAAAGTAGCTAGATATTTTAACTCCAAAGTGAAGGATAAAAAATTTGGGGTCGGAGATTTGGTGTTGCGAATAGTTTTCTTAGCCACCAGAGATCCTGGTGCTGGAGTGTTAGGCCCTAATTGGGAAGGTCCGTACCAAGTCAAGAGAGTTGTATGTCCCGGGACTTACATGCTTGCCTGATTTGGTGGGGAGTTAGTACCCCATGCCTGGAATGATGACCATCTCTGACGGTATTACCAGTGAGATGAGTGTTGTATTTTTGTTCAATTATGTAATTATTTTGTAGCCTCTAGGCACAAGTAATGGAAACCGTTTAGACAAAACTAGGTGGAAAATTTAAAAGGATATTCTTATAGTTTAGTTTCCTTTTTAAATCTATATGTACTACTCGTAGGGCTCCCACTCGCTGGCCTAGACAAGTGAACACAGACTAGTCTTCGATCACTTGGGGCGCATGGGCTTAGGGCAGCCTCGCAAAGTAGTGTCTCGCAGAGGATGGCATGGGAAACTAAGCTTGTCATGAGCGGAGTAAGCCTAGTGTCAATACCAAGAGAATAGAAAAATCTAGGGAACCAAGCAAAGTTTGGGGAAGTCCATGACTTAAAGATCCTAGTAGTGCGAGATGGAACTTTGGGTTTCCTCCCGAGGACGTTATGCTCGAGGAGCCTTGAAAAAATTCCTTAAATCTTGAGATGTGAACAAAAACTAAGTCATCTGTACTCGGGCCTACCGAACTAGGAAACTAAGCTTGTCAAGAGCGAAGTAGGCCTAGTGTTACGGGACTTCGAAGATTAGAAAATCCTAATTGTTCGAGGTTGGACCTAACACAGTGAGTCAATGGCCTAGGAAGCTAAGCTAGTTAATGATCAAACCAACCTAAGTGTCATGGGACCCCTAAGCTAATACCTGGGAAAATTCCTAGCATCAGAAAATCCAAGTAGCGCGAGTTTGGACCTAATGTATTCAACAGAGGACCGTGCGTGCTCAAGGAACAAAGACTAGGTCCCAATCTTGGAGATGTGAATGAATTTATGAGTCATTTATACTTGGGCACAACCCAAACAAAATTACCCTGACGATGAGATATCCAAGTAATGTGAGTGCTGGCAGAGGTGTGAACAAAAATCTAACATCAAGAGGCCTGATCTAAGCACGTGAGACTCAGTTTCATGCTCCAGGGACATATAGCACATGACAACGGGTTCACCACTTCCATGTCGTAAAGCCTAGGATAGCATCCCGGGTACAGTGCGCCCCGGGGTGAAATTATCTCCATAAATCTGAGCTCCTAGATCCTATGTGATTGGCAGTAAAAAATACTGAATGGTGTTAAAGTTATTCTAGAGAACAACGAGCCTAAGAAGCAACACTAAATGCCCAATTTTATTGTCTTGAAGATACTTAAAAATGAACCTTAGAACACAGTAGTGTAATAAGACCTCCTAAGGCCCGAGTTGTTGAGACTCGAGAGCGTAGAACCTGCAGGTGTCCTACATGACCAGGCGTTAAATTTGATCATGAGGACTGCACGCCTGGGAGACAACACTAAACGCCCAATGCGTCTAAATACAAAAAGAAGGATCTTCAAGCTCTGAGTATAATAGATAGCCTAGGCCCTGAGTTATTGGGAATCAAGGACATAGAATTGCGTTAAGTGTTCCAACTTGTCATTGCATTAAAAGTTAATCCCAAGGACTATGGGCCTGAGGGACAACACTAAGTGCCTAAGATTATCCAAACACTAAAAGAAGTTTATAGACTCAAGTCACCAAGATTCAAGTGCAAGACCTAAGTCTCTAAGACTTGAGGTCCACAAAGCATGAAAAGGTTGAGGTTTCGAACACTCATGGTATTACGTTACGTTACGTGAAAACCTAGCCAAATTAATAAGACCAAATTGCATAATTATTAAGTGGTAAAATGTTAATAAAAAGGGAAATAATGGCATGAAAAGTAGTGCAAGTTGCATAGAGATTTAAAGGTATTTATAATTGAGCTCAAGGGTTCAAGCATTTAATTGTTTAACCCCAATAACAAAAAGGCATGCAGGCATACTAAATAAAACAAAGAAAAGAAAAATAAAGTCACTTCAGGCCTTCTCCCGGAGGAACTTCTGCCACCACCTCGGGAGTGCGACCAGTTGCCGCAGCTTCCTTCTCCTGGGCTGGCTTGCCTCCTCGGCCTGCAGGCGCTCCCTGAGCATCATCCGTATGTTCGGATCCTCAGTGAATGACAGATCCATGTCCCTGTTTCTCTGCCATGCCACAAATAGGGTGTCATCTGCCATCACATCGAGATCCCTCTCAAGGTCCTTTGCTCGGAGTCTTGGCACGAGAGGGGGACTCCTCCCGAGCGACGGTCTAGGGATGAGAGGGGGACTCCTCCCAGACTCTGGCCAGTTTGGTGGCACGAGCTGAGGACTCCTCGTGGCTCAGGCAGAGTTTCTCCCAAACAGCTGTGAGCTCCGTTGACAACTTGTATTTGGACTCCTCCACGGTGTCTGACCCGCGACATCTTCTAGTAGATTTGCATAAGTGTCCTCGAGAGAGAAAAGCTTCGAATGTTCTGTGGCCAGTCGAGTCTCCTACTCTAAGGCACAACCTTCAGATCCTCCAAGTCTTTCTAGAGCAGTGTGTACTTTGCCAATGGGACTGCATTCTCCTTTAGTTGTTCCTTCTCCTCATGAAGTTCCTTTACGTCGAGCACCACATGGTCACGATGTCCCCAAGCTGGTTTTTGAAGGCCGCATTCTGCACCAAAACAATACATGTTAGCTTCATAAAGAAATGAGCTAAAAATAAAAATGGGGAGTTGAAGTTTTTTTAGACTTACCCTCAGGGATATGTGGCGACTAGCAGCAATCAGTGAGATCTAGTTGTCACTTCTACAACTAGTGAAGCTACAGAAGGGCATGTCGCACAGCGACCCCGCAAGTCCTTAGAGCCGTTCTGCGGCGAGGTGGGTCGTCTTTTCTCCAACTTTTCCCACGAGGAGATTCTCCAACTCCTCGCAGCTAGATGGAGCAATCGGACCCTGCGGGCCGCCTTTTCTCCGACTCTTCTCATGAGGACTTTGAAATCCTTGTTGCCTTCCTCACGACAGACATTGAAGTAGTCAACTACTCGTTTGTGATTTTCTACGTTTTGCCCCTCGAAGTGCTCAGGAAAGACCACTAGGCGAGGTGTCCTGACCGAAGGACATGCCGATACCCTAGAATGTACTTATTTTCCCTTTCGAAAGGGCCCCTCATCTCGAGGAGGGGAGACCTCGAGGTCAATGACCTCTTCGGTAACCGTTGGCCTCGGAGGTGTGGCCAACAGAGCAACTTTCGGGACTTCGGGAACTGTCAGAGGTGGAGGACTGACCACCGGAGCTAATAGCGTGGACGCCGAGGGTAAGGGCACTGTGGCTAACGCCTCTAGGGTTTCTATTTGAGAGGGCCCCATCACCCTCTGATGCTTCTACTTGACCATGTCGGACAGGCCCATACTTTCTACACAGAGAAACATATAAGGTTGGTCTTCAGAGGAAAGTAAAGGAAGATATCTATAAAAAACAAACATGCATGCAAGACACAAAAGAAAATCTCATCGAGAGCCCCACCATTATAAGGCTCTTCCAGGTGAAGAGCAGAATTGGAAAACTCACGAATGAGTTGGCCCATCTCCTATGTTGTGTTGGTTTTGTATTGATGAACACATATCGTGTGCATGGACGTTTCCTCATCCAGAGGCACAAGCCTCAGGGTGTTTCCTCCTCTTTAGATGACAGAGAAAAATTTCAATAAGGTCTTCGTAGTCCTGGCACTCCTCATCAGTCTAAGAACACTTTGAAACTTGTCCACACTCGAGGAATGATGGCGAGAATAAGGAGTGGTCAGGACTAGTTCGCTCCCCTATGTGATGAGCATAGTTAACAAATATTGGGGATTGACCTTGAGGCACGAAGGATGATTTGATCCAAGCCTTGAGCTCAGCTTCAAACTCCTCATCTTCTTTTGCCTCCGTGGCGACTTGGATCGTGAGTACGCTCTTTATATCCTCCTCAAGGAGACGTTGTTCATACTAGTATTCGGCCTTTACCGCGATATACTACCTATGAAGCCTCCCCTCATTAAGTGATTTCTTTGATTCATGAAAGTTAGTGAGGACCACGTGGCTTATCCTTTGATCTTCCTGAAGTAGACCATACTATTCAAGATGGGCCTCAGTGACGAGGAAGTCAAGATTTATCTCTTCCTGGGGACTACATTCATTTTCTTAAACCTTTCATTGTAGGCTTTAACGAAAGGTGTGCGGTGGAAGGGACCTAAAAAGAAACAATTGAGACTAAGGAGGAACTACAAGGGGAGGACTAATAAATTGAATAACCCGAGAAGTGACTCTTACCAACCCTGGCGAAGTCCAAGAGAAGAGTCAGGTTGGTTCGTGTGGGGAAGCAACTTGCCAAGAAGAAGTGGTCCTTGTAATCCCTCGTATGGTTCTCATTGTTGCACAGGGCCTTGTACTTCATCCCCGGGTGCATATGCTTCATCAGTGTGTAGTACCCATTCCGGTAAACATTCTTTGAGCATGGTTAGTAGCTATAGATGTACAGTATCTAAGTTGGAGAAGGAGCGAGCTAGTTCAACCTCTTCTACAAAATGTACTGCGCGGCCGGCACCTAATGTCCGTTCGGGGATACCAGGAATGGACCTATGACAAAGAACTTCAAAAAGTCCACATAGTACATGTGTAATGGCAAAGCTGAACCAGCTTGAGGATGAGACGTGGTCCAGGCCTTGAGGCTGTGGATGCTCTCATGCGCTATCTCGTCCTCCCATGACAGGCAACCCCACATTGTAGTAGTGTCCATCTAATGGTAGGTTACAATCTTATCCAGAGCTCCTTAGTTTCTAAGCTTTCTAGAGGTCACCTTCGCCTCAAAACCCACAATGGCAATATATGTTTGGTCTGACAGTAGAGGGCCTGAGTTTGCCTCTTCCTCCAAGACATCGTGTCGAAGAGGCCTCTTCGCCGCCAGGGGTTATCTTCCCTTACCATGAGAGTCTGAATACTCTCTGCATGTTTTCTCTTCTTGGAAAGTGTTCCTGCCTCTCGGGTCATCTCCAATATCTCAGAGTCAAACGTGTAGAACGTCAGCTGATGTAGTTGTTGAAGCTCCTTGGACATCTGAAACAAGAAACCAAGTAGTTAGCGTCATGACTCGAAGAAAATAGGCCGAGGACATGAACCCCTAAGAAAACTCCTTGGAAAGATTAGAAGGAAAATTTCTAAGCGAAATGGGATGTCTTTGGGGTAAAAGAATGGCCACATGAGAGCACCACAAAAAATTATGAACATCGTCAAAATCTAGGAATTTTTCAGATTCCAGTCAGATGTTTAGAATTGTGAAAAGACGCATATAGAGTGTAAGGGGCTATTTTAACCATTTTTAACATCAAAATGTACCCAAAAAGGGTCTAAAAGAGGTCAAAATGACCTCTAAAGCACAAAAATTTCAAAATCCTAGGCATGCACCTAAACCCTCAGCAGAATTCAAAAATGTGCTCAAAGTCAAACAAGAGATAGAAGTAATACTTACTCGAAAGTAAAATCTTGTAATTGTTGAAGTGATTCCGGACTTTGAAAAAATGCTTGTTGTCTTACAAGAAATATGATGATTCTCATAAGCCGTCTAGGGCATCGATAACTCAAAAAATGGGGAAAGCAGGGAAACAAGGTAGTGAAGGGGAAGAGAGGTTTTGAAGGTTCTAATGTTTTGAATTTTGAATGCTAAAATTTTATTTATGAGAGGCGATTATCGAAGTTTTATACTCGAACAACTTGGGGTGGAAGAAACTCCACCCTGACCGTTGATTTCCTTTGACATAGGCACACGAGAGAAATCCAACAGTTAGAATTCAAGAGGCGCAGATCGTAATCATTAGCATGGGAAAAGGATGCCTCATATATGGAGCGAAAGGACACCTAGGGTACGGCTTAGACATTTTGGGGAGTGGAATGGACTCCTTATTAATGGGACAAATTGATGGGCCCAAAAATAGGGAGTCAACACGTGGCACTACCTTTTCCAAGAGTGACTACATGAAGAGCCCAAGCGTCTCCTCTCGAAGACGTTTCGAATTGCTCTTCTTAATCTAAGTCTCCACTATCCGAAGACAAGTGAAGACTAGGGGGAAATGTTGTCTGTGTTTTCACTAGTAAATTCACGCCCCGAGAATGATTTAGGTGGTCCTTGCTCTCTTCATTCGCTAATCTCCCAAGTTTAGGATACTTGTCCTCGGATATGGAGTGGTTGCCAAGAGTCAGTTACCGCAGTTGTGGCCCACCAGATCATCTAACAACTTTTAGTGAGCCTTGATTAGTCGTGTCCAGTTTGTACTCTCGACAGTCAGAATTTCCCACAACACAACCTGACATTGACGAACGTGCATCGTATCCTGACACGGTCAGATACCTGTTCCCCATAAAGTTGGTAGGAAACTTTCTAAAAATGGTCCCCGTGCGATCCACCTGGGCCCATGGTCTTTGTTAGTGCATCCCTATGTAATTAATTAGCAGTTTACTCCCCTAATAATGAGGAATGTTGTATTAATTGAAGGCATTAATGACCAATGCCTCAAAAGGATTCAGAAATTTGGCTAGTTAGAGCATTGTTAACTCAGAGTAATATATACTCTGTCTAAGAATCCATTGAAGTTGGCTCAAACAAATTTCTAACTCACTAATATCAAAGAATCATGGTGTAGGGCTCTTTTATAGCTTGAACCACATAAAATCTATGTGTCATTTTCTTCTAATTTCTGTCAAGTTCTTAGTTTAGGTTGATAGCAAAAAAGGCAGTCAACAGAGGTGTCTAAATTGAGGTATGACAAAAATACTGATAAATGTCCGACGATGAGCCAAAGACTTGTGAACATTTGGTTGGAAATGTAAAAAAAATTCAACTATTGAGTTAGAGCTCCATGTTCACTTTCAAATATGTTTTTCCCTGTGATATGAGAAGGTGCAAAGATTGAATGATTTCAAAGCATATCCAAGAAATTATGTTGAAATTAGATCAGGCCTAAATTTCCAAAGGGGTTCCCTTTTCAGAAAAATTCAATTTCGATATACTGAATTTCAGTAATTTTTAGAAAATAAAAAATACGATATCCTCGAAGATAGCAACCACAATAGTTGTTTCCCTCCTTCTTACGCATCTAAATATAAAATTTTGTGCAATTTGGAAGTTTCTAAATTGAGGTACGAAAAAAATACTCATAGCTTTGAAACGTCAAAAAATTTCTACTGTGGAACTAGAGCTCCATTTTACAATCGTAGATGAATTTCCTTATTATATGAAAATGTGACAAATATCGAACGATTTTGTAATATACGTTTTGTTAAGGAAATATCATTTTGGCAATTTGGACTCACCACGGGTACGATGTTCAATATGGGAACTATGTGATTTCATATATGTATGTTATATGAATTATGTGTGACTTGTATATTGTGAGAATGGAGATATTTGTAAATTAACCCACAGAGGATATCTATGTGATTTATATGTTTATACATTCTATTGATTTTCAACAATAGTAGATTCTTTGAAGCGATAATAGCGGAATTTCACAAAGGGAAAAGTTCGACTTGGGTTAGGTATGAATTATTATTTGAGGTAGTTAGTAATAGTTGTATGATTACCAATTTACCCTTGATGATGACTAAGTGGGTAAAGAGATGGGAGGGGCATTTTAGTCATTTGGTGAATGGAAAGAAAATATGACCATTAGCTTTCCCCTTTCATTTTAAGCATATGTTCTTCTTCTCCTCTTCCTTTTCTCTCTAGAACTATCTCTATCCAAGCTCTTGATTCTTATATTTGCAAAGCAAATTTCGAGATTCTTAGAGGATTTGATAGCTACTAGTTGCATCATGATCATCTAGGATTCGAATTTCAAAGAAAGGTAAGAAAATTTATACTTTGTGTTCTTCGTGTGTCTTGATGAGAATTTGGGGGCTTTGCTTAATTTTCATAAATTGATGGTCCTCGATTGTTTAGATGAGTATATTGATGATAGAAACATGTTTAAGAATGTATTTGAGGTTTAGATTTAAACAGAAAACCATTAATTTTTTGGATATCGGAATTGGGGAAAAATGGGTTTTAGAACCCTAGAATTTCAATTCTTAATTTGAGACTTAGATTTGATGTTTAGAGGATGTATGTAGAGTTATATAACTTCTTTAGGTTAAAAACAACACTTGTTGTTGCTTATAATTTGTTTGGGTTGAGTTTGGAGCTGAGAAATCGCAGGAAAAATGCAGAATTTTTGGGTGTTTTCGCAAAGGCCTCGTGGCTCAAGTGGGTGAGCGCCGCGGTGCAAATGCGTCTCATTTGGACTCTAAAATGCTCTGAAATTGAGGTACAACAAAAATACTGACAGATGTCCAATGATGTGCGAAAGACTTATGAACATTGTTAAAAGTGTGGAGTTGAAGCTCCATTTTCATAGTTAAAGTGGAATTTCCCAATGATATGTAAAGGTGACTATGATCAAACATTTTTAATGCATATTGAAGAAATTATGTTGAAATTAGTTTAGACCTAAATTTCCAAAGGAGCCTTACCGAATGGCACTGATAGAGTTAAAAGAATTGGAGGTCCAGTTACAAGAGCTACCAAACATGGAATTCATCATACCTAGTTTCTCACCATGGGATGCGTCAGTGCTATTTGTTAAGAAGGATGGGTCGTTGAGGGTAAGATAATGTTCTGCAAGATTTATCTTCGATCTGGTTATCACCAGCTGAGGATCAAAGAGGACGATATTCTGAAGATAGCCTTTCACACGAGGTAGGGGCATTATGAATTCTTGGTTATATCTTGTTGATTAACTAACGCCCCAGCAACATCATTGATTTGATGAACAGGATGTTCAAAGATTATTAGGACACGTTTGTGATTGTGTAAATTGATGAAATATTTATCTATTCCCAATCAGCGATAGAACACGAGCGACATCTCTGTTTAGTATTATAAAGGCTGAGGGAACACATATTATATGCCAAGTTCAAGAAGTACGAGTTCTGGTTACCTCACGAGAAATTTCTTGGTTATATTGTAAGTAAGGACATATTTATGGTATATCCAACTAAGATTGAGGTGGTGGGAGATTGATCAAGGCCAACGAATGCTTTAGAGATTAGGAGTTTCCTTGGATTGGCTAGGTACTATTGACATTTTATCAAGGGTTTCTTGAGAATCGCAACACCTCTGACAGAGTTTATTGGCAAGAATTTGAAGTTTTCTTTATCTAACAGATGTGAGAACAGCTCTCAAGAGTTGAAGCAGCGATTGATTATTTCAGCCATGCTTAGTCTTCCTTCAGATCAGGAGAAGATTATGGTTTACTGAGATGCTTTGAGACAGGGGTTATACCCCGTACTGATGCAGGCTGGGAAGGTGATTGCTTATTCGTCATGATAGTTGAAGGAGAATGAGCAGCATTATCGTACTAATGATGTAGAGTTGACATGAGTGGTATTCGCACTGATTGTGTGGCGACAGTATCTGTATGTGGAGAAGTGCAAGATATATACCGATCACAAGAGTTTGAAGTGCTTTTTCACACAGAGGGATCTGAATATGAGACATAGACGTTGTTTGGAATTGGTAAAGGATTCTTACTATGAGATCCTTTACCATCGAGGGAAAGCCAACGTGGTAGCAATGCTTTAAGTCAGAGAGGTCTGAGACAGTTGCTTCGCTCGAAGCATTTATGAGGGAAGTTGGCAGAGGATATGACCAGAGTGAGGATAGATTTTATTGTGGGCTAGTTGGCCAACATTACTCTACAGCCTACATTTCTTGAGCGAATAGAAGAGGCTCAAATGGGTGATCCGCAATTGATGAAGCATCGAGAGAATGTCCTAGCTGGAGCGACTAAGGACTTTACTATCTCTCATACTGATATGTTGACGTATAAGGATCAGATATGCGGTCCGATGGATGTTGGTATCAGGCCAGAGATTCTAGATGAGTCTCATACCACTCCATACACGATAAATCTGGGCACCAAGAAGATGTATGAAGATCTGAAATTTTTGTATTGGCAGCGATGGATGAGGAGAGATGTGATCAAATGTGTAGCTAAATTCCTAACTTGCCAGAAAGTGATGGATGAACACTAGAGGCCAACAGGGTTATTACAACCATTGGGTATTCATGAGTGGAAATGGAAGGATATCACGATGGATTTTGTGGTGGAATTGCCTAGGACTATGAAGCAATAGGATTCTGTATGAGTGATAGTTGATCGATATATCAGGTTAGCACACTTTTCGTTTGTACGAATGAAATATACTGTGGATTAGTATGTTAAGTTATATGTGAAGGAGATTGTACGTCTCTATAAGGCACAAAATTTTATAGTGTCAATTGAGATCCTATATTTTCTTCCTTGTTTGGGAAGGCCTGCAAAAGGCGATGGTTACAAGGCTGAGATTTAGTTTTGCTTATCATCCTCAGGCGGATGGGAAATCTGAGAGGACAATTCAGATACTAAAGGATATGCTCTGAGCATGTATCTTGGTCCTGAAATGATTCAGGGGACCAATGAAGCTATCGAGAAAATTAAGGAGTGAATGCTCACTTCACAGAATGGACAGAAAAGTTTTGCAAATCCAAACGTAGGAACGTGAAGTTCCAGGTTGGGAACTATGTGTTTCTCCATGTTTCACTGATGAAATGGATAAAACAATTTGGGAAAAAAGGGAAACTGTGCCCTAGGTTTATTGGACCTTTTGAAATCATGGAGGGGACTACAAAAGTGGCTTACAGATTAGCCTTACCCCAGCATTATCAGGGGTTCATAGTGTTTTTCATGTATCGATCCTAAGAAAATATGTGTCGGTTATCACACATGTATTGTGTTATGAGACCCCTGAATTACAGCGGGATTTATCTTGTAAGGAGATGCCAGTAAATATTTTGGATAAAAAAGATAAAGTCTTACAGAATAAGACAGTCACTTTGGTGGAAGTGTTCTAGAGAAATAGTAAAGTAAAGAAATCGACTTAAGAACTAGAGTCAGATATGCGAGATCAGTATCACGAGTTGTTTAGGTAAATTTCGAGGACGAAATTTCTATTAGGAGGGGATAGTTGTAGTGTCCAAACACTGCTAATAAGGTTTAATACCTTGATTTTCGTGTCAGGAGGGCACGTGGGGTAATTATGTGAATTATATTATTATATAATTGAGTATGCATGATTATGTTTATTAAATGTGTTTGAAGACTCGCTTTCGTTAGGGTATTTTTGCAATTTGACCCGTTGAGGGTATATTAGTAATTATTGTGTGTAAGTGCATTGAGATCACATTGTTATGTTAATATACATGTGATATTCTACAAGAGTTAATTATTTTGAGCAGTTTTAGCAGAAGAAGTCACAACTGGGAAAATGCCCAGCTAGGGTCGAGCTTAGGGGTGTTTTGTAAATTTCAATATTTTAGGATTATTGGTATAGTTGGTGGAATAGTTGTGCGTGGTGGGTTTAGTTGATACATTGGAAAATAGTAGTGTAGTTAGAGTTTTAAGTGAAATGACTAAACTACCCTTGAGTTTAATTGAAAGGACAAGTGAGTGGGAAAGGCAAAATAGTCTTTTGACCTTAATTTAGACTAAAGGGCTAAGTGATGAAGTGACTCTATGACTCACGTTTGTTTCCTCTCTCATTCTCTTCTTCTTCTTTAACTCACCTAAGGCACACACTCAATTAGTGAAATTGGGGGCCAAGTCTTGGGATTTTGAGGATCTTTGAGGAATTTAAGCATCAAGAGAAGTACTAGCAGCTTCCAAACAACTATAACTACCTAGGAATTTCTAATTCAAGAGGCATGGAATCTTTCCTCTGTTTTTCACTAGTTCATTTTGTGTACTTGGTAGAAAGTAGGGATTTTTGTATTTAATCTCGAAATTGGTGCATCTAGGTTGTGCAAATGTATGTATTGATGATAAGAGTTAAGTTATAGACTGAATTAAAGCTTCAATTCCTATTGAATCTCTGAGTTTTGTTAGAATTTTTGAATTAGGGATTTTTGACATGAATCCTTGCATTTTAGTTGGAACTGAAATTGAGTGATAGGTTATGGCCAGTGGATTGTATATGATGTGTATATCTAGTTTGGAATGCATATTTTGGGCTGGGATCAAGTTTGAGACAATTTTGGGTCGGTTTGGGTTTGAGAAAATTGTAGATAAATAGCTCTCTGACTTGCGTTAGTCGACCGGCCTTGGGCACCTGTTCGATCGGCTTGTGGTTCGGGTAGGCTTGGCCAGGCGGTCAACCAACCCATGTTGGCAGCCATGTTTTGGTGTTGATTTAATTTGGTTTTGGTGGGTAACCTTGGTGGATCATGAGCTAAGGTTCCTAGGACATTATGGGGCATGTTTAAAGTGTATTTGGAGCTTAGTGAGACTTATAGAAATTTATGGTAGGTTATGGTTATGAAAAAACTAAACCTACATTACATCATTCTGACTAGGGTTTCTGAGAGGCTCGAGAGAGGAACACAATCTAGGTCGCTTCGTCTTCAGCACAAGACTCGAGGCAAGAAAAGTTGGAAATTCACGTAGAGTAGGCATTGTCCCTATTGTATCTAGAAACAATTATAAATGTATAACATTGAAATGAGCTAGGATTGTGTATCGTAATTGCATAATTTGTGTGTTGTGCTTATTAATAAGTAATTTGATTATGAGCACTTGGTTATTATCGTATTTGATTATGAGCATGCGATTATTACCGTATTTTATTGTGAGTATCTGGTTATTTGCATAAGCTTAGTGCCGCGAGTTGCACTTTGCTCAGTGAGTATGCGATTATTACTGTAAGCTTAGTGTCAGGAGATGCACTTTACTAGGCATTGACCGTAGATATGGTGCTTGGTGATGCAAATTACTTGGTATAGTTAGTATAGAATGTTTATATGATTATTGAATATATGTGGCTATGGCTTCTAACTTATGCGAATTATTATTTATATAGTGATGTGAATTATTATTATATATATAAATGTTGTGATTATTATGTAATTCTTTTGGAACTTTTCTTCCTTGGCCTTGGCTCACAGGTGCTCAATGGTGCAGGTAAGGGCAAGGGGAAGGTCGACCAACCATGAGTTGGAGGGCTTTGGAGCGACGTGTACATGTTTGGCCTGCTCAGCCACCACGGTCGGGATATTTTGAGGGACCTAGAGTAGAAGTCCATTTTGTCGCATAGGACTACTATTTTTGTACCATTGATTGTAATTAAACTTTGTTTAAACTCTTTTTTGGATCCCTTGTATACAGTTAAAGTTTTAATGAAGAAGTTTTCAACCTTTGCCTGAAATTTTTAATACCTAAACCTTTACGTAATATTTAATTACACTTTTGAGTCCAAATGACTTGCTTAACAAGTTAAGCACTATTTTAAACACATAGTGTAACAGTCCTAGACTTGTAGGGAATTACAATTGGCCATTAAGATTAAAATTATAGAAGTTGATCGTTGATCACCAAAACCAATAACAGAGCCTGATCGCCGAGACCAATAAGAAATTGAGCTGATTATTAACATAAGATGATCGGAAAAGCACAAGCTCTTGGATCTCTAAGGAAAATTGATTCCTAAAGTGAACGTTTATCTGTGACAACTTTCAATGGCTAGTAACCCACCAAAACTTGCACATAAAACCGTGGAGGATAGTGAAAAGACGCCGGTTGCTAGTCTCAGACGACCAGAAGATAAACACACAGGTTAGTTGCCCATCATAACTACCAAAATGAGGGACTCTAAAATATTCCGAGCAACTGGGAAAGAACCTCAAACCTGGCAAAAACTATGCAATCAATGCATCTCTGGTCAATAATGCAAATTGCCTCTTGAAACAATCATTTTTCGAAGGGCGTATATGAAATTACTCAACATTGGTATACATAAGACGATCATCCATCGAACGCAGTTTCCAAGGGCTTGTCAGCCATGAACAAATCTACGAAGGACTAGATATTCAAGATCACTATAAAGTTCATTAACTAAAATCAGCAACAAAGAGAATGAAGTCTAATCGCCAATTCCAAGCGACCAGGTTTATAGCCCATGCCACTGGTGGTAGCCTGGCCGAAGATCAATCTTAGAAAACACTGTCTTCCCCTGTAGCTAGTCAAACAAGACGTCGATCCTAGGTATTGGGTACTTGTTCTTAATGGTTAACTTATTCAACTCTCTGTAGTCAATACACATTCTTAAGGATCCATCCGTCTTCTTAATGAACAACACTGGAGCACCCCATGGTGAAAAACTCGGTCTGATGAATCCCAAATCCAGTAACTCTTGCAACTAAATCTTCAATTCCTTCAACTCTACTGGAGCCATTCTATAAGTTGTCCTATATACTGGCTCCACCCCTAGCAACAATTCTAAGACAAACTCAATCTCCTAGTGTGGTGGCAACCCTGGCAAGTCTGCAGGGAACAAATCTGGAAACTCACACAGCAGTCGAGTCTCACTCGGCCCAACCGACACAACTCTAGAGGTATCCACAATGTTTTCTAGGAATCCTATGCAACCCTTCTGCATCAGATGTTTAGCCTTCAGTGTCGACCTCATATGTGACACCCCACGTCACTATGGCTGCTTTCTGGAATGACGACTGGCCCTACAAACCAACACGAGTCTTTTCAGCGTGCTTTGTCCTCACTCACATTCTTCCTAAGAAAACTTCCCAGGAGGTCACCCATCCCTAGATTACCCCAGGTTAAGCACGCTTAACTTTGGAGTTCTCAAGTGATGGGCTACCGAAAAGAAGATGCATCTTTTTGATATAGGTAGTACCCATCAATCCATTTAAGCCCTCTTCAACTGTGTAGTCCTATACCTACACAGTCTTAGAATCATCACACTTGACCTTCCCCAGGCGGTGTGGGATTGCACAGCTTACCCAGTCTTTCCCCTTACGGATCACGGGATTATGACTGTCACATCATAGGTACTCACGGACCACTCACTGTCCCCACAAATACAAAAGGTACCTCTCGTTCTGGTTCAAATGTTACCATTCTGCACTTGACATCAATCGTCGCCCCATACTTCGATAACCAATACATCCCTAGGATCATATCAAAGTCATCCATTACTAGTTCAATCAAATCCATAGACAACTCCTTACTGTCTATCTCTATTGGCAATGCTCTAACCCATCTCCTAGAGACTACCAGTTCCCCAGTTGGCAACAAAGTCTGGAATCCCCTAACATATAAATCACTTGGTCTACACAACTCATTTATTAGTCTATCATAAACAAATGAATGAGTAGCCCCCGAATCAATCAATGCAATAAAAGAAGAAACATCATTAAAAATCTGACCTGTCACAACTGAGGGGCTTGCTTCAGCCTCAGTCTGGGTCAAGGTAAATACTTTGGTAGGAGTGAGACTGTTGCTCTGCTTCATCTCTTTCTTCCTCGCTTGTGGGCAATCCTTCCTCAAATGACTGATACTCCCACATGTAAAGCAGGCCCTGATCCTGCACTCTCCCAGATGTCATCCTCTGCACCAAGGACACACTGAGAAACTCCCTTAGTTGTCTCCCTCACCCTGATTGCCACTGAAAGCACCCTGTTCCCTCCTATATGAGGTAGGAGGAACATAAGAGTCTAGGGCCTTTCTCTTCTGCTTACTGGGGCAACTACCTCGACTAGATCTAGAGAAAGGAGGCACCGTCCTCCTAGCATTGCACCTAGCAGTGCCCTCTCTCCATATCTGATCCTCGGCCCCCTCAGCTATCACGGCCTTGTCCACTACCTGTGCATAAGTGGTAGTCCCCGAATCCAAAGTTATCTTCACATCACAAGCGATCATAACATTCAATCCCCGCACAAATCGATATCTAAATGCCATGTTTGTTGGCACAAAATCCAGAGCGAACTTCGTTACCCAGACAAACTTTAGAGCATACTCAGTAACCATCATTCGATTCTGAGTCAGGTTGGTAAACTCATCAACCTTCGCAGCTCGGACTGCGACACTGTAATACTTCTCATTAAAAGTGTTTCTGAACTCTTCCCAGGTCATAATTGCAACATTCCTTCTCTGCCACACAACATCCCACTAGATGTGGGCATCTTCTCTCAACATGTAGCTGGCACAAGCTTCTCTCTCATTCCCTTCCACCCTCATGAAATCCAGGATGGAAGAAATCATGTTCATCCACTACTCTGCCCGCAGTGGGTCTGGTCCACCCTCGAAGGTGGGAGGATGCTTTTTCCAAAACCACTCATACAAAGGTTCCCATCTATTCTCCACAGTAGGTTGGGCTGGCACTAGTGCCACAGCCTATGGAACTTGCAACCCAATGCCCTGAGGAGGGGCCTGTTGGCTCAACTATTGAAGCTCTTCTTCTATTTAGTGAAGTCTAGCTTCAATCTTGTCAAATAATTGTTGCCAATTCAGTGGGGTAGGTGGAAGGTCCTGACCCTGGTTGTCATCCTCGGCCCTATTACCACGGAGTTTGATTGATCACCGAAGCATTATAAATAATATGCCTGCAATCAATGACGTCGTTCATCAGGCATGATAACAACATCCAAAACCACCTCCCAAACTCATCAACCAATCACAACCAAAAAATTCACATATCACAAATAGCATACAAAAATCAAGGGAGACATGCCCTAGCATCATGCATATATCAACTCATTCATCATGCTCTATATAAAATATTCAGACAAACATGGCACTTTAACAAACAATCAAGCATATAATTCAATAATTACCAACCAACCCTAAGTCGAGTATGCCACTGGCAGCGAGCGTACATGTTCGGTTAATCTCTAAGAACCATAAACCTTAGCTCGCTTTCATACCAAGTTGTAATGCCCTACTTCCTTAGAGCCATTACTAAGTGAGTTAAAAACGTGTCGTTAGCTCGCTAATCAAGGTTTTAGGATAAAAGTGTAGCTAAACTGTAATAAAAGTCGTTTAAAGGCATTTGATATCAAAAAAATGTGGTCATTCATTAAAAACGTACAGATTTATACATTTGGAATCCAAAAATAATACTTTACATCTCAAAATACATTTAAGGTCGACCTAAGCGACAAACCAACAAAATACATTACATCATCCCAAAATAACCCTGGCCGTGGTGGCCAGGCAGGCCGAACATGTACCCATCGCTCCACGCTCTCCATACCCATGGTTGGCCGACTTTTCCCTTGCCCTTACCTGCACAATAGAGCACCCGTGAGCCGAAGCCCAGCAAGAAAACTCAACACAAAATTGATAACATATGCATATCTATCAACATCATATAACAAAGCAGCCAACAGGCTAAACACATAGTGGCCACGCCGTTATAGGTGCTTTACCAGGCCCTAGGTTCGCAGTCTTCACCAAGGGGATGTCTCCAGCATCCTAGAATAGTTTCGCCCTAATGGCCTGCACTCTGCATGCTCAACACCGATCCCAGCCCCTTGTTGTACTCGGCTTCCTACCGTTCTCGGCCTTCGCCGTTCCCGGCCTTCACCGTTCACTCACAAATATGCATTACATAGCATAATATCAAAAAATATTTAAAACATTTACTAAATTCAATCAATAGGGCCACGCCCTACAGTACAAACAATAGGGCCACACCCTGCTCTACGGGTACAATAGTTTTCTTACCTGTGTCCCAAGCTTCCTGAGCATCGCAATCCCGAGCACAATCCTCTAACCCGAGCCTCATTGAAAACCTACTCACAACATATTCATAATAGCCATCCATCAAGTTCTATTCCATTAAATAACTTCAAAATATAATTCTAGCCTCCGGGACCTTGGATTCTACCAAACCGAGTGGTAAAATCCTTCCCGAGCCTTAACATTTGGGTTCTCAAGCTAAAAACCTTCAAACAGACAATATCTTGCATTTGGGCCACGACCTAGCCCCTTAAGGGCTGCAACTCGCTCAAGTCAGAGGCAAAATGCCTCTCTGCTGAGGGACACGGGTCGTGACGCCTGAAGAACAGGGCCGCAACTCAAGCCTCCAAACCCAGATTTACCATGCTTTTTCACGAGCTAACCTCCCTAAATATCATTCTAAACATACCCAATGTCAGAGTTGAGTCCCATAATCATTCTACTACACCTTAAGTAGTGTTAATACCTTAGAAACTAACTAACTCACCCTAATTTAGACCAAATTGAAACTCAAGTTCAAAACTCAACAAAGTTCATTATTAACAGAATTAATCCTCAAAACATGCAAGTAACCTTACCTCAATGAAGATTTCGAGCTTAGTCCAGCTCTCCAGGACCCTAAGCTTATTTTCCCCAAGTTCCAAGCTTTAGTTTCTGTGTTTCGCCTCCAAAATTCCAAAAATCATCTATGTCCTCAAGAGGTTGAGAGAGAGAGCCGAGAGAGAGAGAGAGAGTGCAAGAGCTTAAATTCCTTATGTTTTGCTTTCCTTCTAACCCTCTCTAGAGTCCTAATAGCCGAAAGACTCTAAGCCTATCCCTTGCAAAAAGTCCAAAATACCCCTTAAGCTTATCCAAATCTTTAAGTTCCACCAAGGGCAATTCCATCATTTGCCAAATCCCGCTAATTCCTCGAGTGTTCCTATAAATCTCCGTTTAATCCCGACATGTCCAAATAATTACTAAATTACTACCCGTTACTCGACAAATCCTGAACACATATTACATTCCCAAAATACATCTAGGCTCCTCCCGAGATGGGTATTTGACCCCGTTGTGAATTTCTAGCTAAACTGCTCCCTAGGACCATCTCGGATCGTGCATTACAAAATATATCTTCACTCACTCGTGGTATCCATTACAATATACACAAATATTACAATTATACCCTTAACGAGCTAAAATTACAAATATGCCCATAATAGCCAAATGGGGCTCACATGCATATTTAATTCACCTAAACATAATTAAATCAATTATTGCCCACCAGGCACGCTAATGAAGGCCCTAAGCATAACATATAACATATAACATCAATGTCTTAAAATCCTCAACCAAAGAAAACCATAATTATATCCACTAGTATTCTTTCTATGACTAAGCCATCCCCATATCATCCTTAAGAAAGTCTTAAAACCCCTCTGTATAAAGCCCCAAAATTTAAAAATGTATATCTAAAAGTCCTCAAAAAGTCACATTTTTGGGCAACTGGCTCAGTCACGCTAGTGCCTGGGCGCAATCGCACTAACAGAGCGCCAGACCAAACTAGAGAAGTAGCGAGACCACACCAGGGCTGGGAGCGGTCACGCTAGTCTCTACTTTCAGAGATGGCAAATGCGATTTCTAAACTTGAAACTCGAGTCAAATCGTAAAATCTCAACCCCAAACCCCCAAAAAAGGTATCCTAACATGTCTCTAACCCCATAAATCCAAATAGTAACATCTCTAAAGCTATATTAGACATTCATCAACCAAGAACCAATAACAATAGTCTCAGAATTTCAAAAACATAGATTGATAAAAACTTTAAAAAGAAGTTGGATACTTACAGATCAAGATCCAGCCACCAAAACCTCAGACCCTTGTTGTAATGCCCTGGATAACCAAGACCATTACGCTGTGTATTTTAAAGTAGTGCAAGACTTGCTAATCAAGTCATTTGAACATAAATGTGATCCTAAAGTCAACTAACAAGTTAAGGTGAAAAGATTTTGATCATAAATGGTTAATTTTAATTAAATCTGATGTTTGATACATGGGATCCCAGAAACAGGGTATATGTGGTAAATACAATCCCCAAAAGTTGATACAACAACAGCCAATCTAATGGCAAAATACAATTTAAAGCTCTATTCCTGCATCTTTCCCTCGGCTATGGTGGTCGAGCAGCTGACGATGTACACTTTGCCCCACAGCTCTCCAACTAATAATTGATCCAGTTTTCCCTTTGCCTTTACCTGCACCATGTAGCACCCGTGAGACATGCCCCAGTAAGAAAACCATAAACAACAAATACATATAGCATTAGTAGCATCCAATCATCCTTAATTCAGCTAATTCAATTATTCAGTAGAGTACAAGCATTAAGCTAAACAACAGTAAACATATATTCTCAAGCATACATTTCAATTAGTAATACAAATGTTCAGGGTTGGTGCGTTAGGTCGATCCCTCTGTTTATCTAGCTGACCCCAACTCGCTTAGACCAAGCTGCGTTCAGTATGCTTATCATCAGCCCTAACGCCCTTAGGTCATACTTTCATACAATGCATAACTTCAATACAGTCACACAATACATATATTTAAATACAAGGAACCTTAGTCCCAAACACAACAAATTGGGTGCAGTTTTCTTACCTCGAATCCTGAGCAATATATAAAGAACGGTTCCAAGCACGATCCTCATTCCTGAGCCATAGTGATAATCCTAAATGATGTTGTTGTTGTTCCTGAGCTGTCCCTTAGAGTCTTGACCTCATTTTCCCAAATCCTTTACAAAATTCCCTAGTTCTATCTTTCAGTTCATCAAAATTCCTTTTAAACACAAGAGAGGGAGAGGGAATCGTGTATGAGAGAGAGAGAGAGAAAGCTGAGAAGTGAATAGAATTGGGTGGTTTCTGGCTAAGTCTAGACTTCCTGCTGAGTTTATCTCTTAATTCAAAAATTACATAACCTTCTAATGATTTCTAAGGGTACAACGGTCATTCTCCCAATTCCTGCTAATTCCTCAGGTGTTCCTACCATTTACCAATTAATCTCCTCGTGTCCAATTAATTACCAAATACTTCTTCATTACTCAATCAATCCCAAACTATTCTCTAAATTTCGAAAATACCCCTAGGCTCCCCCGAGCCGAGTATTGAACTCTGCTGTGAGTATCTCGCTAACACGCTCACTAGGATTGCCTCGAGCCATATACTAAAAATATATCCACATAATAATGTGGTCTCAACCATTTATCACATATAATCACATTTATGCCCTTAACGAGACAAAATTACAAATATGCCCTTAAAAACATTAAATGGCTCGCATGCATATCTAATACTCATAAACATGCAAATAATATATCCACATAATCATATCAATCATGCATGCCACATATTCATTCATTTAATCAATTAAACACACATATATCCAATTATGCCCTCCCGACATGCTAATCAAGGCACTAAACTGTAACACTCTACTTCCTTAGAGTCGTTACTAAGTGAGTTTAAAACGTGTAATTAACTCGCTAATCGAGGTTTTAGGTTAGAAGTGTAGCTAAATTGTAATAAACAAATCATTTAAACACATTTAATTTGCAAGCGTAGTCATTCATTGAAATTGTAAAGCGTTATACATTTGGGATCCCAAAATACTATTTAGAAAATACTTTACAACTCAAAATACATTTAAGGTCGACTAAGAGACAAATTCAAGTCAATACATTGCATTCTCCCAAAATAACCCTGGCCGTGATAGCCAGGTAGGTCGAACATGTACACGTCACTTCAAGCTCTTCGTACTCATGGTTGGTCGACCTTTCCCTTGCCCTTACCTGCACCATAGAGAACCCGTGAGCAGAAGCCCAGCAAGAAAACTCAACGCAAACAATCAACATATGCATATCTATCAATCAACATATAACAAAACAACCAACAGGCAAAACACATAGCGGCCATGCCATCCCAGGCGCTTTACCAGACCCTGGGTTTGCAATCTCCACCGTGAGGATGGCCCCAGCATCCTAAGAGGGTCACGCCTTAATGCCTTGCACTCTGCGTGCGTAACACCTTTCCTAGCCCCTTGCCATAATCGGCTTTGCACTCCACGTGCTTAACTCCGCTCTCGGCCCCTTGCCATACTCAGCTTCTTGTCGTTCTTGGCTTGCACCGTTCTTGGCCTTCGCCGTTCATTCACAAATATGCATACACAGCATAATATCAATAAATACTTAAACATATACCATACATAAACAATAGGGCTACGCCGTGCAATTCAATCAAAGAGGACACTGCCCTGCAATACAACAATACAAACATTAGGGCTACGCCCTGCTCTACGGGTATAATAGTTTTCTTACCTATGTCCCAAGCTTCCTGAGCACCACAATCTCGAGCACAGTCCTCTAACCCGAGCTTCGCTGAAACCTAATCACAACACAGAAAAAATGTTCTCGTTACTAACTAACCAAAATTGTACCCCGTAACCAATCCCATGCTCTCGGGACCTCCCGTTCCTCACATGAGGTGGCGAAAGCAGCCCCCGAGCCTCTGGGCCAAAGCCCTAAAAACACAAAATCCAACACCCTGAAAATGGCCTAGTGTCGCGAGACATCCCTATAGGCGCCACAACGCCCAATAGGGGAACCCTATCCAGACTCATCCAGTGCCGCGACACTTATACACGAACCCAGAAAACAGGGTTTTTTTCCTACCATTTTTCCCGAGCCAAACTTACCCAAATCACTCCCCAAGTATAACCAAGTTCTAATTCAACCAAAAACCCCAAATAAACAACATTACAACACATAAACACCAGAAAAAAAACTCATACACTCATCCAAGCTCAAAATCACCAAGTGGTTTAAAACTCCACAGAAACTTAAACGACACCAGAAAATTCACTTAAAAAATCAATGAAATTTTTACCTTAAGTAGGAATTCGACCCTGAGCTGCTTTCAAATCCAGTTCCAAGCTTAAATTCCCAAATTCCTAAGCCTAAACTTGCCAAAACATCATCCCAAAAACCCACAAAGAAGAACACATATCAGCTCCCAACCACAACACTTTCCAGCTGAATTTAACAGAGAAAATGAATTAAAACTTACCCTTGACCCTAACTAAGCCTCTGAACTCTTGAATTTCTGGCCTAAAATCCTTCAAAAATCAAACACAATGGAGAGAGAGAGAACCGAATTAAAGACAGAGCTGAGAGACATTTGATTCTTTTTTTCCTTCATTTCCTCTATTTTGTCTAAATGTTTCTAGAGTCCTTAGCTCCCAATTGAGTATATCCACTTGCCAAAAGTCAAGATTGCCCCTCAAATTACTCTAAGTCCTCAAATACCACCATGGGTAATTTAGTCATTTTCCAAATCTTGCTAATTCCCCGAGTATTCGCACAAATCCACGTTTAATCCCAATAAGTCTAAATATTACCAAACTAATACCCATTAATTAATAAATCCCGAACACCTATTACATTCCCAAAATACCACTATGCTCCTCCCGAGCCGGGTATTTGACCCTGTTGTGACTTTCTAGCTAGACTGCTCCCTAGGACCTTCTCGAATCGTTTATCACAAATATATCACCACTCACACGTGTTGTCAATCACAATATACACAAATATTGCATTTATGGCACTCAACGGGACAAAATTACATATATGCCCCTAACAACAAAATGGGGCCCACATGCATAATTAATTCACCTAAACATGCATTTCTAATCACATACTCATCAAATTCACATATTAACATAATAAATCAATTATTGCCCTCCAGGCACGCTAATAAAGACCCTAAGCCTTATTATAAAATTTGGGACACTACAACTATCCCCTCCTTACAAAAATTTTGTCCTCGAAATTACCTGAATAACTCGGGATACCGCTCCCGTATATCTGACTCAAGTTCCCACGTCGCCTCCTCTACCTTGTTGTTCCTCCACAGCACTTTCACCAAGGCAATGGTCTTAATCTGTAAGACTTTATCCTTCCAATCAAGAATTTGAACCGGCTTCTCCTCATTAGATAAATCCTGATCCAGCTCCAAGTTCTCGTAACTCAACACGTTTGTAGAATCTGACACATACTTTTGGAGAATGGATATTGGAAACACATCGTGAACCCCCGATAGAGCTGGAGGCATCGCCAATTTGTAAGCTACCTTTCCAATCTGTTCAAGAATCTCAAAGGGGCCAACAAACCTAGGGCTTAGCTTGCTGGAGATACTTACTCCAAGATCCCCCAAAATCCAGCACACAGGCTCATCACATATCCTCCATTATCTAAATCGTCCTCTCAAATTGTCCATCCGTCTGAGGATGATAGGCGGTACTAAACCACAACTATGTGCTCATGGCTTTTTGCAGGCTCTCCCAAAACTTGGAAGTAAAGGTGGGGTCCCTGTCGGATACTATCGACCTCGGAGCCCCATGAAGTCGAATAACTTCCTTCACATAGAACTCAGGATACTACTCCAAAGTATAAGTTGTCCTAACATGCAAAAAGTGGGCAGACTTGGTATAGCTATCCACAACCACCCACACAGAATCATGTTGCCCCACAGTCTTCGGTAGTCCAACCACGAAGTCCATGGTGATATCCTCCCCTTTCCACTCCAGAATTCCTAGAGGCTGTAATAACTCTGCTGGCCTCTGATTTTCAGCCTTTACCTGCTGACAAGTCAAACACTTAGCCACATAATTCACCACATCCCTTTTCATTCCCGACCTCCAATACAAGGTCCTCAAATCTTGGTACATCTTCGTCATACCCAGGTGTAAAGAATAGGGAGTGGTATGAGATTCATCCAAGATCTCTCGTCGAATATCATAATCCTTTGTAACATAAATCCAACCCTTGTACTTCAATAGTCCCATCTCCAAAAAAAAAAAAGGAAGTCCTTAGCCGCTCCGGCGAAGATGCTCTCTTTGTCCTTTCAACTGGGGATCCTCCCCCTACGCCTCCCTGATCCTCTCAAGGAGTGTATACTGAAGAGTGATGTCGGCTAACCAACTAACCACCCACTCTATACCCGCTCTCATCATCTCCTCAGCTAACTTGTTTTATATATCTATCTCGAACTGAACAACTATCCTGGGCCCTTCTGACTCAATGCGTTAGCCACTACATTACCCTTCCCAGGATAATATAAAATATCACAATCGTAATCCTTTACCAATTCTAGCCAACGTCTCTAGCGCATATTCAGATCCTTATGAGTAAATAAGTACTTTAAACTCTTATGGTCGGTGTATATTTCGCATAATGTCTCCAAATCTTAAGTGCAAACACCACCGCTGCCAATTCTAGATCATGTGTGGGATATATTTGCTCATACTCCTTTAGCTATCTCGAAGCATAGGATATCACCTTTCCAGCTTGCATCAGTACACACCCCAAACCTTGTCTAGAAGCATCACAATAAACCACATACTTCTCATTGTCTAACAACATACTCAATACTAGAGCGGTGATTAGTCAACGCTTCAATTCCTTGAAATTGTTCTCACACCTGTCTGACCACACACACTTAGTCTTATTTCGCGTCAATTTAGTCAATGGTGTGGCTATCCTAGAGAATCCCTCAACGAACCACCGATAATACCCTGCCCATCCCAAGAAGCTCCTAACTTCTGGTACACTGCTCGGCCTAAACCAATCTCCCACTACCTCAATCTTGCTTGGGTCAACCAGAATCCCCTTCTTGCTAATAATATGGCCCATAAACGTGACTTGCAGTAGCCAAAACTTGCACTTGCTGAACTTAGCATATAACCTATGCTCTCTCAACCTCTGTAATACCAGGCGTAAATGTTGCTCATGCTCTGTCTCTGACTGCGAGTACACCAATATGTCATCAATGAACAAAGTTACGAACTTATCCAAGTAGTCCTTGAAGACCATATTAATCATATCCATAAAAGCTACTAGGGTGTTGGTTAATCCAATGGACATAACCAGGATTTCATAGTGTCCATACCTCGTGTGGAAAGCAGTCTTTGGTATGTCCTCTTCTTTAATCCTTAACTGGTGGTAACCTGACCGAAGGTCAATTTTAAAGAACACTATCTTCCCCTAAAGCTGATCAAACATATAGTCGATCCTAGGTAATGGGTACTTGTTCTAAATTTTCAACTTGTTCAACTCCTTGTAGTCAATACACATTCTTAAAGATCCATCCTTCTTCCTGACAAATAACACTTGAGAACCCCATGGTGAGAAACTCGGTCTGATGAACCCCAAATCCAGTAACTCCTATAAATGAATCTTCAATTCCTCCAACTCTGCCGGAGCCATTCTATAAGGTTTCCTAGATACTTGCTCCGCCCCTGGCGCCAACTCTATAACAAACTCAATCTCCCGCTATGGCGGCAACCCTAGCAAGTATGTGGGAAACAAATCTAGAAACTCACATACCAATCTAGTCTCACTCGGCCCATCCGCCTATCTCTAGATGTATCCACAATGTTTGCTAGGAATCCTATGCAACAATCCTGCATCAAGTCTGTAGCCTTCAGTGCCAAAATCCTAGGTACTCGCGGTCCACTCACCATCCCAACAAATACAAAGGGTACCTCCCCTTCTGGTTCAAAAGTCACCATCCTACGCTTGGAATCAATCGTCGTCCCATACTTCGATAACTAATCCATTCCTAAGATCATATCAAAGTCATCCATTTCCAACTCAATCAGATCGACAGACAACTCTATACTATCTATCTCTACTGGCATTGCTCTAACCCTAGCATACAAATCGCTAGGTCTACACAACTGATCTATCACCCCTGAATCAATCAATGTAGTAAAAGAAGAACCAACACTAGAAATCTGACCTGTCATGACTGAAGGGCTAGCCTCAGCCTCAGCCTAGGTCAAGGTGAATACTCTGGCAGGAGCGAGACTGTCGCTTTGCTTTGGCTCCTCGTTCCTGGCTTATGGGCAGTCCTTCTTCAAATGGTTGACACTCCCACAAATAAAGTAGGCCTTGATCCTGCACTCTTCCTGATGTTTTCATCTGCACCGAGGACACACTGGGAAACTCCTCTAGTTGTCACCCCTACCCTGATGGCCACTAAAAGCACCCCGTACCCTCCTATCAAAGCTAGGAGGAATGAATGAGTCTGGGGTCTTTCTCTTCTGCTCACTAGGACCACTACCCTTACTAGGCCCAGTAAAAGGAGGCATCATCCTTCGAGCATTGCTCCTAGCAGCACCCTCTCTCCATATCTAGTCCTCGGCCCCCTCAGCTGTAAGGGCCTTGTCCACTACCTGAGCATACGTAGTAGACTCCGGATCCAAGGTTATCTTAACGTCACGGGCGATCATAACATTCAATCTCCACACAAACCGATCCCTCCGTGCCATGTCAGTCGGCACAAGATCGGGCGCGAACTTCGCCAACTGGTCAAACTTCAAGGCATACTCAATAACAGTCATATAGTTCTGAGTCAGGTTGGTAAACTCATCAACCTTCACACCTCAGACTACTACACTATAATACTTCTAATTAAAGAAGTTCCTGAACTATTCCTAGGTCATAATTACAACATTTCTTCTCTTTGACACAACACCCCAACAGATGCAGGCATCCTCTCTAAACATGTAGCTAGTGCAAGCTATTCTCTCATTCCCTTCCACCCTCATAAAATCCAAGATGGAAGAAATCATATTCATTCACTGCTCTGCCCGCAGTGGATTTGGTCCACCCTCGAAGGTGAGAGGATGTTGCTTCCTGAACCTTTCATACAAATGTTCCCATCTATTCTCCTTAACAGGCTGAACTAGCACTGGCGCCATAGCCTGTGGAACCTGCAACCCAATGCCTTGAGGAGGGGCCTGATGCCACAACTGTCGAAGCTTTTCTTCTGCTCGGTGAATTCTAGCTTCCATTTCGGTAAACAACTGTTGACAATGCTGTGGGTCACATGGAGGGTCCTGACCCTGGTTGTCATCCTCAGCCCTATTACTACGGAGTCTGATTGATCGCCAAGGCATTTGAACAATATGCCTGCAATCAATGACGCCGCTCACTAGGCAAGATAACAGCATCCAAAACCACCTCCCAATTCATAACAACCAACCAAAAACAACAGTCCTACCAAACATAAATATCATACAACACTCAAGGGGCCATGCCCTAACATCATGTATATGTTAACACATTCATCATGCTCTATATAAAATAATCAGGCAAACATGGCATTTAACATGCAATCAAGCATATAATTCAACAATTACCAACCAACCCTGAGTCGATCTTGTCACTGGCAGCAAGCGTACATGTTTGGTCAATCTCTAGGAACCATAAACCTTCACTCACTCTGATACCTAGTTCTAACGCCCTACCTCCTTAGAGTCATTACTAACTGAGTTTAAAATGTGTAATTAACTTGCTAATCGAGGTTTTAGGTTAAAAGTGTAGCTAAATTGTAATTAACAAATCATTTAAACACATTTAATTTGAAAACGTAGTCATTCATTGAAATTGTAAATCCTTATACATTTGGGATCCCAAAATACTGTTTAGAAAATACTTTACAACTTTACAATACATTTAAGGTCGACTAAGCGACAAATTCAAGTTTATCAATTATTTTCACCCAAAATAACCCTGGCCGTGACAGCCAGGTAGGTCGAACATGTACATGTCGCTTCACGCTCTCCGTACTCATGGTTGGTCAACCTTTCCCATGCCCTTACCTGCACCATAGACCATCCGTGAGTCGAAGCCCATATAACAAAACAACCAACAGGCTAAACACATAGCGGCCATGCCGTCCCAGGCGCTTTACCAGACCCTGCGTTTGCGGTATCCATCGTGAGAATGGCTCTAGGATCCTAAGAGGGTCAAACCCTAACGACTTGCACTCTACGTGCTCAACACCGATGCCGGCCCCTTGCCGTACTCAACTTCCTGTTGTTTTGGCCTGCGCCATTCCCGGCCATCGCCGTTCATTCACAAATATGCATACATATCATAATATCAATAAATAGTTTAACATATACCATACATAAACAATAGGGCTACGCCCTGCAATTCAATCAAATAGGACCCTGCCCTGCAATACAACAATAAAAACATTAGGGCTACGCCCTACTCTACGGGTACAGTAGTTTTCTTACCTGTGTCCCAAGCTTCCTAAGCACCGCAATCCTTAGCATAGTCATCTTACCTAAGCCTCGCTGAAACCTTGTCACAACACATAAAAAATGTTCTCATTACTAACTGACCAAAATTGTACCCCGGAACTAATCCCGTGCTCTCGAGAGCTCCCGTTCCTCACATGAGGTGGTGAAAGCGTCCCCCGAGCCCCCTGGGCCAAAGCCCTAAAAACACAAAATCCAACACCCTGAAAATGGCCTAGTGTCGCAGCACAGCCCTACAGGCGTCGTGGCACCTAGTAGGGATACCCTATCCAGACTCGTCCCAGTGCCGCAGCACAGAAGAACAGGGCAGCGACACTCATGCGCGAACCCAGAAAACTGGGTTTTTTTCCCACCATTTTTCCCAAGCCAAATTTACCCAAATCACTCCCCAAGTATAAACAAGTTCTAATTCGAATAAAAACCCCAAATAAACAAGATTACAACACATAAACACCAGAAAACAAACTCATACACTCATCCAAGCTCAAAATCACCTAGTGGTTTAAAACTCCACAGAAACTTAAACCACACCAGAAAATTCATTTAAAAAATCAATGAAAATTTTACCTTAAGTAGGAATTCGACCCTGAGCTGCTTTCAAATCCAATTCCAAGCACAAATTCCCAGATTCCTAAGCTTAAACTTGCCAGAACATCATCCCAAAAATTCGAAAAGCAAAACACAAATCAGCTCCCAACCACAACACTTTCCAGCAGAAATTAACAGAGAAACTGAATTAAAACTTACCCTTGACCCTAACTAAGCCTCTGAGCTCTTGAATTTCTGGCCTAAAATTCTTCAAAAATCAAAAACCATGGAGAGAGAGAGAGAGAACCGATTGAAGAGAGAGCTGAGAGACATTTGATTCTTTTTTTTCCTTCCTTTCCTTTATTTTGTCGAAATTTTTCTAGAGTCCCCACTCTCAACTGAGTATATCCACTAGCCAAAAGTCAAGATTGCCCCTTAAATTACTCTAAGTCCTCAAATACCACCAGTGGTAATTTAGTCATTTTTCAAATCTTCCTAATTCCCCGAGTGTTCCCATAAATCCCCGTTTAATCCCAACAAGTCCAAATATTACCAAACTAATACCCATTAACTAATAAATCTTGAACACCTATTACATTCCAAAAATACCCCTATGCTCCTCCCGAGCCGGGTATTAGACGCCATTGTGACTTTCTAGCTAAACTTCTCCCTAGGACCGTCTCAGATCGTGCATCACAAATATATCACCACTCACACGTGGTGTCAATCACAATATACACAAATATTGCATTTATGGCCCTCAGTGGACCAAATTTACAAATATGCCACTAACAACAAAATGGGGCCCACATGCATAATTAATTCGCCTAAACATGCATTTCTAATCATATAATCATCAAATTCACATATTAACATAATAAATCAATTATTTCCCTCTGGGCACGCTAATCAAGGCCCTAAGCCTTATTAGCAAATTTGGGACGCTACATAAACCCTATTAGCATATTGGGTTGTTACAACTATCCCCTCCTACTAAGAATTTTGTCCTCGAAATTTTCCTGAATAAATTGGGATACTGATCCCGCTTAACTGACTCAAGTTCCCAAGTCGCTTCCTCGACCCTGCTATTCCTCCATAATACTTTAAATAAAGGAATAGTCTTGTTTCGTAGAACCTTATCTTTCATATATAGGACCTGTACTGGTCATTCCTCATATGATAAATCTGTCTGTAACTCCAGATCTCCATATCTCAACACATGAGTCGTATCTGAGACGTACCTTCGAAGCAAAGAGATGTGGAATACATCGTGAACCCCTGATAACGATGATGGCAGAGCCAATCTATAGGCTACCTGCCTGATCCTCTCTAGGATCTCAAAAGGTCCTATGAATCTAGGGCTCAGCTTGCCCTTTTTCCCAAACCTCCTCACCCCTCGAAATGGTGAAACTCACAGAAGCACGTGGTCCCCTACCAGGAACTCCACGTCCCTACGCTTGGGGTCAGTGTGGCTTTTCTGTCTGCTTTGGGAAGTGAGCATTCGAGCTCAGATCTTCTCAATAGCTTCGTTAGCCTTCTGAATTTTTTTTGTTCCCAAATACTTCTTCTCACCGATCTCATCCCAATGAATGGGCAATCTACATCTCCTTCCATACAACATCTCGTACGGAGCTACTCCAATCGTTGATTGATAACTATTGTTCTATGAAAACTCAATCAACGGGAAATACTTACTCCAAAACCCCTCGAAGTCCAATACACACACTATAAGCATGTATTCCAATACTTGAATTGTCCTCTCAAACTATCCATCTGTCTAAGGATGAAAGGATGTACTGAATTTCAACTGAGTCCCCATAGCCTTCTGCAAAACCACCCCAAAACTTGGAGGTGAATATGGGATCCTGGTCTGATACTAAAGATTTAGGAACCCCATGAAGACGTACAATCTCCCTGACATATAACTAAGCATACTGATCTACAATATAGGTCGTCCTCACTAGTAGAAAGTGAGCTGACTTGGTGTATCTGTCTACTATCACCCACATCGAGTCATGCAGCCCCCCTATCCTGGGTAAACCTCCCACAAAATCCATGGTAATGTCTTCTCATTTCCACTCGGGAAAACCCAAAGACTGTAGCAACCCCGTTGGTCGCTGATGCTAAGCCTTCACCTACTGAAAGGTTAAACACTTGGCCACGTACTCAACTACATCCTTCTTCATCCAAGGCCACCAATATAAGGTCCGTAGATCCTGATACATCTTCATGGTGCCTAGATGGAGTGAATAATGTGTATTATGGGATTCATCAAGTATCTCTCGTCTAATACCCATATCCATCGGAACATAGATTCGACTCTTATACTGTAGTAAAGTAGTCTCTGAAATGGAATAATCCTTCGCCACTCCCCCTAGGACATTCCCTTTAACCTCCTGCAACTGCACATCATCCAACCAACCCTCTCTTATCCTCTCCAGAAGGGTAGACTGTAAAGTAATATTGGCCAACTAACCCACTACCATTTTTATCCTCGCCCTGGTCATCTCTTCTGCCAATTCCTTTGATATTTTCTTCGAACTAAATAGTTGTCCTGGGCCTCTCTGGCTCAACGCATCTACCACTACATTGGCTTTCCCTAGGAGATAAAGGATGTCATAGTCGTAGTCCTTCACCAATTCCAGCAAACGTCTCTATCTCAAGTTCAGGTCCTTCTGAATGAAAAAATACTTTAAACTCTTGTGGTCGGTATATATCTCGCACTTCTGTCCATACATGTAATGTCGCCAAACTTTCTGTGCGAATACCATCGCTGCCAATTCCAAATCATGGGTAGGATATCGCTGCTCATATTCCTTCAACTGTCACGGCGCACAGGAAATAACCTTTTCATTCTGCATCAACACGCATCCCAACCCCAACCTCAACGCGTCACATTATACTACAAACTTTCCTCCCCTCGATGGAAGACTCAATACAGGAGCAGTAATTAGTCATCGTTTCAGTTCCTGGAAGCTATTCTCACACTTGTTTGACCACGTGAACTTTAGATTCTTCCGTGTCAATTCTGTCATCGATGCGGCAATCTTCGAAAATCCTTCCACGAACTTTTTGTAATATCTCACTAATCCAAGGAAGCTCCTAACCTCTGAGGCGTTCCTTGGCTTCGGCCAATCACTACCTTGGCTGGATCCACCTTAATCCCATCTCTACTCACAATATGTCCAAGGAATGGAACTTCTAGTAGCTAGAACTCGCTCTTCTTAAACAAAGCATACAACCGATGCTCTCTCAATCTCTGTAATACCTACCGAAGATGTTGTTCATGCTCTATCTCTGAACTAGAGTAAACCAAGATGTTGTGGATGAAGACAATCATAAACTGATCTAAGAAGTCCTTGAACGCAAATGCTACTAGGGCATTGGTCAATCAAAACAACATGACCAAGAACTCATAATGCCCATACCTTTTTTGGAAGGCCATCTTCGGAATATCCTCATCCTTGTTCCTCAACTGGTGATAACTAGATCGAAGATCAATCTTTGAGAATACTGTCTTTCCCTGCAGCTGGTTGAACAAGTCATCGATCCTTGGTAAAGGGTACTTGTTTTTTATGGTCAACTTGTTCTACTCCCCGTAGTCTATACACAATCTTAGAGTCTCGTCCTTCTTCCTCACAAGCAAAACTGGAGCACCCCATGGCAAGAAGCTAGGTCTGATGAACCCCAAGTCTAGAAGCTCATGAAATTGTATCTTCAATTCCTATAACTCTGCCAAAGCCATTCTATATGGTGCCCTTGACACTAGTTCTGTACCTGACGCTAACTATATGACGAATTGAATCTCTCGGTGCGGCGCCAATCCTAGTAAATCCTCAGGAAACACAACCAAGAACTCGCATACCAATCTGGTCTAACTCGGCACCACAGGCATAACTCTAGTGGTATCCACCACACTAGCTAGAAAACCTATACAACCCCCTATAATAGGTCTCTAGCCCTCAGTGCTGATATTAGGGGAATGCAGGGTCCATGCACCGCACCCACGAAAACAAAGGGGTCCTCACCCTCAAGCTCAAAGGTCACCATCTTCTTCCTGCAATCTATAGTAGCCCCATATCTAACTAACCAATCCATCCCCAAAATCATATCAAAATCATCCATACTCAACTCAATCAAATCTACTCATAGTTCCCTACTATCCACCATCATAGGCAGGGCTCTAATCCATCTCCTAGAAACTACTGGTTCCCCTGTAGGCAGTATAGTTGTTGGTGTAAAATAGATACTAAGTGCAAGTGTACACTGTCAACAAGTAATAAGGTGATAAGAACCCAATATCATATCCACAAGGATTGTTTTTAAGCTTAAAATTGTGAAATTAAAATCTAGCAAAATGATTAAAAATTAAAGAACCAAGCTCAAATTAAATTGGACGCAGTTGTTAATTAAAAATAACTAACAACTGAATTTGAAATCTAAATTAATGGAATGCAATATGAAATTAGTTGATAATGAAATGGTAAGCTACGATGATTAATTCCCCCTAATATGCAATTACTGGAAATAATGCTATGAAAATGTTGTGGCACACTGACAGTTTACTAATCAAGAATTTTTATCAATTCCATAAGTTTCCGTCGAAATCAAATGGGTTTAATTCTCTAATTAAATTACTTATGTCTAAGCCCATTTTATTTCAAGAATTTTATATGAAGCACCAATTCTATTAGACTATGCAAGGCAAAGATATATGTCTATATCCTTACACAATTAAAATAAAAGAAATTAATGTTGCACCATTCAAGTCTTTTGTCAAATAATTATAATCCTTTTCAGCAATCTCAACTATTTCAATCATTTACTAAAGGTGATCAAGCAATAGTAAATATTAAGCATGAAAATTACTTGAATGAATAAACCTCAATTAGCATTAAGCATCAATAGCAAAGTTCCACAATTGCATAATAAAGTTTCTTAATTATTCTAACTTTAGGAGAATTAGTTCATAGCTTCAAACACAAAATAACCCAACTTATAATCATCCATAACTCAAAATAAAATGCAAGAAAGAATTAAGATATAAGAGAGAAGGGGAAGAAAACAAGCCAAGAATATTGTGGAGTGTCCCCCAAATAGCCCTTCTCCTTTTGTCTTCCTCCTTCGAATCCTCCCTCCTTTTTTTTTCTTCTTTTTCGCTTCTAAATTGGGTTCTTTTCTTTGTACCAATCGGCTGCTCCATTTTTTTCTGTCCCTTCCTCTTCCCCAAAAAGGAAGATGATGATAATCTTCAATCACATGAGCTAGGGCTCCTCCCTCACGTGCAAGCCCTCTCTTGTCTCTTTCTCCAGCTTTTTGGACCACCAATTAATAAAAGCCCAACCTTCAGCCCAAAATATATATTAATGAAATACAAAGGCCTCAATAATTTATGTAGTGGCAAACCAAAACATGTGAAAATACTTAATGCTGCCTAATCAAAATTCTTTGAAAATGCTACAGAAATCTAATCATTTACTTCTCCATTCAAACTCCAAATCTTCTCTACAATTTCCAATAGATCTCTTGCCAAACTTCAAATATCAAACATAGCATTTATGAGCCTCTTTTCATCAATTTACAAGCATTAACATTTAATAGCTCTAATTAGCAAATTAACAAAAACTACATTTAAAATAATTGTAAATCACTTGAGAAACACAATTTTTGCTCAAAATATTAGTTTAACAATGGTAAAATAACTCTATATCCTAGAGTTATCAATAGTCCCAAATCCCGCAGTATAATACTCACTAGGTCTACAAAATCTATGAATTTCCTTACTAGAAACAAACGAATGTGTAGCATCAGAGTCAATAAATACAGTATATGAAGAGCCAGCACTAGAAAGCTGGCCTGTCACTACCGAGGGACTAGCCTTAGCCTCTGCCTACGTCAAGGTACACACTCAAGCTGGAGTCAGGCTGTCCACCTTCCCTGGTTCCTCTTTCTTGATTGTTGGGCAATCCTTCTTGTGGTGTCCAACCACCCCGCACAGGTAACTAGCCTTTGCCCGACATTCGCTCGGATGGCGCTTCCTGCATCTCGTGCACTCTAGATAACTTCTCCATGACTAACCACCTCCCTAGTGGCCACCCTAAACACCCTGGCCCCTCCTATCTGAACTAGCGTGGTCGACGTAAACTCTGGAATATCCCATCTCGTGGTGTTCTCCCTCTAGATCTTGTGCTCTGCCTCCTCAGCAGTAAGAGCCTTCTCAACAGCCTGGGCATAAGTCATCTACCCAGGTACCGATGTAATTGTCATATCCTGAGCTATCATAGCACTAAGCCCTCAAACGAACTTGTCTTGTTTGGCCGCATCTATAGGCACTAGGTCTGATGCAAACTTGGCTAGACTATCAAACTTCAGGGCATACTCTGTAACTGCCATGCTGCCCTGTACCAACCCCATAAAATCATTCTCCTTTGCAGCCCTGATGGCAACATTCTAATACTTCTGGTTGAACAGATCTCTGAACCCATCCCAACACAAAGTAGAAACATCCTGAGTCTATGATGCCACCTCCCACCAAAATACGAGAATCCTCTCTAAGCATATAGGTGACATAAGCCACCCTGTCATTACCTTCCACCCACATAAAATCCAGGATGGAGGTGATCAAACTCATCCACTATTCATGCTTCAGTGGATCTGGTCCTCCCTCAAAGGTTGGAGGATGTTGTCTCCTGAATCATTTATAAAGTGGCCCCCACCTGTTCCCAACCTCAGGTTGCTGTACAGCTGGTACCACAACAGGTGGCACAATAGGTGCAGCGCTCTCTGACGGAGCCTGCTGTCTCAAAAGACGAATCTACTCTTCCTGACTTTGTAACCTGGCTTGCATATCAGCAAGTATCTATAGCCAGTTCTTAGGGATTGGCGGAGGGTTCTGTCCCTGCTCATCATCTCTAGCCTCAACCCCTATGCCAGCTAGTCGTATTGATCACCTTGGACGCATAACTATCCAAGTTTATCTGCAACGAATGACTCAGCAATCAGGCAATGATGACAGGTTGACATTATTTCCATGGTCCAATATCGAAACTCAATCAACAATATGCAATCAAGATACAAACAAGCATTTAAAAATTTATCCACATTGAGTAGCAATGCTAATAAGCATGCCTCATCATAATCACATAGCAGTCAAGGGTGTAACGTCCCAAATTACCTAATAAGGCTTAGGGCCTTGATTAGGGGGCCAGGATGGCAAATTATGGAAATTACATGTTTATGTGTTTTATATGCGTGTAAATATGTAATTATGTGAGTTATATTATTATATGACTTGATATGCATGTTTAGGTGTATTAATTAAACATGCGGGCCTGTTTCTTATTAGAAGGCAAATTTTCGTAATTTGGCTTATGATGGGTGTATTTGGCATATATGTGATATATGTGTGAGACCAAATTATTATGTGGATATATTTGGATTACTTGGCATGAGGCGATCCACAACTATTAGAAAGAATAAAGGAACGTCAGTTGGGTGATCCACAACTAACAAAGATCAGAGAGGATGTTCAAGCTGGAGTGTGTAGAGACTATACAGTGTTAGATATAGGCTTGTTGAGATACAAGTGTCGAATCAGTGTTCCGATGGACGTTGTTATCACACAGGGGATTTTGGATGAATCTCATACTACTCCTTACTCTTAGCATCCAGGCACCACGAAGATGTATCACGATGTGAGATCATTATATTGGTGGCCTGGGATGAAGAGGGATGTGAAAGAGTATGTGGCTAAGTGCTTGACATGTCAGCAGGTCAAGGCTGAGCATCAGAGACCAGCATGGCTATTACAGCCCCTGGACATCCCAGAGTAGAAATGGGAGGACATCATGATGGATTTCATGGTGGGGTTACCCAGGACTGTGGGTCAACATGATGTGGTGTGGTTTATTGTGGATTAATACACCAAATCATCTCACTTCTTACTAGTGAGGACAACTTATACAGTTAACCAGTATGCAAATCTATATGTAAGAGATATCTTGTGCCTTCATGGGGAATCGAGGACGATCGTGTCAGATCGGGACCCCACATTCACTTCCAAGTATTGGGGAAGTTTGAAAAGAGCCATGGGTACACAGTTGAAGTTCAGTACTGCTTATCATCCCCAGAAAAATGGACAATCTGATAGGACAATCCAGATATTAGAGGATATGCTGCGAGCATGTGTGATGGACTTTGGTGGGTCCTAGAGTAAGTATTTTCCTTTGATAGAGTTTTCCTACAATAACAGCTATCAATTGACCATTAGAGTGGCTCCTTATGATATCTTGTATGGTAGGAAATGCATAGCTACTATTCATTGGGATGAGACAGGAGAAATGAGATACTTAGGTCCTGAGGCAGTTCAAAAGATCAATGAGGCTATTGAGAAGATCAGAGCTCAGATGCTTGCTTTTCAAAGTAGACAGAAATGTTATGTTGATCCCAAATGCATGAACGTGGAGCTCCAGGTGGGAGACTATGTCTTCCTTAGAGTCTCACCATGGAAAGGGGTGAGGAGATTTGGAAAGAAGGGCAAGCTGAGCCCTAGATTTGTAGGACCATTTGAGATCCTGGAAAGGATTGGTCAGATAGTCTATAGGTCTGCTTTACGTCCAACACTGTCTGCCATACATAATCTATTTCATATTTCGGCCCTTCAGAAATATGTGTCAGACATGACTCATGTGTTGAGTAACGAGGATCTGGAGCTAGAGGCAGATCTCTCCTATGAGGAACAGCCAACCCAAATACTAGACAGGAGGGACAAGGTCCTAAGAAACAAAACTATACCTATGGTTAAGGTATTATGGAGGAACAACTAAGTGACAGAGGCGACCTACGAAATAAAATCAGATATGCAGAGTCAGTATCCCGAGCTGCTCAATTAAAATTTCGAGGACAAAATTTTTGTAAGGAGGGGATATTTGTAACGTCCCAAATTACCTAATAAGCCTTAGGGTCTAGGATGATAAATTATGGAAATTACATGTTTATGTGTTTTATATGCGTGTAAATATGTGATTATGTGAGTTATATTATTATATGACTTGATATGCATGTTTAGGTGTATTAGTTAAACATGTGGGCCCGTTTCTTATTAGAAGGGTAATTTTCGTAATTTGGCATGTTATGGGTATATTTGGCATATTTGTGATATATGTGTGAGATCACATTATTATGCGGATATATTTGGGAAAGTCACAATGGGATCAAATTTTGACTCGGTGTTAGTCAAGTGGTATATTGGGTATTTAGTACATTTCCATAATATTGGGTAATGGGAATGGTTATTTGAAGATATATTGGGGGTTAGTGAGATCAAAATGAAATTCTGCGAATTTTGACTATTTTACCCTCGGGGGCATTTCTGGGACCCCGAGCATTGGGATTTGCTTGAGGTTACTTAAGCTAGAAGTAACCTGTCAGAAAGAAAATACGTTCAAAATACTTCTCTCTCTCTCTCCCATTATTCCTTATTACTGATTGTCACATTTTCGAAGGAAACTCGAGTTTTAGAACTCGGATTCAAGCAAGGATCAAGTCATAGTAATTCCAGGAAAGATTGGAAGCTTATTAACTAGAAGATTAAGCAAGAAACGATAAAATCAGATGTAATTTAAGCTTTGAATTTCCGAGTTTCCGTTTCCAAAAGTTTCTTAAGTTTTGAATTGGATTCTATGTTTTGATGAGTTTTTGAGTTGGTTGAAGCTTGAGTTTTGATGGTTTTGGGCCATTGAGATGATTGGTAACTTTTTTTTTTTGGGATTTGGATATGTTTAGATAGGTTTATGGAGTGTTTTAGAATGGGAAAAACAAAGGTTTTTGGTTGAGTTCCAGGTTAGGTTGCGGCCCTGTTCATGGGCAGCACGACCCAAGATTAATGAAGAAGAAGAGAACATGGTTGATGGGTATTAGGGCTGCGACGCCTGGTAGGTGGGTCGCTGCGCGAGGCGTAGGCAAAAAAGGGCAGGGGCCTCTATTTTGAGACGGGCTGCGACTCAGGGGTGTGGGGCCGCGATGCTTACTAGAAACATTGGGCTTAGGGAGGTTTTGAGTGTGGGAACTCAAACTTATGGGGTCGGGGTCAATTCTACTACCCGGTTTAGTAGGATTCGATGTCCCGGAGGCTAGGACTCAGCTCGGAAGCCTTTATTTACTAATTTTTATGAGATTTTATACTTGGTTATGACTGGGTTATCACTAGGGGCTATGGATCAGGATCATGCTTGAGGGTCATTGTTATTTTACATTATACTTGGACCTAAGGTAAGAAAACTATACCCATTATGTGACATACATGATTAGGGCTCGGCCCAAATACTGAATATGGTTTTATTGGGCATTGGCCCATGTAAATGCGCATGATTATGATTATGCCTGTGATTAGTGATGAAGCATGTTGAGTGCTCTATATATGGATGTTTGTTATATGATGAATGCCCGTTAAGCATTATATACTTGAGAAAAGCATTGACTTAATAGTCAAGGATGAAAATAGCGTTGAGTGCTGGTCATAAAGCATTGACTTATGAGTCAAGGGTAACAATAGCGCGGTGAGCACTGGTCGATATGATTGGGTATAATTAGAAGCGCATTACATGCTTGTTCGACCCAATGGTCGTAGAAAACTAAAGTGTCAGGAACACTAGGTTAGCTTGAAGGCTAGTTATGCAAAGGATAGGACAATGGCCCCCAGGGTGACTTATTAGTCCTAGATCCTAGGGCGCTGAGACCCCAGTGTGACTTATTAGTCATGTACGTTGGAAATGGGCCTCGATATAATTCTTTTAATAATTTGTTTAGGGCATTTGGTCCCATATGACATAGTAGTTATTTATGTGAATGGTATGCATGCATGAGCAGTGTTATTACTGCTAGGCATGCTAGATATGCATATGAATCTGCATATATTGTTCAAGCACTTGCATTAAGTTTTCTTGTTGGGCCTTGGCTCATGGGTGCTACATGGTGCAAGTAAAGGGAAAGGAAAGCTGGACCAGCCATGAGTTGGAGAGCTTAGGTGGCCATGTGTACATACGCGACCGCTTGACAACCACGGCCAAGGTTTCTCAGAGGAACTAGGGTGTCACCCTATTTTTGCCACTTAGGTCGGCGGGTTGTAACTTTTGAGTTGTAATGACCATTTTGGAACTATAAACAACCTTATAAGTGTTATTATGGGATCCCATGTATAGTTTAATGTTTTTAATGAAGCATCCATTCATTTAAACCAAAAATTTTAACCCTAGGCCAATAATAACACTTAGATGCACGTTTATGGCCTAGTTACTCATTTAGCGAGTTAAGCACTATTTAAAATACAAAGTGTAACGGTCTTGGCTAAACAGGGTGCTACAAATTGGTATCAGAGCATGCTAAGGTTAGGGGTTCTGGTTGACAGATTGGGCATGTACACTCGCCACTATAGACAAGCTCGACTCAGAGTTCAGTAACTACTGATGTAGTTATGTGGTTAACTGTTTAAATAGGATATAAATGCTTTGTCTACTTGTCTTAGTAAGTGGCATGAGATATACTGATAAGGCCTGGCCCTTGACTGTTGCATGATTTAAATGGAACGTGCTTATTAGCACTAATATTTTTTGTGAATGCCAAAAGACTACTTATTAACGCTGTTATATGGACATGAAGGTCGTGACACGCTCATTAGTGTTGTTATAGATACATGTATGCTAGAAAATGCTTATTAGCATTGTAAATTTCTATGAATATCAGGAAGTGCTTATTAGCACCAGACTTGCATATGAATTAACATGCTTATTAGCGTGACTATTGAATGTGAATGGTTATATGCTTGATCTTTGACCGTGAGGTGGCAAGAGGTTTAGTTATCACGTCCTAATTGGCCGAATTGATTATTGCAGGAAGGTATAAGCTTGAAAGTATGCTTCCAAGGAAGATTCTATCATTAATTGGCTAGGAAGATCAGGGCCAGAGTGATAGACAAGGTCAGGATAATGACCAGGGTTAGACCCCTCAGCCAGCTCCTAAGAATTGGCAGCAGTTGCTTGCTGATTTGTAAGCCAGGGTATTGAGGCAGGAAGAAGAAATCTGACTCCTGACACAACAACAGTTTCCTGCAGGGGAATATCTTTCCAGAGCCACCACTTGTGATGGTGCCAACAGTTGAGCAGCCGCCAAAGGCTGGAAATAAATGGGAACCTCTTTATTAAAGGTTCAGAATACAGCACCCTCCAGTCTTTCAGGGTAGTGCAGATTCAGCTAAGGTCGAACAATGGATGAGTATGGTTACCACCATCCTAGACATTATGAGGGTGTCTGGTAATGAGAGGGTGGCCTGTGTCACGTATATGTTTCGGGAGGATGCCCAAATTTCGTGGGAAGTGATATCCCAGACCATAAATGTTAATTCCCTGATTAGGAGGAGTTTCGAACACTGTTTAATGAGAAGTATTACAATGATGCCATTAGGGCGGCAAAGGCTGAAGAGTTTAGCAGATTACTTCAGGGCAACTCATCAGTGATTGAATATGCCCTGAAATTTGATAGAATCAGAAAATTTTCTAGGGAACTGGTGCCCACTGATGGGACCAGAAGGGAGAGGTTCCTCCACGGGCTACAATCTATGATAGCCCGAGATGTTTGTATTACCATTGTGCCAGGAATGACCACCTATGCACAGGTTGTTGAAAAGGCGCTCACAGCTGAGAGCGCGGACAACAAAATCTAGCATGGCAATGCGGCCAAGAGAGATACTAGGAGGGCGGGACCTCCATTTATGAGTTCAGGATGGAGCGAGGGCCCCAGTGATCAGGAAAGGAAGGCTCCTGATGCCTTTCCAGCTCCAAGCCCTAACAGGAGACCTCGTGGCATTTCTACAGGCTACCAGGGCGGCAGTGAGGGCTGGAGGACTTTTCTAGAGTACACCAAATGTAAGAGGCGTCACATAGGAGAGTATCGGGCAAAGGCCTGCTTTTTATGCAGGGTAGTGGGAAACCTAAAGAAGGATTGCTCGAAGGCAAGAAAGGAAGAACCACAAAAGACAGATTGCTTGGCTCCAGTTCGAGTGTTTGTGTTGACTCAGGCAGAAGCTGAGGTTGTCCCTCAGTAGTCACAGGTCATCTTTTTAGTGCTGGAACCCCTTATACTATTTTTATTGATTCTGGTACTACACATTCTTTTGTTGCTAGTAGAATCATTGATAGATTGTGTAGACGATGTGATTATTATGCTGTGGGGTTCGGGACATTATTACCCACTAGAGGGTTAGTAGTATCCAGGAGATGGGTTAGATCATTGCCAGTGATAGTGGAGGGCAGAGAGTTGTCTGTTGATTTGATAGATTTTGCTATGACCAAATTTGATATGATTCTGGGCATGGACTAGTTAGTGAAGTATGGGGCAACCATAGATTGCAGGAGGAAACTAGTAACTTTTGAGCCTAAAGGTGAGGATCCTTTTGTATTTGTTGGCACTGTGCATGGACCCCATGTACTGATGATATCTATATTGAGGGCTAGAGATCTACTGCAAGGGGGTTGCATAGGATTCTTAGCCAGTGTGGTAGATACAACTCAGGTCATGCCATTGAGACCAAGGGAAACTAGATTGATCTGTGAGTTTCTGGATGTGTTTCTAGAGGATTTACCAAGGTTTCTGCCACACAGAGAGATTGAATTTGTGATTAAACTGACACCAGGGACGGGGCCAGTGTCTAGGGCACCTTACAGAATGGCCCCAGCAGAATTAAAAGAACTAAAGATACAATTGCGGGAGCTATGAGACTTGGGTTTTATTAGACCCAGTTTCTCACCATGGGGTGCATCGGTCTTGTTTGTAAAGAAGAAGGATGGTTCTATGAGAATGTGTATTTGACCAGTTGTAGGATAAAAGGGTGTTCTCAAAGATAGACCTTCGATCTGGTTATCATCATCTGAGGGTCAAGGAGGGAGATATACTAAAGACTGCCTTTCACTGTAGATATGGGCATTATGAGTTCTTAGTCATGTCCTTTGGATTGACTAATGCCCCAACTGCTTTTATGGATTTGATGAACAGAGTGTTCAATGATTATTTGGATCTGTTTGTGGTTGTTTTCATCGATGATGTCTTGGTTTATTCTCAGTCATAGTCAGAACATGAACAACATTTGAGGTTGGTTCTACTAAGACTGAGGGAACACAGATTGTTTGCAAAGTTCAAAAAGTGTGAATTTTGGTTATCTCAGGTAACTTTCCTTGGGCACATTGTCAATAAGGACGGGATCAAGGTGGACCCAACCAAGATTGAGGCGGTCAGAGATTGGCCAAGGCCAAAGAATCCTTCAGAGGTTAGGAGCTTCCTTGGGTTGGCATGGTATTACAGACGTTTCATGGAAGGATTCTCAAAGATTGGTACTTCATTGACTGAAGTGACACGCAAGAATCAGAAGTTTGTGTGGTCAGACAAGTGCAAGAACAACTTCCAGGAATTGAAGCAGAGATTGATCACAACTCCAATTTTGAGTCTCCCGACAGACCAGGAGAAGTTTGTTATTTATTGAGATTCCTCACATCAGGGTTTGGGTTGTGTTCTTATGCATTCAGGGAAGGTGATGGCTTATGCTTCACACCAGTTAAAAGAGTATGAACAGAGATACCCCACTCATGATTTAGAGTTGGTAGTAGTGGTTTTTGCATTAAAGATATGGAGGCATTACCTTTATGGAGAGAAGTGTGAGATATAAACTGACCACAAGAGCTTGAAGTACCTTTTCACCGAGATAGACCTGAACATGAGACAGAGGCGCTGGCTGGAATAGGTGAAGGATTATGATTGTGAAATCCTATAACACCAAGGGAAGCCAACGTAGTGGCAGATGCCTTAACCTGGAAGGGTCCGGGACAGATATATAGTGCGAGACTGATATCCAAAGAGTTAGCCTAGGATATGACCAGAGCTGGTACAGAGTTGTTGGTGGGCCAGTTGAGCAACATTACGCTATAGACTATGCTGTTAGAAAGAATAAAGGAAGGTTAGTTGGGTGAACCACAACTGACAAAGATCAGAGAGGACGTCCTAGCCTAAGTGTCTAGGGACTACATAGTGTCAGATATGGGCTTGTTGAGATATAAGGGTTGGATCTATGTTTCGATGGAGACTGTAATTAGGCATGAGATTCTAGATGAATCTCATACTACTCCTTACTCTTTGCATCCAGGCACCACGAAGATGTATCAGGATGTGAGATCGCTGTATTGGTGGCCTGGGATGAAGAGGGATGTGACAGAGTATGTGGCTAAGTGCTTGACATGTCAAGAGGTCAAGGCCGAGCATCAGAGACCAGCAGGAGTATTATAGCCCTTGGACATCCCATAGTGGAAATGGGAGGATATCACGATGGATTTCGTGGTAGGGTTATCCAGGACTATGGGTCAGCATGACTCGGTGTGGGTTATTATGGATCGATACACCAAATAAGCTCACTTCTTACCAGTGAGGACAACTTATACAGTTGACCAGTACACAGATCTATATGTAAAGGAGATCGTGCGCCTTCATGGGGCACCAAGGACGATCGTGTCAAATCGGGACCCCATATTCACTTCCAAGTTTTGTGGAAGTTTGCAAAGAGCCATGGGTACACAGTTGAAGTTCAGTACTGCTTATCATCATCAGAAAAACGGACAATCTAAGAGGACGATCCAGATATTATAAGACATGCTGCGAGCATGTGTGTTGGACATTGGTGGGTCCTGAAGTAAGTATTTTCCTTTGATAGAGTTTTCTTACAATAATAGCTATCAGTTGACCATTGGATTGGTTCCTTACGAGATGTTGTATGGTAGGAAATGCAGATCTCCTATTCATTGGGATGAGACAGAAGAAATGAGATACTTAGGTCTTGAGGCAGTTCAAAAGACCAATGAGATTATTGAGAAGATCAGTGCTCGGATGCTTGCTTCTCAAAGCAGAAAGAAAAGTTATGCTGATCCCAAATGCATGAACATGGAGCTCCAAGTAGGAGACTATGTCTTCCTTAGAGTCTCACCATGGAAAGGGTTGAGGAGATTTGGAAAGAAGGGCAAGTAGAGCCCTAGATTTGTAGGACCATTTGAGATCCTCGAAATGATTGGTCAGCTAGTCTATAGGTTGGCTTTACCTTCGACAGTGTCGGTCGTACATAATGTATTTCATATTTCGGCCCTTTGGAACTATGTGTCAAACATGACTCATGTGTTGAGTTACGAGGATCTGGAGCTTGAGGCAGATCTCTCCTATGAGGAACAGCCAGTCCAGATACTAGACAAGAAGGAAAAGTTCCTAAGAAACAAGACTATACGTTTAGTTAAGGTGATATGGAGGAAAAAGTAGGTGGAAGAGGCGACCTGGGAACTAGAACCAGATATGCAGAATCAGTATCCCGAGCAGTTCAAGTAAAATTTTGAGGACGAAATTTCTGTAAGGAGGGGATAGTTGTAACGTCCCAAATTACCTAATAAGCCTTAGGGTCTTGATTAGGGGGCCAGGATGGAAAATTATGGAAATTACGTGTTTATGTGTTTTATATGCATGTAAATATGTGATTATGTGAGTTATATTATTATATGACTTTATATGCATGTTTAGGTGTATTAATTAAACATGTGGGCTCGTTTCTTATTAGAAGGGCAATATTGTAATTTGTCTTGTTATGGGTATATTTTGCATATATGTGATATATGTGTGAGACCACATTATTATGCGGATATATTTGGGTTACTCGGCATGAGGAAATCCTAGGGAGCAAGCTAGTGGGAAAGTCACAACAGGATCAAATTTAGACTCGGTGTTAGTCAAGTGGTATATTGGGTATTTATTACATTTCCAGAATATTGGGTAATGGGAATGGTTATTTGATGATTTATTGGGGGATAGTGAGATCAGGATGAAATTCTGGGAATTTTTACTATTTTACCCTCGGGGGCATTTCAGGGACCCCGAGCATTGGGATTTACTTGAGGTTAGTTAAGCTTGAAGTAATTTGTCAGAGAGAAAATACGTTCAAAATACTTCTCTCTCTCTCTCCCACTATTCCTTATTATCGTTCGTCGCATTTTCGATGGAAACATGAGTTTTAGAACCAGATTCAAGCAAGGATCGAGTCATAGTAATTCCAAGAAAGATTGGAAGCTTATTAAGTAGACGATTTAGCAAGAAACGATAAAATCAGAAGTAATTTATGCTTTGAATTTCTGAGTTTCCATTTCCCAAAGTTTCTTAAGTTTTGAAAGTGATTCTATGTTTTGATGAGTTTTTGAGTTGGTTGAAGCTTGGGTTTTGATGGTTTTGGGCCATTGAGATTATTGGGAACTTTGTTTTGGGGATTAGGATATGTTTAGATAGGTTTATGGAGCGTTTTGGAATGGGAAATACAAATGTTTTTGGTTGAGTTCTAGGTTGGGTTGCGGCCCTGATCTTGGGCACTGTAGCCTAAGCTGAACGAAGAAGAGAACATGGTTGATGTACATTAGGGCCGCAGCGCCTGATAGGCTAGTCACGTTGTGAGACGCAAGAAGAAAAGTGCAGGGGCCTCTGTCTGGTGGCGGGCTGCGGCTCAGGGGTGTGGGGCCGCAGCGCTTAAGGGGAAAGTTGGCCTTAAAGAGGTTTTGAGTGTGGGAACTCAAACCTAAGGGCTCGGGGTCAATTCTACTACCCGGATTAGTAGGATTCAATGTACCGGAGGCTAGGACTCAGCCCGAAAGCCTTTGTTTACTATTTTTTGATGATATTCTATACTTGGTTGTGACTAGGTTATCACTAGGGGCTCAGGATCAGGATCGTGCTCGAGGGTCGTTCTTTTTTTACATTATACTCAGACCTGAGGTAAGAAAACTGCACTCATTATCTGACATACTTGATTACGGCTTAGCTCAAATACTGAATATGGTTTTGATTGGGCATTGGCCCCTGTAAATGTGCTTGATTATGATTATGCCTGTGATTATTGATGAAGCATGTTGAGTTCTCTATATATGGATGTTTGTTATATGATGATTCTTGTTAAGCATTATATACTTGAGAAAAGCATTGACATATTAGTCAAGGATGGCAATAGCGCTGAGCGCGTGTCGTAAAGCATTGACTAATGAGTCAAGGGCAGAAATAGCGTGTTAAGTGTTGGTCGATATGATTGGATCTAATCAGGAGTGAATTAGGCCAGCTCCATGGCTGGTTATGCGGAAGATAGGCCAATGGGCCCCAAGGTGACTTATTAGTCCCGAATCCTAGGGCACTGAGACCCCAGTGTGACTTATTAGTCAATTGCATTGGCGATGGGCCCCAATATAATTCCGTTAATAATTTTTTTAGGGCATTTGGTCCCATAGGATGTTGTAGTCATTTATGTGAATGGTATGCGTGCATGAGTAGTGTTATTACTGATGGGCAGGCTAGATATGCATCTGAATCTATATATATTGGTCATGCACTTGCAGTAACTTTTCTTGCTGGGCCTAGGCTCATGGGTGCTACATGGTGCAGGTAAAGAGAAAGAAAAGTTGGACCAGCCATGAGTTGGGGAGCTTAGGTGGCAATGTGTATATACGAAGCCGCTTGACCACCATGGCCATGGTTTCTTAGAGGAACTTGGGTGTAACCCTATTTTTGTTGCTTAGGTCAGCGGGTTGTAACTTTTGAGTTGTAATGACCATTTTGGAACTATAAACAACCTTGTAAACGATATTATGGGATCCCATGTACAACTTAATGTTTTTAATTAAACATCCATTCCTTTAAACCGAAATTGTTAACCCTGGACTAACAATCACACTTATATGCTCATTTATGGCCTACTTACTCGTTTAGCGAGTTAAGCACTATTTAAAATACACAGTGTAACAGTCTTGGCTAACGAGGGTACTGCAAAGAGCCAGGCCCTATCAGTATCTCATTCTCCCTATTAATCATGCAACAAAGCATTTATATTTCATTTAAACACCTAAACATGTAATCACAAATATATAGTTACCAAACCCTGAGTCGAGCTTGTCTTTAGCGGCAAGTGTACTTGCCCAGCCAGTCATCAGGAGCCCTTACACCTAGACGACTCTGATACCAAGTTGTAATGCCCTGGATAACCAAGATCGTTACACTGTGTTTTTTAAAGTAGTGCAAGACTTGCTAATCAAGTCGTTTGAACATAAATGTGATCCTAAAGTCAACTAACAGGTTAGGGTTGAAAGATTTTGATCATAAAAGGTTAATTTTAATCGATGTTTGATACATGGGATCCCAAAAATAGGGTATATGTGGTAAATACAATCCCCAAAAGCTGGTACAACAAAAGCCAGTCTAATGGCCAAATACAATTTAGAGCTCTATTCTTGTAACTTTCCCTCGGCCGTGGCAGTTTAATAAGGTCATATTATTATTAATAGTTGATAAGTTTTTCCATGCTTAGATGGTGTTATGATAGCATTTTTAGTAGTTTTAACTTAGTTTCGTGACTCTACAACATATTTTCTACATTGCATTTTATGATGATAAATCTGACATTTTGATGGCAAGTGTAGTAGAAATGAAGTTTTAGGAGTATTCCAGACTTTTGGGATTGAAATGTTGAAGTGGCGGCAACGTACAAGCTATCTAAGTTCAAGAATTGAAGAAATTGAAGATAGGTCGCAGCTCATAAAATTTAGGCCGCGACACTTTAATTGGAATTGACGTTTCAGTTTTTTCTGTTCCAGACAGGCCGCTGCCTGCGTGACCAATTTCTGTACATATTTTGTTTTAGGCCGCGGCCTGCGGCGTCGTTTTTAGATTTTTAATTACTTTTTAATTAGAATTTAATAGACACTATAAAAGATTATTAGGGTTAATTTTAGATTAGGTTTTTTATTACGGTTTAGGAGAGAAAAGGACTCAGAAAGGGCTGGAGAGAAGACTACAACACTATTGTTCATCAATCTAATTTCTTTTCTTCTCTTAATCTCTTTAATTTTAATTATAATTATGTTTGTTATTATGATTACTATTATGTAGTAGGTTCCTTTTAGGTTAAGGGTTAATTCAAAACCCAAGACATGAATTCTTGATTATTGATAATGAGTATTATTCATTAATTTCTCTCAATATTAAATTGTTTCTATTTTTCCAATTGAATTCTATGAATTTTGTGATTACTTGGTAGGTGGCCAACTAATTAAGGTTTTACATTATTCAATTGTTTACTACTCACCTAATAGTTTAAGATTTTAAGTGTATGTGATAAATTGCAATTGATTGTGACGTCAAAAGAATTGTTGATTGTGATGAAAAATAAAACCTAGGTTAAATGAATTATATGCTTCATTACTTTATTGCCTAAATTAACTTATTTCCATAGGACTTAATGCTTTATCTAAGTTAAATAGATTGTATGCTTCATAGATTTATTGCTTAGTTAAAAGAGTTAATTATTGAGCGCTTCGCCTTGATTACTTATAATAGGGAGACTGGGATAATTGACTGCTTTAGTGTTATTTGCGGGGTTAATAGTTTAATTGAGAAATTGGAATAATATTTATTATTAGTGATTAGGAATGATTGTTGAGGGTGGAGATTAACCTTTAACTGTTTCTTAATATCGTAATATCATTATTTATTTGCTTTCTAGTTTATGTTATTTAATTTTAAATTCAAAATCAAAATCCCTTTCTTTATTAGTTTTTATCTTTTGAATAATAAATTGAAAGTAGTCCTCGTGGGTTCGACCCTTATTTATCACTATACTAAAATAGTTGGTATAAGGAACTAATAAAATAAATAATTAAATTTGATACGACATACAACACCCATCACGGTCGAGTAGCTGACAATGTACACTCCGCCCCAGAGCTCTCCAACTTCTGATTGGTTCAGTTTCCCTTTGCCTTTAACTGCACCATGTAGCACCCGTGAGCCAAGGCCCAGTAAGAAAACCCTAAACAACAAATACATAAAGCAGTAGTAGGCTTCAATCAACCTTAATTTGATTAATTCTATAATTTAGCAGAGTACGAGCATTAACCTAAACAACAGTAAACATGTATTTTCAAGCATACATTTCAATCAGTGATACAAATGTTTAGGGTCGAGCCCTCTATTTATCTTGCTGACCCCGACTCGCTTTGGCTGAGCTACATTCAATACACTTATCATCAGCCCTAGCACCCTTAGGTCGTACTTTCCTACAACGCATAACAGCAATACACTCACACAATACATATATTTAAATACAAGGAACCTTAGTCCCAAACACAAACACATGGGTACAGTTTTCTTAGCTCGAATGCCGAGCAATAAATAAAAGAACGGTTATGAGCACGATCCTCAGTCTGGAGCCTTAGCGATAATCCTTAATGATGTTGTTGTTGTTCCTGAGCGGTCCCTTAGAGTCTTGACCTCCATTTTCCCAAATCCTCTAACAAAATTCTCTATCTTTCAGTTCATCAAAATTCCTTTTAAACACAAGACAGGGAGAGGGAATCGTGTATGAGAGAGAGAGAGAGAGAGAGAGAGAGAGAGAGGAAAAGATAAGAATTGAATAGACTTGGGTGGTTTTTAGCTAAGTCTAGACTTCCTACTGAGTTTATCTCTTAACTCAAAAAGACCAAACTGCCACTTGCATTACTTAACCTTCTAATGATTTCTAAGGGTACAACTGTCATTTTTCCGATTCCCGCTAATTCATCAAGTGTTCCTACCATTTACCAATTAATGTCGTTGTGTCTAATTAATTACCAAATACTTTTTCATTACTAAATCAATCCCAAAATATTCTCTAAATTCCCAAAATACCCCTAGGCTCCCCCGAGTCGGGTATTAAACCCTGTTGTGACTGTCTTGCTAATCTTCTCACTGGGATCGTCTCGAGCCTTATACTACAAACATATCCACATAATAATGTGGTCTAAACCACTTATCACATATAATCACATTTATGCCCTCAATGGGCCAAAATTATAAATATGCCCTTATAAACAGTAAAGGGTCCACATGCATATCTAATACTCATAAACATACATATAATCATATAAATCATGCATGCCACATAGTCACGCATTTAATCAATTAAACACACATATATCCAATTATGCCCTCCTAGCATGCTAATCAAGGCACTAAACCCTATTAGCATTTTGGGTCGTTACAGTTGCTACCTATGTGATTTCTAGCCCTTCAATAGCCCAGATTGGTGAGCTCCTTCAAACCTCAAGCTTTCAAAATCTCAGATCAAGAACAAGAGATTATTCTTGGTCTGTTTCCACTTCAGTCTATCGCCCAAAACCAAAGTTTGAAAATCGTAAGACATCTAAACCTATTTTTCTTATTAATTGATTATTTAATCTGACTTAATTAGTGTAAAAACCAAATGACCTTTCTCTCCCCAAGCTCAAATTTATCATTAATAATCACTTAAGACCCTTATTGTAATTTCCAACCAACACTAATAGTTTGAACTTTTGATAGTTACACTTCCTATCATAAAACCCATAAATCTTCTTTGACCCCCAATACACAACTTCTATTACACTGTGGCCCCTAATACCTGAAGAAACTAATGTGAGTGGATTGCTTGACAGAACACCTAAATAAACATACATCATAAATCATGCATATCATAATTCATATAATTATACACATAATGTCATACAGTTTACCATAATACCCTTATTAGTAAAAGCAGATATTACAACTATCCCCTACTAAAAAGAAATTTCGTCCTCTAAATTTACCTGAACAACTCTGGGTATTGTTCCTTCATAACACTTTCCAACTCCCACGTTGCATCTTCGGTAGAGTCATTTTTCCAAAGGAACTTGACTAACTCGATCCTCTTATTCCTTAATGATTTATCCTTCTTATCAAGAATCCTTGTCGACTTCTCTTCATATGACAGGCCTTGTTGCATATCCAACGCCTCATAACTAAGAATGTGAGACGAGTCTGAAACATACTTTTGTAACATGGACACATGAAAAACGTTGTGCACTCCTGACAAAGCTAGAGGCATGGCTAACCTATAAGCCACTTCCCCAATTCTCTCTAAAATCTCGAATGGTTCAAAAATTCGAGGACTTAACTTTCCTTTCTTGCCAAATCTCTTATTGACCCTCGAATTGGTCAACGACACGGAGTCAGATAAAACATATAAGGTATGATGAAAATGAGAAGAACTCCAGACAAAAAGATAAACGACACAAGCAATTTATAGTGATTCGACCCCAATAGAATGGTAACAACCTACACCCACTTAGTGTTATTATTGGTGTAGTATTCCAAGAATAATGATCAATGAACTAGGGTTCATTGAGTTTCACTAAATCTCAGATAAATACAATTGTGATGGATAATAACACTCTTTTTCTCTCTTAGAATCTCTCAGCTCAAGTGTTCTCAAGCCAAATGTTTAAAAAAAAAATGTCCCCTCTCTTAAGCCCTTTTATTCTTATTTATAGGCTCAAGGAGGTCTACATGGGCCAATGGGCCTTAATCACACTTAATACATGTGTATCAAAATAATAATGAAAATTACAATTAATACGTAATTACAAGATTGCATATTTGAAGGAAAGAACTAAGTATATGCGACTAGGCTGGTCGCCCATAATTGTGATACTTGATAAGCCAATGATCTTCTGGTCGATGGCTGAGCAGGATAGGCTTACTTAAAGCTTCCACGTGCATTCCACGTGTAGATCAATCCTGCCACATCATCAGGTAGTCCGTTTTTGGGTAAACATTTGCCCCCCAAGTTTATTTTACTGCGACCATCATAAAGTAAACTTAAACGATCAACCTTCTGCGTGACTTGTCAGACCTGTCAGAGCCGTCAATGCCTTTTCAAAAAAGGTAACCAATCATGTCATTGCAATTTTCCAAAAAGGAATTTGACGGCTATCACACTTTTTCACACCACGAAAAATCATCCCCCATCATTACCTTATTAACTGTGCCTCGACCAATATAAATAACCCCTCAGTTTAACTTTTTACTTTTTACTCTCCCTTTTTTCCTCAAGAACATTGAAGAACCAAGCACGAAGAACCCAGAAAACTCATATGACTTCGGTGATCCGTGGAGCATCTGTCCAGCCACTCGAACCAACATTCGTGAATTTGTATCAATTTTTATCCAAGTAAGTTTCTTGAACTTCTTTGTTTCTAAGATGCCATACAATAGTTGTCCCTTGAGTTTTCTGACTTGTTTGTATCTGAGTTTCTGACAATTCTTGAAAAAATAATTTGGGGTAATCGGGTTAGTAGGTGTAACGCCCTACTTCCTTAGAGCTGTTACTAAGTGCGTTTTAAGACAAAACAGTGTGCAATGAACTCTCTAACCGAGGTTTTGAAACAAAAGTGTGCTTAATTAAAAGTTAGGGCTGTAATCTTTGAAAATGCGTTGACTCAATAAAAACTTCTAGTATTAAACACTTGGGATCCCAAAATAAGGTTTGAAAACTATTTACATATTGAAATAAGTTTACAGTTGTTTAATCATAAAATCATAGATTATTACAGCCATTTTCGAATAAACCCCCAACCAAAGCAGTCGGGCAGGCCAAACATGTACGCGTCGCTTCACGCTCTCCGTACTCATGGTTGGTTGACTCAGTCTTTGCCCTACCTGCAACACGGAGCACCCGTGAGCCGAAGCCCAGCAAGAAAACTCATGCAGAACATAACATATGCCAATATATATAGTTAATCATATCAGATAGCCCACAGATAAACAAGTCAATCGTTAGACTAAGCAAACACGGCCAAGCCGCCCCAGAGCCTTACCGAAGCCTGGGGTATCGGTTCTCACCGCGAGGATAACTCATGTATCCCTTGGGTCCCACCCTGAATATAGCATAACACATGTATCCACCGGGCCCCGCCCTGACTATAGCATCCCATGTGCTAGGTGTTACTTTCGGCCCCACGGCCGCCCCGGCCTACGCCGTACTCGGCCCCACGGCCTACGCCGTACTCGGCCCCACGGCCGCCCCGGCCTACGCCGTACTCGGCCCTTGCCGTTCATTTCATCATAATCACACGTATAGTATATTTGAAATAAACATTCACACATATCACGGTTCATTTAAGGTTAAACATTTACACATAATACAATCCGGGGCCATGCCCTACAATCACACAGTGGGGCCATGCCCTATTATCGGGTGTTACCGTTTTCTTACCTTTCCAATCAATAGCTTAGATCACCTGACTCCTTGAGCACGATCCCACTCGAGCCTTAGCGCACACCTAGGCACAAACATAGGTCAAAGTCAACACCGAACCCCAAGTCTGAATACCTAGCCTCGGGACCAATCCCGAGCCCCCGGGAAGTCCCAAATCCCCAAAACAAAGTGGCGGAAACAAGCCCCGAACCCTAGGTCAAAATCCCTCATCAAAACTCAAAAATTCCCCTCTGTGAATAGTGCAGCGCTACAGCGCTCTAAAGAGGGCGCTGTAGCGCTACAAGCAGAATGCACCCCCCAGAAACAGGGACTAGCGCTACAGCGCCCACTGACTAGCGCTGTAGCGCTAGTTGCAGCCCAGAAAACCCAAAATCGCATTTCTGCGATTTCTTTCCCCCAATCTCAAACCAAACTTCCCCAAATCTTTACCAAACTCAAAATCAAGCTTATGAACACTCTCCATTCATCCCAAGCATCCCAATTCCTCAAATCCCAAGATCATTTATCCCAAATCTCAAAATCTACCATGAACAACCCTAAACCAGAAATTCATGCAAACCACAAAGATAGAGTCTTAGAAATCATACCATTGCTGCAAATATCGACCTTGATTCAGCATAATTACCAGTTGCTCACCATTTCCATCTGGGAGTAATCCACATGCACTGCTCGTGAGCTTGAAGGGGACTTGCCCATACCATTCACGCATTCTCCGCCTAAAGAACTTACCTGTGCTGCTGCAGCTTGAACCGTTCCATAATCCTTGTTACCAATTCCTCACACCCTACCCGGTGCAACCAAATCAATTCACGAAAAGTCTTTATCCTTGGTTTCCAACTGGTAATAACCAGGTCGTAGATCAACTCTTGGGGACATCGTCCCATCTTGTATCCAACATTAAACTTTTGTTCTAACCCAACGATGCCAACAATCCCCGCAGTATAGCACACTGGCTACACCAGGCTCAGATTCCTTCGATCGCTTCAATAGACTTTCTGTCGGCCAAAACCGTCTTTTACAACATTCCTTATACCAATCCTATCTGTAGTCTGACCTTGAAGTATCCCCTAAATCTTTCTTTACATACCCACGTAATTTTCCCACTGATCAGCTCTGTCTCCTTTACGTACTCCAGATGATATCCTCAACAATCCATCTGCCAGAGTTTCTAATTCCTTCTCAATAAGTACCACTGTCCTCAGCCTCTCGAATGGCACCATAGAGGCACCCTCTCTATGTCCATCACCCTCTCGGAGCATTCGCAACACCGAATCCTTCCAGTTCGCTACATGACCAAAGCATAAGCTCGTCAGATACATACTCACCCTTGAGGACTCAGCCTCGAACTTTGAATGTATCGCTGCACTCTGGTTCTCCGTTCCCTCACCATGGGAAATTCATCCCAACATCTCGAGTCATTCTACGTAGAAGTCATGCCCTCACCTGACCTCCTCTCAGGTGGCATCCTTTCTCTCATGTGCATACTAACTAACCTCCCTGGTTCCTGTCGCCAGCTCGACAACCACCTTAGCAATCAAGCTTCTTTCAAATCTCAAATTAGGTGCCCAAGCACTGCCTGGGGTCCTTCTACCTCAACAATCGTGAATCCGACCTTGCTGCGTTCTATTAAATAAAAGTACCCTCCTTTCAACCAGACCTCCCCCTTTCTTGGCGATTCCAGAAGCCACAACCCTATCCGGGGTTCTTTTAACTTGATTGTCCCGAATCTATCTTTACTAATTCCATCAAAGGAAGCACTGCCCTTACGGCTCTAGCAGTCATGCTCTAATCATCAACCGTCAGTTCCTCGACATCATGGCCCTCTCCGCCATCCACATACATACGATAATTCCTTATATCAGGGCGGCCCAAATTCCCTAGACTATTCCAGATCTCATATCCTTAAATGGGTCGCCATCAATTCCAGATACATCCATCAGTATAACTTCCTGAAATGAATTACCCGCTTCACCAAACCCATTGAGCTACGCTGTTGTTACCCCCAACAGTCCAAACCGAACTTATAAGTCCACCCGTCTCCACGGTTCAAATCATGTCTTATAATCCCTTCTAACAATCATCATCTAGTTCTTCCCAACCCATTGAGTCAGTACCTCATCCCGAGTACCAAATCCAGGCATCTCTCTGCTTCAACATTTAACGCAGCCCTCTAATCGGGATTTCTCATCCACTTAACCAAGGGTGGAATTAACTCTGCCCGTCTATTGATAATTTCCTTGTCAGCCTGTACTCTCCTCAACACCCGAGGATAATACCCTTTAAGCCTTTCATACATTACCCTTATCTGCCCATACCTCACAGTAAACCAAAACTGGTAACCTTACTGTTAAAACATCGAAATCAGCCATCTCCCCAGAGAATCCGCTGTTCTTCTATCTCATCTCAACTAACAAACTCCACAGCTTACTCACACACTAGTGACCCTCTGCCGCTACTTTCAGGGACAACTAGAGATCTCAACTCCAACTTATATCTAGAATCCCTCTTTTCAACACATTATCGGGTCCCCAACCCTTCTAGGAACAAGCAACTCGAGTTCATCTGTCAAAACTCACCAACTCCTGAACTCTGAGGTTCATACCCTGAACCAACCCATTACTAGGTCCAAATCCACAATGATATACATTTAGCTACCAGATTTAACATCACTAAGTATATCCATGTCTCAACATGCTTCATACAAGCCAACATATAGATATAACATATGAATTTAATCTAGAAAATTAACCACATACACTCAATATGCGAACCATTATGCTAATATTCATCCATATGCATAATAGTATTATTCAGCATGCATCAATCTCAACATGCAATAATCAAGGGCCCAGCCCAACAGCATCTCATGCATGTGATTTCATTCCTCATGCTCCATATAAAATAAGCAGGCAAACAGGGCATTCAAACATATATTCAGACATGTCAATTAATCATACCAACCAAACCTGAGTCGAGCTTGTCACTGACAGCGAGCGTACATGTTCGGTCGATCTCCAGAACCAATAAACCTTGGCTCGCTCTGATACCAAGTTGTAACGCCCTACTTCCTTAGAGCCGTTACTAAGTGCGTTTTAAGACAAAACAGTGTGCAATGAACTCGCTAACCGAGGTTTTGAAACAAAAGTGTGCTTAATTAAAAGTTAGGGCTGTAATCTTTGAAAATGCGTTGACTCAATAAAAACTTCTAGTATTAAACACTTGGGATCCCAAAATAAGGTTTGAAAACTATTTACATATTGAAATAAGTTTACAGTTGTTTAATCATAAAATCATAGATTATTACAGCCATTTTCGAATAAACCCCCAACCAAAGCAGTCGGGCAGGCCAAACATGTACGCGTCGCTTCACGCTCTCCGTACTCATGGTTGGTTGACTCAGTCTTTGCCCTACCTGCAACACGGAGCACCCGTGAGCCGAAGCCCAGCAAGAAAACTCATGCAGAACATAACATATGCCAATATATATAGTTAATCATATCAGATAGCCCACAGATAAACAAGTCAATCATTAGACTAAGCAAACACGGCCAAGCCGCCCCAGAGCCTTACCGAAGCCTGGGGTATCGGTTCTCACCGCGAGGATAACTCATGTATCCCTTGGGTCCCACCCTGAATATAGCATAACACATGTATCCACCGGGCCCCGCCCTGACTATAGCATCCCATGTGCTAGGTGTTACTTTCGGCCCCACGGCCGCCCCGGCCTACGCCGTACTCGGCCCCACGGCCTACGCCGTACTCGGCCCCACGGCCGCCCCGGCCTACGCCGTACTCGGCCCTTGCCGTTCATTTCATCATAATCACACGTATAGTATATTTGAAATAAACATTCACACATATCACGGTTCATTTAAGGTTAAACATTTACACATAATACAATCCGGGGCCATGCCCTACAATCACACAGTGGGGCCATGCCCTATTATCGGGTGTTACCGTTTTCTTACCTTTCCAATCAATAGCTTAGATCACCTGACTCCTTGAGCACGATCCCACTCGAGCCTTAGCGCACACCTAGGCACAAACATAGGTCAAAGTCAACACCGAACCCCAAGTCCGAATACCTAGCCTCGGGACCAATCCCGAGCCCCCGGGAAGTCCCAAATCCCCAAAACAAAGTGGCGGAAACAAGCCCCGAACCCTAGGTCAAAATCCCTCATCAAAACTCAAAAATTCCCCTCTGTGAACAGTGCAGCGCTACAGCGCTCTAAAGAGGGCGCTGTAGCGCTACAAGCAGAATGCACCCCCCAGAAACAGGGACTAGCGCTACAGCGCCCACTGACTAGCGCTGTAGCGCTAGTTGCAGCCCAGAAAACCCAAAATCGCATTTCTGCGATTTCTTTCCCCCAATCTCAAACCAAACTTCCCCAAATCTATACCAAACTCAAAATCAAGCTTATGAACACTCTCCATTCATCCCAAGCATCCCAATTCCTCAAATCCCAAGATCATTTATCCCAAATCTCAAAATCTACCATGAACAACCCTAAACCAGAAATTCATGCAAACCACAAAGATAGAGTCTTAGAAATCATACCATTGCTGCAAATTTCGACCTTGATTCAACCCTAAGCCTCCTTAGCTTGCTCTCCCTCAAAGCTTGCCCAGAAATCCCTAAAATTCCCATCAACTCAGCTCAAAACACAGCTTAAACCATCAAAACCCTTAAAACCGAAAATCTCTAAAACTTACCTCACACATTGATGTGTTCTTGCAAAATCTTCAAGTCTAACCCAAGATCCTTGATGCTCAGCCTATCCTTGCTCTCCACTAAGCTTTGCCCCAAGAAAAATGGAGTGGAATGGGGCAAAAATGCACAAACCGACCCTTTGGAAAACCCACCTGTTTTTCCCTCTTTTCTTTCTTTCCTTTTCCTTCTTTTCTTTCTTTCTCTCCACAGCCAACACTCTCTATAAATCCCACTAAGTGTAAAGCCTCATAAATAAATTTCTAAAAGCCAAATGACCAAAATTCCCTTCCTATTAATTCTCAATCCTTTTGTCCAAATAGGGCCATTTTAGTCATTTTACCCAATTCCCGCTAATCCTCAAGTGTCTCTAATATTTTCCCGTTGCTTTCCAACACCCGATAAACCACCAAATAAATATCCCCCGTCATCAAAATAAATCTCAATCTATTCTCTGAATTCCTGCTTATACCCCCAGGCTCGCCCCGAGCCGGGTATAAATTCCTGTCATCACTTTCCGCTAGCCTGCTCACTGGGATCGCCTCGAGTCACAAAGCACAGATACATCCACGTACCACTGTGCCCTCAACAATCAACACATATCAATACAGTTACGCCCAATCATGGCCAAAATTACAATTATGCCCTTCTAACACGATCCGGGCCTACATGCATACTAACATACATAGTCATGCATCTCAGATAAAAAAATAGTCATATAACATGCTTTAAATCATAACCATGCATTTAAATCATTAAAATCACACATAAATCCCATCATGCCCTCCTGGTACGCTAATCAAGGCCCTTAAGCCTTATTAGCGAATTTGGGTCGTTACAGTAGGTATTAACGTCATAGGATAAGGAAAAAACACTAAATGAAGCTTAAGAATTAGTTTGGGAGTTAGGATTACTAATTTAGGGCGCAAAATCGAAGTAAAAATTCAATTTTTAAGCAATCAGAAAAAACTGGGTTTTTCTCGTCCTCTCTCAGAGTCGAAAAGTTTTCCTTGAAAAACTTTGCACTTCTACTTTTTAATCTATTTTCCAAGTTGTTCGCATGCTATTTAGTGTTTACGTTAGAATGTTGCTGGTCGTATAAAGACATAACTTTTATACACGTGCAATGTTATCCCAACATTCCCACTTCTTTAGTCTATTGGTCGTAGATTCTCATCATCTCTTCTTTGTTCGTAGATTTTCATGCACGACCCATGGGGAGGTGAGAGGCTGATCGATGACGACTTGCTCGCACTATTGTTCGAAGATCAAGAACAGTCATCGCTATCATTCTCATAAATTCCCTTTTCTTAACACAACCCCACAAACAGACCTTCAACCAGCCTAACCAGTATGGGTTGCGTAAAATCCATTGCACAAAGAAAAAAGAAAACAACTCAACCTTCTACTAATCAACTGCCCCTCAGGCTCAAACTCCTCCGGCCAACCCTCAACCTGCAAACACTTCCCCGCCAGAGTTTCAAACCAAAGCCCGACCTCATGATGTCCTCAAGCCAGTTTTGAAAGGTACGTAGCACCTCCTAGCATTATTACAGCTAGGATGGTAGGCAATTATCTCAAGAAGTACGACCTTCCTGGGATAACCCTTATCAAGCCTTCGATCGACCAGTGGGTAAACCTGCCTGGGGGCGCCTTCAGCGCCTGGCCGAGGTATCACATTGAGGCAGGGGCAACCTTGCCTCTGCATCCGTTCTTCCAGGGGTGGCCAATTATTTTGAGGATGCCCCTTTCCAAAGCACTCCCAATGGTATATGGTACTTTGTGCCCTTTATATCCTCTACAACCATAAGAAATGGCCTGTTCCTAGGCCACATGAGATCAATTGTTTTTTTGATCTCACATCTATTCCCAACCACAATAACACGGGGTTCTTCCATTTCTATCACCAGGAATCTGCCCGCACCTTCCTGAGTGACATTACCCACAAGTCCAACGTAGGGAAGTATTTCCAGGAGTAATTTTTAACACCAGACCTGGTCGCCAACAGCCTACCCTTCACTGAAGGAGGTAAATCATTTACTTACTGATCGTTCAATTTATTTTAGCATTTCTATACATTCTTTAGAACTTCGGTGTCGTTCATGTCCATGGCATCGACCAATCCCCACTCCAGAAATGGAGATACGAGCAGCAGCCCTGGCTAGCATGACAAACATTGAAAAGAGTATGAAAGAGCTGGTCATGGAGAATAACCTAAGGCTGGTCGGCCTTCTTGCACCTCACCAGGATGTCAGGGAATCAACCGCAGAAAGTGCTACTGGGGGAGAAGTTCCCGAGCACCACCAGGATGTGTCACAACCCCCGAGGAGGAGGGCTACTGGAATGACCATCAGGGAACCTTCCAGCACTCCGCGAGCAGCTGCTGTCCTTGCCCAACATGGGAAAGGCAAGCAGAAACTTCCTACACACCCCGAGCCCATATTTGAGTCCTCGGATGAGAACGGTACTAACTTCTCACTTATAGACAGTTTGCCCATTCCCTGTCATTTATTTGACGGGGACGGCAACTTTAAAAATGAAACTAGTTTAAATTCAGACTTCTTCAAGGCAGAGAGTGAGTGTATCAGTAGTATAATAGATAATGTAACGACCAGTAGTTGTAGCTCGAGTATTTTACTTATAATTTCTTTTCTCTCCATTTCCTTGTCCTTTTTGCATAACAACTTGCCCTAACTGGTCGTATGCTTCTTTTCTTTAGACGTTCCTGCCGAGAAGGCATTCTATTTATAAACCAATCCCACTACCACAACTCCTGCGAACAGGAAAAAATCAAACCGGCGTCAGACTGGAAAAGGCTGCAGTGACCCTTCTGTAAAAAGGGCTCGAACGGAGGACCCTCCTGTACCAACTCCCTCAAAAGAGACGACTCCTCTAGGTTCTGTCTACCAGAATCCTGAAGCTCGTGCCAACCCAAGTCCTCCTGCTTAGCGAGATAAAAATCTGGTTGAGGCTATGCCGAACTCTGCTTGCACTTCGGCCAGCGACAAGCTGAGGAAACTATCCAGACACCGACGCCATTTGGAATGCTTCAACAGCGCTCCCACCATGTCGGTCGACCAGCTCTTTAGTCGCGCGTTAAACGAACTACTCACTGTATGTCGCTGTTTTCACTGCGGTTTGATTGCTTATCTCTTTGTTTAATACTAACAGCATTTTTATTATTCTTTTATGATCGCGGGGGATTATGACCGTGAGTACCGGTTGGCGTTGCTCGGAGGATATGGTCGCCAAGCAGGCTGAAGAGATTAAGGTGGCCGAGGAAAGGCTCGCCGAGCAGCACAAGGTGGTCGAGGCCAAGCATGCTGAGGAGTTGTGAGCATCTGAGATTAAGATCGCCAAGCTTGTGGAGGTACTGAAGAAGAAAGAGGAGTCAGTTGCTAGAATCACTGCCTCGAAGGAGAGGTTTAAGGAGGCCTCGTTGACAAACTATCGAGAAGCCAACAAACTTCAAACGGAGTTGGAGATCCACCGTAAAGAAATTGCCGACCTTGAGGAGACCAATGCCTACAACCTAGAGAAGTATGAGGGAGCGGCATTCCAGTGCTTCTATATGTTTTGGAAAATCAACCCCAAGGCGGACTTTACCTATCTACCAGACCATTTAAGGGAGGCTAAGCTAGCGAAGTGTATTGCTCTCCTAGAAGAGGATGAGAGGGCTCAGGGATCCCCTGAGATATCTTTGGCAATAGGCATTGAGGGTGTCAATGCAGATGCTGGGGCCACAGTCGACCAGCAGCCACAAGAGCCTCAGCAAGATCCTTCTACTGCTTCATAATAATAATTTCTTTTTTATTTTAATTTGTAACTTAGGACACGTGAACTATGGTTCGTGATGTCAAGACAATTGCTGCACGGGCAGCTTTTCCTTTTAATCAAAAATTACATTCGAGCAGCAACTACTCGCGGTGTGAAGGATTTTACTTTTGATATTATAATATTTGCACTTTATTATAACATTTGTTCGCATGAACTAACATAGCATAGCACTTTGTAATGATTTAACAAAATTTAAACAAAATTTTGAAAAATACTCTAAGTACCATAGCATGCTTTCCCTTATTTTGGCCGTGTGTTTACATATACTTGTTGATATGCTTTGCTTACATAGTACCTTATATGCCCCCCAAGTGATTGAGGAGCGTAAGGTACTCGGTCACTTGACTTGACCAAGACGTGTTCGAACATTATTGCTCGTAATAAATACTTATAAAAATGATAATAGAGAAAAACAACACATGCAATGAGCAAATACTTGTAATAAATACAATGATTGGCAAGAATAACTGGCTACGCACAGTTCCTTTTATTTCTCGTAATATATGGACAATCATATCTGTACGAGTGATCAAAAATTTTATCTTACACATATAGCTGACTAACCCTTGTTCAAAAACTTGTAAAAAATGAACTTAATACAGGCCAATTCTTTAAAAAGAGTTATTTATTAATAATACGTGCGCACATGTTCTCCATTCCAATAACGAGAAATGAGATCTCCATTTAAGCGAGAAAGTTGATAGGTCCAGTTAGGTCCAACCACTCGAACAGATTGATTGTGGGTGTTGAGGAAAACTCTTATAAGTACCAAATCTCGAGCAGCTTGACCCTCGAATTGGTCAACGACACGGAGTCAGATAAATGATATAAAGTAAGATTAAAATGAGAAGAACTTCAGACGAAAAGATAAATGACATAAAAAATTTATAGTGGTTCGACCCCAATAGAATGGTAATAACCTACGTCCACTTAGTGTTCTTATTGATGTAGTATTCCAAGAATAGTGATCAATGAACTAGGGTTCATTGATTTTCACTAAATCTCAGATAAATACAATTGTGATGGATAACAACACTCTTTTTCTCTCTTAGAATCTCTCAGCTCAAGCGTTCTCAAGCCAAATGTTTGAAAGAAAAAAATGTCCCCTCTCTTAAGCCCTTTTATTCTTATTTATAGGCTCAAGGAGGTCTACATGGGCCAATGGGCCTTAATCACACTTAATACATGCGTATCTAAATAATAATGAAAATTACAATTAATACGTAATTACAAGATTTCATATTTGAAGGAAAGAACTGAGTATATCCGACCAAGCTGGTCGCCCATAATTATGATACTTGATAAGCCAATGATCTCCTGGTCGATGGCCGAGTAGGATATGCTCACTTAAAACTGTCACATTCATCCCACGTGTAGATCAATCCTGCCACATCATCAGGTAGTCTATTTTTGGGTAAACATCTCTTAATTCCATTCATAGGCAAAACACAAAGGAATGCATAACTTCCCACCTATAACTCAATGTGCTTACTCTTAGGATCATCATAGCTCTTTTTTCGATCCTCAGAGGCGATCATGAACGCTCTTATCTTAGTAATAGCCTCATTCGTTTCTCGTACTACCTCCGGGCCTAAATACTTACTTTCGCCCGTCTCATCCCAATGAATCGGCAACCTACATTTTCTTCCTTAGATAATCTCGTATGGTGCTACTATAATAGTCAACTGATAACTATTATTATACGAGAACTTTATTAGTGGAAGGTACTTGCTCCATGATCCACCAAAATCCAATACGCATGCTCTAAGCCTGTGTTTCAAATTTTGTATTATTCTTTCTGTCTTCCCATCTGTCTAGAGTGGAATGTTGTACTAAATTTCAAATTGGTACCCATCACTTTCTATAATCCTACCCATAAATTACACGTGAATTTCTGGTCTTTATCCAAAATGATTGACTTTGGTACACCCTGATGTCTCACAATCTCTTGCACATAAAGCACTGCATACTATTTTGCTGTGAATATTGTTCTGACAAGTATAAAGTGTGCTAATTTCGTGAACCTATCAACAATCATCCAGGCTTAATCATGTTGCTTTGTGCTCTTAGGTAACCCCACCACAAAGTCCATAGAAATCTCTTCCCACTTCCATTCTAGAATGTTTAACAGTTGTAACAAACTAGACGGTCTTTAGTGCTCCGCTTTAACTTGCTGGCACATGAGACACCTTATGAAATACTCCACTGCGTCCTTCTTCATCCCAGGCCACCAATATAGCATCTTCAAATCTTGGTACATCTTCATATTCCTTGGGTGTAAAGAATAGGAGTAGTATGAGTTTAACACCCTGGTTAGCCAAGACCGTTACATTGTGTGTTTTAAATAATGCTTAACTTGCTAAGCAGATCATTTGGACTTAAATGTGTACTTAATGATTAAATCAAGGTCAGGTATTAAAAAATTTGGTCGATGAAGTAATTATTTTTCATTAAAATATTAAGTTTATACATGGGATCTCAACAAACTAATTACAAATTGATAAAAGACAAATGGAATACAAATTAGTCGTCCTAAGTAGCAAAACAGGGTTCAACCCTAGTTTCTCCCAGGCTATCTTGGCCGTGGCAGTTGAGTAGGCTGCATATGTACACACCGCCCCTGAAGCTCTCCAACTAAGGATTGATCTAGTTTCCCCTTTCCCTTACTTGCACAACATAGCACCTGTGAGACAACGCTCAGCAAGAAAACTTAAATCAACAAGTACAAATGAGAGTAGTATATAAATAGTAAACTTAAATCATTCAATTCAATAATAACATAACATAAGCAATAAGCTAGGCACTAATAATCTGCTCAATCAAACACGTAATTCAATCTTAGCATTCAATACAGTTATTTAAGTGCAAACGACACTTTTGTTTACTTAGTAACGTTCAGTCCCAGCAACCTTAGGCTGAGTCCTCTCGTTATATAGCTGACCTTGACACGCATAGGCCGGGCAGCATTCTGCACGCTTAACGTCAGCCCCGGTTCCCTTAGGTTGACAAGCCCTCTACGAACCATCTGTAGTAACCAGCCAATCCAAGGAAACTTCGAACCTCCGAGGCGTTCCTTGGCCTCGGCCAATCCCTTACTGCTTCTATCTTGGACGGATCCACCTTAATCCCTTCTGCCCCAACTATATGCCCAAGAAAGGTCACCTCTGGCAGCCAAAACTCACACTTCTTAAACTTGGCGTACAACTGATGCTCCCTTAACCTCTGTAGAACCTGTCAGAGATGCTGCTCATGCTCTGCCTCTGAACTAGAATAAACCAAGATGTCGTCGATGAAGACAATGATGAACTGATCCAAGAATTCCTTGAACACCCTGTTCATCAGATTCATAAAGGCTGTTGGGGCATTGGTCAGACCAAAAGACACGACCAAGAACTCATAATTCCCATACCGTGTCCGAAAGACCGTCTTCGATATGTCCTCATCTTTGATCCTCAGCGGGTGATAACCAGATCGAAGATCAATCTTTGAGAACACCGTCTTTCCCTGCAGCTGATCGAACAAGTCATTAATCATTGGTAGGGGATACTTATTCTTGATAGTTAACTTCTTCAATTCTCTATAATCTATACACATCCTCAGGGTCCCATCCTTCTTCTTAACAAACAACACTGGAGCGCCCCATGGAGAATAACTAGGCCTGATGAATCCCAAATCCAGAAGTTCTTGCAACAGTACCTTCAACTCTTTCAGTTCTGCTGGTGCCATTTTGTACGGTGTCCTAGATACTGGTTCTGTACCTGGTGCTAACTCAATCTCAAACTTAATCTCCCTACTTGGCAGTAACCCTGGCAAATCCTCAGGAAATACATCTAAGAATTCACACACCAATCTAGTACCTTCTAGCCCTGCTGGCAATATCCTGGTGGTATCAACTACGCTAGCCAGAAAGCCTATACATCCACCCTGTAACAAATCTCTGGCTCTCAAAGCAGATATCATGGGTACGCGGGGTCCAGATATTGCACCCATGAATACAAACGGGTCCTCGCCCTTAGGCTCAAAAGTTACCATCTTCTTCCTGTAGTCAATGGTAGCTCCATACCTTTTAATCTCCTCTTTCTGATTTCGCAGTCTTGCTTGAATGCCAGAAAACATCTACGACCAATTCCAGGGGAAGATGGAGGGTTTTGACCTCGAATACCATCCACAACCCCAATATAACCCACGCCTAGTCCAATTGACTGCCTTGAATACATAACTTTCGAATTTTTCTACAGTCAATGACTTAACCTATCATGCATGATATCCATATCCAAAACTATACCACGAGCAGGGCCAAACAACACAATAGCCACATACAATATGCATACCAATACACAAGTTTATCACATTCATGCATCAATTATCAAGTCTTACTCCTGCAAAATACATTTATATACACCATGCTCTCTATTATAGCATGTAGATAAGGCCCATAGGTTCAATTTAAAAAATTAAACACATAGTCATGTTATTGGATACCAAACCATGAGTCGAGCTTATCTTTAGCTGTGAATGTACATGCCTAGCCAGTTTTCAAGAACCCTTTAACCTAGACCGCTCTGATACCAAATTGTAACGCCTTGGTTAGCCAAGATTGTTACACTGTGTGTTTAAAACAGTGCTTAACTCACTAAGTGAGTCATTTGGACTTAAATGTGTAATTAAAGACTAAATCAAGGTTAGGTAATAAAAATTTTGGTCAATGAAGTAATTTTTTTTCATTAAAATATTAAGTTTATACACAGGATCCCAACAATTGGTTACAAACTGAAAAAAGACAAATGGAATACAAATTAGTCGTCCTAAACGACAAAAGAGGGTTCAACCCTAGTACCTCCCAGGCTATTCCGGTCATGGCGGTGAAGTAGGCTGCATATGTACACACCATCCCTGAGGCTATCCAACTCATGGCTGGTCCAGTTTCGATTTTCCCTTACCTGCACAACATAGCACTCGTGAGCCAAGACTCTGCAAAAAAACTTAAATAAAAAAGTACAAATGAGCAGCAGTATATAAACAGTAAACTTAAATCCTTCAATTCAATAATAACAAAACATAAGCAATAAGCTAGGTATTGATAATCTGCTCAATCCAACATGTAATTCAATATCAGCATTCAATACAGTTATTTAAGTGAAAACGACACTTCTATTTATTTAGTATCTTTTAGGCCCAACACCCTTAGGCTGAGTCCTCTCGTTATATAGCTGACCCTGACATGCTTAGGTCGGGCTGCATTCTACACGCTTAACGTCAACCCCAGCTCCCTTAGGTCATACTTTCATATCAAATATAAACAAATTAATAGATCACCAAACACATAATTAGTTGCAGCAAAAACAAGCATGCCTATCCAGATATTCTCAAATACAGATATAATCACAATCTCACATATAATCATATTCGATAACAGGGGTCCAAGCCCCGATCACAACCCAGGTGCAGTTTTCTTACCTCGAGTCCCGAACAGCTAGCGCATGGTAGTCTCGAGCACAATCCCTATCCCTGAGCCCTAGCTGTATAACCTAGTCACAAGTAATAACGATAATCATCAATCCCTTAAATTATTCAAAAGTCTTAAGGTGTAATTCTACCCTCCGGGATCTCGAATTATACTAATACGGGTAGTAGAATCCTTCCTGATCCTTTAGGTTTGAGTTCATGAGCTTAAAATCCTTAATTGGCAAATGTTCTCTACTTGAGTCGCGGCCCGCCTCAAAGGCGTCGCGACCCTCTACAAGTCAAAGAGAAAGCTTAGGAAAATACCTCAACATGCTCCGCGCCGCGCTCTGCTCAACGCCGCAGTGCCAAGACAGTTCAGCAAGCCCCTTAGCCCTCCTAGGTTCATGCGGATCGAAGTGCGACCTTGCTAACCTAGAAACTTCAGCATTTTTCTCCTTTTTTCCCCAGCCAAATTTACCAAAATTCATCCTAACCGCAGACCCAAGCCATTATTGAGTCTAGAACTCTCAGGAACATGGCCTAAGCATCATTTATAAACCAAAACTAGCCAACAATCTTATCACAACTCAAAACTAAAACTAAAGTCTAAACTAATTAAAACATTCATCACAACATGGAAGAGTCCTTATCTAATTGATAGCTCCAATCTTCAACCTGTCTTGACTCCAATCATATCTCCAATTCTTAGCTTTATTCCCCAACTATCACCTTAAGATCTCAATGAAGCCAAACCCCTTCAAGGAAAAGGAAGGAACCGAGAAAGAGAAAGAGAGGCTGAGAGTGTTGTCTTTGTTTCCTTCTGTTTTTCCTTCTACAAACTCCTAGTGACTATGTTATCCTAAGGTTAAGTCCATCCCCTTAACCCTAAAAGACTTAACCTCCCCTAGACAAAAGCCTTACTCCTTAATGCCCCTAAGGGCAAACCTGTCAATCACCACCTTTCCTGCTAATCCTCAAATAGTCCTATAAATTCCCAACTAATCCCGACATGCCCAAATAATCACCAAATAACTACCTGTTAGCCAATAAATTCCAAATACACACTAAGTCCCTAATATACCCCTAGGGTCACCCCAAGCCAGGCATTTAACCACGTTGCGACTATTCTAATAATCCGCTCATTAGGATCACCTCGGACTACACATCTCAAATATATCTCCACAATATTGTGGTCTCACTCATAATGCATACATAATACAAATATACCTTCAACGATCAAAAATTACAAATATGCCCCAATTTACAAAAATGGGCCCACAGGCATATTTAATATACATAAACATGAATAATTATTCACATTACCATATAAATCATGTATGTCACATAGTCACACATTTATTCGATTAATTCCACATATATATATCCAATTAAGCCCTCCTGGCACACTAATCAAGGCACTTTACCTTAATAGCGAATTGAGGATCTAACAATGCACCTCATCAAGAATCTCCTTCTTAATTTCTAAATCAACTGGCACACATATATGTTCCTTATATCTCATTGTTCCACAGTTATTGACAGTAAAATCTTTGCTACTTCCATCTTGGATTCCTTTTTTATACTTTTGTCTTAACAGATCCTTATCATGTCCTTGTTTAATTCTATCTAACAAAGTTGAATGTAGAGTCAAGTTTGCTAATCCCCCTACGATCAACTCTATACCTGCTTGTTCTATTTCTTCCATCAACTTGGCAGATATATTTCTTATAGCCACTACTTGCCCTTTGCTTCAACTACTTAGGATATCGGCTACCACACTCACCTTTCTCGGATGATACAATATTTCACAGTCATAGTCCTTGACTAATTCTAACTATTGTCATTGCCTTATGTTTAACTCCTTTTGAGTAAAGAAGTATTTCAAGCTTTTGTGATCCATATAAATTTCACATTTCTCCCCATAAAGATAGTGCAGTCATATCTTCAGTGCGAACACTACTGCTGCCAATTCCAAATTGTGTGTCGAGTAGAATTGTTCATACTCTTTCAACTGCCTAGATGCATATGCTATCACCGTCTCCATTTGCATCAATACACACCCTAGTCCCTACTTCAACCCATCACAATATACCAGAAATTTCTCATTATATGTGGGTAGACTTAATACATGTGCCTTGATAAGTCTATTCTACAATTCTTAAAAGCTCTGCTCACAATCCTTAGTCCATACAAACCTGATGCCTTTCTTGTCAGTTTTTTCAATGGCATTGAGATCTTTGAAAACCTTTTGACGAATTTTCGGTAATACCCTGCCAACTCAAGAAAACTTCTCACCTCCGAAGAATTATTTGGTTGTGGCCAATATTTTAAGAGAGCAACTATGGCCTTAAATAGAAATAAAAGGAAGGCATGTTCTTTGAACAGGGCAATAGGGAAGCACCACAACTCGCTGGGGATAGCTTCTGTACAGTACGGGAAGAGGGTTATGACGATGACCCTAGTCATGGTGTTTCCACAATTGGAAAACATGTTCTCATAGGAACATTCTGCCTTTCTTGCCTTAGTAATCATTGTTACTTTCTCTCTCTCAGCCAGACTGAGTAATTGTTGAAGATGTGTGACCTTTCTTCGATGTTTCTCCTCTTCCAACTTCTTCTGCTCTTGGAGAAAACTTAGCTACCCTTGAACTTTGCAACACTCTTTCTAAGCTTTGCTATGTTTGAGGTCAAATTTTTCCTTGGCCTTCTTGAAGCACTTGGACTTGGCCTCTAACTCTTGGGTATGCTCCTAATAGGAGTGAAAAGTATCAAGTGTCATGGTTGTAGCCTGAGACAAAGAACAATGTCTATAAAACAAAAATAATCGACACCAATTGTGTAAAGGTAGTCAAAGCAAAGAAAATTTATTAAGTATCATCGTTATATTCACCAAAGTATAGTTGATGAAGTGTCAGTGTAACTTCTTCCTAGAATTAGTGAAACACATAATGTAAGAAGTTTTACACAAAGTGGTGTAAATCCCTAACGAATTTCACATAATGAAAATGTGAAATTTGACATTTTTGTTGTAGGCATTTAAAAATTATATTTTTCGGTCTAAAATGATACATTAAGGTATCCAAGAATGCCCAAAATGTTTGGGTGCATTTGAAGGTGTTTAAGACCAATTTTCAGCAACGGCAACATGTGCCTGAGGCTTAAAGGTCTAGAGGAATTGCAATAAATGATGTGTCACATGTAGTAGGTAATGTGTCACCTGGGGCAATCGTACAACATCCATATAGTATCATTTTTTGGCTCCAATACTCAATTTAAAATGCTCTAATGATAGTGGTTAACACTAATGATGGTGCTTACACTATATGTAACGACCCAAAAATATTAACACTAATTTTGTGAAAATTAAACCATTTATACCATTAAAAAGGTCCCAAAAATCCATATAAAAAACTTTTAAATGTAATGTGGGAACATATTAAAAGCATTTACATTAAAACTTAAGAGTGTTGTAGCAACCAAAATAGTTTACACATAATTAAAATAACCAATTCAAAAGAAGCAGACTCCCAAAAGGTCGGGCCACATGTACACTTTCGCAAGCAGACCCCAGCACTCACCATCCCACTTTTCTTTCCCCTTACCTACAACATGAACCACTAGGTAAGCGATAACGCTTAGTAAATCAATCTGACAAAAACAATGATATAAAACAACAGGAACCAATGACCAAGTCATTTTTCACACAATAGATAACTTACACACTTAGGGTTCTGGATAAATCACAACCCTAATGAAAAAATTCAACAAACATCGAATCATCATGGTGGTATCTCAATACCTTGAGCAAAATTAGCGAAACATAAGCCGTGCAGGAAATCCAAAAGAAAGCAGAATAGAGTAGTATTCAATAATAAAATTGACCCTAAAAGCAAATTCGAATATTGTCAAAAGTATCCCCTAGCATCTCAGCTCAAATCGCAATGGAGACTCAAAGTCTCTCCACTGTTATCTAAATCATGAATTCCTCTCGAGGGTAACCATCGGTTACCTAGGGAATTTATGCTAATTTCAAACAAAACAAGGCTGGTGGCTCCACATCGCCTCACAGAGACTTTTAGGCTACTTGGCCTACTTAGCTTCTGGCCAATTTTCACGGTAGCTAACCTGACCAATAAAATAACATTTGACAATGGAACATAAACACCCCTAGGATCGTTCAGACGCCTAGTTACCCAGTATACTTATCTCTTGGCCTATTCTCATGGTTGCGAACCTTATTAAAATAACATATCACAATGGAGCATAACCACCCCTAGGATCATTCTGACTCCTAAGTTACCCAGTGCTTATCTCGAGGATCACGGGCATGACCCAGACTATAATACATAATATTTCACAATGGAGCATAATCATTCCTTAGGACATACTTATCTCAAGGGTCTCGGGTGTAACCCGAACCATAATACATAACATCTTACAACTAAGCATAAGCACTCCCCATGATATACTTTTCTCAAGGGTATCGGGTGTAAGTTGAACCACAATACATAACATCCCACAATAGAACATAAGCATTCCTTAAGACATACTTATCTTAAATGAATCATAAGTGTCACTTATTCATTGTCTCTAAATGAGCCATTTCTATAACTAGCATATAAGTCCTACTTCTAGCAAGCAATACACTAATTCATTCATGTTGTAGACAAGTAAATCACAAACTGACTTACAAGCTATCCTTTCCTACGCACAACCAATCTTCCCACGGAGAATCCCATCTTGTCAGCCAACCCTGATACTAGCATACAATCTACATGGATTAATTAGGGCATTATAGTATATTAAACTACTTTGGGCATTAAGGTCACAATTGAATATCCACTAGGGGAATTTTCGTCCTCACACGTTTTAAGCCATAATGACATTAAGGTTTTTGGAAAAAATCCCTCAATAGGTCTAGTTATATTAAAGTCAGCTTTTAAAAAATCTCTCGCTCTATTTTTCACTATCAGACCTAGACAAGAAAGTACAATTTTTTTAGCTTTAAGGCTTTACCGATTTTACCCTTTCTTTGATAAGTTACCAAAAATTCCATACTTTTTGGTAAACTTACTTAAATCATACACTTTGATAAATTAAGCTAATGATTAAAAAACCATTATAAAAATATTGATTAGGTTTAGCTTTTTTTAAGACAAAATTAAGAGAAAGTTTCTTTTATATTAAAAAGATAGTTAAATTCATTTCCTTGAAAAATTAGGGTTTTGGACCCTTTTTAATTTTTGTTCATATCAGAATTTTAGATGCACAAGGCCCCTCCTTGTGACCCTCAAAATAAAGGCTCAGAATACAAATCGCCAAGACCGGCCCTGCGCCAAAGGCCTCGCAATGCATGTGCCTTTGTGCACAAGCCCAGGTAGGATCACCCCTCGAAACTAACGACATGTCTCACACTGAGGGTCCCAAGGAGGCGGATATGTCTTGCTAATAATGGACCACCTCGCACCTAGGCCTTGCGAGGCACAGGCTCGCACTCGCATACCTTCATCTCACGCAAGCGTCCCGAGAGGGCACGGCCTCAGGAGGGAGGTTGTGACCTTGGGGCTACCACTACACCAATAACCCTTATTATAATACATGAATATAACACTAATGAAAAATTATTATAATAGTGTTAAAAGTATGGGCAGCAAACTCACACACTAAAATAAAGGGCGCTAATTTATTTATGGGAAATAGACTTTTATTTTGCCTTTTTTTTTCGCAGGTCTCACTTTACACGAACTCAACCTCTCTCTCACCTCATCCCGTTAACTCATATGGGCTCATATTTTCTTCAATTTCTATCGATCCCCTACCAATCCTGATTTCCTTCCCTAAGCCTTGCACCGATCCCCTCCCGGGGAAGACCTGTAAAAACCCAGCTCAGCTTCTGCACCATCGAGTTTCTCAACAGAGAAGACCTAACAACTCTCTTTCTCCATCGCCATTGCTCAGTTCAAGCCATCTCTGCTTCTCGGTCCAGTGAGGTACTATTAGTAGTATTTTAGTTGTTCTTGTAGCATGTATTTCATAATACAGATGGATATAGCAATATTTGTGTTTGATCCCTCAAATATCCCACCTTGCTATCATATTTTTTCCCCCAATAACCCAAAAAAAAAAAATTAAAATTCTAAAATGGTTTTTGTTCAGTGGTTGGTTTTTGTTCGAAGAGCTTAGTTGCCTATTCTTTAAAACCCATTCTTGCTTCTTTTAGCATAAAACCCCACCACATTATGTTGTTCAGTCTTCATTTGAACTATTAATTTAGTTTCTTGTACTCGATCATATATTAGTAATTTTGAATTTCGGGTTCTGGGTGTACTTCTCCTTCTAGATGCGGCACAAACATCTCTTGGGGATGCTTCTGGAAAATACCCTCAGTACTACAATGCTTATTATGAGTTAGTGGTATGTAGAACATGCAACTTCTTTCGTGTGGTGTTGAATTATAATCTCTTAATGTTCGTAGCAAGACAGCAAGGGGAAGAGTCGGTGAGGAATTAAGTATAATACGTGGGCATGATGGAATTGTGAGGATAAAATATAAGTGTTGTTTCTTCTTACCCGAATTTCTGTTAGTCAGTGGTACAGAGTGCTGGTGAGTTCATTGACCTTGATAGAGTTGTAATGGGTCTATGACAGTGTTAGCTAGTTATGGCTTGTTTGTGGAGTAGTGCTTTTGTGGACCTGAAGCTTGTCTTTTTCCAACCTTTTTACTAAACATAGTCTTTGGGTGATCATGTACTCTCTAGTTTTGAGTTTAATGGTGATGTTTCTGTATAGCAATTTCATTTTCAACTTCAGTTGATTGTTTTCATTATTGTATTACAAGTGCAGGAGTGTAGTTTTCCCAAAGGCCCTCTGCAGTCACCACAAATCATTAGTAGCTAAATTTTGCAACATAAAATTATTGAAACTTTATTTTTAACTACCAAAAAATTAGTAGGTAAATGTTTTTTCTTTGTTACCAAAATAAAATGGTAGCAAATAATACATAAAGTTTTCAATTATATATTTAGGCACAAATAGATTTAGCTACCAAAAGAAAATTGGTAGCTAAAATAATAAATTAGCTACTAATAATTTTGGTAGTAGAATTAATTAGTCTTATTATTTTAGAATTAGCAACTAAATTATTTGGCTACCATAATTTAGTAGCAAATTATTACTAATTGCTACCAATGATATTTGGTAGCTAAACAATTTGTAGCTAAAAGTCTTTTTTTTTTGTAGTGTCAATTGGTTTCCATGCATAAAATAGTCGGTTGGTTTTCTAGAGCAGCATTGTTATTAGTATTAAGTTGCTGAAATAATGTTTATTTTAGTATTTTAGTAGCTGAATTTAAGATAGAATGAGCAAAAATGATAGTGATTATGAAAATGATGATTTTTTTGGACATTTGAGTTGGAATATGTTTCTTTATGTTAATTTTGAACCATTAATGAATATAGTTTATGATTTTAAGACTCGTAACAAGTAATTTCATGAATTTTATGGTTCTATTGTATCATTTAATATTAATTTTGTATTAATCTTTTAGGTATTGATTGTAACGACCCAAATTTGCTAATAAGGCTTAAGGGCCTTGATTAGTGTGCCTGTAGGGCATAATGGGAATTATGTGTGACTTTAATGATTAAGATGCATGATTATGATTTAAACCATGTTATATGACTATTTGAATATTTGAGATGCATGAATATGTGTATTAGTATGCATGTAGGCCCTGATTAGGTTAGAAGGGCATAATCGTAATTTTGGCCATTATAGGCATAACTGTATTGATATATGTGATAATTGTCGAGACCACATTATTATATGGATATATCTGTGATCTGCGACTCGAGACGATCTTAGTGAGCAAAGTAGCGAAAAAGTTATGGCCGGGATTTATACCTGGCTCGGGGTGAGCTTAGGGGTATAAATGGGAATTTAGCGAATATACTGGAGTCTGTCTTGACATTGAGGAATATTATTGGTGATTAATTAGGTATCGGGAGTTAAGCGGGAAATATTAGAGACACTCGAGGAGTTAGCGGGAATTGGGTAAAATGACTAGAATGCCCTTGAGTGGATTAAAGGGTTAGGAATAAAGGGGAGGGCATTAGGGTCATTTGGCTTTCTAAATATGGGAATTACTGAGACTTTATGCTAGTGGAAATTGTAGAGAAGTGTAGAAGTCTGAAAAAGAAGGAAAAGGAAGGAAAAGAAAGAGAGAAAAACAGAGAGAGTTTTCTAAAGTCGGTTTAAGCTTCCTTCATCAATTTCTTGAGGATTTCTGGAGCAAAGATCAGAGGAGAGCTGGGATAGATTGAACATCGAGGATCATAAGCTAGGGTTGAGGAATTGGCAGAGGGTTAGCAAGAGGTCACTAACACTTGAGGTAAGACTTTAGAGTTCTTCAGTTTCTGTTTCTGGTTATTGAGCTATGGTGTTTAAGTTGAATTGGATGGAAACTTTAGGGAATTCAGGCCTAAGGCTGAGGAGGAGCAAGCCAAGGAAGTCTAGAGGCAACTTGTGGTTGAAATCCCATCAAAGGTATAAATTCTAAACTCTAACTGTGATGTTCAACTGGTTTCTGCTGAGTTTCATTGTCTAGAAGTGGCTATGGTGAATTTTGAGTTTGGGGATGCATGTGCTTGATTTCTAGGTATTTGGGGTGCTTGGGATGAGTGGAGTATGGTCATAAGGTTGTTTTTGAGTTTGGGAAAGAATTGGAGGAGTTTTGGTTGAGGTTGGTTCGAGGAAATCGCGGGAGGGAAAAATTGGTGTTAGCCTGCCTGTGACTAGCGCTACAGCACTAGCCTTTGGGCGCTGTAGGGCTAGGCCAAGCTAGCTGAGGGGATTTCGCTTCTGTTTGTAGCATTTTAGTGCCCTCCCATGAGCGTTGTAGCGCTACCCTGCCTTCTGAAGAGGATTTTAGGGTTATTTGCAAGGGTTTTTTACCAAGGGTTTGGGGTTTGGTTCCACCACCTTGTTTGGTGGAACTAGGACTTCCCGGGGGCTCGGAATTAGCCCCGAGGCTAGGTTTTGGACTTGAGGATTGATGATGACTTTGGCCTATGATTGTGCTTAGGTGAGCGCTAGGGCTCGAGGGGGATCGTGCTCAAGGAGTCGAGGGATCAAAGCTAGTGAATTGAAAGGTAAGAAAACTGCACCCGGTTATATGTTTGTGATGGGACTAAGTGCTCCCGATATTTGTATCGTGTCAATGATGGTATTATGCCATGGGACATGTAAAAGCGGCCTAAGGGCTCTGTACACTATATTTGCGCACAGGGCGCGGCTTGCCCACTGGTAGCCGAGGACAGCTTAATATTCACTGAGCTCGGTTTAAGCGGGCTGGAGTCAGTGGGATAACGGAGGGAGCGGCCTGAGGGCACTATCCCTAGTTATCATTTGTGAATTGTAAATGATATGAGTTGTTATGTTTAGTATGTGGAATACTTGATTATACTGAATGGTTATATGGTTGAGATTATGTGATGCAATATGAGATATTGATTTGTCTATTGATTGCTTATGCTCTGTTGTTGTGTTTTCTTGCTGGACCTTGGCTCACGGGTGCTACGTGGTGCAGGTAAAGGCAAGGGCAAGCTGGACCAATCCTGAGTTGGAGGGCTGTGGGGTTGAATGTACATAGCCAGTTGCTCGATCACCACGGTCGAGGAGTGGATCAGGACAGGGATTGCCTAACTGTTCGTTTTGCCTTAATATGGCTAGATGTTGAATCTAAACTTTATAACTTTTGTAAACAGTCTTTGAACTTAATATTTTTAGGATCCCGTGTAAACTGATAACATTTCTTAATGAAAATGCGACTTTTGAGACCAAAACATTTTAACCCTAGTTCCTCTATGGTTTCAGTAACACGCTTTTAATTAAATGACTTGATTAGCAAGTCTAGCACTTTATAAACACACAGTGTAGCGGTCTTGGCTATCCAGGGCGTTACATTGATTATATTCTTTCGATTGTGGATCGAATTGGCAAGGAGCATTGCAAAGTTAATTAACTTGATTATTAATAGCAAGAGGTACGGAAGTATGTTCTCTTAACTCTTTTATTAATATCATACAAATGTTAGAGGAGTTTGAATATCTTAAATATTCATTCATAGAGAAGTAGGTTCTGAGATTAAAATTGTGTCCTGCGGTGATAACGTAAGGTTGAAAACTTGTGTGTCTTAGAGAAGTAGGTTCTGGAAAATTTGTTTGTGTTTTGCGGTGATATAAGGATGAAAACTTATTGTGTGTTGTTTGAATTTTTTTACATGGTATTGATAGATGGTTAGGTAAGCTTTTATATGGGAAATGATGTCAGATTTTATCTAGAATTATAAGCTAACATCTTCTTACAAATAAATTGTGTTTGCTTGAATTGGTTTGATTATATAGATAGATATCTCGCCTAGGGTGTGAATAAGGGTAGTTTTCACGTCCCCAACATTAGGGTTTAAATAATAAAACATTATACATATGAGTTGTGATTGGAAAAACGCATAATCTGATAATGCCTCCATGAGTTCTAAGTCAAATATAATTACCCAAAACATCATAAATATAATAACCCAAAACAATAGCTTGGTTTTCCTCCCCTGTCATTTGAGTAAGCTTTTAAATAAATAATTGTTTCAAGGACTATGTTTAAGGGCCCTAATACCTAGGGAATGTGTACCTTGATCATTTTGACTTATAGATATGGCAGAAGAATCAAGTTGTATTTAGTTGAACACACATAGTAATCCCATACTAAAGCATACAAGACTCTAAGTTTCCAAAACATGCCTTCCCATCAAGAGTGACTTCACAATGAGTTGAGCATGAGATCTATTTTATCTATTATTTTGACCAAATTATCACACATATTCAAAGGCATCCCTGATATGATTGATATTTGAAAAAAATGTGCCATTAATATCTAGTACAGTAGCTTTCAAATGATTGTAAAATTGCAAGCAAAGATGAAGAACACACATACATAAATTCAGAGAAGTCAAAAAAGAAAATTTATAACAAGTCCTGATCTTGATCCTCATTTTAGTAGTTCATAATTTAGTGATTCATTCATATTAATTCCATTGAATCCCTCCATTTGTTCTCTTCATTCCCACTTAGATACAGACTTAAATACACTGCATAGCTTCAATTTTTCCATTGAGAATGCAACAAGAAAATATGTAAAAATATCAGAACATGATGTCTAAAGATTTTGCTACTAACAGTAGGACATTATAAATATATAATAGTGTTTAAAAGTAGTGTTTGAGAGAACTCAATCCATTAATTCAACTTAATTAATAATGAACATTAACAGAAAAGCTTCCACTGTAAATTAACACCCCCATCACACACATAAAAGGACAAAAAGTAAGATGCATGACCAATCATTAATTACATTTATATGTACATATATATAATAATAATAATGTCTCTACACAAGTTGATCTATATTGACACAAACCATCTCCTCATATGTAATAATAATATATATTAGTACATGAGCCAGAAATGAGTTTAGGACTCATGAAAGAGAGATTACTACATACCAAATTAGAAACTTCCCTTGTTTTTTTTTTCTTTCTTCAGCCTAATTAATTATCTCTGTTAGTAACTACTAATGAAAAACTCAAAGCAAGTAGAAATCTTTAATCCTAATAATAGTAAAAATAGAAGATCAAACAAAAAGCCCCCAAAAAAATGAAAAAATTTCTAGCTAATATATATATTATCTTGTTTGAACGATAATATTCCACAATCCAACAATATTCCTTCTCCTAAGGTAAATCTTCAAATTGTGTTCTTTCTTTTTAAGGAAACAAATACAAAAATTAATATACTGTCTTCAAAATAAATTTTGCAGAGTGTTGGAGTTAAAACGGGCCATAACTTACAGAAGCAAGGAAGGCTTGCTACTTGCTCGTTTGGTCAGATGCAATTATTGCTGAAGGTCATTGGGATTCTAGTGATCTAGACTTAGAGGTGCACGAAATTCCCCTTGGACCAGATTTTATGCATGTATGGGTTGATGTTGTTGTTGTGCCTGGTGCTTATTTATTTCGTCCTAACTATGCGATGCTTACTATACGAGAAGTTGTTGGTTCAACAGTTGCATGGCCTTCTCAAAAGGTTATTCCAAGAGTATTTATTTGGTTATTTGATTATATAAATGCTTGTTCACCATTTTGAATTAATATTATGCACCATTTAATTAAAGTTCTAAGGTCACTTGAGTATATATATATTTGTAGTAATGTGTGTAATATAATAACTTGATTCTTATTCAAACTCAATTATTGTAAATTTGGTTATGTGTCATGATATTATTGACTATTTTAGATGAATGATATGATATTTCATGACCTCATTAGTTTTTCTTTTATGTTTTACTTACCAGATTCAACAAGTGAAGTGCAAAAGAAAATCTGATTTGGAAGGCTTTGGTGTGATGACATTTGGAAGATTATGAATTCCTACCTTCCCTTTTGAATATGCAACTGTTTAAGACTATTTTGTTGACTATTATGAGAATTTTTTGTTTATGTTAATTATGCAGTGTTGAATATCTTAAGACTTTCGTATTGTTTTTTAGATAATCTTTAATGTATTTTGACACAATTATTTGGTTATGTGTGCTATGAACCATATAATTGGTACTAAAAAATATATTTGTACAATGTTAAGGGTCTCTTAAGTATATTAAATGAAGTGGGCTTGAATTAAATCAATAAAAAATAATTATAATGTACATGTTTATATAATAATAATTCAAGCTTATCCAAATATTAGAATAATACAAAAAATTGTGTTATTGTATCTTTTACAATAACACTGTTTTATAAGTATTAAAATTATGTTATGCAAACTATTTTTTATAATGCAGAAAGTGTGTTATTAAAAGGTGTATCATAACACTACTTTATAAGTACAAAAAAGTGTTATATAATCTATTTATCTATAACATAATGAAAGACTTATCTAACTATTAAAATAACACAACAAAAGTGTTATCGTAGGCTATACCATAACACATATCTATTACTACGGAAAAGTGTTATGCAAAGTGCTCGACCTACTATAACACTGCTTTCCTTAACACATCAAAAAGTGTTATGGTATATATTTGATAATACTTTTTCAGTGTTATTGAAAGTATTTTTTCTTGTAGTGTTGGTATGATGAATACTTGTGTGGTTTTGAGATTTTTATTAGAAACATGATTAGGCTTTTAATAAAGTTATGGAAACAAGAATATTTTGATACATGTTTCAGCATAGGGTATATTTGAGGGTTTCATATGTTTCTTTGAATTTTGATGAGCATGCTTATTGATTTGGAGTATGTTATGTAAATTTGGAATATGAGAAATATGATGTTTATATTGTATATTTATCATTAAGATGCATGTTAGGGTATGCGTTTGGGGTATGATGATAAGCTATGTGGGAATTGTGATTCATGGAGTTGTTATGGTATATAGGGTTTCTTCTATGGAATATTAGGTTTAGGATTCCTTGGTTTATTTTAATTATGAGCATGAAAGATTTATTGTAATATGGAGCATGTTAGAATTGCCATTGATATCTTGATTCTAATGATTTATGCAAGAATATGCAAAGATGAAGATAAAATGCATATTAGGGTTGTATTGGTGTTTGTGTATTCCTTATTCTTTCATTTAAATTATTGATTATGAGCATGTCAAGTTTGTAGTCTTTTATGTATTATGCTATATAGAAACTTGACATTGAGTGTTTTATATGGTATAGTATAGCTTAATTTTGGTGTTGTTAAATCGATGAAGGTATACAAGCATACTAAATTAATTTGTTAAAATGGTATAGTAGAAATTTTTTGAATTAGGAATATATATTGCTTGCTTAAATTTTGTTTAGTATTATGGAAGATTGTTTTTTTAAAGAGGTAGTAAAACTATGTTTTGAAAACTCATGCCTTAAAATTAACGTGATGACATGCTTGCTGATTTTTATTTAGATTCATGGAAAAATCACTTTAAATTAAAAGATATCAAATATATGTCTTAGAAATTTATGTCGTAATACTTACAAAAGATAAATGTGATTTTTCTATATTTTAATGGGTATTTTTCTCATATATATCTTTATGCAGTTTTTTATTTACAAATTAATAAGTAAAATAATTTTTTTAAAAAGGTGACCAAAAAATTTATTTAATAAATGGGAATATAGTTGGACTTTTCTAACTTTTATAAATTTATGACATAAATGTAAAAAAAATTTATCTAGAAATGTTATTTTTCTAAAATTAATATGTCACATTTTATTATTAATTTTATTTGCCAAGATCAAAATAATTTTTGTGAAATAAATTAATCATGGCAAATTAACTATTTTATAAGTAACTATAAAATTTTTGTCACATTCTTCTAATTGTTATTAAATAAAAAATTAAATTGTTATTTTATACAATTAGAGCTGAATAATTATTTTAGTAAATTAAAATTTTGAAATAAAATTTATGATTGGCAAATGTATGACTTAAAGGAATAAAGTAGTAATAATCAAATGGACAATTTATTTTATGCTTGCTGAATTTTCGTGAAGTTGACTTGAAAATAAAGGAGTAAATTTTACTAACTTCAACGTAAGTTTTAAGAACCATCTCACGTATGCATGTTACACGCAAGCTAAGTTTTACGTTAAAAAATAGGCCTATTATTCAAACATATGATTTTTATTTTGTAACCATGACGGATTGATGGGTAGAATAAGCATTATTCTCTTATGATTTTGTGTGAAATTATTGTATGTTTGTAATTGTCGTGCAATTTGTGCCACGTGTGCATAACCCATGCACATGTAGGGTATGTATGTCGGGCATAAGTATTCTTACGTGATTTTAGAAATGAACGTTTGATTATGATTATATGCCCGTTGTGATGTTTTTACACTTTATCTTGCTTGGACCAGAAGTAAGGAAGTTAGATAGAATTTTCTATGTATTATGCTATGAAAGGTGTGACTTGTTGTGTTGCAAGAAATGAGGTGTTATGGAAAGTGTAAGTTCTATGTTTCGATATGTCATGATGAGCCAAGTGTTATGAAAGATATAAGTTCTATGTTTCGATATGAGATGATGAGCTAAGTGTTATGAAAGGTGTAAGTTCTATGATTGATATGCCATGATAAGACAAGTGTTGTGAAACATATAATTTCTATGTTTTGATGTGAAGTGTATTACCTGTGCTTGTATGATGAATGAAAAGAAAAAGTTGCTAGCGTGCTGAATGCGACGCAACAAATGAGTTATTAAGGATATGACGTAACTCTGTGATGCATGTACTTGTATGATGATTGAAAAGAAAATGTTGCTAGCTTGATGAACGCGACGCAACAAAGTAGTTACTAAGGATATGACGTAACTCAAAGGGCGGACGAGCCGAGGATATTCAAGAACCTGAGATCCTGTTTACCTTATAGGGGAGGTCTTACCAGCCTATGGTTTTATTGGTTACCTCAAGACATGGCATGGACAATAGAGGTGCCATGATCAGAAAGAATATATTTATGATGTGTGATTGTGATGTATGACTATCATTACATTTATAATTATAAACTATGATTATGAAGATGATATGTTTTGCTCTAATTTACATTACATGTTCTTCTTGTGTTTTTCTTTGATATTGTTGTACTTCCTTACTGGGCTTTTAGCTCACCCCCTTACTTCCCTCCTTTCAGGAAAACAATAGGGTTTCTCTTTGGTATGCACTGTTATGTGGGAGGTTCCAACGTCTGAGTATGTACGACGTGGGATGTCCTATGAATGAACAAACGATCAATATGAGCGTCGAGATTATGAGAACTTATGTTATGAATTTTATTTTGAATTACGCCAGTGGGACTCAAACTTTTATTTCTTTTTTAAACATTGCATATGAATACTTTATTTTTATTTTAAAATATTGGGCCCAAACTTGCATGTGTTTATGAAGGCCCTACTGAGTTTTTCCTTTAAGTGGTATTTTTCTATTAATTATGACTTGAGTGACGTTTTTATAAAAGAATAGAACTAGGGTGCTTTACACATTTCTTGCCCAATCGTCATGGTCTCATACCTAACATAGTAACAATAATAGGTGGATTCAAACCACAATTATAAGAGTTATCAACTCTTTGGAGAATCGTCACGGTCTCGTACGAGACATAATAACAATAATAAGCAGATTCAAACTGCAGTCACAAGTAGATTCAAACCGTACAACAATGAGCACCCACTAGGACCACGGTCTCTATGTAAACCTTCTATGATAAGTGTATACACATGCTTGTGTCCTTATTCTAACACACATTACACATGTCATTTCATTTTATAGTCAACAAAATAAAAGCGGACTTACTTGGAATCCTTAGCGCAAAGCGAGATTTCACTTTTTCCAATAGTATTCTCGCCCCACTTAGCCAATATTTATTGAGCCATACAAAATGCTCAGATTAATTATGGCAATTATAACTCATTTTTAGAATTTTGGGCATTCAAGTATTTACTAACCATTAATAAGGATTTAAATTCTTTCTCTATTTATCAATGGTAAGACTACTATTCTAAGTCTCGGGGAGACCTACCTTATGGTCTCGGTATACAAGCCCGACTCTATTAATAATTTTTCTCAAAGAAACCGTTAAAGGTTTGGTCTTAATTGAATACTAATATATATTGCTTGACAAACATAATCAAAACTGTTATCCAATAAATTAGCATTGGTGACGTGGCCAGTAATCTCTGGACACGTGGCTGACATCAGGAAACGTCTGCTAGAGCATCGACCAGAAGACACCGTAGAAGCAGGGAAAGCCCGTCTTACCCGCGACCAGTCTGGTCGATGGTTCTGTGTACAAGGCAACATTTATGGGAAGATCTTTATGAATCCCGAATTTATCTCATACAATCTTCTGGGTATCCGATTATTCAGGAAAGAATATCTGTAACAATCTTTTGTAACCCTCCTTGAGCCTACAAAAAGCAAGAGACAGCTCAAAGGAGGGGACTTTTGGCTTTTGAATCATTCGAAACTATAGTAATTCGCCAAGTAAACTTGTATTGTTCTTCAGAGGTTAGTGAAACTCATTGAACCCTGGTTATTTGATCACCCTTCTGATTCTTATATCAATATCAGTCTAAGTGGACGTAGGTCATTACCAGATCTTAGGGCCAAACCACTATAAATTGCTGTGTTTTCTTTACTTTTGTCATTACGTTCTTCTCTATACATTCGTTCATATCAATCACGTTTCGACTCCGTGTCAGTTGGCTAAATCTTGGGTCAACATTCTGGTGCTTTCAGTGAGAGATTGATTTATTGCTGTTAAGAAAACCAATGGCGAAAGTAGGAAAGAAAACTGGGCAGGCGGCCGCCGCTGCACCATCTAACCCGCCACCTCCTCTTCCTCCTGCAAGCATAGCGGAAGATGAGCCGCAATTGGATTTTGAAGAGGAGGAAATGGACGATGCGATGCTGAAGAGTACTCTGGGCGCATTGCAGGAAGAGCTGGCTAATTTGAGGGCCAGTCAGGAGACTGCCGCTGAAGTTATGGCGCGGCAACAACAGGAGATTGAAAGGCAGCGCGCAGAATTGAGCGAAAGGCAAGCAGAGGTGGATCGCCTCCAGAGTGAAGCCATGGCAGCCCTGGAGGCAGCCTTGCTGTTGGCTAGAAATCAAGCTGCACCTGCTTCACAGCCTGACCAACCGGTTAATGGGCCACCCCAGAGAGGTCCTAATCTGAGCCCACCGATTCAGCCTTCAAGTCCGCAAAGGCCCGAGCAGCCTCAGATGCCCCATGACGATGTCCCACAGGATCCTGAGGCACAGCCACCATCTCAAGCTGCTCGGGGTAATCCCCCGCAACAGAGGCAGAATAGGGCCGAGCATCAGCCTCGCAGCCCTAGACGCCATGGGGATGATGGGCCGAACCTACCGAACAGAGGTCGGTACCCTCTTGGCAACAGAAGAGACTCAGAGTTAGGCTCTGCGGTCCGGGGCCCCCCACGGCACGATGGTGCACGGGGACACCATGACCAGCGCAGACCACCCTCTAACGCTCGGGATGGTTCAGCCAGGAACGGGCATCGAGGGAACAGTCTATCTCATCATAGCCAGTCAAGGTTCAGAGATGGCCACGGCTACAATGAGGCTGACTCAGGCAAGGGAAATGTCGGTGGGAGAAATGGAGAAAGAGGTAAAAGTAGGAGCCAAGTACCTCAAGATGACCAACCAAATAGACGGGATCCTGGGGGGCAGCCCAGACAAAATAATGTCTTCAACCGGCTCGGTGGTAGCGAGCAGCGAAGAAGAGAAGAGGTCCTGAGAGATGTACTCAATGATCGTCGCGAGAGGCATGGCGAGAACATCCCCCCAGCAACAGAGGCCACCGCAATTCCTACCGCAGTGCAAGCCTAGATAGATGCACTCAACCAGACTGTGCAGCAGCTGGTCGGAGGAAGAACTTCTTACATCGACCATGATAGGAGGAAAGGCACTCCTTTCGTCCAAAGGATAGCTAATGCTGAAACTCCCAGCAAGTTCAAGATGCCTACGCTCCCGAACTTTGATGGATATGGGGACCCAGTCTCGCATGTGAATAATTTTGAGATTCAGATGGACATTCAGAAAGTGTCCGAAGACGCTCGGTGCAGGATCTTCCCTGCAACACTTTCTGAAGCAGCGCAGGAGTGGTTCTTTAAGTTCCCGTCTGCAAGCATAGTTTCCTGGGAAATGTTCGTAAGGGAGTTCTACGGACAGTTCTATGCGGGTCGTGTGCACCCAACCGAAGCAAACCAGCTAGTCGAGATCCGCCAGCAGGACGGAGAGTCAGTGAAGGATTACGTCCAGCGCTTTATGCGAGTGGCAGCTGGAGCAAAAACAGTAGGAGACGAAGGCAAGATGATGGCCATTACCGCAGGGGTAAAACGTTGCTCTCCCCTCTGGAAAAGTCTCCGAAAGGAAGGAGTTAAAACAACCCAGGAGTTCTTGGACCGAGCTGATCGTTACATCAAGCTCGAAGAGGCCATTGCTGATGATGAAAAACCCTCGAACAAGGGTAAGAAAGCCGCCGAACCTGCCAAAGCTGCCAATGGTTCCAAACCTAATGGCAACGGCAAAGGTAACGGAAATGGCAACGGTAATGGCAAGAATGGTGGGAAACGGCTGTATAACGAGCCTTCCACCTCCGACAACAAACGAGCCAAGGGTAATCGTTATGAACCTAGGTTCACTAACTACACTGCCCTCGTTGAGTCTCGGGGAGAGGTTTACCAGGCCACAAGATCTAGTGTGCCTTACAAAAAACCTGGACCCATTCGAAAGGACATTTCGAAAAGAGACACTACCAAGTTCTGTCGTTACCATAACGACTACGGACACGACACTAACGAATGCAACCAGTGAAAAGACGAAATTGAGTTCCTTATTAGACAAGGACACTTGAGAAGGTACGTACGGGCCTCGGGAAATTCCCAACGAGAAGCTCCAGGTGGCAATGAGCAGGCGTCCACACGCCAACGCTCGCCACCATTACTACCTGCCCCCATGGCTGGAACACTCTTAACCATCTGCGGAGGCCCGCACCTCGCGGGAAATAGCGAAAAGGCCAGAGAACGATATGCTCGGACTCTGCGCCACGACCAGGACATCGAGATGATGACTGTGGAGGACTGTGCACCAAAAAAGGCCCGGTCAGAGGAAGGAGAGATAACCTTCTATGATGGTGATGCCCAGCACGTCTGGTTCCCACATTTCGATCCGCTGGTCGTGGACATCCAGATGGCTAACATGATGGTAAAGAGGGTACTAGTAGATACAGGAAGTTCAATGAACATCCTGTATAAGTCAACACTGGAACGCATGAAATTGTCCGTAAAGGACTTGGAGCCCTGCAATCAGACGATATATGGCTTCTCTGGAGAAGGACTCTGTAACGCCCTGGATAGCCAAGACCGCTACACTGTGTGTTTATAAAGTGCCAGACTTGCTAATCAAGTCATTAAAGTAAAAGCGTGTACTGAAATAGTAGAGGAACTAGGATTAAAAGTGTTTTGGTCTCAAAAGTACGTTTTCATTACTAAACATTGTTTACGAACATGGGATCCCAAAATTGATAGTTTAAAAGCCATTTACAAAAGTTACAACGAGCTGTTAGGTAATCTCTGTCCTGACACACTCCTCGACCGTGGTGATCGAACGGCTGGCTATGTACATTACACCTCGGAGCTCTCCACCTCAGGCCTGGTCCAGCTTGCCCTTGCCCTTACCTGCACCACGTAGCACCCGTGAGCCAAGGCCCAGCAAGAAAACACAGAAACAACAGAGCATGAACAACTAGTAACAAATCAATTACACATATAGCATCTCATCAACTCAAGTGTATCAACAGTCAAGTATTTCATAAACTAAGCATCTCAGCTCAAATACATAGTGTACAGACGATAACCAGGGCTAGCGCTCACAGGCAGCTCCCTCTGTTATCCTATTATTTCCGGCACTCAATGGCCAATTCGCGCCTCGTGCGCTAAACTCATGAACGGTACTCTTAGACCGCTTATACGTGTCCCTTGGCATAATACCAACGATGACACAATACAACACTCGGGAGCACTTAGTCCCACTCAAAACCATACACTTGGGTGCAGTTTTGTTACCTTTAGTCTGAACGGTTATTGAATTATGAGCAACGCCCCTCAAGCACGATTCGTTCCCGAGCCCAAGCTCTTATCACCTAACCACAATCAAAGTATAGGGTTTCATAAATATCCAAATATAGGTTTCCAATTTACAAAACTAACTCCCAGGACTCATAATTCCACCAAGCACGGTGGTGAAACCAAACCCGAGCACCCAAGACCACTCTCCATGCCTAAAACCCTCAAAATCCCAAGTGTGCAACCAAGGGCTGCGGCCCCCAAAGCCTAGCCGCGACCCTTCCTCAAACAGAAACTAACCCCACTTTGAACCACACACGCGCCGCGGCCCTTGCCTTGGGCGCCGCGGCGCGCCCCCTTGGCCGAACCTCCCTGCCTTCTTTGCATGCTAGGGCCGCGGCGCTCTAGAACAGAGCCGCGGCCCTCCCCTTCGAACCCAGTTTTTCCACCATTCAAGAGCTCAGAACCTTACCTTAAACCATCCCAAAACTCCCCAACTCTTAACCACCTAATTCCCAACCTCTTAGCATGATCTAAATAACATAATCTCCCAGGAAAACATAGCCTAACCTACTCAATCACTTCCCTTCAATTTCTGCAACCCAAATGCTTAAACACACATAAACCAACCACCAAACTCAATCTAAGACCTTCAAACCAGAAATTAAAACTCACCTCTGTTGTAGAACCTCTTCACCAAACTGTAGCCAAGCCAAATCTCCAAAATCTCCTCCTTAATTCAGCCTTAAACACCATAACCAAACTTGTTTCAGCACCCAACTAAACCCAGCAAAAATTCATAATTCAACCACAGAAAACAGAATTAAATACTCACCTTAATCCCTGTTCTAAAGATTGATAATTCTCTGAGCTAGACCTTCAATTCCTCACCCCCAAATCACAGAAATCCCAGCTTGTTTCCCCTTTGATTCACTGTATTTTTCCTTCAGTGTTTTCCTTGAACGTGAGCAAGAGAGAGAGAAAGAGCCTAAGTGCTAAATTAAGGTCGGTTTATATTTCTTCTAAAGGCTTCCGTAAGTCTGACTCGCGTGTTATGCTAACCCCGAGGCTCGGGGTACCGGAACCGTCCCCGAGGCCAAAATGGTAAAATCCCCCATTATTCCCGCCTAGACATCCTAACCTCGAATATATCTCCATAAATTTATTTTCATGTCCCGGTAACCCAATTCACTATCCGCTTTCTAATAACATTCCTGACTTCTCTAAAGTCATAACTTTAAACCCCATTATGACTTTCCCGCTATCTGACCCTAGAATCGTCTTAAGTCGTGCTCAGTGAACCTGTCCACATAATAATGTGGTTCTCACATTTTTCACATATTCATATACCACATTTTATAATCATATAAACAATATTAAACACATAATTATTCATTAGATCACAATTATTCCAATAATGCCCTCCTGGCACACTAATCAAGGCCCTTAAGCCTTATTAGTGAATTTGGGTCGTTACAGACTCGCCCCAGCCGGAATGATCAAACTCCCAGTAACTACGGGTACAGCGCCTGCAACAAGGACATTACTCGCCACCTTTGTAGTGGTCGATTGTCCTTCGGCGTACAACGCCGTTATCGGGAGGCCCATACTGGTTGATATACGGGCCGTCATCTCTATGTGGCACCTAGCCATGAAATTCCCAACGGACGCGGGGGTAAGACATGTTTTAGGAAACCAAAGGGAAGCCAGGGAGTGCTACAACGCCTCAATCACAAAGGCAAAAAGTGGAACGTCAAGGAGCACTACCCCAAACCGATTACGGATGGCAATGGATACGCAAGCCCAATCAGGTGGTGAAGTCACCAAATAGGGTGTTGCCCAAAGTGAGGATGGAGATTTGGATCCTCGCTTTGGGGATTTTGAAGAGAATGTTGGACCCGTCGAGGACCTGGAGGAGGTCCAACTCGACAAAAAAGACCCGACCAGAGTCGTGAAGGTTGGGAAAAATTTAGAGCCTACCACGAAGCATGCATTGGTGGAATTCTTGCGTAGGAACTAGGAAGTTTTCGCCTGGTCGCATAAAGACATGGTGGGAATAGATCCTGCGGTAATCAGCCATGTCTTGAACATAGACAAAACTTTTCCACCCGTGCAACAAAAAAGAAGGCTGCTCGATAAAGATAGATCAAGAGCCTTGAAAGAAGAAGTCGAAAGACTTAAGGAGAATGGGTTTATCAGGGTGGCGTTCTATCCATCGTGGGTCTCAAATTCAGTGCTGGTCCCCAAGCCAAACAGCAAGTGGCGGACCTGTGTGGATTTTATAGACCTCAATAAAGCCTGCCCAAAAGACTGCTTCCCACTCCCAAGGATCGACCAGCTGGTCGATGCGACTGCAGGACATGAGATCCTTTCGTTCATGGATGCATATTCAGGCTACAACCAAATTAGCATGCATCCCCCTGACGAGGATCACACCATCTTTCGGACCGATACGGGCTTATACTGTTACAAAGTCATGCCCTTCGGACTGAAAAACGCATGTGCGACTTACCAACGGCTAGTCAACCACATGTTTAAAAAGCTAATCGGTGTAAACATGGAGGTATATGTGGATGACATGCTGGTAAAGTCTAAGAAGGCAGAAGGACACGTGAGGGATCTACAAGAGTGCTTTAATGTGTTAAACAGGTACCAGATGAAGTTGAATCCCCTCAAATGTTCCTTTGGAGTCGGATCAGGGAAGTTTTTAGGGTTTGTAGTAAATTCAAGAGGAATCGAAGCCAACCCTGACAAAATAAAAGCCCTGATCGACATGAAGTCGCCGGAGAAAATCAAGGATGTACAAAGTTTGACCGGAAGGATCGCTGCCTTGAGTAGATTCATTTCCAAATCAACTGACAAATGTGTCCCTTTCTTCAATCTACTCAGGGGCAATAAGAAGTTTGAATGGACGGGAGACTGCGAGCAAGCATTCCAGGCTTTGAAAGCTCATATGGCGCAACCTCCCATTCTGTCAAAACCTATTGAAGGAGAAACTTTGTTGATTTATCTGGTAATTACTGAAGTTGCTGCTAGTGTGGTACTAGTACGAGAGGAAGAAGGCGTACAGAAAGCAGTCTATTATGTCAGCAAGAGGCTAATCGATGCAGAATTAAGATATCTGCCAATCGAAAGGTTAGCATATTGCTTAATACTAGCCTCCAGGAAGTTGCATCCTTACTTCCAAGCCCATCTTATCACAGTTCTAACCGACCAGCCCCTTCGGCAAGTCCTCCAAAAACCTGAGGCGGCTGGGCGATTGTTAAAATGGGTAGTCGAACTAGGGCAGTTCGATATAACTTATGCACCGCAAGCAGCAATAAAGGGACAAGTCCTGGCCGATCTTATTGCAGAATTCACCGAACTCCCAAACAGTGAGCAGTGTGAACAGCCTGAAGCGCCCATGCCTCAAGACAAAACTCCTTCGTGGAAGCTATTCACGGATGGTTCATCCAACGAATCCCACGCAGGAGCGGGAGTGATATTGATAATGCCGGAAGGGCATCGATTTCACTGCGCAATCAGGTTCGACTTCACCGCGTCAAATAATGAAGCAGAATATGAAGCACTCCTCGCTGGATTAAGAATGGCCAAAGATATGAGCATAAAGAAGCTTGATATCTATAGTGATTCACAGCTAGTCGTGAATCAAGTCCTGGGAGAATATCAAGCGCGAGGCTTAAAGATGATGGCCTACCTGAATAAAATGAAAGATTTGCTGGCCCAGTTTACAAAATACACCCTCCAGCAAATTCCGCAAGACCAAAATTCAAATGGAGACGCCTTAGCTAAACTCGCAAGCGCGAAGGATGCAGACACCTTGAACATAGTTCCAGTAGAAAGATTGAATAAGCCGAGCATAGAAACAGCCGAAGCCAATATGGAGATTCGCCTAGGAGATACGTGGATGGCGCCTTTCTTGGAGTATCTGACGAATGGTACACTGCCAGCAAATAGAAACAAAGCCAGGACTCTGCAGAGGCGAGCCGCTAGGTACATACTGGTCGATGGTGTTATGTATCGAAGAGGATATTCGATGCCACTGCTTAGGTGCATTACACCAGAAAAAGCTAAGGAACTGATGAAGGAGGTGCACGAAGGCTTCTGTGGGGATCACGCTGGGGGGCAAAATTTGGCAAAGAAGATTCTAAGGCAAGGTTACTTCTGGCCAACAATGAACGAGGATTCGATGGAGTATGTACGAAGATGCGAAAAATGTCAAAGGTTCTCCAAGATTCCACGAGCAGCTCCAAATGAACTAAAGCAGATGCAGAGCCCGTGGCCTTTCGCAGTATGGGGGATAGATTTGATTGGATCCCTGCCCACAGGGAAAGGAGGAGTAAAGTACGCAGTTGTGGCAGTTGATTACTTCACCAAATGGGTCGAAGCTGAACCACTTGCAACCATCACGACCAAGAAGGTTCTTGACTTCGTCATCAAGAACATTCTATGCCGGTATGGTCTGCCCAGAAAGATAGTTTCAGACAACGGGACCCAGTTTGACAGCGACTTATTCACCGATTTCTGCGAAAGGCATGGGGTTATTAAAAGCTTTTCTTCAGTTGCACACCCCCAAGCGAATGGGCAAGTCGAAGCCGTGAACAAAACTCTCAAAGACACCCTGAAGAAAAGGCTTGAAGAAGCTAAAGGAGCGTGGCCAGAACAGCTGCCTGAAGTCCTATGATCGTATAGAACATCCCACCGAACAGCGACGGGCCATACCCCATTTTTCTTGGCCTATGGGTATGAGGCCATGTTGCCTGTCGAGTGAGATCCCCCCTCACATCGGCGCTTAACTTACGACCAAGATCAGAACAGCCAGTTAATGATGGAATCACTAGACACAATCGACGAAATACGAGAGAAATCTCAATTTCGAGTTGCTGCTTACCAGCAAAAAGTCGCCCAGTACTTTAACTCCAAAGTTAAAGAAAGAAAATTCAACGTCGGAGACTTAGTCCTACGACGAGTTTTCTTAAATACCCGCGACCCCACTGTTGGAGTGCTCGGACCTAATTGGGAAGGACCTTACCAGATTGAAGAAGTCCTTCACCCAGGCACATATAAACTTGCACGCTTAAACGGAGATCTCGTTCCACGCAATTGGAATGGAGAACACCTGCGCAAGTATTATCAATAAACAGTCCTTTTGAAATGACTGGCTTGTGTAAAAAAAAATTTACAAGTTTTGCAAAGAGGGTTAGCCACGATGTATGGCTAACTGCTCGTATATGTAAGGTTCTATTATAAAATCACTCGTAAAGACATGTTTAGTCCATTTTTAATACGAGATTATAAGGGACTGTGCGCAGCCAGTCATTCTTGCCAACCTTTGTAAATTTACATTTGCAAGTATTTGTTCATTACGTGTGTTGTTTTGCTGTATTACAAGTATTATTTTTCAACAACGAACAGGAATGTTCGAACAGGCCATGGTCAAGGCAAGTGACCAAGGACCTAAAAGCTCCTCGATCACTTGGGGGGCATATAAGGCACATCGATAGCAAAGCATACTCTCAAGGTATGTAAACACATGAACAAAATAAGTGAAAGCATGCTACAGTACTTAGAGTATTTTTCAAAATTTAGGTTTTGTTAAATCATGCCAAAGTACTATGCTAAGTTCGGTCATTCGGACAAATGTTATAATAAGTAAAAATGTTATAGCATCAAGATTAAAGCTTTTACACCGCAAGCGTCGCTGCTTGGATGTAACTGTTCAAGTAAAAGATTTACTGCCCGTGCAGCAAAGTTTAAAACAAAAATATTGTTTTTACATCACGACCCGTGGGTCGTGAAAAGGAAAGAAGGAAAAATAAATAAGAAGAATTCAAGAGGCATTCGGGGCCGGAGGGTCCTGGGCAGCATCCTGGTTAGTCGCGTCCTCGACAACTTCTTCTTCTACACCAGCGACGCTTGGAGTGGCAGGGGTTGCAGCTCTTGCCTCCTCTTCGGCCAGTTGGGCAACGCATCGAGCCAACTCCGCAATTCTGACTTCCTCTTAAAGGCAGCTAAAGTCAGCACCCTAATTATGCTTCCAAAAATTGTAGAAACATCGGAGTGTCGTCCTTTTGTACTTTTCCAGATTCTTGGAGTTGTCAAGCTCCAACTACTTCACCTTGCCCCCGAGGGTGACAATAGCCTCATCCTTAGACTTGAGCACCTCCCCCAGATGCTTGATTTCGCGAAGATGGGCTTTGTTGAAATCTCGGTACTCCTGCCTCAACTTGACTGCAGCGTCCTTCGCAGCTTCAGCCTCTAACAGCTTAGTCACCACCGCATCCCTCTCTCGGACCACTGCCTCCAACTCCTTGGCATGCCTGGCCTCAGCAGCCGAAAGCTCCTCAGCCGCCTTCACCTGATACCTCTCGATGGCTTTCGCCTCAACGTGCTCGAGGTAAGCCTGGGCTCGGGTATGAGCAGTAGTGGCAGACAGCAAGGCCTGTAAATAAAGAAAAAAAAGGAGTTAGAACTTATCATGAGGACTAAAAAACTAAAGCTTGAAAAATAAAGAAGTACTTACGCTGGAGATTTCGTTCAGAGCCCTGTTCAGGATCTGGTCGAATGGTAGCTCTTCAGCTTGGACCATTGCGGCCCTAACACGGTCACCTTTGCCGATGCGATCAAGGCGGTCCCTGGCAGATCGATGGCACGACTCATGAGTCTGGCCCCATGAGCTTCTTCACGAGAAAGCTGCTCTCTGGCAGGTGCGGCTGGAGGATTCGATGGGGCAGGAGCGTTTTGCTGCTCGGAAGGAACTGGAGGAGGGGTAGAAGTTTGCCCTGTTGGCGCAGGACTTTTCCTAGTTGGCACGTCCTGGGGAAGGTCTTCTGTTCGACCCTACTTGGCTGGAGCGCCGCGGCTGGATTCACCAGTTCTCTTCTTAGGCTTCCACTGGAGTTGAGGAACCTCCTCTTCATCCTCGCCCTGGTACATGTAAAAGATGTTGGGAGTTGACATATCTGCATACAGATAAACATAGCAAGTTAATAAAAAAGGAGGCAGGTGAAAATATGTTAGACAACTGAAAGGAGGTAACAAAGTAAATACCCGGGCTACAACTACTGGTTGCTACACTATTGACTCTATTAGTCATATACTCATTATCTGGCATGAAGAAGTCTGGCCCTAGATTTGGAGCATATGTAAAGTTACCATCCCCGTCAAACAAGTGACAGGGAATTGGAAAACCATTTAAAAGCGAAATAACTTTACCATTATCGTCGGAGGATTCTCCCAAGTCAACAATAGGCTCTTTGGCCTTTTGTTTCCCCTTGCCTTGGGGAGCAGAAGGCCTTTCTGTGGAAGGGCTTCCCGTGGGTTCCCTGATTGTAACCCCCGTAGGCCTCCTTTGAGGAGGAGGTACAGGAGGTTGCTGTTCGGGAACCCCCTCGGCAGTGGCTTCGTCCACCACGGACCCTCTAAATTCATGGCGAAGAGCCAGGAGGCCAGACAACCTCAAGTTTTTCTCAGTTATCAGGGTCTTGACACTTTTTGCTGCATCAGACATCCTGGCCAGAGTGTTGGACCTCAACACCATGTCTGGTGTTGGGGTCGGACGTAACCAAGGGCCTGAAAAACAGATTAAAGTTTGAGAAAAATAAAAGGAAAACACTTTAGGATAAAGTATCGATCAGTCAAGGACAAGCTCCTACCTCCTCGGGCAAAGGCCAAGTTGTTGCTGGTTATGTCTGGAGTAAGGAAATACTCCTTATTGTAGTGCCCCATGTTTGATATATGGGTAGTGCCACTCAAGAACGTCCGGCCGGTCTCCTGGTGACAGAAGTTGAAGAAGCCCGTCCCGTTGTGTTGTGGGTTAGACTTGAGGTTGAAGAGATAGTTGACCTCGTGGGGCGAAGGTTCTGGCCATTTGTTAAGATTGTACAGGATATGGAGTGCAGCCAGCATCCTATATCCATTTGGAGTTATTTGGAAGGGGGCGACACCAAAATAGTTGGCCACCCCCACAAAAAAGGGATGAAGAGGGAGGTAAGCTCCCGCCTCAAGGTGATACCGGGACTAGGCGCTGTTTGCACCTCCTGGGAGGTTAGCCCTCTGGTCTGCGGTAGGACGTATAATGGTTACCCCCGTAAGGGGGAATTTTCTGAAGCAATTAGCGACCATTCGAGGGGTCACTGAACTGGCTGGGGAAGTATACCACACGACATCAGGCGGATTCCGATGACGACGGCGAGCCCTAATTTGGATATTAGGGTCAGGAACGAGATTTTCTCGACCACTGGTCGAGGGAACCCGAGCCTGCAAATCAGGCTGGACAGGAGAATTTGGGTTGCTTCCGGACTCAGGTCTTTTCTTGCCAGAAGACTTGGAGCGAGCCATTGGAGAGGAAGGTTGGGGTCTGGAAGAGGATCGCGAGAAAGGAATCTCGTGGACACGGTCAGCTGGTTGTTCTTCTCCCTCGAGCAGCTGGGCGAGAAGGTCGTCGTCGATGGGTCTTTCACCTCCCCACAAATCTGGCATTAAAATCTGCAAACAGAAGAATGGGGAGGTGAGGATGTGGAACTTTTAAAAGGCTTTTTAGAATAACGCTGGTCGAGTATAAAAGTTAGGCTTTTATACAACAGCATTCTAACAAGAAGCTAAATATTTCTACACGAACAGTTTGAAAAACAAATCAAAGGGTGAAAGTAAAAAGTTTTTCTGGAAAAGCTTTTTCAACTCCCCTTAGGCCGGGAAAAATTTATTTTTCAACTAGCTTGAAAATCGAAATTTTACTTCGGTTTTACGTCCTAAAAAGCATGATCCTGGATTTTAAACTAACTCGTAACTCTACTGTGCCTACAAAACATTCTATCTACCAGCATCTTAAACCAGAAACGGAAAAACTTGAACAGTACACCATCAGAAACATGCACCACGAGAAATTAGAAGCATGGGATTTCGAAAACTTACCGAGAAGAGTGATCGTAGAGGTAGAAGAAAGGTCTTCGGAGATTAAGGAGCCCATGGTCTGAGTCTTGGAAGCACAAGAAAACGGTCTCCGGAGAAGTTTAAAGCTCTGGTTTTTAGGGTTTTCTGCAAAGACAATGGCGTGCGTAAAAAGAAAGAAGAAGCTTCGAAAGTCTTATATAAGTTTGTTTCTGATATTAAAAAAGTGTAATCATTTGTCTTCCTTTTTCGAAGTATGGGGAAACGGTATGGCCATCGAAATCATTTCTGGGGAACCGAAAAGACATGATTAGACAGAAGTGGGTTGCTTTTTTCAAGAACACACGAAGGATTCTGACACGTCAGGTGGGGTTACCGAAGAGTCATTCGTCCAAAAGTTTATTTACTGTTCGTAGTAAATAAACTTTGGGGGGCAAATGTTATCCAATCAATTAGCATTGGTGATGTGGCCAGTAATCTCTGGACACGTGGCTGACATCAGGAAACGTCTACTAGAGCATCGACCAGAAGACACCGTAGAAGCAGGGAAAGCCCGTCTTACCTGCGACCAGTCTGGTCGACGGTTCCGTGTACAAGGCAACATTTATGGGAAGATCTTTATGAATCCCGAATATATCTCATACAATCTTCTGGGTATCCGATTATTCAGGAAAGAATATCTGTAACAATCTTTTGTAACCCTCCTTGAGCCTATAAATAGCAAGAGATAGCTCAAAGGAGGGGACTTTTGGCTTTTGAATCATTCGAAACTATAGTAATTCGCCAAGTAAACTTGTATTGTTCTTCAGAGGTTAGTGAAACTCATTGAACCCTGGTTCTTTGATCACCCTTCTGATTCTTATATCAATATCAGTCTAAGTGGACGTAGGTCATTACTAGATCTTAGGGCCGAACCACTATAAATTGCTATGTTTTCTTTACTTTTGTCATTACGTTCTTCTCTATACATTCGTTCATATCAATCACGTTTCGACTCCGTGTCAGTTGGCTAAATCTTGGGTCAACAAAAACCTTAACCATTTTATTAAGTTGGATAAATTAATTTCTTAATATCCTTTTTAGAAAAAAAAATGATTTATTAAGTCCAAAGTTCTTAAATTTAACCTTTTTAGAAAATTAATTAATTTTACTTAGTGAAGAGTACAACTTAAAAAAATGACCATTATAATAAGTTTGTGGAAATACATAATTTAAATGTAGAAAAATAAGTTTGATTCCATTTATTTCTTTAAACTTTAGGGCTTTAGACCCATTTATTTTGCAACAAATATAAATTATGGCTCATGAACTACGGCTCCGTCTCGCATGTAGGAGCCTCGTACCACGGCATCTCGCGCAGGAGGCCCACGCACCACGGCGTCTTGCATGCAGGAGCCTCACACAGCACGGCTTCGTCTTGCGCGCAGGACCCTCGTGCCACAGCGTCTCGTGAGGATCTTGCCTTCCATTCTCCTTGGGGAATCAACTTTCATGAGGACCCAAAGAGACTTTAATGTATAAGGGGTAAAAGAATAGGAAGCACTGAGAGGATGGAAACTCGTACATGACCAGAGGAGCACGTACATGTGAGGGATGCACGAACAAGTGGTGAACCTTGTCTACTCCAGGTATGAAATACATATGGAGGTACGTCTCAGAAAACCACGGATGACAGTCCCTTTCCCCACGCCAGACAAGTAGTGGTCGTACGCGCAAGGTACATGACGTGGTCCGTCCCAGCCAGCTTCTGACAATGGTACTAAAAATATAGTGGAAGTACAACCAGGTACTAGAGTTGAGGTACACCCGCAGACCCTTGGCGTGTGCTGGAGCCAACCACCACGATCCTGGCACCACTACCATCTTTAGGCTGCATATACAGGGGTTGTGTCCCCAGGGACCACCATGTACAGTGAGCCAATAGTGCTTTACTATAAATATGTCCTCCCTACACCTGAGATAGGGGGAGATTTCTGGTAGAATTTTGTAACTAGTTATTGCTAATGAAAACAGATACTCAACATTCTCTCTATTTTTCACTTTAGAGTTCTAGCATTTACATTATGTGTTCTTGCAATCAAAAGGAAGTTTGTTTGAAGTTTAGTCAGTTTACGTTCACTTCTTTTACAATTCAAAAAGTTCTTGATCTAACTTAGTTGACGAGTTCTTATCGTCAACAGTTTGGCGCCGTCTATGAGAAGGATAAGTGCCAAGCCACTGTCCTTCAATTGGTTCCTACAGAGAAAGACGCCAAGATGCTCTAAGCGACTAAGAGAACTAGGAGACGTTGAGGTCCACCTCGATGGAGATTGGCTAAAGGCCTCCATGAAGAATTCTCCGCCACCTGAAAATGTGGATGCACAAAAGGAGCCTAGGGTTCCTGATGATGAAAGGGAGGCTTCGTCCCCAGTTGTCCAGCCTGATGAGAACCGTTCGAGATTAGAGGCTGCCCCCGCGAGAGATGCCGGAGAGTTTTTGCTCCCAATGCCACCACAGGTGTCGAACTCTGGTCGGCAAGATCCGCGTCCATCAATGTGCAGGCCAGACAAGAGTCCCCGAGTACATTCCATAAGGTCGAGCTCTAGGTCTTAATTTTACGAAGAGGAGATACGCAAATTACACCGGAAAAACCAATGGATAGAAACCACCTTAGAGAATATGCAAGAGGTGTTGAATGGCCTGGTACACGGAAAATCAAGCATGCCTCTTCCTATACGAAAGGAGAAAGGAAAAGAGGGTGTAGAAACCACAGTCCCTGTGGATGATGGGAGGACTCGACTCTCCACTAGTAATACCCCTTGGACGAAGTAGTGTGAACATCCGAAACAGGAAAAGCAGCACCAGAGGCTAGAGCAAAAGAACAATGCTAACTCTCATAACAAAGTTGAAGTCACTTCATGGGAAACACCCTCAGTCTTAAGGGAAGAACTCAACAAGAAAAAGACTAATGAGAGGACTACACCTCCTATGGATCCCCAGGAAGACAAAAGGAAAGGAAAGGATAACCCATCCAACTTGAGAGACTCCTTGAACAAAAGGAGACAAGACCTAAACACCAAAATAAGGAGCCTCCGGAGCAAGATAATCACCGCATCTAGAGGGCAAGCTGTCGACGACGAGTTCGATTATGAATCACCCTTCATTAGGGAAATCCAAGCTGTTCGACTCCCAGCCAACTTCAAAGAGCCTCACATGACCCCTTATGAAGGAAATACGGATCCTATATACCATCTCGACGAGTTCAACGACCTAATGAAATTGAAAGGAATTAATAGCAGGGCCAGATGCCACTACTTTGCTGTCACGTTAACGGGACCTACGTACAAATGGTTCAAAAGACTCCGACTAGGGAACATCAGGTCTTGGCAATAATTTTCTGATGAATTTCTCCAATAACATCACGTCGTGCGTGATTACACTATGGTAGGCACTAGCCTCACTAACGTGAAATAAGGAGAAAACTAGAGCCTAAAGAGTTATATCCACATGTTCAATGTGGAGGCAGCAAAGTAGGAAGCTTGACCAATGGAGAATTAAAAATTGCCATCACGGGCAGAGTACTCCTGGGTAGTAAGATGTGGGATAACATGCTTAAGAGGGAGGTCATTGACTTAGACGATTTCTACGAATAGACACAGAAGTATATTTGTGTCGAAGATGGTCATGAGAGCCTTAAGGCCAGAAAAAGCAGGTCACCTCCAAAACCCTCAATATGTGATGGCCTAAGTAGCGCAAAGAAAAAAAGGGTCTACGAAGGGTTGAGAGATGATCGGCCTCGGAAGCCCCAATGCATTGATGAACGCAAACAGACCCCCTACACCTTTTACACAGACCTAACACACGCTAGGGAGCATATCTTCGTCATGAATGAAAATCAAGTCCCCTTCAGGAGGCCCCCACCAATGAAGAAAGATCGATCAAAAAGAGACCCCAGTAAATATTGTCAGTATCATAAAGACATTGCCCACACCACCGCAAAATGCACTCATTTGAAGATAGAAATTGAAGAGATTATATGCAGGGGACACTTGGGTAGATATGTTCGCAAAGAAAACCACGGGTACGAGATGGAGGTGCAAGGAAAAGTTAGGACCATCTTCGGAGGGCCAAGGTTCGGAGGCGAGACAAGTATGCCAGGGAAGCCAGGCGAAGTCCACCTCCATGCGTCTTAAGTTTGGAGCAACGCCCCTCAAAGAGTTTTAAGGGGGAGAACGACTCGATAACCTTCACCGAAGAAGATGCACGGGGTGTGCATTTTCCTCACATCGATCCCTTGGCGTTGACTGTACAACTTTATAACATGAGAGTGCATCGGGTCCTGGTGGACCATGGAAGTTCCGTAGACATCCTATATCGCCCATCTTTAGAGAATATGGGATTGAACATCAGGCACCTAAAGCCCTACAATACCTCCCTGTATGGATTTACAGGATATTCGCTATAGCCCATAGGTCCAATTGAGTTAGCCCTCACCATGGGAGAACAACCTAGACAAACCACCATAATGGCAAACTTTGTCATGGTAGACCGTGCCTCAGTCTTCAATACGGTATTAGGAAGACCCTCCCTAAGATAATTGAAGGCGATAACCTTAGTATATCACTTGGCCATAAAATTCCCGACTCCTGGGGGGATAGCGAGCATGAAAGGGGAGTAGAAGGAAGCGAGGGAATGTTATAACATATCCCTCCACACAGCCATAAAACCATCAGTGCCTATGGAAATGGTAGTACATGGAAGCACAAACCCACACAAATAGACCTGCGGATCACGGAGGAACCCAGGGCTGACCCAGTAGAGGAGTTGGAAGAGGTCACAATTATGGATGAGCCGTTGAGGAAGTTTAAGGTAAGGAAAAACCTTTCGGATATCGTGAAGGTAAAGCTAGTAGAATTTCTAAAAGCTAACCTTGATGTGTTCGCCTGGAGTCACGAGGGCATGGTGGGGATAGATCCATCAATCATGTGCCATCACTTGAACATCGACCCAAAAGCAAGACCTGTGTGGTAGAAAAGGAGGGTGCTAGATCCTGAAAGATACGCAGCCCTGAAAGAAGTTGACAAGTTGAAGGAAAATGGGTTTATCCGAGAATAATTCTACCCAGTATGGGTATCAAACCCAGTTTTAGTCCCGAAGCCCAATGGAAAGTGGAGGACTTACGTGGATTTTACTAACCTCAATGAAGTCTGCCCTAAGGACAACTTCCCGCTTCTTAGGATAGATCAGTTAGTAGATACCACGGCTGGGAACAAGCTACTCAGCTTCATGGATGCATATTCCGAGTACAATCAAATACTGATCAACCCGGCCGATGAGGATCCCACTTCGTTTATAATAGACAATGGGCTTTATTGTTACAAGGTGATGCCTATTGGGTTAAAGAATGCAGGTGCTACTTATCAAAGGTTGGTAAACAGAATGTTTGCAAATCAGATAGGAATAAATATGGAAGTATATGTAGATGTTATGTTGGTAAAGACAAGGAGGGCAGAAGAGCTCATAACAGACCTCGGTGAGATGTTTGACACCTCCGAAAATTCAGAATGAAGCTAAACCCGCTCAAATGCACCTTCGGAGTTTTGTCAGGGAAGTTCCTTCGTTTTATGGTGAATTCCTGAGGTATCAAGGCCAATCCTGACAAAATCATATCATTATTGGAAATGAGCCAACCAGGAAACAAGAAGGAGGTGCAATGCTTGACAGGGAGAGTAGCAACTCTCAATAGGTTCTTCTCCAGATCCACCGACAAATGCCTCCCTTTCTTTAACATCCTAAAAGGGAACAAAACGTTTGCTTGGGATGAAGATTGTCAGGAGTCTTCGCTAAGCTAAAGGAACACCTCAAAAAACCGCCCCTATTGGCTAAGCCAGAAAAAGGGGAAAGATTGTACATGTGCTTAGCAGTATCAAAGCATGCTATAATCGCCGCCCTAGTCAAAGAAGAAAAGAAGCATCAACAGCCTGTATACTATGTCTACAAGCGGCTGGTAGACACAGAAACCCAATACCCAGAAATATAAAATTTAGCATATGCCTTGGTAGTGGCTTCGTGAAAGCTAAGGCCCTATTTTCACGCTCATGCTATCAAAGTGCTCACCAACACCCCTTTGCGTCAAGTCTTGCACAAACCGGAGACTTCAAGAAGGTTGCCAAAATGGTCAATTGAGTTAAGTCAGTTTGACATTATTTATACCACAAGGATCTCGGCCAACGGGCAGGTACTAGCAGATTTTATAGTCGAGTTTGCCTACAGACCCCATGAGGAGGGAGAAATAAAAAAGAATGAACTAACTTGCGGAGGGGAAAAGTAGTCTGAAGAATTGAGCCTCCATGTGGATGGGGCGTCTAACGAAGGAGGAGTCGGCGCTGGCATAGTAATGACAGGACCCGAGGGACATAAGATGTATTGTGCATTAAGATTAGGATTTGAAGCTTCCAACAACAAAGCAGAATACGAAGCACTCCTAGCTGCCCTACGAATAGCCAGAGAGCTGAAGGTAACACATTTGTATGTCGTTAGTGAATCACAGTTAGTAGTATTTCAGGTGAAGGGCGAATATCAAGTTAGAGGCCCAAAAATGGTTGCATACCTGGCCAAAGTAAAAGGGTATTTGGATCAGTTCGAAAAATACACCATAGAACATATCCCAAGAGAGCAAAAGACGAATGTCGATGCTCTCGCAAAACTCGCCTCAACCCGTGACGAAGACACGCTTGATTCCATCCCTATCGAATACCTTTCCTGGCCAAGCATAGCAAAATAGGAGGTTCACATGGTCAATACTCCTGAGGAGTCGTGGTCCAGACCCATCTCGAGGTACTTAAGTGATGGAATGTTGCCTTTGGAAAAAAAGACGCCCGTAAGCTGATTTACAAAGCTGCCCAATACACCCTAATAGATGGAGTTTTGTATAAAAGAGGCTTCTTCACCCCGCTCCTATGGTGTATAGACAAGGAGGAGGCTTTGAAGGTTCTACAAGAGATACACGAAGGAGAATGTGGAAATCATGCCGGGGGCAATCCACGGCAAAAAAGGCCATACAACAGGGTTATTATTGGTCTACCATGGAAAAGGACGCGAGCGATTTCGCGAGAAGATGCGAAAAGTGCCAACGACTTGCGAATAACCACAGACAGTTGCCAAATGAGCTGGTGAGCATGACTAATCCATGGCCCTTCACTGTGTGGGGGATTGACTTGATTGGAGCGTTACCATCAGGAAGGGGGGAGTTTAGTACATGGTTGTAGCAGTCGATTACTTTACTAAATGGGTTGAAGCAGATCCTCTAGTCAATATAACAGCTAAGCAAATCACCACCTTTGTCAACAAGTTTATCGTCTGCAGGTATGGAGTACCCTACAAGATAATCTCTGACATCAGGATCCAGTTTGAAGGGGGATTATTCGATGAATATTGTAGAGAAAGGGGGATGAAGAGGAGTTCTCTGCTGTTGTACACCCGCAAGCCAATGGACAAGTGGAGGCCATCAACAAGATCCTAAAAAGGAACCTATAAACAAAATTGGAGAAGTTGAAAGGAGCCTGGGTCGAATAACTGCCCAATGTGCTTTGGGCCTACAGGACCACCCCTCGTTCCACTACTGGAGAAACGCCTTTCAGCTTAGCCTATGGGTGTGAAGCTGTTCTTCTAGTAGAAATAAAAGTCAACTCCTTCCGTATACAAGCATTCTATGACCAAGCTAGCCACGCAGCATTGGCTGAAAATTTGGACATGTTGGAGGCGAGGAGAGAAAAGGCACAACTGAGGTTGGCAACGTATCAGCAGCAGGCCGCAAGATACTATAACTCAAGGGTGCGAGAGAGGACATTTAGGGTCGGAGACCTCGTGTTAAGGAAAGTTCTGCCAAACACTCACGACCCAGGGGCGGGTGTACTAGGGGCAAACTGGGAAGGACCCTACAAATTTGCCCAGGTGGTGCCCCCTAACACCTACAAGGTGGCACGTTTGGATGATACCATGGTACCCAGAGCATGGAACGCAGAGCACTTAAAAAAATATTATCAGTAAGACCTCCATATCTGAGGCAAGAATATTATTGCTTTGTCTAAATATGCAAGTTTAAGTGTAATAGCTATGAATTAGAAGGGTAACTTAGATGCCCTGGTACGAAGTAGGAACATTATTGCTATAGATACCTATGTACTCTCCTCATTTTGAATGGATATGTTTCTTATCGGCATGTCACACTCCTCACATCTTACTCTTGGGCACCTATCTTCAATTAAAATTATCAAAATGCATGAGAAAAATGATCAAAGTGCCCGACGAGATAAATCTCGCCAACCACTTAGGGGTAGAACATATAGCCAAAAAGGGTCCTAAAAGAGACCCTTGTAAAAAAAAAGAGAAATAAAGAAGAAAACCTTGTAAAGCATCTCTTGAGTTCACGAGGATTAGCTACCCTTATGAACATCAAAAGAGTCAAAAGGTCCTATAGGAAAAACCTTCTAATGAAGGATGATACCTCGACGAGAGGAAAAGCCTCAGGGAGAGCATCCACCAATAAGCCTAGAGCGGCCACTAAGCTGTCTAGCCAAAAAGGGTCCTAAAAGAGACCCTTGTAAGAATAGTACTATGCATAATGACGAGAAGGACACTTCTTGCAAGAAATAATAAGCACGCGCAAAAATATATAAAAGGATGACTATAACCCAAAGGGTCAACATATCCTTACAAATACAATCAAGGTGCACCATAGAGACCATCACTACCGATCCAAATAAAGTGTCCACAAGTTATTAGAAAAAAAAGAGAGACCTATTGAACCCCTTTGAGTGGGCTCAAAAGGACCTCAAGCATAAAGAAAAAAGAGAGAGACCTATCGAACCCCTTTGAGTTGGCTCAAAAGGACCTCAAGCATAAAGGAAAAAAAACAAATGATCACATATATATATATATATATATAAAAGAAGAAAGTCCTTATAATGTTGCAGGATAAAGTTGACACCAACCACAACAAGACTTAGAAAATTTCCTGAAGGAAAAAGCAAAAAATAAATAATAATAAGACCAAGAGAAATCTCTCCGGCATAATAAGGTTCGAATAAGCATACAACCAAATTGAATTGAAAAATAAAAACTGCAGAAATGAAATCTCAAGGCCTCCCGTCGTGAGCATTCCACTCGGTCGCCTTAGCAACGGCATGGTCACTGAAGGAGGAGAAATCGAAGCAAGGATTCTGCCTCCACACTACATATAGAGTGCACTCCATGGACTTGTATTCGACCTCTACCAAATTGGCCTCCAAGAGTGTGATCTTCTCCCGCAAGGCCTCAGCCCGGGCTTCCGCTCTCCTCTTCTTTTTTGATGATGAAGAGGCCTTCGCCAGGGCTTTCTCCAGCTTTAGATTGGTGTCAGCAAGATGTCCCTCTAGCTCTTGAACCTGGGCCAAAAGACGATCCCTGTCAGCGTTGGATGAAGATAAGTCCCGCGTTGAATCTATAAGGCGTTGAGCCACCAGAGAAATCTGCAAGGAAGCAAAAAAGTGAGCAAATAGGGAACCTAAAACCCAAGAAAGAAGAAAGAGACCAATGTAAGATACATAAACTCACCCAAGTAGAGGAGTGCATAAAGGTCTCCCCAAGCTCCACCATATTGAAATTCTCGAGACCTTTCCACTCGGTCTCGGGGATATCCTCGGCGACCTAGGTATACCTTCGGACGTAAGGGGCCAATGTCTGATTCACCCAGGACGTCCCCTCCAAATCAAGAACATCCGGGTTAGCAAGGATAGATGACCCACTCAATGAGTGAGGGGGAGGCTCGGGAGCATTAGATGAAGGATGCATGGAATAACCTTGACTAGCAAAAGTGTGAGGGACATTGTCAAACTCATCATAGGATGGCAGAACAAAGCGCCCTTGCACGGATTGTGGACCGTGAGAATGAGAAGTCATGCCATGGTCCGCAGGAGTAGAGGAAGGCATCCCCTTGAGGTTGGAGATATCTGAACTGGACGCTTGGATTCAGGAGAAGTCCCCTTAGGCACCCATTCAACATCACCCTCGTCTGAGTGAGGGTCTGTTGGAGTGGCCTTCTTCTTTTGCTCAGAGATGTGCCATAGTAGGTCAGGCTCTGAGACCCTGGATAGACCATAGAAATTGAGGTTGACCATAGTAAAGAGATGGGCAGCCATTTTCGTTGCAGGGTCTGCGTCGAGGAAGACGTCTACTAGTGCCGCCTCTGACTCAGGAACGTCGAGGATACTGAAGCTCTCTAAACAATCAACTCAGTTATCAATATGAGTATAAGTTCCAAAAAAGAAAAGTCAATATAAAAGGAAAAACTTGGAGTAATTACTTGGGGATGAACGAAAATTTTCGTGGACGAAAAGGGGACCTTTCACAAAGAAAAGGTCCTGCTTCCAAGAACCCGGGTTAGACACCATACGCTCTATCAAAGAGACCTGAGAGTTTGCTTTCTGTAGGAAGTAGAAGCCTTTGGATTTAGGGTTGGGCATGAGATTGCACATAAAATGAACCTCTTGGGTCATGGGAGCACGACCATTAAGCTTCACAACCGCCATATATAGGCAGCTTAAAGTCAACCAATTGTTAGGTGCCAGCAGAAGCGGAGCTAGGTCGAAGTGGTTGAGGACCATGACAAAGAACAGGTGTAAGGGAATGGTCCCACCTGCCTTCAAGATGTGCTCGCTCATGGCCACGTATCCCTGGGGGGGGACTATCATCCTGACACTTGTTGGAGGGTACATACAGCTTGTACTCTTTGCTAATGTGGTACTTCTCGGATAACTCTAACAGCCAATTTTCTAACACGTTAGAATTGATGGTGGACGCCAAGAAAGGACCAGAGTCCGGCTTCTCAGGAGCCACCTGTCGTCTCATTCTCTTTGACATGTCTACAAAACCAAAGGAAAAAGGTGAGGTCAAAATAGGGCACTTTACCCTCCATTTTTTGCTTCGTGCGTGAGTTTTCCACCGAGGCATATAGTGTGGAAGCATTGAAAATGGGTGGATTAAAGACAGGGGTTGACGGGAACCAAGGGTGACCTCGGGGCTACTATAGGAAGAGAATGGGGCAGGAGGTTCAGGAGGGAGGTTTCTCTCCATGAACTCCAACTCCATTTGTAGATCAAAAAGATCCACTCAAAGGCTTGCGATGTGGTCATTGAGGTCAAAGGAGAAAGGGACTATGTCACCCCTCAAAACCGAATCTTTCTTGCTCTTCGCCACCCATATTTTATGCCTAAGCTCGGCCATGCGCTCAAGGTGGCATATAATGGCCCTCCTCAAGGTGTCATAGTCTTGGTAAGGGTTGTTTTTAGGGGACCCTGAATCTGAAGATAAGTCTACAAACTCGACCCCCGGAGCAACGCCAGACGACCCCCCACATGCCATAAAATTGCATCTTGTTGGTAATAGGGGTGCAAGTGTAGGTAGAAAGGGTGCTACAAAACACAAAGGAATAAGCTCAAAACCTCTAGACACAAGTGCTCGAAAATGACCAACTACGGGGTACAGGGGAGGGTATATGTGCAAGCGGGTGCATATATGTGGATTAGCTCATGAGGAGCTCTGGCCAAGACAACCCATCCCAAGTAATGCTAATTTAAACCCATTGAACATAAGACAGAAAGAAAGTGTACCTTGAACGAGTAAAATCACGCACTGTCGCAGTTGAAGAAATACTGAGGTTGAAAGTACACGTCTACAAAAATAAAGGAGAAAGGTGTTTTAGTCTCCTAGCACTTATGTAGACGTTTACATATATAAAACAAAATAAGGGGGAAAGAAAGCCAAAGTGCCCTTGTGAGGGATGAACCACTTACCTCTTGGAGGATGTGAAGACACAAGTACCATCAAGCTAAGAAAAGAAAGTGTAGTAATTATGTTTAAGAAGAAGATCTATTTATAAGAAGCTCAAACTCATCCTAGACGTTGAATCTAATGCTTGATCTATGGTCACAAATGGAGCCAAACACCTACATTGGGATTTACAAAGCCAAATGATAGGCTCACATTTAATCTCAATGAAACATGAGGATCACCACGTGCAAGGTGTGTTTTTATATGTCACCAAGGCAAAGAAACAAACTAACACCACCTATGCTTTGAAGACACCATACCGAAAAGTCTACCAGAGCGCCTAAAGGCCCTCCCATAGACTGGGGGGCAAGTGTGCATATCAGAATTTTTGTTGCACAAGGCACTGCCTCGTGACCCTCAGAATAAAGGATCGGAATACAAATTGCAAAGACTGGCCTTGCACCCTGCGCCAAAGGCCTCGTAAAGCATGCACCTCTCTTATAGAGCCTCACTTTGTGCACAAGCCCAGGTAGGATCACCCCTCGAAACTAACGATGCGTCTCCAACTGAAGGTCCCAAGGAGACGGATATGTCTTGCTAAAAATGGACCACCTTCCGCCGAGGCCTCGCGAGGCACAGCCTTGCGCTCGCATACCTTCATCTCACGCAAGCGTCTCGTGGGGGCACGACCTCATGTCACAATCTTCTATCTCGCTCCACAAGCGTGTGTCTCGGGCGAGGACCTTGCGAGGCATGGCCTCACACCATGGCATCTCACACGCAGGAGCCTCGCGCACCATGGCTCTGTCTCGCACGCAGGGGCCTCGCACCATGGTGTCTCGCATGCAGGAGCCTCATGCACTACGGCTCTGTCTCGCGCACAGGGGCCTCACACCATGGCGTGTCGCACGCAGAAGCCTCGGACACCACAGCTCTGTCTCACGTGCAAGTGCCTCGTTCCATGGCGTCTCAGGAGGATCTTACCTTCCATTCTCCTTGGGAAATTATCTTTCATGAGGACCCAAAAAGACTTCAACATATAAGGGGTAAAAGAATAGGAAGCACTGAGAGGATGGAAACCCGCACATGACCAGAGGAGCACGTACATGTGAGGGATGTGTGGACAAGTGGTGAACCTTGTCTACTCCAGGTATGAAATACGTATGGAGGTACGTCCCTTAAAACCACAGATGACAAGCCCTATCCCCACGCCAGACAAGTAGTAGTCGTACGCGCAAGGTACCTAACGTGGTCCTTGCCAGCCACCTTCTGACAATTGTACTAAAAATATAGTGGAGGTACAACCAAGTACTAGAGTTGAGGTACACCCAAAGACCCTTGGCTTGTGCTAGAGCCGACCACTACAATCCTGGCACCACTACCATCTTTAGGTTGCATATGCAGGGTTGTGTCCCCAGGGACCACCATGTACTGTGAGCCAATAGTGCTCTACTATAAATATGACCTCCCTACACCTGAGATCGGGGGAGATTTCTGCGAGAATTTCGTAACCAGTTATTGCTAATGAAAACAGATACTCAACATTCTCTCTATTTTTCACTTTAGAGTTCTAGCATTTACATTCTGTGTTCTTGCAATCAAAAGGAAGTTTGTTTGAAGTTTAGTCAGTTTAAGTTCACTTCTTTTACAATTCAAAAAGTTCTTGATCTAACTTAGTTGACGAGTTCTTACCGTCAACAATTTTCTAAACAAAATCTATTTATTAATAAAAATATTAATTTTCAAATATCGAACTTAACCTTAATAATTATTTAGTGTGTTAAAATCAAATCTATAATTACCAAGATTAAATTACATTATCTTAGCCAAAAAAAAATGTAAAACTTTGTTAGTTTCAGTTCTAAGTTGCCTATTTTAGAAAATTATTTTTTGAAAACCATAACTCCAAAAATTCTCAAACTTTTCTGAACTAATCTTAGTTATTCCAATAAGATTCTTGCTTATTTTTATACAAAAATAATCATTTTTACTTGGTAAAAACTATTTTCAAATGTCCCCTTTCAAAACTCCCCAGGGAAAAACTAATCTTTTATTGAACTTTGGAATTTTATAAAATCCATTTGGTTCACTATTTTGGTCTGAATGTTCGCAGACCCATACTAGGATATGTAAACATTATCCATACGAAAAATTAGGTAATTTTAACAATTTTTACATAGTGAAATGGGTTCCCAAACTTGGTTGTCCAGAAGCTATTTTGAGCTTCCATAATTTTTTTTCCTAAATTTGAAATATCATATCTCTTAGCCTTTTTAATATTTTTCTTTCATACTTTACCAATTGCTTTAATAATATCAAAATAATGTTCATTCCAAAAATCTCCAAAAATACATTAATTTACCATTGAAATTTATTGTCCAAAGTCAGCTGTTTTGTAAAGTTTTTGAAAGTCATTTTCCAGATTGCACACAAATTTTACAAAAATCTTAACTTGACCATTTAGAAACTTTTTTGAACGTTTATACACACTATAAACATCTACTCTTCCTAAAATACATCATGGAATTAAGAAAAATTAGAAACAGGTTCATATAAATTTTACTTGACCCATTAGAAGTCAAGTGTTAAACATTTTCTCACATAAAATAATAGTTTGCCTATGGAATGCTGGATTCCATCACTAAACAATTATCCAAACACCCATACATATATGATCAACAAACAAAAAAAAAAACATTATTATAGTTCCAACGATAGATTTGAACACATCAAACAATTCAAACATGGTAGATTATTAGAAATCTAAACATAAATATGATGGAGGTGACGGTATACCTCTTGTAGACCTTTTGATTGAGCTTGGTGACCTCTAGCACTTCTATTTCATTGCTCAACATTTAATCTACATATTTACACTCCCCACAAGACCAACAATTAGATTACACATGCTAACAAGTTCATCTAAGGAAGGAAACCAACAAAACTCAAAACTTTGACAAAGGAAAGATTACCTTTATACCCTTAAATGATCTAGCTTGTATTGGCTTCCTTAGCTTCAAACCCAGACTAAGTGGCTTAGGGTTATGTGTATAGAGGGAAGGATATGAGAATGAAATATTTGGGAGGGATTTGTGAAAAAAAAAAATCAGATGACCAAGATGGTGGTGGTCAGCCAAGGTAGAGAAAATGGAGAGGAAACTTAGTTTCCAAGTTTTGTGAATTGGTGCAAATGAAGACATTTTACCCTTTTTCATATTTACATGATGTTAAAAAAAATAAATGACCAAAATTCTCTTACCTTTCTGACCAATTAGTCCAAGATAACCCCTAATTAACCTTAATTAAATACTTAATTAGCTAATAATCTCACATTTAATTATACACTTCAAAGATAGTTACCAAGTGGTAATTTTTCTCTTAATTCACCAAATTAAATTCTTAATCTAGGTTAATTAAATTAAATAGACCTTCTCATTTAATTTAAATTATCACACTCCTATATTTATAACTCATGCAATTTAATTAGCCGAAATCCCATTTTTTGCTAAATGTGCATTTTTCATAAAAATCCATTTTTAGAGATTTTTCATACAAAAATCAGACTTTTTGACCTTTAATTAAATTAATCCAATAATTTAATGTCCAATAATATTTTTTCATAATTATGCTTCTCAAATAATAATTTATTTGAGAATTTTCCCGAATAGGGTTTCCATTTCGGTCCTAGATTGAAATGCTCGGTTTGTCACCAAACCGCACATTCCAAACTTTGTCTAACATTATCAATATGAAGTTTGTTTTCCAAGCATATATTATTATTCATAATAATATTCATACACAACTCACCACCACGTTCTTTTATACAAGTAGGTTCCCGAAACGCGGGGCGTTACACTATATAATGGTTCATTTAGAGTTAAGAAGTCTTGATCATACTTCTCTTTGTAACTACCCAACTTAAAACCAATTAATTTACTAAATACATGCTTTAAAAAAAAACATTTACTAATGTTCTTTAAAAAAAATACATGATTTAAACTTCTGTTCAAAACATGCAACTCAATATCTCGTCATTTAAAATAAATCATCTTTTTATGCACAACATAAGTAAAACTACATGTTTTAAGACTCAATATAGAAAACAAAGGTTAAAGATCTTTAAAAACAATGCATGCGTAGGCAACTCGTTGACCTCCGGTCAACAAATCACGACATGCACACATTTAACAGAGTTTGTTCTAACTCATCACCTCAACAAACTACGCTTTTTTCCTTACTTGCAACACAGACTACCCGTGAGCTAACGCCCAACAAGAAGAGCAATGTAGGTCACAACCGTAAAGCCAAAAAACATATGACATAAAATATATACTAGTTCAAACTATCACACCTTAACTCATATACTATTGATTAGCATGGAAAAATTGTATATATTTAGGTGCATTTGGGTAATAAAATTAGAACTTAGTTATTTATTTTTTATTTTAATACAAAGATACTTGAGTTGAAAATATTTAAATTAGTCTAATATTGTGTTAAATATTCAGATTTGGAGCATACAAATGGTAAGAATGCAATTGTGAAAGAAAGATGGCAAAGCCGAAATATAGCATAAAGCCCAAATGGCCCAAGTTCTCTCTCCGATCAAACTAGCTTACTCACTTAAAGAGATAAAGAAATGACCACGTGCAGCTACTCTTGTCTTCAATCAAACTTCATCAATTCAAGAAGGCCTTTCAACTCTATTTTGGGGTTCAATATTTACAATACAAATAGGCCCAATCTTGAACAAGTCTATCAGCTATATGCGTGACCCAAACTCATTAAACGTGGTCATCAAATTGTCCTCTTCATCAACACAAATTGACGTGGGGACCAGCTACAAGCCACTCTCCCCCGCGCACTCCACTCACATGATGACACTTGTCTTCCCACTTTCCCCAATTCAACATGCACGACAACATCATTTTCCTAGTTTATAGTGGCACTAGAGCTGTAAATACAGGCCGGTCTTTTGAGCACGGCACAAAACCGGCAAGAGCCCGGGAGGCACGAGCACGACACGACACAAAAAAATATGGGCCTAGGCCAGGCACGACATGAATTGAAAATTGGCACGGCACGGCACGACACGACATGGGCCTGAGCACGACACGACACGACAAGCCCGAAGGCACGACACGAAAGCACGAACAAACTAGCCCGAAAGAATGACATGATAAAAAACCCGATATTTTGACATTTATAATCAAAATAAATTTTTATTTGTCAATTATTAATAAATTAAAATGATAATAGAAGTCTTATTTTTCTCAATGTTTATATTTTTATAATTATATTAATTTATTTTAAGATTTGTGAGTTAAATTTTTTAGCATTTATTAGTAAGTATTAAAATTCTAATAATTATCTTTGATATAATTTTGTGTAAAATATTGTTAAAAAGTATATAAAAATATCTAAAATTATAATTTAAACAAAGAAATGGATTTGGTTTGGTGGTAAGTCCATTGATGGTTAAGGAGGAGGTGGAGGGTTCAATTCTCCATCCTCACATTTTTTGGCAAAAATAAAGTGGGTCGGCCCGGCCAGGCACAAATTGAATACGGGCCCGGCCCGAATTTATCGGAGGCACGAAAATGTGGATCGGGCCAGCCCACATTTACAGCTCTAAGTGGCACTATCTCCACTTAGTTATACACGAACAATCCTACTTTAAGATGGATAATGTATTATAAATAGATGGATAGACCATGGCATTTGGGGGTTTGGGGGGACGCTTTGGAATACAATTATTTTTAGAAAAAATTAGTGTTCTTTTCACTTAGATTGTTCTATTTTCTTCGTACTTTCTCTTTAAAATTTGTGAAATAATATGAACACTATAGACTTATTTCTCATTGGTGAGATTAGAGAGTAGCTTATGTTGGAGTATTTTATATGTGAAATGATTCGCTTGGTTGTAGTGTTTATATTTTGATTTTATTCAAAGTCTTCTTCATCTTCATCTTCTTCATTTCACTTATTTAGAAAGTATTATATGTAATATTTTATATAAGTGTTATTCATGCTCTACTTATGTAATTTGGTCGTATAAATATTTTGCTAGCATTATTATATAGGACTATATTTTCCTGCAAAATTGCTATGAAGAGTATTTTGTCGCTTTTTGGATATCTTATGTTGATAATAACTTGTTAATTAATGTGAAGGCTTCATTTATTCAAGATAATCATAGAGTATGAATTATTTTGTATATAAAATAGAAAACATAAATGAATCTTTGTCTCACTACTTTCTCTCATTTAATTACTTTTGAAACATTTTATGTTTTCAACTCTTGTTCAAAATTCTCAAAAGATTTTCTTATTTTTGTCACTTTCTTTACTTGTCATTTTCTTACTTCAATTTGGCTATCATTCCTTTATTTTTTCTCATTGCTTCTCTGTGGATATGACATAACCCATTTACTATTGCGACTGCTAAGAAGTTTATTGGTTGATATCAATTTTTGGCGTCATTGCCGGGGAGGTGATTTTACAATTGAAGGTCCGTGTTGACAGTGAGAACTCGTCAACAAACTTTGATTAAAAAAACCCAAAGTTTAGTAAACAATCAATGAACATAGAAGAATGCAAAAAGAACTTAGAACATAAAATGAAGTTGCAGAGAAATTGTGTTTGCATTGCCGAATTGCCTTTGGATACAGTGAGTTTTTTTTTTAAAACCCTTTAAATGATCGGGGGAGGCCCTATTTATAGGGGATCTCTAATGACTCTTTGTAAAAAAAAATGGTCCCAAGGGGACAGATGGGTGGTAGTGCTATGTGGCACCTTAGAAGATCATGAAACAAGTGTTATTGGTGACAGGCTTTAGGCTTGTCAGGCCTGACATCTGTCGAAGGCGTGGGAGGAGGTGCATCACCTCTTTGTACTTTGTACGAGCACTACCCTTCTAACCTTGTATGACCATTACTCTTCTGACTTAGTAGGACCACTACTCTCCTGATGGCCATGTCGTATTTGTACTTCGTACTACTCAAGCCTTTTTCGTACCTCCTCCTTACCCATGCCTTAATAAGTCTTTGAGAGCTTGAATGCAAGGTGTTTACAGCTCAAGGTTGAGAAGGTACTTTGCCTCCAGGCTCTAGGGACTCTTTGATCTTATTTCCTTTCAAGCTTAGTGATGGTGTTAAGTTTGTATTCCAAGGTTATTGAGGCCCTCCAAATCATCTCCTTAGATTCTAGGGAGTCTTGCACGTGTTTCATGGTCCGGGGAGGGGTCGAACATGTGCTTGGGCTTTAGGGGGGCCTTGAGCTCGCCCCCTGAGCTCGTCCCTTTGCTGAGCTCGCCCCTAGGGTTCTAAAGGGTGTGAGCCAGGTACTCGTGTCTCCTCCATCTCTTCAAAGCAACTCTTGAGAATTGGCGTCTTGTTTGGCTTATCTTCTCATTTCTCCATGCTCACACTAGTTGCTTAGTAAACAATAAACTACATGGAGGCTTAAGCTCGCCCCCCAAGCTCTAGGGAGGCTTAAGCTCCCTCCCAAGCTCTAGGGAGGTGCGAGTTTGATCCTCGAGGCTTTTCCTATCTCTTGGGAATTCTCTTGGGTGTTTATTTCGTGCTTAGCGTCTCTTACCATTTTTCCTCATCGGCACCTTGCATTGGCCTTGAGTGACATGGAGGCCACCATTGCGAGACCATGAGGCCTAGGTATGTGAGGCAGAGGCCTCACTTTTGAGGTGAGGCTTCGTGACCCTTAGGTTGCACTCAGACCTTTGCCTAGTGAATTTTTCTGCATTTACACTTGCGCCCCAGTCTATAAGGAGGCCTTTAGGTGTTCTTGTAGACTTTTATTCACTTCTTAGGAAATATATGGTATAAGTATGTTTCTCTGTTTTGGAGGTGTAAAGACGCACAATACATAGGTAGTGATCCTCGTGTCTCCTTTGAGGTTGAATGAGAGCCAACAATCTTTGGGGCTGAACAACTAGCTTTCCTTCTTCACCAGTCATACCAAGATTGACCCCACGGTTAGGAGTGCTCGAAAATACCTCCTCAATCCATGCTTGGTTTTTACTTGGACAATACTTGGGTGTGGTTGCGGAGCTCTCCTTAGCTTTCCAAGAGGTGTTGAGTTCAATTCCTCATAGAAGCATTTATTTCTCCTTATTTCCAGATGAAGTGTATTTTAACAACTCCTTGTGGTTTGATTTTTGAGGGACCTTGTGGTTTGATCTCCCTTTTCCTTTTCTTGTGGTCCTTCCATCTCGTGGATTTCTTCATAACCATCAGCGTAGTAGGTCATTTTGGCCATGACGTTGAATTGGCAAAAATTCATGGTCCATTTTGACAATCTTCCTGAAATTACGGACTTAGGGAGGACTTGTTGTAGGGGTAACTGGTGAGTACTTTGATGCAATGGGCATGGAAGTAGGCCCTCAATTTTTTAGAGGCTATTATGAGTGCAATAACCAATTTCTCCATTTCAGGGTAGTGGGACTCAACGTCTACTAGGAGCTTGCTAACATAGTAAACTAGTTATTGGTGTTTCTTTTTCCCTTTCTCTAGTGTTGCACTAATGGAATATTTGGATAGAAGCAAGTATAGGTAAAAAAATTCTCTCTTTTATGGCTTGGCTTAAAGGGGAGATTAACTGAAGTGTTCCTCCAACTTGGTGAAGGCTCCTTTGCGTTCTTCATTCCAAGCAAACCTTTTGTTCCCTTTTAGGATGTTGAAGAAAAGAAGGCACTTATCTCTAGAACTTAAGATGATATGATTCAAGGCCGCTACCTTTTTCGTTATGTGAGAAGCATGTTAGTTTACCTCTCACCTAGAGGCTTTCCTTAGTCTTCTAGACTTATACTTGACAGCAAGCTTTCCAATATAGTGTGCAAAGTATGGTAAAGTGATGGACTTTCTTCTCTTAGAGAGTAATATTTGTCCATGTTGAACTTTGTTGTCTTATCCACTGAACAACTATTTGATGTGTGCAAGGGTTACGCATGATGGTGTGGTGAGACACAGTCTTGAGAAAAAACACATATAATAAGCCTTTCAATGTGGACACCCTTATCATGCTTTCCATAGGTAGGTTCTTGACATTTGTCTAGTCTAATTGTCTCGTGAGGTGTGCTTTCGAGGTGTGGCCACGCATAATGACCCTTTGAGGTGAGTCTTACGACATGAACTTTAGATATTTATCAAGGTAACACCGAGGTACCATGACTTTTAGAAATGTGGCCTCGCATGTTATCATGTAAACCCTTTGATTAGGCCTCTCACATAGAGGTCTAGCATAGTGTATCTCTCACATAGAGGTATCTTGTAGTGCACTTCTTGTGAACCATCTATAAAGGAAGTGTAAGACCCTTTCCCTTTCCCTCTTTGGTAAAAATTTTTTGAGAAGCCCTTCTTTTTCCTTCAGTTGGGACTTTGAGAAGTCATGTTATCTTTAGTGTGTGACTTTGAGAAGCCCACTTCTTTCTTAATCATTGGACTTTGAGAAGCCCACTTTTTTCTTCGGTATAGGACTTTAAGAAGTCTTGTTATCTTTGGCATGAGACTTTGAGAAGTCCACTTCTTTCTTTATCATGGAACTTTGAGAAACCCACTTTTTTCTTCAATATGGGTCTTTGAGAAGTCCACAATTTCTTCGTTGGAGGCAAAGCTTTGCTCGTTGGAGGCCGCTCAGATAAAGATTGAGGATGAGGCCAAAAAGAATCTTCTTTTCTGTGGTGTGGAACATCGACCCCAAGTTTGATTTCCCTCACTTAGGAGAAGACGCAGTCCAACTTGCTACTGAATGGGCTGCCAACAAGTAGCCATCCTCTCCTAGGCATGGCAGCCTAAGAGCGAACTGAATGTTCCTAGATGTTTCAATGCATCATGCTATTCTTTAGTCTTTCGATTTGGTTGTATTGTCGTTCATCTTATTTTTCTTGAGAGGTTTCTCCAGACCTTTTTATGTTTAGTGAGGAACTTTCATAAGTCATTTTCTTTCTTTTGTGTGAGAACTTTTGTGAGTCCTTTTTTTTGTGATAAATTTTTCATAAGTTCTTCATTTGTAAGGAACTTACACGATCTCTCTTGTTTTGGTGACAACTTTTGTAATGACTTAAATTTACTAATAAGGCTTAAGGGCCTTCATTAGTGTGTCGGGAGGGCATAGCTGGATTATATGTGATTTAAATGATTAAAAAGCATGTTTATATGACTATTTGAATATTTGTGATGCATGACTATGTGTATTAGTATGCATGTAGGCCCTAATTAGATTTGAAGGGCATATTCGTCATTTTGGCCTATTGAGGGCATAACTGTATATATCTGTGATAATTGTTGAGACCACATTATTATGCGGACATATTTGTAACTTGTGACTCGAGGCGGTCCTAGTGAGCGGTTTAGCGAAAAAGGTCACGGCAGGGATTTATACCCAACTCGGGGAGAGCCTGGGGGTATTTCTGGGAATTTATGAAACATATTGGAGTCTATTTTCATATTGAGGAATATAATTGGTCATTAATTAGGTGTCAGGAAGTAAGCTGTAAATATTAGAGACATTCGAGGAATTAGTGGGAATTAGGTGTAATGACCAAAATGCCCTTAGAATGATTTAATGGCTTAGGATTTATGGGAGGGAAAATTGGTCATTTGAGTTAAAAGCAGGGATAGGTATTAAATTGCTTTACGCCTTAGTGGGATGTGTAGAAAGTGGTAGAAGTCTGAAGAAAAAGAAAAGAAAGAAGGAGAAAAGAAAGAAGGGAAAAGCATGAGTTTTCTCTCTCACGGTTTGGGGTTTCTTCTTTAATCCTTGGGGTCTTTTGGAGCTAAAATTCAGAGGAGATCTTGACTAAGGCTTTGCACTTCAGACCTTGATCAAGTTTGAGAATTCAGCAGGGGTTAGGCATCCAATTAAGATAAGGTTTTGAGGTTGTTACTCAGTTTCTAGTTATTAGTGTTAATATGGATTTTGAGCCAAGTTTTGGTGCGAATTCTAGGGAATTGAGGCTGAAGTTTTGAGGAGTGAAAGCTAAGGAAGAGTGGAGGATATCCTAAGGTTGAACTTCTCTGTTTATGGTAAGAAGTTCTGAACTTGGTCACTTGAATTCTGTGGTTTCAGTTGTTTTTCTTGCTGAGTTTTTGAGCTCTAAGTTCATCTATGGTGATTTCTTTGTTTTAGGGTGCATGGGATTGATTTTTGTATGGTTGGGACTTGTGGGGTGTGATATAGAAGTTGGTAGGTTTGTTTTGAAGTTTGGTTAAGGTTAGGAAGGATTTTGGAAGGTTTTGGCTCGAGGAAGTTCGAAGAGGAGAAGTCTGGGTATTGTCTGGCTGTGACTAGCATTGTAGCACTAGCCTTAGGGTGCTACAGCGCTAGGCTTGGGTGTCTAGGAGCCGGTTGGCTCTGCTTGTAGCCCTGTAGCGCCCACTTTAAGGCGCTGTAGCGCTACCCTTTTCCCAGAAAGGGATTTTTGGGTTATTTCTTAGGGTTTTTGCCCGGGGGGCTCGGGGTTTGATTCCACCACCCCGTTTCGTGGAATTAGGGCTTCCCGAGGGCTCGGGATTGGTCCCGAGGCTAGGTTTTGGAATTGAAGTTAGGAGTTGGTTCTAACTTGTGACCGTGACTAGGTGTACGCTAGGGCTCAAACGGGATCGTGCTTGAGGGTTGAATTGAACAAAGCTATCGGAATCTTGAGGTAAGAAACTTGCACCCGGTTATGTGATTGTGTTGGGACTAAGAGCTCCCTATATCTGTTTGATGTCATAGATGGTATTATGCCATGGGACATGTGTTAAACGGCCTAAGGGTGCCGTAAATAATACTTGCGCACAGGGCGCGGCTCGACCACTGGTAGCTGAGGACAGTTTAATATTCACTGACCTCGGTTTAAGCGGGCCGGAGTCAGTAGGATAAATAGAGGGTGCGGCCTAAGGGCGTTAACCCTGTTATCATGTGTAAATTGATTATTAATATGAAATGATGTACTTGGTATGCTGAATACTTGAATAACGTGAATGATTGAACTGTTGATTATATGATTATACTGCATAAGTTATCTTGTTGTTTGCTTGATGATTGTGGTCTGTTGTTGTGTTTTCTTGTTGGGCCTTGGCTCACGGGTGCTACGTGGTGCAGGTAAAGGCAAAGGCAAAGTGGACCAGTCCTGAGATGGAGAGCTTTAGGGCTAAATGTACATAGTCAGCTGATCAGCCGCCACAACTGAGGAGTGGTACAGGATGAGAAAAGCCTAATTGTCTGTTTTGCCTTAGAGTGGCTAGTAACTGTATTTTAAATCCTTAATTTTTGTAAACAGTCTTTTAACATTACTACTTCTGGGATCCCATGTAAAGAAAATGTTTGATTATAAGAAATGAAGCTTTTAAGACCAAAATCTTTTAACCCTAGTTCAACTATGTTTTCAGTAACAGGTTTCTAACTAATTGACTTGGTTAGCAAGTCTTGCACCTTTATAAACACACAGTGTAACGGTCTTGGCTATCCAGGGCGTTACAACTTGGTATCAGAGTGTCCTAGGTTTAAGGGTTCCTGAAGACTGGCTGGACATGTACATTCACCGCGAAAGATAAGCTCGACTCAGGGTTTCGTAACTGTGTATACATGATTATATGTTTAAATGAATAGAATGGAATATGATTGTTGATATTTGTTTGATTAATAGGGAGCATGAGATACTGACAGGGCCTGGCCCTTGACTATTGTGTGATGATATTGAGGCATGCTTATTAGCATTGCTATGCATGTGAATGAAAATATTTTAATACTTGGATAAACTAATACATCTTGATTGTTTGTGAATGTTTTGCTCCTAGTGGTGGATCATGAAAGGATTATTACCTTGTCATCATAGTCTGACCGCCGAGTCGTTGATTGCAGATTGACTTGGATAATTATGCGTCCAAGAAAATCTACGCGACTAGCCAGCACCAGGTTTGAGACTAGAGTTGATGATCAGGGCCAGACCCCTCCGCCAGTCTCTGAGAACTGGCAGCAACTTATGACTGATATGCAAGCACGACTACAGAACCAGGATGAACAGATATGAATTATGCGAAACCAGGCTCCATCAGGGAGTGCTGCCGCTATTGTGCCACCTGTAGTGGTACTAGTGGTACAGCCAATAGAGGTTGGGAATAGATGGGAGTCATTTTATGAGCGGTTCAGGAAGCAGCAGCCCTCAATCTTTGAGGGAGGACCTGATCCACGGAAGGCCGATCAGTGGATGACTATGATTACTACTATCCTGGATTTTATCTGGGTAGAAGGTCATGACAGAGTGGCCTGTGCCACATATATGTTGAGAGAGGATGCCCGTATCTGGTGGGAAGTGGCATCACAGACTAGAGATGTTACTACACTAGGTTGGGAAGGATTCAAGGATCTATTCAGTCAGAAGTACTATAATGTTGCCATCAGGGTAGCGAAAGTAAATGAGTTCGTGGGGCTGGTTCAGGGCAGAAAGGCAGTCACAGAATATGCCTTGAAGTTTGACAGACTTGCGAAGTTTGCACCAGATCTTATGCCTACTGATGCAAATAGGCAAGACAAATTTATCAGAGGGCTTAATGCTATGATAGCCCGAGATGTGAGGATTACAACAGTTCCTGGAGGGACAACTTATGCCCAAGCTGTAGAGAAGGATCTTATCGTTGAGGAAGCTGAGAATAAGATATGGAGAGAGAGTGCAGCAAGGCGGGAAGGTCATAGGGTGGTGCCTCCATATTCTGGTTCTAGTGATCTGAAGAGAAATACCTCTGACGCTTCGACTGCTCTTGGTCCTGATAGGAGAGTTCGGGGTACTCAGGGTGGCCGTCAGGGAGGCAGTGATACATAAAGGACCTATCATGAGTGCACGAGGTGCAGAAGACGCCATCCGGGCGAGTGTCAGGCTAAGGCCTGTTATGTGTGCGAGGTGGTGGGACACCTCAAGAATGACTGCCTGACAATGAAGAAGGGAGATGCAGGGAAGGTGGACAGCTTGACTCCAGCTCGATTGTTCACCCTGACGCTGGCGGAGACCGAGGCTAGTCCCTCGGTAGTGACAGGTCAGCTTTCTAGCACTGGATCTCCTTTTACTGTATTGATTGACTCTGGTGCTACACATTTGTTTGTTTCTAGTAAGGTGATTGATAGACTGTGTAGACCTAGTGAGTATTGTACTTCAGGGTTTGGGACTATTTTGCCTACAAGAGAACTGGTAGTTTCTAGGAGGTGGATTAGAGCACTGCCAGTGATGGTAGATGGTAGGGAATTGTCAGTATACTTGATTAAGTTAAGTATGGAGGACTTTGTTAGATATGGAGCTACTATTGACTGCAGGAAGAAGATGGTGACCTTTGAGCCATAGGGCGAGGATCCCTTTGTCTTTGTGGGAGCGGTGCATGGACCCCGCGTACCCATGATATCGGCGCTAAGAGCCAGAGATCTATTACAGGGAGGGTGTATAGGTTTTCTGGCATATGTGGTGGATACCACCAGGGTTTCGCCAACAGCACCGGAAGAGACCAGATTAGTTTGCGAGTTCTTGGATGTGTTTCCTGAGGACTTACCTGGGTTGCTGCCGCGTAGGGAGATTTAGTTTGTCATTGAATTGGCGCCAGGAAAAGAACCAGTGTCAAGGGCACCATATATAATGGCACTGGTAGAACTGAAGGAATTAAACATACAGCTACAGGAGCTTTTGGATTTGGGGTTCATCATACCTAGTTACTCGCCATGGGGTGCTCCAGTTTTGTTTGTGAAGAAGAAGGACGTGACATTAAGGATGTGTATAGACTACAGAGAACTGAACATGTTAACTATCAAGAATACGTATCCCCTACCAAGGATTGACGACTTGTTCAATCAGCTGCAAGGTAAGATGGTGTTCTCGAAGATTGATCTTTGATCTGGTTATCACTAGATGAGGATCAAGGACAAGGACGTACCGAAGACAGCCTTCCGAACGAGGTATGGGCATTATGAGTTTCTGGTTATGTCGTTTGGTTTCAGCAATACCCCAGCAACCTTTATGGATCTAATGAACAAAGTGTTCAAGGACTTTCTAGATCAGTTCGCTATTGTCTTCATCGACGACATCTTAGTGTACTCCAGTTCAGAGGCAAAGCACGAGTTTCATCTTCAGCAGGTTCTACAGAGGTTGAGGGAGCATCAGTTGTACGCCAAGTTTAAGAAATGTGAATTTTGGTTACCAGAAGTGACATTCCTTAGACATATTTTTGGTGCAGATGGGATTAAGGTGGAGGCAGTTAGGGATTGGCCAAGGCCAAGGAACACCTTGGAGGTGCAGAGTTTTCTTTGTTTAGCGGGTTACTACAGACGATTTGTAGAAGGCTTCTCGAAGATAGCGGCACCGATGACAGAGTTGACACAGAAGAATTTGAAGTTTATCTGGTTAGACAAGTGTGAGAACAGTTTCCAAGAGTTGAAGCGATGACTTATTACCGCGCCTGTGTTGAGTCTTCCTTCAGGGGAAGGGAAGTTTGTTGTTTACTGCGATATGTCGAGGTTGGGTTTAGGCTGTGTGTTGATGCAGAACGAGAAGGCCATAGCTTATGCGTCACGACAACTGAAGGAGTATGAACAACAGTATCTTACCCATGATTTGGAGTAGCAGCAGTGGTATTCGCACTGAAGGTTTGGCGACATTACCTATATGGGGGGAAGTGCGAGATATACACTGATCATAAGAGCTTGAAGTAGTTTTTCACCCAAAAGGACCTAAACATGAGGCAGAGACATTGGCTAGAGTTAGTGAAAGACTACGATTGTGATATTCTTTACCATCCGGGGAAAGCCAATGTAGTGGTGGATGCATTGAGCCAGAGAGGCCCAGGTCAGTTATATAGTTCCTCCCAGATCTCGAGAAAGTTAGCTGAAGAGATAGTCAGAGCGGGGATAGAATTGGTGGTGGGTCGGTTGGCCAATATTACTTTGTAGTCGACCCTGCTAGAGCGGACTAAAGAAGGGCAATTGGTAGACGCTCAGTTACAAGAGGTTAGAGAGAATGTCTTAGCGGAAGTATCTAAGGACTATTCTATTTCTGAGGTTGGTTTGCTTTGGTATCAGGGGTGGATTTGTGTTCCAGCTGATGAGGGGATCAGACGAGAGATACTGGATGAGTCACATATGACACCGTGCTCACTTCATCTGGGTACCACAAAGATGTACCAAGATCTACGGACGTTGTATTGGTGGCCTGGGATGAAGAAGGATGTGGTAGAGTACGTAGCCAGATGTTTAACCTGTCAGCAGGTGAAAGCTGAGCATCAGCGACTGACAGGGTTATTTCAGCGTTTGGGTATCCCCGAGTGGAAATGGGAGGATGTTACGATGGATTTTGTGGGAGGTTTACCCAGAACAGTAGGGCTTCATGACTCGGTGTGGGTGATAGTGGACAGATACACCAAGTTAGCCCATTTTCTTCTAGTGAGATCCACATATACTGTGGACCAGTATGCAGAGTTGCATGTGAGGGAGATCGAACGTCTCCATGGGGTTCCTAAGTCTATAGTATCGGACCAGGATCCTTTCTTTACCTCCAAGTTTTGGGGTAGTTTGCAGAAGGCTATGGGGACTCAGTTGAAGTTCAGCACAGCATTTCACAGACTGATGGACAGTCTGAGAGGACGATTCAGGTGTTAGAGGATATGCTCAGAGCGTGTGTGATAGACTTTGAGGGCTCATGGAGTAAGTATCTCCCATTGATTGAATTTTCATATAACAATAGTTACCAATCGACGATTGGAGTGGCTCCCTATGAGATGTTGTATGGGAGGAGATGTAGGTCACCCATTCATTGGGATGAGATGGGTGAGAGGAAGTATTTGGGGCCGGATATGGTTCAGAAGACGAATGAAGCTATAGAGAAGATCCGAGCTAGGATGCTTGCCTCACAGAGCAGACAGAAGAGCTACGCTGATCCCAAGCATAGGGACGTGGAGTTCCAGGTTGGGGACCACGTGTTTCTCCGAGTTTCACCACTGCGAGGGGTGAGGAGATTTGGAAAGAAGGGCAAGCTAAGCCCTAGGTTCATCGAACCTTTTGAGATCCTGGAAAGGATAGGTCAGGTGGCTTACAGGTCAGCCTTGCCACCATCATTGTCAGGAGTCCATGATGTATTCCATGTTTCCATGCCCCGGAAGTACGTCTCAGATGCGACACATGTGTTGAGGTATGAAGACTTGGAGTTGCAGACAGATTTAGCTTATGAGGAGCAACCGGTTCAGGTTTTGGATCGAAAAGATAAAGTACTACGGAATAAGACGATTCTTCTTGTTAAGGCGTTATGGAGGAATAGTAGGGTCGAGGAGGCGACCTGGGAGCTTGAGTCAGCGATGCGGGATCAGTATCCCGAATTATTCAGGTAAATTTCGAGGACGAAATTCTCATTAGGAGGGGATAGTTATAATGACCTAAATTTACTAATAAGGCTTAAGGGTCTTGATTAGTGTGCCGGGAGGGCATATCTGGATTATATGTGATTTAAATGATTAAAAGCATGTCTATATGACTATTTGAATATCTATGATGCATGACTATGTGTATTAGTATGCATGTAGGCCTTGATTAGGTTAGAAGGGCATATTCATAATTTTGGCCAGTTGAGGGCATAACTGTATATATCTATGATAATTGTTGAGACCACATTATTATGTGGATATATTTGTAACTTGTGACTCGAGGCGGTCCTAGTGAGCAGTTTAGCAAAAAAGGTCAGAAGGGGATTTATACACGGCTCGGGGCGAGCCTTGGGGTATTTCTGGGAATTTATGAAATATATTGGAGTCTATTTTGATATTGAGGAATATAATTGGTGATTAATTAGGTGTCGGGAAGTAAGCTGTAAATATTAGAGACATTCGAGGAATTAGCGAGAATTGGGCGTAATGACCAAACTGCCCTTAGAATGATTTAATGGCTTAGGATTTATGGGAGGGAAAATTGGTCATTTGAGTTAAAAGCAGGGATAGGTATTAAAATGCTTATGCCTTAGTGGGATGTGTAGAAAGAGGTAGAAGTCTGAAGTAAAAAGAAAAGAAAGAAGGAGAAAAGAAAGAAGGGAAAAGCAGGAGTTTTCTCTCTCACAGTTTGGGGTTTCTTCTTCAACCCTTGGGGTCTTTTGGAGCTAAAATTTAGAGGAGCTCTTGGATAAGGCTTTTCACTTGAGACATTGATCAAGTATGAGAATTTAGCAGGGGTTAGGCATTCAATTAAGGTAAGGTTTTGAGGCTGTTACTCAATTTCTGGTTCTTAGTGTTAATATGGATTTTGAGCTGAGTTTTGGTGGGAATTCTAGGGAATTGAGGCTGAAGTTTTGAGGAGTGAAAGCTAAGGAAGAGTGGAGGATAGCCTAAGGTTTAACTTCTCTGTTTATGGTAAGAAGTTCTGAACTTGGTCACTTGAATTCTGTGGTTTCAGTTGTTTTTCTTGCTGAGTTTTTGAGCTCTAAGTTCAGCTATGGTGATTTCTTTGTTTTAGGGTGCATGTGATTGAGTTTTGTATGGTTGGGACTTGTGGGGTGTGATATAGATGTTGGTAGGTTTGTTTTGAAGTTTGGTTAAGGTTAGGAAGGATTTTGGAAGGTTTTGGCTCGAGGAAGTTCGAAGAGGAGAAGTCTGGGTATTGTCTGGCTGTGACTAGCATTGTAGCACTAGCCTTAGGGCGCTGCAGCGCTAGGCTTGGGTGTCTAGGAGCTGGTTGGCTCTGCTTGTAGCCCTGTAGCACCCACTTTAGGGCGCTGTAGCGCTACCCTTTTCCCAGAAAGGGATTTTTGGGTTATTTCTTAGGGTTTTTGCCCGGGGGGCTCGGGATTTGATACCACCACCCTGTTTGGTGGAATTAGGGCTTCCCGAGGGCTCGGGATTGGTCTCGAGGCTAGGTTTTGGAATTGAAGTTTGGATTTGGTTCTAACTTGTGACCATGACTAGTTGTAAGCTAGGGCTCAGACGGGATCATGCTTAAGGGTTGAATTGAACAAAGCTATCGAAATCTAAAGGTAAGAAAACTGCACCTGGTTATGTGATTGTGTTGGGACTAAGAGCTCCCTATATCTGTTTGATGTCATAGATGGTATTATGCCATGGGACATGTTTTAAACGACCTAAGGGTGCTGTAAATAATACTTGCGCACAGGGAACGGCTCGACCACTGGTTGCTGAGGACAGCTTAATATTCCCTGAGCTCGGTTTAAGCGGGCCAGAGTCAGTGTGATAAATAGAGGGTGCGACTTAAGGGCGTTAACCCTAGTTATCATGTGTAAACTGATTATTAATATGAAATGATGCTCTTGGTATGCTGAATACTTGAATAACGTGAATGATTAAACTGTTGAGTATATGATATGCTGCATAAGTTATCTTGTTGTTTGCTTGATGATTGTGTTCTGTTGTTGTGTTTTCTTGCTGAGCCTTGGCTCACGGGTGCTACGTGGTGCAGGTAAAGGCAAAGGCAAGGTGGACCAGTCCTGAGATGGAGAGCTTTGGAGCTAAATGTACATAGTCAGATGATCGGCCGCTACGGCTGAGGAGTTGTACAGGACGAGAAAAGCCTAATTGTCTGTTTTTCCTTAGAGTGGCTAGTAACTGTATTTTAAATCCTGAAATTTTGTAAAATGTCTCTTAACTTTACTACTTCTGGGATCCCATGTAAAGAAAATGTTTGATTATAAGAAATGAAGCTTTTGAGACCAAAATCTTTTAACCCTAGTTCAACTGTGGTTTCAGTAACACGTTTCTAACTAATTGACTTGGTTTGCAAGTCTTTCACCTTTATAAACACACAGTATAACGGTATTGGCTATCCAGGGCGTTACAACTTTTGTGTGGCTTATTGTCTTTATTAAGGGTGTGTTAGCCATTTAGGCTTTGGCCACTCCTTTTTATTTTTGTAGTGGTTGTGAGTATCTATTGGTCTCCTAGGCCTTTGTCATCCTCTTTTGACATTGTATGTAAGGAACTTTGATAAGCCCTTCCTTTATGAGGAATTTTGTTGTCTTCTTTGACATGATAACGATAGTCTTTTTGGTGCACCTTGGCTATATCTTCTTTTGTAAGGACATGTTAACACTTTGGGTTTTTTCCCTCCTCTTATAAATTTTGTGTGCACTTTAGTTTTTTTTTAGAAGCATCCTCTCGTTATTATGCATAGTACTATTTTTGTAAACGCCTTTCTTGAGACCCTTTTTTACTAGACAGCTTGGTGGTCACTCTAGGCTTATCAATGGATGTCCTTCTTGAGGCCCTACCCCTCGTGGAGGTGGTATACTTTTTTAGGAGGTCATCCTTGTGGAACCTTTTGACTCTCTTGATATCCATAAGGGTAGCTAATCCTTATGGAATCAAGAGATGCTTTGCAAGACTTTTTTTTTTTTTTTTTTGCTTTTGCTATGTATCTTGCCCCCTAAGTGGTTGCATAGATATTCCCTCCCAAGTGCGTGTGTGGTGGGAATTACTTGGGTTACATTTTAGGTCTCTTCGCCCTCACAACAATTGACATCACCATCTCTCAGGGCTTGGCGAATCTTAGTAGCAGAATGTTGTAATGTTCTCTAGTTTCCTAGAGTGTTTGTGGTGTTTATGGGGGGTGGCTTAAATTGATGCTCTGGTCTGCCTATCCTCAGGTGGTCATGGTCATCTTCTACTCGGATGTACTTTAGGGCCATTTTATAGAATTCACATATTTCCGCTATTTCTCTCTTGAGCATATTATCCCACATTTTTCTCTTCGGATGTACCCCTACGGTGATGATCATTTTTAGCTCATCCTTAGATAACTTTCCTACTTTAGCTACCTCTGCATTGTAAAGTTGAATGTACTTTCTCAGACTTTCATTTTCACCTTGCTTTACATAGGTGAGACTCATAGTGGGTATCGTGTAGTCATGGAAGGTGCAATGTTGCCAAAGGAATTCCCCTGCGAGCTGCCTCCATGAGGAAATTGTCCTTGGGCCTAGGTTTCTGAACCACTTGTAGGCAACTCCTTTTAGTGTAATTGCAAAACATTTTCATCTAGCCTTTGCGGAGAATCCTGTCAATTTTCATCAAGTCATTAAAAGCATCCTAGTGACATTTTGGGTATGTTATACCTTCATAATGTGCCATGTGTGGCTCTTTGAAGTGGGGTGGTAGAGGTTCTACTTGGATCTCCCTCGAAAGTGGAGATTCTTCATCAAACTCATTGCCACCTAGCTTTCCTCCTGGCATAGCTGCTATCTTCCTTCTAAGATCCTTCATTTTTTAGTCTAGCTCCTTCCTCCTTTTGTTTAATGAGTTCAGAAGGTTTTTGTTGGGCAGAGCTTGTGTTTTATTTTTCTCATGAAAAAACTTGTGGGGACCTTCTTTTCCTTCATTATATCTTCTCTTTGTTTGGGCATGTCTTTCTCATTCATCGGTGTCTCCTTGGAGGCGGAGTTGTTTGCTTCATGTTTTCGCTCCCAATTTTTTTTCCACGTCTTTGGCATGGAACCTCCACGGTGCTCCAAACGTGGGGAATTTCTCTTTGAAAGACGGGTCCTTCCACATATGCGCACCGTTTCTTCTAACTTCTGGTTTTTTAGGCGTATCCCATTTATCTCTCACTCTTAGGTTCGATTTCTGATCTCCTAGATTATTCAGGGGTCTAATTCTCTTGGGTTTGGTTCCTCATGTATCACAATTGCATAGGGTTCCCGTGGTTTGGCAGTTGTTCTAAGGGAGGTGTTGCAACACTGTCTGACTTCTCTTTGCCCTCCTTTCAAGCTTGTCACTCCTCTCAGTGTGGGGAACTTAATGGACAGATGATAAATGGAGGTCACTGTTGTAACGCCCTACTAATCCAGCACCATTACAGAATGTGTTAAAATAGTGCTTAACTCATTAAGCAAGTCATTTGGACTTAAAAGTGTAATTAAAGTTGAACGATAATTTATGTATTAAAAATTTTAGTCAATAAAGTTAAACTTTTCATTATTAAGGTTTGAATATTTACAAGGGATCCCAACTATTTTAAATCAAATACACTTACAACAAAATTATAGAAATAGCCAACCTAAGCTACAAAATCGAGCTAATAAACCATGTCCCTTAGAAGTCTCTCGACTGTGGCGGCCGAGCAGGCGGAGTATGTACATGCCACCCCTACAGCTCTCCAACTCGTGGCTGTTCTAGCTTTCCTTTACCCTTACCTGAACCACAAAGCACCCGTGAGCCAAGGCCCAGCAAGAAAAACCCAAACAAGTAAAATAGATATCCAGATAGACATTATAATCTAATGTGAACTTTATAATCACAAACAGGTTCACATTCGTTTCTCAACTATATAGCGACTCACACAGAGTAGATGCATACCGCACCTATAATAGCCCCGCCACTATGACCTACATTATGCATGTAGTGCCCATAATGGCCTCCCGGCCAATCATTCAAACCAATAACCAATCAATACAAGCAGTTATAACAAAAGAGGTTTACATAGAGCAAACATTTAACTTTTAACAGATTCATGGCACAGTCATACCCATGTCCCATAATCAGGGCTCAAGCTCCACACTTAGTGCATGTGCCAGTTTTCTTACCTTGAGTCCAACAAAAGATAGTACGATCCTGAGGGTGATCCTTCTCTCAAGCCTTGTGAAAACCCTTGTTAAAACATCAACGATATGTTTGTCAAGAAATAATTCTGATAATGGGCCTCAAGACTAAGCCTTAGCTCTAGGAACCTCAGATTCCGCTAAACGGGATAGTGGAATCATGCCCCGAGCCTCCCAAGGTAGCTCCCCAAAACCCTAAACAACTGCACTGTAACATCCTGGTTAGCCAAGACCATTACACTGTGTATTTTAAATAGTTCTTAACTTGCTAAACGAGTCATTAGACCATAAACATGCATCAAAGTTTGATTAATGGGCCAGGGTTGAAATCTCGGTCAAAAGGAATGGATATATTTTATTAAAAACATTAAGATGTATATGGGATCCCATAATAATGTTTCAAAGTCCTTTATAGTTCCAGAATGGTCATTACAATTCAAAAGTTACAATTTGCCAGCCTAAGCAGCAAAAGTAGGGTGAAACCCTAGTTCCTCTAAGAAACATTCGCCGTGGTGGTAAATCGGCCGCATATGTACACGTCGCCACCTAAGCTCTCCAAATCATCGTTGGGTAAGCTCTTATTTACCATTACCTGCACCACAAAGTACCCGTGACCCAAGGCTCAGCAAGAAAACTTATTACTGTATGCATACAAGTATCAATAAATGATCATGGAATCATTCTGGACCCGCAGCCCTAATCAAATGACCATGGAGTCACCCTGGGGTCCTATGCCCTAGCCATGTGACCATAAAGTCACCCTGCACCTCTAGCACTAGCTCTGAGTAACTAGCCATAGAACTAGTCAAGAGCATTAGTTTTCTACGACCATTGGGTCGGACGAGCGTGTAACGCTCTCTTGATTAGTTCTAATCATATCGACCAGCGCCCGACGCACTATTGCCACTCTTGACTCATAAGTCAATGCTTTACAACCACGCTCAACACTACTATCGTTCTTGACTGATAAGTCAGTGCTTTATGACCAGCGCTCGGCGCTATTGTTGTCCTTGACTGATAAGTCAATGCCTTTCTCAACTAAATAATTCAACAAAGTATTCATAATGCAACAGATATCCATGTATAGAGAACTCAACATGCTTCATCAATAATCATGTATGTCACATACTGGTAGTTTTCTTACCTCAGGCTTGATCGTAAAATAAATTAAGAACGATCCTTAAGCATGATCTTGACCTGACCATCAATAATGAGCAATTAAAGGTTCCCTGACCAAGTCCTAGCCCGCCCCCGGGACCTCAAATTCTACCAAACCGGGTAGTAGATTCTATACCGAGCCTTAAGGTTTTAAAGCGCGTCCTTAAAACCTATGTTGGCTTAAAAGAACTAGGCAGGTCGCGGCCTGCCCTTAAGGGCCGTGGCGCGCCACCTAGATAGAAAGCCCCCTGTCTGGGTTAAAGGGGCAGGCCGCGACTTACCCTTGAGGGTCACGACGCTCTAGCTAAACAGCCCTGGGGTTCACACAAGTCACGGCGCCCAAGAACACAGCCGCGACTTGATCCTGCCAACCTAGCACCCTAGTTTTTCCTTCAGCCCAAACTCAATCAATAACACTTCCAAACAATCCCAAAATCAAAACTAAAACTCAATACAACATTATCACCAAACCAGCAATAAAACCCAAGCTGTAAAGCGCTCAAAACACTACCAAAAACCCAATTCCATAACCAAGATTTCAAGCTTAAGAACAACATAAAAACAAAGGAATAACTTCAGAATTCAAGCTTAAAATCATTACCTCAATCACTAAATTATCCCTTAGCTTTACCCAATCAAGAACCTAGCTCAAACTTAGATTCAATTCTCTTAAATTTAGCCTCAAAATCAAACTGAGAGAGAGACAGAAAGAATGCTCGAAGGAGAGGAGAGAGAGAAAGTTATGTTCTGCTGCTTCCTTTGGTTCTTTCTACAGACTTCCCTTGGCTAAGTCACCAAATTTACCTTAAGTGACTAAAACTCCCCTAGGGCCAACCTTCTCCCTCAAAGCCCCTCAAGGGAAGTTTTGTCATTTTCCACCTACCCCGTTAATCATAATTAACGTCTCACATTTCCCATTACTTCTAATATCCTCAAATAATTACCAGATCATTTCCCTTTTCCCGATCAATCTCGGTAATGTACTAAGTACCAAATTTCCCCTTGGCTCACCCCCAGCCAGGTATTTAACTCCGTTATGACTAAACCGCTAACTTGCTTCCTAGGATCTCTTCATGTCGAGTAACTCAAATATATTCACATAACAATGTGGTCTCATCCATATATGACATACATGCACATAAATATTCAAATACGCCCTCAACGGGCTAAAATTACAAAAATGCCCTTCTTATAAGAAACGACCACATATATATATATATGCAAATACAGCCATATAATAATACAACCCACATAATAATGCATGTAATCATATAATAACACATTAAACCAATTATTGCCTTCTTGGCCTCCAAGTCCAGGCACTAAGCCATATTAGAGAATTTGGGACATTACAGCTATCCCTACCTTACAGGAATTCCGTCCTCAAAATTTTACATGAACAACTCAGGATACTGACTCTACATATCTGACTCTAGCTCCCAGGTCGCTTCCTCGACCTTGTTGTTCCTCCAAAATACCTTAACCAAAGGTATGGTTTTATTTCTCAGGACCTTGTCCTTTCTCTCTAGTATCTGGACTGGTTGTTCCTCGTAGGAGAGATCTGCCTCAAGCTCCAAATCCTCGTAACTCAATACATGAGTCACATCTGAAAAATACTTCCGAAGAGCTGAAATATGGAATACATTGTGTATGGCTGACAGTGTCAGTGGTAAGGCCAACCTATAGGCCACCTGGCCAATCCTCTCCAGGATCTCAAATGGTCCTACAAATCTACGACGTAGCTTGCCCTTCTTCCCAAATCTCCTCACCCCTTTCCATAGTGAGACTCTAAGGAAGACATAGACTCCCACTTGGAACTCCACACTCCTGCGTTTGGGATCAACATAATTTTTTTGTCTGCTTTGAGAAGCGAGCATCCAAACTTTGATCTTCTCAAAGGCCTCATTGGTACTCTGAACTACCTCAGGACCCAAGTATCTCCATTCTCTTGTCTCATCCCAATGAATGGGAGACCTGCATTTCCTACCATACAACATCTCATAAGGAGCCACCCCAATAGTTGATTGATAGTTGTTATTGTAGGAAAACTCTATCAAAGGAAAATACTTACTCCAGGACCCAGCAAAGTCCAGCACACATGCTTGCAGCATCTCCTCTAATATCTTAATGGTCCTTTCAGATTGTCCATCTGTCTGAGGATGATAAGAAGTACTAAACTTCAACTGTGTACCCATGGCCCTCTACAAACTTCCCCAAAACTTGGAAGTGAATGTAAGGTGCTGACCTAACACGATCGACCTCAGTGCCCCATGAAGGCGCACAATCTCTCTCACATAGAGATCTGCGTACTGGTCAACTGTATAAGTTGTCCTCATTGGTAAGAAGTGAGCTGAATTGGTGTATCGATCAACAACAGCCCACACTGAAACATGTTGACCCACAGTCCTGGGTAACCCCACCACGAAATCATCATGATGTCCTCCCATTTCCACTCTGGGATGTCCAGAGGCTGTAATAGCCCTGTTGGTCTCTGATGCTCAGCCTTGACCTGTTGACATGTCAAGCACTTAGCCACATACTCTGTCACATCCCTCTTCATCCCAGGTCACCAATACAGCGATCTCACATCCTGATACATCTTCATGGTGCATGGATACAAAGAGTACGGAGTAGTATGAGATTCATCTAGAATCTCTTGCCTGATTACAGTGTCCATCGAAACACAGATCCAACCCTTATATCTCAACAAGCCCATATCTGACATTATGCAGTCCCTAGACACTTAGGCTAGGACGTCCTCTCTGATCTTTGTCAGTTGTGGATCACCCAATTGGCCTTCCTTTATTCATTCTAATAGCGTACTCTATAGCGTAATATTGGCCAACTAGCCCACCAGCAACTCTATCCCAGCTCTGGTCATATCCTCTGCTAACTCTCTGGATATCAATCTCGCACTGTATATCTGTCCCGGACCCTTCTAGCTTAAGGCATCTGCCACTACGTTGGCCTTCCCTGGGTGATACAGGATTTCACAATCATAATCCTTCACCAATTCCAGCCAGCGCCTCTGTCTCATGTTCAGCTCTTTCTGGGTGAAAAAGTAGTTCAAGCTCTTGTGGTCAATCTATATCTCACACTTCTCTCCATAAAGGTAATGCCACCATACCTTTAATGCAAGAACCACTACTGCCAACTCTAAATCATGAGTGGGGTATCTCTGTTCATACTATTTTAACTAGCGTGAAGCATAAGCAATCACCTTCCCTGATGTGAGGAATCTTAATAAATCACAAAATTCTCGTGATATGTCGGGAGATTCAAAACTGGAGCTATGATCAATCTCTGCTTCAATTCCTGGAAGTTGTTCTTGCACATGTGTGACCACACAAACTTCTAATTCTTGCGTGTCAATTCAGTTAATGAAGTGGCAATCATTGAGAATCCTTCCACGAAACGCCTATAATAACCAGAAAATCCAAGGAAGCTCCTAGTCTCTGAGGCTTTCCTTGGCCTTGGCCAATCTCTTACCGCCTCAATCTTGCCTGGGTCCACCTTGATCCCCTCCTTACTGACAATATGACCAAGGAAAGTTGTCTGAGATAACTAGAATTCACATTTCTTGAACTTTGAAAATAGCCTATGCTCCCTCAATCTCTGTAGAACCAACCTCAGATGTTGTTCATGTTCTGACTCTGACTGAGAATAAACCAAAATATCGTCGATGAAAATGATCACAGCCCGGTCTAAGTAATCCTTGAACACCTAATTCATCAGATCCATAAAAGCAGCTGGGGAATTAGTCAATCCAAAGTACATGACTAAGAACTCATAATGCCCATATCTGGTATGAAAGGTAGTCTTCGTTATATCTCCCTCCTTGACCCTCAACTGATGATAACCAAATCGAAGATCTATCTTTGAGAATACCACTTTACCCTTCAACTGATTAAACAGATCATCTATCCTTGGCAGAGGATACTTGTTCTTAATCGTTAACTTGTTCAGTTCTCTGCAGTCAATACACATCCTCAGAGAACCATCCTTCTTCTTTACAAACAAAACTGGTGCACCCCACGATGAGAAACTAGGTCTAATAAAACCCAAGTCTAACAGCTCCTGCAGCTGTACCTTTAGTTCTTTCAACTCTGTTGGGGCCATTCTATAAGGTGCCCTAGACACTAGCTCCGTCCCTGGTGCCAGTTCAATCACAAATTCAATTTCGCTGTGTGGCGGCAATCCTGGTAAATCTTCTAGAAACACATCCAGAAACTCATAAACTAGTCTAGTCTCCTCTGGTCCCACTGGCATGACCTGAGTGGTATCAACCACACTGACTAAGAACTCTATGCAACCACCTTGCAATAGATGTCTAGCCATCTACACAGATATCATAGGTATACAGGGTCCATGCATAGTGCCAACAAATACAGAAGGATCCTCACCTTCAGGCTCAATGGTTACCATTTTCCTTCTGCAATCTATGGTTGCCCCATGCTTCACCAACCAATCCATACATAGAATCATGTCAAAGTTGGTCATAACAAATTCTATCAAATCAACTAATAACTCTCTACCCTCCACTATCACTGGAAATGATCTAACCCATCTCCTACATATTACTAACTCCCCAGTGGGTAATAAGGTCTCGAACCCCACAACATAATAATCACATGGTCTACATAGTGTATCAATAATTCTACTAGCAACAAAAGAATGTGTAGCACTTGAATCAATCAGAGCAGTATAAGGGGTTCCAGCACTAAAAAGCTGACCTGTGACTACTAAAGGACAAACCTTAGCTTCTGCCTGTGTCAACACGAACACTTGAGCTGGGGCCGAGCTGTCTGCCTTTCTTGGCTCTTCCTTTCTTTCCCTCATGCAATCTTTCATCAGGTGTCCCACTATCCAGCATAAAAAGCAGGCCTTTGCTCGACACTCCCCCATATGGCGCCTCTTGCATCTAGCGCACTCAAGAAAAGTCCTCCAGCCCTCACTGCCGCCTTAGCAGCCTACTGTAATACCACGTGATCTCCTGTCAAGGCCTGGAGATGGAAAGCCATTAGAAGCCTTCCTTTTTTGATCACTGGGGCCTCCGCCCCTACCTGAACTCACAAATGGAGGTCCTACCCTCCTAATATCTCTCCTGGCTGCTTTATCATGGCAGATCTTGATCTCTACGCACTTAGCTATGAGCGCCTTCTCAACCACCTGTGCATAAGTAGTCACTCCTGGCACAATGGTAATATGAACATCCTGGGCTATCCTAGACTGTAGCCCCTGGAGAAACCTCTCCCTTCTGGTCCCATCAGTGGGCACCAGTTCCCTGACAAAATTTGCTAGTCTATCAAACTTCAAAGCATATTCAGTTACTGACATACTCCCTTGGAGCAGTTTACTGAATTCTTCAGCGTTTGGAGCCCTGATGGCATCATTATAGTACTTTTCATTAAACAGAGTCTGAAACTCTTCCCAACTCAGGGCATTAACATTTTTGGTCAGGGATATCACTTCCAACCAAATTCGGGTATCCTCCCAAAACATATATATGGCACAAGCCACCCTCTCATTACCAGACACCCTCATAAATTCTAGGATGGTGGTAACCATGCTCATCCACTGTTCATCCTTGGTCGGATCTGCACTACCCTCAAATACTGGAGGGTGTTGTTACCTTAACCTTTCATAAAGAGGTTCCCATTTATTCCCAGCCTCTGGCGGTTGCTCAACTATTGGCATCGTCACAGGTGGTGCATCTGGCAAGATGTTCCATGTAGGAACCTGTTGGTTTCTCAAGAGGCATATTTCTTCTTCCTGCCTCATCACCCTAGCTTGCAAATCAGCAAGAAACTGCTACCAGTTCTTAGGAGCTGGCTGAGGGAAATGACCCTGGCCATTATCCTGACCCTGTCTGTCATTCTGGCCCTAATCTTCTTGGCCAGCTGATAATTCTACCTGCCTTGGAAGCATGCTTTCAACTTATACCTTTCCGCATCAATGCGGCCAGTTAGGTAGTGATAATTGAACCTCTTGCTGCCTCACAGTCCAAGATCAAGCAGATATTCATCCACATTCAGCAGTCATGCTAATAAGTATGTTGATTCATAATCTTAACAATTAACAATTAACACTTAGCAATTAACAAATAACGTTGCTAATAAGCATTTTCTGGCATACATGTATCTGTGACAACAATAATTAGCATGTCCTAAGTTGCATGTCCACACAGTAGTGCTAATAAGTGGTTCTTTGACATTCCCAAGCATTATCAATGCTAATGTGCACATTCTTATTCATCATGCAACAGTCAAGGGATAGGCCCTATCAGTATATCTCATGCTACCTAATAAGTCATGCAGGTAAAGCATTTATATCCTACTTAAGCAGTTAAACAGATAACCACATAAATAGTTACCGAACCCTGAGTCAAGCTTGTCTTTAGTGGAGAGTGTACATTCCCAGCCTGTCTACAAGAACCCTTAACCTTGGCACGCTTTGATACCAAGTTGTAATGCCTTGGTTAGCCAAGACCATTACACTGTGTATTTTAACTAGTGCTTAACTCGCTAAACGAGTCATTAGGCCATTAACGTGCATCTAAGTGTAATTAATGGACTAGGGTTAAAATCTCGGTCAAAAGGAATGGATATATTTTATTAAAAACATTAAGCAGTATATGGGATCCCATAATAATGTTACAGAGTCGTTTATAGTTCCAAAATGGATATTACAATTCAAAAGTTTCAATCTGCTGACCTAAGCGGCAAAAGTAGGGTGAAACCCTAGTTCCTCTGAGAAACCTTGGACGTGGTGGTCAAGCGGTCGCATATGTACACGTCACCACCTAAGCTCTCCAACTCATGGCTAGGATCAGCAAGCCAAGGATCAGCAAGAAAACTTATTACTGCATGCATACAAGTACCAATAAAAGATTATGGAATCATTCTGGGGCCCACGGCCCTAATCAGATGACCATGGAGTCACCCTGGGGTCCTGTGCCCTAGCCGTGTGACCATAAAGTCAACCTGGGCCTCTAGCCCTAGATCTGAGTAATGAGCCATAGACCTAGTCAAACGCTTTAGTTTTCTACGACCATTGGGTCAGACGAGTGTGTAAAGCTCTCTTGATTAGATCTAATCATTTCGACTAGTGCCCGGTGCACTATTGCCGTTCTTAACTCATAAGTTAATGCTTTACAACCAGAACTCAGCACTATTGTCATTCTTGACTGATAAGTCAGTGCTTTACGACTAGCCCTTAATGATATTGTCGTCCTTGACTGATAAGTCAATGCCTTTCTCTAGTAAATAATGCAACCAAGTATTCATAATGCAACAGATATCCATATATAGAGCACTGAACATGCGTCATCAATAATCATGTATGTGACATAATGGGTGCAGTTTTCTTACATCATGCTTGAGCGTAAAATAAATTAAGAACGACTCTTGAGCACGATCCTGACCTTGAGCCGTTAGCAGTAGCCTAATCATAACCAAATATGAAATCCCATCAATAATGAGCAATTAAAGTTTCCCGAACCAAGTCCTACCACCCCCCCACCCCCCCAGGTCCATGAATTCTACCAAATCGGGTAGTAGATTCGATCCCGAGCCTTAAGGCTTGAAACCCCAACCATAAAACCTATGTTGGCTTGAAAGAAGTAGGCGGGCCATGACCTGCCCCCAAGAGCCGCGTCGCGCTAGCTAGACAGAGCCTCCACTGATCCTTGGGGTTCACACAAGTTGCGGTGCCCAAGAACACGACTGCGACTTAATCCTGCGAACCCAACACCCCTATTTTTCCTTCAGCCTATACTCAAATCAATAACACTTCCAAACAATCCCGAAATCAAAACTAAAACTCAATACAACATTATCACCAAACCAGCAATAAAACCCAAGCTGTAAAACACTCAAAACACTACCATAAACCCAATTCAATAACCAAGCTTTCAAGCAACATAAAAACAGAGGAATAACTTCAGAATTCAAGCTTAAAATCATTACCTCAATCACTGAATTATCCCTTAGCTTTACCCAATCAAGAACCTAGCTCATACTTAACTTCAATTCTCTTAACCTTAGCCTCAAAATCAAACCGAGAGAGAGAGAAAGCCATGTTCTTATGCTTCCTTTGGTTCTTTCTACAACCTTCCCTTGGCTAAGTCACCAACTTTACCTTAAGTGACTAAAATGCCCCTAGGGCCAACCTTCTCCCTTAAAGCCCCTCAAGGGCAGTTTTGTCATTTGCCACCTACCCCGTTAATCATAATTAACGTCTCACAATTACCATTACTTCTAATATCCTCAAATCATTACCAAATCATTTTCCCTTACCCGCTCATTCCCGGTAATGTACTAAGTACCAAATTACCCCTAGGCTCACCCCGAGCCCAGTATTTGACCCCGTTATGACTAAACCGCTAACTTGCTTCCTAGGATTGCCTCATGCCGAGTAACTCAAATATATCCACATAATAATGTGGTATCACCCATATATTACATACATGCACATAAATATACAAATACGCCCTCAACGGGCCAAAATTATGAAAATGCCCTTCTTATAAGAAACAACCCCATATATATGCAAATATAACCATATAATAATACAACCAACCTAAGCATGCATATAATCATATAATAACACATTAAACCAATTATTGCCCTCTTGGCCTCCTAATCCAGGCACTAACCATATTAGGGAATTAGGGACATTACATGCACCCTAAAACTTCATTAGTGCAGCAGTGCCCCCTGCAGTGCCGCCACTCTAAACAAACCAAGAAGCCTCTTTCTAAAATGTGTGCATTTTGAGCCGCGACGCTCCAACAAACAAAGAGCTTTCCCTATATTATTTTTTTTCCATTTAGAGCAGCGGAGCCCCCTCTAAAGGGTCGCAGCGCCACTATGACAACCCAGAAATCTGCGTTTTTTTCCCCTGCATTTCAGACCCAATTCTAGTTCCAAAAATTGTTTCCTAACAGTCCAAACACATATGTAAGCCTCTAACAGCCTACCCAAACACCAAACAACACCAAAACATCCTTAAAACATCAAAAAACATAAAGATGCCAAGAAGCACATCTTCGAGTTTTTAATCTCAAACTTCATCTTCAATCTGAAATCTAACTTCCAAAACCATGATTCTGACCTAATTTTATGTCTTAATCCAGTATCCTACACCATCCCTATCATATACAACGTAGAATCATATTTTATCAAAATCAAGCTTCAATTACGCAAGAACACCAAGAACAACTAAAGCAAGAAAATGAAGAACAATGGAGAATTTCGTAACGTCTTGCTACATAAATCCTAGCTGTGAAGTTGGCTTTGATAGCTGCTAACTCAAATAACAGCTTCAATTCTCCTTAAGGCCACCAAAAGTCACAAGCTTCAAACATAAGTCTTGCTTATTTGCTCTAAGCCTTCAAAACCTCTCAAAGAAGGAAACCAAGAGAGAGAGAGGATGTGGTGAATGTGTATGAGCCAAGTGCTAAACACTTGGTCCCCAACTTTGACTATACTAATGGTCAAATGACCATTTTTCCCCTAGCTTTGACTTACCCTCCAAGCTAAGCTTAGGGCATTTTGCTCATTTTGCCTAAATCCCTCTAAACTTAAAATTGTACCACTAATTCCCTATTAAATCATTAATCCCAGCTAATTTCATTTATTAATTAATCTCAGTATTTTTCCAAATTACCAAAATATCCCTAGGCTCACATTGATCTGGGTGTTAATCCCCATAGTCACTTTTCCCCTAAATTTCTTGAAAGGATCAACTCTTGCCGAATATCATGAATATATCCACATAATAATGTGGTCTCAATCCCATAGCATGTAAAATAACAATTATACCCTCAACTGTTCAAAATTACAAAAATACCAATTTTTAACAAAAGTGGGCCTTTAAGCATATTTAATACTCATAAACATGCAAAAATAGTCATATCATAATATAACTCATATAATTCACATAATTACATATATGTATATATATTCAATTAAAATCAAATAATTTCTTATTATGTCCTCTAGACACACTAATCAACATACTAATCCTTATTATGAGTTTTGGGACGCTACAACTACTTTCAATTCTCTAAGGGAAGGTCTCCCTAATACCGCATTGGAATCTGGGGCATAATCGACTACAACGAAATTTGACATAACAGTGGTTTGCCTAGGTTGCTTCCCCCATGGTGAGGGCTAACTCGATCGTTCCCAAAGGTGGTATCGAGTCTCCAGTGAATCCATATGGGGAGGTGCTGCATGGTTTCAGATTCTTGATGCCCAGGCCTATGTTCTCTAAGGATGAGTGATATTGTTGGTAACCGGTTTACCATGTGCGCAGCGGAATGTATAGGGTGGTAGGCCCAGGGATTTCAAAAACTTTTATTTAAACATACTTTAAATAATTGGATCCATTAATATGCAAACATAAATCAATGAGATAGAAAATAGATAAGGAATTACGAGTTGTAGAACTATCAAGACTCTTTGCTATATTTTTGTATCTCCTACGAACATCCAATCCAAAGCAGTCTCCAAAATACTCAAACCAAGATCTTCCAAGATGTATCTCTACACCTCAAGACACGTGTGGGCACGTAGAGTTATGATGGGAATTTTGTGATTCACAAGATATTCTCAACACATGAGATCTTGGAATTTTTCAAGTTTGAGACAAATTTCAGGGATAGAGAAAAACAATACGATATATTTTTCTCTTTGTGAAAAGCTTTAGAATTCTCTAGAATCTCCTCTATTTTAAACTATTTTTCTATTAGATAGATTTATAAGACAATAATTAAATTCAAAATTTAAAATTCAAATTATAAACCAAATTATTAAATAATTAATTAATTAAATAAATAAACATATCCAAGACTTGGTCTTGGACCTTGTTGCACGCCAGTCACAGTGCAAGCACTGTGATTGGTGTGTAGCACATCCCTTTTTCAAGGAATGTGCCTTAACAACTTTTATTTAATTATTATTTAAGAATCATGATAACTAATCCTATCAGATTAATTAATGAATAAATTTCAAATTAATTCAAACCAATTTTGAATCATCTTTTCACGTTATTTAAATAAATAAAATTAGTTAATTCAAAATTAATTATCTTAAATATTTAAATGCCAATTTCGAAAATCACAATTTTAATTAAAAAGTTATTTTCAAAAATTATATTAATTAATTTGGAAAATTAATGTATTAATTAACTAATTTGTCTCATTTACATATTTTACTCCGAATAACAATTTTTTTCCAATTATGTTATTTTCCTTAATTTACCCGATTTCAACTCTTACCTTGAATAGTGATAAAAAACCACCTCGGGGACCTATGGACCTATAATATCACGCTCCAATAAATTTATATTGTTAATTAAAATTCTTTAATATAATAACCTTAATTTACTAATCTCAATATTATCCTTAAAAAATATGAGTCTACACTCTTGTAATTATAGACATTTATTTAGTGAGTACTTTTAAATATAAAAAGCTTCTATGAATTTAATCATTACATACAATTCAATCATCTATTAACGGTTCATAATTAAAGTATGGATAAGATATTGTTTTACCTCTTTAATTATTTCTTCTTTCTTTAAGTACCATTAACTTTACTAGTGAATGTTAATTCATAAATTGATTTATGAATTTGAGCTCAATAACAATTCAGTTCCAAAAGTCAACCCTTAAGAGAACCATTATTCAATTCCTCTTCAAAAGGTATAACTTCCATATCTGAATATTACGTCCCTAGCCATTCAAATCAATGAGCCCCCAAAACAAAAGTTTTTAGCCTGATCATTTTGACAAACCATAACGAGTGAAATAAAGAACCCAAATGTCATAAACAAGATTTCATAATAAATTGAGGATTAAGATCAATTTGTATATGATCACTTATTGATATGTTTAATTAAGACTTATAAAACAAATGATATTCGGTTAAGTATTAATAACATATCGGGTCTCGTTCATGTATAACTACTTTATAAAAAGTACATCCACTAAGATGTCTTACTAAATCAATAATCTGGATCTAGATTACATGTATTCATAATACTAGTAACCGTACTTAAAGTATTTAATTCAAAGATTCCTTATAACTTTGTCTTACTGTGAACTATTTAAATTACCAATACAAGATTGTAGTCATAATAACGAATTTGGGAATTTTCTGATATTCATACAATATTATTCAAATAATAATAATAATAATAAACAATCAATATATGCAAAAATTCATTTTAATTATTTATTTCATAAAAAAAAGTTGTCCAATACATATGCTTTCAAGGGCACAATTCCCAACAATCTCCCACTTACCCTAAAGAAAATGAGGCATCTCTATCAAACCCATGTTTCTCACATGATCCTTACAAGACTTAGTAGCCAAAGTCTTAGTAAAAGGATCTGCAAGGTTAAGTTCTAAAGCTATCTTCATAACTACTACATCTCCTCTGTGAACAATATCCCTGATCAAGAGGTGCTTCCTCTTGATATGCTTTCCCTTTTTATGACTCCTAGGTTCCTTTGAGTTAGCTACCACCCCACTATTGTCACAGTATAGGACAAGTGGCTTATCCATGTCTAGAACAACTTCCATATCATAATAGAATTTTTTAAGCCACACAGCCTCCTTAGCTATTTCAAAAGCCACTATGTATTCAGCTTCCATTGTAGAATCTGTAATACTAGTTTTTTTGATACTACAACAGACTACAACTCTTCCACCAAGTGCGAACACTAATCTAGAAGTTTATTCTTGACTATCTCTGTCTAGTTGAAAATCAGAATCAGTGTAACCAGTGAGGTTTAGGTCATCACCTAAATATACAAGCATATATTCTCTAGTTTTCCTAAGATACTTGAGAATATTCTTTACTGCAACGCAATGACTCAATCCTAGATTGGATTGATAATGACTGACTATCCTTACTGCATATCAAATATCAGGTCTTGTACACAACATGGTGTACATCAGACTGCCTACAGCAGAGGCATATAGATATTGTCTCATATCCTCCTCTTCTTGAGGTGTCTTAGGTAAATGTTCTTTAGAAAGGATAATTCCATGACAGTTGGGATATCACCCTTCTTGGAATTTCACATACCAAATCGTTCCAATACCTTATCAATATAAGTTGTTTGAGAGAGCACCAAAGCTTTGTTCAGTCGATGCCGAAGGATCCTAATGCCCGGAACATAATTTGCATCTCCCAAATCTTTCATTTGAAATTGCTCAACTAGCCATTTCTTTACTTTTGTTAATGTTTCTACGTCGTCTCATATCCTCCTCTTCTTGAGGTGTCTTAGTTAAATGTTCTTTAGAAAGGATAATTCCATGATGGTTGGCATATCACCCTTCTTGGAATTTCGCATACCGAATCATTCCAGTACCTTATAAATATAAGTTGTTTGAGAGAGCACCAAAACTTTGTTCAGTCGATCCCGAAGGATCCTAATGCCCAGAACATAATTTGCATCTCCCAAATATTTCATTTGCAATTGCTCAGCCAGCCAGTTCTTTACTTTTGTTAATGTTTCTACATCATTTACATTTAGTAGAATATCATCAACGTAAATAACTAAGAATACCACAATGCCATCTTTGATTTGTTTATAGACACAAGGTTCATAAACTTTTTGTTCAAAACCATATGTTTTATTTGTGTCATCGAATCTCATATTCCAAGATCTTGAAGCTTGTTTGAGTCCATAAATGGACCTAAGAAGCTTGCAAACTTTTTGCTCTTGGCCTTTTACTTCGAACCCTTCTCGTTGAGACATATAAATTGTCTTGTCAAGATAGCCATTTAGAAATGATGCCTTAACGTCCATTTTCCATATCTCATAATCCATGCAAGCAACTATGGACAAGATTATGCTAATAGATTTGAGCATGGCTACACAAGAAAAAGTGTCTTCATAATCAACCTCTTCTCTCTGAGTAAAGCCTTTCGCTAAAGGCCTTGCTTTGAAACTCTCCACTTTCCCATCTGATCCTCTTTTCTTCTTGAATATCCATTTGCAACTGATAGGTTTAACATTTTCTGGTAGATCTTCAAGAATCTAGACAGAATTGGAATACATTGATTCCATTTCCAGGTTCATGGTGTCTTGCCATTTTTCTTTGTTAGAATCTCTCATTGCGTCTCTATGTGTCAATGGATCATCTTTGTTTGTGTCACACACAAGAATTTGAACTTCGTGTTAATAGCGAATTGATAGTCTGACAACCCTACCACTATGATGAACCTCTCTATTATTCTGATTAGAACTCGTGGCTTCTTCTTGTCATTGTTCATTGCGAACAATTGATGATCTATTTACTTGATCTAAGACCATTTCCTCCAATACAACCTTAATGTGAGGCTTGTGGTTATTGATATAGTCATATTCAGGAAAAGTTGCATTTTTTTATACAAATGTTTTGTTTTCTTTTGGACTATAAAATATACCACCTCTAGTCTCTTTCGAATACCCTACAAACAAGCACAATTCAGTTCATGAGTCCAACTTTCTAGTCTTTCCTTTCAGCATGTGTGCTGGACACTCCTAAATACGAAAAAATGGTATAAACTAGGTTTAGTACCATTCCATAGTTCTAACAATGTCTTCTGGATTTACTTGGATGGAACAATATTCAATATGTACTTTGCACATTGAATTGCATAGCCCCAGAACAACAGTGGCAATGATGAATTTCTCATAATTGATCTAATCGTGTCTAATAATGTCTTGTTCCTTCTTTCTGAAACATCATTTTGCTTTGGCACTCCAGGTGTAGTAAAATGGGATTGAATTCCCTGCTCACGCACGTTGTCCATGAATTCATAATCCAAGTACTCTCCTCATCGATCAGATCGAAGAACCTTTAGTGATTTACCTAATTGCTTTTCATCTTCTGCATGATATTCTTTAAACTTTCCAAAAGTTTCAAATTTCTCGCTTGTACATTAAGTGGACCACACACGTTAGTGTGTACAAGTTGGAGTGGTTCTATGGATCTTAAACCTTTTGCAGAGAAAGGTCTTTTGGTCATCTTATCTTCCAATCAAGATTCACAAACTAGAAGAGAACAAACAGTTAATTTTCTTAAAGGTCCTTCCTTTACTAACCTGTGTATCCTATCCAAACCAATATGACCCAATCTCAAGTTTCATAGATATGTTTCACTATTGGAATCAGTCTTTTGATGTTTAATATATCTTGGGCTAACAACTTTAAACATTTCAAAGTTGTAGATTGATCGTTCTTTAGCCTTCAGTTTATACAGCCCATCATTGGATTTTGCATGATAGATTTCAAATCCAGATCTTGAGATAACAATCGAATTATTATTGAAAGAAATATCTAAACTTTTTTCATGCAACATAGAAACAAAAAGCTCATAATTGATAATCACATTACTAATTATAAACTAAAAATTTCAAAACATTATTTTTCTTGTTTGAAATAGAAATCTAAAATCTCTAAAACATAAACAAACTAAAATTTTAAAATTGTTCATACCAAAAATAAAATTCTAAATAATAAAAAATTCAAACTCCATCTCTATCCAATTTTCAGTGCACAGTTAATCACTTTATGGAAAAAAATTTAACTTGCGATGAAGAACAAACAACAAAAAAATATAGTTAATGGCATCTGTGACTACAATAATCACTAGAAAAAAAAATATGCATATCAAATTTACCTTTGTTTCTTTCAAATAATTACACTTATCAACTTCCTTAGCTTCGTCTATTATAAAGTACCATTTTATAAATGCATTCTCAATATGTATATATTTTCCTATCATTTCGTCAGGCAAGCTATAAAGTATAAAACCCGAGTTTTTAGCTACTATTCTATTATTTTCTTAGTAGCCTTGTTAGTGGAAAATGGGTGATTGCATAAGAATAAATTAATATTATTATTAAAAATTGTTATGATAATGTATCGAGTCTACATAAAGCTCAATAAGATTTTGGGCTTAGTAAATTAGAAATAAACCTAGAGATTTAGAGTTTGTTATTAGATATGGTTGGTTAAGATATTTGTGGATTAAGTTGTTATTTTATCTCTATTGTTATTAGTTATGGTTGGTTGTAGATCAGGATGTTATTTATGGTTAGTTAAGATATTTGTAGATTAAGTTGCTATTTTATTGTGAATTAGATAATTAAATGAATTTTTCTTAACTTTAGGGTACTGTAACTTCAGACCCGTTTTTGACCAAGCTATATTATGATTTTTGAAAACTAGTATTTCTAGAAAGTTGTAGATAGTTGAATTATCTTTCCAGCAATATAGAGATTATCAAAATGGGACTCCTAAAACTCCAGTTATTTTGATTTTATTATATATGGGTCCAAAGTTACGAGATATATACGAAATGTAATTTTCTGTCTCTATAATTTTAGAGAGAGAGAGGGAGATCACGTGGAAGAGAGGGAGAAAGGGAAGGTAGTTAGAGGTTGAGAGATTCTTTCCCCAAGTAGTTTGATGGTTAGATAATTCCTCAGTTATTTAATAAAAATATTAATAAGATAATGTAGAGATATTCTCTCTAGAGGTTAGGATTCTATTTTATTTAAATTTCAAATTTAAGAGTATTGGAATAGAATTAGTAGAGAAGTTGGGGCTCTAACCCTATAAATAGACCTTTTATGCTCTTCATTTTCTCACAACTTCAAAATAGCTCTCAAGCTCTTGCTATTACTGTTGGAGATAGGCATTGTTGTTAAGGCTCAAGATTTTGATGTATTGATCTTTTAGTTCTACGATGAAAGTATGACTTTATGAGGTTTAGTATTCTTGTAAGTATAGTTTTATTATAAGTCTCTAATTTAAATTGTTTATGTCATACATAAGGTTTGGGCAAGATCTATTAGCACAAGCAATTTCTTTTCTTCTCTTTTTTCACACTCAAGGTAAGGAAAATTAGGTAGTTTAGTTTATGACCTATTAAGTGATTTTTATGACCCCTAACATTTTAAGTACAAAAAGAGATAAGTGTTGCTGAACCTAAGGTGTTCATAAATGTATGACAAACCTACGTTGATGTTTGGTAGGCACGGTTGCCAAATTTGTATGACGGACCTAAGTTGATGTCTGAGTCTTAATTGCCACCCTTGTATAAGCACTTATCTTTTTCTTATACATGTCTTGTTATTATAACCTATGATTATAACCTATGACCCAGGATATATTTTGATATTGTATCATTAGTATAAATTAGCGTTGTTATGAACTTATGGTATGATTGTTATGACTATGTGATCATATGATTTGTTGGTTTGCATTTTCCTTACTGAGCTTAGAAGCCCACTCCTTATGATATTATTTTCTAGATAATTGAGGTTACAATGGTCGGTGGAGAGTGGGACCTAAGAGCTTAGTGATGTATTCATGGGGACTATATAGTCGAGGAAATGATCAAGGGTTATGAAAGCATTTTTTTAAGTATCTTTATTTTTATTCAAATGTTGCACATTACATTTTGCTACAAACCTTATTTTATTTTTGTAAAGATATGGGATCCCTTTGCTTAATATGATTTTCTTAAATAAAGTAGTAATATTTATGTTTATGCAACGTTGTGTTCTCGATAATATTATGAGAAATTAGGGTGTTACATAAAGCAAGCAATAATGAGCCAAATGATTGGACTTACTCCAATCACTATATTTTTCATGTTCTTCATAGCCATGTGAAAAGGATGGAACTGACAGGGGCTCTTCAATAACAACACTCATTATTTTCTTTGTTTCGAGAACGATCATCATTCTCGAAAACCAACAGTGCATGTCATTTAGATCAAATGTGAGGGTTTCGAGGAATGCATCAAGAGTATGTTTATTTGATGACATGATTGCTGAAATAAATAAATTAAAAAAATACAAAGATGAATTCAGCACATATAATGAATATCAATTATTTCGGAATAGTAAATATAATGCATGAATGAAACAAATTTAAACAACACATATAAACAATTATTACTAATTCTATGATAAATTAAATTGACAATTAAAGGACCAACCTTAGGGTAGGTCAGACTAATCTTAAATTAATTTTGAGAAACTTCTCAAATTCATAAGTGAAAACTTAAAATCAACTATTTTCCTTTTGACTTATGAACAAACACTTGTTTTGTCAAGATTGACTAGTCCGCTCGAAAGCCTAGTCAACTTTTGTGAGTGTAACCCATTCTTTTAGATTAATGACTTAACTCAAGAATGTGCATTAGGGTCAGACAAACTTGAAATACATTATTCAATCATATTCTTAAAGTTAAAGAAGTCAACCTTGAATAATAATACAGTCAAAAACCTTCGCAAACAAAGGCACCTTGTGGCCCATTCCTTGAAATATCAATGATGGAAACCATATGAGTTATTGTTACATCTCCTTCTCCCACTCACAATTTTAGAATATGTGTTTTCTCATAACATCATATGCTTTTTAATTAATTAAAGTAATCCAATTAATTTACCAAATGATATTCTAATAATTACTAATCTCATTAAGCATTTAAACATTAAACAAAATTTAATCAAACTACTAAAGAAGCCCTTAAACTATCTAGTCTATAAATTCTCTAATTATTAAGAATATCATTTGCCTATCTAATAAAAATTAATTTATCAAATAGGTTTGAAATTAACACTTAAAATCAATTCAGCACCTTTGGTTGGTGGTGTCCCAAGTCTGAGCCTTGACCTCTTTCCTGTCAATGCTCATACTTTGAGTCTGGAGTTGAAGGTGAGCTGTGATGGTGGACTGAAGGTTACAGACTCCCCTCATCGGTTGTTGAAGAGAAAAATTAGAAAAGGATTATCCCCTTGCATTTGAGTTTTTTTATAAAATGTTAGAAAAGGGAGAAAATGAGATTTTATCGTTTTCAATTCTACAATATAAAATTAAAAAATGGATTTGGATTTTGTCTTCAGAAATAGGCTAGTAATCAAGAATTTTATGTGGGCCTTCATATTTTAAGTTCTTGAAATGATAAAATCAAATCCAAAAACTCTACCAACCCTTTAGAGTGCAATTCCATATTTATAGTGGAGTAATAATGGAAGTAATATATAAGATTATTGAATTAAAGAGTTTAATTAATAATCTGGTTTATTGGACCTTCGTATTATAGGTCCATGGTCCCTAGTCGCCTCTGTCCTACGATTTCAAGGGTGAGGATGTCTCAAGCAAGATTAATTGAGAAAATGACTAAATTGCAAAGCAATTAATTTTCCAAGGAAAAGAGATAAATTGCAAAGGACTCATATGTCTACATTAGTAGGAGTAGTCATGGACATTACCGGATCTCCCTGGTAGTGGATTGAAGTGTGCTGCCAAAGATTTATAGTTACGGTTCCCTTGGCTTGCCGGTATGTTGCTTGCATGGAAGATGACCCAAACCTCCAAGAGATATCATGGTGCACCATGGCCATGATTATGGACATGAAATGACACGAGAAGCCATTCGTGGGACTCGTTAGCATACAAGCATTGGAGGGTGCACAATGCTTAAGAAGGACAGAGGTCCAATGTGTGCCACTAGTCTGGCAGCTAGTCTTGAGGGCTTGCCAACATAAGTGACGGCATGGTGCCTTTAGGATTGGACCATGGAGGTATAGGAGTTCTTGGACCGTGATATTCGGATAGTATCGAATGGGGCATGACGAAAGGTGTTGGCACGTCAGCTTGGTGTTGGCTCTTAGCTACACATGCTACCTTGGCTTTCAAATGTCTGGGTGAGCATAAGTGTTGGGATTTGCCTTGCCATAGTGATAACCTATGGACAGTGTGAGTATCTTGGCTAGAGAGCCTTGATGCATGGATGCACTCATAGATGCTTGAGAGCGTGACTCGGCGAGAGTTGTTCGAGAGACAAAGGTGTCCAGAGGCACACGGTCGAGTGAAAAATGTTCCCATTGTTATCTGCGTGGACCCCTGCCTCCATGCGCCAGCACCACCATGTCGGGCCCCCTTGGGGCTCACCTTACAAGCGTCGACAAATCCCTATTTTTTAGCCATTATCTTTTATTTAATTGATTTTTAAATTAGTTGTATTTGAAAAATTAATTATCTTATTTTATTTTTATTAGAAAAATAAAATATATTTTAGTTGAATAAGATCTTATCTTAAGTTTAAATAATTATTTGAGTTTGATTCTTTTAATTATTTAAATTCGACTAAATTAAAAAGGTTATAAAATAAGGCTATTTAATTAAAAATTAGTTTTAATTAAATAAATTAATTAGAAAATTAGTTTCTAATTAATTATTGGGCCTAATGGAATCCTAAAGATTATGAAGATGGGCCTAAGAGAAGGAGAAGCATTTTAGAGTCTTGTAAACAAATGAAGCCCACTTTGTAATTTAAATTTCTATTTTGTCAAGGGTTGTGAATTTAGAAATACCCAATAGTACTCGATTCATCATTTATAGTTTATTTATTCTACTTATTGAAATAAATGTTAATTAATATTTGATTGATAACATGATCACGTATTAGTCTATTACATGTCATATATGAAACCTCGCACAATTTTAATTAATCATGCATCTTTTTTGTAGAAACATGATTATCTAGGATTTCCCTATATGTTATGTGAATTGTTTTGGTGAAATCAATTGCATAAACTGCTAGGTCATAAATTAGTTAAAACTTGATAAATCACATCATAATAAAGGCAATAGTTATTATAGGCATTTTAGGATAACCAACTTTATTTAAAAAGTGTTTTAGTAAAGTTCAATGAATGTAATAGGTAATTATTTTAGATCACTTTAATTATAGAAACAGGCTCTTTTATAATTGTAGGATTTTTGTAATTAATTACATTCATAGAGCTATAAATGAACTAGTAATTAATTTGGAATTAATTGATTAGTTTAATAAATACATATATTCTAAAATAGTAAGTGGGAGAAGATTGACATTTCATTGTCACCAATGGTCTCCATTATTAGTACAATACTGTGAAATATGATAGGGCCTCGAGGAGGCTTTGTTTTCGTCCCCCTAAGGAAGGTTTCTGGTCATATTAATATCAAGGTTGGCTTCTTAGGAAGATAGGAAAGAGTGATGTATTTTAAGTATGACCGACCCTAAGACGACACTCTCTAAGTTAAGTCATAAATTCTGAAATAATGGGTTACACTTACAAAGATACAATTAAAATTTTGTAGTGGATAATTGTATCTTGTCCAAACAAGCGGTACTTTAGGTTTTAAATAATAATGATAAGATTTTCTTATAGACTGTCTAAAATTAATTTGACCAACCCTAAGGCGGCACTTTAATTGTCAGGTAGGTTTATCGTGGAATACTAAATGATCAGTTTATGTGTTTTAATTGTTGCAATTATGCATCATATTTACTTTCTGAATTTATTGATATTTATTTTTCATGTGTAATAAATTGTGTATCTTATATTTTTCAGTTATAAAATTTTTGCCAGCTGATTACTTTCCCATTATGTGTCCTGTCATGCATCAAATGATTGGTGATCATATTAGAAAAGTGAAATTCACTGAAGAGGATGAAGGATGATGAATTAATTCGACTATGTTTGTTTTTCTGGCTAAAAATCTTTAAAAAAATTTAATGAAAGAAGACCTCCTCCTATGCCATCATGGGATGCAAGGAAAGAGGAATATGAGAAATATGTTGATTGGATGAGATCGAATCACATGGCAAGATTTTATATTCTTAGTTCCATGGAAGAAAAGCTGAGGAAAAATTTTGAAGGCATTGAGTATGCACGTGACATGTGGGAGAACCACAGATAATACCTCATTCATGCAAAGGTAAATTTGATTTGCATTTACCTTAAGCTTGAATAGTGGATTATAATGTATCATTTTAAATCTTTTATTTAGAAACCACTAATCATACTTTTTGTTCTTCTTTACAAATTCTTGAGCAGTCAAGGGAACTTGCAGATGAAGACCATTGGACTTGGATGGAGATGGAGAGCGCATAATTGTTCTAAAAAGTGTTGGGGACAAACCGTTTAGTTCTTGTTTTATTGAAAGAAAACTTTATTTTTGTTTGGAATAATTTTAGTTTACTTCTTTTACTATTTTATTTATTACATTTAGTGACAATTAAATAATTTTTAGTAATAATTTGATTATTCTTTATTTTCTATTTAATATACATGTAATTATAAATATTCGGATTGTAGATGATTTTGCCAAATGAACGATCGCTAAATAACTCTAAGTCATTTAAAGTAGATAAACTAAAAGGTAACAAAAGACAAAAAATTTCAAAAGTTGATGACACATGTCTATGACATCTAAGATTAAGTAATATTGGTCTAGACATAATAAAATGGTTAACAAAAGATGGATCATTTAGTGAACTAACTGTTGGGACTCTTCCGGTTTGTGAATCATGTCTAGAAAGGAAAATGACCAAACGCCCTTTCTCAGCGAAAGGAAATAGAGCCAAAGAACCATTAGAGCTTGTACATAGCGATGTGTGTGGTCCAATTAATGTACAGGCTAGAGGAGGTTATGAGTACTTCGTTACCTTCATTGAAGATTGCTCTAGATATAGTCATACTTACCTAACGCTTAGGAAGTCAAAAACCTTTTGAAAACTTCAGGACTTCAAAGTAAAGGATGAGAAGCGAATAAGTAAAACTCTAAGGACACTTCGATCAGATCGAGGTGGTGAATGTTTGGATTTTTAATTCAAAGATTTCATGCTAGAGCATGGTATTCTATCCCAAATCATAACACCTGGAATGACACAACAAAATGGTGTTTCTGAGATAAGAAACAAGACATTTTTGGACATGGTTAGGTCTATGTTAAGCTACTCATCTTTTCCTCTCTCATTCTGGGGATATGCACTTCAAACGACGACTTGCATTTTGAATGTAGACCCATCTAAGACTATAAGAAAGACACCACTAGAGTGTTGGAATGGTAACAAACCTAGTTTGCATCATTTCCATATTTGAGGTTGTCCTGCTCATGTTCTTAGACCTAAGTCAGAGAAACTTGACTTGAGGCCTGAAGTGTGCATTTTGGTGGGATATGCTCCAGAAACACCGGGTGGTTACTTCTATAGTCATAAGAACCAAAAGGTATTTTTTTTAACAAATGTGACCTTCCTTGAGCATGACTATATGACTAACTATAAACCTTGGAGCAAGGTAGTTTTGGAGGAACTCACAGCTGATCAAAATCCATCATCATCATCGTCATCATCATCGTCATCATCATCATCATCATCATCATCATTAAATGATAAATTACAAATTGAAGAGACCATTGTTCCTAAAAAGGAAGCCCCAGTGCAACGTCGTACTAGGAGGATTGTGAGACAACCTGTCTGCTATGAATATGAGGCACATGTCATTGTCTCTGACACAAACAAGGATGATCCATTGACCTTTAAAGAGGCAATGGAACATCCTAAAAAGGAAAAATGGCAAGAGGCCATGAACCAAGAAATGAAATTTATGTATTCCAATTATGTGTGAGAACTTGTAGACCCACTTGATGATGTCAGCCCATTGGGGGAAAATGGATCTTCAAAAAGAAAAGAGGTGTTGATTGGGAAGTAGAGACTTTCAAAGCAAGGCTTGTATCCAAAGATTACACATAGAGAGAGGGTGTCGATTATGAAGAGACATTTTCTCATGTTTCCATGCTAAAGTTCATATTCATCCTCTTATCCATAGTTGCCGCCTATGCTTATGAGATATTGCAGATGGATGTCCAGACAAATTTTCTTAATGGATATCTTGATTAGAGTATCTATATGGTACAAACAGAAGGGTTCGTGAAGAAAGGGGAATCAATCATCTAGGTCATAAGATGTGCAAGTTGTTAAAATCCATTTATGGATTGAAGCAAGCATCTAGGTCTTGGAACATCACATTTGATGAGACAATTAAAACATATGGCTTCGAATAGAATGTTGACGAAGCATGTGTATATAAATATATCAAAGGAAAAGTAGTGGTTTTCTTATTTCTTTACATGGATGACATTCTTCTCATTGGAAACGATGTTAAGACAATGCAAATGTGAAGAAGTGGTTAGCTGAAAAGTTCCAAATGAAAGATTTGGGTAAGTGAGATATTTTCTGGGAGTCCAAATCCTAAGGGATAGGAAGAACAAGCTCTCGGCGCTTTCTCAAGCAAATTACATAGATAAAGTACTTGAAAGGTTCTCAATGGAGAATTCCATGAAAGGTCAGTTACCGACCAGATATGGAATTACTCTTTCCAAGGAGCAATTTCCAAAGATACCTCAGGAAGAAGAGGACATGAGAATGTATCCCTATGCTTCTGCAGTTGGGAATCTTATGTATGCTAAGTTGTGTACTAGGCCCGACATATGTTATGTAGTGGGAATTGTAAGTCGTTATTGATCAAATCCTGATTTGGAACATTGGATTGTGGTAAAGCACATTCTCGAGTATCATTGTAAACAAGAGATTATATGCTTCTTTATTCAAGGGGTGAGTTAAACCCTACTAGATACACTGATTCTGATTTCCAATCAGACAAAGACTCGTAAATTTACGTCTAGGTCAGTATTCACTCTTGGTAGAGGAGTTGTAGTCTGGAGAAGTATGAAAAAATCTAAAATTGCAAATTAAACCATGAAATCCGAGAATATAGTAGCTTGTGAAGCAACTAGGGAAGCAATTTGGCTCAGGAAGTTCTACACTGATCTGGAAGTAGTTCTAGATATGGAGAAGCCACTAATTCTATACTGTGATAACAATGGAGCGGTAGCTAACTCAAATGAATCTAGAAGCCACAGAGGAAATCATATAGAAAGGAAATGCCATCTGGTAAGAGAGATTGTGCACCAAGGTGATGTAACAGTTATGCAGATAGTGTCGAAATAAAACCTGGCAGACACATTTACTAAGATACTTCCTACAAAGTCGTTTATTGGTCATGTATGCAATATGGGATTGAGAGAGATACCTCACTTGCTTTAAGGGCAAGTGGGAGATTGTTAGGGTTTATGCCCTAAAATCATTTGAAATTTTTTATTTATTTATTAGATAAAAGTACATTTTTATTATATTTGAATATTATAATTATTATTTGAATAATTTATATAAATATTAGAAAAATCCATATTCATTTATGAGAATATGTTCTTGTATGCGTATGAGAGAATTAAGATCATATATAATGAATAAAATAGTCAGCAATATATTAAAGTACGGAATCTTTAATGAATGGTTGCTAGTAAAATTTACTAAGTTAGTGGGATGCAAGTAGTCTAGATTCGTATTACTAATGTGGAAAGACATCTTGGTAAATGTACTATATATAATAGTGATTGTATATGACAGGTGTGATGTGAATGAATTATCCTTATAAACTTACCATTTGACATAAAGATTTAATTCATATCTTAATAGATGATCATTTGTAGATCAGTCTAAATCTTGAGTTATCATGAACTCCTATTTATGTTTATTGAATCTTTTGATTCATTCTTTAAGGTTCCTTAATATAATGAGGCTAGTGACATTTGTAATGGAGATTCAATATCATGAATGGTTGGGAACATAATTTTACAATAATGGAATCCATGCTTTCCTAATGGATCGAATATTTGTTCCATTAAGGATCAATTCTGGATTGTATAGTTATTGAACTCAAATCTATAATATGATTATAGATTAACTATTCACTGGTGAATTAATGGTACTTAAGTTTTAAGAGGTAATTAGAAGGTTAAAACTGTAATTCTTGACTAGCTTTATTCAGTGAACCAATAAATGGAGGACAAAATTATATTTATTGATTACATCAATGGACTACAAGAGAAAACTCTCTAAATATAATTCTATAATTACTTAGAGTGTGTTTCCCAAAAATTTAACATGATGACGTGGCGCAAACATAAGACACATGAAGGACACTTGACGAGACATTTATAGAGGACTAGTCGACTCACGACCAGATAGGAGAAGAAAACATGCTATCAGGTGAATTCATAACTTATATGGAGTAGCAGGAAAAGAAGTTGACAAAAGACATGCGACTAGAGCTACTCAGTTAAATGTAGTCAAAGTTCAAAGTTAGTTTAATATGCAGATATTTGTGAGATATCTGTTATAGTGTATTATTTACCTATTATTTTATATTTACTTATTGCACAAGTCACGCAAGGCCCATGGCCCATCTATGTACATTCTTGAGTCTATAAATAGAGGACTCAATAATGCATTTGTTTTTTATGCTGTAATTCCTTACATTCGGAGACTTCTAAGAATCTAATGCTATTATCCACGTTTTTTTATCCTCTCTCTCAGCTGGTGAAACTTGGTTGACTCAAGTCATCTGATCACAGGTTTGAGAATTTACATAATTACGAATATTAAGTGGACATAGGTCAATACTGATCAGCAAGGCTGAACCAGTATAATTTTGTGTGTCATTTGTTATTCTTATATTTAGTTCTTATTCTATATAGCAAATTTGACTCAGTGTCGTTGACCAAATCTCAGGTCAACATTTTGGTGTTTTCATTGAGAGTTTAACTCAAGAAGAAAAAAATGGCTAAATCTACTAGGAAAACACAGCGTCAACATGCAGGTCAGACGTCTGAGAATCCTCAGAACCAACCCCCTCCGTCGGGGGTCGCTGAAGAAGAGCCTCGAGTAGAACTGGAGGAAGAAAGCCAAGAATTGGATCCTGAAACCCTACGAGCTGCCATAGGAATGTTACAGGATGAGTTGGCCACGCTGAAGGCTAACCAAGAGAATGTTGTTGAGACTATGATCATGCAACAAATGGAAATTGATAGACAAAGGAGAGAGCATAATGATAGGCAAGCCAAGATAAATCAGCATCAAAGGGATGCAACTGTGGCATTAGAGGCGGCTATAAAGTTATCACAAGGAGCTTGACCTGCACAAGGCCCTCAACCACAACCATCACGAAGTCCTCAACGATCAGAATGGCACCAGGTTTCTCAACCTGACAAGCAGCCCCAGAATTTTGGTCGACATACCAAGCCATGTCAGCCTCCTCATTCCAGATAGGTTAGCAAACAACCACATCGACAGAATAGGGATGAGCAGCGTCCCCGAAGCCCAAGATGTCCTTTAATTGACAAGCATGTCTTACCTAAAAGAGGACCAGGGAATGTTCCCTTAGGAAATAGGAGGCAACTAGACTTAAGTTTTACAGTCAGAGATCCCCCGCGACAAAGTAATGTCCTAGGACCTAGAAATCAATGCATACCTCATAAGCCTCCTCCGGTTTATCGAGACGGGTTTGGAGGAAGAGAAGGTGATAGTGCATACAACAGGTCGCACACTCACAGGTCTCAGTTTAGAGATGGGCATGATCACAACAAAGGGGATTCCAGATACAATAGAAATCCAAGAAGAAACGCTAGTCGACCTGATGAGCCAAGGTTCGAGCAGCAGGATCCTCCACCTCCTCCACCAATGAATCATTGACCAGCAAGTAAAAACGCAGGGGGGACGGCAGCCTAATGTCTTTGATCAGTTGGGAGCATCAGAGCAAAGATGAAGTGAAGATCTGAGGGATATACTAACCAACCGAAGAGAAAATTATGGTCAGCATATCCCTATTGCAGCTACTCCTTCCACCGTAGTACCAGCTGCTATCCAGGCCCAAATAGATGCTTTGAACCGAGTAGTTCAAAAACTTGTCGGCAATAAAACTTCCCATATAGACTATGATTGTAGCAAAGGCATTCCTTTCATTAATAGAATTGTCGTGGCCGAAATCCCTAGTAAATTCAAAATTCCAATGCTACCCAGCTATACTGGAAGAGAAGACCTAGTATCTGATGTGAATAAGTTTGAGATACAAATGGATATTCAGAAGGTGTCTGAAGATGCTCGGTGTAGGATTTTTCCGGCCACTCTATCTGATGCTGCTAAGGAGTGGTATTGTAAATTTACACCATCCAGCATAACTTCATGGGAAATGTTCGTCAAGGAATTTTATGGACAATTTTATGCTGGTCGCATACATCCGACTAAAGCAAATCAACTAGTAGATATAAGGCAAAAGGTAGGAGAACCACTCAAAGAGTATATTCAAAGGTTGATGAGAGTGGTTGCTCGCACCAGAACGGTGGGAGATGAAGGAAAGATGATGGCCACTACAGTTGAAGTACAGCGCCAATCCCCGTTATGGAGTAGTTTGCAGAAAAATGGAGTTAAGAGGACCCAAGAGTTTTTGGACCGAGCAGATAAATACATTAAGTTGGAGGAAGCTATCGCCAATGAAGGAAAATCCCCAAATGTTTATCAGAATAAAAAAATAGACTTGTCCAAAGCTGTTGGCGGCCCTAGTAAGTCCAATAACGGTGGTAAGAACAACAACAGAAATGGCAGAAAACGAGCAAGTGTTGAACAGTCTACGTCTGACAATAAACACCCTGAAAAAAATAGATATGAACCAAGGTTCAATTATACGACCCTAGTCGACAGTCGTGAAGAAGTGAACTAGGCCAACCACACCACTATACCGTTTAGGTGACCAGCTCCCATCAGGAAGGACATTTCAAAAAGAGATACAACAAAGTTTTGTCACTTCCATAATGATTATGGCCATGATACAAATGAATTCAACCAGCTGAAGGATGAGATTGCGTTTCTGATATGACAAGGACATCTATGGAGATATATATGAGCAGGGGAAAATCCCCAACAAGGAGCTAATAGAAGCAACGAGCAGGCACGTACAAGCCAATGCTCACCTCCTCTACAATCGACCCCAGTCGTGGGCACTCTGCTCACTATCTACGGTGGACCACACTTAGTTGGTGATAGTAATAAGGCAAGAGAGATGTCAAGACCCTACATCAAGAGCAAGATATTGAAATGCTAACCATTGAGGAGCGGACTCCCAAAAAAGCTCGATCAGGGGAAGATTGTATAAATGTTTTCATTTAACAAAATGTCTCAAAAACCCGTATTAAAAAAACTTTTTTAAGTCGTATGGCCATACTTAATATTTAATACAAACATAGTTTATGTAAAGTAAATTAAGCCTTGTTTATGAAAATAAAACAACATTTCCAAAAAAAAAATAGCTTCCCAAAAGATCGGTTCACATGTACAATAACAAAGTAGACTTCAGCGTTCACTGCTCTGCTTTGCCCTTTGTTCTTACCTACTACAGGGAACAACTAGGTAAGCGAAAACACTTAGTAAGTTCAACTTTAAAACAAAAGTATGTAGAGAAGACAGGTGGTCACTGGCCAAGTCACTGACCATTGATAACAATAGCTCAACAAAATTAGGGTTCCGGATCCATCCAGACCCTAAGCAATCAATTTCAAGAATGCCAAAGCGTCCTGATAACTAATGGCAAACTATTTCACATAAACAGATTAACCCCTACACTCAGAAAATCCCAAAGAAAATAGATATAGTATATCACAATATAATTCGAGACCAACGCTCGACAATTTTTGACAATTCGGGCATACCACGCCCTCCAACATTTTTGCTAATCAATACAGGAGAACTGAGTCTCAACACTAAGATCTAGCCAATAAATATCCCCATCAAGAGTAAGTATCGAGTTACCTAGGTCATCGCTTCTTATCCAAAAGTAAATCCCTCACAAGGGTAATCATCAAGTTACTTAGGGCATTGCTACTATTCAAGAGTGTAATCGAAGTTTCACGAGTTTACAGAGACTTCTATGTTAATCAGTGGTACTAGAGAGCAGTTTCCCCTAGGGTGTTCAACCTCACTCAAACTAGGCAATCCCTAGTATCTCTAGGCACTCTCATTGAATGGCCAATATTCACGACTGCTATCCGAGAATAACTTATCATAGCACTTGCTCGTGTTTTAACCTTCAATGATTAAGTAAGCATGAGGGCACCTAGGTCCCATTCATTTTGACGCCCCTAGGTTTAAACCAGCAATCCTCACCTCTTGGCCACTCATCACGGTAGTGAACCAGACATAATAAAATCAAACAAGCCGTGTGACGGGGATCAGCCATCTAGGATATGAAGGATATCTACCGATCATATTTTCTGAATCAACACCTACAAGACTAACGTCTCTATGTAAACTTTCTACAGTAGTGTGTACATGTGCATGTGTCTCTATACTAACATACATTACACTAGTTGTTTATTGTTGTAGCCACACAATAGAAGTTGACTTACTTGGAGTCCTTAACTCTCAGCACGATTTCACCCTCCAATGTACAGTCCAGTTATGCTTAACCAATACTGTAATTTTCCATATAGTATACTCAGATTAATTATGGTACTCATAATTCATTATTATTATTTTGGGAGGTTTGGTCATTTTCAAAATCATTTGTAAGGATTAAAGATCCTTATTTGATTTTAAACTCATTCAATAAATTCATACGTAAAAATTTGAGACTAAACCCTAAGTCTCGGGGAGACCTATCCTATGGTCTTGTTGCCTAGGCTTGGGTATCGCAATAGTATTTCTCATAATCCGCTAAAAATCTTATTCTTTAATAGTTCCGCTATTAACCCATACTTTCAACAAGTCGGTTAAATATATAAAAGATTTTAGCTGGTACTATATCCAGAAAATACTAATTAAATTCCTCAATTATTTTTCAAGAAAATAATCTCTTAATTTTCCTTATATTTTTCTTAAGGTTTTAATTTCTAAAACTATTTTAAGAAAATAGCCTAATTTTAGCTTTATTAGGAAAAATGGTCAATAATTACTTATCTTGACTAGTTAATTCTTAGAAGTCAATTAATCAAGTTTACTTACTAAAAATAATTTACTTAATTATTTTCTCAAAATATAGGGTTTTAAACCCTCTTTTAATTTATTAATAAATTAAATCTTTTATTTTTAGACAGAATAAAAACAATTCTCACTAATCTCAAAGTGGTATTTTGGGTCAAATTTTTTTAAGACTTACCAAGTCTTTATCTTGCAATATGCACAAACTTGTATGAATTAATATATATATATATATTACACTAAGTGTAAAAACCTCATTTTTCACATTTTTACTACATAATTTGTTAAGTCATAACATAAAATTTACTTACCCAATTATTACCAAAATTTTCCAATTCAATCTTTGGTATGCCTTTTAGGTCTCTGTAAAATCTAGGTCACAAGGAGTATTTTTGATTGGTGAAAACATTTTTCACACATTGTGGTAAAAATGACCTCATTTTCAAGTCCTTATTTTTTCCAAATTTTGGCACTTAATAACTCTCAAACTGTTCACTATTTTGTTACCAAATTTTATAGAGTCATACTAGGGTATGCCAAGAATATCTCCAACAAATGTTAGCAACAACTGGATTCATTTTCCCTATACAGTTACTGTCCAAACTTAGTCTCGAAATTAAGAATACGAAAAAATAGTTTTTTACCTAAACTTTGAAATAGCATAAGTCACTCATTTCTAAACGTTTTTGAGTGTTTCAAAAGCTCAAATTCATATACTCCATCTCATCAACATCACAATATAATTTATTTTTACAAAAACAATTATATAGTGGATGCTTGACCCCTTGGAAGTTCATATTTTCAAAATCAACATTCAAGCATCATAAAGTTTGTCAAGAAACTACCATAGCCTTATTACATCACCAAAAATAAACTTTAAGCATTAAATTCACAAAATAATGCTTAAAAATAAAAACTATACAAAAACAACTATAAAAAGTAAATTTTTTACTGCTTGTTGTTCTTGCTTTAGGTTTTAATGTTTCTACTAGCTTTAGAACCATCAAAACTCTTTCAAAACCTTAAACGAACTCCCCCAACAACATATATAGTTAGTTATTGAAAGATCTATGGTTAAAAACTTTATAAAAGTAAAGTTTTTGAAACTTTTACCTTAGGGAAACTCTTCCAAGTACAAGGTCTAAGCTTCCAAGGTTTCTTATTGTTTTTGGTAGTTGAATATGGTGAGAAAACTTGAGAGAATTTTTTTGAACAGGATGAGAATGAGGGAAGAGGAGGGGGTTCGGTTTGTAGGAGGGTGGAAGAGCCTAGACAACAAAAAAATATCTAAAACACTTAAGTGTTTTTACTTTATGTCATTAAAATTAATTTGATGTGATGAATGATTAAATCAATTTTCTATAACCTTTTTCACTCTTATAAAGTTATTTTTTTAAAAAAAAAAAAAACTTAACACATAATAATTAAATTAAATGTCTCTCACATTTAATTTTAATAATCACACAATACAATTTAACATAAGGTCCATTTATGGAATAAAATTCCACAATTAGGCAAAAATTTAAGTATTTAACACAAAATGACCTAAAATTTCCATTTCCTCTTAAGTTTATAATTTTTTACCAAACTTTAATTGTTATGAATGTATTTTATGCCCAAAATATATTTTCCATAGTTTATCATTTTATTTTCCGAGATTTTTACCTGATTAGGGTTTTTGTGTCGGTCCAAGACCGAAAGTCTTGTCTTGACTTTTAATCACACAATTCATTATATGGCTAGAAATAGCTCATGGAAATAAATTCCAAACAAATATAATATTATTGAAAATAATATTCTTATCTCGAGGAAAACAATCCCGACCCGAGTTGTTTAAAGGTACCCGAAGTGCAGGGCATTACAATACCTATAATTTATAGAGGTTTCGTCCTCGAAACATAAAACAAATGAGGATACAACTCCCTCATCTTTTCTTCTGTTTCCCAGGTCGCCTCTTCTATGATGTGGTTACACCACTACACCTTTAAAGGTACATGTGAGGGATCGTACACGTATTTTCTCAACATGGACCTTAGATAAGGCGGGCGGAAGAGCAAAACGATAAGCTATTTCCATTTCCTCTTAGCATTATTATTTTTTACCGAACATTAATTTTATGAATGTATTTTATGCCCAAAATATATTTTCCATAGTTTATCATTTTATTTTCTGAGATTTTTACCAGATTAAGGTTTTTGTGTCGGTCCAAGACTGAAAGTCTTATCTTGACTTTTAATCACAGAATTCATAATTTGTCTAGCAATAACTCATGGAAATAAATTCCAAACAAATATAATATTATTTAAAATAATATTCTTAACTCGGGGAAAACAATCCCGACCCGAGTCGTTTAAAGGTACCCGAAATGCAGGGCGTTACATAGGCGACACAGGAATCTCAGTAAATATACTTTACAAATCTTCAGTAGAGAGAATGAAATTATCAGTACAAGATTTGGAACCATGCAACCAAACCATCTATGGTTTCTTTGGCGAAGGGCTCGCTCCAACAGGGTTGATCATACTCCCGGTCACAACAAGAGCTGCCCCTGCGAATAGGACATTACTAACTACTTTTATAGTAGTTGATTGTGGCATCTACAAGTCGTGAGCTCGATGTGGCATCTAGCCATGAAATTCCCAACAGATGTAAGAATTGGGTGTGTGCTAGGAAATCAAAGGGAGGCAAGGGAATATTATAACTCCTCCATCATGAAGGCAAAAAAGTATAGGGAGGGGAGTGGGCTCATTGCCTCGAGCAGCAAATAGGGTGTCAGCGGACCAAATGCCCAATCCGGTGAACAAGTCACCAAATAGGGTGTTGCCCAAAGTGAGGACGAAGGTATAGATCCTCACTTTGGGGATTTTGAGGAGGAAGTTGGACTTGTGGAGGATCTTGAGGAGATTCAATTTGAAGCAGAACAACTGACCAGAGTTGTGAAAGCCGGTAAAAACTTAGAAACAACGATAAAAAAAAAAGAACTAGTAGAATTTTTAAGAGATAATCAAGAAGTATTTGCGTGGTTGCATAGTGATACGGTGGGAATATACTCGGCAGTTATTAGTCATTTCTTAAACATCGACAAAAACCACCCATCAATCCAGCAAAAAAGAAGATTACTCAACAAAGACAGGTCCAAAGCGCTAAGAGAGGAAGTCGAGAAGCTTAAGGAAAATGGATTCATTAGTGTAGCGTTTATCCATCATGGGTCTCTAATCCCCTTTTTTGTCCCAAAGCCTAGGAAGTGGAGGACTTGCGTGGATTTTACAGATAAAGCTTGCCCGAAGGATTGTTTTCCACTGCCAAGGATCGACCAACTGGTCGATGCCACGTCAGGACATGAAATGTTGTCCTTTATGGGTGCATACTCTGGCTACAATCAAATAAGTATGCACCCATCTAATGAAGAACACACCAACTTTTGAACAGATACTGGACTATACTTCTACAAAGTAATGCCTTTCAGTTTGAAAAACGCTAATGCAACTTACCAACGACTAGTAAATCACATATTTAAAGACCAGGTCAGCAATAACATTGAAGTATACATCAATGATATGTTGGTCAAGTTGAAAAAGGCTGGTGGGCATGTCAAGGACTTATGAGAATGTTTCAACATTTTGAAAAGATATCAGATGAAGCTCAACACTCTGAAGTGTTCTTTTGGAGTCGGATCAGGGAAGTTTTTGGGGTTCGTAGTGAACTCACGGGGACTAGAAGCTAACCCCGAGAAGATTCAAGCATTGATCGACATGAAATGGCCCACCAAGATTAAAGATGTACAAAGTATAACAGGAAGAATTGCTACCCTAAGCAGATTTATTTCAAAATCTACCGACAAGTGTGTCCCATTTTTTAATTTGCTCAAAGGAAACAAGATTATTTCAAAATCTATCGACAAGTGTGTCCCATTTTTTAATCTACTAAGAGGAAACAAGAAGTTTGAATGGACAGAAGAGTATGAGCAGGCCTTTCAACCACTCAAGAAACATATGGCTCGACCTCCTTTTCTATCCAAACCAGTCGAGGGAGAAACTTTGTACGTCTATCTATCAATAACAGAATATGTTGCTAGTGTTGTTTTGATTAGAAAAGAAAGTAGTATCCAAAAAGCAGTATATTATATAAGTAAAAGGCTAGTAGGAGCAGAATCATGATATCCATCTATTGAGAAATTAGCTTATTTCTTGGTATTGGCATCACGAAAGCTACGACCATATTTTCAAGCTCTCCCCATAATAGTATTCATCGACCGACCATTATGGCAAGTCTTGCAAAAATCAGAAGTTGCTGGTCGACTATTAAAATGGATTGTGGAGTTAGGAAAATTTGAAATTACTTACTCACCATGAACAATAATGAAGGGCCAAGCATTAGCAGAATTTGTAGCTAAATTCACTAATCTCCCCATATGCGAGCAGACACTAGGAATAGAAGTGGAAGCAGAAATTCTAGCTTGAAAGTTGTTTATTGATGGATCTTCCAATGAGCACAATTCCAGGGCAGGATTGATCCTTATAACACCAGAAAAGCATCGGTTTCACTGTGCAATTAGATTTTGATTTGTGGTGTCCAATAATGAAGCTGAATATGAAGCCCTACTCCAAGGAATTAAGCGTAAAATCACTACAGGTATACGATGATTCACAGTTGGTCGTTAATCATATTCTAGGAGAATATCAGCCAAAGGATTGAAAATGGTCACATATCTAAACAAATCAAAAGACTTGTTAGCGCAATTCAAAAAATATACATTACAGCAAATCCCCTGCAATCAGAATGTCAATGCTGACGCATGGGCCAAGTTAGCAAGTTCCAAAGATGCAGATATGCTAAGCATAGTACCGGTTGAACATCTATCAACCCCCAGCATACAGGAAGATGATTCTACCCTGGTTATATATACAGGTGATACCTAGATAACTCTTATTATCCACTACCTCGACCAGGGAATATTGCCAACAAAAAGGAATGAATCGAAGAAACTACAAAGATCGTCCACCCATTTTATTCTAATGGACAGAATTTTGTATCGACGAGGATATGCTATGCCACTTCTACGATGTATTCCCAAAGAAAAAGCTAAGGAACTATTACAAGAAGTATATGAAGGGTTTTGCGGAGACCATGCTGGGGGCAGAGTTTATCAAAAAAGATTCCACGACAGGGGTACTATTGGCCTACAATGAATGGGGGGATGCAACAGAATTTGTGAAAAAATGCGACAAGTGCCAACGATTTTCCAAAAGACCTCAAGCAGCTGAAGCAGATGCAAAGTCCTTAGTCATTCGCAATTTGAGGAATAGACCTGATCAGATCTTTACCAACAGGAAAAAGAGGTGTGGAATATGCAGCAGTAGTTGTTGACTACTTCACCAAATGGGTAGAAGCTGAGCCGCTCGCAACAATCACGACCAAGAAAGTTCTACATTTTTTCATCAAAAGCATAGTGTGCCGATATGGACTGCCAAATAAAATAATATCAGGCAATGGCACACAATTCGATAGCGACCTATTCACCAATTTCTGCGAACGACATGGTATAACTAAAAGCTTCTCGTCAGTCGCCCGTCCGCAAGCAAATAGACAGATCGAAGTTGTGAATAAGACGATAAAGGACACCCTAAAAAAGACTCGAACAGCAAAAAGGATCTTGGCCAGAAGCATTACCAAAAGTTCTCTGGTCATACAGAACAACACACTGAACAGCAACAAGTCATACACCATTTTCCTTAACATATGGGTATGAAGCCATGCTATCAATTAAGTTAGATCCACACTCACATTGGAGGCTAACACATGACCAGAATACTAACCACCAATTGCAAATGGAATCATTACATCTGATAGAATAACAAAGAGAGAAGGCTCAACTATGAATAGCAGTTCACCAGCAAAAGATCGCCCGATATTTTAACTCTAAAATACACGAGAGAAAATTTGCTTTAGGAGACTTGGTACTTAGGAGAGTTTTCCTCAATACTCGACACCAAGTTGCTGGAGTCCTTGGGCCAAACTGGGAAGTTCCATATTAAATTGAAGGAATACTACAACCTAGAACGTATAAACTTGCTCGCTTAAACAGAGACCTCGTTCCTCGTTATTGGAATAGAGAACACATGCGCAAGTATTATCAATGAACATTTCTTATTAAATAATTGCTTGTATTAATTCATTTTTATTTTTACAAGTTTCTGAACAAGGGTCGGTCAGTTATTTGGTTGGTCGTTTATAAGTGTAAGATCGTTTGATCACTCATACAGACACAAATTTGTCCATTTTTTAAGAGAAATAAAAGGAATTGTGTGCAGCCAGTTATTCTTGCCAATTATTGTATTTCTTACAAGTATTTGCTCATTACGTGTATTGTTTTGCTATATTTTCATAAGTTAATTATAAGTACGTGAGCTGTAAAGTTCGAACAGGTATTGGAATATAAGATACTAAGAAGCAGAGCATATGACAATATGTAAACACACGAGCAAAATAAGAGAAAGAAGGAAACAACACTTAGAATATTTTTCAAATTTTCTTAGATTTTGCACAAAAATTATAAAGTGTTATGCTAAGTTTGGTCATATGATTAGATGTTATAATAACAGTTATAATATCAAAAAAGAGGTCTCTACACAACGAGCAGTACTTCTCGGATGTAATTGAGAAACTAGCATAAAAGTATCATTGCTTTGAGTAGTAAATTTTTTCGACACCACAAACAAGTTAATCTGGTGTTATAATTACAAAATAAAAGGAAAAAAATAAATTCACTGAGTAGGATGGTCTTGATGGGGCTGCTAGGCGACAGTCTCTCTAGCCTCCTCTTCTCCATCAATCCTTGTGGGAAAGGAAATCTCAAGAGATGTAGGGGCTTTTGTTTCCTCATCCAGTCGAGCAGCACATCGATCAAGCTCGGACTCCCTATCTGTTGGAAAGATAATCAAAATTTTCCCCTTGATTGTTCTTCCAAAACATATAAAATCAGGTGAACATTGTACCTTGAAACCTCTCCAAATTGCTCGCATTAACCTCCTCGAGTTGTTTCACCTTTTCCTCTAGCTCATTGGCCTCCTTCTGACTAGCGACTAAATCATCCTGAAGCTTGACCATCTCATCATGGTTGGACTTGGACGCAGCCTTTTAGTTTTCTTTTAAAGATATGGCCTTGTCCAAGCCCTCCTTGGTTTTTCTTAGCTCCTCATTGAGGGCCTTTATCTGGTCCTCTGCTGCTTTTCGCTCCTAAGCAAATTTGGAGCCATCTTCTTCAGCATAACGTCACCCATTATTCATGGTTAGGAGAGCCTATGAATGACATAAAATTGATGTTAGTAAATTTAAAATTTTAACCAGAAATACAACAGTTAGAAAATAATTACAGCGAGCATTTCATTGAAACCACCACAAATGACCTGGTCAATTTTCAACGAAGGAAATTTTTATGCCTCCTTTTATAGCTTATATATTTTTTAGCAGGAGGCATTGGCCAGCATCTCATTCACATAAGGATTTCCCACCTACTCGGTGGAAGATTCAACTTGAGAAGAGCGAGGAGGAGTATTGGACATGGTAGGAAGAGGAGCCTCCGTTGATCGAGACTTCTTACTTGAGGGTGCCCCGCTAGTGCCTCAAGCCTCTCTCCTGCTCGATTTCTTTGAGCAGGTGGCTTTGCCTCCCAAGGCGTAGATGTCAAAAGTGTTGTCGCTTCCATGACTGAAAAAGGGGGCGAACAAATTAGTTAAATTTTCCACTAGAATTTATAAAGATCAACAATGAAAAATTATAAGTATTATAATCGAACTAAAGATATTGGTCGCTACATTATCTAAGTTATTACTGCCACAAACATTATCCTCCTCGAAGAAATTCAGATTAAAGCTACTTGTTGTAAAAAAAGTTGGCATTCCAGTCGAACATACTAATAGGGATGGGCAATGTATTTAAAAGAGTTGAAAAATCCATACCATTTTCGTCCTCAGACGAGTCATATACCCGACCAGAAGGAGGAATAGGTTCTGGACGAGGATTGGAGACTTGTTCCCTAATGGTGACCGTTGTCGGACAGCGCCTGGGGGGTTGGGAAACATCATGTGGTTGGGAAGCCTCATCAACGCCTTCTCCAATGGCACTCCTAGTAGTTGTTTCTTTCTCATCTTGGTGAGGCTCCAAAAGGCCGACCCGCCTTAAATTGTTTTCGGTGACCAGTTCCTTAACACTTCTTTCTGCAGAGGTCATGTTAGCCAAGGCACAACCCTCTCTACCATGCCTTGGGTAAGCTCTGGTTGGAACCATGTGCCTATATTCAACAAAGTAAACTAAGACAAAGAAGAAATAAACGACCAGAATTTTGAGCAAATTCAGGAAGAAAAATTAACTCCCCAAGTAAAGGACAAGTTGTCCACTACGAGATCGATTGTCAGGAAATAATCTTGGAAGTATTTTCCAACATTGGAATTGTAGGTTATAGCAGTGAAGAATGTGCAGGAATACTCCTGATGGCAGAAATGGAAAATGCTTATGTTATTTTGGTTAGGGTTGGATTTAAGATCGAACAGGTAGTTGTTTTCATGGGGAGTGGGTACAAGACATTTCTTGTTGTGGCAAAGAATATAGACTGTTGATAATACTCTGTACCCGTTTGGTGTAATTTGGAATGGAGAAATGTCAAAATAGTTCACCAATCCTAAAAAAAAATCGTGTAGGGCTAGGTTGTTCCTGCCTCAATGTGATACCTCGACTAGGCACTATAAGCGCCACTAGGCACGTTTGCCATCTAGTCAAGGGTTGGCGTGAATAAAGTAATCCCAGGAAGGCCATATTTCTTGGGATATTTGGCCACCATCCTGCTCGATATAATGCCAGGAGGTGCGATGTACCAGGGTACGTCCTTTTCTACGACTTCTCTTACAAGAGCGTGGGAAAAGAGAAGCTCTAGATGTTAAGATTGAGCAGGTAGTTGATTTCATGGGGAGTGTGTACCCGCCATTTCTTGTGGTGGTGAATAATATAGAGTGTCAATAATAATTTGTACCTGTTTGGTGTAATTTGGAATGGAGAAATGTCAAAATAGTTCGCCACTCCTCGAAAAAAATCGTGCAAAGGCAAGGTTGCCCCTGCCTCGATGTGATACCTTGAACAGGCACTATAAGCGCCATGAGGCACATTTTCCCTTTGGTCAAGGGTTGGCTTGTATAAAGTAATCATAGGGAGGCCATATTTCTTGGGATATTTGGCTGCCATACTGCTCGATATAATGCTAGAAGGGGCGATGGACCAGGGTACATCCTTTTTAATGACTTCTCTTACAAGAGCGCGGGAAAGGAGAAGCTCGGGAGGCTGTTTGGTTGCTACGGGTCGGTTGATAGTTAAAGGACCCTTAGAATTGACTGCGTGCTGGCCAATGTGAGGAACAAAGTTATTTTTCCTTTTCTGAGAAACATGCTTTACTTGTGCCATAAAAGGATTTGAACTGGGATGGTTGGTTGTGGTATTGGTTGTGTTGAATTTTGTGGAATTGGAAAAGTAGGCTGCTCGGAGTCTACGAACATCAAGTTTATAAGATCTTCATCTATTTGCCTCTCACCTCCCCAGGGATCGTGCATGAATATCTGAGAAGAAGAAGGGGAAGTGAGAATCTATGACCAATAGGGAAGAATTAAGAAAATAACTACTGTTCGTGGAAATTAATTCAGCATTTAGCCAACCAGCAAGTATTTAGCAACAAGCAGACTTTAAGACATGAGCAGGTGAACGTAACAAATCAAAAAGTATTTTAAAGAAAACTTTTTGATTTCGTTGTAGGCAGGAACAACCTAGATTTTTTTGGGGTCCAAAAATCAAAGTTTTACTTAGATTTTGGACCAAAAATCAGTAGTTATATCCTAATTAAGTCATCCTAGACATCCTTACACTCCTGAACATTACCTAAACACTCATTTAAACCCAGAATCATATGCATTCCTACCTATAACCAACTATCCTCTAAAACATACCAAGAACTTCAATGATAGTTACGAAAAAAAAAAGATTCTTCCTAGTTGAGATGCAAGAAAATTTGAAAAAAGTAGAAGGAGCTTGACAGAAACTTACTTGAAGTGAAGATTTCTCAAGAAATTGCGTTGAAACTGCTTGGAAATGCCTGAAGATTCGTTTCGGGGTTGCTTGGGAGAGTGCTTGAAACTTTGAACTTCTTGAGGAAAAAGAAAGTTGAGGTAAAAAATAATGAAAAAGGAATAAGTCTATTTATATTTCTCAGGGTAACTAAAAGGTCATGAAAGAAAAGAGGGTTTTTGGAACATTGGAAAACGTAAAACCATCAAATATTTCCATTGAAACCATTAAGTCATGATTATTTACCTTTTCAAGGAAGTAAAAGTACAGTTGGACGTGATAGGTCGGTGAATGCTAGTCGAGTAAGTTTATTTAATGTTGATTGCATCATAATAAACTTCGGGGTCAAATGTTTCTAAAAAAAATAGCATGATGACATGGTGCAAACATAAGGCACATGAAGGACACGTGATGAAACAGGTATGGAGGACTGGTCGACTCACGACCAGACAGGAGAAGAAAACATGCTATCAGATGCATTTATAACTTATATGGAGCAGCAGGAAAAGAAGTTGACAAATGACATGCGACTGGAGCTGCTCGATTAAATGTAGTTAAAGTTTAAAGTTAGTTTAATATACATATATTTGTGAAATATCTATTATAGTGTGTTATTTACCTATTATTTTATATTTACTTGTTGCACAAGTCACACAATGCCCATGGCCCATCTATGTACATTCTTGAGTCTATAAATAGAGGACTCAAGAATGCATTTGTTTTTTACGCTGTAATTCTTTACTTTCATAGAATTCTAAGAATCTAAAGCTATTATCCACGTTTTTGTATCCTCTCTCTTAGCTTGTGAAACTTGGTTGACTCAAGTCATCTGATCGCAGGTTTTGAGAATTTACATAAATACGAATATCAAGTGAACTTAGGTCATTACTTATCAGCAGGGTCGAACTACTATAATTCTGTGTATCGTTTGTTATTCTTATATTCAGTTCTTATTATATATCGTAAATTTGACTCACTGTCGTTTACCAAATCTCGGTTCAACAAAGTGAAATTCCATATTTATAGTGGAGTAATAATGGAATTAATAAATAAGATTATTGAATTAAAGAGTTTAATTAATAATTTGGTTTGTCCGAGCTTCATATTATAGGTTGATGGTCCCCGAGTCTCCTTTGTCCTACATTGTCAATGGTAAGGATGTCTCATGCATGATTAATGGAGAAAATGAATAAATTGCAAAGGAATTAATTTTCTAGTGCAAAGAGATAATTATGTGATAGTTATGTGTAATGAATTAATTAATTATTTAACTAAATAGTTTTTTTGAACAACTTTATATTAGTTAAAATAAATATTAATCAATATTTGGATTAATATTAAAGAGAGTTAATTATTATCTTAGTATAAGATAAATATTCAAACTGATAGTTATTAAGATAAGATTAATTCTGAATTAACTGATATTTTTTTTTAAGAATAAATATTTTGTCTTAAAATTAATTAAACAAACAAATGAGAAAAATTAGGGAGACTTAATAGTGGCTCACGCCACTCACTGCCTAGCATAGTGAGTAGCGCCACTTTGGTGCCAACCTATCCCTCGGATTTGAATTTTTAATTTCAAATTTATTTGTTTATTTAATTATTCATTTTAAATTTTCTTTATATAAATAAAATTATAAGAGATTAGTTTGAATTAATAAATAGTTTATTAGGATTTTTGTCCCCCGAACTATTACCAATTTAAATCGTGCCCCCCAGATTTTTCAACCAATTAAAAATTCCCCCCTAAATTATTCATTTTACTTAAATGTGGGACTTCCGTCCAATTTCACTAACAGAATGGTGATGTGGTAATTTGAGCGCTGATGTAGTATTTCCATGTCAATGCCTCGTTTATAATTTAAAGAATAAATAGGAATTTCCCCCTGAACTATTACCATTACCAAATCGTGCCCCCCGAATTTTAAAAATTTAAAATTAAACAATCTTCTGAATATTAAAAAAATGAAAAAAAAATTAAATTAAAAATCAATTGAAACTAAAAAAAATTTATGGTGACAAAATATTGGCTTAGGTGTTGGGCATGCGTCTAAGTGAGCTTGAAGTTAGCTGGGTAGCGACATCATTGACAGGCTGGGCTCATGCAAGTTCCAAGGGACATTCAGCTCTGGTGTCGCCTATGTTTTCCTTCTGCATCTCTCCATTTCCCTACCCATCTCTTATCTCTCTCACTTGTTGAGTGTCCTAGGGGATTTGAATGGTGCAAAAGTGTGAGAAAAAGAATAGAAAATCTGGATTTTTTTCATTATTTTGTTAATATCATATTAAAATGTGTATGAATTTGAGAGATGGAAATTTTGATTTGAATATGTTGTGAAAAAAAATTTGGTTGAGTTTTTGTTGTGATAAATTAACGAGTATTGTTGAGATTATTTGGTTAGTGCAAAAGTGAGGGAAAGTGAAAGAAAGTAAGAAAAAGTGAAAGAAAATAAAAGAAAATTTTAATATAGTTTTCTTTTTTTATCTATTTGATCTTTTAATTTTGAATGATTTAATTTAATTTAAGTGGATTTTTAGTTTAATATTTTTTATCTTTTCTTTTTAATATTCAAAATATTGCTTAAATTTTATAATTTTGAATTCGATGGACACGATTTGGTAGTGGTAATAGTTCGGGGGGTAAAATCATATTTATTCTTTAAATTATACATGTGGCAATGTCACATCAGCAAGCAAAGAGTCACGTCAGCATGTCGTTAGCCATATTGAAAAAAATTGGTCGGAAGTCCCACTTTAAAACACTGTGAATGGTTCGGGGGGAATTTTTAACGGCCCAAAAAAATCAGAGGGCACGATAATGTATATAGGTCATAGTTCGAGGGGCAAAATTCCTAAATAGCCTTAATAAATTTAAAGAAAAATAAATTGTTTTTTTTATTTTATATGTATTAACCTAAAATGAAGCAATTCTTTTAAGTAGTAGTTAATTGTTGTTATCAGACACTCTCAAAAAAACTATTGATAGAATTTTCTAGGCCTGAAAATTCTAGAACTTTCTACAAGACTTCTCTCTTCTCCAAACTCTCTAGATCTCATGTGCTGAGAACATCTAGACAGCCTAAACAATCAACATGTGAATCCTACGTGTCCATACACGTCCTTGTGTGTTAGAGGAACGACTTGGAAGACTAAGGTGTGAGTCTTCGCTTAATAGGAAGATCGTTGATTACACTAAAAGACTAAAGGAATCTTGATAGACTTCAAGAGGTAATCTCATTTTCCTTGTATATTTTGATTTAATGTATAGATATATGTATTGATCCTGTATGATATTAATAATTTTTTAAAATCCCCCTCCTCAACCTTTCGCTGCATCCTTGATTTTATTCAAACTAATACCAACATGAAGTTCTCTCCCTACTCGTTCAAAGACAAAGCTAAAAGCTGGTTGTATTCTTTAAGGCCTAGATCTATTGGAACTTGGCACGAGATGACATCAGTTTTCTTTGCCAAATACTCTCCATACCATAAGACTACCTTAAAAGACAAATTTCCTTTACTCAAAAAGAACATGAAACTCTTTACCAATAATGGGAAAGGTTCAAAGATTTGTTCAATCAGTGTCCCCACCACGGATATGAAAGTTGGCGCCTGGTTAGCTACTTTTATGAAGGGCTCACATATCAAGAGCACAAATTCGTGGAGTTGGTGTCCAATGGCGAGTTCCTCCAAAAAGATCCCGAGGAAGCTTTCGAGTATCTAAATAATATTTCTGATAAAGCCCACATGGACTGGACCAAGTGCTACTGAAAGCACGAGTAGGTCTCAACAAGCTGGAGTTTACCAAGTTGACAAGTTGAGGCTCTTACAACCAAACAAGGTAGAGGAACCCACATGGTTTCCAAGGCTGAGTCACGAGAGCCATGTTTCGTTTGTGGTGGAATTGAACATCAAGCACCGGATTGTCCTACCTTTAGCGAAATGAAATGGGTGTATGAGGAGCAATGTAATTCTTTATAAAATAAGCCCTATAATCCATTTTCAAACAGTTACAATCTTAGTTGACGTAACCACCAAAAATTCTGCTGGAAGGATTCAAACCAAGCATCTGGAACTCAATGGAGACCTGAACCGCAGCTATAATCATTGTAATGCCCCCAAAATCCCTAATGCGGTTTAATGGTTGGATTACTAGGCCGGGAGGGCTATAACTGATTTATTATGCCATTAAATTATTATATTCATGTTTATGTGAATTATATTATAATATGAGGTTAAATGCATGCATGTGGGTCCACATTTCATCACAGGGGTATTTTGGTAATTTGGCCCGTTGAGGGCGTAATTGTATATTTGTATGCATGTCAGTGATTTATTATTAAGGAAACATTATAATATGGATTTGTTCGAGCCATTTGGCATGAGACGATCTTTGAGTGCAAGTTAGCAGTTTAGTCATAACAGGATTAATTCGGGGCTCAGGGTGAGTCTCTGTAATGACCCAACTACTCTAGACTTTTGGACCATTAACAAAACTATACTTACAAATCCTTACATTGCGAAAATACCATAACTTTATTAGGAAACTTGTAAAAAAAAATAAGAGTAACATACATAAAATATCAAGTAGGATATGGGATCCCATTATTTCAAAAACAAAACATAATTTAAAATAAAAAGGAGTTACATAGCAAGTGCGGAAAAATTACACATAAACCATAAATAAAAGACTACATCCTCGAAATCGAACTCTCGACTCCTTGAATCCATTCATCACCAATACACAAACCCCAAGCATCCACGAACCTTACCGCCACTATAGCTATTTTCCTACACATATAAACAAAAAGGAATGAGCCTAATGCCAAGCAAGGAAAATCTACCACATAGTTCATATACATAAATTTCACAAGAAACATAAAAACTTAACATATCACTTATATCATACACATACTATAATGGCCATTATTACTTGGGGTCCCATAGACTAAACAAGTCATATGCCCATTAGATTAGTGGGGTCCTACTAGCTAAGTAGGTCATATGCCCATAATCTATTTGGGTTCTTGTTAGTCATATGGGTCATATGCCCAAGCCTACATACATACATATCATAACACTTATCATAACATAAGATAACATAAGCATATAACATATAGATTCTATCATATTTTCCTTACCAAAGTTACCGGGATAAGAGGACAGCGTTGGGACTTTGGAACACTCCTAATAACCATTATGAAAGGGTGAGTCTATAGAAGAAAAAGAGAAATGAAAGGAATGGAATGACTAAACCTTTGAGAAACATACTTACCAAAAACTTATGTGCAAGTTCTTAGATTTCCTAACCAAAATAAGAATAAGGTTAGAAGACTAATGGGAAAGAAAAATAACATAATACCAATGAACTAGAGTGTGGAAATACCTTGAAGATTTGTAAGACCAATCTAAACCTCAACCGAAATTCTATGAAACCTTACTTCCCCAAGTGTTTGATAAGCTTATGATGATCAAGCTTATGATTTCCCCACCCAAGTGTTTAACTCTCACACTCACCTAGCAACTTGCAGCCTCTGAACTTAGAGTAAAAGGTGAATAATGGCTGGGTACTAGGTCCTATTTATAGATTTTAGGAATGAAAGGATCTTAATTTCACTTGAATAAAAATAATGGCTTTTTAGGTGAAAATAATTTGAATAATCGTTCAGCAGAGGCTGAAGACTCGTTCAAAAGGGTGCTGGACTTATCAAGAGGTTGAATGGCTGAATGGAAAAAGAATTCAAAAACTTTCAAAATAAGCTGAGAGGGGTGATATATCGCCCCCTGTAGGCGATATATCGCCTGGGCCAGTATGCCCGAGGCAGTCGTGCATCGTTTCGTGTTTTCGGTATCTACGTGCTGCGATATATCGCCCCCTATAGTTGCGATATATCGGCACACGCTGATTATTTAAACACGAAATTACACATTGTGAGCTAAGTTTGAATGGAGTAAACAGCCTTGACTAAGCTCTTAAACGTATTCAAAGATGCTGACTGACCTTAGAGCATTCAAACTTTACCCTTATTAAATTTAATCCTCAAAATACTTAATCCTTAATCACCCATTCATAACATGTGCTTAAAATCCTATTGGTCCTTATCTAAACCTTATAGTATAATAAATATTATCCTTAATATCAGTCATATTAATCAAACCTTAGGTTAAAATTAATATTCTTAAACTATAGGTTAAACTTAGAAAATCTACAAGTACTACTATGAGTGTCCAAATAATTCCCGGTCTGAACCAAAAATCCACAGTCATAAAGATAATACTATAAATACTATAATACTACTATCTAACTAGCTAAGTAAAGTTCTTGGACTCTACAATTCTCCCCTACTAAAAAGAATTTCATCCTCGAAATTTACTTACCAAATAACTCCGGATACCGGCCTTGCATGTCCTCCTCCAACTCCCACATTGCCTCTCGTTCAGAACTATTACTCCATAGGACTTTGACTATAGGAAAGCTCTTGGACCGTAACTGCTTCATCCCCCTATCTAGGATGCTAACCGGTCGTTCCTCGTAACTTAAGTCTTTCTGGAGTGCTATTGTATCGTACTTGAGGACGTGAGATGAGTCTGACACATATTTACTTAGCTCGAGACGTGGAATACGTTGTGACTATCGGCTAGTGCTGGCGGTAGGGCTAGTCTATACGCAACTGGTCCCACTTTGTCCAATATCTCAAAAGGACCTATGAATCGGGGACTAAGCTTGCCTTTCTTCCCGAACCGCTTGACACCTTTCATAGGAGATATCTTCAAGAATACTTGATCTCCAACTTGGAATTCCACATCGTGTCGCTTAGCATCTGCATAGTTTTCTGACTGCTTTAAGCAGCAAGCATACGCTGTCTAATAAGTGCTACTATTTCTTGAGCTTGTCTAACAGCTTCGGGCCCTAGAAGCTGCCTTTCTCCTACCCCTTCCCAGTGCAACGGTGATCGACACCTTCTTCCATATAGCAACTCATAAGGTGCCATCCCGATCATTGACTGGTAGCTGTTGTTGTAGGAAAACTCGATCAGCGACAAGTACTTATTCCATGATCCTCCGAAATCAAGTACACACGCGCGTAGCATATCCTCTAAAATATGAATCGTACGCTCAGACTGCCCATCTATCTGAGGATTAAAAGCTGTACTAAGACTTAACTTAGTACCCATAGCTTGCTGTAAGCTTCCCCAAAATCTCGATGTAAACACCGATCCTCTATCTGACACTATCGTCTTGGGGACTCCATGCAATTGTACAATATCTTGGATGTAGATCTCTGCGTATTGGTCTGCCATGTATGAAGTCTTAACAGGCAGAAAATGAGCCGACTTGGTTAGTCTATCTATTACTATCCAAGCGGAATCATGCTGCTTATTCATCTTTGGCAGACCCGTCACGAAGTCCATAGCTATATCGTCCTACTTCCATTCTGGTACGCTAAGCGGTTGCAATAAACCTGCAGGCCGCTGATGCTCCGCTTTCACTTGCTGGCATACAAGACACTTAGATACATACTCTGCTATGTCCTTCTTCATCCCTGGCCACCAATAGATTGCCTTGATGTCATGAGTCATCTTGGTAGACCCTGGATGAACTGAGTAAGGGGTGCTGTGCGCTTCTTCTAGAATCGTCTTCTTAATACTTTGATCATTTGGCACGAATACCCGATCCTTATATCTCAATAAGCCTTGGCTAGATATTGAGAAATCTGTAGTCTTGCCTTCTCTAACTGCATCCATATGTGCTGCTAGTGTGTCATCATGTCTCTGACCAATCCGTATGTCCTCTAGCAAATTTGATTGGATAGACACGTTAGCCAGCTTGCCTATAACTACTTCTATTCTGGCACTGATCAGCTCCTGCTGTAGCGGCTTTTCTATTCCAGCTAAAGCTGCTAAATTCCCATAACTTTTCCTGCTAAGTGCATCGGCAACTACGTTTGCCTTCCCCGGGTGGTATAGGATTTCGCAGTCGTAATCCTTTACTAACTCCAACCACCTGCGCTGCCTCATGTTGAGCTCCTTCTGAGTAAAGAAGTACTTTAAACTCTTGTGGTCCGTATAAATCTCGCACCGTTCTCTGTAAAGATAATGGCGCCAGATTTTTAACGCAAAGACCACCGCTGCCAACTCCATATCGTGAGATGGATAGCGCTGTTCGTACTCCTTTAACTGTCATGAGGCATAGGCTATCACCTTGTCATTTTGCATTAGTACGCAACCCAAACCTTGCTTCGATGAATCGCAGTAGACAACGAACTTATCGTTGGGTGTCGGTACACTGAGTACTGGTGTTGAGCAAAGCTCATCCTTAAGCAACTGGAAGCTTTCTTCACACTTATCATTCCAATTAAACTTTTGTTGCTTCCGGGTCAGGTTGGTGAGCGGAGTGGCTATCTTAGAAAAGCCCTCAACAAACTTCCTATAATAACCTGCTAGCCCTAGGAAGCTTCTTACTTCAGATGCGTTCTTTGGTCTGGGCCAATCCTTCACGGCCTCTACCTTTGATGGGTCTACTGCAACTCCGTCTTTCGATATAATGTGCCCGAGGAACGCCACTTGCGAAAGCCAAAACTCGCATTTCTTGAACTTTGCGTAGAGTTGATGCTCCTTCAATCACGTCAAAATCGTCCTCAAATGTTCCTCGTGCACTACTTCATTCTTGGAGTATACTAAGATATTGTCGATGAATACAACGACGAATTTATCTAAGTAGTCCTTGAAGACCCTATTCATTAAGTCCATAAACGCGGCTGGTGCGTTAGTAAGACCAAAAGACATTACCAGGAACTCGTAATGTCCATAACGAGTCCTGAAGGCTTTCTTAGGAATATTTTCTCCCTTTACTTTGAGCTGATGATACCCGGACCGTAAAACGATCTTTGAAAATACAGTCGCTCCTCGGAGTTGATCAAACAAATCGTCAATCCGAGGTAGCGGGTACTTGTTCTTAATCGTTACTTTGTTCAGCTCACGATAGTCTATGCACATCCGCATACTTCCGTCCTTCTTCTTCACGAATAGTACCGGAGCTCCCAATGGTGAATGGCTTGGCCTAATAAAACCCAAGTCTAGGAGTTCTTGTAGCTGCGTCTTTAACTCCTTGAGTTCCGTAGGTGCCATCCGGTATGGTGCCTTAGAGATAGGCTTGGTGCCTGGTACTAATTCTATCGTGAAGTCTATTTCTCAAGTTGGTGGCAATCCTGGCAAGTCATCGGGAAATACCTCTGGAAATTCTTGTATAACTCGGACATCTCCAACCTTAAGTGGTGTCTCCCTCTCCACATTTGTGATGTTGGCTAAGAACGCTTGACATCCTTTTTCCATCATTCTCTGAGATTTGAGAGATGATACTAACGGGGTGCGTAATCCTGAAGCTTGTCCCATGAAGCATAGTTTCTGGCCGTCAGGAGTCTCAAACATCACCTTCTTGTGTTTACAGTCGATCGTTGCGCCATGTCGTGCTAGCCAATCCATGCCTAGTATTATGTCGAAGTCCTTGATCACCAGCTCTATCAGGTCTCCTTCTAGTTCTTTGTCCTCAATCTTGATTGGTACGCCTCGTACTATCTGTGATGATAGAACTACTTTGCCCGAAGGCAACTCGGTTACAAACCTAGTTCTAAATCTTTCACTAGGTTTGTCTAGTTTTTCTATCATTCGTAACGAGATATACGAATGAGTGGCTCCTGAATCAAATAATACATAACATAAGTTATTGAGGATAGAAACCTGACCTGTGACCACCTTATTGCTAGCATCAGCCTCTCCTTGGGTTAAAGCAAAAACCCTAGCAGGAACCATCTTTTCGTCCTTCTTCCCTTCTGGCTTTTGCTGAGGACAATCTCTTTTACGATGCCCTTCTTGACCACAGTTAAAACACTCCTTGGTGTTTGCGCGGCATTCTCTAGGATGCTTCTTCTAACATTTAGCACATGGCGGGTATTCCATGTAGCCTGGCCTATTTCCCCCATTATTCGTACGTGCCTTCTTATCGCTGTCAAATTTCTTGTTATCAGGATGCCGTCTTTTCTGGCCGTTACCGTTGTTGCTGGACTGATTGTTGCCGCTATGGTTGTTGTTCCGACTGGTCTGAGGTTGACTCTGTGGTCTAGGTTCAGGCTTACTGGCTTCCTCTTTGCTTACATTGGCCTGCAACCTTTCTACTTTGATTGTCGTCTCAAGAACGTCAGCATATGTAGTGTTTCCCGGGTTTGCTAGCTTAACCCCCATCTCGATCTTCGGTCGAAGTCCTCTAACAAACTTGTTTACTCTCAGGAAATCGGTTAGAACCATCTCAGAGGTGAATTTGGCTAAGCGGTCAAACTGAAGAGCATATTCTGCCACCGATAACGTACCTTGCTTCAAGTTGGCAAACTCCTCAACTCTTGAAGCGAGTACAGCTGAGTTGTAGTACTTTTTGTGGAAGAGTTCCACAAATCGGGTCCATGTCATGGTGGCGACATCATGCGATTGCTGAACCAAGTCCCACCATATCCTGGCATCCTTCTTGAGTAAAGACTAGACGCAGGATATGCAGTCCGAATTACCGAGATTCATGTGCGTTAGAATCGGCTCCACATTCCTTAGCCACTATTCTGCCTCAAAGGGGTCTGTAGTCCCTTCAAAGTTTGGAGCGTGCTGCTTGCGGAACCTCTCATACACTGGCTCCATGTTCGGTACTGGATACGGCGCGTAGTTCATCATAGGCCATCCCCCATATGGACCAACTTGTTGGGGTGCTGGGGCCATTTGCTGTGGCTGCGGCTGCGGCGGAGGCTGAGGCTGAGTTTGAGCCTGTTGGCGTTGTTGTTGCAAAAGTTCCTCGACTTGCTGTCGCAGTCTGGCGATCTCCGCAGTGTTGTCAGCTGGCAGTGCCGGCGCATTGCGGCGGGCAGTAGCACGCACTCCCCTTCGGCAAACTGGAGGGACTTCATTGGTTGCTGGGACGGTGTTGGAAGCGTTTCCGTTAGTGCGTGCAGATCTTCGGAGCGACATCGTAGCAGAGTTCTAACAGTTGAAAGAAACATGTTAGAACTTTACCTAATAGGCTCTAAGGCAAAAACTTATTCTAAAACAAACATATCTCGGACCTATTTATTATGACTTCTTATGAAAAGTTATATTAGTCTTTATTTATTATTTAGAGTGGGTTTCTATACTTAGAAAAACAAGTCATCTTTATTTTCTAAGTCTGTTTCTAATCATCCTATATGACTTAATTCTCAGGCTCGAAACTTATCTTTGTTCCAAAGTTAACCATATTGAGGGAGGGCTGGGATCAGTAAAATCGTTCCCACTACTAAGGCCCCCTAACTCTCAATAAGGAAACTTGGTTCATTGATTTGTATCCACCCTCACCGAACTTAGTCATTATTCATTTTATTTAGTATTTATTATGGTTGCGAAAAAAAAATCAAACTCATACATGATAATAAAATAGCATGTTATTCATTTGGAAAAATAATTTTCACTTATTACAATCACAAAATAAAGAAAGAAATAAAACAAACAATGAAAACTACTATTCTAAAAATCAGGATCTTCTACATCCGATCCTTCATCTAGCATATCATCATCTATCTCCTCATAATCATCATTGTCATGTGCATCAAAATGTCCTCTAGGAAGGTTTGTGAGAATCCTATGTTTTTGCTCATTTGTGAATTGAAACTCGAATTTTGCAGTGAACCTAACTAAGAGGAAATAATAACGCATTGCTAATGGCAGTTCATCCTCATCATTCATTGTTTCCCATATTTCTTCTAAGGCTGCTACTACAGGATGGAAATCTTTAAATAGCCTAATTATTAATACATATAGTTCCGTTGATCTTAACATTATTTGCTTAGACTCTTGAAGGTGACCTATCTCTTGGTGGAACAAAAGCAGTCTTCGTGTGATTCTTTCTAGTGCTCCTACAGTGTTTCTTGGCTCCCTTATTCTTTTTAAGGCCTTAATGGCTCGGATATCTTGGTAGGTTAAAGCTCCGTTCATACTTAACTGAAAACATAAAGACTAAAGTTGTTAGCTATACACATAAGCAAAATAACCATAACTTAAATACTTACTTGGCGGTCAGATTCAGAGCTTTTGAGTGTGTGTATCAAGGAGAACTTCATGCGAAGGAACCGTTTGCTTTGATACCAACTGTAATGACCTAACTACTCTAGACTTTTGGACCATTAACGAAACTATACTTACAAATCCTTACATTGCCAAAATACCATAACTTTATTAGGAAACTTGTAAAAAAAAAAAAAGAGTTACTTACATAAAATATCAAGTAGGATATGGGATCCCATTATTTCAAAAACAAAACATAATTTTAAATAAAAAGGAGTTACATAGCAAGTGCGGAAAAATTACACATAAACCATAAATAAAAGACTACATCCTCGAAATCGAACTCTCGACTCCTTGAATCCATTCATCACCGATACACAAACCCCAAGCATCCATGAACCTTACCGCCACTATAGCTATTTTCCTGCACATATAAACAAAAAGGAATGAGCCTAATGCCCAGCAAGGAAAATCTACCACATAGTTCATATACATAAATTTCACAAGAAACATAAAAACTTAACATATCACTTATATCATACACATACTATAATGGCCATTATTACTTGGGGTCCCATAGACTAAACAAGTCATATGCCCATTAGATTAGTGGGGTCCTACTAGCTAAGTAGGTTATATGCCCATAATCTATTTGGGGTCTTGTTAGTCATATGGGTCATATGCCCAAGCTTACATACATACATATCATAACACTTATCATAACATAAGAAACATAAGATAACATAAGCATATAACATATAGATTCTATCCTATTTTCCTTACCAAAGTTACCGGGATAAGAGGACAACGTTGGGACTTTGGAACACTCCTAATAACCATTATGAAAGGGTGAGTCTATAGAAGAAAAAGAGAAATGAAAGGAATGGAATGACTAAACCTTTGAGAAACATACTTACCAAAAACTTATGTGCAAGTTCTTAGATTTCCTAACCAAAATAAGAATAAGGTTAGAAGACTAATGGGAAAGAAAAATAACATAATACCAATGAACTAGAGTGTGGAAATACCTTGAAAACTTGTAAGACCAATCTAAACCTCAACCGAAATTCTATGAAACCTTACTTCCCCAAGTGTTTGATAAGCTTATGATGATCAAGCTTATGATTTCCCCACCCAAGTGTTTAACTCTCACACTCACCTAGCAACTTGCAGCCTCTGAACTTAGAGTAAAAGGTGAATAATGGCTGGGTACTAGGTCCTATTTATAGATTTTAGGAATGAAAGGATCTTAATTTCACTTGAATAAAAATAATGGCTTTTTAGGTGAAAATAATTTGAATAATCGTTCAGCAGAGGCTGAAGACTCGTTCAAAAGGGTGCTGGACTTATCAAGAGGTTGAATGGCTGAATGGAAAAAGAATTCAAAAACTTTCAAAATAAGCTGAGAGGGGTGATATATCGCCCCCTGTAGGCGATATATCGCCTGGGCCAGTATGCCAGAGGCAGTCGTGCATCGTTTCGTGTTTTCGGTATCTACGTGCTGCGATATATCGCCCCCTATAGCTGCGATATATCGGCACACGCTGATTATTTAAACACGAAATTACACATTGTGAGCTAAGTTTGAATGGAGTAAACAGCCTTGACTAAGCCCTTAAACGTATTCAAAGCTGCTGATTGACCTTAGAGCATTCAAACTTTACCCTTATTAAATTTAATCCTCAAAATACTTAATCCTTAATCACCCATTCATAACATGTGCTTAAAATCCTATTGGTCCTTATCTAAACCTTATAGTATAATAAATATTATCCTTAATATCAGTCATATTAATCAAACCTTAGGTTAAAATTAATATTCTTAAACTATAGGTTAAACTTAGAAAATCTACAATGTACTACTATGACTGTCCAAATAATTCCTGGTCTGAACCAAAAATCCATAGTCATAAAGATAATACTATAAATACTATAATACTACTATCTAACTAGCTAAGTAAAGTTCTTGGACTCTACAGTCTCGGGGTATTTTGGTGATTAGTGCGTTGCCGGGAATTAAAGGGTAACAGGATATGAATTATTGATATTTGAGAATATCGAGAATAGTGGGAATTGGAGGGTGTTAATTATGATTAACGAAATAGGCAAGAAATGACAGTTTTACCCTTGGGAGCCTTTAGAAAGCTTTAAATGACCTAGGAGCAATTTAGGCTTTTCACCCCTAGGATATGTTTAAGCCATTGAAGGTTGTGGAAGGTTAGCCAAAATAGAGTATCAAAGTTTCCTCCCGTACATCCATTTCTTCTCCTTTTTCCTTTGGATTTTTGGAGCTTTTCTTGAGGATTCAAGCTAGGGAAGTGGATCTTGAGGGATTAGGATTGTGTTCCACTATTGAAGAAGATCCTAAACTAAGCTTGAGGTAAGTTTCTAGGCATTAAAACTTTAGATTTGCTCTTTTTTTGGTTTGGTTTTCAGCTTGGTTTTCTATATTGGTTAAAGGGAATTGATGGGAGTTTTTGGCTAGGGTTACTTAAGTTGTGATGCCTAGGACATATGTAGATGGTTTTTGGGTTCTTTTGGGACTTAAAATGAGGTTTGGAAGCTTTTGGTTCAGGTTGGAAATGGTGGAGTCGAAGGGGGAAAGTTTTAGGGCCATTCTGGCTGGGTGTAGCGCTACAGCGCCCATAAGTGGGCGCTACAACACTACTCAGGGAGGATTCTGGTCTGTCTTGGGCGCTAGGGGGGTAGCGCTACCTTGCTTCATCATATTTTGTTTTTGGGCATTTTTAAGGGTTTTTGGCTCGGGGTTTCAATCCTTAAGGCTCGGGAACGAATCTACTCACCGATTGGGTATAATTCGGGGTCCCGGGAGTGAGGTTTAGGTCAAGACCCTCCTATTGTTGATTTTCATTAATGGAAGTTATAATTGGTTATGATTAGGTAACTGGTAAGGAATCAAAAGGTTGATCATTCTCAAGGGTCATTCTATTACTATTTCTCGCTCGAAACAGAGGTAAGAAAAATGCACCCCATATGTGACATGCATGGTTATTATTGAGGCATGTTGAGTGTTTAAATGTGGACATTGATTGTATATCAAATGCTTAGCAAATCTTTCTCACTTGTGCATGGCACTGACTAAATAGTCAGAATTGGCAATGGTGTCAGTATTAACTATGAAGTTGTGACTCATTAGTCAAGTTCGGTAGTAGTACTGAGCACTGGTCACATGGTATTGACTAATAAGTCAAGAACGGTCTTAGCGTGTTTAACGCAAGCCGACAAAGATTAGATCTAATCGACATCTGCATTGAATGACTCAAATGAGCATTAATGCCGGACCGACCTTAAGTTCAATGAAAAATAAAAGCGCTTGTCTAGCCTATGGCTAGTCACTTGGAGCCAAGGCCAGAAGGTCCAGGTGACTGGATTTTCACATGGTTGTGGGTGCTGAGCCCCGTAGTGAGTTGCTCGTCAGTCACTCATTATGGTTTAACAGAACATGAAGTGTTAAATCACTCATCTGATTAGAGCTATACATTCCATCATGGTTGATGGAACCACAAAGTGATACTCACTCATCTGTTCAGGGCTATAAGCTCTCTATGATTATTATGATCATCATTTGATATTATATACATGCAGTATTGAGTTTTCTTGCTGGGCTTTGGCTCATGGGTGCTATGTGGTACAGGTAAAGGGAAAGAAAAGCTCACCCAGCCTTGAGTGGAGAGCTTAGGTGGTGATGTGTACATATGCAGCCCCTTGACCACCACGGCCAAGGAGTTTCTCGGAGGAGCTAGGGGGTTTACCCTATTTTTGCCGCTTAGGTCAGCGGGTTGTAAATTTTAAACTATAATGACCATTTTGGATTGTAAATAACTTATCAATGTTTTTATGGGCCCATGAACAGTTTTATGTTTTAAATAAAATATATCATTTCCTTTTGATTGGTTTTTCACCTTAACCTATTAATAACACTTAGATGCACGTTTATAACCAAAGAACTCGATTAGCGAGTTAAGCACGGTTCAAAGTTCACAGTTTCTGTCTTGGAGTAACTAGGGCGTTACAATCATCATCAATGAATTCTGCACCGCAGAATAATACGTTCTCAAGGAGATCTCTTGAAAACACTCTGCACATGTTTATATGGAGGCACAACATATGACAAGCCAGCAAGTGGCATAGGAAATCAAAGACATGAAAAGCCAAATTACAAAGCTAAATAACACTTTGGCTATTCGAGAGCACGGTAAGTTCCCATCTCAGGCTCAATCCAGTTTAAAGGGACAACACATGGCGCAAACCTCCACTCTTGAACACTCAAATCCCAAAGAGGTCAATACCATTTCTACTTGTAGTGGTCAGAATTTTGATAAGCCAAACACTTCCACTTCTAATAGTCAAATTTTTGTTCCAAAAAATGATACGCCCACAATTATTCCAATAAAGGTGCCATTCCCTCAAGCTTTGAAATCCACTGGCAAAGAACTGGAAAATCAAGGAGAAATCCTAAAAAATTTGAAACAAATGAAGATCAACTTGCCTCTTTTGCATGTGATCAAACAAGTACTGGCATGCACCAAGATCATCAAGGATTTATGCACCATGAAAAGGAAGCACCATATCAAGAAAATTGCATTCTTGACAGAACAAGTAAGTGCGGTGATCGAACAAAAGACACCAATCAAATACAAAGATCCTGACTATCTCACAATCTCTTGCCAAATTGGGACACAAGTATTTGGTCAAGCTCTCCTTGACTTAGGTGTAAGTGTAAATCTCATGCCTTATTCAATTTATTTGGAACTGGGTTTAGGAGAAATCAAGCCCGCATCTGTGGGGCTATAGTTTGCCGACTGTTCAATCAAGAAGCTTCAAGGAATAATTGAAGATGTCTTAATCAAAGTTGGGATATTCTGTTACCCCGCTAACTTTCTAATTTTGGACACTCAGTTTATGGTTGATATTGAGTAAAAAATTGCCATCATTCTTGGTAGGCATTTCCTCGCTACAGCTAATGCCTTCATCAATTGTAGGAATGGTCTCTTGAAATTGTCATTTGGGAATATGACTATGGAGGTAAACATATTTCACATTTTAATATAACCACCAGACGAAGAAGTTGATTATTATCATACTGATATGATAGACACGCTTGTTGAGGAGGAAGTTCTTATGAAAGATGAGTCTGATTCTTTAGATTATCTCCTCCATAATTCTTATTGCATTTCTTATCATTTTAGACATTGAGGACATTGTTTGATTTTAGTTGGGGGTGGTGAGCATATTCACGTGTGTTGATTTTTGTCACATTAATATTTTCATGATCAATTTTTTTGAAAATTACGTATTTATTCTTGCAAGATGTTACTTTTGAGTCAATTTTTGTTATCTTTATTACTTAGAAAATTTCTAGAGTTATATAATGCACATGCCAAATGTTGTGGTAAGATGGTTGTTAGCACATAGGTCCTTAGAAATTTGTCGTGTTTAAGTATTTCATTCTTTTCTGTGAGAGGTGAGACTTGAGAAAATGACATTTGAATTTTCATTGATTCTTAGAAATTGTTATATTTATTTGGACAAGGTATTGTTGTATGAATGGATTATGTTTTAGGGATAATATTATCTATAGACAAATCTTATTAGAGAGTCTTTTTGTTATGTTCTTCATGGAAAAAAAAGAGCACAAGAGTAATAGTTCTATCATTTTCAATTATGTCTCTTGTGTTCAAGAAAAAAGAATAAAAAAAGGTGTGTATTAATTGCATGTTTTATTTGTTTATGACTCTTAGAATAAATGTAAAAATTGTCTATTTAACTTAGAAATCCAGAAAAACTAATTTTGTGGTACTCTTTAAGGTGGTTGTCTAAATAATTTATTTCTTATTTTTGTTTTAATTGTTATTTAAATGTTTGTACTCAAAATATATTCATTTGATGAGTGCTCACTTCTTTATTTCCAACTCCATGAATGAAACCCTGCCTTAAATATTTTCAATTACATAAGATGTTAATGGAATTGAGTCTTTTACTTGGCATAATTTTCAAAGGCTTTATGTGCTATGGATTGCGGTAAGAAAGTTCAAATTTGGTACACACATTCACAACTCTAGATTTATTCAAAATAATTTTGATAACTCTTATTGACATGTTACTAACATTTTGTGTTAATACTTAAGTTCTTTTATAATTTTTGACCTAAAATATATCATGTTGACATCTATCACATCTCTTGAATTGCTAGAGACTAGCAATAAGTAGGTTGGGGTTGTGCTTAACATGTAAAAATTGTATATTTTTAGGTGCATTTGGGTAAATAAATTAGAACTTAGTTATTTATTTTTTTATTTTAATGCAAAGTCATTTAAGTTGAAAATATTAAAATTATTCTAATATTGTGTTAAATATTCACATTTGTAGCAAACAAATGGTAAGAATGCAATTGTGAAAGAAAGACGAAAAACCCCGAATATAGCATAAAGCCCAAATGGTCCAAGTTCTCTATCCAATTAAGCTAGCTTACTCACTTGAAGAAAGAAAGAGAAGACCACGTGCGGCCACTCTTGTCTTCGATCAAGCTTCATCAATTCAAGAAGGCCTTTCAACTCTATTTTGGGCTTCAATATTTACTCTACAAATAGGCCCAATCTTGAACAAGTCTAGCAGCTATAGGCGTGACCCAAACTCATAAAACGTGGAAATCAAGTTGTCCTCTTCATCAACACAAATTGACGTGGGGACTAGCTACCAGCCACTCTCAATTGCGTACTCCACTCACACGATAACACTTGTCTTCCCACTTCCCCAATTAAACATGCACGACGACATCATTTTCCTAGTTTATAGTGGCACTATCTCCACTTAGTTATACACAAAAAAATACTAGTTTAAGATGGAAAATGTACAATAAATGGTGGGTTAGGTCATGGCATTTGGGGACACTTTGAAATACATTTTTTTGGGAGCAAAAATTAGTGTTCTTTTCACTCAGATTGTTCTATTATCTTCATACTTTCTCTCTAGAATTTGAGAAATAATATGAACACTATAGGCTAATTTTCCCATTTGTGAGATTAGAGAGTAGCTTATGTTGGAGTATTTTATATGTGAAATGATTCTCTAGGTTGTAGTGTTTACATTTAGAATTTGTTTAAGTCTTCTTCATTTCAATTAATTTACAAAGTATTATATGTCATATTTTATATAAGTATTAGTCATGCTCTACTTATGTAATTTAGCCATATAAATATTTTGCTAGCATTATTATATAAGATTATCTTTTATTGCAAAATTGCTATGAAGAGTATTTTGTACCTTTTTAAATATCTTATATTGATAATCACTTGTTAATTAATGTGAAGGCTTAATTCATTCAAGATAACCATAGAGTATGAATTATTTTGTATGTAAAATACAAAACATAAGTGAATATTTGTCTCACTACTTTCTCTCATTTAATTACTTTTGCAACATTTTATGTTTTTAACTCTTGTTCAAAATTCTCAAAATATTTTCTCTTGTTTTTCACTTTCTTTAATCGTCATTTTCTTACTTCAATTTAGCTAACTTTCATTGATTGTTTATTGTTGTCTCTCTGTGGATACAACATACCCCATTTACTACTGCAACCACTTAAGAGTTTATTGGGAGATATCAACCGTTCATAAACAATACCTTCACAACATATAGGCCATAACATATCATATCGTAACATAACTGATTCATAGGATAATGTGACACATTATAACATTTCGTAGCATAACATAACAAAATCATAATGCGTGTTACCAGTATCATTCTGATCATTTACTAACGTTGCTCCAACCATTATCACTTAATATACTGCCCTTGCGACAACCCATTGGATCTTACCACATACCAAGTTAAAAGAATATGTATCCTCATGATCTTTCCACTTATGTCATATCACCATAACATAATCATAACATGATATAACCAAATCTCAGAAAGTCAACGTGAGCATGCATCAATACACAAAAGCACTCAAATCTAAAGACTCAATCAACCTTAATGTGTCCTTAGGAAAGTCCTAAAAACCTCAAATAGAAAACCCTAAAACATATCATCAAAGCCCCAACCGAAACAATCAAAACGGGACAAAATCCCATTTTTGGCCATGTGGCGCGGTCGCGCCTTACGGTAATTACAAAATCGCAACTTGTGATTCTTCTTCGAATTATCCTTCTTCAATCAACCCAAATCATCACAAACCCACATTTAATCATACTTTCAACCCTATATCCATTACATGACATTCCTACCATGATATAACATCCAAAACATCATCAAAAACACATTCAAGCAATCAATCCATGCTCATGAATGGTTAGGGTTCAAGAACCCTAACTTCATCTTCTTCCCCAAGCTATCTTTCCAATTATCAAAACCAATAATCTTAACTTAATAAATTCAACCCTAGTTAACGTCCTACTAATCCAAGACCGTTACGCCGTGTGTTTAGAATAGTGCTTAACTCGTTAAGCAAGTCATTTGGACTCAAAAATGTAACTAAAAGTAAAATAAAGGTTTAAGTATCAAAGTTTTGGTCAAAAAATTAAAATTTTCATGAAAACTTTAAACATTTATAAGGGATCCCAAAAAGAATTTAAACAAAATATAGTTACATTCTGTATTCTCAAAATAGTCGATCTAAGATCTCCCGACCCTAACGACCGAGCAGGCCGAACATGTATGCGTCGCTCCAAAGCCCTCCATTTCACGGATAGTCCACTTTCTTCTTGCCCTTACATGCACCATAGAGCACCCATGAGCCAAGGCCCAACAAGAAAACCCAATACGACATAATAGATATCCAATTAAACATAAACAGTAAATAGCATGCTTCACAGATAATAAACAAGTTAATTTCAGATTATAAACAATTTAGAGGGACTATGCCGAGCGATGCACATCACTGGGGCACTAAGCTTATGGCCTGTGCTAGACAAATGTGTACTGTTGACCGTGTTTTTGGCCAACGACGTGAGAACGTAAAAAACGATGAAACCTTCAAGAGAAATAAAACGACACAGACGGTTTTTGAACAGAAAGTAAATAACACACACAATTTTTATAGTGGTTCAGCCCCAATATGTTGGTAATAGCCTAATCCACTTAGAGTTGTGATTATAGATCTATACTCAAGATCAGATGAACTGAGGCAACTGAGTTTCTTCAATACAGATTACAAGAATACAAGAATTCTTTCAGATACAAGTACTTTCTCTCTCTAGAAAATTCAGACCCAAAATTTCCCCAAAAGTCTCCAAAGAAGAAGAAGACCCCTTTCTAATCCCATAAGCCATATATTTATAGGCTTAGGATCATACATCTAATATCCCCTAGAATTGGGATATTTTATTATATTTATTATATTTAAATTACAAAAATATTCAAAATGTAACAGAACACCCAATTTGTGGGAAGAATGAGAGATTCCCGCGTATGCCAAGACCAATTCTTGTTGTAGTCGTTTCTGGGAATCTTGACGTAGTCTGTTCTACCTAGTTGATGAATATCACCTTCTGGTCGGCCATACCTCTACTGGACAGTCACACACTTGGCTGGTAGGACACGCACTCCTCTGGTCTAACATGGCACTCTGGTCTAGCATGCCATATCTCTCATCTAACATAGCACTCTGGTCTAGCATGCCATGTCTCTGGTCTAACATGGCACTCTGGTCTAGCATGCAATATCTCTCGTCTAACATGGCACTCTGGTCTAGCATGCCATGTCTCTGGTCTAACATGGCACTCTGGTCTAGCATGCCATATCTCTGGTCTAACATGGCACTATGGTCTAGCATGCCATATCTCTGGTCTAACATGGCACTCTGGTCTAGCATGACACATCTCTGGTCTAACATGGCTTACTGAGCTACTCCTAAGCCAAGTCACTTTATCACAACTCTTAGGAGCCAATATATTTATTGACTTATTAATGTGTCTTTTACGGACCATGTACTGCCACTTGTCACCTCTATTGCAACGTCATCGATCTCCATTTTTTGGGGATAACATGTACAACATCCCCATAGTGGCCATGCCATCATGACCTACATTCCGCGTGATTATTCCCGAACAAGGCCCATCCTGATTAACCACAGACAAATATAATGCAATCAGATGCGACAAACACAAATATAAAATAAGGGTACATAACCCTAGCTCAACTTACAGGTATACGGTCATAACCTTTCACATGTCAATATCGCGGCCAATGCCCTACTCTCTGTGCATGTGCCAGTTTCCTAACTCGAGTCTCGTGCAGAAATTGAGATGACCTCGAGTATGATCCTTTCTCCGAGTCCCTAAGAAACCCTAGTCACAACATTCATTAAACACTCCTTAGGAAGTAAATCCAATTACAGGCTCCAAAGTTAAACCCTAACTCTCGTGTCCTACAATTTCATTCAACATGGTAATGGAATCGACCCCCAAGCCCCCAAGTGGGCCCCCAAATCGATTCTTAGAAATCTTGAGCCAAACCTACAAAAATCAACAAAACGCCTTTTCTAGGCACTTGGCGTGATCACGCCCTTAGAAAGTTTGAGCTTTTTGGGGCCCTATAAACACAAATCGCAGCCCAAAAATCTCAATTCTCCCCCAAATGTTCCCTGCTATTCCAGACCCCAAATACTCAACCCCAAACAGATTTCCAGCAGATTTTACACAACAATTCAACCACAAATTATCAATATAACTCATAAATAATAATAAGGTACCATAAAACATAGCAAAGACACATCAAAATCATAATTTGCAAACTTAGAGTTCTAACCCCAAACTTTGATCCAAAATCCAAGAATTGAACACAAATTCTCAATTTTCAATTCAAATTCAAGCCCCAATCCAACACCTAAACATGTTTCTATATCCATCTAACCCATCTAGACAACTCAAACATACCAACTTCAAAATTGACACCATAATCCCAAAATTTCCAAGAACACTGAAGAACACTATAAACTTAATGAAAATTCAGAGTTGAGAAGAGCTTACATCTCTAAATTTGAAATTCCTTGCTCAGTAAAGATGTTAATAGCTCCGAATCCCTTTCAAACACTCCAATTCTCCTAGAAATTCCCTCAAAATTCCAAGAATTGGCTCTTGGCTCTTGTGTCTCTGGAAAGTTGAAGAAGAAGATGAGAGAGGAGGGAAAACGTGAATAGGATAGTGTCTTTCAGCACTTAGCCATTTTGTCTAAATTTAGGGTCAAAAGACCATTTTACCCTTCCCATTAATTAACCCCTTAACAAACCTCAAGGACATTTTACTCATTTAGCTTAAAATTCTAATTACACCACTAGTCTCCAAATTTATCAATTAATATCCATCAAACATAATTATCCTATCTATTAATTATTTTTTCTCCATATTCTCAAAATACAAAAATTCCCAAAATACCCTTAGGCTCGACCCGAGCCGGATAATTGTCCCAATTGTGACTGTTCCGCTAAAATTGCTCGAAAGGAACCACTCATGCTGAAAGTAGCACATATCCACATAATAATGTGGTCACAACGCACATTACACATAATAATTACAATTATACCCTCAATGGGACAAAATTATGAAAAATGCCATTTTTAACAAAAGCAAGTCTTAAAACACATTTAATACACATAATCATGCATAGTCAATTAAATTATAATATAATTCACACAAATGCCCCTCGTGCCCTCCTGACACGCTAATCAAGGTACTAAATCTTATTAGGAGTTTTTGAACGCTGCAACTACATAATAGAAATTTTGTCCTCAAAATTTACGTGAACAGCTCGAGATACAGGTCTTGCATATCCAACTCTATCTCCCAAGTCGCTTCCTCTACCTTGATGTTCCTCCATAAAACTTTCACCAAGGAGATAGTCTTGTTCCATAAGACTTTATCCTTCTTGTCTAGGATCTGTATTGGGCTCTCCTCATATGATAAGTCCTGTTGCAACTCCAGGGCCTCATAACTCAGTACGTGTGTTATATCTGACACGTACTTCCTAAGCATCGATACATGAAACACGTTGTGGACTCCCACTAAAGCCAAAGGAATAGCCAATCTATAAGTTACCTACCCGACCCTCTCTAAGATCTCAAAAGGTCCAACAAACCTAGGGCTTAGCTTCCTTTTCTTCCCAAAATGTTTTACTCCTTTCATCGACGAAACTCGGAGAAAAACACAATCCCCAACTTGGAACTCTACGTTCCTATGCTTGGGATCTGCGTAGCTATTCTATCTACTCTGTGAAGCAAGCATTCAAGCTCTAATCTTCTCAATGGCTTCACTGGTCCTCTGAACTAAATTAGGACCAAGGTACTTCCTCTCACCAATTTCATCCCAATGGATGGGTGATCTGCACTTCCAACCATACAACATCTCATACAGAGCCACTACAATCATCCACTGGTAACTATTGTTGTAGGAAAACTCAATCAAGGGAAGATACTTACTCCAAGATCCTTCGAAATCAAATACACATGCCCTAAGTGTAACACCCCCAATTTGCTAATAAGGTTTAGGACCTTGATTAGCGTGCCTGGAGGGCAATAAATGAATTAACATGTTAATATATGAGTTTAAATGAATATGTGATTAGAATGCATGTTTAGGTGGAATAAATATGCATGTGGGCCCCGTTTGTTTGTTAGGGGTAAATTGGTAATTTTAGCCCGTTGAGGGCATGAATGTAATAATTGTGTAATATGATTAATACCACGTGTGAGTGGTGATAATATTGTGATGCACGTGCCGAGACAGTCCTAGGGAGCTAATTAGTTTATAGGTCACAACGGGATTAAATACCCGGCTCAGGAGGAGCCTAAGGTTATTTCGGGAATTTTATAATTTGAGTTTGTGAGTTAATTGTTAATGGTAATTGAGTAACTTGAGTGACCATTGGTAACTAATGAGAGTAACAATTTTAGATGAGAAAATGGTAGATTTGTAAGAAAGGTGAAATGTCAAAAATGCCTTGAGGTCTAGTTAGGAAAGGAACTACTTGGATGGGTAAAAAATAGTCTTTTGGCAGGGGTTTAGATAGCTTCAGCTGAGGGAAAAGACGACTCATGTTCTTACACTTAGTCATATTTTTCTCTTGCTGAAATTGGGAGACCTAGGAGGAGAATCAAGGTGGTTTAAGGCAATTAAGTTTATCATAAACCAAGATTGTTCAGAGGTAAGGATTTGTCTCTATTTTGTTTAAGTTCTAAGCTTGATTTCTAGAAAGTTAGTATGAAAATTGAAAGATAGATGTGGCTGGTTTGCAAGGGATTTCAGCTTGGTAATCAAGAGGAATTGGCTTGAAGCTTGGATTGGAGAGTGTTCCAAGTTGAATTATTAATTGAGGTAAGGGTTCTAAGCATCTTTGAATTTTCGTTTCTGGTGTGGCTCAAGAATATTGAGGCATGGTTTACATTTTTCAAGCCTTGGTTTAAGTTTTAAAAGTTATGGTTTAAGTTTCTGAAATTTGAAACCAAAGTGTGGATTTTGGGTGTGATTGTGTGATTGAGCTTGTTGTTGGTGTTTATAGGTTGTTAGATGGTTCATTTGTGGTTTTAAATTGGTTTTGGGGTTTAGGTATGTGTTTGGGTTGAATTGGAAGTGTTTTGGCTCGGGGAAAATGCAGGGGAAAACCCAGAAATCTAGGTTCACGAAGGGGCGCCACGGCCCTCAAAGGGTAGTGCCGCGGCGCTAGGCTATTTTCAGGACAGGGAAATTTTGCATTTTTTGGCATTTGTCCCGGGGGCTCGGGGGATGTTTCTGTTGTGTTGCTTTGGGAAATTGGAGGTCCCGAGAGTATGGGATTGGTCCCGGGAAGTGGTTTTGGATTGGTTAGTATTAAAGAGTGTTTTATATGTTTTGTGACTAGGTATTCAAAGAGGCTCGGGATAGAGGACCGTGCTCGTGACTTTGGTGCATTCAGAAGCTCAGGACACAGGTAAGAAAACTGTAGTACCCGTAGAGCAGAACATGGGCCCATAATATTGTTGCAGGGCACGAACCTAGATTGAATTATATATTAGGGCACAGCCCTTGATTGAACTATTATATGTTTGAATGTTGTTTGAGTTATGCTATATGTGGTTATAGTTGAATGAACAGCAAAGGAGTCGAGAACGGCAAAGGGCCGAGAACGGCGAAGGGCGAGAATGGCAGTGAGGACGAGGGTAACATTTGGCACGCGGAGTGCATATCACTAGGGTGAGACCCCAATGGATACATTGGATATCCTTACGGTGAGGACTGAGATCTCAGACTTTGGTAATGCTTCTGGGACGGCATGGCCGTATATGTTTAGTCTGATGGATTATATGTTTATCTGTTGATTGTCTGATATAATGGTTATATAATATGCATATGTTATGTGCTGTGAGAGTTTTCTTGCTGGGCTTTGGCTCACGGGCACTCTGTGTTGTAGGTAAGGGCAAAGAAAAAGTCAACCAGCCATGAGTACGGAGAGCGTGAAGCGGCGCGTACATGTTTGGCCTACCCGACTGCTTTGGTTTGGGGCATTTTGAGAAATGGCTGTATTAATCTGTGATTTTGATGGTTAATTATCTGTAAATCTATTTTGAGTTGTAAATATTTTATAAGCCATATTATGGGATCCCAAATGTAAGACACTTCAAATTTTCAATGAAATAGAGTATTTTCAAATATTACAACCTTGACTTTTGTTTAAACACACTTTTGTTCTAAAAACCTCATTTAGCGAGTTAATTGCACATTTTAAACTCACTTAGCAATGACTCTAAGGTAGTAGGGCGTTACAACTTGGTATCAGAGCGAGCCAAGGTTTATTGGTTCCTGGAGATCGACCGAACATGTACGCTCGCTGTCATTGAAAAGCTCGACTCAGGGTTGATTGGTATGGTTGACTATTATGCTTGAATATGTGCTTGAATGTTCTGTTTTCCTGCTTAATTTATAAAGAGCATGACGAATAAGTTAACATATACGTGATGCCAGGGCAAGGCCCGTTGTGTGTTATATGCTATTTGTATGTTATCTGGATTGTTGATCTTGGTTGGTTGTTGAGAATGGGAGGTGGAAATGGATTTTATTATCATGCTTGATGAGCGGTGTCACTGGTTGCAGGCATATAGTTGTGATGCCTCGGAAATCATCTAGACTCCGCGCCAGTAGAGCCAAGGATGACAATCAGGGTCAGGACCCTCCACCTGCCCCATAGAACTAGCAGTAGATATTAGCCGAAATGGAGGCTAGATTGCAGAGAACAGAAGAAGAACTTTGTTAGTTGAGGTAGTAGGCCCCTCCACAGGTCACTGGGTTGCCAATTCAGCAGGGTGTAGCACTAGTGCCGGTTCAACCTGTGGTTGAGAACAGGTGGGAACCTTTGTATGAAAGATTTAGAAAGCAACAACCTCCCACCTTTGAGGGTGGATCAGACCCACTGCGGGTCGAGCAATGGATGAATATGATTTCCTTAATCTTAGATTTCATGAGGGTCGTAGGAAATGAAAGGGTAGCTTGTGCTAACTACATGCTTAGAGAGGATGCCCGCATCTAGTGGGATGTAGTGAGTCAGCGGAGGAATATTACAATTATGACTTGGGAAGAATTTAAGAGTATCTTTAATGAGAAATACTACAGTGTAGCAGTTCGAGCTGCGAAGGTTGAAGAGTTTATTAACCTAACCCAGAACAGGTTATCAGTTACTGAGTATGCCCTGAGATTTGATAGACTGGAAAAGTTTGCGCCAGATTTAGTACCGACGGATGTGGCGAGGAGAGATAGATTCATACGGGGGTTAAATGTGATGATCTCCCGTGATGTGAGTATTACTTTGAGTTCAGAGACTACTACCTATGCTCAAGCAGTGGATAAGGCCCTTACTGCAGAGAGGGCCGAGGACCAGATATGGAGAGACAGCACTGTTAGGCGCGATGCTAGGAGGATGGTGCCTCCTTTTACTGGGTCTAGTCGGGGCAGTGGCCCCAGTGAGCAGAAAAGAAGAGTTCCAGATTCACTTGTTCCTCCTAGTTCTGATAGGAGGGTACAAGGTTCTATTGGTGGTCGTCAGGGTGGAAGTGACAACTAGAGGAGTTTTCCAGTGTTTCCTCGATGCAGACGACGACTTCAGGGTGAGTGCCGGATTAGGGCATGTTTTATTTGTGGGAGTGCCAACCATTTGAAGAAAGACTGCCCACAAGCTAAGAAAGAGGAGCCAAAGAAGGGAGACAGTCTCGCTCCTGCCAGGGTATTCGCTTTGACTCAGACTGAGGCGGAGGCTAGTCCCTCAGTTGTGACAGGTCAGATCTCTAGCGCTGGTTCTTTGTATACTGCATTGATTGATTCAGGGGCTGCCCACTCATTTGTATTTGCTAGGGTGATAGACTAGCTTTGTAGACCTAGTATTGTGTATGCTAGGGGTTTTCAGACTTTGTTAACAATAGGAGAACTAGTAGTCTCTAGGAAATGGATTAGAGCATTACCAGTAGAGATAGATGGTAGGGGATTGTTTGTTGATCTGGTTGAACTAGACATGGATGACTTTGATATAATACTTGGGATGGATTGGTTAACGAGGTATGGAGCAACGATTGACTGCAAGCGACGAATGGTGACTTTTGAACTAGAAGGCGAGGTACCTTTTGTGTTTGTGGGGACGGTGAATGGACTGCAGGTACCTATGATCTCAGCATTGAAGACTAGAGACCTGATGCAGGAAGGTTGCATAGGAATCCTAGCAAGTGTTGTAGATACCTCTAGAGTTGTATCGGTGGGATCGAATGAAACCAGATTGGTCTGTGAGTTTCCAGACTTATTTCCAGCAGATTTGCCAGGATTGCCGCCGCAGCGGGAGATTGAGTTCGTCATAGAATTGGCACCGGGAGCGGAGCCAGTATCCAGGGCGCCATATAGAATGGCTCCGGCGGAGTTAAAGGAGTTGAAGATTTAGTTACAGGAGCTACTGGATTTGGGGTTCATCAGACCGAGTTTCTCACCATGGGGTGCTCCAGTGTTATTTGTTAAGAAGAGAGATGGATCGCTTAGGATGTGCATTGACTACAGGGAGTTGAATAAGTTAACCATTAAGAACAAGTATCCACTACCTAGGATCGATGATTTATTTGACCAGTTACAAGGGAGTACGGTGTTTTCTAAGATTGATCTCTGGTCAGATTATTATTAGTTGAGGATTAAAGAGGAGGACATACCAAAGACTGTTTTTCGAACAAGGTATGGACACTATGAATTTCTAGTTATGTCCTTTGGATTAACCAATGCCCCAGCAGCTTTTATGGATATGATGAATAGGATTTTCAAGGAGTATCTGGATATGCTTGTGATAGTATTTATCGATGATATACTAGTGTACTCCCAGTCAGAGATAGAGAATGAGCATCATCTGCGCCTGGTATTGCATTGATTGAGAGAGCATAAGTTATACGCTAAGTTCAGCAAATCCGAGTTCTGGTTGCCGCAAGTTACATTTCTGGGTCATATTGTCAGTATGGAGGGGATACTGGTTGACCCAAGTAAGATAGAGGCAGTGAGAGATTGGCCTAGACCGAGCAGTGTTCCTGAGGTGAGAAGTTTTCTTGGGTTGGCAGGATACTACCGGCAATTTGTAGAGGGGTTCTCTAGAATTGCTACTCCATTGACAGAGTTGACAAGAAAGAAGACCAAGTATGTGTGGACAGATCAATGTGAGAACATCTTCAAGGAATTGAAGCGGCGATTGAATACTGCACCAGTGTTCAGCCTCCCGACAGACAATGAGAAGTTCGTGGTTTACTGTGACGCTTCCAGACAAGGTTTGGGATGTGTGTTGATGTAAGCTGGGAAAGTAATAGCTTATGCATCAAGGAAATTAAAGGAGTACGAGCAAAGATATCCCACACATGATCTGGAGTTAGCTGCAGTGGTATTCGCACTTAAGGTTTGGAGACATTACCTGTATGGTGAAAGGTTCGAGATATACACTGGTCACAAGAGTTTAAAGTATTTCTTTACTCATAAAGATTTGAACATGCGCCAAAGATGATGGCTAGAATCGGTAAAGGATTGTGATTGTGATATCTTATACCATCCTGGGAAGGCTAATGTAGTGGCTGATGCATTGAGCCGGAAGGGCCCAGGACAGTTGTTTAGTTCGAGGCAGGTATCAGATAGATTAGCTGAGGAGATGACCAGAGTAGGTATAGAGTTAGTGGTTGGTAGGTTAGCTAACATTACTCTTCAATCAACGCTCCTTGAGAGGATTAAGGAAGCACAGGGAAGGGATCCCCAGTTAGTTGAACGTAGAGAAAATGTCCTAACTAGAATGACTAGGGACTTCTCTATCTCAGAGATGGGCTTATTGAAGTACAAGGGACGAATTTGTGTTCTGATCGATTAAGATATTCGATGAGAGATTCTGGATGAGTCTCATACCACTCCCTACTCTTTACACCCAGGTACTACGAAGATGTACCAAGATTTAAGAGTTTTGTATTGGTGGACAGGCATGAAGAGGGATGTGGTGGACTATGTGGCTAGGTGCTTAACTTATCAGCAGATTAAGGCTGAACATCAGAGGCTAGCAGAGTTATTGCAGCCTCTAGGGATTCTCGAGTGGAAATGGAAAGATATTACAATGGACTTTGTGGTTGGATTGCCAAAGACCGTGGGTCAGCTTGATTCGGTGTCAGTGATTGTGGACAGGTATACTAAGTCCGCCCACTTTTTACTTGTGAGAAAAACTTATACTATGGAGCAGTATGCTGAGCTGTATGTGAAGGAAATTGTTCAACTTCATGGGGCTCCGAGGTCGATAGTATCCGATAGGGACCCCACCTTCACCTCTAAGTTTTGGGAGAGTCTGCAGAAGGCAATGGGCACACAGTTACGATTTAGTACCGCTTATCATCCTTAGACAGATGGGCAACCTGAGAGGACGATTCAGATACTGGAAGATATGTTACGAGCCTGTGTGTTGGATTTTGGGGGATCTTGGAGTAAGTATCTCCCTTTGATTGAGTTCTCGTACAACAATAGTTATCAGGCGACTATCAGAGTGGCTCCGTATGAGATGCTGTATGGGAGAAAGTGTAGATCACCGATACACTGGGATGAGACAGGTGAGAGAAGATATCTAGGTCCAGAGATGGTTCAGAGGACCAATGAGGCAATTGAAAAGATTAGAGCTCGTACGCTCGCCTCCCAGAGTCGCCAGAAGAGTTATTCGGACTTGAGACGCAGGAGCGTGGAATTTCAGGTCGGTGATCATGTGTTCCTTAAGGTTTCGCCCCTGAGAGGAGTGAAATGATTCGGTGCTCGGGGCAAGCTGAGCCCCAGGTTTGTTGGCCCTTCGAGGTTCTAGAGCGAGTTGGAGAGGTAGCATACAGATTAGCGATGCCTCCAGCTCTATCAGGGGTTCATGACGTGTTTCATGTATCCATGCTCCAAAAATATGTATCAGATACTACTCATGTGTTGAGCTACGAGAATTTGGAGCTGGATCAGGATTTATCATACAAGGAGAAGCCTGTTCTTATCCTTGACAAAAAGGACAAAGTCTTGCGGAGCAAGACCATCGCCTTGGTTAAAGTGCTGTAGAGGAACGGCAAGGTTGAAAAGACGACGTGGGAACATGAGTCTGATATGAGAGAGCGGCATCCCGAGTTATTCAGGTAATTTCGAGGACAAAATTTCTGTAAGGAGGGGATAATTGTAACACCCCCAATTCGCTAATAAGGTTTAGGACCTTGATTAGCGTGCCTGGAGGGCAATAAATGAATTAACATGTTAATATATGAGTTTAAATGAATATGTGATTAGAATGCATGTTTAGGTGGAATAAATATGCATGTGGGCCCCGTTTGTTTGTTAGGGGTAAATTGGTAATTTTAGCCCGTTGAGGGCATGAATGTAATAATTGTGTAATATGATTAATACCACGTGTGAGTGGTGATAATATTGTGATGCACGTGCCGAGACAGTCCTAGGGAGCTAATTAGTTTATAGGTCACAACGAGATTAAATACCCGGCTCAGGAGGAGCCTAAGGTTATTTCGGGAATTTTATAATTTGAGTTTGTGAGTTAATTGTTAATGGTAATTGAGTAACTTGAGTGACCATTGGTAACTAATGAGAATAACAATTTTAGATGAGAAAATGGTAGATTTGTAAGAAAGGTGAAATGTCAAAAATGCCTTGAGGTCTAGTTAGGAAAGGAACTACTTGGATGGGTAAAAAATAGTCTTTTGGCAGGGGTTTAGATAGCTTCAGCTGAGGGAAAAGACGACTCACGTTCTTACACTTAATCATATTTTGCTCTTGCTGAAATTGGAAGAAAAACTAGAAGGAAAGGAAAAGAAGAAGAGAACTGAAATTGGAAGACCTTGGAGGAGAATCAAGGTGGTTTAAGGCAATTAAGTTGATCATAAACCAAGATTGTTCAGAGGTAAGGATTTGTCTCTGTTTTGTTTAAGTTCTAAGCTTGATTTCTAGAACGTAAGTATGAAAATTGAAAGATAGCTGTGGCTGGTTTGCAAGGGATTTCAGCTTGGTAATCAAGAGGAATTGGCTTGAAGCTGGGATTGGAGAGTGTTCAAAGTTGAATTATTGATTGAGGTAAGTGTTTTGAGCATCTTTGAATTTTTTTTTCTAGTGTGGTTCAAGAATATTGAGGCATGGTTTACATTTTTCAAGCCTTGGTTTAAGTTTTAAAACCTATGGTTTAAGTTTCTGAAATTTGAAACCAAAGTGTAGATTTTGGGTGTGATTGTGTGATTGAGCTTGTTGTTGGTGTTTATAGGTTGTTAGATGGTTCATTTGTGGTTTTAAATTGGTTTTGGGGTTTAGGTATGTGCTTGGGTTGAATTGGAAGTGTTTTGGCTCGGGGAAAATGCAGGGGAAAACCCAGAAATCTGGTTTCACGAAGGGGCGCCGCGGCCCTGTTCTTTGGTGTCGCGGCGCAAGGCTGCATCAGGACCTGGGGGACTTTCCCGGCGCTGCGGCCCTCAAAGGGTTGTGTCGCGGCGCTAGGCTATTTTCAGGACAGGGAAATTTTGCATTTTTTGGCATTTGTCCCGGGGGCTCGAGGGATGTTTCTGATGTGTTGCTTTAGGAAATTGGAAGTCCCGAGAGTATGGGATTGGTCCCGGGAAGTGGTTTTGGATTGGTTAGTATTAAAGAGTATTTTATATGTGTTGTGACTAGGTTTTTGGAGAGGCTCGGGATAGAGGACAATGCTCGTGACTTTGGTGCATTGAGAAGCTCGGGACACAGGTAAGAAAAATGTAGTACCCGTAGAGCAGGGCATGGGCCCATAATGTTGTTGCAGGGCACGACCCTAGATTGAATTATATGTTAGGGCACAGCCCTTGATTGAACTATTTGTAATGACCCACTAATCTAGACTAATTGGACCATTATCGAAACTATACATAAAACTTACGTTTTTACGAAAATACCATAATTTATTGAGTAACTTGAAAATAAGAGTTATTTACAAATAAACAGAATACTAAGAAGGATTTTGGGATCCCATTGTCTTTAAAACAAAACAAGATTTAAAATAAAAGACATTACATAATAATGCGGAAAATACACATAAAAACCATAAAAACATAAAAGGAGACTATATCCTCGAATCGAATAACGCTCGGCCCCTTGACTCCATTCATCATCGATACACATTCTCCAAGCGTCACGAATCTTTCCGCCTCTAAACTTATTTTCCTGCACATAAACAGAAAGGAGTGAGCCTAATGCCCAGTAAGGAAAATCTAACACAAAGTCACATACATAATTTCATAAGAAAACATAAAGACTTAACATAATACACATAACATACACTTATTATAATGGCCATTATTACTTGGGGTCCCATAGACTAAACAAGCATATGCCCATGGGATTAGTGGGGTCCTACTAGCTAAGTAGGTCATATGCCCATAACCCATTTGGGGTCTTGTTAGTCATATGGGTCATATGCCCAAGCCTACAAACATACACATATATCATAACACTTTTAATAACATAAAACATATAGATAACATAATCACATAACATGTTGATTCTAGCCTATTTCCTTACCAAAGTTACCGAGATTATGGACTGAGTTGGGATTGTTGGAACACTCCTAAAACCATAAGAAAGAGTAAGTCTAAAGAAAGGAGATGAAATGAAAGAGATGGAAAGACTAAACCATAGAAAACATACTTACCGACTTATATGCTTAAAAGCTTGGATTCCCTAACCAAAATAAGAATAAGGTTAGGGGACTGAGTAGAAGGTTTTGAGAAAGGAATTAACATAAAAATACAGAAAAGAACTAGAGTCTTGGGTTTACCTCAAAGATTGCAAGACCAATCTAACATCCACCGAAATACTATAGCACTCACTTCCCAAAGTGTTTGATAAGCTTATGATGTTTAAGCTTATAGTTTTTCCCCAAACCAAGTGTTTACACTCTCACACTCACTTAACACTAGCAGCCTCTGAACTTAGAGCAAATGGTGAATAATGGCTGGGTACTAGGTCCTATTTATAGAGTTTGGGAATGAAAATATCTTGATTTTACTTGAATAAAAATAATGGCTTTTTAAGTGAAAATCATTTGAATAATCGTTCAGCAGAGGCTGAAGACTCGTTCAGAAGATGCTGGACTGTTGAAGGAGTTTGAATGGCTGAAGGGAAAAGAATTCAAATGTATTTGAAAACATGCTGGTGGAGGCGATATATCGCCCCCTATAGGCGATATATCGCCTGGACCTTTGTTCCCGAGGCGACCGTGCATCGATTCGTGTTTTCCGTATCTACGTGCTGCGATATATCGCCCCCTATAGCTGCGATATATCGGCATACGCTGAATATTTAAACACGAATTTACACATTTTTAGCTGAGTTTGAATGGAGTAAACAGCCTTGACTAAGCCCTCAACGTGCTCAAAGCTGCTGACTGACCCTATGCTTTCAAACTTTTACCCTTATTTAATTTAATCCTCAAAAATACTTAATCCTTAATTACCATTCAAAACATGTGCTTAAAATCCTATTGGTTGATGTCTAAACCTTATAATATAATAATATAATCCTTAATATCAGACACATTAATCAAACCTTAGGATATACTTAATATTCTTAAACTATAGGTTAAACTTAGAAAATCTATAAGTACTACTATGAGTGTCCAAATAACTCCCGGTCTGAACCAAAAATCCATAGTAACAAAGATAACACTTAAACATACTATAATACTACTAAACAATTAGCTAAGTAAAGTTCTTGGACTCTACACTATTATATGTTTGAATGTTGTTTGAGTTATGCTATATGTGGTTATAGTTGAATGAACAGCAAAGGAGCCGAGAACGGCAAAGGGCCGAGAACGTCGAAGGCCGAGAACGGCAGTGAGGCCGAGAGTAACATTTGGCACGCGGAGTGCATATCACTAGGGTGAGACCCCAATGGATACATGGGATATCCTTACGGTGAGGACCGAGATCTCAGACTTTGGTAATGCTTCTGGGACGGCATGGTCGTATATGTTTAGTCTGATGGATTATCTGTTTATCTGTGGATTGTATAATATAATGGTTATATAATATGCATATGTTATGTGCTGTGAGAGTTTTCTTGCTGGGCTTCGGCTCACGGGTGCTCTGGGTTGCAGGTAAGGGCAAAGAAAAAGTCAACCAGCCATGAGTACGGAGAACGTGTAGCGGCGCGTACATCTTTGGCCTGCCTGACTGCTTTGGTTGGGGGCATTTTGAGAAATGGCTGTATTAAACTGTGATTTTGATGGTTAATTATCTGTAAATCTATTTTGAGTTGTAAATATTTTATAAACCATATTTTGGGATCCCAAATGTAAGACGCTTGAAATTTTCAATGAAATAGAGTATTTTCAAAGATTACAGCCTTGACTTTTTTTTAAACACACTTTTGTTCTAAAAACCTCGTTTAGCGAGTTAATTTCACATTTTAAACTCACTTAGTAACGACTCTAAGGTAGTAGGGCGTTACACTAAGCGTGTCCTCTAATATCTGAATCATCCTCTTAGATTGCTCATCTGTCTTAGAATGATAAGCAATACTGAACTTCAATCGTGTACCCATAGCCTTCTGCAGGCCTCCCAAGAACAGAGAAGTAAGACTGGTATCCCGATCTAACACTATAGACTTTGGTGCCCTATGTGGACATACAATCTCCTTCACATATAATTCAACTTACTAATCCACGCTATAATTCATCCTCAAAGGCAACAAGTGAGCTAACTTGGTATATCGATCCACGATCACCCATATCGAGTCATGCTGTACCACCATTCTAGGCAATCCAACCACAAAGTCCATAGGTATATCCTCTAATTTCCATTCAGGAAATCTCAAGGTTGTAGTAATCCTGCTGGCCTCTAGTGTTCAACTTTCACTTACTGACAAGTCAGGCACTTAGCCACATATTCTACCACGTCTTTCTTCATCCCTGGCCACCAATACAAAGATTTCAAATTCAGATACATCTTCGTGGTGCCTGGATGTAACGAGTATGGAGTAGTATGAGACTCATCCTGAATCTCTCTCTTGATATCCACATCCATCGAAATGCATATCTGATCCCTGTATCTCAACATATTAGTCGCAGAGACAGCAAAGTCCTTAGCCACTCCAACTAAGACGTCCTCCCGATGCTTCACTAATTGAGGATCATCCATCCGAGCTTCCTTCATCCTCTAAAGAAGTGTAGACTGCAGAGTAATATTGGCCAACAACAAATTTTATCCCTACTCTAGTCATATCCTCAGCAAACTTCCTTGATATTTGCTTCGAGCTAAACAACTCCCCCAAACCACTCTGACTTAAGGTATCTGCCACCATGTTGGCCTTCCCTGGATTGTAGAGGATTCACAGTCATAATCCTTTACCAGTTTGAACCAATGTCTCTGTCTCATGTTCATATCCTTCTGCATGAAGAAGTATTTCAAACTCTTGTGATCGGTGTATATCTCACACTTCACCCCATACAAATAATGTCGCCACACCTTCAGTGCGAATACCACCATTGCCAGTTCCAGATCATGAGTAGGGTACCGTTGCTCATACTCTGTCAACTTCCTTGAGGCATAGGAAATTACCTTCCCAGCCTGCATTAGAACGCAACCTAACCCTTGTCTTGAAGCATCGAAGTAAACCACATACTTCTCCTAGTCCGAAGGAAGTCTGGGTACCTATGCAGTGATCAACTGCCATTTCAACTCCTAAAAATTATTCTCACACCTATCGGTCCACACAAACTTCAAGTTCTTGTGTGCCAACTTAGTCAAAGGCATTGCAATCCTCGAGAACCCTTCAACAAAAAGCTAACAATACCTTTCCAACCCAAGGAAGTTTCTAATCTCTGAAGCGCTCCTTGGCCTTGGCCAATCTCTCACTGCTTCAATCTTGGCCGGATCCACCATAATCCCATCCTTACTAACAATATGACCAAGAAACATCACTTGAGGCAACCATAACTCCCACTTCTTGAACTAAGCATACAACATGTGCTCCCTTAACCTCTATAATACAAAACTGAGATGCTCCTCGTGTTCTACCTCACATTGGGAGTAAATCAGTATGTCTTCAATAAAAAAGATCACAAACTTGTTCAGATAATCCTTGAACACCCTATTCATCAAGTCCATGAATGTTTTCAGGGCATTGGTTAGTCCAAAGGACATAACCAAGAACTCATAATGCCCATACGTCATGCTGAAGGTCGTCTTTGGAAAATCCTTCTCTTTGATCCTCAGCTAGTGATAACCAGATCGAAGATCAATATTCAAAAAAATTGTCTTACCTTGCAACTAATCAAACAAGTCATCGATGGCATTGGATACTTATTCTTGATGGTAAACTTATTCAACTCTCGGTAGTTGATACACATCCTTAGCGATACATCCTTATTATTAACAAACAACATTGGTGCACCCCACAGCGAGAAACTAGGTCTGATAAATCCTAGGTCAAGTAACTCCTATGACTGAACCTTCAACTCCTTTAATTATGTCGGTGCCATTATGTAAGGTTCCTTGGATACCAGTTCCGTTCTTGTTGCCAGTTCAATGACAAACTCAATCTCCCGATGCGGTGGCAACCCCGGTATGTCTTCTGGGAACACATCAAAAAATTCGCAAACCAATCTGGTTTCCTCTAGTCCAATTGGTACAACCGTAGTGGTATCAATCACAGTAGCTAGGAATCACATGCAACCTCCTTGCAATAAGTCTTTAGCCTTCAATACCAAAATCATTGGAATGCGAGGCCCGTTCACAGCACCCACAAACATGAATGGGTCGTCTCCCCTAGGTTCAAAGGTCACCATCCTCCTTTTACAGTTTATGGTCGCCCATACTTTTCTAAAGAATCCATGCTCAGTGTCATGTCAAAGTCCCCCATTTCTAGCTCAATCAGGTCCATTGACAACTTTCTACTATCCACCTCTACTATTAAGGATCTAACCCATTTCCTAGAAACTACCAATTCCCCAGTAGGCAAAAAAGTCCCAAACCCCACATCATAGACATCACAGGGTCTACTAAGTCTGTCCATCACCTTACTAGATACAAATGAGTGAGTAGCACCATAATCAATCAACATTGTATAAGAAGAGCCAGCACTAGAAATCTGACCTGTCACCATGGAGGGACTAGCATCAACCTTCGTGTGAGTCAAAGTAAATACTCAAGCCAGAACCAAGTATTTTCCCTTAAACTGTTCCTCCTTCTTTAATTGAGGGCAATGTTTTTGAAGATGTCCCACCACTCCACACAGGAAACATGCCTTAGCACGACATTCTCTCAAGTGACACCGCCTGTGTTGGTAATTGGTTTGCCATGTGCGCAGTGGAATGCACGAGATGGTGGGTCGAGAATTTTAAATTTTTTTATTTAAACAATATTTAAATAATCGAATCCATTAACATAAGTACATTAACCAATGACATAGTAAAGGAAAAGGAATTTACCAGTTGTAGAACTATCAAGATTCCTCACAGCAGAAATACTCAGACCAAGATCTTCCCATATGTATCTCTACACCTCAAGACGAGTGTGAGCAAGTAGAATTATACTGGGAATTTTATGATTCATAAGATATTCTCAACACATGAGATCTTGGAATTTTTTAGGTCTCAGACAATTTTCAGGGACACAGAAAAATAATACGATATAATTTTTCTCTTTGTGAAAGTATAGAATTCTATAGAATAATGTTGAATTGTCTTCATTTTAAAACTAATTTTCTATTAGATAGATTTATAAAGGAATAATAAATTCAAAATTCAAATTATAAACCAATTATTAAATAATATCCAAGACCTATTCTTGGAGGTTGTTACATGCGAGTTACTGTGCAAGAACTGTGATTGGCATGTAACACATGCCTTTTTCAGGGCATGTATCTTAACCAATTTTATTTATTATTTAATAATTTATTTATTAAAAAATATCTAAAATGTTGACTGCCTTTTTCACTATCAACGTAATTTATGAACTCGACAGAAATTAGAAGAAAATAACATAGATATTTTACGTGGTTCAAGCTATAAAAGAGCCCTAGTCCATGAGTCTTTGATATTAGTGAGTTTTAAGCTTATTTGAGCCAGCTTCAATGGAGTCTCAGGCAACGTATATATAGCTCTGAGTTTACACTTACTTAACCAGCCGAAGGTTCTGAGCCCTTTACTAGGAGATACCCCAACCTTATTTATAGAGGCCTAGGTCATTAATGTCCTTAATGAACATTTAATACACATTCCCCAATTATTTTGGGGAGTAAATTGCTAATTAATTACATATGGATACACTAACAAAGACCATGGGCCTAGGCGGATTTCATAGGGCCCTTTTGCAGAAAGATACCCACCAACTTTGAGGGTACGAACTTGACCCCACTAATCGAGGCTCGCCAAAAGTTGTCAGATGATCTTCTGGAAGGCCACAGCTGCGGCGACTTACACATGATAGCTACTCTAAGTCCAAGGACAAGAATCCTAGACTTGGGGGATTGGAGAATGAAGAGATCAAGGACCATCTGAATGGTCCTCGGGGCATGGCCTTACATGGAAACATCCACGCCTTGAATATGGGGCACGGGATGTGGCCTCACCTGGAGACATCCATGCTTGGAGGCAGTTTTGGGGGCATGGCCTCATTTAGAGACATCTACGTCTGGCCAGACCATAGCACGAAACCTCACTAGCGCTCGAGGAGCTTAATTACTCCACTAATAAATGCTACATGTCATCTCGTGAAAACACAGAAAAAAATTTCCCCCAAGTCTTCACTTGTCCTTGGATAGTGGAGACTTAGATTGAGAGGAGTAATTTTGAAAGGTCTTCAGAAGGAGATGCTTGGGATTTTCATGACATCACTCCTAGTAAAGGCAGTGACACGTGTCGACTCCCAATTGCTAGGCCCATCAATCTGTGCCATTAATGAGGAGTCCACTCCACTACCCAAAACATCAAATCCGCACCCTACGTGTCCTTTCGCTCCATATCTGAGGCGTCCTTTTCCCATGTTAATGGTCACGATCCACGCCTCTTGGACCCTGACCGTTGGATCACTCTCGAGTGCCTATATCATAGGTAATCAACGGTCGGGGTGGAGCTGCTACCACCCCAAGTTGTTCGACGATAAAACCTCAACAACCGCCTCTCAGAAATCACTTTTGGCTTTCGAAATTCGAAACCCCAGAACTCTCAACTTTCTTCTTCTTCATCTCCATGCTTCCCAAACTTTTCCCATTTTTTGAGTTCTCAACGCTCTAGACAGTTGGTGAGAATCATCGTACTTTTGGTCATGCAACAAGTAGTTTTTCAGAGTCAAGACTCGCTCTAGCACGTAGAAGCACTTCATCTCTAGGAAGTTTTACTTCTATCTCCTATTTGGTTTTGTGTTTACTTTCGAATTCTATTGAGGGTTTTAGGTGCATACTTCTATTTTTTAATTACTACCACTCTAGAGGTCATTTTAACCTCTTTTAGATCTTTTTGTGCACATTTTTACGTTAAAAATGGTCTAATGATCCCCTACGCTCTGTATGCGAATTTTCACCTTTCTGGACATCCAATCGAGATCTGAAAGATTCCTAGATTCCGACGATGTTCATAGCTTCCAGTGGTGCTCTCCGGCAACCATCTTTTGGTCCCAAATACATTCCAGTCTCTTAGAAATTTTCTATCTCATCTTCCCAAGTAATAGTATTAGGGGTTCTCATTTTGGCCTATCTTTCTTCGGGTCATGATGATAACTTCTTGGTTTCTTGTTTCAGATGTCTAAGGAGATTCAACAACTACACAAACAGGCATTCTATGCATTCGACACCAAGGTATTGGAGATGGTCCGAGAGGCAGGAAGACTCCTGTAGAAGAGAAAACATTCGAAGAGCAATCAGGCTCTCGTGGTGAGGGAAGATAATCCCTCGACGGTGAAGAGGCTTCTGCAACATGGAATCTTGGAGGAAGAGGCAAACTCTACCCCTCTACTATCATGGTGAGGGAAGATAATCTCTCAATGGTTGTATGTTCTGTACAAGAGGCAGAACTGGCCCGTTCCTTCCCCAACTGAGTTATTGTACATCTATAACTTCCGATCGTGTCCGAGGAAGGAAAATTGAGATGGGTACTACACGCTGATGAAGCATACGTACCTAGGGATGAAATACAAGGCTCCACGCAGAAAAGAGAACCACGCGAGGGAATACAAAGACTACTTTTTCTGGGAAAGTGGTTTCCCTACGCAAACCAACCTGGCTCTTCTCCTGAACTTTTCTAGGGTTGGTAAGTGTCACCTCTTGAGTTATTCAATTTATTAGTCCTCCACATGTAGTTGTTTCTTAGTCTCAATCATTTTCTTTTCAAGTCCTTTCCATTGCACACCTTTCGTTGACGCCTACAATGAAAGGTTCAAGAAATTGAACACACTACCTGAGGAAGAGATGAACCTCGGTCTTCTTATCACTAAGGACAATCTTCGGCAATACGACCAGCTTTGGGAGGGCCAAAGGATAAGCCCCGCAACCCTCATTGGCTTTCATGATTCAAAGAAATCACTTAACGAGGAAAGGCTCCACAAATGGTATATCGCGGTAAAGGCCCAATACGAGCATGAAAAACATCTCTGAGAGGAGCATATAGAGAGCATACTCACTATCCAAGCTGCCACAAATGCGAAAGAAGACAAGGAGCTCGAAGCCGAGCTCGAGGCTGGGATTGAATTTTCCTTTGTGCCTCAAGGTAAATCCCCAATAGTTGTTAACAACGCCTATCACATATGGGAGGGAATTAGCCCCGAACACTCCTTATTCTCGCCATCACTCCTCGAGTGTGGGCATGTTTCAAAGCATCCTTGGACCGGCGAGGTGTACAAGGACTACCAATATCTTATCTACATTTTTCTCCACCATCCGAAGAGGAGGAAACACCCCCAAGGGTTCATGCCACTGGACGAGTTGAAGTCCATGCATGCAATATGGTTTTGTCAATACGACACCAACATAACATAGGAAATGGGTCGACTCGTCTGTAAGTTTTCCCATTCCATGCTTCACAAAGGAGCCTTATTGTGGAGGGGCTCCCAATGAGATTTATTTTGTGCCTTGCAAGCATGCTTACTTTTATAGATAGCTCCCTTTCTTTTCTTTTGAAGACTAACCTTTTCTTTTTCTTTACGCATAAAACATGGGGTTGATCGACTTGGTCAGGTAGAAATGACGAGGGTGATGGGGCCTTCTTAAATAAATGCCTTAGAGGCATCGACCGTGGTGCCCCTACCCTCGATGCTCATTCTCTTGGCCTCGATGGTTGGTCCTCCCACTTCTGCGGCTCCTGCAGTCTCAGAAGCTTCCATGTTGGCCACTCCTCCAGGGCCAACAGTTACACAAAAGGTCTTTGACCTCGAGGCCTCCCCCCTTGAGAAGAGAGGCCTTCTTGGAAGGGAAAATAAATCCCTTCTAGGGCGCCTGACCATCCTTCGGTCAGGACACCTCAAATGTGGTCTTTCCTGAATACTTCAAGGGAGGAGACCTGGAAAAGCACAGATGGGTAGTGGAATACTTCAACGCCTATGTGGACGAAGGTAACGAGGATTTCAATGTCCTCATGGAGTACCTGTGGGAAGACAGATTGGAGGGCTCAATTGCTCCACCTAGTCACGACGAGCTGGAGACTCTACTTGCGGGGAGAGTCGGAGAAAGGAAGACCCCACTCGCCGTGGAGCTAATCCAGGGATTGGCAGCGTCCCTGTGCAACATGACCTACCACAGCTTCGCTCGCTGAGGTAGTGACAACAAAATCTTTTTGATAGTTGCTAGTCGCCACATCTCCCTGAGGGTATGGCCCAAAATACTTCAATTCCCCCGTTAGTTTGTCTTAGTCTTTTATTGAGCTAACAAGTATTATTCTTGTGCAGAATGCAGCCTTCAACCAGCAGCTCAGGGACATCGTGACTATGAGGTCCTTTGAGCTGAATGAGCTTCGGGAAGAGATGGCTCAACTCAAGGAGACCACAATCCCACTGGAGGAGTAATCATTGCACTAGAAGGACTTTGAGGATCTCAAGGCCCGTGCCTTTGAATTAGAGACTCGGCTGGCCAGAGAGCAGACGAAGCTGTCATTCCTTGAGGACACCTCTGCTAACTTGATAGAAGATACTATGAGCCAAACACGATCCGTGGAGGAGGCCAAAGACAAGTTGTCAGCGGAGCTCACCGCTGTTCAAGAGGAACTCCGACTACACCGCAAGGAGTCATCGACTTGTGTCGTTAAGATGGCCAGAGTCCAGAAGGAGTCTATTAAGGCCAGAGAAGAGGATGCACACAGTGCATCTCCTGCCGAGCACTTTAGGGTCCAAGCAGAGGAGTTAGAGATTGATTTGTATGTCATGGAAAATGATACTCTTCTTGTGGCATGGCAAAGCAATAGGTAGATGGACCTATCATTCACTGAGGAACCCAACATGCGTATGATGCTTGAGGAGTGTGTCCGTGCTGAGGAAGCAAGGGCAGCTCAGGAAAGGGAAGCCACGACGACTGACCGCACTCCCAAGGTGCATCCTTTCATCGAGGTGGTGGCAGAAGTTCCTCCAGGCGAGGGCTCGAAGTGATTTTATTTCCCTTTCTTTATTTAAGTAGGCATGCGTGCCTTTGTTTATTCGGGTACAAACAACTAAATGCTTGAGCCCCCGAGCTCAATTGTAAATACCTTTTAACCTCTGCAGCTTGCACTAATTTTCTTAACATTATTATGCAATTTGGTCTCATTAGTTTAGCTAGGTTTTCACGCCACTCAACGTAATGTAACACCACGAGAGTCTGAAACCTCAACCGATCCACAATTTGCGGGCCTTGAGTTTTAGACTCGGGTCTTGTGCTCGGCTCTTAGTAGGCTGAGTCTATCAACTTCTCTAGTGATTAGTAGGCTTAGGCACTTAGTGTTGTCCCCCAGGTCCATGGTCCTCGGGATAAAATTTTAGTGCGATGTCAAGCGGGAACACTTAATGCGGTCCTATGTCCCCAAGTCCCAACAACTTGGGGTTGAGGCCATTCATTATACTAAGAGTTTGAAGATCTTCCTTTTAGTGTTCAAATGCTTCAGACGTTTAGTGTTGTCTCCCAAGCACGCAGTCCTCAGGATTAACTATAACACCTTATCAAATGGAACATTTAATGGTCCTACGCTTCCAAGTCCCAACAATTACGACCATAGGAGGTCTTTCACTATAGGGTTCTAGGTTTTTTTTATCTCAGAATTGACGCTTTGGGCGTTTAGTGTTTCTTCCTAGGCTCATTGTCCTCAGGAGTAACTTTAACGCCATCCAGTATCCTCGAGTGCCAATCACTTAGACTCTGGGAGGTCAAATGTACTAAGATAATCATGCACTGGGGCACACTGTCACCGGGATGGTATGATAGGCTTTCTGCCCTGCCCTGCCCCTCGAGTATAGCTACTCGGGCCTCCGCCACTTGGAAGTCGTGAAATTTTTGTCTACAGGATCTAAGTGTAACATCCCAAATTTCCTAATTGGGCTTAGTGCCTGGATTAGGGGGCCGGGAGGCAATAATTGAGTTAATATGTGAATTATATTATAATATAATCATGTTTGTATTTTAAAGATATTAACTATGTGTATGTGGGTCCGCTTCTTATAAGAAGGGTATATTGGTAATCTGACCCGTTAGGGGTATAAATGTGAATATGTGCTTGTGTGATTGAGACCACATTATTATGTGGATATATTTGGGTTACTCGACAAGAGGCGGTCCTGATGAGGAAGTTAGCGAAAAATTCACAACGGGGTCTTGATACCCAGCTCGGGGTGAGCTTAGGGGTATTCTAGTAATTTAGTACATTACCGGGAATTAGTGGGTAATGGGAATTTATTGGTAATTGTGTGAGAATATCGGGAGTAGCGGGAATTACAGAATGCAAATTGTGGATAGCGAGATTTAAAGCAAAGGACAAAATTGCCCTTGTGAACACTTGATGAATAAGATAAGGGCAAGGGGTAGAGTGGTCATTTTGGGCTAAGTTTAGTGTTTGAGTGGGCTGGGATTGCTGAGAAGGTTAAGGAACAAAAGGGAAACAAAGAACTCAGCAGCTGTCCTTTCTCTCTCTCACGTTCTCTAGGTGCCATAGAAGCTTGAGGAGGTTTTTTTGGAAAATTGAGGAGTAAAGCTTGGGAAAGCAAGGTGTTAGGCTTGGGGGAAAATCAGAGGCTAGGTTCGAAGGTTTCATCACGGTTAAGGTAAGGGTTCTGAACTAAAATTTCTTGGTTAGCTTTGCTGAATATTTAGAGAAAATATGTTTATGCATGCTTGATAATTGAAGGGATAGGTTTGGGTAAATTTGATGTGTTTCACTATGATAATTGGTTGGGTTTGATTGGTGAGAATGATTATATGAGTTTGGGGAATTGAATTGGAGGAGTGGGATGGAATTGGATAAGTTTTTGTTGGATTCGGTTGAAGAAAAACCCAGAAAATTCTGGGTTCGTGGTGATGAGTCGCGGCTCTTTTATGGTGAGCCACGACCTGCGAAGGAGATTTTGAGCCAGCAGGGCTCGGATGCAGGGGCGGGCCGCGGCGCCTCAGGGGCGCGCCGCGGCACGCGTTGGTTTCCAGAGAGGTCGCCTCTGGATTTAGAGGCAGGCCGCGGCACGGCTGGGAGGGGTCGCGGCTCTTAAGGGGAATTTTGGCTTAACCGTTTGGGCTCGAGATCGATCCTACTTCCTTGTTAACTGGAATTCGATGTCCCGGAGGCTAAGAGTTGGTCTGGAAGTTGTTATTTACCTATTATTGATGAGAACTTCTTTATCGCGATTGTGACTAGGTTTTCGCTAAGGGCTTGAATCGGGGATCGTGCTCGGAGGGTTGTCGCTAGTAACCCGCATATGGACCAAAGGTAAGAAAACTGCACATGTTATGTGAATGCATGATTAGAGCCTAGTTAAGCTGATGATCATGATTATAATTATGTTGCAAATGTCTGATTAGGTATGCTGTAACGTGCATAATTATGATTATGCTTATGACTGTTGAGTGAATGTATTATAATGCATTGTGTGATTATCTGTTAAGTATGCTATATGAAACATGTGGCTGTCTGTTATGGCTGTGAGACGTAGTTTATAAACTAAGGTATCATTAGAATGCTAAATGGGGATCGACTTATTAGTTGAGAATATGATGGGCTCTGGGAGATTCTCAATGGTTGAAAATCCCAAGGCTTCAACTTATAAGTTGGAGGCACGTGGTGGCTTGACTTATAAGTCAAGGGCATAAGGAACTTAGTTTATAATCTAAGATTTCCATAAAGCACGTGGAGTCTAGGCCACCATGGCTGGGCCACCCTAGGAGTGCAACATGCACTTGACTGGCTCGGATGCCAACAACATGAAAGGAAGTGCGACATGCACTTGTGTGACTCTATGGTCTCCAATTGGGTTTAATGAGTGCACTGGATTCAGTTATCACTATTTGACGGTTGTTTTATTCACTGAACTACTGATTGAGTTTTCTTGCTGAGTCTTCTGGCTCACAGGTGCTTTGTGGTGCAGGTAAAGGGAAAGAGAAGCTCAACCAGCCATGAGTCAGAGGGCATTAGCAAGGGTATGTACATATGCAGTCCGCTCGACCACCACAGCCGAGATGCTCAGAGGAACTAGGGTTAAACCCAGCTTTTGCCGCTTAGGACGGCTTAATATGTAATCTAAGTTTTGTAACAGGCTTTTAAACTAATGTTTTTGGGATCCCATGTAGAGAATTGGTTACTAACTTAATGGAAATGTCTATGAGATAATAAAAAAAATTTAATACCTAAACCTTAGTGGCTTAAGCACATGTTTAGTCCAAATGACTTGTTAGTAAGTCCAATACAAGTTTCTAAACACACCTGGTAACGGACCCTAATTAGCAGGGCGATACACTAAGTCCCCAGACCCTGCAACCGAGTTTCACGTACTTAAACAGGATGTTCACCAGGGTCTGAGACACTGTCATATTGGAAATCTAGCTATCAACAACTAAAGGATCGTGGTGGGGAAAATGGACCCTCCCAGCATCGCCTTCAGAGAATGCAATGACTTGGTCAGTCATCCTAGGCATCTCTGCTGGCAACTGAGCTAATGTCAGCACTTCATCATCATGATTCAAGACTCGCGCATATCTGTTCTGTGAACCTTGGGAGGTGCCCCCAAGTGAGGTCCTCCAAAGATAATTCCCACTCTTCCAGTAACTAGGGGAGGCCCATGGACTATTTACTGCTGTAGGGCTACGGGTACTATTCCCGGAGCATGGGGAGTTGCCTGCTGAGGAGGTGCTCCCGTGGCTGGGATTAAATTGTTCGTACTCCGCCCCGAGCATACTAATGCAGATGCCTTAACTTGATGACATTCCCAATTTCATCCTTGACTTGTCAGCACTTGTTGGTGTGGTGCCCCACGTCATTATGGAACCGACAAAATTTGTTGGGATATCTCCTCTCCTTGTCCCTCTGGATGGGTTGTGGCTTATGGTAGTTGACCCGTTGCTCCATGGCCAAGAAGATGTTCTCCTGAGACTCCACCCAGTCTGTGTACTCGGAGTACTGTGAGACATACTTTTCTCTGGGGGCTGTTTCTTGTCCTGTCGACACTGCCCCAGATCCCTAGGGCTTTCTGCCCTTGCCTTTGGCCCCACGCTTACTGCTGCTGGGGGTCTTTCTTGGTGCAACCGACTGGACTGGAGCCGCAGTTCTAGCACTGAACGCAAGCTGAAAAGCATAGTATCTACTAGGCGCGACTCCATATCCTGTCAGAGCAACATTGAAGCTAGTAGAAGGCACGACATTAAAGCCAACTCACTAGACAGTCGGGCTGAAATACGGGGTACCCACCACACTGTGTTGGACGAGAGTGTAAAGGGGTACTACATCCCTGGAGCCACTAGGCTCGAAGCTAATGGAGCAGAGAAAGTGACGGGTCCACCAAACGCCCCAATCAGGGCGTCCTCCCAGTTTATGTACTCTTCTGCTCGATGAATGAAGTCGTCGAGCCTGTAGCACCCTCTCCGTCGAAGGTCCTCCCACAAAGGAGACCCTACCCGAATGCCTGCCTGTAGGGCCATCAATTACTGGTTGTCATCGACCCTCTTAGTCTTAGCGGCTTCCTCCTTGAAGTGCTTGATGCAGGCCTTGAGGGTCTTGAGGGGTCCTTTCTTTATGTTGGCCAAGGCGTTGACCTTAAAGCTCACCTTTCTAGCTGCTATGAACTGTCATTGGAATGAAGAAGAGAGTTGGTACCACGAGTGAATGGACCCTAGTTTGTGATTTTTGAACCATTTGTCCATCGGGCCCATCAAGGTCAACAAGAACACATGGAACTTTGCATCCTCAGAGTCTCTATGCACCGACATCAATTAGTTGAACTTTGATAGATAGTTGGTAGGATCTGTGCTGCCATCATAAGACATGACGGTAGGCATCTTGAAGCCTCGTGGTAATGAGGCTTCCACTATGAGGGGAGCACATGGCTCCCCATCCTCGTTATCTGAGTAGTATTTTTGTCCTTGTCTTCGAGCCCATTGAGCATAATCTTTTTCAGGTTCTCCAATTCCGCTCGAAGAGGGTCGTGGTCTTGATGGGCACTTTGTGTTGGGTGTTCTCTCTTACGAGCATTGACATCATCTAGGAGGTCTGGCTGACCTTTCTTTCCAGGGTTGGTCTCAGAGGCTGCTATACCCCTACGAGCATTTAAGCCAACTCCCAGGTCTGGTTGACCTTGGTGGCAACCACTGTCCTCGGGATACCCTACTTTGGTCTTCCCGTCGGACTCAATGTTTTCGTTATTAACCAAGATGTTGAAGCCTCGCTCTTGGTGAGCAGAAACGTTCCTCCGATTGGCCCATTGGCATTGGGTCTTGCAAGGTTGGTGAGGTGCCAAGGGAACACCTCCTCCAGCCCTAGCGTGGCTTGTCTCGGCGCGTCTAGACAGAACGCCTGCAGTACCTCGAGTGTTGGCAGCTTGGCGATGTCCTCCAGCACCCTCCCCCTTCTTCTTGCCTGCCGGCCTCGGGACCTTGTTGTGTTCAGGGGCTCGATGAACCTTCTTCTGCCCTGGAGTACAGTTTTATAAACTTTTCCCTTGCCACATCCTTTTAGCATAGGTGGGGTTCCAGCTCTAGCTGGGTGCGTATGTGGCACACCAGCTGGTGGATCTTGTGTTGTGGCAGCAGGGTGCTCAGGGGGCACACTTGCTGTGATAACATGTGGTACTCCAATTGGGTACACGGGTGGCACACAAGCTGGTTGCCTAGATGGTACTTCTACATGAGGGTCCACTCACAGCCCTTGAGCCGCCAGAGTGGCCCTCATGGCGTTAACCATCTCCTATAGGGCAACAATATTCCCCTCCTGGGCATTGAGCTATTGCTGCTGGGTATCCACCTAGTCGCGGATTACCCCAACTCTGGTGGATCATCTGTGTCCATTGACTGAGGATAATCCTCCTTGTAGTATTCATCACCGCCTCCATCGCCTATGCCGCCGTAATCGACATTTTCATCATAATCCTCCCCGACCATCTCCAGGAGGTCTTGTTAAGGTGGATGATTGGTTTCTCCACCCTCAGCTCCGGTGAGAGGAGCTGTGTTGTCAGGTGCGTTCTGTCTAGTGGTTACCATGATCGTTTTTCTTCAAGCTTTCTACAAGTTCTCAATGAAAGCACCAAAATGTTGACTGCCTTTTTCTCTATCAACCTAATCTAAGAACTCAACAGAAATTAGAGGAAAATAACATAGAGATTTTACATGGTTCAGGCTATAAAAGAGCCCTAGTCCACGACACTTTGGTATTAGTGAGTTTGAAGCTTGTTTGAGCCAACTTTAATGGAGTCTCAGGCTGCATATATATTTCTTTGAGTTTACACTTTCTTAACTAGCCAAAAGTTCTGATCCCTTTACAAGGAGATACCCCAGCCCTATTTATAGAGGCTTGTGTAATTAATTCCCTTAATGAACATTTAATACACATTCCCTCATTATTTTGGGGAGTAAATTGCTAATTAATTACATATGGATGCACTAACAAAGACCATGGGCCCAGGCGGATTGCATGGGGCCCATTTGTAGAAAGCTTCCCACCAACTTCATGGGGAATAGGTATCTGACCATGTCTGGATACGGTGCACATTCACCCATGTCAGGCGACATTGTGGGAAATGCCGATTGTTGAGGGTACAAACTTGACACCACTAATCAAGGCTCGCTAAAAGTTGTCAGGTGATCTTCTGGTGGGCCACAGCTACAGTGACCGACACCTGGCAGCTACTCTAGGTCCAAGGACAAGAATCCTTGACCTGGGGGATTGGAGAATGAAGAGAGTGAGGACCATTTGAATGGTCCTCGGGGCATGACCTTACTTGGAAACATCCACTCCTTGAATATGGGTCGTAGGACGTGGCCTCACCTAGAGACATCCGCACCTGGAGGACAGTTCTCGGGGCGTGGCCTCACTTAGGGACATTTGCGTCTGGCTAGACCATAGTATGAAACCTAAGTAGCGCTCGAGGAGCTTAATTACTCCTCTAATGAATGGCACGTGTCCTCTGGTGAAAACACGGACAACATAAACATTATAACTAATCTTATGAGATTAATTAATGAATAAATTTCAAATTAATTCAAACTAATTTTGAATTATCTAAATGATCTTTTCAATTATTTAAATAAATAAAATAATTAATTCGAAAATTACCATTTTATTTAAAAAGTTATTTTTAAAAATTTAATTAACTGATTTTTTAATTTCGAAAATAAATATATTAATTAATTAATTTATCTCATTTACATATTTACCCTGAAGAACAAATTTCTTCCAAATATTCCATTTCCCTAATTTTTCCCAATTTCAACTTTTACCTTGAATAGTGTTGATAGAGCCATCTTGGGGACCCATGGACCTATAATTTCAAGCTCCAATAAATTAAGATTATCAATTAATACTCTTTAATATAATAACCTTAATTTATTAATGTAACGCCCTACCTCCTTAGAGCCGTTACCATGTGATTTATAAATGTGACATTAGCTCGCTAACTAAGGTTTTAGGTTAAAAAGTTTGAGTAAATTAAAATAAAACTCGTTTAACAAAATTAATTGTAAAAATTTGAACATTCATTAAAATCATCAAATTTGTACATTTGGGATCCCAAAATATTGTTTAGAAAATGTATTACAACTCAAAAATATAATTACGGTCGACCTAAGTGGCAAAGTAGTTCATTACAATACTTTCCCAAAATAAACCTGGCCATGGTAGCCAGGTAGGCCAAACATGTACCTGTTGCTCCACGCTCTTCGTACTCATGGTTGGTTGACCTTTCCTTTGCCCTTATATGCACCATAGAGAACCCGTGAGCCGAAGCCCAGCAAGAAAACTCAATGCATAACAATTCACATATACCAATCCACAATATACAGCAAAATAGTCAACAGACTAAACATATAGCGACCTACACCGACCCAGGTGCTTTACCAGGCCCTGGGTTCACGGTCTTCACCAAGCGGGTGGATACAACACCCTTGGAGGGTATCGCCCTAGTGGCCTGCACTCAGGATGCTCAACGACGATCCTGGCCCCTTGTCGTACCCAGCTACTTGCCATTCTTGGCCTTCGCTACGCTATTCATTCATAAACATGCATAACACAGCATAACACTCACAGATATTCACACATATATCAAACATAAACAATAGGGCCACGCCCTAAAGTTATGTTTTCTTTCTAACTTGTAAGAGAGAGAAAGGGTGCTGAATGTTCTATTTTCTTTCTTCTGTTTCTTTCTAACTTGTTAAGAGTATGAGATAAGTCTTAGTTTATCCCCTAGCTAAAATGTCCTAAATACCCCCAAATCTATCTCAATCATTTAGTGCCACCAAGGGCAATTCCGTCAATTGCCACATTCCTCTAATTCCTCGAGTGTTCCTATAGATCGCCACTTAATCCCCAACACACTTTAACAAACATTAAATCACTACCCGTTACCTGGTAATTCCCGAACACATACTATATTTCCAAAATACCCCTAGGCTCCTCCCGAGCTGGGTATTCGACCTCGTTGTGACTATTTAGCTATTCCGCTCCCTAGGACCATCTCGGATCGCACATCACAAATATATCACCACACTCTTGTGTCATCAATCACAACACACAAATATATTGCATTTATGCCCTCAGAGAGCCAAAATTACAAATATTCCCCTAATTACCAAATTGGGGCCCACATGCATATTTAATTCACTTAAACATGCATTTCTAATCACATAATCATTTAATTCACATATTAGTATAATTAAATCAATTATTGCCCTCCCGGCACGCTAATCAAGGCCCTAAGTGTTATTAGCAAATTCGGGATGCTACAATTAATCTCAAAATTATTCTACTAAAAATATGAGACTGCACTATTACAATTATAGACAATTATTTATTGAGTATTTTTTAAAGATAAAAAGCGTTAATCGATGTAATCATTACATACAATTCGATCCTCCATTAATGGTTCATAGTTAGAGTAGGGATAAGATATCGTTTTACCTCTTTAATTATTTCTTGTTTCCTAAAGTACCATTAACTTTACTAGAAAAGGCTAATGGATAAACTAATTTATGAATTTGAGCTCAATGACCTTTTAGTTACAAAAGCGAACCCTTATGAGAACCATTATTCAATTCCTCTTGGAAATGTATAAATTCCATATCTGTATATTACGTCCCCAGCCATTCAAATCAATGAACCCCCAAAACAAAAGTTTTCCGCCTGATCATTTTGACAAACCATAACGAGTGAATCAAAGGACTCAAATGACATAAATAGGAGTTCATAATGACTTCAGGATTAAGATCAATTTGTATATGATCATCTTATTGAATTATTTTATTAATACTTATAACACAAATGGTATTTAATTAAGTATTAATAACATATCGGGTCTAGTTCATGTATAACCTCATTATACAAAGTACCTCCACTATAATGTACTACTACATCAGTAATCTGGATCTAGATTACATGTATTCATAATACTAGTGAATCATACTTACAATATTTAATCCAAAGATTCCATATAACTTTGTTTTATTGTGAACGATTTACATTTGTTCCCTACAGTCTTAATCCTCTTGTACCAATACAAGATTGCAGTCATAATAACGATTTTCAGAATTTTATGATATTCATATAATATTATTCAAATAATAATAATAAACAATCAATATATGCAAAATTTGATCTTAATTATTTATTTCATAAAACATTGTCCAACACATATGCTTTCAAGGGCACAATTCCAAACAGCCTGCACCAGGCACACTCTTGATAACTTCTCTAGCTCGCACTTCCGCCCTGACGACCACCCTGAGTACCCTGAAATCTCTTATCTGAACCTGGGGTAGTGAATGTATCTATAGTCTTCCTCTTCTGACCACTGTGGCCACCTATAACACCCTGGATAGCTAAGACCGCAACACTGTGTGTTTATAAAGATGCAGGACTTGCTAATCAAGTCATTTGGTTAAAACGTGATATTGAAACACTAATGAACTAGGGTTAAAAGGTTTTGGTATCAAAAGTGTACACTCTATATAACAAAACATTTTATACATGGGATCCCAAAAGGAACAGCGTTTGAAAGTCAGTTTACAAAATTTCCACAGATTAAACAACCATTAGCCATTCTAAGGCAAAACAGACATTTCTAGTTCCCCTGTTCCTGTTTTCCCCTCAACCGTGGCGGCTGAGCAGCTGGTCATGTAAATTAAGCTCACAGAGCTCTCCAAGTCAGGGCTGATCAAGTTTTCCCTTGGCTTTACCTGCACCACGTAGCACTCGTGAGCCAAGGCCCAGCAAGAAAACATAATATGCATTGCAAACAACAATAATAGATGAATAATCCTTCAAGCATGATCAAACACTTAACACTCATATTAATCACATAGCACGTATTCATAATCAAAGATGAAACTAAGCATTAATAACAATCAAGCTACATGATAATCAAGGCCGACAACTTTGGCCGCACCCTCTGTTTACCCCATTGACTCCGGCCCGCTTAAACCGAGCTCAGTGCATAATAAGCTGTCCTCGGCTACCAGTGGCCGAGCCGCGCCCTGTGCGCTAGTGTAACCTTGGGCACTCTTAGACCGAAGTTTACTGTTTACATGGCATAATACCATCCTTTCAAAGCATACATATTAGGGAACCTTTAGTCTCACTACAAATACACAACTGGGTGCAATTTTCATTCGTTTAATTTCCACGTTCACTGACTACGAGCGACGACTCTTGAGCACGATCCGCTTCTCGAGCCCTAGCTTAACACCTAGTCACAACCAAGGTAATGGATTCCATTAATATTCAAATAAAGGTTTCCGGGTACAATGCTAGCTTCCGGGACATCGAATTTCACCAAACACGGTGCTGGAATCGATCCCGAGCACCCTAGGTTAGGTTCTCGCGCTTAAAATCCCCAAAAGATCAAAAATGCACCTAAGGGCTGCGGCCCCTGATACCTAGCCACGACCCTCCCCTGAAACAGAGGCTAAGCCTCTCCGTAGACAGACACGCGCCGCGGCCCTGCCTTATGGCGCCGCGACATTCCCCCTTGGCAGAGCCTCCCTGGCTCCTTTTCTTCGTAGGGCCGCAGCGCTCTAGAACAGAGCCGCGACCCAACCCTTCGTGCCCAGAAAATCCACCATTTCTAACATCCTAGCCTTATTCAAAACCACCCCAAAGGACCCTAATACCAAAACCCATTAATCACAAGACTTTTAGGATGATCCTAACAGCATAATCCAACAGAAATCCAGCTTAAAAACCCCTCATAATTCCATTTTGATTTCTAAAACCCAACAGCTCAAAAACACAAAAACCAGTCATGCAAACTCAGATTTTAACCTCTAAATTACGAATTGAAGCTTACCTTCTTTGATGAACCACTTCCTTAACAATTTCTGAGCCAAAACTCAAGCTTCTCAGCTCCAATTCAGTCCTTAAATATTCAAACCATAAACACCCTTAATGTTCAGTCAAAACTCAGAATTCTAATCCTCAAACATAAAACTCAACTCTTACCTTGGCCTTGGTTGAGTGTTCCTTGGTTAGAGCTGAGCTAATTCCTCAAACTTCAGTTGAAATCCTCTGAACTCCAGCTAGAATTTCTAAGTTCTGTGTTTTTTCCTTTGAGAGAGAAAAAGAGAGGAGGAGGGAAGTGTCGGCCTAATTTGTTCTACTGTTTTCTAAAGCCTCTTAAGTCTATCCCAAAGCTCGGGGTACCGAAAACGTCCCCGAGGGCAAAATGGTAAAATTTCCCCAATGTTCCCACCTAGACTTCCTAATCTCACATATATCTCCAATTATTTATTTCCATAACCTGATAGTCTAAATAACAACTCGATACCTGAAATACCCCTGACTTGTCCAAAGTCAAATATTAAGCCCCGTTGTGACTTTCCCGCTATCTAGCTCCCTAGGATCGCCTCAAGTCGCTTGCTACAGATTTACCCACATAACAATGTAGTTCTCACAATTTAAAGCATATAATCACATTTACATTCATATAATCATACAAGCAATAATCATGCATTAAATCAATAAATTCACACATAAACCAATTGTGCCCTCCCGACACATTAATCAAGGCCCTTAAGCCGTATTAGTGATTTTGGGTCGTTACACCACCACCCCTACTCAACCCAGTAAATGGAGGTACCACCCTCCAAGCATCGCAACTCACGATGCCCTCCCTCCATATCTTATCCTTTACCCAATATGTAGTAAGGGCCTTCTCTACAACCTGAGCATATGCGGTAACCCCGGGTACCAAGGTAATTCTGACATTCCGGGCTATGATAGAGTTTAGACCCCGAACAAACAGTTCCTTCCAAGTCATATCAGTTAGCACCAAGTCAAAGTCAAACTTGGCCAACCTGTCAAATTTCAGAGCATACTCTGTCACTGTCATGTTCCCCTAAACCATATTCATAAAATCACCCATCTTTGCAGTTTGGACAGCATCATTATATTACAGCTAGTTGAACAACTCCCGGAACTCTTCCCATCTCATCGTAGCAACGTTCAGGATACAACTTCCCACCGAATTAAGACATCATCCCGCAGCATATAAGTGGCGCAGGCCACCCTGCCGTTGCCCACCACCCTCATAAAGTGGAGGATGGAACTGATAATGCCCATCCACTGCTAAGCTCTAAGTTGATCTGAGCCTCCATCAAAAGTGTAACGCCCCACGTCACTATGGATGCTTCCTGGAATGATGACTGGCCCTACAAATCAACACGAGTCTTTCGTCCTCACTCGCACGCTTCCTGGGAAAACTTCCCAGGAGGTCACCCATCTTGAGATTACTCCAGGTCAAGCACACTTAACTTTGGAGTTCTCAAGTGATGGGCTACCGAAAAGAAGATGCATCTCGTTGGCATAGGTAGTACCCATCAATCCATTTAAGCCCTCTTCAACTGTGTTGTCCCATACCTACACAGTCTTAGAATCATCACACTTGACCTTCCCCAGGCAGTGTGGGATTGCACAGCTTTACCCACTCTTTCCCCTTACGGATCATGGGATTCTGATTGTCACAATCACCCCCCTTACGGGTCCGACCTCCCCGTCGGCAACACTTCTGGTTGGGTCAAGGCTCTGATACCATTTCATCCTATTTCTCCACATTAAAACCGATTCTTGGAGTCCCATAAGCTTATTTGTCACCAACCACGCATACCATGCACTCTTGAACACACTTAAATCCAAAATTATCCAAGAATATGCATTTTCTTGGATAAAAATGGTGAATCACAATCAAGGACTTTATAATTGTATTTCCCACACTCAAAAGGTTTATTTCCTCCCCTAGAATGATTCTATAATGTTCAATACTTCCCAGATTTTTCCCAAGTGCAATTTCTTCTCTTTTTAAAAAAATGATAACTACCCTCTCTCTCTTCGATCCTTTGCTTCCCTCACTATTTCCAAGATTTCTTTCCTTCAGATTATCATGGTAAACACGTTTTATAATAGGTTTAGAAAAGAAGTTAGCGTTAGAAGTGGTAAGATCCTCTTTTCAAGGAATTCTTTATATTTTTCTTTAAAAAAATAAAATAAAATAACTAAGGTTCCACAACTGATAATCATCAGTTAAATTTCAAAAATTTGACCCATTTTCAAAATATTTAATCATGTTAAATCAAAAGAAATAAAGTCTCTAAAATGCCCCTTGAACCAATCCCAAACTTGAGGGTATTATGGTCTTTTTGCAAATTCAATATTTAATATAATGGCAAACTAAAAATCACACATAATATGATAAAATAATTTCAAGCATATTATTAATACTATTATGCTCATAATAATAATAATAATTTTTAATTAAATAAATAACTTAACCCGAGCCGTTATTTATTAACTTGACATTATTCTCATTTGTGATTCCGCAAAAACTCAAACATGAGAAACCATGAATTTTATTTCCATTGGAAGTCATACATATCCAATATTCCATCAAAGGAAAAGAAAAAAAATGAGAAGGATGCACACAATGAGAAAATTACGAAATTTCCCTTCCAAGAAAACAGATATTACAATTATCCCCCCTGAAAAGAAATTTCATCCCGAAATTTTATTCAAACAACTCAGGATACTGCTGCAGCATATCAGACTCTAATTCCTAGGTTGCATCCTCAACAACACTGTTCCTCCACAATACGTTTACATGGTCTTATTCCTTAGGACTTTGTCCTTTCGATTGAGTATTTTCACTGGACGCTCATCGAATGACAAATCCTCCTGCAAATCCAAGGTCTCGTAGCTCAGCACATGTGATGGGTTGGATACATATTTTCAAAGTTGTGACACATGAAATACATTGTGCACCTCGGACAATGATGGTGGTAAAGCTACCCTGTAAGCCACATTGCCCACACTATCCAAAATCTCAAAAGGTTCGACATATCTGGGACTTAGCTTTCCCTTCTTGCCAAACCTCTTCACCGAGATTCCTTTCCTTGGAGTCACACGCAGAAATACATGATCACCAACTTCAAACTCAACGTGCTTGCGCTTTAGGCCTGCATAAAACTTATGTCTGCTCTGAGCTGTGACCATTCTAGCCCTAATTTTCTGAATAGCCTCATTGGTGTGTTGCACTACATCGGGTCCAAGTAGTTTTCTCTTTCCCAGTTCATCCTAGTGAAGTGGAGACCTACACTTTCTTCCATTTAACATTTTATATGGTGCTACCCCGATGGTAGATTGGTAGCTGTTGTTGTACGAAAACTCAATCAGTGGCAAGTATCTACTCCAGGATCCCTGAAACTCAATGACACACGCTTTGAGCATATCCTCTAAGATCTTATTTGTTCTCTCGGTCTGACCATCCGTTTGTGGGTGATAAGCTGTACTGAACTTCAACTGTAATGCCCCAAATTACCTAATAAGGTTTAGGACCTTGATTAGAAGGCCGGGAGGGCCATAATTGATTTGTTATAGTATTTAATGACTATATGCATGTTTATGTGAATTATATTATTATATGATGGTGAATGCATGCATATGGGAGAATTTATTATTGTGGGGGTATTTTGGTAATTTGGCCACTGTGGGCGTAATTGTATATTTAGGGTGCATGACTGTGATTAATTAATATAGCCACATTATAAGGTGGATTGGTTCGAGCTATTCGACATGAGACGATCATGAGATGTAAGTGTTCGGTCTAGTCATAACGGGTTTAAGTTCGGGGCTCGGGGTGAGTCTCGGGGTGAATTTAATGATTATAGCGTTACCGGGGATTTTAGGGTAACGAGATATGAATTATTGGTGTTTGAGGATATTGAGATTAGCGGGAATTGGGAAGCGTTAATTATGATTAACGGGATTAGTGGAATGTGCCAAAATTACCCTTGAGGTGGCTTTAGAAGCTCTAAGCCTTGATACTTTGGGAGAGTGTTCCACTATTGAAGAGCACCATAACCTGAACTTAAGGTAAGTTTTTAGCCACTGGTTTTTATATATGCTCTGTTTTGGTTGTTAGTTTCAGCCTTAGAACTTCGATGTGGAAAGTGTGAATCAAAGGAGGTTCTTGTGTTGTTTTGATTGGGGTTTGATGAGGGTAAACTAAGGGTGTTGTTTGGGGGTTTAATTATATGTTTGGAGGCGGTTTAGATAAGGTTTGAAGGACTGGTTTGAGAGGAAATCGCACAGGGGAAAAACTGGTTTGTTAAGGGCGTTTTGGCTGGTCTGGGCTGGGCGCCGCGGCGCAGCAGGGGTGCGCTGCAGCCCTTGGCGTCTGTCAGGAGGGAGCCCTCTCTATTTGAGGGCGCGCCGCGGCCCAGCAGGGGAGGGCCGCGGCCCTTAAGGCCATTTTGACCAAAAACATGTTTTTAGCTTGGGGATTCAAGCCATAGGCCTCGGGGTTGAACCTAGTACCCGGTTAAGTGGGGATTGATGTCCCGGAGGCTAGATATTGATTTGGGAACTTATGTTGATCATTTTTTATTGATGATACCTTATATTTGGTTATGACTAGGTGACCGCTAAAGGACTAAAAGTTGATCGTTCTCAAGGGTCGTTCTTTAAATCGTTCTAGCTCAACTTTGAGGTAAGAAAACTGCACCCTGTGTAAACGAGACATGCATGGCTATTGTGATGCATGTTGGTTGATTACTGAGTATGACATGCGTGGTTATCATTGATGCATGTCGGTTGATTATTATGTGTGACATGCATGGCTATTCTTGATGCATGTTGGTTGACTATTAAACGTGACATGCATGGCTGTTATTGGTGCATGTTGGATGGTTGAATATATTGCATATGAGGCATAAGAAACATGTGAATAGGACATGCTTTATATACTGGATGTGATATCGTTCAGAGCTTGAGCCTCTGTGTTAATGCATAGTCCTAATTGTACTGGTATCTGTTAGTAAGCATGCTAAATACCTTGTCTATGGATATTGGACATGTGATATATGTTTGGTGGCATGGCTTACCTGTGTATGGTGCTGACTTATTAGTCAGAATCGACAATGGTGTCAGATCCGTCTGTGAAGCTGTGACTTATTAGTTAAGTTCACCACGGGCTGAGCACTGGTCGTGTTTTACCGACCCAAGGGTCAGAAGTGGCAGAGCGTTGTGAACGCCGGGCCGATTAAAGATTAGATCTAATCGAGGTCGGCATTGAATGACTCATATGGGGTATTAATGCTGGACCGACCGGAAGGTCAATGAGAACTATAAGCGCTTGCCTGGTCTATGACCAGATGTTTATGGCCAAGGTATATGACCCCGGTGACTGTTTGTCACATGGCCAAGGGACGCTGTCCATAGCACGACTCTAGGGTCGGGAGGAAGGTTATGTTGGTGACCATTCACCATGCACCTGTCCTAATCAAACCCATGAAAGGATCACTTGTTAGTTAAGCCCTGGTGACCCTATCGTCACATGGCTAGAAAGAGCGATGCTCATTATTGTGACTTTTGGCTATTGTCACCTATTTGCTTGGACTGATAGTCCTGAATGGTTATTATGATCGTTGTTAAGACTATGTCACGCTTTATTGTGTTTTCTTGCTGGGCTTTGGCTCACGGGTGCTGCGTGGTGTAGGTAAAGGCAAGAAGAAGCTGGACCATACTTGAGTTGGAGAACTTAGGTGATGATGTGTACATATGCAGCTGCTCATCCGCCACGGCCGGGGTTTAAAGTGGAACTAGGGTTGAACCCTGTTTTGCCGCTTAGAACGGCCTGTTGTAAATATTTTCTGTAACAAACTCTGAAACTTTATTTTCGGGATCCCAATGTATATACTAAACGTTCTAGTGAAACGTTACATCTTATCCAAAATGTTTAATTCCTAAACCGCTAATCATACTTAGTTCACGTTTTTGGCCAAATGACTCGGTTAGCGAGTTTAGCACTGTTTACAAGGCACACCGTAACGGTCCCTGGGGTTGGGGCGTTACATCAACCAAGTTCCCATTGCTCTCTGGAAACTCTCCCAGAATGATGATGTAAACTGAGCATCCCGATCGCACACAATAGAGTACGGTGACCCATGTAGCCGTACTATCTCATTCATGTACAACTCAGTGAACTGATCCATAGAATAAGTCATGCGCACCGGTAGGAAGTGAGCCGACTTGGTATACCTATCCACAATTACCCAAATTTCATCGTGTTGTTTTGTGGTCCTAGGTAACCCCGTCACAAAATCCATAGATATCTCATTCCACTTCCACTCAGGAATATTCAAGGGTTGCAGTAGCCCCGCTGGTCTTTGATGTTTTGCCTTAACCTGCTGATAGGTTAAGAATTTTGTCACATATTCCACTACATCCTTTTTCATTCCCGGCCACCAATACAATACCTTAAGGTCGTGGTACATCTTAGTGGTCCTGGGATGAACTGAATATGGGTTAGTATGAGCTTCCGCTAAAATCTCTATCCTCAACTCATCACTGTCTGGCACACAAATACGCCCCATGAATCTGATTAGTCCGGTATCTGACATAGTGAAATCCTTGGTATTCCCATTCTACATCTCTTGCTTTAAGTCACTTAACGTCTTGTCTGCATTCTTCCCTTCCTTGATCTTTTCTAACAAGGAGGACTGAAGTGTAACCTTTACAAGTTTTCCTGTGATAAGTTCTATACCAGCTCGTTCCATGTCTTCTAGGATCTTCCTTGATACTCCTTGTAAAAAAGAAACCATTCCCGGCCCTCTGCGACTAAGTGCATCCGCCACAACATTGGATTTACCAGGGTGGTATAGTATGTCGTAGTCATAATCCTTGAATAACTCCAACCATCTCCTTTGCCTCATATTTAACTCCTTCTGGGTGAAGAAGTATTTGAGGCTCTTGTGATCGGTGTAAATCTCACATTTCACCCCATAGAGATAGTGATGCCAAATCTTCAGTGCAAAGACAACCACTGCTAATTCCAGGTCGTGTGTCGGATACCTCTGCTCATAATCTTTTAGTTGCCTAGAGGCATAGGCTATCACCTTACCAGACAGCATCAATACACATCCCAACCCCTGTTTTGATGCATCACAGTAAACCACAAACTGCCCGTCCTCTGAGGGTAAGCTGAGTATAGGTGCTGATATAAGCCGCCTCTTCAATTCCTGGAAGCTCTGCTCGCATTTATTTGACCAGGTGAACTTCAGATTCTTTCTTGTCAATTCTGTCATCGGTGCGGCTATCTTTGAAAACCCTTCGACAAACCTCTTATAATAGCCCACCAAACCCAAAAAACTTCTGACTTCTGAGGCATTCTTTGGTCTTTTCCATTCTTTCACTGCAGCAATCTTTGCAGGATCTACTTTCACTCCTCCATCGGTGATAATATGACCTAGAAAACCAACCTCAGATAACCAGAACTCACACTTCTTGTATTTGGCATATATTTGATGATGTCTCAATCGTTGCAAGGTCAAACGTAAATGCTCCCCATGTTCTTCTTTTGTCTTGAGTAGATCAATATATCATCTATGAACACAATGACAAACTGATCCAAGTACTCCTTGAAAACCCTCTTCATGAGGTCCATAAAAGTTGCTGGGGCATTTGTGAGTCCAAATGACATCACCAGAAATTCGTAATGCCCGTACCTGGTTCTGAAGGCTGTCTTCGGTATATCATCATTCTTGATCCTCAACTGGTGGTATCCAGACCGAAGATTGATTTTCGAAAACACCTTGGTCCCCTGAATCTAGTCAAATAGATCATCGATTCTCGGCAAAGGATATTTGTTCTTTATTGTGACCTTATTCAGCTCCCGATAATTAATACACATCCTCATAGACCTGTCTTTCTTCTTGAAAAAAAGATCTGGTGCGCCCCAAGGAGAATAGATCGGTCTGATGAACCCCAGCTTAAGTAATTCCTCCAATTGAGTTTTGAGCAATTTCAATTCTGCTGGTGCCATTCTGTATTGTGCTCGAGATACAGGCGTTGTCCCAGGCATCAAATCGATTACAAATTCTATCTCCCTGTGCGGACGTAAACCTGGTAGTTCTTCTGGAAAAACATCGAGGAACTCAGCTACAACTCTTGCCTCTTCAGGTCTCATTTCTGTCTCTTCGGTTTCATTGACCATATTCACGAGATATCCCAAACATCCGTGTTGCAATATTTCTCTAGCTTTCATCGTTGTTATGATAGGAGTTCTGGGTTTCTTGCTTATGCCTTCGAACTCAAATGAATCTCTGCCTTCCGGTGCAAATACCACTTTTTTGTGTTTGCATTCGATAGATGCTCCATATTTAGAAAGAAAATCCATCCCCAGAATTACATCAAAATCAGATAAGTCTAATACAATCAGGTCTACATACAATTCCCTCCCATCTATCTATAAAGGTACAACTTTAACCCAATTTTTAGATATTACAATTTCCCCAGAAGGTAACATAGTCCCAAACCCCACATTAAATAATTCACTAGGTGCATTTACAACATTTACAGTTCTACTAGAAATAAAAGAGTGTGATGCACCAGAATCAAATAAAACTTTACATGTGGTATTGTCCATAACCTGTTACGATAGAAGGGCTTCCCTCAGCTTCAGCTTGGGTGATGGTGAAGACTCTGGCTGGGACGTAGTTGTCATTCTTCTTCTATTCTTCCTTATTGCCAGATTGTTCCCATGTCGGACAGTTGCGCTTCACATGACCTTCCTTCCCACATTTGTAGCAAACTCCAACTCTAAACTCACCAGAATGGCATTTTGTGCACTTAGAGGAAGGTGGAATGTTTCTGCCATCATTTCCACCAAGACGGTTGTCATTGTTGGGCTTGGGCCGTTTATCATTTTCGGCTTGACTTGGCTGGTCCTATCCCCTTTTCCTATTGTTATTGGAGGTGGTTGCCCCACTCTTCTTGGCATCCCTTCTAGCAGCATTATCTTTCCAGATTCTCTCTTCGCTTCTTTCTGCCGTAAGAGCCATTTCCACCACTTCAACATAGGTAAGAACACCTCTAGAAACAATCTCCACATCCTGAGCTATCATTGGTTTCAGACCTCTCACAAACTGGTTTGCTCATACCTTGTCAGTAGGTACAAGATCCTTGGCAAACTTCGCCAACCGATCGAACTTCTGTGCATATTCTGTCACCGAGAGATTACCTTGAATCAGCTTGGTAAATTCATCCATTTTTGCTGCTAACACTACTGAGTTGTGGTATTTATCATTAAACACCTATTTGAATTCGGCCCAATCCATAGTGCTAACATCCCGTGATTGCTCCACCACCTCCCATCAAATCTGAGCATCTTTACTCAGCATGAAAGATGCGCACACCACTCGTTCATTTCCTTGAACTCCCATCATGTTCAAGATCCTCTCCATCCCACTGATCCACTCCTCTGCCTGTACTGGATTGATGTTGCCTTCAAACACTGGCGGGTGTTGCTTTCGGAACCATTCCAACAAGGGCTCCATACGATTCTCTACAATCGGTAACCCTACAATGGCAGGTGGCTGCCTAACCATTGGTGCTTTAGACCTTACAAGTGGCCCAGCTTGCTTCCTCAATTGATTGATCTCTGTGTTCTATCTTTGAATGGTCTCTTCCATTCTCGTAAAACGTTCCTCCTATCCTTGTGGCAGTTACGGATGTGCTGCATACACTGCTGCTCTCCCCCTACCTTGACCACATCCTACTCTGACTGATCTACGAGGGAGCATTCTCAATTTCCTGAATGACAAACGTAAATAACTTATAATGAAAAAGGAATTATTGCGATAAAGAGATCATTATAAGAGAACGATAAGTACGTAAATGTGCATAGTCAAAAAGCAAAAATTCATAAGTAATCTTTTACCGCTTACAGTACAGTGAGTCGAGCTTGTCCTTGTCGATGAACTTTACATGTTAGGGCTTATCACAGATTCTTTAGGATCGTTTTGTTCTAATACCATATTGTAATGCCAATATTTCCCGAGACGTTACTTAGGGAGTCCATTTAAAAATAATAAACAATAAATACTTTAAGACACTAAGAGAAAATATTTATTTAAAATTTAAACAGACAATGAGATCTCATTATTTAAAAATAAAAATGTTGGACGCTAGGTTTAATAACAACAACATAAAGAAAATAACCGTTCAAGTCTGAAAATTTAAAAACATAACATTTATCTCTAAAAAATAAAATAACTGGAGCCCATCCTCTAACATGTTCCGTCCATGCCTCAAGCCCACACCACTCACTGCTTTGTTTTGCATTTACCTGCACATAGAGTACCCGTGAGCTAACGCCAGTAAGAAGAGCTATGTAGGACATAACTTCCCAAACTAGAAAACGACAAAAGAATAAGCATCATAAACATAATAACCATCGTGCGATATATAAGCACCATATCACACTAACATGATGTGTGTTACACTCTCACACATAAATACTAACAAGTCATGTTAATCAGACATGAAATGTAATCTGCCTTGCCTGCGCTGTACTCACACTCGACATTCCCACGGTGGCACCTAGTCTAGCCTGCACTGTACTCACACTCAGCAGATCCGTGGTGGCATCCTATTATCCTGAGTTATACACACCCCAAAAACTTGTTGCGAAAATTATAGCAATTAAAATATGCAAGTATACGTAGTCGGCAACAAGTAATACAGTGATAAGTGAGTATCGTCTCCACAGGGATTTTAAACTAAATAATTGCAAAAATCAACTAAAGAACAATTTAAAAATAAGATAACAAAATTAAGAACATGATTGGAGTATGAATCTGAAATTAAATGGGTATACGTAATTTAATCTAAAATAAAATGAAGAACTCAGAAAAAATTAATTGAGAGAAGATCTATGTGAACAATTAGATTTGGATGGCTATTTCCACCTATGTTAATCTGCCCAGTTGTTATAGCAATCGTTCAGCAATTATGCACAGAGTTAACAGATTTCACACTAAGCCAGTAAGCTTTTTCCAAAACCCACTGATATAATTCCACAACTTAATTCAACACATTCCTATATTAAATCAGGCTGTAAAACAAGCATTTATTCACCAAATCTCAGGTTATACAAGGTAGCAAAATATTCCTATTTCACTACTAAGAACTACCTAAACATGGCATTTCTCTTGCATCATTCAAGTTGATTCCACTAGATAGATTCTTTCCAAAATCAGATCTAGCTAGTTTAATTGTTAGTTATGGCCAGCAATCAACAATCATTAAACATTAATTTCACTTGAATGAACAAAGGCAAATTACTAAACTCATGCATTGCATTAATACTTCATCACATAAGGTTCATAGCCACCCAAATCTCAAGGTGATTAGTTCATGTCTAAACTGAAAATTACAATCCAAAACAGAAATTGTTCATCCATAGCAAATATTCAGTTCACAAATTATAGAATCAAGAGTATACACTACATAAAAGGAAATATAGAAGAAAGAGAAGAGTAGAATCGGGTTCTAGAGTCCTCCTCCTTCCTTGGTCGTGATTCTCCTCTTGTAGGTAATGCCTTTTTCTGTGTATATCTCTCTGGTTTTTTTTTTCTGTACTCTTCTTGCTGAAAGATTTTTTGAACTGTGTCCTCTCCTCCTTTTTGTGTATTACGGCTGCCTCCCTTTAGGGTACTATCCCTTACCCTAATTAGAAAACCCAACTCCATCTTTGGTCCATTTCTTCTTGCCACCTCAACCAGCTAACTTCATTCACTAAAATGGGTGCCACATAGGCGCTGAGGCCAGTAAATAAATGCAGCTGGCTTTTGTCCACGTCAGTCTTCATTTTCCCAGAATTGCTACAAGTCTGGCCTACAGCATCCGAGCAGCAATGCTCCCTTTCTGTCCCCTTTTTCTCTTGATTCCCTTGGCGAGTTTAAGGTTCCTTTCCTAGATAACAAAACACACATATTTACATAAATATTTACAATTACTACCAACAAATCACAAGACTCTTGCATTAACACACTAACTAGAAAAGAAAGGTAAAAACTAAACAAACTTACAAATAACATCACACTCATTACTCTTTTCACCCAAAATTCAAGCTCAAAGTTAATAAAAATAACTCTAAATCATAGAGTTATCAACACCCAAGATAATTCCTGCAAGTGCTATACTCACACAAGCAGCTAGAATCTAGTAGCATGCCTACTCTATCATCTAAGCATGTCAACTAACTAAAATTCCTAGCACTATCCTCATGTTAATCAACCTAATGCAACAATTCAGGTCACAAATATAATTACATAACTAACAAATAAGAAAACAAGGTTGTACGCATAACGTACACCCTGTTCGCAGATGTCCACTCTTCTTACCTTAAACAGTACGTTTTCTGCTGACGTGTTCTGAACCACTTGTGGTGTCACCTCGACGACCGCTAGCTCCTAGACGTCCAATTACACAGCGAAAATTCAGGAAAAATAAAAATAGGCATTAGGGTTTTATTTCAAAACCCTAATTATTGAAATAATTTAACCATGAAATTCTAACATGCATGGCACGTAAATAAAAATCATTTTTCACAAAGGTTCAAACCATCATGTCACATGCACAAACAATGATGTTTATAACGTATCGCATGGATTATATATATATATATCGCATGTGAAAATTACCAAAATGGCCTTTAATATCACAATTACATAATATACTCAATAATTTCTAAAGATTATCATATGACAAAAAAATTTAACAACCAACTCTCTAAAACCCTAAATAATAAGCGAAGACTCTTATAAGGCCAGAAAAATAATTTTTAACATTTATAAATTATTTTTCCTCAATTTCTCAAATAAAACCCAAATAATAAAAAATAAATACACAACCAGCCCAAAAATCAAACTAACATACAGAATTGTTTAAAAATCCAAAATAACCTTATAAAAATTATTTTAGAATTTTCTAGGCAAAATAACTATTTTTCTTAAATAATTTAATATAAAAAATAATTAATTAAAGAAAAATTCATAACTGATTAAAACTAGAATCTAACTATACAAATCGGTTTCTACACCCTACAGTAATACACAAAAATTACCTAAGGTTCATAACAATAGCATTAATATTTTTCATATTTAAAAATATAAAATAAGCCAAATAAATCATGAAAATTACATAAATGATACAAAGTCAAAATAAAATTACAGAGAGCCTTAGAATCTCATTTTAAATATATAAAAATATTCCCAGAATTTTTAGAATACTTTTAATAATTTTTCCACATTTATTTTCTTAAATCACATATTTAAAATAAAATAATTAAAGGAAATTATCAAATACGATCAAAACTTAAATCTAAACATACAAAGACATTTTAAATCATACAGACATCATTCAACATAAACTCATATTTTTCTGAACAATAAAAATATTTTTCATAATTAATCTTTTTTTATGAACCAACACGAGTCTTTCCAGCGTGCTTTGTCCTCACACGCACGCTTCCTGGGAAAACTTCCCAGGAGGTCACCCATCTTGAGATTACTCTAGGTCAAGCATGCTTAACTTTGGAGTTCTCAAATGATGGGCTACCGAAAAGAAGATGCATCTTGTTGGCATATGTAGTACCCATCAATCCATTTAAGTCATCTTCAACTATGTAGTCCCATACCTACACAGTCTACAAATCATCACACTTGACCTTCCCCAGGTGGTGTGGGATTGCACAGCTTTACCCGCTCTTTCCCCTTACGAATCACGGGATTTTGACTGTCACAATCACCCCCCCTTACGGGCCCGACGTCCCCATCGGCCACACTTCCGGCTGGGTCAAGGCTCTGATACCATTTCAACTTGTTTCTTCATGTTAAAATTGATTCTTGGAGTCCCCTAAGCTTGTTTGTCACCAATCACGCACATTATACACTCTTGAACACACTTAAATCCAAAATTATCCAAGAATATGCATTTTCTTGGATAAAAATGGTGAATCACAATTCAGGACTCTATAATTGTATTTCCCACACTCAAAAGGTTTATTTCCTCCCCTAGAATGATTCTACAATGTTCAATACTGCCCAGATTTTTCCCAAGTGCAATTTCTTCTCTTTTTAAACAAAAAATGATAACTACCCTCTCTTTTTTCGATCATTTGCTTCCCTCACTATTTCCATGATTTCTTTCCTTCAAATTATCATGGTAAACACGTTTTAGAATAGGTTTAGAAAAGAAGTTAGTGTTAGAAGTGGTAAGATTCTCTTTTCAAGGAATTCTTTATATTTTTCTTAAAAAAATAATATAAAATAACTAAGGTTCCACAACTAAAAATCATCAGTTAAATTTCGAAAATTTGACCCATTTTCAAAATATTTAATCATGTTAAATCAAAAGAAATAAGGTCTCTAAAATGCCCCTTAAACCAATCCCAAACTTGAGGGTATTATGGTCTTTTCGCAAATTCAATTATTCAATACTATGGCAAACCAAAAATTACACATAATATGATAAAATAATTTCAAGCATATTATTATAACTATTGTGCTCATAATAATAATAATAATAATAATAATAATAATAATAATAATAACAGTTTTTAATTAAATAAATAACTTAACGTGAGTCGTTATTTATTCACTTGACATTAATCTCATGTTGTGATTTCACAAAAACTCAAACATGAGAAACCATAAAATTTATTTCCATTGGAAGTCATACATATCCAATATTCCATCAAAGGAAAAGAACAAAAAATGAGAAAGATGCACACAGTGAGAAAATTACGAAATTGTCCTTCCGGGAAAACGGATATTACAAAAAGTTGGAGGGTGTTGCTTCCAGAACCTCTCATACAGCGGTTCCCATTTGTTCTTTATTTCTAGCTGTACCGGTATCACTACTGGTGGCACCTGTGAGGCAGCATTCCATGGTAGAACCTGCTATCTCAACCATCTGATCTCTTCTTCTTGCCTCTAAAGTCTCGCTTGCATGTTTGCTAACATTTGCTGCCAATTGATTCTGAGGGGTAGGTGGAGGGTTATGGCTCTGGTTATCATCTCTGAACTCGATATTAGTGCCGCCTATTATGATTGACTATTTTGGAGGCATAACTTCCAAGTATGTGTGCAATATGTGACTCGGCTTATCATGCATGATAACAGTATCCCGAAACTGTCCCACGGTCAAAACCAAACAAACACAACATTCATATGCATTAATAATACTAATAAGCATCTCTATCATGTTCACATAGCAATCAAGAGGGCCATTCCCTAACAGTATCTCTCATTCTCCCTATTCTAGCATGCAAATAAGGCATGTAATTAAAATAATACTTAAACAGGTATTTGACATATTACCCATTGAATCATGAGTCGAGCTTATCTTTAGCAACGAGAGTACATGTTTGGCCAGTCTTCAGGAACCATAAAACCTTGTCAGCATTTATACAAAGTTGTAACATCCTACTAATCTAGGACCATTGCACTGTGTGTTTAAAATAGTGCTTAACTTGTTAAGCGAGTCTTTTGGAATCAAAAGTGTAATTAAAAGTAAAATAAAGGCTTAAGTGTCAAAATTTGGGTCAAAAAATTAAAATTTTCATTAAAACTTTAAACATGTAAAAGGGATCCCAAAAAGAGTTTAAACACAACTCAGTATTCTCAAAATAGACAACCTAAGTGATAAAATTGGACTTTTTAACCCAAGTCCCTCAGACGTCCCAACCATGACAGTCGAGTAAGCCGAAAATATATGCGCAACTCCAAAGCCCTCCAACTCATGGCTGGTTCACTTTCCCCTTGCCCTTACCTGAACCATAGAGCAACCATGAACCAAGGCCCAACATGAAAAACCAACACTGAATAATAGATATCCAATTAAACATATATAGTAAATAGCATGCTTCGCAGATAATAAACAAGTTCATTTCAGCATATAAATAGCTTACACAGCCTATGCCGAGCGAGGCCCATCACTGGGGCACCCAGCTTATGGCTTGCATCGAACTAGTGTATACAGCACCCCAAAGTGTCCCTGCCATCACGACCTACATTCCGCATGATTATTTCCGAAAACAGCCCATGTCGATCAACCACAGACAAATGTAATGCAAATTAGCTGCGACAAACACAAATATAAAACAAGGCTACATAAACCTAACTCAACTTCCATGTATATGGTCATAATAGTTCACATGTCAATATCGGGGCCAATTCCCTACTCTATGTGCATATGTCAATTTCCTTACCTCAAGTTATGTGCCAAAAGTGAAACAACCTCAAGTGTGATCCTTTCTCTGAGCCCCTCTGAAACCCTAGTCACAACATTAATTAAACGTTCGTTAGGAACTAAATCCAATTACGGGCTCCAAAGTTAAACCATATCTCTCGGGACCTCCAACTCCATTCAACAGGGTAATGGAGTCATCCCTTGAGGCCCCAAGTGGACCCCAAAATTGAATCTTAGAACTCCCGAGTCAAACCTACAAAAATCAACAAAATGTCTTTCCTGGAACCCTGGCGCGGTCGCACCCTCAGAAAGTTTGGGTTTTCTAGGGCCCTAGCGTGGTTGCCCTATTAAACAATTCAAGAACTTCTGGGACACTAGCGCGGTCGCGCTAGGTCCATAGAAACTCAAATCATAGCCCAGAAATCTCAATTCTCATCCAAATGGTTCCCTGTGATTTCAGATCCCAAATACTCGACCCCAAACAGATTTCGAGCAGATTTTAAATAACAATTCGTGCATAAATCATCAATATTACCCACAAGAAATACTAAGGTACCATAAAACACACCAAAGACACATAAAAATCACAATTTGCAAACTTGGATCTCTAACCCCAAACTTTGCCCCAAAATCTGAGAATTGAACACAAATCCTCAATTTTCAGTCCAAATTCAAGCCCCAATCCAACACCTAAACATGCTTCTATACCCATATAACCCATCTAGACAACCTAAACAAACCAACTTCGAAATTGACAGCAAAATCCCTAAATTTCCAAGAACAAGGAAGAACACTATAAACTTAATGAAAATTTAGAGTAGAGAATAGCTTACCTCTCTAAATTCGAAATTCCTTGCTTAGTGAAGATGCTAACAGCTCCTAATCCTTTCAAAACATACTAATTCTCTTAGAATGTCTCTCAAAATTCCAAGAATTGGCTCTTGGCTCTCGTGTCTTTGGCAAGTTGAAGAAGAAGATGAAAAAGGGGGGAAAACGTAAATAGGGTAGTGGCTTTCAGCACTTAGCCATTTTGTTTAAATTTAGGTTCAAAAGACAATTTTACCCTTCCCATTAATTAACCCCTTAACAAACCTCAAGGTTATTTTAGTCATTTAGATTAAAATTCCAATTACATCACTACTCTCCAAATTTATAAACTAATATCCATCAAACATATTATCCTATCCATTAATTATATTTTCCCCATATTCTAAAAATACAAAAACTCTCAAAATACCCTAGGCTCGACCCGAGCTAGATAATTGTCCCTGTTGTGACTTTTGTTAAAATTGCTTGAAAGGATCCACTCATGCTGAAAATAACACATACCCACATAATGATGTCTTCACAATGCACATAACACATAATAATTACAATTATACCCTCAACTAGTCAAAATTATAAAAATTCCCCTTTTGTATTAACAAAAATGGGTCCTTAAAAATATTTAATACACATAATCATGTATACTAACTGATATAATAAAAAAATTCACACAAACGTCCCTCGCGCCCACCTGACACGCTAATCAAGGTACTAAACCTTATTAGGAATTTTGGGACGCTACACCTAGCTAGTTTCCAACCATTATAGATTAACAACCTAGTCTCTAACATGCATATAAAATCAATTATCCCAACCAATCATGATTTTTGAACAAATCCACCATTAACATACCCAAAGCTTCAAGAATAATTATAAAAACTTTAAAAGTGTGAAAAGTTCTTACCAAGATCATATACAACAACCTAAACCACAAAATTCTTGTCCCAATGCATCCTAAACGAGCACCCACTGGAGTGCCTAGTGATCCATGTGTATTGAAGAAATCCTCCTTCTTCTTGTTCCTTAAATCTAATCATAGTCTAGAGAGTGAAAGAGAGAGTTATCTCCTTTGTTTCATGTGTAGAGCAACAACCAAATTCAAACTATGAATGTAAACCTAACCCTAGTCTCTTAATTTCTATTTATAATGACTCACTATCACCAAATAACCATCCTAACCTTGATCTAAGTTATTCCAACAATTCTTTTTTCTTTTTTTTTGGTGAATAAGAATCATTGTATTGCTCAAAACAAATCATGTACACTTATAGTTCCTTCCTACCTCTATATTACTTACAATCCACATCTAACTTTACAATTTCTGGTACCATTCCTTATCCCTATTTTGTTTCCCTTTATACATAACAGTAAATCTCAGTTTTAGCTCTCTCCTAATGACCTCCATTGTATGATTAACATGCCATAGCTTAGAGGACCACAAAACCTGATTTCTGACTCTCCAAATATGGTACACTAAAGCTGATACAGCAGCTATATAACAACTTCTCCTGAATTTAGTAATGTGTTTTGCTTTGGATATCTAACTCAATAATGTGAAATAATCCCCTGTTTGTGCTCTGCAACCGATCCACTCTTTTAGTTTCACTAGACATAATCTGCTGTAATCACATTGAAAAAATAAGTGTGATATCTCTTCAGTATGAGTCCCACACAACAGGCACAGTTTATCCACTACCTGACCGTGATTATTAAGATAAGCTCTGGTTTTCAGCTTCTGGTGCATCGTCAACCATAGAATGAACCTGTGTTTTGGTATGTTGCATCTCTCCCAAACATATTTACTCCATTGGACCTTAGTTTGCTGATCATACAGTATTGCATGCCCCGAGTGTATTCCATATTTCACTGCCCTGAACACTGCTTCAGCCATTTTTGCTCGAAAAAGATCTTTAATTTCCACTATTTTCTTCCAGTACCAGCTGCAGCCTTGCTGAACTGAATAAGTCCACCAGTCCTTTGTTTTTAGATAAATGCTATGTATCCACTTCACCCATAAGTTGTCCTTTTTAGAAGTAATTGCCCATACATATTTCCCCAAGGCAGCTATATTCCATTCTATAATTTTCCTGAAGCCTAACCCTCCTGCAGACTTTGGAGTACAGATAGTGGACCAAGCAACTGTACCTGGGCCGTGAGCTTCTGCAACTCCCTTCCATAAAAAGGCCCTACAAATTGCATCTATATCCTTCAATAACTTCTTTGGCAACACCATGATTTGAGCCCAGTAAGAGTGAATGGACATTAAGACCGAATTGATCAAGGTTGCTCTGGCACTATATGATAAATTCCTGGAACTCCATTGTCTAATCCTGGCCACCATTTTATCTAGGATGATCCCACACTCAACCTTAGAAATCCTCTTAGAACAGATAGGAATGCCCAAGTATCTAAATGGTAATGGAGATCTTGAAAATCCTGAAGCAGATATTACTCTCTCAATCTCAGATTAACTCATGCCACTGCAATATACTGTAGACTTTGCCTCATTTGGAAAGAGTCCAGAAGTCGTGGAAAACAGCTTGAGTCCTCTAAGCATCAAAAGGATATAACTAAAGTCTCCATGGCTAAATAACAAAATGTCATCAGCAAAACATAGATGGTTCAACCTCAAGGTAGCACACCGATCATGATACTTATAACTAGAATAAGAGCCAACCTTAAGCATGATCCTAGATAAGTATTCCATACCAAGTACAAATAACAAGGGGGACATAGGGTCTCCTTGCCTCAATCCTCGTTTAGCCTCAAAATATCCATTTAATGAACCATTAATCATCAATGAAAATCTGGTAGTTCGCACACATACCATGATGAGCTGAATCAACTTCTGTGGAAATTGAAAACCATTGAGCATTTCTTCAATAAAATCCCATTCTATGGTGTCATATGCTTTCCTCAAATCCAACTTAATCATGCAACTTGGCTTACTGTTTTTCCTCCCATAGTGCCGAACTAGATCTTGACATATCATAATATTGTATGCTATATATCTACCATGAACAAAACCCCCTTGATTATCTGCAATTAAACCAGGTAGCACCTTCCTTATCCTTGAACAAATCAACTTAGATGCAGCTTTATAAATGACATTATAGCAGGATATAGGTCTGAAATCACACACCGAATCTGGGCATATATGTTTGGGAATAAGTGTGATAGCTGTGTTATTAATTTCTCTAAGAATTTTACCTAAAGTAAGAAAGGATAGCACAGCAGTAGTGACCTCCGAACCCACCAACTCCCAATTATCCTGGTAAAAGAAACTACCAAATCCATCAAGGCCTGGGGCTTTCAACCCTGGAATTGCAAAAATCATGTTCTTAACCTCCTGAGCTGAGAAATCCATTGAAAGCGCCTGAATGAGCCCTGCGTTTAGGACTGGTCTCAGCTTCATGATTGACCAAGACACCTTCTTCCTGCACACCATTACTGTCCCTAACAAGCCTTTATAATAATCCAAAAAAGCGTTTGTTATAGCTATAGGAGAATCTACCCAAATCCCTGCCTCATTCTTGATGGATAAAATTCTGTTCTGAAGTCTCCTTGCCTTAAGGGAAGCATGAAAGATGTGGGTGTTTTCATCACCATTAACCATCCAAGAGACTTTAGCTTTTTGTGCTAAGAAACTCATGTAAGCTTTATGGTAAGACATATACTGTTCTCTAAGCATTTGCTCCTGAGAAATCAACCTGTCATTTAAGGGATCTTTTTGCAACTGCTCCTGAAGCTCCTTCAATACAATTCCTGCCTTGAATTCTGACTGTTGAATATCAGAAAAACCTTCTCTATTGATGATCTTGAGCACCTGTTTTAGCCTTTTTAGTTTTGACACTATCTGGAACATTGGTGTACCATCAACTGATAATTCCCAAGTTGCCTTAAGTTTATTTTCATAACAGGGTGCTTCTTTCCACATACGAAAATAGCGAAATGGCTTCTTTTCCATCTGCAATTCCAACGTGACATGAACAAGAATTGGACAATGATCAAAGATCCCTTCTGGCAAGAACACAGCCTCTGAGTTAGGAAACTGATCAGTCCAATTTGAATTCACTAAAGCTCTATCAATCTTGGAATAAACCCTCTCATCTGCTCTCTGCTTATTATTCCAAGTATAGAAACATCCAGAGAACTTCAAATCTTCCAGATGACAAGCTGACAAACAATCTGAAAATTTGCTCGAGAACTTTATAGAAGTTTTTTTGCCTATTCTGTCACGCATGGATAGAATCTCATTGAAGTCGCCAACCACCAGCCAAGGGACAGATATACTCCCAGCCAAACTTTGTAAATCATTCCAAAGGCTCTCCCTAGATGCTGCATCATTATAACCATATACAAAAGTAATCAAGAAACTTCCTGTTCGATTAGGGGCCTGTACTTGACAGTGGATTAATTGTGTAGTACATAACTTGATATCCAAAGTAAAGGCACTCGGATTCCAAGCAATTATTATCCTACCCTTATCAATCCAAGGGTTATTATTTGTGAAACACCATCCAGAAAACAGATTCATGTAAATAGACCCCATATTTTTATTCTTCACTTTTGTCTCGAGAAGACTAACCAAGCCAACCTTCTTTGACTGAATTAACTGTTTAATCTCTGTGTGCTTATGTTGACTGTTAATCCCTCGAACATTCCAAGTTAAAATTCTATCCATCTAGTATAGAGGGTCCTCCCCCCTCTCTTACTGTATTTCTCCTCTGTTAAAGCTCCATTTCAGGGTCTCCCTCAAGCAGACAAAATTTGTTCTTCACACTCGTTGGAATGGCAGTAGATTCCTGTATCTTGATTCCCTTAGTAACTGTTTGAAAACCATCAGGATCTACATTAACTTTGCTTACAGTTGGTGATGAAACCTTCTGTTTAGGGACCCATTCTTGCTTCACAGTCTTACTCTTCCTGCAAACTTGAGCCTCATGTCCTAAACCAGAATAATTCATACATACAGTGGGCTTCCATTCATATTTCACGAAGATATCTACTTCTTGATCAAATTCATTCAGGAAGCTGATTCGAGATGGAAATTCCTGTGTCATGGTCACTTCAATGAGAATTCTGGAATAAGCTAATCTATCTCTATTTTTAGTAATGGAATCCACTTGAATTGGCTTCCCAATCTGTCCCACTATCTTGAACAGAGACCTATCACCCCAGTATTTAATATCCAATCCTCCCAACTGTACCCAAGTTGGAACAGAATCAATGTCTTCCTTGGTAATATCATCAACCGGATTCCAGGCCTTCATTATGAGAGGTTTATTCCCAAAGAACAGATATCCTCCCTCCAAGATTCCATCTCTTACTTCCATTGTTAAAAAATGAATGATGAAGATACCAGATGAGAGAATGCCTACCTTATCAACCTGGTCCTTCCATAATCTCCTCACAAAGCCTTCCAGAATTCGGATTGGTGGGTTCGCACCCAGCACATAGCAAACTAAAGAGGATTGCCAAAAATTCACCTCCTCAGCAATATCCTCGACATCAATTTTGACTCCAGAGGTCGTCTTCTGATCGATAACCTTCCCTGCGATAACCTTCTCTGTGCCTCCACTAGTAATGATATTAGTATAGTGAGTCTGTAGAATCGGAGATGGTACAGCCTTACCCATATTAACGTCTTGCATAGCTTGTTTAGTAGCCGATTTCTAATCTTCAACATTCGTACAAATTCCAGATTGAGGCGATGGAGTATATTCACAACAGGCTCGCTCTGCCCCTGCTCCTTGCTCATCCTCTGACAACTCCAATTCCTGGACCCCAAGTATAGCATCCATAGATCGAGTTTTAATGACCCTATCTACAGAAGTTGGACCTGTTTTCTTGCCCTTGCTCTTCGATTTGCCCTTCCCCCCGACCTTAGTTCCCTTTGCCATGGCGCCGGTGCAGAAATCACTGAGAGAAAAAGCGCGGGAAAAATTTCAAAGAGAGAGCTCTACAGCTTTTCAAATTTGCTTTGGGAATTATTCCAACAATTCCATTACACCATTTTTAGTAATTTCTCTTAAATATTAGTTTTTCATAATAAAAAATTAACGTATTCCCCATAAGTTCTCTTTATTCTACTATGACCATTCTTTCAACAATTCTTGACAATAAAGCACCTATACTTGAAGAAAATCGTGATTCGTCACTTTTATACATAACACGAGCACCCTCGACATTTTACAACATAAAATATCTTACTCTTAATATTAATATCACATATCCATATTCATATTCTTCACATAACACGTAATTTCACAAAATTACAAAAATACCCCACAAGAGTATCAAATTACCAAATTTCCTTCACATGCCAAATTATCAAAATACCCATGAAACAGACCATGCTTTGTCATTAAGGTGTCGACCACATATGTTATTAACTCTAATTGAGGGATAGAATCTTCTTCTTGCACTGCCTCTAAACCAGAGCATTTTGAGGAGTCGGTGTCCTCAAGCACGACGTGATTCCCCCTTCTCTGACGATTGACCCTTGCCTTTCTTGGTGCCATAATGGTGATTATAGGGCTTCAAGCTAGATCGCTAGCTCTAGCTATGGCTTGTGAACTGGCCAAAGACCTCCCAAACAATTATCATCAGATATGAAAAACAAAGAAAGTAAGGGAGGTGAGACTTAGTTCACAAGCAAAGGTGAAAATAGAGAAAGAAAAAAAAAAGTGAAGAAAAAGGGGAAAAGGCCCATTCGCGGGCGAGCAATTTAGGCTCGCATTGTCCCACACCTACCTATGAGGGGTGTTCATCGCCCAACATGGGCAATAAGGCAATAGAATAGTGCCTCATAAGCATTGATCGGTCTCATGATGCATGTCGTAAGTTGTACCGAATTCAACAATCATTAATTTCAAACTAAACCAACTACTTCAATATACCCCAAAACCAAGCCAATTTACCCCAAAATCAATTCAACAATTCAAACTAATCATCACAGATGTTCTACCACAATCTCAACAACAAAACCTAACAAGAGTTAACCCCAAATCCCATCTAAAACTCTAGAATGATCCTTCACCAATCCCACATGCAAACCTCTGAAATACCAGCAGGAAACCAATATAATTCACCAAGTTAAGAGCTTACCTTTGCTTGATTAAGTCTCTGAGTTAATCTCCTAAGCTCCAAGCTTCAATCCCCCAAAATTCCAACTTTAAATTCTTAATCTTTGGTTAGATTTCACCAAAATGCACTAAGCTTCCAAGAGAGAAAAGAGAACCGAGAGATAGAGAGAGAAAGGGTTGGTTTCCTAAAGTTCTGAACACTTCCTCCCTTTTGCTTTATTTAACTTAAGTCTTTAAGGTTACTTCAAAGGCTCGGGGTACCAAAAACGTCCCCGAGGGCAAAATGGTAAATTTCCCCAATATTCCCTCCTAAACATTCTAACTTCAAATATATCTCCAAATATCTATTTCCATAACCAGTATATCACAATTATTACAATTATCACATTTATGCCATCAACAGGCTAAAATTACAAACATGCCCCTATTAACCAAACGGGACCCACATGCATATTTAATTCACCTAAACATGCATCTCTAATCACATATTCATAAAAATTCACATATTATAATAATAAATCACTTATTTCCCTCCAGGCATGCTAATCAAGGCCCTAAGCCTTATTAGCAAATTTGGGTCGCTACAAATGACCCAAGGTTCTAAGCGATTAGGTGATTAAAAACCCTAAGATGATAGTATACTAAAGCAAAATCCTATTTAGGTCTACTAAATAAGATCAAAAAAATAATCATAAAATTAAGCACAGAAGAATATAATCAATTTTATAATTGGGAATAGAAGAACAATGAAAATTATTAAAAACTCAAAATTATGATTTAGAGCTTTGAAATCACCCTTAACCAAATAAAAACTTTCCTAAACATAATTAAATAAAAAGCATAAAATTTACTAAGAGAAAAAAGTGTCTTTTGAAGAGACTAAACAATTCTATTTATAGTGATAAGATGGTTGAAAGTAATCTCTAGATGTTTTCACTTGTAAATGGATTAAGCTCCAAAATATCTCCTTTTGAATTATGAATTTCAAATTTCCTATCTTTAGGATTCGTTATCTTGTAGGTCAACTTTCACCTAGTAAATATCTTATTTTTACTTTGCTCATTAGACACAATTTTGTACGAATTTCAAAAAAAATTCTAAAGCCATCAAACTTTTGAAAATTGGATATAAGAGTAGAGAAATGGTCCAAATAGTGAACTAGTCTCATATTCAAAATATTTAAGATATTGTCTAACAAATTTAATTTGAATTATCCTTGATCTTCTCCGATCAATCCAAATAAATATCTTACATTATTATTCTCTTGATTAAAGATAATATTTTAAATAAATATTTTGAAATACTCTCTAATATCCATGTAACATATAGAGTGCATACCATAATTATTGTTACGAACTGGGCTTCTCTTCTTCTTTTGACAATTTTTTTTTTCTACAAAAATATCACATTTTCCTATAAAACAAAATAAATTAAATTAAATATTTTCAAATTAAAACTATATCAAATAAATCCATAGAAAAATTAATTAAAACTCAGTCTATTTTAATAATAATAAATGACATTTTAACTCTCAAAATTCCCTTTTAGCCTAAAAATCACAAAATACCAAAATTAAAATTATTAAAATAATTTAAAACTAACAATATTCAAGCATAAGGAAACTGCAAATATATGATCGAAATTGCACTTATCACCCCACCTACGACTACAAACACGCGCGCGCACCTCTGATGGGCATTGATCGCCCGTGATTACATGCTACACGCGATCGCCTACTCCAGCCGCACACAAGCCTTAGTTGCATCATGTGCCTTTAGTGATCATAAAAGCTCCGTGTGCGTATGCACCCTGTGAGGCACCGATCACATCCCTTCAACAATTAGACACATTCAAGCATTAGGCACAAGTCGCCTGCCTCCAGCGATCAGGCACACACAAGCTTCAGTTCACATGCACCCGCTTTAAGAGTCACCAGTAACCTTGCGCACGTCGCCCAACACTATTAGCTTTCATTAAGTGAGCTAGAGTCTGTGCATCACTACGCCCCGTGTGCATCACTGTGAGGGCACATGGAATAATTAAGTAAATTATATTATTACATGATTTCGTATGCATGATTATGTGTATTAAATGTGTTTAAAGACCCGCTTTTGTTAAAAATGAGCATTTTCGTAATTTTGACCTATTGAGGGTACATTTGCAATTTTTATGTTCTATGTTGAGACCAAATTATTATGTGAATATATGTGATTTTTGGCATGAGCGAATCATTTCAAACAATTTTAGAAGAAAAATCAAAACAGGGAAAAATGTCCGGCTCGAGACGAGCTTAGGGGTATTTTTGGAATTTCAATATTTTGGGATTGTTGGTGAAATGAAATTAATTTATGAAATAGTATTTTTGATGGAATAGTTGATAAATTTGGAGATTAGTGGAGTAATTGGATTTTTAGGGAGATGACTAAAATGCCCTTGAGGTTAGTTAAGAGATTAAATGGAGGTAGGGGAAAAAGGGTCATTTGACCAAGTGATTAGAGGAAACCCAAGACTTGCTCCTTCTTGAAATCTTTCTAACACAAAACCACTAAAATAAGTCTAATTTTGTTTGGAAATTGAGGAATTTCTAAGGAAATTCAAGTGTCCAAGGGGATTAATAGCTGCTAAAGTCTTCATCAAGCTTATGAATTCTAAAATTCAGCAAGGTATGAGCTTCTTTGCTCTTGTGTTCAAGCTATTCATTATGTTCTTGGTAATTTGGGGCTTTCAGGTTATTTTCAAAAATTGAGGATTGTAGATTGTTTAGGTGTATTTGTTGATGTTAGAATCATGTTTATGAATGGATTTGAGGTGTGAATTGAAACTAAAAGTTAGAGATTTGCTTGAATTTTGGAATTGGAGAAAAATGGGGGTTTTTGACCTAAATGATAGGATTTGATACGTGAATTGTAATTGGGTGTTTGGTTGTGGTATTTGGGTGTTATGTGAGGTATATGTCTATTTTGGAGTGAAAATTATGGGTTGGTTGTAGGTTTGGAGCGATTTGGGTGTCGGATTGAGTTTGGAAAAAATGCAGAAATTGTTCTCTTTGTAGAGCCAGTCAACTGGCCTAGGGCAGCCGATCAACCGACCTATGATTTTAGAAAGGCGTGACTATTTCTAGTCAGACGGTCGACCGACCTAGTGTTGTGAATTTTTAAGCTATGCAAGTATACGTAATCACATATGTAATAAAATTCGGTAAATCCGATTATCATCTCATGAAGACTAAATTATCAATTACCAAACAACTAATCTTTAGTTTCTATTTGGCTAATGAATTTTTTGATTTGTAAAATCTAAAATAAAAACATAAACGAATGCAAAATGCAAGAGTAAACAAATAAAAAGAACACAAGAATTAAATAAGGAATAAAATAAATTAGGGATTTCAATCTCATTGACTTTCCACTCTACCATGATTAACAATTCTTCTCCATATTGAGATAACAAGTTGTCAAAAATATTTTATAATCAAGTTACTAATTATAAAATTCAACCTAAGTGAGAATTTTCTATATTTTTATGATAAACTCAATATTTAGGAAGCATTAACATCAACAACTTAAAAGCTACACAAACAATCGTGATACTCTCGTTCAAGATTGATTTTATGTGAATTCAATTAGAGCATGTCCTAATACTCTCGTGACAATTTTCAGATTTTGATTCAAACTAGTGAAAATTATGAAATACAATGGCCAATTAATTCTCATAAAATAAGCATAAATTGAAAAGATATTGATAGAGGAAGAATAAAATCAAACTTTGCACTAGGTCATAGTAGAGGTTAAAGTTATTCAATTGAAAATCCTAATACAGAAATTAGTTCATCAACATAGCAAAGAAATCCATAATACCAAAGTTGAACATAAGGAAAATTAAAAAAGAAGAAAAAGAACTGTAGATTCAATCTTTGAAATAGCTCCCAAAACGTTCTCCATGACTCTTCTGATAAAAAGTACTCTCCCAATTCTAAAAAATGATTAAATATTAAACACTACTAATATTTCAACCAAAAAGGACAAAAATGTCCTTCCTCGTGGGTGTGCGGACCTTAGCGCAACGGCTCCAAAAACATGCGCCGCGACCCACCTACGATTGCCCATAATCCAATCGTCTATGTATTTGCCAATGTCGCAGCTCAAATTCATCAATAAATTCCAACGTCGCGACTCCATCGTCTTCAAGAAACAACATCTCTCTACCTTTGAATGCGCCACAGCTCTGCTTACAAGCGTTGCGGCTCAAAATGCCCAATTTTTACAACTCATAATTTTTAACTCTCTTTCACCTCTGGACTCTCTCTATACGTCCAAGAATGACCAAACATCTAACTATGTGTAAAAACACCAAATTTATCCTCAATTTAGCACACTTTACACCACATCCACTTCATCCCTTGATAATTGTTAGATCCTGAAAATCCACCAAAATACAAGCATAATACCACACAAAACCACTTTAAAGATTAAAAACACACCCTAAAACACACTCTAAAATTGTACTAAAATAAACACAACAAACTCCCCCAAACATAAATTCTACTCACCCTCATGTACAAAAGAACAAGAGACTACTCAGAACAGAAAACAAACAAACAACGATAACAATAAATCAAGCCTAAAAGTTATAAATGAAATGCCCATATAGCCTTCAAAAACTCAACCATCACACCAATCAAGAGTTTCAACCAAAATATTTCATCAACACACTTAGGTCCAAATCAAGAAAAACTCTCCTAACCATGATCATTAAATATCCTGCATTTCTATTACTTTATACACATTGAATTCTTATCACACAACCAATTTCATTATCCCATATGATTGCATTACCTACTACTCTCCACTAATGTAGACAACATATGCTCAAGAATCAAAAGGACTATTAAAGCTTATAATGAATGACTTTGGCAAAGGTAGATGAAATGTCATTTTAGGCTCCAAATTACCATAAGCATTCAAACTAAAAAAACCAAACTTATAATACACTTTTAAACCCCAAAAGCATTCCAAACTTTCCCATTCTTTCTTGTTTTAAGAGAGAATTCATAAGCAATTTTTTTCTCTTTTTTCATTGATTTCTAATGATACTACACTCCCCAAACTTATTTATTTGTGTTTTCAATTGGAGTGTAGTTCATTTTCCATATTTTCCTTTTTTTTTTCTCTCTCAATCTTTTTATTTCTATTGAAAACTCTTTCAAACACATACCCCATTACAAACCAACCCCCCAATCATTTTCTTATATGCTCATGGTACAATCAAGGGAAAGGAAAATTTTCAAGGGTTTCAAATAGGCTCAACACTGGTGTCAAACAATAAAACGATTCTCATTAAGCTCAAAATGGGTAACTAGGGATTTAATACATCAAGGTTGGCTTAAAAGACTCAAACGTTCCAAGGAATTACCTAAATCATCTTCTTAAGCATACATTATCAACCTGCATTCAGTGCTGGAGTTGCTGCTCCATCCCATTCTGTCGCACCCAATGGAATCCCCAGCAGCAGTAGACACGGGGGAAATGGGAAAGCCCAAAGGAAATGGGACAATGAAAATAGGACAAGGAATTGCCCCTGACAAGAAGTACGTCTCGCAGTACTCTGAGTATATTGACCTAGTGGACTCCTGGGAGAACATCTTTGTGGCCATAGAACAACACATTCATCACCGAAAGCCACAGCCCATTCGGAGATACAGGGAAAGGTGAGATCCCAAAAAGTTTTGTCGTTTTCATAACAATGTGAGGCACCATGCAAATGAGTGTCACCAACTCATGGATGAGATCAAAAACCTTATCAAACTGGGACAACTCCGCTAGTATGCTCGAGATGGAGCATGTCAGGCCCATGCATTGATCATGGTAATTCCCGTACAACGCATAGCCCCCTAGGCTTTGGGTGTGGTGCCTGCAGCACTACAACATAAGATAGGCCACGGACCTCCCCCAATGAATGGTGGGGACCATCTCTAGAGGACCCACTTGGGGGGCACCTTCCGAGGTTCACAGAATAAGTATACGCAGGCCTTGAACCATGATGATTAGGTGTTGGCACTAGCCCAATTGCCAGCTCAAATGCCAAGGATGACCAGCCAAGTCAACACATTCTCCGAGGACAAAGCTCAGAGAGTGCACTTTCCACCCCACAGTCCTTTGGTAATCGAGAGCCATGCTTCCAATAAGATGGTGGCTTGGATCTTAGTTGACAACGGGAGTTCAGTGAACATCCTGTTCAAGTCAGCCTACGAGGAAATCGGGTTGAACACAAGCAACTTGTCTCCATGCACCTCAACTTTATATGGGCTTTTGGGGGAAGGTCTCATACCGATGGGCCAAATCAAGCTGCCTACGACGCTTTGAGAGGTGCCACCCCAAGATTTTTAGTATTGCACCTTCGTAGTTATGGATTGCTCCTCGGCATATAATGTCATCTTGGGGCGTCCGACCTTGGTGGAGTTCGGGGTAGTTACCTCCATTCAAAATTTGTGCATGAAGTTCCCCACGGACTTAGGGATTGGCACAGTCCAAGGAGACCAAAAAGCAGTGAGGCAATGCTACAATGTGTCCCTCAAGCAACCAATAATGGTTGTTGAGGAATTGGCTCTCGAGCAGCCTCTTCCCGACAAGGTGGAGGTGCACGCCGTTTGATTTGATGAAACCAACGGGTTAGACCTGCAAGTTCAGGAAGATAAGGCTATCAAACCCATGGAGGAAGTTGAGGAAGTGGCCTTGGATGCCTCCATCCTTGAAAGGAAGACCAAGGTCAGAAGGAATTTGAAGGTAGAAGTCTGAGAAGCATTTTGGGATTTCTCCAAGGAAATCAAGATGTTTTTTCCTGGGCTCCCTCCGACATGACCGAAATTGACCCAAATATCATTTATCATGCCTTGAATGTCGGCTGAACGTCACTCTGATTCAGAAAAAGTGAAGAACGTTTGACCAGACCAGGGCAATGGCTTAAAGGTAGAGGTAGACAACCTGCAAGCAAACAGATTCATTCGGGATGCCCAATACCCCAAGTGGGTATCAAATCCGGTCCTCGTACCCAAGTCGAATGGAATCTGGAGGACCTATATAGACTTTTCTGACCTCAACAAGGCTTGCCCTAAATACTGTTTGCCAAAAATAGATCAGATGGCCAATGCCACCTCTAGCTACGAGCTCTTGTCCTTCACAGACGCGTAATTGGGCTATAACAAAATTTCCATGAACTTCGCGGATCAAGAACACACCAGCTTCCGAACTAATAAAGGAGTTTACTGCTATAAAGTGATGCCCTTCAGGTTGAAGAATGTTGGTGGCACCTACCAAAGGCTCGTGAACCGTATGTTCAAGGAACAGTTGGGACAAAACATGGAGGTTTATGTAGACGACATGTTGGTCACGTCTAGAATAGCCTCTAGCCACGTAAAGGACCTGGCAGAAGTGTTTTTAGTACTTCACATGTTTGGGATGAAACTAAATCCCCATAAGTGCACTTTTGGGGTTTCCTCCGGGAAGTTCCTAGGCATTATTCAGTGCTCGGGGGATAGAGGCAAGCCCCGAGAAGATCAAAGCCCTGGTCGATATGCCATCCCCCCAAAAGCATAAGGATGTTCAAAGCCTCACTAGGAGGATCACTACCCTAAGTCGTTTTCTTTCCAAGGCAATTGACAAGTGCATCCCGTTCTTCAACATACTCTGAGGAGGTCAGAGGTTTGAAAGGATGGAGGAATGCGAATAGGTGTTCCAACAACTGAAGGCGCACCTATCAAACCCACCTATCTTGTTGAAGCCCGTAGACGAAGAGCCCTTCCTGCTTTACATGGTTGTCTCAGAGAATGCCATCAGTACCCCCTTAGTATGTGAGGAAGGGCACGTCCAACACCCCGTATACTATGTAAGCAAGAGACTCCTCAGAGCGGAGTCTGATACCCGCTTATGGAGAAGCTGACCTTTTTCCTAATGGTAGCTTCTCAATAGTTAAGGCCATATTTTCAGGTGCATCCTATTAAGGTCCCCACGAACCATCCCTTATGACAAGTCCTCCAAAATTCATAGTCATCTGGGACAGTCCTCAAGTGGTCGATCGAACTAAGTCAGTTTGACATCACATATCATCTGAGGACTACCATAAAGGGATAGGAACTAGAAGATTTCAACACCGAGTGCACAGGAAACCATGATAGACCTGGGGATGCCCTAGTGGTTGGGCCCACATGGAAGCTATATGTAGATGGATCGTCGAATGGAAATGGTGCTGGGGCAGGCCTCATTTTGGTATCCCACAAGGGGCACGAGGTTCACAGCTCCATGAGATTTGGGTTTGACGCCTTAAACAATAAAGTAGAGTATGAGGCGCTCATTGTTGGGCTCCGTGTAGCACTTGAGCTCAAGGCTGAGAGCCTCGAGATTTTTAGTGACTCGAAGCTTGTAGCTAATCAAGTACTTGGGGAGTACCTGGCCCGGGGACAAGAATGGTCGCTTATCTGGCGAAGATCCAAGAAATGCTACACAGCTTCAAAAAAATTCACCATTCGACAAGTGCCACAGGAACAGAACTCTAACGCTGATGTAACGCCCTACTACCTTAGAGCCGTTACTAAGTGAGTTTAAAATGTGCTAACAACTCGCTAAATGAGGTTTTTAGAATAAAAGTGTAACTAAACTGAAATTAAGGCTGTAAACTTGAAAATCCCTTAATTCATTGAAAATTTCAAGTGTCTTACATCTGGGATCCCAAAACACAGTTTATAAAGTATTTACAACTCCAAAACAGTTTTACAAGTGTTTAACTATCAAAATTAGGGTTTTTACAGCCATTTCTCAAAATACCCCAACCAAAGCAGTTGGGCAGGCCAAACATGTACGCGCCGCCCCCACACTCTCCGTACTCATGGCTGGTTGACCTTTTCTTTGCCCTTACCTGCAACACAGAGCACCCGTGAGCCGAAGCCCAGCAAGAAAACTAAAACAGTGTATAACATATGCATAACGTACAGTCATCACAGCAGATAGATCATATCTAGTCAGACAGTCCATAAAATCTAACACATATACGGCCACGCCATCCCAGAAGCGTTACCAAAGCCTGGGATCTCGGTCTACTCCGTAAGGATATCCCATGTATCCATTGGGTCTCACCCTAACCACGAGCACTCCATGTGCTAAGTGGTATTTCCGGCCCCGTTGCCATTCTCGGCCTTCGCCGTTCTCGGCCCTTCGCCGTTCCCGGCCCATCGCTGTTTAATCTGCTTTTACCATATTTAGCATTCTCAAATAACAGTCAAATATACAATCATTCATATTAAGCTACATCCTAGCAACGATACAATTTAGGGTCGCGCCCTACAACAATTCTACGGGCCCAAGCCCTGCTCTACGGGTGCTACAGTTTTCTTACCTGTATCCCGAGCTTCCGATGCCCCAAGGCCGCGAGCATGGTCCTCTAACCCGAGCCTCTCCAAAGACCTAGTCACAACATACATAAAACATCCTTTAATATTAACCAATCCAAAACCACTTCCCGGGATCAATCCCACACTCCCGGAATCCCCAAATTCCTAAAACAATACGTCGGAAACATCCCCCGAACCTCCGGAGCAAAAGCTCAAAATTGCAAAATCCCATATCCTGAAAATAGCCTAGCGCCGCAGCGCTTCCCTAGAGGGCCGCGAAGCCCAGCAAGTCAAAAAGCCTCCCCTGGCCAGAAATAGCCTCGCGCCGCGGCGCCCAAGAACAGGGCCGCGGCGCTCCTTCGCGAACCCAGAAATCTGGGTTTTTCCTTGCGTTTTTCCCGAGCTAAAACCATTCCAAATCATTCCAAACAAGTACCTAAGTTCCAAAATCAACTCAAAACCCCAAAAAAACCCTTTAACAACCTATAAACATCATAGACAACCCCAATCACACAATCATATTCAAAAATCCACTTTTGAGTTTCAAATTTCAGAAACTTAAACCATGGCTTCCAAGACTTAAACCATAGCTTGAAAATTGTAAATCATGCCTCTAAAATCTTAAACCACACCAGATACAAAAATTAAACATGCTAAGGATTCTTACCTCAATCAAACTCAGCTTGAACTCCTCTCAAATCCAGCCTCCAACCTCTTTCCTCTTGATTACCCTAGTTGAATTCCAAGTGAAACCAGCCTTATCCCCTTTAGATTCCACATTCAATCTCTGAAAATTCAGACTTAAATTCAAAAAAACAGAGTTCTAACTCTTACCTCTGAATAACCTTTGCCTAAGCTTGATCTTGATTACTTCAAACCCCTTGATTCTCCTTCCAATACTCAAATTCAGCTTCCTTCTTTTGCTTTTCTTTTGCTTTATCTCTAGGTCTCAAAATTCAGCATAAACCACTACCACCAAGTGTTATACGTGAACCACCCTTTCCCTTCAGCTCAAGCTTATCTATCCCTAGCCAATTGACCATTTTACCCTTCCTTACATATCCCTTCCTAACTAAACCTCAAGGGCTCTCTTGTCTTTTCTTATCTATTACAATTCTACCACTTCTTCCAACCAAACTTGTTACTCTCAGCGGTTACTAACGGTTACACAAGTTACCATTAACTCACAAGAACCCAACTACAAAATCCCCAAAATACCCCTAGGCTCCTCCCGAGCAAAGTATTCAGTCCCGTTGTGAATTTTAAACTAACTAGCTCCTTAGGACCGTCTCGGCACGTGCATCACACTGATACCACCACACTAACGTGGTACAATTCACACAACACAATTATCACATTTATGCCCTCAACAGGCTAAATTTACCAATTTACCCCTATCATGCATACGGGGCCCACATGCATATTTATACCACCTAAACATGCATTCTAATCACATATTCATTTAAATTCATATGTATAAACATGTTAACTCATTTATTGCCCTCCAGGCATGCTAATCAAGGTCCTAAACCTTATCAGCAAATTGGGGTGCTACAGTTGATGCCCTGGCCAGCCCCCGAGGAAGTGGATGCAGTCCAGTCCCAGGAAAATTGGATGGCGCCCATAGTGAAATATCTTGTCTCCACTGAATTACTGTAGGATAAGAAAGCATCTCGAAAGCTACTTTACCAGGCACCATGGTATGTTGTCATGGACAGCAAGCTGTACAGACAGATATTTGTTGCCCTTGCTCCGATGTGTGTCGAGGAAATAGGCCAATATGATACTTCGAGAAGTGCGTGAGGGCTTTTGCAAGGACCACGTCGGGGGGCAGAGCCTCGCCAAGAAGATCTTGAGACAAGGATACTTTTGGCCCACCATGAACGGAGATGTGATGGACTATGTCAAGAAGGGTGACAAGTGCTAACACTTCTCCAATATACCTCGAGTTCCTCCAAATAAGCTCACCCTGATGACTAGCCCTTGGCCCTTTGTTGTCTAGGGGATTGACCTTATCGGGTCATTTCCCATAGGAAAAGGAGGAGTAAAGTACGCAATAGTGGTGGTTGACTACTTGACAAAGTAGGTCGAGGCTGAGCCACTCGCTACAATCACTTCTAAGAAAGCACTAGATTTTGTCATCTAGAACATCGTTTGCCACTACGAACTCCTGAGGAAAATAGTCTTCGACAACAGCTTGTAGTTTGACAGTGAGGTGTTCATTGACTTCAGTCAGCAGCACGGGGTTGTGAAGAGCTTTTCGTCTGTGGCCTATCCGCAGACAAATGGCAAGGTGGAAGCAGTCAATAGGATGCTCAAAGCCACCTTGAAGAAAAGGCTTGAACAGGCAAAATGCGCTTGGCCCGAGGAGCTACCTAGGGCATTGTGGAGTTACTGCACTACTGCCAAGACCTCCATTGACCACTCGCCATTCTCAATGGCCTATGGGTATGAGACCATGCTCCTAGTTAAGGCAACAATCTCCACGCACTAACGGGATACGTATGATCTTAACACAAAACACGCTTTACTTCGAGAGTCCGTGGACCTTGTTGAGGAGCTCCGTGAAGCTTCTCAGCTTCGAGTAGTGTCCTACCAGCATAAAGTAGCCAGGTATGTCAACTCTAGAGTGAAGAATAGAAAGTTTGGGGTTAGAGATCTGGTGTTACGAAGAGTCTTGTTAGTCACCCGAGACCCCGCTGACCCAACTGGGATGGCCCATACCAATTCGAGAGCGTTGTATGTCCAGAGACATACAAGTTAGCCCGACTGAGTGGGGAATTAATACTCCACACCCGAAATGTCGAGCATATGCGCAGGTATTACTAGTGATATGAGCAGTAAATTTATTAATTTTTGTAATCTCCTTGTAGCCTCCAGGCACAATTAATTAAAATTAAGAGATTCTGCTTATATTTTTTAGTTTCCTTTATTTTGTATGTACTACTCGAAGAGCACCCGCTTGCTAGCCTGGACTAGTGAACGCAAACTAGTCTCCAATCACTTGAGGGGCATGGAGTTAGGGCAACCTCGCAGAGTTAGGCCTAGGAAACTAAGCTTGTCAAAAGTGGAGTAAGCCTAGTAACAATGTCCTGAGAATAGAAAAACCTAGGAAACTAAACAGTCTTGAGTCCATGACCTAAAAAACCAAGCTTCTTCAAAGAAAAGTAGGCTTAGCATCTAGGGACTGAAGACTAAAAATCCTAGTAGTGCGAGAACGGACTTAGGTCACCTAACGTGGATATGGCACCCGAGGAGCACTGACCAAATCCTTTGATCTCGAGATGCAAACGGAAGACCGAGTCCTCTTTACTTGAACGTGAGGCATGGACTTAGGTTACCTCCCATGGACACTGGGCTCAAAGAGGAGTGACCAAGTCTCCGGTAAGCCACAATCAAAAATAGCATTGGGAAGTTGATAGGGAAGTTGACCTAGTCGACGAGTGAAGCGTCCCTAATGTCATATGACCCCAAAACTAATTGGCCTGGGAAGTACCTGGTGCCAAATAGTTCCAAGTAAAGCGAGGTTGGGTTTAGCATATTCTCCCAAGGACAGCGCACGCTTGAGGAGTAATTACCAAATCCAAATCCTTGAGATGTGAACAGAAGCCTGAGTCGTCAGTACTCGGGCACGAGCCTAAGTCGCCTAAGACTTAAGTAGAATACTCTGCAAAAAATGGCACTAATTGCCCCAAAATAGCGCGATAATGAACTTAGGGTTACCTTCTGTGGATTCCATGCCCGAGAAATAACAACCAAGTCTCTCGATCTCGAGATGCGAGTTGGGGTCTGAGTCACTACCATTCAGAGTTAGGAATCGACCTAGAGTAAAACCTAGTCTAAGGGCAGTGACCTCAAATCTTGAACCTAGGTCTCGAGTTGTGTACTTGGGGGGCAAATCGAAAGGCCCAAGCTGGCCCATCGGTGACCACGTACTCGAGGGCAGGTAGCTTAGTGTGAATGACCTCCTAGGGACCCGAGTTATTGGGACTCAGTAACACAAGAAGACATTAAAGTTAATTTTAAGGACATCGAGCCTGGAAAACAACAATAAATTTCCTAAGCATCGAGCACTAAGACGAAACCCTAAAATATGAGACCTCCTAAAATACTGAGTCGTTCAAACTCAAAGGCATAGGTTAGCCAAGTGTCGCCACTTGACACCACATCAAAGTTACTCTTAGGACCACGAGCCTAAGAAGAAACACTAAATGCATAAGCGTCTAGACACTGGCAGGAAGATCCTTAAGCTCTAAGTACCGAAGGTGTACCCTGTCCTGAGTTATTGGAACTCGAGGACGCAGGGCTGCGTGAAGTATCACTTGACTTCGTGTTAAAGTTACTCTCAAGGACCATTAGCCTACAAAGCAACACTAAATGCCTAAAATTGTCTCTAAGTACTAAAAGAAGTCGATCAAGACTCAAATCTTTGAGAATCGAACACAAGACCTAAGTCGATGACTTGGAACTCTCGTGAGTTACGTTACGTTGAGTTGAGTTAACAAAGTCCAAGTTGCATATTTACTAAGTGTCAATTCAATGATAAGTGTGCAATCATGGCAATAAAGCAGTGCAAGATGCATATGTTTAAATGGAAAAATATTCACAATAATACTAAGGGGCTCGAGTGTTGATTGTTTATGCCCTAATAAATTAAGGCACGCAGACCTACATAGCTACAAATTTGGTATACAATACTAAATAACTGGGCCCTTGGCCTGAAGGAACCTCTGCCACCAGCTCGATCATAGGATTGGCCTCAGGGATGTGACCCATCACCACAGCTTCCCTCTTCTGAGCTGCCCTGGCCTCCTCCGCCTCAAGGCGTGCCTCGAGCATTGTCCTCATATTGAGATCCTCAATTAATGAGAGATCCATGTCTCTGTTGCTTTGCCACGCAAAAAGAGTGTATTTTCGGTGATCAAATCGAGGTCCTTTTCCAGTTCCTCTGCTTGGAGATGGAGGTCTTCGGCCTCCCTCGCAGAAACTTTGACGCGAGTGGCTGCACGTGCAACGTCCTCCTTGGCCTTGATCAACTCCTCGGTGCAGGCCAAGGACTCTACCTGGCTCAGCCAGAGCTTCTCATGGGTTCGACCCGTGACATCTTCTAATAATTTGGAGGAGGTGTCCTCAATAGTGGATATCTTTAACCGCTCGGTGGCCAGCATAGTCTCCATCTCAAAGGACACGGGCCCTCATGTCCTCCACTTCCTTCTGGAGTTGTGAGTGCTCCTCCAAGGGGATCGCAGTTTCCCAGAACCACTCTTGCTCTTCCGAAGCCTGAGCCAGCTTTTCCCAAGCCTCCATCAGCTCAAAGGACTGCATCATTACAATGTCCCTGAGTCGTTGATTGAAAGCCACAGTCCGCCAAGTTAAAATGTTAAATATGTAAAAAGGAGACGATGAAATAAATTTTACTAAGATAAACACTTGAATACTTACCCTTACGGATGAGTGGTGTCTGGCATCAATCAATGAAACTTCGTTGTCACTACCACAATGAGTGAAGCTGTGAGATGACATCTCGCATAGGGACCCCGCTATCCCTTGAAGGATCTCTGCAGCGAGTGGAGCAGTCTTTCTTCCTACTCTCGACGCGAGGAGATGCTCCAGCTCCTCATAGCTAGAAGGGGCAATACAATCTTGTGGTCGGTCCTCGTGTAAGAACCAAGAAAGGATTTTGAAGTCTTCGCCACCCTCATCAATTCGGGCATTGTAGTACTCAACGACCTGCTTGTACTTCTCGAAATATTCTCCGTCATAATGCTCTGGGAAGATTACTAATTGAGGCCCCCTGACTAGAGGAGATCCAAGCACCTTCAAAGGGACTCCCTTGCCCTTAGAAGAGGATCCACCGTCTTGAGGGGGGAGACCTCGAGGTCAATGACCTCACCAGGAACCACTGTCCTCGGGGTGGGGACTCGTAGAGCAGCTGTAGGAGCTGCTGGGGCCACCGAGGGTGGAGGCATGACGGCTAAAGTTGTGGGCGTCGCGGTTGGCATCGCCAGGAGGTCTATCTGAGAGGGTACTGTCACCCTCTGACGCTTTGACTTGACCAATTTGGACAGACCCATGTTTTCTGCATAAAGGAAACAAATCGGTTAAACACTCGCAAGGGAAGGAAAGCAATAATGACAAATAAAAATGCATGGGAGACTAAGTATAAATCTCCTCGGGAGCCCCACCGCGATCAAGCTCCTTGGAGTGGAGGACGGAATGGGAAAATTCATGGATGAGCCAACCCATCTTCTGCGTCAAATTGGTCTTGTACTAAAAAAACCTAGTGGCATACATAGTCGTCATCTCACCCAGAGGCATGAAACCTTGGGGCTGTCTCTTCCTTCTCAAATGGCGAAGGAATACGTCAATAAGGTCCTAATAGTCTTGGTACTTCTCCTGGGACCAACGACGTCTCGAGATTTTCCCACACTCATAGAGTGAGGGCGAAAAGAAAGAACAATCGGGACTAGTTCCCTCCCCTACGTAGTTATCATAATGAAGAACAATTGGGGATTTACCTTAGGGCATGGAAGATGACTCGATCCCTGCCTCGAGCTCCCCCTCAAGCTCTCCATCTCCATTTGCCTACGCGGCGGCCTTGGAGGCGAGGATGCTCTCTGTATGCTCTTCACGAAGTCATTGCGCATATTCGAATTGTGCCTTAGCCGCCATGTTTTCCGTGTGGAGCCTCGCCTCGTGATGCGATTGCTTCGAGTCTCGAAATCTGGTGATGACCACCGGACTTATACTCTGACCCTCCCACAGTAGCCCATACTGTTAGAGATGGGCATCCTTAACGAGGAAGGTGAGGTCCAACTCCTCATCAAGGAGGGCGTTCATCGCCTTAAACCTTCCGTCAAAAGAATCCCTGAAAGGTGTATGGGGGAAAGGACCTGAAAATGAGATGTTTCAAGACTAAGGATTAGTTATGAGAAGAACATTGTTAGATGAAATGACTCGAGGACAAAAGAACTTACCACCTCTAGCGAAGTCCAGGAGTAGAGTGGGATTGGTCCTCGTTGATAAGCCACTCGCCCAAAAGCCTCTCGCCGCTCAGAGGCTTGTAACTTCTCCTAGGGATTGTGTGCTTCATCAGTGTATAGTACCCATCCTCGTCCCTCCTCTTCAGACATTGCCGAAAGTTGTAGACATATAATATCTTAGCTTGGGAAGGAGCAAGCCAATTTTTTCTCCTATACAGAACATAAAGCTTGGCCAGCACTCGATATCCATTCAGGGACAGCTTGAACGGGGCTATTCCGAGGAACTTGAGGAAGTCAACATAGTACTGGTGCAATGGCAGGGTTGCACCAGCCTGGAGATGAGAGGCACTCCAAGGCCCGATCCCATGGATGATCTCATGCACCCTCTCGTCCTCCTGAGACAAGCGCACCAGCATCTCATGGGTGTCCACTCCGTAATGGATAAGAATCTTCTCCAAAGCACCTCGGTGTTGGAGCTTTCTGGGGATGGCCTCTGCCTCAGATCCTACGGTGGTTCATTTCCATTGGACTCTCATTTGCTGCTTCCTCCAAGATGCCAACTCGGAGGGGTCTTGTTGCCGCCAAGGGAAATTTCTCTCGCACCACAAGGGCTTGACTGCTGCAAGCCACTAGCTTCCCTTTCTGGGATGTTACTCAACTTCTCGAGCCATTTGTATAATTTTTTTTGTCAAAGGCGTAGAACCCTTGTGTGTGTAGTTGGTAGAACTCCTCGGACATCTGAAACAACAAACCAAATAGCTAGCACCTTGCCCCAAAGAAAGATGGGTCAAAACAAGAACCCCTAAGATAACTGCTCGAGGAGAAGAGTGAAGAAATTATATGGATGAGGGTTGTCCTAGGGGTCAAAGAATTGACACCGGAGAACACCACTTGAAATTATGAACATCGCCAAAATCTAGGAATTTTCCAAATTTTGATCGAATGTCCAGAAAGGAAAAAGTTGCTGAAGGTGTGCGCTGAGCCATTTTGACCACTTCTAACACCAAAATGTGGCTGAAAAGACCTATAGAAGGTCCAAACAACCCCAAAAATACCACAAAAGCCCGTTCCCAAACATGCATCTAAACTCTCAAATTAAACTCGGCACAAACATAAAACCAGTAAATACTTACTCGAGAAGTAGTGTCGATAGGTGTTGAAACGAGTTCAAACACTGAAGAATCGCTTGCTGTTCGCTCAAAAGTAAGACAATTCTTGCCAACCGTCTAGAATTGCAGAGGGAGATCTGGGATAGATGAAGGACTGGGAAGCTTGGGAGAAGAGAGAATTTTGGAGTCAAATGGTTGAAGTGCATACTGAGAGGCGGTTCTCGAGTTTTATACTCACAGAACCTGGGGTGGAAGCAATCTCACCTTGGCCGTCAAATTACCTACGATGTAGGTACTCGAGAACGATCCAACAGTAAGAATTTAAAAGGCACGGATCATGATCATTAGCTTTGGAAAAGGATTCCTTGGGCACAAAGCGAGAGGACGCTTGGGGTACGAATTTGACATTTTGGGCTGTGGATTTGACCCTTTATTAATTGCATGGATTGATGGTCCCAGCAATAGGGAGTCAACACATGGCGTAACTTTCTAGAGTGACGTCAAGGGAAGCCCAAGAGTCTCCCCCCCCCCCCCCCCCACCCCTGAAGAACTTTTTGAATTACTCCTCAGTGTAAGTCTCCACTGTTCGAGGATGAGTTAAGACTTGGGGGGTAAATGTTTTTTGTGTTTTTTCCATAAGACAGGTGGAAATTAGGATTAATTAGCGACAAGTCATGAAGTTCTCGAAGTGTGGGCTCTTCCAAGAAATCCAGTCCGGCCAAGTCATGGATGTCTCCAAGTGAGGCCATGCGTCAAGGTCTGCCGATGAGGTGAGAATGTCTCTAGGTGAGGCCACGTCCCGAGCCTATCTTCAAGTCATCGATGTATCCGAGTAAGGTCATTCCATGAGGCATGTCCTCGAGGCGAGAATGTCTCCAGGTGAGGTCATATCCCATGAGGTTCTCTTCACTTGTCCATCTCTCATGTCCAAGATTCTGGTCCTCGAACCTGTAGTCAATGCCAGGTGCCAGTCACTATGGGTATGGGCCACTAGAGGATCATCTGACAACTTATGGTGAGCCTTGATTAGTGGTTTCAAGTTCATACCCTCAACAATTGGCACTTCCCACAACGCTGCCTGACACGGGGAAATGTGTGCTACTGTCAAAGGCATGTTCCTCGTAAAGTTGGTGAACAACTTTCTGCAACGGGCCCCGTGCAATTCGCCTGGGTCGTGGTCTTTATTTAGTGCAACCCTTTTTTAACTCAATATTAATACCCCAAGATGGGGGAATTTTGTATTAATTGTAGATGATTAACATTAATGACCCCAGCCTCTATAAATAGGGCTAGGGTATCTCCTTGTAAGGGGTTTGGGTTTTTAGAGAGAGAAACTTTGTAACTCAGTGCAATATATATGCTACCTGAGAACCACCATTGAAGCTTGCAAAAACAAGCTTCAAACTCACTAAATACCATAGACTCGTGGACTAGGGCTCTCTTATAGCTTGAACCACATAAAAGTCCTGTGTTCTTTTGCATTATTTTCTTTATGCTCTCAAATTTAGTTGATAGCGAAAAAGGCAGTCAACACACTTTTTCACGGTTTAAAAATAGAAGGAAATTACAGAATAAAGATTTAACCTAAAAACTAAGCAAAGAAAATAAAAACAACAAAAAATAGTTCCCAAAAATTCAAATTATTCAAAAATAAAAATTAAAAATAAAGCAAAATTTAAAGTAACCATTGGGATGCCTCCCAAATGCGTTGTTGTTAATGTCATATAGTCAAACGCTGACCTTCTTATTAAATTCAATTTGGATCCAAGCCACCTATAAAGTCTGTGAGAGCCATAGTTTCATGAGAAGACACTCATTTCTTGATATTGCAAATTGGTGGGACTTTCCACCGCTCATGTAACAACTAAGCTTTCCCACTAACGAACCTTTTCAATCGATGATGCACTGTTCGACTACCAACTTGAGCAATGGCCTTTCTCTTGGTAACTTCCACCTTACTACCACCTCCTATTATCACATCCACTCTACAACAAGTTGGAATTTCAGTTGCTGCAAAAACATTAAATGTTACCTCATCTTGTAGCACGCGCAGTTTCCACTCCCCTCTTTGTACATCAATTAGCGCTCTTCCGGTAGCTAAAAATGGCCTCCCAAGAATAATTGGAATATTTTCATCTTCCTCAATATCAAAAATAATAAAGTCTGCGGGAAACATTAATTTGTCCACTTTCACCAATACATCCTCAATCACTCCCCAAGGATGTTTAACTCAACGATCCGCCATTTGTAGGGATACGGTAGTAGGGCGAGCTTCTCCCAATTTCAACTTGTGGAAGATCGATAGAGGCACTAGATTCACACTAGCCCCTAAATCACATAAATCCTTTGTCACCACTTAACTCCCTATAAAGCATGGAATCGTGAAACTACTAGGATCTTTAAGCTGTGGCGATAATTTCTTTTACAATATTACACTGCACTCCTCAGTAAGCGCAAATGTCTCGTATTCCTCCTTTCCTTTTCTTTGATAAAATTTCCTTCAAGAATTTAAGGTAATTTGGCATTTGCTCAAGCACCTCGGAAAATGGAATATTTATGTGAAGCTTCCGAAAAACTTCTAAAAATCTAGCAAAATGCTTTTCAAGATTGTTTTTCCGGAGCCTCTGTGGAAATGGAATTTTTATGTGGTGCTCAAAACTCATTGGTGACTTCTTCCTCTCAAGGTTCTTTGTAACCTTTTCTTCTACCTTACCCTCTTTCTTAGAATCCATTTTTGGTGGAATACTAGACTTATCAAATGACTCTTCCAACTCCTTACCACTCCTCGAGGAGATTGCATTGCATTGCTCCTTAGGATTCACCTCAATAAAACTTGGCAAATTTCCTTAAGGTCTGCTTTGTAACAAATTTTCCAATTGACCCACTCTCATTTCGAGAATTCTGATGGATTATTGAGTTTCAGTCATAAACTGATCTTGGGAGTTGGTCAAGATCAACAGTGCAGCTTGTAACTCATTTGGCTTCTCTTCAGAAACTGGTGGCCTAGGTGGCAACGCTGGAGGTTGAGGCATGATCTGGTGGGATTGAGGTTGGAATTGAGGTTGCTGGCTCTGATTATTTCTCCATGAAAAATTAGGGTGATTTCTCCACCCTAGATTAAATTATTTGGTAAAAGGATTGTTGGCTTGCCTATTAAAATTACTCATCATGTTGACTTTCTCCATAAGGACGGTGTTATTGAACTTTGTTGTCATACACTGCTCAAATTAGTGAGGACCGCCAAAAATTTCACACCCTATCATAACCGAATGTCATTGGTTGATATTGCATTCTGCTGTAATTGCTTAGTCAATGTCGCAACTTGAGCAGTCAAAGCAGTGATTGCATCTAATTCATGAACCTGAACTACCTTTTAGCTACTAGTTGCATGCTCATCAGACCATTGATGGTTGTTTGTAGCCATATCTTCCAACAACTCATATACCTCGATGGCACTTTTACTCATAAATGCCCCTCCAGCTACGACATCAATTATGGTGCGAGTAGTACCACACAATCCATTGTAAAAGTTGTGGACCAACATCCACTTTTCAATATCGTGATGAGGACACTTTCTCAATAGTTCTTTAAACCTCTCCCAATAGTCATATAAAGATTCCCCCTCAAGCTAGTAAAAATTATTGATCTCCTCCTTTAATTTAGCAGCCTTTGATAGAGGAAAGAACTTGGTAAGGAATTTCTGAGCCAACTCCTCCCAAGTATTTATAGAATTGTATTGAAGGGAGTTCAACCAACTTTTAGCTCGATCCTGCAGTAAGAATGGGAATAGCCTCAATCTGATTGCATCATCGCTCACCCCATTATATTTGAACGTTGCACATAGCTCCAAAAAATTTGTTATGTGCATGTGAGGATATTCTGAGGAGAGTCCACCAAACTGAATTGTGAACTGGACCATTTGTAAGATTGCTGGCTTGATCATAAAGTTGTTTGCAGGAACCATTGGTGGGCTAATGCATGAATGTACTCCCGTAACAGTAGGGAGTACATAATCTCTTAATGTTCGGGCATTTTGGTCCTCAGCAGCATTAAAATTAGGCTCATTATCCCTGACATCACCCATACTGATTTCTGGTCTTTTTTGTCTCTCAATCTGCTTGAAGTTCTCTCTATTTAAGGATTAATAGGAACTAAACTGTCAGATCCCCTTCTACTACACATATAACAACAGTGCCTGAAACCGAGATTGCAAAGCTCACACCAACCAAATTAGTAAAATAAATAAATAACAAACCAAATCAGAAATAAAATTAACTATTTTGATATTAATAGAATTTCAACCCCTGACAACGGCGCCAAAAACTTGTTGCGAGTTTTAAGATACGTAATCGCAAATGTAATAAAATTTGATAAATCCGATATCATCCCACGAAGACTGAATTATCAATTACCAAACAATTAATCTTTAGTTTCTATTTAGCTAATGAAATTTTTGGTTTGTAAAATCTAAAAGTAAAAACATAAACGAATGTAAAATGCAAGAGTAATCAAATAAAAAGAACACAAGAATTAAATCAAGAATAAAGACAACTAGGGATTTCAATCTCATCAACTTTCCACTCTATCATTTACTAATGCAAGATTAACAATTCTTCTCCATATTGAGATAGCAAGTTGTTAAAAACATTTTATAATCAAGTTACTAATTATAAAATTCAACCTAAGTGAGAATTTTCTATATTTCTATGATAAATTCAACATTTAGGAAACATTAACATCAACAACTTAAAAGCTACAAAAAAAATTGTGATACTCTCATTCAAGATTGATTTTATGTCAATTCAATTAGAGCATGTCCAAACCTCACTTTTCAGAATTTGATTCAAACTCATAAAAATTATGGAAAACAATGGCCAATCAAATCTCATACAATAAGCATAAATTGAAAAGGTCTTAATAAAGGAAGAAGAAAACCAAACTTTGCATTTGGTCATAGTAGAGGTTCAAGTTATTCAATTGAAACCCTAATACATAAATTAGTTCATCAACATAGCAAAGAAATCCATAATACCAAAGTTGAACATAAAGAAAATTAAGGAAGAAGAAAAATAATTGTAGATTCAATCTATGAAATAACTCCCGAAACGTTCGCCTTGCCTCTTCTGATAAAAGTTGCTCTCCTAATTATAAAAAAATGATTAAATACTAAACCCTACTAATTTTTCAACCATAAGGGACAAAAATGTTATTCCTCGTGCGCATACAGACCTTAGCGCCGCGACTCCAGAAACACGCGCTGCAGCCCGCCTATGATTACCCATATTCCAATCGTCTCTGTATTTGCCAGCGCCGTGGTAGTACTTTAAAATGTCGCAGCTCAATTTCATCAATAAATTCCAGCGTCGCAACTCTGGCGTCTACAAGAAACAACAACTCTCTACCTTTGAATGCGGAGCGGCTCTGCTTACAAGCGTCGTTGCTCAAAATGCCCAATATTTACAACTCATCACTTTTAACTTTCTTTCACATCTGGACTCTTTCTTTATGTCCAAGAATGACCAAAAACCGAACCATGTGTAAAACCACCAAATTTATCCTCAATTTAGCACACTTCACACCACATCCACTTCATCCCTTGATTAATTGCTAGATCTGAATATACGCCAAACACAAGTGTAATACGGCACAAAACCACTTTAAAAATTAAAAACACACCCTAAAACATACTCTAAATCGTACTAAAATAGACTTAACACCTAGGCAGGCAGTCGACCGGCATGTGCTTACAATTGGATTTTGGGTTTATTTTCAATGGATTTTGATGGGTAACCTTAGGGTACTATAATCTAATGTTCTAGGACATAATTAGACATGTTTAAAGTGTATTTTAAGCCTAGTGGTATTTATAGAGAAGTTATGCTAGGTTGTGGTTTAAGGAAAACTAAACCTACATTATTTTGTTGTGACTAAGGTTTCTGAGAAGCTCGGGAGAGGATCGCACTCGAGGTCATCTTAATTCTCGCACAAGACATGAGGTAAGAAAACTGACATATGAACATAGAGTAGTGCATCTGCCTGGTTATGATGGAATGCGGTTATGATCATATATATGAATTTGTTAGGCAGAGTTCCTATTTTATGCATAATGATGTTTGCTATGTTTATTTATATTGAATTGTTTGTGAATGATCGGCATGGTCAGTAATCGGCGATATACATACGGAATGTAGGTCGTGATGGCGGAGCCACCATGGGAGTTTTGTACACACTAGCCCGACATGGCCCATAAGCTTGGTGCCAAGAGATGCACCTCGCTTGGCAAGGCTGCTTGGTACGGTCGTGTAAATGGTTTATATATTTGAATTGAGCTTGTTTATAATATGTGAAATGTGTTAATGATTTATATGATAGGAATGAATGCATTTATTATCTATGAAGCAAGTTGATTACTGTTTATGTTGGACATGATATTTATTATGCCTTGTGGGGTTTTTTTGCTAATCCTTGGCTCACAGGTGCTCTATGGTACAAGTAAGGGCAAGGAGAAAGTCGACCAGCCATGAGTTAGAGAGCTTTGGAGCAGCGCATGCATGTTCAACCTGCTCGGTCGCCATGGTTAGGATATTTTGAGGGACTTAGAGTAAAAGCCCACTTTAGTAGCTTAGGTCGACTATTTTGAGAACATTAAATGTAATTGTATATATTATTTAAACTCTTTTGGGATCCGTTGTAAATGTTTAAAGTTTTAATGGAAAAGTTTATTCCTTTTGACCAAAAAATTTAGGACTTAAACCTTTAATTAACTTTTATTACACTTTTGAGTCCAAATGACTAGCTCAATGAGTTAAGCAATATTTTAAGCACACAATGTAACGATCCTAGATTAGTATGGCATTACAACTTGGTATCAGAGCTGCCAAGATTGTATGGTTCTCGTAGATCGACTAAACATGTACGCTCACTGCTAAAGACAATCTTGACTCACGGTTCAGTGGGTAATGTGTTGAATACATGTTTAATTGTTTATTTGAATTATAAGCCTTATCTGCATGCTAGAATAGGTAGCATGATATATACTGCTATGGCATGGCTCTCCTTATTTCTATGTGAATATGAAAGATATGCTTATGAACATTATTGTTGCATGTGAATGCAGTGTTTGTTTGGGTTTGACCGTGGGATGGTTTTTGGATGTGGTTATCATGCTTGATAAGTCGGGTCATTGATTGTAGACATACTTGGAAGTTATACCTCCAAGGCAGTCAATCAGAGTAGGCAGGGCTAATATCGAGGTTGGAAATGATAATGTTGACAATGAGAACTCATCAACGATGTCAAGTTAGAAAAATCAAAGTATATAGCTTATACATGAAGAACTTCAAGAACCTAATAAGAAACTTAGAAAATAGTTGCAGAAGGAAATGGAGAAAAGAACTTGTATTTCTCTTGTTCCAAAGCAACATTGTTTTTCCAACCCCCCTCAATGATGAAGTGAGGTTCCCTTTATTGTGGGCTATAATGACCCCTAATACATTGTGGTCCCGGGGGACCAGATTGTTCATAAGTGCATTGTCAGGGAAGTGGCATCAGACGTACCTGAAGGTTGCTCTCATATATCCAAGATACACCCTTGCTCCAAGCCCCTTTTTATTTTGTTTAGTATAAGAGGACTTGTAGCCTTGAGTGAGATAAGCATGTGGGAGTCGTGCCCCGCTGGTGACACCTTCCTTAGAAAATAGAGAAGGGCCTCATTAGCGAGGCATATGCTTATATCATAGAGGTGTAGCCTCGCGAGATGATGTGCGATCCTGGGCACCTAGGTGTGGTCGTGGCATGGCCTCGCGAGATGGTGCGCGAGCCTGGGCACCTGGGCGCGGCCGAGGCATGGCCTCACGAGATGGTACGCGGGCCTGGAAATGGAGGCGCGACCAAGGCGTGGCTAGCGAGACTGTGCGCGGTCTTGGGCACCTAGGCGCTGCAGAGGTGTGGCCTCACGAGATGGTGCGCGGGCCTGGGCACTTAGGTGCGGCCGAGGCGTGTGCGGTCTTGGGCACCTAGGAGCGGCAGAGGTGTGGCCAGCGAGGAGTGGCTTCATAAGATGGGATGATGCGTGTTCCCGGGCACCTAGGCACGGCAGAGGTGTGGCCTGCGAGGCATGGCCTCGCGAGATGGTGTGCAGTCCTAGGCACCCAGGTGCGGTCAAGGCGTGGCTTGAGTTGTGTGGCCTCGCTAGACGGTGCGCGGGCCTGGGCACTTAGGTGCAACTGAGGCATGGCCTACGAGACGTGGCTTCGCAAGATGGGATGGTGCGCATTCCTGGGCACCTAGGCGCGGCAGAGGCGTGGCCTGCAAGGCATGGCCTCGCGAGATGGTGCGTAGTCCTGGGCACCTAGGTGCAGCTGAGGCATGGCCTGCATTGTGTGGCCTCGCGATACGGTGCACGGGCCTGGGCACTTAGGCATGATTGAGGGGTGGCCTACGAGGCGTGGCTCGCGAGATGGTGCACGGTCTTGGGCACCTAAGCATGTTCGTGGCGTGGCCTCGCGAGATGGTGCGCAGGCCTGGGCACCTAGGCGCGGCAGAGGCGTGGCATGTGAGGCATGGCTCGCGAGACGATGCGCGGTCTTGGGCACCTAGGCATGGTAGAGGCATGGCCTCGTAAGATGGTGCGCAGGCCTGGGCACCTAGGCGCGGTCGTGGTGTGGCCTGCGAGGCATGGCTCGCGAGACAGTGCGCGGTCTTGGGCACCTATGCGTGACAGAGGCATGGCCTATGAGGCATGGCTTTGCAAGATGGGTTCTTGCGCATTCCCGAGCACCTAGGCACGGCAGAGGCGTCGCCTATGAGGCATGGCCTTGTGAGATGGTGCGCGATCGAGGCATGGCCTGCGAGGCGTGGCTCGCGAGATGGTGCGCGGTCTTGGGCACCTAGGCACGGTCGTGGCGTGGCCTACGAGGAATGGCCTCAATAAATGGTGCGTGGGCATGGGCACCTAGGCGCGGCCGAGGCATGGCTCGTGAGATAGTGCACGGTCTTAGGCACCTAGGCGCGGTAGAGGCGTGGCCTATGGTGCGCAGGCCTGGGCCCCTAGGCACGACTAAGGCGTGGCTCGAGAGATGGTGAATGGTCTTGGGCACCTAATCACGACAGAGGCGTGGCTTCCCAGGCACCAAGGCGTGGCCTACGAAGCGTGGCCTCATGAGATGGTGCGCGGTATTACGCACCTAGGTGCGGCCAAGGCGTGGCCTGCATTGTGTGGCCTCGCGAGACGATGCGCAGACCTGGGCACTTAAGCACGGCTGAGGCATGGCTTGCGAGGCTTGGCTCCCAAGACGATGTGCGGTCTTAGGCACCTAGGCGCAGTCGTGGCGTGGCCTGCGAGGCATGGCCTCGCAAGATGGTGCGCAGGCGAGGCGTGGCTCGCAAGATAGTGTTCGGTCTTGGGCGCCAAGGCGCGGCAGAGGCGTGGCCTGCTTTGTGTGGCCTTGGAAGTCTAAAGATAAGTCTACAAACTCGACCCCCGGAGGGGTACCAGACGACCCCTCACATGCCATGGAACATCGTCTTATAGGTAATAAGGGTGCACGTGTAAATGAGGGGATTGCTACAAAACACAAAAGAATGGACTCAAAACCTCTAGACATGAGATCTTTAAATGACCAACTACGGGGTACAAACAAGGGCATGTAAATGGATCAACTCACAACAAGCTCCGGACCAGGCAACCCATCCCGAGTAGTGCTAATTGGGACCCAATGAAATAAGAAAGAAAGAAAGTATACCTTATGTAAGAAACATCGAGCGCAGTCACTGTTGTAGGAAGGTCAAAGGTCAAAAGTACCAGCACAGTCAAAAGGAGGACAAGGGTCCAAACCACCGCCGTGATCAAACAAATGCGAAGGGTCATTGATTCGCGCCTGCAAAAATGAAAGAGAGAGGAGTTTTAGTCCCCAACGACCTGTGTGGATATTGGCATAAAATAAATAGACTCAAATAATAAAAATGAAGGACAACCAAAGTGAGGTTGTGGAGGGTCAAACCCCTTACCTCTTGAAAGAAGTAAAGACTCTAAAACCACTAAGCTAAGGAGATAAAGTGTAAATAATAGGCTAGATATGAAGGCCTATTTATAAGAACCATAGGCACATCTTAGTCATCAAATCTGATGCCTAATCAATGGTCAATGAGATGCCTTGGCACTCGCCTTGGGATCTGCAAAGCAGAATGATAGGCTCACATACACCCTCAAAATATCACGGACATCCCGAATGCATCACACCTTGAAGTCTACAAGAGCCTGAAGACTCTCTCGTAGACTGGGGGGCAAGTGTGAACACCGCAAATTGGACATGATCCTGAAAGAACCAAGCCTCACGCAAGGCCTTCGCGAGATTGACCTGTCTTAGCCCACGCGAGGCCCAAGCTCACTTCACCTTGCTTACCTCGCTGAAGGTCCTATGGACTCGTGCCTATGTGTTGCGCACCCCGGTGCCTCGCACCAACAGTCGCGCGCCCAGGCACCTCGCGCCACCAGTCGCGTATCATCGTCTCGCGAGGCCACACAGGCATGCCCAAGACCGCGCACCATCTCGTGAGGCCACACCTCTACCGCTCCTAGGTGCCTGGGAACTCCCACCACCCCATCTCGCGAAGCAACGCCTCTGTCGTGCCTAGGTGCCCAAGACCACGCACCGTCTCGCGAGCCACACCTCGCATGCCACACCTCGGCCGCATCTAGGTGTCCAGGCCCACGCACCATCTCGCGAGGCCACAACTCTGTCATGCCTAGGTGCCCAAGACCACGCACCGTCTCATGAGCCACACCTCAGCCGCGCCTAAGTGCCCAGGCCAGCGTACCATCTCGCGAGGCCACACAATGCAGGCCACGCCTCGGCCGCACCTAGATTCCCAGGACCGTGCACAATCTCGCAAGGCCACGCCTCTATCGCGCCTAGGTGCCTAGGAACGCGCACCATCCCATCTCACGAAGCCACGCCTCGTAGGCCACACCTCTGCCGTGCCTAGGTTCCCAAGATCATGCATCATCTCGCGAGCCACGCCTAGGTGCCCAGGCCCGCGCACCATCTCGCGAGGCCACGCCTCTACCACGCCTAGGTGCCCAAGACTGGGCACCGTCTCGCGATCCACGCCTTGCAGGCCCTGCCTCGGCTGCGCCTAGGTGCCCAGGCCTGTACACCATCTTGTGAGGCCACGCCACGACCACGCCTAGATGCCCAAGACCATGCACCGTCTCGCGAGCCATGCCTCGACCACGTCTAAGTGCCCAGGCCTGGACACCATCTCACGAGGCCACGCCTCGACCGCGCCTAGGTGCCCAGGCCCGCGCACCATCTCGCGAGGCCATGCCACGACCGCACCTAGGTGCCCAGGACTGCGCATCATCTCGCAAGGCCACGCCTCTATGATATAAGCATATGCCCTGCTGATGAGGCTCTTCTCTATTTTCTAAGGAAGGTGTCACCAATGGGGCGCTACTCCCACATGCTTATCTCACTCAAGGCTACAAGTCTTCTTATACTTAGCAAAATAAAAAGGGGCTTGGAGTAAGGGTGTATCTTGGATATACGAGAGTAACCTTCATGTACAAGGCACGCATACGGGAACAGGTTGTACGACCATGAGGAGCATAGAGGCGTGACTCTGACGTCCGTATTAGATAGTTAGTGATAGTACAAGTTAGTACCAATGGTGGAGGCACTACTTGCACGTCTCTGACCATGTATCAGGGCCAACACCACCACCACCTGTGCCACTACGTCTGATGCCACTTCCCTGACAATGCACTTATGAACAATCTGGTCCCCCGGGACCACAATGTATTAGGGGTCATTAAAGCCCACTATAAAGGGAACCTCACTTCATCATTGAGGGGGGTTGGAAAAACACTGTTGCTTTGGATCAAGAGAAATACAAGTTCTTTTCTCCATTTCCTTCTGCAACTATTTTCTAAGTTTCTTATTAGGTTCTTGAAGTTCTTCATTTATAAGCTATATACTTTGATTTTTCTAACTTAACATCGTTGACGAGTACTCACCGTCAACAGATTACCAGGGCCAGAACCCTCCATCTGCCCTTCAGAATTGGTAGCAGATGTTTGCAAACATGCAAGCCAGGCATCAGATACATAAGGGTGAGATCAGATGGTTAAGGCAGCAGGTTCCGTCAGGGAACGCTGCCCTGCAGGTGCCACCTGCAATGGTAGTGATATTGGTACAACTAGAGATTGAAAACAAATGGTGCAATGCCCCCCGTTTCGAGCAACTACTGGCAATTAAGAACGGGGTGGTGAGATATATGTGGGTATTATTATAAATAATAATGTATGCTTGAGAAGTAAATTCATGTTGCAAATGTTAGCCTAATTGTGTAATGTGCGATTTGGTGACAAACAAAGCATTTCGGTCCCAGACCGAAATTAAAAAGCATAACCGGGTAAATTTTCAAATAGTTATTATTTGAGAAGCATACTTATGGGAAAATAATATTATGCATTAAATTATTGGATTAATTTATATTAAAGTAAAAAAGTTTGATTTTTATGGGAAAAATCTTTAAAAATGCATTTTTGTGAAAAATGCACATTTTATCCAAAAATAGGATTTTGGCTAGTTAAATTATTTTGAGTAACAAATATTAATGTGTGACCGCTTAAATTAAAAAGCAAGGTCTTTTTTGGAAAATTACCATTAGACTATGATTACTTAACTTAAGCTAGATTAATTACAGAATTAATATAAGGGTAATTAGGCTTGTGATGTGCAGTAGCTAGGAGGGGTAAAAGAGTAATTTTATGTCCATTTTTACCAACTATAAATAGGTAAAAAAGTCAAAAGTCTTCATTTGTTACAAACACTTTCTCTCTCAAAAAAAAAAATCTTCTCTCTAAAAACTCTCTTCCTTCTCTCTAGTAGGCTGAGTATACCATGTGATTCTCTCTGAATTTCATTCGTGAATTCCCACCTAAACACCCATATATCATCTCTTTTGAAGTGTGTTGTATGTCGTATCAAATTTAATTATTACTTTTAATCACTTATAACAACTACTTCAGTATAGCGGTAAATAAGGGTCGAACCTACGAGGACTATGATTCTTATTATTTTTCAAAAAAAGAAATAAGAAGAAATTAACTAGGGGATTTAGTTTTTAAAGACTAAAACATAAAAAAATGAAGATTAAAAATAATAAAGAGTAAAGAGTAACGATTCAAGAACTAAGGAAACTATGATTTTAAGGAAATAGTCAAGAGTTACTCTCCACCTTCGATAATCAATCTACCAACAAAGATAAATAATATTCCCTTATTCCCAATTAAACTATTAACCTCATAGATAACACTTAAGCAGTCAATTATCCCAGTTTTCCTATTATAATTAATTTAACTTAAGTGCTCTTAACTAATCCTTTTTACCAAGCAATAAATTCATTAAGCATGCGATCTATTTACCCTATGAAAAGCATTACACTCTATGGAAACAAGTTAATCTAGGAAACAAATCCATTAAGCATGCAATTCATTTAACCTAGGTTCTATTTTTCATCACATTCAAGATACGTGTCACAATACCCTAATTGCAAGTTATCACTCTACTTAGAATCCTAAACTATTAGGTGAATAAAATTTATAAAATGAAAGTAGAATAATATAAAACCTTCATTAGTGGCCGTCTAAACAAGATTTTACAAGATCCATGACATTCAAGTAGAAAAATATAAGAAATTTAATATAAGGGAATAGAATGAATAAGATTTATCAATGCATTCAAGATCTCATATCTAGGGTTTTGAAATAACCATCAACTACAAAGAAAACTACTCTCTATTCACATTCATATTCACAAACATAAATATTCAATGACAACAAAGACTTTTGAGAGTAAGAACAAATAGATTGAAGAATGTAGATGTAACACCCCAAGTTACTAATAAGGTTTAGGACCTTGATTAGCGTGCCTGGAGGGCAATAAGTGAATTAATATGATAATATATTAATTTAAATGAAAATGTGATTAGAATGCATGTTTAGGTGGTATAAATATGCATGTGGACCTCGTTTGTATGTTAGGGGTAAATTGGTAATTTTAGCCCGCTGAGGGCATAAATGTGATAATTGCATTATGTGATTTGTACCACGTGAGTGTGGTGATATTATTGTGATGCACGTGCCGAGACGGTCCTAGAGAGCTAGATAACTCAAAAGTCACAACGGGATTTTATACCCGACTCGGGAGGAGCCTAGGGGTACTTTGGGGAAATTTTGTGAGTTGAGTTGAGGGTTTGTGGTTAATGGTTATTAGTGATTGAGTAACCTGGGTAACCATTATTAACTGCTGAGAGTAACAAGTTGTAATGAAAAGTGGTAGAATAGTAATAGAAATGAAATGACAAAAAAGGGCCTTGAGGTGTAGTTAGGAAGGGATATTTGAGGAAAGGTGGAATAGTCATTTGACAAGATAGATAACCTTCAGCAGAAGGAAAAATGAATTTACGTATTATACTTGGTGATAGTTGGTTTATGCTAAACTTTGAGAGCTAGAGATAGAGCAAAAGAGGAGCTGAAGAAGGAAGCTGAATCTGAGTCTTAGGAGGAGAATCAAGAGGTTTGAAGTAACCAAGATCAAGCTTAGGCCAAAATTGTTCAGAGGTAAGAGTTTGAGCTCTGTTTTTGTTGAATTTAAGTCTGAATTTTCAGAGATTGAGAGTGGGAATCTAAAGGGGGAATAGCTGGTTTTACTTGGAAATTCAACTAGGATAATCAAGAGGAAAGAGGTTGGAGGCTGGAATTGAGAAGGGATCAAGCCGGATTCTTGATTGAGGTAAGAGTTCAAACATATTTACATTTTGTCTCTGATGTGGTTTAAGATTTTAAAAGCAAGGTTCATATTTTTCAAGCTATGGTTTAAGTCTTAGAAGCCATAGTTTAGGTTTCTGAAATTTGAAACCCAAGAGTGGATTTTTTGGGTATGATTGTGTGGTTGAGTTTGTTTATGATGTTTATAGGTTGTTAAGGGTTCATTTGGGGTTTTGAATTGGTTTTGGGGCCTAGGTACTTGTTTGGGATGATTTGGAGTGGTTTAGCTCGAGGAAAAACGCAGGGGAAAACCCAGATTTCTGGGTTCGCGAAGGAGCGTCGCGGCCCTGTTCTTGGGCGCTGCGGCGCGAGGCTGTTTCTGGGAAAGGGGTGAGCTCTCTGACTTACTGGGCACCGCGGCGCTAGGCCATTTCCAGAACATGGAATTTTGCAGTTTTGAGCTTTTGCTCCGGGGGTTCAGGGGATGTTTCCGATGAATTGTTTTAGGAATTTGGGGATTCCGAGAGTGTGGGATTGGTCCCAGGAAGTGGTTTTGGGTTGGTTAGTATTAAAGGATGTTTTATATGTGTTGTGACTAGGTCTCCGGAGAGGCTCGGGTTAGAGGACCGTGCTCGCGACCTTGGTGCATCGGAAAGCTCGGGATACAGGTGAGAAAACTGTAGCACCTGTAGAGCAGGGCTTGGGCCCATAGTCTTGTTGCAGGGCGCGGCCCTAGAGTGTATTATTGCTAGGATGTAGCATTAAGTGAATGATTATATATTTGATTGTTATTTGATAATGCTAAATGTAGAAATAGCATAATGAACGGCGAAGGGCCGGGAACGGCGAAGGACCGAGAACGGCGAAGGCTGAGAACGGCAGTGGGGCCGAGAATACCACTTAGCACATGGAGTGCTCGTGGTTAGGGTGAGACCCCAATGGATACATGGGATATCCTTATGATGTAGACCGAGATCGCAGGCTTTGGTAACGCTTCTGGGACGGCATGGCCGTACATGTGTTAGATTTTATGGACTGTCTGACTAGATATAAGCTATCTGCTGTTGTGACTGTATATTATGCATCTGCTATGTATTGTTTCAGTTTCCTTGCTGGGCTTCGACTCACGGGTGCTCTGTGTTGCAGGTAAGGGCAAAGAGAAAGTCAACCAGCCATGAGTATGGAGAGCGTGGGGGCGGCGCGTACATGTTTGGCCTACCCGACTACTTGGTTAGAGGAAATTTTTGAGAAATGGCTGTACTAAACTCAGTTTTTGATAATCTGTCAACTGTGTATATATTTTGAGTTGTAAATAGTTTACAAACCTCGTTTTGGGATCCCAAATGTTAAACTACTGGAACTTATAGTGTAATGAAGTACTTTGAAAGACTACAGCCTTGTCTTTTTATTTAATCACACTTTTGTTCTGAAAACCTCGCTGAGCGAGTTAATTGCACAATTTAAACTCACTTAGTAATGGCTCGAAGGTAGTAGGGCGTTACAGTAGATGATGATGTATTTTCTTCTCCCCTGCTGCTCTAGCCTTTAAAATTTGCAATCCAAATTTATTCTAATAGTTAACCCTAACCCCTTTTATAGCCTTTTCAAAAATACATTTAAAATTCAAAAATTAAGGAAAAAATCGATCGTCGGCCGCTGCCAATGTTTCTAGGCAGGTTCGGCCACTGGAACATGTATTTTCAAGAAAATTGGGCTCTGGCTGCGGCCTGGTACATTTCTGGCCGCGGGCACTGCGTTCTATCCCCTAGGCCGCGGCCATAGCAATTTTTCCATTTTTTCAATTTTCTTCAGCTACAACCACTAACGATATTCTAACCATAGCTTCCTCTATATAACTTGGAATTAGACGATTAAAAAAGATATGGAAAGATAAGAAAAATATCGAAGACTTGTATTACTTGAATGATTTTCAAAAGAGTATTAGAAAATTATCAAAATCTAGTGTGAAGTTTCAGACTTGTAATTCCGAGCTTAACCATAGCTTGCAAAACATCCCAAATTCATTAAATTTCACCCAAATGTCTTGGAAGTCCTAAAAACACATAATAAACTTATTAAACATATATAAACAAATAATTAAGTGCATAATCATAGAAGAATAGTGAATTAAAAATAGACAAATTCGATACTTATCAACTTCCCCCACACTTGACATTTACTTGTCCTTGAGCAAACAAAATAAAAACTAAACACATAAGCAATGGTTTTGTCGAAAGCGCTAGTTGTCTCAAAAATTGATCGAACAAATAAGTCATAGGAAAAATTTGAATTCCACATTCCTCAAAATTTCAACTCAATGTCCAATCAGCACTTAAACTCGATCTCTTTATGATTATGCACAATCAAACTTACCAAAATACAAACATTTGAATCAATTTATACATACCAAAGTATGTTTTAAAGCATCTTGTATAGTAAATATTTTCATGAAAAAACAACCACTCCATAGACATTAACCAATTATTCTCCACTAATGTAAGCACACATAATCAAGAATCAAAATGTATTTAAAAGCTTGTAATGTAATGCTAAGGTTAAAGGTAGATGAAAAATGAATATTTAAGCTTAAATCACACCATAGCCTATATTTTTGTCTATTCTCTAGATTTTTCACCAAATTTCTCTTACAATTCAATAAAATACATAACCTTACCTTTTTTTTTCTTTTCACATCGATCATACTATTTCCCCCACACTTATACTTTTGCAAACTTTTCTTCTCTTGTTTCTTTCAATGCATAATTTTTTTCCTCTTTCTCAACTTCATTGGGAGAAATATTATATCATATACATTCACATTACAATCCAACAAACCAATACAAATTGTCCCCTTCTTACAATACATAATCCAACCCACAAAATCAAACATTCATATAAAACTATGGTGTAATGGGTCACAAAAAGAGATAAAATTTTCAAGCTAAAAAGTTTTAGATATTGGATTTATAAAAGAAAAAAAAATAGTAATTATGGCTCTAAAATGGGAAACTAGGGTATTAAATTTCATTGCTAAGCTTGAAATTGTCAAACGTTCCAAAGAACATGCCTTAATCATCTTCCTAATCATGTGTACTTAGAATTTCACCTCAAACAATTAATCAATGATTTCTAGAGTGGTCGAGACTATATATATAGATAATAGCATGCATAAATATCTCCAAACAATAGTGAAAAGGTAAATCTAATTGTACACACATTATGTTTAAAAATCAAAGATCAAGCTTAAGTAACAACCACATAAGAGTTAAGCACACGATTCATGTAGAATTCATCAATTTCCTAGAAGTAGTCTCATCTCAATCAGAAGTTTTATCATCGACAAACAACTTTCAACACAACCATGCTTATGAGAACCTAAAAACTGTTGGGTTTTATGCCCTTATAAAACCATGTCGGATATGTAGCACGATTTCATATTATCAATGTAAGTAGTAGAAATCATTTAGTTTGACAACTGTGTTGCTTGCTTGTCTTATTACATGATTATTGAAATAATACAAACATTTATAAAATCTCGAACATATGGATAGTTACAATTATAGTGACTAGGTCACAGTGGATTATAGTTGTAATTATATGTTCAAAAGAACGAGTCCTAAGATTAGATCAGTGCATTGGATTTTCACTGATTAGGCAATCTACGATATGATCTACTTACACATTCGGGGTGTGATGTCTTGTCCAAGGCATCGACCAAGTAGATAAGATCGGATGTATTTAGTTATATCGGACTAGGACCGACATTGATTATTGATTGATAAATAAGTATCGTTGTTATCGAATTAAATCAATGTCACAACGTTGACCATATGTTAAGTCAATCTTAATTCTGGGTGATAATATTCTGCTAATATATTATTTAAATCTTTTGACTTGTTTGTTACCAGCTTACCCTACGGTCTAGCCCATACTTACATCTTGGAGATTTAGTAGTGTAATTGAGTGGGAGTATTAGTCATAGATATGAAATCTATAACTTCTGTATGAGAAGTAAAAAGATGATTTCCTTAATTGCTTTGTTCAAAAGGTTAAATGATTGAGATATCATTTCTGTGATTAAGTTCACAGAAATATCATTTATAAGGAACTTAGTGGGAGTTAAGGATAAAATACTGATGAGGGGTAAAACGGTAATTTGCACCCATCTCGTTAGTAAGTCATCGATAGAGGATTGACTGGCTGTAATGGTTATAACAATAGATAACGCATTTATGGTTTTGAAAATACATTCTATGAATTCAAGAGTTCAATTCCGAGTCTATAGTGGAGTCACGAGGAATTAATAAGGTAGTGAAATTATTCGTAAATAAATTCACAGTAACTTATTGGAGCTTGATTTCATGGATCCATGGTCCCCGCATCACCTTTGAGTAAATCATCTAGAATGTCTCAATTAATTGATTTAATTATCAATTAGGATTTTTAAAGTTGACTAGGTCAATTTTTGGAAAATTTACAAAGATATGAGATTTAGAGAAAAAAAGAGAATTTTTGGGTAAATTTATTAATATTGATAAATTGGTGTGAAAATAAATAAATAATATTAAATCAAGTTTCAAATTATAATTAGTTAATTTGAATAAGGATTTAATTAATTAATTAATTTAAAAAAATAAATAAATTTTTTGAATTTAGGCCCAATTGGGATTTAAATTAAAAACAAAGAGATTGGGCCCAAGTCCATTTATGGCAGCCCAAGGTTTTTATTTTTGTTTATTATTTTTAATTAATTTAAATTTAAATAAAGCCCAATAAGTTGCCTATATAAGGAATATGATATCTAAACAGTCTAATCCTTTCTTAGCCACTATCTCTTCTTCTCTTCTAGATCTCTATCTCATGTGTTGAGAACCAGCCCACATTAGTTCTAGGTTGATCAAAGGCTTGGTTAGGAAGACTGTGTTGCTGATCTTGTTTAATCTCTTGATAATATTCTGCTACATAAAGGAATTGTAACGCCCCGATTTCCCGAGACGTTACTTAGGGAGTCCATTTAAAAATAATAAACAATAAATACTTTAAGACACTAAGAGAACATATGTATTTAAAATTTAAGCAGCAATGAGATCTCATTATTTAAAAATAAAAATGTTGGACGCTAGGTTTAATAACAAAACATAAGGAAAATAACCATTCAAGTCTGAAAATTTAAAAACATAACATTTATTTCTAAAAACATAAAATAACTGGAGCCCAGCCTCTAACATGTTTCGTCCATGCCTCGAGCCCGCACCACTCACTGCTTTGCTTTGCCTTTACCTGCACACAGAGTACCCGTGAGCTAACGCCCAGTAAGAAGAGCTATGTAGGACATAACTCCCCAAACCAGAAAACATAAACTTTCAACTAAACATAAATAAACATCATAAGCACAATAATCATCGTGTGATATATAAACACCATATCACACTAACATAATGTGAGTTACACTCACACACATAAATACTAACAAGTCATGTTGATCGGACATGAAATGTAATCTGCCTTGCCTGCGCTGTACTCACACTCGGCATTCCCACGGTGGCTACTAGTCTAGCCTGCGCTGTACTCACACTCGGCCGTTCCCTCGAGACATCGTTGCCCTGCCTGCGCTGTACTCACACTCGGCAGTTCCGTGGTGGCATCCTATTATCATGAGTTATACACACCCAAGATAATTCCTGCAAGTGCTATACTCACACAAGCAGCTAAAATCTAGTAGCACGCCTACTCTATCCTCTTAGCATGTCTACTAACTAAAATCTCTAGCACTATCCTCATGCTAGTCAACCTAATGCAACAATTCAGGTCACAAATATAATTACATAACTAACAAATAAGAAAACAAGGTTGTACGCATAACGTACACCCTATGCGCAGATGTCCACTCTTCTTACCTTACACAGTGCGTTTTCCGCTGACGTGTCTCGAACCACTCGCTGCGTCACCTCGATGACCACTAGCTCCTAGACGTCCAATTACACAGCGAAAATTTAGGAAAAAAATAAAATAGGCGTTAAGGTCCTGTTTCGAAACCTTAATTATCGAAATAATTTAACTATGCCATTTTAACATGCATGACACGTAAATTAAAACAATTTTCCACAAAAGGTCCAAACCATCATGTCACATACACAAACAATGATGTTTCTAACATATCGCATGAATTCATATAATTACTTTTTATGTGAAATTACCAAAATACCCTTTAATATCATAATTACATTAAAGACTCAATAATTTTATAAAAATTATCATATGACAACAAAATTTAATAAATAACTTTTCCAGAACCCTAAATAATCAGCAAATTCTCATATACGACCAGAAAAATAATTTTTAACATTTATAAATTATTTTTCCTCAATTTCTCAAATAAAACCCAAATAATATAAATAAATACACAACCAAGCCCAAAAATCAAACTAACATACAGAACTGTTTAAAATTCCAAAATAAACTTATAAAAATTATTTTAGAATTTTCTGGGCAAAATAACTAATTTTCTTAATTAATTTATAGAGAAACTAATTAATTAAAGAAAAATTAATAACTGATTAAAAATAGAATCTAACTATACAGATCGGTTTCTACACCCTACAGTAACACACAAAAATTATCTAAGGTTCAGAACAGTAGCATTAATATTTTTTTATATTTAAAATATAACATAAGCCAAATAAATCATGAAAATTTCATAAATGATACAAATTCGAAATAAAATTACAGAGAGCCTTAGAATCTCATTTTAAACATATACAAAAATTCTCAGAATTTTCAGAATACTTTAAATAATTTTCCACATTTATTTTCTTAAATCACACATTTAAAAGTAAATAATTGAAGAAAATTATCAAATACGATCAAAACTTAAATCTAAACGTACAAAGTCATTCTAAAACATACAGATATCATTGAAACATAAAATCATATTTTTCTGAACAATAAAAATATTTTTCATAATTAATCTTTATTTAAACTTCAATAAATCATAATAATTCAAAGAAAAATCAGAAAAATATGAAACCAGTTGGAAAATGCTCTAAAATTAATGTACTAATTTTTAAGATTGAAAAACCAAAAAAAACACCTCAGTAAACACCCAGATCGGGTTCGCCGGAAATATCGCCGGTTTTGTCTTCTTCTCCGGCGACGGCGACTCTATGGCTGACTTTTGCTGCTTTCCAATCCTTCTCTTGCTTGGAAAATGATCCCCTTATGTCCAGAACTTCAAATCAATAGACCCCAGCCCAAAAAGATGTCCGTAACCCCTTGTTCCGAAGTCTTCTTCTCCAAGTCCGGTGTACCGCCAAAAATGGAGCTCAAAATTAGTTTTTCTTGCTCTAGACCATTTCAGCCCATTTCTTCACGTCAAAACCGATTATTGGAGTCCCCTAAGCTTGTTTATCACCACCCACACACACCATACACTCTTGAACACACTTAAATCCAAAATTATCCAAGAATATGCATTTTCTTGGATAAAAATGGTGAATCACAATCCGAGGCTTTATAAATGTATTTCTCACACTCAAAATGTTTATTTCCTCCCCTAGAATGATTCTACAATGCTCTTTACTGCCCAGATTTTTCCCAAGTGCAAGAACTCAAAAATTTCTTCTCTTTAAAAAAAACGATAAGAACACTCTCTCTCTTCAATCCTTTGATTCCCTCAATATTCCCACGATTTCTTCATCAGATTATCATGGTAACACGTTTTGGAAATAGGTTTTAAAAAAAATAAATTAGCGTTTGAAGTGGTAAAATCCTCTTTTCAAGGAATTTATTTATTTATTTTCTTTAAAAAAAAATAAAATAAATTGACTAAGTTCCACAACTGATATTATCAGTTAAATTTCAAAAATTTAATCAATTTTATGAATATTTAATCATGTTAAAACAGAAGAAATAAAGTCTCTAAAATGCCCCTTGAACCAATCCCATACTTGAGGGTATTATGGTCTTTTCACAAATTCTAATATTTAATATTATGGTAAATCAAAAATTACACATAATAAGATAAAATAATTTCAAGCATATTATTATTACTATTATGCTCATAATAGTAATAATAATTACTATTATAATTTTTAAATAAATAAAATAACTTAACCCGAGCCATTATTTATTCACTTGACATTATTCTCATGTTGTGATTCCACAAAAACTCAAACATGAGAAACCATGAATTTTATTTCCATTGGAAGTCATACATATCCAATAATCCATCAAAGGAAAAGAAAAAAAAAAAATGACAAGGATGCACACAATGGGAAAATTACGAAATTGCCCTTCCGGGAAAACGGATATTACAATTATCCCCCCCTGAAAAGAAATTTCGTCCCGAAATTTTATTCAAACAACTCGGGATACTGCTGCAGCATATCAGACTCTAATTCCCAGGTTGCCTCCTGAACAACACTGTTCCTCCACAATACCTTTACAAAGGAAATGGTCTTATTCCTTAGAACTTTGTCCTTTCGATCGAGTATTTTCACTGGACGCTCATCGAATGACAAATCCTCCTGCAAACCCAAGGTCTCGTAGCTCAGCACATGCGATGGGTCGGATACATATTTTCGAAGTTGTGACACATGAAATACATTGTGCACCCCGGACAATGATGGTGGTAAAGCTACCCTGTAAGCCACATTGCCCACTCTATCCAAAATCTCAAAAGGTCCGACATATCTGGGACTTAGCTTTCCCCTCTTGCCAAACCTCTTCACCGAGATTCCTTTCCTTGGAGTCACACGAAGAAATACATGATCACCAACTTCAAACTCAACATGCTTGCGCTTTAGGTCTGCATAAGACTTCTGTCTACTCTGAGCTGTGACCATTCTAGCCCTGATTTTCTGAATAGCCTCATTGGTGTGTTGCACTGCATCGGGTCCAAGTAGTTTTCTCTCTCCTAGTTCATCCCAGTGAAGTGGGGACCTACACTTTCTTCCATACAACATTTCATATGGTGCTACCCCGATGGTAGATTGGTAGCTGTTGTTGTACGAAAACTCAATTAGTGGCAAGTATCTACTCCAGGATCCCTGAAAGTCAATGACACACGCTCTGAGCATATCTTCTAAGATTTGATTTGTTCTCTCAGTTTGACCATCCGTTTCTGGGTGATAAGCTGTACTGAACTTCAACCGAGTTCCCATCGCTCTTTGCAAACTCTCCCAGAATGATGATGTAAACCGAGCATCCCGATCACACACAATAGAGTACGGTGTCCCATGTAGCCGTACTATCTCATTCATGTACAACTCGGCGAACTGATCCATAGAATAAGTCATGCGCACTGGTAGGAAGTGAGCTGACTTAGTATACCTATCCACAATTACCCAAATTGCATCGTGCTGTTTTGTGGTCCTAGGTAACCCCGTCACAAAATCCATAGATATCTCATCCCATTTCCATTCAGGAATATTCAACGGTTGCAATAGCCCCGCTGGTCTTTGATGTTCTGCCTTAACCTGTTGACAGGTTAAGCATTTTGCCACATATTCCACTACATCCTTTTTCATTCCCGGCCACCAATACAATACCTTAAGGTCATGGTACATCTTAGTGGTCCCGGGATGAACTGAATATGGGGTAGTATGAGCTTCTGCCAGAATCTCTTTCCTCAGCTCATCATTGTTTGGCACACAAATACGCCCCTTGAATCTGATTAGTCCAGTATCTGACATAGTGAAATCCTTGGCATTCCCATCCTGCATCTCTTGCTTTAGGTCACTTAACTTCTTGTCTGCATTTTGTCCTTCCCTGATCCTTTCTAACAAGGTGGACTGAAGTGTAACCTTTGCAAGTTTTCCTGTGATCAGTTCTATACCAGCGCGTTCCATGTCTTCTAGGATCTTCCTTGATACTCCTTGTAAATAAGAAACCATTCCCGGCCCTCTGCGACTAAGTGCATCCGCCACAACATTGGCTTTACCAGGGTGGTATAGTATGTCGCAGTCATAATCCTTGACTAACTCCAACCATCTCCTCTGTCTCATATTTAACTCCTTCTGGGTGAAGAAGTATTTGAGGCTCTTGTGATCGGTGTAAATCTCACATTTCACCCCATAGAGATAGTGACGCCAAATCTTCAGTGCAAAGACAACCGCTGCTAATTCCAGGTCGTGTGTCGGATACCTCTGCTCATAATCTTTCAGTTGCCTAGAGGCATAGGCTATCACCTTACCAGACTGCATCAGTACACATCCCAACCCTTGTTTTGATGCATCACAGTAAACCACGAACTGCCCGTCCTCTGAGGGTAAGCTGAGTACAGGTGCTGATATAAGCCGACTCTTCAATTCCTGGAAGCTCTGCTCGCATTTATCTGACCAATTGAACTTCAGATTCTTTCTTGTCAATTCTGTCATCGGTGCGGCTATCTTTGAAAACCCTTCGACAAACCTCCTATAATAGCCCGCCAAACCCAGAAAACTTCTGACTTCCGAGGCATTCTTTGGTCTTGGCCATTCTTTCACTGCAGCAATCTTTGCAGGATCTACTTTCACTCCTCCATCGGTGACAATATGACCCAGAAAACCAACCTCGGATAACCAGAACTCACACTTCTTGTATTTGGCATATAGCTGATGTTGTCTTAATCGTTGCAAGGTCAGACGTAAATGAACCTCATGTTCTTCTTCTGTCTTGGAGTAGACCAATATATCATCTATGAACACAATGACAAACTGATCCAAGTACTCCTTGAAAACCCTGTTCATGAGGTCCATAAAAGCTGCTGGGGCATTTGTGAGTCCAAACGACATCACCAGAAATTCGTAATGCCCGTACCTGGTTCTGAAGGCTGTCTTTGGTATATCATCATTCTTGATCCTCAATTGATGGTATCCCGACCGAAGATCAATTTTTGAAAACACCTTGGTCCCCTGAAGCTGGTCAAACAGATCATCGATTCTTGGCAAAGGATATCTGTTCTTTATTGTGACCTTATTCAGCTCCCGATAATCAATACACATCCTCATAGACCCGTCTTTCTTCTTGACAAAAAGCACTGGTGCGCCCCAAGGAGAATAGCTCGGTCTGATGAACCCCAACTTTAGTAATTCCTCCAATTGAGTTTTGAGCTCTTTCAATTCTGCTGGTGCCATTCTGTATGGTGCTCGAGATACTGGCGTTGTCCCGGGCATCAGATCAATTACAAATTCTATCTCCCTGTGCGGAGGTAAACCTGGCAGTTCTTCTGGAAAAACATCGAGGAACTCAGCTACAACTCTTGTCTCTTCAGGTCTCCTTTCTGTCTCTTCGGTTTCATTGACCATGTTCACGAGATACCCCAAACATCCGTGTTGCAACATTTCTCTAGCTTTCATCGCTGATATGATAGGAGTTCTGGGTTTCTTGCTTATGCCTTCGAACTCAAACGAATCTCCACCTTCCGGTGCAAAGACCACTTTCTTGCGTTTGCAGTCGATAGATGCACCGTATTTGGAAAGAAAATCCATCCCCAGAATTAGATCAAAATCATACAAATCTAATACAATCAAGTCTACATACAATTCCCTCCCACCTATCCATAAAGGTACAGCTTTAACCCAATTTTTAGATATTACAATTTCCCCAGAAGGTAACATAGTCCCAAACCCCACATCAAATATTTCACTAGGTGCATTTACAACATTTACAGTTCTACTAGAAATAAAAGAGTGTGATGCACCAGAATCAAATAAAACTTTACATGTGATATTGGCCATAGGGATCTGACCTGTTATGACGGAAGGACTTGCCTCAGCTTCAGCTTGGGTGATGGTGAAGACTCTGGCTGGGACGTACTTGTCATCCTTCTTCTGTTCTTCCTTACTGCCAGATTGTTCCCATGTCGGACAATTGCGCTTCACATGACCTTCCTTCCCACATTTGTAGCAAACTCCAGCTCTGCACTCACCAAGATGGCGTTTTGTGCACTTAGGGCAAGGTGGAATGTTTCTGCTACCATTTCCACCAGGACGGTTGTCATTGTTGGGCTTGGGCCGTTTATCATTTCTGGCTTGGCTTGGCTGGTCCTGTACCCTTTTCCTATTGTCAGTGGAGGTGGTTGCCCCACTCTTCTTAGCATCTCTTCTAGCAACATTATCTTTCCAGATTCTCTCTTCGCTTCTTTCAGCCGTAAGAGCCATTTCCACCACTTCAGCATAGGTGAAAGCACCTCTAGAAACAATCTCCACATCCCGAGCTATCATTGGTTTTAGACCTCTCACAAACCGGTCCGCTCGTACCTTGTCAGTAGGTACAAGATCCTTGGCAAACTTCGCCAACCGATCGAACTTCTGTGCATATTCTGTCACCGAGAGATTACCTTGAGTCAGCTTGGTAAATTCATCCATTTTTGCTGCTAACACTGCTGAGTTGTAGTATTTATCATTAAACACTTGTTTGAATCCGTCCCAATCCATAGTGTTAACATCCCGTGATTGCTCCACTACCTCCCACCAAATCCGAGCATCTTTTCTCAGCATGAAAGATGCGCACACCACTCGTTCATTTCCTTGAACTCCCATCATGTTCAAGATCCTCTCCATCCCACTGATCCACTCCTCTGCCTGGACAGGATCGATGCTGCCTTCAAACACTGGCGGGTGTTGCTTTCGAAACCTTTCAAACAAAGGCTCCATACGATTCTCCGCAACTGGTAACCTTACGATGGCAGGTGGCTGACTAACCATTGGTGCTTCAGACCTTACAGGTGGCCCAGCTTGCTGCCTCAGTTGATTGATCTCTGCGTTCTGTCTTTGAATGGTCTCTTCCATTCTCGCAAAACGTTCCTCCCATCCTTGTGGCGGTTCGGGCTGTGCTGCATTCATTGCTGCTCTCCCCCTACCTCGACCACGTCCTACTCTGACTGATCTACGAGGGAGCATTCTCAATTTCCTGAACCACACACGTAAATAACTTATAATGAAAAGGAATTATTGCGGTAAGAGATCATTATAAGAGAACACTAAGTACATAAATGTGCATAGTCAAAAAGCAAAAATTCTTAAGTAATCTTTAACCGCTTACAGTACAGTGAGTCGAGCTCGTCCTTGGCGATGAACTTTACATGTTAGGGCTTATCACAGATTCTTTAGGACCGTTTTGCTCTGATACCATACTGTAACGCCCCGATTTCCCGAGACGTTACTTAGGGAGTCCATTTAAAAATAATAAACAATAAATACTTTAAGACACTAAGAGAACATATGTATTTAAAATTTAAGCAGCAATGAGATCTCATTATTTAAAAATAAAAATGTTGGACGCTAGGTTTAATAACAAAACATAAGGAAAATAACCATTCAAGTCTGAAAATTTAAAAACATAACATTTATTTCTAAAAACATAAAATAACTGGAGCCCAGCCTCTAACATGTTTCGTCCATGCCTCGAGCCCGCACCACTCACTGCTTTGCTTTGCCTTTACCTGCACACAGAGTACCCGTGAGCTAACGCCCAGTAAGAAGAGCTATGTAGGACATAACTCCCCAAACCAGAAAACATAAACTTTCAACTAAACATAAATAAACATCATAAGCACAATAATCATCGTGTGATATATAAACACCATATCACACTAACATAATGTGAGTTACACTCACACACATAAATACTAACAAGTCATGTTGATCGGACATGAAATGTAATCTGCCTTGCCTGCGCTGTACTCACACTCGGCATTCCCACGGTGGCTACTAGTCTAGCCTGCGCTGTACTCACACTCGGCCGTTCCCTCGAGACATCATTGCCCTGCCTGCGCTGTACTCACACTCGGCAGTTCCGTGGTGGCATCCTATTATCATGAGTTATACACACCCAAGATAATTCCTGCAAGTGCTATACTCACACAAGCAGCTAAAATCTAGTAGCACGCCTACTCTATCCTCTTAGCATGTCTACTAACTAAAATCTCTAGCACTATCCTCATGCTAGTCAACCTAATGCAACAATTCAGGTCACAAATATAATTACATAACTAACAAATAAGAAAACAAGGTTGTACGCATAACGTACACCCTATGCGCAGATGTCCACTCTTCTTACCTTACACAGTGCGTTTTCCGCTGACGTGTCTCGAACCACTCGCTGCGTCACCTCGATGACCACTAGCTCCTAGACGTCCAATTACACAGCGAAAATTTAGGAAAAAAATAAAATAGGCGTTAAGGTCCTGTTTCGAAACCTTAATTATCGAAATAATTTAACTATGCCATTTTAACATGCATGACACGTAAATTAAAACAATTTTCCACAAAAGGTCCAAACCATCATGTCACATACACAAACAATGATGTTTCTAACATATCGCATGAATTCATATAATTACTTTTTATGTGAAATTACCAAAATACCCTTTAATATCATAATTACATTAAAGACTCAATAATTTTATAAAAATTATCATATGACAACAAAATTTAATAAATAACTTTTCCAGAACCCTAAATAATCAGCAAATTCTCATATACGACCAGAAAAATAATTTTTAACATTTATAAATTATTTTTCCTCAATTTCTCAAATAAAACCCAAATAATATAAATAAATACACAACCAAGCCCAAAAATCAAACTAACATATAGAACTGTTTAAAATTCCAAAATAAACTTATAAAAATTATTTTAGAATTTTCTGGGCAAAATAACTAATTTTCTTAATTAATTTATAGAGAAACTAATTAATTAAAGAAAAATTAATAACTGATTAAAAATAGAATCTAACTATACAGATCGGTTTCTACACCCTACAGTAACACACAAAAATTATCTAAGGTTCAGAACAGTAGCATTAATATTTTTTTATATTTAAAATATAACATAAGCCAAATAAATCATGAAAATTTCATAAATGATACAAATTCGAAATAAAATTACAGAGAGCCTTAGAATCTCATTTTAAACATATACAAAAATTCTCAGAATTTTCAGAATACTTTAAATAATTTTCCACATTTATTTTCTTAAATCACACATTTAAAAGTAAATAATTGAAGAAAATTATCAAATACGATCAAAACTTAAATCTAAACGTACAAAGTCATTCTAAAACATACAGATATCATTGAAACATAAAATCATATTTTTCTGAACAATAAAAATATTTTTCATAATTAATCTTTATTTAAACTTCAATAAATCATAATAATTCAAAGAAAAATCAGAAAAATATGAAACCAGTTGGAAAATGCTCTAAAATTAATGTACTAATTTTTAAGATTGAAAAACCAAAAAAAACACCTCAGTAAACACCCAGATCGGGTTCGCCGGAAATATCGCCGGTTTTGTCTTCTTCTCCGGCGACGGCGACTCTATGGCTGACTTTTGCTGCTTTCCAATCCTTCTCTTGCTTGGAAAATGATCCCCTTATGTCCAGAACTTCAAATCAATAGACCCCAGCCCAAAAAGATGTCCGTAACCCCTTGTTCCGAAGTCTTCTTCTCCAAGTCCGGTGTACCGCCAAAAATGGAGCTCAAAATTAGTTTTTCTTGCTCTAGACCATTTCAGCCCATTTCTTCACGTCAAAACCGATTATTGGAGTCCCCTAAGCTTGTTTATCACCACCCACACACACCATACACTCTTGAACACACTTAAATCCAAAATTATCCAAGAATATGCATTTTCTTGGATAAAAATGGTGAATCACAATCCGAGGCTTTATAAATGTATTTCTCACACTCAAAATGTTTATTTCCTCCCCTAGAATGATTCTACAATGCTCTTTACTGCCCAGATTTTTCCCAAGTGCAAGAACTCAAAAATTTCTTCTCTTTAAAAAAAACGATAAGAACACTCTCTCTCTTCAATCCTTTGATTCCCTCAATATTCCCACGATTTCTTCATCAGATTATCATGGTAACACGTTTTGGAAATAGGTTTTAAAAAAAATAAATTAGCGTTTGAAGTGGTAAAATCCTCTTTTCAAGGAATTTATTTATTTATTTTCTTTAAAAAAAAATAAAATAAATTGACTAAGTTCCACAACTGATATTATCAGTTAAATTTCAAAAATTTAATCAATTTTATGAATATTTAATCATGTTAAAACAGAAGAAATAAAGTCTCTAAAATGCCCCTTGAACCAATCCCATACTTGAGGGTATTATGGTCTTTTCACAAATTCTAATATTTAATATTATGGTAAATCAAAAATTACACATAATAAGATAAAATAATTTCAAGCATATTATTATTACTATTATGCTCATAATAGTAATAATAATTACTATTATAATTTTTAAATAAATAAAATAACTTAACCCGAGCCATTATTTATTCACTTGACATTATTCTCATGTTGTGATTCCACAAAAACTCAAACATGAGAAACCATGAATTTTATTTCCATTGGAAGTCATACATATCCAATAATCCATCAAAGGAAAAGAAAAAAAAAAAATGACAAGGATGCACACAATGGGAAAATTACGAAATTGCCCTTCCGGGAAAACGGATATTACAATTATCCCCCCCTGAAAAGAAATTTCGTCCCGAAATTTTATTCAAACAACTCGGGATACTGCTGCAGCATATCAGACTCTAATTCCCAGGTTGCCTCCTGAACAACACTGTTCCTCCACAATACCTTTACAAAGGAAATGGTCTTATTCCTTAGAACTTTGTCCTTTCGATCGAGTATTTTCACTGGACGCTCATCGAATGACAAATCCTCCTGCAAACCCAAGGTCTCGTAGCTCAGCACATGCGATGGGTCGGATACATATTTTCGAAGTTGTGACACATGAAATACATTGTGCACCCCGGACAATGATGGTGGTAAAGCTACCCTGTAAGCCACATTGCCCACTCTATCCAAAATCTCAAAAGGTCCGACATATCTGGGACTTAGCTTTCCCCTCTTGCCAAACCTCTTCACCGAGATTCCTTTCCTTGGAGTCACACGAAGAAATACATGATCACCAACTTCAAACTCAACATGCTTGCGCTTTAGGTCTGCATAAGACTTCTGTCTACTCTGAGCTGTGACCATTCTAGCCCTGATTTTCTGAATAGCCTCATTGGTGTGTTGCACTGCATCGGGTCCAAGTAGTTTTCTCTCTCCTAGTTCATCCCAGTGAAGTGGGGACCTACACTTTCTTCCATACAACATTTCATATGGTGCTACCCCGATGGTAGATTGGTAGCTGTTGTTGTACGAAAACTCAATTAGTGGCAAGTATCTACTCCAGGATCCCTGAAAGTCAATGACACACGCTCTGAGCATATCTTCTAAGATTTGATTTGTTCTCTCAGTTTGACCATCCGTTTCTGGGTGATAAGCTGTACTGAACTTCAACCGAGTTCCCATCGCTCTTTGCAAACTCTCCCAGAATGATGATGTAAACCGAGCATCCCGATCACACACAATAGAGTACGGTGTCCCATGTAGCCGTACTATCTCATTCATGTACAACTCGGCGAACTGATCCATAGAATAAGTCATGCGCACTGGTAGGAAGTGAGCTGACTTAGTATACCTATCCACAATTACCCAAATTGCATCGTGCTGTTTTGTGGTCCTAGGTAACCCCGTCACAAAATCCATAGATATCTCATCCCATTTCCATTCAGGAATATTCAACGGTTGCAATAGCCCCGCTGGTCTTTGATGTTCTGCCTTAACCTGTTGACAGGTTAAGCATTTTGCCACATATTCCACTACATCCTTTTTCATTCCCGGCCACCAATACAATACCTTAAGGTCATGGTACATCTTAGTGGTCCCGGGATGAACTGAATATGGGGTAGTATGAGCTTCTGCCAGAATCTCTTTCCTCAGCTCATCATTGTTTGGCACACAAATACGCCCCTTGAATCTGATTAGTCCAGTATCTGACATAGTGAAATCCTTGGCATTCCCATCCTGCATCTCTTGCTTTAGGTCACTTAACTTCTTGTCTGCATTTTGTCCTTCCCTGATCCTTTCTAACAAGGTGGACTGAAGTGTAACCTTTGCAAGTTTTCCTGTGATCAGTTCTATACCAGCGCGTTCCATGTCTTCTAGGATCTTCCTTGATACTCCTTGTAAATAAGAAACCATTCCCGGCCCTCTGCGACTAAGTGCATCCGCCACAACATTGGCTTTACCAGGGTGGTATAGTATGTCGCAGTCATAATCCTTGACTAACTCCAACCATCTCCTCTGTCTCATATTTAACTCCTTCTGGGTGAAGAAGTATTTGAGGCTCTTGTGATCGGTGTAAATCTCACATTTCACCCCATAGAGATAGTGACGCCAAATCTTCAGTGCAAAGACAACCGCTGCTAATTCCAGGTCGTGTGTCGGATACCTCTGCTCATAATCTTTCAGTTGCCTAGAGGCATAGGCTATCACCTTACCAGACTGCATCAGTACACATCCCAACCCTTGTTTTGATGCATCACAGTAAACCACGAACTGCCCGTCCTCTGAGGGTAAGCTGAGTACAGGTGCTGATATAAGCCGACTCTTCAATTCCTGGAAGCTCTGCTCGCATTTATCTGACCAATTGAACTTCAGATTCTTTCTTGTCAATTCTGTCATCGGTGCGGCTATCTTTGAAAACCCTTCGACAAACCTCCTATAATAGCCCGCCAAACCCAGAAAACTTCTGACTTCCGAGGCATTCTTTGGTCTTGGCCATTCTTTCACTGCAGCAATCTTTGCAGGATCTACTTTCACTCCTCCATCGGTGACAATATGACCCAGAAAACCAACCTCGGATAACCAGAACTCACACTTCTTGTATTTGGCATATAGCTGATGTTGTCTTAATCGTTGCAAGGTCAGACGTAAATGAACCTCATGTTCTTCTTCTGTCTTGGAGTAGACCAATATATCATCTATGAACACAATGACAAACTGATCCAAGTACTCCTTGAAAACCCTGTTCATGAGGTCCATAAAAGCTGCTGGGGCATTTGTGAGTCCAAACGACATCACCAGAAATTCGTAATGCCCGTACCTGGTTCTGAAGGCTGTCTTTGGTATATCATCATTCTTGATCCTCAATTGATGGTATCCCGACCGAAGATCAATTTTTGAAAACACCTTGGTCCCCTGAAGCTGGTCAAACAGATCATCGATTCTTGGCAAAGGATATCTGTTCTTTATTGTGACCTTATTCAGCTCCCGATAATCAATACACATCCTCATAGACCCGTCTTTCTTCTTGACAAAAAGCACTGGTGCGCCCCAAGGAGAATAGCTCGGTCTGATGAACCCCAACTTTAGTAATTCCTCCAATTGAGTTTTGAGCTCTTTCAATTCTGCTGGTGCCATTCTGTATGGTGCTCGAGATACTGGCGTTGTCCCGGGCATCAGATCAATTACAAATTCTATCTCCCTGTGCGGAGGTAAACCTGGCAGTTCTTCTGGAAAAACATCGAGGAACTCAGCTACAACTCTTGTCTCTTCAGGTCTCCTTTCTGTCTCTTCGGTTTCATTGACCATGTTCACGAGATACCCCAAACATCCGTGTTGCAACATTTCTCTAGCTTTCATCGCTGATATGATAGGAGTTCTGGGTTTCTTGCTTATGCCTTCGAACTCAAACGAATCTCCACCTTCCGGTGCAAAGACCACTTTCTTGCGTTTGCAGTCGATAGATGCACCGTATTTGGAAAGAAAATCCATCCCCAGAATTAGATCAAAATCATACAAATCTAATACAATCAAGTCTACATACAATTCCCTCCCACCTATCCATAAAGGTACAGCTTTAACCCAATTTTTAGATATTACAATTTCCCCAGAAGGTAACATAGTCCCAAACCCCACATCAAATATTTCACTAGGTGCATTTACAACATTTACAGTTCTACTAGAAATAAAAGAGTGTGATGCACCAGAATCAAATAAAACTTTACATGTGATATTGGCCATAGGGATCTGACCTGTTATGACGGAAGGACTTGCCTCAGCTTCAGCTTGGGTGATGGTGAAGACTCTGGCTGGGACGTACTTGTCATCCTTCTTCTGTTCTTCCTTACTGCCAGATTGTTCCCATGTCGGACAATTGCGCTTCACATGACCTTCCTTCCCACATTTGTAGCAAACTCCAGCTCTGCACTCACCAAGATGGCGTTTTGTGCACTTAGGGCAAGGTGGAATGTTTCTGCTACCATTTCCACCAGGACGGTTGTCATTGTTGGGCTTGGGCCGTTTATCATTTCTGGCTTGGCTTGGCTGGTCCTGTACCCTTTTCCTATTGTCAGTGGAGGTGGTTGCCCCACTCTTCTTAGCATCTCTTCTAGCAACATTATCTTTCCAGATTCTCTCTTCGCTTCTTTCAGCCGTAAGAGCCATTTCCACCACTTCAGCATAGGTGAAAGCACCTCTAGAAACAATCTCCACATCCCGAGCTATCATTGGTTTTAGACCTCTCACAAACCGGTCCGCTCGTACCTTGTCAGTAGGTACAAGATCCTTGGCAAACTTCGCCAACCGATCGAACTTCTGTGCATATTCTGTCACCGAGAGATTACCTTGAGTCAGCTTGGTAAATTCATCCATTTTTGCTGCTAACACTGCTGAGTTGTAGTATTTATCATTAAACACTTGTTTGAATCCGTCCCAATCCATAGTGTTAACATCCCGTGATTGCTCCACTACCTCCCACCAAATCCGAGCATCTTTTCTCAGCATGAAAGATGCGCACACCACTCGTTCATTTCCTTGAACTCCCATCATGTTCAAGATCCTCTCCATCCCACTGATCCACTCCTCTGCCTGGACAGGATCGATGCTGCCTTCAAACACTGGCGGGTGTTGCTTTCGAAACCTTTCAAACAAAGGCTCCATACGATTCTCCGCAACTGGTAACCCTACGATGGCAGGTGGCTGACTAACCATTGGTGCTTCAGACCTTACAGGTGGCCCAGCTTGCTGCCTCAGTTGATTGATCTCTGCGTTCTGTCTTTGAATGGTCTCTTCCATTCTCGCAAAACGTTCCTCCCATCCTTGTGGCGGTTCGGGCTGTGCTGCATTCATTGCTGCTCTCCCCCTACCTCGACCACGTCCTACTCTGACTGATCTACGAGGGAGCATTCTCAATTTCCTGAACCACACACGTAAATAACTTATAATGAAAAGGAATTATTGCGGTAAGAGATCATTATAAGAGAACACTAAGTACATAAATGTGCATAGTCAAAAAGCAAAAATTCTTAAGTAATCTTTAACCGCTTACAGTACAGTGAGTCGAGCTCGTCCTTGGCGATGAACTTTACATGTTAGGGCTTATCACAGATTCTTTAGGACCGTTTTGCTCTGATACCATACTGTAACGCCCCGATTTCCCGAGACGTTACTTAGGGAGTCCATTTAAAAATAATAAACAATAAATACTTTAAGACACTAAGAGAACATATGTATTTAAAATTTAAGCAGCAATGAGATCTCATTATTTAAAAATAAAAATGTTGGACGCTAGGTTTAATAACAAAACATAAGGAAAATAACCATTCAAGTCTGAAAATTTAAAAACATAACATTTATTTCTAAAAACATAAAATAACTGGAGCCCAGCCTCTAACATGTTTCGTCCATGCCTCGAGCCCGCACCACTCACTGCTTTGCTTTGCCTTTACCTGCACACAGAGTACCCGTGAGCTAACGCCCAGTAAGAAGAGCTATGTAGGACATAACTCCCCAAACCAGAAAACATAAACTTTCAACTAAACATAAATAAACATCATAAGCACAATAATCATCGTGTGATATATAAACACCATATCACACTAACATAATGTGAGTTACACTCACACACATAAATACTAACAAGTCATGTTGATCGGACATGAAATGTAATCTGCCTTGCCTGCGCTGTACTCACACTCGGCATTCCCACGGTGGCTACTAGTCTAGCCTGCGCTGTACTCACACTCGGCCGTTCCCTCGAGACATCGTTGCCCTGCCTGCGCTGTACTCACACTCGGCAGTTCCGTGGTGGCATCCTATTATCATGAGTTATACACACCCAAGATAATTCCTGCAAGTGCTATACTCACACAAGCAGCTAAAATCTAGTAGCACGCCTACTCTATCCTCTTAGCATGTCTACTAACTAAAATCTCTAGCACTATCCTCATGCTAGTCAACCTAATGCAACAATTCAGGTCACAAATATAATTACATAACTAACAAATAAGAAAACAAGGTTGTACGCATAACGTACACCCTATGCGCAGATGTCCACTCTTCTTACCTTACACAGTGCGTTTTCCGCTGACGTGTCTCGAACCACTCGCTGCGTCACCTCGATGACCACTAGCTCCTAGACGTCCAATTACACAGCGAAAATTTAGGAAAAAAATAAAATAGGCGTTAAGGTCCTGTTTCGAAACCTTAATTATCGAAATAATTTAACTATGCCATTTTAACATGCATGACACGTAAATTAAAACAATTTTCCACAAAAGGTCCAAACCATCATGTCACATACACAAACAATGATGTTTCTAACATATCGCATGAATTCATATAATTACTTTTTATGTGAAATTACCAAAATACCCTTTAATATCATAATTACATTAAAGACTCAATAATTTTATAAAAATTATCATATGACAACAAAATTTAATAAATAACTTTTCCAGAACCCTAAATAATCAGCAAATTCTCATATACGACCAGAAAAATAATTTTTAACATTTATAAATTATTTTTCCTCAATTTCTCAAATAAAACCCAAATAATATAAATAAATACACAACCAAGCCCAAAAATCAAACTAACATACAGAACTGTTTAAAATTCCAAAATAAACTTATAAAAATTATTTTAGAATTTTCTGGGCAAAATAACTAATTTTCTTAATTAATTTATAGAGAAACTAATTAATTAAAGAAAAATTAATAACTGATTAAAAATAGAATCTAACTATACAGATCGGTTTCTACACCCTACAGTAACACACAAAAATTATCTAAGGTTCAGAACAGTAGCATTAATATTTTTTTATATTTAAAATATAACATAAGCCAAATAAATCATGAAAATTTCATAAATGATACAAATTCGAAATAAAATTACAGAGAGCCTTAGAATCTCATTTTAAACATATACAAAAATTCTCAGAATTTTCAGAATACTTTAAATAATTTTCCACATTTATTTTCTTAAATCACACATTTAAAAGTAAATAATTGAAGAAAATTATCAAATACGATCAAAACTTAAATCTAAACGTACAAAGTCATTCTAAAACATACAGATATCATTGAAACATAAAATCATATTTTTCTGAACAATAAAAATATTTTTCATAATTAATCTTTATTTAAACTTCAATAAATCATAATAATTCAAAGAAAAATCAGAAAAATATGAAACCAGTTGGAAAATGCTCTAAAATTAATGTACTAATTTTTAAGATTGAAAAACCAAAAAAAACACCTCAGTAAACACCCAGATCGGGTTCGCCGGAAATATCGCCGGTTTTGTCTTCTTCTCCGGCGACGGCGACTCTATGGCTGACTTTTGCTGCTTTCCAATCCTTCTCTTGCTTGGAAAATGATCCCCTTATGTCCAGAACTTCAAATCAATAGACCCCAGCCCAAAAAGATGTCCGTAACCCCTTGTTCCGAAGTCTTCTTCTCCAAGTCCGGTGTACCGCCAAAAATGGAGCTCAAAATTAGTTTTTCTTGCTCTAGACCATTTCAGCCCATTTCTTCACGTCAAAACCGATTATTGGAGTCCCCTAAGCTTGTTTATCACCACCCACACACACCATACACTCTTGAACACACTTAAATCCAAAATTATCCAAGAATATGCATTTTCTTGGATAAAAATGGTGAATCACAATCCGAGGCTTTATAAATGTATTTCTCACACTCAAAATGTTTATTTCCTCCCCTAGAATGATTCTACAATGCTCTTTACTGCCCAGATTTTTCCCAAGTGCAAGAACTCAAAAATTTCTTCTCTTTAAAAAAAACGATAAGAACACTCTCTCTCTTCAATCCTTTGATTCCCTCAATATTCCCACGATTTCTTCATCAGATTATCATGGTAACACGTTTTGGAAATAGGTTTTAAAAAAAATAAATTAGCGTTTGAAGTGGTAAAATCCTCTTTTCAAGGAATTTATTTATTTATTTTCTTTAAAAAAAAATAAAATAAATTGACTAAGTTCCACAACTGATATTATCAGTTAAATTTCAAAAATTTAATCAATTTTATGAATATTTAATCATGTTAAAACAGAAGAAATAAAGTCTCTAAAATGCCCCTTGAACCAATCCCATACTTGAGGGTATTATGGTCTTTTCACAAATTCTAATATTTAATATTATGGTAAATCAAAAATTACACATAATAAGATAAAATAATTTCAAGCATATTATTATTACTATTATGCTCATAATAGTAATAATAATTACTATTATAATTTTTAAATAAATAAAATAACTTAACCCGAGCCATTATTTATTCACTTGACATTATTCTCATGTTGTGATTCCACAAAAACTCAAACATGAGAAACCATGAATTTTATTTCCATTGGAAGTCATACATATCCAATAATCCATCAAAGGAAAAGAAAAAAAAAAAATGACAAGGATGCACACAATGGGAAAATTACGAAATTGCCCTTCCGGGAAAACGGATATTACAGGAATCAAGGGTAACATCTTAGGATTTGTGAATTTGTGAACATCCTTTGAAGAACAACAATGATGATGCATGGATTTGTGAACATCTTAGGATCCTTACACTTGGGTGGCAACTTCCTTTGAAGAACAACAAAGACATTCTCCCCCACACTTATCTTTTTATCTCCCTTAAGTTTCCTTTTATTTGTACGCAACTTCTTAAGAAGCTTAACATGCTGTGGTACTTGCTTAATGGTCTTAAGGAGTAGAATATTGATTATAAGGATCACCTTATTTTCCTCATCATTCTTAGATTTTGTCAATCTGCTCGGAAAAGGAGGAATAGGGGCATACGATTTGACAATTGATTTGTGTAACATGTTCTGTGATGATGGACCAACTGAAGTGAAAGTTTCGATCTCTGGTGGGGAGGATGCATCTGGTGTTGAATTGTTGACTTCTTCAGTTGGAATTAGATCAAATGTTATGTCAGGATGAGGTGGCAAGTCAAGTTGTGTACCACTTTTAAGAGTTAGGGTACCATCATTCTCTATTGGATTACTCCCTAATTCTGTGGGCAATTCTCCAAAATTCTCAACCTCAAGATTACTCAATGATGTAGCAATTGTTCCTATAGTACTCTCCAAAATCTTGAGGGACGCTTGAGTACTCTAAACAATAACTTGGGTCTGTATATTTTAAGCCACCAAGGTTTTCAGCATATCTGAAATTGATGGTTCCTGATATTGTGACATTCCTGTAGGAGGTTGTTGAGGAAAAGTCCCATAAGCCTGTTGTGACACCTGTTGAAGTTGGAGACAGCTAGCATTCAATGCATTGATAAGATCTCCAATTGATGGATCTGAATATTGTGGCGCGAACTCATTATATTCTGATTGAGAGTAGTTATTCGGCTCAACATATTGATTTCCATCATAGAAAATATTGGAATATTCCTCCCATTGTGAATTGTAATTGTTAGAATAGGGATCATATCTATTCATTTGTGAATCATAACAGTGTTCATAATACATTGCCATGTCTCAAACCAAGCTCTATGCAAACCCTGAAAACATCAATCACAACTAATAGACCAAGTTAGTAAAAAGAAAAAAATGAATAAAATAGTCCCCGGTAACAACACCAAAAATTTGACTTGTGTCGTATGGCATATCAAATTTAATCATTAATTTTAATCACTTATAACAGCTACTTCAGTATAGCGGTAAATAAGGGTCGAACCCACGAGAACTATGATTCTAATTATTATTCAAAATAAGAAATAAATAGAAATTAACTAAAGGGTTTAGTTTTTAAAGACTAAATGTAAATACCCTCAAAATATACAAGATCAAATCATGCGGAAATTTAAAACTTTTTACTTTTAACTCATTGTACCGAAAATCCATATAAAAAAACATTTAAAAGATCGTGTGCGCACACTTTTAGTTTAGCAAACGGAACTACTCTTTTACAGAGTTAAAGCAAAAAAAATTCATAATAGAAATAACAAGCTCCCAACATTTCTTTTCAAAATGGTGTTCCATCAAAATCCTCCCCAGGCCGGGCCACATGTACATATCCACAAGCAGACTTCGGCGCTCACTGCTCCACTTTTCTTTTGCACTTACCTACAATATAAAACAACTAGGTAAGAAAAAATTCTTAGTAAGAATAGCCTTGCATACAAATATACTAAACCCAATAACGGGTTTCCCTAAGGTAGTTATCACTACCGACCATTAAGGTATTGGATAAATTCTAACCCTATCATACAATTCTCAAACAATAGCCAAATTAGAAACAAATACTTTGATTGTACCTAACAAACAACGTTACACATATCATGATAACCTGCACTCAGAAAATCCCAGAACATTCAAGATATATAACACATATCAAAACTAATCAATAGATTAACAGTAAGGGATCTGGACCTAAACGTGTTCCAGCATTTATGTCTTGGCTCCAACTCGGACTATATTTTTACCATGTCCTAGCTCCAACCAGGATCATATTACCATTGTCCTGGCTCCAACCCGGACTATTTTATGTTAGGGTTCTAGCTCCATCCCGAACCTACTTACCATTTAGCTACAGAATGCTTAACCATTGCAAAGGTAGGCATAAAGCATACCCTGGTATTAACAACCCAAACAAAACAAGTGTAATCTACTACTACAATCACACACTAGTATATTCATTTTGTAGCAAAGAAAGAGAAAGGCTAACTTACTTGGAGTCCTTAGCTCCCAGCTGGATCTTTAACAACGCTATTCGTTTTCCTTTTTCTTGATTACTGTAATTAATACAGTGTACTCTAATTAAAATATGGCATACTCTTATAGCTAATATCCTATGAAAGCTACATGCAATAATGTTCTCTTATAGACTCTATACTGTAGCCTCTTATACACCTTACAGTGTATAAGGCTGGATTTCATTTCAGTCTTTACAGTATCATGAGAAAATCGGCCTCACCACAACACGCTCTCTGTGCTGGGCATCTCAATATTCTTTAACTAGAGAACTCTCTTATCGAATAAGTCATATTTTGGTTTTTGGAAAAAGGAGTTCTACTCAACTATTATCTTTAGAAAAATACCAACTTGTCGTCCTCTCACGAAATTTTAATGTTTTCTATCATTTACCAAAATATCGCTTTTTGACCATTTACAAATAATATATGACAATGTTATCTCATTCTCTTAAAGATTCTACAAAACCCAACTCTCATTCTTACCATTTTTTATCCATAACCAAGGATCTCTTTTTATGTTATTTTTGAAAAGAAGGGCCATTGGACCCTTAACTTAAAAATGGTAAAAAAAAAAATCAAATGTTAAATTAACTCAAGTTGATTTGGTATTGGTTAAGTCTCCAAATCCTTAGTTATATTTACAAAGGATTATTTCTTCTCATTTCCAAAACTTTACTTCCACTATTTAATTTAAGGGGTAAAATCTCATTTTTAAACTTTTTTCCCTAAGTTGAGTTTTGGGGAAAAAATCCTTAAACTATTGTTCACGTGTTCAGTGTCATAAGGACGGGAATTAGGCGAAATCCTCGTGTCAAAACTTATTTTAGGTTAAGAGAACTAACCTCTCAAAAATCATTTTTCGTTGAGATTCGAAATTACTACCTTTCAATTCTTAGGGAAAACTTAGAAAAATTATTTCTCTTAAACCTTGACACATTTTTCTCTAAAAATTTACAGTAGTCCTTATAAACATATTAAATAATTTTTCTCAAAATTTTATAAATTTTTGGATGGAAAAACTCATTCAAATTTGTAAAGAAATCTGGGCAGTGCCTGCTGCCCAGAAGCTTTTCCCCCGATTTTAAGGTAACTTTGAAAATTCACTTCGCTTACACCATAGCCCAGTTCTTCCTAAAATTTTACAAGAATCTTTATAAATGTCTATATTAACTTCCTTCAAAATTTCATAATTTTTGGAATAATAAAACTCATAAAAATGCTTAAAGAAATCTGGGCAGTGCTTGCTACCCAGAAGTTTTATTTCCAATTTCTAGGGAAGATTTTGAAAAATCATATCTCTTATACCTTAACACAATTTCCTCTAAAATTTTACACTGACCCTTAAAAATGTTTAAAATAACACCCTATCAAATTCATAGCTTTTTTATTTGTAAAACTGGTTCAAAAGTTAAAACTATATGGGCAGTACATGCTGCCCAGAAATTTTCCAGATTTTCATCAAAATGTCAAAATGTTCATAACTTGGATTTAAAAATATTTTTTACGAATTTCCAAAGCCTATCATCAAGTACTCATAAAGAACTATGCAATTTCACAAATATTTTTCACAGAAAGAGGCAGTAGAGTGCACTCTGACCCGTTCGAAGCCAGACCACGAAATTTTTGCAGCATGCATTTTTACACAACCTAACATCAATAAGCACTTCTAGCATAACCCTGGCCACATGCATGCATGAAAATCATCATACCACACATAAATCTCAACCCTAAGCATAAAATAAGCTCAAAAACTATTGAAACACCCTATACAACCAGATCTTCAAGAATCACCACAAAACATAAAGAACTCAACCATAGATTCTACCATTTGAAGCCCTAGCTTGGAGATGTGTTCCTTAGCTCTTCAAAACCTTCATTTGGTGCTCTAAACTCTCAAAACCGAGCCCCAACTCCAAAATGCAGATTTTAAGAAAAGGATTAGGGTGGAAATAAACTTAGATGCGGGACAAGAACATGCAAGCTCACAAAAACTTCTTACCTTGCTTTATTTGATCACAAAGGTGATCAACTTGGAGATTCGACTAGTAAGGCTCCTCTTGAACCCTAGAACACAAGAACAAGGCCATACATTACTTTTATATCACATGCATGCACAAGGAACCCTAGGGTTTTGGGTTTGACTAAGAAGGAGAAGAATGAATCACAAGAGAGGATTTCACTTACCTTGAACTCGGTTTGCTTAGGGTTGAACACTAGCTTAAAAGGAGTCTCTCCTTGAGAGAGAAAGAGAGAGGAACGAAATGAGAGGGAGAGAGAGCCTCTGATTTTTATTTTACAGAGTTAGAAAAAAAAAAAAAAGGGAAGGGGAAGGGGAAGAGGGTGCCTCGGTTTTGGGGAAAAAATGGTAGAGAAAATTATTTTGAGAAAAATCAAAACAATGATTAAACCCTTAGCTTGTGAATGGGTAAGACTCTTCCTATTCTCTTTGGGATATGTGTTCTAGCTCTTGAGAGCCCTAAGACCTAGCCTTACTACCCACTCCTCTCTCTCTCTCTCTACCCTTGAAAATTACTTTTATGACATTGCTTCTTTTACCTCACATTTAAGGGATCCAAGGGCCCTTTGGGAATTTTGTGCTCTAAATTTCCCTTAACTTTTAACCTATAGTTTTTAAATCTCCAAGCATAATTAATTAAATTAAATGTGACCAAAAAATAAATTTGTCACATATCACATAATTTTGGTAATTTTATCAAATTGACCAAAATGTCCTTAGTGGCCTGAGCAAGAAATTTTCATTCTTAAGCTCGGTTGATTGGAATTCAAACATCAATCAATTTTTCTTAACTTATTGGCTCGACTATAAGTCTCATTTTCCAGAAAAAATTAATATTTTTATGCCATATTATTTCCTATTTTATTTAATCCAAGATTTTTCTCGCATTAGGGTTTATTCCTTGGTATAAGACCAATCTTTCTTTGCATAAAACTAGATCCATTATCGAATCATTACAGCAGCTATAACATTCACTAATCATCGCAAATTCATATAATATCATTTATCAAAATAATATTTCGCATAATTCTTCACCGGCTCCAACCGGCTACTAATGGGTGTTCAAAACACGTGATGTTACACTAAAACATAAAATAAAATGAAGATTAAAAAGAATAATGAGTAAAGAGTAACGATTCAATAACTAAGAAAACTATGATATTAAAGAAATAGTCAAGAGTTACTCTTCACCTTCGGCAATCAATCTATCAACAAAGATAAATAATATTCCATTATTCCCAATTAAACTATTAACCCCGCAAATAACACATAAGCAGTCAATTATCCAAGTTTCCCAATTATAATTAATTAAAGCTAAGTGCTCTTAACTAATCCTTCTTACCAAGCAATAAATCCATTAAGCATGCGATCTATTTAACCTAGAAAAAGCATTACACTCTATGAAAACAAGTATCTAGGCAACAAATTCATTGAGCATGCAATTCATTTAACCTAGGTTCTATTTTTCATCACAATCAAGATACTCGTCACAATACCCTAATTGCAATTTATCACTCTACTTAGAATCCTAAACTACTAGGTGAATAGAAATCCTAAGATGATAGTAGCATAATGTAAAACCATAATAAGCGGCCTTCTAAACAAGATTTTACAAGATCCATGACATTCAAGTAGAAAAATATAAGCAATTTAATATAAGAGAATAGAACAATAAAATTTATCAATGCATTCAAGATCTCATGTCTAGGGTTTTGAAATAACACTCAACTACAAAGAAAACTACTCTATAATCACATTCATATTCACAAACATAAATATTCATTGACAACAAAGAAGTTTTGAGAATAAGAAAAACTAGATTGAAGAATCTAGATGATGATGTATTTTCTTCTCCTCTGCTACTCTAGCCTCTAAAATTCACAATCCAAAACTAGTCTAAAATTAACCCTAACCCTTTTTATAGCCCTTTCAAAAATACATTTAAAATTCAAAAATTAAGGAAAAAATCGATCTTTGGCCGGAGCCAGTAATCATGGCGGCTGCGGACACTGGAACATATACTTTCTAGAAAACTGGGCTCTGGCAGCGGCCTGGGACATTTCTGGCCGCAGCCACTGCGTTCTATCCCCCGGGCCGCGGCCATAGCAATTTTTCCATTTTTTCAGTTTTCTTTAGTTGTAGCCACTGACAGTATTTTAACCATAACTTCCTCGATAGAACTCGGAATTGGACCATTCAAAAAGTATGGAAAGCTAAAATATATATATATATAACTTGTATTTCTTGAAAGATTTTCAAAACACTATTAGAAAATTATCAAAATAAAGTTGAAAGTTTCATACTTGTAATTCCAAGCTTAACCACTACTTGTAAAACATCTCAAATTCATTATTTTTCACTCAAGTGTCTTGAATGTCCTAAAAACACAAAATAAATTTATTCAACATATATAAACAAATAATGAAGTGCATAATCATAGAATAATAATAAATTAAAAATAGACAAATTTGATACTTATCATATTTCTTATATACACATATTCTTGGGTTTGGTGCTCGAGAAAATGCTAGAAAAGCTAGACAATCAAAGGTAAAAGTCTTAACTTTACTTTGTCAAAGTTTGAGTTTTTGTTCTTAGTTGAGTTTACATATTAGTGTAAACTGATTTGTAGTATAATGGGGAGTAAATAAATGTAGAGAAAAGGCTAAGCAAGGGTTTGAAGAACTAGAAGTCACCTAGAACACAACCAAGGTCATCAAGAGGTATATGGTCACCTCCCATGAGTTTTTATTCAAATTTTGTGAAATCTGTTGTGTTTAATTTATTTGATGTATTTAAATTATATTTTGAGAGTGCAATAATATTTATTCACTGGCTTATCATGCATGCAAGGGTGTTTGGATATTTGTTAGAGTTGGAATCCAACATTCTATAGACAAAACTATGATTTTGCAAGAAAAATATTTAAGCCTTGACTTCCAAGGGGTCAAACGAATTATATATTAATCTGATTCTGGAATTTCTTATTTTTATGAATAATTTTGGGATGTGTATATATTGATAATTTTTATAAACATGCAAAAAGGATTTAAAATGACTAAGTTATGATTTTTACAAAATTTATGTATAATCTGGGAATTGCTTTTCTAAAATTGGGTAAACTGCCGAATTTGAGTTATGTTTTTCATACGAAAATAATTGAGTTTTTGGCTGATTTTTGGAATGAACCTTACATTGTTACTGTTAAATAAACCTATAAAATTTCAAAGAAAAATAATGAATAGGCTGAGAGTTATGGGTTTTCAAAGCTAGAAAAAATTTATGGAAAGCTCATAATAGCTTCTGGATAGCCATGTTTGAAAATCTATTTTATTATGTAAAAATGATTCAAATAGCCTAATAATTGGTATTCATAACTCTTATATGCCTTAGTATAGGTCTAATAAATTTTAGACTTAAATAACAAACCAAAATGATTTTATGAATTTTCAAAGTTCACTAAATAGATTGGTTTTTCTCTAGGCAGATTTGTAATTAGGTATTTGAAAATAGTTTTCACTAAGTAAAAAGGTTTAATTTTTAATAAAATTTGGCAAGAAGTTTTCTGGAATAGCCAAGTTAATTTTTGAAAAGTTTAAAGATCGTTGGAGTTAAATATTTTAAAATATAAATTTTTAAACTAGGTTACCTACAACTTAAAGCTATAAAGTTAATACTTAAGAAAAATAATGGAAAACAATTCTAAGTATTTGACTAAATAAAAGTGTTTTAGTTATATTAATTATTAGCATCGATTTAATCCATTTGATAAATCTGAATATTAGGAAATTAATATTTTATTAAGATTTTATTTTTTTGGTTTAAGAGAATTTAAAATGGGGTCCAATACCCAAATTTTTCAAAAATTTAATTAAAATAATCTCTTTAAATAAAAATCCACTTTTCCAATTTCTCTTAATTAATCTAAAACTAATCAAATTTATTATAATTGTCTCTTCATTAATTAGTTCAAATCAATTTTTCAAAATTTTTAAATAAAGTAATTTTATTAGAAAATGTGTGATTTTTTATAAAAATTAATGAAATGATAAAATCGGTTAAGCTAGGAGGCTTCCGAAACTAGTTTCTTCGACTATGCTTGATAGTGAGAACGAATTGGAAAATGTTGTAAAATTCAACTTTCAAATAACTAGACTTGTTAAGGTAAGTTTTGCCGAAATTTTTAAATGTCATTATTGCTTAAAATGCGTGAGGACGAAAATACCTTGGTAGGTATTTTTGTTACGACCTTAATGCCTAACATAGAGTATTGATCTACTATGATGCCATAATTAATCCGGGTACAATGTATATTAGTTATAATGTGGGCTAACAAAGCGGAACTCTTTAAAGGAATATTTGTCGCGCACAACTAAGGACGTTCGATAAGTTAGTTTATGATTCACGTGCTGCAACATGAGTTAACTAGTGTATTACTTTCTAGAAGTAGGGCTTATGTGCTAGTTAGAGAGAGAGAGGGCTCATTGGGAGACAATTTCTAGAGGTACTTATGCTCTAGATGAGATGTTGTATATCAATGGTCTGGGTTATGCCCGAGACCTTGAGGTAAGTAGCCAGGTAACCTAGGAGTCTGAATGATCCTTGGGGTGCTTATGCTCTATTATAATATGTTATTTTAATAAGGTTCGCGACCGTGAGAATTGGCCAAGAGATAAGAAGACCAAGTAACCTAGGAGTCTGAATGATCCTAGGGGATCTTATGATCCATTGTAATACGTTATTTTTATTAGTTTGGTTGCTGCCGTGACATTTGGCCAGGAGGTAAGTAGCCATGTAAACTTAGAGGTCTCCATGAGCTAATGTGGATCCACCATCCCCATATTCTTTATTTGAAATTTGTATATATGCCCTAGGTAACTAATGGTTACCCTCGAAAGGGATTTTTGAACTAGACATCAGTGAAGAGACTTGAGTCTCCATTGAGTTGAGAGCTAAGATGCAAGGGATACTTAGGCAGTTTCTGAATTGGCTTCTAGGGTCAATTATAAATATTGGGTATTATTATTACTATTATGCTTCTGCTTTGGTCTGGATATTTTCTGCAGGATTCTTATACTCCGCTCTGTTTGCTTAAGGTATTGTTATATCGCTAGGACGCCTGGCATTCTTGAGATTGTTTGATTAGGGTTCAGATTTATCTGAAACCCTAAGTGTGGTAAGCTTTGTATTGTGAGAACAATGGCCACTTGGTCATCAATTCCTATTACTTGTCTCTATATGCTATTAAATTGACTTACTAAGTGTTATCGCTTACCTAGTTGTTCATGTTGTGGGTAAGAGAAGGAAAAGTTGAACTAGTGAGATGTCAGAGCCTACCTGCAAAAGTGTACATGTTGCTCGACCTTTGGGTATCTACACTTTCAAAAGAGAGTCTTTTGCTTATGTTTTAAACTATGTTGGGTTATCACCATACTTTTAAATGCTTTTAAAGTTTATTTTTAGTGTGTGCACACATTGTGTCAAGAGGTTTTTTTTAATCTGGATTTTTGAGACATTTTACATGTTATAAATGATTTTATTTCTGCAAATTTATTATTAGGATTTTTGGGTCATTACAAATGGGAACCACTATACGAGAGGTTCCAGAAGCAACACCCCCCAACTTTTGCAGGAGGCTTAGATACACTCAGAGCTTAGCAGTGGATGGGCATGGTCAGTTCCATCCTCGACTTTATGAGGGTGGCAGGTAATGACAGGGTGGTTGCGCCACTTACATGCTGCAGGATGACGCCTGGATCTCGTGGGAGGTAGTATCCCAAGCCCGGAATGTGGCTATGATAGGCTGGGAGGAATTCGAGTAGTTGTTCAACGAGAAGTACTATAACAATGCAGTTCAAACTGCGACGATGGACGACTTCATGAAGTTGGGTCAGGTCAACATGACAGTGACAGAGTATGCCCTAAAATTTAACAGGTTGGCCAAGTTTTCCTTTGACATGGTACTAACTAAAAAGGGAACGGTTTGTTCGAGGGATAAACCCTATGATAGCCCAGGATTTTAGAATTACCTCGGTATCTGGGGTTTCTACATATGCTCAGGTGGTTGAGAAGTCTTTTACTGCTGAGGGTGAAGAGGACAAGATATGGAGAGAGGGCACCGTTGTTGCGAATTTTTATGCTATGCAAGCATACACAATTGCAATTTGTAATAAATTTCTTGGTAAGACCAAGTATCGTCCCACAAGGACTGAATTATCAATTACCAAACAATTAATTCTTGGTTTCTATTTGGCAAACGAATATTGCTTTTGTACTTTGATAATTAAAATAACATTATTTAAAATAATGCAAACTAGTAACGGAATAAACAAGAATAAATTTCAAGAGATAAAATAATTAGGGACTTTAATTTCATCAACTCTCCCTCTACTAATCACTAATGCAATATCAACAATTCGTCTTCTTATTAAATTAGCAAGTTGGAAAAATGCATTTATAATCGGATTAGGAATTATAAAACTCAACCTAAGTGCGAATTTTCTATATTTCTATGATAAATTCAACAATTAGGAGGCAATGAATACACAACCTAGATGCTACACAAATAATCTTGATACTTTCGTTCTAGATTAAGTTTGTGTTGATTCAATCAAAGCTTGTTTAAATCTCACCTTTCAAAATTTTGATTCAAACTCAAACAAATAATCAAAATAGATGGTCAATCCTACTTCATGCAATAAACACAGATTGAAACAAACACAATAGATGAAGAAGAAGATTAACATTGCATTATCTCATAATAGGAGTTCAAGTGAATCCATTAAAAACCCTAATAAAAGATTTAGTTCAACATCATTCTTAAATCATCAAAAGCACTTAAGTTAACCATTAGAATGAAAGGAAATAGAAAAAGAACTGTTTAGAACAAATTAAGATGCTCTCTGAGGTGTTTTCCACTTCTAATTTTCGTCCCCCTTGTTGTCTGCCTTTTCCCTATTCGAAATTAGGATTAAAACCTAATTTTTTTCTTCAGAAGCAATGCAGGCTGCGGCCCAGTACTTCAAGTGTCGCAACCCGTGTCAATTTGGGCTTCGTGTGGACCTCAAGCGGGCCACGACCCAACCTTTTTAGCGCCACGGCTCTGGGTCAATTTCTGGGTAGACAAAGCCTTCAATGTCGCGGCTCTTCATCCTTGCGCCGTGGCCCGTGTAGACCCTTGAAAATAAGACAAGCTTTCTGCCTTGGACCTAGCCGCGACTCAGCACTGTAGTGTCGCGGCCCTTAAGAACTTTCCCAATTTTTGCATTTCTGAGTCCAAAAATTCATCGAAGCCGTTAAATGACTAAAATATCTATCCTAATACGGATACAACACCAAAATGCCAGATTTTTGTCATCTTTTTCACGAATTTACTCCAATTGCTCTTTTCCTTTATTTGAAAGCTAAAACCTGTAAACAAGCAAAAACAAAGCATAATAATGCACTAAACAACTAAAAAGATTAATAAAAACTACCTGAAACATGACTTGAAAACAACACAAAACTAGACTCAACAAACTCCCCCAAACTTAACATCTACTTGCCCTCGAGTAAAGAACTCTAAACAATCCTAAAAACACAAAACAACCAAACAAAGATGAATCAAGTTGACAACAACAAATCAAACCTCCAAATTATGTTTGTCATGCTCATATAGTTTTCAAAAAAACCAGCCATCATAATAATCCAGAATTTCAATCAAAATATATCTTCAACACACTCAGGTCCAAACAAATATATGCTCTCCTAATCATGATCAATAAATAACATGCATTTGAATCCATTTAAACTTAGCAAATTACTCACCACAAACCATCAAATTTTATTATCTCATATGCTTGCATCACTTACTACTCTTCACTAATGTAGACAACACATGCTCAAGAATCAATAGGACTTTTATAGGTTATAACGATAGGTTTAGGCACAAGTAGATAAGATGTCATTTAAGCTCAAAATTATCATAAGCATACAAACCACACAAACCAAACTTGATATCCCCATTACAGCCCAAAGACGATCCCAATTTCTTTTTTTTTTAGATTGAGAAAATTCACACTTACAAATTGTTTTTTTTTTCAAAGTACACTCCACCAAACTTGTTTTTCAATGCATGTACAAAGAGAATGTAGTTTACTTTCAATATCTAAATTTTTTTTTTTTTTAAAAATCTTTCATTTATTTGTTTCTTTTCTTTTGAATTTTTCTCAATCTTTTTCCATTTTTCTCAATCATTTATTGATAACACCCAATCCAAAATACACCCCATTACAAAACCAATCCCCAATCAAATACTTATATGCTCATGGTAAAATCCAAGGGAAGGAAAAATAGTGAAGTGTTTCAAGTAGGCTCAAAATAGGTGCCAATAACAAAGAAATTCACTTTAAACTCGAAAAGGGTAACTAGGGATTAAATTAATCAAGGTTGGCTTGAAAGGTTCAATCGTTCCAAAAATTGCCTAAATCATCTTCCTTAACATGCATCATCTAGGATTTCGTTTCAAGTAGCATGCAAGCAAGTTCTAAGAATAATCATACATCTTTTCCCTCAACCAATATTTAGAAAGCATAAATGTCATCAAATGCACGAAATGTATTCAAAAATCATGATCAAGCTCTCAAATATTTAAATGGACCCAAGCAACTCAAAGAAACATTCAATCAAGCACACAGATTTTATATATTTTATGGCTTTCATTTCATCAAACTATACAATTAGTTCATTCATTCCTTATCAACGGCTAATCGTTATCAACTTTATTGAACAGACACTCTAAACACCCTAGACACAACGAAACCTAAACAAAAACAACGTGACACTAAAGTTAATTACCCAACTAAGACACTAACAACACCCAAACAACTAGACACTACAAACACAAATAAATAAGACTCCTCCCCCTCACTTAATTAACACGCTGACCATAATGTGTAAAATAAAGAAAGAAAAAAATAAGTTTTACCAAAATCCTGACAATCTATCTCAAAATGGTGGTGGTGGCGGTTTCGGATGGTATGGCGAGTACTACGGAGGATAGCTGAAATAATTTTGTCGATCATCATTCATTATCCAACAGTACACCAATTGATTGAATTGATCCACATGATGAACCTCATGATCATACCTTTGCTCCATGTATTGATTCAAATGTTGATTCTAAGCATGATGCGATTGGATCATAAATTGATTTTGTTGAATAATATAATCCAATCAATCATGAGTCTGCTGACTATGAGAGTCAATAAGCCCACCAAGAGCCAAAGAGTGTGTGCCATGGCTTGGCCCAGCCTCATCAGCTCCAACAGTGCCCAAAGGAACATTCTCTTCTTGTTCTTCAGCGCGCTGGCGCTTAGGCACATTGCCAGGTTGTGGTGGTTGAAGAGAGGCCGCGAGAAATTGATGAACCATAGCTTGGGTGATCAGTTTTCGTGGGTTTCCAAATGAGGTCTCATTCAATGACAGATACCTCATAAACTTTGCACAAATTAGTAATAAATGTTCCATGCCCCAGACCACCAGTTGTATTGAGCCTACAAATATTCCAGATGTTGTACCGAATCACCCTTCCCACATCCACTATCATACCTTTCATAATGGCATACACAAGCAACAACCTCTCCCAATCAATAGAGGATAAATGAGTACTAGGTAAAAGACGAGCACTTGCAAAATAAGCCCAGGCACGAGCAATGGGATTCAACTGTCATCGGAACATTTGTTTGGCCTCCCCATGGGCATAAGTGAACCAAGCCCCAGTCATGCTCAATGTTTCAGCCACCTCCACATAATCAACTTCACTAAAATGTGCCAACTGATGATACTCATCTTCAAGCATCGAAAAAGTAGGTAGTTGAAGACGAGGATTAAATGAACCAATGTCTGTTGGTACATCTTTGCCTCGGACGAAGACTTTGTACTCTTCGTCTTGACTAGTAAAATTGGCGTAGAACTCATACAATTGGGAGTAATTTGCACTGACTACTTGCAATGGCTCACAAAGCAGCCGCCAATTGCACCTTGCAATCTCAGCTCGAATTGTCTCATATGTGGGGTCATTCGTATATGAATCTACTTGATATTACATTCCCCTTTCCAACACAACTGATTTCCCATTCAATCTTTTAAACAAATCTGAGGCTTCCTTGGTTTTAAACTTGGTTGTATTCAAGTCAACTTGTGGTGGAGGAGGTGAAGGCGCATTTTGGAGGATGAGGCTTTGGAGGCCTTTTTGGAATGGGCGGTGCGCGAGGGATTTCTTTTAGGATCCATAGCAAACTTCTATAATTTTCTTCAATTTCCAAACCCTGCAAAAGAAAATTAGGCAGCACGTCCCCTTGTTTTTCTTGGTTTCCAACAACAAAATGTCACCAAAAGTACTCCAATTGCACACCAAATAATCAACAATCCCACAACAATCCACAAAATTGCTCCAAAATTCTCCACACAACAATTAACCCACAAATTTCAAACTTTGCACAAAACCTTCACAAATAATGATGAAAATTTACTTACTTGTGTAAGATACACTTGTGTTACACTTCTCCTCCCTTTCCAAGCAATAATTTCAGGACCCAAGAGTTGAGTGTGGGAAATTTTCAGATTTTAGGGTTAGGCTATGGGAAAATGGGGTGGTGGAGAAATAAAGTAGAAATAATGATGGGTAAAAGGTTGTGGGTATTGTTTGTATGTAGGGGAATGATTAATGAGTGTGGATGAGGTGTTTATGGTGGCTGAGAATGGTGGTGAGAAGGAGAGGTGCGGTTATGATGAAGGAGGAGGAGAGAAAATGTGAAGAGAATGGGATAAAAAAAATTGGAATTTTAGGGATTTAATTACCCTGCCCAAAGTAGCGTCGCAGCCTGCCTCAATTGTTTGGGATTTTTCTGGGCCCGAGCGTCATGGCCCTCTAGGGTTGTGCCGCAGCCCTTAAGCTTTTTTTATTTTTATTTTATTTTTTTATAGTTTTCACGCTTTCCACGGTTCGAAATGTACAGAAAGAATCCAAAATTTTAAAAATTACAAGTACAAAATTCAAACATAAAAATTTTTCATATATAAGCAAAAAAAGTAAAGAAAGTAAGTAAAGGGTATAGGATGCCTCCCAAAGGCGCTGTCGCTAACGTCATTTAGTCGAACGTTGAATTCCTCTTCAGATGGGCTTCAAGAGGATAACCAACTTGTCTTGGTCAATAGGGCCACCCAAGTATGGCTTCAACCGTTGACCATTCACTTTGAACACGAAGCCATTCTTTCCTTAAATTTCAATGGGGCCATATGGAAACACCTTTACAATAGTGTAGGGACCCGACCATCTAGACTTCAACTTGACTGGAAAGAATCTCAACCTTGAATTGAATAACAGTACCTATCGTTTGGGTTGAAACTCTTTTCTGATTAAGTTCTTGGCATGCCATGCCTTAGTGCGCTCCTTGTAAATCTTGGCATTCCCATAGGCCTCATTCTGAAATTCATCAAGCTCATTTAATTGCAATAGCCTATTCTATCCCATTGCACTCTCATCAAAATTCAGCTTCCTCATTGCCCAATAAGCTCATTGCTCTAGTTCAACTGGTAAGTGACAGACTTTTCCAAAAACCAACCTATAAGGAGACATCCCAATTGGAGTTTTGAATGTCGTCCTATAGGCCCACAACGCGTCGTCAAGCTTCTTAGACCAATTTTTCCTGGAGCTATCCACTGTCTTCTCAAGGATACTTTTCACCTCCCTGTTTGATATTTTAGCTTGACCATTCGATTAAGGGTGATATGGTAAAGAAATGCGGTGGTATACTCCATACCGAGCAAGTAGAGCATCAAGTTGCTTATTGCAGAAATGACTCCCTTCATTGCTAATGAGAGCTCGGGGAGTACCAAACATTGTGAAAATGTGCTTGTGCAGAAAGTTCATGACCGTCTTACCATCATTTTTCTTTGTTCCAGCTGCCTCAACCCATTTTGACACATAGTCAACTGCTAATAGAATGAATTGGTTGTGGAAAGACGTGGAAAATGGCCCATGAAGTCTATACCCCAAACATCAAAAAGTTCAACCTCTAGGATCACATTAAGTGGCATTTCATTCCTTTTTTATATGTTCCCAATACATTGACAATGTTCACACGCCTTAACAAAAGAAATAGCATCCTTAAACAAATTTGGCCAATAGAATCCACTTTGCAATACCTTCGCAGCTGTTCTAAATGCCCCAAAATGCCCACCACATTCTGAAGTGTGAGAATGAGTGAGAATGGAGTGCATTTCATCCTCGGGCACACAATGATGAATGACTTGATCAACACAATGCCTATAAAGAATAGGCTCCTCCCAATAATAGTGCTTCACATCAGAGTAGAATATCTTCCACTGTTGCCTTGACATCTCAAGAGGCACAACTTTTGCTACCAGAAAATTAACATAGTCAGCATACCAAGGCATTATTGAACTATCACTTACCCCAAACAATTTCTCATCGGGAAAGTGATCATTTATTTGTACATCCTTGGCATTTTGACTCTCTTCCACCTCAAGTCTTGACGAATGATCTGCTACCAAATTTTATGTGCCCTTCTTATCACAGATCTCCATAGCAAACTATTGCAACAGTAAGACCCATCTAATGAGGTGGGGTTCAGCATCTTTCTTAGTCATCAAGTACTTGATAGCAGAATGGTCAATGTACACTATTACTTTGTTGCAAATAAGGTACGGTCTAAATTTTTCAAATGCATATATTATAGCGAGGAGCTCCTTCTCTATTGTGGCATGGTTCAATTGTGCATCATTGAGAGTCCTATTAGCATAATAAATATACAAAATCTCAAGTTCCAAAATCTCATTTTTACATTAAGTGTGAAAACCTTAATTTTCACATTTTTAACTACATACTTTGTTAGGTCATAACTTGAATTTACTTACACAATTGTTATCAAAATTTCCCAATTCCATTTTTGGTATGCCATTTAGGTCTTTGTAAAATCTTAGGTCAAAATGAGCATTTTTTATTGGTGAAATTATTTTCCAATAATGAGGTAAAAATTACCTTATTTTCGAGTCCTTAATTTTTCCAAACTTTGGCACTTAATAACTTTCAAACCGTTTAGTATTTTGTTACCAAATTTTACAGTGGAATACTAGATTATGCCAATATTATGTCCACAAATTTTTAGAAAAAACTGAGTTCATTTGACTTATACAGTGGCTGTCCAAACTTGGTCCCAAAATTAAGAATACAAAAAAATAGTTTTTTACCTAAACTTTGAAATAGCACAACTCACTCATTTCTAAATATTTTTTAGTGTTTCAAAAGCTAAATTTTATGTACTAAATCTCAACAACATAATAGTACAATTAAATTTTACAAAATTAATATACAGTGGATGTTTGACCCCTTGGAAGTCATAGCTCAAAACTTGTATTTTGTTTTAGGGTTCTCACCAAAACCCTTGGGGATTTTGGTCCCTATTTTAAAAAATCAACACACAAGCATCATAAAAATTATAGAGCAACTACCATAGCCTTATTACATCACCAATAAGAAACTTTAAGCATTAAATATACAAAATAATGCTTAAAAAATAAAAACCATACAATAACAACCATAAAAAGTAAACTTTTTACCTCTTGTTGTTCTTGCTTAAGGTTTGGATCTTTCTACTAGCTTTGGCTCCTTCAAAACCCTTTCAAAACCTTAAAAAACTCCTCCAACAACATAGATAGTTAGCTATTTAAAAACCTATGGTTAAAAACTTTACAAAGTCAAGTTTTTTTTTAAACTTTACCTTAGGGAAACCCTTTCTAGACCAAAGCTTAGCTTCCAAGCCTTCTTAGTGTTCTTGAGGCTGAAGATGGAGAGAAAACTTGAGAGAGAGTTTTCAAAAAATATGAGAGTGCAAGTGAGAGAGAGTGGGGTCAGTTGGGGAGTTGGAAGAGCTTATACAACTCTAATAATATCCTATAACCACTTGACTGTTTTACTACCCACTTGCCTACTTACCCTAATACTTAAATAAATGGGATTAAACTTAATTAAAATTTTGTCATCCCAATTAATTCATTCACATGTTCAGCCACCATTTAGTTTATATATGTGTTTATATATATATATATATTTTATATAAATGTTAATAAATATTTCCTAAGAAGAAAAATCCAATTTGACTTCCTATAACCATTTTCACTCTTATTAATTTTAAAAAAAAAAATTAACACATAATAATTAAATTAAATGTCTCTCACATTTAATTTAATTAAACACACAATAAATTTTAACCTAAGGTCCATTCATGGAATAAATTCCACAATTCGGCAAAATTAAGCATTTAACACAAAATGCCCTAAAATTTCCATTTTCCCTTAGGTTTATTATTTTTGACAAAACTTTAATTTTTATGAATGTATTTGATGCCCAAAATATATTTTCCATAGTTTTTCATTTTATTTTCTGAGATTTTTACCCGATTAGAGTTTTTGTGTCGGTCCAAGACCGAAAGTCTTATCTTGACTTTTAAACACAAAATTCATAATTTGGCTAGCAATAACTCATGGAAATAATTTCCAAACAAAATATAATATTATTTAAAATAATATTCTTAACTCGGGGAAAACAATCCCGACTCGATTCGTTTCAAGGTACCCGAAACATAGGACGTTACATGGCACACGCGATCTCACCACATGCACTGATAACTCTTGAATAAAGAGATATTTTTATACTTTTAAGCTTATAAATATAGAGTTAGGTTGAGTGATGTTTGTGTATTCTTGTTATTTTTAGTTATTTCCCTTCTTTTTTTGTGTTCTTTGGTGTTCTTGTGTCCTTTTTGGTGTTTTAGAGCTGAAAGTATAAAATAAGGAATTTATGCATGAATTGTTCAAAGAAAATTAATAAAAAGTGAATTGGCTCCAAGTTGTTTAATTTGTGCTGAAATGTCAGGTTTTGCTGGAGCAAAAGAAATTTTGTTGGAGCATTTTCAGCAGGATACATAGAGGGAAATCCAGCATATAAGGGAGAGACATGTGGCATTTCATTAATTGACTTGTCAAAGGGTGGTGAGGTGGCAAAAAAATCAGAGGTATTGAACTGCATTTTGGAGTAAGTTCTAGGAGAAGAAAAGGAAAGGAAGCTCGCGTGTGAAAGGAGAGAGGGACAATTTTCTACTTAGACTACTAAATTGGGTAACCTAGAGGAAAAAGAAAAAGAAAAAAAAAAAGGAAACCAACCACATATATAAGGGGGATCTGCCATTTTTTAAGGGAGATAGACAAAGGACAAGAGAGAAAACCAGAGGTGCAAGAAGGAAAAAGAAGAAGAAGAGAATCATGCTTCCATCATCACATTGGGGCTATTTCTTCTCTTTTGTTATTTCTTTCCTATTTTCTTTTAGTATTTGGTGTTTGCTTACTTATGGACATGTTTAATTTTGTATTTGTGTTTCTTGTATTAGCCATGAACTAATCTTTTGTGACTTGAATTATTGATGAACTCTATGTCTTAATTCTAAATTTCTAGAACTGTATTTTAGCGATTAATCCATTATTCATTCAAATGTGCTTATTGATGATTTATTGTTGTTGATTGGCCACCAATGGCAAGATATTAAGTTATATTTTTCCTAGGAAGTTTGAATATAATTGATAGATTTGAATGACACAAGTGAATAATCTTATTAGGTTATGTTTGTGAATAACATGGGAATGTGCTATTTATCTTGTGTAACCATTATTATGAATTGATGCGTAAATTCTGGGTTCTTAAACATGATTGGCATAGGAATATGTTAAATTAGGTGAAAGAATTAATACCATAGGACTTGGAAAAGTTTTATGAGCTAATTTGGAATTCTTGTTAACTCTGGGTAATTTTGCTGAGATTTTGCTACAGCAAAACGTACATGTCAATTGACATAGAGGGATTTAATAACTCAAGCCTATTTCAACCAATTGATTTACCTCACTTTTAAATTAGCATTACAGTTTACTTTTGAGAATTTTTAATTGATTTTAAGTAGTGTTAGTTTACAAAATCAAAATAATTTAATTTGGTTACTTTTGCAATTGTTTGGTAATTAATTTGTGCATTTAGTTTTAATTTGCAATCCCTGTGGAGACGATCTCGAATTTTTACCTCTTTATTACTTATTTTGTGACTGTGTACACTTGCACATATTTGATCAAAAGATATCCCAACATGCACTTTGACCCTATATGGCTTCTCAGGGGAAGGCTTAATCCCAATGGGGCAGATCAAACTGCCTGTGACACTAGGAGAGGTGTCTCGATAGGCCTTCAAGTATTGCACCTTGCGGTGGTGGACTGCTCCTCTGCCTATAACGCCATCTTGAGTCAGCCAACCCTTGTAAATTTTGGAGCAGCCACCTCCATTTTTCATTTGTGCATGATGCTCCCCACATACTCGAGGATTGGCACAGCTCGCGGGGACCAAGAACAAGCCCGTTAGTGCTACAATGTGTCACTCAAGCACCTGGTAATGGTGATTGTGGTAGCTGCTTTAGAGCAGCCTTCTCTAGAGGAGATGGAAGTCTAGGTTGTCCTCGAGGAGCAGAAGTCCAATGAGTTGGATCCCAGAGTTGGAGAAGATAGGGCAATCGAGCCATTGGAGGAGATCGAAGAGGTTGTCCTCGATGAAGCCAACCCAGAAAAAGAAAACAAAGGTTGGAAGAACCTCAAGGTGGAAGTCCAAGAAGCCTTGGTAAGCTTTCTCCGGAAGAACAAGGATGATTTTGCCTGGTCTCATGCGGAGATGACAGGTATTGACCCCAACATTATCTGCCACACTCTGAATGTGGACCTTAATGTTGCCCCGGTGCAACAAAAAATATGGTTGTTAGACCCTACAAGGGCGAAGGCCCTAAGAGCAGAGGTCGACAAGCTTCTCTAGAACAGGTTCATTAGGGAGGCCCAATACCCTAAATGGTTGGAAAATCTAGTGTTGGTTCTAAAGCCTAACGAGGACCTAGAAAACCTGCATCTATTTCACTGACCTTAATAAGGCTTGCCCCAAGGACTACTTCCCCTTTCCAAGGATTGACCAGATGGTAGACGCTACCTCGGGTATGAACTTCTGACATTCACGGATGCCTACTTAGGGTGCAACCAGATCTCCATGCATGTCGCGGACCAAGAACACACCAATTTTTGAACAGACAAGGGCGTCTATTGCAACAAGGTGATGCCTTTTGGCCTGAAGAATGTAAGGGCCACTTATTATAAGTTGGTGAACAAAATGTTCAAAAACCAACTTGGTTGGAACGTGAAAGTATACGTGGATGACATAATGGTCAAATCCAAGACAACCCCGGAGCACGTGAGAGACTTGGCAGAAGATTTCTTTGTCGTTCGCGGGCTCGGGATAAAATTGAATCCCTAAAAATGCACATTCGGAGTAGCCTCTGGGAAGTTCTTTGAATTAATTGTGAGCGCTCGAGGAATAGAAGCAAACCCCGTGAAGATTAGAGCACTGATCGAGATGTCATCCCCCAAGAAGCACAAAGTTGTGCAGAGTTTGACTGGTCGAATATCGTCTCTTATCCACTTTGTATCTATGGCCACTGACAAGTGCATTCCATTCTTCAACACCCTACGAGGAGGTCAAATGTTCGAATGGACAGAGGAGTATGAGAAAACCTTTCAACAGCTCAAGGTACACATGGAAAATCATCTAATACTGTAAAAGTCAGAAGATGGAAGAACCCTACTCCAAGACCCCTACTCCTCTACATGGCCATCATAGAGCATGCCACCAGTGCAGCTCTAGTACGCGAGGACGCTCGTTTCCAACATCCAATGTACTATGTCAGTAAAAGACTCCTCGAAGCGGAGTCCAGGTATCCACTCATGGAGAAGTTGACTTTTTTCTTGATGATAACTTCTTAGAAACTCAAGCCCTACTTCCAAGAACAACCTATCAAAGTACTCACAAACTAGCCTCTCAGGCAAGTGTCAGAATCCTCTGGGAGACTCTTTAAATGGGCAGTCGAAGACACCTCAAAAATGGGTGTGTCCTCCACCTGAGGCTCCTCACTTAGAGCCAACGAAACTCACTGCCTCTTAGAGGGTGAGAAGATTCCACCCCCTCACGGGGTCTTTGGAATCCTCTAACCTTGAATCTACTTGGTCCCTCGACCAATCTCCTAGAAGCGCGGGCTATATTCGTCAAACCCATCTGAGATGCAATTAGTACTTATAAAAACAATGGAGATACTTGTAAAAAGCAAAAATAACAACTATGTCGAGAGCACGCGGGCTTCTTAAGAAGCCCCACCACTGGACTGCTCCTCCGAGTGAAGCATCGAGTGCATGAACTCCCTTATGAGCCTCCCCATCTCCTGAGTGGTGTTAGTTTCATACTGGTAGATACACCTCGTATGGAAAGAAGTCACATCGTCGAGGAGCACAAAGGCCTGAGGAGGCAGCTGTCTCTTCGAATGGTGGAGATAACAATCAATCAAGTCCTAGTAGTCCTGGTACTCTTCTCGAGTTCACTGACGATCTGAATGAGGCCGCACCAGAGAAGCGATGGAGAAGCCCAAACGTGCTCAGGACCTACCCCATATCCCACAGACTTAGCATTATAAATAATAATGAGGGATTTACCTTGGTCTAGAGAGGAGGACTCAATGCCCACCTGAAGCTCCTCCTCGAGCTCCTGGTCCAATCAAGCTTCTTGGGTTGCTTAGGCAGCCTGAGCGCTCTCGAGGCACTCCTTCGCCAGCCGCTAATTATACTGGCTGTGTAACGTCTCAAATTTGCTAATAAGGCGTAATGCCTCAATTAGCATGCTAGGAGGGCATAAATGGATTTATATATAGATTTAATTGAATATATATGTGATTATGTGAAATATATGAGTTATATTAAGATATGACTATGTATGCATGCTTATGTGTATTTAATGTGATTGTGGGCTTGTTTTTATGAAAAATGGCATTTTCGTAATTTTGAGTCGTTAAGGGTATAATTGTAATTATATTTGTTATGTGATTGGAACCACATTATTATGTGAATATATTTGCTATAATTGGCTTTAGTTGATCCTTTAGAGCGATTCGACGAAAAAGTCACAACGGGAACTTATACCCGGCTCGGGTGAGTTAAGGGGTATTTTGGTAATTTTGCGTAGGTTAGGAATTAGTGGAGCATTATTGGAGGAAATATTCATATTTGGAGGGTTAGCCTTTTAATTGGAAATTTAGGGTGTTAATTTGAGGTTTAGTGGGGTTTGTGGCAAAATGACCTTGGTACCCTCGAAGGTTGTCTTGGGGGTTAATTGTTGGTAGGGGTAATACGGTCATTTGACATATGCATTAGAGTAATGGGCAGCATCCTTAGGGAAAACACTTGCATGTGTTTTTCCCCTTTCCCTTGGTTCTCTCTTGAGGTGATTTTGGTGCAAAGGAAAGGTCTTGAGCTTGAAAAGAATTTTGGTGATTTGAGGAAGCTTGGAGAGACTTGAAGAGCAAGGGAAGGAGCTAGAAGTTGCCTAGGTCTTACTAGATTGAGAATTTTCAAAATTCAAGGGTGAGCTACCATCCTTTGAATGTCTTTCTTGCTTCATGTTGTGTTCTTGAATTTGGGGAGTTTGAGATTTTTAAGTTGAAATTTAAGTGCATAGAGTTAGGATTTTGGTGTACTGATTTTTGAAATAAGTTTTGTTGCTTTAAACTTTGGTATGTTGCTATATTGTTGTGATTTGGGTTTATGATTTCCGAATTTGGCTGATGGTAGCTTGAGTCCTAAGCTCAAACATGTCAATTGTTGGTGTGTTATAGTTTTGATGAGTTTTGGTGCATTTTTTGGAGTTGGTTATGTTGGTAATAGGTTGTTTGGGATGTATAAGTCGTTTTGTGGTCACAAACTTGTTTGAAAGTCTGTTTGGGGTCGATTATCTGGGTCTGGTATGCAAGGGAATCATGGACTTGAGAATTGGGGAAGAACACTATAATTTCTAGGTATTTTTGGGTTTCTGGCGACCTAGCACGACCGCGATAGGTTGTGGCGCGACCACACTAAAGTCCTAGAACCTTAGGAATTGGTTTTAATTTTAGGCTTCGGAGCCAGTGGCGCGACCGCGCTGGGCTAGGGCGCGACTGCGCCAGTACCCCAGAAAGCTCAATATTTCTGCAAGCGCGACCACTCCAGGGGCAGCGTGACCACGCCAAGTGCCCCAGAATAAGGTTTTGCTAATTTTAAGATTAGGGCTCGGGGAGTTCGGGAATCCATTTGGTTGCCCACTTGGGGGCTCCGGGGGTGTTTCTAACACCCCAACGAATGGGGATAGTAATCTTAAGAGTATGATCTGAGGTGAGGCTCAAGATTTGAAGTTAATCCCTAATATGAGTATAATTTTATTGACTAGATTATCGCAAGGCTCGGGATCAGGATCGTAATTGAGGTCGTATTGTCTATTGTACGAAACTCGAGGTAAGAAAACTGCACCCTGGTTGTGGTCGTGGCTCGAACCCTTGTAAATGGATATGATTGTGGTTATAAATGTGAGTATTCGATTAGGCATGGTTGTATATGCTACATTTAACTGTGTATTGTATAATCTATACGTTTGATTATATTTAATTTGAAATTCCGGCCTAAGGGAGCCAGAGCTGACATCAAGCATGCGAAACATAACCCGGCCTAAGAGAGTCGAGGTTGGCCATGAGATATGAGGGCTCGGCCTAAAAGATTTGAGCCTGAACGTCACCTAAATAATTAGAAGTGTCAATTGCACTTGTTTAACTTATTGACTGTTAACTTGGGTCATGTGCTTGTTTGAGCTAGTTATTACTACGAAGCTTATTGTTTATACTATGTTTCTTATTGAATTTGTTGATTTAAGTTTTCTTGCTGGTCCTTGGCTCACGGGTGCTATGTGGTGCAGGTAAGGGAAAGGGAAAGCTGGACCAGCCATGAGTTGGAGAGCTTTAGGGGCGGTGTGTACATTTGAAGCTGCTTGACCGCTACGGTCAAGGGATCAACAGGGACTAGAACCAAAATTTAGTTTTTCCGCTTAGGTCAACTTAAGTTTTACACTACTACAAAATACCCTTTACGGGACACTTTTTTAGGACTCGCACATAAATGCAAGTCCTTAAAAATATTTCTGGAGTTTTTAGGACACTCATTGGGAGTCCTGAAAAAACATAATTTAGGACTCGCAATGAGTGTCCTAAAAAAATATGCGAGTCCTAAAAAAATCAGGGCTAAGAAATGAGTGTTTTACTTAACAATTTTAAGGACTTGCTTTGGGAGTCCTTAATACTCTTTAAGGACTCGCTTTGCGAGTCCTAAAAACATGGTGACTTTTAAAGACTCGTTATATGAGTCCTAAAAGAGAATTAAGGACTCTCAAAGCAAGTCCTTAAAATTGTTAAGTATAAAGTATAAAAACACTCATTTTTTTCGAAAATATATAATGGGTCAAAATACACATTTTGGAAATCTATTTCAGTCACACACACAAGATGTTTTTAATTTAAATAAAAAATAAATTGTGTTAACTAAAAAAGAATTTATATATTAGATATTAGTTTTATTCAATTAAATAAATAAGAAAATTTTAAAATAAAAAAAAATCTAAAACATGATTTCTCTCTCCCTCTTTTCCTCTATCTTCCCCGAAGCCTCATTCTCTCTCTCACTGTGTTGCCTCTGCCAGGCCCGAACGGCCATCGTCCCATCGCCGAAGCCGTACACGTGCCAGCCCAATCGAACCCCCGGCCCTCGAAACGTCGACCCCCGCGAGCTCACCACCATACGCGCTGCCTAGGGCTGTCAACCAACCGTCCGAAGTCGTCCGCCTCTTGCATTTTCCAGTGAGATTCCAACTACCCGAGCCTCTTGTTTGACGATCTGTGATTAGTTAGGTAGTAATACATGTTTTCTAATGTTATTTTGGCATATGGGTTTGTAATGTTTTATCTTAAATGGTTCTCTTTCTCACTTTGTTTTCTCTCACAAAGAAAGGATCCTATGCTATTAGTCTGATCAATTTACGGCAAGGCTACGATGGTGACGGGGGAGAGGTGTGGGTCTGGGCTCGTGGTCTTCCTCGTCTCAGATGCGGGCTCAATGGTGGGGATGGGGATCGACATGATGAGAAGAATCATCTTCCTCTCCTATATTTTACTGAATTTGATTATTTATCTAAGTGAAAGATGCATCTGATTTCTTATGGGGATGGATTTTTTTTGGTTATTATACTTGCTAACTTTACTGCAGTTTGTATATCATTCATTTGGTTTTTCTTTTCCCTTTCTTTTGATTGCATTGTTTGGTGAAATGTTATACTTTTCTATTGGGTGTCTTTGTGATTTACTGATTTTGATAAATGCTATGCATATTTGTTTGGTGGGTTATAGGAACATCTGCTTGTCCAAATGGAAGATTCTATTGTCAAAATGCAGGGCATGCTCCTAAAGTGTTATTCTCTTCTAGAGTGAATGATGGTATATGCGGTAAGTAGCTTTAAATTTACTGCTTTAATAACTTGTATAGACACAAGAACCAGTTTTTCCTTCCATGTTCTATTTCCCTAGTTTATTTTTCTTATATTTTGAGTTCTTTCTTTGGAGAGGATTGTGATTTTAGAAGAAACTATGTCATTGATCAGGGATAAAAAAAAAATCTTATTGAATTAGTAATGGGAATTCAATCATAATGAGCCTTTTTTTTTCTCTGATTATCATGTTTTATTAAATGTGGCGTGCATGTAGGATGTAGTATAGAATTATTAGATCTTTTTATTGAATTGTTGTTTTGAGCTGGATACTTATCTTCTCTAATCTGCTTTAACTAGTCCTTAATCTCAGACTGCTGTGATGGGAGTGATGAGTATGATGATAAAGGGAAATGCCCTAATACATTTCAGACTGTTGGATACTTAAAGGACTTGTCCAGCAGCTTAGAGGTATGATCTCCTCATTCCCTATTCATATTTATTTTAGCTAAGTTGGGTAGTGAACTTATGATAGATGTCATTATTCATAGGGTTTATGCAAATTATTTCAACTTGCATATGGGTCAGTATCTTTTAATGAACTTCCAATGCTCAATGAAGTGATATTTTGTATTAATGAAAAATAAGTATGGGTCTTGGGAGGTGTACATTCCAAAGTTTATTTTTTTCCATGTGTAAGTAATGTAGGCTTCTCATGATTTTATTTTTCTCCAAACCAATACAAAGCTCACCTTATTTTGAGCAGCACGAGAACTGGAAGTTGTACAGTGTTAGAATTTTTTCTTTCAACATATACATATGTGAAACAGCTACATCTACTTGTTGTAGTATCATAAGGAAGAATAAATTGTCAGTTTCTTTTTCTTGTGTGATGGTTTTGATTGCTGGAGTCTTTTTTAGTAGTTCTTGCTATTGTGGATTTTATTCGTGCACTGCAGCAATAACATTTAGAATATTTTTTTGCTTGAAATTGGTCTATTATTATAAGCACTATGAATTGCTTTTGTAAATATTCTCACTGCCTTTACTTCTCACGTTTGCCACTGTTAATAGGATGTTGTGGACGTCCATGACAGTTTAGCTGCTGAAGCTGAACATGGTGATGCTTCCAGAAAGGAATGGTCCTTAGTTCAAGGTGTAGAACAGGTAATTAATACCAAACATGTTTCATATAATTAGAAATTGATTGCAGTTTTATTTTCATATATTTTAAAGATTTTTATTAGAGCTTATCTGAGTTTGAATTATAAAAAAATAGTTTCCTAGTTGAGCTAAGACTTCTTATTTATGGCTATCTGTAAAATATTTTTGTACTTAGTGGAGTTTGAATATCTTAGATATTCATCCGTAGTGAAGTAGGTTATGGGAATTCTGTGTGCTGCGGTGATAACGGAAGGTTGAAAACTTGCATGTCTTAGTGAAGTAGGTTCTGAGAATTTTGTGTGCTGCGGTGATATATGGATGAAAACCTATGTGTTGTTTGATTTGTTTGACATGGTGTTGATTGTGACTTATGGCTAGGCTAGTAAATTAGGGGATATGTTGTCCGATTTTCTATAGATTTTTTTGTACTTAGTTTTGTGTGGAAATATGAAAAAGATGGCTGCCACAATGATAAATTTGTGATCCGGATATTTAACATTTGACCACCTAATTAATAATTAAGTTGAATTTAAATTTTGCTACTAATCACAAAATTTGCTTAATCCAAGCCTCAAAAGAGCCGATTTAGAGTAACTATGTGATCACAGATTTGTGCTTTCGAGATTATAAGTGCAGGATAGGTCTTTCTAGAATTTGAATCAAATCCTCATCTTTTCTCTCCCAAAAGAGTAAAACAGGTTGCTGAATAAATCTCGTCCGTGAGATTTTAGAATCATACATATAATATAACATTCTGAAAATTAATCTTAGAAAGATCCTTCAACGGTGTTTGTTCTGCCACCTATTGTGAACCTTTAACTAAGCTTATGTTGGTGATTGTGGCCTATTTTCTTACCTTTTTAACAAAATTGCTAGGGTTTATATGATTTGAAATAGATTTAGGATATATGATATTTGGTTTTTAGGAATATATATTTATATAGCATGAAGAAATTAATTATCTAGAATCAACGCTTGGGGTTACTTCACAGGCAGCTGAAGTGAGTATTTTTTTTAAAAGTATTTGATGGTTTTAGTTGCATAGAAGGGGTTTCATTAAAGGCTTGAGTTGTCTCTAACTCTTGATGATATTTTTCAATCTCTTTCAATTGTGCTTGTATTTGGTGTTTCTGGGTTTAGATTCTAAATTTTTTTTTCTTCATGTTTTCCTTTTTATCTTATTTTTCTATTTGTAATAAGAATATAGTTGTTAATGCCTTTCGGTTCTCTTATACGTACTTATCTCTTATACAAAAATTTTGTGGCTATCTAAAATTGGGCAAAATCAATATACTCTGCTTGATGCAACCTCTACTCTTCCTCTCGCGTGCCAATTGCCTTTTTGTTATTTTTTTTCACTCTTATATTTCTTGTTTCAACTTTCAAATTGGCATGGTTTTGGTTTTCTTTTTAATTAATCTTCCTCTCTTTGCATGTAAATGTGTTTTTGGTGGATTGAGTTTGTTTTTTCTTATTAGTAATTATAGGTTTCGTTTCGTGAAATAGGTGTAATTGTGGGGAGGATTTTGATTAAGTTATATGTTAAAATTGATCGTATTTACAATGCGAAAAATTGTTTCATAAAATGTTCCTAGCTAAAAGATAAAAAAAACCAACATCAGTTATTGCAAATAAACAAAGAATTTGATATGCAATATAATAGTTTTAATATCTTTTTCCATCATAAGTTCCAATTACTATACATCCAAGATAGGATTCAAATTAGTGATGTTTCTTTCTTAATTAATCAAGTAATTAAGTAGTACTAATGTCTTATCACTTAAGCTCCTTCCCACTTGAACCATAACATCATAATAATAATAAGTCTACATTAAAGTTTTAACAAAATTAGAGATTAAGAGGTGGATTATGATTAAAAGGGTCTCTTAAAAGATGCTTAATTAGATGCTTAATTTAGTCAAAACTATTTGATTTGAATGCAATTTGCGTAGCTTAATTATGCATTTTCACTTTGATTTGATTGTTAAAAGCCAAATGATGATGATGATGATGTGTGTGTGTCTACTTATTTATAAGTTTGAATTATAATATATTTATAATTAAATAACTTTTTTATAATGTGCAGGTCTATATTGAGATGCATTTCTTTGGCGTAATACTAGACAACATTGACAGTTGAAGTTTTTAGAATAAAAAATATATTTCACTAACATTGTATACATTTCTTGTTTAATATTTGGTGATGATATAATTTGATTGTAGTATAAACTGTCATGTAATATGATTTTGTAAGCCGAGTAGACTAAATACTGAAATGATATTTTTGAGTAATTAATAAATTATTTTGTTGTATTTTCTTTTGAAATTTTAGAAATCAAACATATATAGTACATTTTGGACACTCAAAGGGATATATTTTTTTTAATCAAAATGAAAATTGTAGCTGCATTATTTAAAAAAAAATTACTTTTAAGGGCATGCAAAGCAAGTCCTAAAAAATTACTTAAAGCACTCAATTAGATTTTTTTAGGACTCGCAAAAACTTAATTAAAGGCACTCAACCAGATTTTTTAGGACTTGCAATGCGAGTCCTAAAAACTTAATTAAAGGCACTCAACCAGATTTTTTAGGACTCGCGTTAACAGTTTTTTAGGACTCACAATGCGAGTCCTAAAAAACCTTAGTTTTTAAGGCTCTCAAATAGAGGACTCGCGCCCCGCGAGTCCTAAAAAAATTTTTAGGACTCGCGATGCTAGTCCTAAAAATCCTTTTTTGTAGTAGTGTTAATTGATTTTGAAGTTGTAAATGCCTTGTAAACACTTTTTTTTTTTTTGGATCCCATGTACAGGCTCGAACTTTTTTTATGAAAACAACTATTCCTTTTATCAAAATATTGAAACCCTAATATGTTACTTATCCTTAACTATACGTTTATATCCAAATTACTTGATTAGCAAGTCCAGCACTATTTAAAATACACAGTGTAATGGTCTTGGCTATCTAGGGCGTTACACATTGGTATTAGAGCGGTCTAGGTTTAAGGCTTCTTGAAGACTGGCTAGGCATGTACACTCGCCTCTAAAAACAAAGCTCGACTCAGGGTTTGGTAATATATGCGGTTGTGTCTAACTGCTTAAATAAGATATAAATGCCTTATTTGCCTGTTTAATAGGAAGCATGAGATATACTGATAGGGTTTGGCCCTTGACTACTATGTGTACATAAAAAGGCATGTTTAATTGCATCGATACTGTATTGTTGTACTATTGAAGGGACGGTTGATTACTACTCTAGTGTTGAGTCTTCCTTCAGATGGGGATAATTTGTGGTGTACGATGATGCATTGAGACTGGGGTTAGGATGTGTGTAGATGCAGATTGGGAAGGTCATTGCCTACGTGTAACGCCCTACTACCCTAGACTCGTTACCATGTGGTTTTAAAATGCATATTTGACTCGCTAATCAAGGTATTAGACCGAAAAGTGTGATTAAATTAAAGTAAAGACTCATTCAATAAAATTTCTATAAAAAGGTTTAAACTTTCATTAAGATCATAGAAAATTTACAGTGAGATCCCAAAATGTTGTTTAAGACATATTTACAACTCAAAATCATTACACAGTCAACCTAGTCGACAAAATTGAACATTTACACTACCTTCCTCAAAACAACCCTAGCCGTGGCGGTCAGGTAGGCCAAACATGTACGCACCGCTCCATGCCCTCCAACTCATGCTTGGTCAGCATTTCCCTTGCCCTAACCTGCACCATAGAGCACCCGTGAGCCAAGGCCCAAGAAGAAACCTTTACTAGCATAGCATATAACAATTCATTTCAATAAGTGCATAACTAAACAGACATAACAAACAATTCACATGCATCCACTACAATTCATAACAGCGGCCTAAGACGATCAAGGTGTGTTACGAGACAACAAGTTCGCGATCCTAACCGAACGGGCGAGCACAACACCCTTAGATGGCCATGCCATGGCGGCCTACATTCAACATGCTTATTATCGATTCCGGCCCTTGCCGCTCAGTTACAACACATATATAACATAATAGTTGCAAACATCTACACACAACACTAAGCACAATACAAGCATAGATAATCGGGCCATGCCCTACTCTACGTGCATAGACAGTTTTCTTACCTAAACTCCGCAAGCCCTGGGTAAGCGACCTAGATACGATCCCCCGTCAACCGCTCGGATTATCCCTAAGTCACAATAATATGGAACCTCTATCAAACTTAGGTAAATAAAGACTTCTGAACCTAGTTCTAGTCCCCGGGGCCTCAAATTCTACTAAACCGGGTAGTAGGATCCTTCTTGAGCCCCGAAGTTTGAGTTCCCGGGCTTAAAAACCCTAATTGGGCAACATTATCTATTTGAGCTGCAGTGCTAAGGCTATTCATTGAACCCCCTTAGGCCTTTGAGTTCATGCGGGTTGCGACGCTCAAGAACAGCGTCGCAACACGACCCCATGAACCCAGTTTTTCCAGCACTTTTCCTGTGTTTTCCCTCGAACCAAAGTCACCAATTCTCACCCCAAACATAACCTAAAACCATAATCGAGTCCAAGACTCTCATTAACACAGCATGGGCACCATACTTACCCCAAAAGTTAACTATAAATAATATCCCAACTGAAGCTAACATTAAACTTAGCTAAAGCCTAACTTAACCAAAGAAATTTACAGAGAAAATAGATCATAAAGCTTACCTCAAAAGTAATTTTAATCCCTGAGTTGAATCCCCAATCAACTTCAGCCTCAAATCTTCAATTTCCTGAGCCAATTCCTCAAGAATCCAAAGAGCTCAATTAAGCTTAAGGGAGGAGAGGTAGTACACGAGAGAGAGAAAGAGAGCAGATGAGTTTGGAAGTGTTCCCTCTGTTTCTGTTTGTTTCCTCAAGATTCTACAGCCTAAGCCTATCCTTAACATCAAAAGACTAAAAAGCCCCTACTCTTATTCTTAGCCCTTTAATACCTCCAATGGCTAAATGGTCATTAGCCACGTTCTCGCTAGTTCCTCAAGTAGTCCTATAAATCCCCAATTAATCTTGGCATACCTAAATAATCGCCAAATAACTACTCATTACCCGATCAATCTCGGATACGCACTATGTTCCCAAAATACCCCTAGACTCCCCCGAGCCGAGTATTTGACCTGTTGTGACTATTCTGCTAATCCGCCCTCTAGGACCGCCTTGAGCCCAATATCGCAAATATACCCACATAATAATGTGGTCTCAGTCGTAACACACATTATTACATTTATACCATTAACGGGCCAAAATTACAAATATGCCCTTATTAACAAGAACGAGCCCACATGCATATTTAATACACACATAAACATGCATAAATATTCATATTATAATATAACTCAAGTAATCAAATAATGATAAACATATATCATAATTAATTCCACATATAAGTCCAATTATGCCCTCCTAGCACACTAATTAAGGCACTAAGCCTTATTAGAAAATCTGGGACGTTACAACTATCCCCTCCTTACAGAAATTTTTTCCTCAAAATTTACATGAATAGTTCGGGATGCCAATCCCGCATATCTGACTCAAGCTCACAAGTTGCCTTTTCTATTTTGTTGTTTCTCCACAGCACTTTCACTAAGGCAATGGTCTTGTTCCGTAAGACTTTGTCCTTTCTGTCTAGAATCTGGATTGGCTGCTCCTCATAAGATAAATCCTGATCCAATTCAAGTTTTTCATAACTCAACACATGTGCAGGATCTGATACGTACTTTCAGAGCATAGAGACATGAAACACGTTGTGAACCCCTGATAAATGGGGAGGCATAGCTAACCTGTAAGCCACCTCTCCAACTCATTCCAGAATCTCAAAGGAACCAACAAACCTAGGACTTAATTTTCCTTTCACTCCTCTCAAAGGAGAAACTATGAAAAACACATAATCACCTACTTGAAACTCTACACTTCTACATTTCAAGTCTGAGTAACTCTTCTGTCTACTCTGGGAGGCGAGCATTCAAGATATAATCTTCTCAATTGCCTCATTAGTCCTCTGAACTGCCTTAGGACTTAAACACATTCTCTCACCCATCTCATCCCAATGAATGGGCGATCTACATTCCCTCCCATATAACATTTCATATGGAGCCACTCTAATAGCTGCCTGATAACTGTTATTATAAGAAAACTTAATCAAAGGGAGATACTTACTCCAAGATCCCCCAAAATCTAACACACATGCCTGCAACATGTCCTCTAGTATTTGAATCGTCCTCTCAGACTGTCCATCCGTCTGAGATTGATAGGCTGTACTAAATCTCAATTGCGTCCCCACAGCCTTCTATAGGCTTTTCCAAAACTTAGAGGTGAATGTGGGGTCCCTATCTGACACTATCGATTTTGGATCCCCATGGAGACGCACAATCTCCTTTACGTATATTTCAGCATACTGCTCCACCGTAGAAGTTGTTCTAACATGCAAAAAGTTGGCTGATTTGGTATACCTATCCATAATCACCCACACAGACTAATGTTGCCCCATTGTTCTCGGCAATCCAACCACGAAGTCCATGGTAATATATTCCCACTTCCACTTTGGAATCCTTAAAGGCTACAGCAACCCTACTGGCCTTTGGTGTTCGGCCTTCACCTACTGACAGGTTAAACACTTGGCCATCTAATCAACCACATCTTTCTTCATTCCTGACCACTAATATAGAGCCTTTAGATCTTGGTACATCTTCATCGTACCCGGATGTAGAGAATAAGGAGTGGTATGAGACTCATCCAGAATCTCTTGCCTGATACTAGCATCCACCGGAATGCAAATACGATTTTTATATCTCAACAAATCTGCCTCTGAAATAGTAAAGTTTCTAGCCAGTCTAGCTAAGACATTCTCCATGTGTTTCTTTAATTGAGGATCCTCCTTCTGTGCTTCTCTGATTCTCTCAAGAAGTGTGGACTAAAGGTAATATTGGCTTGCTGGCCAACTACCAGTTCAATTCTCGCTCTTGTCATTTCTTCAGCTAACTTTTCAAATATCTGTCTTGAATTGAACAACTGCCCTGGACCCTTCTGACTCAATGCTTCGGCCACCACATTGGCCTTTCCTGGATGGTACAAAATCTCACAATCGTAGTCCTTTACCAACTCCATCCAACGCCTTTGGCGCATATTTAAATATTTTTTAGTGAAGAAATCCTTCAAACTTTTATGGTCAGTGTATATTTTGCACTTTTCTCCATACAGGTAGTGCCTTCATACCTTCTGTGCGAATACCACTGCTGCCAGTTCCAAATCATGAGTGGGATATCTCTGTTCATACTCCTTCAGTTGTCTAGACGCATATGCTATCACCTTTCCAGCTTGCATCAATACACAACTCAAACCCTGCCTCGAAGCATCGCAGTGGACCACAAACTTTTCCTTATCTGATGGAAGACTCAATACCGGTGCGGTAATCATTCATCGCTTCAAATCCTTGAAAATGTTCTCACATCTATCTGTCCAAACAACTTTGTCTTCTTACGTGTCAGCTCAGTCAATGGTGCTGCTATTCTAGAGAATCCCTCGACGAATCACTGGTAGTACTCTGCTAATCCCAGGAAGCTTCTAACCTCTGGTACATTGCTCGGTCTCGGCCTATCTCTCACTGCCTCTATCTTGGTTGGGTCCACCAAAATCCCCTCCTTACTCACAATATGGCCCATAAATGTTACTTGGGGTAACCAGAATTCACACTTACTAAACTTAGCATACAACTTATGCTCCCTAGCCTCTGTAGTACCAAACGAAGATGTTGCTCGTGTTCTGCTTCTGATTGGTAGTACACCAGTATATCAACAATGAATACAATTACAAACTTATCCAAATAATCCCTGAATACCCTCTTCATTAAATCCATGAAGGTTGGTGGGGCATTGGTTAACCCAAAGGACATGACTAGGAATTCATAATGTCCATACCTCGTACAGAACGCAGTCCTTGGTATATCCTCTTCCTTAATCCTCAACTGATGGTAGCCAGACTGAAGGTCAATCTTAGAAAATACTATCTTTCCTTGTAACTGATCAAACAAGTCAATCTTGGGCAGTGGGTACTTATTCTTAATAGTCAACTTATTTAGCTCTCGATAATCAATGCACATTCTTAATGACCCATCCTTCTTCTTCATGAACAATACCGAAGCACCCCACGGTGAAAAGTTGTGTCTAATGAATCCTAGACCCAGTAATTCATGCAATTGAATCTTCAGTTCCTTTAACTCTGCTGAAGCCATTCTATAAGGTGCCCTCAATACTGCATCTGCTCCTGGTGCCAATTCTATGACAAATTCGATCTCTCAGCATGGTGGCAACCCTGGCAGGTCTTCTGGAAACACATCAAGAAACTCACACACCAACCTGGTCTCACCGGGTTCAACTGAAACAACCTTAGAGATATCTACTATGTTTGCTAGGAATCCTATGCAACCTTCTTGCAACAGGTCTCTAGATCTCAACGCAGAGATCATAGGTACTCGTGGTCCACTCACCATCCCCACAAACACAAAGGTTCCTCTCCTTCAAGCTCAAAAGCTACCATCCTTCATTTGCAATCTATCATCGCCCAATACTTTGCCAACCAATCCATTCCCAAGATCATATCAAAATCATCCATCACTAGTTCAATTAGATCCACAAACAACTCCCTACTGTCTATCTCTACTCGTAATGCTCTAATCCACCTCCTAGAGACCACCAGTTCCCCAGTTAGCAACAAATTTCTAAATCCCCTAGCATACAGATCACAAGGTCTACGCAGATGGTCTATCACTCTAGTAGATACAAATGAATGAGTAGCTCCTAAATCAATCAATGCAGTAAATGAAGAACCAACACTAGAAATCTGACCTGTCATGACCGAGGGACTAGCCTTGGCTTCGGTCTGGCTCAAAGTATACACTCTAGCTGGAGTGAGGTTTTCGCTCCTCTTTGGTTCCTCTTTCTTGACTTGTGGACAATCTTTTCTCAAATGACTGACACCCCCACAGAAGAAACATGATCTGACTCTGCACTCCCCCAGATGGTGTCGCCTGCACCATGCACACTCTGGGAAGCTTCTCCAGTTCTCTCCCCCGTCATGACGGCCACCAAAGGCACCTCATGCCCTCCTATCTGAACTAGGAGGAACAAAAGAATCTGGGGCCTTTCTTTTTTGTTCACTGGGGCCACTACCTCAGGCAGATCCAGTGAAAGGAGGCGCCATCCTCTAAGCATCACGCCTTGCGGCGCCTTCTTTCCATATCTAGTCTTTGGCACCCTCAGTAGTAAGGGCTTTTTCCACTACTTGAGCACAGGTAGTAGTCCTTGGATCTAGTGTTATCTTGACATCCCGGGCTATCATTACATTAAATCCCTACACAAAGAGATCTCTCCTTTCCATATCAGTAGGCACCATATCTGGTGTGAACTTAGCTAACCAGTCGAACATTAGAGCATACTCGGTTATAGTCATTCTGTTCTGAGTTAAATTAGTGAGTTCATTCACCTTTGTACCTCAAACTGCAATACTGTAATACTTCTCATTAAAAATGTCCCTGAACTTATCCCAAGTCATAACGGCCACATCTTTCCTCTAAGACACAACTTTCCACCAGATGCGGGCATCATCCCTTAACATGTAACTCGCACAAGCCACCCTCTCGTTTCCTTCCATCCTCATAAAATCCAATATAGAAGTAATCATGTTCATCCACTGCTCTGCTCGTAGTAGGTCTGGACCGCCCTCAAAGGTGGGAGGGTGCTGCTTTCTGAATCTCTCATACAAAGGCTCCCATATATTCTCCATTACAAGTTGGGCTAGGACTGGTGCCACAGCCTATGGAGCATGTATTCCAACATTGCAATGAGGAGCTTGATGTCTCAGCTTTTTTAGTTCATCTTCATGTCTTTGTAGTCTAGCTTGCACTTTTGCAAACATTTGTTGCCAGCTTCTGGGCAGATGGAGGGTCCTAACCTTGGTTGTTATCTTCGACCATATTGTCGCAAAATCGGTTTGATTGCCGAGGCATAACTTCAATATGCCTGCAATCAATGACGTTGCACACAGGCACGATAACAACATCCAAAGAAACCACCCCCAGTTCAACTGATCAAACACAAATAGTTAACCAACACAATATACACATAGCATATCATATAAAAATCAAAGGGATCATGCCCTAGCATTATATACACATCATGCTCTCTATATATCAACAAGCAGATAGGCAATTCAGATAAGTAGTTAGACAAATATTTCACTTAATATCGGCCAACCCTGAGCCGATCTTATCTTTAGCAACGAGCATACATGTTTGGTCATGTTTGGTCAAACTCCAGGAACCATAAACCTTGGCACACTCTGATACCAAGTTGTAATGCTCTACTACCCTAGAGTCATTACCATGTGGTTTTAAAATGTGTATTTGACTCGCTAATCGAGGTATTAGACCTAAAAGTGTGATTAAATTAAAGTAAAGAATCGTTTAATAAAATTTCCATAATAAGGTTTAAACATTCATTAAGATCATAGAAAAGTTACAGTGGGATCCCAAAACATTGTTTAAGACATATTTACAACTCAAAATCATTACACAGTCGACCTAGGTGACAAAATTGGACATTTACACTATGTTCCTCAAAACAACCCCAGCCGTGGCGGCCAGGTAGGCCAAACATGTACGCACTGCTCCATGCCCTCCAACTGGCCTTTCCCTTGCCCTTACCTGCACCATAGAGCACCCGTGAGCCAAGACCCAACAAGAAAACTTCACTAGCATAACATATAATAATTCATTTTAATAAGTTCATAACTAAACAAACACAACATACAATTCACATGCATCCACTACAATTCACAATAGCGACCTAAGTCGATCAAGGTGCGTTACCAGGAACCAAGTTCACAGTCCTAACCGAGCAGGCGAGCACAACACCCTTAGATGGCCATGCCATGGCGGCCTTCATTCAACATGCTTATTGTTGATTCTGGCCTTTGTCGCTCAGTCACAACACATATATAACATAATATTTGCAAACATCTACACACAACACTAAGCCCAATACAAGCACAGATAATCGGGCCATGCCCTACTCTACCTGCACAGACAGTTTTCTTACTTGAACTCCGCAAGCCCTGGGTAATAGCCTAGACACAATCCCCTGTTAACCGCTTGGATTAGCCCTATGTCACAATAATATGGAACCTCTATCAAACTCGAGTAAATAAAGACTTCTGAACCTAGTTCTAGTCCCCGGGGCTCGAATTCTACTAAACTGGGTAGTAGGATCCTTCCCAAGCCCCTAAGTTTGAGTTCCTGAGCTTAAAAACCCTAATAGGTAAACATTCAAAGATCATTCCTAGGCATTTTCCTGGACATGTGATGTGGCGCACCCTGCCTAGCGCCGTGGCGCTAAGGCGGTTCAGCGAACCCCCTTAGGCCTATGAGTTCATGCGAGTTGTGGCGCTCAAGAACAGCGCCGCAGCGCAACCCTGCGAACCCATTTTTTCCAGCACTTCTCCTGCATTTCCCCCGACCCAAATCTCACCCCAAACATAACCTAATACCATAATCGTGTCCAGGACTCTCATTAACACAGCATGGGCACCATAATTACCCCCAAAAACAAACTATAAATCCTATCCCAACTGAGCAACTGAAGCTAACATTAAACTTAGCTAAAACTTAACTTCACCAAAGAAATTTACAAAGAAAACATATTATAAAGCTTACCTCATAATAAATATCGATCCCTGAGCTAAATCCTCAATCAACTTCAGCCTAAAACTTCAATTTCCTGAGCCAATTTTTCAACATTCCAAAGAGCTCAATCAGTCTTAAGGGAGGAGAGGGAGTACACGAGAGAGAGAAAGAAAGCAGCTGAGTTTGGAAGTGTTCCCTCTGTTTCTGTTTGTTTCCTCAAGGTTCTACAGCCTAAGTCTATATTGGAAAACCATTCAGAACAAGCAGCGAAAACTCATGCGTGGTGGGCTCATTGTTTGTTTATGAACAACAAAACTACAACAATAAAAAAAAATTCATTAATCACATAAATAAATTATATGACCAAGAAAATAATCCAGAAACATTATCATACAATACTATTAATCATGCAACAAATATGTATATATAAATATACAATATATTTATATAGAATATATAAACACAAAAATCAAGAACATAAACTTTTACCTCTTGAAGTCTATCAAGTGTCCTTGAGTCTTTTTGTATTTTTAACAATCTTCCTATCCAATGCTTTGATCACTCAAACCACGATCTTCCGGAGTGTTCTCAACACCTCAAGATGTGTGTGGGCACATAGAGAACATGAGTTTGTATTTTAAGAATCACAAGTATTTCTCAACACATGAGAACTTGGACTATGGTCTGAGAATGGCTAGAATAAAGAAGAAGAAAAAGAGAGATTTGTCTAACAAAAAGCTCAACTATTCTGAATTATGTATTGTTGTGTCTGTGTATATGTGTATCTCTCTTCTTTTTCTATATCATATATATAGAGATTCTTATTACCTTATTATTCATAAGAATAATAGTAATGTAAATATATTATAATAATGATGATAAGATTTGATTTTAGGTAAATATCTAACTTACCATATTTGAAAAACCGTTTTCAAATTATTAAATAATTAAATAAATAAAATAAAACTACACAGATATAATATTTGTATAGTGGTACATGCATGGCATAGTCCGTGGACTATGTCAAGCGTGTACTGCTATTCCCTTTTCAAGGATTTTGTAATTTTCTTTTATTTAATTATTTAATCAAAATCAATCTCCCACAAAATAAGGTGTTTATCTTTTTAAGGAAAATATGACAACCATATTTCAAAATTTAAATTCTAAATTCTAAATTCAAATTGATGATCATCATTATCATCATCTTTTAAAATTAAATAAATCAAAAACTATTTTTGACTTACCAATTTTATTTTCTCCCACTCAAATAAAATAATTAATTAAGTTATATATATATATGATATTGACGCAGTTTTTCACCAACAGTGTATTAAGAAATAATAAGGGAAGATTAGTGCTTAATGGTAAACTGTAACGAAAATATCAAGAATTCACTCAAGAACACAGAACTTTTACGTGGTTCAGTGGTTAAAATCCACCTAGTCCACGAGTCACTATTATTACTATTTCTCTCACTATTTTGGCAGAGTTTCGGTATTATAGAATAATTCCCTTTCTTGTCCAACATTTCCAGTATTTATAGGGGAATTCCATGGACAGGTTTGGGTAACCGCGTGAGTCAATCACGCATTTACATAATGTCTATATTCAATACAAATAATTCCCATTTATATGGGGATATGATTTGATAACATAATAAATATGATCTTGTTATCTCGGATAATAAATATAACAGCCTGGTCATAAATAGACGTATAAACATATCCCGAGTTTCTAGGAATCCCAGAATATGCATTATAGTTGAATCGTCACGAGCTGGATATCTCCTCCAAACTCGTGCTTCGACAGTTATCTGATTCCGAGCTCGTGCTTAACAGCCATCGTGTTCTTAGTTCGTGATAAACTCAGGACGCCTAACACCATGTTTGATATTTATGAATCCCGAGCTGTCCACATGGATAATAAGCATATATTCTACTTGGTTATTTTTCCGTGTTTTTACTTGCCAGCTGTACCCGAGCTAAGTAAATGAACTCGTGCTAAAAATAGGATACAACATTTTCCCCCCAAGCTCATGCTCGTGTATGATGTCATCATTTTCTGACCTACACAGTAGGGGCTTTTAGACTTCTGCTGCATAAAACCATGCCTACCTACTACTCGAGTACTGGACACGTGGTCTACTGCAATTGGCATCTATTCGGGTTTCAAGGACTGCAATTATTGTCTTGTCAACTTTTTGCCGCCATCTGGTCTATTTAATCTTGGCTCTTGAATCTTGAGATACCTCAATTGGATGGCCCAGACTAATTTCTGTAGTTTACGTATAAATAGGGTGATTAGATTTCAAACCTCACCACCTTTGCATTTGAAAATTTCCCATTTCTAAACTCTCAAGCTTCCCTTCTTTTTCCCTAGAATCCCCAAAACTGTTCATCATTCCCAGTCATTCAGAAGCTTTCCAAGAGCTTTTCGTGATCCGAATTTACATTCTCCGATCATCGAACACATTTCCTGTAAGTATCTTATCCTTTGCTTCGATTGAATTTCTTTATTCTTCATGACCCAAAGAAACTTATTTTTCTTCTTTTTAGCAATGTTCATCGTTCGGTATTGTTAGACTTTTTATGAATTCCAATAGGGAATAGGTTTTGACTTTAGGCTCGATAAGTGAAACCGAATATGTTTTTATAAAAAAAAAAAATGTATCCATAAAACTGGGTTAATTTGGGGTAGTTCTAATGACAAATAGGTTTAGAGAATACATGTTTAGGGCATAGAAATCATAACATCTCTAGGTTAAATACCAGGTAGCTTAAGGGTTATGATTCCTTAGGCGGTTTTGCACTAAACTGCTTTACAGAGGAAAGTAGTGACCCGACATTTCTAACACACGGATCCCTAAACATCATGGGACTGTTAAGAAACCGAGGCATGTAGCTTTGGATATCGCGTGGCACCACGGATGGGCTTCGGTTAACTTTAGCTTGTATAATGAGAATAACCCATTTCATCCTTCGTACCCTCGCGACATAGTTATTGATCATCTTAGGTCACCTACTAACTAGGTCACTTTGTCGTTAGGTGATCTGATGGCACCTCCCAAGAAGACATCTGCGAGCTCATCTAACCAACGCAAAGATAAAGGGAAGCAGGTTTCCCCTGACTCTCCTACTCCGCACTTCGGTCTGGATATGGAGAAAGAAGTTCCTGTCGACCCCAATGCGTTCTTCCTGGCTGAGCACATAGTCTCAAAAATCAAGACTCAAGGGAAGGTGAATAAAATCCTGTTGAGTCACAACATCGAGATGGGAGCTGGCGGTCTCCTAGCCCGACCTGAGTTTGAAGGGGAACGGAGTTGTGCCCCTTTCCAAGATGACTACGCAACCTGGAGTGATGAGCATCTGTAGGCTGGGGCTTTCCTTCCCCTGGACTAGTATTTCATAGAACTTTTAAACTACGTAAAACTGGCTCCTTTCCAACTCCCCCCAAATTCATATAGACTTTTGGCGGGGCTGAAATATCTGTTCTTGAGGCAGGAGTGGGAGGTCCCCTCTCCAGTAGATATTGTGTTCTTTTTTTGTCTCAAATCAAGCCCCGACCAGAGAGGACGCGGTGATGGATTTTACTACCTCACGCGATTTCCCAGCTCCACCTCCGTCATCGATCTTCCCAGCCATCCAAACGACTATAAAGATTTATTCTTTATGTCGAATGGCTTCAAGAATTGCGAACATCGATACTTCAACCGACCTCGTAAGTCTTCTACCTTTGTAAATCCAGCGCGTGGATTTATATTTATATCTTTTTTTAAACGTCCTGATTGAGTTTGTTTTTCAAGTAGCCATATTTGCTAGGACAGAAAAATTCGTGACCCTCGAGGGCCAGTATGAGAAATTGTCCAGACTTCTCCCGTGGGAAAAAGATTATCGCCAGGTCATGAATGATGCCATGATGTTGGCCTGCCAGCTGATTGGTGAGGATCAAAAATTGGCCCTGAGGACCCGAGCTCCCCTTCGGTGATCCCCGAGCTTCCCTCCTCTCAAGAGACTTTGCCAACTGCTGAGGATACCAGCGAGGAAGAGGTCGAGGTGCCTCTTGTTCAAAAAAGACGGGCTCTCGAAGCCGATCAAAGACCTGATCCTGATTGAGCTGCTTTTGGGGCAGCAGCCGGCCCCTCCAGCCAAGGTAACCCATACTCTTTTAGGGAGTTAGACTAGGTTGTAGCTAGCATTAGGTTATTCGTTTCAACCCCAACCAGCTAGTTAGTGGCCACCCCACCGATGCAGACCTAAATATAACTCTCCTCCAATGTGTGGACCGTTTGGTGGTACGCTATCCCAAAGACACCATTATTGTCGACAATACACTACACTTTAGATCGTCTATCTTCGAAGAATATGGAACCAACCTTAGGGCTTGGCCCTCTCTGCTCCAAGGGGAATTTTCTCCTGGATTTAGGCAGTATGTAGACGAATCTAGTCCTAATGAGGGACCTAAACTCCCTAGGGTTTTAGAGATTGTACCCGTAGATTCCCCCTCCTCTCTGTTACTCCCAGAGTCGGAGGTCATGCTTAGCCTGGCTCATACACCCGAGCTGGTGATTATAGATTCCTCCCCCAACTCGAAGGGTAGGATCTTTATATTCCCCATTTTCTTTTTCTTTTTATATCTTTGAGAAGTTTCTTTTATGAATTAACTCTTTTTTTCTTTTCAGGTGAAGAGATAGAATCAACAGGTGCCCCCGACCTAAGGACTGCCTTTCAGGCTAAAAAGTCTGGCACGGGCCCCGTCGTGAAGAGGCCCAGGGTGGCAAAGAAGGCCACCCCTACAACAGGGAATACTTCAAAATCCCCTGCTAAGGGTAAGGACACGAGCTTAGCTCGGGAACCAGCTCCGATGACCTCTGTCTCCGTTGGGCAGGTTCCCCTTCCCCCACCTCGACTCATGCCTCATCCTCAAGTAATACAAGCCGATGCCCTCACCATCCCAATACCGGTTGATCCTCAGGACCTAAAAAAGATCCCTGAAGCCTTTCGGGGTATCGTATATGAGACAGTGACTCATATGGTGGGCCACACCTATAAAGCCAGTTTGAGGGACGTGAGAACCATAGAGGAGCGCAGCCCGAAGAATGTCTTTGAGTTCGCCATGGGGATGAACCTCATCGTGAGTTCTTCTTCCATATTTGGTGATGAAATTTTTTTTTTACTATGTTCTTCATCTTATATTTTTGACTTGTTTTGTTATTTTGTAGTCAGTCCTGGCCCAATACCGAAGCATAACTCCTGCTAGGGCCAGAAATGAAGAGCTCCAAGCCGAGTTGGACACTGCCAAAGTCGCCTTGAATGCTGCTCAAGAAGGAAAGCAGGCCGCCAAAGCTACCTTGACAGCTGCTCAGATGAATGAGCATGCTGCTAAGGCTGCTCTCACCTTTTCCCAAGAAAGCGAGCAGGCCACAAAGACCGCACTATAGCCGCAAAGATCACACTATCCGCCTCCCAAGCTCAGACCGCAGAAGCAAACCATCGTGCTGAATAGCTTCAGGTCAAGATTGGTGAGCTCAAAGCGAAACTACTCGAGGCCAAAGTTAAAGCAAAGGCAGAAAGGGCAGCGTTATCATCAGCCATGGAGGAGATGCTATACCATTGTTGGGCTTTCAACCAGGACGAGAACTTCTCTTTTATGGAGCCTGGGTTGTGGGATCCGTACCTTGCTAAATTCAAGGCTCGATTCTTTCAAGAACCCTCGAAGACTGGTGAGGCGTCTGGAGTGGCGGAGGGAGATGGCGAGGAGGTCACTTCTGCGCGGCGAGCTGACGGGGCCCAATAATTTTATTTATGATTTTCTTTGTAATTGTCTAACAGTCTTTTGGTATTGAACAATTGCCTTCGGGCTTTGCTCGAGGTTATTTCTCCTCGATGTAATATATTTGTTTGTTTTATTTCAATATATATCTAACTTTTGATCCATTTGTCTTTCCTTTATTATCTTCTCATGCTTATGAATCCTTAGACTCTTGTACATTCAAGATTTTAGGAATCGACTTTTAGATCGAGATAGATTTTATCGAACTTGGTTATATCCAAGTTTTTGTTTGCTTATTTGTATCATACCTATTAAGAATCAGGCCTCAAACTTGGTTATATCTAGGGTTTTTAATGATTAAACTTAGGTCGTGCTAGGTTTATTGGTAACTCAAGATTTAAAAAGCCATTTAATAATCAATTTTCCCAAATGTCTAAGTTTTTGACCTAGTTATATCCAGGGTTTTAGATGATTTAAACTTAGTTCGCGCTAGGTTTATTGAAAAATCAAGCTTTAAAAAGCCCTTGAATAATCAATTTTTCCAAGCTTCTAAGGTTTTAATCTTATCCAAGCAGGCTTAATTTTTCCAACCTCGGTTATGTGCCCCCCAAGTAACCAGAATGTATAAACTTTCTTGGTTGCTTTTACAAATATGAGAACACGAGCTTGCAATAATAAGACTAAGAAATGGTTATCTAACAATCCATCTATTATTTAATCAGAATGGCTTTTATAAATAAGCCTTACATTGATGGTGGCACTATTAATAATACTTTTTCAAGTGCAGAGCATTCCAGGTCCGTGGGACTATTTCTCCATTTAGTCGAGCTATCTTGAAAGTTCCCTCGCGTAAGACCTCTACAATCTGGTATGGTCCTTCCCAGTTCGGGCCTAACACACCATGCTTGAGGTCCTTATTTGCCAAAAAGACCCTTCGGAGAATCAGGTCGCCTAATCCCAGTCTACGGCCCTTGACTTTTGAATTGAAATAGCGAGTTATCTTTTGTTGATAATGGGCGAGCTTCAATTGCGATTCCTCTCGTTTTTCTTCGATCAGATCAAGAGATGCATTAAGTAGTCCATTATTTTGTTCTTGATCAAACATCCTTTGCTTGTGAGTAGTTACTATTGCTTCAATTGGAAGCATGGCCTCACTTTCGAAAGTTAGGGAAAAAGGAGTATGCCCCGTGGAGGTCCTGTGAGAAGTTCGGTAGGCCCAAAGTACTTGCGGGATCTGTTCGAGCCATAGTCCTTTGGCTTCATCTAACCTCTTCTTCAGGCTTGCCTTAAGGGTTTTGTTTACAGACTCGACCTGCCCGTTGGCTTGTGGGTATGCTACCTACGAGAAACTCTTCAAGATGTCATATTTTTCACAGAAGTCCGTGAAGAGATCACTGTCGAATTTTGTCTCATTGTCTGAGACAATTTTCTTAGGAAGTCCAAATCAACATATAATATTCTTCACCATGAATTCCAAGACTCTTTTTGATGTGATGGTTGCTAGAGGCTCGGCTTCTACCCACTTCGTGAAGTAATCGATCACCACCACCGCATATCAAACTCCTCCTTTTCCCATAGGTAGGGAACCTATTAGATCAATTCCCCAGATTGAAAATGGCCACGAGGATGAAATCATCGTTAGCTCGACTAGAGAAACTCAGGCAACTATGGCGAAACACTGGCATTTGTCGCACTTCTAAACATACGAGATTGAGTCTTTCGTTAAAGTGGGCCAAAAATAGCCCTATCTCAGTATCTTTAGTGCCAGGTTTTGCCCCCAGCATGATCCCCACAAAAGCCTTCCTGTATTTCTTGTAAAATTGTTTTGGCTTCCTCGGGCAGAATGCATCGCAGGAGAGGTAATTAATGATCACGCCGATATAAGGTTCCATCTAGTATTACGTACAGTGAAGCTTGATAGAGTATTTTTCTCACGTCTTTTTCGTCATCAGGTAACTTTCCAGTTGCGAGGTATTCCATTATAAGAGTCATCCAGGTGGGTCTTATGTCGATCATTCTGACTTATACTATTTCTTCTGTCACACTCGGGCTCTCCAAGAACTCCACTGGCACTACATTTAACATCTCAGCCTCTTTTGTGGTAGCAAGTCATGCCAAAGCATCAGCGTTAGAGTTCTGCTCGCGGGTATTTGTTCAACAGAGCTATACTCAAATTTAGACAATTCTTCATTAACCTTAGCTAGGTAGGCTGCCATCTTGGTACCTCGAGCTTGATACTCTCCCAATACTTGATTGACCACGAGTTGAGAATTGCTATAGCATTGGATGGCTTTCTCCTTGAGCTCTCTCGCCACCTTCAGCCCTGCCAGTAAGGCCTCATATTATGCTTCGTTGTTGGACACCTCAAATCTGAATCTTAGAGCTGTATGAAATCGATGCCCTTCTGGTACGATTAAGATGATCCCAGCTCCTGATCTGTTCTCATTTGACGATCCGTCAACACAGATTTTCCATAATTCTTGCACCGGCTCCCTCAAGATCTCTTCTTGAAAACCGGTGCATTCAGCCATAAAGTCAGCAAGGGCCTGACTCTTGATTGAGGTTTGTGGCATGTACAATATCTCGAACTGGCTAAGTTTGATGGCCCATTTTAATAGATGTCCCGACGTTTCAGGTTTTTGCAAAACCTACCTTAAGGGTTGGTCGGTCAAGACATTGATTGAATGGGACTGGAAATATGGTCAGAGCTTTCAGGAAGCCAATATCAGACAGAATGCCAGCTTCTCTATCAGTGGATATCGTGACTCGGCTCTGAGAAGTCTTTTGCTTACATAATATACTGGGTTTTTAGCACGTTCTTCTTCTCGAACTAACACGACACTGACTACATTCTCTGTCACGGCTAAATAAAGGAACAGAGATTCTCAAGATGTAGGTTTAGATAATACTAGGGGCTCGGCCAGGTGCATTTTTAGGTCATGGAATGCCTGTTCGCACTCCTCGGTCCACTCAAATTTCTTATTTTCTCTGAGCAAGTTGTAGAATGGCAGACACTTGTCAGTGGATTTTGAAATGAATCAATTCAAAGCCACCACCCTTCTAGTTAGGTTTGAACTTCTTTACGCGAGCTGGGTGAGGGCATTTCTAACAACGACCTGATTTTCTTAGGATTCACCTCTATTCCCCTTATGTTGACTATGAACCCCAGGAATTTTCCAGATGCCACGCCAAAAGTATATTTCTGGGGATTCAACTTCATGTCATACCTTTTTAATATTCCAAAACATTCTTCTAGATCAGACACGTGGTTATTGGCAGTTTTTTATTTGACAAGCATGTCATCGACATACACCTCCATATTTCTCCCGATCTGGCTAGCAAACATTTTGTTGACCAGGCGTTGATATGTAGCCCCGACATTCTTCAGCCCGAAGTGCATAACTTTACAACAGTATACGTTATGTTCGATCATGAAGCTAGTATGCTCCTGGTCTGCAGGATTCATCGTGATCTGGTTATATCCAGAATACGCATCCATGAAGGGCATGAGCTTGTGACCTACCATGGCATCTACCAACTGGTCAATCCTTGGGACAAGCTTTATTTAGATCAGAGAAGTCGATACAGGTCCTCCACTTCCCGTTTGGCTTCGGGACCAGCACGGGATTGGCGACCCAAATCGAGTATCTTGCCTCCCGGATAAACCCACATTTTAATAACCGAGCTACTTCTTCCTCAAGGGCTTCAGCTCGGACCATTCCCAAACGTCTCTGTTTTAGGGATTTTGCAAGCACATTCTTGTCCAAATTTAAGGTGTGCATGATTACACTCGAACTTATTCCCACCATATCTTTATGCGACCAAACGAAGACGTCCAGATTTTCCTATAAGAAATCAATCAACTCCCTCGTCCTTTTATCGTCAAGATTCTTTCCAATCTTTATGACTCTTGAAGCTTCTTTGGGGTCGATGTTTACTTCCTCGAGCTCTTCTATGGCTTGGAGCTCTAATCTGTCTTCGCCTACCCGTGGGACAATGTCATGGCATTGGGCGACCTCACTATCCCATTTTTGATGAGGTTCTTCCTTCCTGTGAGTAACTTCTACTTCCTGGGAGTCCTCACCTCCGTCATTTATGACCATCGCTTGCTGCCCAAGTTGTGATTTTCCCTTCATAGAAATGCTATAGCATTCCCTGGCAGCGAGCTGATCACCTTTGACGATGCATATTCCAGCAGCTGAGGGGAATTTCGTTGCTAGGTGGCGGATAGAGGTTATGGCTTCAAATTCCATCAGCTCATATTGGCCCAAAATCGCATTGTATGTAGTCGGACAATTGATTACCACGAACTCGAGCAACTTGGAAACAGTTCGCGACTCTTCTCCCAATGTCACCACCAATTCGATCGTCCCGATGGCTACCGACCCTTCACCAGAAAACCCGTACAAAGTCATCGAGGTCGCCTTCAAATCAGTTACGGATAACCCCATTTTTTCTAGGGTGGATATGAAAAGTAGATTCACAGAACTTCTGTTATCCACTAGTGTTCTTCGAACCCTTCGGTTGGCGAGATGATAACTCTACAAAATAGAGTTATTTTACCATATTTTATATGCTAATTGTTGCTTAGTTCTTGAGTTTTTAATTGATTTGTTAAGTTTTTAAGTAGTTTTAAATTTATTGGGTTTATTTTGATTTTATATATTTTTGTGTGTTTTTATAGTTATTTTGTTGTAGTTTAATTATTTGAAATTAGTATTGTTAAGTTAGAAGTAAAAACATGCACTTTTGAGCTTAAATGTTTAAGTAAATTAAGTTTTAATTAGTATTTTCATGAAATTTATGTTGAATATTTTATTATTGGAAATATTTAGTTTTAATTTAATTTGTGTTTATTTTGTAGGAATGATGATGCATTTTTTGGGTTGAAAATTCAGACAAAAAGAAAAGAAAAGAAAAGAAAGTAATGTGACAAAAAGGAAAAAATGGCATTATTGAAATACCAAAAGAGAAGCTTATTGGCCCAAGCCTCTTGTCCCAGCCACAGGCCCACCCGAAGGCCTCTTGCTGCTGCACTCCCTACCCAGCCAGCTCCAACCCATGGCCCAGGCCCACCCGAAGCCTCTCTACCCAGCCAGCTCCCACGGCCCAGCCACGCCTAGGCCTGCCTTCAGCCACTCGGCCCAGCCCGCAAGGCAGCAACCAACCACTTGTTTTGGCCCTCTTGAGCCCAAAAAAATGTACCATTGTCCCCTTATGTCCAAAAATACCACATTTTTACCCAACTTTCCTACATATTTCACCACAAAATCATCATTACACCCTATAATTTACCTCTACATGCCATATTTACTTTATTTAATTAATTTAATCAATTTAAATTGATTATTTTAATACTCTCATTTTGGCTATAAATAGGGAATTTCAAGACCATTTTTGGTGGTGCATAATTTTTGGGTAACCGTCATCTTTTCTACCATTTCTCTCTTCCATTTTAGTGTTTTTCAAGAGCATTTTCAAGTATGTAATTTATTTATTTTGTAATTTCTATTCTAGTTATGTGCTTCTAATCTTTTTCATAAGATTATTAAGATCGTGATGAAGCAACTTGTAGCTAGATAATATTTATGGTTTATGTTGATTTCCCTTGTAGTGCAACAAAGTTTATGGATTTGTCTTCTTCATATATGTCTTTCATCTTTAATATCTCATATTTTGGATTGTTAGATAATATTGCACTTTGTTCTTCATTTTGCAAAACATAATATTCTTTGTGTAAGATGTGTCATTAAATTGTACACATCCAATGCTTAGAACAAAAATATTATGTTTTTCCTTATAAATAATGTTATTTGATTTTTTTTTGTTTCATTAGGTTGATTCACATTAAATACTTTAAAATTATATTTTTTTTTAAAAGTGAAAAAAAATCCTATCTTTTTATAAATAAGTTGTGCTTAAAAGTATAAATCTATTTGGAAAATTATAGTTTGACTTACTTTAACTATCACTAAAACTTGGGAATCAATATACTAACAAGTATTATTAAACTTACATTTTGTGGATTCTAGTATCTTAATAATCTTTCTTTTACAACTTATTCTCAAATCATAATTGATTTATTTTTATTCTTTTAAATTGCTTTATTTTAAATCTTTTATTTTATGTTCATGACATTAAATCTCATCAATCTTTAGAGCTAGGTTAGAATTTATTAATTTTGGTTTAAAATAGTTTTCTTTTTTATTTTAGACAACTCCTTTGGGGACATCCTTGCTTACATGATCACTATTCTATATGAATGATTCATGCGCTTGCAATATAAATATTTAAAACATACCCATTTTGGGTCCATCACGAGCTGAACGATTACCACCAGCGTATTGTTATGTGGGAATTGGATGTGGCTAGCATCCTCTTCTGTGAAAATGATTGGTTTCTTTTCCGATTGTTGTTGTTTCGATAACCGTTGTTCCGGGATGAACTCCACCCCAGTATGGGACTTCAGTTCGTTAATGTACCTCTTTTGGGCACCGCTGCTTGTGCCCGCAAAATGAGGTCCTCCCGAAATGATGGTTATATCTCCCCCTACTATCGGAGGAGGGTCGACCTGATTTTCTTGAGCTCCAGGTTGGCTAGTCGGAGCTTCTGGAACAGGTAGCAGGGTCTGACCAACGGGCTGACTTGGATTCGCCCGATTTCAGGCATACTGGGCCAAAGGTCCCGCCCTAATGAGGGTTTCAATCTCATCCTTCAGCTACCAGCAATCATCAGTGTTATGACCGATGTCGTTGTAGAACCGATAGAACTTTGAGAGATCCTTCTTTGCCCTCTGGTTCTTCAATGGTTCTGGCTTCTTCCATGGAAGGCGACTATAATTAGCTAGAAAAATGTGCTCACATGTATCTGTTAGGTTGGTATACGTGGCGTAGATAGGCTTGAACTTCTCTGCGAGCTTATTTTTCTTCATCCCGCCCTGGTCGGGTTCACCATTCCCTTTTCTTTTGTTATTCCCCCCTTGGTTATTCTGGGTAACGGTTTGTGCCGTAATTGTCGCATCCGTTGCCACTCCAATGGGTTAGATAGGGGTCTAGCTGGTTCCTGCAACAGAAGCTCGCGCCTCCTCGAGATTTATCCACTTTGAGCTAGAGCTAAGAATTCATCTACGCTCTTAACTCCTTTTCTTTGTAGTTCCTGCCATAGGTCACCCCCAACGAGGATTCCCGTCTTCGTTGCCATGAGTTTGGAGTTGTCATCAACATCCCTAGCTCGTGCAGCCACATTAGAAAATCTACTCAGATATGCCTTCAATGTTTCGCCAGGTTGCTGCTTTATGTTGGCCAATGAATTAGCCTCAACTCGAGCTGCCTGTGAAGCTCGGAATGCTTTTTTGAACTCGGAGGAAAACTTGTTCCACGAGCTTATGCAATGTTTCTTGTATTGCTTAAACCATTGCCTGGCTGGCCCGACCAGAGTTGCAGGGAACAAAATACACCTTAGGTTGAGCCTGACATTGTGGGTCATCATCATGGTGTTGAACATTCCAAGTTGATCTAACAGATCTCCATCTCCACCAAATTTCGACAAGTGTGGCATCCTGAAACCCACACGATATGTCGCCACCGCAATATTTGGAGCAAACGGCTCGAGCTCTTCGTTTGAGTCACAATATTCTTTTTCCTTTCCAGACAAGAGTTTTTTCATTTGCTCTTCCATTAGAGCTAGTATCTTGAGGGTTTAGTCCCTAGTCCCTAGGTTAGCCGGGGGCTGTTCAACAGCTCCCATCCTATCATGTGCGTTTGACGAGTTATTGTCCCTCCAAGTTCGAGCTTGGTTTTGCGGGGCATTCCCGTTATCGCGTACTATGGATAGACCTCCCTCTTGTTGAGTATAGTTAACATCTCCATCCCGAACTAGATACCTTCTCTGCGAGTTTAGACGATCGCGCAAATCAGGTTATGGATCATATCGAGGGCTCTGTGTTGAATTCAAATGATTCCTCAAGTGACTTTTGGACCTGCAGCTATGATGGCTTAAGGTCCAGTAACTCCCGTTTGCGAAGCTTACAGCTCGTGGCTGGGGCCGAGGACCTGGATTCTCGATACGTGTTCGTGGGACGCAAGTATTGGCTGATGGGGGAGGATTTCTCCTACTGTCTCCATGAGATGGAATATCCCATTGATGACGAGGTGGTGTTGGATGTTTTATAGGTGACGGGGATGCCTTATTGGTGAGGCTATCCTCATTCCATCAGGACGGACTAAATTAGCCTGCCTCTGTTCTACTCCAATGTCTCTAGTTCTTTGTGCTTGGTGATCCGATTGCTGTGTAGGAGGATTTTTTGGAGCATTTTTTCTTCGTGAGCTTGTTCCAGCCCCTCCTCGTGGATTGTCATGGGCATTCCTGGGGACCTGTAAAGAAGGTACCGAACTTGGGGTTGCAGTCCTAACCGACCGACCGACTGACTTACTGACGACCCCTATGATGGTTGCTGGGTCGAGCATTCTGGTAATCTCGCCCCGCGGGTACAGAACTTGGAGTGGCGGTTCTGATTGATCGACTCGATTTGGATTGATTATTCCTGTTGGACTTCTGAGACCCAATTTTCCTCTTTCTGACATTAATGTTGGTTGCAAGAGGGGGTAACCAAGCCAAAACCTCCTCAATCTGCTTGTTTGCCCTAGTGAGATGGCTCCTCAATTGCATGTTCTCCATCTCAGCGACAATTAGGTAGTCTGGGTTTGGGTTTGGGTTTGGCGGTAATGACGCCGAACTCCCAGTGACGCCTTGATCTGCCGGTTGTTTTCCTGGACGTTGCTGAATCTCAGTGCCACGTTCGTCCGGAACAGCGGTATGATGGGCCTCCTGCCCACCAGGTTGTTCTGTCTCATTATCGTGCATTGAGCGAGTAAGCACCATGATGGAAATCAACTGGGATTTTTGTGAAGCACTAATTTGCTCTCAATGAAAGCACAAAATTGTTGACGCGGTTTTTTTCGCCAACAGTGTATTAAGAAATAATAAGGGCAGATTAGTGCTTAATGGTAAATCATAATGAAAATATCAAGAATTCACTCAAGAACACAGAAATTTTACGTGGTTCAATAGTTAAAATCCACCTAGTCCATGAGTCACTATTATTACTGTTTCTCTCACTATTTTGGATGCGTTTCAGTATTACAGAATAATTCCTCCTTTCCTATCCAACATTCCCAGTATTTATAGGGGAATTCCATGGACAGGTTTGGGTAACCGCGTGAGTCAATCATGCATTTACATAATGTCTATATTCAATACAAATAATTCTCATTTATATGGGGATATGATTTGATAACAGAATAAATATGTTCCTGCTATCTTGGATAATAAATATGACAGCCTAGTCATAAATAAACGTATAAACATATCCCGAGTCTCTGGGGATCCCAGAATATGCATTGTAGTTGAATCGTCATGAGCTGGATATCTCCTCCAAACTCATGCTTCGACAGTTATCTAATTCCAAGCTCATGCTTAACAGTCATCGTGTTCTTAGTTCACGATAAACTCAGGACACCTAACACCATGTCTGATATTTATGAATCCTGAGCTGTCCACATGGATAATAAGCAAATATTCTACTTGGTTATTTTTCCGTGTATTTATCTGCCAACTGTACCCGAGCTCAGTAAATGAACTCGCGCTAAAAATAGGATACAACATATGAAATTTGAAAATTTATATATTTAAATTAATAAATATATTTTTGAAATTAATAATTAATTATTCAACCTCAATTATCATATAATCGCATACTTAACCCGAAGAATAAAATTCTTCTCAAATTCCCAAATTACAGTTATACCCTTGTATCAACTCTTACCTTGATATGGTGTTGATAGAGCCACCCTAGGGAACTATGGACCTATAATATCAAGCTCCAATAAATATTACATTATTAATCAAAGCTATTTGATTAAGTAATCATATTTATTAATCTCATGATTACTCCACTAAAAATATGAGATTGAACTCTTGATAATTATAGATATATATTTACTGAGTACTTTATTAAGAATAAAGTGTCAATTGATATAATCATTACATACAGCGTAATCCTCTATTAATGGTTCATAATTAAAGGGGAATAAAATTACCATTTTACCCTTTTAGCTATATCTTGTTCCTAGAGTACCATTGGCTTTACTAGTGAAGGTTGTACAATAAGTTTGCGACGTGAGTGCTCATAACCTTTTCAATTCCAAAAGTCAACTTAGTAGGGAATCATTATTCAATCTATAAGAAGGTATAGATTCCATATTTGTTAAACTACGTCCCCAGCCATATACATCATTGAGTGTCCAAAATAATTGTTCTTAGTCTGATCATTCTGACAAACCTTAACTCAAAGGATTATATGACATATATAGGAGTTCATAGCAACCTCAGGATTAAGATTCATCGTGTATATGATCATCGTTTGATGTGTTTGATTAATATTATGAAACGGTGTTTAAACAAGTATTAACAAATCACATCTGGTCCAGTTCTACATACTCTCAGCATGCAAAGTACCTCCACTAAAGTGTCTTACTACACTAGTAACCCAGATCTAGGTCACATGTATTCATAATACTAGTGGCCATACTAGCAGTAATTAATCTAAAGATTCCATAACTTTATTTTACTGCGAACTATTTAAGTTTATTATCTTAATTTCGATCCTCCCATACCAATATGAGATTAAGACCACATAGATAAACTTTGGAATTTTCTAATATTCACTTAATATTATCATATAATATCGAACATAGTTTATATATATATAATAATTCAATTCAATTATATATTTCGTTTAAAATATTTGTCAACTAAAATTGCTTTAAAGGCACTATTCCCAACAATCTATCATTACCATCAAAAGACTAAAAAGCCCCTAGTCTTACTCTTAGCCATTTAATACCTCCATGGGCTAAATGGTCATTAGCCACGTTTCCCGCTAGTTCCTTGAGTAGCACTATAAATCCCCAATTAATCTTGACATATCTAAATAATTGCCAAATAACTACTCGTTACCCAATCAATCTCGGATATGCACTACGTTCCCAAAATACCCCTAGACTCCCCTGAGCTGGGTATTTGACCCCGTTGTGACTATTCTGCTAATTCGCTCTCTAGGACCGCCTCAAGCCCAATATCGCAAATATACCCACATAATAATGTGGTCTTAGTCGTAACACACACATAATTACATTTATACCCTCAACGGGCCAAAATTACAAATATACCCTTATTAACAAGAACGGGTCCACATGCATATTTAATACACACATAAACATGCATATATATATATTCATATTATAATACAACTCAAGCAATCAAATAATGATGCACATATATCATAATTTATTTACATATAAGTCCAATTATGCCCTCATGGCGCACTAATCAAGGCACTAAGCCTTATTAGCAAATCTGGGATGCTACACTACGCATCGTGGCAGCTGAAGGAAAATGGGCAGCGGTACACTACTCATGATTTGGAATTAGCAGCGGTGGTATTTGAACTAAAAGTGTGGCGACGCTATCTGTATGGAGAATCCTCGAGAAGATTAGAGCGTTGATCGAGATGTTGTCCCTCAAGAAGCACAAAGTCGTGCAGAGTCTGACTGGTCGGATAACGGCTCTCAACCACTTTGTATCGAAGGCCACTGACAAGTGCATTCCCTTCTTCAACACCCTTCGAGGAGGTCAAATGTTCGAATGGACGTAGGAGTGTGAGCAAACCTTTCAACAACTCAAGCCACACATGGCTAATCCTCTAATACTGTCAAATCCAGTAGATGGAAAACCCCTACTCCTCTACATGGCCATCACAGAGCATGCCACTAGTGCGGCCCTAGTACGCAAGGAGGGTCGTTCCCAACATCCAGTGTACTATATCAGTAAAAACTCCTCAGAGCAGAGTCCAGGTATCCACTCATGGAGAAGTTGACTTTTTGCTTGATGATAGCTTCTTAGAAACTCAAGCCCTACTTTAAGGCACAACCTATCAAAGTACTCACCAACTAGCCTCTTAGGCAACTGTCGGAGTCCTCCAGAAGACTCCTTAAATGGGCAGTCGAAGACACCTCAAAAATGGGTGTGCCCTCCATCCGAGGCTTCGTACTTGGAGCCAAGGAAACCCACTGCCTTTTAGGGGGTGAAGAAGATTCCACCCCCTTGCAGGGTTTTTGGAATCCTCTCACCTCGGATCTGCTTGGTCCCTCGACCAATCTCCTGGAAGTGTGGGCTATATCCACCAAACCCATATGATCTGCAATCAATACTAATAAAACAAGGGAGACACTTGTAAAAAATATAAATAACAACTATGTCGAGAGCATGCGGGATTCTCGGGAAGCCCCACTGCTGGACTGCTCCACCGGCTGAAGCATCGAGTGTGTGAACTCTCTTATGAGCCTCCCCATCTCCTGAGTGGTGTTAGTTTCATACTTTTAGACACACCTCACGTGGGAAGAAGTCACATCATCGAGGAGCACAAAGCCCCGAGGAGGCAACTGTCTCTTTGGATGGCGGAGATAGCAATCAATCAAGTCCTAGTAATCCTGGTACTCCTCTCGAGTTCACTAATGATCCGAGGTGAGGCCGCACCGGAGAAGCGATGGAGAAGCCCAAACATGCTCAAGACCTACCTCATATCCCACAAACTTAGGATGATAAATAATAATGGGGGATTTACCTTGGTCTAGAGAGGAAGACTCAATGCCCACCTAAAGCTCCTCTTTGAGCTCCTGGTCCAATCGAGCTTCTTAGGCTGCTCGAACAGCCTGAGCGTTCTCGAGGCACTCCTCCGCCAACCACTAATTATACTGGTTGTGTAACGTCCCAAATTCGCTAATAAGGTGTAATGCCTCGATTAGCGTGCCAGGAGGACATAAATGGATTTATATATGGATTTAATTGAATATATATGTGATTATGTGAAATATATGAGTTATATTAAGATATGACTATGTATGTATGCTTATGTGTATTAAATGTGATTGTGGACCCGTTTTTGTGAAAAATGGCATTTTCATAATTTTGACATGTCAAGGGTATAAGTGTAATTATATGTGTTATGTGATTGGAACCACATTATTATGTTGATATATTTGTGATAACTGGCTTTAGTCGATCCTTTAGAGCAATTTGGCGAAAAAGTCACAATGGGGACTTATACCCGGCTCGGGGTGAGCCAAGGGGTATTTTTATAATTTTACGTAGGTTGGGAATTAGTAGAGCATTATTGGAGAAAATATTCATATTTGGAGGGTTAGTAATTTAATTGGGAATATAGGGTGTTAATTTGAGGTTTAGTGTGGTTTGTGGCAAAATGACCTAGGTACCCTTGACGGTTGTCTTGGGGGTTAATTGTTGGTAGGGTTAATATGGTTATTTGACCTATGCATTAGAGTAATGGGCAGCAGCCTTAAGGAAAACACTTGCATGTTTTTTCCCTTTTCCCTTGGTTCTCTCTTGAGGTGCTTTTGGTCCTAAGGAAAGGTCTTGAGCTTGAAAAGAATTTCGGTGATTTGAGGAAGCTTGGAGGGATTTGAGAAGCAAGGGAAGGAGCTAGGAGCTGCCAAGGTCTTACTAGATTGAGAATTTTCAAAATTCAGAGGTAAGCTGCCATCCTTTGAGTTTCTTTCTTGCTTCATGCTGTGTTTTTTAATTTTGGGAGTTTGAGATTTTTAAGCTGAAATTGAAGTGCATAGAGTTAGGATTTGGGTGTACTGAGTTTTGAAATAAGTTTTGTTGCTTTAAACTTTGGTATGTTGCTATATTGTTGTGATTTGGGTTTATGATTTCTAAATTTGGTTGATGGAAGCTTGAGTCCTAAGCTCAAACATGTCAATTGTTGGTGTGTTGTAGTTTTGATGAGTTTTGGTGCATTCTTTGGAGTTGATTATGTTGGTAATTGGTTGTTTAGGATGTATAATTCGTTTTGTGGTCACAAACTTGTTGGAAAGTCTGTTTGGGGTCTATTATATGGGTCTAGTATGCAGGGGAATCACGGAGTTGAGAATTGGGGAAGAACACTATAATTTCTGGGAAAATTTTGGGTTTTTGGCGACCGCACTAAAGTCTCAGAACCTTAGGAATTGGTTTTAATTTTGGCCTTCGGAGTCAGTGGCGCGACCACGCTGGGCTAGGGCACGACCGCACCAGTATCCATTGAGAATTTTAATTTTAGAGCTAGGAAGGAGCTAGGAGCTGCCAAGGTCTTACTAGATTGAGAATTTTCAAAATTCAGAGGTAAGCTGCCATCCTTTGAGTTTCTTTCTTGCTTCATGCTGTGTTTTTTAATTTTGGGAGTTTGAGATTTTTAAGCTGAAATTGAAGTGCATAGAGTTAGGATTTGGGTGTACTGAGTTTTGAAATAAGTTTTGTTGCTTTAAACTTTGGTATGTTGCTATATTGTTGTGATTTGGGTTTATGATTTCTGAATTTGGTTGATGGAAGCTTGAGTCCTAAGCTCAAACATGTCAATTGTTGGTGTGTTGTAGTTTTGATGAGTTTTGGTGCATTCTTTGGAGTTGATTATGTTGGTAATTGGTTGTTTGGGATGTATAATTCGTTTTGTGGTCACAAACTTGTTGGAAAGTCTGTTTGGGGTCTATTATATGGGTCTAGTATGCAGGGGAATCGCGGAGTTGAGAATTGGGGAAGAACACTATAATTTCTGGGAAAATTTTGGGTTTTTGGCGACCGCACTAAAGTCTCAGAACCTTAGGAATTGGTTTTAATTTTGGCCTTCAGAGTCAGTGGCGCGACCACGCTGGGCTAGGGCACGACCGCGCCAGTATCCATGGTGCCCCTAAATAAGGTTTTGTTGATTTTAAGATTAGGGCTCAGGGAGTTCGGGAATTCATTTGGTGGCCCACTTGGGAGCTCGAGGGGTGTTTCTAATGCCCCGACGACTGGGGATAGTAATCTTAAGAGTAGGGTCTAAGGTGAAGCTCGGGATTTGAAGTTAATCCCTAATACGAGTATGTTTATGTTGTGAATAGATTATCGCAAGGCTCGGGATCAAGATCGTATTTGAGACCGTATTATCTATTACACGTAACTCGAGGTAAGAAAACTGCGCCCTGGTTGTGGTCGGGGCTCGGACCCCTGTAAATGGATATGATTGTGGTTATAAATGTAATTATTCAATTAGGCATGCTTGTATATGCTACATTTGACTGTGTATAGTATAATCTATATGTTTGATTATATTTAATTTGAAAGTCTGGCCTAAGGGAGCCGGGGTCGACATCAAGCATGCTGAACGCAGCCTGACCTATGAGAGCCGGGGTCGGCCATGAGTTCTGAGGGCTCGGCCTAAGAGAGTTAGGCCTGAACATCACCTAAATAATCAAAAGTGTCGATTGCTCTTATTTGACTCATTGATTGTTAAATTGGGTCATGTGCTTGTTTGAGCTAGTTTTTACTGCTAATCTTATTGTTTATACTTTGTTGCTTATTGAATTTGTTGATTTAAGTTTTCTTGCTGGGTTTTGGCTCACAGGTGCTGTGGTGCAGGTAAGGGAAGGGGAAAGTTGGACCAACCATAAGTTGGAGAGCTTTAGGAGTGGCATGTACATTTGCAGTTGCTTGACTGCCACGGGCGAGTGGTCTAGAACCAAAATTTAATTTTGCCGCTTAGGTCGGCTTAGGTTGTAATTGATTTTGAAGTTGTAAATGCCTTGTAAACACTTATTTTTTTTGGATCCCATGTACAGACTCAAACTTTTTAATGAAAACCACTATTCCTTTTATCAAAATATTGAAACCCTAATATGTTACTTATCCTTAGCTACACGTTTATATCCAAATGACTTGATTAGCAAGTCTAGCACTATTTAAAATACACAGTGTAATGGTCTTGGCTATCCAGGGCGTTACAGGTTGCGGGCTAGTTCGTTCATGTAATTGATGTGGGTCGCAACCATCGCCCGGGACCTGGTGGAATTCCTGAAGTGGGTAAGGTCAAGGTTGTTGATGCGCTGCCCCCTCCAAAGAAGCCCTACAACAATTAAGTTCTCTTCCATCACCAGTTGGCTTAGCCCTATGTCCACATCCGTGAGCGCATACATTGCCTCCAGACAATCTTGGAAAGCCTAGACAAAAGGTGTGCGATGAAAGTGACCTAAACAAAGGAATACAACAAATTATAAAAGAAGCTATGAATGTTGGAGAACGGAAGCTCAGAAGGTAACAAGAAACTTACCAACACTGGAGAAGTCCAGGATTAGAGTGAGGTTGATCTGGAGCGGGAATCTGCTAGTTGAAGAAGAAATGATCTTTGAAATCATGTGCATGACTCTTGTTGAGGTGAGGGGCCTTGTACGTGGCATTGGAGTATTTCATGAGGGTATAGTACCCGTAAAGATCACTCCATTTCTTCTTCTTCGGGCAAGCACAGAAGCTGTAGAGATACAAAATCTCTGCTGGAGAAGGCTCAGGCCACCTTTTCCTTTGGTACAAGACGTACAGGCCCGCGAGGACCCTTTAGTTGTTTGGGATCAGCTAGAAAGGAACAATCCCTACATACTTCAGGAAATTGACGAAGTATTGATGTAGGGGCAGAGTTGCTCCGACTGGATCCAGGCTCCGAGGCCATAAACATTTCAATGAGATCTCTCTGTCTCCCAGCAAAGACGAACGAGATAGTCTTCGGCCTCAATCCCGTAGTGGAACATGATGCTAGTCAAAGCATCAAGGGGCGTCAACTCAACTCACTCGAGATCTGCTTTGCCTAAAATCCTGAGACCTGGTATTGTGTTGTAGGGTGGGGGATTAGAGCAATGTTCACCTCCTCCTCCGTCAAAAAGCGGTTTGCTACCACAGACTTCTTTGCCACCAAAGCGACCTCCCTCACTACCAAGGCCTTGGCCTCCTCTGGGTTTCGTCCACCTTCTCAGGCCATTGTCTCTAATTATCTACCAAAGGCGTTGAATCCATGTTGGTGAAGTTCCTGAAGCTCCTCGGACATCTGAAGCAAAACTAAGAAGTTAGGTCTTTGACCCCAAAGAAAAATGGCCAAAACACAAGAGTACCCTAAGAAAACTACTCAAGGACAAGAAATGGGAGAAGTTTCTAAACAAGGAGTGTCCCCAGAGCCCAAAAATGGCCCCTGGAGACACCACTGGAAGCTCAAGAACACAGATACAGTGGCCTAAGAACAAGAACTTGAACTAAGATATCCAGAAATTCAAAAGAACAAGAGAAAACCAAAAACATAATTGGTGGAGAATACTTACTCAATATGTAGTGCCCGTAAGTGATAAGTCGAGTTCGGACATATAGATAACAAGTTTAACCCACCCAGAAGTACCAGTATCTCCTCCAACCTGTCAAGATTTACGATGGGAAATTCATGGATTGAATAAAATGGAATCTATGAATGGGAGTTCTTAAGCTCTAGAAATAAAAAAAATTTGAATGTTAAAAGTAAAGTATGTGGGAGGTAAAATTTTGAATATATACCCCCAGATGTGGGAAAAAAATCAATTCAATCTCAGTCGTTGATTACCTAAAGAGTAGGTACTTGAGCACGATCCGACAATCACGATATCAAGGTGAGGATCGTACTCGAAAATGTGAAAGGACGTCTCGGGTACGAAAAAGACCCCCCATTAAATGGCATCGATTGATGGGTTCGACAATAGGGAGCCGACATGTGGCACCCTTCTTTTTGGAAATGTTAGGTCTCGAGGACACCCAATAATCTCAACACGGGCACAAATCCCCTAGAATAATCCTCTCAATTAAAGTCTCCACTGCCCAAGGACAAGTGAAGACTTGGGGGACAAAGAGTGACACGCGACACACATTAAGGGGAATTAAGATTCCACGTAAGCTGATTAAGTATCCTAGAGCCTATTATGGGCTCCACGGGAGGTAAGCCCATCCTTCACCATAGTTCACCACCACCAGAGGAGTACATTCTCCTAGAAGGGTCACTTTCCGAGGACCATTTCACAGAATGGTGCTCCAAGTATCACTACAAGATCATCTCCTCCATTGTCACTTCCTCCAAGTCTGCGAGAACCTTCGTCTAACTCAGGACAATGATAGCCAGGTGTAACGCCCTACTTCCTTAGAGCCGTTACTAAGTGAGTTTTAAGACAAAACAGTGCAATGACCTCGCTAACCGAGGTTTTGAAGCAAAAGTGTGACTAATAAAAGTTAAGGCTGTAATCTTTGAAAATGCGTTGACTCAATAAAAACTTCTAGTATTAGACAATTGGGATCCCAAAATAAGGTTTGAAAACTATTTACATCTTGAAATAAGTTTACAGTTGATCAGTTACAAAATCATAGATTATTACAGCCATTTTCAAATAAACCCCCAACCAAAGCAGTCGGGCAGGCCAAACATGTACACGTCGCTTCACGCTCTCCGTACTCATGGTTGGTTGACTCAGTCATTGCCCTTACCTGCAACACAGAGCACCCGTGAGCCGAAGCCCAGCAAGAAAACTCATGCAGGACATAACATATGCAATGTATACAGTTTATCATAACAGATAATCCACAAATAAACAAGTCAATCATTAGACTAAGCAAACACGGCCATGCCGCCCCAGAAACCTTACCAAAGCCCTGGGGTATCGGTTCTCACCGCGAGGATAACTCATGTATCCCTTGGGTCCCACCCTGACTATAGCATCCCATGTGCTAGGTGTTACTTTCGGCCCCGCTGCCGTACCCGGCCTACGCCGTTCTCGGCCCTTGCCGTTCAATTTACTATAATCACACATATAGCATAACACAACAACATTCCAATAAATATTAATTCATTTAAGTCTACACCCTAACATGTAATGCAATATATGGCCATGCCCGGCAATCATCTCATCATGCAACATGCAATATAGGGCCATGCCCGACAATCACACTATGGGCCCACGCCTTATCCTACGGGTGTTATAGTTTTCTTACCTGTACTCCGAGCCTCCTGATGCACTAAAGCCGCGAGCACGGTCCTCAAGCATGAGCCTCTCCAATAGCCTAGTCACAACACACATAAAACACTTTTTAATACTAACCAACCCAAAACCATTTCCCGGGACCAATCCCGCACTCTCGGCACCTCTAATTCCCTAAAACAATACACCGGAACCATCCCCCGAGTCCCCGGGCAAAAGCCCTAAAAACCAGAATTTTGGGTGTCAAAATTGGCCTAGGGCCGCGGCACTCCCTTCAAGGGCCGCGGCGTCCAGCGACTTGGCCTCCTCCTGATGCAACCTCGCGCCGCGGCGCCCAAGAACAGGGCCGCGGCGCTCATACGCGAACCCAGAAAATCTGGGTTTTCTCTTGCGTTTTCTCCGAGCTAAAACCTTCCCAAATCATACCAAACCAATACCCAAACCCCAAAACTCAATTCCAAGCTTCATATGAACAACTTAACAACCTATAGGCACTAGATACAAGACCAAAACATCAACACACTCAAGAATCCACCCCTTGATTCCTATTTTCAGCAACTCAAACCAAAAACTCAAACACACTAACTCAAGCTTCAAACTTCTCAAATCAAAACATAAATCAAACTTAAATATGCATAAGTTCCTTACCATAAGTAGAGAATTCACCCAAAAGCCTCCTCACTTCAGCCCTTCTTCCCTTCCTCTTCTTCTCTTTCACTTGCCCTAGCTTTCTTCTCTCCTTCTCTTTCTTCTCTTCAATTTCTATCAAGCCTCAAGTGACATAAATGCCCAAACCGAACCCCCCTAAATCCCAGCTGAATTTTGTCTATAACCCTTGCCAAAAGACCATTTTACCCTTTCCTACCAATCCTCCTTGGCTAAACCTCAAAGGGCACTTAAGTCATTACACTTCATTCCAATTCTATCACTTTTTACCTTAAAACTTGTTACCCACAGCAGTAACTAATGGTTACCCAGGTTACTAAATCTCCAATAACCATTACCCGCTAAATCTCAACTTAACCATAAAATTCCCAAAGTACCCCTAGGCTCCTCCCAAGCCGGGTATAGAAATCCCGCTGTGACTCTTAAGTTAACTAGCTCTCTAGGACCGTCTCGGCACGTGCATCACAATAATAACATCACACTCACGTGGTACAATTCACAGAACACAATTATCACATATATGCCCTCAGCGGGCTAAAATTACAAATTTACCCCTATCATGCAAACGGGGTCCACATGCGTAATTATTTCACCTAACATGCATACTAACCACGTAGTCATGCATCTCAACGTTCAATTAGTCATATAACATGCTTTAAATCATAACCATGCATTTAACTCATAAAATCACACATAAATCCCATCGTGCCCTCCTGGCACGCTAATCAAGGCCCTTAAGCCTTATTAGCGAATTTGGGTCGTTACACCAGGTATCAAGTACAATGACACTGGACCACACACAACTATTTGACATCCACTGTCACATGGATCATGGTGTCGATTCCGTACAAGCAGCAAAATGGTTATCCCACAACGCCGCCTGACATTGTATAACGTGCAACAATAGCCCTGACAATTTCAGTGACGTTTCCCCCAACGACAAGTTGGGCCGACATTCCCTTCTTTGGACCCATCAAGATACGCTAGAGCCCACCTGTAATGCCCTGGATAGCCAAGACTGCTACACTATGTATTTATAAAGGTGCAGGACTTGCTAATCAAGTCATTTAGTTAAAAACATGTTGCTAAAACCATTAATAAGCTAAGGTTAAAAGGTTTTGGTCTCAGAAGATACTTTTCATATAATCAAATATTTTACACAAGGGATCCCAAAAGAAACAACGTTTAAAAAGTTAGTTTACAAAATTTCCAGAGTACAATCAACCACTGGCCAGTCTAAGGGTAAAACAGACATTTATGGTTCTCCCGTTCCTATCTCCTCCTCAACCGTGACGGTTGAGCAGCTGATCATGTACATTATGCTCTCAGAGCTCTCCGAATCAGGGCTGATCAAGCTTGCCCTTGCCTTTTCCTGCACCATGAAGCACCCGTGAGCCAAGGCCCAGCAAGAAAACATAACATTATATAACAACTGATGATAACAATTGAATAACCCTTTAAGCATGATCATACACTTAACATACCACACTAATCACATAACACGTAGATATAACCAAAGATTCAACCAATCAACACTTAACTATTTAGCATGACAACTCCACTAATTAATAATAACAATAAAATCACATGATAATCAGGGTCGACACCTTAGGTTGCGCCCTCTGTTTACCCCACTGACTCCGGCCCGCTTAAATTGAGCTCAGTGCATAATAAGCTATCCTCAGCTACCAGTGGCCGAGCCACGCCCTGTGCGCTAATGTAAACTCCAACACTCTTAGGCCGTTTGTTTACTATTTACATGGTATAATACCATCCTCTATAATGCATACAAAACAGGGAACCATTAGTCCCATTATAAATCCACAACTGGGTGCAGTTTTCTTACCTTTAGTTTCCAAGTGTACTAGTTACGCAAGATGCCTCTTGAGCACGATCCATTTCCCGAGCCCCTAGCTTATACCTAGTCACAACCAAGATAAGGGATACCATTAATAATTGCAAAAGGGCTTCTAGATTAGGTTCTAGTCTCCGGAACATCGAATTCTACCATACACGGTAGTAGAATTGATCCCGAGCACCCTAGGTTAAATTCTCATGCTTAAAATCCCAAATTCCCTTAAGGGTCGCGGCTCAAGCCTCCTATACCGCGGCATAGCCCCCAAACAGAGCCCATCTAGGCTCAGAACCAGACACGGGCCGCAGCCCTACATAGACCATGCCATGGCCCGCCCTCCATCTCCAACATCCATCAGCTTCAGAGGGTCGCGGCTCACCAAGAACTATGTCACGGCCCAACCCCTTCGAACCTAGAAAAACCTCCATTTTTGACTCTCAAAACCATCCAAAACTATCCCAATTCCACAACTAAATTATCACAAAACTTCTAACATGATTCTAGCAACACAACCCAGCAAAAACTTAGCCTAGAAACTCACTTCAATCTCTGAAACTTAAAAGCTTAAAAACATCAAAACCAGTCAAGAAAACACTAAAGTTCAGCCATTAAACCATAAATTCGAGCTTACCTTCTTTGATGAACCAGCTCTCTAAAAGATTTCTGAGCTAACTCCTAGGTTCCAAGCTTCAATTCAATCCTTCAATGTCAAAACCCATAACACCTCAAAACTCAGCCATAAACACAAAATTTAACCACCATGCATAAAGCTTTTAGCTTACCTTAATTCTGGTTGAACTCCTCAGCTGAACACTAGATTAATCCTCCAAAACTTCAGCTCAATCCACTGAATTCCCAACTAAGTTCTTCTAAGTTTTCTGTGGTGTTCTTTGAGAGAGAAAGGGTGAGAGAGGGAAGGGTCGGTTTAACTTGTGTTCTACTGTGTTCTACAGTTTCTTTAGTCTAACCTTAAGTAATTAAGTTAATCTCGAGGCTCGGGGTGCCGAAAACGTCCCCGAGGGCAAAATGGTAAAATTCCCTAGTATTCCCACCTAAGCTTCCTAACCTCAATTATATCTCCAATTATTTATTTCCATAACCCGATAACCTAAATAACCATCCAATACCTGAGATACCCCTTGACTTGCCCCAAGTCAAGTATTAAGCCCCGTTGTGACTTTCCCGCTACCTAGCTCCCTAGGATCGCCTCAAGTCGCATGCTGCAGATTTACCCACATAATAATGTGGTTCTCACAAATATAACATATAATCACATTTACATTCATATAACCATACAAGCATGCTTATCATATAATCACGCGTTAACTTAATAAATTTACACATAAACCAATTATGCCCTCCCGGCACACTTATCAAGGTCCTTAAGCCATAGTAGTGATTTTGGGTCGTTACACCACCAGCTCATTTAAACAAAGAATGTACATTTATCATGTAATAACTCCTCCAATAAGGGAGAATTATTGTAATCAGCTCCAATTATTGAGCTTAATTGCCCCAGCAGCCTATAAATAGGGCTATGACACACATTGTAAATGATCTCAATTTCTACATTCAGAGTGAGTTCATACGTTGCCTGAAAACCAAAAGAACTTGAGCTTTGTAAGTTCTTATTATTCTAATACAAGTGACTCGTGGACTAGGGTTAATTCATAACCTGAACCACATAAAAATATGTGATCCAATCTTCTTTTCTTTAAGCTTTAGTTTAATTAGTTGTTAGCAAAAAAGCTAATCAACAAGTTTATTTCAAGTATATGTTTAGTTTTTATGAGATATATTTTATTTCTATTTTAAACAGTGTGTTGATATCTAGTTGATTTCTAATTGACAATTAAGACACAATATTTAAACAATATATTTAGAGATCATAAAAAAAAAATTATAAAAATAAAAAAATTGTGTATTTATGAAGGAAAAAAAAAGGAAAGTTACACAAATATCATAAAAATTAAAATTTATTCCAAAAATACCTTAAAACTTAAAACAACTTAATTACACATATATCATGTCACGCTAGCATACCATACTGAATTTTGAAAAAAAAAATAGGAAATCCCGCTTCCCAAAATTTGTTATTTTTTCTGAGTTGTAAAAAGTTACATTTTTGTTGTTTACAATAACGATAAGATACAATTTGTTACTTTTTATTTATTTATTTTTAGATCATATTATTTCAGTACATTTTGGTTACCTCCAAAACTTATTTATAGACATGTTAATATACAAATTAGTTATTTTTAGGTTATATTATTTTACCTTATTGTTTAAGATATATTTTGGTAACCTTCAAGCTTATTTCAGAAACTAATGAGTTGTCATATAGTATAATAAGTTATCATATAGTTTATCAATAAAAATTAATTTAGTATACTACACGTTAACTTTTGATAGACTTTTTTAGTCACTAATGTAATTTACATCTCTTATTATTTAAGATACTTTTACGTTACCTTCAAGTCTATTTTAGAAACTAATTAGTTATAATATAATATAAAAAGTTACTCCTATAATTCTAAGTTAATATGAATAACTTATTAGAAAATGATACTATTTAGTATACTCCATAATTACTTTTAAAAACTACATTTTCGTTGCTTACCAATTGGTTACCTTTTGATATATGACTAAATTTTTGGGTATGCCACAAATTTAAAGCAACCAACGAACTTAGTGAGTTACCAAAAGAGTCTTCTTATGTTCTATTTAAAAGTTACCAAACAATATCCTAAAAAATCTATTTTAAAAAATTTACTTGAAATATTTCTAAAATAGCTTTAAAGTTGTTTAGAGCACCATTTGGTATTATTTAAATATAAAATAAGAATAAAAATTTTGGTACATCAATTTTTGTTTAAGTTTAAATTTTGGTTACCTTTTAGTTAACAAAATATAAAAAAGAAACTAAAATGTTGATTTTTATTCTAGACATCTTTTCTGACGACAATAAAAAATATATGTTTCGCACATATCAATATGACCACTTTAAAAAGTAGGTTGCCATGATACCACTCTTGAGCCCAACTGACCAACGATGTGGCCGGAAAATATTTTTAATGTGAAGGAGAGAAAAACCTCAAAAATGATCAAAGTGTATGTTGGATAGACAGAGAAGAGAGTGGAGATAGGACCAATTAAGTTTAAAAAGTTATAAAATAAATGTATAATTGTAAAGGGAAATTTGACTATTCATGCATTAAATGGGGTACCGTAGCAAAAATACCCTACCCACTGTATACATATGCATTTGATGCTAGTATTTACATTAGTTCCAAAAATACCCCTCTCATTTATTTCCCACTTTCTCTCTCTACTCTCTCTATTCTCGGCCTAAAACCAAAGTACCAAAATCCCCATAAACTCTCACTCTCCTTTCGCACAGTATTTCCCACATTGTCTTCCACGACCACGGCAGCACAGAAAGTGGCAAGAAACCATTGCCGGAGTAGGGTATTTTTGCTAGAAAACCCACGAGACTAAACAACCCCGAAATAGGCAAAGGTCAGGGATTTACTTCTTTATTCTGCAATTAATTGTCTGGGCCTAGTTTATTTGTTAATTTTTTGTTCATAGGATAGATCAGGGATGGGGTATGAAGAAATCTGGGTTTTTTTCGAGATTTTTTATGCACCTCGATAGAAATCGATAGGACTCGATAGTATATGTTAGGGTCTAGATTTGATTGTGCCTCGATAGGCCTCGATGGGACTCGATGATATTTTAGGCATATAGACAAATTTTAGCTTATACCTCGATGGAACTCGATAGGACTCGATGCTATTGGCCATATGGCTGATTTAGCCTATGCCTCGATAGGAATCGATAGGCCTCAATAGGACTCGATGATATTGGTACATGGCTAATTTTTGCACCTGCCTCGATAGGACTCGATAGTAACCAGTGATATTATGCTTATGGTTGATTTTAACACCTGCCTCGATAGCCCTCGATAGGACTCGATAGTAACCAGATGATATTAGGCATATGGCTGATATTAGCACCTGCCTAGATAGGCCTCGATAGGACTTGATAGTTACCAGATGATATTAGGCATATGGCTGATCTTAGCACCTGCCTCGATAGGACTCGATAGTTACCAGATTGTTTTACATTTTTAACATTTTTTTTTCAGATGCCTGAATTGATTGTGCCATTGGAGAAGCACTTTCCTGGTCGTGTCACTTATAGGGGTAGTGCTTACTTGGAAACCCTTATAGAGAAATTTAAGAGGCATGGGCTAATTGAACGGGCACAGGCATGCCCGTTGGGACAATTCTTCAAGGCTAAGTCGTTTAATTTTTCTAGGGTTCTGCTGCATCAGCTTATGTTGCGGAAAGGTGGAAAGCAAGAAGGTTGAAAGAGGGCACTTCTACTTGGGCAACATTCTTTACAAATTTGGGATTGCAGAGTTTGCCCTAGTCACCGGGCTTAATTTTGGGAACACCCCGTCCCCAGACGAGTTGAGAGAGCATCTTTCAAGTGATTGGATCATCCATGAATACTTTAATGGTGATTCGAAGGTTAGTTTCGGCCAGTTGGAAGATGCGTTGAAGGCCTCGACAAACCCAGAAGATGCATTTAAGCTGAGTTTGTGCTATTTGATAGAGGGGGTACTAAATGCCCCAGAGAAGACAACAACGATATGGGGTGATTCCCTAAAGATGGTTGAGGATCTTGATTACTTTTTCAAGTATCAATGGGGGAAGTTGTCATTTAAGAAGGTTATTAGAGGAGTTCAGAAGGACATGAAGAACAAATTGAAACACTACGGGGAGAAGAAGAAAGAGGGTTCAAGCAAAAAATAGAAGGAGGCGAAGTATAGTTTCTATGGCTATGCACTCGCACTTCTTTACTGGGCTTTTGAGGCCATGCCAGATCTCGAGAGTAAGTTCGGTGAGAACAGTGGGAACCAGATTCCGAGGATGCTTAGCTGGGCTACGAAGACCGATATCACTATTTCGACAGCTCAGTTGGTTCCTATATTCGCCAACTGTCAAGTAAGTTCCATTTTATCTTGTTAAATGTCACAAATTAATTGATTAACGATTTATTTTATTAAAGTTTTTCTGACACATGTTATTCAACCATGCAGTTAGTGGTATTTTCCACGCTGAAGCCACATCCCGGTGAGGTAGTCTACTACAGTAGCCTCCCAGAAGTTGATTTCAGGTTATTCCCTGAGTTGGAATCAACTGTGGGGGAGGCTAGGATTGTAGCGGAGGAAGTAGTACCTGAGAATGAGATAGAGAAGCTGGCAAAAGTTGCAAAGGAAGCCTCCATTTTTTACGAGGATGTCCCGAGGGTTGAGGAGGGCACTTCATAGGCCAGTGCACCTTCCTCTAGTCAGGTTGCCCAGCCTGATTATGAGCAATTGATGCAGAGGCTAAAGAGGGTTGAGGAAGGCTAGGCAACCTTACTTCAGAATCAGACTACGATCATGGCTTAGTTGGCGCAGCTACTTTCAGTGGTCTCAGGTCGATCCACCCATGTAAAATCAGATACAGAGTCTAATATCTTGCATGCGGACTATGAGCCTGGCGATCAACCCTCCACTCCACAGGCCCAAACATCTGTAGTTGCCAGTGATGCTGACAGTCCTAGTGTATGAGTACTACAGCCTGAGGAGGCAGCTGGCCTTGAAGGTATCAGGAAGAAACGCAGGCCCAAGCATTTTGATGACTTCATCGACCCAACAAAGAGGATGAGACAAGATAAACAGGGGCTAGTTGCTGAACCTTTGAGGAAGTGTGACCCGCAACAGGAGAAAAGCTTCCATAAGTGGATCATCGGGAAGATCGACAACAAGAGAGATCCGAACGTCCATACTGGGACGCACGGTGTGGCATGGTTTTTGCAGTTGCACACAGTCTAGACTTGGCTTTGGGATTCAGTATGTAAATTACATTTATGTTTTCAATTCAATCTTAAAATATATTGATGGTACTAACGAATTTTCATGTTTTTTCAGCATATTGATGCCACTTTGCCCATGCTACGCCACCGACGCCACTTTTATCATGCTGCATTTCGGCAGGATGCTGCAATCATGAACACCACCTTCCCCCCAAGTGTGCCTAGGTCGTTGGAATCATTTCAGAGAGACCGGCACTAAGTATACATGGGATGACGATGTGCTGAAAATGTTGAAGGGCGATGATAATCAATTCCTCGTATCTTGGCAAAATATGAGTGAAGTATATTTTTCCTTGCACGTCGAGAAAGCCGCACATTGGATCACCATTGAAGTCTCCATTCCAACGTGGTGCATCAACATTTATGATTCCAACCATAGCGTGCTTAGTTCGACTCTGTTGGAGGAAGTGATCAAGTCTTGGTGCTTATTGTTGCCTTCATTGTTATAGTGTTTTGGCATGTTTGACGACCATGAGGACCTCCAGTTATCTCCTGAGCGGAACGCAAAGCCTTTTTCATATTGTCGTATTCCTCCTGAGGAGTGTCCTCAGACTAAGACAAGGTATTCCCCTATTTAATTATTGTATTTTGAAATCTGAATATTAAAGTTATTTTTATCTTCTATTGACACAAAATCGATTATATGCAATGGGGATTGTGGTATGTTTGCCATCAAACATATCAAGCATTTGGTTACTAGGCTACCACTCGATACCGTTATCGATGAGAACATCCAGCATTTCAGGACCAAGTGGTGTGTGGACCTATTCTATCAGATTTTTTCCCCATGATGCTCTTTACATTTTCTTGATACACCTCTTGTATAGTATAGCATATAGTTAGTTTTGTATATTATTTTGTATCAAACATTATTTTTTGAAAAAGTTATTAAATAAAAAACTACTAAATTCACATAATGTGTCTACCTCGACAAACCCACGAAATGGGTCAAACGAACTACCTCGATAAGCCTCGACAGCTAAAAAATAATACCAACCATATCTGCCTCGATAGGCCTCGATAGAGTCATAATAATAAATGCATATATTTAGATCAAAACCAACAAAGTATTATAAGAAGTACTGAATATAATAAATGCAGCAAAATCAACTGAATAATTACATAACACAAATTTTTAAATCCTAGCCTTACATGACTTCCTATTGTGCCCACTACCACCACATCTGCTACACTTATGTGGCTTGACGATCTTTTCCCCGTGTGAAGCATAGAGGTTTGTCTTTCGCCTACCCACTTTCTGCTTCCTGGGCCTTCCTACAGGGGTTTTCTCAACGAGGATGCCGACAACCGTATCTCTGATGTGATCAGGGATTACCCATTCATCCTCGTTCCCAATAGGTTAAATAGTATCTTTATAAGTGTTCCTCAATGCCTCGATTCTATAGTAAGGGAAACATAATGAGTAAATGTTTATGCTTCTTTTTCTGGCTGCAACAAAAGTATGTACACAGGGTATCCCATTGGTTTGGAACATGCAACAAGAGCATGATTTTGTGGCCAAGTTCACCTCACCATCACCATTCCCATCGACCACAAGAAATTCATGATGACCAAGGACTTGGACATCCAGGAAAATTGCTTTATCACTTACTTTTTTCAAATCCTTCTCCATCTCAAGTGATAACACAATTGTTGCTTTTGCAGCTCTTTCACGTCTATCTGCAAACCAAGACTGAAGAGTGAATCTTATGAATTCAAGAAAAGTGGGGACTGGAAAGCTCCTTGCCTCCTTGGTTTTATTGTTAAAGCTTTCTGTGTAGTTACTCGTCATGATATTGTATCGATTACCAGGAAAATAAGCGCTACTCCACCTTTCAAAGCCAATTCCCTCTAGATATTGAGCAATGGGCGGATCAATTACCTTAATCTTGTCAAAGAACTTGTGAAATTCCATTCTTTGAAACGCGTACACTGCACACCCCATGATGTCTTGCACGTGGTCAATTTTGAATTTTGCCACCACATTCATACAGATGTGATGGTAACATGCACCGTGATAGGCATCTGGGAACACAAGCTCCAAAGCATGATTAATGCTTTTATGCATGTCCAATACAAAAGCTAGGTTCTCAACGTCCCCTATGGCTTCCTTCAATTTTCTCATGAAATAAGTCCAAGAGTTATGGTTCTCACTGTCCACCAATGCAGACGCAATTGGAAACAACTGGGTGTTTGCATCCAATGCAACAACACAGAGCATGTGGCCACCATACTTATTCTTCAAGAATGTGCCACCCACACAAATTACAGGACGACAGTACTGGAAACCACGCCTAGAAACACCGAGGGAAAAGAAGCAATACAAGAAATGACCATCTTCTGCTACAAAATCAGTAATTGTACCTGGGTTCTTATGCTCCAACTGACACAGGTATCCAGGTAACTTGGAGTATGATTCTTCAGGTGTCCCTCTGACATACCTAAGAGCCTTTTCTCTGCATCTCCACGCCTTCTCATAGCTCATTTCGACCCCAAAATGGTGCTTCATGTCCTCCCTTATGTTGTTTGCCATGTTCCGAGTACCATAGGTAGTAAATTTCCTCTTGATTAGGTGCCCAACAACCCACGGTGATGCTTGACGGTGGTCCTTATCTCGAATTTCTTGTGAGCAAGTGTGTACTTCGTTGTATATAGTAATCTCGAACATTTCAGATCGCATTTTTTTCTTACCCCTCAACCTCCAACCATTTTTAGGATCCTTGCAGGTAATGTACCACACATCAGTCCCATATTTCTTCACCATAAACTCAAATTTATTCTTCATCGCAAATATGGATGCTTTGGTTTTCAATTCAAGCTTGTTCTGAAAGAACTTGCCAAGGTGCAATTCTCCTGAAGCTTTGCTGGTTGAGGAATGATGTTGATGTGAGGCCTCTATATCCTCTTTGGTGAACATGGGAGCACTCCATGTTCTACGATCTTCACCTAAGTCCAATGGAGAACTCCATCTAAAACTATTATCGATTCTACTTGGACCTGGACGACTACTGCTAGTCCCAGGTGTTTGCCGATCTTCTATTCTGCGCTCCTCATCTACCATAACATCTGAACTTTGTGTTGGAAAATCTACCCTAATATTTGGCCCACCAAGATCTGTTGCATCAGCAACAAGATCGTTGTTGACAAAAGGATCATAGCCATAAGGATCGAACTCCGCCGTGTCATGCAAATATGGCGAATCTCTAACTGGAATATCATCATGGACTATGACGTCTGGATTTGTCTCGAGAACAAATGTTCCAATCTCACCTTGAGTTCCTTTGAAACCATGACATGGAGGAGAAATGTTATCTTCAAATAGAACTTCTTTATTAACGCTGGCAGAAGCCGATGCATTTCTTATACCTCCCTTCTTAATCAATGTCACACATAGAGGAATCAACTTCTCTACAGATTTCGATGCTAACCCAATGAATGCACGCACATGCCTATCATTTTTTTATAATGGTAGGTTTGACGGATTGTGATAAGCATGTGTACGGGGCCTTAATTTTCAAGTCATGCACACATTTATCCCCTTCAAGCTCATCGTATAGAATGTCAAGCAGTTGCTCATACGTCACACCCTTCTCCACAGGCAGAACTTGATTTTCAGCATCCCTGAAAATCCAATCCTTATTTTCCAATTCCCAAACACCAATAAATGCAACAAATATGGAAACAGACGAATCTGTATCAAAAAAACAAAAAAATAGGTCAAAAATTAAAACTATAATATCAAACAGCATAAAATTGATTCATATCGAGGTCAAACTATCAAACTATCGAGGTCAACCCATCGAGTCCCATCAAATCCCATCGAGGCATACACTACATAAATTAAGTTCCATGCCTCTATCGAGGTCCATTGAGGACCATCGAGTCTCATCGAGGTACCCATTGTTCCTAAAGTCTGAGGTTTTTATCGAGGTCCATCGAGGACCATCGAGTCTCATCGAGGTAGTCATTTTCCCCCTGATGTGAGGGTTTTATTGAGGACCATCGAGTCTCATCGAGGCATATCGAGGTAGACAAATAATATAAACATATGAGAGGTTTATCGAGGTCCATCGAGGACCATCGAGTCCTATCGAGGTAGACAAAAAACCCAAAAAAAAAACCAAGAAAGGAACGAAAATTCATTCCGACAGTGAAAAATTACAATAAAACATGAAGGCATACACAGATCTGTTCGAAATAGCAAAACCCATGTTGATAAACAAGTTTCCTCACTACATATAACAAATATATACTTACCCATACGATTTTTTATCCGAAATCCAAAACGAAGTCCTTGCCTTGAAAGGATTTACAACTTGCCCTGAAATCCAAGCTCGAAAATTTGTATAGATTAAGCTGCCTTATTTTTTGTGTGTACAAGAGCATGAGAGATAGAGAGGGAAAACGTGAGAGATAGAGAGGGAGAAGACAATGTGAGAGAAAGAGAGGGAAATTTATAATAGGGGTATTTTTGGGAATCCAAAGAATACTAGAATAAAAATGTGAGGTTTTTTTGGCTTAGTATAATTTTATTATACAGTATCACTTAAAGCATTAAAAGTCAAATTTCCCATTGTAAATAAAATAATGGAAAAATTATATACATCACCGTATATCTCAAAAAATTTAAAATATACGGTGCATGTCAAATATACGGTTTAACTTTTGATATTGGATGTTTTAAGACATGTATCCATATAAATACGCATACGATAGTACTGCAAGTATAATATCATCTATATGACTATATACTTACCCATTTATGAGTGAATATATAGCTAGTTATAGCCTATATGGATTAAAATTAAATTCTTTAAATAATACTAAAAGACAAATAATTATTGAAATAATAATAAGTTGTTACAAATTAGTAATGTTGTTCCAGGAATACTATTGGAATGATAAATAATTATTAAAATTATAAAACTAGTTTGGTAAATTTTTATTATAATTATGTTAAGTAAATTTATAAATTATTTATGCAAATATTAGTTACACAAATATATTTTTATTTGTAAATTAGTTATGTAAACTTTTGTTGCAAAAATCATTTTTTTATATAAATTAATTTGTAAATGTTGTTTACAAATTTGTAAAAGTTGTTTACTTATTGTAATAGTTTTGTTACTACTTATTATAATTTCGTAACTCACTTTTTTACTTTTTAATGATTTTTAGTAACGGTCGGTAACAATTTTGTTATTGATTGTAATAGTTTTGTTACTACTTGTTACAATCTTGTAACTTATATTTTTACTTTGTAACTATAGCATTTGTTAAAAATTTAGTTGTTCTATCATCTAGCATATTTTTTTTGTAAATCTTAGTTAAAAAAATTGAATAATTTAGCTATAAAATTAATTATGTAAATCATTGTTACAAACATGTTAACAAAAGAAAAGAGTGTATTGCTATGTGGGCTTGAGTGACGTATTTAACAATAGATTATTCATTAGTATTATAATTGGGTGCGGTATATTTAGACATTTTTTGTTAACTTACTGTATATATGCAAATTTCCCTAAAATAATTCAGGTTATTATGGAATTAAGATGAAAAAACGGTTTGAAATGTAGCTTGTTTGGTATTGTTTTTAGTTTTTTGTTTTCAAAATTTTGTTATCAGAAATGATAACAGAAATTTGTTTTTGTAGTTTTCAAAAAACAAGGGGTGTTTGGTTAATGTTTTCTAAAAACAATTTTTTTAGTTTTATTTTTTTTAAATCTTAAATAAAAAATTAACAAATATATTTACAAAGAGAAAAATATTTTAAAAGTTTGTAATAAATAATACGATAAAATAATTTGAAAGAAAAAATGATGAAAAATAAGAAGTGAGAAAGTTAGGAAAGAAAATTTGAGAACAATAGAAAACAACTTTTTGTTGTTCTCAAAATTTTCTGTATTTTGTAACTTTGTTTTTAAAAATTGTTTTTTGAAAATAATGTCAAATACTCCAATTTATTTTCAAAAAAATAATTTTTAACTTTTAAAAACAAAAGACAGATTTTTAGTTAAGGTGCCAAACACACACTAAATTTCTAAAAAAAAAAAAAAAAACCAACAAAAATATGATGGGTAGTTGAGAACCTGGCCAGTCAGCCCAACCCATTATACATTCCGAAACCGACTTGGTATCGAAACCCAACCCCCATCCCACGTGTCAAACGTCAACCTCAAATCACAACCCAAAACCGCTACGCTATATATAAACCTCTTCCACACCCCTAAAAATATCTCCTCTTTCTTCCGGACCGTTCTTTGGGATTAGGATTCTCTCTCATCCTATCCCTCTACTCCGATCTCGGTAATCCTTGGCCGTGTTAACCCAGGGACATCCCTGTCTCGATCATCTATCGCCAAATTTTCTAGGGTTTCTGTTTTCCTTTTTGTTCTACTTTGTTTGTTTGTGTTTCGATATGATGCAGCAGCCATCAGCGGGAGGAGTACCACCTTCGATGCAGATGGATCAACAAGCTCAGTACCAACAGCAGCCACCGCAGCAGTGGATGATGCCGCCGCAGCAACAAGCCCCGTCTCAAACGGCGTCTGGTGCCCCACCTTCGTCTGGCTGGGCCCCTCAGGGTGGGCCGCCGCAGCAGCCGTCATCTCAGGCCCAGTACGGGTCCGGGGGGCCCAGTCCTGGGTCTGAAGAGATCCGGTCGCTATGGATCGGAGACCTTCAGCAGTGGATGGACGAGAACTATATCCTTAGCTGCTTTGCTCATACTGGAGAGGTAAATACAAAATACCCATGTAGCATATATATATATATAATACTGCTCTTGCTTTATATGGAGTCTGTTTGGATGTAGGGAAATTTATGAAAAAGTATTATTACCACATTTTTATACATGTTTGAACTTGTTAAAACCCATATTTTTGTTTCGTTATGTTAAAAGTACCCATGTAGTTGTATTTCTCTTGTGTGTGAGAAGTTGTATTTTCCATATGTAACTACGAGAGTACTTGTGTGGTATCGAATCTGCTTTGACGGTGGGCAAAATTATTTTGCCTGGTCTTCTATTTTTCTTCTTTTATATATATATATATATATTTTCTTTGTCGCTTTGAGATATATTCGCGAAGCATGGATATTTGAGTTTAGGGAATATGTTATTTATTTTTGGAGAAAGGTGCAAGTACATATAGTACGTTTGTGTCTTTGCGTGGGATTTATGATTGAACTTAATAGTAATCTTTGAGTTATATTATATCCTTTGCTGCAAAATTTTCTGTTTATTATTTTAGTGGTGTAGTAGTACGTATTACGTAATATATGTAGCAAAGTGTTTTTTTTTTTTAGGGTAATCTGTCTCACTGCTTTTAAATGAATGCTTACAGGCTATTACAGCAAAGGTTATTCGTAATAAACAAACGGGTTTGCCAGAAGGATATGGTTTTATTGAGTTTCCTTCTCGGGCTGTGGCAGATAGAATTTTGCAGAATTTTAATGGCACAATTATGCCAAATACAGAACAGAATTTTCGTCTAAACTGGGCCACTCTTGGTGCTGGTGAAAGGCGTCAGGATGATGGGCCTGATTTTACTATTTTCGTGGGAGATTTGGCTGCTGATGTTACTGATTACACCCTGCAAGAGACATTTAGATCTGTGTACCACTCTGTAAAGGGTGCAAAAGTTGTTACTGATAGGGCCACTGGACGATCGAAAGGATATGGGTTTGTTAGGTTTGGTGACGAAAGTGATCAATTGCGTGCTATGAATGAAATGAATGGTCAGTATTGTTCTTCCCGGCCTATGCGAATTGGGCCTGCTGCTACTAAGAAACCCATTGGTGGAGGTGGACAACAATACCCGAAAGGTATGTGCCTTCGTTAATTTGTTTGAACTCCTTTGTCTGATTGCCTCTTAACTTGGTTGAGTGTTGCTGCTTACTTTTTGTTACGTTATGGTCTTATCTTTTTGTTATTCATATACCTTTTGATTGATTTTGTTTGAAGTTGTAAGCTCTAAGCTATATACTTGGTTTACAATTAAGTCTCTTTAGAAGTCGATGACCTTTCAGTTCTTCCTTGGAAATTGGCGGAGTTAGAGTCCTTTCCTTCCAATATTTACCTATGTAAACTTGGGCGCATTTAATTCTGTTAGAACAGTCAAAAACTTATATACTCATGTTGTCTTAAAGCAGGACACCGAGAGGCTCTCATTTTGGGGGGCCTGGAACTGATTTCAGCTGAAATGATTCCACTTTAGTGCGTGGCCTCATTTTAGGTCAGTTATTTTGTTTATGTCGTAAGATTCGTACTTCATTTACTCGTGGCATTTAGTATGCTACTTTCAAGAATTACTTTTCCAGTTCCTTACATTTGAGGAGTTTACCGGTCAAGTTTAATTTATTCCGTTTTCCCAAGTATATATATCTTTTTCTTTTGTCCTATATAGCTATTTTTAGTCCTGAAGACCATTCATGGATCCATAACCCTGTTTTTTTCAGCATATGATAGGTAGATATTGTTCCCGAGTGTGTGCTTGGTGTATAATTATGTTTCCCATTGAGTTTCCAATTCGCTACTCTTTATTTTACTTTGGCCTATAGACTTCTAAATTATCTTGATCTGACTATGTATTGTTAACCATGGATTAGAAAAACCACATTGTGTGTTGCAAGTATATCCGAAAATGTTGGTTGTCAATGATATGCTTGTATTTTTAATTTACTTGGATCTGTAAATTATCGAGTTTTATTGACGGAGTAATTTCATCTGTCTCTCAATAGTTTTTAGACCCAATTGCTTCTCCTTATCTGTATTTCATTTATTTTGTGTTGCTATACTTGTTAAGAGTTGATGAATGGGTTCTTTTCTTATTTACCTCCTGATTTTGGCTTTTTGTGGATCAATCTTGTTGAAATTGTGCCTGTGCATCCTGATGTCTAACCATTTTTCACATAAGCTAGTTCTCATTTATTTATTTTTTTCAGCTACCTACGCAAACACTCAAGGGTCCCAGGGCGAGAATGATCCAACTAACACAACAGTGGGTAGTTTGTTTCATTGTTAATATTCTTTCCCTTTTTGTTTGGTTGTGACTATATATATATATATTCCTGAGTGCAGATATTTGTTGGGGGTTTAGATTCTAGTATCAATGATGACATGTTAAGACAAGTGTTTAGCCAATTTGGCGAGCTAGTTCATGTTAAAATTCCAGTAGGCAAGCGTTGTGGTTTTGTTCAATTTGTTAACAGGTAACTTGTTAGCGTAGATTACAGTTATTTACCACCCACTTGCTTCATCACGTGTCTTATGTGGTGTTGTTTTCCACTTCTGTATCTCAGAGCTAATGCAGAACAAGCAATATCAATGTTGAATGGATCCCAGCTAGGAGGACAGAGTATTCGACTTTCATGGGGTCGTAGTCCTACGAGTAAACAGGTAGTCAGTTGGGATCAAAACCTCTTTTCTATTTTGGGTTTCCTTTTAAGTTGAAAAATAAAGTCTTGTATGTCTTGGTCCAGACTCAGCAAGATCAGACACAGTGGAACGGATATTATGGATATCCACAAGGATATGATGCATATACATATGCCCCCCCTACCCAAGACCCTAGCATGTACTATGGGGGCTATGCTGCTGCTGGATATGGAAATTATCAGCAACCTGGTGCTTACCAACAGCCACAGCAGGTATGGTTTTGGATTTAAACTTTCAGCCTTTGTAAACAATTTTTTTTAAAACCTCGATATTAGCGGCATCTTTAAACTTTCAATTTTTGTAAATTTTTTTTAAAACCTCAATATTAGCGGCATCTTTAGATCAACTGAGAAGTAAGCTAGGAATATTTACAATTCAAATATTTTCTTGGTTTGGACGCTTGTCTAATGGCACCTTTCTATTTTGCAGTGATTTATGGCTATCTTAGAGACTGGAGGGTAGTAGTATCTGTCTCTGAAGCTTCACAGTTGGTGTTTCTCTTGCTGGAGCTTTTGATGGTCTGCGGTTTTTGTGCCCTGTTGTCGTAGAGTTTTTTTTTATATATATATTTTGGTGCTTTTTTTAGCTGTCCTCCCTTCTCCCTTCAAAACATGCCTTATACAATAGACCTATGCGCTTCAAGTTTGTGTTTTTTCTTTTATGATTATTAACTTTCCATATGCCGATCTTGTATGGATTGATGCTGTTGGCGACTTTATTTGCTATAGTAGTTTGATTCTCGTTTGAGAACCCCTTTCATTGTTTGATCTGTTTCAAGTAGCAACTCTTATTTATTTATTTACAAGAAAAAGAGATGGCTTTAGAACAAACCTCAAAACGTGTTTAGTAAAAAAGTAACAATTTGACGGACTGCTATTGATTTGTCAAGTAGGGAAAAGGAGGCTTTAAAAGTAAAAACAGGCTAAAGGGTTGTTTGTTCAGACTTCAATAATTGCCATTGGCGCGGCTGTGGTGATACTATAGTGCTTCATTTACACCCCTCATAATATATCGTGAAGTTGAAATACTATAGTACTTCATTTACACCCCTCATAATGTATCATTATTTAATTGCAAAACCAAGACGTGGATGATGACATGTTAGTTTTGTACTATTTTCTTTGCATCTCTTAGCACACAACAGATTGAGAAAGACAAGTTAATCTTTATTCCAACTTTTAAAATTCAAAAGTAATTTTATAAAAGGAATCCGAGCCAAGTCCTTTTCTTTATTCCTAAACTATATGAGAGGATAGGTTTTCATTCTCTAAAGAGATTATGGGTCATCATAGTTTTACTCAGTTCAATTGATAAAGGACAGAATAGGTCCCCATCGAAATCACTAAAATTTAGCAAGTTACAAAGTGATTGTGAAATTAATTAGTGTAATTAGTAAAAATAAATTTAAAAAAAATATCATTCTAACAAAGGCTACTTCACAAAGAAAATACTAACAACACTCATTTTGCTAGGTAACTTACAAAACATCCCAATTAATTGTAACCACAAAACTTGTTTACTCTAGCGTGAATCATAATTTCAATTGTGCTTTCTATTTGTCATTCATTTCCACGTATTACTAATAAATTTGATAATAAATAACCTACATATGCCTGGAATTGAAAATTTAATCAAGACGGTGATGATACAAATAAAATAAAAAGAATTAGCTCCCACTGCAAATCTGTTCTTTTTCACCGAAAATGGATCCCCAACCTCTACATGTTAACCTTGTTAGGCTGTAACATTCTCCACCGTCCTATGATTAATTTAACTACATGATAACTTATACTGTTCTACTCAACAATCAATGTCAATGGTTAAAGATGGGAGACATGGACTCTGACACTAAAGGCTCAGGGGCCTTGTTTTAGATCATTGATTTCTCTATCTTTGCTCTCGGTTACTGGGCTCGGCCTTCCCCTCAACAATTGTGTGGAAGCTGACTCATCAATCAGGGTTACCCGGCTCTCTGTCATGGTTTCCTGCACAACCTTATAAGGTGTTGAAGATCAATTAGCTTTTTTAAATTTCTAAATTTCGTAATAAAAGTACTACAAAAGAAACTTTTCTTTTACCTCCAACAGTCGAGACATTTTTCGATTTCTGTCATCCTCCATAGGTTTAGGAGAAGGTGAAGGATGGTGATTATCTTCGAGCTGCACGGCTTGCAGGGGCTCAATGTCAAGGGCCATATCCTTATTGTTGGTATTATCTTCATCCCTTGCTGACATCTTATCACCTCGCTTGTTATCAACAATTTGAGTCTCAGCCAATTGTGAGGGGGTTTCAATTCTTTTTATTACCTCAGTCACCAGCTTTTCGAAAGGCATACCAGGCAATTTCATTGATTTGGTTTCAGCATCAAGCATATCCACTGGGGGCTGTTCATAACTGTTATCTTTGTTTTGCACAACTTCTTCAGGCATCTTTCTTGTCTGAGGCTGAGAATGAACTTCTTGGCTTCCAACTATTAATCCCTGATTTGTGGAGATTGACCCACTTGATGGGTGAACAGCTTGTTTAACTTGTTTGCCTTTTACAGTAGCAAGATGAGAAGATTGGGTTGCAGGAGGAGTTGGCTCGCCAACAAGGGATAACCCATTTGATAAACTAGAGGGTTGAAGTGCAACAGGCACCAAGTTAACTCTTGAAGTTGCAGCAGGATCTGGATAAGCATTTTGGGAAGCCACTGGAGGAACCTTATTGCCTTTAGATCCCACATGGTTAGCAGAAGAGGATGCAACTTTCCGTACCTGATTGGCAGTTGGGGATTCATTGTGTGAATGAGTACCATCTCTACGAGTATTCACTTGTTCCTTCCTCTCTCCGGAGGTGCGAGCATTATGACGTTCAGTTGGGAGGGGAATTTCACTTCTTCTGATCATTTGAATATTTGGAGCCACATCATTCTCTCTTGAAATAGGAACATATCGTCCAGGCTTGAAGACAACGCCCCTCAAAGTGGTGTCCGAGTTGGCAACCTTGACACACAACAAATATCCTGCATCGAACACTGCCTCAATTACGCCAGAGACTGCCTTGCCCACCATGGCATCATTTATTGTATTATTATTTGCAGTGACTTGACTTGGCTGATTTCCATTCACCCCTCCAAATCCAGGTGGTGTACCAATATTTTCTTCTCTGTTCATTTTCTGAATCTTTGGAATGCGAACACTGTCTTCTGCATTTGTCTTGGGATACTTCCGCGGACGGCCACGCTTCCTCTTTACAAGGATGTTTGCTGAAGCATCAGGGTTGTTCCCTTGAGTTGCTTGGTCCATCTTCACTGGTCTTGGTCAACTTTATTCCTTTCTCCTACTAAATATCCTTTTGTGGTTTCCCTTTCCTGTGTCATCAGAATAAGTATATAGACAGCCCAAAGAAACAAACAGATATAAAATGATAAGTTATAATCAAATTATAAACTCAGCAGCAAGCATGTTTCACAGGCCCAAAAAACCGAATGAAAAGCTGAACTTTGTGTACGGAAATATATATCAAGAAACATTTTTCAAGCAAACTGCATTGCAGTTAAAATATCAAGAACCAACAAGCCACAAACATCATATAATCATAAGATTTTTAACGCAGCAAGCAAGCTAAGCCATATACAGAAAACAACACTACCAAAAAAAAAAACTAAAAAAGGCCTTCATTTCTCAATCTAAACCAAGAAATAAACTATATTTGAGTAGTCTAGAGTAACATACATATAAATGAACAGTAAACTGATTGTTGAGTACATGGCTGCAGCTTATCTTTGATAAAAACAATTCTAAAGCCCAAAGAGGAAAAACTATTAAACAGTTAATAATACTACTTTGTTATATTACTTTATTCAAAATTAAAACAATGTAAACACAACATTAAAAAGACGTTATAATAATAATAATAATAATAATAATAATAATAATAAAGAAACCAAGTCTAAAACTTAATCTACATTATGGTTTGCACTTAGAAATTTAATCAAACTGAAGTAACAAGGATAAACATTTAACATCTTTGGAGACCACTTAAGAGGGAAGTCATGTTACTGAAAAATACAAACTAAAGCCAATAAGAAATTTTAAAAAAACAAAAGGAAATTTATTTTCTTTTAAACCAATAAATAAATAAATTCCATATATAAGTATATCAAACAGACTTAAAATTCACATGAAATAATACCAAGAAAATAAAAAATGAAAAGGAAAAGAAAATATTTTTCCAATCAGAAATGAAGTATTATCCATCAAACTTTCCAACCAAAACTAATTTTGAAGCAATTCCATAAGGGAAAAAAAAAAGTTGGCTCTTTAACTTCACAGAAAATACATCTATGAAAAATAAAAGAAAATCCAAAAATAATAATAAGAAGAACCAGAAAATACTGAAAGAGCTTAGAATCCCCAAGATTTTGACATGCAAAGGATTCAAAGTAGTGAAATTGAAGATTCTTACGTTTCGAAAGTAAACTGAGTTTGAGCTTTGGGTTGGACCAAATCAAATGGAGATCGAACATTTGATGTAAACTGAAAATCGATTGAGCTGTTCCCTTAAACGTACAAGCTCTAGAGAGGGAATGAAACCCTAGATTTTGGGTTGAACGATGTTAGAAGCTGCTCTGCATCGGTCTGTAAGCAGCGAAAATTTCTTTTGTCCTAGCAAGCTTCAAATACCCTTAGGCCTTAATCTTAATTTGGATTTAAATGCAAAAAGTTAAATAAATTGGACTTAAACGCAAGTGGAAATTACATGGATTTAAATTTTTTTATGGCTTTTTTTTTTCTTTAATTTTCAAATATGACTTTTTTGTTTCCATATAAATAGATAAGTTTATAATTATGCCATAGCTTTTTTATTTATTTTTCCATATTTAAGTTGTTGTATTTTTTACCAAGGAAGATGCACCCTCAAGTTGTAAATATCATGATGCGTACTAAGTAATTTCAATCATTATATTTTTAAGTAGGGTTCACATAATATTTAATTGTAGAGTAGGTGCTCAACACCACATGGGGTGGTACTCCATAATTGGTTAGCAATACCTCATAATACTTATTAAATTTAAATATGTGGGACCGGATATTGGATTGCACCAATAGTGGTACGCCACCTCCTTTTGGTGTTGGGCACCACTGATGCCCCTTAGCAATCCTCTTAATTGTATGTGTTTACCGAGTTTTTTGGAAACTATAAATATATTAAAAGATAAGAGCTAGAAAGATAGGGTAAGAAATAAATAAGATCACAATTTTTACGTGGTTGGGACGTTAATGAGTCTTAGTACACGAATCACTAGGCTTTAGAGAGTTTTGACATCAACTAAGATTGAGATATACAACTCAGATTTCGATATCTATATGATATTACCATCCAGTTATTTTAACTACCCCATTACACATCAACCTTATTTGGGGCTATTTGATAGTTACCCTTTCACCTGTGTTTTACTATAGGCCAAATAAGGGTGATATGTATGGGTTATTTTTAGGCAATCATTACAATTGCTCGCTAATGGAGCCATAATACAAGAAATGTAAGATAATTAAGGGTTGTTAATCTGGGCCCATTGGGCCGACTTAGGCGTGGTGAAGCCTTACCACTGTCCTTTGTACGTTAGCATGGACTGATCTGCGTGGGCTACCAAGGAGATCCTGAGGACAGGATCTGTCAAAGTAGTGGCAATACTGTTTCCTAGGAACAGTGTACGTTCCGTGTGTACCCCATTCTGCAGGTTAGTTAGGAAGATCAACTGCCAGATTTCTCGAGGACACGTCAACTGTAGGAAGTACTAGGCTTGTTCTATCCGACTAGATGATCCAGGTTCATTTACCTAAGTCCAGGTTCGTTTACCAGGACCCGGGTTCATTTACCAAGGCGGACCTCTTGATGGCGGTGTCTTCTCATGGCTCCCACTTGATGGGATCTGTCTCCTGGAATGAATCGTCCGCCATCATAATTTACATCGTGGAGGATATAGAATGAATATGATTAGGAAGGTGATTCGGGCCTACACCTTAGTTCTAGCCCTTTCGCTATGCTCACACTATTTGCTAGTAACCGTATCCGTATGGTCCGGGCTGACGAGGTTTACTTGTTCATTGTTCACTGGGCCCAGGTTGGGCCCGGGCCTCTTCAATGGGCTCATGGACTCATTTGGCCGTGCCACGTGTCATAGGTGGAAAATATGGATAACATTTACTCCCAAGTATTCATCCGTGTTTATGCAATGGAGACTGGCCTTCTCCCTCCTGGATCAATCACATGTATTATGGTTCGTTTACTTAAGTCCTGGTTCATTTACTTAAGTGCCGGTTCATTTATCAGGATCTAGGTTTGTTTACTTGGAGGCCATTTGGTCGATCCTGTCCTTTCACATTCCCAACGTCCTAGACATGTGTCTCTAAGTTGATGGTACGTCTGCGCCACTCGCGCCCCAAAAGATCTGGGGAAAATATTTTAATGACCTAGGTGATTAATGGGTGTTAGTGCATCTCTCGAAGTGTCCCGTCCATACGAAAATGTGCCTTGAGCACTCGAGTGGGTTGTTTAATGTTTCTGCATTATCTAAAACCATCAGATGGGGATTGCTTTGGGATTTTCAATTTGGATCGTTGGATGAGGTAGGCACGAATCGTGGATTGAAGAATCCACGATTTAGTACTCGATTGGGCCAATTAATTCCCCTGCACCGTCCGGGACCGTCAGATGAGGATATTCTTAGGATCCTCATCATGGACAGTTGGATTGAATAATACTTTTCTTTCCTATAAATACATTAACAGACTCATTTCCACATTTTTACTGATCCCAAATTCTCAATCTAGAAAGCAGAGAGCCAAAGCTTTGTATGTTCGAAGCTGCCAACAAACTTCTCCGACGGTTAGTATATCTTTGTGGCCATTTATTTCCGACAAAGCCTTTTTTTCACTCAGCAAGAAGACAACTTTGTCTTGGCCGACTGGTCTGGAAGCATCGACGAACTGTCGCACCACATCCTCCGATTCAAGACCGAATTTCTGTCGGCATTGTCGCCTGAGTTTAAACGAATTCCAGATCCACTACCCCACAATAAGTTTTCTGGTCATTTCTTTATTTCTTTTGGTCATTTTTATTGCCATGTTGTTTCCGCGACTGCATAGCCATTAGGGCCTTCACTATCGTGTAGGGCGATTCTGTTGGGGTTTTATGCCCTAATTAAAACCCAATTTCTTTGTAATCTCATTTATTATCAATAAAAGAATAGAAATCATGTTTTGACTTAGTCAATCACTTTGCTCACGTGTTTTATTTTCATGATTATTTGTTTAATATAAACTTCTATTAAATCTCGAACATATAGCTAATCGTATTTATAGTGACGTAATCACAGTGAAATTTAGATATGATTATATGTTCAATATAAGTTAGTCCTAAGATTAGTCAGTGCACAGGATTTACACTGACTTGCCAATCTACGATATGATCTACTTACACATTGCAATGTTATGTTATTTCCAGAACATTAGCAAAGTAGATAAGATCAGATGTATTTGTTATATCGGACTGGACCGATATTGACAGTTAATAGGGTAAGTTAACATACCGTTATTATCTATTCTAGTCATATCATATAGTTGACCATAAGTCAATGCAATCTCAATTCTGAGTGGTTAGTATTCTAACTGATTGTATTATTTGAGTTCTTTGACTTGTTCGTTACCAGCTTATCCTATGGACTAGCCCATACTTACATCTTGAGAACTCGGTAGTATAATTGAGTGGGAGTGTTAATCATAGATATGAACATCTATAGCTTCTGATGAAGAAGTGAAATGATGGTTTCCTTTTAGTTTGGTTCAATGTGTTAAATGATAGAGATCTCATTTCAATAATTAATATTAGTTTACTGAAATATCATTTACAAGGAACTAAGTGTTTGAAGGATAAAATACAATGAGGGGTAAAATAGTATTTTAGTCCCATCTCATTGTAGACTGTCTATAGATGATTGAGTGACAATTATGGTTGTAACAATGGATAATTAATAGAGTATTTATATTTGTTATAAAGCATTCTATGAATTCAAGAGTGCAATTTTGAGTCTTTAGTAGAGTCACGAGGAATTAATAAGTTAGTAAATTTATTTGTTAGATTTATGATAACTTATTGGAGCTTGATTTCATAGGCCCATGGTCCCCACTGTACCTTGAATAAAATCATCTAGATAGTCTCAATTAATTGATTTAATTATCAAAGTTGACTAGGTCAATTTTGGATAGTTTCACAGAGTTATACAATTTAGGGCAGATTTATTAATTAAGATAAATTGGTGTCTAAATTAATAAATAAGTTTAAATTATAAATAATTAATTTGATAAAGGATTTAAATAATTATTTAATTAATTAAATCAATAGAAAATAATACAGGCCTTGATTTTAAGTCCAACGGGCTTATAATCAAATGGGAAATTTCACGGACCTAAAGCCCATGATAATTTTGACCTAGGGCTATTAATTGGCTATTATTTTATTGATTTTTTTAACTAAATAAATGACCTAAATGATTCTATAAAAGTAATGTTAAGTGAGAGTTGAAATCAGATGACAGACACTGGCTTTCTGATAGGTTTTAGATTCTCTATAAACATAAGTCATTTTCTAAGCCTTATTGTTATTTTCTCTTCTTCTCTCTGTATCTTTCTTATGTGTTGATAATTGCCCACTCTAGTCTAGGTGATTCTAAGGATACTTTGGAAGGTTGTGAAGAAAATTGAAGATCGGTTCAGTTTCTTGGTAATACTTTGCGACGAAAGGATACAAGGGTTAGAGAAACTAAAGGAATGACTCATTCATTCTGCTGCGTATAATGTAAGTATTCTTATCATTATTTCTCTTTGAATTCAATTTTAGAAACATGTTCTAGGTTATCTCATATTAATTTGTTTAATATTAGATCTATATGAAAATAAATAAAGATCATGTATAATGTAATGCCCCGAATTTCTTAATAAGGTTTAGGACCTTGATTAGGAGGTCGGGAGGGCCATAATTGATTTATTATGATATTAAATGATTATATGTATGTTAATGTGAATTATATTATTATATGATGACAAATGCATGCATATGGGTGTATTTATAATTATAAGGGTATTTTGGTAATTTGACCTGTTGAGGGCATATTTGTATATTTGGGTACATATTGTAATTTGTGAATGAGATTTCATTATTATGGAGATATATTCGAGCTATTCGGCATGAGACGATCTTATATTATGAGTTAGCGGTTTTGTCATAACGGGGTCAATTATTGGGTAATAAGAATGTTTATTTGATGATAAATTGGGAGTATTTGAGGTCATGAGGAAATTCTGGAAGTTTTGACTATAATGTCCTCGGGGGTGTTTCGGAACCCCAAGCATTAGGTTTTATTTGAGGTTACTTAAGTTTGAAGTAGCTTGTCAGATAGAACGTACGTTAGAAAACATTTCCTCTTTCCTTCGTTAGCTCATTTTACTATTCAGAGCCTTTTTGAAGAAATCTCGAGTTCTAGGAGTCGGAATCAAGCGAGGATCGAGGCATAGCGATCCTAGGAAAGATTAGAAGCTTCTTAACCGAAGGATTCAACGAAAAACAACCCAATCGAAGGTAATCTAAGTTTAAGTTTTGAGTTTTTAGAGTTTCTAAGCTTAGAATTGGCTTTTGTGAATCGTTGAGTTTTTGGTTCGTTCGAGCCTTGGGATTTGATGGTTTTGAATCATTGGGAAGCTTGGGAACTTTGATTTGATGATTTGGTAATGTTTAGGCATGATTTTGGAGGCTTTGGGATGTTGGAAATCGTGTTTGGGGATGTCTCTGGGTTGGGGGTCGCGGCCCTGTTCTTGGGCGCCGCGGCCTCAGCTCGAAGAAGCAGGTGGAGTAGTTTTGCCCTTGCTGAGCGCCGTGGCCCTTGGTGTTGGGCGTCGCGGCCCTTGCTTCTGGAGTGGCTGGGGGCCGCGGCCCAAGGTGCTAGGGCCGCAGCCCTTGAGCAGGGTTGAGCTCGTTTGCGTGTTTTGGCCTCGGGAACTTGGTTTTAGGCCTCGGGATCGTTCCTACTACCCGGATTAGTGGGGATTGATGTCTCGAAGGCTAGATCTTGGTTTTGGAACCCTTGATTATCATTTTATTGATGGTGTTCCATATTTGGTTATGACTAGATGACCGTTAAAGGACTAAAAGTTGATCGTTCTCAAGGGTCGTTCTTTTATTCATAATAGCTCGAATCTGAGGTAAGAAAACTACACCCTGTGTATGTATGACATGCATGGTTATTCTTGATGCATGTTGGATGCTTAAATGTGACATGCATGGTTATTGTTGAGGCATGTCAAGTGATTAAATGTGATACATGTGTTGCACGAGAAACATGTGATTAGGGCATGCTATGATTATTGAATATGAGAATGTTCAGAGCTTGAGTCTCTGTGTTTATGCATGGTCCTAATTATGCTAGTAATTGTTAAGTAAGCGTTCTGAATGCCCTGTATTCGAATATTGGATATATGTGATATATGTTTGGTGGCATTGCTTACTTGTTTATGGTACTGACTAGTCAGGGATACTGACCTAAGAGTCAGAATCGGCATAAGCGTCCTGAACGCAGGGCTAGATGAAGATTAGATCTAATCGATATCAGCGTTGAATGGCTCTAAGGCATTAACGCTGGACCGACCCTAAGGTCGATGAACTTATAAGCGCTTGGCTAGTCTAAGACTAGTTACTCAGAGCCAGGTCCTAAGGCCCAGGTGACCGTTTGTCACATGGCTAGGGAACGATGTTCCAGGGTTATGAATCTATGGTTTATAGGAAGGTTATGTTGGTGACTAGTCATCATGCACCTATCCTATCTAAGCTAGTGAAAGGATCACTTATCTACTCGACAGGTTTATGCTGGTGACTATTTCACCAGAAACCTATCTTGTTTAAGCTAGTGAAAGGATCACTTATCTATAGAGCCCTGGTGACCCTACCGTCACATGGTTATTGGGAATAAACCCACCTTAGTGACTGTACCACTGTCACTCTTCTATATTGGGCTAAAAGCCCTAAATGATTATTATGATCATTGGTTGATGTGTTATACTCAACATTACGTGAACTCATTTGCCTGCTGAATAGAGCTATATCTGCTAGGCGCGTGCCTTATGATCTTATGACATGTTATAACTGTTCATGAGCATATTAAGTTTTCTTGTTGGGCTTCGGCTCACGGGTGCTATGTGGTGCAGGTAAAGGCAAGAGAAAGCTGTACCATCCTTGAGTTGGAGAGCTTAGGTGATGATGTGTACATATGCAGCTGCTCGACCACCACGGCCGAGGTTTGAAGAGGAACTAGGGTTAAACCCTGTTTTGCCGCCTAGATCGGCTGGTTGTAAATATTTTCTTGTAATAGACCTTTAAATTATATTTTTGGGATCCCAATGTATATAATAAACGTTCTAATGAAACGTTACATCTAAACCAAAAATTTTAATCCCTAAATCGCTAATCATACTTAGTTACACGATTTTGGCCAAATGACTCGATTAGCGAGTTTAGCACTGTTTATAAGGCACACTGTAACGGTCCCTGGAGTTGGGGCGTTACATATAAGTTTTCCTAACATCTGGCCTCTGAGCCTTTGTTAATATTTATTTTCATGCATAAACATGTTAAAAATTGAATTATTTAATATGTTTGAATAATTAGATGGATTTTCATGTTTTTATGAAGCATATTGATTTTATGTGATTATAAGCAATTTTTAGGTTATTTTTTGTGTTTTCCATGCCACCGACTTTTATATATGCTATATTTTGTGTAAAACATGGTAAAAATTAATTAGAAAATATTTTTAGTTTGAAATATGGCACAAAAAATTTTTTTGATTTTTTTTTAGCTTGGCTGCCCATGCGTGCGCGCACTAGCGCGCGTCACTGTTTATCCCAGAATTAATTATTTTTTTTAAAATAAAAATATGAAATTGATTATTTATAACAAAACAAAAATATCAAATTTATTCTATCATTTAATTTTTTTTAAAATGAGATATTTTTGTTAGTTGAGATTTAAATAATTATATATTTTCTACAAAGATTCAAATTCAAATTTAAAAATAGACTAACCACTTAATTTTAAATTTTTTTAAAATATTGAAATACTATAATTAAGATATAAGATATTTAAGATATTTTCTTTTAAATACTTGATATTTTTTTATTAAATCTTTATTTGAAAATATAAATATCTGTTTATTCTATAGTTTTTAATATTTAAATTATTTGAAATTTGAAATTTGTTAGTTAGATATTTTTATGGATATTTGAATTTGTTTAATTGTTTTAAGATATTTTAGGTTTGTTATAACTATTAATATTTTATTTTTGTACATGGTTAAAATATTAGCTTATAGTTGTAACAACACAAGATATTTTTTGAAAAACAATTAAGATATTGATTTTAAAATTTAAAATTGGTTAAATTTTGAAAAATATCATTTTTTTTCAACCTATTTGTTGACGCGGTTCTTCGCCAACAGGTAATTAATAGAATAAGAGAGTGGGATTAGTGCTAAGTAATGAACGGTAACAGACGAATGGTCTTAAAATAAAATGGTGACACAAATATCTTTTTAGGTGGTTCAAAGGTTAAAATCCTTCTACTCCACCAGCCAATATTATTGCTATCTTTCTGGTATTCTTTACAGGGTATTTCTTTACACAATTGAATCCAACCCTTTGCAACTCCCAGGGTCTCCATATTTATAGGAGGGGCACCTGGGGGTTGGCAAGGGGGGCCATCCCGTGACCTTCTTACCCATCATGTCACTTCTGTGACATTCATGATTAATTCCTAAAACCTGACAAATGAAGTGTGGTCTAATCAAAAGGTAAGGGGGATAATGGGCCGCATGGCCCAACCCAAGTCGTGGGTGCCTGAACACGCACGTTTATGCTGCGTGTTCGAGAATTCAGGGATATATCAGACACGTGATGTCTGATATATGCACGTTTATATTGCGTTGTTGACTTTATAAGGGGTCACAGCTTCCAACTCAAGCTCGTACCTCGAGCTGGAGGTCTTCTTAGCCTGCGGTGTCCATACTTCTGACCCGACTCCTTAGTAACCTTAGTAAGCCTTTGGTTACCTCGAGCTAAAGAGGTGGGACCTGGTAACAGTAGCTCCGGGTACGTGTCATCCACATGGCTGATATATAATTATGCCATACCTCAGCTCGCTAATAGCCCGTGGAGAATTAGGGCGTACATTTGCCCCCCAAGCCCCTGCTCGTGGCACACGACGTTACCTGGGGCCACTGTGGGGGCTTTTAGGCTTCCTTGTGGACTCTTCACATCCCGCCCATTACGCAGGCGTCGAATACGTGGAGCATCGTGGTTGGTGACGGTACGTCTTCCGAGAACCGCATTAAATGGCCTAGCCTATACCCGGCTGTCGTTTCGCCTTTCGAGTAGTGATCCTCGTATCCTACATCAATGCAATCTAATGGCCCTCCTCATTTGGCCTCTTACGTATATAAAGGGGGTGCCACCTTTCGCATGGGCCACCCGTTCATTTGAAAATTTTCTTATTTTCTCATCTTCTTCTTCCTTCTTAGTCTCAAAAAGAAAAAACCCTCTCTTTCTTCCAGTTACTGTTCCCAACATTCCAGAAGTTCAGGCACGAGAGCTCCTTTGAGGCTTTGGTACCAGCAATGACAGCAGGACTCCAACCCAGACGACCCTTTTAGCCTCATCACAACAAAACATTATGTAAGTTCTCCGCTTGTGCATGCTTTAAATTTCTTCTTCACTATTGCTTAGGCAAATTGCTTCAGCAGTCGCATGCAGTATTTTGCTGGTTTTTTATGGGTATGATACGCATAGGTTTTTATCCTAGGGCATCGATCGTAGAAAAAACCATTTAGGAGCATGACTCATAGGGTACGCTTTCTGGGGAAATTTTCTGAGTATAATTTTTGTATGCCTGTTTGAAATAACCAGCTTTTAGGGTGGAAAACCGGGTAGCTTAGGGGACACGCTTCACAGGCGGTTTTGCACTGTTTGCTTACTGAAACTTTCCTTCCAAGGCAAACTTTTACCCTGACCCTCCTGACACACAGATTTCAAGCAATCGGGGATCTGTTGGGAGCACAGGAGCGTGTTCATAGAACTGTGTGGTCTCACTCTCCACGGGCTGAGATTACCTCAGCCCGTGTAAAGGAAACACTTCGCGTCAGATTCTTTCTTATGCTTAGGTCACCCTTTCTAAATTTTCTTCTTTTGTTCGTTAGGCGACCAGATGGGACCAAAGAAGCACACCCCCAAGAAGACTGCTGGCAGCTCGTCTTCTCAGTAGGCCAAAGGAAAGGAGGTGGTCACAGACTCTCCAATCCCCGTTTTCGGTCCAGCCGTGGAGCAGGAGCTCAAGGAGGGGCCCAACGCTTTCTTCGAGGCTGAGAGGATCGTCTCGAAGGTCACCTCCCAGGGGAAAGTGAATAGGGTATTCCTTTCCCAAAATATTGAGATTGGGAGGGGCGCCCTAAACGCCCGACCTCCCCTAGAAGGCGAGTGGAGCTGTGCGCCGCTCGATGAGGAATACGCGGCCTGGAGTGATGAGCACTTCAAGGCTGGGGCCTTCCTTCCGCTGGACCAGTACTTCGCAGATTTTCTTAATTGCATGAAGCTGGATCCTTTCCAGCTCCCCCCTAACTCATACCATTTGTTAGCGGGGTTGAGATACTTATTCTTGAAGCAGGAATGGGAGGTCCCCACGCCGGCGGACATCCTTTACTTTTTCTGCCTCAAGGCCAGCCCGGAGCAGAGGGGGCGAGGCGACGGGTTCTACTATCTAACCCATTTTCCAAACATGTCTACGGTCATCGAGCTGCCCAGCCACCCCAACGAATTTAAAGACCAGTTCTTCATGTCCAAGGGGTTTCACAATTGCGAACATCACTATTTCAACCGCCCTCGTAAGTACCCTTTACTCTTAGCTCATAAGTTGATTGTGGATTAGCTTCCTTTATTAGCTCCTGACTTAGAAACAATCATGCAACCATTTTCGTGAGGACGGCCAAGTCTGTGAGCCTCGGGGGTCAATACAAAACATTGGCGGGGCTGCCCTCAAGCGAAAAGGACTATCGCCAGCTCGTGTCCGACGAGACGATGCTGGCGTGCAAGCTGATCTCTCCAGGCTAGACTTTGGCCTTGAGGAGACCGCAGGGTCTCCTTCCAGCTCGCGAGATGGCGCCCATCCCCGAGGAGGAGGCCGAGGGAGAAGAAGAGGACGAGGTGCCCCTCGTGCGGCGGAAGCGGGCGCTGGAGGTTGCCCAGGAAATAGACGTGGAGAGGGCCCGGTCCGGAGCAGCAGTCGGTCCCTCTGGGCAAGGTAATCCTTATATGTTTAGGGACTTAGATAGGGCCACTGCATACCTTCGGTTAGCTAGGTTCAATCCTAGCCAGCCCATTCATCGCCATCGAAGTGACTCAGACCGCGACGTAACCTTACTCAAATGCGTTGACCAGCTCGTGCTGGGATATGACATGAGCCGCCCTAGGGGTACTGTAATCGTAGATAATACCCTAGCCTTTAGGTCGGTCTTTTTTGAGGAGTACGGGACCAACCTTCGGTCATGGCCCTCCCTTCGGGAGGGTGTAGTAGCTCCGGGTCTTAGGCAGTACGTAGAAGAGTCTAGTCCCGAGCCAGATTCGGACCTAGAGCCTCTTCCAGCCCGCGAAGTTGTTATCTTAGATTCCCCCGCTGCAGCTTTGGGGTCGGTGGTCGTGACCATAGATTCCTCCTCTAGCTCGGAGGGTAGGATCCCTTTCAGTATATACTTGAGATCTGTTTTCCCTTTTATTTTTGTTGTTTTGCATAAATATTTTTACCTGTATATTAATACTTTGTCTTTGTTTTAACAGAGGGGATGGCTCTCACGGTAAGTTGGCCTTGCCCTTGGTATTCCTTGCTCGTATGCATCACCTGTTTGTTTTTTTTCCAAGGCAGTTGCCTTATTATCTTTTGGTCTTGCAGGGTGCTTTGGCACTTCACCGGAGCATATCCCGATCAAGGGCCAGGCTCGATGATATGAGGGGCAAGCACCAGACCGCCCTGGCCGCCCTTGAGACTGCCAAGAAACAGGCACAGGATGCTAAGGATGCCTTGGCAACTGCACAGGCCAAGCTGGACGCGTCTCGACCTAAGCTGCAGGAGGCCAAGGCTACCAAGGCCACCCTAGCCATTGCGAGGACTGAGCTCAAGGAGGCCAGGGCCGCTCGGACCGCACTGGACACCGCGAAAGCTGAGGCCGAGGAGGCCAAGGCCGCCCTAGCGACGGAGAGGGCAGCCTCCAGCTCCTCCATGGAGGCTATGTTGTACCACTGCTGGGTCTTCAACCCAAATGGTGACTTCTCCTTTCTGGGGGCGGACGCATGGGACAGCTTCCTGGAGAAGTTCAAAGCTCGCCTTCAACAAGAGGCACCCTCCGAGACCGGGGAGACTCCCACAGCCGCCGAGCAGGAGGGCGAGGTGGTGACCTCATCGGAGCAGCCTGGCGGGGCCTAGGACTTCTCTTTTCTTTTTACCATCCAAAGATTTTTTTTTGTAACTTTGTATTATGAGGTTTTCTAACCTCGAGACAATTGGTTTTATCAAAATTTTGTTTTTAATTGATTTACATCCTTTTGCCTCTATGCATTTTGGTAATAGTCTTAGTTTTTTTTGGTGCTATGATTGGCATCTTATGCTTTTCTAGGAAAAACATGTTAATCAATTTTGAACCAACTTCTAAGAAAAGTCCTGGTCGCATCCTAGACATTAATTTAAATACTTAGTTCGCGTTAATTTTTGATTAATATCTCGTACTTTTTAAGAAAAACAACGATTAATCAATTTGAATTAACTTCTAAGTTTTAGAACCTGGTTACATCCAGGACGTTAATTTGGAAACTTAGTTTGCGTTAATTCTTGATTAATATCTCGTGCTTTTTAAGAAAAACAATGATCAATCAATTTGAATTAACTTCTAAGTTTTAGGACCTGGTTATATCCAGGACGTTAATTTGGAAACTTAGTTCGCGTTAATTCTTGATTAATATCTTGTGCTTTTTAAGAAAAACACCGATTAATCAATTTGAATTAACTTCTAAGTTTTAGGATGACCTGGTTATATCCAGGATGCGAATTAGTTCGCGTTAATCATTTATCAATATCTCGTGCTTTTTAAGAAAAACATCGATCAATTGATTTGAATTAACTTCTAAGTCTTTAAGATGACCTAGTTGTATCTAGGCACCGTATGCCCCCCAAGTAATTAGGAAAGGGTCTTTTGTGGTTACTTGAGATTACATCCACAAATATACACAATAATGGGAAAAGATTTAATTCTCATTGCTTAATAAACAAAAGATGGCCTTTCTGATTAAGCCTTACAAATGTATTACTGATAATATTTCTTCAGATGGATTGCGTTCCAAGTTCGTGGGACTGCCTCTCCATTAAGTTGAGCTAACTTGTAGGTTCCTTCCTTTATGACCTCGATTACTTGGTATGGCCCTTCCCAGTTCGGTCCCAATACTCCGTCTTTGGGGTCCTTACTAGCTAAAAAGACTCTCCTGAGGACTAGGTCGTCAATGCTAAAAGCACATTTTTTTACCTTTGAGTTGAAATAACGAGTGATTTTTTGTTGGTAATGCGCGAGCTAGAGCTGTGAATCTTCTCGTCTTTCATCAATCAGGTCGAGAGACGCGCATAGCAGTTTGTGATTGCGGTCCTGGTCATACGCCTAGACTCTATGCAAAGATACCTTTATCTCGATAGGAAGGACTGCCTCACTCCCGAAAGCTAGGGAGAAAGGAGTATGACCTGTCGGAGTTCGATGCGAGGTCCGGTATGCCCACAGTACCTGGGGGAGCTGTTCTGGCCAGACTCCTTTGGCTTCGTCCAGTTTCTTCTTAAGGCTCGCCTTTAGTGTCTTATTGATGGCCTCGACCTGTCCATTTGCCTGGGGATAGGCCACGGAGGAGAAGCTTTTCACAATGCCATACCTTTCACAGAATTCGGTGAAGAGGTCGCTGTCAAACTTCGTTCCATTGTCTGATACGATCTTCTTTGGCAGCCCGAACCGGCAGATAATGCTTTTGACAACGAAGTCGAGGACTCTCTTTGAAGTGATTGTTGCCAAGGGTTCTGCCTCAGCCCATTTGGTGAAGTAGTCGATAGCCACCATCGCGTAACGCACCCCTCCTTTTCCAGTAGGGAGGGCGCCAACCAAGTCGATTCCCCAGACCACGAATGGCCACAGGGACAAGATCATCTTCAGCTCTACTGGTGGAGATCGGGCAACTGTGGCAAATCGCTGGCACTTGTCACATTTCTTGACGTACGAGATCGAGTCCTTCGACAGAGTGGGCCAGTAGTATCCTTGCCTTAAGACCTTCAGGGCCAAGCTTTGCCCCCCAGTGTGATCTCCGCAAAAACCCTCATGCACTTCTTGTAAAATGGTTTTTGCTTCGCCTGGCAGAACACATCGTAGGAGGGGTAGAGAGTGCCGACGTCGCTATAGCATCCCATCTACCACTATATACCTTGGAGCTTGGTAAAGTACCCGCCGTGCGTCATTACGCTCTTCAGGTAGCTTTCCTTCGGTGAGATACTCGAAGATGGGGGTCATCTAGGTCGGTCTGGCGTCGATCATCTCGACTTCTGCCGCGACTTCTATGCTTGGTTTCTCCAAGAACTCTACTGGCACTAACCCCAAAGTCTTCGTCTCCCCGGAGGTAGCGAGCTTTGCGAGGGCGTCTGCGTTGGCATTCTGCTCCCGAGGTATCTGCTCGATTGAGCCCCGTTCAAATGTTGACAGCTCGACTTTTACCTTGGCCAGGTAAGCAACCATCCTGGTTCCCCGTGCTTGGTATTCGCCTAGTACCTGGTTTACCACAAGCTGGGAATCGCTGAAACACTGAACGGAGTTGGCCTTCAGCTCCTGGGCCACCCTTAGCCCGGGTAGTAAAGCTTCATATTCAGCCTCGTTGTTGGATGCCTTGAACCTGAATCTCAACGCCGAGTGGAATCTATGTCCTTCTAGGGATATCAAAATGATTCCAGCCCCGGAGCCGTTCTCGTTAGATGAGCCATCTACGAGGACCTTCCATGACTCCTGGACCGAGGTGGTATGGGGCGTATCTTCCACAGGATCTTCCTGGAATCCTGTGCATTCCACCACAAAATCAGCCAGGGCCTGGCTTTTTATTGCAGTTCACGGAGTGTACAAAATTTCGAACTGGCTGAGCTCAATAGCCCACTTCAACAGGCGTCCCGATGCTTCAGGTTTTTGCAAAACCTGCCTTAAAGGTTGATCGGTTATGACATGTATTGAGTGGGATTAGAAATACGACATGAGTTTTCGGGAGGCCGTGATGAGACTGAATGCCATCTTTTCCATCAACGGATATCGGGACTCAGCTCCGAGAAGCCTCTTGCTGATGTAATAGACTGGTTTTTGAACCCGGTTTTCTTCTCGGACCAATACGGCACTAGCTGCAACTTCTGTGACGGCTAGGTAAAGGAAAAAAGGCTCTCCTGCCGTTGGTTTAGATAATACGGGCGGCTCGGCTAGATGTGCTTTCATGTTGAGGAAGGCACATTCGCACTCCTCTGTCCATTTGAACTTCTTATTCCCATGAAGCAAGTTGTAGAATGGCAGGCACTTGTCGGTGGATTTAGAAATAAACCGATTAAGGGCTGCCACCCTTCCTGTCAGGCCTTGAACGTCCTTTCACGACCGAGGTGAGGGCAGCTCGAGCAACGACCTGATCTTATCGGGGTTCACCTCGATTCCTCTAGTGTTGACAATGAAACCCAGGAATTTTCTAGATGCGACCCCGAAAGTGCACTTCTGCTGGTTAAGCCTCATGCCGTATTCTCTCAGTATCTTGAAGCATTCTCCTAGGTCAGAAACATGGTTGTCGGCAGCCTTCGACTTGACCAGCATGTCGTCGACGTACACTTCCATGTTCTTCTCGATCTGGTTGGCAAACATCTTGTTCACCAATCTCTGGTATGTAGCATCGGTGTTCTTCAGCCCGAACAACATGACCTTGTAACAATAGACGTTAGTTGGGGTCATGAAGCTAGTGTGCTCCTGGTCTGCTGGATTCATGGCGATCTAATTATAACCCGAGTACGCATCCATAAAGGACATAAGCTCGTGCCTCGCCGTAGCGTCCACCAATTGGTCGATCCTTGGCAGGGGAAAACAGTCTTTGGGGCAAGCTTTGTTCAGATCGGAGAAGTCGATGCAGGTCCGCCATTTCCCGTTGGGCTTCGGGACCAACACAGGATTAGCGACCCAGACTGGGAATTTAGCTTCGCGGATAAAGCCGGACTTTTTGAGTCGGGCTACTTCCTCTTCTAGGGCTTCAGCTCGAGTTGTTCCTAGGCACCTCTGTTTTTGGGATTTCGCTGGCACGCTCTTATCCAAATGGAGGGCGTGCATGATGACACTCGGGCTGATTCCCACCATGTCCTCGTGAGACCATGCGAACACGTCCAGGTTCTCCTATAGGAACTTGATCAACTCCGTCTTCCTCTCGCCACAGAGGTTTTTCCCAAGCTTAACCATCCGCAAGGGGTTCTATTGATCGATATTTACCTCCTCGAGCTCTTCAATAGCTTGGAGCTCGGACTTATCCTCGCCTACTCTGGGGTCAATATCATCACTTAAGATGATATTTTTCCCTCCGGCACTCTGAGGTTTTTCAATCTTAGGATTAGGTGAAGGTTCCCGAGATTCCTCGTTTCCACCCTGGACGGTCATCGTTAACTGCCCGGGTTTTACTTTTCCCTTCATGGAAATGCTGTAGCATTCCCTGGCAGCAAGTTGATCGCCACGGACCGTGCATATCCCCGTGGAAGAGGGGAATTTCAGCGCAAGGTGGCGGATGGAGGTAACGACTTCAAACACTATAAGCGTAGGTCGACCCAAAATGGCATTGTACACGGCGGGATAATCGATGACCACAAACTTGAGGAGTTTTGAGACTTTCCGAGGTCCCTCTCCCAAGGTGATCACCAGCTCGATCGTTCCTATTGCCGCCGATCCTTCTCCAGAGAATCCATAAAGCATCATGGGGGTTGCTTTCAGCTCGGTGACAGATAAACCCATCTTCTCCAGCGTGGACCAGAATAATAGGTTTACCGAGCTTCCATTATCGACCAACACTCTCCTAACCCTCCGATTAGCGAGCTGCAATGCTACGACCAGAGGGTCGTTATGAGGGAATTGGACGTGGCTGGCATCTTCTTCAGTAAATATGATTGGTTGCCTTTCCAATCATCGCTACTTTGGTAGATGCTGCTCGGGGACAAACTCCACTCCGTTATGAGCTTTAAGTTCGTTGACGTATCTCTTTTGGGCACCTCTGCTCGTGCCAGCCAAATGAGGACCTCCAGAGATCGTGGAGATCTCTCCTCCTATCACGGGAGGAGGGACGTCCTGATCTACCCGAGACCCGGGCTGACTGACCGGGACTTTCGGAGCTGGATGGCCTACGGGAACTCTATTCCGTGCATACTGAGCCAAAGGTCTGGCTCTGATGAGAGTTTCGATCTCATCCTTCAGGTGCCTGCAGTCATCGGTATTGTGGCCAATGTCATTGTGGAACCGACAGAACCTGGAAGGGTCTCGCTTTCCCTTCTGGTGCTTTAACGGCTCTGGCTTCTTCCAGGGGAGGCGAGTAGAATTTTCTAGGAAGATGTTCTCCCTAGAGTGGGTGAGCTCCGTATAAGTCGCGTAGACCGGCTTAAATTTTTCTACGAATTTGTTTTTCTTTGGGCCGTGCTGGTTGCCCTCGCTGCTCCCCTTTCTCTTGCCTCCACCAACCTGGTTATTCTGCGTAACGGTCTGGGTCGCTGTTGCGACCTCCGTTTCTGCTCCAGCGAGCTGTTCAAGGACCTGGTTGGTCCCTGCAACTAAGGCTTGCGCCTCCTCCAGGTTGATCCATCCTTGGGCCCTATTTAGGAATTCATTTACGGTGCTGACTTCCTTCCTTTGTATCTCATTCCAGAGTCCCCCCCAACGAGGATTCCAGTCCTCAAAACCATGAGCTTGGAGCTGTCATCTGCGTCTCTGGCCCGAGTAGCGACGTTCACGAATCTACTCAGGTAAGCCTTCAGAGGCTCATCGGGTTGCTGCCGTACATTTGCCAGGGTGTCAGCCTTGACGCGGGTAGCCTGGGAAGCTCGGAATGTTCTCTTGAAGTCAGTAGAGAAAGTTTTCCACGAGCTGATTGACTGTTTTTTACTTTGTTTGAACCACTGTCTGGCCGGCCCAGTCAAGGTGGAGGGAAATATTAAACATCTCAGCTCGGGGCCAATGTTGTGGGCCATCATCAAGGTATTGAACATACCCAGATGATCTGATGGATCCCCGTCTCCGTTGAATTTGGACAAGTGCGGCATACGGAATCCAGGTGGATATGCCGTCACCGCTATGCTGGGGGCGAAGAGCTCAAGTTCGTCCCATGAATCATATTCGTCCTTTTCTTTTTCTGACAGGAGCTTCCTCATTAGCTCCTCCATCTGAGCCAGGCACTCAAGGGTTTTGTCTTGATTTCCTTGGTTGTTCCGGGGCTGTTCAACAGCTCCGGATCCATTGTACACGTTTGGCAGGTTATTGTCCCTCCTATCTTGAGATAGGTTATATGGGACATTCCCACTATCGCGTACCTCGGACAGGTCTTCCCTTGGGCGAGCACGGCTGCCGTTTCCCACCGGGTCTCCTCTTTGAGAGTTTAGACGATCTCGGAGGTCGTCCCTCGGGGTGTCTTGAGGACTCTGCACCGAGCTCAAGCGTTGGCGCAGGTCTCCGCTAGAAAGGTCACTTCGACAGCTTCCGGTCCAATAGCTCCCATTTGGGAAGCTTGGAGCCCGCCTCTGGGGATGAGGATTCGGGACTTCTCTGGGCGCCCTGCTATGATGGGAAGGCCCTGCGGAAGGTGGATTTCTCCTACTGCTCCCATAAGCTGGAATATCTCGGACTAGCCGAGGAGGAGACGGATATCTTATCGGTGAAGGAGGATGCCTGTCCGGGGATGCAATCCTGGTCTCGTCAGGGCGGATTAGGTTAGGTCGGGGCTGCTCCACTCTACCCTCCGCCGGGTCCTGTGCTCGGCGGTCTGAGCGAGGCGCCGGATGGTTGGCCGGGGCGGGCTGTCGCTGTGAGCCCTCCCCGGATCTCCTTCGCGAGCTCCCTCGAGCCCTCCTGGGCGCACTTGAGGGCGGAAGACAGCTAGGAGTTGAGGTCCGGATTGATTGGCTATACTGTTGCTCGGCCCTAGGTGGTTCCTCAAAAGTGGTCTCCCGGTGGTGCGATGTGGGAGTAGAGTTTGATGTCGGGGGTCTGACCAACCGGCTAGGCCTGGACAGATTACCCCGGCGGGACTTATGAGTCTCGCCTTGCCTCTTTCCGACGTTAGCGTCGGTTGTAAGAGGGGGTAGTCGGGCCAACACCTCTCGAATCTGCTGGTTAGCTTTCGCCAGCTGACTCCTCAGCTGTGCATTCTCCATTTCTACCGCTGTGTAAAAATATGAGTTCGAATTAGGTGGTTAGGGTGCCGAACTTCTAGTGTCATCTTGGCCTATTGGCTTCTTGCCCGACCGTTGTTGAACCTCAGGGTTCTGATCATCGGAGATGGCGGCATGATGGGCCTCCTGCCCTTCATGTTGGTCCACCTCGTTACCATGTCTTGAGCGAGTGACCACCATGGTTGGGTATTTGCGATAGCACCAATCTAACAAGCTCTCAATGAAAGCACCAAACTGTTGATGCGGTTCTTCGCCAATAAGTAATTAATAGAATAAGAGAGTGGGATTAGTGCTAAGTAATGAACCGTAACAGACGAATGGTCTTAAAATAAAATGGTGATACGAATATCTTTTTAGGTGGTTCAATGGTTAAAATCCTTCTACTCCACTAGCCAATATTATTGCTATCTTTCTGGTATTCTTTATAGGGTATTTCTTTACACAATCGAATCCAACCCTTTGCAACTCCCAGGGTCTCCATATTTATAGAAGAGGGCACCTGGGGGTTGGCAAGGGGGGCCATCTCGTGACCTTCTTACCCATCATGTCACTTTTGTGACATTCATGATTAATTCTTAAAACCTGACAAATGAAGTGTGGTCTAATCAATAGGTAAGGGGGATAATGGGTTGCACGACCCAACCCAGTCGTGGGTGCCTGAACATGCATGTTTATGCTGTGTGTCCGAGAATTCAGGGATATATCAGACACGTGATGTATGATATATGCACGTTTATATTGCGTGGTTGACTTTATAAGGGGTCACAGCTTCCAACTCAAGCTCGTACCTCGAGCTGGAGGTCTTCTTAGCCCGCGGTGTCCATACTTCTGACCCGACTCCTTAGTAACCTTAGTAAGCCTTTGGTTACCTCGAGCTAAAGAGGTGGGACCTGGTAACAGCAGCTCCGGGTACATGTCATCCACGTGGCTAATATATAATTATGCCATACCTTAGCTCGCTAATAACCCGTGGAGAATTAGGGCATACACTATTAATAAAATATTTTTTAATAAATGGGATTTAAATTAACTTTGGTTAATTGTTGATAAATCCTATTTAAATTAAATAATTTTTTTTTCAAATTAACCTGAAACCAAGTAGATTCTTGATAAATGAAATTTAAATTAACTTTTGTTAATTGTTGATAAATTTCATTTAAATTGACTTATTTTTGTAAAAATTTAATTAATTTGATTTTTTTGATAATTCTAGATAATTAATTGTGATATTTTTGCAAATGAAATAAATTGTGGTATTTTTGCATAAATTCATAGAATTACTCATATAGTAACATGATTAGGCACATCCAATTATAACATGTCTGTTTGCACTATATGTGGTATTTTTGCAATTGGGCTTAGATGCATTTAGTGACCCATATGTTTGTTAGATAATGAATTTTTCCAAATAAAATATTCATAAAATGATAGGTTTTATTTGGGCCTATTAGAAAATGTAAAATTTAAATTCCTCTCTTGTAGGTGATTCCACTTGTGAATGCCCATTTGCTTTGCATGACTATAGTGGACCTAATCAATTAATAACAATTAATAAAATGAAGGTTTAAATTCCTGTATTTTGGACCTTGTATGGAAGTTTGGGGGCCATTGTAGTGGGAATGACATACTGGACCCAGCCCTCCTCTATACAAGCCCAATTGTTAAGGCCCATTTACCTGAGTTGGACTTAATTGTGTAGATTCATTATATTAGTTAAACCTAAATATTGATTAGCAACAAATTAATTCTAAATTAATTGAATTTGTTTCAATGTGACACTTTAGAATTAATAGGAAATTATAGGACGTTGGTTTTAAAAATTCTATTTTTTTCAATTTTTGGTATACCATAGTCATTAATTTTCTAAAAATAAATAATAAAAAAAATACTATTTTAATTTTATAATGAACTTATTTTAAGAATTATATTCGATCTCCATCATTGGGTTAACAAAGTCAATAGCTTAATGAGGCCTCGAGACGCTTTGATTCGTCCCCCTATGGAAGGTGTTCATTAGCTATTTTGACAATGTTAGATTTCGAAGGATATATAATTATAGGTCAAATTCTACTAGACTCACCCCTACGATGACTACTAGGACTAAATCTATGATTATCGAAACCGTGGGTCTAGCTCATAAAATAAGAGATTTTGTTTTCTTATTTTGATCGAATAGTAGGTTGTTAATAGTGGTGTCCATTATTAAATGAGTTTACAACTCTATTTAACTAGTGTTATTTTTTGACTCTCGCCAACCGAGACAAGGATATCATAAATTAGTTAAAAACCTAAAGAAATAGATATATGATTATTTTTGGTATTTTTTCTCATATCTTACATATTTTTGGTATATGTTGTGCTTTTTCTTGAAATTTGTGTGAATAGAAGTTTTATTGAGCAAATGTGATTGATTTCTATTTTATTGAAAATTTGTAGTTTTAAGTTAAGTAGTGTCTGTGTCTACTCCCATTCTTTCTCAACTTTCGATGGGGAAACTCACTGGAGAAAACTTCCTCAATTGGAAGCAGAATATCAACATAGAGTTGATTGGTGACAACTCCGAGTTCGTCATGATTGAGGAATCCCCAGAACGAGCACTGTGTCCACATGTTCGTGATGGCACCTTCAATGCTCGTGATGGCACCGTAAATGCTTGGATTGCACCATCTCCGCACATACGTGATGACACTGTAAATGCTCGCATGACACCGTGTCCGCATGTTCATGATCAACTCAACTATGGTCTGACGCAGCTCATGAACGAGCTTCAGACTTTTGAGTCTATCATGGGTGGACCTAGTAAATGAGGAGAAAATGAGACTACTGTTATTGATCCTGATCCAGCTAAGGCTGAAGCTAAACCAGCTTCGTCTTCGAAAGCTGGAAACAAGAGGAAAGGTGGACAAAACAACAACCCCAAGCCTGCAAAGGCTGCAAAGAAGAGTGCACAACCAAGTGCACAGACGCCTAAGGGGAAGAACAAGAAAAACAAGAAAGGTAAAGGTAAGTGTTTTCACTGCAAAGAGAAGGGGCATTGGAAACATGATTGCCCCAAGTTTCTAGCAGCTAAAAACAAAGGTAATGATTAAAGTTCATTTATCTTGGAAACATGTGTTTGAGAGAACGATAAATCCATTTGGATTATTGATTCTGGATCTACTAACCATGTTTGTAACTCTTTATAGCTTCTTGAATCGTGGGTGGAAGTGGACGAAGGCAGCTTAAAGCTTAGAGTTGGGAACAGAGCATTCGTTGTAGTCCAAGCTAGAGGAAGAGCTCGTCTGAAGTTAGAAAATAAATACTTAATTTTAAAAGATGTATTTTTTATTTTGAATTTTAGTAGAAATTTAATTTTAGTTTCCATGTTGCAATTAGAACAATTTGTTATGACTTTCACAAGTTCTAATATATCTATTTCCTTCAATGGATCACAATTGTGTATTGCATGTTTGGAAAACAGGCTTTATATTTTGTGACCTAACGAACCCCTTGCTCTTAACAATGATTTATTCCAAGTAGCTAAACCTAGGACCAATAAGCGTCAAAAGACCGATAACGATAATATGACGTATTTATGGCACTTGAGACTAGGTCACATTGGCTATGATAGGATTCAAAGACTTACAAAGGACAGATCTTTGAGGGAACTCACCTTAGGTGAATTACCTGTCTGTGAATCTTGTCTAGAAGGCAAACTGACCAAGCGTCCATTCTCTACAAAGGGTGATAGGGCTAAAGAACCACTTGGACTTGTTCATTCAAATGTTTGTGGACCTTTGAATGTACAAGCCAAGGGTGGTTTTGAGTATTTCATCACTTTCATTGATGATTACTCTAGATACTCATGTCTTTACCTAATGCATAGGAAATCAGAAATTTTTTCAAAGTTTCAGGAATTCCTAGCAATGGATCAGAACCAATTAGGTAAAACATTAAAGATCTAGCAATCTGATAGGGGTGGAGAATATTTGGATATGCAGTTCCAAGATCATTTAACTGAACTTGGGATTTTATCACAACTTATTGCCCCAGGTACTCCGCAACAAAATGGTGTAGCGGAACGCCGGAACATAACTTTATTGGAAATGGTTAGATGCATGCTTAGTTACTCAACTCTACCAACTTTGTTCTGGGGACATGCAAATGAAACTGCAAACGACATTCTCAATGTCGTGCCGTCTAAATCAATCCCCAAAACACCTTTAGAACGCTAGAATGGGCGTGAACCTAGTTTATGCCATTATAGAATCTGGGGGTATCCCGCTCACGTCCTGAGGAAAAAGGAGGGAAAGCTAGAACCGTGAACTGAAGTTTGCATGTTTGCTGGCTAACCTAAAGGTATTCGAGGTGGAATTTTCTATAGTCATTTAGAAAAGAAAGTGTTTACTTCTATGAATGCTACTTTTTTGGAAAATGACTATGTCCAAAACTTCAAATCTCACAGCAAAGTAGTTTTAGAGGAAATAGTTAAAGAATTGACTCCAACCAATGTTCCATCGTCATCAACACGAGTTGAAGATGAAATTCCCACTCTTCATGTCCAACCGACGCAAGTTGATTTAAATGAGAAAGTACCACTGTGTAGGATCTTAAAAATTAAATCTAGATGCATGCTTCCTATTATTTTTCCAAACACATAATAGAAACATAGAATAACACGACATACATATGAACATTAGATTCGTAAAATTAACATAAACACAATGATGTAGAAACTTACGAATACGCAGCGGAACTGGAACAACTCCTTCCTTCAATCTCTCTAACTCTTGATTCCTTTCTGTAGCAGAGTATTATCAAGAGATTGAACTAGATCAGCAACACAGTCTTCCTCACCAAGCCTTTGATCAATCTAGAACTAGTGTGGGCTGGTTCTCAACACATGAGAAAGAGATCTAGAAAAGAAGAAGAGAAAGTGGCTAAGAAAGGATTAGAGTGTGTAGGTTTTCACTTACCCAATGAATCAACTGATACTGACTTTTGAAAAACCCTAGATATCATATTCCTTATATAGACAACTTAATGGGCTTTATTTAAATTTAAATTTAAATTTAAATTTTGAATTAATTAAACTAATAAACAAAAAGATAAAAGCCTTGGGCTCCCACAAATGGACTTGGGCCCAATACTTTTATTTTGAATTTAAATCCCAATTGGGCCTAAATTCAAAACCTTTTATTTATTTATTTATTTTAATTAATTAACTAAATCCTTATTCAAATTAACTAATTATAATTTGAAACTTGATTTAATTTTTATTTATTTATATCGACACCAATTTATCAATATTAATAAATTTACCCAAAGATTCTCTTTTATTCTCTAAATCTCATATTTCTATAAATTTTCCAAAATTGACCTAGTCAACTTTAAAAAATCCTAATTGATAATTAAATCAATAAATTGAGACATTATAGATGATTTACTCAAAGGTGATGCGGGGACCATGGATCCATGAAATCAAGCTCCAATAAGTTACCGTGAATTTATTTACGAATAATTTCACTACCTTATTAATTCCTCGTGACTCCACTATAGACTTGGAATTGAACTCTTGAATTCATAGAACGTATTTTCCAAAGCATAAATACGTTATCCATTGTTATAACCATTACAGTTAGTCAATCCTCTATCAATGACTTACTAACAAGCTGGGTGAAAATTACCGTTTTACCCCTCATCAGTATTTTATCCTTAACTCCCACTAAGTTCCTTATAAATGATATTTCCGTGAACTTAATCACAGAAATGAGATCTCAATCATTTAACCTTTTGAACAAAGCAATTAAGGAAATCATCTTTTCACTTCTCATACAGAAGTTATAGATTTCATATCTATGAATAATACTCCCACTCAATTTCATTACTAAATCTCCAAGATGTAAGTATGGGCTAGACCGTAGGGTAAGCTGGTAACGAACAAGTCAAAAGATTTAAATAATATAATTAGCAGAATATTATCACTCAGAATTAAGATCGACTTAACCTATGGTCAACGTTGTGATATTGATTAGATTCGATAACAACGATACTTATTTATCAATCAATAATCAATGTCGGTCCTAGTCCGATGTAACCAAATACATCCGATCATATCTACTTGGTCAATGCCTTGGACAAGACATCACACTCCTAATGTGTAAGTAGATCATATCATAGATTTCCTAATCAGTGAAAATCCAATGCACTGATCTAATCTAGGACTTGTTCTTTTGAACATATAATTACAACTATAATCCACTGTGACCTAGTCACCATAATTGTAACATCCATATGTTCAGGATTTTATGAATGTTTGTATTAATTGAATAAACATGTAATAAAACAAGCGAACAATGCAATTGAATAAACAAAATGATTTCTACTTCTTTTATTGATAATAATAACGTGTTACATAAGAAAAATGGTTTTATTAAGGGCATAAAACCCAACAGTTCCTGAGCAAACAGTCATTAAGCCTCATTGTATTGGGAGGGTTTCTAGGAACCCAGTTCGCTATGGTTTGGATGGTGAAACCAATATGGTTGTTGGTGACACTAGTGATGATGATCTGTTGTTTTTCAAGCAGGCAATGGCTAGCCCTAAAAAGGAACTATGGCTCGAAGCCATGAAACAGGAAATGGAGTCCATGTACTCAAATTCCGTCTGGGATCTTGTGGAAGCACCTAGTGACTTTAGGGCCATTGGGCGCAAGTGGATCTACAAGAAGAAATGAGGTGTTGAAGGAAATATCAAGACTTATAAAGCTCGATTAGTGGCAAAGGATTATACCCAAAGACAAAGCGTGGACTATGAGGAAACTTTTAGTCCAGTAGCCATGCTCAAGTCCATTCGCATCCTCCTATCCATAGCAGCCGCTCTCGACTATGAGATCTGGTAAATGGACGTCAAGACAACTTTTCTTAATGGCAAGCTTGATGAAGTCATTTATATGGATCTACCAGAAGGATTTAAAGTAGCTAGACAAGAAGGAAAAGTTTGCAAGTTGAATAAGTCTATTTATGGACTTAAGCAAGCTTCTCGTTCCTGGAATCTTAGGTTTGATGAAATAATCAAAACCTATGGCTTTGAACAAAATATTGATGAGCCCTGTGTTTACCAACTGAAGGCAAATCAAATAGTGGTATTCTTGGTTCTTTATGTAGATGATATCTTACTCATTGGAAATAATGTTAAGAAATTATCAGATGTGAAGAATTGTCCGAGCACTCAATTCCAAATGAAGGATTTTGGTGAAGAAAGTTATGTTCTATGTATCTAGATCATTAGGGATAGAAAGAATAAACTCTTTGCTCTATCTCAAGCAGCTTACATAGATAAAGTATTTGAACGTTTCTCAATGATAAATTCAAAGAAAGGACGTTTACCATCCCGCCATGGAATTCATCTTTCAAAGAAGCAGTCTCCCTAGACTCCTGAAGAGGAAGATGCAATGAGAAAAGTTCCTTACGCATCTGCAGTTGGAAGTCTAATGTATGCCATGTTGTGTACTAGACCAGATTTTTGCTATGCAGTGGGAGTAGTGAGCAGGTATCAGTCAAACCCAGGACCGGAACATTGGATAACAGTTAAGCATATCCTTAAGTATTTAAGGCGGACTAGGGATTATATGTTAGTCTACAAGGATGGTGTTTTGAACCCTGTAGGCTACACCAATTCAGATTTTCAGACTGACGTCGATGACATGAAGTCTACTTCTGGAATGGTGTTTACTCTTGGGGGTGGAGCTATGATTTGGAGAAGCGTAAAGCAGTCTGCAATCTCAGATTCCACCATGGAGGCTGAGGACATAGTCGCGTCAAAAGCAACTAAGGAAATAGTCTGGCTAAAGAAGTTCTATTTGGATCTTGGTGTTATTCCAGAAATGGATAAACTTCCTATGTTGATTTGTGACAATATAGGAGAGATAGCCAACTCGAAAGAACCTCGCAGTCATAAGAGGAGTAACCATATAGAAAAGAAGTATCACATTATTCGAGAATATGTGGCCAGAGGATATGTGAAGGTTATGAAGATTGCAACTGAAGAAAATCTTGCAGATCCATTTACAAAGACACTACCAGAAGCTACATTTGATAAGCATATCAAGGAAATGAGATTAGTAGAATTAAGACATTAGTTTCAATTAGTGCAAGTGGGAGTTTGTTGGGGTTTTATGCCCTAATTTAAACCCATTATTATCAATAAAAGAATAGAAGTCATTTTTTGACTTGGTCAATCACTTTGCTCACATGTTTTATTTTCATGATTATTTTTTTAATATAAACTTCTATTAAATCCCGAGCATATAGCTAATCGTATTTATAGTGACGTAATCACAGTGGAATATAAATATGATTATATATTCAAAATAAGTTAGTCCTAAGATTAGTCAGTGCACAGGATTTACACTGACTTGCCAATCTACGATATGATCTACTTACACATTGCAGTGTTATGTTCTTTCCAGAACATTAGCAAAGTAGATAAGATCAGATGTATTTTTTACATCGGACTGGACCAATATTGACAGTTGATAAGATAAGTAAACATACCGTTATTATCTATTCTAGTCATATCATATAGTTGACCATAGGTCAATTCAATATCAATTATGAGTGGTTAGTATTTTAACTGATTGTATTATTTGAGTTCTTTGACTTGTTCGTTACCAGCTTACCCTACGGACTAGCCCATACTTACATCTTGGGAGCTCGGTAGTATAATTGAGTGGGAGTGTTAATCATAGATATGAACATCTATAGCTTCTAATGAAGAAGCGAAACGATGGTTTCCTTTTAGTTTGGTTCAAGGTGTTAAATGATAGAGATCTCATTTCAGTAATTAATATTAGTTTACTGAAATATCATTTACAAGGAACTAAGTGTTTGAAGGATAAAATACAATGAGGGGTAAAACGGTATTTTAGTCCCATCTCATTGTAGATCGTCTATAGAGGATTGAGTGATAATTATGGTTGTAACAATAGATAATTAATAGCGTATCTATATTTGTTATAGAGCGTTCTATGAATTCAAGAGTGCAATTCTGAGTCTTTAGTGGAGTCACAAGGAATTAATAAGTTAGTAAATTTATTTGTTAGATTTATGATAAATTATTGGAGCTTGATTTCATAGGCCCATGGTACCCACTATACCTTGGATAAAATCATCTATATAGTCTCAATTAATCGATTTAATTATCAATTAGAATTATCAAAGTTGACCAGGTTAATTTTTGATAGTTTCATAGAGTTATGTAATTTTGAGAAGAAAAGAGAAATTAGGGCAGATTTATTAATTAACATAAATTGGTATCTAAATTAATAAATAAGTTTAAATCAAGGTTCAAATTATAGATAATTAATTTGATAAAGGATTTAAATAATTATTTAATTAATTAAATTAATAAAAATAATACAAGCCTTGTTTTTAAGTCCAATGGGCTTATAATCAAATGGGAAATTTCACGGGCCTAAAGATAATTTCGACCTAGGGCTGTTAATTGGCTATTATATTATTGATTTTTTAATTAATAAATGACCTAAATGAGTCTTTAAAAGGAATGTTAAGTGAGAGTTGAAATAAGATGACAGACACTAGTTTTCTGATAGGTTTTAGATTCTCTCTAAACATAAGTCCTTTTTCTAAGCCTTATTGTTCTTTTCTATTATTATCATGTTTTGAGGATTTCCCACTCTATTCTAGGTGATTCTAAGGATACTTTGGAAAGCTATGAAGAAAATTGAAGATTGGTTCAATTTCTTGGTAATACTCTGCGACAGAAAGGATACAAGGGTTAGAGAGACTGAAGGAAGGACTCATTCATTCCGCTGCGTATAATGTAAGTATTCTTATCATTGTTTCTCTTTGAATTCAATTTTAGAAACATGGTCTAGGTTATCTCATATTAATTTGTTTAATATTAGATCTACATAAAAATAAATAAAGACCCTGTATAAGTTTTCCTAACAGGTTTTAGGTAGTGGAAGTGGTAGAGATGAACCATAGGATTTTTAGATGACACCTCATACCGTAGATACTTTGATTGGTGAAGCAGGCTTGATTGTCCAGGATCGTTGAACTCGGACGCCTCAAAACTGTTAAGATGAATTAGTTTATTAGCAAATACCCTTGGGCTTCAGTTCCACGACTTATGTTCTTGGGATCTCTATTAGTCCCCGATCTAGGTCTAGAGGGGACCTCTCCAAGTAGTTCTAGGAGAATCCCCATACCTTAACCAATTTTCTTCAGTTTTGGTACTAATTGCTTGGTTCTTGCTTTTCTTGTCACTTCTAGGTATTTGATCATGGGTCGTGGTGTTACTCTGCATTCGAAAGATGATGTTCAAGCGGGCCCCGTAGTCCTGGAGGGGCACAAGCTTCCCACTGGCCACACGTGGGAAATGGACGGGGAAATAATGAATTCCAGAACTACCAGATGCTAAACGAGCTGGAGAGGGCCCTTGGAGTAGAGTTGACTCCATGACTCTTTTACAACAAACTGTCCTAGAGAGAAGAGAAGGCTCATACCGAGCGGGCATATTCAGGGCCTGGAGCGTAGGCCACATCAGTGTGGGAGCCACTCTCCCGCTTCATGACTACTTCGCGCAGTTCATCAAGATTGTGGGGATCACGCCTTCCAGCTTCTCCCCCAGGCGTATAAGTTGCTTGTAGGATGGCGTATATTTTGCACATCGAAGGAGATTACGGCACCCACTCTCGCAGAGGTGCTGTACTTTTATCTGTTGGAGCCGCAACTGAATTCCAAGGACAAGACGCGGGATGGATTTTATAAGTTGAAGGCCTGTGGCGTTAGTCTGGCTCCATTCAGCACATGGAAACATCCCCCAGATGTCAGGCACTACTGGTTCATGACATCTGGGTTCCTCCTAGAGAAGAATCCCACCCTGGTGCTGGACTTTCAGCATGTGGGTAAGTCATCCTTCTCCATTCTTCGTAGCCCTTTGTTCCATTTATTGGAAACTCACGTTCTTGTGGACAGGTCGGTACACTCAAACTCGGCTCACTAAGTCGATCATGGATAAAAAGAAGTATTATGCCACCGTTAGTGCCGATGAGCTGGATGTGGGGGGATTCGTGACCAAGGAGAACCTTCAATTAGTTAGGCTGATTGCCAGCCACCAATCGATAGACGCCCCTAGCTTCCGGGGGCTGCAATGTGAGAGGGATCCTGCTTTGAGAGAGGAGTTAGCCCTCATTCATATTGAGGTAGTGGAGGTCGTGGTCAAGGCGGACATAGAGAAAAAGAAATTGGAGCAGGCGCACCGTGAGGAGTAGGCTGAAACTAAGGAGCTGGATGCCCTTCTCGAGGGGAGGCAACCCAACACTAGAGCTCCTGGGGCTAGTATTTCAGGGCAAGGTAAAATGCCTCCGGTTTTAACTTACGCCCCTCATATTGAGGACTTAGTTAGGAATATGCGACAATACCAGGATTATTTAACCGAGATTTTTAGCAACGTGGGGCTTCCTTGCCCCATTGCCGTAGACACGCTGACCCTCATGTATTCGTTCTGGTTCCTTCAGTATGGTAGCTTTTTGGACCCGGATGACATGGGGGACCAAATTCATTCTTTTGCATTAGGAGAGTTAACTCATGCCCATTCCATGGATGAGGGTTTGTCCTGGAGGACTTTAGACTTGCATGTTTCCTTTATCTTTCTATGTCACCCCCATTCCTCTACGTTACTAATCCATATTTTATTCCTATCTCAGGTGACCTGGACATGTCGAATCTTGTGGCCAAAATGAAGGAGATGATCGAGGCCAGGGCTGATGTGGCCAAGGCCTTAGCAAAGAAAGCCGCCAAGGGCCCAACCAAGAAGAAAATCATCGAATTAATACTTGGGGACTCACAACCGGACTTGGGAGCTTCTGAGGGAGGTCAAGCTGCTGCTTTGGTCCCGGCGGTGCCGATTGAGCATCATCCGTCCCCATCTGCTCCTCTCTAGGTTATTAACTTGGAGTAGGAGCCTTCAGAAGGAGGTGGGAAAAGTAAAAGGAAGACAGACTCTATCGTCGCGGAGTCCTCAAAGCGGGCCAAGAAGGCCAAGGCAAAGGATTTCTCTCTGGTCGAGGAGCATTCCTCTGGTGAAATCCTTGTTATTACGACAGAGCTCCTGGATGCTCCCGAGCTTCCCATCAACTCGACCCTTCCTGGGGAAGAGGATTCAATCATCCTAGAGGAGAGGATGAAGATGGTGACCCGGGCCTGGGACGAGGGGCGTGATAAGCGCGACGAGGTAGCCCGGGACTTGATCCTCCGTTGGAAGGTGGAGTTTTCTGAATGTTCGGAGGCCTTCAACGCTCCTCAGCAGATTGTGGATCGGCTGGCAACCGAGATGGGGTTTCGGCCTAAGTTGGGGCAAGACACGACCCCGCTTGCTGCAGACATGCTAGCACAGGTGGGGACTACCATGCCTACTCTTCAACTCAAACGCTATGCCACCTTCGCGAGCAAAGAAGCGCTCTTTGTCTCCCAGGCCATCTGTCATCAAGTCACTGTGGTAAGCCACTTGTCTATCTTGTTTCTTTAATGTCACTGTTCTTTTGTGTATTCTAACTCTGCTTTGTTCCAGGATGCCTTGTTGGCTCATAGGAATGCAGAGTTGATGGCCGAGCTGGTGATGAAGTTAGAGATAGCCCAAATGGAGCTAGAGGGGGCTGTCAATCAGGGAGAAGCTGCCAAGGAAGCCCTCACCAAGGAGGCTGCCCAGGTTCAGGCTGAGCATGAGGAGGCTCTGTCCTGGAGAGATGCCGAACACAAGAAGTTGGTTGAGAACCTAGAGGTGGAGCTATCCCGTTCTCACAGCTCGGAGGCTTCTACCAAGGTGCTCTTGGAGGCGGCCGAGGCCCAACTTCTCCAGGAGCGGGAAAATGTGGCATCTCTCAGGGCGCAGAACCAGGATTTGGAGGCCACAACCCAGCTGGAGATGAAGCGGAGCGAGGAGGCTCGCAAGGAGAAGGAGCAGGCTGACGAATTGCTGGTTGCCGCTTTTGATGAGGTCGTTTAGATGGCCTGGCTCCAAGATAAAAATATGAATCTCCTCCTCTATCTAGATCTGGCTGTGAAGAGGGTCGAGTTTGAAGCCAAGAAAAATGAGGATGTGACGTTTCTTGTTGGGGATTAGCAAGATGAGAACGTTTCAGACGTCCCGGACGAGGACGAAGCCCAAGCTTGAGCCTTTGTACTTTAATTTGGGGCTCCCTCTTTCCTTTTCTATGTTTTTTGTACACATATTTTTTTTTATGGGCGCAAGTGCGTCTAAGACAATTACTTATCTGTCTGTAGTGTTATTATATTGGTTTTTTGTCTTTGCACAATGAATCCCGCTATACATTAATTTACTTTTCTCAGAAATTCACTAAGTGTTTTACCACTATGCATGAATTAAGGTTAGATGTGGAGTCCTGGTTCCAATGGCTAGGACCATCAAGAAAAATTGTAGATGATAATTACTTTGTTATGAGACCAAAGTCCAGGTCTTGACGGCTTGGACCTTCTTGGACTTACCAATTATAACTCCACTGGTTTAACCAGACTCTACGGTTCATGTTCCAACGACCTGGACCATTATGGATTTATTAATTGTCATCTGTTTAATATGTCCTAACTCTGATGTTCAGGTTCCAACACCCTGGACCATTATGGACTTCAGACATGAATTAATTTTAACGGCCTGGACCATTAAATATATGACTTAGGCAGAAATTAGTTGATTAACTTATCTCGAACATGAGGTTTAGGTTCTAACAGACTGGACCATTTACAAGAATAAATTTAATCAATTTAAAACCTAAGTTTTAAGTTCCAACGGTCCTGGACCGTTCTAGGGGAACCATGATTAGATTATCCTAGACCATGTTAAGTCTGGACCAATCTTTTGGGAGTTGGGTTTTGAACCCCACAAACCATATGGATTTGGGTTAGGACTGGGATTTGAGCCTTGAATCCTTTTTTAGGAGTTGGGTTTTGAACCTTCCAGACAATATGGGTTTAGGCTAGGACTGGGCTTTGAGCCTTGCATCCCTTTTTTGGTTGAACCCCCCGGAACACACGGATCTGGGTTAGGATTGGGCTTTGAGCCTTGCATCCTGTTTTGCTGGGAGTTGGGTTTTGAACCCCTAATCTATACGAGTCTGGATCAGGACTAAGCTCTAAGCTTTGCATCCTTTTTTGTTCTTAATCCTGGACTTGTATAGATGGTCTTACCCCCCAAGTGATCAAAGAGTGTAGTCTTAGGTCACTTGTTCATGTAAAAATTAAAGACAGACTTGAGTTTTTTCTTTTCTTACAACATTTCTTATGGTGTTTTTTCCACACCATTTTCATTAAATAAGAGATGGCCCTGGGGCATACATTACTTGAAATTAAAAATGTTAGAGATAGCAGAATTAAATCCTCCAGACTACTAATAATACCAACGGAGGTGTTCTGCGTTCCAGGCCCTTGGGACTTTTGTTCCGTCTAGCCGCTTTTGATGATATGTTCTCGGGCACACTTCGTTTTGGATCTATTAGGGTCCTTCCCAGTTTGGTCCCAGAACCCCCACTCCTAGATCTTGAGATTCAAGGAAGGCTCTTATCAGGATTAGATCGTCGGTTCTGAACCTTCAGCTCTTAACTTTCGAGTTAAAATGCCTTGCGATCTTTCCCCGATACATCTTCAATTGCACTTGTGATTCTTCCCGGATCTCTTTGATGCGATCCAGGGATTCTTAGAGTAAGGCGTGGTTCCGGACGGGATTGTACATATCTCGTCTGTGAGATGGGACTGTTGTTTCCACTGGGATGACTGCTTCACATCCGTACACCATTGAATAGGGAGTATGTCCGATCGATGTTCTTTCTGTGGTCCGTTATGCCCATAGGATGCGGGGCAACTCTTTCGGCCCCTTGCTCTTTCAAGCTTGTAGCTTTTTCTTTAATGTCCCCTTCAAAATCTTGTTCACGACCTCTATTTTCTCGTTGGCTTGAGGCCTTGCGACTGCAGAGAAGCTTTTGATGATGCCATGTCTTTCACAGAAGTCAGTGAAGTGGATGCTATCAAATTTCTTTCTGTTGTCGGACACAATTTTGTGAGGGAGGCTGTATCGGCACACAATGTTGTTGATGATGAAGTCCAAGGCCTTTTTGGAGGTGATGGTGCTCATTGGCTCCGCCTCGACCCACTTGGTGTAATATTCGACGACTACAATGGCGTATTTTACTCCGCCCTTCTCGATCGGGAGGGATCCTACCAAATCAATTCCCCAAACTGCAAAAGGCCAGGGACTGGTCATCAGGGTTATCTCCGTTGGAGGGGCTCGCAGGATCTTCATGTACCTTTGGAATTTTTCACTCTTGCGGACATAATCGACACAATCCTTCTTCATTGGTGGCCAGAAATATCTTTGCCCGAGGATCTTCTTGGACAAGCTGAGTCCGGCTGTGTGATCTCTGCAAAAGCCTTCATGCACTTCTTGCATGATTGCACTCATTTCGGTCCCAGATACGCATCAAAGATATGACATGGACAACCCCTACGGTAGATTTTTCCATCCATCATGACGTATCTGGGAGCCTGGTACTGAAGCTTCCTGGCAGTGGCCCTTTCCGTGGGCAATTCCCCAATGGTTACTGGATGAGAGGGCCCATCCAGGATGTAGTGTAATCAATGGCGTTGATGATTCTGGGAGCTTGAATACTGGGCGCGGGTAGATGGTCGATGGGGACTACCCCAGAGAGTTCTACTTCAACATTCATGGCCAATTTTGCTAGCGTGTCTGCAAACACGTTCTGTTCCCTAGGGATCTGGTGAATGAAGTATCTTTTGAAAGATTGGAGTAACTCTCGGGTTTGTGCCATGTAGGCAGCAATCTTCTCCCCCTTCATTTGGTATTCTCTCAAAATATGCGTGACCACTAGCTGGGAGTTGCTATGGACTTCATTGTTCTCTGCCCTTACCTCTCGAGCTAAGCATAGTCTGACCAGCATGGCCTCGTGTTCAACCTCATTGTTCGACGCTTTGAACTGGAAGCGAAGGGTGCTTTGCAACTGGTGACCTTGAGGAGATATCAGGATGATCCCGGCCCTGGTCCCATTCTCATTGGAGGCTCTGTCCACAAAGATCTTTTAAAAGGGCATTATGGGGTCAACATGTTCTTCATCCTTGGTTATCTCGGTGCATTCTAGAATGAAGTCGCCCAGGGCTTATCCATTGATGAATATTCTGGGGACAGAGGCGATATTGAACTGGCTCAGCTCTATGGCCCACTTCAAAAGTCTTCCCGATGACTCGGGTTTCTATAATACTTGTCGTAGGGGATGGTTCGCCAGTACCTTGATGACATGGGCCTGAAAGTAAGGTCTTAACTTCCTGGAAGCGGTCAGTAAGCAAAATGTCAATTTCTTGATTAAAGGGTATCTGGACTCCGCGCCTAGCATCCTTTTGCTTACGTAATAGACCAAGAGTTGGAACTTTCCCTCCTCTCGCACTAATGCGGCACTGATGGCGTGTTCTGACACTGCAAAATATAGGTACAGTGGTTCCCCATCCACTGGTTTTGAAATGATTGGCGCTTCGGCTAGATGATCCAACTTTTGGAAAGCCTCTTCCCATTCGGCTGTCCACTCGAACCTCTGGTTTTCGCAAAAGTAGGTTGAAGAATGGGATGCACTTGTCTGTGGACTTCGACATAAAGCAGCTCAAAGCTACTATTCTTCCCGTCAAGCTTTGAACATCTTTGTGTTTTCATGGCGATGACATGTCGATCAATGCTCTGATCTTGTTCGGGTTAGCTTCTATCCCTCTTGAGCTTACTATGAAGCCCATAAACTTCTTGGATGTCATGCCAAAAGTGCACTTCTTAGGATTTAGTTTCATCCCATACTTCCGGATAATGGCAAATGTTTTTTCCAGGTTGTCTGCGTGTTGGGTCGATGTCTTAGACTAGACCAACATGTCATCTATATAGACCTCCATGTTCTTCCCCAGTTGTTTCCAAAACATTCTGTTGACCAATCTTTGATAGGTGGCCCCAGAATTCTTGAGCCCTAAGGGCATGATGATGTACCAGCATACACCCTTGTCCGTCGAGAAGCTGGTGTGTTCCTGGTATGCTACATTCATTGAGATCTGGTTGTAGTCGGAGTAAGCATCCACGAAGCTTAACAACTCATACCCAGATGTAGCATCCAGCATCTGGTCAATTCGGAGCAGAGGGAAACAATCGTTTGGGCATGCCTTGTTGAGGTTCGTGAATTTGATGCAAGTCCTCCATGTTCTGTTTGGCTTTGGCACCAACATCAGATTCTCCAACCAGTCGGGATACAAAGCTTCTCGAATGAAGTTGATTGAGGGCAACTTCTCAATTTCCAGCTTAAGGGCCTCCACCCTTTCCGTACCCAAGGGCCATCGCTTTTGCCGGATGGGAGTTGCGTTATCGTAGATGTTCAAGGCATGGCATATGACGTTGCAGTCAATCCCAGTCATATTCGAGTGGGACTAGGCCAGGGCGTCTTGGTTTTCTTTTACCCGGGTAATTATGGTAGCCCTGACCTCTGCGTTCAAGTTACTCCCTACCCGGATCACTTTGGTCTGGTCAGTGTCACTGATGCACACCTCCTCAACCTCCTCCATGGGCTCTAATGCCCTATCCGCCTTAATTCATGGATCCAATTCATCATCCTCCCAGACAACCCTCCGTGCTGGCTGTGGTGGTGGGAGTGGATCAGCATTTTCCCCCTCGAGAGGTTCTTTGCGGACCATGAAGATTATTCGGGCAGAGACGTGATAACATTTCCAAGCGCTCTTCTGATCTTCTAGTATAGTTCCCACTCCGCCGTTATCACACGTGAACTTCATGCATAAATGGCAGATGGAGGTGATGGCGTTGAAGTCAACTAGAGTGGGGCACCCAAAGATCACGTTGTAAGCAGTGGGGCAATCCACCACCACAAAGGTGCAGTACTTGAATGAGCTCTGAATCTCGTTCCCCAGCGTCGAGGGGAGCTGAATCTTGCCCATCGGGAGCAATGAATCCCCATCGAAGTTGTAGATCTATGTAGGGCAGGAGGCTAGGTCTACCACTGTTAGGCCAATCGCCATGAAGGCTAGCTTGAATAGGACATTGACGAAGCTCTCGTCATCCACCAACACTCGGGATACTCGTTTGTTGGCGATTTGGGCATCAATGACCAATGGGCAGTGATGTGGGAAATGAACGTTCTAGGCATCTTCCTCAGTGAACGTTATGGGCAGGTTCATCAATTTTGGGCGTTGGGCCAGAGTTTGGACCAATGCGCACACCTCATGGTCGTGATCGAGCTCGCTGAGGTATCTATTCTGATCATTCCGGGACGGTCCTCCTAGATGTGGGCATCTCGATATGGTGGCCACGTGGCCATCTACTCGAGGAGGCACGGTTTCGGGAGGATATGGCATTCCGGGGCTGGGAGCCATAGGACCTCCACGCAATTGCACTATTGGGGCCCACTGAGGGGTATGTTCTCTTGATCCCAAAGCATACCCTCCCTGAGGAGTTCGGTATGGTCCCTACGCACCCTGGGCCAAAGATTGTCTGGGAGCTGTTGGTAGTCCCGAAACTCTTGTTGGCATTCTGACCCACTGATGGAGATTCTAGTTTGATCATGATGGGTGTCGTATACCACACAAATTTAACAATGATTTTTCTTTCAATACTTCCAATTATTTCAGTATAATAGCAAGCACAGGTCGAACCCACGAGGACTATTGTTCACTTTATTATTCAATAATTAACACTAAAACTTAAAAGGGGATTTTGATTTTTACTCAAAATTAAATAACATAAACTAGAAAGCAAATAAAGATTGGTATTACGATATTAAGAATCAGTTAAAGGTTAATATCCACCCTCAACAATCATTCCTAATCACTAATAATAAATATTATTCCAATTTCTCAATTAAACTATTAACCCCGCAGATAACGCTGAAGCAGTCAATTATCCCAGTCTCCCTATTATAAGTAATCAAGGCGAAGCGCTCAATAATTAACTCTTTTATCTAAGCAATAAATCTATGAAGCATACAATCTATTTAACTTAGATAAAGCATTAAGTCCTATGGAAACAAGTTAATCTAGGCAATAAATTAATGAAGCATATAATTCATTTAACCTAGGTTCTATTTTTCATCACAATCAACAATTCTTTTGACATCACTATCAATTGCAATTTATCACATACACTTAGAATCCTAAACTATTAGGTGAATAGTAATTATAAGATGACAATTGAACAATGTAAAACCTTAATTAGTTGGCCACCTAACAAGAAATCACAAAATTCTTAGCATTCAATTAGAAAAATAAAAACAATTTAATCTTGAGAGAAATTAAAGAATAATATTCATTATCAACAATCAAGAATTCATGTCTTGGGTTTTGAATTAACCCTTAACCTAAAAAAAACCTACTCCATAATAGTAATCATAATCACAAACATAATTATAATTAAAATTAAAGAGATTAAGGGAAGAAAAGAAACTAGATTGATGAACAAAAGTAATGTAGTCTTGTAATCTTCTCTTTAGCCTTTTCGCTGTCTTTTTTCTCTCCTAAACCATCATAAAAAAATCCTCTCAAATTAACCCTAATCATCCTTTATAGTCTCAATCAAATTCTAATTAAAAAGTAATAAAAAATCTGAAAACGACGTCGCAAGCCGTGGCCTGGAAAATGCGAGCCGCGGCCTAGAACAAAATCTGTGCATAAATCTGTCACTTAGGCAGCGGCCTGAAAAAATTGAGCAGCGGCCTGTCTGGAAGAAAAAAAATTATGAAACTCCAATTCCATTTAAAGTGCCGCGGCCTACCTCCAATTTCTTCAATTCTTGATCTTAGATGGCTTGTATGTTGCCGCCACTTCAACATTTCAATCCCGAAAGCTTGGAATACTCCTAAAACTTTATTTTAACTACACTTGCCATCAAAATGTCAGATTTATCATCATAAAATGCAATGTAGAAAATATATTGTAGAATCACAAAACTTAATTAAAACTATTAAAAATGTTATCATAACACCATCCAAGCATAGAAAAACTTAACAAATATTAATACAAAAATGACCTTATCAGATCAAATTCTCGATCTTGTCCTTCAACTGACGTTATTCTTCGGTTGTGTGACCCACATACTTGTGGTAGGCACACCTTTTGCTGGTGTCCCTTAAATTATTTCCCCCTTTAAACATGGTGCTTGGTTTCTGGTAATGGACTACATTGCCCATTGCAAGGTAGATTTTTTCCCGAGTGTCCACCAAGTTTGTATATTCCGTGTACTGGGGATCGTACCCCCTCTTTCCCTTCTTCGTGGGGTCAGGCCGGTTCTGACTTTTTCTAGATCTTTTTCCCCTAGAAAGGTTGGTGCTTGCCTCAACCGCTCTGGTTTAGGATGGTTGGGCACCTCCAGGAATGGCACTATACCCGGTTGATTCTACTCCGTACCCAGAGAAAGGGGTTGATGGAGTTGGGGCGTATCCTGATGAAGTGGGTCCGTAGACAGTCGGGGCCATGAACGGCATCTTGAGGGATCCAGCGGATTCGGACACCGCTGGAGGCGCCAGATAAAGGTTTGTCGGAAGGGTTTGTGCTGTTGACTGGGGTGCTGGCTACCATCTGAAGGCTTGGATTCGAGCCTCTTCCTAGTTGATGAAGCCTTGTGCCCTCCTTATAAAATTTTCAAGGGTGGTCGCCTTACTACATTGTATGTCGTCCCAGAGAGGGGATCCTGCTCTAATTCCAGATTGGAAAGCTACTAGGTGTTGTCCATCATCCACCTTAGTCTTTGAGGCTTCCTTCGTGAAGCATTGAATGTAAGCCCTAAGGGTTTCAGTAGGATGGTTCTTGATGTTGGCCAGCGCACTAACTTCATGTTCAGTTTTTGGGCAGCCACAAATTGTTTATGGAAAGCTGACTGCAATTTGGACAAAAACTGGATTGATCTCGTCTTGAGCCTTTTCCACCACTCTTTGGCCGGTCTGACTAAAGTGATCGAGAAGCACAAGCATTTGCCATTGTCCCAGACATGGGCTACAGTCATCAAGCGATTGTAGCAAGACAAATGATCTTTGGGGTCGGTGTTTTCGGTGTAGGCGGGTATGTCCGGCATCTTGAACCCTTTGGGTAACACAACGTCCAGGACGTGCTTGGCGCACGACTCCTTTTCCTCATCTTCAGAATCAGAACCTCCACCTTCCTGTTTATGGAGCAAGCGGTTCGTCACCTTTTTTAGAGCAGCCAGCTGTTTCGTGAACTGCCTGGACATTCCATCGTCCAGGGGATCTCTTTCGTTCCTCCTGTCGTTGACATTGTTCCTCAAGTCGCCTCCTCGAGGGAGAATTTTTTTTTCGGACTCTCTCCTTCCGAGCGTTGAGCCCATCTCGCAAATCAACGCTGAATGTGTTGTCTCCCGAACTGATTGTTTCCGGATCTTCTCTGCTCCTGCGCCCTCCGTGATCCTTGTTTGTAGAAGCAATGGGATAAAAAAGTCTTCCTTGATCGTCCTGTCTGGGGACGTTCCGGGGCTTAGTACCCTGCGGGTTCTTCCCCTACGGATTTTCAGATGATTCCGTCATGGGACAGGATTTATCCGTTCTTTCCTAGGGAATTGCCTTGTCAACCCCGGTTTTTGGAGTGGGAGAAGCTTCTTGTGGGGGTTTGCTTTTTTGACGGGATCAACCACTTTGGCTTTCCCTTTTTCTTGAACTGGATTTGATGGACCAGCTTCGGGATGCAGGGATCATCCTGGATGAGGAAAAGGAGTTATGTTGTTCAGCACGCAAGTCCCTGTTGGAGGAACGGACAGTTGTGTTCCAGGGGGAGGAACGACAACTGGATTTGCTATAAATCCCTATGCAGGAATAAAAGCTTGAAGAGCTAGGAGGGACTCTTGCATTTGGCAGATGGTCTCCTGCTGCTCCACCATCCTTGCTTCTTGCTCCAGGACTACGTGCCTCAGACAGACAACTTCTGGATCTTCTTGCTCGGATTCCACGTCATTCCTCGTTAGTTACAACGGGATTCTCAGCCTCATGATCTTCATATCCCTCTCCGTCCTCCTCGTAGTAGTCTTCATCATAGTCACCCCCTTCTTCGAAGTTATGGGAGTCATTAGGCAGAGGCCCATGATAAGGCCCATCCTCTGGTTAGTCTTGAGGAAGTGGCCAATTTGGCAATGACTCTCAATTGTCTTGGTGTTGTTGGTGAGCAGGATCAAACATGGTATGTCTGGTGTTCACCATTTTTGCAGATTATCAAGGTTGATTCAAGCTTTCTTTAGCTCTCAATGAAAGCACCAAAATGTTTACTGAGTTTTTCAGAAACTATAAATATATTAAAAGATAAGAGCTAGAAAGAAAGGCTAAGAAATAAATAAGATCACAATTTTTACGTGGTTGGGGCGTTAATGAGCCTTAGTCCACGAGTCACTAGTATTAAGCTTTAGAGAGTTTTGACAATGGAGGTTTTTTGCAAGTTCAACAGCGTTTTGCTTACAAGAGAAAATATGGGTTCCTCGCTACAATGCATGACTGATCCTATTTATAGGCAGTCATGTCATTTGGGCTGGACTAATCTGGGCCCAATAAGGATATAATTACAATTTCTCGCTAATGGAGCCATAATACAAGAAATGTAATATAATTAAGGGTTGTTAATCTGAGCCCATTGGGCCGGCTTAGGCGTGGTGAAGCCTTACCGCTGTCCTTTGTACGTTAGCATGGACTAATCCGCATGGGCTACGAAGGAGATCCTGGGGACAAGATCTGTCAGAGTAGTGGCAATACCATTTCCTAGAAACAATGTATGTTCCATGTGTACCCCATTCTGCAGGTTAGTTAGGGAGACCAATTGTCAGATTTCTCAGGGACATGTCAACTGTAGGAAGGACTGGGCTTGTTCTATCTGTAACGACCTAAAATCACTAATAAGGCTTAAGGGCCTTGATTAGCATGCCGGAAGGGCATAATTGGTGTATGTGTGATTAAATGATTAAAATTCATGATTATGTGGCATGCATGATTAATATGATTATATGGATATATTATATGCATGTTTATGAGTATTAGATATGCATGTGGGCCCTTTATAGCTTGTAAGGGCATAATTGTAATTTTGGGCCAGTTAAGGGCATAAATGTGATTATTTGTGATAAATTGTTGAGACCACATTATTATATGGATATATTTACAACATATTGCTCGAGACGGTCCTAGTGAGCGGATTAGCGAAACAGTCATAGCGGGCCGACTCGGGGGAGCCTAGGGGTATTTTTGGGAATTTAGAGAACATTTTGGAAACTATTAGATGTTGAATAAATGTTTGGTAATTAATTGGATATGACGAGATTAATTGGTAGATATTAGGAACACTTGAGGAATTTAGCGAGAATTGGGAGTAGAATGACTATTTTACCCCTAGGAACAACTTGAGGATGAATAAACTTAAAGGTTTATTAGGGTCTTTTTAGGGGCTGAGAGATATACTTGGAAATAGGGTAGGAATTCACTAGAAACTTAAAGAAAACTTCTCAAACTCTCCTATCTAGCTCCATCTCACAATTTCTTCCTCTCTCTCACTCACTTGTGTTGAAGCTAAGGAAAATTGAAGGAGGAAGACTTAGGCTTGAAGCTAAGGGGAAAAGCAGAAGGAAATTTGGGTGATCAAGCTAGGAATACTTAGAGAAATTTTGAGGAATTTGGTTGCCACTTGAGGTAAGAATTCTGGTTAGAATCTTTGAATTATGCTGAAATTATGTTGAGGATTAAGCTTGCTTAAGGTCTGGTTTTGTTAGTTGGTTCTGGGATGAATTTGGGTGCTATTGAGAGTGTGAATTGCTACTGATTTGGGGTTGAGATTTTGTGTATAAATTAGGTGAGTTAAGGTCCTTGAATGTGGATTTTATTGGCCTACTCTATATAAAGACAGCTATGACTTTGTGAAATGCTATGATCATTGTCAAAGGGTAGGTAATATCTCAAGACGTCATGAAATGCCTCTTACTAACATATTAGAGGTGGAATTATTTGATGTTTGGGGTATTAATTTTATGGAACCCTACCCACCGTCGTTTGGTAATTTGTATATTTTGTTGGCGGTGGATTATGTAAGTAAGTGGGTTGAAGCAGTAGCTACTTCAACTAATAATGCTAAGGTGGTAGTCAAGTTTTTGAAAAAGAACATTTTCTCTCGTTTTGGCACTCCTCGAGCGATTATAAGTGATGAAGGGACTCATTTTGCCAATAAGATTTTTGATTCCTTAATGGAGAAGTATGGTATTAAACACAAGATGGCATTGGGATATCATCCACAGTCAAATGGGCAAGCGGAAGTGTCAAATCGTGAGATTAAGTTGATTTTAGAGAAGAAGGTGCAAGTTAATAGAAAGGATTGGTCGAATAAGCTCGATGATGCATTATGGGCTTATCGGACAGCTTTTAAAACGCCAATTGGTATGTCTCCCTACCGTCTTGTATATGGTAAAGCTTGTCATTTGCCATTTGAACTGGAGCATAGGGCACAGTGGGCATTAAAAAAGTTGAATTTCAATCCGGTTGCTTCGAAAGCATTAAGGCTAGCTCAACTGAATGAGCTAGATGAATTGCGTCATGATTCCTACGAGAATGCAAGAATCTACAAAGAGAAGACAAAGAAATGGCATGACAATAATATTGTTAATTGGACTTTTCAGGTGGGCGATCAGGTGTTGTTATTTAATTCCCATCTCAAGTTATTTCTGGGAAAATTGAAGTCTCGATGGTCGGGGCCATTCATTGTTACAAAGGTTTTTCCATACGGGGCTTTGGAGATTCAACAAGGTGATTCTTCGCCGTTTAAAGTTAATGGGCAGGGGGTGAAGCATTATTATGGAGGTGAGATTGAGAAGAAGGTTAATATTACACTGGTGGATTCTTAAAGTCAAGAAAAGAAGCGTCCGGTTAAAAGACGTTAAAGACAGCACTTTGAGGAGGCATTTCTCAGTTTTATTTTTATTTTTTTTATTTTACATTTTAAAACATTTATAATTTTTGTATTTGTTTGGTTTGGAACAATGTTTAGCAAATTTGTTTTAGTTGTTATTTTTATTTTTTGATGTATTGTATGAACCGTGAAAATCGTGAAAAAAAAGAAGAAAAAAAGAAAAAAACTGATGATTAGGGATGAAGGAGCGCTATAGCGTTGTATTAGTGGCGCTATGGCGCTCATCTCAGAGAAGAAAATTTTTTGTGGAAGCTATTAGCGCTATAGCGCTGATACCTGAGCGCTACAGCGCTGGTTCCAGAGGAAGAAAAACTCAGAACGGTTATTAGCGCTACAACGCTATACATATAGCGCTACAACGCTCTGTCCAGTTTTTTTTTTAAAGCAGAGGGGTTTCGATTTTCCCCTCATTCAATCTACATTTTTTTCCCCATTTTTGTGTTCTCTCCTCCATAGCCCCCATAGATCTTCCTCTGAGCCTATTCCCTAGAAATTTCACCACACATTCTCCCTTTCTCATTCATTTCTTCTTTTATTTCTCTCCTTCCTTTGCTTTCTTTCTTCTAAAACCCATTCCAATTTTCCAAATCATTTTTTTTGAAACCCTAGAAATTCAGTGTTCAAATTTCTTGATGAAGATCGAAATTTTCAAGGGGCTGTACTAATTCAAGCATAAAGGAGTCCATTGCAAGGTTTAGTAAGTGTTTCCTTTCCCTTTTATTCTCAGATTTTTGATGTATTTGGGATTGGATTGCATTGTTGATGGTTGTTGGTGGATTGAATTTGGGGTATTTAATTAATGGGTTTGTAAGATTGCATATTTTAAAGAGGCTGTGAAGAGGAAAAGGGTTTAATTTAAGGGGAGGTGCTGTAAAAATTCTGTTTTGTGGGTTGGTGAGCGTGTGGATAATGGCTCCAAAGAGTAGAGTGGGTAGGAATAAGGATAAAGGGAAAGGAAAAGCGTCTGCTTATCAACAAAGGGATGATAGTTCAGAGCAAGAGTACGATGAAACTAGGTTTATTAATTTTAAGGCTCAAGAGCGCTATGAGAAATTTGTGAGAAAAACTTTGATTCCTGAGCGTGAGGTGGAATATCAGTCTGATCCTTTTCCTCATCAGATTTTTGAATTGATTCGGGCTAACTTTAAAGGTAGGAAGTGGGAAAATTTTGTGACCAAATTGGCACAGGCAAACGTATCATTGGTATATGAGTTTTATGCCAATTTAAAAGATAAGCACAATGATACCGTTTTTGTTCGAGGTAAGCGCGTGCCTTTTACTGCGGAAGCTATTAATAAGGTGTTCAAAGTCCCACACATCAAACAGGAGGAGGAGGAGGAATATGCTAAGTTTTTGAATGGATCTATAGATTTTACTGCTGTGGCTGGCAAATTATATGCTTTGAAGGTGCTCCTTGGAATTTATCTGGCAGTTTACCTAAAAGTATAGCATCGTGCCAGCTAAACATTGAGGCGAGATTTTGGGCGTTTTTTGTGTGTGCTCGATTTATGCCGGTTAGTCATGTGTCTGATATGACTAAAGATCGGGTCTTATTGATTTATGCTTTGATGATGGGAATGAGTATTAATCCGGGGATATGGATTAAGGCAAATATTAATTTTATTGAAAAGGGCCATACCACTGGAGGTTTGGGCCATGGATCTGTCATCACTATGTTGTGCTGTAAGGCTGGTGTTCCAGAATTCATTACTGATATTTATCAGTCGTTGCAACAACCATTGTCCATCAATTTGATGAATGATTATCCTCAGCCTGTTCTATATGTGCCGCAAACTAGGAAAAAGGGTAAGCGCCGTGTGGAAACTGAGGTGGAGGAAGAAGCTGATCCAGTGTTGTTGGGCGGTAGTAGTGATTCGCGTATGCAGCAAGTCAATGCTAAGTTGGATTATCTTATCCAACAAAATCAATATATGGTTCAACAACAGCATATGATGAATCACTATATGGGCCAACGGTACGACTATGAGGTGAATCATGTGGCTCAGTTAAATAATCTGGTGAGTTGCTGGTCTTTAGATGAATCAGATCGAACTTATTTTGCTCCACCACTGCCTTATCCGCCGTATTCTCCATTTTACTCTCCGCCTCCACACCCGTCATTTGCTGGTTTTTCAGAGCCTCAGCCTCCACAATCTCAACCTTTCGAGGGACCTTCGTCTCAGCCGCCACCACCGCCATACTGACGTGGCTGGTCAGGTAAGTCTCTGTTCTCATTCTTTATATACTTCACATTGGGGACAATGTTCGGTTTTAAGTTTGGGGGAGAGATTTATTTCTGGTATTCTTTGATGCATTTTTTTTTTCGGTTTGCTTGTTTGTTTTTAATTTTCGTCAGTTGTTCGTTTGGAGTCATGTTTTAGAGTATAAATTAAGTTGATAATAATTGCCATTTCAATATGATTGACTGTTTTGTAGTATAATCCAAAGGAAAAATTGATGTGCTTCTAAAAATAATCCGTTTGCTTGGTTAGATTACTTTGGTTTTCACTGTGATTTGTTGACAGTAGAGATCTATTGCTCATAAATTGTAAATGTTATACTTGAGTTATTTTATGCATGTCAAATTTGGATTGTGGATTGAAAAGTTTGAAAAAAATTCTAGAACCTGCTTGCTTACTATTTGAGATGAAATTTGAAACAGTGCACATTTAGGAAAATGATATAGGCAATTTTTGGACGGGTTGTGCCTTTCAAGCTAACCCTATTAAATTTTATCCTTAGTCAACCCTTTTGAGCCTTATTAATGGAGAATAGTAAGTAATGCAGGCATATGGAATATTTGGGTTTGTGGTTAGTTGGTGAGAATTTGATGTGCATAGAGTGGTTCAATTATTTTATTTGCGAGTTATGAGTAAATGAGCTTTGGTGTTGATAGATTGCAGTGAATTATGAAGTGGTTGAGACTGAAAATCTAGATTAATGTTTAAATAGCATGATTGTTTTTCCTGAGAATTATATATGCATAACAGTCTTGAGTGTTTGAATTGGTTAGTTATGTCAACTTGGTTTGTTAGGTTTGAGTCTAGTTAGATTATTTACTTGAGGGCGAGTAAAGATTTAGTTTGGGGGAGTTTGATAAATGAGTTTTAGGCTCGTTTATGGTCTAGTTTTTAGGGTGTTTTTCGTTAGTTTAGGATTATTTTATTTCAGAATTATGTTCATTTTTTCATGTTTCAGGTTTTTAATGCTAAAATGGTAAAAATAGTGAAAATGAGTGAAAGTGGAACAAAATCGGGATGGAAAGGTGCAATTTTGGGTGCTGTTAGTAGCGCTACCAAGGGAGCGCCGTAGCGCTGTGAAGGACTTTGAAGCAAGAATGAATCTGACTTTAGCGCTACAGCGCCACAATATCAGCGCTACAGCGCTAGGAAGAAATCTTTCAGGGTTTTGGTTCTGACATTAGCGCTACAACGCTACAATAAGAGCGCTACGGCGATAGTGCCCAAATTTTGAAGCGTTTTGCCACTGAAAATAGCGCTACAGCGCTGGTGATGCGATTTTCAGATTTCATATGACTTTTTGAAGGGTGTTTTGGTCTTTTCACTTAGGAACATTATTCTGCGATTTTTAGAGGACTGGAAGTTTTATAAACCCTAAATAAAAAGAGGCTGCTGTAATTATTAGTTTTCTTTTTCATCTGAATTCTTTAGGTTAATTTTATGAACAATTATTTGCAGTTTATTTTCATCATGGCATTTATGAACTAATTTCTTTTATCTAGGAATTAATGTAGTCACTGGGATTTCTATTTAATTTTATTATGAATTTCTATTGATACTTCTTTTCTATTCTAATCTATATGATGTGTGTTTAATGCTAGTAAATACTTGATCACTATTTGCTTGATTTAATGTTTTTGATTCAAAATTCGAAAGATGAGAATTGAATATGATATCATTGTATAGACATAGGGTGCATATTGGACGAAAGTACCTGTATGACTTGTGCAGTAATTAGGTTTTCATGTTTAGTGCCTTCTATATGTTCAAGTTTATCACAGAAATGTAGAAAACCTGCATATAGATTAAGATCTTATATCTTGAAAAAGAATAGGAATCGATTATATTAACCTGCTATTAGAATAGAAGAAAGAGATTTAGAATTGATTATTAAAATTAATAGAATGAACAGTTGATGAAATTAATTCCTAGGTTGTTTTTATTATTGATTCTTAAGTAGTGATTCATTATTTTGTTTCCAGTTCTTTAATTTTGGTTCATAGTTTATAGGATTTATTTTATTTTTAATTGTTCACTTAAATTTTAATTAACCAAATAGAATTCGAAAATCAATTAGTGGTACTTGGGAGATAGTCTCTGTGGGACGATATCCGTTCTTACGGAATTTACTACTTGACATGACTACGTATACTTGCGTACAGAAAATATAGATCATTTATCGCCAAGGCACAGGACTGAGGATCGTGCTCGGGATCGTTCTATTATCTTCGTTCATAATTCAAGGTAAGAAAACCGCACCCTGCGTGGTTGTGAACGGGTCTGAGATTCCCAATTACTGGTTGCTTGTAATATGTATTGTAAGATTGATTTTTCATACAAGAGGGACTGGCCTAAGGGAGCCGGAGTTGATGGTAAACATACTGAGCGCAACTCGACCTAAGTGAGTCGGCGCCAGCTAGATCAACAGGGGGCTCGGCCTAAGGGTGCCAACCCCGATTACTGGAGATTATGTGATTGTCATTGATTAATTGGATATATGTACTCTGTTTTATGTTTATATGAGATAAGCTTGATTGAATATTCTTATTGCTACATGTGATAGTTGTTTTGGTTTTCTTGATGGGCCTTGGCTCATGAGTGCTACGTGGTGCAGGTAAAGGCAAGGGTTAGCTGGATCAACCATGAGTTAGAGGGCTTTGGGGGTGAGGTGTACATTGTTAACTGCTTGTCCACAATGGCCGAGGGAAAGTACAGGGACAGAAGCCTATAAACTTGTATTTTACCATTAGAGTGGCCACTGATTATATAAAACTTTTGACAGTTTTTAAATTAACACTTAAACCCTATTTTTGGGATCCCATGTACCAAACACCTATTTTAATAAAAAATTAACCGTTTGTGTTCAAAATATTTTAATCCTAATCCAATTGTTGACCTTAGGATCACATTTTTAATAAAATAACTTGATTAGCAAGTCCTGCACTATTTTAACTACACAGTGTAACGATCTTGGTTATCCGGGGCGTTACACTATCCGACTAGATGATTTGGGTTCATTTACCTAAGTCCCGGTTCGTTTACCAGGACTCGAGTTCATTTACCAAGGCGGACATCTTGATGGCGATGTCTTCTCCTGGATCCCATTTTATGGGATCTGTCTCTTGGAATGGATCGTCCGCCATCATAATTCACATCCCAGAGGATACAAACTGAATACAATTAGGAAGGTGATTGGCCCCTTCGCTATGCTCACGCTATTTGCTAGTAACCGGATTGGTATGGTCCGGGCCAATGGGGTTTACTTGTTCATTGTTCACTGGGTACAGGTTAGGCCCGGGCCTCTTCAATGGGCCCATGGACCCGTTTGGCTGTGCCACGTGTCATAGGTAGAAAATATGGATAACAGTATGGTTAAAATTAATTGCACATTATAGCATGATGTGTAATTTGAGTGTGCAAATTGAGAGTGCATCTATCATTATTAACATTTTGAAAAAACTATATTAGTTATTGATTTTTGAAAGTTAATTTTCTTAAAGTTAGATTTATGTTAATACCATATTTTTATAGGGAAAATCTGCTATAGGGGCTTCAAAAAGAGTCCCACTGGTGAGACTCTTATGTATTCCTGATCCGTAAACAGTTCTCAGCGCGATTTTTCTTATGACCATGTATATTGTAGTGATTTAGAGCTTCTTACAAATTAAATTTTTTTTTGAATAATTTATAGTGTCGAAAACTAGGTTCAAAACAGGTTGTTGCACACATGACTAATTTTAATGCCCCTAGAATCCCCCTATTTTTATATATTAAGTTTTAAAATTCAATACTTTTGAAAAGATCCCTATTAAAAATAGATTTGTTTTCCTTGTTCAAATTACACTTCTATTTAAAATTGAAAATTTGTATATATATAGATATATAGATTTTTGCTACATAAATACACTATGTTTTGATTTGTGATAGTTTTATACTCATTTTTTTTCCTTTTTCATATCGCTTTGGCCATCTCCAACCCATCTCTTCATTTTACTCTATCCTTTATACTATTTTTACACTATTCAAACACTATTTTTATTTTTATCTCCAACCCAATATTCTAAATATCATACCAAAATATATATTCTCTTAAATATACATATATCTTAATATATTATAAATGTGAGTTTAACAAAAATTGTTGTTTTCTGTTAGATTTAACATTTTTTAATATTTTCTAACACCATTAGTTTTAAAGTTATCTAAATAAGGTAAATCAATTAAAAAAAAGTAATAAAATCACCTAAATAAGATAAATTAATTAAAAAAAGTAATAACTAAGCCATTATAAATTCTCATCACATATTTTAAAATTTCATATTAAAGTATTTAAATTATTCTACCAATTATGTTTCAAAACTATAACCGAAAAGTATTTATGTGCTTATTTTTTCTATTTTTATTATTAATTATTTATATTGTTATTTAACGTATTTTGTTTATCCAAACATATATGTAATAGTGAGATAAGACATAAATATACATATTTTTTAACTTTTCCTTTCAGTTTATTTTCTTGAAAAATTAATTATTTTAATTGATCTAGCCATTGTTTAAATAATATATATTTAAATATAGTTTTTTGCTAGCTTTAATTTTTTTTTAAATTAAAATTAAAATTTGATCAAATAAATTTATTAAATTTATAGTTTTAATTTAGAATTTTTTAATATTTTATTATATTAAAATTAATACATATTTTTTCTTATAGAAAATTAGAAAAAGTATTTAATTTTAAAACTAAAATGTACCGTATCTTTATATATAAAAAGTGTGCATCTAACAAATTCTTGGTTTAATGATTTTTATTTCTTTAAAAATTAAAAATTATCTTATTTTTATTTTTGTAAAACTATATACAATATTTTAGTTTATTTTTTTTAATATGTGTCATTATTTTATAATATATGACAAAGTTTATTTATTTAAAATTTAAATGACAATTCAAAAAAACATAATAAAAATAAATTAATACATTTTTTAAATAAAATTAAGTAAACGTGTATTGCACGTTACTTTTGTTGACGCCGTTTTTCGTCAACTTAAATAGTGGAGAAATTAAACAATAAAATATTGGTGCAAATGAATAAAGAGGAAAACAGAAGATTTTTACGTGGTTCAGTAGTTAGCTCTGCCTAGTCCACGAGTCTGTGTTATTAAGACTTGGGAGTTTTCTGGAAACTTTTCAGAGAAGAGTTGCCCAGAGTTTTCTCTCCAGAAATCAGAAATCAGTCCCCTACAAATGATGTTTCCTTATCTATTTATAGAGAAGGTTGCAGAATTCATTCCCACATATCTCGGGAAGATATTCTGTAAATCAATTAATATAATGCTATTTAATGCATTATTATCTACATACACGGAAACGTCCCATGAAGATCAGGAATGGATAACAGATTAAATGATATCCCTTAAATATTGGGAATGTACAACAATAAACGTATTCACACGTAACTGATTAACTCAGATGATTCATCAAATCTTCGAGATCAGCAATTGGCATTCAACTTAACGAGACCATGAGTCAATCACAAGCTCGTCTCCTAGCTTCACTTATGCTCGGAATAAGTAGATGCTGACGATGCTGTCACATCCGAGCTTTGAACTTCCCGAGCTCGAGCCATCTCGCCTGAAGGTAATCAAGGAAAAATATATACAAGTGTCATTCCATGGCTTTTGTGAGCTCGGAGAACATTCGAGGCTACACATTCTCGAGGTTGTTGTTTACTTCAAAGAGGTCCGACGGTTGGATCATATGATGTCCACATATGTTTTGAGCTCACACCTGACGAGCCTAGTTTTTGGAGTCATAACTTTTTATCTCGAAATCTGGGTGTAACATTTTGCCCCCTTAAAAGTATCAGTTCAAATCCCATGAGAAGGAAACTTTTGAACTGCCTTTCTTGGAAACTGTACCATCAATTGCACTCGAGTGTGGACACACGTCTATCGAGTATAGGATGATCAGAGTACTTGAGTATGTTTGCACCATGCCCACGTCTTCTCATCTACCACCTTTTTGCCGCCATTTCCACGTCTGTACCCGTTCGTTCGATCAAATACCAAACTTGACCAACGGTCCAGATTAATTCGTCGATTGACATTCTTTTGTGGCCTATAAATATGCTTGTGCCATCTTCCTCCCTTACTTTCGCATTCAGAGCTTTCAGAGAGAAGAGAAGAACAAAAAACCAGAACTCAAAACTCGTTCGGCTCTTGCATGTTCTCCAAGCTGAGGAAGCAAAACAACGCTGGCCTGTTCGACTCCATGAAATTGTTCTTGCAACCAATCCTTCGATCATTGATCTCTCTGTATCCACCAGCTACATTGTGTAAGTATCCGTTCCTGTTCTCATATGTTCATATATGTACTCTGTTTTTTCCATGCATGTTCGTGTTGTTGTTGCACTTTGGGTACTAGCTTAGCGCTAGAATGCTTTAGTCAATATCGTGTAGTTTTTAGGCTCATCTGATGTTATGGATTTCAAACCCAGATTTTGCATAAATGATGCAAATATGGCTCTTTTACTGGGTTATCTTGATTTCGAATATCATATCGTGTAGACCAAGAAACGAGGTATAAGATTAGGGTTTTTAAATTGCACGTTTCCCAAAAATATCACTTTTTGAGTAACCGACAACTTTTTCCCTGAAAATTCAGGATCTTTAAAAAATAAATCCACTTTCCCCCCTCCACGTCAAATACACACTCGGGGCTCGATTCTTTTGATAGCTCAGGTTTCTTCCGAACCTAATCTCGTTCTTTTGATCGAGCTTATTCGATAGTCTCGAGCTTTCGAGCTCAGACCGTCTTGATTTTTATCCTTAATCTCTTGTTCGTCTGGCCCTCACCCTTTCTCTTTCTTGCTAGATGTCACAAAATTTGGAAAAGCGGTGGGGGTCAAGACTCGCGATTCCTTAGTCGCCGACAACTCCGAGCCCAGAATCACCCTTTACTCGGAATCACCGGCTGATCTGTGAGCACAAATTGACGTGTGAGCAAGAGGATACTCGAGCTCATTTTCAACGCTAGATATATGAGGACGAAGAGAGAAAGAGGAAGAAACTTAGGGTCGCATTCTATCCAGACCCGAACCCCGAGCCCAGGCCAATTCCTCTCGACCCTACTCTCAAAGTGACGGTCGCATTTAAACCGGGCGAACTCAAATTTTCATTGATGGAAGAATCAACAAATCACCCATCCACCTCGCAGCCAACCGCCATTCCCACCTCGAGGGGAGAATTTTTCAAGGCCGAGCATTATTGGAGTTCGGTCTCCTCATTGGGGCAGATAACCAATATCCTAGCTTGCCACGACCTAGGATTATAAGCTCGCTGAGATGTCAAGCTCCCACTTCCAAAGAACGTAGCTGTCGTGCCTCGGGAGATGGCAATCCTGATAATAAGTTGAAGCTTGCGGCTTGGAGCCACGAGCATATGAGGGCAGGGGCCTTATTTCCCTTGGAGTCCTTTTTTAAGGACTTTCTGGATTTTGTTGGGCTCGCGCCCTTCCAACTCCAGACCAGCTCATACAGGGTCTTGTTAGCCCTGAGGTCGATTTACCATGAGCTAAAGTGGGAAGAACCTTCACCAAAAGAGATTTTGTATCTCTTTTGCTTGAAAAGCAACCCCTCCCGAGCTCGGGGAGGAGATGGCTTCTACTACCTCTCGAGCTATCCCAGGGAGAAGAAGATCTTTGAGGACTTGCCGAACCATCCTCCAACTTCAAAATGGCGTTCTTTGGATGGATGGCCTAGCTCCCTCCAGATATTATTCATTCAGACGAATCCGTAAGTATACGATCCTTTTCCTCTCATGCTCAATTTTTGTTTAAGCTCGAACCACTCATAATATATTCAATTCTTCAGCTAACTATCACCGCCCTACTCCCACGGAAGAGATGAAGGAGAACAAGGAAACTTTGCTTCAACTCCCTTATGGTAGGCGCTCTCTATCTTATCTTCTTCATGAAGATAATCTTCGAGCCTGTGGTCTCCTGGAGAAGGATCAATCCACAGACGATAGAGCCTACAAGAAGTACACCAGGTGGGAGTTTGTGCCTCTCCCAACCTGCAACCTTCCTCCGAGGTAAAGTTCTAAGGCACGATCCCTAGCTCGCCGCCCCAGGAGCTCGTGCTCGGGGAACGATGCCAATGACGAGGCTTCGAGCTCGAGTGACAGAGGTAAGGTCATTCTTAGTTCGGCCTTGTGGTCTCCTTCCCTACTTAAACACAAACCCAACACCCTGATCTTATGCGAAGATGACAGGGACAACTTTTATGTATGGACCTAGGTAGATGATAGGGTCCATAGGTTTGATAGCTGGCTAGGGAAATATGACACAATGTATAGTTTGAATGAGGTTTGGGATGGAATAGCTGTCCAATATGGGACAAACGATTATAGGGACCTTTCGAGGTTGACTTCCACATGTAGGGAAGGGATTCCCCCTGCCTCCTCCGAAGATAGGGGAGTTACGTGGTCGCCGAGCACAAGCTCGGGGGAGAGTTCCAGTTAGGTCCCTTGTCACTTGACTTTAATTCCTTTAACTGTCTGTATTATGCTAATTTTAGCATCTTGAGATCATTTTCTAATGTGATTTGATTATGCAGGTACTATGGACTCCGATCTCGAGAACGTGCTCGCCAGGGGTGAGAGGGCCAAGCAAAGCAAGCGCCTGAGAGCCTCGCAAAAATCTGGTCGGCCTGCTAAGGTCCCTAAAAGGACCGAGGCGACTCCTCCCCCATCTCCTACTATTCTGAGCCCGGTAGTGGACCCTACTTCCCAGGTCGATGCTTCCACAATAGATGCTCCTCCCTTGCCTCCCGCTATCAAGATCCTTCCAACACTCGGCCCAGCTCTGAAGAAACCGGTGACCTCCAGGGAGCGCCTGCTGTCGATTTCTACTCATGTTGATGAATATGTCATCGACAAGGCTGCTGGGGTTCACGGTGCCACACTTGGCTCGGACGTCCTATCTCGGGTAGGCCAAAGCAGCGGTAGTTTTGAGGCTCCTCAGTGGCAGTTTTTGGTCAATGCTCGGCACTGCAATGTCCTTTACGACAAAAGTGTCGAGCTCGCATCCGCGGTAACCTCTCTTACTTGATTATTTGTTGTAATTTTTCCTAGAGTTTGTTCTAACTTGATTCGTTTGTGTGCTAGTCTCTTACCGCGTTTGCTCAGCTGAATTACAAGCTGAACAACGAGTTCCACGCGAGCATGTCCTATGCTCAGGAGGCGAAGGATTTCTAGCTCAAGCTCGCAGACGAGTACAAAGCCGCGAAGTCAAAACTGGAGGCCGAGGTCAAAGAGATGAGCTCCAGGGTTGAGGAGCTTGAGAAGCTGAATTTTGAGCTCAAGGAGGCAAAAAATAAGCTCAAAGAGAAGAGCTCCAGGGTTGAGGAGCTTGAGAAGATCAATGCCAAGCTTGAGGAGGAGAAAAAGGCCACCTTCGAGGTGATGGAGGATGGAAAAGCTCTTTACCAATCTCCACGACCATCTTTCTGGTAAGTTTTTGAATCCTTATGCTTCAAATTTTCATAATGCATGCTCTTGTATGTTGACTGTTTGAGTTCATCTGCTTCTGGTTTGAGATGCTTATGAGTAGAATGTCTTGTGGGTAAAAAGAGTTACGCGTTAGTTTAATAGTTGGGATCATGCTTTTAGGACGTAAAATCGAAGTAAAAATTCGATCTTTAGGCTAGTTGGAAAATAGGTTTTTCCCGCCCTAAGGGGAGTTGAAAAAGCTTTTTTTTGAAAAACATTTTACTTTCACCCTTTGATCCGTTTCTCAAACTGTTCGTGTAGAAAGATTTAGCTTTTTGTTAAAACGCTGTTGTATAAAAGCTTGACTTTTATACTCGACCAGCGCTATTCTAAAAAGCCTTTAAAAATTCTCTATCCTCACCTCCCCATTCTTCTGTTTGCAGACTTTGATGCCAGATTTGTGGGGAGGTGAACGGCCCATCGACGACGATCTTCTCGCCCAGCTGCTCGAAGGCGAAGAACAACCGGCCGACTGAATTCACAAGATTCCCTTCTCACGATCTTCCTCCAGACCTCGTCCTTCTCCTCCTCAAATGGCTCATTACAAATCTTTAGGCAAGAAAAGACCCGAATCCGACGATAGTCCAAACCCTCCTGCCCAGCCTGATTCACAGGCTGGGGTTCCTTCGACCAGTGGCCGAAACAATCCTGCTCCTGACCCTAACATCCAAACTAGAACCCGCCCTCGCCATCAGAATCTGCCTGATGTCGAGTGGTATTTCTCCCCAACCAGCCTTGTAACTCCCAGGATGCTTGCCAACTACCTTAGGAAGTATCCTCTCACAGGGGTCACTCTCAAAATTCCTGCCGCAGACCAAAGGGCTAACCTCCCCGGAGGTGTATACAGTGCTTGGTCTCGGTACCACATAGAAGCGGGGGTTGTGCTCCCGCTACATCCTTTTTATCAGGGGGTGGCCAATTATTTCGATGTCGCCCCCTTCCAGATTACTCCAAATGGATATAGAATGCTGGCCGCACTCTATATCCTGTACAAACTTAAAAAATGACCAGAACCTACCCCCCATGAGATCAATTATCTATTTGATCTCAAGTCCAACCCTCAACAGTATGGGACAGGCTTCTTCCATCTTTGTCACCAGGAGACAAACCGGACGTTCCTGAGTGCCACCACGCACATATCCAACGTGGGGAAGTACAGCAAGGAGTACTTCCTTACTCCGAACATAACCAGCAACAACTTGGCCTTCGCTCGAGGAGGTAAGTGCTGCTTTTACTGGTCCGTACTTTTTATCAGCGAATTTCCCTTCATTTTTCCTAAGGTGCATTTTGTCTTTCACGCCCATGGTTACGTCCGACCGCAACACCAGACATGGTGTTGAGGTCCAATGAACTGGTCAGGATGACGGACGCAGAAAAAAGCGTCAAGTCCTTGGTCACTGATGATAATCTGAGGCTAGCTGGCCTTCTGGCTCCTCGCCATGAAACAAGAGGACCCGTGGTAGCCAATGCCACTACCGAGGGGGTTCCCGAGCAGCAACCTCCTGCATCTCCTCCACGAAGGAGGCCGACGGGGGTTACAATCAGGGAACCCATGGGCAATCCTTCTGCAGAAGGGCCTTCTGCTCCCCAAGGCAAGGGGAAACAAAAGGCCAAAGAGTCGATTGTGGACTTGGGGGAATCCTCCGATGAAAATGGTATAGTAAATTTGCTTTTAAATAGCTTGCCAATTCCCTGTCACTTGTTTGACGGGGAAGGCAACTTTACATATACTCCAAATCTAGGGCCAGACTTCTTCATGCCAGATAATGAGTGTATGACTAATAGAGTCAATAGTATAGCGACCAGTAGTTGTAGCTCGGGTATTAACTTTGTGACCTTCTTTTCCGTTTGATAAGGAGTTTTCATCTGCCTTTATCTTACCCTTTGCATGTGTTTACTTGTATGCAGATATGGCCACTCCCAACGTCTTCGACCTATACCAGGCTGAGGAGGAAGAGGAAGTTCCTCAGCTCCGGCGAAAGTCATCAAGGAGACACAACGGCGAAACAAGCCAGGGACCTGCCAAAAAGAGTCGAACAGAAGATCCTTCCAAGGACATGCCAACTGGGCAAACTTCTGCTCATCCTCCAGCTCCTGCCGAGAATGAGACTCCTCCTGCTCCAATGAACCCTCCGGCTGCGCCCAGCAGGGAACAAAACAAGCGGGAAGAAACTCTTGGGGCCAAACTCTCGAGCCGCGCCTTACGAGCAGCCAAAGACCGCCTTGCGCACATCATGAAGAACGACCGCGTCAAGGATGCAATGGTTGAGGCAGAGAGTATGGGGGTCGACTAAATTCTAAACAGGACCCTGAACGAAATAGCCAGCGTAAGTGTTTCTTATCTCTTTGGCCTTAGACTTTTTTATTCTTTGCAATAGGTTCTAACTTTATCTTCTGTCCTCAGGCTTTGTTGTCTGCAACTCCTGCTCGTACCTGCACCTAAGCCACCATCGAACAGGCTCGGGCAAAGGCTATCGAGAGGTACCAGGTGAAAGCAGGCGAAGAACTTTCGGCTGCAGAGGCCAGGCACGCAAAGGAGTTGGAGGCGATCGTTCAGCAGAGGGATGCTGCGGTGACGAAGCTATCGGAGGCTGAAGCTTCGAAGGAAGCTATAAGGAAGTAGAGGGAGGAGTATCAAGAGTCCAGCCGAGTCCAATTTTGAGAATGCAAGAGACTGGGCGAGGAGCTCAAGTCCAAGGACGAGGCCATCGCCACCCTTGAGAGCCAAGTGGAGAAGCTGAAGCTTGACAACTCCAAGAATCTGGAAAGGTATAAGAATGCGAAGCTCCGGTGTTATTACAACTTCTGGAAAAACAATCAGGGCGCCATCTTCGGCTATCTTTCAGAAGATGTTAGGACTGCTGAGCTGGCTCGCTGCACTGCTCAACTGGCTGAAGAGGAGGCAAGAGCAAGGATCCCTGCTTCTCCAAGCATTGCCGGTGCAGAGGAAGAAGGAGTTGCCGAGGATGCTGCCAACCAGAACGCTGATAAAGACCCTCCTGCTCCTAATGCCTCTTGAGCTTTTTCTTTTTATTATTTTTTCTTTCTTTTGATTACACGACCCACGGGTCGTGATGTAAAGACAATATCTTTTTTTTGAATTTGCTGCATGGGCAGCAAACTTTTCCTTTTATTTGAACAGTTACATCCAAGCAGTGATGCTTGCGGTGTAAAAGATTGCTTCATGATGCTATAGCATTTTCATTTATTATAACATTTGTCCGTATGACCGAACTTAGCATAGTACTTTGGCTTGATTTAACAAAATATAAAATTTGAAAAATACTCTAAGTACCTTAGCATGCTTTCACTCATTTTGTTCATGTGTTTACATACCTCATGGTACGCTTTGCTATCGATGTGCCTTATATGCCCCCCAAGTGATCGAGGAGCTTTAGGTCCTTGGTCACTTGCCTTGGCCATGACCTGTTCGAGCATTTCTGCTCGGATGAAAAAGTAATACTTGTAATACAGCAAAACAACACATGTAATGAACAAATACTTGTAAATATAAATTCACAAAGGTTGGCAAGAATGACTAGCTGCGCACAGTCCCTTATAATCTCGTATTAAAAATGGACTAAACATGTCTTTACGAGTGATTCTAAAATAGAATCTTACATATACGAGCGATTAGCCATACAACGTGGCTAACCCTCTTTGCAAAACTTGTAAAAAAAATAAAATTTAATACAAGCCAGTTCTTTAAAAAGGACTGTTCACTGATAATACTTGCGCAGGTGTTCTCCATTCCAATATCGTGGAACGAGATCTTCGTTCAGGCGTGCAAGTTTATAGGTGCCCGGATGAAGGACTTCTTCAATCTAGTAAGGTCCTTCCCAATTAGGTCCGAGTACTCCAGCAGTGGGGTCGCGTGTATTTAAGAAAACTCGTCGTAGCACCAAGTCACCGACGTTGAATTTTCTTTCTTTAACTTTGGAGTTAAAGTACCGGGCGACTTTTTGCTGGTACGCATCAACTTGGAGCTGGGCCTTCTCCCGTATCTCGTCAATTGAGTCTAGGGAATCCATCATTAGTTGGCTGTTCTGGTCCTGGTCGTATGTTATACATCGATGTGAGGGGGGATCTAACTCGACAGGTAACATAGCCTCATATCCGTAAGCTAGGGAAAATGGGGTATGTCCTGTCGCTGTTCGGTGAGATGTTCTATACGACCAGAGGACTTCAGGCAGCTGCTCTGGCCATGCTCCTTTAGCATCTTCAAGCCTCTTCTTCAGGGTATCTTTAAGAGTTTTATTCACGGCTTTGACCTGCCCGTTTGCTTGGGGATGCGCAACTGAAGAAAAGCTTTTAATAACTCCATGCCTTTCGCAGAATTCGGTGAATAAGTCGCTATCAAATTGGGTTCCGTTGTCTGAAACGATCTTCCTGGGCAAGCCATAGCGGCAAACAATGTTCTGGATGACAAAGTCAAGAACTTTTTTGGTCGTTATGGTGGCGAGGGGTTCAGCTTCAGCCCATTTAGTGAAGTAATCAACTGCCACGACTACGTACTTTACTCCGCCTTTTCCAGTTGGCAGAGATCCAATTAAATCTATGCCCCAAACAACAAAAGGCCACGGACTCTGCATTTGTTTCAACTCGTTTGGAGCTGCTTGTGGAATTTTGGAGAACCTTTGACACTTATCGCATCTTCATACAAACTCCATCGAATCCTCGTTCATAGTTGGCCAGAAGTAGCCTTGCCTTAGAATCTTCTTTGCCAAACTCTGCCCCCCAGCGTGATCCCCGCAGAAGCCTTCATGCACCTCTTTCATGAGTTCCTTAGCTTTTTCTGGTGTAACGCATCTGAGTAGTGGCATTGAATATCCTCTTTGGTACATAACACCATCGAACAGAATGTACCTAGCGGCTCGCCTTTGTAGAGTTCTGGATTTGTTTCTATCTGCCGGTAGCACACCGTTCGTCAGATATTCCAAGTAAGGTGCCATCCATGTATCCTCCATTCGAATCTCCATATTGGTCTCAGCCGTTTGTATGCTTGGTTTACTCAGTCTTTCCACTGGCACAATCTTCAAAGTGTCAGCATCCTTTGCGCTCTCAAGTTTGAATTCTGATCCCGCGGTATTTGCTGGAGGGTGTACTCTGCGAACTGGGCTAGCAGGTCCTTTGTTTTATTCAAGTAGGCCACCATTTTTAAGCCTCGCGCTTGATATTCTCCTAGAACCTGGTTTATGACCAGCTGTGAGTCACTGTAAATATCAAGCGCTTTTATGCTCATATCTTTCGCCATTCTCAATCCAGCGAGGAGCGCTTCGTATTCGACTTCATTATTTGACGCGGTGAAGTCGAACCTGATGGCGCAGTGAAATCGATGCCCTTCAGGCGTTATCAATATCATTCCTGCTCCTGCGTGGGATTTGTTGGATGCCCATCCGTGAATAACTTCCATGAAGAAGCTTTCTCTTGAGGCTCAAGCGCACTAGGTGATTTGCATTGCTCACTGTCTGGAAGTTCTGTGAACTCTGCAATAAGATCAGCCAATACTTGTCCCTTTACTATCACTCGCGGTGAATAAGTTATATCGAACTGTCCTAGTTCGACTGCCCATTTTAATAATCTCCCAGCCGCCTCTGGTTTTTGGAGGACTTGCCGCAGGGGCTGGTCAGTTAAAACCGTGATAGGATGGGCTTGGAAATAAGGGCGCAGCTTCCTAGAGGCAAGGATTAAGCAATATGCTAACCTCTCGATTGGTGGATATCTCAGTTCTGCTCCGATCAGTCTTTTGCTTACATAGTAGACCGCTTTCTATACGCATTCTTCTTCTCGTACTAGCACCGCGCTCGCAGCAACTTCTGTGATCGCCAGGTAAATAAACAAAGTTTCTCCTTCTATTGGCTTTGATAAGATGGGAGGCTGTGCCATATGAGCTTTCAAGGCCTGGAATGCTTGCTCGCAGTCTCCTTTCCATTCAAACTTCTTATTTCCCCTAAGTAGATTGAAAAAAGGGACGCACTTGTCTGTTGATTTCGAAATAAATCTACTTAGGGCTGCAATTCTCCCGGTTAAACTTTGTACATCCTTGATCCTTTCTGGCGACTTCATGTCGATCAGGGCTTTTTATCTTGTCGGGGTTTGCCTCGATTCCTCTTGAATTTACAATGAACCCTAAGAATTTCCCCGATCCAACTCCGAAGGAACATTTGAGGGGATTTAACTTCATCTGGTATTTGTTCAAAACATCAAAGCACTCTTGTAAATCCTTTACATGTCCTTCTGCCTTTTTAGACTTTACCAGCATGTCGTCCATGTATACCTCCATGTTTACTCCGATCAGCTCTTTAAACATGTGGTTGACTAGTCGTTGGTAAGTCGCACCCGCGTTTTTCAGTCCGAAGGGCATTACTCTGTAACAGTATAAGCCCGTATCGGTCCGAAAGCTGGTGTGATCCTTGTCAAGGGGATGCATACTAATTTGGCTGTAGCCCAAATATGCATCCATGAATGAGAGGATCTCGTGCCCTGCAGTCGCATCGACCAGCTGGTCGATTCTTGGGAGTGGGAAGCAATCTTTCGGGCAGGCTTTATTGAGGTCTGTAAAATCCACGCAGGTTCGCCATTTGCCGTTAGGCTTGGGAACCAGCACTGGATTGGAGACCCACGATGGATAAAATGCCACCCTAATGAACCCATTCTCCTTTAATCTTTCAACTTCTTCCTTTAAGGCTCTCGATCTATCCTTATCGAACAACTTTCTCTTTTGTTGCACGGGTGGAAAAGTCTTATCTATATTCAGGACATGGCTGATAACTGCAGGATCTATCCCAGCCATGTCTTTGTGTGACCAAGCAAAAACCTCCTGGTTCTTCCGCAAAAATTCCACCAGTGCGTGCTTCGTGGTGGGCTCTAGGTTTTTCCCGACCTTTACAACTCTGGTCGGGTCTTTTTCGTCGAGTTAGACCTCTTCCAGGTCCTCGACGGGTCCAAGGTTTTCTTCAAAATCCCCAAAGCGAGGATCTAAGTCTCTATCCTCACTTTGGGCAACACCCTATTTGGTGACTTCATCACCGGATTGGGTTTGTGTATCAACCGCCATCTGCAACCTATCTGAGGTAGTGCTCTTTGATGTTCCTTTTTTCGCCTTCGTTACTGAGGCGTTATAGCACTCCCTGGCTTCCCTCTGGTTTCCCAATATGCGTCCTACTTCTGCGTCCATTGGGAACTTCATGGCTAAGTGCCACATAGAGATGACGGCCTGTAGATCAACTAGTATAGGCCTTCCAATGACAGCATTGTACGCCGAAGGACAATCGACCACTACAAAAGTGGCGAGTAATGTCCTTGTAGCAGGCGCTATACCTGTCATCACTGGTAGTTTGATCAATCCGGCAGGGGCGAGTCCTTCTCCAGAGAAGCCGTATATCGTTTGGTTGTAGGGCTCCAGGTCCTTAACGGACAACTTCATGCATTCAAGCGAAGACTTATACAGGATATTCACCGAACTTCCTGTATCGACCAGCACCCTTTTCACCATCATGTTGGCCATTTGGATGTCCACGACCAGCGGATCGGAATGTGGGAAACAGACGTGTTGGGCATCGCCATCAGAGAAGGTTATTTCGCCTTCGTCTGACCGAGCCTTTTTTGGTGCGCGGTCCTCAACAGTCATCATCTCGATGTCCTGGTCGTGGCGCAGGGTCCGAGCATATCGTTCCCTGGCCTTTCCACTACTTCCCGCGAGGTGCTGGCCTCCACAAATGGTCAATAATGTGCCAGTCATTGTGGCAGGCTGTAAGGGTGGTGAGCGTTGGTGCGCGGACGCCTGCTCGTTGCTACCCTGAGCTTCTCATTGGGAATTTCCTGAGGCCCGTACGTATCTTCTCAAGTGTCCTTGTCTAATAAGGAACTCGATTTCATCCTTCAGTTGGTTGCATTCGTTGGTGTCATGTCCGTAGTCGTTATGGTAACGACAAAACTTGGTAGTGTCTCTCTTCGAAATATCCTTTCGAATGGGGCCAGGCTTCTTATATGGCACACTAGAACTTGTGGCCTGATAAACCTCTCCCTGAGACTCGATGAGGGCAGTGTAGTTAGTGAACCGAGGTTCATAACGGTTACCCTTCGCTCGTTTATTGTCGGAGGTGGAAGGCTCATTGTGCGGCCATTTTCCACCATTCTTGCCATTGCCGTTGCCGTTGCCTTTTCTGTTGCCATTAGGTTTGAACCCATTGGCAGCTTTGGCGGGCTCGGCCGCTTTCTTATCCTTGCCGGAAGGCTTTCCATCGTCGGCAATGGCATCTTTGAGCTTGATGTAACGATCAGCCGGATCCAAGAATTCTTGGGTAGTTCTCACTCCTTCCTTTCAGAGGATTTTCCAGAGGGGGGAACGACGCCTAACCCCTGTGGTTATGGCCATCATTTTTCCTTCGTCCCCCACTATTTTTGCTCCAGCTGCTGCTCGCATAAAGCGCTGGATGTAGTCCTTCACTGATTCTCCATCCTGCTGGCGAATTTCAACCAGCTGGTTTTCTTCGGTTGGATGCACACGACCTTCATAGAACTGTCCGTAAAACTCCCTCACGAACATTTCCCAGGAAACTATGCTTACAGGAGGGAACTTAAAAAACCACTCCTGCGCGGCCTCAGAAAGTGTTGTAGGGAAGATCCTGCACCGAGCATCTTCGGACACTTTCTGAATGCCCATTTGTATTTCAAACTTATTGACATGAGATACTGGGTCTCCGTACCCGTCAAAGTTTGGAAGTGTAGGCATTTTGAATTTTCTTGGAGTTTCTGCATTAGCTATCCTCTGTACGAAAGGAGTACCTTTCCTCCTATCGTGGTCGATATAAGATGTCCTTCCCCCGACCAGCTGTTGCACTGCCTAGTTGAGGGCATCTATTTGGGCTTGTACAGCGGCAAGAATCGCTGTAGCCTCTGTTGCTGGGGGGACGTTCTCACCATGCCACTCGCGGCGATCATTGAGTACGTCTCGCAAATCCTCGTCTCTTCTCCGCTGCTCGCTACCTCCGAGCCGGTTGAAGACATTATTTTGCCTGGGATGCCCCCCAGCATCCCGTCTATTGGGTTGGTCATCTTGAGGCACATGGCTCTCGCCTCTACCTCTTTCTTCATTCCTTCGGCCAGCGTTTCCCTTGCCTGAGTCGGCCTCATTATATCCATGGCCATCTCTGAACCTCGATTGGCTATGGTGGGATTGACTGTTCCCTCGATTTCCATCCCTGGCTGAAGCGTCCCGAGCGTTAGAGGGTGGCCTGCGCTGGTCGTTGTGTCCCTGGGCATTATCATGCCGCGGGGGACCCCGGACCGCAGAACCTAACTCTGAGTTCCTCTTGTTACCAGGAGGATACTGACCTCTGTTCAGTAGGTTTGGCTCATCGCCCCTACGACGTCTAGGACTACGAGGCTGATGCTCGGCCCTATTCTGCCTCTGTTGTGGGGGATTGCCGCAACCATCCTGGGATGGAGGCTGTGCCTCAGGGTCCATCGAGACATCGTCATGGGGCACCTGAGGCTGCTCGGGCCTTTGTGGACTCGAGGGCTGGATTGGTGGGCTAGGATTAGGACCCCTCTGGGGTCCATTGACAGGTTGGTCAGGCTACGAAACAGGTGCGGCCTGATTCCTAGCCAGTTGCAAGGCTGCCTCGAGGGCTGCCATGGCTTAACTCCGCGCGCTGCCGTTAAATCTCCTGCTGCTGCCGTGCCATAACCTTGGTAGCTGTCTCTTGACTGGCTCTCAGATTAGCCAGCTCTTCTTGCATCGCTCCCAGAGTACTCTTCAGCGTCGCATCATCCATTTCCTCCTCCTCAAAATCTAAATGTGGCTCATCCTCAGCCACGCTTGCAGGAGGAGGAGGAGGTGGCGGGTTTGACGGTGCAGCGGCGACCGCCTGTCCAGTTTTCCTTACAGTTTTTGCCATTGAATTTCTCAACAATGATAAATCAACCTCTCAATGAAAGCACCAGAATGTTGACCTAGATTTTGGTCAACTGACACGGAGTCAGAATATGCCTGATGTGAATGAATGCGTTGAAAAGAATCGAATGACAAAAATAATAAGAACACGATATTTTATAGTGGTTCGGCCCCAAGATCTGGTAATGACCTACGTTCAGTTAGATTATTATTGATATGAGAATCAAAGGAGTGATCAAAGAACTAGGGTTCAATGAGTTTCACTAACCTCTGAAGAGCAATACAATATTTCAAGTAGAATTACTCTAGTATCCAATAATTCGAAAGCAAAAAGTCCCTTCCTTGAGCTATCTTTCTCTATTTATAGGCTCAAGGGGGATTACACAAGATTGTTACAGATATTCTCTCCTGAATAATCGGATACTCAGGAGATTGTGTGAGTTAATTTTGGGATTTACAAAGATCTTTATTGTAACATTGCGTTGTATGTGGAACCTACGACCAGACTGGTCGTAGGTAAGATTGGGCCGCCTCCTGCTTATAATGTACCTTCTAGTCGATACACTAGCAGAGTTCCTCCAGATGTCAGCCACGTGTCCTGGGATCACTTGCCACGTCATCAATGCCAATTTTTTTGGATAACATATCCAAACACTTTACTTTTAATAATCTGATTAACGGTCCAGACATTTGCTTGTTTTTGTGTATGCTTATTTTTGAGCAATTTTTTCAAACTTATGGTATGTATACCACTGATGCCCCCTTAATATCCTATGAGAGTGACCATATGTTATTAAATTAAGAGAGTTTGCAAAAAATACAACATATTGAAATGAAAATGAACTTTATTCAGAATTGAACAATTTATTAACAGTAGCTTAGTAAAGATAAACAAGCATGGTTACAGGAAACATCATTCCTACACTATTGATAGTAAGGTCGCAGATGTTCGACATTCCATGCTCGTGGTACCAATTCTCCGTTTAATCTTACCAATTTGTAGATGCCAGGTCAAATAACTGACTCGATTTGATAAGGCCCTTCCCAATTAGGCCAGAGCACGCTAGCGGCTGGGTCCCGTGTAGCTAGGAACACATGCCTTAACACCAAGTCTCCCAATCCGAATTTCCTGTCCTAAACCTTTTTATTGAAATATCGGGTAGCTCGTTGCTGATATACTGCATTTTTTAGTTGAGTTCTCCCGTCTTTCATCAATCAGGTCTAGACTTACTTCGAGCTAGGATTGGTTCGAGGATTGGTCACAAGCATGGCTACGAATAGTGGGTATTTCGACCTCGATTGGTAACATGTCCTCGCATCCATATGCCAGAGAAAAAGGAGTATGTCCTGTTGAAGTGCGAGCTGTGGTTCGATAGGACCACAAGACTTGGGGCAACTCCTCATGCCATTTTCCCTTAGCTTCTTCCAATCTCTTTTGCATAGAACTTTTCAGAGTCTTATTTACGACTTCGACTTGGCCATTTTCTTGGGGATGGGCCACAGAGGAGAAGCTCTTTATTATCCAATTTTTTTTCACAAAAATCGGTAAACAGTTCACTGTCGAACTGAGTACCGTTATCTGATACTGTCTTCCCTGGCATTCCATATCGGTAGATTATGTTTTTCACCACAAAGTCCAAGACTTTCGTCGAGGTGATTGTTGCCAGATGTTTGACCTCAGTCCATTTTGTAAAATAATCTACCGTGACTTCTGCGTACTTAACTCCACCTTTGCCAGTTGGCAACGAGCCTATGAGATCAATTCCCCAGACCGCAAATGGCCATGGGGAGGTCATCATAGTTAGCTCAGAAGGTGGAGCTTGCAGGATTGTAGCGAATCGTTGGAAATTATTTCATCTCTTGACATAATCAAATGAGTCTGTTTCGATAGTGGGCCATAAGTATCCTTGCCGTATGATTTTCTTTGATAGGCTATGCCCCCCAGTGTGGTCCCCACAAAATCCTTCATGAACCTCTTCTAGGATTTTCTTGGCCTTGGGTGGAGTCACACATCAGAGGAGTGGCATAGAGTATCCTCTATGATATAGACTTCCTTCCACAATAGTGTATCTGGGAATCTGATACATCAGTTTCCGAGCCTTGTTCCATTCTGCTGGGAGAATGTTGGTTTCAAGGTACTCAACAATTGGGGTCATCCAGGTCGGCTCGGAGTTGATCATGCAGACATCTTCGTGTTCAGGCTCTCTAATACTACGTGTTATCAGGTGCTCAATTGGCACAACATTCAGCGCATCGTCTTCGGTGGATGTGGCGAGCCTGGCTAGTGCGTCTGCATTTGAATTTTTCTCTCGGGGAACCTGCTCTATTGTATAGAACTCGAAATGTTCGAGTGTTTTTTTTGCCTTTTCTAAATATGCAGCCATCTTTTTTTCGCGAGCCTGGTATTCCCCTAAAATTTGGTTGACCACCAATTGCGAGCCACTGTAGCAATGTATCACCTTAGCTTTGAGTTCCTTGGCTATTTGGAGTTTGGCCAATAGAGCCTCGTATTCAGCCTCGTTGTTAGATGCTTCGAAGCCAAACCTTAAGGCAGAGTGAAATCGACTTCCAGTTGGAGTGATCAATATGATTCCTGCTCCCAATCCATTTTCGCTGGAAGACCCATCGACATAAAGTCTCCACAGCTCGCGGGTTGGGGTTATAACTTTGTCGTCAGTCATTCCAATACATTCCACTATGAAGTCTGATAAGGCCTGTCCTTTTATGGTTGTCCTCGGATGATAAGTGATCTCGAATTTCCCGAGCTCAACAACCCATTTTAATAATCGACCCGAGGCTTTTGGCTTCGACAAGACTTATCGTAGTGGTTGGTCAGTCAGCACATGGATGGGGTGTGCTTGAAAGTAAGGTCAGATCTTTCAAGATGAGTGAATTAGGCTGAGAGCCAATTTCTCCATTAAGGGGTATCTCGATTCTACCCCCAATAACCTTTTGCTGACATAGTATACTGGCTTTTGTATCTTCTGGTCCTCTCGGACGAGCACGGTGCTGATGGCGTGCTCGGTTGTAGTGAGATATAGGTACAAAATTTCTCTCGTGATAGGTTTCGACAAGATGGGAGATTCCACAAGATGCTTCTTGAGCTCTTGAAATGCCAGCTCGCATTCCTCTGTCCACTCAAATTTTTTCCCCCTCTCAAAAGGTTGAAAAATGGAAGACAATAGTCTGTAGATTTAAGATAAACCTACTTAATGCCGCCATCCGTCCTGTCAAACTCTAGACATCTTTATGTTTTGGAGGTGAGGGCATATCAATTAATGCCTGGATCTTGTCAGGATTAACCACTATTCCTCGCGCGTTCACAATGAAGCCCAGAAACTTCCCCGAAGATACTCCAAAGGAGCATTTCTGGGGGTTGAGCTTCATGTTGTACCTTCGTAGCACGGCGAAGCATTCTTCGAGGTAGTCCACATGGTTATTGTTATGTTTAGATTTAACCAATATATCATCAACATATACTTCCATGTTATTACCTATCTGCTTGGAGAACATCATATTTACGAGCCTTTGGTAGGTGGCTCCAGCATTTTTGAGCCCAAAAGGCATGACATTGTAACAATACAACCCTTTATCTGTCACAACTTGTATGCTCTTGGTCCAGGGCATGCATGGAAATCTGGTTATATCCAGAATTAGCATCCATGAATGACATAAGTCCGTGCCCGGCAGTGGCATCTACGAGCTGGTCGATCCGAGGTAAGGGAAATCAGTCCTTAGGGCATGCCTTATTGAGGTCATAGTAATCGATACAAGTTTGCCATGTTCCATTAGGTTTTGGTATCAGTACTGGGTTAGCGACCCAATCAGGGTAGAAGGCGTCTCGTATAAATCGATTCGCCTTTAACCTGTCACCTCTTCCTTCAGGGCTTTCTTCCTGTCATCGTCCAGGAGTCTTCATTTTTGTTGCTTCGGGGGGAAGCTCTTATCAATGTTAAGGGCGTGGCTCAACACATTCAGACTTATCCCTACCATGTCCGAATGTGACCATGCAAAAACATCCAAGTTCTTCCTCAAGAAGAAAATTAATTGCTACTTTGTTTCTTCTGGAAGGTTTTTCCCCACCTTCACAGTTTTCGGGGGATCAACCTCTTCGAGCTCTTCTAGAGGCTTGAGGTCAGCCTTTTCTTCTATTCTTGGATTGATCTCTTTGTCTATTTCAAAGACTGTCCCATCCTTATTATGAATTACTACAAGTGTTTGTGCACTTTTCTGCTTCTTCCCTCTCACGAAAATGCTGTAGCATTCCCTTCCCGCGAGCTGGTCTCCTTTCAGTGTCCCGATGCAGCTAGAAGTCGGGAACTTGATGGCTAGGTGCCTAACGGACAAAACTTCCCCCAACCCTACTAGGGCGGGTCTCCCGAGCAGTACGTTGTAGGCCGATGGAGGATCCACCACTACGAACTCCATCATCTTGGTTGTCGAGACTGGGAGGTCTCCCAAGGTTACAGGGAGTTCGATGGATCCCATACATGCAATCCCTTCTCCTAAAAATCCATACAACGTCGTTGCACATGCCTTTAGGTCGCGAAGCACGAGTCCCATCTTTTCTAAAGTGGCCTTGTAGAGGATATTTACTAAGCTCCCGTTATCAATCAGGATTCGGTGTACCCTCTTGTTCGCGAGTTGAAGGGTTATGACCAACGGGTCATTATGAGGGAACTGCACATGGGATGCGTCATCTTCAGTTAAAGGTATTGGTTGAGATTCAACCCTTTGCTGTTTCAGAGCTCTGGGTTAGGGTTCGTAGGGAGACCCGTCACCAGTTTTTAGCTCATTCACATATCTTTTCTGGGCGTTCCTGCCCGATCCTGCAATATGTGGTCCCCCTGAGATGGTTATGACATCTTCTCCATCAATCGGAGGGGCTCGTTCGTCCTCCCTTGCTCGGGAGTTGCTGTTCTAGGCAGGTGGTGCAGCTGCTGCCCTTTGGCTGGTGGAAGCCTGATTGGGGTTTTGATTTCTCACTTATTGCCTGAAATATCCTTTCGAGATCAGACCTTCGATCTCATCTTTTAATTGCCTACATTCATCGGTTGTATGTCCGATATCTCTATGGAATCTGCAATACTTGTTGGAGTCTCTTTTTGCCTTTTGGTTTCTCATGGGGTTAGGCCATCTGAAAGGGACCTGGTTTTCATTAGCCAGGTAGATATTCTCCCGAGACTTATTGAGCTCAGTATACACCTTGTATATGGAGAAATAGCTTTCCCCTTTCTTCTTCTTTCCCCTTTTTGCCTCGGGATTATTCCGTTCATTCTTCTTCCTTTTAGAAGGGTTGTCCCCAGGGGGTTTTGAGGTTGTAGGATCCGTTGAGGTCGAGGTAGAGTTTGCATTTGTTGTTGTAGTTATGGGCTGAGAGGTCATATTCAATGTTGACCTCGCCTCTTCTACATTGACAAACCTCTGAGCTCGTCGATTGAACTTGGTTAAGGATCTTATGGGCTTCCTTTGCATGTCCTCCCAGAGAGGACTTCCAGGCATTACTCCAGCTCGGATAGCCATTAAATGGCCACAGTCGTCAACGTCACGGGCTCGAGCGACTTCCAAGTTAAACCTTGTGAGATAGCTTTTCAGTGTTTCATTTGGCTGCTGTCGGACATTGGTTAAGGCAGATGCCTCGAGCCTAATGCTGACCATGGCCTTGAATTGCTTCTTGAAATCTTTAGATAATTGATCCCAAGAAGCAATCGAATGTATCTTATACTTTTCAAACCAATTCTTCACTGGTCTCGTGAGTGAGGCTGGGAACAGCATGCACCTGAGCTCGTAGCCCACATTACTGGTTCGCATGATTGTGTTGAACGTACTTAAATGGCTGTACGGATTCGAATTCCCACCAAAGGGTGGGACATGAGGAATTTTTAACCCTTGAGGAAACGGGGAGCTAGAAATATGCGGGGCGAAGGGCTGGAGTTCTTCATCGAACTCTTCGTCCCGTTCCCGGCCTCGTTCATTTTGTAAGAGCCTGAATGCTCTTTCCAACTGCTCAATCCTTTCTTGGACTGGATCCACAGGGGGTCTGACTTGAAGCAGCAGGAACTGGTCATCATTGATTACAACCCCAGTTCCCCGCCTCGGTGCGAGGTGCTTGCGCCCGTTGAGATGGTCTCTCAGGTCCGAATTCGGGGGGTGGTCACGCCCTCGATTATGGTTCAAATGCTCCCGTAAATCTGGGTGATCACCTCGATTTCCAGTGTTTCTACGCTCCTTGTCATATATACTTACAGACCTGGTGTCACCCGAGCCTTCACTAACATGGCTCGTTGCACGAATATTTCGAGATGGGTTTTGTAACGCCTACTTCCTTAGAGCCGTTACTAAGTGAGTTTAAAACGTGCATTCAACTCGCTAATCGAGGTTTTTGGTCAAATAGTGTAATTAAGCCATAAACAGAGGGAAAAATTTAGAAATAATTCCAATTCATTGAAAATCATAAAAGTTTGACACCTGGGATCCCAGAATATAGTTTAGAAACATTTACAGCATATAAATCGAACTAAGTCGACTAAACGACAAAATCTAGGTTTATTTACAAACATCTCCCAAAATCCACTGGCTATGGCAGCCAGGCTGGCCAAACATGTACACGCTGCTCATGCCGGCTACACTCAAGGTTGGCTAACTTTCTCCTTGCCCTTACCTGCACCACAGAGCATCTGTGAGCCGAAGCCCAGCAAGAAAACCCAAAACAGATAACATATGCAAAACATACACCAAGTATATAAACTGGCCATCAGCAGGCTAAACACATACGGCCTAGTCGTCCCAAGCGCTTTACCAGGCCCTGGGTTCGCAGTCCACACCGTGAGGATATCACAGGTATCCTTTTAGGGACCCGCCCTGGCAACTCGCACTCCACGTGTAACGACCCAAAATCGCTAATAAGGCTCAAGGGCCTTGATTAGTGTGCCTGGAGGGCATAATGGAATTTATGTGTGATTTTATGAGTTTAATGCATGATTATGATTTAAAGCATGTTACATGACTATTTGTTTATCTGAGATGCATGACTATGTATATTAGTATGCATGTAGGCCCGGATCGTGTTAGAAGGGCCTAATTGTAATTTTAGCCCGCTGAGGGCATATATGTGATATTTGCATTCTGTGAATTGTACCACGTGAGTGTGGTGTTATTATTGTGATGCACATGCCGAGACGGTCCTAGAGAGCAAATTTAACTTAAGAGTCACAACGGGAATTCTATAGCCGGCTCGGGAGGAGCCTAGGGGTACCTCAGGAATTTTATGGCTAAGTTGAGATTTAGCGGGTGATGGTTATTGGTGATTGAGTAACCGGGGTAACCATTAGTTACTGCTGAGAGTAACAAGTTAGGTGAAAGAAATGGTAGAATTGCAATATTAGTGAAAGGACTAGAGTGCCCTTGAGGACTTAGTTGGGAAAGGATTATTTGGAGGGGTAGCAAGGTCATTTGGCAAGGGTAATATACAATTTTCAGCTGGGTTTTAGGGGTACACGGTTTGGGGCTTGGTCATTTGATGCTTTGTTAAATTGAAGAGAAGAAAAAGGAGAAGGAAAAGCTAGGGCATGAAGAAGAAGAAGATGATTGGAGGAGCTGAAATTGGAGACTTAGGGGATGAAGGAAGCTTAGGGTTGGATTCTCTACTTAAGGTAAGGAATTTATGCATAATTAAGTTTGATTTATGTTTTGATTTGTGAAAATTTAAGCTTTTCAAGCTTTGGTTTATGTTTTTGGTTTATGGGTTTAGATTTCTTAAGTTGAGATCAAATGGGTGGATTTTGAGTATGATTGTGTTATTGAGTTGGGTTATGATGTTTATGGGTTGATGTATGGACTATTTGAAGTTTGAAATTGATTTTGGGGTTTGGGTATTGGTTTGGTATGATTTGGGAAGGTTTTAGCTCGGAGAAAACGCAAGAGAAAAACCCAGAATTCTGGGTCTGCGAAGGCGTGCCGCGGCACAGTTTTTGCATGCCGCGGCGGGGAGCCCTTGTCTTGCTGGGTGCCGCGGCACAAGGCCAATTTCAGGTTATCATTTTTGGCAATTTTAGGCCTTTGCTCCGGGGGTTCGGGGGATGTCTCCGGGGTGTTGTTTTAAGGTTTTAGAGGTCCTGAGAGTGCGGGATTGGTCCCGGGAAGTGGTTTTGGGTTGGTTAGTATTAAAAACTGTTTTTGTGTGTGTTGTGACTAGGCTATTGGAGAGGCTCGTGCTAGAGGACCGTGCTCGTGACTTTGGTGCATTGTGAAGCTCGGGATACAGGTAAGAAAACTATAACACCCGTAGGATAGGGCATGGGCCCATAGTGTGATTGCGGGGCACCGCCCTATATTGCATGATGAGATGATTGCAGGGCATGGCCCTATATTGCATTACATGTTAGGGTGCAGATTTAAATAAATTGGCATTTGTTTGGATGTTGCTTGATTTATGCTATATATGATTATAATGAAATGAACGGCAAGGGCCGAGTGCGGCGTAGGCCGGGTACGGCAGCGGAGCCGGAAGTAACACTTAGCACATGGGATGCTTATAGTCAGGGCAGGGCCCGGTGGATACATGTGATATCCTTACGGTGAGGACTGAAACCCCAGGCTTTGGTAAGGCTTCTGGGGCGGCATGGCCGTGTTTGCTTAGTCTAATGGTTGACTTGTTTATATGTGGATTATTTGTTATGATAAACTGTATAAATTGCATATGTTATGTTCTGCATGAGTTTTCTTGCTGGGCTTCAGCTCACGGGTGCTCCGTGTTGCAGGTAAGGGCAATGGCTGCGTCAACCAACCATGAGTACGGAGAGCGTGAAGCGACGCGTACATGTTTGGCCTGCCCGACTGCTTTGGTTGGGGGTTTATTCGAAAATGGCTGTAATAATCTATAAATTTAGAACTGATCAACTGTAAACTTATTTCAAGATGTAAACAGTTTTCAAACCTTATTTTGGGATCCCAAATGTTTAATACTAGAAGTTTTTATTGAATCAACGCATTTTCAAAGATTACAGCCTTAACTTTTAATTAGTCACACTTTCGTTTCAAAACCTCGGTTAGCGAGTTCATTGCACTGTTTTGTCTTAAAACTCACTTGGTAACGGCTCTAAGGTAGTAGGGCGTTACACCACGTGCTCAACGCTGGTACCGGCCCCTTGCCGTACTCGGCCTTGCACTCAACGTGCCCAATGCCGTTCCCGACCCTTGCTGACCTCGGCCTACACCGTTCCCGGCTCTTGCCGATCATTCACATAATTGCACTCATAGCATAATAATCAAGTACAAAATACTAGCAAATACAATCAAAGGGATACACCCTACAATTCAAACACGTTGGGCTCAGCCCTGCATACAAGCTCTATGGGAACAAGGGTTTTCTTACCTGAGTCCCGAGCTCTCCGAGCACTGATGTCCCGAGCACAGTCCTCTAACTTGAGCCTCGCCGAAACACTAGTCACAACACATTAACAATATCCGTCCATTAAGTTCTAATCCATTGAATAACTTTTCACCATAACCCTAACCTCCGAGACCTTGAATTCTATCAATCCGGGTGACAAAATCCATCCCGAGCCTTAACCATTGAGTTCCCAAGCCTAAACACCTTTAAAAACACAAACTAGCACTAAGAGCCACGACCCTACCCACAAGCGCCGCGGCTAGCCTCGAAACAGAGGCTAGCACCTCACTGACACCCACACGGGCCGCGGTGCGCAAACCAAGCGCCGCGGCGCGCACACCAAGCGCCACGGCGCGCATGAAACTTCTCGGCCTCCCATGGCCGCGCGCGCACACGGGCCGTGGCATGCCCATCCTAGGGCCGCAGCCCTCACCTCCAACCCAGAAATATTCATCAACTTTCTACATTTTCCTCAAGCCAATTCACCCAAAACTTAGCTAACAATCCAAGATAATTAACACAAACATTCTAGCTCAATATCAACATCAAAACCCCATTAAAATCTGCTCCAAAACTCAACTAAAATACCCAAAAACAGATCAAGTTCCAATCACATGCATATCCTTAAAACACAACAGAAATTCAAGCTTAATTCCCATGGTTAGAGCTTACCTTTGCTGATTTTAGTCTCTGAATTTGATCCTTAATCCTCAAGCTCCTAGCTCCCAAGATTTCCCAGCTGAATTCCTCTAGCTTCTAGCTAATTTCTCCAAGTTTCTCCTTAAGCCTCCAAAGAGAAGAAAACCACTTGAAGAGGGAGAGAAGAGGTGAATCGGTTTCTGAGAGTTCTATGAGATTCTAAGGTTTGTTTTATTCAACTTAAGTCTATGTGGTTACCTCAAGGCTCGGGGGTACCAAAACGTCCCTGAGGGAAAAATGGTAAATTTTCCCCAATATTCCTTCCTAGACATTCTATCCTCAAATATATCTCCAAATATTTATTTTCTTAACCCGATAACCCCGTATAATAACTAATGCCCAAACTATCCCTCGACTCGCCCCGAGTCGGATTCTCAACCCCGTTGACTTTCTGGCTAATCGCTCCCTAGGACTGTCTCGGATCGTGCTGCACAGAAATATCACATATATATAACATTTATCACATTTATACCCCTAATATCCAGACGGGGCCCACATGCACATTCAACTAAACTAAACATGCATCATTATCATATATTCACACAAATCCACATATTAACATATTAAATCATTTATTGTCCTCCAGACACACTAATCAAGGCTCTAAGCCCTATTAGCAAATTTGGGTCGTTACAACTATCCCCTCTTTACAGAAATTTCATCCTCAAAATTACCTGAACAACTCGGGATACCGCTCCCTCATCTCTGACTCAAGTTCCCATGTCGCCTCCTCAACCTTGCTGTTTCTCCACAGCACTTTCACTAAGGCAATGGTCTTGCTCCGCAAGACTTTATCTTTTCGGTCAAGAATCTAAACCGGCTTCTCCTCATAGGACAACTCCTGATCAAGCTCTAGATTCTAAAAACTTAGAACATGCGCTGAATCTGACATATACTTCCGGAGCATGGATACATGGAAAACATCATGAACCCCTGATAAAGCTGGAGGCATCGCTAGCCTGTAAGCTACCTCTCCAACTCGTTCCAGAATCTCGAAGGGGCCAAAAAACCTAGGGCTCAACTTGCCCCGAACACTAAACCATTTCACACCCCTCATGGGTGAAACCCTAAGGAACACATGGTCACCAACCTGAAATTCAACGCTCCTGCGCTTCAGGTCTGAATAAATCTTCTATCGACTCTGGGAGGCAAGCATACGCGCTCTAATCTTCTCAATCGCCTCATTGGTCCTCTGAACCATCTCTAGACCCAGATATCTCCTCTCACCTGTCTCATCCCAATGAATAGGTGATCTACACTTCCTTCTATAAAGCATCTCGTATGGAGCCACTCCAATGGTCGCCTGTTAACTGTTGTTGTACGAGAACTCGATCAAAGGGAGATACTTACTCCACGATCCCCCAAAATCATGCACATAGGCTCACAGCATATCCTCCAATATTTGAATCGTCCTCTCAGACTGCCCATCCGTCTGAGGATGATAAGTGGTACTAAACAATAACTGCGTGCCCATAGCCTTCTGCAAACTCTCCCAAAACTTGAAAGTGAAGGTGGGGTCTCTGTCGGATACTATCGACCTCGGAGCCCCATGAAGTCGAACAATCTCCTTCACATACAACTCAACATACTGCTCCATAATATAAGTTGTCTTAACAGGCAAAAAATGGGCGGACTTGGTATACCTATCCACAATCACCCACACCGAGTCATGCTGTCCCACAGTTCTCGGTAAACCAACCAAAAAGTCCATAGTAATATCTTCCCACTTCCATTCTGGGATCCCCAGAGGCTGCAGGAACCCTGCTGGCCTCTGGTGCACAGCCTTAACCTACTGGCAAGTTAAGCACTTAGCCAGATAATCCACCACATCCCTCTTCATGCCCGACCACCAATATAGAGCTCTCAGGTCCTGGTACATCTTCGTCGTACCCGGGTGCAACGAATAGGGAGTGGTATGTGATTCATCTAAGATCTCTTGCCGGATATTAGAATCCATCGGAACGCAAATTCGACCCTTGTACTTTAGTAACCGCATCTCTGAAATGGAAAAGTCCTTAGTCGCTCCGACTAAGGCACTCTCCCTAAGACCTCTCAACTGCGAATCTTTCCCTTGCGCTTCCTTGATCCTCTCAAGGAGTGTAGAATGAAGAGTGATGTTGGCAAACTGTCCAACCACAAACTCTATACCCGCTCTAGTCATCTCCTCAGCTAACTTGTCAAATACCCGCCTCGAACTAAACAACTGTCCTGGGCCTTTCCGACTCAATGCATCAGCAACTACATTAGCCTTCCCAGGATGGTATAGGATATCGCAATCATAATCCTTAACCAACTCCAGCCACCGCCTCTGGCGCATATTCAGGTCCTTATGAGTAAAGAAATACTTTAGGCTCTTATGGTCGATGTATATCTCGCACTTCTCACCATAAAGATAATGTCTCCAAATCTTAAGTGCAAACACCACCGCTGCCAACTCCAGATCATGCGTAGGATATCTCTGCTTATACTCCTTTAACTGTCTCGATGCATAGGCTATCACCTTACCAGCTTGCATCAACACGCACCCAAACCCTGTCTGGATGCATCACAGTAAACCACAAACTTTTCATTCTCTGTCGGAAAGCTTAACACTAGCGCGGTGATTAGTCGCCGCTTCAATTCCTTAAAATGGTTCTCACATCTGTCCGTCCAGACATACCTTGTCTTCTTCTTTGTCAGTTCTGTCAATGGCATAGCTATTCTGGAGAACCCCTCAACAAACCACTGATAACACCCTGCTAAACCCAGAAAGCTTCTCACTTCAGGGACATTGCTCGGTCTAGGCCAATCTCTGACCACCTCAATCTTACTTGGGTCAACCAGAATCCCCTCCTTACTGACAATATGGCCCAGAAATGTAACTTGTGGCAACCAGAACTCACATTTACTGAACTTAGCATATAACTTATGCTTCCTCAACCGCTGTAGAACCAACCGTAGATGCTGCTCGTGCTCCGTCTCTGACTGAGAGTACACTAGGATGTCATCGATGAACATAATCACAAAGTTTTCCAGATAATCCTTGAAAACCCTATTCATCATGTCCATGAAGGCTGCTGGGGCATTGGTTAATCCAAAGGACATAACCAGGAATTCATAGTGTCCATACCTCGTTCGGAAAGTAATCTTTGGTATGTCCTCCTCTTTAATCCTTAACTGATGGTAACCTGATCGGAGATCTATCTTGGAAAACACTGTTCTTCCTTGTAGCAGATCAAATAAATCATCGATCCTAGGCAGTGGATACTTGTTCTTAATGGTTAACTTATTTAACTCCCTGTAATCAATACACATCCTAAGGGATCCATCATTCTTCTTAATGAACAACACTGGAGCACCCCATGGCGAGAAACTCGGTCTGATGAACCCCAAATCAAGTAATTCCTGCAACTGAATCTTCAACTCCTTTAACTCCGCCAGAGCCATTCTATAAGGTGACCTAGATACTGGCTCTGCTCTTGGTACCAATTCTATAACAAAGTCAATCTCCTGCTGCGGTAGCAACCCTGGCAAATCCGCTGGAAACAAATCAGAAAACTCACACACTAATCTAGTCTCACCCGGTCCAACCGACACCACCCTAGAGGTATCCACAACGCTCGCTAGGAATCCTATGCAACCTTCCTGCATCAAGTCTCTAGCCTTCAATGCTGAAATCATTGGTACTCGCAGTCCACTAATTGTCCCCACAAACACAAAGGGTACCTCCTCTTCTGGCTCAAATGTCACCATTCTGCGCTTGCAGTCAATCGTTGCCCCATACTTGGATAGCCAATCCATCCCTAGAATCATATCAAAGTCATCCTTCTCTAACTCAATCAAATCAACAGACAGTTCCCTACCATCTACCTCTACTGGCAATGCTCTAATCCACTTCCTAGAGACTACCAATTCTCCTGTTGGCAACAAAGTCTGAAATCCCCTAGCATACACACCACTAGGTCTACAAAGCTGATCTATCACTCTAGCAGATACAAATGAATGAGTAGCCCCTGAATCAAACAATGCAGTATACAGAGAACCAGCACTAGAGATCTGACCTGTCACAACTGAGGGGCTAGCCTTCGCCTCAGTCTGTGTCAAAGTGAATACCCCGGCAGGAGCAAGACTGTCACTCTGCTTCTACTCCTCCTTCTTAACTTGAGGGCAATCCCTCTTCAGATGACTGGCACTCCCACAAACAAAGCAGGCCCTAATCCTGCACTCACCCTGGTGTCTTCGACTGCACCGCGGACACATTGGAAAACTCCTCCAGTTGTCACTGCCACCCTGACGGCCAGTGGAAGCACCCCGTGCCCTCCTATTTGAACTGGGAGGAACAAAGGAATCTGGGGCCTTCCTCTTCTGCTCACTAAAACCACCACCACGACTGGACCCAACAAAAGGAGGCACTGTCCTCCTGGCACCGTGCCTAACAGCGCTTTCCTTCCAAATCTGATCTTCGGCCCTCTCATCTGTAAGGGCCTTATCCACAACCTGGCCATAAGTAGTAGTCTCTAGATCCAAGGTAATATTCACATCGTGGGCAATCATAACATTCAACCCCCGCACAAACCTGTCCCTTCTTGCAGCATCAGTCGGCACTAAATCTGGCGCAAACTTCGCCAATCTGTCAAACTTTATAGCATACTCTGTCACTGTCGATCGATTCTGAGTCAGGTTGATAAACTCATCAACCTTCACAGCTCGAACTACCACACTGTAATACTTCTCATTAAACAAGTTTCTAAATTCTTCCCAGGTCAGAACTGATACATCCTTTCTCTGAACCACCACGTCCCACCAAATGCGGGCATTCTCTCTAAACATGTAGCTAGCACAAGCTACCCTCTCACTCCCCTGAACTCTCATAAAATCCAGAATTGAGGAAATCATATTCATCCACTGCTCTACCCGCAGTGGGTCTGATCCACCCTCGAAGGTGGGAGGATGCTGCTTCTTGAACCTCTCATACAAAGGTTCCCACTTATTCTCCGTAGTAGACTGCACTGGCATTGGCGCTGCAACCTGTTGTACTGGCAGCCCAGTAACCTGAGGTGGGGCCCGCTGCCTCAACTGTCGCAACTCTTCCTCTGTTCGCTGCAGTCTTGCTTCCATCTCGGCAAACATCTCTTGCCAATTCTATGGGGCAGGTGGAGGGTCCTGACCCAGGTTGTCATCCTCGGCCCTACGGCCGCGGAGTCTAGCTGATTGTCAAGGCATCTCAACAAAGATGCCTGCAACCAACGACGCTGCTCATCAAGCATGATAACAACATCCCAAAAACCACCTCCCATACACATTAACCACCCACAAGCAATAACTCATATAGCATATAACACACAACGGGCCATGCCCTAGCATCATGCATATGTTAACTCATTCATCACGCTCTATATAAGATAAGCAGGTAGACAGGGCATTCAAACACATATTCAAACATATTAGTCAATCTTACCAACCAACCCTGAGTCAAGCCTGTCACTGACAGCGAGTGTACATGTTCGGTCAATCTCAAGAACCAATAACCTTGGCTCGCTCTGATACCAAGTTGTAACACCCTACTTCCTTAGAGCCGTTACTAAGTGAGTTTAAAACGTGCATTCAACTCGCTAATCAAGGTTTTTGGTCAAATAGTGTAATTAATCCATAAACAAAGGGAAAACTTTAGAAATAATTCCAATTCATTGAAAATCATAAAAGTTTGACACCTGGGATCCTAGAATATAGTTTAGAAACATTTACAGCATATAAATCGAACCAAGTCGACTAAACGACAAAATCTAGGTTTATTTACAAACATCTCCCAAAATCCACTGGCTATGGCAGCCAGGCTGGCCAAACATGTACACGCCGTTCATGCCGGCTACACTCAAGGTTGGCTGACTTTCTCTTGCCCTTACCTGCACCACAGAGCATCTGTGAGCTGAAGCCCAGCAAGAAAACCCAAAACAGATAACATATGCAAAACATACACCAAGTATATAAACTTGCCATCAGCAGGCTAAACACATATGGCCTAGCCGTCCCAGGCGCTTTACCAGGCCCTGGGTTCGCGGTCCACACCATGAGGATATCACAGGTATCCTTTTAGGGACCCGCCTTGGCAACTCGCACTCCATGTGCTCAACGCAGGTACCAGCCCCTTGCCGTACTCGACCTTGCACTCAACGTGCCCAATGCCGTTCCCGGCCCTTGCCGACCTCGGCCTGCACCGTTCCCAGCTCTTGCCGATCATTCACATAATTGCACTCATAACATAATAATCAAGTACAAAATACTAGCAAATACAATCAAAGGGCTACGCCCTGCAATTCAAACACGTTGGGCTTAACCCTGCATACAAGCTCTATGGGAACAAGGGTTTTCTTACCTGAGTCCCGAGCTCTCCGAGCACCGATGTCCCGAGCACAGTCCTCTAACTTGAGCCTCGCCGAAACACTAGTCACAACACATTAACAATATCCATCCATTAAGTTCTAATCCATTGAATAACTTTTCACAATAACCCTAACCTCTGGGACCTCGAATTCTATCAATCCGGGTGACAAAATCCATCCCGAGCCTTAACCATTGAGTTCCCAAGCCTAAACACCCTTAAAAACACAAACTGGCACTAAGAGCTGCGACCCTACCCACAAGCGCCGCGGCTAGCCTCGAAACAGAGGCTAGCACCTCACAGACACCAACACGGGCCGCAGCGCGCACACCAAGCGCCGCGGCGCGTATGAAACTTCTCGGCCTCCCATGGCCGCGCGCTCACACGGGCCGCGGAATGCCCATCCTAGGGCCGCGGCCCTCACCTCCAACCCAGAAATCTTCATCAACTTTCTACATTTTCCTCAAGCCATTTCACCCAAAACTTAGCTAACAATCCCAGATAATTAACACAAACATGCCAGCTCAATATCAACATCAAAACCCCATTATAACCTGCTCCAAAACTCAACTAAAATACCCAAAAACAGATCAAGTTCCAATCACATGCATATCCTAAAAACACAGCAGAAATTCAAGCTTAATTCCCATGGTTAGAGAGGCTGCCAAGATGGTTGGGTCATCATGGATCAGTATCTGGGGAGAACTTGCTTTTATCAGTAAGGATAATTTATACGGCTGACCAGTATTCAGAACTCTAAACGAGATGGATGGTAAGCCTCCATCGAATTTAGGGATTAATTTCATTGAGTAAGGACTTTATTTGAAATTACTGATTGGTTGCAGATAGGATAGCAATTTGAGGGCTTAACAACTATAGTAAAGAATTGGGTGTTAAGTGTGTGAACACTTAAAACACTAAGGATAGTGTAGTACTTGAGAAGATAGTTACAGTGATGAATGCTGGAATATAGCAAGGGTGACACGACTTAAGATTTGGTAAGATAAAGAGCAAGGAATACCATGCAAAGTAAAGAATTGAGAGTGAGTGGATACTATGAATCCGTATTGCCTCAGAGGATGTTGGAATTCTTAAGGCGGGAATGTTTGCCTATCTGAAAATATATGGGAACCTGTAAATTGTTAACTTTGGAGTATGGAGTTCCAGGATGAGAGATTTATATCTCTCCAAGTGATGCGGCAAGGAAGAGTATGATAGTTTGGGAAAGAAAGGGGGAGTTCTGACCCCCGATTCGACAGGAATTCTAAGGTCGTACTAAGGATTGGGTCGAGGGCCTGTAAGCTGATCTCGCCTTGGTAAGGGTGATGATTCATAAGTATTTCTAGTATTGAGAATAAATCAATGAAGTAATTTTTGTGAATTAACAGACTCTGGAGTTTTAGCAGATCTGATATGCAAGTAAAAGTTAAAGAAAGTGTAGTTATCAGACAAGATCTTGTGGGACAAGATTGTATTCACGCAAGAGTATTATCGAAGATTAACAGTGAAGGCGTTAGACCTTGGGAAAAAGAAATTATAGTCAGAGGTATGAGGTTTACAGTCTGATGTGTTCAAATAAATTTCGAGGAAGAAATTATTATAAGGATGGGATAGTTGTAACGACCCGAAATTACTAATAAGGCTTAATGAGCTTGATTAGTGTGTCGGGAGGGCATAATTAGAGGTTATGTGAATCAATAATTTGAGAATGCATGTTTATGAGTATTGCGTGAGCATGCGGGCCCTGTTCGACTGGTAAGGGCTTAATCGTAACTTTGGCCCGTTAGGGCATAAACGTAATTGTGTGTGATAAATTGTTGAGACCACATTATTATGTGGATAGATAGGTATATATATATGTGTGAAATATGTGAGAACCACATTATTATGTTGATAAATATGCAGCCGGTGACTTGGGGTGATCCTAGGGAGCTAGATAGCAGGAAAGTCACAACGGAGCTTAATGCTTGACTTTGGGCAAGTCAGGGGTACTTTAGGTATCGTGTAGTGATTTGGAATATCGGGTGATGAAAATAAATATATGGAGATATATTTGAGGTTAGAATGTTTAGGCGGGAGTACTGGGGAATTTTACTATTTTTCCCTTGGGGACGTTTCCGGTACCCCAAGCTTTGGGATTAGTCTAATAACCTAAGGATATACTTGGAAAGACTTAGAAAATACTAGATAGAAAATTTAAACCGACCTTTTAGCCTTCTCTCCCTTCTCTCTCTTTTCTCTCCCTCTTAAGGAAGAAAAACTCTGATTTTGTAAAGGGAAACCAGCTAATTTCTGGGAATTGAAGGGGATAAGCTAGAGGATTAGCTCAAGAACTAATCAAGGACTGAATTAGAGCCAAGGTAAGCATTGCTTTTTGTTATGTGGTTAGGAACTTTAAGAAAAATGGCTGAGTTTTGAATATTTGTGGTTTTGGCATTTAGGGTGGAATTTGATGCTGGAACTTTGAAGCTAGGTCAGGGAAACTTGTGGAGAGGTGATACTGCAGCTAAGCTAAGTTTCAATTTAAAGTTTAATGGTCGAATTCTAGAAATTCCATGGCTGGTTTTGAGTTTGTGGGTTTGAAATCTCAGAAATTGGAATTGGGATTTTGGTGAGTGTTAGACTGGATTTCTGGTTGGATTGTGTTGTTTAAATTATTCTAATGATGTTGTTATTAATTGGTTTTGAGTTGGGGGCTTTGGGATGGCTTAAGATGAGGTTTAGAGATTGAAAATGGTGGATTTTTCTGGGTTCGAAGGGTTGGGCCGCGGCATGGTTCTTGGTGAGCCGCGACCCTTCGAGGTTGTTGCACGCTGAGGAAGGAGGGCGGGCCGCGGCATGGTCCAAGCAATGCCGCAACCCTTACCTGTTTTTGTGCCCATGGAGGGTTTTGTCAGGGGCCATGCCGCGACGCTTAAGGGATTTTGGGATTTTGAGATTTTAGGCTTGGGAATTTAACCTAGGGTGCTCGGGGTTGAGTCTTTTACCATATTTGGTGAAGTTCAATGTTCCGAGGAGTAGAACTTGGTTTAGAAGCTCATTTAAGATTGTTAATGGTATCCTTTATCTTGGTTGTGACTAGGTGCTAAGCTAGGGCTCGGGGATCGGATCGCGCTCAAGGAGCATCGCTTATAACTAGCTCGTTTGAAAGCCAAAGGTAAGAAAGCTGCACCTGATTATGTGGCTAGGTTGGGACTAAGTGTTCCCTATGTTTGTATGCATTGTTATGTGAATGTGATTAACCATGTGGACACGATGGGACTAAGAGCTCCCTACACTTGTATATCATGTCATGAGATGGTATTATTATGCCATGGGACATGCGATAACCGGCCTAAGAGTGTCGGAATCAATATTTGCGCACAGGGCGCAGCTCAGCCACTGGTAGCTGAGGCAGCTTATCTATCACTGAGCTCGGTTAAGCTGGCCGGAGTCAGTGAGTATTACAATGGGGGAGCCCAAGAGAGCCGAAGACAATGTATTAAATAGAGGGTACGACTAAGGGCACTGACCCTGAATATCATTTGATTATGATTGTAAATATTGTGTTATGAACGTGATTTGTTGGCTGTTTGGATGGCAAACTGTTAATCTGTTGTGTGATATCACTGATTGGATAAATGTTATGAAATGTTGAATTCCTGGTTGTGCATTGTGAAATATTTGATAAATGATGTTGATCTTGCTATGTTATCATGCTTTCTTGCTGGGCCTCGGCTCACGGGTGCTACGTGGTGCAGGTAAAGGCAAGGGTAGGCTGAATCAACCATGAGCTGGAGAGCTCTGGGGGCGAGGTGTACATTGTTAGCTGCTCGGCCGCCACGGTCGAGGAATTGTACAGGGACGGAAACCTAAAATGTATATTTTTCCATTAGAGTGGCTTGAATTATTTGTAACTCTTGGAATTTGTTGTAACTAAGACGTCTAAATCCTGTTTTGAGTTTCCATGTATTAAACTGTCATTTTTAGTGAAAATAGCCTGTTTGTGACCAAAATCTTTTATTCCTAATCTGTTGATGACATAGAATTCACACTTTGTTTAAATGACTTGATTAGCAAGTCTTGCACTACTTTAAACACACAGTGTAACGGTCTTGGTTATCCAGGGCGTTACATTCTGGCTAACCGCTCCCCAGGACTATCTCGGATTGTGCTGCACAGACATATCACATATATATAACATTTATCATATTTATACCCCTAATATCCAGACGGGGCCCGCATGCACATTTAACTCAACTAAACATGCATCATTATCATATATTCACATAAATCCACATATTAACATATTAAATCATTTATTGCCCTCCAGGCACACTAATCAAGGCTCTACGCCCTATTAGCAAATTCTGGTCGTTACAGGTTTCTTACTGGTTGTCTCGTCTCAATAGTGTGAGATCGAGACATTTGGCTTCTCGTGGGATGGGTACCTCTATGCTCCCTAGCTGTTTCCCCATTTCCACGCCTTCGCCCAGCTCGCCTTTCCTTATCACCATGGGTCGGTTGGGCGTTCCTCTGAGTTGGTGAGGGATGCCTTATTGGCGATGGTGGATGCCATCCATTACGGGGCCTAGAAGGCTCTGAGTTTGCTTGATCAGGTTCTGCAATGTTTTGCGCGGTACCAAAATTTTGGGTTCGAGCCTCCGAGGGGGTTCGGTTATTCCCTACTCCAGCTAGTGCCTCCGTAGTTGGGTTGGCAGGACCTCTAGCCCGGTTACTTCTCCGGGGCCTCGGTGGAGCAGTCTGTTCTGCTGGTGGCGGAGGTTGCTCCGCTCTTCGGGTGGCAGCGTTTTTGTGTGGCCACCCCCGAGGCCTTCGCAGTGGGACGTGGACGTCCCACGGAGGCAGATCCTGGGCCTCTTGCGGAGGTGGGGCCTGGGCCGCTTGCGCTTCAGCTGCCAACCTAGCTAGCTCTTTGTTGCATTTCTTAGCTTCCGTCAACTACTTTTGCAGTTGACGATTTTTGAGTTCCACTATTGGGACGTATTGTTCAGGATTGTAGTACATGTCCTCGTCGTCCCTGGGGGCAGGTGGTCCCTGAGAGTCGGATGATCCACTCCTCTCATCGGGGTCAGAATTCACCATAGGCTGCTTTACAGGGCGCCGGGGGGGTACTCAAGCTTCATCTAAAATCTCCTCTTTAGGAATATTGGGATCATTTGTAGCCATTGCTAATGTGAGAGGCTTCCTGACTAAACAGACTTACGCACGTACCGTTTAATAGCTCTCAATGAAAGCACCAAACTGTTGATGCCGTTTTTCGTCAACTTAAATAGTAGAGCAATTAAACAATAAAATATTGGTGCAAATGAATAAAGAGGAAAACTAGAGGATTTTTACGTGGTTCAGCAGTTAACTCTGCCTAGTCTACGAGTCTATGTTATTAAGACTTGGGAGTTTTCTGGAAACTTTTCAGAGAAGAGTTGCACAGAGTTTTCTCTCAAGAAATCAAAATCGGTCCCCTATAAATGGTGTTTCCTTCTCTATTTATAGAGAAGGTTGCAGAATTCATTCCCGCATATCTAGGGAAGATATTCTGTAAATAAATTAATATAATGCTATTTAATGCATTATTTCCTACATACATGGAAACATCCCATGAAGATCAGGAACGGATAACATATTAAATGATATCCCTTAAATATTGGGATTGTACAACAATAAACGTATTCACACGTAGCTGATTAACCTAGATGATTCATCAAATCTTTGAGATCAGCAATTGGCATTGAACTTGCCGAGACCATGAATCAATCACGAGCTCGTCTCCTAGCTCCGCTTATGCTCTGAACAAGTAGATGCTGACGATGCTGTCACATCCGAGCTTTGCACTTCCCGAGCTCGAGCCATCTTGCCTGAAGGCAATCAAGGAAAAATATATACAAGTATCATTCCATGACTTTGGCAAGCTCGGAGAACATTCGAGGCTACACATTCTCGAGGTCGTTGTTTACTTCAAAGATGTCCGGCGGTTGGATCATATGATGTCCGCATATGTTTCGAGCTCACACCTGACGAGCCCAGTTTTCAGAGTCATAACTTCTTATCTCGAAATCTGGGTGTAATAACTTTTACCTAATATATATATAAAATATTCTTTTTTTTAAAACACTACATTATATATATAATATTTCATTTTATTAAAAAATATATTTAAAGTTACTACACCAAACCATAAGATGTAATGTAGATATCTTTATTAAATATAAAGCTATAGAGTCTCCTTGGAGACTCATTGCTTTATTTTTATCTTTAAATATAAAAATAAGGAGGCTTTTAATGACTTTTAAATTCCCTAATATCCTCATTCATTTAATTGTAGCACTTAAATATTCTTACAATTTAACAACACTTAAATTGCATGTGTTGGTCACATAGCTTCATTTAAAAAGTATGTTTGGAGAAATATATAATAAAAGCTCATAATCAAATAAAGAATTTATACTATTTTGATTATCTCTATTGTGTTTTTATGTTCTTTTGAAGCCTTAGTTTAAAGTAATTACAAATTAAACCTTTTATTTTGTTTGTCAGATTAATCTTAAATATAACCTAAATACCCTTAGTTTATTTTTAAAATAAAATAAAAATTAGTTTATTTTTAATTAATAAATTATTAATCATTTCTACATATTTGATCAAATTTTAATTTAAAATAAAATAGAAACTAATTAGTAAAACAATCTTTTGAATAAAAATAAAAAATCAAAACATATTAAAATAATAAAAAAACCTAAAAACATTATTCATGTTCTTCTTCATTTTCAACTCTATATCTTCCTCCTCTTGTTGTTGTTCTTCTATTTCGTGATCCATAGTTAGAAAACCAAGTATCTATTGAGAAGTGTGACTGACCGCAAATAGAGTTGGACAACAAGTGGTGTAACTTAGGGGTGCACATCGGGCGGATTTGTCAGATTCGGGTTTGTTGGGTTTTGGATGTTGGAAACTAATATTGAACCTGCCCGAGTGTAATGCGAATTTAGATGGGCTTGGGTTTCAGGTTTTGCGGGTGGGCCCGGGCGAGTGTAATTGAGTTTCAAATATATTAGGCCCGCAGTAGGCATTAGGGCGAATTTTAAAATATATCATCTTTTTTTATAATAAATTATAATATCAACAATTTTTAAATTTACCAAAAAAAAAGGAATGTGATCCTCATTTGAGTTAAATTACAATTTTGAGAGTTGTTGGGCCTCTTTATATTAGAATTTTTCAAAATAGAGGTGTTGGGCCTCATTATATTATATTTTTTCAAAACAGAGGTGTTAGACCTCTCATTCTATTTATTTTGGATCTTGGAACTTCATTTTCAAAAATTTCATTTGTCTTTACAAATAAACTTGCTGTTTATCATAAATATAAATTATAATTACAAAACAAATAAATTAGTAGTATTTTTTTCTATTTTTTTAAGGAAACAAATCTGTAGTTTGTCCAAATGCAAAATCTATAATAAGTACAATAACATATACCAATTACCAGCAAACCAAAATCAAAATCCATAGTTCATTACAAACTAAAAAAAAACATGAAAAATCAAAGACTAAAGTCCATTCCATTACAATAATAAAAGAAAGAGGGAGAAATTGGTGGAAATAGCCTACTTTTATGATGCATTTTGCACTATAGCCTATTTTATATAGTTTTTAGATAAATGACCTCTTTTATTAATGAAACTTTGTTATTACCTTTTTTTCTCTTAGAATAATATAATATTAAATTAAAACAAAAATACCCTAAAACTATCTTCTTATTCCTTACAAATCTCACCCACCCACCCACAACCACCCTCCCCCATCCTGCCGTCGCCACCACCACCACCACCACCACCACCACCTGGTATAGTCGCCGGGGACCACTGCCCTTCACAGCTGCCACCACGCTTCTCCACAAATCTTGCCAACAAAGTTAGTTTATATGAGTTTTTATTAAAAATAAGATTTGATGTTGTTTTTGTAGATCAAAAGTGTAAAATAATTTTTTTAGTAGATTGAAAGTATTAGTAAGGAATTGAGTTTATTTCTGGAGTTTTATGGAGCTTAAAGCTTGAAAATCTGAAAATTTTAATAGTTGTTTCGGCCATTTTTGGGAAGAGAGAAACCCATAATTTTTCGACAACCTGTCTAATTTTTCAACAGGTTGTCTGATATTTCAAACTAGCTGTCTAAATTTCAGACTAGTCATAGTATATTTTTGACCACCAGTCTAAATTTTAGACCACATGTCGAATTTTCAGACAACATGTCATTTATTTCGACCACCTATCAATTTTTTAGATAGATTATCGAACTTTCAGACAGGGTGTCGAATTTTCAGATTTTAATTTTCTTATATAATATTTTAATTTAAGTAATACCAATAAATTATATTTGTTTGTTTGTTGTATTTTTTCTTTAGATGTCATCGAAAAACATTGTAATATTATGTGATGAATTATGGAAAAGAATGAAGACTCATGGACATGGATTTCAAATGGTTCAAGATCAAGATCAAGTTTGGTACAAACTAACCTCACTTTTAAGGAGTTAGTTTACAGAAATAAATCGCAACCTCTTCGATATAGAATTAACTTACAAGGTAATGACGATGGTGGAAATTGAACTGATTGCAATAAAGAATAGTAGAGACGTTGTTAGTTTCTTTACATGGCAAGAGCGTGATCTAATTCCATTATGTGTGGGTTTGATAAAGAAGATGGAAAATGCATTCACTAAGGATAAACTTGTTACTAATATTGATTCTACTGCAAATGTTTATTCTATTGCAGACCTTTCTAGTGATGATGATTTTGATGATGTTGGTTTGAACAATGATAACGATGTTGGTTTAGAAGATGATGATGAAAAATACGGTGATGTTGAAGAGGGGGAAAGAAACAATATTGATCATGGTCTTGTTGAGGTAAATTTGAATGTCCGATGTCATGAAAATATAACTTTTGATGATTACTTTGATGGTGCTTACATATGTAATGTTCCTGATTCTAGTTCAGCACCTTACACTGTTGAAGAAAACCACGGTCCACTTCCTCATGTATGCCATGATGATCATTGTAATGAAACAAGTCATGTTAGTAGTACACCAACCTCAAATGCAACAAGTGTTGTTGAAGAGGTTTTTTGTGTTAGTCAATATTTTGTAGATAAGAAAGAGTTGAAGATGAAGGCACACATGCTTGACCTTGCCATTAATATTAAATGAATAAGGAACAAAACAAACACAATTTATCAACAAATTAACCCAAGGTGTGGCAAAACCAAGGTTGAGCATGACCATCTCTAAGAAAGATCATTCAACTCGATCATATGTCTTACTCATATCTAATTTCATTACTGAAAAACATTTCTTTCCCTAGTTAAGTGCACGTAAGTGCACATGTGGTCTAAAATTAATGCAAATTATGCAATTAATGTCCCAAAGTAGAGATTTGTATTTTTCATCTAATGCTCTACGGTTCAATGCAATATTATTTTGTATATATGTGATTTTGATGCTTCAAAATAATCCTCAAATAGTCAAACCTACTACTTTGGATGGTTGAAATTATATCATGACCTTTCTTAGTAGTTTTACTAGGATATCCGCCACTCAATCCTTAATCATCAAGTGATGGTTGGTTAACAAAATTTTATTTGAAAAATATTAATTATAATCCAATAATGACGATATGAACTTTATTTAGTTTTAATTATTAGACCTTTTTTTTGGACATTTTCACAATTTTAGACCGGTAGTCGAAATTTCAGACAACCTGTCGAAATCATTAGACAGGCAGTTGAAATTTTGGACAGCCTGTTGAAATAATGATACAAGTATTCTAAATTTTAGATTGTATGTCGAAAATGATACAGAACCTCTCAAAATTAATAATAACCCGTCGAACTATAAGATGATTAAGTGTCATGAGCAGCTCCTAGCATAAACAAATCCCACATTCTCTCAAGAAATTCCACTAAATTCAAAAGACCTTCAAGAATTTCCTTAAAAGTGTTTTTTAGAGTGACCAAAAGTGAGAGTGAGAGGGGATGAACGTGAATCTACTAGAGTGTTTAGCCCAAAGCCCCATCTTGACTTAGTCCCAAATCCAAAAAGACCTTTTTGCTCATAAGAAAATTCATTCTCAAATCCAAACTCCTTTGAAATATCGACAGCCTGTCTAAAAATTTCGACACCTCGTCTGAAATTTTGACAGACCGTCTAAAACTTTCGACACCTCGTCTGAAATTTCGACAACCTGTCTAAAACTTTCGACAGGTTGTCTGAAATTTTGACAAGTTGTCTGAAATGTTTGAAATGTCCAAAAGGGCTCCAATAACACAATAAAACAACATATATCTTAATTAACATTTTATAAAGTTAAACAAAACTTAATCTTTATGAGATTATGATGATTATAGATTGAGTGGTACATATTTCAATCAAACTACTATGATGATCAATGATTGGGGGGTAGATATCCTATTGAGGTACTATTATGATGATTATATTCATAGTATTAGAACAACACTTTATCATGTAGAATTGGATTTTAATTATACCTTTTTTGACAATTAGTCATGAGTTTTGACAACTTGTCTCAAATTTCGCAGGTAGTCTCAAATTTCGATAGCATGTCTAAACATTTTCACAGGTTGTCCAAAAAGTTTGAAACTCTCATCTCGAAGGAATTCTTTTAATCTTTGGTCTCCCTAGGGGAATTAACATCACTGGTTTGATAACAACTTGAGACTTAACCTCTTTTGGAAGATGCCGTTCTATTTTAGGCGGTAAAGGGTAAATAGATTCTGCATAAGCCATCCTCCAAAATTCAGTCGTGTATTTTGAACATAGACTATATACATCTACTCCATGATACATTGCCACAGCGACGCCATGAGTACATGGAATCTTATCAATGGCAAACTCTCTCGGCATGTACAAGAATGTTGCGATCATTGTCGTTATCTTGCAATTGCCATGTAAATAAACTAACAATGTCTCTACTATTTTTTATTGCAATTGGTTCAATTTCTACCATTGTCGTTATATTGTAACTTAATTTTATATCGAAGAGGTTGCGATCGATTTATATAACTTCATAAATGTGTTCAACCAATTCCTCATAAGTTAGGTCAGTTTGTACCAAACTTGATCTTGCTTGTGAGCCATTTGAAATCTATTTCCATGAGTCTTCATTCTTTTTCCACAATCCATCACATAATATTACAATATTTTTGAATGACATCTGAAAAAAAATAATACAATAAATAAATATAAATTATTGGTATTACTTTGATTGAAAAGTTATATAAAAAAATGAAAATCGAGTTGAAAATCTAGAAATTCGACAACCTGTCTAAAAATTAGACAACTTGTCTGATAATTCAACAACCCGTCAAAAAATTCAACAGGTGGTTGAAAATATACGACGATCTGTCTAAAAATTAGACTACTTGTCTAAATTCGACAGATGGTCTAAAATTAGACAGGTGGTCGAAAAAATACGACTACTGGTATGAAATTTAGACAACTGGTTTAAAATATCAGACTCCTTGTCAAAAAATTAGACAAGCTGTCAAAAAATTCTGGGTTTCTCTATCTCGAAAATGGCCAAAACCACTATTAAATTTTTTCAGATTTTCAAGCTTTAAACTCCATAAAGCTCCAGAAATAAACCTAAATCCTTACTTATACTTTCAATATACTAAAACAATCATTTTGCATTTTAAATATACAAAAATATTATAAAAAATCTCATTTTTCATAAAAATATAAACTAACCTTTTGAATGGGTGGTGGCCGAATTTGTGGAGAGACGGTGGCAGCCGATGATGAGCAGTGTTCGCTGGCGGTGACGGCGGCAAGGGGCAGTGGTCGCCAGTGGTGGTGGTGGTGGCGGCGGGATGAGAGTGGGTAGTTGTGGATGGGTGAGAGGAAGAAGATGATACTTTTAGGGTTTTTATTTTAATTTATTATTAGATTAGTTTAAGGATAAAATGGGTAATACAAAAAATTCATTAATAAAAGAGGTCATTTAGCTAAAAACTATTGAAACTAGGCCAAAATACAAATTGCACTATAAAAAGAGGCTATTTTTCCAAGGAGCCCTAAAAAAAAATAAAACTAAAGTTTTTAAAATGGGATCAATAGTTCAATTATTATTTCTTTTTCTCTACTTTATTTCCTCCATTTACCTTTATAAATACTTTTGTAAAAAAATGTAGCATTCTTTTATAGCCGTAAGAATATTTTCGCAAATGAATAAATCAAATATAAAAAGTACATTTCCTTTAAATATATATATATATGGGAATTTATTCATTTAGTATCCTATATTTTTGCAAAGTATTATTTTGGATATTGTACGCCCTGATTTTCCCACGGGCTGATTAGCAAGCCGAGCTGCGGCCTAACCATGATTACCTCATGATCATCCCCAGGGCCGGAGCTTCTGTCGTAATGTCGTGCCTTCTTAGCTCGAGGAAGCCCCAAGAGCTCGCCTTCACCGTCCAAGGCCGGGGCAGGGATTCCGAAGGCCGAAGATCGAGCTAAGTATGAAGCTCCTGGTACGAGCTGGATATGGAGGCTGTGACCCTTTTTGTGAAGTCAACACACGCAAGGTAAACGTGCATATATCAGGCATCACGTGTCTGATATCCCCCTGACTTCTCGGACACGCAGCAGGAACGTGCGTATTCAGACACCCACGACTGGGTTGGGCCGTGCGGCCCATTACCTCCTTATCTATCGATTTGACCACACTTATGTGTCAGGTTTAGGAACTAATCATGAATGTCACAGAATTGATACGACAAGTAAGAAGGTCACGGGATGACCTTCTTACCAACTTCCAGGTGCCTTCTCCTATAAATATGGAGACCCTGGGAGTTGAGAGGGGTTGGGAAAAAAAAAATCTCTTGTAAGAAATACTCTGTAATCAAATACCCAGTCTATATCAATAATATTGACTAGTGGAGTAGAAGGATTTTAACCTTTGAACCACTTAAAAAATGTGTCTTGAGTCACCTCTTTCATCCTCTAAGATCATATATCTGTTTCAGTTCTACATTTGGCACTAATCCCTTTCTCTTCTTCTCTTAATTACCTGTTGGCGAAGAACTGCGTCAACAGTTTGGTGCTTTCATTGAGAGCAAGTTCGATTAGTGCTGCTGCAAACATCCAACTATGGTGACTACTCGGTCCAGGCACGGCAACGACACAGAACAGCATGATGTGCAGGAGCTCATCATACTACCATCCCTGATGAACAAGTTCCTGAGGTCCAGCAGCGGCCAGGAAAACAACCGGTGGGCCAAGATGATACCGGTAGTTCGGCGCCTCAGCCACCTAATCCGAACCCATGTTATTATACTGCGGTGGAGATGGAGAACGCTCAACTGAGGAGCCAATTAGCAACAGCTAGCCAGCAAATCCAGGATATCCTGGCCCGACTACCCCCTCTCACAACCGACGTTAACGTCGGAGAGAGGCAAGGCGAGGCTCCTAAGTCTCGCCGGGGTAACCGGTCCAGGCATAGCCGTTCGGATAGACTTCCGGCAGCCAACTCCACCCCTTCATCACACCATCGAGAGGAAAGCTTCGAGGAAATGCCTAGGACCGGACAACAGCAATACAGCCGTTCGGTCAGGACGTCAACTCCTAGCTCTCAGCCATCCTCGAGGACGCCCAGGGGAGCTCGAGGAAATTCCCGAAGGAGATCCGGGGAGGGCCCGCGACGCCAGCCCGTCCCCGACGACCGTCCTGCGCCCCGTCCAAATCGCTTGGCGCGGGACCAGCAGGTTGGCAGGGCCGAAAGGCCCCCACCAAACTTGATCCGTCCAGACGGAACTAGGATCACCTCCCCAGTCAGGCATCCTCCTTCTCCAATCAGATACCCGTCTCCTCCTCGGCCCGTCCGAGACGTCCCGGCCTATGGGAGTAGTAGGAGAAACCCGCCATTAGCTGGGCCTTCTCGGTGTAGTAGGGCACCAGGAGAAAGCTCAAATCCTCACCACCAAAGGCGGGCCTCAAGCCTATCGAACAGGAGCCACTGGACCGGCAGTCGCTGGAGTGATCTCTCCGGGGGAGACCTGCGTCAGCGGTTAAGTTCGGCACAAAGTCACCAAACCACCCAGGGAGGCGATCTTCGAGATCACCTCAACTCTCAAAGAGAGGACAGAGCTGGAGATGGTGGCCAGGCTCGTTCAGGGGGGGCTCTGTCCGAAGTACGTAACGGAGGGAATGTCCCAAATAACCTATCTCAAGATAGGAGGGGCAATAACCCACCTAATATGTACAATGGATCCGGAGCTGTTGAACAGCCCCGAAATAACCAAGGACATCAGGAGCAAACCCTTGAGCGCCTGACTCAGATGGAGGAGCTGATGAGGAAGCTCCTGTCTGAAAAAGAAAAAGACGAATATGATTCAGGGGACGAAATGGAACTCTTCGCCCCCAATATAGCATCAACGGCATACCCATCTGGTTTCCGTATGCCCCACTTATCAAAATTCACTGGGGACGGAGACCCATCGGACCATTTAGGGATGTTCAACACCCTAATGATGGCCCACAACATTGGCCCGGAGCTGCGATGCTTAATCTTCCCTTCCACAGTCAATCAGCTCCTGGAAGACCTTCTCAGCTGACTTCAAAAGGGCATTCTGCGCCTCCCAGGCCGCCCGTGTCCAGGTCGACTCCCTAGCTAACGTGAGACAGCATCCCGGTGAGACGCTGAAGGCCTACCTGAGCAGATTCGTGAACGTCGCTACTCGAGCTAGGGACGCAGATGATAACTCCATGCTCATGGCCATGAGAACCGGAATCCTTGTCGGAGGAGATCTCTGGAAGGATATACAAAAGAAGGGAGTCAGCTTGGTCAACGAATTCCTTAATAGGGCCCAAGAATGGATGAACTTGGAAGAAGCTGAAGCCTCAGCTGCGGGAACCATCCAGGTTCCCGATCAGCCCGTTGGAGTAGGGACGGAGGTTGTGGCAGTGACCCCAGACGTCACACAGAACAACCAGCCCTGTGGAGGCAAAAGAAAGGGAAATGGCGAAAACAGTTAGCACGGCCAAAAGAAGAATAAGTCCATAGACAAGTTTAAGCCCGTTTTCACGACGTATACCGAGCTCACCTAGTCCAGGGAGAGTATCTTCTTGGCCAACTCTACTCGGGTCCCCTGGAAGAGGCCGGAGCCATTGAAGCACCACAAGGGAAAAAGAGACACTTCCAAATTTTGCCGTTTTCATAACAATGTGGGCCACAATACCGACGATTGTAGGCATCTAAAAGACGAGATCGAGACTCTCATCCGAGCCGGCCCCTTGGCTCAGTACTCACGGAACAGGGTTCCAGCAAGTCGACCTGCTCCAGAAGCCCCAGCCAGTCAGCCCAGGTCTCGGGTAGATCAGGATGTCCCTCCTCCCGTGGTCGGGGGAGAGATATCCACCATCTCTGGAGGACCGCACATGGCTGGCACGAGCAGAGGCGCCCAGAAGAGATACGTGAATGAACTAAAGGCTCACAACGGAGTGGAGTTCGTCCCGGAGTAGCGCCAGTCAAAGCAGCAGCGATTGGAGAGGCAACCAATCATTTTTACGGAGGAGGATGCAGGCCATGCCCAGATCCCTCACAATGATCCCTTGGTTGTAGCAGTCCAGCTCGCCAACCAGAGAGTGAGGAGGGTACTAATAGACAACGGGAGCTCGGTGAACCTCCTATTCCGATCCACCTTAGAGAAGATGGGTTTGACCGTCGCCGAGCTAAAGGCAACCTCCATGATGCTGTATGGTTTTTCGGGAGAAGGATCAGCGGTGATAGGGACGATCGAGCTGGTGATCACCCTAGGGGTAGAATCTCGGACAGTCTCCAAACTACTCGAGTTCGTGGTCATAGACTGCCCCGCTGCCTACAACGCCATTTTGGACCGACCTACGCTCATAACTTTCAAGGCTATCACTTCCGTTCGACACCTCGTCATGAAGTTCCCCACTTCGATGGGAACCTGCACTATCCATGGTGATCAGCTCGCTGCCAGGGAATGCTACAGCATTTCCATGAAGGGAAAATCTAAACCCGGGCAGTTGGCTATGGCCATTCAGAGTGAAGAGGAATCTCAGGAACCCTTGGCGGATCCTGAGATTTAAAAACCTCAAAGCGCCAAAGGGGGAAATGTCGCTTTAAATGAGGATATTGACCCCCGAGTAGGCGATGACAGATCCAAGCTCCAGGCTATTAAGGAGCTCGAGGAGGTGAACCTTGATCCACAAAATCCATCACAGATGGTCAAGCTCGGGAAAAATCTCTGTAGCAAGAGGAAGGCAGAGCTGACTACGTTTCTGCGGGATAACTTGGACGTATTCACATGGTCGCACGAGGACATGGTAGGGATTAGCCCGAGTGTCATCATGCACACGCTTCATCTAGATAAAAGCATTCCTACCAAGTCTCAGAAGCAAAGACGTTTAGGAACAACCCGGGCTGAAGCCCTAGAAGAAGAAGTAGCCCAGCTCAAAAAATGTAGCTTTATCTGTGAAGCCAAGTTTCCAATCTGGGTCGCCAACCCCGTGCTAGTTCCAAAGCCCAACGGGAAATGGCGGACCTGCATCGACTTCTCCGACCTGAATAAAGCCTGCCCCAAGGATTGTTTTCCATTGCCAAGGATTGACCAGCTGGTGGATGCCACAGCGGGGCATGAGCTCATGTCCTTTATGGACGCGTACTCAGGCTACAATCAGATCGCGATGAATCCAGCGGACCAAGAACACACCAACTTCATGACCCCAACTAATGTCTATTGCTATAAGGTCATGCCGTTCGGTCTGAAGAACGCCGGAGCTACCTACCAAAGACTAGTAAATAGAATGTTCGCGGACCAGATCGGAAAAAACATGGAAGTGTATGTTGACGACATGCTAGTCAAGTCCAAGACTGCCGATAACCATGTTTCCGACTTGGAAGAATGTTTTAAAATACTACGAGAATATGGCATGAGGCTCAATCCCCAGAAATGCACTTTTGGAGTCGCGTCAGGGAAATTCCTGAGGTTCATAGTCAATACCCGAGGAATCGAGGCAAACCCCGGTAAGATCCGGTCACTGCTCGAGCTTCCTTCGCCCAGGTCGCGGAAAGATGTCCAAGGCTTAACAGGAAGAGTGGCAGCACTCAACCGGTTTATTTCCAAGTCAACCGATAAGTGTTTGCCCTTCTACAACCTGCTCCGAGGAAACAAGAAGTTTGAATGGATAGTAGAATGTGAAAGCGCATTCCTCGACCTGAAGGCACATCTGGCTGAACCGGCCGTGCTATCAAAACCCAAGGCAGGAGAGCCTCTTTTTCTCTACCTGGCTGTCACTGAGGATGCAGCTAGTGCCGTACTAGTACGAGAAGAGGACCAAGTTCAGAAGCCAGTCTACTACATCAGCAAGAGACTTCTCGGGGCAGAATCACGATACCCACTGATGGAAAAATTGGCGTTCTGCCTAATCACGACCTCGCGAAAGCTCAGGCCGTACTTCCAATCTCACTCAGTACATGTCATGACCGATCAGCCTCTAAGGCAGGTTTTACAAAACCTGAAGCATCGGGACGTCTGTTAAAATGGGCGGTCGAACTCAATCAGTTCGAGATTTTCTACACTCCACGAACTGCTATAAAAAGTCAGGCCCTCGCCGATTTTGTGGCAGAATGCACGAGATTCCAGGAGAATCCAGCAGGGGGCTCACTACAGGCCACCTCGCCCCAATCGTTGTGGAGGATCTTTGTGGATGGTTCATCCAACGAGAACGGCTCCGGGGCCGGAATCATTCTGATATCCCCCGAGGGACATAGATTCCACTTGGCGCTAAGGTTCGGGTTCAAGGCCTCCAACAACGAGGCAGAGTACGAAGCTTTGTTGGCCGGGCTGAGGATAGCCAAGGAGTTAAAGGCGAGCTCCGTCCAGTGCTTCAGTGACTCCCAGCTCGTGGTAAACCAGGTTCTGGGCGAGTATCAGGTGCGGGGACCCAAGATGGCCGCCTATCTGAGCTGTCCGCATTGAGCGAGGATCGATCGAACAGATACCCCGGGAACAGAACGCTAATGCAGATGCTCTTGCCAAGCTCGCCTCCTCGGGAGAGACGGATACCTTGGGGTTGGTGCCAATAGAATTCTTGGAAAAACCAAGTATAGAAGGAGACTAGGCTGAGGTCGAGATGGTCGACGCCAGGTCGACCTGGATGACCCCCATTCTTGAATATCTCGTTGAGGGCAAGCTGCCTGAAGGACATAACGATTCACGGCGAATCCTGTATCAAGCACCTAGATATACGATAGTTGATGGGGTGTTGTACCAACGTGGGCACTCCCTACCTCTCCTCCGGTGCGTTCTTCCAAGTGAAGCGAAGGCCATCCTGCAGGAAGTTCATGAAGGATTCTGCGGAGACCACATCGGAGGGCAGAGCTTGGCCTTAAAGGTTCTCAGGCAAGGGTATTACTGGCCAACTCTATCAAAAGACTCGATCTCATACGTGAAAAAGTGCGACAAGTGCCAGCGATTCGCTGTCGTTGCCCGAACTCCTCTAGTCGAGCTGAAGATGATCTCGTCCCCATGGCCGTTTTCCGTTTGGGGGATAGACTTGGTTGGCGCCCTCCCCACTGGAAAAGGCGGGGTCCGTTACGCCGTGGTAGCCATCGACTACTTTACTAAGTGGGCGGAGGCAGAGCCGTTGGCAACGATAACGTCCAAAAAGGTGCTTGACTTCGTGGTTAAAAGCATCATCTGTCGCTTTGGCCTGCCCAAGACGATCGTCTCCGATAACGGCACTCAGTTCGACAGCGACCTGTTCACCGAGTTCTGTAAAAGACATGGGATTGTAAAAAGTTTCTCCTCCATGGCCTATCCTCAGGCTAATGGCCAGGTCGAAGCTGTCAACAAGACCCTAAAGCACCCGTGAGCTGAAGCTCAGCAAGAAAACTCAACACAAAACAAATAACATATGTATATCTATCAACAACATATAACAAAGCAACCTAAACACATAGCGACCATGCCTTCCCAGGCGCTTTACCAGGCCCTGGGTTCGCGGTCTTCACTGAGAGGATGTCTCCAGCACCCTAGGAGGGTCTCGTCCTAATGACCTGCACTCTGCATGCTCAACGCCATTTCCGACCCCTTGCCGTACTCGACTTCCTGCTGTTCTCAGCCTTCGTCGTTCCTAGCCTCCGCAGTTCATTCACAAATATGCACTACATAGCATAATATCAACAAATATTCACACATATACTAAACATAAACAATAGGGCTACGCCTTGCAGTTTAATCATATAGGGACATGCCCTGCAATACAAACAATAGGGCCATGCCCTGCTCTATGGGTACAACATTTTTCTTACCTGTGTCCCAAGCTATCTGAGCACTGAAATTCTGAGCACAGTCCTCTAACACGAGCCTCGTTGAAAACCTAGTCACAACATAGTTATAATAGCCATTCATCAAATTATAATCCAATAAATAGCCTCGAGACATAAATCTAGCCTCCGAGACCTTGGATTCTACCAGACTGGGTAGTAGAAACCTTCTTAAGCCTTAATGTTTGAGTTCCCGAGCTAAAAACCTTCAAATAGCCAAAATTCTGCATTTGGGCCGCAGCCCAGCCCCCCTTAAGGGCCACGATGCGCCCCAAGTCAGAGGAAAAATGCCTCTCTGCTGAGAGACACGGGCCGCGACACCTAAACCTTGCACTGTGACGCTTGGGCAATTTTTCCCGAAGTCCCCTAGCCTATAAACTCAAGCGGGCCGCGACGCCTGATGAACAGGGCCGCGGTTCATGCCCGAAACCCAGAAATTACCTCCATTTTTGGACTTCTAAATCCCTTGCAAAATCAACCCAAACCTATTTTAAAGCCATAATTCAGCCCCAAATCACTTATACCAAACTCAGAGCAGCACATATTCTTAAAGAAACAAAACAAAATCCTACTACAACTCAATTTCCATTATCTAAGGTTCCAACCCCCAAAACTCTAACAAAAAAAAAGGAAATTCAACAGAAAACCAGTTCTGATTTTTACCTTTGAGATAGTTTCGGCCTGAGCTAATTCCTCAACTCCTCAAGCTTGCACTCCACCAATTCTTCAGCCCAACTCCTTAAGTTTTCTCCAAAATTCCCAAGCTCCCAAGAGAAGACATGTGAATCGAAAGAGAGAGAAAGCTAAGAGAGAGACTATCTAATTTTGCTTCTTTCTTTCCCTTCCAGAATGTGTTAGAGACTAAGGGTAACCCCAGCTGCCTGAGTCTATCAACTATTAAAGCCAAGTTACCACTTTGCCCCTCATTCTAATTAAACTCCTATACAAACCTCAAGGGCAATTCTATCATGTGCCATATCCTGCTAACTCCTCGAGTGTTCCCATAAATCCCCGTTTAATCCCGACATATCCAAATCATTACTAAATTACTACCCATTACTCGATAAATCCCGAACACATATAACATTCCCGAAATACCCCTAGGCTCCTCCCGAGCTGGGTATTTGACCCCGTTGTGACTTTCTCGCTAAACTGCTCCCTAGGACTGTCTCGGATCGTGCATCATAAATATATCACCACTCACTCATGGTATCGATCACAATATACATAAATATTGCATTTATGCCCTCAATGGGCTAAACTTACAAATATGCTCCTAATAGCCAAATGGGGCCCACATGCATATTTTTCACCTAAACATGCATTTCTAATCACATAATCATCAAATTCATTTATTAACATAATTAAATCAATTATTGCCCTCCAGGCACGCTAATCAAGGCCCTAAGCCTTATTTGCAAATTTAGGACGTTATAGTTTGATTTTGCATGAGGCTTAATTTTGTTAGCTGGTTTTGGTTGAATTTGAGTGCTTAATAGGAGTAAGAAATTGTTAAAGATTTACTTTGATGCTTAGGTTGTGGGGTAAAGTTTTCTGGGTGTGAGTCTGAGTCTAGTTTTGATTGGGGTACATTTTAAAGTTGAATTGTGGTAGTTTTGGCTGGGAAGGATGAGGAGAGAACCCAAAAATTTTGGGTTCGTAGGAGCGCGCTGTGACCTAGCTTATGGGCACTGCGACCCGCATGCCCAGAATGCCCTGGGTGGGTTCTCTGTCCTGAAGGCACATCGCAACCCTAGGGGGCCCTGAGGCTTGGGGGTTGAGTCTCTGACTTGGGGGTGCGCTGCAACCCTTAGGGCCTGGTCGTGGCTCGCCTAGGGGATTTTGGCTTAGGTTGACTTTTAGGATTAGCAAGGCTTGGGGGTTCAATCCTAAGAGCTTGGGATGATTTCTACTACCCAGTTTAGTAGAAATCGAGGTCCCGCTGGCTAGCTAATGTTTCCTAAATATTTTTATGGATTCGAAATTGATTATTACCTGTTGGCCACTATGACTAGGTTTATCGCCAAGGCTCAGGACATGACTGAGGCTCATGCTCGAGACCATTTTATATTCTCCGCTCGAAATTTGAGGTAAGAAAACTGCACCCTTGAATGGTTGTGAATGAGATCGAGATTCCCAATATTTGAGTATGTATGTTGTATGCTGTATGACTGAATGAATGATATGGTATATGAGATTGAACGGCCTAAGAGAGCCGGGGCTAATGACCTGTGCATAGGGCGCGACTCGACCACTATGAGTCGGGGTCAGCTAAATAAACAATGGACTCGGCCTAAGCGAGCCAGAGTCAGTTGAGTAAACAGAGGGCTCGGCCAAAGGGCACCGACCCTAAGCATTTGTATATTGATTAAGATATATTTCTAAGCATACATGTTCATTGTTATTACTTTGAAGTTTGTGATTTATTGAACTTCTGGATGACTTTCTTATGATGGATTGCATGCTATTATTGATTATGTATTTGTTGTCTTGGTTTTCTTGTTGGGCCTTGGCTCACGGGTGCTACGTGGTGCAGGTAAAGGCAAGGGGAAGTTGGACCAACCATGAGTTGGAGAGCTCTGGGGGTGAGGTGTACATTGTCAGCTTCTCGTCCGCCACGGGCGAGGGATAGTACAGGGACATAGCCTTAAATTTTTTATTTTGCCATTAGAGTGGCTACTGGTTGTACAAACTTTTGAAAGTTGTGAATTATCTCTTAAACCCTGTTTTTGGGATCCCATGTACCAAACATCTATTTTAATTAAAATTAATTGTTAATGATCAAAATCTTTTAACTCTAATATGATAGTTAAATTTAGGAACACATTATTGTTCAAATGACTTGATTAGCAAGTCCTGCAAAATACATAGTGTAATGGTCTTGGTTATCCAGGGCGTTACATAAGTGGTTTTACACAAGTTATTATAAAACCCGAAATGATTTCACATAATAGAGGTGTGATATTTGAGTTTAAGTTGTAGGCATTTGAAAATTATAATTGTGGGTCTAAAGTGGTACAATGAGGTATCTAAGCATGCCCAAAAAGTTTGGGAACATTTGGAGGTGTTTTAGGTCACTTTAGGAGAAGTAAAATAGTTCTAGAGGCGAAGCATTGCCTCCCAATAGGCGACACACCATGCACAAATTTTAAGTAGTTTGGAATCGCAATAGGCGAAACGTCGCCTGCTATAAGGCAACGTGTTTCCTATAGGCAGGCCCCGTGTTGCCTATCTCATTCCATATAGGTGTGGTTTAAGCTCCATATTATGTGTTTAAAAGCTCTAATACTATTGGTTACAATTAATGATGGTGCCAACACTATTTAAAGTTTTGATCACATTCTCATCTTTCTCTCTCTAACCTCTTTTTCTCTCTAGCTCTCTAAGATCATTAGTTTTCTCCAAAAGATTCATCAAGAAAGTGCTTGCCTTGTGAATTTCCAAGGCTTGTTCAATCCCAATTCTCTTTCCTCTTAGAAAAAGCTTCAAGCATCAATGGTGGACTAGGAAATAGAGAATTTGGACAACGATACTCCTCATGTATAAGCCTTTTGGCGTTTCTCCCCCAAGCTTGAAAATTCAAGTGCTGTTTTACTCAAAGGGTAGGTGAACAACAACATATGTATGATTTGATTTCAATTTCGGTCTGCACTCAGTTTCTCCTCTTTTCTTTGGGTTTTCTATATTGTATATTTGATCTAGAATCTATCTAGATAGGTGGTGTAAATTCAATCTCCCTTGATAATAAAATTCTCTATACTCCTTGTTTATTGTTTCTTATATCTGTTGGTAACTGGTTTACCATGTGTGCATAGGAAAGCACGGAGTGGTGGGCCTAGAGATTTCAAAAATAATTTATTTAAACAATATTTAAATAACAAATCCATTAATATGCAAAACATTAATCAAAGAGAAATAAAAAGAGAAGGATTTAACAGCTGTAGAACAATCAAGAATCCCTGCTATCTTTTAGTAACTCCAACGAACATCCAATCCAAAGCAGTCTTGTGAGTACTCAGACCAAGATCTTCCAAGATGTATCTCTACATCTCAAGACGTGTGTGGGCACGTAGTGTAATGGTGGGAATTTTTTGATTCACAAGATGTACTCAACACATGAGATCTTGGAATATTAGGTCTGAGACAGTTTTCAAGGATAGAGAAAAATAATACGATATCTTTTTGTCTTTCTGTGAAAAGCTTTTGAAATTCTCTAGAATCTTATTTGAAACTGATTTCAATTATATAGATTTATAAAAGAATTAATTAAATCTTAAAATTCAAAATTCAGATTATAAATAAATTATTAAATAATTAAATAAATAAAAGAAATATCCAAGACCCATTCTTGGACCTTGTTACACGCCAACTACAGTGCATACGTGTAACACTTCCCTATTTTCAGGGATGTGTTCCAACCGCTTTCTTTTAATTATTATTTATTGAAAAATATCTAAACCTGATAACTTGTTTTATCATATTAATTAAAGAATAAATATTATTTCAAATCCAAATCTAATTTGAGTTATCATAAATATTTTTTCACAATATTTAAATAATAAAACTAATTAATTATTTTATTTATTTAAATGCTATTTTAAAAAATGTCATGTTATTTAAAAAATTAATTTGTCTCAATTACATATTTGACTGCGAAGAACAAATTTCTTCCAAATATGCACTTTTTTCCTGATTTTTCCCAATTTAAACTCTTACCTTGTAGAGTGTTGATAGAGCCATCTCAGGGACCTATGGACCTATAATTTCTAGCTCCTACAAATTTATATTTTTAATTAAAAATCTTTAATATAATAACCTTAATTTATTAATCTCAATATTATTCCACTAAAAATATGAGATTGCACTCTTGTAATTACAGACATTTATTTATTGAGTACTTTTAATATATAAAAAGTGTCCATCAATTTAATCACTTCATACAATTCAATCCTCTATTAATGGTTCATAATTAAAGTAGGAATTAATTACCATTTAACGTTTTTAATTATATCTTGTTTCCTTAAGTACCATTAACTTTACTAGTGAAGGTTAATTCATAAACTAATTTATGAATTTGAGCTCAATAACCTTTCAATTCCCAAAACCAACCCTTAAGAGAACCATTATTCAATTCCTCTTGGAAAGGTATAGATTCCATATCTATATATTACGTCCCCAGCTATTTACATCAATGAGTTCGCAAAACAAAAGTTTTCAGCCTGATCATTCTGACAAACCATAACGAGTGAATCAAAGAACTCATATGACATAAACAGAAGTTCATAATAACTTCAGGATTAAGATCAATATGCATATGATTATTAAGTATTAATAACATATCGGGTCCCGTTCATGTATAACTACTTTATACACAGTACCTCCACTAAGATGTCCTACTACATCAGTAATCCGGATCTAGATTACATGTATTCATAATACTAGTGAACCGTAGTTACAGTATTTAATCCAAAGATTCCATATATTTTTGTTTTACTGCGAATTATTTAAATTCGTTCCCTACAATCTTAATCCTCTTGTACCAATACAAGATTGTAGTCACAATAACGAATTTGAGATTTTTTTTATATTCATATAATATTATTCTAATAATAATAATAAACAATAAATATACACTAAAATTCATTTAAATTAATTATTTCATAAGACATTGTTCAATACATATGCTTTAAAGGGCATTAATCCCAACAATCTCCCACTTGCCCTAAAGCAAATGAGGCAACTCCCTCAAACCCATATTGCTAACATGATCTTTAAAAGACTTGGTAGATAAAGTCTTAGTAAAAGGATCAGTAAGGTTATGTTCTAAAGCTATTTTCATAACTGCTACATCTCCTCTATGAATAATATCCGTGATCAAGTGGTATTTCCTCTCAATATGCTTTCCCCTCTTGTGATTCCTTGGTTCCTTCAAGTTAGCTACCGCCCCACTGTTATCATTGTACATGACTAGTGGCTTATCCATGTTTGGAACCACTTCCAGATCAGAATAGAACTTTCTGAGCTATATAGCCTCTTTAGCTCTTTCACAAGCAACTATGTATTTGAATTCCATGGTAGAATCTGCGATACTGGTTTGTTTAATACTACGCCAGACCACAGCTCCACCACCAACGTGTGAACATTGATCCAGAAGTTGATTTCTGACTATCTCTATCTGATTGAAAATTAGAATAAGTGTATCTAGTGGGGTTCAAGTCACCACCTGAATATACAAGCATATATTCTCTAGTTTTCCTAAGATACTTAAGAATATTATTTATTGCAACCCAATGAATCAATCCAGGATTGGATAGATAACGACTGACTATCCCTACTGCATAACAAATGTTAGGTCTTTTACACAACATGGCTTTCATTAGACTGCTTACCGCAGAGGCATATGGATACTGTCTCACATCCTCTTCTTCTTGAGGTGTCTTAGGACACTGCTCTTTAGAAAGGATAATTCCATGGCAAGTTGGCATATCACCCTTCTTGGAATTTTGCATGTCGAATCGTTCCAGTACCTTATCTATATAAGTTGCTTGAGACAGAGCCAAAACTTTGTTCTGTTGATCCCGAAGGATCTGGATGCCCAGAACGTTGTTTGCATCTCCCAAATCTTTCATCTGGAATTGTTCGACTAGCCATTTCTTTACTTTTGTCAATGTTCCTATGTCATTTCCAATTGGTAGAATATCATCAACATAAAAAGTCAGGAATGCCACAATGTCATCTTTTATTTGTTTATAGACACAAGGCTCGTCAACGTTTTATTCAAAACCATACATTTTGATTGTGTCATCAAATCTCTGATTCCAAAATCTAGAAGCTTGTTTGAGTCCATAAATGGACCTAAGAAGCTTGCAAACCTTTTGCTCTTTACCTTTTATTTTGAACATTTCTAGTTGAGACATATAAATGGTCTCGTCAAGATAGCCATTCAGAAATGTTGTCTTAACGTCCATTTTCCATATCTTATAATCCATGCAAGCAGCTATGGACAAGAGTATGCAAATGGATTTAAGTATGGTGACAGGAGAAAAAGTTTCTTCATAATCAATCCCTCCTCTCTGAGTGTAACCCTTGGATACAAGCCTAGCTTTGAAAGTTTACACTTTCCCACCCGCTCCTCTTTTATTCTTGAATATCCATTTGAAATCAATAGGTTTAATATTTTCAGGAAGATTTTCAAGAGTCCAGACAGAATTGGAATACATCGATTCCATTTCCGGGCTCATGGCATCTTGCAAATTTTCTTTGTTAGAATCTTCCATTGCATCTCTGTATGTCAATGGATAATCTTTGTTTGTGTCAGACACAAGCATTTGAACTTCGTTTCCATAGCGACTTGGTTACCTGACAACCCTCCCACTACAACGAAGCTCTCTTTTGTTCTTATTAGAACTTGTGGCTTCCTTTTGTCATTGTTCATTGTGAATAGTTGGTGATATATTTACTTGATCTGAGACCATCTCCTCCAGTACAACCTTATTGCAAGGCTTGTGGTTGTTAACATAGTCATATTCAAGAAAAGTAGCATTTGTCAATACAAATGTTTTATTTTCTTTAGGAGTATAGAATATACCACCTCTGGTCTCTTTGGAATATCACACAAACATGCACAGTTCAGTGCGAGGTTCCAGCTTTCCAGTCTTTCCTTTCAGCACGTGTGCTGGACACACCCAAATACGTAAACTAGATTTAGTACCATTACATAATTCTAACGATGCCTTTTTGATAGAATTGGATGGAACAACATTCAATATGTACATTGCACATTGAATGACATAGCCCTAGAATGACAATGGCAATGATGAATAACTCATCATTGATCTAACCATGTGTAATAACAACTTGTTCCTTCTTTTTAAAACACCATTTTGTTGTGGCATTCCAGGTACAATGAGTTAGGACTGAATTCCATGCCCACACAAGTGGTCCTTGAATTTATAATCCAAGTACTCTCCTCCTCGATCAGATCGAAGAACTTTTAGTAATTTACCTAATTGCTTTTCAGCTTCAGCTCGGAATTCATTAAACTTTCCAAAAGTTTCAGATTTCTTTTGCATCAAATATAGGCAACCATATCTTGAATAATCGTCAATGAAGGTGACAAAATATTCAAACCCTCCTCTCGCTTGCACATTTAGTGGTCCACACACGTTAGTGTGTACGAGTTGGAGTGGTTCTATGGCTCTTGAACCTTTTGTAGGGAAAGGTCTTTTGATCATCTTGCCTTCCAGACAGGAAGAGAACCAATAGTTAATTCTCTTAAAGGTCCCTCATTTGTTAGTCTGTTAATTCTATCCAAACCAATATGCCCTAATCTCAAATTCCATAGATATGTTTCACTGTCAGAATCAATCTTTTGACATTTAATAGACCTTGGTTTGCAACTTTAAACATTTCAGAGTTGTATACAGATCACTCTTTTGCCTTAAGTTTATACAACCCATCATCCGATTTTGCATGACATATTTCAATACCAGATCTTGAGATAACTTATTATTGAAGGAAATATCGAAACCTTGTTCATGCAACATAGAAATAATAAAGTTTCTAATTAATAATCACATTACTAATCATAAACTAAATTTTTTCTAAACCATTAGTTTTCTTGTTCTAAATAGAAATCTAAAATCTCTAAAATAAGAATAGACTAAAAATTTTAAATTGTTCATAACAAAAATTAAAATTCTAAATAAAACTAAAATCAAGCTCCATCTTTATTCAACATATGGCGCACAGTTAACCTCTTAGTGGAAAGATTCTTAACCTGCAATGAAGAACAAACAACAAAAATATAGTTAGTGGCATGTGTGAGTACAATAATCACCAGAAAAAAATATATGTAAATCATATTTACCTTCGTTTCTTTCAAAATATTAGACATATAAACTTTTTTCTATAATTAAGTGCCATATATCATAGGCGTTCTCGATATGTATATACTTTCCTATCATTTTTCCAGGCAAGCTATAAAGTAAGCAATAACGAGCCAAATGATTGGACTTACTCCAATCACTGTATTTTTCATGTTCTTCATAGCCATGTGAAAAGGATGAAACTGATGGGGGCTCTTCAACAACCACATTCATTAAGTTTTTAGTTTTGAGAGCGATCATCATTCCCTTAAACCAACAATGCATGTCATTTAGATCAAATGTGAGAGTTTCAAGGAAGACATCAAGGGTATGTTTACGAGATGGCATGATTATAGAAATAATTAAATAATATCACAAAATGAATTTAGCACATATTATGAATATCAAAATTTTTTTGGAATAGTAATATGATGCGCAAATGACACAAATTTTAATAGCACATAAAAACAATTATTACTAATGCCGCGATAAATTAATTAGAAAATTAATGGACTAGCCTTAGGGTCTGTCAGACTAATCTCAAATTAATTTTGAGAAAATTCTCAAATCCATAAGTGAAAACTTAAAATCAACTATTTTCTCTTTTGACTTACGAACAACTACTAGTTTGTTCAAGATTAACTAGTCCACTCAAAAGCCTAGTTAACCTTTGTGAGTGTAACCCATTATTTTAGATTAATGACTTAACTCAAGAGTGTGCCTTAGGGTCAGTCAAACTTAAAATATATCATTCAATCCTATTCTTATAAATAAGTTAACCTTGAATAATAACACAGTCAGAAACCTTCCTTAGGGGGATGCAAACAAAGGCGACTCGAGGACCATTCCATGAAACAACGATGTTAACTAATAATGGAGACCGTAGGAGTTATTGTTATGATTGGTGAAATACAAAAGGATAAGTGTTAAAAAATACAAGCAAGGTATAAACACTTAGTGAATTTCACATAGTGAAGACGTGACATTTTAATTTCAAGCACTTTAAAAATGTGTTTTTTGGGTCCAAAGTGATGCATGGAGGTATCTAAGGGACTCCAAAAAGTTTGGTAGCATTTGGAGCAATTATTGGACCTTTGGAGGGGTCCAAAAATAGAGAGGGTGGTGATGCGTCGCAACCCAAGTGGCGTAGCATCGCCTAATGCTTAGGGTTTCAAAACACCCTAGCAGGCGTTGCATCGCTTGCATGTATGCGATGCGTCGCCTACTGGAGTCCACTCAAGTTACGTAAATTGCTCTAAATAACGTGTTTTACATGTCTAATCCTATTAGTTAGACCTAATTACGATGCCTACTCTATATAAGAGTCAAAATAGATTTTTGGAAGACTTGGTCACTCTCTCCAAGAATCTGAAGTTTTCTCCAAGAACTCATAAAGAAAGTGCTTGACTTTTTGAGTTTAATGCTTGTTCAATCTCAATCCTCATTTCCTCCTGGAAAAGGCCTTAAGCATCCATGGCGGCTAGGAAATAGAGTATTAGGACAATGTTAAGAAACGTTTATAAGCCTTGGATTTGTGGTTTTGCATTGTTACAAGGATTTGCTCAAAGTGGTGGTTCTACAAGGGTTTTGAAGGTTCGTCAAGGTTGAAGAAGATCATTCACCAACTTGGGTTTGCATAATCTTTCTCAATATTTATTTTGTCTTCATCAATCCATTTTTTGTGTAGATTCTAAATATTGAGGTGGTGTTATCTCACTCTCCCCCAACATTCTAATACTCTATAATCTGAGATAGCATATCATGGAAGAATCTAACTCTTTTTCGGCATTGAAATTCATGACTCAAGACTTTGTAAGACTGGATAGGTTTGATGGGACTAACTTTATTCATTGTCAAGACAAGATTAGGTTCTTGCTCACTACTTTGAAGTTTTTCTACATCTTGGACAAAGACCTAAAAGCTTTGGCAGAACCCAAGGATAATGATACTCAAGAAGTTGTCAAAGAAAGGAAGAAGCACAAAGAAGATGAATCGATATGTAGGGATCACATCATCAATGCTCTTTTAGATGGGTTCTATGATCTGTACACCAACACCAAGACCGCCAAGGAGATTTGGGAGACCTTGGAAAATAAATACAATGCGGAAGAAGAAGGTACAAATAAATTCCTTATTACTCAATATATGGAATTTAAGTTTCATGATAATAAAATTCTTCTCCCTCAAATTCATGAGTTGCAAATTGTTGTGAATAAATTTTCTACACTCAATATTGTATTGCTTGAATAATTCCGTGTTGGTGCCATTATAGCTAAGTTACCTCCTTCTTGGAGAGGCTATAGGAAGAAAATCCTCCATAGGAATGAGGGGATTTCATTGGAGGAAATTCTCAAATACTTGAGAATTGAGGAGGAATCTTGTCCTAGAGATAAGAATGAGGAGGAGTCTAATGGTGAGACTTCCAAGGCCGATTCGATGGCTAACCCTCCTAGCAAGGCAAAGGAATTGGTAAAAACAAGGGTAATGGTCAAAAACCCCTTGGGCCAAAGAAGAATGAGGGACAATTCAAAAGTTCCAAGAGACCTTGCTTTGTATGTGGGAATAATAGCCACTTTGCTAGAGATTGTTGGTTCAAGAGGAACCAAAACAATGAGGCAAAAGTCAATTCAACCCAAGATGAGCTAGTGGCAACACTAAGCAAAGTTAATGCCATTCCTGGAAAGGTGAGTGGGTAGGGGTATGATACTTGTGCCACCATTCATGTTACCTATGATAGACCTCTTTTCAAGACCTTTGTATCTTCAAAGGAAGGGCATGAGATACAAATGGGAAATAAGAAAAAGTCCAATGTTGAAGGCAAGGGAACTATTGATTTGTTCTTCACATTGGGGAATAAGGTTCTACTCACCAATGTTCTATATGTACCTGACATGAGTGGAAACCTTGTGAGTGGCAGTTTGCTTGGCAAACTGGGAATCAAGGTTGTGATAGATTCCGACAAGCTTATTTTGTCTAAGGATAATATTTTTGTGGGAAAGAGATATGCTTGTGATGGTATGTTAAAACTTTGTACTTCAATTGACAATGTGAATAATAAAGTGTCTTCTTCTTCTTCTTCTTATATGCTTGACTCAAATTCTATTAATTTGTGGCATGTTAGACTTGCACATATAAGATTTAGAAAAATTAAAAGGGCTATTAAATGTGGATTAATTGATTGTGATAATGTTGAATATGATAAATGTGAATTATGTGTTAAATCTAAAATGGTAAAGAAACCTTTTCCAAGTGTTGAAAGAAACTCTAAGTTGTTAGATTTAATACATAGTGGCTTTCATTGATGACTGTTCTAGGTTCACATGTGTATATTTTCATAAGAATAAAGTTGAAGCATTTGATGTGTTTAAAGTTTATAAAGTGGAAGTTGAAAATCAACTTGAAAGGAAAATTAAAGTGCTTAGAAGTGATAGGGGTGGTAAATATTTTTCAAATGAATTTAACTTGTTTTGTGAAGAGCATGAAATAATTCATGAATGTACAATCCCTCATACTCCACAACAAAATGGTATAGCGGAAATAAAAAATAGAACATTCATTGAGATAATTAATGCTATGCTATTACATTCTAAATTGAATTTTAGTTTGTGGGGTGAAGACTTGCTATCCGCTTGTCATATTTTGAATCATATTCCCATGAAGAAAAAAAATATCTCTCCATATGAGTTATCGAAAGGAAAGAAACCAAACATTTGTTATCTTAAAGTGTAGGGGTGTCTTGCTTATTGCAAGAGCACCGATCCTAAAAGAACCAAGTTGGGCCAAGGGCTATAATATGTGCATTTATGGGTTATGCCAAAAATATCAAAGCTTATAGATTATTAGACTTGGAGTCTAATGTAAGTAATAACTGAATCAAGAGAGGTTGAGTTATTTGAGAACAACTCATGCGATTACAACAAGTTAGAACCAACTCAAACTAAAGAGCCTCACGATGAGACTCCTAGAATAGTTGGTGAGCAACCATAATTGCCTAGAAGGAGCCAAAGGCTCAAAGATTTGGGATCAAGTGAGAAGTATTCTCAAATAGAGACACTATACCTTGTTGAAGGTGATAATGAGGAAGTTGGAAAAATCCAATAGTACTTCAAATAGAAGATGATCCCAAAACTTTCAAAGAAGAAATGTCCTTAAGAGACTCCACTTTTTGGAAGGAGTCAATTAATAATGAAATGGATTCAATTATGTCTAACCATACTTGGGAATTGGTTGACCTTCCAAAAGGTTCCAAACCAATTGGGTGCAAATGGGTATTTAGAAAGAAATGCCATAGTGATGGCACCATACAAACCTTCAAGGCTAGATTAGTAGCCAAAGTATTCAAACAATGGGAGGGAATATATTACTTTGACACATATGCATCGGTAACAAGAACTACTTCTATAAGTTTGTTGTTTTCCTTATCATCAATATATAACAATAATGTTCACCAAATGGATGTCAAAACGACATTCCTAAATGGGGATCTCGAGGAGGAGGTCTATATGGAACAATCAGAAGGTTTTGTTCTTCAAGGAAATGAACATAAAGTGGGTAGGCTTTTCAAATCATTATATGGTTTGAAACAAGCTCCAAAACAATGGCATGAGAATTTTGATAAAGTCATGGTTTCTAATGAATTTTGACACAACAATGCGGACAAGTACTTATACTCTAAGACTTATGGTGACTATGTCATACTATTGTGTCTATATGTAGGTGATATGTTGATTTTGAGTTACGACATGAAAGGAATAATAGAAACGAAAATGTTTCTATCTTCTAACTTTAAAATGAAAGACCTTGAAGAGGTGGATACCATTCTAGGTATCAAAGTTAGAAGGAATAGTGGGGGTATTGTGTTGAGTCAAACCACTATGTTGAGAAAGTGCTCGACAAATTTAGTCATCTCAAAATCAAAGAGCCACATACACCATTTGATTCAACCATGAAGTTTGAAAAGAATGAAGGAAGAGAGGTGGCTCAATTGAAATATGAAAGTGCAATAGGAATCCTAATGTACGTCGCTCATTGCACAAGAGCAGATATTGCATATGCAGTTAGTAAACTTAGTGCGTTTACTAGCAATCCAAGTATCAAGCATTGGAAAGCTATTGAGAGAGTAATTGGTTATTTTAAGGGTACCAAAGAGTATAGTCTTCACTATACAAAGTTTCCAAAGATACTTGAAGGATATTCCAATACTAATTAGGTATCGGGAGTTGAAGATAATCTCTCCACCATCGGTTGAGAGTTTACTCTTGGAGGAGATGCAATCTCGTGGGGCTCCAAGAAGAAAAATTGTATATCACACTCAACCATGGAAGCAGAGTTTATAGCTGTAGCGCAACCAAAAAAGAGGCCAAGTGACTTAGGAATCTCATGATGGATATTCCTTTAACCACAGATATGGTATCAACAATTTCAATACATTGTGATAGCCATTCCGCACTTGCTAGAGCATATAATAGTGTGTATAATGGAAATTCTAGACATGAATATGTGAGACAATTGATTCAAGATGGAATCATATCGATCTCATACAAGGGAGAACTTAGCGGATCCATTTACAAAACCTTTTATGATAAGGTTAGTAAGTTCCACTTCAAAAGGGATGGGGTTGAAACTCCTAGAATAATAGAATCACCAATCATGGCAACCCAACTCTCAACTTGTACAAATCAAGGGAAAGATATCAATGGGTAAGAACAAGTCATTGATAAGTGAATAGTTTCAACACAAAAACTTATGGTGATTTCCATCTGAGATGGTTAGTGTTGGTTGCTGCCAAGTTAGGGTTAAGCCTAGGGCTTTTAATGAAGTTTCGTTGAGTGTAACAAGCTGTTGGGGTTTCATGCCCTAATTAAAACCAAATTTCTTTGTATTCTCATTTTATTATCAATAAAAGAATATAAATCATATTTAACTTGGTCAGTCACTTTGCTCACATGTTTTATTTTCATGTTTATTTTTTTAATATGAACTTCTATTAAATCCCGAGCATATAGAAAATCTTATCTATAGTGATGTAATCACAGTGGAATATAAATATGATTATATGTTAAAAAATAAGTTAGTCCTAAGATTAGTCAGTGCACAGGATTTACATTGGCTTGCCAATTTACCATATGATCTACTTCCACATTGTAGTGTTATGTTCTTTCCAGAACATTAGCAAAATAGATAAGATCGGATGTATTTGTTACATCAGACTGGGCCAATAATGAAAATAGACAGGATAAGTAAACATATCGTTATTATCTGTTCTAGTCATATCATATAGTTGACCATAGGTAAATTCATTCTTAATTCTGAGTGGTTAGTATTCTAACTGATTGTATTATTTGAGTTCTTTGACTTGTTCGTTACTAGCTTACCCTACGGACTAGCGCATACATACATCTTGGGAACTCGGTAGTATAATTGAGTGGGAGTGTTAATCATAGATATGAACATCTATAGCTTCTGATGAAGAAGTGAAACGATGGTTTCCTTTTAGTTAGGTTCAAGGTGCTAAATGATAGAGATCTTATTTCAGTAATTAATATTAGTTTACTAAAATATCATTTACAAGGAACTAAGTGTTTTAAGGATAAAATACAATGAGGGGTATAACAGTAGTTTAGTCCCATCTCATTGTAGACCGTCTCTATTGAGGATTGAGTGATAATTATGGTTGTAACAATGGATAATTAATAACGTATCTATATTTCTTATAGAGCGTTCTACGAATTCAAGAGTGCAATTCTAAGTCTTTAGTGGAGTCACGAGGAATTAATAAGCTAGTAAATTTATTTGTTAAATTTATGATAACTTATTGAAGATTGATTTCATAGGCCCATGTCCCCATGGTACCTTGGATAAAATCATCTAGATAGTCTCAATTAATTGATTTAATTATCAATTAGATTTATAAAAGTTGACTAGGTCAATTTTGGATAGTTTCACAGAGTTATGCAATTTAGAGAAGAAAAGAGATTTTAGGGCAGATTTATTAATTAAGAAAAATTGGTGTCTAAATTGATAAATAAGTTTTAATCAAGGTTCAAATTATGAATAAATAATTTGATAAAGGATTTAAATAATTATTCAATTAATTAATCAAAAGAAAATAATACGGGCCTTGATTTTAAGTTTAACGAGCTTATAATTAAATGGGAAATTTCACGGGCCTGAAGCCCATGATAATTTCGACCTAATGGCTGATATTACCTATTATTTTATTGATTTTTTTAATTATATAAGTAACCTAATTGAGTAAATAAAATGAAAGCTAAGTGAGAGTTGAAATTAGAAGATCTAGAGATGAACAGATGATCAGAAGATCTAGTTTTTGATGCTTTAGGATTTTAGACTCTCTCTACAACAAAAGTCCTTTTCTAAAGTCCATTCGCATCCTCCTATCCATAGCAGCCGCTCTCGACTATGAGATCTAGCAAATGGACATCAAGACAACTTTTCTTAATGGGAAGCTTGACAAAGTCATTTATATGGATCAACTAGAAGGATTTAAAGTAGCTGGACAAGAAGGAAAAGTTTGCATGTTGAATAGGTCCATTTATGGACTTAAGCAAGCTTCTCGTTCTTGGAACCTTAGGTTTGATGAAATAATCAAAACCTATGGCTTTGAACATAATATTGATGAGCCTTGTATTTACCTGCTGAAGGCTAATCAAATAGTGGTATTCCTGATTCTTTATGTAGATGTTATCTTACTCATTGGAAAAAATGTTAAGAAATTGTCAAATGTGAAGAATTGACGGAGCACTCAATTCTAGATGAAGAATTTGGGTGAAGCAAGTTATGTTCTAGGTATCCAGATTATTAGGGATAGAAAGAACAAATCTTAGCTCCATCTCAAGCAACTTACATTGATAAAGTGCTTGAATGTTTCTCAATGAAAAATTCCAAGAAAGAATGTCTAGCATCCCGCCATGGAATTCATCTTTCAAAGAAGTAGTCTCCCTAGACTCCTGAAGGGAAAGATGCAATGAGAAAAGTTCCTGCACTGTAGTTGGAAGTCTGATGTATGCTATGTTGTGTACTAGACCAGATATTTACGTATTAGTCAAACCCAGGACTGGAGCATTGGATAGCAGTTAAGCATATTTTGAAGTATTTGAGGCACACTAGAGATTATATGTTCGTCTACAATGATGGTGTTCTGTACCCTGTAGGCTACACCGATTCAGATTTTCAGAATGATGTCGATGATAGGAAGTTTACTTCTGGAATTGTGTTTACTCTTGGGGGTGGAGCTATGGTATGGAGAAGCGTAAAGCAGTCTGTGATCTTAGATTCCACCATGGAGGCTGAGTACATAGTTGCATCTGAAGCAGCTAAGGATATAGTATGGCTAAAGAAGTTTTATTAAGATCTTGGTGTTATTCTAGATTGTGACAATACAAGAGCGATAGCCAACTTGAAAGAACCTTGAAGTCACAAGAGGAGTAAGCTTATAGAAAGGAAGTATCACATAATTCGAGAAATATGGGCAGGGGAGATGTGAAGGTTATGAAGATTGCATCTGAAGACAATCTTGCAGATCTGTTTACAAAGACACTACTAGAAGCTACATTTTATAAGCATATTAAGGAAATGAGATTAGTATAATTAAGGCATTAGTTTAAATTAGTGCAAATGGGAGTTTGTTGAGGTTTTATGCCATAATTAAAACTCAATTTCTTTGTAATCTCATTTCATTATCAATAAAATAATATAAATCATTTTTAACTTGGTCAATAACTTTGTTCACATGTTTTATTTTCATGTTTATTTGTTTAATATGAACTTCTATTAAATCTCAAGCATATAGCTAATCATATTTATAGTGACGTAATCACAGTGGAATAAAAATATGATTATATGTTAAAAAATGAGTTAGTCCTAAGATTAATCAGTGCACATGATTTACACTGACTTGCCAATCTATGATATGATCTATTTACAAATTGTAGTGTTATGTTCTTTCCAGAACATTAGCAAAATAGATAAGATCGGATGTATTTGTTACATCAGACTGGGCCAATAATGAAAATAGACAGGATAAGTAAACATATCGTTATTATCTATTCTAGTCATATCATATAGTTGACCATAGGTAAATTCATTCTTAATTCTGAGTGGTTAGTATTCTAACTGATTGTATTATTTGAGTTCTTTGACTTGTTCGTTACTAGCTTACCCTACGGACTAGCGCATACATACATCTTGGGAACTCGGTAGTATAATTGAGTGGGAGTGTTAATCATAGATATGAACATCTATAGCTTCTGATGAAGAAGTAAAACGATAGTTTCCTTTTAGTTTGGTTTGAGGTGCTAAATAATAGAGATCTCATTTGAGTAATTAATATTAGTTTACTAAAATATCATTTACAAGGAACTAAGTGTTTTAAGGATAAAATACAATGAGGGGTTTAACGGTATTTTAGTCCCATCTCATTGTAGACCGTCTATAGAGGATTGAGTGATAATTATGGTTGTAACAGTGGATAATTAATAACGTATCTATATTGCTTATAAAGCGTTCTATGAATTCAAGAGTGCAATTGTGAGTCTTTAGTTGAGTCACGAGGAATTAATAAGTTAGTAAATTTATTTGTTAAATTTATGATGACTTATTGGAGCTTGATTTCATAGGCCCATGTTCCCCACTATACCTTGGATAAAATCATCTAGATAGTCTCAATTAATTGATTTAATTATCAAAGTTGGCCATGTCAATTTTGGATAGTTTCACAAAGTTATGCAATTTAGAGAAGAAAATAGATTTTAGGGCAGATTTATTAATTAAGAAAAATTGGTGTCTAAATTGATAAATAAGTTTTAATCAAGGTTCAAATTATGAATAAATAATTTGATAAAGGATTTAAATAATTATTTAATTAATTAATCAATAGAAAATAATACGGGCCTTGATTTTAAGTTTAACGAGCTTATAATTAAATGGGAAATTTCACGGGACTAAAGCCCATGATAATTTCGACCTAATGGTTGATATTACCTATTATTTTATTGATTTTTTTAATTATATGAGTAACCTAATTGAGCATATAAAAGGAATGCTAAGTGAGAGTTTAAATTAGAAGATCTGGAGATGAACAGATGATCATAAGATGTAGTTTTTGATGCTTTAGGGTTTTAGACACTCTCTACAAGAAAAGTCCTTTTTTAAGCCTCTATATTCTCTTCTCTTCTTCTCTTTGTATCTTTCTCATGTGTTGAGAATTTCCCACTCTTGTCTAGGTGATTCTAATGATACTTTGGAAGACTGTGAAGAAATTTGAAGATCAGTTCAGTTTCTTGGTGATACCTTGTGACAAAAAGGATGCAAGGGTTAGAGAAACGGAAGGAATGACTTATTCATTCCACTGCATATAATGTAAGTGTTCTTACCATTATCTCTGTTTAATTCAATTATAGAGACATGTTCTAGGTTTTCTTATATTGATTTGTTTAATATATGATTTACATGAAAATAAATAAGATCTTGTATAGGTATTCCCAACACAAGCATTTATAAAGGTAGCAAAGGTGATGTAAGAATTTCACCTATGTGGACTTAGAAGCGGTGCTGCCACTCATGGGAGTTGGAGTTTCTCCCTGGAAAGTTCATGAAGAGATGAGCACATGGCCGTGATTGTAACATCCCAAATTACCTAATAAGGCTGAAGGCCTTGAGTAGAGGGCCAAGATGGCAAATTATGGAGAATTATTTGAATATATGTGATTTAATTATGAAATATGTGTTTATGTGATATATATGTGTATCATTATATGATTTTGTGAGTTATATTGTAATATGACTAGATATGCGTGCTTAGGTGTATTAAATATGCATGTGAGCCCGTTTCTTATTTAAAGGGCAATTTTCGTAATTTGGCCCGTTACGAGTATATTTGGAATATATGTGATATATGTATGAGACCACATTATTATGTAGATATATTTGAGTTACTCGACATGAGGCGATCCTAGAGAGCAAGTTAGCGAGAGAGTCACAACGGCACCAAATACCCGACTCGAGTTGAGTCAAGGGGTATTTTGGGTATTTAGTACATTACCAATATATCGGGTAATGAGAAATTGTTTAGTGATTATTCAAGGACATTGGAGATAAATGGGAATTGTGAGACGTTAATTATGATTAATAGGATATATGACAAAAGACAAATTTTCCCTTAGGGGCATAAGAAGGCAAGGCTTAGGCAAAAGGGCATTTTGGTCTTTAGTGTGCCAAAGTAGTGACTTAGTCACTGGTACCTTCAACTGTAGGAAACCCAAAACAGAAACACATTTGTAACCAGCTATCTCTCTCTCTCTCTCTCTTTATATATATATATATTGGTGTGGAATTCTTGAGGAAAAACTAGTGGAATCGAAGCTAGTTTAGGCTTAGGATTGCTTGGAGAAAGGCTTAGCATTGTTTTGGCAGTAGAGGTATCGATTTCTAGCCTCAATTCTTTATGTTTTCTCTTGCTTTTAGTTGAGTTTTATAGTTTTAAAAATTCAAATCTGAATTTGGTTTTGTGAGAAGTTTTAAGCTTGTTTTTGGGGATGGTTTTGAGGCTTATGAAGTGCTGAGTTGATTGGGAACTTTGTTTTTGGGGTTTGGCTATGTTTGGTTGGGTTTTCGGCTGGAAGAAAATGAAGGAAAAGCTGGGATTTCATGTTAAGTTGCAGCCCTGTTCTTGGGGCGCCATTGCTCTCATGAACGAAAGGGAGAAGGAGGTGCTGATCCTCCATTTGAGTCGCAGCTCTTGCAGGGAGACCTGCATAGCATGTGTTCCAGAGGAGAGCCCTTGGGCTCTCTGCCTAGGGGGTGGGCCACGACTCTTGGGCCTTGGGCCATGGCACTTGAAGGGATTTTGAGCCCCGTGAAGGTCTTGAGTGCTGGAACTCAGACTTAGGGGCTCAGGTTCAATTCTACTACCAAGTTTAGTTGAATTCGATGTCGCGGAGGCTAGGACTCGGTCTGGAAGCCTTTATTCGCTCGTTATTGAACGGATTCTATATTATGGTTGTGACTAGGTTACCGTTAGGGGCTCGGAACAGGGATCGTGCTTGAGGGTCGTTCTTATTATACATTGTACTTGGACCTGGGGTAAGAAAACTGCACCCAATACGTGTTAAATGTGATTATCTGCATGATTAGGGCTCGAATCCGTTAAAGAACATGATTATTACTGTGTTTGTATTTAATTGGCTAAGATATATGATTAATATGTATGCATACTAGAATTATCTAAAATATGCTTATTTGTATTTGGTTATCTGTATCTGGTTATCTGCATCTGGTTATCTGTATTTGGTTATCTATTTATCTGGTCGTCTGAATATCTGGTTAAGGCATTGACTTATTACTCAAGGGCGGCAATAGCGCGTTGTGCGCTGGTCAAAAGTCTTAGGCCTAATCAGGGACGTACTATTACGTTGGCCGACCCTATGGTCGTTTGGAAAAACAAAGCGCTTGGCTAGCTCTATGGCTAGTTACTCAGAGCTAGGGAAAAGGGCCCCCCGGGTGACTCTATGGTCACTTAGCTAGGGCATAGGGCCCCAGCTTGACTCTATGGTCATCTATTCAGGGCAGCGGGCCCCATAATGATCCTATAATCATTTATTTGTAATTGTATGCATGCATGAGTAGGCTATTACTGTTGGGCATGCTAGATATGCATCTAGAATATGTATTTACTATTCATGCACTTGTTTATAGTTTTCTTGCTGAGCCTAAAACAATTTTGGTCTATAAAATAAAGTACATTTCAATTTGAACTTTACCTTAGTTAAATACCACAAAGTCCTATCAAAATTATTAGTTGCTGAAAAGCTTGAACCAAGTATTCCATATGATAAAACTGGTGATACCTCACACACCCCCACCACATCTTTTGTTTTCTCACTTTCTCGACCTAGAGAATGAGGCTTGTATTTAACCAAGTGGGGGATTGTTATGATTGGTTAAATACAAAAGGTTAATTGTTAAAATACAAGCAAGGTATAAACACTTGATGCATGTAGGTATCTAAGGGTCCCCAAAAAGTTTGGTAGCATTTGGAGCAATTTTTGAACCTTTGGAGGGGTCCAAAAACAAAGAGGGTGGTTGCCACCCAAGTTGCTCAGCATCGCCTAATGCTTAGGGTTTCCAAAAACCCTAGCAGGCGATGCATCGCCTGCATGTAGGCAACCGTTGCCTACTGGAGTCTGTACAAGTTTCGTAAATTGCTCCAAATGACATGTTTTACAAGTCTAATCCTATTGGTTAGACCTAATGACGATGCCTACTCTATATAAGGGCCAAAGTAGAGTTTTGGAAGACTTGATCACTTTCTCCAATCTCTCTCTACCCTCTCTCGCTCTCTAGCTCCAAGAATCTGAAGTTTTCTCCAAAAAGTGATAAGGAAAGAGCTTGAATTTGTGAGTTTAAGGCTTGTTCATCCTCAATCCTCATTTCCTCCTATAAAAGGCCTCAAGCATCCATGGTGGCTAGGAAATAGAGTATTAGGACAGAGTTAAGAAACATGTATAAGCCTTGGATTTGTGGTTTTGCATTGTTCTAAGGATTTGCTCAAAGTGGTAGTTCTACAAGGGTTTTGAAGGTTCATCAAGGTTGAAGAAGATCATTCACAAACTTGGGTTTGCATAATCTTTCTCAATCTTTATCTAGTCTTTGTCAATCCATTTTTTGTGTAGATTCTAAATATTGAGGTAGTGTTATCTCACTCTCCCTCAACAGTTATTGTTATGACTCCTGCTCCCACTCACTATTTTAGAATATGTGTTTTCTCAAAATATCCTATGATTTTTAATTAATTAAATTAATCAAATTAATTTACCAAAGTATATTCTAATAATTACTAATCTCATTAATTATTTAATTATTAGACAAGATTTAATCATACTACTAAATAGGCCCTTAAACTATATAGTCAATAAATGCTCTAATTATTAAGAATATCATTTGCCTATCTAATAATATTAATTATCAAATAGGTCTTCAAATTAACACATAAAATCAAATTGTCGCTTTGTTCTAGATTAATTATATGATTCATTAAATGCATATAATTAAATAGGACGTTCCTAATCAAAACATATTTCTACTCTATATGAAATGCATGCTTTGATTAGATACTATGTGGGTAATATGTATGGCATGTTATAATGCATGTCAATGTTGTCAAACACATTTAATACATTTAGATATTTAAATAAATAAATACAATAATTAAGTAAATAAATGTGACATGGATGTTTTGTGTATTTCTAGACAAAATTACAGCACTTGCAATAAATTATAAAATAAAATAAAAATAAAACTAAGGATTCATGTAGAATCTCCATCTCCATTTTTTGGGCCTTCTATTATTTTTATGCCATTAAGCCTAATTTTGAATTATAAATGACTTTAATAATTTTTTTAAAAATATTGAACTTGGCTAATTAAAGCCCATTATGTCATTTAGGTGTATTTTGAATTTGGGCCACTTTATTAAAAATTTAATTAGAATTTTCAAATTCCAATTAATAACTTGAGCCAAGCCCACAAATTGAAGGAAACCTCTAAGTCACCATAAGGCTCGAGTAAGGAACCAAGTGGTGGGGTTTGCAATTTTGGGCTTGGCTTGGTATGGGTGGCTCGAAAGCCACCTACGCACCAACAACTAGGCGCGACTAGTTGCGACTGGCGCAAAAGGCATGTGTGGCTGGGGTGCGAGGGGTACAAAATAGGCGCGCTAGCAAGTGCACAAGGCTATGGGATCAGGTGTGAAAGGGGAACGATGATCAGGCATGCAGGGCTCAGGCGTGCAGGGCTCAGGCGCTGGGATGCGGTAGGCATATGGGCGCAACTGGTGTAGAGGCGCCTGGGCGCTGGGCAACATATGCCGAGAGGGTCTCTGCAGCCTTGGGACTTGGAATTACATCTTTTGCGAATAATTTTAAATGCAGAAAATACAATCACAGAAAATCCTAAGCACCATATGGCTTACAATTTTGTAGATCTAGAAAAAATTAAGAACAATTCCTAAACCCAAAACACCATATAATTAACAACTCTTAAGAACAAACACTCATTAAAATAAACATCCATCCATTCATCACATATTACAATAATATAAGAAGACATATTATACCCAGACAAAAATTAATGTATGGAGAGATTAATGACCGCTTTGGTACCAATTGTTGGTAACTGGTTTACCATGTGCACAACGGAAAGCATGAGGTGGTGGGCCCAGAAATTAATTTTTTTTTATGTAAACAATCTTTAAATAACAGATCCATTAATATGCAAAACATTAATCAAAGAGAAATAAAAAGATAATGATTTACTAGTTGTAGAACAATCAAGAATCTAGGCTATCTTTTAGTAACTCCAACGAATATCCAATCCAAAGCAGTCTTTTGAGTATTGAGACAAAGATCTTCCAAGATCTATCTCTTCACCTCAAGACGTGTGTGGGCACGTAGAGTAATGGTGAGAAAATTTATGATTCACAAGATGTAATAAACACATGAGATCTTGGAATATTAGGTCTGAGACAGTTTTCAGGGATAGAGAAAAATAATACGATATATTTTTTTTTCTATGAGAAAAGTTTTTTGGAATTCTCTAGAATCTTCTTTGAAACTGATTTCTATCAGAAAGATTTGTAAAAAAAATTAATTAAATCTTAAAATTTAAAATTAAAATTATAAATAAATTATTAAATAATTAAATAAATAAAAAAAAGCATCCAAGACCCATTCTTGGACCTTGTTACATGCCAACTACAGTGCATGCACTGTAGTTGGCGTGTAACACATCCCTGTTTTTAGGGATGTGTTCCAACCACTTTCTTTTAATTATTATTTATTCAAAATGTCTAAACTTGATAACTTGTCTTATCAGATTAATTAAAGAATAAATATTATTTCAAATTCAAATCCAATTTGAATTAGTAGAAATATCTTTTCACAATATTTAAATAATAAAACTAATTAATTATTTAAATGCTATTTTAGAAAATACCTATTTATTTAAAAAAAATTATATTAATTAATTTAGTAATTTTGAAAATTAATATATTAATTAATTAAGTTGTCTCAATTACATATTTGACCATAAAAAACAAATTTATTTCAAATATGCACTTTTCTTTATTCTCCTAATTTCAACTCTTACCTTGACCAGTGTTGATACAACCATCTCAGGGACCTATGGACCAATAATTTCAAGTTATAATAAATTTAGATTATTAATTAAAACTCTTTAATATAATAACCTTAATTTATTATTCTTAATATCATTCCACTAAAAATATGAGATTGCACTCTTATAATTATAGACATTTATTTATTGAGTGCTTTTAAATATATAGAAAAATGTCTATCGATTTGATCACTTCAATACTTTATTAATGATTCATAATTAAAGTAGGAATTAATTACTATTTAATCTCTTTAACTATATCTTGTTTCCTTAAGTAACATTAACTTTACTAGTGAAGGTTAGTTCATAAACTGATTTATGAATTAGAGCTCAATAACATTTTGGTTCCAAAAGCCAGCCCTTAAAAGAACCATTATTCAATTCCTCTCGGAAATGTATAGATTCCATATCTGTATATTATGTCCCCAACTATTTACATCAATGAGTTCGCAAAACAAAAATTTTCAGCCTGATCATTCTGACAAACCATAACGAGTGAATCAAAGAACTCATATGATATAAACAGAAGTTCATAATAACTTTAGGATTAAGATCCATATGTATATGATTATTAAGTATTAATAACATACCGGGTTTCGTTCATGTATAACTACTTTATACAAAGTACCTCCACTAAGATGTCCTACTACATCAGTAATCCAGATCTAGATTACATGAATTCATAATACTAGTGAACCGTACTTACGGTATTTAATCCAAAGATTCCATATAAATTTGTTTTACTGCGAACTATTTAAATTCGTTCCCTATAATCTTAATCCTCTTGTACCAATACAAGATTATAGTCACAATAACAAATTTGGAATTTTTTTGATATTCATATAATATTATTCTAATAATAATAAACAATAAATATAACCTATAATTCATTTCAATGATTTATTTTATAAAACATTGTTCAATACATATGCCTTAAAGGGCACTAATCCCAACGATATCACCATGAATGAGTCTTCTTCCATTTCGACTTTAAAATTCATGGCTCAAGATTTTTTAAGGCTGGATAAGTTTAATGGAACCAATTTAATGAGATGACAAGATAAGATTAAGTTCATCCTCACAACTCTCAAGGTGTACTATATATTGGACAAGGATTTAAATGCTCTAGATCACCTTGAGGAGATTGATACTTAAGAGGTCATCAAAGAAAGGAAGAAGTGCGAAGAAGATGAGCTCATTTGTTAAGGTCACATCCTCAATGCCCTCTCGGATCGTTTATACGACCTCCACACCAACACCAAGTCTACCAAAGAGATATGGGAGGCCTTTGAAAACAAGTAAAAATTCGAGGAGGAATGTACAATGAACTTTCTTATAACTCAATACATGCAATTTAAATTTGTTAATGATAAACCCCTCCTTCCCCAAAACCATGAACTACAAATTGTTGTGAACAAGCTCTCCTAATACGTGTCGTATGTTTTACCAAATTTAACAATCATTTTATATATATATATAGATTACCAACTACTTTAGCATAGTGGTAATATGAGTCGAACCCATGATGATTATTAATTTAATTTATTATTCAACCAAACAAATACTTAATGAAAGGGAGTTTTGAGAATCGATGAAATAATGATCCGTGCCTTAATACTCATGACTCTTGGATTACGCTCGAGTGCCTACTCCTTAGGTGATCAATGGTTGGGGAGGAGTTGCTTCTCCTCCAAGTTCTTGAGTACAAATCTCAAAATTTTACCTCCCATTCCTTGCACGCCACCATTTGAAATTTTCCAACCAAAGCTCATAAAAACCACCCATTCACCAAGAACAACTTCATCACATTAGAGGTCTTCCATTCGTGATCGTAGAAGGTTAGAGGGAATCGAACTACTTCTGGGTTAATCGCACAAAATACCTACGTGTTCATACACGCTACAACACTTATAGGTGATTCATCTCGAGTAAGTTCTTACTTTCCCTTCTCTGTTTGAGTGTTCTAGATGTTTTATGGGTTCATGCTTAGGCTCTTAGGATTTTAGGATTTCGAGGTGATTTGGCCTCTTTTAGGGTCCTTATAGGTCCATGGTAGTGCTAAAACTAGCCAAAATGGATCATTTAGATTCTTTAGCGCCTTTTCACATTCTGGGCATTCTACCAGATTCTAGAAATTTTCCAGATTCTGGACAAATCCTTGAGATTTCCAGTGGTGTTCTCCAGGAGCCAATTTAGGGTTCCGGGGACAATTCTTTCCCTTATAAATTTCTTTCCTCCTCCACTCCTCGAATAGTTGTCTTAGGCATTCTCGTGTTTTAGCATGTTTTCTTTCGATCAAGGTGCTAATTGCTTGGTTTTGTTTAGATGTCTGAAGAGCTCTACCACTTACACCAACAAGGCTAATATGCGTTCGACCATGAAATACTCGCCATGGCCCGAGAAGACGGGAGACTACCGGAGGAGGGGAGAGTACCAGCCTCGACACAGGCTTAAGCGCTAGTAGTTAGGGAGGCAGCTCTAGTGATGGAGAGGTCGTTTGGAGGGACGCCTCAGAAGAAGAAGTTAACATGGGCCCCATAAATACCCCCCAACTGTACGAGGCCGATGGGTTAAAGGCGAAGCATCTCCCCACCAAGCTAAAACATCATGGGGCCTTGGGGCGAATCATAAACCACTATGGGGCCATCATAAATATCCTTGTGCACCTTTGCCAGGACATGGAGAGAGCACATCAGAGCATGAACAACCTCGGGGCTTGGATCCAATCACACCTCCAAGCAAGGGTTGCGCTGCCCCGCCACCAGTACTTTGTGGACTTCTTAAGGTTTGTAGGTATTGCCCTGTTCCAGCTGTCCTTGAAATGAATGGGTATAGGGTCCCCACGGGCCTGTACATCCTCTATCAAAGGAGGGAATGGCCCATGCCTTCTCCAGCTAAAATCTTGTAGGTGTACATTTTTTGGGCCTGCCCAAGGAAGAAGCAAGGCGATGGGTACTACATCGTGATGAAGTACACTAATCTGAACATGGTGTACCAGGCTACCTATAACAACGAGAGCCAAATGTGGGACTACAAAGACCAGTTTTTCTTCACAAATGTCTTCCTGACGCAAACCAACCCAACCCAACCCTTATCCTCGAGTTCTCTATAGTTGGTAAATATCTTTGTTCTCTCTTGTTTGTCCTCCTATGCTAGTTATCTTCCCCTACTTAGAATTTTTTTTTGTTAGGTCCCTATAGGCTGAACACCCTACGTTCTAGTGTACGATAACCACTTGCAAGAGATGAAGAGCTTCCCGGATGTGGAGCTGGAGCTGAGTAACCTGGTGATGGAGGAGAACCTTCTCGCCATTGGAATTCTTTGGGAGGGGAAACACATTGGCAACGTTGTTCCTACTCCGAGACCCATGGTCAAAGAGGAGGTTCCAATGGTGGTAGATCCACTGGTGATCGACCTCATTGGTAGGTTCACCACCCTAGGGGAAGAGACATCTGAAGCGGAGGCCCATACACCTAACTGATCTTGGTCCGCTCCAGTATAGAGTTTTGGCCTCCTCCCATGCAATCTCTCATAATAACCAATCCACTGGCTGAAAGGTATAAACTATGGGTGGTTCTAGAACCTCAGGGTGGATAATTTCTTGTTGTTCTGCCATCTAAACCTACAATTTATAGAAATTTAGGTAAGTAATAAAGAACAACCCAATTATAAACAAAATTAAAGCAGTACTTACAGTGAGTGTCGGTCTAACTTGCGGAATGTACATGTTGGTTTGTCTACAGAACTGTCTCAACTCGAGCTGTGATACCAATTGTAACAACCCAAAAATCCTAACACTAAATTTTGCGAAATTAAAATCATTTATATCATTTCAAATGTCTCAAAAATCTGGATTAAAAAAAATCTTTTGACATAATGTGTGCACACAATAAAAATATTTACATTAAACTTCAAAAGCATTTAAAAGAATGGGGATAACCCAACATAGTTTAAAACATAAGCAAAAGACTCTCTTTTGAAAGTGCAGACACCCAAAGGTCGGGTCACATGTCCATTTTCACAAGTATGCTCTGAAATCTCACTGGTTCAGCTTTTCCTTGCCCTTACCTACAACATGAGCAACTAGGTAAGCGATAACACTTAGTAAGCCATATTAACAGTATATAGAGACAAGTAATAGAAACTGATGACCCAATGGTCATTGCTCTCACAATACAAAGCTTACCACACTTAGAGTTCCGGATAAATCCAAACCCTAATAAAACAATTCAAGAACGCGAGGCATCCTAGTAGTTTAACAATACCTTAGGCAAACAGGGCGGAGTATAAGAAACTTGCATAAAATATCCAGACAAAAGTAGAAGCAGAATAGTAATAATAATATCCAATATTTATAATGGACCCTAGAAGCCAATTCGGGAGCTGCCTAAGTATCCCTTAGCATCTTAGCTCTCAACTCAGTGGAGACTCAAGTCTCTGCACTAATGTCTAGTTCAGAAATCCCTCTCGAGGGTAACCATCAGTTACCTAAGGCATTAATACTAATTTCAAACAAAGAATATGGGGTTGATGGATCCACACTAGCTCATGGAGAACTCTATGTTTACCTGACTACTTACCTCCTGGCCAAATGTCACGGTAGTAACCAGACTAATAAAAATAACGTACTACATTGGAGCATAAGCAACCCTAAGATCATTCAGACTCCTAGGTTACTTGGTTTGCTTTTCTCTTGGCCACTTTTTATGGTCACGATCCGTATTAAAATAACATATTATAATAGAGCATAAACATCCCTAGGATCATTCAGACTCCAGGTTACCAGGCTATTTACCTCAAGGTCTCAAGCATAAACTGAACCATTAATATACAACATCTCATGTGGAGCACAAGTACCCTTAGAGACTGTCTCCCAATGAGCCCTCTCTCTCTAACTAGCATATAAGCCCTACTTCTAGCAAACAATACACAACTTAACTCATGTTGCAGACACGTAAATCATAAACTGATTTACCGAATGTCCTTAGCTGGGCGCGACGAATCTTCCTTTAAAGAGTCCCGCTTTATTAGCCCACACTGTAACTAACATACAATGTATTTAAATTAATTATGGAATTATAGTATATTAACACTCTACGTTAGGCATTAAGATCATAACAAATTACCCACCAAGGGTATTTCATCCTCACACATTTTAAGCAATAACGACATTTAAAAATTTCAAAAAACCTTTCCTTAAAAAGTCTAATCATTTGAAAGTCGGCTTTTTACTAAATTTCCTACTCCGTTCTCACTATCGAGCCCAGTTGAAGAAATTAGTTTCGGAAGCCTCCTAGCTTAATCGATTTATCCTTTCTTTGATTTTTATAAAAAAATCACACATTTTATAATAAAATCACTTTATTTTAAAACTTTGATAATTAAAATTGAATTAATTAAATAAGAAATTATTTTATTAAATTTTTATTAGCTTTTAGATTAATTAAAAGAAATTAGAATAAAAGGTGATTTTATTTTTAAAAAGATTATTTTAATTTAAGTTTTGGAAAAATTTGGGAATTGGACCCTTTTTTAAAGTCTCTTAACCCAATAAATAAAACCTTAATAAAATATTGATTTCCTAATATTCAAATATATTAAATGGATCAAAACTACACTAATAATTAATATAACTAAAACACATTCTTTTAGTCAAATACTTTGAATAGTTTCCATTATTTTTCTTAAGTAATATTTTGTAAATTTAAGTTGTAGGTATCCTAGTTAAAGGATTTATATTTTAAAAACTATTGCTCCAATGAACTTCAACCTTTGCAGAATTAAGATTTACTATTCCAAGAAACTTCTTGCCAAATTTCATTAAAAGGTAAACCTTATTACAATTCTGCCTAGAGAAAAAAAAATATTTTTAGTGATATTTGGAAGTTCATAAAATCCTTTTGGTTTTTTATTTAGGTCTAAAATTTATTAGGCCTACACTAGGATATGTAAAAGTTTTGCATACTTAAAATTAGGTTATTTAAACGATTTTTAATTAATAAAATGGAATTTCAAACATTGGTGTTGTAACGCCCCAAATATGCTAATAAGACTTAGTGCCTTGATTAGCATGCCGGGGGGGCAATAAATTATTTAATTGTATTATTACATGATTTAATTATGATATATGTGTATCAATATGTGATTACTCGAATTATATTATTATATGATTAGATATGCACGTGGGCCCGTTCCTGGTAATAAGGGCATATTTGTAATTTTGGCCTGTTGAGGGCATAAATGTGATTATGTATGTTATGACTGAGACCACAATATTGTGGAGATATATTTGAGATGTGTGACCCGTGGCGGTCCTAGGGAGCAGACTAGCGAAATGCTCACAATGAGGTCAAATACCCGGCTCGGGGAGAGCCTAGGGGTATTTTGGGTACTTGGCATGTGTTCGGGATTTACCGGGTAACGGGTAGATTTTTGGGTATGTCAGAATTAGTTGGGGATTTATAGGACTACTCGAGAAATTAGCGGGAATGTGGCAAATGACATGATTGCCCTTGGAGGCATTAAGTGGCTAAGGGTTGACTTAGGGGCAATTTGGTCATTTTGGTGAAAAGGATAAGCTTGGGTAGGCTTTAAACTTCAACTGGGCAGTTAGGAAAAAAGGGAAAAAAAACTACTTAGTCTTTCTCTCTCACATTCCTCTCTATCTCTCTCTCTCTCCCCCCTTTGCAAGTAGTTCTCTCAAGTATTAAGTTAATTATATGTTTAATTGCTTATCTGAATTTCCCTGTTTGCCTGCATATTATGAATGGACCATGATGAGAGTATATAATGCTAGGGCACGACCCCTTTGATTGCTATATGTTTATGCTATGCGTGCATTGTCTTGAATTGATGTTTGTGGTTGATTGATTGGACTGGTAGGTGGTTTTTTGATGTTGTTATCATGCTTGATGTGCGATGTCATTGATTGCAGGCATATTGAAGTTATGCCTCAGTGATAAACTAGACTCCGCGACATTATGGCCAAAGTTGACAACCAGGATCATGACCCTCCACCTACCCCACAGAACTGGCAACAAATGTTTGCAGAAATGCAAGCTAGTCTTCAGCAGACTGAAGATGAACTTTGAGAATTGAGGCAACAAGCTCCTCCTCAGGATTTTGGACTACAAATCCCATAGGTTGTGGCACCAGTGCCAGCCCAGCCCGTGATGGAAAATAGGTGGGAGGCTTTGTATGAGAGGTTCAGGAAGCAGCACCCTTCCACCTTTGAGGGTGGTCCAGACCCACTGTGGGCAAAGCAGTGGATGAACATGACTTCTTCTATCCTGGATTTCATGAGGGTGAAAGGAAATGAGAAGGTGGCTTGTGCTAGGTACATGTTGAGGGAAGACGCCTGCATCTGGTAGGAAGTTGTGTCCCAGAGGAGGGATGTGACTACTATGACCTGGGATGAATTTAGAGATGTCTCTAATGAGAAGTATTACAATGTTGCAGTTCGAGCTACAAAGGTTGATGCGTTTACTAATCTAACCCATAACAGAATGACCATTACGGACTATGCTTTGAAGTTTGACCGGTTGGAAAAGTTCACACTAGATTTGGTACCTACTAATATGGCACAGAGGTATCGCTTTGTACGGGAACTGAATGTGATGATAGCCCGGGATGTCAAGATAACATTGGATCCAAGGACTACCACTTATGCCCAGGTAGTGGAGAAAGCCCTTACAGTTGAGGGGGCTGAATATCAGATATGCAAAGAAGGCACTGCAAGGCTTGATGCTTGGAGGACGATGCCTCCCTTCACTGGTTCTAGATGAGGTAGTGGCCCCAATGAGGAGAAGAGAAAGGCCCCAAAAAGTAGAAGAGAAAGGCCCCAGATTCTCTTGTTCCTCTTGGTCTAGAGAGGAGGGCATGGGGTGCCTTCGGTGGCCGTCAAGGCGTGGGAGAAAACTGGAGAAGCTTCCTAGAGTGTCCACAATGCAAGCGGTGACATTTGGGGAATTGCAGAGTCAGAGCATGCTTCCTCTGTGGGAGTGCTAGTCACATGAGAAAGGACTGCCCACAAGCCAGAATGGAAGAACCCAAGAGGAGTGATAGCCTCACTCTAGCTAGAGTGTTCACCTTGGCCCAGACCGAGGCTGAGGCTAGTCCCTCAGTTATGACAGGTCAGATTTCTAGTGTCGGTTCTTCATTTACTGCATTGATTGATTCAGGAGCTACTCATTTGTTTGTATCTCCTAGGGTGATAGACTATTTGTGTAGACCATGTAATTTGTATGCTAGAGGATTTAGGACTTTGTTCCCAACCGAGGAACTAGTAGTCCCTAGAAGGTGGGTTAGAGCATTACCCGTGGAGATAGACAGTAGGGAGTTGTTTGTGGATTTGATTGAATTGGCGATGGATGACTTCAATATGATTTTGGGGATTGATTGGTTGGCAAAGTATGGGGCGAAGATAGACTGCAAACGAAGGATGGTAACTTTTGAGCTAGAAGGAAAGGAACCCTTTGTGTTTGTGGGGACAGTGAGTGAACCATGAGTACCTATGATCTCTGCACCGAAGGCTAGAGACCTATTGCAAGAAGGTTGCATAGGATTCCTAGCGAACATAGTGGATACCTCTAGGATCATTTAAGTTGGACGAGATGAGACCAGACTAGTATGTAAGTTTCCTGACGTATTCATAGCAGACCTGCTAAGATTGCCACCACACCAAGAGATCGAGTTTGTCATAAAGTTGGCGCCAAGGGCAGAGCCAGTATCTAGGACACCTTATAGGATGGCTCCAGCAAATTTGTTGGAACTAAAGATCAAGTTATAGGAATTACATGATCTAGGATTCATTAGACCCAGGTTTTCGCCATGGGGTGCTCCAGTATTGTTCGACAAGAAGAATGATGGATCCATTGAATGCGCATCGCTACTGAGAGCTATATAAGTTGACTATTAAGAATAAGTATCCACTGCCCAGGATCGACGACTTGTTTGATCAACGACAAGGGAAGACATTGTTCTCTAAGATTGACCTTTGGCCTGGCTACCATCAATTGATGATTAAGGAGGAGGAATACCAAAGACTGCATTCCGTACGAGGTATGGACATTATGAATTCTTGGTCATGTCCTTTGGATTGACTAATGCCCCAGTAGCCTTCATGGACTTGATAATAAGGTCTTTAGGGATTATTTGGATACGTGTGTGATCATATTCATCGATGATATACTGGTGTACTTCCAATCAGAGACAAAGCATGAACAACATCTTCGTTTGGTATTATAGCGGCTGAGGGAGCATAGGCTATATGCTAAGTTCAGTAAATATGATTTTTGATTACCCCGAGTAACATTTCTGGGGCACATTGTGAGTAAGGAGGGGATTCTGGTAGACCCAACAAAGATTGAGACAATGAGAGATTGGCCGAGGCCGAGTAGTGTACCAGAGGTTAGAAGCTTCTTGGGATTAGCAGGGTATTATCGACAATTCGTCAAGGGATTCTCCAGAATAGCAACATCGTTGATGGAGCTGACGCATAAGAAGACCAAGTATGTCTGGACAGATAGATGTGAGAACAGTTTCAAGGAGTTGAAGCAGCGACTGATCACCGCTCCAGTATTGAGTCTCCCATCAGACAAGGAGAAGTTTGTGGTCTACTGCGATGCTTGGATGGAGGGTTTGGGTTGTGTTTTGATGCAAGCAGGCAAGGTGGTAGCCTATGCATCTAGACATTTGAAGGAGGTTGAACAGAGGTACCCTACCCATGATCTGGAACTAGCAGCGGTTGTATTCGCACTGAAGGTATGGAGGCACTACCTGTATGGAGAGAAGTGCGAAATATACACCGACCAAAAAAGTTTGAAGTATTTCTTTACTCAGAAGGATTTGAATATGCGCCAAAGGTGTTAGCTGGAATTGGTGAAGGACTAAGATTGTCAGATCTTGTACCATCCAGGAAAGGCCAATGTGGTGGCCGATGCACTGAGTCGGAGGGGCCTATGGCAGTTATTCAGTTTGAGACAGATATCGGAAAAGTTAGCTGAAGAAATGACGAGAGCGGGAATTGAATTGATGGTTGGTCATCTAGGCAATATCACTCTTCAGTCCACACTCCTTGAGAGGATCAGAGAAGCACAGAAGGAGGATCCACAGTTGAGGAAACACAGGGAGGATGTCTTAGTTTGATTGGCTAGAGACTTTTCTATTTTTGAGAGTGATCTATTGAGATATAAAGGACAGATTTGCATTCCGATGGATTCCGGTATTAGGTGAGAGATTCTGGATGAGTCTCATACTACTCTGTATTCCTTACATTCGGGTATGATAAAGATGTACCAAGATCTAAGGACTCTGTATTGGTGGCTAGGAATGAAGAAGGATGTGGTGGATTATGTGGCCAAGTGTTTAACTTGTTAGCAGGTGAAGGCTGAACATCAAAGGGCAGCAGAATTGCTGCAGCCTTTAGGAATTACATAGTGGAAGTAGGAGGGTATCACCATGGACTTCGTGGTTGTATTGTCGAGGAAAGTGGGGCAACATGATTCTATGTGGGTGATTATGGACAGGTGCACCAAATCAGCCCACTTTTTGTCTGTTAGAACGACTTATATGGTGGAGCAGTATGCTATGTTGTATTTAAAGGAGATTTTGTGACTCCATGGGGCTCCGAGGTTGATAGTATCTGACAGGGACCCCACCTCCACCTCTAAGTTTTGGGATAGCCTACAGAAGGCTATGGGCACACAGTTGTGGTTCAGTATCGCCTATCATCCTCAGACGGATGGACATACTAAAAGGACGATTAAGATACTAGAGGATATGTTACCAGCCTATGTGCTGGACTTTGGGGGATCTTAGAGTAAGTATATCCCTTTGATTGAGTTTTCTTATAATAACAACTATCAGGCGACTATCGAAGTGGCTCCGTATGAAATGTTGTATGGGAGGAAGTGTAGATCGCCCATTCATTGGGATGAGATGGGTGAGAGGAAGTACTTAGGTCTTGAGGCCGTTCAAAGGACTAATGAGGCACCTGAGAAGCATAGAGCTTAGATGCTCACCTCCCAGAGTAGACAGAAGAGTTACTCAGACTTGAAACGTAGGAGTGTAGAGTTTCAAGTCAGTGATCATGTGTTTCTCAAAGTTTATCCTGTGAGAGGGGTGAAACGATTTGGAGTGAAAGCTAAGTTAATTCCTAGGATTTTTGGTTCCTTTGAGATTCTGGAACGGGTTGGAGAGGTAGCTTACATATTAGATATGCCTCTAACTTCATCAGGGGTTCATGACGTATTTCATGTGTCCATGCTCCGAAAGTATGTATTTTTGGGAATTGTGCCCTTAAAGCAATTGTAGTTGACAATGGTTTTAATGAATGAATAAATAAATTGAATTATTGTGTATATGTAGCTTACGTACTATATTATTGATAATAATATTAAGTAAATATTAGAAAATTCCCAAGTTCATCTATGTGGTCTCAATCTCATATTGGTATGAGAGGATCAAGATTAAGATAATGGACTTAAATAGTATGCAGTAAAATAAAGTTGTGGAATCTTTAGATTAATTACTGCTAGTATGGTCCACTAGTATTATGAATACATGTGACCTAGATCCAGGTTACTAGTGTAGTAGGACACTTTAGTGGAGGTACTTTGCATACTGGGAGTATGTAGTACTGGACCAGGTGTGATTTGATAGTACTTGTTTAAATAGCATTTCGTAGTATTATAAAACACATCAACTGGTGATCATAGAGAACTAATCTTAACCCTGAAGTTACTATGAACTCTTATATATGTCATTTGATCCTTTGGTCCATGCGTTACGATTTGTCAGAATGATCAGGCTAAGAACTATTGTTTTGGGGACTCAATGATGTATATGGCTGGGGACATAGCTTAACAGATATGGAGTCTATACCTTCTTATAGATTGAATGATGGTTCCCTATTGGGTTGGCTTTTGGAACTAAAAGGGTTATTGACATCAAATTTATAATCAAATTATGAATTAATCTTCACTAGTAAAGTCAATGGTCCACTAGGAATCAATATATAATTAAAAGGGTAAAATGGTAATTTTATTCCCACTTAATTATGAATCATCAATAGATGTTTAATTTGTATGTAATGATTATATCAATGAGCATTTTATGGTTACAATAAAGTACTCACTAAATATATGCCTTTAATTCTCAAGAGTCCAGTCTCATATTTATAGTGGAGTAATCATGAGATTAATAATAAATATGATTGATGATCAAAGAGTTTTGGTTAATAATCTTTTATTTATTAGAGCTTGAAATTATTGGTCCATAGGTCCTCGGGGCGGCTCTATCAACACTATTCAAGGTAAGAGTTGATACAAGGGTCAAACTATGAATGGGCTATTTGAGAGAATATTTATTCTTCGGGATAAATATACAAATATGTGATAATTAAAGTTGCACAATTTATTATTGCATTAATGCAATTTTTTAAATTGTGTAGAAATAAAAGAAATTAATTTTAATAAATTATTTTATTTAAGTGAGAAAGGATAAAAATGTGGATAGTCAAATTTTTTTATTATTATTATATTTATTTAATTAATAATAAGATGATAATGAAAGTTCAAATTTTGAATTTTGAAATTCAAGTTGTTATCTTTTTCTTAAAAATATGATATCTTATTTGAATTTATAATTATTAATCAATTAAAATAAATATGCATGAAAAATCAAATTCCCTAATTTAGGGAAGTGTTACACGCATAGGGCTTTCTGGACTGCCCTATGCATGTACAACTACTGATAATGATCAGTTATTGGTTTTTTCATTTATTTAATTAACTAATAAAACATTTTGAAAAAGAGTTTTTAAAATGGAATGTAAGACTTTGTCTTTGATTGTCATTTATTTTATTATTATTAAAATGATCAATTTTATTTGATTATTATTATTATGATAATAATACCTATATATTCTATATGATAGAAAATAGGAGTACAGAAGTTTTGACAAGAAGAATTAGAAAATTTTCCTCTCTAGCCTATAATTAAGAGTCTTGTGTGTTGAGAATACTTTTGATTCACAAAATTTTATTCTTGTTCTCTATGTGCCTACCCATATCTTGAGGTGTACAGAACATCTTGGAAGATCTTTGTGTGAGTATTCAAGCGAGGATAGCATATTGAAATATATACGAAAAGATTCGTGGATTCTTGATAGGCAACAAGAGGTAAATCATTTCTTATCATTTATGCAAATACATATTTTTTTTATTAACATATTTCATATTAAAGGATCCTCATATAAAGTTATTTATATGATTTTTTTGTTATATACAATACTACTATTACTGCAATTTCCGCTGCGCACTAGGAACAGTTCCTAACACGTATCATATTCTACACATGTGTTGAGTTATGAAAACCTGAAGCTGGATCAAGATATGTCTTATGAGATGAAGCCAGTTCAGATCCTTGATTGGAAGGATAAAGTCTTGCAGAACAAGACCATTGCCTTGGTGAAAGTGTTGTGGAGAAACAAGAGGGTGGGATAGGCAACTTGGGAGCTTCAGTCAGATACGCGGGATCAATATCCCGAGCTATTCAGGAAAATTTCGAGGATGAAATTCTGCAAGGAGGGGATTGTTGGGAATTGTGTCCTTAAAGTGATTGTAGTTGACATGGTTTTAATGAATGAATAAATGAATTGAATTATTAGTAATAATATTAAGTAAATATCAGAAAATTTCCAAGTTCATCTATGTGGTCTCAATCTCATATTGGTATGAGAGGATCGAGATTAAGATAGTGGACTTAAATAGTTTGCAGTAAAATAAAGTTGTGGAATCTTTAGATTAATTACTACTAGTACGGTCCACTAGTATTATGAATACATATCACCTAGATCTAGGTTACTAGTGTAGTAGGACACTTTAGTGGAGGTACTTTGCATACTGAAAGTATGTAGAACTGGACCAGAAATGATTTGATAATACTTGTTTAAATACCATTTTGTAGTAATATAAAACACATCAACTGATGATCATATATAAACTGATCTTAATCCTAAAGTTACTATGAACTCCTATATATGTCATTTGATCCTTTGATTCATGCGTTACAGTTTGTCAGAATGAACAGTTTAAGAACTATTGTTTTGGGGACTCAATGATGTATATGGCTGGTGTTTACCCAAAAACGACTGTTGATGACATGTCAAGGATTTCTCACACGTGGTTGATGCGTGGCAGAGTCAAAACAAGGAGGTGTTGTTCGATGATCGACCAGCTACACATTGCTTCACCATACTTCACGATTAGATACGACCAGTCTGGTCATATGATTCAGTTTATTTCCTTTAAAGATTGTAATCTTATAATAATTACGTTGATTATTTCCCCTTTATTATCTTGATACACAGATATTAAGGAAAGTTAAGGCCTTTTGGCCCATGTAACCCCCCTTGAGCCTATAAATATGCATGAAATAGCTCAAGGAAGGGGCTTTTTGGCTTTTTTATCTTTTTCCTGAATACTGAGAGAAAGAGCATACAGTGCGATTATCCTCCAAATCGTTGTATTTCTCCTAAGTCTTGTGAAACTCAAGAACCCTAGTTCTTTGATCACGGCATTGGGATTTAATATTAATAATAGCACTAAGTGGACGTAAGTCATTACCATTCATTGGGGCCGAAACACTATAAATCGTTTGTGTCTATTCCTTACCATTAGATTACATTATTTATTATTATCAAATTTCTTTTCGTATTCTTGACTCTGTGTCATTGGCCAAATCAAGGGTCAACATTCTGGGGACATAGCTTCACAGATATGGAATGTATACCTTCTTATAGATTGAATGATGGTTCCCTATTGGGTTGGCTTTTGAAACTGAAAAGGTTATTGACATCAAATTCATAATCATATTATTAATTAACCTTCACTAGTAAATTCAATGGTACACTAGGAATCAAGATATAATTAAAATGGTAAAACAGTAATTTTATTCCCACTTAATTATGAATCATCAATAGATGATTAATTTGTATATAATGATTATGTCAATATACATTTTATGGTTACAATAAAGTACTCAGTATATATATGTCTTTAATTCTCAAGAGTGCAGTCTCATATTTATAGTGGAGTAATCATGAGATTAATAAATATGATTATTGAATCAAATAGTTTTGCTAATAATCTTTTATTTATTAGAGCTTGGAATTATTGGCCCATAAGTCCCCGGGGCAGCTCTATCAACACTATTCAAGGTAAGAGTTGATACAAGGGTCAAACTGTGAATGGGCTATTTGAGAGAATATTTATTCTTCGGGATAAATATACAATTATGTGATAATTAAAGTTGCACAATTTATTATTGCATTAATGCAATTTTGAAAATTGTGTAGAAATAAAATAAATTGATTTTAATCAATTATTTTATTTAAGTGAAGAATGATAAAAATATGGATAGTCAAAATTGGTTATGATTATTATATTTATTTAACATAAGATGATAATAAAAATTCAAGTTGTTATCGTTTCCTTAAAAAGATGATACATTTTTTGAATTTCTAATTATTAATTAATTAAAATAAATATGCATGAAAAATCAAATCCCCTAATTTAGGGAAGTGTTACATGCATAGGGCTTTCTGGAGCCCTATGCGTGTACCACTACTGATAATGATCAGTTATTGGGTTTTTTTTTATTTATTTAAATAATTAATAAAACATTTTGAAAATAGTTTTTAAAATGAAATGTAAGACTTTGTCTTTGATTATCATTTATTTTATTATTATTAAAATGATCAATTTTATTTGATTATTATTATTATGATGATGATAATATTACCTATATATTCTATATGATAGAAAATATGAGTACAGAAGTTTTGACAAGAAGAATTAGAAAAGTTGATCAATTTTTTCTCATAAAAGATAAACCTTTCTCTCTAGCCTATAATCAAGAGTCTCATGTGTTGAGAATACTTTTGATTCACAAAATTTGATTCTTGTTCTCTATGTGCTCACCCACATCTTGAGGTGTAGAGAATGTCTTGGAAGATCTTGGTGTGAGTACTCAAGCGAGGATAGGAAGATCAAAATATATATGAAAAGATTCAATGATTCTTGATAGGCTACAAGAGGTAAATCATTTCGTATTATTTTTACATATACATATTTTGTCGATTAACATATTGCATATTAAAGGTTCCTCATATAAAGTTGTTTATATGAAATTTTTTTGTTATATACAATACTACCATTACTGCAATTTTCGATGGGCACTAGGAACAGTTCCTAACGCGTATCAGATTCTACACTTGTGTTAAGTTATGAAAACCTAGAGCTGGAGAAAGATATGTCTTATGAGGGGAAGCTAGTTCAGATCCTAGACTGGAAGGATAAAGTCTTGCGGAACAAGACCATTGCCTTGGTGAAAGTGTTGTTGAGAAACAACATGGTGGAAGAGGAAACTTGGGAACTTGAGCCTGATACGAAGGATCGATATCCCGAGCTATTAAGGTAGATTTCGAGGACAAAATTTTGGTAAGGAGGGGATAGTTGTAATGCCCCAAATATGCTAATAAGGCTTAGTACCTTGATTAGCATGCCGAGAGAGCAATAATTGATTTAATTGTGTTATTACGTGATTAATTATGATATATGTTTATCGGTATGTGTTACTCGAATTATATTATTATATGACTAGATATGCATGTTTAGGTGAATTAAATATGCATGTGGGCCCGTTCCTGGTAATAAGAGCATATTTGTAATTTTGGCTCGTTGAAGGCGTAAGTGTGATTATGTGTGTGTGTTATGACTGAGACCACAATATTGTGGAGATATATTTTAGATATGTAATCTGAGGCCTTCCTAGGGAGCAGGCTAGCGAAGTAGTCACACTGGGGTCAATACCCAGCTCGAGGTGAGCCTAGGGGTATTTTGTGAACTTGGCCTGTGTTCGGGATTTACTAGGTAACAGGTAGCTATTTAGTGGTTATTTGGGTATGACGGGATTAGTTGGGGATTTATAGGACTACTCGAGGAATTAGCGGGAATGTGGCAAATGCCGGGATTGCCCTTGGAGGCATTAAGTGGCTAAGGGTTGACTTAGGGGCAATTTGGTCATTTTGGAGCAAAGGATAAGCTTGGGTAGGCTCTAGACTTCAGCTGGGAACTTAGGAAAAAAGGAAAAAAAAAACACTTAGTCTCTCTCTCTCTCTCTCTCTCACACGTCCCTCTCTTTCTCTCTCTCCCCTTTGCAAGTAGTTCTCTCAAGGTTGTGAAAGGGGATTGCTGAATTTCGAACTTAGGGCTGTCTTTGGTGGGAATTGGGAGCTAGGCTTTGGGAATTAGAGGCTATCAAATAAAGGATCCAACTAGGGGAACTCGAATTCCACGAGGTAATCTCAATTCTCAAGCTTTTATTTTGTTGTTTTTGTTGGAAATTGTGCCCTGAAAGCATATGTAGGAGACATTGTTTTATGAAATAAATAAATGAATTGAATTTGTTATGCATATATTTTATGGACTATATTATTCTGTAATAATATTATGTAAATATCAGGAAAATTCCTAAGTTCATATATGTGATCTCAAAGACGTATTGGCACAGGAGGACTGTGTTTGAGATAAATGAACTTGAATAGTTCGCAGTAAAATACAGTTATGGAATCTTTAGATTAATTACTGCAAGTACGGTCCACTAGTATTATGAATAAAATCCGGATCACTAGTGTGGTAGGACACTTTAGTGGAGGTGCTTTATAAATTAGAGAATATATAGAACTGGACCAAATATGTTTATTAATACTTAGTTAAATGTCGTTTCGAAGTATTAATTAAATATATTAACTGATGATCATATACAAATAGATCTTAATCCTAAAGTTACTATGAACTCTTGTTTATGTTATATGAGTTCTTTGATTCACTTGTTAGGGTCTGTCAGAATGATCAGGCTAGAAACTTTTGTTTTGGGAACTCATTAATGTAGATGGCTGGGGACATAGTATAATGATATGGAATCTATGCCTTCTTGCAAGAGATTGAATGATGGTTCTCTTAAGGGTTGACTTTTGGGACTGAAAGGTTATTGAGCTCAAATTCATAATTTAGTTATGAATTAACCTTCACTAGTAAAGTCAATGGTACTTAAGGAAATAAGATATAATTAAAAGGGTAAAACGGTAATTTTATTCCCGATTAATTATGAACCATTATTAGAGGGTCAAGTTGTATGCAATGATTATATCAATGGACGCTTTATAATTATAAAGTACTCAGTAAATGAAATGTCTATAATTACAAGAGTGCAGTCTCATATTTATAGTGGAATAATCATGAGATTAATAAATTAAGATTATTTAATTAAAGAGTTTAATTAATAATCTCAAATTTATTGGAGCTTGGAATTATAGGTCCATAGGTTCCCATAGCGGCTTTATCAACACTATTCAAGGTAAGAGTTTATATGAAGGGAAAAATAGTTTAAAAGACATATTTATGAAGAAATTTGTTCTTCATGCCAAATATGCAATTATGTGATAATAGTGATTAATTAATTAATTACAAATTAGTTGTAGTTAACAAAATTAATTAATATTTAATTATTGTATAATTTTTGAAATTATATTAATTAATTAAATTAATTTCGAAATTTAATTAAATAATTAATTAATTATAATTTTCGAAATTATAATAAATTAAATATTTATTTTTAAAAATATTGGATTTAATTAATTATTATAATTAATTAAATATCTTTATTTGAGTGGGAGATAATAATCTGATAAGTTCAAATTGGATTTGAATTTAAAAGATTAATATTTATTCAAATAATTAATTATATTTGATAATTAATTAAAAAGATAATTAATTTAAATTTGAATTCAAATTTGAATTAGTTATCAGGTTGAATGCAGGCCGCCATGGCATGGCCATCTAGGGTGTTGTACTCACCCGTTCGATGATGACTATGAACTCGGTGCCTAGTAATGCACTTGGGTCGGCATAGGCCGCTATGTGAATAGTTGGTGTTATCTGTTTAAAGTTATGCATTTACTAGAATGATTTGTTATATGCTATGTATGCAGAGTTTTCTTACTGGGTCTTGGCTAACGGTTCCTGTATAGTGCATGTAAGGACAAAGGAAAGGCCAACCAAGCATGAGTTGGAGGGCATGGAGCGGCGCGTACATGTTTGGCCTACCTAGCTGCCACGACTGGGGGTTGTTTTGAGGAACACGCTGTGAACGTTTGATTTTGTCGCTTAGGTCGACTGTACTCTAACTTTTGAGTTGTAAATATATTTTGAAACAGTATTTTGGGATCCCAATGTATCACTTTTATAACTTTAATGGATGTCCAAACCATTTATTCTTAGTTTTCATTAAATGAGTCTTTATTTCGATTTAATCACACTTTGTAGTCTAAAATCTTTATTAGCGAGCTAATGGCACATTTTAAAATCACATGGTAACGACTTTAGTGTAGTAGGGCGTTATAGGTGTCCAGAAGCTATTTTGAGCATTTCGAAGATTTTGTCTAACTTTGAAAACCCATAACTCCCAGCCTATTCATTAATTTTCTTTGAAATTTTACAGGTTGATTTACCAATAAAAAATAAGGTTTTTTTTTTTCCAAAAATCAAACAAAAAATCATTCATTTGCTCGTGAAAGATATAACTCAAAGTCACCTGTTTACCTAGTTTTTGAAAAGCAATTTCCCAGATTACACATAAGTTTTTGTAAAAATCATAACTTGGTCATTTAAAATCCTTTTTTCATGTTTCTAAACGTTATAAAAATCTCAAAATTAATCATAAAACAAGAAAATCTAGAATAAGATTAATATACAATTCACTTGACCCCTTGGAGGTCAATGGTTAAACAATTTTCTTGTAAAATCATAGTTTTGTCTATGGAATGTTGGATTCCAACCCTAACAAATATCCAAACACTCTCGCATGCATGATCAACCAGTGAATAAACATTATTACAATCCCAAAATATAATTTAAACACATTAAATAAATTAAACACAGCAGATTTCACAAAATTTTGAATGAAAATCCATGGAGGTGTCCATATACCTCTTGAAGACCTTGGTTGTGTTCTAGGTGACTTCTAGCTCTTTAAACCCTTGCTTAGCCTTTTATCTACTAATATGCAAACTCAATTAAGAACAAAAACTCAAACTTTGACAATGTAGAGTTAAGACTTTTACCTTTTTTTGTCTAGCTTTTCTAGCCTTTTCTCTAACACCAAACCCTACTCAAGTGACCTAAGACTATGTGTATATAAGAAAGAGATGAGATATGAGTGTTTAGGTGGAAATTGATGACAGAAATTTAGAGAGAATCACATGATATACTCAGCCAACTAGAGAGGAGGAAGAGAGTTTTTAGAGAGAAGAAATTTTTGAGAGAGAAAGTGTTTGTAACAAATGAAGACTTTTTGACTTTTTAACCATTTATAGGTTGTAAAAATGGACACAAAATTATTATTTTACCCCTCTAGCTGCTGCCCCTTTTAATCTCCCATAGGCCTTGATTAATTTTTTAATTAATCTAACTTAAGCTAATTAATCTTGGGCTAATGGTATTTTTCTCCAAAGAGTAACCATGTAGTAATATTTTTCTTACTTTTTGTAATTGAGATTTTAACCCAGGGTAATTAAATTAAATATAACTTGCTATTTAATTTAAGTGGTCACACTCCAACATTTTTAACTCAAAATAATTTAGTTAGCCAAAATCCCATTTTCGGCTAAAATGTGCATTTTTCACAAAAATTCAATTTTAAAGATTTTTCTTACAAAAATCAAACTTGTTGACCTTAAAATAATTTAATCCAATAATTAAATGCCTAATATTATTTTTCTATAATTATGCTTCTCAAATATTTTATTTTCGAGAATTTACCTGATTAGGGTTTTTAATTTCGTTCTGGGAGCGAAATGCTCGGTTTGTCACCAAACCGCACATTACACACTTAGGCTAACATTTGCAACATGAAATTTGATTCTCAAGCATGTATTATTAATTTTAATAATATCCACATATATATCACCACCCCGTTCTTAATTGCCAGTAGGTACCTGAAACGCGGGGCGTTACATACCAGGCAGTGGTGGAGTATTTCAACACTCGCCTCGAGGAAGGGGAGGAGGAGTCCAAAGCATTGGAGGAGTACATTTGCCAAGACAAGCCTCCCTTAGGTTTGTCTTTCCAGTTTCCCATTGGTCGGGCAACACTGGAGTCCCTTTTCACGGGAAAGCTTGGACGTTGCACTACTCCGTTGGCGGCGGAGCTTTTGAAAGGAGTGAGTGCATATTTATGCGAGATGACTTCTCGTAACTATGCGCGGCTAGGGGTGATAACAAAGTTGCCCTCCTCACAACCTGCCGCTACTCTTCTACCCGTGTAGGCTTTTGAACTTTAACTGGCTTGTTAACACATTTATGATTTTGTAATAAACTTGTTTTCGTAGTTCAGACTGTTGCCTCGTGTCATCGCTTGGGGGACGTCTGACCATGAGGTCCTTCGAGCTAAAGAAAGGCTAGGAGGAGCTGGCCACCATGAAGGTGCAGCAAATGGTCTCCCCCGAGGAGCATTCACGACTTCGAAAGGCCTTCGAGGATGAGAGGGCTTGCTCCTAGCAATGGTTTGAATACAAAAAGTGCAGATTGGATCCTTTACAAAGTGTGCCCTAGACCTATTTATAGACGGTTGAGGACAATTAATTCCCTTAATGGGGATTTACTACAAACATTCTCCCTTAATGGGGTATTGATGGATAATAAATATACATTCCCATAGTTAAGGAGCTGGGTGGGCCAAGGCATATCATGGTGGGCCCATTTACGTGGTTACAACCCACAACGCTTTGGGGTAGCACGTCCCTGACAGTTTAAGGGGTTAGATGCACATTTTCATGTGTCAGGCAACGTCGGGAGATATCCTGCTTGTTACCTGTACAAACTCAACACCTTGACTTGGGTAGCAGTGAAATGTGAAACATCTGCTTGTGGTCCAGGGTCGCTGCGCTTGACATCTGTCACTCTACTCTAGGCACAGGGGACGATTCTCAAAGGCTTGGAAGACTTGAATGGAGGACATTGAGAATGTCCTAACTGTAGTTCTTGAGACGTGTGTCCTCCTCGAGGAAAAACTTCTCCGGAGGCGGTGCACGATCAACACAGATAGAGGCTTTCTTCCCGAGGAGCTTTAGGTAAGCTCACAAGGGGTTCATTATCTTCCGTGAAGCTTAATTACTCCTTAATGACTGCCACGTGTTACTTAGAGAAAACACAGACAACAACTTGGAATTCTAAAGAATTAGGTAAATAACAATCCTAAGATGGTGTTAGATCAAAGCAAAACCTTATTTTAGTGACAATCTAAATAAGATTAAAACAACAATCATAAAATTAAGCAAATATGAATATAATCAATTTGACATATGAGAATAAATGAACAATGAATATAATTAAACTCAAGAAATCATGTCTAAATCTTTGAAATTTTCCTTGACCTAAAAAGAGTCTACTCCATGGAAACTAGAAAAGAAAATTCACAAAACATGATAGATATACTTAAACCAATGAAAAAGTTAAGAGAAGAAGAAACTAGATTGATGATACATTACGATTTTATCTCCTTCACTCTTTTCTCTTTTCTCTCAATGTTCTATTTTCTAGCCTATAAAAAGTGTCTAAGAAATCTTAAAGTCGTTCTTACGATGTTCTTGTTGCGATATGTGCCATTAAAGGATATTTTTTTAAAATATTTGTATCTAATAAAGATAATGTTTTCACTCATATTTGTATTTTTTTACATGCCATTTATCTTGAAAGATTCAATGTTATTACATGTAATCTTGAATTAAGTATATATATATATGTAAATGTATATACAAGAATATTTAATTCAAGATAATAACAAGTTATCTATAATCCTAATATAAAGTAAGAACTTTAGTTTAATCAAGAGTATGGCACGTTCTATCTTCTGTCTAGATAGGCTAGTATATCTGGGCTGTTACATGTAGTTGATACATGGAAGTCAATGTGCATATATAATATATATTATATAGGACTAGAGACATGATGAAAGAAAGAACTTATAATAATCTCCATTATAATACAAAAGTTTATCATTCATCATTCGATGGTCGTTTGAGACTTGGCCTTAATCTTGAAGTGATTAATGATCTCCTATTTGTAGTCCTATGCCTTTTGACTTATAAGTTACTGTTTATGAAAGAAAACATAGACCTGATTCATGATACCTTGGAGTCATGGGAATATGAGTCACTGGGAACATACTTTACAGATATGGAATTCACCCTTTCCTTTATTAGAAGACGATTATTAATCCTCTTGGTATTGATAGCGATACTTGAACATATAGCAATCAATTTCTGTTGAGAACAGAAGATTTATCTGTAACTACAAGTTACAAAAATGTTCATTAGAGTATCAAGGGCACTGAATGATGAATATGTGATTAGAGAGGTTAATAAACGATGACATAGTTCTAATTATAAATAATTAGTGGATGGTCATACCACATGCAATGACTATATCAATAAACATCTATATGGATTACAACTTAACAGTCGTAAATGTGCATGTGTGCATCTTAACATCTATATGAATAATTGGGTTGCATGTGCCTGCCTTGGAGGCAACTAAGGATGGGTGTGCAAGAACTATTGAGCAGCGCACTGACTAAGTGGAAGCAGGGTGTCCGTGCACCTTTGAAGAGGCTCATGCCCCAAGGCTCTTAGGGGCGATGCATGCAAGTGACACCCACGACATTGGTGGCCATGGGTGTTAGGGTGAGTGTGACTTAGGGTTTTCCTTTTTGGGAGACCCAAGAAATTAAGGAAAATAATTCTTTTATTGATTGGATTAATTTAAAAAAATTCAACTTCTTATTATTTTAAGTTAATATGATTAATTGATTTTTATTTAAGAAAATCAAATATTTGTTTTTATGACTTTGTCATAAAGACCATATATGGACCATTGCCTATTAATTGTTAATAATAAAATGTTCCTATTTATGAAATAATAATAATAATAATAATAATAATAAATTCTTAATTAATTGGAAAGTTTATGATGTGATCATAAATTCACAATTTTTTTGAAATTGTGATCGGGAATTAATTTTGCCATTATTAGAAATGGAAACTATTCTAATAATAGAAACAAAATGAACTATTTCCATTTATAGAAATGGAATGTTTTCCATTAATAGAAACTAAAATTAATTTCTTCCATTTATAAAAATGTAAAGTTTTAAATTTAGAAATTAAATTTGTAAGTGAAAGTTTAAAATTTACATTAATTTAAACTTCAAAGATGTTTTGAAAATACGTATAATTTTTTTTTAAATAGAAGTATGCACATACTTAAAATAATTACAACTTCTAAAGTCTATGCTCAAAATGAGCTATGTTAAGTTCCAAAGGATAACATGACATGCTTTCAAAACAAAAAACATCCCACGGTCGGGCCACATGTATATATTCGCGAAGTAGAATCGGACTCTCATTGGTCCGCCTTGCCCTTAAGCTTACCTACAACATGAAACAACTAGGTAAGTGAAACACTTAGAAAGAAACAACCATACAAATAGGAAATCATACATAACAAAAAGGGCGAGTCATCAATGACGAGGCATCAAGACAGACCCGTACTTACCATTCTTACCAGATTTAGGATTTGAAATTTCTCCAAATCCTAATAGCAATATGAAAACACTGACACGTTCTTTCACTAAAAAAAATCTAAGAATATGGAAAACCAAAATAATTCCATAAAAATATCAGACAATATGGTCATTCAATGAACAAGAGATTTATGTGCATAAACTTAGTAGCAGTACATGGGCTCAATATCTTTCTATCAATAAAAGCATACACATTGCATGAAATGTTACGGGTGTGACTAAAGTCACACCAGTCTAACGAGGATTAGTGGTTATCAGGTCCCATACCACACTTGTGGATTGTAAGCATGACCTACCACACCTCCATCCAGATCCAGCCTGCACCACTCCTTATGGTTACTCCTCACCATAGCCTGCATACACACAATAGGCCCTAAGCCACTATACCAGTCACAAATTCGTCGGAACTCGGTTCATGACTCAAGTCTGCTAGGATTACGATCTCATAGACTTTCTACAACACTATGTTTACTTGTGCATGTGTCTTAAATCTAACAAACAATACACAAGTTATATTATGTTGTAGCCATAGTAATCAAAGGTTGACTTACTTGGATTCCTTAGCGTTTAGCAAATTTTTTCTTCTTTTTCCCAAGTACGGTCACGTTCTGCTTAGTTAATGCTGTAGTTTAAGCATACAACATACTCAAATTAATTATGGCAATTATATTTTTTAGATATATTGGAAATTTAAGTCTTCCTTAACAATTAATAATGATTTAAAAATATTTACTTGGTTTAGATCGATAAATGGAACCAAACTTACGGTTTTGAGATTACTATTTTAAGTCTCAGTATCTAGGCTCAACTCTATTAATAGTTTTTCCAAAATAGACCACTAATGTAACGCCCTGGATAGCCAAGACCGCTACACTGTGTACTTATAAAGGTTCAGGACTTGCTAATCAAGTCATTAATTTAAAAACGTGTCACTAACCATGAATGTGCTAGGGTTAAAAAGGTTTTGGTCTCAAAAGTTACACTTTATATAATTAAACAGTTTTATACCTGGGATCCTAAAAAGAAACAGAGTTTAAAAGCTGGTTTACATAATCCCCAAAATACAGACAACCATCAGCCATACTAAGGAATAATAGACATTTCTGGTTCTCACGTCCCTGCCTAATCCCCAACCGTGGCAGCTGAGCAGCTGGTCATGTACATTCAGCTCATAAAACTCTCCAAGTCAGGGCTGATCAAGCTTGCCCTTGCCTTTACCTGCACCACGTAGCACCCGTGAGCCAAGGCCCAGCAAGAAAACATAACATGCAACACAAACAACAATAACAGATAATCAACTCTTTAAGCATGATCAAACACTTAATACTCCACATTAACCACTCAGCACTTATGCATAACCATGATGCAACTAATCACAATTAACAATTAGGTCACATAATAGTCAAGGCCGACAACTTAGGCCTCACCCTCTGTTTACCCCACTGACTCCGGTCCGCTTAAACCAAGTTCAGTGCATAATAAGCTGTCCTCGGCTACCAGTGCCTAAGCCGCGCCCTGTGCGCTAGTGTAACCCTTGGTACTCTTAGGCCGTTGGTTCACTGTTTACATGGCATAATACCATCCTTTCAAGCATACATATTAGGGAACCCTTAGTCCCATTACAAGTGCACAACCGGGTGCAGTTTTCTTACCTTTAATTTCTGCGTTCACTGATTATGAGCGACGTTCCTCGAGTACGATCCGTTCCCGAGCCCTAGCTTTAACACCTAGTCACAACCAAGGTTTAGGATTCCATTAATATTCAAATAAAGGTTTTCGGGTACAATACTAGCTTCCGGGACATGGAATTCCACCAAGCACGGTGGTGAGATCGATCCCGAGCACCCTAGGCTAGATTCCCGCGCTTAAAATCCCCAAATAATCAAGAATGTACCTAAGGGCTGCGGCCCTTGAAACCTAGTCGCGGCCCGTCCCTAAAATAGAGCACAAGGCCCTCAGCAAGCAGACACGCGCCGCGACGCTCTCCCTTGACCGAGCCTCCCTGGCTCTCTTGCTTCGTAGGGCCATAGCGCTCTAGAACAGAGTCGCGGCCCTCCCCTTCGTGCCCAAAAAATCCACCATTTATAACATCCTAACCCCAATCAAAACCATCCCAGAGTATCCTAATTCAAAATCCATTAATCACAAAGCTTTTAACATGACTCTAACAACATAATCTAACAGAAATCCAGCCTACAAACCTACTAATGTTCCATTTTTAATTTCTGAAACCCAACAACTCAAACACCAAAACCAGTCATGCAATACTCAAATTTAAACCTCTAAATTACGAATTGAAGCTTACCTCTTTTGCTGAACCACTTCCTTGACAACCTTTGAGCTAAAACCCAAGCACTTATCTTCAATTCAGCCCTTAAACATCAAAATCATAAAAACCTTAATATTCAGCAAAAAAACTTAGAGTTCTAACACCCAAATACACAATTCAACTCTTACCTTAATCTTGATTGATTGACCCTTAGTCTGAACTAAGCTAAGCCTTCATGAATTCAGCTCAAACACAGAGTTTTCCCAGTTGATTCCCTTAGGTTTTCTGTAGTTTTTTGGGAGAGAAAAGAGAAGAGAAGAGGAGAGAGAGCATGGGTCGGTTTGTGTTTTATTCCTCTGTTTTTCATTAACTTAGTCTAATCCTAGCCAGTTAAGTCAATCCCGAGGCTCGGGGTACCGGAAACGTCCTTGAGGGCAAAACGGTAAATTTCCTCAATATTCCCGCCTAAGCTTTCTATCCTAAAATATATCTCAATATATTTATTTCCATAACCCGATAGTCTAAATAACTACCCGATACCTAAAATACCCCTGACTGATCCAAGGTCAAATATTAAGCCCCGTTGTGACTTTTCCCGCTATCTAGCTCCCTAGGATCGCCTCAAGTCGCACTCTGCAAATCTACCCACATGATAATGTGGTTCACACAGATAAAACATTTAACCACATTTACATTCATATAATCACACAAGCATGCCTATCATATAATCATGCATTAAATCAATAAATTCACTCATAAGCCAATTATGCCTTCCCGGCGCACTAATCAGGGCCCTTAAGCCATATTAGTGATTTTGGGTCGTTACAACTATCCCCTCCTACTGAGAATTTCGTCCTCGAAATTTACCTGAATAGCTCAGGATACTGATCCCGTATCGCTGACTCTAACTCCCAGGTTGCTTCCTCGACCTTGCTATTTCTCCAACACCTTAACTAACAGAATTGTCTTATTCTGTAAAACTTTGTCCTTCCGATCCAAAATTTGGATTGGTCGCTCTTCATAGGAAAAATATGTCTGTAACTCCAAGTCCTCATACTTCAGCACATGTGTTGTATCTGAAACATACTTCCGCAACATGGAGACATGGAATACATCATGAACTCCCGACAGTGATGGTGGCAAGGCCAACCTATAAGCCACCTGTCCAACCCTTTCCAGGATCACGAAAGGTCCAACAAACCGAGGGCTCAGCTTGCCCTTTACTCCAAATCTCCTTACCCATCTCAATGGTGAGACTCGCAGAAACATGTGGTCCCCAACCTGGAACTCCACATTCCTACGCTTAGGATCAGCATAGCTTTTCTGTCTACTCTGCGAAACAAGCATTCTGGCTAGAATCTTCTCAATCGCCTCATTAGCCTTCTGAACCATATCTAGCCCTAAGTACCTCCTCTCACCCATCTCATCCCAATGAATGGGTGATCTACAATTTCTCCCATATAGAATTTCATAAGGAGCCACTCCAATCGTGGATTGATAACTGTTGTTATACAAGAACTCAATCAACGGTAGGTACTTACTACAAGATCCCTCGAAATCAATCACACACGCCCTAAGCATGTCCTCTAACACCTGAATGGTCCTCTTAGACTGTCCATCAGTCTGAGGATGAGAAGATGTGCTAAACTTCAGCTGGGTCCCCATAGCTCTCTGTAGAGCTCCCCAAAACTTAGAGTTAAAGATAGGGTCTCGATCAGATACAATAGACTTTGGAACCCCATGGAGACGAACTATCTCCCTCACATACAAGTCTGCATACTGTTCCACTGTATAGGTCGACTTAACTGGCAGAAAATGAGTTGACTTGGTGTATCTGTTTACTATCACCCACACCGAGTCACAAAGTCCCACTGTCCTAGGTAATCCTCCCACAAAATCCATCGCGATGTCCTCCCACTTCCATTCTGGGATACCCAAAGGCTGAAGCAATCCTGCTGGTCGCTAATGCTCAACCTTTACCTGCTGACATGTCAAACATCTAGACATATATTCTACCACATCCTTCTTCATCCCGGGCCACCAGTATAATGCCCACAGATCCTGATATATCTTTGTGGTACCCGGATGAAGCGAGTATGGCGTAGTGTGAGACTCATCCAGTATCTCCTGCCTGATCCCCTCATTTGCTGGAACACAAATCCGCCCCTATATCGAAGCCCGGGTTTGATATGACACCTGAACCTATATCTCTTCGCAGTCTAGTAGGGTTAATAGGCTGAAAGGTTATCACACATGTGAGGTAAGGGTTTCATGTGACCTATGGATGAGGTCAGAGGCTACCTGCGTGAGACAAGGGCCTCAAGTGGACCTAGGACAAGGAGATGGCTACTTGCGCGAGAAGAGGGTCTCGTATGACCCTCAGACAAGGTCGGAGGCCACTCGTGTGAGACAAGGACCTCACGTAGCCCTCAGGCAAAACAGCAGCGGCTTGCGCGAGATGTGACCCGGACGAGACTAGAGGTCGCCCACGCTAGAAAATATAAGCTTCATTTTCAATTAGATTCTAAACAAATTTGTCAAAGTGATCAAATCCTTACGCATACTCTGTTACAGTGGTGTTTCCTTGCACCAACTTGATAAACTTGTATACCTTGGTAGCTTGAACCGACTCATCATAGAATCTCTCATTGAAAACTCGTTGAAAGTCTACCTATGCCATTCCATTGACATTTCATGTCTGCTTCTTAGTAATCCACCAAATGTGAGCGTCTTTCTTCAACATGTAGGATGCACACGAGACTCTAGTGGCATCATCCAATTGCATATGGTGAAGGAATGCCTCCATGGACTTATCCATTCTTCAGTATCTGTCAGATCCAAACTCCCTTCAAACACTAGAGGTGTTGCTTCCTGAAACACTCATAAAGTAGTTCCAAGTGAACCTAGGTTTTGGGGTTACATTTTCCACATGCATCCTCCCATGAGAAGCGGGCCTCCCAACTCTTAAGGCTTGAGTTACAGCTTGCTTAAACTGAGTGAGTTCTTTAGCCTGTGCACGGTTGATATCTCCTAGCTACTGACCACTTAGGTTATCCCATTCCTTTGCTTTGGAACATTACCCTCGTTCAAACACACTAAATTTCTTGGAGGCATGATCAAAAGTACAAAGTCCTATAAGCGAAAGGATCAATCTAAAAACAAGAACAAGACTACAAATTTACTAGAAGCTGCTCTAGCAGTTCTGCACAATAGTCACACAACATGAATAAATAAAGCAGATAAACACATATAAAAAAACTAACATCATTATCAATAAATAAAATATCCATACATTGTTTCTAAAATACATAGCATAAGATAAAATATACAACATAAGATGGTTCAAACTAACTGTCACTTAGTACATAAACATAATTAGGAAACATACTGATAACTAATAGGGACAAGACCCATTGTTTTCTTTAGAATTCTATCTACTCCTGGGCATTGACACTCCCCACATGAATGAAAAACTCATTTTTAATATTCCAATCTCCCAATCCCACTCCCCAATTCCCATTCACTGGACATTGGACATGAATAGATGACCTAAATATTTCTAAAGATGACTCAGACATGAAGTAAGGAATTCTTTCTACTTTATCTCTATCCTCCTCCAAAGTAACACTTCATCTATGTACCAAGTGTACCCACAGGCTAATCTCTCCACTGCTACTCCATATAAAGCCGACCTAAGCACCTAGAACATGTGAGGGAGAACGTTGGAAAGGCACGGTCCCTCTCACATGCCTTTCCAACGTGAGGTTCTAGGTGCTTAGGTCGGACCTTTCCAACGGTCGAAAATAACCCTAAATGGGTGAGTTAGTCTCGATTTAGGATCTTGTTGTAGATCGAAGTCGGCACCTAGTAGTTCCTTTGCCTTGAGAGATAACACTAATAGTGAAATGTACCTTATAGTGTGATCAGATATACTCAGAGACCACGTTACAAGATCGGACTGTTCCAATGGTCTAAAATACCTGATAAATGGGTTAGGTTGGCTCGATTTAGGGTCTTGTTGCGAGATCGGAGTCGACCTCTAGTGCTACATTCGCTTTGAGAAATAACACTAATAGTGAAAACTGCCTTGTAGTGTGATTGGGTATCCTTGGAGACCCCGTTACAAGATCGGAGCGTCCTAAATGGGTGAGGTAGGTTCTATTTAGGATCTTGTTCCGAGATCGGAGTCGACCATTAGTAGTACCTTCGAATTGGGAAATAACACAAATCATGATACCTGCCCTATAGTGTAATCAACTATCATGGAGACCTAGTTAAAATATCGTTGCGAGATTGGAGACAGCCCCTAGTAGTACCATCGCTTTGAGAAATGACATTAATCATGACACCTACCCTATAGTGTGATCAGCTATCCTTGGAGAATTAGTTATAAGATAAGACCGTTCCAACGATCAAAAATACCCTTTAAATGAGTGAGAGAGGCTCGATTTATGATCTCGTTGCGAGATCAAAGTCGCCCCCAAGTAATACCTTCGCTTTGAGAAATACCACTAATTGTGAAACCTAACCTATAATGTGATCTTCTATCCTCGGAGACCCCATTACAAGATTGGACCGTTCCAATGGATCGAAATACCATCTGAATCGGTGAGGTAGGTTGAATTCAGGATTTCGTTGCGAGATCAGATTCGACCCCTAGTAGTACCTTCGCTTTGAGAAATAACATTAATCATGTAACCTAACCTATATTGTGATCAGCTATCCTCGTAGACCCCGTTACAAGATCAAACCATTTAAACAGTCTAAAATACCCCCGAAATGGGTGAGGTAGGCTCAATTTAGGATTTCGTTGTGTGATCGGAGTCGGCCCCTAGTAGTACCTTTGCTTTGAAAATTTATATAAATTGTGAAACCTAACCTATAGTGTGATCGGCTATCCTCGAAGACCCTGTTACAAGATCTGAGCGTTTTAACAGTTTGAAATACCCCCTAAATGGGATATATAGGCTCAATTTAGGATCTCGTTGCGAGATCGGAGTAGGCCCCTATTATTACATTCGCTTTGAGAAATAACACTAATCGTAAACCTGTCCTATAGTATGATTAATGATCCTTGGAGTCCCCGTTACAAGATCGGACATTTCCAACGGTCCGAAATACCCCTAAATGGGTGAGTCATGCTTTATTTAGGATATCGTTGCGACATCGGAGGCGACCTCTAGTTCTACCTTCGCTTTAAGAAATAACACTAATCGTGAAAACTGCCCTATAGTGTGATTGGGTATCCTTGGAGACCCCGTTGCAAGATTGGACCATTCAAATGGTCCAAAATAACCCCTAAATGGGTGAGGTAGGCTCGATTTAGGAACTTGTTGCGAGATCATAGTCGACCATTAGTAGTACCTTCGCATTGAGAAATAACATAAATCGTGAAGCCTGCCCTATAGTGTAATCGGCAATCCCAGAGACCCTGTTATAATATCGGACCATTCCAACAGTCCAAAATACCCCCTAAATGGGTGCGGAGGGCTCAATTTATAATCTCATTGCGAGATTGGAGTCGACCCCTAGTAGTTCCATCGCTTTGAGAAATAACATCAATCGTTAAACCTGCCCTATAATGTGATGGACCATCCTCAGAGAATTAGTTACAAGATCAGATTGTTCCAATGGTCCAAAATACCCTTTAAATAAGATAAAGAGGCTCGATTTATGATCTCGATTCGAGATCAGAGTCGACCCATAGTAATACCTACGCTTTAAAAAATAACATTAATCTTGAAACCTAACCTATAATGTGATCGACTATCATCGAAGACCCCGTTACAAGATTGGACCATTCCAACGGTCCAAAATACCCCTTAAATAGGAGAGGTAGGCTCGGTTTAGGATCTCCTTGGGCGATTAGAGTCCACCTCTAGTACTACCTTTTCTTTGAGAAATAACACTAATCGTGAAAGGTGCCCAATAGTTTGATCGATTATACTCGGAGACCCCATTACAAGATAAGACCTTTCAAACGGTCCTAAATACCCCCTAACTTGGTGAGAGAGGTTAGATTTAGGATCTCGTTGCGAGATCAGAGTCAGCCTCTAGTAGTACCTTTGCTTTGACAAATAGCAATAATTATGTAATCTAACATATACTCTGATCGGCTATCCTCGGGGACCCCGTTACAAGATCAAACTATTCCAACGGTCTGAAATACCCCCTAAATGGGTGAGGTAGACTCGATTTAGTATCTCGTTGTGAGATCGAAGTCGGCCCCTAGTAGAACCTTCACTTTGAGAAATAACATTAATTGTAAAACATAACCTATAGCATTATTGGTTATGCTCGAAGACCCCGTTACAAGATGAGACCGTTCTAACATTCCGAAATAACCCCAAAATGGGCGAGGTATGCTCGATTTAGGTTCTCGTTGCGAGATCGGAGTATGACCCTAGTATTACCTTCCCTTTGAGAAATAAACTAATCGTGAAACATGCCCTATAATGTGATCGAATATACTCAGAGACCACATTACAGGATCGAACCTTTCAAACGGTCCTAAATACCCCTTAACATGGTGAGAAATGCTCAATTTAGGATCTTGTTAAGAGATTAGAGTTGGCCCCTAGTATTACCTTCGCTTTGAGAAATAACTCTAATCATGTAAACTAAACTAAACTGTGATTGACTATCCTCGGAGACCTTGTTACACGATCAAACCGCTGCAACAATTTGAAGTACCCACTAAATGGGTGTGGTAGGCTCGATTTAGGTTCTTGTTGCGAGATTGGAGTAAGCCCCTAGTATTACCTTTTCTTTTAGAAATAATAATAATCGTGAAACCTGCCCTAAAGTGTGATCGATTATCCACTTAGACCCTGTTACAAGATCAGACCATTCCAACAGTTCTAAATACCCCTATATGGGTGAGTTAGGCTCGAATTAGGATCTTGTTGCGAGATCAGAGTTGACCTCTAGTTCTACCTTTGCTTTGAGAAATAACACTAATCGTGAAAACTGCCCTATAGTGTGATTGGGTGTCCTCGGAGACCCTGTTACAAGATTGGACTTTTCAAATGTTCCGAAATAACCCCTAAATGGTTGAGGTAGGCTCGATTTAGGATCTTGTTGCGAGATCAGAGTCGACCATTAGTAGCACCTTCACATTGAGAAATAACACAAATCATGTGTAACGCCCTGGATAGCCAAGACCGTTACACTGTATATTTAAAAAAGTGCAAGACTTGCTAATCAACCCATTAAGTTAGAAACATGTTACTGAAACTATGATTGAACTAGGGTTCAAAGATTTTGGTCACAAAAGTTTCATTTCATATAATTAAACATTTTTAGTACATGGGATCCCAAAAGAAATAGCGTTTAAGAGACAGTTTAAAAATTTTAAGGTTATAGGTACAACTACTAGCCACTATAAGGTCAAAATAGACATTTAGGCTTTCCTGTCCTGTACCACTCCTTGGCCATGGCGGCCGATCAGCCGACTATGTACATTCATCCCCAAAGCGCTCCAACTTAAGGCTGGTACACTTTGCTCTTTCCTTTATCTGCACCACATAGAACCCATGTGCCAAGGCCCAACAACAAAACACAATAACAAAGCATAATCATCAATCGAACAATCAGATAATTCATACAGTGTAATCATACACTCAACAGTCCAAGACATCCATATAATCAGGCATTCAATATACCAAGCTTATCAATTATCATTAACAACCAATTCACATATAACAATCAGAGTTGACGCCCTTAGGTCACACCCCCTATTTATCCCATTGACTCTGGCGCGCTTAAACCGAGCTAAGTGAATATCAAGCTGTCCTCAGCTACCAGTGGCCGAGCCGCGCCCTGTTCGCAAATATTGATTCCAGCACTCTTAGGCCGTTTATCACATGTCCCATGGCATAACACCATCTATGACAACATATAGATATAGGGAGCTCTTAGTCCCAACATAATCACATAACCGGGTGCAGTTTACTTACCTTTGAATTACGGTAGCATTGATCAATGATGACAACCCTCAAGCACGATCCCTTCCGTGCCCTAGCGTACACCTAGTCACGGTCATGAGTTAGACCCATTACCAAACTTCAACCATAAAACCTAACCTCGGGACCAATCCCGAGCCCTCGGGAAGCCCTAATTCCACCAAACGGGGTGGTGGAATCAAACCCCGAGCCCCTGGGCAAAAACTCTAAGAAATAACCCAAAAACCCTCTTATGGAAATAGGGTAGCTCTACAGCGCCATAAAGAGGGCGCTATAGCACTACAAGCAGAGCCAACGGGCGCCCAGACCACAAGGCCTAGCACTGTAGCGCCCAAAGGCTAGCACTACAACGATAGTCACATCACAGCCAAACCTTATTTTTCTTCCTTCGATTTTCCACGAGCCAAACCTCTCCAAAACTCATCCAAACTTCAACCAAACATCAATACAAGCCTGCCATCATCTATAACTCACCCCATAAGACCCAACCATACAAAACTCAACCACATGCACCCCAAAATAAAGAAACTACCATGATTGATCTTGAAACTCAAAAACTCAATAGAACATAAAAAAAAAACTTCAGGATTCAAGTGACCAAGTCCAGAGTTTCTTACCTTCAATGGAGAAATTCGACCTTAGGCTATCCTCCACACTGCCTTTGCTTTCCTTCCTCAAAACCTCAGCCTTAATTCCCTAGAATTCCCATTAAAACTCTGCTTAGCAAACCATTTTAGCTAAAACCAGAAACTCAAGAGAAAAACTTTGAAACTTACCTCAGTTGGATGACAAATTCCTGCTGAATCCTCTAACTTGACCAAGGTTCCTATTGTAAAGCCTTAGCCTAAAGCTCCTCTGAATTTTAGCTCCAAGTTCCTTCAAGAAGTGGGGAAGAAGACCTAAACCGAGAGAGAGAGAAAAAAGACTTCTATTTTTCCTTCTTTCCTTTTCCTTTTCCTTCTTCTTTTCTTTTCTGTAACTTCTAAGTCTTTCTAAAACTTCCACTAAAGCCATAAAGCAGTAATACTTATCTATGATTTTTAAACAAAATGATCAATTTGCCCTCCCATAATTCCTAAGCCTTTAAATCAATCTGGGGCATTTTGGTCATTTGCTCCCAATTCCCGCTAATTCCTCGAATGTCTCTAATATTTACCGCTTACTTCCCAACACCTAACTAATCACCAATCATATTCCTCAATATCAAATAGACTCCAATATATTTCCTAAATTCCCAGAAATACCCCCAGGCTCGCCCCGAGCCAGGTATAAATTCCCACTGGGATTTTTCTGCTAAACCGCTCACTAGGATCGCCTTGAGTCACAAGCTACAAATATATCCACATAATAATGTGGTCTCAACAATTTATCACAAATATTTACATTTATGCCCTCAACAGGCCAAAATTACGAATATACCCTTATAACCTAAACAAGGCCTACATGCATACTAGTACACATAGTCATGCATCACATTTATCCAATTAGTCATGTAAGCATGCATTTAATCATTTAAATCACTCATAATCCAATTATGCCCTCCTGGCACACTAATCAAGGCCCTTAAGCCTTATTAGTAATTTTGGGTTGTTACAACTATCCCCTCCTAATGAGAATTTCATCCTCGAAATTTACCTGAATAATTCGGGATACTTATCCCGCATCGCTGACTTAAGCTCCCAGGTCGCTTCCTCGACCCTACTATTCCTCCCCAACACTGTAACAGGAGGAATCGTCTTATTCCGTAGTACTTTATCCTTTCAATCCAAAATTTGAATCGGTCGTTCCTCATAAGACAGATCTGTCTACAATTCCTGATCTTCATACTTCAACACATGTGTCGTATCTGAGACATACTTCCGGAGCAGAGGAACATGGAATACGTCATGGAATCTTGACAACAACGGTGGCAAAGCTAACCTGTAAGCCACCTGGCCAATCATTTCCAAGATCTCAAAAGGTCCGATGAACCTAGGGCTTAACTTGCCCTTCTTTCCAAACCTCCTCACCCCTCGTAGTGGTGAAACTCAAAGAAACACGTGGTCCCTAACCTGGAATACCACGTCTCTATGCTTGGGATCAGCGTAGCTTTTTTGTCTGCCCTGTGAGGCGAGCATCCTAAGTCAGATCTTCTCAATAGCTTCATTTTTCTTCTGAACCATATTCGGCCCCAAATACTTCATTTCACCCATCTCATCCCAATGAGTGGGTGATCTACATCTCCTTCCATACAACATCTCATAGGGAGCCACTCCAATTGTCGATTGGTAACTATTGTGAAAACTCAATCAATGGAAGATACTTACTCCAAGATCCTTCAAATTCAATCACACATGCTCTGAGCATATCCTCCAATACCTGAATCGTCCTTTCAGACTGTCCATCAGTCTAAGGATGAAAGGTCGTGCTGAACTTCAACTGAGTCTCCATAGCCTTCTGCAAACTACCCCAAAACTTAGAGGTAAGACGGGATCTCAATTAGAAACTATGGACTTAGGAACCCCATGGAGACGTACGATCTCCCTCACATACAACTCTGCATACTGATCCACAGTATATGTCGTCTTCACGAGAAGAAAATGAGCTGACTTGGTGTATCTGTCTACTATCTCCCACACCAAATCATGAAGCCCTACTGTACTGGGTAAACCTCCCACAAAATCCATCGTAATATCCTCCAATTTCCACTCGAGAATACCCAAAGGCTGAAGTAACCCTGCCGGTCACTGATGCTCAGCCTTCACCTGCTGACAGGTTAAACATTTGGCTACGTACTCCACCACATCCTTCTTCATCCCTGGACACCAATATAATGTCTGTAGATCTTGATACATCTTCGTGGTACCCGAATGAAGTATGTACGGCATCGTGTGTGACTCATCCAATATCTCCCGTCTGATCCCCTCATCAGCTGGAACACAAATCCGTCCATGATACCATAGCAAGCCAACCTCAGAAATAGAATAGTCCTTAGCTACTACTGCTAAGACATTCTCCATATCCTCCTGTAACTGAGCATCTACCAATTGACATTCCTTAATTCGCTCTAGCAGAGTCGACTGCAGAGTAATAGTGGCCAACCGGCCCACCACCAATTCTATCCCCGCTCTGACCATCTCATCAGCTAACTCTCTCGAGATCTGGGTGGAACTATATAACTGACCTGGGCCCCTCTAGCTCAACGCATCCGCAACTACATTGGCTTTCCCCGGATGGTAAAGAATATCAAAATCATAGTCCTTTACCAACTCCAGCCAACGTCTATGCCTCATGTTCAGGTCATTCTATGTGAAAAAATACTTCAAACTCTTGTGATTGGTGTAAATCTCGCACTTCTCCCCATATAGATAATGCCGCCAAACCTTCAATGCGAACACCACCGCTGCTAACTCCAAATCATGGGTAGGATACCGCTGCTCATACTCCTTCAGCTGCCGTGACGCATAAGCAATGAATTTCTCATTCTGCATCAACACACAGCCTAAACCCGACCTTGACGCATCGCAGTAGACAACAAACTTCCCTTCCCTCCAAGGAAGACTCAACACAGGCGCAGTAATAAGTCGATGCTTCAATTCTTGGAAACTACTCTCACACTTGTCTAACCAGATAAACTTCAAATTCTTTCGTGTCAATTCTGTCATTGGCGCTGCTATCTTCGAGAAGCCTTCCACAAACTGTCTGTAGTAACCCGCTAGACCAAGAAAACTTCGCACCTCCGAGGCATTCCTTGGCCTCGGCTAATCCCTAACTGCCTCCACCTTAGATGGATCCACCTTAATCCCATCTGCACCAACAATATCTCCAAGGAATGTCACTTCTAGTAGCCAAAATTCACATTTCTTAAACTTGGCGTACAACTGATGTTCCCTCAATCTCTGCAAAACCTCTAGAAGATGAAACTCATGCTCTGCTTTTGAACTAGAGTACACTAAGATGTCGTCGATGAAGACAATAACGAACTGATCCAGAAAGTCCTTGAACACCCTGTTCATTAGATCCATAAAGGCTGCTGGGGCATTGGTCAAACCAAACGATATGACCAGAAACTCATAGTGCCCATACCTTGTTCGAAAAGCCATCTTCGGTATGTCCTCGTCCTTGATCCTCAGCTGGTGATAACTAGATCGAAGATCAATCTTTGAGAACACCGTCTTACCTTGCAGCTGATCGAACAAGTCGTCAATCCTTGGTAGGGGATACTTATTCTTGATAGTTAACTTGTTCAATTCACTATAGTCTATACACATTCTCAGGGTCCCGTCCTTCTTCTTCACAAAAAAAACTGGAGCACCCCATGGCGAGTAGCTAGGCCTGATGAATCCCAAATCCAGAAGCTCCTGTAACTGTATCTTCAATTCCTTCAGTTCTTCCGGTGCCATTCTATATGGTGCCCTCGACACTGGCTCTATCCCTGGTGCTAACTCGATAACAAACTGAATCTCCCTATGTGGTGGCAATCCAGGTAAGTCCTCAGGAAACACATCCAAGAACTCGCAAACCAATCTGGTATCCTCCGATCTTGTTGGCAAAACCCTAATGGTATCTACCACACTATCCAGAAAACCTATACATCCTCCCTGCATCAGATCTCTGGCTCTCAGCGCTGATATCATGGGTACGCGGAGTCCATGCACCGCTCCCACAAAGACAAAGGGATCCTCGCCCTCTGGCTCAAAGGTCACCATCTTCTTTTTGCAGTCAATAGTAGCTCCATATCTAACTAGCCAATCCATGCCTAAAATCATATCAAAATCCTCCATACCCAACTCAATCAAGTCTACTGACAATTCCCTACAATCAACCATCACTGGCAGTGCTCTAATCCATCTCCTAGAAACTACCAGTTGTCCTGTAGGAAAAATAGTCCCAAATCCCGAAGTATAATACTCACTAGGTCTACACAATCTATCAATTACCTTACTAGAAACAAACGAATGTGTAGCACCAGAGTAATTCAATACAGTAGAAGGAGAGCCAACGCTAGAAAGCTGACCTATCACTACTGAAGGACTAGCCTCGGCCTCGGCCTGTGTCAGGGTGAACACTCGAGATGGAGTCAAGCTGTCCACCTTCCTAGCATCTCCTTTCTTCACTGTTGGGCAGTCCTTCTTGAGGTGTCCCACTACCCTGCACACATAATAGGCCTTAGCCCGACATTCGCCCGGATGGCGTCTTCTGCACCTCGTGCACTCAGGATAGCTCCTCCATGAATCACCGCTTCCCTGACGGCCACCCTGGGTACCCCGACCCCTCCTATCAGGACCGAAAGCAGTCAAAGTATCAGGGTTCTTTCTCTTCAGATCACTGGGGCCTCTGCCCCTACCAGACCCATAATATGGAGGCACCGCCCTGCGGCCCTCCCGCCTTACTGCACTCTCCCTCCAGATCTTATTCTCCACTTCCTCAGTGGTGAGAGCCTTCTCAACATCCTAGGCATAAGTTGAACCCCCAGGAACTGTTGTAATCCTCACATCTCGCGCTATCATAGCATTAGGCCCTCTGATAAATCCGTCTTGCCTAGCTGCATCAGTAGGCACAAGATCTGGTGCGAACTTCGCAAGTCTGTCAAACTTGAGAGCATATTCTGTAACTGTCATGCTGCCCTGAACCAACCCCACAAACTCATTTACCTTCGCTGCCGTAATGGAAACATTATAGTATTTCTGACTGAATAGAACCTTGAATCCTTCCCAACTCAGTGTAGCAATATCTCTGGTCTGTGATGCCACTTCCCACAAGATACGGGCATCCTCTCTCAGCATATATGTGGCATAGGCCACTCTATCATGCCCCTCTACCCTCATGAAATCCAGGATAGTAGTAATCATAGTCATCCACTGTTCGCCCTTCAGTGGATCAGGTCCTCCCTAAAAGATTGGGGGTTGTTGCTTCCCGAACCGCTCATAGAATGGCTCCCATCTGTTCCCAACCTCTACTAGCTGTATAACTGGTACCACTGTAAGTGGCACAATAGGGGCAGCACTCCATGATGGAGCCTGCTGTCGCAAAATACGGATCTGCTCATCCTGGCTCTGTAGCCGTGCTTGCATGACTGCCATAAGTTGCTGCCAGTTCTCAGGGACTGACAGAGGGGTCTGGCCCTGGTCATCATCCCTTGCCTCAGACCTACTGCTGGTAAGTTATCGAGATCGTCTTGGATGCATAGCTATCCAAGTTAATCTGCAATCAACGACTCAACGGTCAGGCTACAATGACAGGGTAATAATCCTTCCACGATCCACCATTGGAACTCAAACATTCACAAATAATCAAGATATAACACTTTATTCAAATATTCATTCACATACACAGGAATGCTAATAAGCACGCCTCAATATCACCACACAGCAGTCAAGGGCCAGGCCCTATCAGTTTCTCATGCTCCCTATTAATCAAGAAAATATCAGCATTCATATTCCATTCTAATCATTTAAGCATATAATCATGTATACACAATTACCAAACCCTGAGTAGAGCTTGTCTTTCGCGATGAATGTACATGTCCAGCCAGTCTTCAAGAACCCTTAAACCTAGGACGCTCTGATCCCAAGTTGTAACGCCCTGGATAGCCAAGACCGTTACACTGTGTATTTATAAAAGTGCAAGACTTACTAATCAACCCATTTAGTTAAAACCTGTTACTGAAACTATGATTGAACTAGGGTTCAAAGATTTTGGTCACAAAAGTTGCATTTCATATAATTAAACATTTCAGTACATGGTACCCCAAAAGAAATAGTGTTTAAAAGAAAGTTTAAGAAATTTTATCTTATAGGTACAGCTACTAGCCACTCTAAGGGAAAAACAAACATTTAAGCTTTCCCAACCTGTACCACTCCTCGACCGTGGCGGCCGATCAGGCGACTTTGTACATTCATCCCCAAAGCTCTCCAACTCAAGGCTGGTCCAATTTTCTCTTGCCTTTACCTACACCACGTAGCACCCGTGAGCCAAGGCCCAGCAAGAAAACACAATAACATAACATAATCATCAATCGAACAATCAGATAATTCATACAGTGTAATCATACACTCAACAGTCCAAGACATCCATATAATCAGGCATTCAGCATACCAAGCTTATCAATTATCATTAACAACCAATTCACATATAACAATCAGAGTCGACGCCCTTAGGTCACACCCCCTATTTATCCCACTAACTCTGGCCCGCTTAAACCGAGCTAAGTGAATATCAAGCAGTCCTCAGCTACCAGTGGCCGAGCCGCGCCCTGTTCGCAAATATTGATTCCGGCACTCTTAGGCCATTTATCACATGTCCCATGGCATAACACCATCTATGACAACATATAGATATAGGGAGCTCTTAGTCCCAACATAATCACATAACCGGGTGCAGTTTTCTTACCTTTGAATTCCGGTAGCATTGATCAATGATGACAACCCTCAAGCACGATCCCTTCCGTGCCCTAGCGTACACCTAGTCACGGTCATGAGTTAGACCCATTACCAAACTTCAACCCCAAAACCTAACCTCGGGACCAATCCTGAGCCCTCGAGAAGCCCTAATTCCACTAAACGGGGTGGTGGAATCAAACCCCGAGCCCCCGGGCAAAAACCCTAAGGGGCCGTTTGGTATGAGGAGTTTGCAGTTTTCATATTACTGGGAAAGTTGAAGAGAGTAATCTGATAGTCTGGAAACTTACATCATTGTGTTTGGTTGTGCACTGTAATCTTACCTATGATTCCTGGAAATATCACTTTCTGTGTTTGGTTGTGTATAGGAATCTGTTAAGTTTTCATATTTTCATAAAATTAATATAATAATATATTTCATCAAAATAATTTATAAACAATTTTATTCATGAAATATTTTTTAACAGAATTAAAAAAAATACATCTATTAAATACTAGAATCAAGTATAATTTTTAAAATTACAAAAATACCCTTATTTTATTTTTAATAATATTTCATTTGTTATTTTAAACTTAATGATATAAAGGCTTTACAAATCAATTTCTTTAAATAAACAAATATTATTTATCATTTTATAGTTTGATATATGTATATTTATTTTTTTTTCTTCATATTTTCATAAAATTAATATAATAATACATTTCATCAAAATAATTTATAAACAATTTTACTCATGAGTTATTTTTTAACAGAATTAAAAAAAAATACATCTATTGAATACTAGAATAAAGTATAATTTTTAAAATTACAAAAATACCCTTATTTTATTTTTAATAATATTTCATTTGTTATTTTAAACTAAAGTAATGATATAAAGGCTTTACAAATCAATTTCTTTAAATAAATAAATATTATAAATCATTTTATAGTTTGATGTATGTATATTTGTTTTTATATTATAAGCTTAAAAAATAAAATAAGTCATTAACTAAAAAATTATTGGTTTAAGATTTTTTTTTAAAAAAAAAAATAATAATTTTGAACTGTTTCACATTCCTGGGTATCTGAAAACCACTTGTCAGATGGGTTTCACTTGAACCTAGAATCAGGTAAAGTTAAAACCCCTGGAGTACAGATTCCCAAGTTAGAAAAACTCAAACCCAGTACCAAACATGGGAAAGTGTTCAGATTCTCATTCCCGTGTCTAGATTCCTACATACCAAACGACCCCTAAGAAATAACCCAAAAACCCTCTTCTGGAAATAGGGTAGCTCTATAGCGCCATAAAGAGGGCGCATAGCACTACAAGCAGAGCCAACAGGCGCCAAGACCACAAGGCCTAGCGCTATAGCGCCCAAAGGCTAGCGCTACAGCGATAGTCACATCACAGCCAAACCTTGTTTTTCTTCCTTCGATTTTCCACGAGCCAAACCTCTCCAAAACTCATCCAAACTTCAACCAAACATCAATACAAGCCTGTCATCATCTATAACTCACCCCATAAGACCCAACCATACAAAACTCAACCACATGCACCCCAAAATAAAGAAACTACCATGATTGATCTTGAAACTCAAAAACTCAATAGAATATAAAAAAAAAACATTAGAATTCAAGTGACCAAGTCCAGAGTTTCTTACCTTCAATGCAGAAATTCACCCTTAGGCTATCCTCCACACTGCCTTAGCTTTCCCACCTCAAAACCTCAGCCCTAATTCCCTAGAATTCCCATTAAAACTCTGCTTAGCAAACCATTTCAGCTAAAATCAGAAACTCAAGAGAAAAACCTTGAAACTTACCTCAGTTGGATGACTAATTCCTGCTGAATCCTCAAACTTGATCAAGGTCCCAATTGTAAAGCCTTAGCCTAAAGCTCCTCTGAATTTTAGCTCCAAGTTCCTTCAAGAAGTGGGGAAGAAGACCTAAACCGAGAGAGAGAAAATAGACTTATATTTTTCCTTCTTTCCTTTTCCTTTTCCTTCTTATTTTCTTTTCTTTAACTTCTAAGTCTTTCTACAACTTCCACTAAAGCCATAAAGCAGTAATACTTATCTCTGATTTTTAAACAAAATGACCAATTTACTCTCCCATAATTCCTAAGCCTTTAAATCATTCTAGGGGCATTTTGGTCATTTGCTCCCAATTCTCGCTAATTCCTCGAATGTCTCTAATATTTACCGCTTACTTCCCAACACCTAACTAATCACCAATTATATTCCTCAATATCAAATAGACTCCAATATATTTCCTAAATTCCCAGAAATACCCCCAGGCTCGCCCCGAGCCAGGTATAAATTCCCACTGGGACTTTTCCGCTAAACCGCTCACTAGGATCGCCTTGAGTCATAAGCTACAAATATATCCACATAATAATGTGGTCTCAACAATTTATCACAAATATTTACATTTATGCCCTCAACGGCCCAAAATTACGAATATACCCATATAACCTAAACAAGGCTACATGCATACTAGTACACATAGTCATGCATCACATTTATCCAATTAGTCATATAAGCATGCATTTAATCATTTAAATCACTCATAATCCAGCTATGCCCTCCTGACACACTAATAAAGACTCTTAAGCCTTATTAGTAATTTTGGGTAATTACAACGTGAAACCTGCCCTATAGTTTAATCGGCAGTCCCGGAGACCCCGTTACAATGTCATACCGTTCCAACGGTCGAAAATACCCCCTGAATGCGTGGGGAGGGATCGATTTATAATCTCGTTGCGAGATTGGAGTCGGCCCCTAGTAGTTCCATCGCTTTAAGAAATAACATTTATCATGAAACCTGCCCTATAATGTGATCGGCTATCCACAGAGAATTAGTTACAAGATCAGATTGTTCTAATGGTCCAAATGTTAGGAGTATGTCCTAAAAGCAAGTAAAAGAAATTTATTATTTTGATGAATAAATATATACAAGGGTCTATTATTGTTATATTTAGATTATTAAATTATTGTTTTAGTAATTTTGTAAATATCAGAAAAAATCCATATTCATTTTTGAGGATGTGATCTTGTATTAGTACGAGAGAATTAAGATCACATGAATGAATAAAAATAGTCAACAATAACAAATTGAAGTTATGGAATTCTTTAATTGGGGATGTAAGTGCGATTTTTTGAGAATCATGTTGATACAAATAATCTAGATTCGGATTATTGATGTGGTAAGACATCTCGGTAAAGGTGCTTTATATAATATGATTATATATGACATGGACCGATATGAATAAAAGTCTTTATCCAAAAACCATTTAATAATAAAGACTTGTAATTCATATCATAACTGATGATCATTTATAGATCAACTTAATTCTTGAGTGTTCATGAACTCATGTTCATGTTTATTAAATCTTTTCATTCATTCATTAAGGTCTCTTCATAGAATGAGACTAATGACTTTTGCTTTGGAGATTTAATATCATGGATGGCTGGGAACATGTATTAACAATATGGAATCTAAACTTCCTAACAGATCGTATATTAGTTCCCTGAAGGTTTAATTCTGGAATTGAATGATTTTGAGCTCAAATCTATAATTAGATTATAGATTAATTATTCACTAGTGAATTAATGGTACTTAAGGAATAAGAAGTAAATTAGAAAGGTAAAATGGTAATTATTCCATTCTAATTTATGAACTAATTAATTAGAGGGTTGAACTATTGTAAGATGGTTATATCAATGGACAACTTAGAATAAGATTTCTGTAAAAGTATATCTATAACATAAAGAGTTCAATTATGAATTTATAGTGGAGAAATATAAAAATTAATAAATTAACTATTATAATTAAAGAGTTTAATTATTTAGTTTCAATTTATTGGAGCTTAATGTTATAGGTCCATGGTCCCCGAAATGGCTCAAACAAACACTGACCAAGATAAATACAAAAATGGGCAAAATGACTTATTTGATAAGTAAAATATTTTTCTATGCACTAAACATAATTATTGTGTAATTATTTGTAATTAATTAATTATTTTATTTAAAAAAATATAATTAATTTTGAATTAATTTATTTTTGGGATTTTGATATTTAAATAATAAGAAAATTTGGAAAAATCACATGTCTTCCTTGGCATGTGGTACACGTGTAGCACAGTGCACAGTCACTGTGCTACACACACAAGAAGCTTCTAGAAGTTTCTTTGTTCCACAATTTTAGTTATTTAAATATTAAATAAATAATGAGATATTGTAATATGATTAAAATATTATCATTTAAACAAAATCTGATAGTTGATTAGTTATTTTTAAATTGTTTTAAATAACTAATATTTTAATTTTAATATATTGGATATATTAAATATAGGAGATCAGTTTTTCAGAGCGATACTTTTTAGTGATAGAAAAGATATCGTGAAATCTCCCTGAGAGAAAGAGAAGAGTGATACAAGCATAGGTCACTGTTCTTCACAAACTTAGGTCCAAACTTTATCAAATCTCATGTGTTGAGAACATCTGATAAATAGATTTTGCCTATTATTTTGTATAGTGAGCCCACACTCGTTCTTTGAGTGTTGAGAACATTTTGGAAGATCCTGGTGTGAGATCTCAAGGATTTTTGCTGTAAAAAAAAATAGCAGCAAGGAAGTACTTGAGGTAATTTTCCATTCATCTCTTCGATTCAATATATATATATATGTATGTGAAGAAGTAGATCTAGAAATCTTGTGGGGTTAAATTAACAATTTTGATTGTTGTTCCGCTGCGTATAATCTCTGATTTGATCTATAAAAACTAACAAATTGTACTAGAGCCATCTTCACATATATATATTTAATCTATGTGGGTTTAGTTTTATGCATTTATTTATTTTTGATGAACGAATGGATGGCTTAATATGTTGGATGCATGGGAATGTTGAATCATTAATTGTATGGTGTTTTTGGGTTAGGGTTTGTTTATGATTTGATCATTGTGTAAGCCATTAAAGGGCATAGGATTTATGTAATTTTAATTGGTTTTTGACACCATAAAATTGTAATTCCAATCACACAAAGTCAAAATAGAGTCCGAGATTCAGAATTCAGCCACTGTTCCTCCGAGGCCACCCTTCGGGCCGCTGTCGGGGATGTCGTACGGACGTCCGTACGGATCCGTATGGTTCTGTACAAGTGGGCCCCAGCAGTACCTTTTGGTGTCACGTGTCCCCGTCTTGCTGGTCTAGATTTTTTTTTATTTTTCTGAAATTAATCTGTTATTTTTTTTAATTTTTAAAATGTTAAATATCCTATTTATTAGAAATTTGATATTTAAATAATGAGATAATTTTGTTATCCTAACAAACCTTTTTGAATATATTATTTAATTTGTTTTTTTTTTAAAAATAACAGATTTTAATTAAATTCATTTCTGTTTTTTAATTAAAAGTTGTTTTAATTAGAAGGAAAATAAAATAATGATTATTTAAAAGTTTTGTTTTAATTAATCAAGATAATTAGAAAATTATTTTTTTATTATTATTCTGGACCAACGACACATATCCTACCGAAAGTAAAGTAAACAAGCCCGATGGAGATCAATGCAATTTTATTTTATTTTAATTTAATTTTATAAAGTGGTTGTAAAATTAGAAATACCCAAAAGTACCCGGTTCAATATTTATTGGTTATTTATTTATTTAAATAATTGTTTTCATGTGATTGATATCTGTTCATGCATTTTGTGCCACACATAAAAAAAACTCACACAGTCATTATCATCCATCTCATTGGTAGAAATATGATTATTAGGAATGTCCTATATGTTTATATGAGTTGTTTTGCGAAACCAATTGCATATAAATTACTTAGTTTTATTCTTTGAAAACTTGGTAAAATATCACACCGGTTTTAAGTCTTTATGACTTAATTTCTTTAAACCAACTTTATTTTAAAATTGTTTTTTAGTAAAGTTTAGATGAACATAATTGGTAATTTAACATTGGATAAAAACCTAGAAACTTGCTTTCTTACCAATTTTAAATATTTTCATAAAGTTTAAAGAATCTATAATTAATTTGGAATTAATTAGGTTAAAAACACTTATTTCAAAATAGTGAGTGGGAGAGGGTTGATAACTCAACATAACCTGTGGTCTCCATTATTAATGTGACACCATGAGATATGAATAGCGCCTCGCGACATCTTTGTTTTCGTCCCCCTAAGGAAGGTGTCTAGACTTGTCAATAACAAGGTTATATTTCTTACAAAAATGGGAACTAATGATGTATTTTAGGTTTGACTGACCCTAAGGCAGCATGTCCTAAGTTAAGTCATGAACTCCGAAATAATGGGTTACACTCACAAAGTTATGATTAAGCTTTTGTAGTGGATAATCATAACTTGACCAAAATAAGCGGCATTTTAATGTTTAAAAGAGAAAATATTGAGTTATTTTAAGTTTTAAACAATAAATATAAGAACGTCTTATAAATTCTCTAAGATTAGTTTGACCGACCCTAAGGCGACACTTTAATTGTTAGAAAGTTTTATCGTGGAAATTAAACTTTATTTTATGTGTTTTAATTGTGCTCATGCATCACGTTTAATTTCCGAAACTTTGATATTTATTTTTCTAAATATATAATAATATTTGAATTTATTTATTTATTCCTAGAAAAAATGTCTATTGGTGAATTACACACCAATGCTTTTCTCAAATCCTTGGTTTTTGAACTTGAAAATATGCAACACTGGTTTCGAGGCATGTTGACCATTTTTTCTTATAAAAAGATGATGTCAACCGTCTGTGAAAAACCTCCAACAGAACCACCTTTGGCTACTAGCTATGAAGGAGAAGAGAAATATGCAAATTGGATGAAATCCGATTGGTTGGCACGTTATTGCAGGCTTTCAACCATGCCTGACGAAACAGAGGAAAAATATATACACTATGACTCAGCACATGAGATGTGGCGAGCAATGTCAGTGGAAGTCTTTGCTGAGTGTCATCGTTTATATCAAACGAAAAAGGTAAATAAGATTTACATATATTTTTCAACTTTGAATAGTAGATTCAAATACTATGAATATCAAATTCAAAAGTTTTGGATAGTAGATTAAAAAATATATGCCACTAATCTATTTTTCTTTTGTTTTTCCTTTCGCAGAATCAGAACCCTGAAAAGGAGGAAGAGATTGATGAGGATTTTGATTGCGAGTAAAGAGCTAGAGGAGTTGGAGAGTAGTTTTATTTAGTAATTTTATTGTTAGTTGAACAATGTTAATTTATTTATTTTGTTTTAGAAATTTTAGATTTTTTTAAACAAGAAAACTACAATCTAGAAATTTAGTATATTATTAGTAATTTTGTTTATTAATGTTTAGAAACTTATTTCGATTTTTGCATAACATTTATTTCTTTATTAATAAAGTAGTTATTATTTAAATAAATTATCTATTTACTTGTTATGAAAATGCTTTGGGATAAACAAAATTTACATACTTACAATGAATGACAAATTTTTTATAATTCTGAATTATTTAAAACAGCTAATCCTAGATCTATTAAAATGATTCCGACAGTGAAACATATTTGTAGTACTTGAGATTGGGCCTTATTGGTCTAGACAGAATAAATAGGCTTGTAAAGGATGGTCCTTTAAGAGAACTATCTATTGGATCTCTCCCTGTTTGTGAATGCTGTCTAGAAGACAAAATGACCAAGAGACCTTTCTTTGCTAAAGGTTCAAGAGCCACAGTACCACTTCAACTAGTACATACGGATGTTTGCAGTCCACTTAATGTACAAGAAAGAGGAGGTCATGAATATTTCGTCACTTTCATTAACGATTATTCAAGATATGGTTACATATAATTGATGCAAAGAAAATCGGAAACTTTTGGAAAGTTCAAAGAATTTCAAGCAGAGACTGAAAAGCAATTAGGTAAATCACTAAAAGCACTTCAATCTGATCGAGGAGGATAGTACTTGGAATTTGAATTCGAGGACCATATCCATGAGCATGGCATTCAATCCCAACTCACTGCACCTGGAGTGCCACATCAAAATGGTGTTTCAGAAAGATGGAATAGAACGTTATTAGATATGGTTATATCAATGATGAGTTTCTCATCATTACCACTGTCATTCTGGGGATATACGATTCAATGTGTTCTATACATATTGAATGATGTTCCATCTAAGTCTATCCAAAAGACACCCATAGAATTATAGAATGGTTGTAAACCTAGTTTACACCATTTTCAAATTTGGAGGTGTCCTGCACACGTGCTTAAAGGAAAGACCGAGAAGTTGGAATCATGCTCCGAAAGTGTGCATGTTTGTGGGATATTCCAAAAAGACTAGAGGTAGAGTTTTCTACAGTCTAAAAGAAAATAAAACATTTGTATCGACAAATGCAACTTTTCTTGAATATTACTATGTTAATAACCACAAACCTCATAGAAAAGTTGTTCTGGAGGAGATGATCTTGAATGAAGTTGCAAAGTCACCAACAACAACCAATGAAAAACAACAAAAGGAAATTGCTAGTTCTAGTCAGAATAGTAGAGAACCTCGTCGTAGTGGGAGGGTTAGTAAGCAACCCACACACTATGAACAAGAAGTTCAAATGCTTGTGTCTAGCCCAAACAAAGATGATCCATTGACATTTAAAGATGCAATGAATGATTTTGACAAGGAAAAATGGCAAGAAGCCATGAACCAAGAAATGGAATCGAAGAATTCCAATTCTGTCTTGGTTCTTGAAGATTCACTTGAGAATATCAAACCCATTGGTTGCAAGTGGATATTCAAGAAGAAAAGAGGAGAAGATGGGAATGTAGAGACTTTCAAAACAAGGCTTGTAGCCAAAGGTTACACACAGAAAGAAGGGGTTGACTATGAAGAAACCTTTTCTCTTGTAGCCATGCTAAAATCCATTCGTATACTCTTGACCATAGCTGCGTGCATGGATTACGAGATCTAGCAAATGGATGTCAAAACAACTTTTCTGAATGGCTACCTTGATGAAACCATTTACATGTCTCAAGCAGAAGGGTTCAAATTAAAAAGGTCAAGAGCAAACGGTTTGCAAGCTTCTTAAGTCCATTCATGGACTCAAACAAGCTTCTAGATCTTGGAATCTTAGATTTGATGACACAAGTAAAACATTTGGTTTTTTAACATAATGTTGACGAACCTCGTGTCTATAAACAAATCAAAGATGGTACAGTAGTATTCCCCGTTCTTTACGTTGATGATATATTACTGATTGGAAATGACGTAACATCATTATCAAAAGTAAAGAACTGGTTAGCTGAACTATTCCAAATGTATGATTTGGGAGAAGCCAAGTATGTTCTGAGCATTAAGATTCTTAGAGATAGACAGAACAAAAACTTTGGCACTGTCTCAAGCAACTTATATTGATAAGTTGCTAAAACACTTTAATATGCAAAACTTCAAAAAGGGTGATATGCCAACCCATTTCTGGAGTATTCCTTTCCAAGAAGCAATGTCCCAAAGCGCCTCAGGAAGAGGAAGACATGAGACAGTATCCCTATGCCTCAACAGTAGGCAGTCTGATGTACGCCAAGTTGTGTACAAGACCTGAAATTTGTTATGCAGTAAGGATAGACAGCTGTTATCAATCTAATCCTGGATTGAGTCATTGGATTGCAGTGAAGAATATTATCAAGTATCTTAGAAATACTAGAGATTATATGCTTGTATATTCAGGTGGAGACCTGAACCCCACTGGTTACACTGATTCTGATTTTCAATCAGACAGAGATAGTCGGAAATCGACTTTTGGATCAGTGTTTCCTCTTGGAGGAGGAGCGGTAATCTGGCAAAGTATTAAACAAACCAGCATTGCAGACTCCACCATGGAAGTCGAGTATATAGCGACTTGTGAAGCAGCTAAGGAGGCAGTTTGGCTCAAAAAGTTCTACTCCAATCTGGAAGTTGTACGAGAAGTGGAGAAACCACTTGTTCTTTACTGTGACAACAGTGGAGCAGTGGCTAATTCTAAAGAACCAAGAAGCCACAAGAGGGGAAAGCATATAGAGCGCAAATACCACTTAGTCAGAGAAATCGTACATAGAGGAGATGTGTCCATTCTGAAAATCCCTTCAAAACACAACCTGGTAGATCCGTTTACGAAGACGCTTCCTACAAAGCAATTCGAGGGTCATGTACGTAATATGGGATTGAGAGAAACTCCCTACTTTCTTGTATAAGTGGGAGATTGTTAGGAGTATGTCCTAAAAGCATGTAAAAGACATTTATTATTTTGATGAATAAATTAATACAATGGTCTATTATTGTTATATTTAGATTATCAAATTATTCAAATATCATAAAAATTCCATATTCATTTTTGAGGATGTGATCTTGTATTAGTACGAGAGAATTAAGATCACATGAATGAATAAAAATAGTCAACAACAACAAATTGAAGTTATGGAATTCTTTAATTGGGGTTGTAAGTACGGTTTGCGGAGTATCATGTTGATACAAATAATCTAGATTCAGATTATTGATGTGGTAAGGCATCTCGGTAAAGGTGCTTTATATAATATGATTATATATGACATGGACCGATATGAATAAAAATCTTTATCCAAAAACCATTTAATAATAAAGACTTGTAATTTATATTATAACTGATGATCATTTATAGATCAACCTAAATCCTAAGTGTTCATGAACTCCTGTTCATGTTTATTAAATCTTTTGATTCATTCGTTAAGGTCTCTTCATAGAATGTGGCTAATGACTTTTGTTTTGGAGATTTAATATCATGGATGACTGGCAACATGTATCAACAATATGGAATCTAATCTTTCCTAACGGATCGTATATTAGTTCCCTTAAGGGTTAATTCTGGAACTGAATGATTTTGAGCTTAAATCTATAATTAGATTATAGATTAATTATTCACTAGTAAATTAATGGTACTTAAGGAATAAGAAGTAAATTAGAAAGGTAAAATGGTAATTATTCCATTCTAATTTATGAACTAATTAATTAGAGGGTTGAACAATTGTAAAATGGTTATATCAATGGACAGCTTAGAATAAGATTCCTGTAAAAGTATATCTATAACATAAAGAGTTCAATTATGAATTTATAGTGGAGAAATATAAAAATTAATAAATTAACTATTATAATTAAAGAGTTTAATTATTTAGTTTTAATTTATTGGAGCTTAATGTTATAGGTCCATGGTCCCCGAAATGGCTCAAACAAACACTAACCAAGATAAATACAAAAATGGGCAAAATGACTTATTTGATAAGTAAAATATTTTTCTATGCACTAAACATAATTATTGTATAATTATGTGTAATTAATTAATTATTTGATTTAACAAAAATAAAATTAATTTTGAATTAATATATTTTTGGGATTTTTGATATTTAAATAATAAGAAAATTTGGAAAAATCACATGTCTTCCTTGGCATGTGGTACACGTGTAGCACAGTGCACAGTCACTGTGCTACACACACAAGATGCTTATAGAAGTTTCTTTGTTCCACAATTTTAGTTATTTAAATATTAAATAAATAATGAGATATTGTAATATGATTAAAATATTATTATTTAAACAAAATCTCATAACTGATTAGTTATTTTTAAATTGTTTTAAATAACTAATGTTTTATTTTTAATATATTGGATTTATTAAATATAGGAGATTAGTTTTTCAGAGCGATACTTTTCAGTGATAGAAAATATATCATGAAATCTCCCTGAGAGAAAGAGAACAGTGATACAAGCATAGGTCACTGTTCTTCACAAACTTAGGTCCAAACTTTATCATATCTCATGTGTTGAGAACATCTGATAAATGGATTTTGCCTATTATTTTGTATAGCGAGCCCACACTCGTTCTTTGAGTGTTGAGAACATTTTGGAAGATCCTGGTGTGAGATCTCAAGGATTTTTGCCGTACAAAAAGATAGCAGCAAGGAAGGACTTGAGGTAATTTTCCATTCTTCTCTTTGATTCAATATATATATGTATGTGAAGAAGTAGATCTAGAAATCTTGTGGGGTTAAATTAACAATTTTGATTGTTGTTTCACTGCGTATAATCTCTAATTTGATCTATAAAAACCAACACCAAAATACCCTTTAAATAAGTGAGAGAGGCTCGATTTATGATCTCGATGCGAGATCAGAGTCGACCCCTGGTAATACCTTTGCTTTAAAAAATAACACTAATCGTGAAACCTAACTTATAATGTGATCGGCTATCATCGAAGACCCTGTTACAAGATTGGACTTTTCCAACAATCCAAAATACCCCCTAAATGGGAGAGGTAGGCTCGGTTTAGGATCTCGTTGGGCGATCGTAGTCGGCCTCTAGTACTACCTTCACTTTGAGAAATAACACTAATCGTTAAATCTGTCCTATAGTGTGATCGATTATCCTCGGAGACCTCATTATAAGATCGGACCTTTCACACTGTCCTAAATACCCCCGAACTGGGTGAGATAGGCTCGATTTAGGATCTCGTTGCGAGATCAGAGTCAGCCTCTAGTAGTACCTTTACTTTGAGCAATAACAATAATTATGTAATCTAACATATACTCTGATCGGTACCCCCTAAATGGGTGAGGTAGGCTCGATTTATAATCTCGTTGCGAGATTGGAGTCGACCCCTAGTAGTTCCATCGCTTTGAGAAATAACATTAATCGTGAAACCTGCCCTATAATGTGATCGGCTATCCTCAGCGAATTAGTTACAAGATCAAATCGTTCCAATGGTCCAAAATACCCTTTAAATAAGTGAAAGAGGCTCGATATAGGATCTCATTGCGAGATCAGAGTATGCCCCTAGTATTACCTTCACTTTGAGAAATAACAATAATCGTGAAACTGCCCTATAGTGTGATCGAATATACTCAGAGACCACGTTACAAGATTGAGCCTTTCAAACTGTAATGCCCTGTATAACCAAGAATGTTACACTGTGTGTTTAAAATAGTGCAAGACTTGCTAATCAAGTTGTTTGAACATAAACGTGTTTCTAAGTCAACTGACCAATTAGAGTTAAAAAGGTTTTGATCGTAAAATGGTTGACTTTCATTAAAATAAGAGTTTGATACACAGGATCCAAAAAATAATGTTTACAAGGCAGTTACAACCCTCAAAAGTTAATATAACTGCAGCCAGCCTAAATGGTAAAATACAAATGTTGGCTCTAGTCCCTGTAAATCCCACGGCCGTGTCAATCAGGTTGTAGTTGATGTACACCCCGCCCCCAATGCTCTCCAACTCAGGGCTGGTCTAGCTTTCTCTTTCCTTTGGCTGCACCACGTAGCACCCGCGAGGCAAGGCTCAGCAAGAAAACCAAATTCAACAAGCATAGATAACAACAGAGTGTGCATATCAAACTCTAGATCAACCAGTTCAATCAACAACAGAGTACAAGTACTAAGCTAGGCAGCAATAACAATTTAATCCAAACATATAATTCAATTTCAATACAATTAAGTAGGGGTTAACACCCTTAGGATGAGTCCTTTAATCATTTAGCTGATCCCGAATCGCTTAGGCCAAGCTACGTCCAGTAAGCTTAACATCAACCCCAGCTCCCTTATGCTAGACTTTCATATCAAACATAATAGATATACAGGTTGCGAAATACTCAATCAAAATCAATACGAGCTAACATGTCTATCCAGATATTTCCAACCACAAATACATATATAACCTTACATATATTCACATATAGGGGAATCTCAGTCTCATTCACAACTCGGGAGTGGTTTTCTCACCTCGAGTCCTGAGTGGAGGAAGTGGAGTGGTCCTAACCATGATCCTTAATCCCGAGCCTTAATAGTAACCCTAGTCACAAGTGACAATGGATAACTATTAAAATCTAATCCAATTAAATTCTTTGGAATAAAATACTAGCCTTCAAGACCTCAAATTCAACTAAACCGGGTAGTAGAATTCATCCCGAGCGCTTAGGTTTAAGTCCTCGAGGCCAAAGACCTATTTTGTTTAAGGTTGCCTAGGCGGGCCGCGACTTGGGCCTAAGGGTCACGACACGCACCCAAGTCAGAGGCCCCAGCCCCAAGCTCATGGGATAGGTGGGCCACGACTCGCCCTATAGGGCCATGACGCACCTATGAAACAGCAAGCCTCATTAACTGGGTCGCCCTATAGGGCCATGACGCGCCCTCGTGAACCTAGAAATCCCAACTTGTTCTCGAACACGTTCTCAGACCTCCACTCAAAAGCAAATTGAGGTGCTTCATCCCCATGGTGTTCCCAAAGGCAAGGAAGTTGGTTCTTCTTCTCGGTTGAAAGTTTTCAAAAATCACCCCCCTTCTGCATCTTCTTCAAAATCTGATTCAGAAGAAGAAACTAAGAATTTGGAACAAGAATCAGAGACTGAATCTGATCCTAGTGCAGAATTTCAAGAAAAAGAACAATCTTTGGGAGATTCTGGTTCTGAAAGTGCAGCATCAGAAGAGGTACCTGCTATTATAGAACCTGTTGCTACTGTTTCGAAACCTGCTGCTCAAGAAAAAAGCAAAGGAAAATGTCCCTTGGCTCCTACAAAGTCTGCTCCTCCTCTGAAAAGGAAAAGACCATCTGGTATCTCTCTTGAAAACTTCAAACCTCATTCACATTATTATTGATATAATGATCATGAGAGAGATATGAAATTTTATGAGGCAAGAAACTTTATTGTTGAAAAGAATTATAATGTGATTGCTAAGTCGTTTGGAGTTGTTAGTTTGTTAAAAGAAAGGTAGTGGATGGACACTTTGATTGGGTTTTGTAACGCCCTACTCCCTTAGAGCCGTTACCAAGTGAGTTTTAAGACAAAACAGTGCAATGAACTCGCTAACCAAGGTTTTTTTTTAAAACAAAAGTGTGACTAATAAAAAGTTAAGGCTGTAATCTTTGAAAATGCGTCGTTTCATTAAAACTTCTAGTATTAAACATTTGGGATCCCAAAATAAGGTTTGAAAACGATTTACATCTTGAAATAAGTTTACAGTTGATTAATTATAAAAATCATAGATTATTACAGCCATTTCTCGAATAAACCCCCAACCAAAGCAGTCGGGCAGGCCGAACATGTACGCGTCGCTTCACGCTCTCCGTACTCATGGTTGGTTGACTCAATCTTTGCCCTTACCTGCAACACAGAGCACCCGTGAGCCGAAGCCCAGCAAGAAAACTCATGCAGAACATAACATATGAAAATTATACAGTTAATCATATCAGACAGTCCACAGATAAACAAGTCAACCATTAGACTAAGCAAACACGACCATGCCGCCCCAAAGGCCTTACCAAAGCCTGGGGTCTCGGTCCTCACCGTAAGGATCTCACATGTATCCACTGGGTCCTTCCCTGAGTATAAGCATCCCATGTGCTAAGTTATAACTCCGGCCCCACTGCCGTTCTCGGCCTTTCGCCGTTCTCGGCTCTGCGCCGTATCATTCCACTATAATCACATATAGTATAACTCAAACAACATTCAAACAAATATAAATTCATTTTAAGTCTATACCCTAACATGTAATGCAATATAGGGCCGTGCCCTGCAATCATCTCATTATGCAATATAGGGTCGTGCCCCGCAATCACAATATGGGCCCATGCCCTATCCTACGGGTGTTATAGTTTTCTTACCTGTCGATTTGATAGCTTAGGTCACCTGACTCCCTGAGCACGATCCCACTCGAGCCTTAGCGCACACCTAGGCACAAAAATAGGTCAAAGTCAACACTGAACCCCAAATCCGAATACCTAGCCTCGGGACCACTCCCGAGCCCCCGGGAAGTCCTAGATCTCCAAAACAAAGTGGCGGAATCAAGCCCCGAACCCTAGGTCAAAATCCCTCATCAAAAACCCAAAAATCCCCTTCTGTGAACAGTGCAGTGCTACAGCGCTCTAAAGAGAGCGCTGTAGCGCTACAAGCAGAAACACTCCCCCCAGAACAGGGGCTAGCGCTACAGCGCCCACTGACTAGCGCTGTAGCGCTAGTTGCAGCCCAACAGAACCCAAAAATCGCTTCTTGCGATTTCCTTCAACCATTTCAACCCCAAACTTGTCCAAACCTTTTCCAAACCCAAAAACAAACTTATCAACACCTCACACTCATCCCAAGAATCCCAAGAACTCAAAACCCAACCACATTCAACCCAAATCTCAAAATTCACCATGATCAACCCTAAACCCAGAAATTCAGTCAACAACAAAGTTAAAGGCTTAGAATTCTTACCATTGATGCAAATTTCGACCTTGATTCAACCCTAGACCTCCTTAGCTTGTTCATCCTCAAAGCTTGCCCAGAAATTCACTAAAATTCCCATCCACTCGGCTCAAAACACAGCTCAAACTAGCAAAACCCTTAAAACTGAAATCTCTAAAAACTTACCTCAAAAATTGATGTGTTCTTGCTAATCCTTGCCAAATCTTCAAGTGTAACCTTAAGATCCTTGGTGCTCAGCCTATCCTAGCTCCCCACTGAGCTTTGCTCCAAGAAAAATGGAGAGGAATGGTGCAAGAACGCACAAACCGCCCCATTAGGAAAACCCTCTGTTTTCTCTCTTTTCTTTTCTTTCTTTTCCACAGCCATTCCCTCTCTCTACCAATCCCACTAAGTATATAAAGCCTCATAAATCAATCTCTAAAGGCCAAATGACCAAAATGCCCTCCTATTAACTCTAAATCCTTTTGTCCAAGTGGACCACTTTAGTCATTCACACAATTCCCGCTAATCCTCAAGTGTCTCTAATATTATCCCGTTGCTTCCCAACTCCTGATAAATCACCAAATAAGTATTCCCCATCATCAAAATTAATCTCAATCTATTCTCTAAATTCTTGATTATACCCCCAGGCTCGCCCCGAGCCGGGTATAAATTCCCGCCATGACTTTCCGCTAGCCTGCTCACTGGGATCGCCTCGAGTCACAAATCACAGATACATCCACATCGCAATGTGGTCTCAACAATCATCACATATCAATACAGTTATGCCCAACATGGCCAAAATTACTATTATGCCCTTCTAACACGATCCGGGCCTACATGCACACTAATATACATAGTCATGCATCTCAGATAAACAAATAGTCATATAACATGCTTTAAATCATAACCATGCATTTAACTCATAACATCACACATAAATCCCAACCTGCCCTCCTGGCACACTAATCAAGGCCCTTAAGTCTTATTAGTGATTTTGGGTCGTTACAACTATCCCCTCCTCATAAAAATTTCGTCCTCGAAATTTATCCAAACACATCAATCAGTAAACCCGCAACTCTGACCCTGAATCCCAAGGTCCATCGCCTTTACTTTAGTTCCCAACAACATTCTTTCAGGTGTAACAATCTTGCCCCACAAGATCTTGTCTAATAGCCATACTCTCGATAGCCCCTCGTTTACACCGCAACCCTGTTGAAGCCTCAGGGTCTGCCTCGATTACAATGACCAATCCATTGTCTTATTCCTGATTCCAGAGATACTCAAAAGTCATCACCTCTACTAGGTGGGATCAGCTTGTAGGCCCCGCTAGCCTAACCCTTAGTACAACTTCAGAATTTTATGTTGAATCAAGAGTCAGAACTCTCCCTTCTTTCTCTGAACACCATACAATTCCTTGTCTGTTATTACGCAGAGATGCAACTCTTTCCTTCCGGAACTTTATTTCCTCATAATTTAGCAATTTACCAGCTCTTCATTCTTTCAAATAGGCAGACACTCCTGCCTTAAGAAGTTTCAACGACCTCTTTGGCTTTCTCTCTGAACTAAAGCCAAACCGTAGTATTCACTATCCTTCACCTCTTATCATGTCCTATGTCGTGTTACATTAACAAGACACCAGCAACTGCCACCACGACTAACTCATCAGGGATTACACTTCCCTTAATACCTCAAGTATTCGCCTACTCAGCGCTCAACTCTTTAAGATATCTGATAAACTTTCAGACTGCCATTTCACTTGCAATCAACTGATAATCCCAGATTCCCACTCTGTTCTTTTCGTTTTCTAGATCCATTCCAAAATTAAAATACTATAGGGTCTCAATTCAGTATCATTGACGTTCTACCCTGAAACCAGTTCACTTGACCCAACAACATTAACTCAAACAACCGAGTTAAAACTTTTCATGTCCAAACACCTTACTTAAGGTCTATTGCGGTCTATCCCCACGATGCACCACCACATCACCTAACCCCTCAGGGTCCAAAGGAAAACACTAGATTCTGTCACCCGCTCGACCCTCCCGGTACGACGTACCCTAGGAGGTGGAATGATATCCATTCAGAATTCTCATTCATAAACCAAATCTAATTGGACTTTCATCCAACCCTGGTATCTCAACTTATACCACCTTGGCAGGGTTCCTCCCTGCTTCAACCAAACCCGACACTTCGGATTCCATAGCTCAGTGACACTCACCAGCTAATCATACCTACTAATGTTACGCCAATTTCAGTCGTTGCCTTTTCCACTCCATTACAATCTATGGCGTTATTCCTTGACTGACACACGCCTCTCCGTTAGGAGTTCCGCCTCCAAATAAATTTCCCCTCGCTCAATCGAGGATTTTAAACACTGATCATCCGTCTGTTACTTTTCACCACATCTGGGTCTCAACATTATCTTTCTTACTAATACCCAACACTCAAGCACCTTATGATATGCATAACTGTCAACTTAACGCTCCAAGTATATCAACCATGTTCATTCTTTCACCTCCCGCAAGGTTCGATCCATCCTCGCGTCAATTTATTCCTGGGCGTGCCCAACTCGTGCTGCACTCCCATAATTCCATATCCTTACCATAGATCAGGTCCTTTATGCCAATACTCTATACTTAACCATATCACACACATATTCCAGCATCGCCAGATACCAATCCATTCTTACCTTGTCTTCTGAATTTTCTGATTTGACACCACTCATTCCGTCTAACCTCAAGTTTTATTAATCTCCTCATCTCTGATGTAGTTGTCTCCGGAGGTGCTTATGCAATAGATGACGCGCTTACCAGTCTTGTTATGCCTTCAATTCTTCAGATATTCATCATTAGCTTCTTTGTGGCTTCAGATCAAATCTCCTCATACCTGTCCTTTCTTCTTGTAGCTCTATTCTGAGTACTCCCGACGACACCCAAACTAACACTCCGTAACACCTTACCTGAGACTCCGCCTTCTGGGTACAACGGCTTCAGCATAATCATTGCTCACCATTTCTGTTTGGGAGTAATCCACATGCACTGCTCGTGAGCTTGAAGGGGACTTGTCCATACCGTTCACGCATCCTCTAACTAACGAACTTACCTGTGCCGCTGCAACTTGAACCATTCTAGAATCTTTGTTACCAACTCCTCACACCCTACCTGGTGCAAACTAGACAATTCCCGAAATGTCTCTATCCTTGGTTTCCAACTGGTAATAACCAGGTCATAGATCAACTCTTGGAGACATCGTCCCTTCTTGTATCCAACCTTGTACTTTTCGTTCTAACCCGACGATGCTAATCAATCCCCGCAGTATAACGCTTTGGCTACTCCAGGGCCAATTCCTTCGATTGCTTCAATAGACTTTCTGTCAGCCAAAACCATCTTTCACAACATTCCTTATACCAATCCTATCTGTAGTCCAACCTTGAAGTACCCCCAAATCTTCTTTACATACCCACATAATTCTCCCACTGGTCAGCCCAATTTCCACTCAGTCTCATTTACATACTCCAGATGATATCCTCTACAATCCATCTGCTAGAGTTTCTTATTTCTTCTCAATAAGTATTACTGTCCTCAGCCTCCCGAATAGCGCCTTTGAGGCAACCTCTCTGTGTCCATCACCCTCTCGGAGCATTCTCAACACCGAGTCCTTCCAGCTCGTTACCTGACCAAAGCGTAAGCTCGTCAGTTAAATACTCATCCTCGAGGAATCCGCCTCGAACCTCGAATGTATTGATGCATCCTAGTTCTCCGTTCCCTCACCATGGGAAACCCATCCTAACATATCAAGTCATTCTATGTAGAAGTCATGCCCTCACCTGACCTCCTCTCAGGTGGCATCCTTCCCTCATGCATACCAAATAACCTCCCTGGTTCCTGTCACCATCTTGATAACTACCTTTTCAATCAGGCTTCTTTCTAATCTCAATCTAGGTGCCCAGACACTGTCTGGGATCCTTCTACCTCAAAAATTGAGAATCCTTCCTTGCGGCATTCTAACAATAAGAGTACCATCTTATCAACCAGACCTTCCCCCCCTTCTTGGCAAAACCAGTAGCCACAGAACTATCTGGGGTTCTTTTAACTTGATTATCATGAATCTACCTTTATTAATTCCATCAAAGGAAGCACTGCCATTGCGGCTCTGGCACTCATGCTCTAATCATCAACCATCAGTTCCTCGAACAACATGGCCCTCTCCGCCATCCACATGCAGACGATAAATTCTTACATCAGAGCAGCCCAAATACCTTAAACTATTCCAGATCTCAAATCCTTAAATGGGTCGCCAACCAATTCTAGATATATCCATCAGTATAAATTTCCGAAATGAATCACCCAATTCACCCCTTCTAACAAATCATCATCTAGGTTCTTTCCAACCCATTATGCCTGTACCTCAGCCCGAGTACCAAATCCAGGCATCTCTCTGCCTCAACATTTAACACAACCCTCTAATCAGGATCTCTCATCCTCTTAACCAAGGGTGGAATTAACCTTGCCCATCCACTGATAAATTCCTTGTCTTCCCGTACTTTCCTCAAAACTAGAGGATAACACCCTTTAAGCCTTTCATATAATACCCTTATCTATCCATACCTCACAGTAAACCAACACTGGTAACCTTACTGTTAAAACATCGAAATCAACTATTCCCCCAGAGAAATCCGCGGCTCTTCTATCCTATCTCAACTAACAAACTCCATAGCTTACCCACACACTAGTGACTCTCTGCCGCTGCTTTCAGGGATAACTGGAGATCTCAACTCCAACTTATATCTAGAATCTCCCTCTCAACACAATATCAGGTCCCCAAACCCTTCTAGGAACAACCAATTCGAGTTCATCTGCCAAAACTGGCCAAACTCCTGAGCTCTGTGGTTCATACTCTGAACCAAAACACAACTAGATCCAAATAACCACAGTTATCATGCACACATAAAGCATATATTGGCCAAATCCACAATGATATGCATTTAGCTACCAGATTTTAACATCACTAAGTATACCCAGGTCTCAACATGCTTCATACAAGAAAATAAACGGATATAACATACGGATTCAATTTAAACAATCAACCACATAAACTCAATATGCGAACCATTATGCCAATATTCATCCACATGCATAATAATGTTATTCAGCACGCATTAATCTCAACATGCAATAGTCAAGGGCCCAGCCCCAACAATATCTCCTGCATATGTCAACTCATTTCTCATGCTCCACATAAATAGGCAGGCAAACAGGGCATTCAAACATACGTTCAGACATGTTAAACAATCATACCAACCAACCTTGAGTCGAGCTTGTCACTGATAGCGAGCGTACATGTTCGGTCGATCTCCAGAACCAATAAACCTTGGCTCGCTCTGATACCAAGTTGTAACGCCCTACTCCCTTAGAGCCGTTACCAAGTGAGTTTTAAGACAAAACAGTGCAATGAACTCGCTAACCGAGGTTTTTTTTTTTAAACAAAAGTGTGACTAATAAAAAGTTAAGGCTGTAATCTTTGAAAATGCGTCGTTTCATTAAAAACTTCTAGTATTAAACATTTGGGATCCCAAAATAAGGTTTGAAAACTATTTACATCTTGAAAAAAGTTTACAGTTGATTAATTATAAAAATCATAGATTATTACAGCCATTTCTCGAATAAACCCCCAACCAAAGCAGCCAGGAAGGCCGAACATGTACGCGTCGCTTCACGCTCTCCGTACTCATGGTTGGTTGACTCAATCTTTGCCCTTACCTGCAACACAGAGCACCCGTGAGCCGAAGCCCAGCAAGAAAACTCATGCAGAACATAACATATGCAAATTATACAGTAAATCATATCAGACAGTCCACAGATAAACAAGTCAACCATTAGACTAAGTAAACACGGCCATGCCGCCCCAAAGGCCTTACCAAAGCCTGGGGTCTCGGTCCTCACCGTAAGGATCTCACATGTATCCACTGGGTCCTACCCTGACTATAAGCATCCCATGTGCTAAGTTATACTTCCGGCCCCACTGCCATTCTCGGCTCCATTGCCGTTCTCGGCTCCGCGCCGTATCATTCCACTATAATCACATATAGTATAACTCAAACAACATTCAAACAAATATCAATTCATTTTAAGTCTATACCCTAACATGTAATGCAATATAGGGCCGTGCCCTGCAATCATCTCATTATGCAATATAGGGTCATGCCCCACAATCACACTATGGGCCCATGCCCTATCCTACGGGTGTTATAGTTTTCTTACCTGTCGATTTGATAGCTTAGGTCACCTGACTACTTGAGCACGATCCCACTCGAGCCTTAGCGCACACCTAGGCACAAACATAGGTCAAAGTCAACATCGAACCCCAAGTCCGAATACCTATCCTCGGGACCACTCCCGAGCCCCCGGGAAGTCCTAGATCCCCAAAACAAAGTGGCGGAATCGAGCCCCGAACCCTAGGTCAAAATCCCTCATCAAAAACCCAAAAATCCCCTTATGTGAACAGTGCAGTGCTACAGAGCTCTAAAGAGGGCGCTGTAGCGCTACAAGCAGAAACACTCCCCCCAGAACAGGGGCTAGTGCTACAGCGCCCACTGACTAGCGCTGTAGCGCTAGTTGCAGCCCAGCAGAACCCAAAAATCGCTTCTTGCGATTTCCTTCAACCACTTCAACCCCAAACTTGTCCAAACCTTTTCCAAACCCAAAAAAAAACTTATCAACACCTCACACTCATCCCAAGCATCCCAAGAACTCAAAACCCAACCACATTCAACCCAAATCTCAAAATTCACCATGATCAACCCTAAACCCAGAAATTCAGTCAACAACAAAGTTAAAGGCTTAGAATTCTTACCATTGATGCAAATTTTGACCTTGATTCAACCCTAGACCTCCTTAGCTTGTTCATCCTCAAAGCTTGCCCAGAAATTCCCTAATATTCCCATCCACTCGGCTCAAAACACAGCTCAAACTAGCAAAACCCTTAAAACTAAAATCTCTAAAAACTTACCTCAAAAGTTGATGTGTTCTTGCTAATCCTTGCCAAATCTTCAAGTGTAACCTTAAGATCCTTGGTGCTCAGCCTATCCTAGCTCCCCACTGAGGTTTGCTCCAAGAAAAATGGAGAGGAATGGTGCAAGAATGCACAAACTGCCCCATTAGGAAAACCCTCTGTTTTCTCTCTTTTCTTTTCTTTCTTTTCCACAACCATTCCCTCTCTCTACCAATCCCACTAAGTATATAAAGCCTCATAAATCAATCTCTAAAAGCCAAATGACCAAAATGCCCTCCTATTAACTCTAAATCCTTTTGTCCAAGTGGGCCATTTTAGTCATTCACACAATTCTCGCTAATCCTCAAGTGTCTCTAATATTATCCCGTTGCTTCCTAACTCCTGATAAATCACCAAATAAGTATTCCCCATCATCAAAATTAATCTCAATCTATTCTCTAAATTCCTGATTATACCCCCAGGCTCGCCCCGAGCCGGGTATAAATTCCCGCCATGACTTTCCGCTAGCCTGCTCACTAGGATCGCCTCGAGTCACAAATCACAGATACATCCACATCGTAATGTGGTCTCAACAATCATCACATATCAATACAGTTATGCCCAACATGGCCAAAATTACTATTATGCCCTTCTAACACGATCCGGGCCTACATGCAGACTAATATACATAGTCATGCATCTCAGATAAACAAATAGTCATATAACATGCTTTAAATCATAACCATGCATTTAACTCATAACATCACACATAATACCAAATGAGCTAGAGTTTGGAATACCTTGAATGCTTCTATGTCCAATCTAAACCTTGAACCGAAATGTGCTATAAACCTTACTTCCCAAGTGTTTGGTAAGCTTATAATGATCAAGCTTATAATCCCCAACCCAAGTGTTTACACTCTCACAATAACCTAGCAACTTGCAGCCTCTGAACTTAGTTTGATGAATGAATAAATGGCTGGGTACTAGGTCCTATTTATAGAGTTTATGAATGAAAAGATCTTCATTTAACTTGAATAGAAATAATGGCTTTTTAAGTGAAAAATATTTGAATTATCGTTCAGCAGAGGCTGAAGACTCGTTCAAAAAGATGCTGGACTTATTAAGAGATTAATGATTTGAATTGAGAACATTTTCAAAAACTTTCAAAATGCACTGAAGGAGGCGATATATCGCCCCCTATAGGCGATATATCGCCTGGGCCTGCATGCCTGAGGTAATCGTGCGAAGTTTCGTGTTTTTTGTATCCCCGTACTGCGATATATCGCCCCTTATAGCTGTGATATATCGCCCCCTATAGCTGCGATATATCGGCATACGCTGAATATTTAAACACGAAATTACACAATTTTAGCTTAATTTGAATTGAGTAAACAGCCTTGACTAAGTCCCCTAACGTTTTCAAAGCTGCTGATAGACCCTAGGATATTCAAATATTACTCTTAATAAACTTATTCCTCAAAAAATACTTAATTATCATTAAACATACACATGACAAGTGTTACTTTCTTATTGGGTCTATCTAAAATTTATAATATAATATTTATCACCACCAATATCAGTCATATTAATCAGACCTTAGGTTAAAATTAATATTCTTAAACTATAGGTTAAACTTTAGAAAATCTACAAGTGTTACTATGAGTGTCCAAATAAATCCCGGTCTGAACCAAAGTCCACAATCATAAAAATACTACTACTATTACTATTATACTACTATCTAACTAGCTAAGTAAAGTTCTTGGACTCTACAATTGTTAATTCCATTTTTTTGGCATATTTAATTTGACAAAAATATTTGTATTTTCTTATTATATTCGGCTGTATATAAATATATATTGTTGATATATATTTTAAATAATAAAGATATAATTGATGACAAACTTTTCTACATTAGGAAAGTTTGCCAAAAATAGTGTGGCTTTATTATTATAAAAACAAATCTTTTTGAGCTGTCTTTTTCCAACAGATTACCTCATTGTATCTGACCATATAATTGAGTTTTATTGCATGATTAGGTTATAAAAGGGAAGCCTTAATTCCTAAATCAAAGGATGGATTGTTACCATATATAGCTCACGATTCTGTAGCTATAGAATCAAGAAATTTTGTCAAATTGAAGAATTCTTTTAGGAAAGTTTCCTTGTGGGCTTAGGTCGTTTTAGACCGTGTATTAGTTGCCCAATATGAGTATAATGACTATAAATACTCATATTGGCTGCTAGGTTTTAGTTAACTCTTTTTGTATTTCATTCTTATTTGTAATAGATAGTCTTTGTTTTGTAGAGGTGAGTGAGTTCGACTCTACCTTTGTTTTTCAGTGTCCTTGTAATTGTTTCGTGTCTTCAAAGAGTTCTACAAAGAAGGAGAACAAATTGCAAACCTTCGGGAGAAGGTTCTTCAAGCCTTCGGGAGAAGGTGGTTCAAGTCTTGCTTCGGGAGGAAGCAAGCACACTTCAAGCAAATCGAAGGGAGTTCGTATTCTTGAAGGTTCAGCAAGGTTCATTTGTCAAGGTGGAATACATCAAGCTTGCGACATATAATAAGAGGGAGTCTATTTATGCAAAAGTAAAAAACTTTGTATTTTTGAGATCTTACTAATGAATCTTATCTCTGGGCGTGGCCCCGTGGACTAGTGGCAATCTGCAAGGATTGCTGATACCACGTATAAAAACCTTGTGTGTTTTTATTTTCTGCACTTTAGTTCTTTTCTGGTTTTCGGGTATGTAGTTACAGAACCCTGGTCTGTAGCTACAGAATATCAGTTTCAGTACCAACTTAATTATTCCGCATTTAATTAATTGATTAATTAAACAATAAATTGGTAATTATAAAATACAGAATTTCAAGATTTACTTAATCTATTAATCCTACACTAATAATTACTATAACTGAAACATTTTCATTTATTCAAATACTTAGAACACATTTCCATTATTTTTCTTAAGTATAAACGTTATAAATTTAAGTTGTAGGTAACCTAGTTTAAAATTTTATATTTTAAGAACTATAGCTCCAATGAACTTCAAATTTTGCAGAATTAAACGTGGCTATTCTAAGAAACGTCATGCCAAATTTCATTTTAAATTAAACCTTTTTACATGGTGAATACAATATTCAAAAACCTTATTACAAATCTACCTAGAGAAAAATCAATCTTTTTAGTGAACTTTAGAAGTTCATAAAATCCTTTTGCTTTGTTATTTAGGTCTAAAATTTATTATACCTATACTAAGATATGTAACATAATAGATATACCAAAACTTAGGTTGTAAGAAAAAGTTTTACATAACAAAACAGATTTTCAAACTTGGCTGTCCAGAAACTATTTTGAGCATTCCAAAATTTTTGTCTAACTTTGAAAACCCATACCTCTCAGCCTAATCATTATTTTTCTTTGAAATTGTACAAATTGATTTACCAATAAAAAAATAAGTTTCATTCTAAAAATCAACCAAAAAGTTCATTTTTTTCACATAACTCAAAATCGGCTGTTTACTCAGTTTTTGAAAAGCTATTTCTCAGATTACACATAAAATTTGTAAAAATCATAACTTGGTCATTTTAAATCCTTTTTGCATGTTTCTAAACGTTATCAACATCTACGCATCTCAAACTAATCATAAAATATGAAATCATTGCTTAAATATTTTTCTTGCAAAATCATAGTTTTGTGTTTGGAATGTTGGATTCCAACCCTAACAAATACCCAAACATTCTTTATTGCATGAACAGCCAATGAATAAACATTATTACAGTCCCAAATTATAATTTAAACACAACAAATAAATCACAGACAACAGATTTCACAAAATTTTGAATAAAAATTCATGGGAAGTGACCATATTCCTCTTAATGACCTTGGTTGTATTCTAGGTGACTTCTAGCTCTTCAAACCCTTGCTTAGCCTTTTATCTACATTTATGTACTCCCCATAATACCTCAAGTCAGTTTACACTAAAATGCAAACTCAACTAAGAACAAAAACTCAAACTTTGACAAAGTAGAGTTAAGACTTTTACCTTTGATTATCTAGCTTTTCTATCTTTCTCTCTAACACCAAACCCAACTCAAGTGACCTAAGGCTATGTGCACATAAGAAAGAGATGGGATATGAGTGTTCAGGTGGGTATTGATGAAATAAATTATGAGATAATCACATGATATACTCAGCCAACTATAGAGAAGGAACAAAGTTTTAGAGAGAAGAATTTTTTTTAAGAGAGAAAGTGTTTGTGAAAAGTGAAGACTTTTTGACTTTTTACCTATTTATAGTGTGTAAAAATTGACTCCAAAATGACCATATTACCCTTATAGCTGCCGCCCCCCTTAAGCTTAGATACCATTTGGTTAGTTTCCTAATTAATCTAACTTAACTTATCTAATCTTGGTCTAATGGTAATTTTCCCAAAAAGTTACTATGGTGGTAATTTTTTTTCTTACTTTTCCTAATTGGAATTTTAACCTAGGGTAATTAAATTAAATAGCAAGGTCTAAAATGTGCATTTTCACAAATATGTATTTTTAAAGATTTTTCTCACAAAAATCAAACCTTTTGACCTTAATATAAGTTAATCCAATAATTAAATGCCTAATATTATTTTTTCATAATTATGCTTCTCATATAACAATTATTCGAGAATTTACCTGGTTAAGGTTTTAATTTTGGTCCGGGACCGAAATGCTCAGTTTTCCACCAAACCGCAAATTACACACTTAGGCAAACATTTGCAACATCAAATTTTCTTCTCAAGCATATATTATTATTTATAATAATATCCATATATATCTCACCACCCTGTTCCTAGTTTCTAGAAGATACTCAAAACGTGAGGTGTTACAATACCTACAATTTGTAGAAGTTTCATCCCGAAACATAAAATTAATGGGGATACAATTCTTTCATTTTAGTCTTTGTATCCCAAGTGGACTATTCAATGTCCTGATTAGTCCATCAGACTTTTACTAATGAGAATGACGTATTCCTTAGTACTTTATCTTTGTGACCTAGAATCTCCACCGGCTTTACTCTGTATTGCAATTGAGGATCAACGTCTATCTGCTCATAACTGAGCACGTGTGTGGGGTCATTCACGTATTTTCTTAACATAGAAACGTGGAATACATTGTGAACCTAGGACAATGCAGGAAGAAGAGCTAACCTATAAACCACTTCCCCTAGGATTTCGAATGATCCTATAAACCTTGGACTCAGTTTTTCCTTCTTTTCAAATCGCATTACTCCCTTTAGTGGAGCTATCTTCAACAACACCATGTCACCCACTTCGAACACCAAGGGCCTCCTTCGTTGATCAAAATATTTATGTTGTCGATATATTGAGGTTTTCAATCGTTGCCAAATTCTCTGAATATCTTCAATAACTTAATCGACTTCATCTGACCCAAGGAATTTCCTTACACTAGCCTCATGACAATGAATTGGTGATCGACATATATTCCCTTATAGATCTTCATATGGAGCCATCTTGATAGTATTGTGATAGCTATTATTATAAGCAAACTCTATTAATGGCTGCTTTTCATTCCATGACCCTCAGAAATCGAGCACACAAGCTCTCAACATATCCTCTAGGGTTCGAATTATTCATTCGCTTTGGTCATCGATTTGGGGATGGAAATCAGTACTAAAGGTCAGTGTAGTACCAAGTCTGGTTTGAATTCTCTCCCAGAACACTGAAATAAATCGCCTGTCTACAATAAAGATGGGTACTCCATGTAATCTTACCACCTCTGCTATATAAATATCCACTAACTTATGTGCAACATAAGTTGTCTTGACAGGCAAGAGATGCGCGAACTTAGTCAATCTGTCTACAATAACCTGTATGATATCCTCTCCATTAGAATCGTTGGTAGACCTAAAAGAAAGTCCATATTAATCATCTCCCATTTCCATTCCAAAATCTCCAAGAGTTGTAGTAACCCAGCCGATCATTGATGTTTTCACTTCGTTTGTTGATAAGTTAAGTAGTGAGACACGTACTCCACCACTTATTTCTTCATTCCTGATCACCATAAACACTTCTTTAAGACTCAGTACATTTTAGTGGTACCCGGGTGCATAGCATAAAGGGCATTATGAGTCTCGTAGAAAATCTGTTTCTTGACTTCTCCGTCCACAGGAATACATATTATACCCTTAAATCCTTGCACCCCATCAATCGAAATATGAAGTCCTGGCCTGATATCTTTCTTCACCTCATGAATTAGCCTCTGTAACCACATATCAACAAATTTTCCTCCTCGAATTGCCTCCACAATAGTTGGTTATAGTGAGAGGGTTGCTAACTGGTCAATTACTATCTCTAAATCTAGAGTAAAGATGTCAGATATTATCTCCCATGGTATTTCTCATAATGATAATAAGTTAAACATTGGTTGTCGACTCATAGCATCCGCCACATTGTTTGCTTTTTCCAGGGTGGTATAGGATGTTGCATTCGTAATCATTGAATAATTCCAGCCATCGACGCTGCCTCATGTTTAATTCCTTCATAGTGAAGAAATAATTAAGGCTCTTATGATCAGTTTAAATATCGCAGGGGATTCCGTACAAGTAGTGCCTCCAGATCTTCAGCACAAATACCACTGCTGCTAACTCCAGATCGTGCGATGGGTAATTCTTCTCGTAATTCTTCAATTTTCAGGAGGCATATGCCATGACCTTGCCATTATGCATCAATATTGTGCCCAACCCTTGCCCTGATGCATCATTGTAAATGACATATCCCTTTGTACCATTAGGGATAGTCAAAACTGGAGCAGTTGTCAACCTCTTTTTATGCCCTTGAAAGCTTTGTTCTCACTTATCAGTCCATTCTAATTAAACATTCTTATGGGTAAGAGCAGCCACCGGCGTGGCTATTTTGGAATTTTTTTTCCACAAATCGCCTATAATAACCTGCTGTTTATCGAGTTTTTCGGAAACGAATACAAAAAAAATAATAAAAAGATAAGAATTGTAGAAGTGCAGAAATATAAATAGACAAACAGGTTTTTTACGTGGTTCAGGCGTTAACGAGCCCTAGTCCACGAGTCGATGTTATTATACTTGTAAAGGATTACAGTAAAATGGCTGGTGTACAAGAACCTCACAAACTCACAATGTTTCTCTCGGGTTCTCTTGAAGAAGATGAAACTAGAGAGATTTTGGCAGAGTTCTTGCTCTGTAACCTGTTGGCCCTCCCCCTCTATGGTAAAATGAGGAGGTCTTTATAGCTAGGGTTTTGGATTAGGGTTTTACTTTGCCCCTCTGAGTCTTAATTACACCAGCCGTAAATAGGGGATACCATTACCCTAGTAGCATGGCTACAAGGCTCTACGTAGGTATAATTACATGAAAATATGGGGAATGTCAAAAGGCAGCGGTCTTTTCCAGGCTGTCAGCGGAATAGTAGGCGAAAAGGCACTTTTAGGCGTGCTGGGATGTGTGCGGCCTCGACCTGTCAGGCGGGATCCTGTGTTAGGTGAGTATCATTCCAACTATGCCTCCTCCGTGACTCGACCGCTTGGTCTTCTTCCGTGCGAGGCATGGAACTGTATCCACGAAGGTAACCTGAAGAGCTTCTCCTGGAAGGACCTTCCCCGAAGGATATCCCTTTGGGAGTCCGGGAGAATTGACGAGCTTCCGGGTCGCAGTTGCTTGAAAGAGTGTGCTGGACACTAAACGGGTGAGGCGAAGCCTTTCTGTCCATCCGCGAGCCCTGGTCATTCTTCGTGAAAGACTTTGATAATTCTGCTTCCCCGAGGCTATCCATCTAAACGCTATCCGGAAATCTGGATAACATTTACCCCCCAACGTTACGGAGCTTGAGAGGTCCGGAATCTTGTACAGTCCTCCGGGTGTTCTGGTCTCTAGATTAGGCGAGGGGTCACCTCCTGTGCTCCTGGAAGGTTTCCTTTTTCCCGTCTGAGTGTTAGTACAAAAAAAAGGAAATTTCTTCTGTTTGAACTCAAGTACTCAAGTGTGGCAAGGGCCACGCGTTATGCAGGGAATGGCTCTGTGACCAAGACGTGTGCGTGAGGCGACTGGCTGAGTGTGCGTGCGTCAGGCGTCTGAGTAGTGATTTGACGGTATTTAATGGTACACCGGGCCCGAGATGGTACAATGATGGGAAATAAATACTTTATTCCCATCCGAGGAGTCATAAATGGGACCGGCACTTCATCCCCAGCCGTCGGATTTGATGCATGCGGTATGGGAAGATCGGGACCGTCCATTTGTGGAATTCGAAATGACTTCGTTCCTGCAATAAAAACGAGGGAACAGACCCTTCTTCCTCTTTACGCTTTCAAATTCTCGAGCTTTCAGATTCTCAGATTCCCAAATCTTCGAACTCTCAAGCTTCCAAGCTTCCTTTCCTTCGAATTCGCCACTTCTTTTGGTAAGGAATCCATAAACTTTTCTTTCGATTTGGTAGTAGGTTTGTTCGCCGAAGTTCTAGGTTTGAATCGTTGCTTGTCTTTGCAGCCTTTACTTCACGTGCTCGTGCGGTGCAGTGACCCGGTTACTCCCTCAATCTTCAACTACCCGAATACCAGTAAGTATTTTTACTTTGCTTTTTCCTTCTAAATCTCAGATTGTTGGTAGTTGTTAGGGTTGAGTTTTCTGACGGTGTCATCTTTATGTATGCGTGAATAGGGCTGTGATAGGAATGTGACTGATGTGAGTCAATAAGTCATTTCTTTGCATGCTTTGACGATTTGCTTTTGGAAAGTTGTTTCTCGTCTGCTTGTGCTTTTCTGGTTTGTTGTTTTAGGGCATAAGCGTGAACGCCTTTAGGGTGTCTTCCCCTGGGAAAACACTTCTCTCGGCGGGCTTAGGCTCGAAGTTTGAATCTGGTTCCTTGCTGTCCTCCGGGTGGCATGGTGCCAACCCCTCGGCAAGCTCGGTGGGAGCCTCTCCAAGCAATTTTCGGGGAGGGTCTCCCCGACGCCTTTAATACCGTTAGGGTATGACAAGGGTGCTGACTGCTTGGAGTGTTTTCTTCTTTGTTTCTTTTGCTCAGTGACGAACACCTCAAAGGAATAAATCATCGCTGCGGTAGAGGCTGAATCTGCCCAGGAGCAAGGTTCCCCTGTTGCCGGCGCAAAGGGGAAAGCAAAAGCTAAGGTGGCCGCGGCTAGCCCACCGACTATCAACAGTTCCATCTGGGAGATGGACCAGAAGCCGAACCTGTTCAGGAACTACGGCATGCTGGAGCTGTATTCCTCAGAGGCAGGCCTGAAGAACATCCCAGGCCTGATGTGGCACCGCCTGTCAGTGCTAGGTGAGTCTGCCAGCCAGAGTCACGAAGGTTTTGGTGCCTGGAGCTGGGCACACATAGTGTGTGGGGCACACTTGCCCCTAAGAAGTTATTTTGCCAACTTCTGCGTGAAGGCGGGGATTGCCCCCTTCCAGTTGATTCCCCCCAGCTACAAGCTTCTAGCGGGGTGGTATATCTTTTGCAAGTCCCGGGACCTGGAGGCCCCTACACCGGAGGAGGTGCTATACTTCTATGGGCTGAAGTCTCAGCCCATGAGAGGTCATGCAGACAAGGTGGGGTTTTATAGGCTGGAGAGGTATCCGGACGTGATGTGTCCCACATGTCATACTGCGAGGGTTCCAGATCTCCGGGAGTACTGGTTCCTGACGACTGACTTCCCATTGAAGAGGGTGCCAGCTCTGTCTTTGGACTTCAAAGTCCCTGGTAAGTGCTCCTTCCTTTCTTTTCTAACTTTGTTTCTTCACGTTTGGTTTGCCTTCTGGGAGGATCTCTAACACTCGTGTTTGGATTTTGCAGAAGCCGTCCCGCGGACACCTCGCTGTGCGGAGATGATAAGGAGGTCAAACTTCTACGAGGGGCTCTCGGAGGAAGAGCTGAAGGTGGAAGGACTTGTGACCACCGAATCTTTGAGGGAGTATGGGCTACTCGCCTCTTTCCAAAATATTGAGCCAGTGAGTGGCAGGGGGCAAATTCAGGTGTCAGCTGACGTCCGGGAGCAGATTGCCCTGAAGCTATCCAAGGTGATCTGCCAGGCGGCCCAGGACGAGAATAATTTATCCCTCAGTTGGGCGGAGAGGTTCCCCGACCCCCAATCGGAGGAAGAAGAAATCGAGGCTCGCCACGCCGTAGCTTACCCCAATGAAGGGACTCCGGGAGCTGGTACCTCCGGGAAAGGTAAGACTAGCTTTCGATTGATCCACACCCCCAGCCTGTCTGAGGTTTCCCAGACTTCTCAGATGGGGTTCGATCCCCGTTTCCTTAGGCTAGATCTGCGTAGGATACCCTTTGACAGATATTGCGATAGGGTAGATGAGCTCCTCGGGTGTTTGAGTGACGGTAGTCTGCCAGAAGGTGTCACCATGGTTGACCCTTCTTCCCTCAGCATGTCATTCCCAGACTTCAAGGAGTACGGGAGCTTCCTGGAGCAGGAAGCGGTGTCTTGTTTTGCTCGGGGAAGGCCATCCACGTTTCTCGTGCATGGTCGTCCTTTTCAAACTTTTCTCTTTTTTGTTTCTTGTTCCCTGCTGGTGGACTTGTTTGTGCATTTATGTTGTGGCTTGTTTTGTTTTCTGCTTATCTTTTTTCACATCGCTTGCTGGTTGGTTAACCTTGCTTCGTACATTTCTTGCAGAACATCCCGAAGCAAAGATGTTGGGGAGAGCTACCTCACTTATCAAGAAGGCCGCCACCAGCCAAGACCCGCCCAAGGGGAAAGGACAAAAGGCCGGAGCTGGTAGGGGAGGTAAGGCTGCCACACCCAAGAAGACAAGTGGCGAGGTGCAAGGGTCTCTGGTGATGGAGAGGGCAATCGTGCCCGTGGTGGAGAAGCCTCCTGTCAAGGGGCCTTCCGAGAACATGGTGGTCTCGAGTAGTAGCAGCGAGGGGGAAGGTCTTGTGTTCCCCGCAAAGATGGTCGGGGTGAGAAAGCGCCCCGGAGGAGAGGCTGAGGGCGACAATAAGAAACGCCTTAGACATTCTTCTCCCGGAGGTGATGGAGACCTCCGGGCTGCGCGCAGTCCCCGCCAGACTACCTCCACCCAGCAGCAAACACAACCCCAACAGCAAAAGCAATAGCAACAACAACAACAACAACAACAAAGACAATCAACACCGCCACAGCAGCAGCAAAAACAACAGCAACATCAGCAGCAACACCAAACCGGGGCGGTAGTGTCTTCGCTACCGTCCCTAATACCCCGTCTACCTCCTCCTCCAGTCCAGAGGGAGTCCACCCTTTCAGGGTCTCCTTCTTATCCTTCTCTTCCACTTTCTCAACAAACAAGCCTTCCTCAGCCTGGCCTGAAGTTCCACTTCCCTCAGAAACCAACCCGTTTCCCCGCTGCCCACCTGGAGGGTGTAAGACGGGCTGATAATTTTTTGAAGAGGCGGTTGGAGGCCAAGAAGGCTGTTATTTAGGGAAGGGCAGACAACCTGTCTGCCGTGAAGAGAGCTGAGCTGGCAGAAGGGGTGAGATCCCTTCACTCGGCTGGAGCGGTTTTGGATGGCCCAGCCTTGGAGAAGAGGCTGGTGCCTAGGCTCGGACGTGCATTGGCGCCGTTCGGAGTGGAGATGATGGAGGACATGGCCCTGAGCTTGTGCAAGCTCAATTCTGAGAAATGGGCCATCAGTAGCAGTAAGGACCCACTGTTGCTGACACATGCCGTAAAGCAGCAACTTTCTGGGGTAAGCTGTCAGTTGTTGTGTTCTGGGATCATTTGTCTTAGTACATTTGGTTCTGCTTATCTCATTCTGTTGTCTTCCCTTGCAGGCCTCTCTCATCGCGGAACGCTCGTTCCGGGAGGTGGGTGCAGTTCTGGTTCAGCTGGAGGAGAGCCAGGTGGCTCGCCAGGCCTTGGAGGCGGAGAAGCAGAAACTGACCCAACAGGTCGAGAGCATAAAGGGGGAGGCTGTGGAGAAGATTAACCAGGCCCGGCGCAAGGCTGAAGAAGAGGCGGACATGAAATATCTTGCCAAATATCAAGAGTACCGGGCCAGTGCGGAGAATGAGTTCAAGCGGCGGTCGGATGACTTGAAGGCCAAAAACTCCAAGCTCCAGGAAGAGCTATCCCAGGCCAGGGAGGAGTGTTGACCCAAACTCTTAAGTCTCCTTGTTTTGATGATTAACAAATATTTGATTATTATTTGTTACTAATGATTTGTTGATTTTGTAGCAAAAACTAAAGTGAATTAGCACTTCAAAGTCAAAATTATGACCAAGGGCAAAATGGTCATTTTACCAAGTTTTCCGGAAACGACCCAAAATGGACTTCAAGACTCAAGAAACTCAAGATAAAGGTTTAACTTCATTTCTTAGTCTTGTAAAGTGATTGCAAGTATACTTTAAGTCATAAGTATAGAATTTGGCTCACTCACGCACTAAAAAATGGTGATTTTTTAAAATGAGAAATAATTATCCTAAATTCACTTTTAAGAAAATACATCCCGATACGGTCGTAACGCAATTGGAATTTTTGAAATCGGATAAACGAGCTAAAAGTTATAAAGAATTGAAAAATGGGAAAATAGGCTTAAAACTGATTTTGCTCTCTGTTTGCCATCCGGAATTCCGGATGGGCAACCGGAATTCCGATTGCTTCCAACCGGAATTCCGGTTCCCTCATCCAGACTTCCGGTTCGCAGCAGACAGCTTCGCAAATTGATCCCTAACGGCTATAAACGGCTAGTTTTTCCCAAACTCTATATAAACTCGTTTTTTACTTCAAATTGGTGGTTGGCTGAGCATTTATTACATATACCAAACCAAATCCATTGATTTCAAAGAGCTTTCAAAGTTTAACTCATGCAAACACATATTCACACACTTGAGCCAAAATTTGTATTTATTTCTTCTAAGTGTGCTTGCTAATCACTCTAGGTTTCTCATTGTATTATCATACTTCTAGAGTGATTTTTGCTTGTAATATCAAACACATTCCCATATTGAGATTGAGGTGAGGTTGGCACCGGTTTTGTAAACAACCCGGTTAGAGTGAGATTGGCACTTCAACAATCCGAAAAAGAGGTTGATAGTCCTTGGTGGTGGAAAACTATTGTAAGAGGTTTGGAAATACCTTGGTGAAAAATTCCCGGTTGTAAGGGTTAGTCAAGCCCGCTAACTTGGCTCGATAGTTGAACTCAAAGCTAGGTCCTTAGCTTTGAAGACCAAGGATGGAGGTGGCTTAGTTCTACCGAACCTTGTAAAATTCGAGAGTTTGCGATTTCTTAACCTTCAACTCTTTACATTACAAGTTTAATTATTTGCTATATCTATTTGATTGCCATATTATTTGCTTATACTTGATAAATTTGATTTATTGCATAATTTGGCATATTAAGTTTTAAATTTCCGAAATTAGTTTAAATTTCCAATTCACCCCCCCTCTTGGAAACATATCTTGGGTTAACAAGGAGAAGGATACCCTGGATGCCCGCTTGCACTCGAAAAATAATCTCCTCCTTAAGCAGAACGAGGAATATGCCACTCTTCAGAATAGGCTGCACGAGGAGGAGCAAGATCACAAGAGGAGCAAGGATCTCGCGTCTATGCAGGAGTTGGGGCTCGCTGAGAAGGATAAACAGATTGGAGCCTTGCAATTCACTATCAGGGGGCATGTGACCGAGAAGCAATCCTTGCTGGATCAAAATAAGGTGCAGCGCAAGGAGATTGATTCCCTTAAGGGAGAGCGGGATGCATCCAAGGACGAGCTGGAAAAACTGAGGGCTCAATTGGCTGTCGCGGAGGCAAAGCTGGCGACCTCTGAGGCGGAGCGCTTGAAGGAGAAGGAAGATGCCGAGGTGGTGCTGAATAGAACGATTAATCTATCCCACGTGGTCCTCATGCACCAACTTTGGAAAATAAATCCAGAGGTAGTAGGCTACCTAGGAGAGGACGCCGCCGCCATGAGGGAAAAGATACAGGTGTGGGATCAAAGCCCAGAGGTGTACGTCCAGACTTATAACATCGATGAGCCTGCTGGAGCCCCTGAGGCAGAAGATCCCGAAGAGGCGGGGACCTCTGAACCTGCCAGTGATGAAGTTCCACCTTCCAACGAGCCGACTCTGCCAGGCCTAGCTGAAACCGCTGTCTCCGAGGTCCTGGTCGTGGAAGCCACTGCCGCTGCCACCCCCAGTGCTTGAAGGGGTCTTATCCTTTGTGTATGTATAATTTTTTTTTTTATTTTCCTTTGGGGCGAAGCTCCCTGTACTCTTTTTTAATTGTGGGAACATTACAGATGCCTGGTCCGCAGGGCCTTCATTGTAATAATTGTAGAATTCTTCTTTCCTTTTCTGCTGAGTTCCTTGTTTAATTTTGTGCTTAGGGTAGAGACTTTTATACGGTAGAAACTGCTGTAGGGGCGCATGAGGTTTTGGTTCCAACGGCCAGAACCTATGCATTTCTAACTTGAAGCTCCAATGGCTTATGTCTTTTCCCACGTAGTTTCTAGGTTACGGAGGGTTCTTGGTTCCAACAGCCAGACTCCCTATTTCATCGTACTCAGCTTTCCTAAGGTAAATAGCCAATCCCAGGACTTGTAGTTATACCATTCGCTGGGATGGCTAAAGTGACCCGTTCCATCTCCCCATCGCGATCTTTACAAAGCTTGCGAGGCAAACACTTAATACGATTCCGCGGGATGGTGCCGGAACGGGAGTTCTTTTGGTGAGCGTCGCTAGACTTAGGGATAGATCTTTGCGAAGCAAAACTAACTGTCGTTGCGGACCTCACGGTGGCCGACTTCAGGGACTTGGCATGAAGCCTTGCGAGGCAAGGTTCGTTGCAGTCGGGGAAATCGTCACGCCTACCATGTGCGATCCTGGAGCAGGGGCTTTGTGAAGCAAGGCCTGCTGTAATTGGGGGATCGATTATATCTGCTCCCAGAGCTGAAGCTTGCGAAGCGAAGCTTGCAGTGGTTTCTAGGAGCTCGCCATGCATTATTTTGTGAGACCCGGAGCTGAAGCCTGCGAAGCAAAGCTTACAGCGGTCGCGGATCTTTCCATCTTTGGCCTTGCGGGACCTGAAGCTGGAGCTTGCGAAGCAGAGCTTTCAGCGGTCGCAGATCTTTCCATGCATTACTTTATGAGACCCGGAGCTGAAGCTTGCGAAGCAAAGCTTTACAGCGATCGCGGAGTATTCTGCGAAAGACTTGTCAAGAAGTTGGGGGTGTTTCGGCGTAGCTCTCTGAATGTGCCTCAACCCCCAGTCCTGTTCATCGCTGGGCTACACAGGAGATAATTTTCATGATGCATAATGGCAGACATTTTCATGGAAATTTTCACATAACCACATAATGCACACATGACACGTAATGCAAATATGTTCATGGCAACAAATCAACCTAAGCTTAACAATTTTAAAATTTGAAACACAATGCTAACACATAAGTGGTGTTCTCTGTATGTTTTGTTCAAGGGGCATATGGCTATGCCTTAGCCATGTATACCCCCCCAAGTGAGCGTGGGGTCTGGACGTCTCCGGACCGCGTGGTCACTTGTTAAAACACAGCTTGGAACAAAGGGATAAAAAATGCAGTAAAAGGAGAGTGAATCTCTCCGTGTTTTATTAAGTTAGCCTGTTAGGCATGTGTTTTACAGCTGGGAGGATTACCTCCATATTTTACATTTTTGCTACGTCCACCAAGGACTTTCGACTAGATAGTCCGAGGCCTACTGATAGTAACGACGGAGGTGCTCCGCGTTCCAGGCGCGCGGGACTTTAGATCCGTCGAGTCTCTTTAAGTGATACGTCCCATGGCTCACTTTTTCTTGGACTTCATAGGGGCCTTCCCAGTTGGGTCCGAGGACTCCCACTCCCGGATCCTGCGTAGCAGGAAATACTCTCTGTAGGACAAGGTCCCCAACTTCGAATGTACGGCTCTTGACTCTTGTGTTGAAGTGTCGGGCTATCTTGCCTTGGTACATTTTGAGTTGGACCTGTGACTGCTCCCGGAGCTCTTCGATCATGTCCAGGGACTCCTAGAGAAGGGTGTGGTTCCGGGTAGGGTCGTAGGTGTCCTGCCTGTGAGAGGGGATCATAGTTTCTACTGGGATGACGGCCTCGCAACCGAAGGTCATGGAATAAGGTGTGTGCCCCGTCGAAGTTCTCTCTGTTGTGCGATAGGCCCAAAGTACTCGCGGAAGCTCTTCCGGCCAGTGAGCCTTACATGCTTGGAGTTTTCTCTTCAACGTGGTCTTTAAGATTTTGTTTACTGCTTCCACTTGCCCATTAGCTTGAGGTCTGGCGACTGCGGAAAAGCTTTTGATGATTCCATGCGAAGCACAGAAGTCCGTGAAATGCTCACTATCAAATTGCTTCCCGTTGTCAGACACAATTTTTCATGGAAGCCCGAAACGACACACTATATTCTTGATGACAAAGTCCAGTGCTTTCTTAGACGTGACCGTGTTCATAGGTTCAGTTTCAGCCCATTTGGTGAAGTAGTCTACCGCGACTATGGCATACTTCACTCCGCCCCTTCAAGTTGGAAGGGAACCTACTAGGTCAATGCCCCAAACGGCGAACGGCCAGGGGCTGGTCATTAAGGTAATTTCTGTAGGCGGCACTCACGGAACCTTGGCGTACCTCTGGCACTGCTCACATTTTCTGACATAATCCACACAATCCTTCTTCATGGTGGGCCAGAAGTATCCTTGACGAAGGATCTTTTTGGAGAGGCTCAGCCCGGAGGTATGGTCGCCACAGAAGCCTCCGTGAATCTCATGGATGATGGTGCTGATTTCGGTTCCGGCAACACACCTGAGGAAGGGTATGGACAACCCCCTGAGGTAAAGCTTTCCATCCATAACCACGTATCGGGGAGCTTGATATTGGAGCTTTCTTGCGTCAGCTTTATCAGTGGGGAGCTCTCCGGTGGTGAGAAATCTGAGGAAGGGTCCTATCCAGGAATGGGAATGGTCGATGATGGCATTTACCCTCTTTGTCTCAGTACTAGGTGCTTCTAAGTGCCCGATGGGCACTAGGCCATATTGTTCAATCTCCGGGTCTGTTGCAAGCTTGGCCAGTGTGCCCGCGAGTGAATTCTGGTCCCGGGGGACCTGGCGGATTTGGTAGCCTTTGAAATGCTGCAGGAGGCCATGGGAGAGAGACACGTAGGCAGCCATTTTTTCGCCTTTCGTCTGGTATTCTCCGGATATTTGGTTTACCACAAGTAGGGAGTCGCTGTATACTTCGATTTTTTGGGCTCCGACTTCTTTGGCCAGTTGTAATCCAGCTAGCATGGCTTCGTGTTCTGCCTCATTGTTGGATGCTGGGAACGTGAAATGGATGGCGCTCTGGAGCTGATGTCCTTGGGGAGAAATTAGGATAACCCCTGCTCCAGCTCCTTTTTCATTTGAGGCTTCGTCTACATAGACCTTCCATGTGGGAAGTTCCGGGACAGGATCTTCCGGGAGGTCATTCATTCCTGAGCATTCCACAATAAAGTCTGCGAGAGCTTGGCCTTTTATGGAAACACGTGGCTGGTAGTGGATGTCAAACTGGCTCAGTTCCATGGCCCATTTAAGTAATCTGCCAGAAGACTCGGGCTTCTGCAAGACTTGCCGGAGAGGGTGGTTGGTGAGTACTCTGATGGTGTGCGCCTAGAAATAGGGCCTTAGCTTCCGCGAAGCGATTAGCAAGTAGAGGGAGAGTTTCTCGATCATTGAATATCTGGACTCGGCGTCCAGTAACCTCTTGCTCACGTAATACACAGGGAGCTGGAGACGGCCATCTTCCCGGACGAGAGCGGCACTTACGGCATGCTTTGTCACAGCTAAGTACAAGAACAACACCTCTCCTTCGACAGGTTTGGACAGAATGGGAGCTCGAGTTAGATGTTCCTTGAGGTTTTGGAAGGTTGCTTCGCATTCGGGGGTCCACTCGAACCTCTTGTTTCCTCGCAACACATTGAAGAAGGGGACACATTTGTCAGTGGCCTTAGATACGAAGCGGCTGAGAGCAGCTATCCTTCCGGTAACACTTTGGACATCTTTATGCTTCCGGGGAGAAGGCATATCTATGAACGCCTTAATTTTCTCAGGGTTGGCCTCCACTCCGCGGGAGCTGACAATGAAACCGAGGAACTTCCGAGACGAGACCCCGAAAGTACATTTCTTCGGATTCAGTTTCATTCCGTACTTTCGGATCACGGCGAAAGCTTCCTCAAGGTCGTCACTGTGGTCCCCGCAGGTCTTGGATTTCACCAACATGTCGTCTACATACACCTCCATGTTCCTCCCCAGCTGGTCCTTGAACATCTTGTTTACTAGACGCTGGTATGTCGCCCCAGCATTCTTCAAACCGAAAGGCATGACCACGTAACAGTAGACACCCTTGTCCATGAGGAAGCTGGTGTGTTCCTGGTCCGCGACATGCATCTTGATCTGGTTGTATCTGGAGTATGCATCCATGAAGGATAAGAGTTCATACCCGGAAGTAGCGTCTACCATCTGATCGATTCGCGGAAGAGGGAAACAGTCTTTTGGGCAGGCTTTGTTCAGGTCCGTGAAGTCAATACACATTCTCCAGGACCCATTGGGTTTCGAGACCAGAACCGGGTTGGCCAACCACATGGGATAGAGTGACTCCTGGAGAAAGCCTATGGACATCAGCTTGTCCACTTCAGCTTTGACTGCTTCGGCCCTCACTGGGTCTAACGGCCTCCTCTTTTGGCGAACTGGAGTTGCAGATGGGTCTATGTTGAGTGCGTGGCACGCAACATTAGGATTAATCCCCATCATATCAGTGTGGCACCATGCCAGGATATCCTGATTATTCTTCACAGTGGCCACGATCTTTTCTCGAATGGCCGATGGAAGGTTTTTCCCCACCTGAATGACTTTGGTGGGATCTCCCGAGTTGAGGATCACCTCTTCGACTTCCTCCATCGGCTCCATCGCCCTCTCGACCCCCACTCTAGGGTCGAGTTCGTCAACGTATGCCCCTTGGGCACCCCCAGTTTCTGGTAAATCCTCCGCCAAAGGTGCGGCAACAATCGCCTCTTGGACCGTGTAGACGGATCAGACGGAGACGTTATAACAGCTTCGTGCACTTCGTTGGTCTCCCCGGAGGGTGCCGATACTCCCGTTGTCGCATGGAAACTTCAAGCATAAATGGCGTATCGAGGTTATGGCCCCAACATCGATTAGGACCGGTCGGCCTAGGATGGCATTATACGCCGTGGGGCAGTCGACCACCACGAATGTGCAGTGCTTGAAGGCACAAGCATCGTGGTCTCCTCTGAGGGTGACTGGAAGTTGAATTTTGCCTAAGGGAATGAGTGCATCCCCATTGAACCCCTGAAGATGGATGGGGCATGGGGTCAAATCTGTCTCGGTTAATCCGATCGCGTGAAAGGCAGCTTTGAAGAGGATGTTTACGGAGCTTCCATTATCGACTAGGATCCGTGACACCTTCTTATTGGCGATCTGGGCTTCCACGACGAGGGGATCGTTGTGGGGGAAGTGCACATGTCGGGCGTCATCTTCCGTGAAGGTGATGGGAAGATCCATCATTCGGGGACGCTGAGCAGGTGACTGAACCAAGGCGCACATCTCCCCGGTGTGTTCTAACTCCCTCAAGTACCTTTTCTGGGAGTTGCGGGTGCTTCCGGCAAGGTGCGGTCCTCCGGAAATGGTGGCTACGTGTCCGTCAACGGGTGGCGGAGTAAGGCCAGGCGGATATGGTTTTCCGGGTCCTGGAGTCAACATGGCAATGGGTGCCGGAGAGGTCGGAGCAGGAAGCGCTGGGAACTAAGATCCAGGAGCTTGGGGGTGACCGGCTCCAGGAGCGCTAGCGGTCCCCCTCTGTCCCGGAGAGTATGCAGCTCCGTGAACTACTCCCTGTCCGGGATAGATTATGGGTATCCTCACCCATTGACCGAGGTGTCCCGCTCTTGCCAGGGACTCGATCTCATCCTTCAGCTGAAGGCATTCGTTTGTGGTGTGCCCCACGTCTCCGTGGAACTCACACCTCTTATTGGAGTCTCGCGGGCGCCTTCCTCCATGAGACACTTTCGGGGGCTTCCTGTAGTTGACCATATTACAGGTCGCCCGATAGACATTCTCTCGTGAGTCTATCAAACTGGTGTACTCCGTGAACTTGGGCTCATAGTTCTTCCGGGGTTTCTTTGAATGGTCCCCCCGGTTGGAGTTTCTTCCGCCTCGTTTATTCCACGATTGGCTCAGATTTTGTTCTGGGCCTTCCGCTTGTGGTTGCGACGGGCCGGGAGCGATACTACATCCGGTTTGTACAGCTCCGTATCCAGAGAAATGGGTTTGACTCGGCGTCTGAGCAGACGCGGAAGGCCCATACACGCTTGGAGTGAACTGGGCTCCTGGAAGCGTGAGGGCTGGTGCGGGAGCTTGCGAAGCAAAGCTCGGTGCAGTCACGGAGGGCGTCGGAGCTGGGGGAACTCCAAAGGCCTGTTGGTGGGCATCCTCAAGGTTGATGATTCCCTGAGCTTTTGATATGAATTCGGACAGAGTTTCTGCTCGTCTCCTTTGCATTTCTCCCCATAGCAGGGAGCCGACGGTAAGCCCCGATTGAAGGGCGATCAGCTTCATGTCCTCGCTGACCTTGGTCTTAGCAGCAGCTTCCATCATTCTTTGAATGAAAGCTTTGAGGCTCTCATTGGGTAGCTGCTTGATGTTGGTTAAGGAACCAACCTCCATGTCGTGGTCCCGGGCAGCAATGAACTGCCTCCTAAATGCGGCCTGTAGCTCCTTCCAACTGTGGATGGATCCGGGAGCAAATCTTTTCCACCAGTCCTCCGCGGACTTGGTAAGGGTGAGTGAGAAGCACATGCATTTGGCATCCTCACTGACGCGCGCCACTTGCATCATCTTGTTGTATTTAGCTAGATGGGTGCGCGGGTCTGTCCTCCCCTCATATAATTCTATATGAGGCATTTTGAAGTTCTCCGGGAGGGGCGTTTCCGTGATCCTCCGAATACATGGTTCCGGGTCTTCCTCCTCAGAGTCTGACAGGGCCCCACTTTGCTTCCGGACTACCTTGGTCAAGGCAGCGATCTGTTCCTCGAGCCTCTTTGTATCGCTCTCCGGGAGGTCACGTCCCCGGAGCTTGTCGTTGAGATGATTTCACAGGTCATCTCCGCGAGGCCGGGCCTTTTCTCCTTTGGCCTTTTCATACTTGGCCTCCAACCTTCTTCTTAGGTCCACAGTGGACCAGCTATCTTCGGAGTGCGTGTCTGCAGCCCGACCGTCCTGGTTGACGGAATCACTGGGGCGGTTGTTCCTTCCCCTAGGCCTGGGTGCCTTAGCACCGGGCCCTTTAGGCACAGAGTGCCCCCTTGGGGCTGAAGGATGTCTGGGCTTAGGAGCGCCAGAGACCTTCTGCGCGGGGGGGGGGGGGGGGCAGTCGGCCTGGTGATTCACGCCTTTAGGAGGTGCAGGGGCGTTAGTGCGCACAGGCTCCCCAACTTTTTCTTTGCCCTTGTTAGGGGCGGCTTTGGATGGTCCAGCAGCGGCTGGATCTGGCATGGTGGCATCAGCACCACCTAAAATAGAGGCGTCCTCGTCCGAGTCGCCTAGATCTCTGAACTTGCTTTGGAGGCGCTCCATCATGCGCTGCATTTTTTCGGAGACGCGCTCCTGCTCAGCAAGCTTGGCCTTAGTGGCCACCAGTTCTTCGGCTACTTGGACCAGTTCTGGATCCTTCTCGTAGTAGTAGCTGTCTTTGTAGTAACCGTCTCGGACATACTCTTCTTCGTTTTCTAAATATGTCGTATCTTCAGTACTGACCCGATCCTGGCGGGATGTCGGGTCTTCACCTTGGTAGTCCGAGTCATGGGTACTTTCTCCTTCGGTCTGGGCTGCCAAGGGTTTGTTTTGTACCGCATCTTCCATCATAGTATCGGGGTTGACCCTAGCATTCTTGTCAACCGCGGATTTTCTCGTAGTCACGATCTTTTCAGTACGGAGTGAATACAAAAAACGTACACAGAAAAAGAGCTGACTAACAACTCCCTACATCTCTCAATGAAAGCACCAAAATGTTTACCGAGTTTTTCGGAAACGAATACAAACAAAATAATAAAAAGATAAGAACTCTAGAAGTGCAGAAATATAAATAGACAAACAGGTTTTTTACGTGGTTCAGGCGTTAACGAGCCCTAGTCCACGAGTCGATGTTATTATACTTGTAGAGGATTACAGTAAAATGGCTGGTGTACAAGAACCTCACAAACTCACAATGTTTCTCTCGGGTTCTCTTGAAGAAGATGAAGCTAGAGAGATTTTGGCAGAGTTCTTGCTCTGTAACCTGTTGGCCCTCCCCCTCTATGGTAAAATGAGGAGGTCTTTATAGCTAGGGTTTTGGATTAGGGTTTTACTCTGCCCCTCTGAGTCTTAATTACACCAGCCGTAAATAGGGGATACCATTACCCTAGTAGCATGGCTACAAGGCTCTACGTAGGTATAATTACATGAAAATATGGGGAATGTCAAAAGGCAGTGATCTTTTCCAGGCTGTCAGCGGAACAGTAGGCGAAAAGGCACTTTTAGGCGTGCTGGGATGTGTGCGGCCTCGACCTGTCAGGCGGGATCCTGTGTCAGGTGAGTATCATTCAAACTATGCCTCCTCCGTGACTCGACCGCTTGGTCTTCTTCCGTGCGAGGCACGGAACTGTATCCGCGAAGGTAACCTGAAGAGCTTCTCCTGGAAGGACCTTCCCCGAAGGATATCCCTTTGGGAGTCCGGGAGAATTGACGAGCTTCCGGGTCGCGGTTGCTTGAAAGAGTGTGCTGGACACTAAACGGGTGAGGCGAAGCCTTTCTGTCCATCCGCGAGCCCTGGTCATTCTTCGTGAAAGACTTTGATAATTCTGCTTCCCCAAGGCTATCCATCTAAACGCTATCCGGAAATCTGGATAACACCTGCTAACCCTAGGAAATTTTTAACTTCATGTGCATTCTTTGGAGTTTTCCACTGATTTATGACTTCCATTTTGGCCGGGTCTACTAAAATTCCTTCTCCTGACACCATGTGTCCAAGAAAAATTACTTTCTTCCGCCAAAATTCACATTTTGAGAACTTTGCATATAACATTTTCTCATATAATTGCTATAAAACCAATTATAAATGCTCTGGATACTCCTCTTTATTCTTAGAATATATAAGAATGTCATCTATGAATACGATAACAAACTTATCTAAATATTCGTGGAACACCCTATTCATTAAGTCCATAAATGTTGCAGGATTATTAGTGAGTCCAAAAGACATCACCATGAACTCATAATGACTATAACAGGTTCGAAATGCTGTGTTCGGAATGTTTGATTCCTTCACCTTTAACTGATGATAACACGATTGTAAGTCAAATTTTGAGAATGCTGACATGCCTTGTAATTGATCGAATAAATTTTCTATTCGAGGCAAAGGATATCGATTCTTGATCGTCACCTTATTAAACTCTCGGTAATCTATGCACATTCTCATGGAACCATCCTTCTTTTCCACAAATTGGATTTGAGCTCCCCATGGAGAATGGCTTGGTCTAATGAATTTCTTGTCCAACAACTCCTGTAACTGTGCCTGTAATTCCTTGAGCTCCGCTAGTGCCATCCGATACGGTGCTTTTGTGATTGGTTCCATTCCTGGAATCATTTCTATTTTAAACACCACTTCTCAATTTGGTGGTATCCCTGAAAGATCTCCAAGAAACACTTCCGTGAACTTGCATACCATTGGTAAGTCAGTTGGTTGCAACTTGGTCTCCATCTTTTTATCCAAGAAATTTGCGAAGTACTCAGTGCATCCAAATGTTCAAAAACATAATGCGATCCCATTATTTATAAAACATAAAACATAAACTTTAATTCTATTGTTCAAACACTAAGTGCGGAAAAGAAACATAATTCAAAAGACTAAATAACGTCATCCTTGATCGACACGCAGTCCATTCATCCTTAACACACAAGCCAAGCTGCCAAGAATCCTTCCGCCTTCCATATTCATTTTCCTGCATCATTCTAAAAATAAAGGAATAAGCCTAATGCCCAGGAAGGAAAATCTACTAACAACATATATCATAAATCATAAACATAAGACTATAAAACATATGACTATAAAAACGTATATCATATAGGACTACAATACTAATGGCCATTAACTCATAAACGTAGAATGTGATAAAACCATCTAGGTCCTCTGTCTACTAATCGATGTAGGTTAGATCACATAACCCATTTGGGTCCTCTGTCTACTAATCGAGGTAGGTTAGATCACATGGTAGTATATGATAACCCATCTAGGTCCTCTACTAGTCGAGGTAAGGTAAATCATAACTCTAACCATGAAAATGATAAATAATCTTGGGGCTTGCTGTCTAAGCAAGTCATATGCCCAAGCAACTAAAAACATATTCTTCGGGCTTGCTATCTAAGCAAGTCATATGCCCAAGGACTACAAAACATATTTACACATATATGGCATAAACATAAAACATATCACAGCATAAACATATAAACACATATATTCTAACCTATTTTCCTTACCAACAGCCGGGATATTTGGAACAAGAACGGAATTAGAACACTCCTAAAAACCAACAGCAAGAATGGCGAGTATGTCTAAAGAATAAAGATGAAATGAGAACTAAACCATCAAGAAGAAACTTACCAAGAAGAACCTTAAGTTTCAAGAAACTTAAACACCTAACAAAGAATCATAAACAAGAGTTAGGATATGAAAGAAAGAAAACTAAAGAACCATGAAGAACTGAACTTAAGGATAAGAATACCTTGGATAACTATTACTTTGATCTATACCTTGATATCAAAATAACTCTATGTCTCACTTCCTGAGCGTTTAGAAAAACATAGATTGGAAAAGATTTTATCCCAAAACCCAAGTGTTTCTCTTTATAGTAACCTTAGCTGGTTGGAGGCTCTGAAGAATTCTTGTAGAATGAAGAAAATGGCTAAGTACTAGGTCCTATTTATAGAGTTCAAGGAGTGAAACTAACCCTTTTAGAATGAATAAAGAAATGAATATAAAATGAAAAAGATTTGAATTTTCGTTCAACAGATGCCCAGAACTCTGTAAAAATCGTTCAAAGGCAGGTCCAAGAGGTCAAGTGATGTTTTAAGCTCGGATTCAACGAAGTTAAAAAATGCAAGGGTGGGGCCGATATATCGCCCCCTATAGTTGATATATCGCCTTCACTATGTTCCCGAGCCTCTGTTCGATCGTTCGTGCGAAGTCGACGTGTTTTCCGTATCTTTCGTGGGCAATATATTGGCTCTTATAGCTGCGATATATCGGCATCCGTTGATATATCAAACACGTATTTGCACTTATTCAACATATTTTGAATTGAATAAACAACTTTGACTGAGTCATAATACGATCCTAATAGCAGCTGGAAGGTTCTAGAGCTTTTAGATCTTTCTTTTAATTAAACTATTAATCAAAATACTTAAATCCTCAATAAACATGCCTATGACAAGTGTCACCATCTTATTAGTTCTATCTAAACTTTAGGTTATAATAAATGACATTTCTATAATTAGCTATATTAATCAAACCTATGTTATAATTAATATTCTTAAATTATAGGTTAAACTTATAAAATCTACAAGTGTTGCTATGAGTCTCCAACTAACTACTACTAACAATAATTTAACAAGAATTTCGTCCCCGAAATTTACTTATCAAACAATTCTAGATACTGGGCTAACATGTTGCCTCTCATTCATAACGATTACTCCATAGGACCTTGACTATCAAAATACTCTTAGATCGTAATTCCTTCATCCCTCTATCTAGGATACTAACCGGTCATTTCGTAACTCAAGTCTTTCTGGAGTGTTATCGTATCGTACTTGAGGACGTGAGATGGGTCTGACATATATCTACGTAGCATCGAGATGTGGAACACATCATGGCTATCTGCAAGAGCTGGCTGTAGGGCTAATCTATATGCAACTGTTCCCACCTTGTCCAATATCTCTAAAGGACCTATAAACCGGGGATTATGCTTGCCTTTCTTCCCAAATCGCTCGACACCTTTCGTAGGAAATTATCTTTAAGATGACTTGATCTCCGACTTTGAATTCCACATCTCGCCGCTTGGCATCTGCATAACTTTTTTGTCGGCTCTAAGCAGTGAGCATACGCTTTCTAATCAGCGCTACTGCATCCAGAGCTTCTCTAACAGCTTCGGGTCCAATAAGTTGCCTTTCTCCTACCTCCTCTCAATGTAACAGTGATCGACACCTCCTTCCATAAAGTAACTCATAGGGTGACATCTCGATCGTTGACTGGTAGCTATTGTTGTAGGAGAATTATATAAGTGGCAAATACTTACTCCATGATCCTCTGAAGTCGAGTGCATAAGCGTGCAACATATCTTCTAAAATCTGTATGGTACACTCGGACTGGCTGTTTGTCTGAGGATGAAATGTCGTACGAAGACTTAACTTGGTACCCATAGCCTGCTGCAAGCTTCCCCAAAATTGTGATGTATACACCGATCCTCTATCAGATACTATGGTCTTAAGGATTCCATGCAGTCGTACTATTTCCTTAACATAAATGTCTGCGTATTGGTCTGCTATGTACGTAGTCTTGATAGGTAAGAAGTGAGCCGTCTTAATTAGTCTATCTACTACTACCCAAGCTGAGTCGTGTTGCTTATTTGTTCGTGGTAGTCCTGTCACGAAATCCATGGCTATGTCTTCCCACTTCCATTTTGGGATAGTAAGCGGTTGCAATAAGCCTGCAGGCAGCTGATGTTCTGCTTTCACTTGCTGGCATTCAAAGCTTTTAGACACATATTCCGCTACATCTTTCTTCATTCCTGGCCATCAATACAACGCCTTAAGGTCGTGAGTCATCTTGGTTGACCCTGGGTGAACTGAGTATGGGGTATTGTGCGCTTCTTCCAAAATCTTCATCTTAATTCTAAGATCATTCGGCATGCATACCCCGTCCTTATATCTCAAGAACCCCTGCCTTGATATCGAGAAATCTGTGGCCTTGCCTTCTTTAACTGCAGCTATGTGAAATACTAATGTGTCATCATACCCTTGCCCGATCCGTATATCTTCTAACAGACTTGACTGGATGGACAAGTTAGCAAGTTGACCAATGACTACTTCTATTCCGGCATTGATCAGCTCTTGCTGTAGCATCTTTTCTATTCCAGCTAACGCTGCTAGACTTCCATAACTCTTCCTACTTAGCGCATCAGCAACTACGTTTGCTTTTCCTGGGTGGTATAGGCTTTCGCAGTCATAATCCTTTTCTAATTCCAACCACCTGCGTTGCCTTATGTTGAGCTCCTTTTGAGTGAAGAAATACTTCAAGCTTTTGTGATCCGTATAAATCTCACACCGTTCTCCATAAAGATAATGGCACCAGATTTTCAATGCAAAGACCACCGCTGCCAACTCCATATCGTGCGTTGGATAGCGTTGCTCGTATTCCTTCAGCTGCCTTGAGGCATAGGCTATTACTTTGTAATTCTGCATCAACACACAACCCAAACCTTGCTTTGACGCCTCACAGTAGACTACAAACTTATATTTGGGTGTCGGTACACAAAGTACTGGTGCTGAGCATAACTTATCCTTGAACAACTGGAAGCTCTCTTCACACTTATCCATCCAGTTGAACCTTTGTTGTTTCCGGATCAGGTTGGTAAGCAGAGTGGCTTTCTTAGAAAAGCCTCCTACAAACCTCCAATAATAGCCTACTAGCCCAAGAAAACTTCTAACTTCCGACGCATTCTTAGGACTACTTCGCCCGAAAGCAACTATGTCACAAACCTAGTTCTACAAGGTTTGTCTAATTTCTCTATCATTCCTAGTGAGATATACGAGTGTATTGCTCCCGAACTGAACATATACTATTGAGGATAGGAATCTGTCCTGTGACTACTTTGTCACAAGCATCGGCTTTTCCCAGGGTCAAGGCAAAGACTCTAGTTGGAACCATCTTGTTGTCCATTTTCTCTTCTTGCTTTAGCTGTGGACATTCCTTGTTTTGATGCCCTTCCTGGCCATAGTTGAAACAACCTTTGATGTTTGCATGACACTCCCTAAGATGTCTTTTCTGGCATTTGGAGCACTGCGGGTATTCTACATAACCCGACCTACTATTTCTATTGCTATTCTGTGCTCTTTTGTCTTTGTCGACCTGCTTACTATCAGGATGCTTCCTTCACAATTTGGAACGTGCTACTTACGGAAATGCTCATAGACTGTCTCTATGTACTGAGGTAGGTATAATGCATAGTTCGCCATTGGCCATCCCCCATAAGGACCTACTTGTTGGGGTTCCTAAACCATTGGTTGGGGCTGCGGTTGCGGCTGAGGCTGGGGCTGAGTCTTAGGCTGTGACTGAGTCTGTTGTCATTGTTGTTGTAGCAGTTTTTCCACTTGTTGTCGTAGCCAAAAAATATCAAAGGGTTTGTCAACCAGAGGCGGCGGTGCACTCTATTAGCAGCAACATTGGTAGCATATGTTCCCCTTTCTGCGAACTGGAGGGGCTTTATTCGTCTTGATGGCGGCATTGGAGAAATTGCCTGCTGTGCATCTAGACCTTCATAGCGACATCTTCCGCAAAGTTCTAATAGTTGCAAAAACACAATAGAACTTACCCTAATAGGCTCTAAGGCAAAACTTAGTCTAAGCAGACATAACTCGGACCTATTAGTTATGATTTCTTATGAAAAATTATGTAAGCCTTCTTTCTAATTAGGGCGTGTTTCTATTCTTAGAAAATTAGCCATCTTTATTATTTTCTAAGTCTGTTTCTAATCATCCAATATGACTTAATTCTCAGGCTCGAAACTCGTCGCTGTTCCAAAGTTAACAATATTGAGGGAGGGCTAGGATCAGTAAAATTGTTCCCACTACTATGGCCCCCTAAACTATCAATATAGAACTTGATCCATTGATTAGTATCCACCCTCACCGAACTTGGTCATTATTTATTTATTCCAAATTTATTATGATTGTAAAAAAAAATCAAACTCATACATGTCATTCAAAATAATATTCATTTGGAAAAAGGTTTTCACTGAGTAGAATCATAAATGCAAAAATAAATAAATAAATAAACAAATATATAAACTAACATAATTAGGGTGAATCGAAAAAAAATCAGGATCATCTACATCTGACCCTTCATCTAACATATCATCATCTATCTCCTCATAATCATCATTATCTTGAGCCTCAAAATTACCTCCGGAAAGATTCATAAAGATTTTATGCTTTTATTCATTATTGAATTTAAACTTATTGGTAAGCTTAAGTGTGAGAAAATAATATCTTAGGGCTACCGGTAAATCATCTTCATCATCTATAGTCTCCCATATTTCTTCTAATGCTGAAATTACAGAAGTATAATCTTTAAAAAGCCTAATTACTAAGACATATTGCTCTGTAACACTCATCATAATTTGTTTGGTAGTTTTGAGGTGAACTATCTCCTTGTGGAATAAGATTAATCTCTTAGTGATTCTTTCTAACACTCCTACTGTATTCCTTGGATCTCTAATCCTTTTTAATGCCTTAATGGCTCGGATATCCTCATAGGTCAAGGCTCCATCCATTCTTAACTGAAAACATAAAGGCTAAAATGTTAGCTAATAACATAAAAATAATAAGTATAACGTAAACACTTACATTGGCGGTTCGATTTGGAGCTTGATCGTGTGTGTCAAGGAGAAATTCATGCATATGAACCGTTGCTCTGATACCAACTATAATGTCCCAACTATTTCTAAGACCTTGGACCATTAAAACTACTAGAAATAGCTACTATTTTGATACAAATATAAGAAACAACATATCTTTAATGAAAATCCAAAATATTGCATCAAATAATATAAAAATATAAAATGTGATAGATATGGTATGGGATCCCATTATGTATAAAACATAAAACATAAACTTTAATTCTATTGTTCAAAAACTAAGTGCGAAATTTCAAAAGAAACATAATTCAAAAGGCTAAATAACGTCATCCTTGACCGACACGCAGTCCATTCATTCCATTCATCCTTAACACACAAGGCAAGCTGCCAAAAATCCTTCCGCCTTCCATATTCATTTTCCTGCATCATTCTAAAAATAAAGAAATGAGCCTAATGCCCAGCAAGGAAAATCAACTAACAACATATATCATAAATCATAAACATAAGACTATAAAACATATGACTATAAAAACATATATCATATAGGACTACAATATTAATGGCCATTAACTCATTAACGTGGCATGTGATAAAACCATCTAGGTCCTCTGTCTAATAATTAAGGTAGGTTAGATCACATGGTAGTATATGATAACCCATCTAGGCCCTCTGTCTACTAATCGAGGTAGGTTAGATCACATGGTAGTATATGATAACCCATCTAGGTCCTCTACTAGTCGAGGTAAGGTAAATCATAACTCTAACCATGAAAATGATAAATAATCTTGGGGCTTGCTGTCTAAGCAAGTCATATGACCAAGCAACTAAAAGCATATTCTTCGGGCTTGCTATCTAAGCAAGTCATATGCCCAAGGACTACAAAACATATTTACACATATATGGCATAAACATAAAACATATCACAACATAAACATATAAACACATATATTCTAACCTATTTTCCTTACCAACAGCTGGGATATTTGGAACAAGAACGGAATTAGAACACTCCTAGAACCAACAGTAAGAATGGTGAGTATCTCTAAAGAATAAAGATGAAATGAGAACTAAACCATCAAGAAGATACTTACCAAGAAGAACCTTACGTTTCAAGAAACTTAAACACCTAACCAAGAATCATAAACAAGAGTTAGGATCTAAAAGAAAGAAAATAAAGAAAACTAAAGAACCATGAAGAACTAAACTTAAGGATAAGAATACCTTAGATAACTATGACTTTGATCTATACCTCGATACCGAAATAACTCTATATCTCACTTCCCGAGTGTTTAGAAAAGCTTAGATTGGATAAGCTTTTATCCCAAAACCCAAGTGTTTCTCTCTATAGTAACCTTAGCTGCTTGGAGGCTCTGAAGAATGCTTGAAGAATGAAGAAAATGGCTGAGTACTAGGTCCTATTTATAGAGTTCAAGGAGTGAAACTAACACTTTTAGAATGAATAAATAAATGAAAAATATTTGAATTTTCGTTCAACAGATGCCCAGAACTTGGTAAAAATCGTTCAAAGGCAGCTCCAAGAGGTTAAGGGATGTTTTAAGCTTGGATTCCATGAAGTTAAAAAATGCAAGGGTGGGGCTGATATATCGCCTCCACTATGTTCCCGAGCCTCCGTTCGATCGTTCGTTCGAAGTCAATGTGTTTTCCGTATCTTCTGTAGGCGATATATCGGCTCCTATAGCTGCGATATATCGGCATACGTTGATAAATCAAACACATATTTGCACTTATTCAGCATATTTTGAATTGAATAAACAGTGTTGACTGAGTCATAATACGACCCTAACAACTGCTGGAAGGTTCTAGAGCTTCTAGATCTTTCTTTTAATTAAACTATTAATCAAAATACTTAAATCCTTAATAAACTTGCCTATGATAAGTGTCACCATCTTATTAATTCTATCTAAAATTTAGGTTATAATAAATGACATCTCTATAATCAGCTATATTAATCAAACCTTATGTTATAATTAATATTCTTAAACTATAGGTTAAACTTATAAAATCTACAAGTGTTCTTATGAGTCTCCAACTAAGTCCTGGCTGGAACCAATATCCACGGAAACTAACATGCTACGAACTATTATACTACTACTACTACTACTACTACTACTACTACTACTACTACTACTACTACTACTACTACTACTACTACTACTACTAGCTAGCTAGCTAGCTAAGTAAAATTCAGGGACACTACAGAATCTGATCTGCCACTATTTCAGACGATCCCGCTCCTCTCTAAGTACAATTCTGGGACACTACAGAATCTGATCTGCCACTATTTTAGACGATCCCACTCCTCTCTCAACTTGAGTAAGAGTAAATACTCGAGGTGCAACTCGTAGCTATTTTTGTTGACCATTTCCACCCTTCAGAGCTAATCTTGGGAAATCTTTTGCAAAATGTATGTGGCCACCACAAGTGTTGCAAGCCCTAACATTACATTCACCCAAATGGAGTTGGTTACATTTAGTGCAAATAGGCCAATTTTTGAATTCGCATCGGGCTTGTTTGTTAAAATTTGATCCCCAATTGGAAGATCCTGACTTCCTTTTGTTTCCACCGTTGTTATTATTTCTTGGATCTCCTTGTCCATTACCTCATCCAAAATTCTAATTGAACTAGGGAGTAAACTTTCCTCTAGGACTGTTTTGGTTGACCTGAAACTTATCTTGGTTGGTCGGAACTAGTCTCTTCTCCTTAACTTTTTAGGGTTCCTTCTTCTCTTGTGCGAGCCATGATTCTTAGTGTATTTCTTGCTCCACCGCTTCTTCATAAGTTTCTAGGCTTGTTTTCCTAGTATCAACGAACTGCACAATATCGACTCGCAGTCCCTTCAAAAATCTGCTTACTTTATTGGCTTCTATGTTGATCAAGTCTTGTGTGAACCTTGACAGCTGATCAAATTTTTGGACATACTGTTGAACACTCAATGCCCCTTGCTTTAGGTTAGAAATTTTCACAACCTTGTAATCTACCACTGCTCTATTGAAATACTTGGTGGTGAAAAGTTGTAAAATCTCTCGCCATTTCATATTTGTCTCATCATGGTTGTTTTTGGTGGTGTCCCACCAAATACGAGCATATTTCCTTAACATATAAACCATGCACACCTCCTTCTCTCGTTCAGTTATTTCAATGAACTCAAAGATTCACTCCAATACACTTATCCATTCCTCTACCACCATAGGGTCTGTAGTCCCTTCAATGACTGGTGGATTTTGTTTTCTGAATCTCTTTGAGATAGGTTTCAATGGCTTAGGCTAAACTGCTACCAGTACCACAACTGGCACGCCGACTGGTTCGAGTTCAGTCTATGGTTTAGGCTTCTGAACCTTGACAGTGGGTAGTTCTAGGTTATTTTGGGCATTCACTGGTGCTGCTAGCAACCGTTGCATCAAAGTTTGGAACATTTTAGCTTGACAGGCCTCAGCATCAGCCTATCGCTTTCTATCCTATTCCTGCAAAGTTCTTTGCTCTCCAAGAGCTCTTTGCAACTCTTGAACTTTTTCAGCAAAGGTACATTGATTTCTTTGCACTCTTGTCGTGGGGGCCATAGTTATTCGTACGTATACTTTCCTTTAATAAGATAAGGGAAAGGAATCAATAACAACATCACAGTTACTTAATACAAAATTAAGTGCACCAAACATATCCACATAACACAGAAAATTATTTCATCAGGCATATACAAAACTTTACTATATATAAACAAAACTTTATACAGGGTTTCAAAGTTTGGGCTTGGTTATCCTATGGATTTAAAAAAATTAACCCTAAGTATCGGTTAGTTGAGCTTAGCTCTAATAAATAAGTTCTACAAACCACTGATTAAAATATGAAGACAAATATATATAATCGCTATCCGAAAATACATAGTCTATTTATCTACTCTATGTACAATATCTATGTTGGAGTCGGAATCCTCATCTGAGTCCTCCTCAATGTCCTTTGTCGGGTCCTCTTCTGGTTCCACCTCCATATGAAAGTCTTCCTCGGAATCCCTATCCATAAATTCCCCATTGGGGCTACCGATGTTGCCTGCTCGACTGCCTTCTCTCGAGCCACCCTTCAGTCTGCCTCCATTGGGTGTACTCCCACTGTAATGCCCCTACTATTTCTAAGACCTTGGACCATTAAAACTACTATGACATAACTATTATTTTGAAATGCATTCATATGAAATAACATAACTTTATTTAAAACAAAAAATATTGTACGAAATACAAAATATGGTATGGGATCCCATTGTTATAAAACATAAACATAAACTTGAAATTAATTGTTTAAAATACTAAGTACGGAAATACATCAAAACATAAATTTAAAGACTTTAAACAACGTCATCCTCGATCTTTCAGCAGTCCATTCAACCCATTAATCCTCAACACACATGCCAAGCTACCATGAATCCTTCCCGCCTTCCACATTCATTTTCCTGCATTATTCTAAAAAAAAGGAATGAGCCTAATGCCCAGCAAGGAAAATCTACTAACAACATATATCATAAATCATAAACATAAGACTATATCATAAACATATGACTATAAAAACGTATATCATATAGGACTACAATATTAATGGCCATTAACTTATTTACATGGCATGTGATAAAACTATCTAGGTCCTCTGTCTACTAATCAAGGTAGGGTAAATCTTAACTCTAAACCATGAAAATGATAAAAATTATCGGGGCTTGCTATCTAAGAAAGTCATCTGGCCAAGCGACTACAACATAAATACTTGAGCCTTGCTATCTAAGCAAGTCATATGCCCAAGAGACTACTAAACATATTTATACATATACATATCATAGCATACAACATATCATAACATAAACATATCAACACATATAATCTAACCTATTTTCCTTACCAAAAACTGGGATATGGAGACAAGAATGGGATTTTGGAACACTCCTAAAACCAACAGTAAGAGTTGTGAGCTTCTAAAGAAAAGAGATGAAAAAGAGAACTAAACCATCCAAGTAGAAACTTACTGAAAAGAACCTTAAGTTTCAAGAAACTTAACACCTAACCAAGAATCATAAACAAGAGTTAGGATCTGAAAGAAAATAAAAGAAAACTAAAGAACCAAGAAGAACTAAACTTAAGGATAAGAATACCTTGGATAACTATGACTTTTATCTACACCTAGATACTAAAATAACACTATATCTAACTTCCCAAGTGTTTAGAAAAGTTTAGGTTGAAAAAGCTTTTATCCCAAAACCCAAGTGTTTCTCTCTATAGTAATCTTAGCAGCTTGGAGGCTCTAAAGAATGCTTGAAGAATGAATGAAATGGCTGAGTACTAGGTCCTATTTATAGAGTTCAAGGAGTGAAACTAACCCCTTTTAATTTGAATAAATAAATTAATATAAAATGAAAAAGATTTGAATTTTCGTTCAATAGATGCACAGAACTCAGCCAAAATCGTTCGAAGGCAGGTCCAAGTGGTTAAGGTTGTTTTCAAATTTAAATCCTCAAGATTAAAAAAAAAATCACTCCTAGGGCCAATATATCGCCTACCTTGGGCGATATATCGCCTAGACCTATATCCCGAGTCCCATTCGTTCGTTTGTGTGTAGTTTACATGTTTTCTGTATCTCTCGTAGGCGATATATCGGCCCCTATAGCTGCGATATATCGGCATATGTTGATATATCAAACACGTATTTGCACTTTTTCAGCATATTTTCAATTGATTAAACATCTTTGACTGAGTCAAAATGTTATCCTAACAATTGTTGGAAGGTTCTAGAGCTTCTAGACCTTTCTTTTAATTAATCTATTAATCAATAATACTTAAATCCTTAATAAACATGATTATGATAAGTGTCATGCTCTTATTAATTCTATCTAAACCTTAGGTTATAATAAGCAATATTTCTAGGACCAGCAATATTAATAAAACCATATGTTATAATTAATATTTCTAAACTATAGGTTAAACTTAAAAAATCCGTAATTGTTGCTATGAGTTTCCAACTAAGTCCCGGCTTGAACCAAAATCCACGTAAACTATCATACTACAAACTACTACTAACTACTACTACTATCTAGCTAAGTAAAATTGTGGGACACTACACCCACTGCCTGATTCGCTGTAGCCTCGTCTTTAGCATGTTGTGCTAATGTGCCATCAGTACCATCGTGGAATCAGGAATCTTATCTTCAAGCTGCCTAATCTTACCTTAAAACTTAGGGGGGGTACTAATGACTTTAAAGAAGGTGTTTATAATATAGATCCATGCCGTAAGTCCAAGCCCACACATTCGAAGAGTCTCAGCCTACCCCGTCGTACAACAACGGTCCTAACATATGAAATATCTCATAGAAGCTAACCCTTTGCTCTAGCGTATATACTATGGGCAGGTTAACTATAGTGAGGTTATTTACCTCACATTAGTTTGCCATTCTGAGCTACAATTTATAGAATTCAGATAAGTAAGAAAGAAACAACCTAAATAAAATAAATTTAAAGGAAATACTTAAAATATGTGCCAGTCTACCTTGTGGAATGTACATGTGGGTTTGTCTACAGAATCGAATCAAATTGAGTGCTGATACAAATTGTAACCACCCAAAAATTATAACACTAATTTTGTGGAATTAAAATCATTTATAACATTTAAAATGTCTAAAAATTCAAGATTAAAAAAAACTTTAATGTAAAGTGTGCACAAACTAATAATATTTACAATGTACTTTAAAAGCATTAAAAAGTATGGTGATAACCCTACATAGTTTAAAACATAAGCAAAAGACTCTCTTTTGAAAGTGCAGACACCCATAGGTCGGGCCACATGTACACGTTCGCTTGTACTCTCCAACATCTCATTGGTTTAGCTTTTCCTTGCTTTTACATACAACATGAGCAACTAGGTAAGCGATAACACTTAGTAAGTCAATTTAACAGCATATAGAGACAAGTAACAGGAACCGATGACTTAGTGGTCATTGTTCTCATAATACAAAGCTTACCACACTTAGGGTTCTGAATAAATATGAACCTTAATCAAACAATCACAAGAACCCTAGGCGTCCTAGCAGTATAAAAATACCTTAAGCAAACAGAGCGGAGTATAAGAATCCTGCAGAAAATATCCAGACCAAAAAGTAGAATAGTAATAATAATATCCAATGTTTATAATTGATCCTAGAAGCCAATTCGAGATCTGCCTAAGTATCCTCTAGCATCTTAGCTCGCAACTCAGTGGAGACTCAAGTCTCTACACTGATATCTAGTTTAGAAATTCTTCTCGAGGGTAACCATTAGTTACCTAGGGCATTTATACTAATTTCATGCAAGGAATACGGGGTTGGTGGATCCACACTGGCTCATGGAGACCTCTAAGTTTTTCTGGTATACTTACCTCTTGGCCAATTGTCACGGTAGCTAACCAGACTTAATAATAATAAATCACATTGGAGCATAAGCACCCCTAGGATCATACAGACTCATAAGTTTACTTGGTATAGTTATCTCCTGGCCAAAAATTATGGTCGCTTCCTGATTTAAAAGAACCTAATATAGTTAAATAAAGCATAAGCACTCGTAGGATTGTTAAGAATCCTAAGTTTACCTGGAATACTTATCTCCTAGGTCTCGAGCAGAACCCGAATCTCTAATATATAATATCTCACATGGAGTGTAAGCAACCCTAGAGACTATCTCCAAATGAGCGCTCTCTTTCTAACTAGTGTAAAAGCCCTACTTCTAGAAAGCAATAAACTATTTAACTCATGGTGTAGTCACGTAAATCATAAACTAACTTACAAAACATCCTTAGATGCACGTGACAAATCTTCTTTTAAAGAGTTCTGCTTTGTTAGGCCTCACTGTAACTAACACAGTGTATTCAAATTAATTTTGACATTATAATAGATAAATACTCTACGTTATGCATTAAGGTCATAACAACAATTAAAACTTATAGCATAACTTCCCTTAACAAGTCTAGTTATTTGAAAGTCGGCTTTTTACAACATTTCACACTCTGTTCTCACTATCAAACCTAGCCGAAAAATCTTGGTTTCAAAAACTCTCAAGCTTAACCGATTTTACCCTTTCTTTTTTTTTTACCAAAAATCACACATAATAATAATATCTCTTTATTTAAGAACTTGGAAATTAAATTTGAATTAATTAGATAATAAAGAATTTTAATAATTTTTTATTAGTTTTTGGATTAATTAAAAGAATGTGGAATAAAATTTGATTTTATTTTAAAAAGTTTATGTTAATTTAAGTCTTGGAAAAATTCGGGTATTGGACCGCTTTTTAAATTCTCTTAAACCAATTAAATAAAACCTTAAGAAAATATTAATCTCCTAATATTCAGATTTATTTAATTGAATAAACCTACACCAATAATTACTATAACTAAAAAACTTTCAATTAGTCAAATACTTAGAACAATTTCCATTATTTTTCTTAGGTATAAACCTTATAAATTTAAGTTGTAGGTATCATAGTTTAAAATTTATATTATAAGAACTATAACTCCAATGATCTTTAAAATTTGCATAATTAAACTTGGCTATTCCAAGAAATTTCATGCCAAATTTCATTAAAAATTAAATATTTTTACTTGGTAAAAACTATATTGAAAATTTTATTACAAGTCTGCCTACCGAAAAAACCTATATTCTTAGTGTACTTTAGTAGTTCATAAAATCTTTTTGGTTTGTTATTTAACTCTAAAAATTATTATACCTATACTAGGATATGTAAAAAATATATATACCAAATATTATGTTATAAGAACCATTTTTACTTAAAAAAACAGATTTTCAAATATGGCTATCTAGAAACTATTTTAAGCTTTCTAGAACTTTTGTCTAACTTTGAAAACCCATAACTCTCGACATAATAATTATTTTTCTTTGAAATTATACAAATTGATTTAACAATAAAAAAAAGGTACATTCAATAAATTAGCTAAAAAATCAATTATTTTCCTCTGAAAAACATAACTCAATATCGGCTATTTTCCTAGTTTTTGAAAAGCAATTTCCCATATTATACACAAAATTTGTAAAAATCATAACTTGGACATTTTAATTCCTTTTTGCATGTTTCTAAACATCATCAACATAAACAAATCTAAAATATAATCATTCAAAAAAGAAAATCTACAATTAGAATTATATAAAATTCGATTGACCCCTTGGAATTCAAGACTTAAACATTTTTCTTGCAAAATCATAGTTTTATGGAATGTTGGATTCCGACCCTAAAAAATATTCAAGCACTCTTGCATACATGATCAGCCAGTGAATAAACCTTATTATAGTCCCAAAATATAATTTAAACACAACAAATTTCACAAAAGTTTGAATAAAAATTCATGGGAGGTGACCATATACCTCTTGATGACCTTGGTTGTGTTCTAGGTGACTTCTATCTCTTCAAACCCTTGCTTAGCCTTTTATCTACATTTATGTACTCCCCATAATACCAGAAATCAGTTTACACTAACATGCAAACTCAACTATGAACAAAAGCTCGAACTTTGAAAAAGTAGAGTTAAGACTTTTACCTTTGATTGTCTAGCTTTTAGCCTTTTCTCTAACACCAAACCCAACTCAAGTGACCTAAGGCTATGTGTACATAAGAAAAAGATGAGATACGAGTGTTCAGGTGGGAATTGATGAAATAAATTTATAGATAATCGCATGATATATTCAGCCAACTAGAGAGAAGGAAGAGAGTTTTTAGAGAGAAGAATTTTTTTGGGAGAGAAAGTGTTTGTGAAAAGTGAAGACTTTTTGACTTTTTACCTATTTCTAGTTGGTAAAAATTGACTCCAAAATGACCATTTTACCCCTCTAGCTGCCTCCCCCCTTAAGCGTAGTTACCCTTTGGTTAGTTTCCTAATTAGTCTAACTTAAGTTAATTAGTCTTTGTCTAATGGTAATTTTCCCAAAAAGTTACTATTGTGGTACTTTTGAAATTTTAACCTAGGGTAATTAAATTAAATAGACCTTGCTATTGAATTTAAGTGGTCACACTCAAATATTTGTTACTCAAAATAATTTAATTAGCTGAAATCCCATTTTTGGCTAAAATGTGCTTTTTTAATAAAAATGCATTTTTAAAGATTTTTCTCTCAAAAATAAAACTTGTTGACTTTAATATAAATAAATCCAATTATTCGATAATTTACCCGGTTAAGGTTTTAATTTCAGTCCGGGACCAAAATGCTCGGTTTGTCACCAAATTGAACATTACACACTTAGGCTAATCTTTGCAACATGAAATTTGATTCTCAAGCATATATTATTATTTATAATAATATCCACATATATCTCACAACCCCGTTCCTAGTTGCTAGTAGGTGCCCGAAACGCGGGGCGTTACAGTAACACTCAACAGGCACCATATCGCCTGTAGCTCGCCAAAATTACCAAATCTGAATCGCCTAGCGCCATAGTGCTTCATTCTTGGCGATGTATCACCATTCGCTCCTGTAATATGATCTAAAATAGTATCGTAAGGCTCTATATCGCCTATGTATCTGCGCCATATCACCTAGGGCTATACAAAATCACTAAAATCAGTGAAATTGGCAATGTATCGCCTAATAACATTGCGCTATATCACCCGATTTTTTTGGCACTAACATAAAAACTCAAAAATATAACAAAGTAAAATAATACTGTAGTTCAACATAAACAAAACTAAAAAGTAAAAAATAAAAAATAAAAATAAAAACTAAAGATGGGTTGTCTCCTATGAAGCGCTTATTTTATTGTCTTTAGCTAGACGTTGCCGTTGTCCTTTAACTTGGTTTTCCAAGCAAAGTTGCTTTCACATGCTCTTCATTGTCTTCATAATAATCCTTGAGTTTATGCTTATGAACTCGAAATATAGGCCCCTTCTCTCCTTTTAAAGTGATGAGACCACAAGGAAAAACATTTGTAATGGTAAAGGTCTCCATCAACCTTGATTTGAGATTTCTTGGCAAAGACTTAAAACATAAGTGGAAAAGAAAGACTTGTTTACCTAGTAAAAATTCTTCTTGTGGCATCTTCTTGCTATACACATTTTTAATCTTCTCCTTGTAAACATTGGAATGAGCCATGACAATTGGTAAATGTTCTTTTGAGGAATTTTTCTCACTACCATATTGTAAAGGATCTACACACATCTCCTCTTTTTGATATTCACTCACTAAATTGTAGAATGATTCAATCCTCTTGCAAGTATTCATAGTTACTGGCTAATTCGCACTATTATAAATATCAAATCGAACCTCTTCTTCATTAACTCACAATGTTAAATGGCTTGCTTGTACATCAATAAGTGCTCCACCAGTTGCTAAGAAAGAGCGACCAAGAATCAATGGAATCTAATGGTCCTCCTCCATATTTAACTCCACAAAATCAGTAGGAAATACAAACTTATCCACTTTAACTAAGACATCTTCCATAACTTCAATTGATATGTAAAAGAACGATCATCAAGTTGTAAAATGGTTGTAAGATTTACCTCCCGAAGACCCAACTTCTTAAAATTGATAACGACATCTAATTAATATTATCATCAAGGTCATACAAAGCCTTATCAAATGATGATCCCATAATCTTACAAGGAATAGTAAAGCTACTTGGATCCTTTAGCTTTTATGGCAATTTTTTCTGACGTATGGCACTACATTCCTCTGTAAGCTTCATAGTCTCATAATCCTCGGACTTTCTTTTCTTTTACTTAACCTCCTTCATAAACTTGACATAATTTGGAATTTGCTCAAGAGCATCAATGAATGGAATGTTGATGTTAATATTCTTGAATATCTCTAAGAACTTTGTAAACTACTTACCCAGTTTCTTCTTCTGGAACCTCTAAGGATATGGTAATGGAAGATGGTACATTGGAAGAGTGTCTTTCATTGTAGTTGATTTCTCACTAACACTCTATCTTATGGCTTGTTGTAATGCCCCAAATTTCCTAATAAGGTTTAGGATCTTGATTAGGAGGCCAGGAGGGCCATAATTGATTTATTGTGTTATTAAATGATCATATGCATGTTTAGGTGTATTAACTATGCATGTGAACCCATTTCTGAGTAATTGGGTGATTATCATATTTTGGCCATTTCGGGCATATTTGACATATATGTGATATGTGTGTGGTGCTTTATTATTGTTTGGTTATGCTAGGGTTACTCAGCACAAGACGATCCTAGGAGGTAAACTAGTGGGAAAGTAACAACGAGATTTATTCTTGACTCAGAGTGAGTCAAGGGGGTATTTAGAGCATTACCGGGCTATTGGGTAATGGGAATAAATATTTGGTGATAAAGTGGGAGTTAGTAAGATCAGGGGGAAATTCTGGAGGTTTTGACTATTTTGGCCCCAGGAGTGTTTTCAGGACCCCGAGCGTTATGATTTGGTTGAGGATACTTAAGCTTGAAGTATCCTTTTAAAAGAATAAAAAGAATGTTCTGTACGTTCTCTCTCCCTCTAAGTTTCCTTTTCGTCTCCCGATCGCATTTTCGATGGTAACTTGAGTTCTAGGACTCAGATTCAAGAGAGGATCAAGGCATAGCAATCCTAGGGAAGATTAAAAGCTTTTTAGCTGGAGGATTTAGTTGGAAACAACTCAATTGGAGGTAATTCAAGTTTTAAGTTTTAAGTTTTTAAGCTTGAATTGTACTTTGTGTTTTGATGAGTTTTTGATAGATTTGAAGCTTGGGTTTGATGGGTTTTGGACTTGCTGGGGGCCACGGCCCTGGGTAAGGGGCGCCGTGGCCCTTGTTCCTGATGTGGCTGGGGGCCGCGGCCCAAGGTGCTAGGGCTGTGGCTTAGGTAGGTTTTTGAGCCTGTTTGGATGTTTTGACCTCGGGAACTTGGTTTTAGGCCTCGGGATCAATTCTACTACCCAGATTAGTGGGGTTTGATGTCTTGGAGGCTAGGTCTTGGTTCCGGGATTGGTTTTGAACTTGAACTCATTGGATCACCATTTGTTGTTGTGACTAGGTTATCACTAGAGGCTTGAAATCGGGATCGTGCCTGTGGCTCGTTTATTGGTAACCTGTGCTTGGACCAAAGGTAAGAAAACTGCACCCCATGTGTGACATGCATGGTTATTCTTGATGCATGTTGGATATTTAAACGTAAACATTGATATCATATTGAATGCTATGCAATCTTGCTCATTTGCATATGGATATTATTGAGGCATGCTGGATGATTAAATATGAAGCATATGATGCACGAGAAACATGTGATTAGGGCATGCCATGAATATTGACTATGAGATTGATAAGAGCTTGAGTCTCTGTGTTTATGCATGATCATAATTGTGCTAGCAACTGTTAAGTAAGCATGCTGAATGCCCTACGTTTGAATATTCGACATATGACATATGTGTTGGTAGCATTGCTTACTTGTGCATGGCACTGACTAATTAGTCAAAATTGGCAAAGGTGTCAGTATCAACTGTGAAGCTGTGACTCATTAGTCAAGTTTGGCAGTGGTACTGGGCACTAGTCACACAGTGCTGACTCATAAGTCAGTGCAGCCTTAGCGTGTTCCACGCAAGCCAACAAAGATTAGATCTAATCTACATCTGCATTAAATGACTCAGAAGAGCATTAATGCCGGACCGACCTCAAGTTCGATGAAAACTAAAAGTGCTTGAGTGACTTACCCAGTGGTCACTCATCTGTTTAAGCTAGTGACTACCCATCAGTCACTCATCTGATTAGAGCCATTGCAGGAAAGCCCAGGTAACGATTTCGTTACACGGCTATGGGCACCAAGCCCCATAGTGACTTGCTTGTCAGTCACTCAGTATGGTTAACAAAACCTCAAAGTCATATTCACTCATCTGTTCAGAGCTATGAGCTCTGTATGATCATTCTGATCATCATTTGCATGACTTTGGGTGTTGAGCCCCGTAGTGGCTTGTTTGTCAGTCACTCAGTATGGTTTACCAGAACCTCTAGTGGTAAATCTCTCATCTGATTAGGATTGACTTGATAGTCATCCAATCAGGAGGGCAGGATTTCTTATCCTCGATTCCCCAGCATTGTTTGAATTTATTTGCATGCTTGAATAAAGCTATATTTGCTAGGCATGCCAGATATGATTTGATATCATGATATGATTGTTCATGAGCATATTGAGTTTTCTTGCTGGGCTTCGGCTCTTGGGTGCTATGTGTGTTGGAAATGTGCCCTGAAAGCATATGTAGTAGATATTGTTTTTATGAAATAAATAAATGAATTGAATTTGTTATTCATATATTTTATAAACTATATTATTCTGTGATAATATTAAGTAAATATCAAGAAAATTCCAAAGTTCATACATGTGATCTCAAACACGTATTGGTACGGGAGGATTGTGTTTGAGATAAATGAACTTAAATAGTTCGCAGTAAAATAAAGTTATGGAATCTTTAGATTAATTACTGCAAGTACGGTCCACTAGTATTATGAATACATGTGATCTAGATCCGGATCACTAGTGTGTAGGAAACTTTAGTTGAGGTACTTTATATATTAGATAATATATAGAACTGGACCAGATATGTTTATTAATACTTAGTTAAATACCGTTTCGAATTATTAATTAAATATATCAACTGATGATCATATACAAATAGATCTTAATCCTGAAGTTACTATGAACTCCTGTTTATGTTATATGAGTTTTTTGATTCACTTGTTAGGGTCTGTCAGAATGATAAGGCTAAAACTTTTGTTTTGGGAACTCATTAATGTAGATGGCTGGGGACATAGTGTACAGATATGGAATCTATGCCTTCTCGCAAGAGATTGAATGATGGTTCTCTTAAGGGTTGAATTTTGGGACTGAAAGGTTGTTGAGCTCAAATTCATAATTTAGTTATGAATGAACCTTCACTAGTAGAGTCAATGGTACTTAAGGAAACAAAAGATAATTAAAAGGGTATAACAGTAATTTTATTCCCGATTAATTATGAACCACTATTAGAGGGTCAATGTATGAAATGATTATATCAATGGACGCTTTATTATTATAAAGTACTCAGTAAATGAAATTTCTATAATTACAAGAGTGCAGTCTCATATTTATAGTGGAATAATCATGAGATTAATAAATTAAGATTATTTAATTAAAGAGTTTAATTAATAATCTCAAATTTATTGGAGCTTGGAATTATAGGTCCATATGTCCCCATAGCGGCTCTATCAACACTGTTCAAGGTAAGAGTTGATATGAAGGTGTTGACGGTGAAATCTCGTCAACGATATAAGGTTAGGAAACTAAGACTATATTGCCAAAGGTATCTCAGAAAAAGATGGAGAAAACTTGAAAGAGTAAATATGTAGAACTCCAATGGAGTCGAAATTGTATATTACTTAACAGCCTTAGCATACAATCAATTTTTCCAACCCCTTTTCTAGAGGGGTGATGATCTATTTATACTGGAGCTCTAATGGCTCCTCATACATTGTGGTCCCAGGGGACAAGATTGTGCATAGGTACATTGTCAGGGTAGTGGCACAGGTTGTGGTGGAGCAGAAGGTTATGGTGTCGGCCTGGTACATAGTCAGAGGTATGCATGTAGTGCTTCCACTCTCTGTACAAATCCGTACCTCCACTACTTGTAGGACACAGATGTCAGAGTCATGCCTTTGCCCTTTTTCAGGGTTGTACATCCCGTGCTTGTACATTTATCTCATCCCTAGTGATCCCCTTTACATAAATATCTTCTCTAGGTTTCTTTATATTTTAGTAAGTGTCGATCCATACTTCTTTTATCCCGTCCTTACCTCCAGGTAGGAGGCCTGGAAATAGGCATGTACGAGGCTTGGGGATGGGTCTCACAAGGCAAGACCCTTGGTGCCTAAGCGAGTATCCAGGCATGACTTGGGCATTCACGAGGCATGGGGATGGGTCTCACAAGGCAAGACCCTTGGTGCCTAGCATGGTAAGGTGTGTCTTGCTGTGCGAGGCATTGGCGCGCATCTGGGTCGCGAGGCGCGCGGGTGAGGGCAGCCTCGCATTGTGAGACCCTTGTGGCCTTGGCAGGCGCATGCGAGGGAAGGGTAGCCTCGCATGCGGGGGAAGGGTAGCCTCGCATAGTGAGACCCTTGTGGCCTTGGCAGGCGCATGCGGGGGAAGGGTAGCCTCGCATAGTGAGACCCTTGTGGCCTTGGCAGGGGCATGCGGGGGAAGGGTAGCCTCGCATAGTGAGACCCTTGTGTCCTTGGCAGGCGCATGCGGGGGAAGGGTAGCCTCGCATAGTGAGACCCTTGTGGCCTTGGCAGGCGCATGCAGGGGAAGGGTACCCTCGCATGCGGGGGAAGGGTAGCCTCGCATAGTGAGACCCTTGTGGCCTTGGCAGGCGCATGCGGGGGAAGGGTAGCCTCGCATGCGGGGGAAGGGTAGCCTCGCATAGTGAGACCCTTGATGCCTTGCCAGGCATGCGCGGGGGAAGGGTAGCCTCGCATGCGGGGGAAGGGTAGCCTCGCATAGTGAGACCCTTGTGGCCTTGGCAGGCGCATGCGGGGGAAGGGTAGCCTCGCATAGTGAGACCCTTGTGGCCTTGGCAGGCGCATGCGGGGGAAGGGTAGCCTCGCATAGTGAGACCCTTGTGTCCTTGGCAGGCGCATGCGGGGGAAGGGTAGCCTCGCATAGTGAGACCCTTGTGGCCTTGGCAGGCGCATGCAGGGGAAGGGTACCCTCGCATGCGGGGGAAGGGTAGCCTCGCATAGTGAGACCCTTGTGGCCTTGGCAGGCGCATGCGGGGGAAGGGTAGCCTCGCATGCGGGGGAAGGGTAGCCTCGCATAGTGAGACCCTTGATGCCTTGCCAGGCATGCGCGGGGGAAGGGTAGCCTCGCATGCGGGGGAAGGGCAGCCTCGCATAGTGAGACCCTTGCGGCCTTGGCAGGTGCATGCGGGGGAAGGGTAGCCTCGCATAGTGAGACCCTTGATGCCTTGCCAGGCATGCGCGGGGGAAGGGTAGCCTCACATGCGGGGGAAGGGTAGCCTTGCATGCGGGGGAAGGGCAGCCTCGCATAGTGACACCCTTATGGCCTTGGAAGGCGCATGCGGGGGAAGGGTAGCCTCGCATGCGGGGGAAGGGTAGCCTCGCATAGTGAGACCCTTGTGGCCTTGGAAGGCGCATGCAGGGGAAGGGTACCCTCGCATGCGGGGGAAGGGTACCCTCGCATAGTGAGACCCTTGTGGCCTTGGCAGGTGCATGCGGGGGAAGGGTAGCCTCGCATAGTGAGACCCTTGATGCCTTGCCAGGCATGCGTGGGGGAAGGGTAGCCTCGCATGCGGGGGAAGGGCAGCCTCGCATAGTGACACCCTTGTGGCCTTGGAAGGCGCATGCGGGGGAAGGTTAGCCTTGCATAGTGAGACCCTTGATGCCTTGCCAGGCATGCGCGGGGGAAGGGCAACCTTGCACAATGAGGCCCCTTAGGTCCTTTTGGGCATTTTCGCTAAGGGCTTCTATGCGACATGGGTCTCGCGTGGGGCAAGGTATTGGGCTGCTTTGCTTGCCCGAGGCTAATTGAGGGTAACCCTCAATTTTTCTCTTGAGTGTTGACAATGGCTCTGGTCAATTTTTGGCATTCACAGAAGGGAAAATAGTTTAAAGACATATTTAAGAAGAAATTTGTTCTTCAGGCCAAATATGCAATTATATGATAATAGTGATTAATTAATTAATTACAAATTAGTTGTAGTTAACAAAGTTAATTAATATTTAATTATTGTATAATTTTCGAAATTATATTAAATAATTAAAGTAATTTCAAAATTTAATTAAATAATTAATTAATTATAATTTTCGAAATTATAATAAATTAAATATTTATTTTTAAAAAAATTTGTATTTAATAAATTGGTAGAATTAATTAAATATCTTTATTTGAGTGGGAGATAATAATCTGATAAGTTCAAATTGGATTTGAATTTAAAAGATTAATATTTATTCAAATAATTAATTATATTTGATAATTAATTAAAAAGATAATTAATTAAAAAGATAATTAATTTAAATTTGAATTCAAATTTGAATTAGTTATTTGGTTGTTAGATTTTATTTGACAAAATAGTTTGAATAAATAATTAAATAAAATTGAAAAAACAACATCCCTAAAATTAGGGAGGCTACACGTGCACACACAGTCCATGGACTGTGTGTGGCGTGTAGGGCAATTTTCAGGGATGAGATTTTCATTTTTATTTATTTAATTAATTAATTAATGGATAATTCAAAAATTAGTTTTTGGATTTTTTCATTAATAGAATAAATAATGAATTAAAAAGTAAATTGTAAAATGGTTATAGATTTATTTTTTAAAATTTGAATATTTTCTTTTAAGTATGACTAATCAGAAAAATATTCAGAGAAGAGAGACCACTCAGACTATTCGCTCTGTGAAAAATAGAATCATAGTTTTCTCTCCCTAATAATAAAGAACCAATTCTTATGCCTATTCTCTTGATCTCATGAGTTGAGTACATCAAGTAAAATCACAAATAAACTATCCTTCATTCTCTAAGTGCCCACACATTTCTTGAGGTATAGAGAACGCTTTGGAAGATCTTGGTGTGAGTACGTGGGAGTGGCTTGGATAGGAAGATCGTTCTCAATACGAAAAGATAGCAAGGACACTTGATAGGCTTCAAGAGGTATAATTTCTATTATTATCTTGCTTATGATTAATGTATGTATATTAATGGATCTGCATATTTAAATGTAGTTTAAATATGTTACAAAATTTTTGTTGTGCACTGGGCCAACCCCACCACCATTCCGTTGCGTATTAGGAAACTCGTTCCTAACAATGTGGTGCAGGTAAAGGCAAAAGAAAGATGGACCATCCTTGAGTTGGAGAGCTTAGGTGACAACGTGTACATATGCAGGTGCTCGACAGCCACGGCCGAGGTTTGAAGGAGAGGAACTAGGGTTAAACCCTATTTTTCCGCTTATATCGGCTGGTTGTAAATATTTTGTTGTAATAAACCTTTAAATTATATTTTTGGGATCCCAATATATACAGTAAACGTTCTAGTGAAACGTTATATCCTAACCGAAATTTTTAATCCCAAAACTTCTAATCATACTTAGTTACACGTTTATGCCCAAATGACTCGATTAGCGAGTTTAGCATTGTTTGCAATGTGCACCATAACGGTCCCTGGAGTTTATGGCGTTACACTTGTTCTTCTTTGTCAACCTCACGTACCGTTGGATTTTCTTGCTCTTCCCTTGAACACTTTCCTTCATCCATAGCCTTGCCCCCATCCATTGCTTTACCACTTCTCAACAAAATTAACTTACATTGCTCCTTTGGATTTATTACAACTCACCACATTTTCCAATTGTCCTACTTGTACCTCATTATTTTTCATTGAAGCACCCATGTGAGAAATATGGGTCAACATTAGATCCAAACTTGCTTCATTTTTATTAAACCTCTTCTTGGATTCCATCATAAGAGTACCCAAAATGTCTTCCAAAGATTGTTTCTTCTCTACTTGTGGTTGAGCATTAAAACTAGGAGGTTGTTGTAGGACATTCATGTTGTTGGCATAAGAGAAGTTCTCATGATTCCTCAACCCTAGATGATAATAGTTTGGCATGTTGTTACCCCGAAAGTTGTTGTTGTAATTGCAGTTAGCCATATACTTTGCTTGGTCCAAATTCAAGTCTGTCCCTTGTGATGCAGATGCAGCTGTAACACTCTCAATGAGAAATTGGCTACCTTTGGTTGATAAGGAAGCCACTTGATTAGATAAGGCAGAAATCTGAGTTGTTATAGATGTCATTGGGTCCACTTCATACAACCAAGCTACCTTCTTTTGCACAAATTTCTCTTTAGGCCGTGAATAGCTATTAGTATCCATCTCCTCCATCAAATGAAATGCTTCATCAACAGTCTTACCCAATTATGCACCTCAAACAGCCGCATCAATTATAGTCCTGGTTGGACCATTCAACCCATTTTAAAAAAATTTGGACTTGCATCCCTCTTTCATAGCCATGCTGTGGGCAATGAAGAAGTAGATCCTTGAATTGCTCCCACAATTCATATAATGGCTCAAATTCAAGCTATTTAAACTGACATATATCACTTCTTAGTTGAGAAAATTTTGGTGGACGGAAAACCTTTTCTAAAAAATTTCTTGCCAATTCATCCTATGTAGTAATGGAGCAAGGTGGTAGAGATTGTAACCAACTCTTTGCTCTATCCCTTAGAGAGAGAGGAAAGAGACATAATCGAATGGCATCATTAGAAACACCATTCATCTTCACTGTAGCAAAAACCTCCAAGAAAATTTCTAGATAAATATTAGGATCTTCAGAAGCCAGACCCCAAAATCGATTATGTTGCACCATATTTACCAATGTCAACTTCAACTCAAAATTATTAGCAGCAATGGCAGGATTAGCGATTCTAGTGAGGTTTTCATTGACAACAGGCATACAGAATTCACAAGCTGCCCGCTGTTGTGGAGCAACTAGAGTATTCACTCTATTATTATTAACTTCATTATTATCCTCATTGTTTTGTTCCATGGTGAAGTCTATTCTTCTTCTTGCCCTCAATTATCTAAGCGTTTGCTCGAATTCTGGATCTAGATGCTTGATAGGTGTAGAACTCTGACTTCTACGCATAAATTGTACATGAAGCAACAATCAAGTTAGTAACAAATTAAATCTAATGTAAAGCAAAGACTTATAGAAATAATATTATTAGAAAAAATTAAAAATTTTCAATCATCGTCAACGACGCAAAAAACTTAATACATAATTTTTTACCGCAAGCTTACGACATTATTATAGTATAGTTTTGATTAAAAAGGATGTCGAACTCACATGGATTGATTTATTAATTCTGCTAATTACTACACTCTTAAACCTTTAATTTTAATTAGAGAACTCGAAAATAAAAATACTTAACGAAGTAAATAAAATAATAACAAGTAAGAACGATGAATGAATTGTAAATCAGAGAATGTAAACCTAGAATAGTGATTTTCCTATTTTAAATTATGAATCTCAGTATATCAATTGTCCCAATCTATTCCCATAATTTGTAATTTCAAGAACCATAATTTTAAATCATCTACCTTTCTCAAGTGTAAGTAAAATTATTCTTAATTAATCAACAATATATCTCTATTCAATATTAATTAAATAAGAATTCATTAAGCAATATGGTTCTTTCAATGAAACTCATAGAAATCATGGAATCTTTCAATCTCCTACTTTTCCTATGTCATACAATTCTAGGTCCAATTTAATATTACCTCTCTCAAGTGTAAAATCTTAAATCTCAATTCAATTCAATGGTGATCAAGCATGAAAAAGATAACATTAAACAAAAGAATGCATGAACAAATTAGACAAACTTCATGGGAATAATATCAAAACTTTATTTCAATAACATATAATAGTTCCATCAATACTCTAGAAAATATGTTTAGTTCATGACCACAAACATTAAACCAATAATATTAATGTTCAAAATTAATTAAACTAAAAAGAAAAGTAAGAGAAGAAAACTAGATTAGATGTTCAATTTGGCTTGAATTCTTCTTCTCCTAAGACATTCCAAAAGTCTCTTTCACGAAACCCTAAGTTTATATTTATATCCTACTAGAAATTACCTCCAAAATTTCATTTAAAATTAATTAAAAATTGTAATCTACGCGCAAGGTACAATGGCGCCTACAATCTAGGCGCAATGGCCCCACTCGCGACATTTTCTAATATACTATATTTTTCAACTCGTTTCACTTCTTGGTTTTGACACTTCACTCAATTATGTCCAATGTGCTCCAAATTCATTATAAAACCATTTTTTACGCATAATACTGCACACTGAAGAGAATACATCAAAACTAAACAAAAACTTAAGAAATACACAATAATTCCTAGTTTAAATGATAAGAATGAGTGTATAAATATGCACTCATCACAAACCATCATCAGGAACACCATTTTAAATCATATTTCATCTCATAATATAAGAAAAATGAAAATGATTTCCAAAAGTTTTGTATTTTCCCCAAAGTTCATCAAGTTTCCCATTCTCCAACAAACCCCAAACCGATTATTCTAATTTTCTCCACAAGATTTTCTTCAAATTTTTGGCATTCTTAAAGGATGAAGAACCATCATCTTCACCAGTACAAGGTATAATCTTCATTTTTCCTTTTGTGGTAGAAGAGTTCTCAAAGTTTCCCATTATAGGGGTTTGATGCTAAGTGGAAAATAGTGTGAATTCATGTGGTTATTTATGAATTCATGATTGTTTGTGGAGTTTATACATTTTTTATGAGTTTGATTTTAAGTTTGGGGGAGATTTGTTGTGCATTATAGTTCGGTTTGGAAATTATTGCATTGTGCACACCAAGTGTTGAAATGTTCAAGGGAAGTTTTGAGATTATTTTGAAGATTTTTTACTTATATTATCATTGTGGCTTGGTAATTCATTGTTTATAAGCACTTCGTGACTGATTTGGAGGACTTTTATTGCCTTGGGTGTGCCATTCTATTGGTTGTGTAAACTTGAGTTGTGGTGATAATGGCTCCAAAGCGTCAAAGGAGTAATATTGTCTCTTCGTCGTTCTAAATTAAACACACCTTTGTGAATGGGACTACGCAAGAAAAATATGATAAATGGACAATGGAGAAAAATAAACTTATTATGGAATCATTTTTTCAATCAAACTCAAATGATGGTTCATTATTGCAAATGATTTATGAAAGGTGGTGGCAAAGGTTGTGTGAACTAGCAGTTGCAACCAACATTTGTTTGGTATGTGAGTTCTATGTTAACGCTTATTTCCAATGGAAAGGCGATGATGTGTTGGTTCGAGGGACTAAACTTTCATTCTTATCGAAGATAATTAATGCCTTTTATGGATTAGAGGATATTGAGGAGAAAGATTATGAGATGATGCTAAGAGATATTACTAGATCGGGGTCGCAATATGGAATGGGACAAGATATGGTTACACCCCGAAACATTAAAAATACTTGGTTAAGTAAATATGGGCAGCTGTGGAGAAAGTTTGTAGTGACGAATTTGATGTTGTCCACTCAACATGGTGAGATAACCATAGACCATTTTTACTTGCTCTACTGTATTTGTGCTAGCAAGAGTATTAATGTGTTGAAGTTGATACATTATAATATCTACAACATTGCTCGAGGGGCTACAATCGGTGGTCATGGTCATGCTCGTCATATCACTAGCTTGTGCAAGAAGGCTGGAGTTCTGATGTCTAAACATGAAGTGTGCCAGTAAGCGGTTACCACCATGGTTACATTCTCAGGTGCAAAAAGACTTATCGTTGTGTGCCTAGACCCACCAGTTTAGGGTTTGAAGTTGGAAATTCTGATTTGCCAAAGTTGCAAACCCTGTCATCTCATCCATCGTCTTCTTCTCAGTCATCATCCTCTCGAGATATGTGAGGCGTCGTTCCTCTTCTCAAGCTACTAAGGGCTCGAGTTTGCAGTATGAATCTATTGATGATCGCTTATCTTCTCTGGAGCACCAAGTTGAGTATGTGAGTGGTTATCAATTTCAGATGGGAAATTACATGGCAGATTTCTGCAGTGCTTTTGCACAATCTGATGGGTTTCAAAAAATTTCACAATACCCAGATGAGCTTCGTCGCCCGTATCAGCCTCGTGATGGTGACGCGCCTGCTGATGATGACATGGCTCGTGATCCTTAGTCCTAGCCATATTTTTTCTTTTCTTTCTTCCTTATGATATTTTATGAACAATGGGGACAGTGTTACTTTTAAGTTTGGGGGGAGAGAATATTTTTATATTTTTTCTTTATGTTTTACGTTTATTTTCATTTTATGGGTTTTTAGTGGGTAGTTAGGTTTATTTTGGAATATTTGATGACTGTATTAACCAAGATATTATTTGAGACCTATGGGAATCGATGATGATGATGATGATGATGATGATGATGCTAATACTTTGATAGTACTCGATATGTGTAGAAAATGTGTGGATTGTGTGCTTTATTTATCATGTTTACTTTGATATTGTCATCTTAAATGTTTCGATTGCATGTCATTTTACTTTTTCTATGCTTAATGTGGTTTTGTGGATAGGAAGAGACTTGGATTGTTTGGTTGATATTGGGATAACTAGAACTTACTTGATTTATATGTTGAGGCGAAATTCTAAATCTTTGTTGTGTAGATATGATTAAGGAATTTCTTTGGAATGTTTGAGCCAAAAAACTAACATTTCATATGCATTATCCTTTCTTGTCCTCTTTAAATCCTAATTTTGCCTATTTTATTCTTTGCTATTTGAAAACATCTTAAGCTTTTGACTTTGAGTCGTGAACTTGAAATTTTTTACCTTCATCCTATTTTGCACCATAAACATAGGTTGAGTTGATTGGATATATAATGTAAAGTGGGAATTTGGGGTATACTATAGAAATGTTATTTTGGAAAAGTTTTGGGTGTTTGTAAAAAAAATTATTGAGTTCTAAACCATTTGTGTTTTCATGAAAAGTTCTCTTGTAAAAAAACAAAGAAAAGAAAAATTGAAAAAAAAAATACTAACAAGAGACAAATGATAGAGGGATTATAACTCATTTGTGCTGCAAATTGAAGCATGGAATGAAAAATGTTGAAAAGGGGATTATAAAAGAGATTAGTGTATTATTTGAGTTAGTTGATTTGTAAGTTTATGGTGTGAAATTTAGCCTAAATGTCATTCTTATCCACCATTTAACTAAGCCTAATGTTATAAGCCAAATAAAGTCCTTATTATCTACATGATTTTTTATTTACATTAGTGGAGATGCATTGTTTGAGCAAGCTTATGGTTATTTTCACTGTTTTGTGGTTTGGTGGAGTCTTGATTCACATGAATCATATGATAAATAGAGTTTGTAAAATTGACGTGTATGCACTTAAACGAGACGATAATGTTTAAGTTTAAATTTGATTGATTGAAATTATGATCTCATGTTTGTTGCACATGTTGAGTAGTTGAAGGAATTTAAGCATATTGATATAATACACCCTTGGTCTATGTCATTTTCTTGGTTATGGAAATTTGAGAATTTTGTTTTAGTTTTCTTTAGTATTGTATTTTATTGCTTGAGGACAAGCAATTCCTCAAGTTTGTGGGTGTGATGAGTGCATATTTATACATTCATTCTCATCTCCTTAAGTTTTTGTTTAGTTTTCATGTATTCTTTTGAGTGTGGAGTAGTATGCATAAATGATGGTTTTATAATGAATTTGAAGCACATTGGACATAATTGAGTGAAGTGTCGAAATCGAGAAGTGAAATGAGCTGAAAAATCGACTATATTAGAAATTGTTGCAAGTGGCGCCATTGCGCCGAGACTGTAGATGCCATTGTGCCTTGCGGGTAGATTACAATTTTTAATTAATTTTAAATTAAATTTTGGAGGTAATTTCTAGTGGGATATAAATATAAACTTAGTGTTTTGTGAAAGGGACTTTTGGAACGTCTTAGAGGTAGAGAATACATTGGACAACAAAGAGAAGAAGAATTCAAGCCAATCTGAACATCTAATCTAGTTTTCTTCTCTTACTTTTCTTTTTAGTTTAATTAGTTATGAACATGAATGTTATTGGTTTAATGTTTGTGATCATGAACTAAACATATTTTTTAGAGTATTGATGGAACTATTTTAAGTTATTGAAATAAAGTTTTGATATTATTCCCATGAAGTTTCTCTAAATTGTTCATGCATTCTTTTGTTTAATTTTATCTTTATAATGCTTAATCACCATTGAAATAAATTACTATTTAGGATTTTACACTTGAGAGAGGTAATCTTTAATTGGACCAGGAATTGTTTGACATAGGAAAAGTGTGAGATTGAGAGATTCCATGATTTCTATGAGTTCATTAAAAGAACCATATTGCTTAATGAATTGTTGTTTAAGTAATATTGAATAGACATATCTTGTTAATTAATTAAGAATAATTTTACTTACACTTGAGAAAGGTTGATGATTTAAAATTAGGATTCTTAAAATTACAAATTAGGGGAATAGATTGGGATAATTGATAAACTGGGATTTGTAATTTGAAATAGGGAAATCAATATTCTATGTTTACATTCTTTGATTTGAAATTTGTTCATCATTCATACTTGTTATTATTTTATTTATTTGGTTGAGCATATTTATTATTGAGATCTCTAATTAAAATTAAAGTCTTAAGAGTTTAATAATTAGCATAATTAATAAATCTATCCCTGTGGGTTCGACATCATTTTTAATCAAAACTATATTATAATAACTCTGTACGCTTGCGGTAAAAAATTATGTATCACTAATCCTTCTATGACCTAATTAAAGTAAAATTCAATTTATTTTTCTTAGATAGGTACTATATGATTAAGCTTATAAATTAATAAATTTCTTTGCAAATACTTATTTAAAGGGGTTAGTTAAGTAAAATCTTTTCTAAATTATAATAATTTTGCTAGGGCCGAGAGTTGAGTGGACCATGGAAAGTAATTACGACCGAGCCTATATAGCGAGACCTAAGGTTAGGTCTCCTGGGGGGTATTAGAGGAATTTTTTTTGGAAACCCAGTAAGGAATTCCTTGTCTTTATTAACTAATTTTATATTGATCTTGATGCCCAAATAAAAATTAATAAACACTAATCACAATAATTTATCCGAGTGTACTGTAACTATGTTATTATCTAAACGGGAACAAGACATCTAGTAGAGGAAAATCCTACATATTGCTAAGGACTACTGGTAAGTCAACTTTTGACTTCTGTGGTTAAATTGCTTGTGTTATGTACGTTAGTATAGGAACACATGCACATGCATACACTTATCATAGAAGGTGCTCATCATGGTGCGGTTTGATTCCGCTTGTGATCGCGGTTTGATTCCGCACATTGTTATATTAGGTTTGGTTCGAGTCCGTGACAATTATTTCTAGGTATGGTTCAAGTCCATGACAATTATTTTAGGTCTGATTCAAGTCTGAGACAATTATTATTGGGTCTAGCTCAAGTCCGTGACAATCATTATTAGGCTCGATTCAACTCCATGAAAAGTGGTCGAAGAATTGAGTACGTTGTGATCACAGTTTGAGTCTGCTTATTTTATTATTCAGTCTAGTTCTAGTCCTTGAAAATTGGCCTTTAGATCAGTATCCCACTATTAGTTAAGAGTCTCTATAAACTGGTGTGATGACATTTACACCCGTGATAATATATATGCTCTGAGGACTTATGCTTACCCTATTGGAGTTTTATAATTAGATTGGATTATGTGGATGCTTGGTTATCAATTTTAACCGTAAGCATGTTTAGGGGCACCTGTGAGCCCCAAATTATTTTGGTAACTCACAAGTTGGATTCTAGGGTGAATGGTGGTATGTATCTTGATTATTTGGCTGTGTATTTGTGAGGTGTTATTTTGATATCTTTGGTCAGGATTAGGGTTGGTACTGCCAGGATGCTTAGCCATTCTTGAATTGTTTTGCTTAGGGTCTGGATTGTATCCAGCACCCTAATTCTGGTAAGTTGTCTGATGCTAAGTCAATGACGCGGTCATTGACCCTTGAATGATTTTTCTGCTTTAATGATTTTTCTTACCTATTTGTTTCATGTTGTAGGAAAAGGTAAGGGCAAAGCAAAGCGGTGAGCGCTGGGGTTTGTCTGCCAAATGTACATGTGACCCGACCTTTGGGATTATGGACTTTTGAAAAGGTTGTTTTATATAACGATCATTACTTTTGGGACACTTTAAATTGTTGGAACAATTCTGTTAAGTTGTAACATCCCAAATTCTTTAATAAAGCATAATGCCTTGATTATTGTGTCAGGATGGCAAAATTGGATTTTTTTTATGTGTTAATTTGTGATTATACATGTGCGATTATGTGCATTATATGAGTTAGATCATGATATGACTTTTCATGCATGTTTAAGTGTATTAAATGTGCTTATATGGCCGATTTTGTCAGAAAGGGCATTTTCGTAATTTTTGACCATTGAGGGTATATTTGTATTATATATGCTTTATGAGGGAGACCACATTATTATGTAGATATATTTGAGATGTGTGGCCTGAGGCGATCCAAGTGAGAAATTTAGCGGAAAAGTCACAACGGGTCTAATACACGACTTGGGGTGAGCCTAGGGGTATTTTAGTAATTTAGTACATTATCGAGCTTTATCGGGAATCGCGAATTGATTTGGTGATTATTTGGGTATGTTGGGGTTAATAAGGAATTTGTAGTGTCATTTGAGTTTTAGTGGGAAATGATGGCAAAGGACGATTTTTCCCTTCAGGATATTATAGAACTAAAATGAGGGCTAGGGGTGTTTTGGTCTTTAACTTAACCCTATATAGACTTAGGCTAGTGAAAGCCTTCAAAAATGAGATAAACTCAACACTCAGTCTCTTTTTCTCTCTCTCTCTCTCTCTCGTTTGCTCTCTCTCACTCTCATAGTTAGGGCTTTGGAAAATTGAAGGGAAAAAAAGTGATTCTCTGAGTTTTGGGGCAAGGATTGTTGGGGAATTGAACCTTAGTTGGGGCTGGGAGCTTCTAAGCTTAAGGGAGTAGCTAGGAAACGATTAAAACAGACGTAATTTGCAGTTTTAAGTTATGAGTTTTTAATGTTTGGGAGTTTAAAAGTTCTTTCTAAATTCTTAGTTTCTATGAGGGGTTGATTGACTTTTGAGATTGGTTTGGATATTTATGGGCTGTTGGAACCATTGTATCACTCAATTGTGAGAAAAATTGGGTATTAGGATGATTTTGGAAGGTTGGGTAATTCTTAAAATTGTAAGTTATCTGGGTTCGCGGGGTTGCTCCGCGGTGCTGTTCTTGGAGCGCCACGACCCGCATGAACTCAGGGGTTAGGGTGGTTCTCTGAATCGCCTTAGCGTCGTGACGCTAGGTGAGGTGCACCGCAGTGCGTGTCCAAGGAAATCAAGGTCAGGGCTTTGTTACTTGTAGAGAGACGCAACGCTTAGTGAGGGGCGTTGCGGCTCTAATTGAGGTTATTAGCCAAATTGGGTTTTAGGATGTGGGGACTTAAACCTAAGGGCTCGGGAAGGATTCTACTACCCTGTTTAGTAGAATTTGAGGTCCCGGGGGCTAGGACTCAGTTCGGGAACCTTTAATCTCTTGTTATTAATGGTTGTTCGCTATTATGGTTGTGACTAGGGTACCGCTAGGATTCAGAAGGGGAATGTGCTCGAGGGTCATTTCAAATTATCCAGTGCTTGGACCTGAGGTAAGAAAATTACACCCTGGTTGTAATTGGGCTTGGACCCCTGTTAATGAATATGAATATAATTATGCCTATGATTACTTGATTATGCATGCTTGTATACACTGTATCAGATTGTGTGATAGACAATGTGTATGGTTGATTATACCTAAACGGAAAGCTCGGCCTAAGAGAGCCAGTGTCGGCAGTAACATTTGAAAGCTCGACCTAAGTGAGCTAGGGTCGGCAATAAGTTCTGAAAGCTTGGCCTAAGAGAGTCGGGGTCGACAAAAAGCGTGCAGAACGCAGAACACAGGCAATTTTTGCTAGGGCAACCTGGGAGTGCAATATGCACTTTTCTGTCCCGAACACCACCTAAATAATTAAAAGTGAAGTCTGCACTTGTCTAACTCATTAGCTGTTTAAATTGGGCTATGTTTTTTATTGAGTAGGGTTATTACTGCTAAGCTTGTTATTTATATCATGTTGCTTGTTTGAATCTATTGATTTAACTTTTCTTGCCGAGCATTGGCTCACAAGTGCTTTATGGTGTAGATAGGGGAAAGAGTAATTTGGACTAGCCATTAGTTTGAGAGCTTCAGTGGTGGTGTGTACATATGTAGCTTGCTCAACCACCACGACTGGGATTGCTTGGGAAGAACTAGGGTTGAACACTGTTTTTCCGCTTAGGACGACTAGTTTGTATTTTAATTGTCTTTTATCAGTTTGTAAAACACTTTATGGGATCCCATGTATAAACTTAACAATTTTAATAAAAAATGATTACCTCGTTGACCAAAATTTTTAATACCTAACCTTGGTTTAGTTTTTAATTACATATTTGAGTCCAAATGACTCGCTTAGTGAGTTAAACACCATTTTAAACACACAGTGTAACGGTCTTGGCTAACCAGGGCATTACAACCTTGTTATAGAGCGGTCTAGGGTTAAGGGTTCTTGAAGACTGGCTAGGCATGTACACTCACTGCTAAAGGTAAGCTCGACTCATGGTTTGGTATCTAATAATGTGATTATGTGCTTAATTGCTTAATTGAACATATGTGCCTTATATGTATGCTAGAACAAAGAGCATGACCTATATATATATATCTTGTGGGAGCGAGGCCTATTAATTGATGCATGAACATTATAGACCCATGTTCTGGTATGAATACTGTACGCGGTGGTTATGATTATCATGCCTGATAGGTTTAGCCATTGACTGCAGACAGATTCGAAAGTTATGTACCCAAGGCAGTCAATTGGATCAGGCAGTGTTAATATCGGGCCTACGGATGATAGTCAGGGACAGAACCCTCCATCTTCCCCAAGCAGGATTGCAAAGGCAAGAGGAAGAGATTAAGTGGCTGAGACAGCGGGTTCCGCTAGGGAACGCTGCTCCGTTTGTTTTGCCAACAGTGGCACCAATTTTGGCTCAACCTGAGGGTGGGAACTATTGTATGAAAGATTCAAGAAACATTATCCTCCAATTTTGAGGGAGGCCTAGATCCATTCAAAGCTGAATAATGGATGGGCATGACTAACTCCATCCTTGACTATATGGGAGTGGTAGACAATGATAGAGTGGCTTCTGCCATGTACACGTTGTAGGAAGATGCCTGAACATGGTGGGAAGTGGTATCCCAGACCCAAAATGGTGTCATGATGGGTTGGTAACAATTCATAAGATTGTTCAATGAGAGGTATTATTGTGACACATTTCGAATTGCAAAGACCAACGATTTTATGAACTTGGTTCAGGGTAGTAAGACAGTGACAGAATATGTCAATGAATTTTATGGGTTGGCCAAATTTGCCTTTGATTTGGTACCAACAGATGTGGCCTGGAAGGAGCGATTCATTCGAGGATTGAACTTTGGCGTAGCCTAGAGGATCGCTCCAGCTTATGAGAATTCTACCTACGCTCAAGCGGTAGGGAGGGCCCCTGCTATTAAGGAGGCAAGGGATGAGATATGGAGTGAGAGCGCCTTAGGGCAAGAAGCTCAGACAATGGTACCCCCATTTGGGGATCTGGTAGGGGTGGAGGCCCTAGTAACCAGAAGATAATACCCCCGATAGTTCTACTACTCCTATTCTGACAAGAGGGGCCATTGTACTCAGGGTGGCCGCCAAGGTGGCAAGGAGGCCTAAATAAGTTACCCAGTATGCGCCAGGTATAGGAGACGCCATCTGGAAGAATGTCGAGCAAAAGGATGTTTTCCATGTGGAATAGTTGGGCACTTCAAGAAGGATTGCCCAAGATCTAAGAAGGAAGAACCAAGGAGTGCAGATAGCTCGACTCCAACTCGAGTGTCCGTCTCGACGCATTCAAAGCCTGAGGCTGGTCCCTCAGTGGTGCTCGATCTTTTATACTATGCTGATTGATTCTGGTACTACATATCTCTTAGTAGAGGCATAATATGTTGTGCATATTATGTGATTATTATGCTATGGAGCTTAAGATTTTAGTGCCTGTCAGGGGAAATTTGTAATTTCCAAGAGATGGGTCAGAGTGCTACTAGTAGAGAGCTAACAGAAAATTGATTAAGCTACTTGTATGAGACTTTGGTATGAATATGAGTATAGCCTAGTTTGCCAAGTAAGGGAAAACCGTGGACTGCAAGAAAAGATGGTGAATTTTGAGTTTAAAAGGAAAGGACTCGTTTGCGTTCACAAGATTCCTAGTTATTGTGGTGGGAGAACCAGGGTCATATCAGTTAGACCAGAGGGAAACTAGATTGGGCAGTGAGGTTTTTGATGGGTGCCCCTAGGATTTGCTGGGAATTTTTTCGTCTAGGGATTGAGTGTGCTACGAGACTAATGAAGGGATAAAACGGGTATCCAAGACATCATGCAGAATTGCACCAATTGAGTGGAAAGAGTTAAAGGTTTAGTCGAAGGAGTTACTCGACTTGGGTATTGATTAGACGGAGCTTCTCGCCACAGGATATCTAAACACCATTTGTTAAGGAGAATGATGAGTCTGCGAGAACGTGTACCATATATGAATAAAGTAGTGGTCAAGAATAGGTATCCATTGCCAAAGGTGGATGATTCATTTGTCTGGTTGCAAGGTAAGACATTGCTCTTAGGAATTGACCCTCGATCTGGTTATTACCAGCTGAGGATCAAGAAAATAGAAATTTCAAGAATTACCTCTCGCACCAGGTATGATGTGATGGATTTTCAGTGAAGGCTTTTGAGCTGACCAATGGTCCAACGGCCTATGTAAATCCAACAAACAGAGAGTACATGGATGATTTGGAAAAGTCGTATTTGGATCGATCGAGAATGTTTTGGACTACTTTTAGTTAGAACCAAAACACGAGTTTCATTTTCGTTGATATTACACGGGTTGAGGAAGCGAGGATTACAGGTAATGTTCTGGAAGGGATGAGTTTCAATTTCTCCAGGTGATGTTCAAGGTCACATCATGGGAAGTGATGGGACCGTGCATGATTTAGATTAGATAAAAGCAGTAAGGAATTGGCAAGGAACATTTTAGAGGTTATAAGTACTGTGGGTCTAACAAAACACATCGGCCTTTACTTGAATCACCTTCGAGGACTGCCATACCCTTGATTGAAGTAACGTAATGACCTAAAGTTTGTCTAAATGGATAGTTATGTACCGGATTTCAAAAAGTTAAAATAAAGGTTTAGTATCACACCATGGTATTAGTATAAGCATGTGATGGATTGATATATAAGGACGGTATGGTGGATATTGTCCTTGTTGTTAAGGAACGAGGAGTTCATAGTGCGGTGTATTAGGGGCTAGGATGTGCCCGTGTGTAGAATGGAAAGGGGATTACTCATGCTTCACAGCGGTTAAAGGAATAAGAACATATATCTTTTACACATGACCTTAAGTTGACAGTAATACTAGATAGTTGCGGTTAGGGTGAGGTGATAACACTTATGGGAAAGAAGTGCATAAACTAGCATATAAGTTAAAGAGTTTTTTCACCCATATGGGTTGAATATGAGATGAAGCCATTAGTGAGAATTGGTGAAGGATTGACAGTGAAATCCTTTATTACCCAGAGGAAACTAACGTGGAGGCTGACGCCTTGAGTTGGAAAGATCCGTGCCAGTTGTATGATTCACAATGGATTACAGCGAAGTTAGATGAGGAAATGACCAAGATTGGTATAGAACCCATGATTGATAATTGGCAGATATACCTCTACAAACAATGAAATACAAAAAGAAAATCTCGTCGGAATGGCTAAGAACCCTACCATTTTCACATGGATAGGTTAGGATATGAGGATCGGATATGTGTTCCAATGGATTCTGACATCAAGGTGGAGATTCTAGATGAGTCTTATACCACTCCTCATGCTTGTTGTATTCAGGAATTTTGAAGGTTTGTTAAGATCTAAAATCTGCATATCGACGAGCACACTGCCTAACCTTTCAGCAAGTGAGGGATGAATATCAGAAGCCAAAAAGGCTATTATGACTCTAGGGCATCCCAGAGTTAGTATGAATGGATCGCCTTAGATTGCAGGTAAAATGATTTTGTATGAGAGATTGTAAGTCGACATATTAAGTTAGCACACTTCTATTTGTGTAAACAAGTTATTATAAGAATGAAGATATGTGAAAGGAGATCATATGTCTCCGTGGGGAACCGGAGTTGAGAGTGTCGGATTGAAACCCTTTAGTTTTTTTCCCGAGTTCTAGAAAGGGTTATGGAGGGCAATGAGTATAATAGTGGGATTTTGAATTATTGGTTACCTTCAGACAGATTTACAACTTGAGGGAACAACTCAGAATTTATGCATTATACTTTGAGTATGTAAGCTTTAGGGACATTGAGGTAAGTACGGTCCCTTGATTGGATTGTCATGGTGATGAATATCGGTCGATAGTCGGAGTTACTCTGGATAAGATATTGTTAGATAAGAAATGAGAATTACCCATTCCAGGGAAATGAAATGAGAGACATGAAGTATTATGATTTTGAACCGGTCCAGAGGATCAAAAAAGGTATTAAGGATTTTTAAGGCAGAAGTATCTGCTTCATTGAAAAGACATAAAAGTTCGCAAATTTAAATATGGGAACGTGGAGTTCCAGGATAGGAAACCTTGTGCCTCTCCGAGTATTGTTGATTAAAAGATAAGATAATCTGGAAGGAAAGAGAAGATTTGACTCTAGGTTTGTTAGGTTTTTGAGATCCTTACAAGGATTAGGCCAGAGGTGTTCGAAAACATTCAGAGCATGGAACAAAAACTTTATGTGGTGGGCCCATTGTTTTAGAAACAACAACAATTTTTTTTTTTCATTAATCATCTAAACAATTTATATGACATAGAAAACAATCCAGAAACATTATCATATAACACTATTAATCATGAAACAAATATATATATAAATATACAATATATTTATATACAATAATTAAACACAAAAAAATTCAAGAACATAAACTATTACCTCTTAAAGCCTATCAAGTGTCCTTGAGTCTTTACGTATAATTAACGATCTTCTTATCAAAATCTTTGAGCATTCAAACCACGATCTTCCGGAGTGTTCTCTATACCTCAAGATGTGTGTGGGCACATAGAGAACAAGAGTTTGTATTTTAGGAATCACAAGTATTTCTCAACACATGAGAACTTGGATTATGGTCTGAGAATGGCTATAATAAAGAAGAAGAAAAAAGAGTTTTATCTAACAAAAGCTCTGAGAACTATTCTGAATTGTATCTGTATTATTGTGTGCTTTTTTTGTCTTTATTCTCTTTATTCTATATCATATATATATAGATATTTCTATTACCATATTATCATCATCCTTTTAAAATTAAATAAATCAAAAACTATTTTTGACTTACCAATTTTATTTTCTCTCACTCAAATAAAATTATTAATTTAAAAAATTTATTTATTTATTTTTATATATGATATTCGAAATTTTATATATTTAAATTAATAAATATATTTTTGAAAATTAATAATTAATTCTAAATTAATTATTCATCCTCAATTATTATATAATTGCATACTTGACCCAAAGAATAAAATTCTTCTCATATTCCCAAATTATAGTTATACACTTGTATCAACTCTTACCTTGATATGGTGTTGATAGAGCCACCCTCGGGACCTGTGGACCTATAATACCAAGCTCCAATAAATATTACATTATTAATCAAGGCTCTTTGATTAAATAATCATATTTATTAATCTCATGATTACTCCACTAAAAATATGAGATTGAACTTTTGATAATTATAGACATATATTTACTGAGTACTTTATTTAAGAATAAAGTTTCCATTGATATAATCATTACATACAACGTTAATCCTCTATTAATGGTTCATAATTAAAAGGGAATAAAATTACCTTTTTACCCTCTTAGCTTTATCTTGTTCCTAGAGTACCACTGACCTTACTAATGAAGGTTGTGTCACAAAAAGTTTGCGATGTGAGCGCTCATAACCTTTTCAGTTCCAAAAGTCAACCCGATAGGGAACTATTATTCAATCTACAAGAAGGTATAGATTCCATATTTGTTAAACTACGTCCCCAACCATATACATCATCGAGTCCCCAAAATAATTGTTCTTAGCCAGATCATTCCGACAAACCTTAATGCATGAATCAAAGGATTAGATGACATATATAGGAATTCATAGCAACCTCAAGATTAAGATCATCGTGTCTATGATCATCATTTGATGTGTTCAATTAATACTATGAAACAATGTTTAAACAAGTATTAACAAATCACATATGGTCCAGTTCTACATACTCTCAGCATGCAAAGTACCTCCACTAAAGTGTCCTACTACACTAGTAACCCGGATCTAGGTCACATGTATTCATAATACTAGTGGATCGTACTAGCGATAATTAATCTAAAGATTCCATAACTTTATTTTACTGCAAACTATTTAAGTTTATTATCTTAATCTCGATCCTCCCATACCAATATGAGATTCAGACCACATAGATAAACTTTGGAATTTTCTAATATTCACTTAATATTATCATATAATATCGGACATAGTCTATATATATAGTAATTAAATTCAATTATTTATTTCATTTAAAACATTTGTCAACTACAATTGCTTTAAGGCCACTATTCCCAACAAGAGGCCTATAAATTAGCCTTACCCTAGCATGGGTGGAGGTTCATAATGTGTTACAGGTGTTGATTCTAAGGAAGGATGAGTCGAGTACTAGACCTGTATGGATTAAAAGACCCTGGGATTACAGTGGGACTTATTATGTAAAGGGAAGCCAGTGGGGATTCTTGATAGAAAGGATAAAGTCTTAAGTAATAAGACTGTGACTTTAGTTAGATTGTTGCGAAGAAATGGCAAGGTAAAGCACTTGAATTTGAAGTTAGACTCAGATATGCAGGACCAGTATCCCAAGAAGTTTGAATAAATTTCGAGGACAAAATTTCAATAAGGAAGGGATAGTTGTAATGTCCTAAATTCGCTAATAAGGCTTAATGCCTTGATTATTGTGCTAGGAGGGCATAATTGAATTTTTTTAAGCCATAATTGTGATTATACATGTGCGATTATGTGAATTATATGAGTTATACTATGATATGAATGTTTATGCATTTTTAAGTGTATTAAATGTGCATATAGGCCTGATTCTGCCAAAAAGGGAATTTTCGTAATTTTTGACATGTTGAGGGTATATTTTTAATATGTATGCTTTATGAGGGTGACCACATTATTATGTGGATATATTTGAGATGTGTGGCTCGAGGTGATCCTAGTGTGCAATTTAGCGGAAAAGTTACAACGGGGTCTAATACTCGGCTAGAGGTGAGCCTAGGGGTATTTTATTATTTTATTACATTACCGGGGTTCACCGAGGATTGGAAATTTATTGCATGATTATTTTGGTATGTTGGGGTTGATAAGGAATTTGTAGTGTCATCTAAGGTTTAGTTGGAAATGATGGCAAAGGACGATTTTGACCTTGAGGATATTATAGAATGAAGGTGAGGGCTTGGGGTGTTTTGGTCTTTTCCCTAATCCTGGATAGACTTAGGCTAGTGGAAGCCTTAAGAAACTAGATAAACTCAACACTTAGACTCTCTCTCTCTCTCTCTCTCTCTCATTTTCTCTCTCTTACTCTTATAGTTGGGACTTTGGAAAATTGAAGGGAAAAACAGTGTTTCTCTGAGTTTTGGGGCAAGGATTGCTGGGGAATTGAAGCTTAGTTGGAGCTGGGAGCTTCTATGTTTAAGGGAGCAGCTAAGAAACGATTTGAACTGAGGTATTTTGCAGTTTTAAGTTCTGAGTTTTTAAAGTTTTGGAGTTTAAAAGTTCTTTCTAAATTCTTAGTTTCTATCACGGGCTGATTGAGTTTTGAGATTTGTTTGTATATTTCTTGGCTGTTGGTATCATTGTCACGGTCAATTGTGAGAAAACTCGGGTGTTGGGATTATTTTGGGAGGTTGGGCGATTCTTAAAATCGTAAGTTTTTTGGGTTCACAGGGTTGCGCAGCGGCACTGTTCTTGGAGCACCGCGACTCGCATAAACTCAGGGGTTAGGGTGGTTCTTTGAATCTCCTTAGCGCTACGACGCTTGGTGGGCTGCGTCACGACGCATGTCAGGGTCAAGGCTTTCTAACTTGTAGAGAGCCGCGAAGCTTAGTGATGGGCGTCACATCTTAAATAGAGGTTATTAACCAAGTTGGGTTTTAGGTTGTGGTGACTTAAACCTAAGGGTCCAGGAAAGATTCTACTACCCTATTTAGTAGAATTTGAGGTCCCGGGGGCTAGGACTTGGTTTGGGAACCTTTACTTGATTGTTATTGATGGTTGTTCGCTATTATTGATGTGACTAGGGTACCGCTAGGATTCAGAAGGGGATTGTGCTCGAGGGTCATTTCCAATTATCCAGTGTTTGGAACTAAGGTATGAAAACTGCACCATGGTTGTAATTGGGGCTTGAGCCCCTGTTAATGAATATGGTTATAATTATGCTTGTGATTACTTAATTAGGCATGCTTGTATACGATGCATCTGATTGTGTGATAGAAAAATTGTATGTTTGATTATACCTGATCTGAAAGCTCGGCCTAAGAGAGTCCGGGTTGGAAATAAGATCTGAAAGCTCGGCCTAAGAGAGCCAGGGTCGGCAATAAGTTATGAAAGCTTGGCCTAAGAGAGCCGGGGTCAGCGAAAAGCATGCGGAATGCAGGCCATTTTTGCTAGGGAAACCTGGGAGTGCAATATGCACTTGTTCGGCCCAAACACCACCCAAATAATTAGAAGTGTAGTCTGCACTTGTCTAACTCATTAGCTATTTAAATTGGGCTATGTGTTTGATTGAGTAGGGTTATTATAGCTAAGCTTGTTATTTATATCATGTTGCTTGTTTGAATCTCTTTATATAAGTTTTTTTTGCTGAGCCTTGGCTCGCGGGTGCTTTGTGGTGCAAGTAAGGGGAAGAGTAAGCTTGATCAGCCATGAGTTGGAGAGCTTCAGGGGCGGTGTGTATTTAGCTTGCTCGACCGCCACGACTGGGTTGCTTGGGAAGAACTAGGGTTGAACCCTATTTTGCCGCTTAGGATGACTAGTTGGTATTTTATTTGTCTTTTATTAGTATGTAAACACTTTTTGGGATCCCATGTATAAACTACACACTTTTAATGAAAAATGATTACTTCGTTGACCAAAATTTTTAATACCTAACCTTGGTTTAATTTTTAATTACACATTTGAGTCCAAATGACTCACTTAGTGAGTTAAGCACTGTTTTAAACACACAGTGTAACGGTCTTGGCTAACCAGGGCGTTACATAAGTTATTTTAATTATGCACATACTTTGTTTTTTTTATTGTTTTTTTATATGTATTTTCAAGACTTTGGAAATGAAATCTTTTGTGATTCCACATTATTTTTGTCTTGTATTTTTTGGGTCTTTACAGTTATCATAGCAAGCATACACAACATTACATTCATTCTACCTTATAAATCTCATATACACTCCTATAAACATTTATAACAACATACAAAGCATACTAATAGTTATTTTCATATATCCTAAGTTACTTAAGTGTAGACTTCCTTACCTCAAGTTCTTAGTACAACAACTTAGCTTTTCTTGGCTGTGTAAGGGGCGATTAATTCTAGGTCCTATAGTTTCCAAAACAGAACACATAACTAAGTTTTATCTCTTAATAAGTCTCCTAAGAAAATAATTTAAGGAAATCCTATCTCAAAATTCCATCCCAACATTTGGCTCAAATTCGAGACCTCAAAGTAAAATGACCAAAATACCCTTATCAAAAAATTGAATTAGAATTAAAAAATATAATTCTCAATAATAATCAATTCTTAATCTAAGTCTAAACTCCAAGTATTTCTCAGAATACAAATTCTCAAGACCCATCCCAAATCTCGAGCCCTTACGCTTTTCGGAGCACTTAAATCATAACTTATTCTTAAAAAAAAATTCTAAGCCTTGAAAATATTTCCATGAGCCTTCAAATTGAAAATTCCAGCCTAACTCATAAATTCCCAAGCAGAAGTACCATTTTGGTGTTGGTATTAAGTTAGAAAAATATCCAAATACGCAGCGGAATAGTGTAGAAAATGGATTTTAAAAAATCATTAATACTAGCCAGGATCATACTGTTGACGATGAGAGCTTGTCAATGATGTTAGGTAGGAAAACTCAAACTTCAGTAAGAAAATAACTTAGAAAGAACTTGGAATGGACTTGAGGAAAAATAAGTCTAGAACAACAATGGAGTAAGAAGTCGTATATAGGTTAATGTTGACAGTGTAACGACCCAACTATTTCTAAGACCTTGGACCATTAGATCTACTATACATAACTACTATTTTGGGAAAGATACATAAGAAATAATATAACTAACTTTATTAAATATTGAAATATTATTTCAAATACATAATAATAGAAAATATGGCATGGGTACCCATTGTTTAAAACATAAAACATTATTTTTAACTAAAGAAAATTGTTTACAAAACTAAATGCGGAAAATCATGATTTAAAGGACTAAAAATAAATAAATAACTTCATCCTCGAACGACACACAGTCCACACATTCCATCCATCCTCGACACACAAGCCAAGCTACCAAGAATCCTTCCGCCTTCCATATTCATTTTCCTACATCACACTAAAAATAAAAGAATGAGCCTAATGCCCAGCAAGGAAAACCTACTAAAAACATACATCATTTATCATAAGCATAAAACTACATCATATACTATAAAACATAATACTATCTAAAACATACATAATAAATCATAAGCATACACTAAAAACATATGACTATAAAAACGTATATCATATAGGACTACAATATTAATGGCCATTAACTCATTAACATGGCATGTGATAAACCATCTAGGTCCCCTATCTAATATCTGAGGTAGGTTAGATCACATGGTAGTATATGATAACCCATCTACGTTCCCTGTCTAATATCTGAGGTAGGGTAAACCATAACTCTAAACCATGAAAATGATAAAATAATCTTGGGGCTTGCTATCTAAGCAAGTCATATGCCCAAGCGACTAAAAACATAATGTTGGGGCTTGTTATCTAAACAACTCATATGCCCAAGGACTACAAAACATATTATACATATACTTATTATAGCATAAACATATCATAACATGTCATACAAACATACAAGATCTATCCTATTTTCCTTACCAAAATACCGGGATGATGAGAACAAAGTCGGGATTTTGGAACACTCCTAAAAACCATTAATAGAGAGGTGAGTTTTCTAAAAGAAAGAGATGAAGAGGAATGAACTAAATCATCGAGAAGATACTTACCAACAAGAAATCTCAAGTTCGAAGAACTTAGATGCCTAACCAAGAATAGAGAAGATTGGGTTAGGAATTGAGTAGAGAAAAACTATAAGAACTAACAATACAGAAAATGAACTAAGAATAGGAATACCTTTGAAATTGCTATGACCGAACTACACCTCGAACCCGAAATACACTCTATGAACCTTACTTCCCAAGTGTCTAATAAGCTTAGAATGACAAAGCTTATAACCCCAACCCAAGTGTTTATCACTCTATAGTCTCACTAGCACCTAGAAGGCTCTGATCAATGCTTGAAGAATGAATGAAAAAGCTTGGTGCTAGGTCCTATTTATAGAGTTCTAGGAATAAAAATCTTCTAATTATAATCCAAATTTAAATTTAAATTTAAAATAGAATCCTAAGTAATAAAAATCTTCTAATTATAATCCAAATTTAAATTTAAATTTAAAAATAGAATCCTAATTTCTAACTTTCTAAATCCCGTAACTCTAAACTAACCTATAGTAAAATCAACATATCTAGAGCTGTAGGACTCCGATTTAGAATATCGTTATACCCTTAGAAATATAATTAAACTATCTACAACTTTTTAGAAATACTATTTTTCGAAATTCATAACATAACTGGGTCAAAAATAGGTCGGAAGTTACAGTACCCTAAAGTTAAGAAAAATCTATTTAATTATCTAAATCACAAATAAATAAAATTGTGAGTCTAAATATCTGAATATCTAAATAAATATCATGCTCCTAATAGATTCTAGTGAAGACTAAGTCTTATATTTCCCTTATTTTATTATTAAAATAATAATTCCTTAATAATCATGCATATGACAAGTGTCATAATCCTATTGGCTCTATCTAAACCTTAGGTTATAATAATCATCATATTAACAACTAGCAATATTAATCAAATCTTATGTTATAATTAATATTCTTAAACTATAGGTTAAACTTATAAAATCCATAACTATTGCTAGGAGTTTCCATCTAAATCCCGGCTTGAACCAAAATCCACAATAATGAACATACTATAACTAATACTAGCTATTACTACTACTACTATTATCTAACTAGCTAAGTAAATTCTGGGACTCTACAGATAGTGAGAACTCGTCAACGATATTAGGTCGGAAAACTCAAAAATATATCTTGGAGAATGATGAACTTAGAGAAAACTTAAAGGATAAAAGCTTTGAACAATAATGGAGAAATGATACTCGTATATTACTCAATCGCCTTAGTACACATTCAATTTTCCAATCCCTATTAATGGTGAAGTGATGTCCTATTTATAGGTGAGCTCTAATGGCCCGTAGTACAAAGTGGTCGCAAGGTGACAAGATGGTATTGTAGCCTGCTGCAGGTGGTTATGGTGCAAATGATAGTGGTGTTTGAGAGGTGGTGTTCGACTCTGACCTATGTCAGGGGCGTGGTAGTGGTGGTTCCATGATGTACCATCCTTGTACTACCACTACTTGTCTGGTGTGGGTACCTGGTTCATACTATGTGCTCTCTAGGCTCGTACGTACCTGACATACTCCATGCTCTCTTGGTTCGTACTACTTGCCGGTTTGGTTTTCTCACTTGTACCTCCAAACGCTTGACTAGGTTGATACGTGGATTCCTTCTTGGGAACTTGTTGTGAACAAGTTATTGTGCTTTAGCAAGATTTGTAAAGTTGTCTTAACTAAATGGTAAGCGAAGGATGTTTCGCTGGAGGCACGAGGCTCATGTGACGAGCCATGACCTCATCAGAAGAGTGGGCATCACTAAGTGGGGCGAGCTTATCTCGTGTGGCACTGATATGAAGGCCTGCGAGGCGGTACCGTGCAAGTGAGGCACTGAGTGGAGTGCGAGGCATTATTGTGTGGGTGAGGGGCCTGTTGGTGTGCGAGGCACTACTGTACAGGCAAGGCGTCAAGTGGACCGCGAGGCGCTATGTGTGGGTGAGGCATGATGGCCATGTGAGGTGCATGTTCGCATGTGAGGCGCTACCGTGCAGGCGAGGCGCCACGTGGAGTGCGAGGCGCTATTGTGTGGGTGAGGCGTGATGGGGATTCGTAATGCACCAGGGGTGCGTGAGGTGCTGGCAGGCGTGCGAGGCACATCTACCGATCCACGCGAGACGCTCTAGAGGTGTGCAAGGTGCACCTGGAGCATGCCTATCCACGCGAAGTGCACCCAGAGTGACCCTGTGCGAGGCGGCTGGTGATGGTCATGCATTTTTTTCTATGCTTCATTTTATATTTCCACCCTCGTAGTGTCTGAGCAATGCTTCGAGAGACCAACGGGGCTTCAGACATGATTTCTTTGGACCTTTAAGGGACCTTAGACACGAGATGTGACTCTTTCACCGGTGTGGTATTTTTAGCATCCACACTTGCCCCCCAGTTTATGAGAGGGACTTTAGGCGCTTCTGTAGACTCTTCTGTATGGTGTCTTCAAAGCATAGGTAGTGTTAATGTGTTTCTTTACTTTGGTGGTGTGAAGATACACACGTTGGAGGTGGTGATCCTCATGATTCCTTGAGATTGAAAGTGAGCCTATCATTTGGCTTTACGGATCCCAATGCGAGTGTTAGGCTTCATTCTTGACCATGGATCGAATATTTGATTCAATGGCTAAGATGAGTTTTAGCTTTCTGTAAATAGGCCTTATTCTTGAAGAAATTTACTACTCTCATTTCTCTTAGCTTGATGATGTCTTAGTCTTTAAAACTTCCAAGAGGCGGGTTGTTCTATCCCCCACAAGAGCACTTTGTTTTTCTTTTGTTTTCTTTTTATTTTTTTTTATAAATGTATATAGATATTCGTATGTCTACTTGGGGACTAAAAATTGTCTCTTTCTATCCCCTTTCTTTTTGTAGGCGTGTGTTGCTAGGTATAAAGGTATCGGTGGTGTTTTCAGGTGTTTAATGCGAGGAGTTGAGGCAGAGACACTGATGGGCATCCCTAGTGATTACAAGCCTCCAATAACTGTCCCTCTTCTATTCCAGGTATTCTCTTGGCCATTCCTTTAACATTTTCATGCTTGTAGGGATTAAGTTACCATTCGGGAGTGATGTTGTTTTAGCCCTAGTATCCCTTCATGTGGAGCCCTGTGCTAGAGTCCATTATTATGTTCACCTCACGTACACACTACCGTGCCCCATAGTTGACCCTCCTTTTATGCATAAGTGTATAGGGGTTATAAACCCACTCTTTTGTATTTTGTAGCAACTCATAAGATGCACACATATTTGCACCCGTGCTATTCATGAGACGTTGTTCCATGGATTTCGATGGGTCATCTAACGTACCTCCTAGTATTGAGCCCATACAACTATCTTCTTTAGATTTGGAGCCACCTATAGATAATCCACACCTCATGCACGAGATCTTAAGGAAGGGTCGTATATATCATTTGGAGCGATTAACCACCCTTATCCAAAAAATTTGGGTTGTTGAATGTGAGATAGACTATGTTTCAGGCTACTTCTTCTAGGGATCTTAATGACTACATTGCTAGCCTTAGAGTGAGTCTTCTAGACTTACAAATGGAGTTGACGTTTATCGAAGAAAACCTTCCACCGCAACCTTCACCTCCTGGCTCTCCTCTTTATGAGGAAGCTTTCTATAATGATTTTGAAGCCACCTATGGATCCCCTCAACCATCTTCTATAGAGTATCCATTTATAATGCTTCCACCTCCAACACTTATGTGGAAAACTTCTGCAGGCAGACAACAACAAAAATGTAAATGGAAGGTAAAATGCCATGTACTGACATCACCCTTTTCTTTTGGTCTTGCAAATATGTCAAAGAGAGTTCATCGAAATGGGGTGCCCAAGAAGCCGGACTCTGGCCCCCTACTAGCAGTTTCATTGTCTCCCATATGTCGGAGAATAAATTAATGGAACTAATTGAGAAATACTACATAAATGGTGAGTCCCAATGCTACGTGCCCACTTCTAAGTGTTGGGCTCATGAACCACCCCCTGGTTCTATAGCGTTCAGTGAGCATATATAGAAGGCGAGAGGCATGATTTCTCTTCATCTGTTCTTTGAAGAAGTACTCAAGTACATGAAACTTCTTCCACTTCAGCTAGCGCCAAATAGCTGGCTGACTCTCAGTTGCCTATATATGGCGTATATGTGATGCGTGGGTCACGCTCCTATGCCGAGGAAGGTGAACTTCATGTACAATCTCATGTTGACTTCTAAGTCAAAGGGCTTTTATTTTCTACAGAAGGCCAACACTCAAGTTCCATTGATAGAGGGTGGTTATATCTAATCCTGGTTCATGGAATTAGGATTTCTTCTTCGTTACAGGCCGCTCCTTGGTTCATGAACGCTTCCACACCTCTCCAAGAAGGCATCATATCTCTTTTCATTTATTTGTTTTTATTTTTCGTTGTTGTTAGGCTAACAATTGAGCTGGTGATTTAGGGGACCTCCCTCCTCCAGAAATATTTGCGCAACAACTTCTTTCTATGGAGGCCTTAGCTAAGGTTGACGTCATGGGGAAGATGGTGGCTTACTTTTTTACTACGACCAACCTCAATGCCTTGCATGTTACGAAGTGGAAGAAAAAGGTCCTTCCAACAGGCTCAAACTCCTCTGATGGAGACAAAGACTGGGTTCAAGATGAACCTTCTCCTGAGCAAGTGACCGACCTGCGCGTCTGCTACTTCCGTGGACCCAGATACAACCTCCCATTTGAGAGCTACACTTTCCAATCGAGGGCGCTTTGTCTTGCCCTCTTATGATGAGTTTAATGTTACTCCTTGTCACTTCACTAGCTACGACATTTCTGGTGCTCCTCCACCTCATTCAGCCAGTGCATCGTGTGTCCCTGTCCATCCAGACATCCATGGTTTGAGTGAGGTTCCACGGGTGAATCACATATAGGCTCCTTCCGTACAAAGATTTACCCGTGCGGGTGAGGATATTGCAGAGGCCAAGTGAAGGGTCCTTGAGAGTTTTAACTTGACAGAGTTGGGGGAGACTCTCATGCATTCCACTACCTGGGTAAGTTTGTGTCTTGCGATACTTTATTGTGTGTGCTTCCTTATACATATGTTTCATGTATCTTGACCTCTTATACGTACACCCCTTTTCTTTTGCAGAATCTTTCATGGCTCAATGCTTAATAACTTCGGCAAAAGATTTGTCCTCGGCCGAGGCAGAAAAATGGTGGCTGACTGTTAAGATCCAAGAGCTCGAGAAGCAGCTTGCTGAGGCCAACCTCAAGGTAGAAGTGGCTGTTGCGTAGGTTTCCTCTTCATCTAAGAGTAGGAAGAGAGTAGAAGCTAAGGCGGAGGCACTGCGAGAGAGGATCGTTGCTCTTGAGGAAAAATTAGCAGAGGTTGTCTATAAGTCGGTGGAGCGCACCCTTTATGGTGTGTGGAAACAAATTCCTAGTTTCAATTTCTCCTCATTTAGTGACCATGCTGTTGCTAAGGCTGCGAAATGGAATGCACGTGGCGGGAAACCATGAATTTTTTTCCTGCCCCATCTTTTGCTCCCATGTGTGGGCAGCTTATTTCTTTTTACTTTGATTTGGTTGTAATGCTATTAACTTATTTTTCTTGAGTGATTTCTCCAGGTTTCTTTTTTTCTTCGTGAGGAACTTTAACAAGTCCTGCTATGTTTTATGCTTATTTAGTGATGAAACATTATCATATCCTTTTATGCATGCGGGATTCACATTTTTACTGCGTGTGATTCGTGTATGTCGGTGCACCTTGATCACTTGTAAGGATATGTTGACCTTTTGGGTTCTTGCTATCCTTTGCGCGCGCTTGTTATTTTTTACGAGAAGCGTCCTTCTTGTCATTATGCATAGTACTATTTTTACAAGGGTCTCTTTTAAGACCTTTTTCTGGCTTGGTGGCCGCTCTAGGCTTATTGGTGGACGTCCTCCTTGAGGCTTTACCCTTCGTGGAGGTATTAGCCTATCATGAGGTCATCCTTATAAAACCTTTTGGCTCCCTTGGCATCCATAAGGGTAGCTAATCCTTATGAATTCAAGAAACGCTCTGGGCTTATTAGCAGATGTCCTCATTGAGGCCATACCACTCATGGAGGTATCTAGCCTTTGTCGCAAGGTTATCCCTGTAGAACCTTTTGTCTCCCTTGATACCAATGAGGGTAGCTAACCCTCATGAATTCAAGAGATGCCTTGAAAGGTTATTTTTTTTTGCAATATATATATATATGCCTCCTATCCTGCCCCCCAAGTGCTTGGTGGGATTCACTCCATTGAGCTCTTTCATCATTTCGCTCCCAACATAGACCTTGACCGTATGTGTATGTTTTTTATATAAGTGCTTGCATATAGAAGGAATGTAATATGCGAGATATAAAACACTTTCATTGATATCGAGTAGATTACAAAGGCACTTATGGCAACATTACATCTACTATGAGGTTATCTAGACAACCTCTTTGATTTTTAACTACCGAAATTAACATAAAAAAACTAAATTGTGGACATTCCTACATTGGAGATGAGAGTCTTACTGGTAGTATTTCTTGAGATGTTCCAAATTCCATGCACAGGGTACCACGGTATCATCCAATCGTGCTAGTCTGTAAGTGTTTGGGGGTATCAGTTGGGTGACTGGGTAGGTTCCTTCCCAGTTTGCTCCTAAAATGCTTGTCCTTGGGTCTTGCAGAGTGGGGAAGACTTGTCTCATCACCAAGTCTCTTACTCTGATTGTCCTCTCTCGCACTCTGGAGTTGTAGTACCTCACGGCTAGTTGACGGTATGTTGCCAATCTTAGCTGTGCCCTCTCCCTTCTTTCTTCCAACAGGTCAAAATTTTCAGCCATTGTCATATGGTTAACTTGGTCCTCATAATCCTGTACCCTAAAAGAATTGATCTTCATTTCTTCTAGAAGGATAGCCTCGTATCCATTTGATCTTCATTTCTACTAGGACGGAACCAGTGTCTAGGGCGTCGTACAGAATGGCTCCAGCAAAGCTGAATGAACTAAAGGTTTAGTTATAGAAATTACTAGACTTGGGTTTTTTTAGGCCCAGTTTCTCGCCATGGATCGCACCAGTTCTCTTCGTGAAGAAGAAAGATGGTTCTCTGAGGATGTGTATTGATTATAGAGAACTGAACAAGTTAACCATCAAGAACAAATATCCTCCACCAAGTATTGAGGATCTGTTTGATCAGTTACAGGGTAAGATGGTATTCTCCAAGATAGATCTTCGATCTGGTTATCACCAGCTGAGGATGAAGGAGGAAGATATATCAAAGACAACTTTTCGCACCAGGTATGGGCATTATGAGTTTCTGGAGATGTCATTTGGATTGACTAATGCCCCAACAACATTTCTGGATCTGATGAACAAAGTGTTCAAAGATTACCTGGATCGGTTCGTTATCTTTTTTATCGATGATATACTGGTGTATTCTCAGTCAGAGATAGAGTACGAGCAACATCTCTAATTAGTACTATAGAGGCTAAAGGAGCACAGGCTGTATGCGAAATTCAAGAAGTGTGAGTTCTAGTTACAACAGGTGAGTTCCTTAGGTCACATAGTAAGTAAAGACAAAATTATGGTGGATACAACGAAGATTGAGGTAGTCAGATATTGGCCAAGGCTGAAGAATGCTTTAGAGATTAGAAGTTTCTTAGGATTGGCAGGTTATTACAAACACTTTGTGGAGGGGTTTTCTAAGATTGTGTCACCACTGACAGAGTTGACACGCAAGAATCAGATTTTTATATGGTCAGATAGATGTGAGGACAACTTCCAGAGACTGAAGAAGAATCTGATCACCGCTCCAGTTCTGAGTCTTCCTACATATCAAGACAAGTTTGTGGTTTATTGTGATGCCTCAAGACAGGGTTTAGGTTGTGTTCTTATGCAGACGGGAAAGGTGATTGCCTATGCATCACATCAACTGAAGGAATAGGAACAGAGGTACCCCATACATGATCTAGAACTTGCAGCAGTAGTTTTTGCACATAAGGTGTGGCAGCACTACTTGTATGGTGAGAAGTGTGAGATATAAACTGATCACAAGAGTTTGAAATACTTCTTCACCCAGAAGGACATGAACATGTGACAGAGGCGTTGGTTAAATCTGATGAAGGATTATGATTGTGAGATCCTTTATCACCCAGGGAAAGCCGATGTGGTGCCAGATGCCTTAACCCAGAAAGGTCCATGATAGTTATACAGTGCGAGATAGATATTAGTGAGTTAGCAGAGGATATGACTAGACCAGGTATTGAGCTAGTGGTGGGCTAGTTAGCCAACATCACCCTGTAGTCTACTCTCTTAGATAGGATCAAAGAGAAACAGTTGAGTGACCCATAGTTGGGAAAGATTAGAGGGGACGTCCTAGCAGGAGTGGCTAAGGACTATATAGTGTCAAACATGGGTTTATTAAGGTACAAAGATCAGATTTTTGTTCTGATGGACACTGAGATCAGATGGGAGATTTTGGATGAATCTCATACTAACCCTTATTCTTTAATTCCAAGCACCACGAAGATGTACCAGGATTTGAAAGCTTTATATTGGTGGCCTGAGATGAAGAGGGAAGTGACTGAGTATGTTGCAAAGTGTATGACCTGCCAGCAGGTCAATGCAAAGCATCAGAGACCAGCAAGGCTTCTACAACCTTTGGATATCCAGAGTGGAAGTGGGAGGACATCACAATGGATTTTGGGGTGGGGTTGCCCAGGACAGTCGGCCAACATGATTCAGTCTAGGTCATTATAGACCGGTATACGAAGTCAGCTCAATTTTTACCAGTGTGGACGAACTACACAGTTGACCAGTATGCAGATCTATATGTGAGAGAGATGGCATGCCTTCATGGGACTCCAAGGTGTATCGGAACAGATAGGGACCCTATTTTTACTTCCAAGTTTTGGGGAAGTTTACAGAAGGCGATGGGTACACAGCTGAAGTTCAATATAACTTATCATCCTTAGACTGATGGTCAGTTTGAGAGGTCTATCCAGACATTGGAGGACATACTGAGAGCATGTGTATTAGATTTTGAAGGGTGCTGGAGTAAATATTTTCCTTTGATAGAGTTTTCCTATAATAACAGCTACCAGTCGACTATTGGAGTGGCACCTTATGAGATGTTTTATGGTAGGAAGTGTTGGTCACCCATTCACTGGGATGAGATGGGTGAGAGGAAATATTTGGGTCCTGAGGCAATTCAGAGGACCACTTAGGCTATTGAAAAGATTAGAGCTCGGATGCTCACGTCTTAGAGTAGACAGAAAATTTATTCAGACCCAAAGCGGAGGAACGTGGAGTTCCAAGTAGGAGACTGTCTTCCTTAGGGTTTCACCATTGAGAGGGGTGAAGAGATTTGCGAAGCAGGGCAAGTTGAGCCTTAGGTTTGTTGGACCATTTGAGATCTTGGAAAGGATCAGTCAGGTGGCCTACAGGGTGGTCTTACCCTCGACATTGTCTAGTGTGCACAATGTATTTCATATTTCCATGTTAAGGAAGTATGTATCAGATGAGACTCATGTGTTGAGTTTCGAGGATTTGGAAGTGGAGACAGATTTATCCTATGAGGAGCAGCTAGTTCAAATATAGATAGGAAGGACAAGGTCCTGAGAAAAAAGACTATACCTTTGGTTAAGGTATTATGGTGGAATAGGAAGGTTCAGGAAGCGAACTGTGAGCTAGAGTCAGATATGCGGGATCAACATCCCGAATTATTCAGGTAAAATTTCGAGGATGAAATTCCTGTAAGGAGGGAATAGTTGTAAGGAGGCCTTGATTAGAGGGCCAAGACAACAAATTATGGAGAATTATTTGAATATATGTGATTTAATTATGAAATGTGTGTTTGCGTGATATATTTGTCTATCATTATATGATTACGTGAGTTATATTATAATATGACTTGATATGCATGTTTAGGTGTATTAAATATGCATGTGAGCCCGTTTCTTATTAGAAGGGAAAGTTTCATAATTTTGCCTGTTATAGGTGTATTTGGAATATATGTGTAAGACCGCATTATTATGTGGATATATTTGGGTTACTCGGCATAGGCAATCATAGGGAGCAAGTTAGCACGAGAGTCACAATAGGACAAAATACCTGACTCGGGGTGAGTGGAGGGGTATTTTGGGTATTTAGTAATTTACCGAGATATCGGGTAATGGGAATAAATATTGGAGGATAGATTCAGAGTTAGTGAGATCAGGAGGAAATTTCAAGAATTTTGACCATTTTACCCTCAGGGACGTTTTTGGTACCCCAAGCCTTGGGATTTGTTTAGAGTTACTTAAACTCTAAGCAAGCAAACAGAAAATACAACATACAACTCTCTCAAACACTATTTCTTTCTCCCTCTCTCTAATTTTTGGCTTGATTTCGGGGAAAATTAGTGGAATTCAAGATTGGAATTGAAGGCTTGAGTCTAGGGTTGGATTAGTGGCAGCTAGGAGGACTCAATCTACATATGAGGTAAGGTTACAAACTCTGTTTTGATTAATTCTGACATGATTATCTAGAGTTCTCGAAGTGTTATTGAGCTTATGGGTCAAGGAATTAAATTGGAGTTTTGTGGGGGTTTTGAGTGAACTTAAGGTTGGGTTTTGTTGCTGGAAATATGTTGATACTCGTTGGGACTGAATTATGTTTTGGGAATTGTGTGGGATGATTTTTGGGTAAGAATTGGCTAGAGGAAAAAGTTGGAAATCTGGGTTCGTAGGGTCGTGCTGTAATCCGCGTGAACCCAGGGCCTGGGTTTTTTCTGTTTTTCCTAGGCGCATCGCGACCATTCAGGGCCGAGTCGCAGCGCGTGTCCCTGGGTTTTGGCAGAAGGGCCTCTTTGACTTGAGGTGCGCCGCAACCCATAAGGGGGCTCACCAGCACACATAGGGGAAATTGGCCAGGATGGGTTTTGAGTGACGGAAACTCAAACCTAAGGGCTCGGGATCGATTCTACTACTAGGTTTAGTAGAATTTGATGTCCCGGAGGCTAGGACTCGGTGCAAAAGCCTTTATTCTCTTGTTATTGATGAGATTCTATATTATGGTTGTGACTAGGTTACCACTAGGGGTTCAGAACTGGGATCATGCTCGAGGGTCATTCTTATTATACATTTCACTCGAACCTGAGGTAAGAAAATTGCACCCAATACGTGATATAAGTGATTAGAGCTTGGCCTGGTTGTTAAATATAATTATGAATAGTGCTTGGGCCCCTGAGAATGAACATGATTGTGACTATGCTTGTGATCGTTGATTAGGCATGCGCGAATACTGTGTATCCAGATAATTGCTAAATTATATACGCTTGTTTGCATTATCTGTATGATTAGGGCTCGACCCATTTATGGAACATGGTTATTACTGTGTTTGTATTTAATTGACTGAGATATATATGATTAATATGTATGCATACTTATATTATATGAAGTATGCTTATGTGTATCTGGTTATCTGGTTGTCTAGATATCTTGTTAAGGCATTGACTTATTATCAAGGGCAGCAATAGCGTGTTGGTCGAGAGGCTTAGGCCTAATCAGGGACGTACTATTTACTTTGATCGACCCTATGGTTGTTTGGAAAAACAAAGCGCTTAGCTAGCTCTATGGATAGTTACTCAAAGCTAGGGAAAATGGCCCCCGGGTGACTCTATGGTCACTTAGCTAGGGCAAAGGGCCCCGAGTGATTCTATGTCACTTAACTAGGGTATAGGGCACAAATTGACTCTATGGTCATCTATTCAGGGTAGCGGGCCCCAGAATGATCCTATAATCATTTATTTGTAATTGTATGCATGCATGAGTAGATTATTACTGTTGAGCATGCTAGATATGCATCTGGAATTTGTATTTAATGTTCATGCACATGTTTAAGTTTTCTTGCTGAGCCTTAGCTCACGGGTGCGATGTGGTGTAGGTGAGGGGAAAAGGAAGCTGGACCAGCCATGAGTTGGAGAGCTTCGGCGGCGGTGTGTACATATGCGGCTGCTTGACCACCATGGTCAGGGTTGTCTTGAAGGAACTAGGGTTGTATCACTTATTTTGTCGCCTAGGTCAGCTTGGCATGTATTTTGACTTGTATAAAACCTTTTAAACACATTTTTATGTTATTTTGGGATCCCATGTATATACTAAACTTTTAAATGAAAAGTCAATGTTTTCATTTATGTTACCCTTACCCTTGTCATTAACCTTAGTTACACGTTTATAAGCAAGGGACTTGATTAGCAATTCTGGCACTATTTAAAGTACACAATGTAATGGTCTTGGATTAGGAGGATGTTACACAGAGTGTATTTGGGACTCTTGCTGGACCTGTGCATAGAGGGACCTATATCCTGGTGGCTGGAGTGCGGTGCAACCGGAGGTAGAGGAGGAGGGTGCGTACCCATGTCACCCACGGGGAGGGGGTGGGACTAATGGTTCCCGATGGCCTCTGTTAGGTTGGATAGCCGGAGATGATGCCTCCTTCTCTTCTCCATGGGCTGGATGCTCCTCCGGCATGCCTTCATTTTCCAAAGGTTGAGGGTCTTTCCTCGAGGCTCTCAGTTGGTCTCCGTCCAGATGGATTTCAACATCTTGTGGCTCACGTAGGCATCATGAATGCTTGGGCATTTTTCCTTGTCGAAATTGATGGAAGATCAATAGCTTAGTATGTGTTCGTCCCATAGACGACGCCAAACTGTTGACGGCGAGGCACTATTGTGTGGGGGATGCGTGATGGCCTTGCGAGGTGCTACCATGCATGCAAGGCACTATTTTGCGGGTGAGGCGTGATGGCCTTCCGAGGCACTTGTTGGCGTGCGAGGCGCTACCGTGCAGGCGAGGCACCGAGCGGTGAATGAGGTGCTGTTGTGGGGGTGAGGTGTGATGGCCTTGCAAGGTGCTTGTTTTTGTGCGAGGCCCTACCGTGCATACGAGGCACCGAGTGGAGCGCGAGGCACTATTGTGTGGGCAAGGCGTGATGGGGCTTCACAATGCACCAGGGGTATGCGAGGCGCCTGCAGGAGAGAGAGGTGCATCTGCTGATCCACGCGAGATGCTGTAGGGGCGAGGTCGTATGAGGTGCACCTGTAACAGGCCGATTTGCGTGAGGCACACCTGGAGTGAGCCCGTGCGAGGTGGCTGATGATGCTCATGCATTTTTGGCCTATGCTTCATTTTATATTTCCACCCTCATAGTGTCTGAGCACTGCTTCAAGAGACCAACAAAGATTCAGACATGATTGCTTTGGAACTTCAAGGGACCTTACACATGAGATGTGGGTCTTTCACCGGTGTGAAATTTTTAGCATCCACACTCAATAACCTAAGTTTACAATGAATTTTCTAACCCCCTTCAATGATGAAGTGAGGTCCTATTTATAGGTGAGCTCAGATGTCCCATAGTACATTGTGATCCCAAAGGGAAAAAGAACTTGATATCCAAGATGCAGGTGATCATGGTGAAGGTGGTAGTGGTGTTGGAGGAGTGGTGGTCGGCGTTAGTACGTGTTAGGGGTCTACAAAAGTACTCTAGCCTTGGTGCCATGTTGTGTGCTGAGGGAGTCCTTACTATGTACCATTCTTGTACTGCCACTACTTGTCTGGCGTGGACATTGTGTCCATGCCCTAACTCCTCTTGGATTGTAGGTGCATTCCATCGGAACTCCTCGGGTCATACGTAGGTTCTCACCCTCCCAAGATACCCTATTCCTACGAGCTTCAAGTATTGAAATCCTGATATGTTATCATGGATGACACACTTCGTCGTTTCCACCATTAATGACTTGGGGTGTTCTTTAACCTTCCTCGAACACATGTTCAAGAGGTCCTTGACTCCTCATCTTGTGAGATCCACAGGGGAGGATGTGGCCCATTGGTGGCGCTTATCTCAGGGAGGGAGATAAGGCTTCTTCAATGAGGCCTGCGACTTATGTGATGAGACATGGGGCCTTGCGCGCAAACTCGGTGCCAGACACCTAGGCATGAAATGTACGAGGCACGAGGCTACTTGGTTCCCATGCACGAGATAGAGGTTTTGTGCGGCGGGGGTTATGGCTTCGTGAGGCACGAGGCAGCTTGGTGCCCATGTGCGAGATGAGGGTCTCGCGAGGCAGAGGTTATGGCTTCATGAGGCACGACGCACTGGGTGCCCATGCGCGAGACGGAGGTCTGATGGAGGTATACAAAGAAGGAGTTGTGGCTTCGCGAGGCATGAGGGGGCTTGGTGTCAATGTGTGAGACAAGGGTCTCGCAAGGTAGGGGCTATGGCTTCGTGAGGCGTGAGGCACCTGGGTGTCCATGCGCGAGACAGAGGTTTGATGGAGGTATCGCGAGGTGGGGGCTATGGTTTCGCGAGGCATGAGGTAGCTTGGTGCCCAAACGCAAGATAGAGGTCTGCTGGAGGTATCGTGAGGCAGGGGCTGTGGCTTCGCGAGGCGTGAGACAGATTGGTGTCCATGCGCGAGACGAGGGTCTCGCTGAGTGCGCGGTGTGGGGATGTCCAGGATCTCGCGACGATGCAAGCAAGGTTGTGAGGAGTGAATGTTTCAACATTTGACCCATGGTCTCCTGGGACTACCTCAAGAGTGTGTTACATTTTCTATCAACCACACTTGCCCCATAGTCTATGAGAGGGCCTTTAAGCGCTCTAGTAGACTCTTTGGTATGGTATCTTCAATGCACATGGGCTGTTAGTGTGATTCTTTGCTTTGGTAGTGTGAATAAATACACTTTGTATATAGTGATCTTCATGACTTCTTAAGAATGAATGTGAGCCTATCATTCCACTTCACAGATCCCAAGGTGAGTGTAAGACCTCATTTTTTACCATGGATCGAATATTGGATTCAATGTCTAGGATGGGTTTGAGCTTTCTATAAATAGGCCTTCTTCTTGAAGACACTTACTACACTCTCATTCTCTTAGCTTGGTAGCGCTTTTGTCTTTAAAACTCCAAGAGGTGGGTGGTTCTATCCCCCACATGAGCACTTTGTTTTTTTTGTTTTGGTTTTTTTTATGAATGTATATAGATATTCGTATGTTCTCTTGGGTTCTAAAATAATGTCTCTTTCTACATCGTTCCATTTTGTAGGCATGTGGTGCAAGGTATAATGGTATTGGTGCTGCTTGTAGGTGCTTCATGCGAGGAGTTGAGCAAGAGATGGTGGTGGGCATCCTTAGTGATTACGAGCCTCCAGTAACTGTCCCTTATCTTTTCGAGGTATTCCCTTGGTCACTCCTTTAATATTTTCATGCTCGGAGAGTTTAAGTTACCATTCGGGAGTGATATTGTTTTATCCTCAGTACCCTTTTACGCGAAGCTCTGTGCTAGCGTCCATTAGAATGTTCACCTCAAGCACACACTACCATGGCCCATAGTTGGCCCATCTTTTATGCATGAGTGTCTAGGGGTTTTAAACCTGCTCTTTTGTATCTTGTAGCACCTCCTAAACTTCACACACATTTGCAGCAGCGCTCTTCATGAGACGTTATTCCATGGCTTTCGACGGGTCGTCTATTGTACCTCTCGGTGTTGAACCCATAGAGCTATCTTCGTTGGATTCAGAGTCTTCTATAGATAACCCACACAATGTGCACGAGATCTTAAGGAAGGCCCGTATATATCATTTGGAGCGATTATAACCCTTAGGAAAAAAAATTGGGTTGTGGAAAGTGAGATAGGCTCTGTCTCAAGGGGTGAGGGAGCTGCTTTTTCTAGGAACCTGGACGACTACATTGCTAGTTTTAGAGAGAGCCTTCTAGACTTACAAATGGAGTTGACATTTATGGAAGAGAACCTTCTGCTTGAACCTCCAACTCCTGGCTCTCCTCTTTATGAGAAAGCTTTCCATAGTGATTTTGAAGCCACCATTGGATCTCCTCAACCATTGTCTATTGAGCATCTATTTCTAACATTTCCACCTCCAACACTTAGGTGGAAAACTCTTGTGGGCAGACAACATCAGAAATGTAAATGGAAGGTAAAATGCATTATATTGATGTCACCCTTTTCTTTTGGTCTTATAGATATATCAAAGAGAGGTTGTCGAAATGTGGTGCCCGAGAATTTGGACTATGGTTCCCTGCTAACGGCTTCCCTTTTCTCCCATATGTCGGAGATTAAATAAATGAAACTAATGGAGAAATACCACATAAGTGATGAGTTCCAATGCTACGTGTCAACTTCTAAGTGTCAGGCTAATGAGCCACCTCCTGGTTCTATAGCATTCAGTGAGCATATATTGAAGGCAGGAGGCACGATTCCTCTTCATCTATTCTTTGAAGAAGTACTCAAGTACTTCGGACTTGCTCCACTTCAGCTGGCACCAAATAGTCAGCTGAATCTTACTTGTCTGTATATGACGTATATGAGATGCATGGGTCATGCTCCTACGACGAAGGAGGTGCACTTCTTGTAGAACCTCATGTCGACTTCTAGGTTGAAGGGCTTTTATATTCTACAGAAGGCTAACACTCAAGTTCTGCTTATCGAGGTTGGCATCTCCAACACTCAAGTTCTACTTACCAAGGGCTTTGCATGGAGATCTTGGCTAAGGTAGACGTTATGGAGAAGATGGCAACTTACCTTTTTACTACGGCAAACCTCTATGCCTATGGTCTTTCTGGCATTTCCAATCCCGATTTGTTGTAATGTGTTACAAAGCAGAAGAAAAAGGTCCTTCTAACAAGCTCAAACTCCTCTAACGAAGATGGCGATTGGGTTCAAGATGTAGCTTCTCCTGAATCCAAGCGACATGCCCACACGTGTCCTGCTTCTGTGGACTCAGATACAACCTCCCACTCGCGAGCAACACTTTCCAATCCAGGGCGCTTTGTCTTGATCTCTTATGATGAGTTTAATGTTGCTCCAGCCACTTCCCTAGCTATGGAATATCTGGATTTCCTTTGCCTAGTTCAGCTAGTGCGTCTTGTGTCCCTGTCCATCCAGATGCCCCTAGTTCGAGTGAGGTACCATGGGTGAATCACGTGTCGGCTCCTTACGTGCAGAGGTTTACCCGTACGACTGAGAATATTGCAGAGGCCGAGTGGAGGGGCATTCAAAGTTTTAACATGACAGAGTTGAGGGAGACTCTCATGCATTCAACTACCTGGGTAAGTTTGTATCCTGTGATACTTTATTCTGTGTGGCTCCTTATACATATGTTTCCTGTATCTTGACCACTTATACGTACACCCCTTTTCTTTTGCAGACTTCTCTCATGGTTCAGCACTTAATAACTTCGGTGAGAGACTTATCCTTTGCCGAGGCAGAAAAATGTCGCCTGACTGTTAAGATCCAGGAGCTTGATAAGCAGCTTTTTGAGGCCAACCTCAAGGTAGAAACAACTGTTGCGAAGGCTTCTTCTTCGTGTAAGAGTAGGAAGAGAGCAGAAGCTAAGGCAGAGGCACTGCAGGAGAGTATCATTGCTCTTGAGGCAGAATTAGCAAATGTTGAGTATAATTCGGTGGAGCGCACCCTTTATGGTGTGCGGAAACAAAATCCTAGTTTCGATTTCTCCTCATTCGCTGACCATGTTATTGCTAAGGCTGCCAAATGGAATGCTCGTGGCGGGAAACCATGAAGTATTTTCATGTTTCGTATTTTGGTCCCATGTGGTGGCAGCTTATTTTTTTTTTGATTTGGTTGTAATGCTACTTGATTTATTTTGCTTGAAAGTTTTCTCCAAGTCTCTTGTGTTCTTCGTGAGGAACTTTGACAAGTCCTGCTATGTCTTATTCTTAATTTGTGATGGAACATTATCACGTCATTTTATCTAATTGGGCTTCTTATTAGCACATCTTTATTTTGAAGGGGTTCCCTTTGGGACCTCTTTACTGTGTGTCTGTTGGTGCTCTTTGGCTACTTGTAAGGATATGTTGACTCTTTAGGTTCTCGTTATCCTTTTAAATATTTTTGCGCGTGCTTGTTATTTTGAGCGAGAAGCGTAATTCTCGTCATTATGCATAGTACTATTTTTACAGGGGTCTCTTTTAGGACCCTTTTCGGCTAGACGGCTTGGTGGCCACTCTAGGCTTATTGGAGGATGATTTTCTTGAGGTTGTACTCCTTGTAGAACCCTTTGGCTCCCTTGGCATCCCTAAGGGTAGCTAATCCTTATGAATTCAAGAAATTCTCTAGGCTTATCACCAGATGTCCTCATTAAGATCGTACCCCTCGTGGAGGTATAGGTTGTCCCTGTCAAACCTTTTGGTTCCTTTGATATCCATAATGGTTGCTAACCCTCATGAACTCAAGAGATGCCTTGCAAGGTTTTTTTTTTTTTTGCAATATATATATATGCCTCCTAGCCTACCCCCCAAGTGGTTGGTGGGATTCACTCCATTGAGCACTTTGATCATTTTGCTCCCAACATAGACTTTGACCATGTTTGTATGTTTGTTATATAAGTGCTTGCATATAGAAGAAATGTAATATGCGAGATAGGAAATACTTTCATTGATAGCGAGCATATTGTAAAGGCATGTATGACAACATTGCATCTACTAAGAGGTTATCTGGGAAACCTCTTTGATTTTTAAGTACTGAAAAGAAAACATAAAACAACTAAACTGTGGACATTCCTGCATTGGAGATGAGAGTCTTACTGGTAGTATTTCTTGAGATGTTCCGCATTCCATGCTTGGGGTACCACGGTATCCTCCAATCGTGCTAGTTTGTAAGTGTTTGAGGGTATCAGCTGGAAGACTTGGTAGGGTTCTTCCCAGTTTGCCCCTATCACGCCTGCCCCTGGATTTCGCGCATTGGGGAGGACTTTTCTCAGTACCAAGTCTCCTACTTTGAATGTTCTCTCTTGCACTCTAGAGTTGTAGTAGGTCGCGACTCATTGTTGGTATGTTGTCAATCTCAGTTGTGCCCTCTCCCTTCTTTCTTCCAACAGGTCTTAATTTTCAGCCATTGCCGTATGGTTAACTTGGTCCTCATAAGCCTATACCCTGAAAGAATTGATCTTCATTTATTGGGGGAGGACAACCTTGCATCCATATGCTAAGGTGAAAGGGGTCTCCCCAGTAGTCGAGCGTGGCTTTGTTCTGTAGGCCCAAAGTACATAAGGTAGCTCATCGACCCAGGATCCTTTCAGGTTTTATAACTTCATTTTTAAGTTCTTCTTGAGGACCTTATTAATGACCTCCACTTGCTCATTGGCTTGTGGATGTACCACAGCTGAGAAACTCTTCCTTATTCCTTTATCTTTACAATACTTCTCAAACGTTCCCCCTTCGAATTGAGTGTCGTTATCAGAGACGATTTTCTAGGGCACCCCATATCTGCAGATGATGGACTTGTTGACAAAGGTGCTGATCTGTATGGTCGTTATGAGGACCAGAGGTTCCGCTTTGACCCATTTGGTGAAATAATCAACCACTACCACTGCATTCTTTTCTCCTCCACTCCCTATGGGTAATGCATCGATCAAGCCCATTCCTCATACAGGAAAAGGGACAGGGGCTGGTAATGCTAACCAGTTCATTCGGGGACCGTTGAAGGTAGTGTGTGTGCCTTTGGCACTTGTCCCACCTTCTTGCAAAGTTGTTGGCGTCGTTTTCCATAGTGGTCCAGTAATACCCTTGCCTAATGGCTTTCTTGGCTATGGACTGCCCTCCTACATGATTTCTGCATTCACCCTCATGTATCTCGTGTAAAACTTTTATGGCTTCCTTTTCAAAATTACATCGCAGGAGCGGGATAGAGAAGACCCTCTTTTACAAGACTCCATCTACTAGAGCGTACCAGGCGACTTTGTAAACTAGCCTACGAGAATTTTTCTTGTCTGACAACAGGGGTTCCATCCTTTAAGTATCCTACAATGGGGTCGATCCACGACCCTCCAAGGATAATGACCATGCGAAATTTTTCTTCAGCAATACTTGGTTTGGATAAGTATTCCACGTGGACAAATTGAAGCATATCTCCATCTCTAGTGGAGGCAAGTGTTGTGAGGGCATCAGCATTGGTGTTCCTTTCCCTTGGGATTTTCTCTTTGGTATATTACTTCAACTGGTCCAAGTAACCCTTCACCCTTATCAGGTACGCATCCATCTTGGGATCTCTCTCTTGATACTCGCCTTTCACCTGAAACACCACTTGCTGTGAGTCGCTAAAAATATGAAAGTGCATTACCTTTAGCTCTTTGGCCAACCGCAAGCTAGCTAGAAGTGCTTCGTACTCTACTTCGTTGTTCGAAGCCTTGAATCCAAACCTTATCACAGTACATCTTGTGCCCCTTGGGCCCAGTCATCACTACGCTGGCTCTGGCTCCTCCTTCATTCGAGGCTCCACTCCTCTATCTTCCTTTATTCTCCATGAACCAATTCATTTTCTTCTGTCTCTTTTCTCTCGTCGGGCCGATATGTAAATTCAACGATGAATTCTGCAAGTACATGCTCATTGATGGAAACTCTCGGTGTATAGGTGATATCGAATTGACTCAACTTAATTGATCACTTCAGCAGTCTTCCCGTGGTTTCGGGTTTGTGTAGGACCTGCCTTAAGGGGTTATTGGTGAGTACGTCAATCACATGGGTGTGAAAGTAGGGCCTTAACTTTCTCGAAGCCACCACCAAGGCGTATGCCAACTTCTCTATTTCTGGGTATCGAGTTTCCACGTCTACTAAGTGTTTAGTAATGTAGTATACATGTTTTTGGTGCTTCTTCTCTCCTTTAACCTAGGCAGCACTTATGGCATGCTCGGACACCGCTAAGTATAGGTATAGCCTCTCGCCCTTTTTGGGTTTAGCCAAAAAAGGGTGGTCTCCCGAGGTGCTCCTTCAACTTAGCAAAGGCCTCCTTGCAGTCTTAGTCCCAAGCGATCTTTTTGCTCCTTTTTAGGATGTTGAAGAAGGGGAGGCACTTGTCCGTTAACCTCAAAATGAACATGTTGAGCGCTACTACCCTTACCGTTAGATGTTGCACTTCCTTCTTGTTCTTGGGTGGATTCATGTCCAATAGGGCTTTAATTTTGTCAGGTTTGGCTTCAATGCCTCTCGAGTTAACTATGAAACCAAAAAGCTTTCCTGACGAGATTCTGAAAGTACACTTGAGTGGGTTTAACTTCATCCTGTATCTTCAGAGTGTGTCGAACATATCACTTAGGTCCCAGTTAAGTTCTTCGACCTTTTTGGTCTTCACCAACATATCATCTATGTATTCCTTCCTATTTGGTTAGCGAACATCCTGTTCACAACCCTTTGGTGGGTGGCGCCTACATTCTTCAGCCTAAAAGGCATCACTCTATAGCAATAGAGTCCTTTATTTGTTATGAATGGAATATCTGGTTGTATCCAGAATAAGCATCCATGAAGTTAAGTTACTCATGCCCAACTGTTGTGTCCACCAATTGATCTATCCTCAGAAGCAGAAAGCTATCCACGGTGCAGGCCTTATTGAGGTTGGTGAAGTCCACACAAGTCCTCCACTTTCAATTTGGCTTTGGGACTAGTACGGGGTTCGACATCCATACTGGATAGAACGCTTCACGGATGAATCCATTTGTTTTCAATTTGTCAACCTCTTTCTTCAAGGTTGCATATCTCTCCGGGTTAAGTGCTCGCCTCTTCTGTCGTACAGGTCTTGCCTTGGGGTCGATATTTAGGTGATGGCACATTATGGAAGGGTCTATCCCTACCATGTCTTCGTGACTCCAAGCAAATACATCAAGGTTATCCTTTAGAAATTTTACTAACTTCTATTTTGTGTCGCCTTGAAGGTTTTTCCCACCTTCAACTTTCTCAATGGTTCCTCCATCACAACAATCTCTTCCAAATCCTCCAAAGATTTGACCCTAGGCTCCTCTGGGACTTGGGGGTCGGCCTCCTGTGGGTTTATGCCTCCATGTATCACCATCACCATGGGTTCCCATGGCTTTATAGTTGTGCGGAGAGAGGTGTTATAACACTCCATTACTTCTTTCTGTTCCCCTTTCATGCTTGCTATTCCTCCAAGAGTCGGGAATTTAAGAGCTAAGTGATATATTTAGGTTATCGCTTTCAATTATCTTAGGGATGGTCTCCCGAATACCGCATTAAAAGCTGAAGCACAATCTACTACGACAAAGTTTTCCATGACAGTGGTTTGTCTGGGCTGCTCCCCCATGGTGAAGACTGATTCGATCATTCCTAAGGGTTGTATTGAGTCCTCAGTGAATCCATTTAAGGAGGTATGGCAAGTTTTCAAGTTCCTGATGCTCAAGCCCACCTTCTCCATGGAGTGGCGATACAAGATGTCTACGGAGCTTCCATTTTCCAGAAGGACTCCATGTACCCTCATATTGGCTTGTTGGACTGTCAACACCAGGGGGTCATTGTAGGGGAAATGCACCCCTCGTGCTTACTCCTCCATGAAAGTGATCGAATCATCTCCCCCTTATTAATTTTTGAGGGTCGCTGCTCCAGGCTCATGATGCACGGGAATGGACTTCACCTAGCTCCCCTAGCATTCCTATCTCGCCCCTTCCTTGACTCTCCTCCAAATCCTGGACCCGAAAGATCATTTTTACTTCTCCTTGTACTTCTGGGGCTCTTTCTCAGGCTCTTGGTGAGGTCGGCCCATCCTCTGGTCTTTGGTTTTCTCTTTTGACATATCTGCCCAAGTGGCCTCGACGTATGAGTTCTTCAATTTCCAGTTTTAAATGGGTACACTCCGCTGTGGTATGGCCAATATCCCTGTTGTATTGAAAATACTTACTATGGTCCCTTTTGGATCGGTCCTTTTTCATCGGCGGGGGTCTCTTGAAGGGGACCTGACTTTCATTTGTCAGGAAGATATGTTCTCTTGTGTCTGTCAGGTCTGTATAGAAGGTGTATGGTGTTTGCCTGGGTTCACCTCAGCGTTTGTATTTTCTTTGGTGGTCATCCCTTGGACTTTCATGTTGAATCTATGAATATATTTTTTTAAGCTTTCGTCTTCGCCCTACTTTATGTTAGCAAGACTAGTGCCCAGCATGGTGTAATCTCGTATTGCATAATGTTGTTGGAGAAATTCGTTAGAAAACTATTGCCATGACCTGATGGTTTCTGGCCTTAGTGTGACAACAAAGCAATGACACCTTGCTCTGCTATTGATCCCCCTCCACTCCATCAAGTCGTTGAAGGCATCAAGATGGTATTTAGGGTCCGTAATGCCATCATAGGGCGTCATGTGAGGCTCTTTGAAGTTGGCAGAGAGTTATTCAACCTGAATCTCCCTTGTGAAAGGTGACTTGTAGTCAAACTCATCATCAAAAATATGCCCCCGAAACGCGGTGACTATTTTGCTTCGAAGGCTCCCCATCTCAATGTCTAGCTTTTGTCTTCTTTTATTCAAGGAGTCCCTCACATCCGAAGGTTCGGCCTTTCCTTTCCTCTTCTCCTCTGGAGGGGCCATAGGGGGCATTGTCCTTATATTTAACCTTATATTGAGCTTCTCCCTTAGGTCAGGGGGAGCTTCCTTAGAGCTGACCTCAGCTTCGTTTCGATGACCTGCGTTGTCCCTCCACCTTTGCTCTCGCGGGGACTTCGCTGGCCTTGGGCCATCATGGTTCCTTGTCCGGGGAGTATTTCTAGTGGAAAGTCGGGTCCTCCCATCGTACAGGGACGATGGTTTCTCCTCTCCCATGCTCCTTCTCCTTGTGCTTGGGAAGGGGCATGCTCAAATTTCCTTGAAGTAGGCCATTCAACTCTTCCTGCATGTGTTTCCAGTGTGTTTTCCAACCTTTGGTTCTTTTTGTGTAACTCATGTATCTCATCCTCATAGAAGGAAGTTCTTGAGCTGGAACTCGCAGAGTGTATCCAGGGACTCTTGCCCGGCCTATGTGTAGAAGGACTTGGATCCCTGTGGCCGAAGCAGTGCAGCCGAAGGTCAATGAGGAGGGTACGTACCCATGCCACTTATGGGGGGGACTAATGGTTCCTGATGGCCTCCGTTAAGTTGGACAGCAAGAGATGACGCCTCCTTCTCTTCTTCAAGGGCTGGATGCTCCTCCGATATGCCTCCATTCTTTGGCAGTGGAGGGTCTTTCCTTGAGGCTATAAGTTGGTCTTCATCCAAATGGATTTCAACATCTTGTGATTCACGTAGGCATCTTGAACACCTTGGAATTTTTCCTTGTTGGAATTGATGGAAGAACAATGGTTCTTCCCATAGACGGTGCCAAACTATTGACGGTGAGAACTTGTAAACGATGTTATTTTGGAAAACTCAAACTTTAGTAAGATAATAGCTTAGAAAGAACTTATAATGGACTTGAGGAAACATGAGTGCAAAAAAAAAAAAGGATTAAAAAGTCATATATTACTTATAGCTTGAGTATACAATGAATTTTCTAACCCCTTCAATGATGAAGCGAGGTCCTATTCATAAGTGAGCTCTGATGGCCCTTAATACATTGTGATCCCGAAGCGACAAAGAGCTGCATATCCAGGCTGTAGGTGATCATGGTGCAGGTGGTAGTGGTGTTGGAGGAGTGGTGGTCGGCTTTAGTACATGTCAAGGGTCTACAAAAGTACTCCTGCCTTGGTATCATGTTGTATCTCCACTACTTGTCGAGTACGAACCTCATAAGCATGCTGAGGGAGTCCTTACTATGTACCATTTTTGTACTGCTACTACTTCTCTGGCGTGGAAATTGTGTCCGTGCCCTAACTCCTCTTGGTTTGTAGGTGCATTACGTAGTTGTACGAGCTCCTTGAGTCATACGTAGGTTCTCACCCTCTGAAGATACCCTGTTCCTACGAGCTTCAACTATTAAAATCCTGATATGTTATCATGGATGATACGCTTTGTCATTCCCACCATTTTTGACTTCATACTAAATTGTTGTGGGGTCTTCTCCAACCTTCCTCAAATGCATGTTCAAGAGGTCCTTGACTCTAGATCTTGTGAGACCCACAAGGGAGGATGTGCCCCATTGATAGTGCTTATCTCAGGGAGGGAGATAAGTCCTCTTCAATGAGACGAAAGCGTATGTGATGAGACATGGCGCCTTGTGTGCACACCATTGATGAGATGCGTAGTAAGAAATGAAGGGCCTGCGAGGTTTTTTCTTTGTGAGGCGCGATGCAGCTTGGTTCCCATGCGCAAGACAGAGGTCTCACACGACGAGGGCTGTGGCTTCGTGAGGCGCGAGGCAGCTTGGTGCCCAGATACGAGCCGAGGGTCTTGCGAGGCAAGGTCTGTGGATTTGCAAGGCGTTAGGCAGCTGGGTGCCCATGCGCGAGATGGACGTCTGACGGAGGTATCGCGAGGTGGGCGCTATGGCTTCGCGAGGCGTGAGGCAGCTTGGTGCCCATGCCCAAAATGGAGGTCTAACAAAGGTATCGCGAGGCAGGGGTTGTGGCTACGCGAGGCGCGACGCAGCTGGGTGCCCATGCACGAGATGGATGTATCGTGAGGCGGGGGGGTTATGCCTTTGCGAAGTGTGAGGCAACTTGGCACCCATGCGAGAGATGAGTGTCTCGCGAGCCAAGGGACTCACTGAGTACACAGTGTGGGCATGTCCGGGATCTTGCGACGATGCTACCAAGGTTGTGAGGAGTGAAGGTTTCATCATTTGACCCATGGTCTCCTGGGACTACCTCAAGAGTGTGTTACATTTTTTTTGCATCCACACTTGCCCCATAGTGTATGAGAGGGCCTTTAAGTACTCTGGTAGACTCTTCGATATAGTATCTTCAATGCACATGCGGTGTTAGTGTGTTTCTTTGCTTTGGTAGTGTGAAGAAACACACTTGTATATAGTGATCTTCATGACTTCTTAAGAATGAATATGAGCCTATCATTCCACTTCACAGATCCTAAGGTGAGTGTAAGACCTCATTTTTGACCATGGATCGAATATTGGATTCAATGTCTAGGATGGTTTTGAGCTTTCTATAAATAAGCCTTCTTCTCGAAGACACTTACTACCCTCTCATTCTCTTAGCTTGGTGGTGCTTTTGTCTTCAAGACTCCAAAAGGTGGGTGGTTCTATGCCCTACATGAGCATTTTTTTTTTTATGAATGTATATAGATATTCGTATGTTCTCTTGGGTGCTAAAATATTTTCTCTTTCTACCCCGTTTCATTTTGTAGGCATGTGGTGCGAGGTATAAAGGTACCGGAGGTGCTTGCAGGTGCTTCATGCGAGGAGTTGAGGTAGAGATGGTGGGGGGCATCCCTAGTGATTACATGCCTCTAGTAACTCTCCCTTATCTTTTCTAGGTATTCCCTTGGTCACTCCTTTTCATGCTCGGAGGGTTTAAGTTACCATTCGGGAGTGATGTTGTTTTAGCCCCAGTACCCCTTCACACGGAGCTCTGTGCTAGTGTCCATTAGAATGTTCACCTCAAGCACACACTATCGTGCCCCATAGTTGGCCCCTCTTTTATGCATGAGTGTCTAGGGGTTTTAAACCTGCTCTTTTGTATCTTGTAGCACATCCTAAACTTCACACACATTTGCACCCGCGCTCTTCATGATATATTAAATAACACACATATATAAGTTAGAGATTACCTCTCGTAGCCTATCAAGTGTCCTTGAATATTTTCGTAAAATTAGTGATCTTCCTATCCTTATGAAAGCTCACCCCTTAGCCTTCCAAGCCAATCCTTCAACACATAAGGACGAGTGTGGGCATGTAGGATTCAAAATGTTTATTTAGATTCTCTAGATGTACTCAACACATGAGTTCTAAAGAGGATTGAGAAGAGAGAGGCTATAGAAATTTCTAGAATTTTAGGTTTAGGAAATTCTTTTGTTTCTTTTCTTTGAGAGAGTCTGATAATAAATGTTTTTTTTAAACTTCATGAAAATGATCGCTTCTTTTCAGGTTTATAAAGATAATTAACTATTTTAATTAATTGTTATTTTATTTAAATAAAACTAATTAGTTATAACCTATTTTAATTATTTAATTTAATCATATTGAAAAAGAATGATTAAATATAATTAAATGAACAAATTAATTTGAAATTCGAAATTAAAATCCCAAGGATAGGATATTCCCACATGTGGCGCCACTCATTGTGTGGCACAGTGTGTGGCATGAGCCACTATGTGACTATCTCTAATTTTCTCATTTGTTTGTTTGATTAATATTTAAGATAATATATTTATCCCAAAATAAAAATCAGTTAATTCAAAATTAACTTTATCTTAAAGATATCCATTTTCAATAAATAAATATCTTATAATAAGGTAATAATTAAACTCTACAAAATATTATTCCAAACATGATTAATATTTATTTTAACATAAAGTTTTAAAAAAACTATATAGTTAAATAATTAATTAGATCACAATTAATAAATTTCCCATAATTATCACATAATTATTTCCTTGCCCCAGGAAATTAATTCATTTGCAATTTAGTCATTCTCTCTATAAAACTTCCTTATGACATCCTTACGCTTGATAGTGTAGGACAGAGGTGACCTATGGACCATGGACCTATAATACGAAGCTCTAATAAACCAGATTATTAATTAAACTCTTTAAACTAATAATTTTATTTATATATTTCATGATTACTCCACTATAAATATGGAATTGCACTCTAAGTATATATAGAATTATATTATAGAGTTTTCTCTTGTAGTCCATTGATATAATCAATAAATGTAGTTCTGTCATCCATTTATTGGTTCGTTAATTTGAGTTGGTCAAAATTATCATTTTACCCTTCTAATTACCTCATGTTTCTTAAGTACCATTAATTCAATAGCGAATAATTAATCTATAATCAAATTATAGATGTGAGCTCAATAACTATTTTGTTCTAGAATTAACCCTTAAGGGAACAAATATTCGATCCATCAGGAAAGCATGGATTCAAATATTGTAAATTATGTTCCCAACCATTCATGATATTGAATCTCCAAAACAAAAGATCCAATAAACAAAATCAGGAGTTCATGAATACTCAAGATTTAGACTGATTTACAAATGATCACCTATTATTATAAGAATTAAATCTTTATGGCAAACAATAAGTTTATAAAGATAGTTAACTCATATCAGTCACGTCTTATATAATCACTATTATATACATCACCATTACAAAGATTTCTATCCACATCAGTAATCCAAATCTAGACTACTTACATCCTGTTTGCTTAGTAAACCGTACTAGAAACAATTCATTAAAGATTTCTTACTTTAATATGTTACTAGCTATTTTATTCATGGCATATCATATATTTAATAATTTTCTTGATATTTATATAAATTATTCAAATAATAATTAGAGCATTCATACATGATAAAAATGTACTTTTATTTAAATCAATAAAATGTCTTTCTACATGCTTTTAGGGCATAAACCCTAAGAAAAACCCTAAGAATCTATTATGATAAGAATTAAATCTTTATGGAAAATGGTAAGTTTATAAAGGTAGTCAATTCATATCAGTCATGTCATTTATAATCACTATTATATATATCACATTTACCAAGATGTCTATACAAATCTGTAATTTGAATCTAGACAACTTACTTCTTGTATGCTTAGTAAATCGTACTAGTAACCATTCTTTAAATATTTCTCTCTTTAATATGTTACTAACTGTTTTATTCATTGTATAAGATCTTAATTCTCTCGTACTAATATAAGATCATATCCTCATAAATGAATATAGAATTTTCATGAGATTTATATAAATTATAAATTATTCATATAATAATTATAACATTCAAATATAATAAAAATGTACTTTTATTTAAATCAATAAAATATATTTCTACATGCTTTTATGGCATAAACACTATGATTTTGACTCTTTGTCATGCATGCACTTCACATGCATGACCCATGCATAACACTTAAGCACCACACGACCTAAGGCCTATACTTGGCTCACCCGAGACTTTGCCTTCCAACCACCATCGTCATTATCATCCACATCATCATTATCAACATCATCAAGTCAACATAGTCGCCACCACCACCACTATCTTCACCACCCACAGTGGTGGTTTCTCACTACCCGCGCACACACAAAAGCCGAAAGTGTTGTTATTAAACATGTAAATTATAGTGTGCAACAGAAGGTGTATTGTAAATTCACTACAACAATTTTGACATTCAATGACTCCCTACAATGTCTTACATCAATAGTGTAAGACATTAAAAATCATGAGGGATTTTATATGTCTTATGTTGGGAGACATTAAATTTTTTTATTAATTACTAAAATTGTAAGACATAAAAGTGCAGGAGACATTGGTAATTGGGCTCTAAACACGTGTCTGTGGGGACATCCAACGTCTCCCAGTGGAAGACGTGCCACGTGTCCCACATCTTCCAGTGGGAGACGTGGGACACATGGTACGTCTTCCATTGGGAGACATTGGATGTCCCCACTTGTATTAACCTTCCTTCCCTCTCTCAGACACACACACGCACAAACCAACACAAACCAGAGGCAAATTCATGTGATTTCTGCAATTTCTAGGGCACAAAAGGTAAGGTTTTCTCTCTATTTTCATGGTTTTACTTAGTTTTTTTTAAAAAAAAATCTTAGGCTAGCATAAAAATGAATAGTAAATGCAATTTTGTGTTTGTTTTACATTATTATGAACTTTTCCCATAAATTGTAGGATTTTCTTAGATTTTCCATACTTTCTAAGAAAATTTATAATTTGTTGACGATGTAAAAATTATTTTAAATTTACATATCACATTGTGTAGATTTCATTAAATATATATGTCTATGATTATTTTTAATTATTATTTATTTCGAATTATATATCTATTTTTTTAAAATTTAAATTCTAGTTATTTTGATTATATATAGTCATGTTAAAATAAATTTATTAAATAATTTTAAAATATAAATATATGAAAAGTTTTATGTTTTTGTTGATTATTGAGTTTTTAGGTTATGAAATTTTTTATTGATTTTTTGTTTAGGTTAATTAGTGGCTCATTGGAGTTTTTTTTTTCTTAGTAATCATTGACTTATTAGATAATTAGTGATATATGTTTAGTAATCTTTTACATATTAATTAATTTAATTTCGTAGGTTGTGATTTTGCTGGTGAGATTTTAGAGGGTATTTTTTGCATCAAAATTTCTATATCAATCACACATTTGAGGTAATTAAATTTATAAAATTACAATAATAAGTTATATATTGCTAGATATTTAGTGATATTTTATTTATTATTTATTAATTTTATTTTATTGATTTGTGGATTTAATAGCAAATTCGATTACTACATGAAGTAATTTTTCTAGCTTTTGGATTATTAATTGCAAGAGGTACACATATATTCTCTTACTTCTACTTTTAATATTATTAAACAAATGTTAGAGGAGTTTGAATATCTTAAATATTCATCCATAGTGAAGTAGATTCTCAGATTAAAATTGTGTGTTGCGGTGATAATGGAAGGTTGAGAACTTGTGTGTTTTAGTGAAGTAGCTTCTGAGAAATTTGGTTGTGTGCTGCGGAGCTATAAGGAAGAAACTTATTGTATGTTGTTTGAATTGTTTGTTTTGCTATTTACGTGACCTAACCATTGGCACTAAGGAGTGAGGAGGAATATAGTAGAGGAGAATTGGGATCCATTGGATGAAATGATTGAAGACGCACATTATTGATCAGGACTAGACCCAAATAAGTTTGAGACACTCCTTAGTGATGCTGAGAAACCGATTTACCCTAGTTGTGCCAGATTTACAAAATTATTTGCGCTTTTTAGGTTGTACAATCTAAAAGCTAAGCATGTTTGGAGTGATAAAAGTATTACTTATTTATTTAGTTTTTTGAAGGATTTATTGCCCGGAGATAATGAAATGCCAATTTCATTTTATGAGGCAAAGAAGACGTTATGCTCATTAGGCATATAGTACGAAAAAATTCATGCATGTCCTAATGATTGCATATTATATCGAAATAACTTTGTAGACGCAAAATCATGTCCTACTTGTGGTGAGTCATGATGACAAAAGAAAAGAAATGGTGAGGATGTCAAGGAAGGAGTACCTGCCAAAGTTTTGTGGTACCTTCCGCCATTTCCTCGTTTCATCCAATTGTTTAGAAATGCCAAACATGCTAAAAGTTGTCTTGGCATGCTAATAAAAGAATAAAGGATGGTAAATTAAGACATCCAGCTGAAACCCTAGCTTGGAAAAGAATTGATTTGAAGTGGCCTTCTTTTGGAAATGAATCTCGTAATATTCTTCTAGGTCATTCGACTGATGGGTTTAATCCACACACATCTCTTAGCAGTAATTATAGTTGCTGGCATGTTATGCTTGTTATTTACAATCTACCCCCATGGTTGTGTATGAAGAGAAAGTTTACGTTGTTGACCATGTTGATATCAAGACCTAAACAACCAGGTAATGAAATTGACGTCTATCTAGCTCCTCTTATAGATGACTTGAAAACTTTGTGGGATGAAGGGGTTAAGGTTTATGATGCCTATAGGCAGGAAGACTTTAATCTTAGAGCAGTCTTATTGTGGACAATTAATGACTTTCCTGCTTATGGAAATTTATCTGGGTTTAGTGTGAAAGGATATAAGGCTTTCCCGTTTGTGAAGAAAAAACATGTTCTGAATACTTGAAACACTCTCGGAAAATATGTTATATGGGACATAGGAAGTTCTTGACTAATATGGATAAATTTCGGACTTGGAAGAAGGCATTCAATGGTAAACAAGAGTTTGAGGAGGCTCCTGAGCCACTAAATGGGATCCAAGTACTTGGGAAGATGTTTAAAATTGTGTTCAAGTTAGGGAAGCCTAAAGTTCGTACACCTACAAAGATGAAACCTAGTCGTAAGGCTAAGGTTGTGGTGGAGCCAAAAGGGTGTTATAAAAAGAAATCTGTTTTCTTCGAACTTGGATATTGGTCTTTCTTACTTATACACCATAATTTAGATGTTATGCACATAGAGAAAATGTATGTGATAGTTTGAGGCCCTTTGTTGAATATTCCTGGGAAAACTAAGAATGGAATTAATGCTAGAAAAGACTTGGTTGCAATGGGTATAAGGGATGAATTAACTCCAAAACCAGATAAGACAGGAACATATTTACCTCCTGCTACTTACACTCTTACTAAAGAGGAAAGAATGGAAATTTGCAGATGTTTATTTAATATAAAAGTTCCAGACGGATATTCCTCAAATATAAGGTCATTGGTAGACATGAAAAGTTGTATTATGACTGGTATGAAATCTCACGATTGTCATATTCTAATGCAACATTTACTACTAGTGGCCATTTGATCTATGTTGCCTAGGAAAGTTTGAGATATAATCACAAGGTTATGTTTGTTTTTCAAGTCATTGTGTTGTAAGGTGATTGATCCGCTTAAGTTACCCAAGTTAAGAGATGAAATTGTTGAGGTATTGTGTGAGTTGGAGAAATAGTTCCCTCTTTTTTGATATAATGATCCATCTGACAGTTCACTTGGTTAGAGAACTAAGATATTGTGGTCTTGTTTATTTAAGATGGATGTATCCATTTGAGCGATATATGAACATTCTTAAGGGGTATGTTAGGAATAAAAGTCAGCCAAAAGGATGCATCGTCGAATGCTATATTGCAGAAGAGGCAATTGAATTTTGTTCTGAATACATGACTGGTGTACAGAGAACTGGGTTAAATAATGTTGAAAATGTTGAGATTCAGAGTCGTCATGGTAGCGTTGTATGCACAGTAAGTCAAGATATACTAGATGAAGCGCATCGTCTTGTGTTGTAGAATATAAATGAAATTCAACCTTATATCGAGTAAGTTGTATCCACTCCTTAACCTTGAGGACGTGTTAGGGCTGGAGTACACGGTGTGTCCTGCACAATATACTAGAATGCTCCAACACCTAACTCAATGAAAAATAAATCAAAAGCCCCTTCTTCGAATGACGACATTAGAAAGGAGTTTGAAGAAAGATTTCAGAAACAAGAAGAAGAACATCGTCAGCAAGCACAACGTCTAGAAGAGCGCCTTAAGCAACAAGATGAACTCTTGAGAAAATTCATGGCCCAACTGAGTGGGTCGGGATCCACTATTGGAGTCCCACCAGCGCCACCATCCTACTACGTGCCCAACCCACCAGTGCATGCGTCCTACTATACTCCTGACCCACTAGTGCCTCAAGCAGAAGATCAAATTATTTCACTACAACCGCTTTTGCAAGAGGTAATTAAACTTTCCTAAATATTCCAAAACCAAATAGATTTCTTTACTGTTTCAACATGATCATTTGTGTATAACATGTTTCTTGCGCAGGGCCAAGCATGCCAATTAGCCATTGGTTCGGTTTCAAACGTTGTTGCATCACGTAAACTCATTGAAAGAGAGGCAGGCAACAACTACCAAGTTATGATTTCTAGCGTTCTTAAGCCAGTGACTCCTCTTCCTTTTCCATATCGTGATTTGGATATGTACATAGTTGCTCAAGCCATTGGGATGCCAATAGCATGGCCTAAGGATTTGGTCATTATATCTGAAGATATAAATCATGAGGTGATGCCATATTTTTACATAATTATCTTTACAATTCTATATTAATTTGTTTGAATTTTTTTTTATTTTTTGATATTATTGTATACAGGTTCCCTCTACAAGTAGGACCAGATCACAACGACCAAAAGCTCCGTCAACACAACAGCCACGAGAAAGAAGACGACCACAAACTCCTCCAACACAACTGGCCCATACTCCATTGGAACGATTACACAATATCGTATCTCAGTGAGCTGATAGCGAGTGTGTCAATATAGGCATAGAGTATGAAGTTTTTGATCAGGATATGTCTCACTGTTATATATTTAAGGATGGCATAATTCAGTTTGCTCGAAAGGAGAATATTGGACAAGCAGTTGTTGTCAGCTACATGAGGTATATATCTCATAAAGTTCGTTCATTTAATTTTCTAATTTGATTTATTCATTCAGATAAAATTTTTCATATTTTTGTATTAGGTTTATTTACAGATATGTGGTACAACAAGGTTGCCAAAATAAGTTTTTATTTGTCAATACTAATATTGTACCACTCAAGGGAGTTCATTTGAAGATCGTGTTCAAAATCTGTTTAGACGATGCAATGACGTAAAATCAAAAGAACAAGTTATACTTGTCCCTTGTAACCATGGGTAAGTTTAAAAAGTTGTCATTTTTCCGACCCATATCAATACTTTCTTTGTTTAACATTTGAGTTATAATTTTTTTGTTTTTCTTATGCAGTGAACATTGGATGTTGCTTATTTTGGCACCATATTCATATCATGTTTATTGTTGTGATCCAGTGAATTTAGTTCTGAATAACCGTGAGGAGATTGTATCAGTGATCGTCAACGCTTTCAATATTTTTTTCTCTATGAATCTTCATGATGTCGAGATCCCTGATACTTTATGCATTAAGCAACCTCAGGTAAGTAATTGCAACTTAAATTTTTGAACTTTTATAATTATTAAGTAGAATAATATGTATGCATTTTTTAACAAGTTTCAATTTAATAATGAATTATTCATACTTTTAAATATTTAGCGTCTACACCAACTGGACAATGTGGCATGTGGATTCTACATAATGAGGATGTTGAAGGATTTGATTGAACATGCGAGTCCCGGACATTACTTGATAACGGTATTATTAATTAAAATTTACAAATTATTTTTGAAACCATATATATAAATGTAATAAAATAAGTAATTAATATATTTTACTTTATATTTTTTGCAACTAACAAGTATGTCATATACAGAGGCACAAATTGATAAGTTGCGACAAGAATGAGCGAACTTTATGTTACCGATAATCCAAAGTTACCGACCTCGTTGTTAGGTTTTCTTACTTGTACCTCTTTCTTCATACACAGTGCAATATTTTTTGATTTTGTATATGTCTAACAAATATTGTGTTTCTTGCAGATTTTTATTTTATTAATTATGTCAATTTCAATTTAAATTAATATTAAATTGATTTCAAGTTAATTCATTATTAAATTAATTTAAATTAATATTAAAATAATTTCCATTTTATTAATTATTAAATCAATTAAAATTTAAATTTAATCAATTATTAAATCAATTTAAATTAAAATTAAAATAATTTCAATTTAGTTAATTATTAAATTAAATTAAAATAATATTAATTATAAATTAATTTAATTTATTTTTTTTAAACCTGGGAGACTTTCAACCTCGCGAGCATAATTCTAATGTTGATGCTTTGGCAAGGCTTACCACCACCAAAGAGGCTGAGACCTTGAATGTAGTGCCACTAGAGTTTTTGGATAGTCCAACCATGATAGAAAAAACGGTAGAGGTCGAGATGATCGACACAAGACCGACCTGGATGACCCCCATAATGGAATACCTCATAACATGAAGGTTACCTGAGGATAGAAAGGATGCCAGAAAAATATTATATCAAGCTCTGAGGTATGTGATAGTGGATGGGACATTGTACTGACGTGGTCATTCATTGCCTCTCCTACGGTGTGTTCTGCCTGAGGAGGCTAAAACCATTTTACAGGAAGTGCATGAAGGATTTTGTGGAGATCATGCTGGGGAAAAACCTAGCACTGAAAATATTGAGGCAGGGCTATTTTTGGCCCAATTTAACAAAAGAATCCATCTCGTATGTTCATAAATGCGACAAATGCCAGCACTTCTCCATAGTTGCTCGAGCTGCTCCAGTCAAGCTAACGATGATCTCATCCCCGTGGCATTTGTGGTGTGGTGAATCAACCTAATAGGGTCCCTACCTATGGGCAAGGGAGGAGTTCTTTACGCGGTGGTGGCAATCGACTATTTCACAAAGTGGGTAGAAGCTGAGCCTCTGGCAACCATCACTTCAAAGAAATTTATGGACTTTGTGGTGAAGAATATTGTATGTCGGTTTGGGCTTTCTAAAAAGATCGTGTCAGACAATGGGACACAATTTGACAGTGATTTCTTCACTAACTTCTGTGAAAAATACGACGTTATTAAGAGCTTCTCCTCAGTAGCATCTCCATAGGCCAATGGACAGGTCAAAGCTATGAACAAAACCCTAAAGGCGAGCCTTAAGAAGAGGTTAGACGAGGCCAAAGGAGTATGGCCCGAACAGCTCCCGCAAGTACTTTGGGCATACCGAACTTATCACAGAACCTCGACGGGACACACTCCTTTCTCCTTAAATTTTGGAAGCGAGGCCATCCTTCCAGTTGAAGCCATGGTAACCACTCACAGGCAAAGGACATTTAGCCAGGAGCAGAATGATGATTTACTTAATGCATCTCTTGACCTGATTGATGAGAAAAAAGAGGATTCACAATTACAGCATGCCCATTATCAACAAAAAATCACTTGTTACTTTAATTCTAAAGTCAAGAGGCGTAGGTTCAGATTGGGCGATCTGGTTCTCCGTAGGGTCTTTCTGGCAAATAAGGATCCCAAGGACAGTGTCTTGGGCTCGAACTGGGAGGGACCATATCAAATCGTGGAGATTCTACGTGAAGGGACCTTCAAGACAGCTCGACTGAATGGGGAGATAGTCCCACGGACCTAGAACACCATCCATTTAAAAAAGTATTATCAGTAGTACCATCATCCATGTAAGGCTTATTTATAAAATCCATTTGATTAAATAATAGATGGTTTTTTAAATCATTTTTCTTGTTAAGGTTGTATCAACTCGTGTATTTAATGTTTGTAAAAGCAACCGAAAAGTTTCTACATTCTGATTACTTGGGGGCATATAACCTAAGAGGGGTCAGAGTAAGATAGCTAGATAAGTTGAAATCAATTAGAACCCTGGATACAACCAGGTTCGAAACTTAGAAGCTTGGAAAATTGATTATTCGACGGATTTTTAAGGGCTCGAGATGTCAATAAACCTAGCGCGAACTAAGTTTAAATTACTTAAAACCCTGGATACTACCAGGTTCGCAACTTAGAAGCTTGGAAAGTTGAGTATTCGATGGCTTTTTAAGAGCTCGAGATGTTAATAAACCTAGCATGAACTCAGTTCTAATCATTTGAAACCCTGGATACAACCAGGTCCAAAACTTGGAAAGTTGGGAAAATTGTTTAAAATCAATGGCTTTTTAAAGCATGAATTATCAATTAACCTAACACGAACTAAGTTTAAATTATTTAAAATCCCGGATATAACCAGGTTCAAGGTCTGATTCTTAATAGGTATGATATAAATCAATACATAAAGTTTAGATATAACCGAGCTCAAAATATCTATCCCGATCTAAAAATTGATTCCTAAATATCGAATGTACAAGTCTAAGGAGTCATAAACATGAGAGATAAATAAATAAAAAGTTAGATATATAAATTGAAAATAAAATTATCCCGAGGAGAAAAACCTCGAACTGAGCCAAAGGCAATTGTTTGCAAACAAAAAAAACAAAAACAAAAGGAAAAAGGGTGTCACTGAGCTCCTCCAAGTCGCTCTGAGAATGTAACCTCCTCACCATCTTGATCGCTCGCCACAGAAGCATCCCGCATTTCTAACGGTTCTTGCAAAATCCGAGCCTTGAATTTTTCAAGGTATGGATTCCACAGTGCAGGATCCATGAAAGAAAATTTCCCATCCTGGTTAAGTGCCCAGCAATGGTACAACATATCCTCCATGGATGACAATGGGTCGCCTTCTCTTCTTTGACTGCGGCCTCGGCCTCGATCAGTTTAGCTTTGGCTCCATCAACCTCGGCCTGAAGTTGTGCATTTTGAGCCTAGAGGGCAGTTAAGGCGGTCTTCGCAACCAACTCGCTTTCTTGGGACGAGGCAAGGGCAGCCTTGGCCTCGTGTTCATTATTACGAGCAGCTGCAAAGGCAGCTTTGGCGACCTACTTGGCTTCTTGAGCGACTATCAAGGCAGTATTGGCGGCGTTTACTTCGGCCCGGAGCTCATCATTTATAGCCTTAGCGCGGGCTATACTATGATATTGAGCCAAGACAGATTGGAAAATAACAAGGCAAGTCAGATATATCCTTACATGCAATAAAAAGAAAGATGTTACCAAGGAAGGATAACTTACAGTAAGGTTCATCCCCATGGATAACTCTAGGATGTTCTCTAGGCTCCACTCCTGAATAGTCCTCAAGTCCCTCGAACTGGTCTTATAGGCATGCCCCACCATATGGCTCACCGTCTCGTAAATGATCCCCCGGAAGGGTTCAGGGATTTTCTCTAGATCCTGAGGATCTACTGGTATTCAGACGGTTGCAACTGGGACAAGGGGAGCGCGAGGATCAGCTTGTATTACTTGGTCCTGAGGAGGCGCAAATCGAGGTGGAGGAGGAGGAGGAGGAACCCTAGCGGTACCAGTAGACATCGGAGCTGCCGAGCTCGTGCCTTTCCCCTTAGCAGGGGATTTTGAAGCATTTCCTACTGCTGGAGGGACCTTCTTCGTAAATCTAGGCCTCTTCACGACGGGGCCCGAGCCGGTTTTCCTGGCCTGGAAGGCAATACGGAGATCAGGAGCTCCAGTTTGTTCCATCTCTTCGCATGAAAAGAGCAAAAAGGGGATTAGTTTACAAATAAAGTCAAAAACATATACAAGGAAAGAAAGTAAATAAAGATCCTACCCTCCGGGCTGGGGGAAGATTCTATAATCACAACCTCCGTCCTTGGGACTACTAGAGGAGAGGGAGAGTCTACAACTAGTATTTCTGGGATCCTAGGAGGTTCAAGCTCAGGTTCCTCCTTGGGACTAGATTCTTCTACATATTGTTTAAATCCAGGGGCAAAGGCACCCTGGAGCAGAGAAGACCAGGATCTACGGTTGGTCCCATAATCCTAAAAAATGGCGGACCTAAAATTTAAGGTATTGTCGACAACAACTGTCCCCCTTGGGTAACTATTGTCATGATGCACCACTAGGTGGTCTACACATTGAAGCAGGGTTATGTTATGATCTCGGTTACAAGGATGGCGATGGACGAGCTGATTTGGGTTAAACCTAACTAACCTAAAATCGGCAACAACCCTATCTAGTTCCCTATAGGGGTATTGGTTACCTTGGCCTGAGGGGCCGGCTACTACCCCTGACGTAGCACAATCTAAATTAGGATCCCGAATAGCCTCAGGAACCCACCTTTTCTGCACAAGAGGCACCTTCGGTGCTTGGCATGGCCTCCTCTTGAGAGGATGGGAGCTCGTGGATTACCGGGAGGGTAGCCTGGGTCCTTAAGGCCAACGTCTGGCCTTCTCCAATCAACTGACACGCCAACATCGTGGTATCATTCATGATCTGGCGGTAGTCCTTCTCACTGGGGGGGCAGCCCAGACAATTTCTCGTACTGACCCCCAACGGTCGTGGACTTTGCCGTCCTCGCAAATATGGTTGTACGAGAAATAAACTGAGTTAATACATGTACAAGGGAAATATCTTGGAAATAATAAAATTTCACGAGCTGAGGTAAGAGAATAAATAACTTACGAGGACGGTTAAAGTATATGTGTTTGCAATTCTGGAACCCATTCGACATTAAGAACAAGTCTTTATAGTCGTTAGGGTGGCTGGGAGGCTCGATGACGGGAGCAGAGTTGGGGAATCTAGTTAGGTAGTAGAACCCGCCACCTCGACCTCTCTGCTCTGGGCTAGCCTTGAGGCAAAAAAAATAGAGGATGTCTGTTGGAGTGGGGACCTCCCATTCATGCTTCAAAAATAAATATTTCAGCCCTGACAAAAGCCTATAAGAATTTGGGGGGAGCTGAAATGGAGCCAACTTCACAAAGTTCAAAAAGTCCGTGAAGTATTGGTCGAATGGGAGAAAGGCTCCTGCCTTCAGATGTTCGTCACTCCAGGCCACGAAGTCGTCCTGGAGAGGGGAACAACTTGGCTCCCCTTCAAAAACAGGTCGGGCAATGAGAACTCCAGTCCCGACCTCAATATTATGGCTCAGTATGATCTTGTTCACCCTCCCCTGGGTTGTGATCTTGGATACAATGTGTTCAACGTCAAAGAAGGCACTGGGGTCAACCGTCACCTCCTTTTCCACCACCGGGTCGAAGTGGGGAATGGGGGATTGTGGGGCGATCTGTTTCCCCTTGTTCTTTTGCTGAGCGAATGAGCTAGTTACGTTCTTCTTTGGTGCGTTCTTCTTGGGAGCCATCAGATCGCCTAACGAACATAACGACCTAATTAGTAGACGACCTAAGAGGATTTAAAGGCTACAACGTGGAAGTACGGAAGGGGAATGGTTTACTTTTTATGTACGAGCTGAGTTAGCCTCGGCCCCATCGCGTGATACCACGCGCTACCCTAAGTTACGCGCCTCGGTTTCCTAACAGACCCCTGATATTTAGGGATCCATTGTCAGAAAATCAGACCACTACTTTCCTTGGGGGAGGTTTAGTGCAAAACAACCCAAGAAGCGTGACCCCTAAGCAACTTAGTTTGAACCCTAAAAACTTTTCATCTCCTATATCCCGAATGGGTATTTTCTAAATTCACCACGGAGATTACCCAAGTTTACCCAGAAATTACCCAGTTTTATGAATGTCGCAGTTCTAAAGATATTTTAGGACCTACCCATTGAACCTAAGTCGAGGCCTATTCGCTAAAAAGCATTCTGGAAATAGCCTAATATTGATTACAATGAATAGCGCGGATGACCATGGTGAAGAACAAAAAAAGACCAGTAAAAAAAATTTCAAACCAAGATATCAGAGGTACTTACAGTATGTTCTTCGATGGTAAGATGTAAGATTTTACAGAGGAAGGTTCTTGGAAAACTCCTGAGTAATGAGATACAGTGAATGATTTTTGGAGATTTCTGAGAAAGAAGAGGGATTCAAAAACGCAGAAGAGGAAAAATTTCAAATGAAAGGTGGTGAAATCTGAAATTTCCTATCCTATTTATACGAAAACTGTGTAAATTAATTTGGGCCATTCGATTTGGTTAGTACAAGATCCAAAGGCCATGGTTAAATAGACAAAACAGCGGCAAAAAGGTGACAAGACAATTGTTGTAGTCCTCGAAACCCGAACAGACGCAAATTGTAGTACACCACATGTCCAATACTCAAGTAATGGGCAAGCATTGTTTTGTGTAACAGAAGAAAAGCCCCTACTGTGTAGGTCAGAAAATGATGATGTCATACACGAGCAGTAGCTTGGGGGAAAATATTGTACCCTAATTTTAGCTCAAGTCATTCACTCAGTTTGGGTACAGCTGGAAAATAAATATATGGAGAAATGACCAAGAGAATGATATCTGCTTATTATCCACGTAAGTAACTCTAGTTTTGCATGGGCAAGTGTAGTGTTAGGTGTCCTGGGGTTAACCCGAGCTACAAACACGAAAGGTTTTAAAGTGTGAGCTCATAATAATCAAACAACTGTCGAAGTACAAGCTCAGAGAGATATCCAGCTCGTGATAACTCAAATATATTGTGTACCCACGGATCCCCAAAGACTCGGGTACTTTTATACGATTATTTATGACCAGCCTGTCATATTTAATGTCCCAGATATTAGGAGAACATTTACTTTATGATCAAATCATATCCCATTATGAATGGGAAATATATGTATTAAATGTAATAAATATGTAAATCCGTGATTAACTCACGCAATTACCCGAACCTGTCCATTGAATTTCTCTATAAATACTGAGAATATTGGACAGGAAAAAGGACCAATTATTTTGTAATACTAAAACTCTGCCAAAATAGAGAGAGAAACAACAATAATATAGACTCGTGGATTAGGTCGATTTTAACCACTGAACCACGTAAGAGATTTGTGTTCTTATGAATTCTTTCCATCTTTCGTTACGGTTTATTACTAAGCACTAATCAACCTCATTATTTCTTAATACACTATTGGCAAAAAACTGCGTCAACATCAGTAAATGTGTTATTCAGGTCAACTTTGGAAAAAAAGGACTATCGGTCAGGGACCTAAAAGCTTGTTCAACGACCCTCTACACATTTTCAGGCGAAGGACTAGTGATGATTGGAACTATTGAGCTCTTGGTAACCATCGAAGATGAGATCCAGACTATGACCAAGATGCTCAAGTATATTGTGATAGACTACCCAACAACATATAATGCCATCCTAGGTCAACCTACTTTGATACTATGAAGCGATCACTTATGTTCGCCATTTATCCATAAAGTTTCCCACATCAAAGGGAATATGTATGGTCAGGGGAGATCAGGTAGCTGGTCGAGAATTCTCACTACACCAAACACCCATTGCCATAACACATCATTATAATACTATTTAAAAAGAGTTATGGTATATTTATATATATATATATGTGTGTGGGAAAAAAGGGGTGGTAACTTATTTGGGAGCCCGCCACTTATATTTTTTTTCACACTAAATATTTTTTCACACAAGGCTCCATCCCTATTACACCCTTCCATTATCAACTCGACGAAACCCTTTATTCCTTCACAATCCAAATCCCAATCCTTGCTACTGTTCCTCCGCTGCCGTTGATACTGTCACCGCCTTAGACAGCGCCGAAGACTCTCGTCACCCCTGGCCCGAATGGACGGCCCTAGTCAACCGATTGACCACCAAGGGTTACTTCAGCGAAACCCTTGTCGAAGATGAGGCTGACAGTCTATACAAGAATATGAGCCTTTTGAAAGACCCCTGTCTTAGCTTCGCTCGTGACCGTACGATGTTCTCAAGTAAATTATCTCTTTCTTTCTCTATTTGTTTGGTTGGCGAGAAAATATGAGACAAAAGCTCAACTTTATTCATACTTAGTCTCAATTAAGAAGAGAAAAGAGAAAGAGTAAGAGAAAGTGCTGTACACAGTCAACAATGGCGTTGGTAGATCTGAGAATCTTATGTTTAGTCTCTCTCTCCCATTTCTCGACATCTCCATCTGTCTCTCACATTTCTCCCATTGCTCCTCAATTTCTGGCAATCACTATCTCAATTTCAAGCTCTCATCGGCATGGGTATGTACTTCTTCATCTTTATTTATCCATCTTCACTCATCTATTTCTACAACTATAACCCTAATCCTCACTTTAAGTACCATTTTTCTTTCAATTTCTCTTTCTGTTTTTTCATGACTGATCAATGATTCATCATTAATGTTCTCTTTTTTAATTTTATTATTGCAACCATGATAATAGTGATCTTTGTTTCTATTTTTAAATATGGTGTGTTTTGGAATATAAATGAATGTTTGTATGTAGGCTAAACTTGTATGTATCGAGTGTATTTGTGTTATTTTATGTTTGTGTCAATTTATCTGTAAATTTTGTTTAGTTTGACTGCTTAAATTGGTCTTGTTATATAAAAATAAGCTTTGCTAAACCTATGCATAATAACTGTTTGATGGAATGCTTCAGTGAGATATATGAGTAAAATGATAAGTCCTGAAGTAACATCAAAGAAGGCAACTTGTCGTTTATTACATTGTCATTTTCAGATCCCTAAAGCTAATTATATTTACTAAATATATTTACAGGTATCGATAAGTCCTGATGTAACATCAAAGAAGGTAAACAGTGACATTATCAAACAGCTGGATACTCTCTACCGTGCCTCTCATTTGGCTAATCTGAGAGTTGCTTATGATGGCGGGAAGTCTATCTACACTACTGGGGAGTTGCCATTTTCCTCCAAAGAATTTATTATAAAGTTGTCTGACAATGATAGAGAAACTGGAAGCTCTAGTACCAAGAGGTATTATATACTACATTAAGTTTGACATTTTGAAAAATACTATTTTCATTTTTATGTACTCTGTTCTGATTTGATATTTTTTTCCCTTAATTAGACGTAGGGAACGTGAATTTAAGGTGACCATCAAGTTTGCTTCGAAGCCAGACTTACATCATCTCCGACAGTTTTTACAGAGCAGGCAACTTGATGCTCCTCAAGAGACAATTCAAGCACTGGATGTTGCTCTTAGAGGAGATCCATCGGATAAGTAATTCAATACTACCTTCAGGCTTTAGAACAAAATGCTATTCTTTATAAAATTTTCTTACTGCTTTACTACTTTTTTTCATCTGAAAATTCAGTGCCTGGTAGTTTATTTTGGTTTGTATATGTTATGTAACTTGATAATAATGTACTTTGTATGTTGTTAAAAGTGCAGAGTTTTTTTTAGTCGATGGCTTAAGTGTGTGTATATCTTTAACTGTAGGTATACTGTTGTTGGGAGGTCATTTTTTCACCTCACACTGGGGCGTCCTGGTGAGCTTGCAGATGGCATAATCTATTTGAAAGGGTACTATCAAAGTTTGAGGCCAATTCAGTTGGGGCTTTCTCTTAACATTGGTATTGCCTTTAGCTAGTTTACTCTTTTATGCTTATATTGTTACAAGGCAACATATGGTGCACCACCTGATGGCGTAAGGTCGTCGTTTGTGCAATTTAATGTCGGTTCACACATAATCTAGTAAGATGCTAAAATCTAATATGGAAGACGTTATGTGATGCCCTACAACAATTTTTGTTATCTAGATGGTTTTTACCAAGTGGACTGACGTTTCTTTCTCTGAACTACCTTATCCAATTGTTGTAGATGTTTCAGCAAGGGCTTTTTATGAAACTATAAGGGTATCTGATTTCGTTTTCAAAAAATTTAATGTGAGAGATGATCTAAGGCCATTGCATGATCAAGTCCGGCTCCAGGTTCTTGCATATTACTAAGCTGGATATCGGTGATTTTCTTATCTATTATTAACATTATTAAAAGAAATTTATATCTATTTTTACTGCTGTAGCTAAAGAAAAATTTGAAAGGGGTTAAAGTAGCATGCAGTCATTTGCATAATACAAGGACTTATAAGATTACTGGGATATCGACAGAGCCACTGAACAAATTAATGTGAGTGTGCATATGTCATGACCTTAACTATTCCATGTTGGTATGTGCTATGTGCTGCTGTTTGATTTTAATAATTTGGGAAGATTTTTCTGGGTGGTATTTAAACTTCTCTACCTGTACTTTCAAATTGTTTTACTAACATGTTTATATTTTATTTTAGGTTTACTCTTGATGATAAGATGACACAGATTTTAGTTGATGCTTACTTTCAAGACAAGTACAAAATCAAACTCAGATATGTGACATGGCTTGCTCTGCAAGCAAGAAATGCAGCAAAGCCTATTTACTTACCCATGGAGGTTCCCATCATAGTTTCAATAACTTTTTTTTTTCCGTGCTAAGTTCTATTGGACAGCAGCTATTTTCATGATTATATTTCTAAATGTTGTATTTGTTATAGGTTTGTACAATTGTTGAGGGGCAAAGATACTCTAAGAAACTCAATGAAAGGCAAGTAACCAATCTATTGAGGGCAACCTGTCAAAGACCAAACAACAGGGAAGAAAGCATTTGGCGAATTGTTAAGCAGAACAAATACAGTGATCAGGAACTTGTCCAGGATTTTGGAATTAGTGTTGCGAACAATTTGAAATGGTTGATGCTTGAGTTTTGCCTCCACTAGTGGTATTTTTCTAATATGTGCTTGCTTTTGCATTTGACGAGTGAGTTCTACTCTTTCAATTGGAACTAATTCTATTATTTTTCTTCATGAAGCTTTTATACAGAGGTACTGGGAGGGAGGCTACTGAGCATCCTCGATTTGGGCAATGGAATATGTCCAATAAAGTAAGTAAATGATCTTTATAACTCCATTTTGTTATGATGTATGTGAAGAGGTATGATTCATTGACTTATTTTTTTTTATTTTGGGTTATGATAGAAAATGATCAATGGAGGCCAAGTTGAGTTTTGGACATGTGTGAACTTCTCGCGTATCAATTCAGATATTCATGATTGCTTTTGTTCAGAATTGGTCAGTACATGGCTCAATAGGGGAATGGAATGGTTACTGGATCTTTTTGTCTCATCTCTTTTACTGTGACATTGCATTGACTGTTTATAATTGACATTTTTTTATCATTTTGGATACTTGGAAGGCCTTCCAAACTAGACCAGTAATTCCCTGCAGCGCTTGGCCAGCTAACCAAATTGAGAGGGCTTTGAGATCTGTTCATGAGCAATGCAAGAAGATACTTATCAACAAACAACTACAGTTGTTAATAGTTATCTTGCCTGATTCTGGTGGTTCATATGGTGAGCGACTTGGCGAAGACTTGTAACTATGAAGTTTGAAATGCCATTATAACATTTTGTTTTAGCTAAAAAAAGTTACATGCCTGTTCCAGGGATGATTAAATGAATTTGTGAAACTGAGCTTGGAATTATTTCACAATGTTGTGAGCCTAAACGGGCAGTGAAGCTCAACAGACAGTATTTGGAGAATCTATCCCTGAAGATTAATAGCAAGGTTCATTTACCTAAATTCTGCTTTGATTTATTATTTGTTGTTGGAGCTGGTGTTGTTGTGTTGTTTATTTCTTTGTACCTATTTATATTATATAGGTTGGTGGCCAGAATACAGTGTTAAGTGATGCTATCCATAGGAAAATTCCTTTTGTGTCTGATTTGCCTACAATAATCTTTGGTGCTGATGTAACACATCCACAGCCTGGAGAGGATTCTGGCCCTTCAATAACAGCCGTAAGTAATTACTAATTAATAATCTTTTTGCTCCATTGTTTAGTTTAATTGATAACATCTCAATTGTTTTACTTGAATCAGGTGGTTGTTTCGATGGATTGGCCAGAGGTGACCAAGTATAGAGCATTGGTCTCCGCACAGAAGCATCGGGAGGAGATTATCCTTGATCTTTATAATTCTACTACAAATGATAAAAAGGGCAAAGTCCAAGGAGGAATGATAAGGTGAGTAACCATGTGTACATTCTACTCAACTTTTTAGAATCTTCTCCATATGTTATTCTAACTCCTTTCTTTTTATTTTCCTCCAACTAGGGGACATTTAATTGCTTTCAGAAGATCTACTGGAGCCAAACCTCACCGGATTATATTCTACAGGTTATTTAGCAGACATAGTAAATATTTGGTATTTTGTCATTACTGCTTAATTAACTCTGTTTTGTGGTCTTTGGCAGATACATGTGATGTAAGTGACTAAAATCCCCTCCAAGGCCCAAGCACCAACTGTCATAACTGAATTTTCAAAATAAATTCATTTCCAATTTATTTTATGTTCAAATAAATTCAAATTTTATTATTTTTCATGTCATTAAAAGTTTTACGTCACTGTCTTTTTCTTTATAATTTCATTTTAGCCAAATAAGAAGATTTAACTCCATCTCTATTTCGTTTCTCTATCTGATGTTATTCTAATAAATTTTTGCTATATATTGTCCTTGCCTATTTAATTTTATTTATTTAATGCTGAGTTTTTTTTTCTCTTTAGTTGAAACTTTTCTAGTTGGCTGCCTTCAAAAGAAGAGGCAAGATACTTGGTGTGCAAGTAATTTCTTACGGGAGACTCTTATTTTTGTTTGCAAGAGGTATTCCTTTTACCTTGGTTTTATATTATTGAAATATTAGAGGAGTTTGAATATCTTAAATATTCATCCATAGTGAAGTAGGTTCTGAGATTATTATTGTGTGTTGCGGTGATAACAGAAGGCTGAGACCTTGTGTGTCTTAGTGAAGTAGGATCTGAGAAATTTGTGTGCTGTGGCGAGATAAGGAAGAAAACATGTGTGTTGTTTGCCTATATGCTTGTTAAGGTAGCTTTCATTTCCAATCAATTTTATATATGTAGGTCACTTAATGTCAAAGAACAGTCAATAATTGAAAATACCACTACAAGAATACCAACCAAAAATAGAACCTCCACTCCTTGATATTGAAAACCCAATAACTAAACACAGAAAGAGAGAGTACTTTGAGTACTAATAAGATATAAGGAAAGCCATGCACTTGAAATTATTGGAAAACTAGCATTGTTAATACTTATAAAAAAAGGCCATTCCTAAGAGTTGCTTCCTACAGGGAGCCCCCACTAGAAGAAGAGCAAAAATTCCTCAACACCTTCAAACTATCTGCATTGTCAAATATCCTAGTAGTAAAATCTATAAGAATAGCAATTAGAGATTGTGTTATTGAAATAGAAAGAGAAATATCTAAGTGTAAAAGTATAATTCTACTCACTCAATTCCTCATTCCTCTACCCGACTAGACCTGTTAATTTTCCAAGTGTTTCTGAATAGAAATTGGGTTATTATTTAATGTTTGTCCAATTTTTTTTTATTAACTAATTCTTAGTGCAATATAACATCAGCCAATACCTACAACGTATATAGTCCACACCATTGTACTTTCTTATTCATTATTTAAATATCAACTTAATAATTGAGGATGTTCCCTTTTCAACTTTTATTTAAAATGAGTGCAATATAACTCACAATGCAATATAAAGGTCTCTCCTCTTAGCCATCACAAACAAAAGTAAACTCAAAAAAAGATTCTTCACAAAATAATGGCATGATCGATAAAAGATTTTACTAGAATTTAGAAGTTTTTTTTTTAATCAAGAATCCATAGAAAACAGTCAATGCTTGTCTAAAATATGTTCAATGTACACTTTATCAATGACTTAGTAAGCCTAACAATAATAGCAAACTAAAAATAGCACCCTTATTTCATAGGATAGGATCAAGCACAACAGAGTAAGGTTGGTTAAGAAAACATATAGCTTGGTCAGAGTTGTAACCTTCAACAACAATTTTGTTAGCACACACTTTATTTCAAAAAAATTCTATCCATGTGGGCAAGTTTCCTGGTTCAAATCCCTTAGAGTGTGAGTTGAGTGTTGTTTTATTTGAGATTCATGCCTTGACACATCACACTAATAAAAGGACAACCATAGAAAAAGTTCTCCAATATGCTTTCATTTTTTTTTTTACGAAAAAGGATAACAAGGTGCTGATCCATTTTCATACTTTTTGATATTTTAAACAATCCAAAAAACATGACCGAGTGTAAAGACCAGAAATTAAAATGGTTTTCCAAATGTTGAATCATAAGCTCCATCCACAAAGGGATAAATGACCAAGTCTTTTACGCTGTTGGATTTTCACTTCTCAAATCCCTCTATTTTAGTTATAGATAGTAGATATAAATATTAGGGTAGACAGAGCAACAATTAAATCCCAATCTCTATTGTAGAAATTAAACCAATTAGTAAAGTCACAATAGAGCCCTTGGAAACACAATGGCCAAAAGTTGGACAAGCAGCTAGCAAACTTAACAAAATTATAGTAAAGGCCAATACAATAAATAAAACAAAAAAATTGACAAATAAGACACAACACACAAACGGAGAGCAGAACACCAACACCAAATCAAAGTTTTCTTTCATATTCAAAGACAATAGGTTGAAGGAGCATACATTCTATATATTTAAAAAAAAATGACAGCCTAAATCCTACATCAAGTGAAAACACAGCAAAACAAACTTCAGTATTTATACGATCTTGTGTTTGGTAAGATATTCAATTCACTATCAGGAAAAAAAGATATTGAATTTATTTAAGATATGAAAAGATGAACAATGAGAAGCAAACCTGGGAGAAGGAACGTACTACTCTAGAGTTTCTAATTTTTTCCCTTATTTTGTCTATTATGCTTATTTTTTGTGTGGTTATATGACAGGTAGTTGAGAAAAGGTTATGATTTCAGAATAACTGGAGGATGAATTTATGCTCATAATGCATACATTAGTTATGCTAATTTATATGCAAGGTTCATTGAATGAGATTCTCCTTGAAGACCCAAAATATGGAACTACAGACAACGCTCATGAGGATGCCTTGACAAAATTGTTTGGCAACCCAAAATCTGGTCGTTTAATCAGACACAGAAGAGGCATAACAAGGTCGAAGCTAACTATTGTTAATATGTGTAATAGCAAGATCTCCAAATTAGAAGAAGAGTAGCTGTAGAATATTTTGTGCTGAAAGTAGTAACTTTTCAATATGTTGAATATTAAAGACTACTTGAATACTTTAAGAACATTTTGTTGTTGATGACAGTGTTGAATGTTTTAAACTAATTTGTGGATTGTTAATATAATGTTGAATGTTTTTACTATTTGTTATTTGAAAATCAAGTTCATTTGATGATGCTAGTATATATTAGAAAGCTAATTTTAGTTATATATAAAAAATTAAAATATAATAGAATAAATTAGTGTTATATAAATAAAATATATAATGAGAATTTAAACATATCTAAATATAACAATAATACAAAAATTGTGTTATAATATCTATTACAATAACACTTTTTATGCAAAGAATTGTGTTATGCAAACTTCATTATATAACACAAATAATGTGTTATACTAAAGTGTAGTATAACACAAAAAATGTGTTATACTAAAGTGTAGTATAACACAAAAAAAGTGTTATACTAAAGTGTAGTATAACACAAAAAAATTGTTATATAATCGACAATAAATAACATAATTCAACACTTATCTATATATTAAAATAACACAGAAATTGTGTTATCGTTGACAGTACAATAACACATCTGTATAACACTAATAAAGTGTTATGTAAAGTACCCTGACCTACGATAACATAGTCGGTCTTAACACATCAGAACGTGTTATTGTATGTTTTGATAACACATTTTCGGTGTTATTAAAAGCATTTTTTCTTGTAGTGTCTATAGCATCTAAATGTAGGAAAAAACATAGCCCGGGCAATAAACGATGGTGATCATTGAAGAAGCAGAAGAGCTTCAATTAATGGAGATTTAGGTTGCTGAATTTGAAAAGATTGATACGTGAATAGGCGAGGAAAAATTGGAGCTTCAAGTTCTCAAGGAATTGAAAGAATTAATCCTTGATCAAGAAGCCACTTCCAAAGTTGTAAATTTTTTTTAAGAAATCTTGGCGTAGAACATAAGGAAAATTTGATCACGTTTATAAGGAGAAACCTCAACGTCTTTGCGTGGTCAAATTCTGATATGGTTGGTATCAACCCTAAGGTAACAATGCATATACTAGCCAAGCCATAGAAAAGAAGATTACTTGGAAATGATAGAGAAGAAGCATTAGAGGAAGTCACCTCCTAAAATGTGGGTTCATAAAGGAAGAAAAATATCTAACTTGGATAGTTAACCCCGTTTTGGTCCCTAAACCTAACGACAAATGGAAAATCTGAATCAATTTCTTTGACATCAATAAAGCCTGCTAAAAGAACTTTTTTCCTTTACAAAGAATCGATCTACTAGTAAATTCCATGGCCGGCCATGAGGTCATGTCATTCATGGACGTGTACTCTGGATATAACCAGATTGCGATGAACCCTACTGATCAAGAGCACATAAGATTTAAGACCAAGCACAATGTATACTGCTATAATGCTATGGCCTTCGGGCTAAAGAATGCTGGAGCTACATACTATAGGCTAGTGAATAAGATGTTTGTTAACCAGATTGGCTAGAACATGGAAGTGTATGTTGATGACATTCTTGTCAAGTCTAAAACTACCAATAACCATGTGGCCGACTTGGAAGAATATTTTACTGTGCTAATATACTATGTCATGAAGCTAAACCCCGAGAACTACATTTCTAGGCTTCATTGTATATTCGAGGGGCATCGAAGCTAATCCAGAGAACATCAAATCCCTACTAGACATGCCATCTCCAAGATTGTATAAGGACGTCAAGAGTCTAACAAAGAGGATGGCTACCTTGAATTGCTTTGTTTTAAAATCTACGGACAAGTGTCTCCATTTTTACAACTTATTGAGGGGAAACAAGAAGTTCAAATGGAAAGAAGAGTGCGAGCAAGCTTTCTAGGTGCTGAAGAATCATCAAGCTAGACCCCTTATTTGATCAAATTCCATAAACGGAGAGGCTCTATATCTTTATTTGGCAGTAATAGAGAATGGGATCAATACAGTTCTATTTCGAGAAAAGGACCAATCTTAGAAGTCGATCTATTATACCACCAAATGACTTTGGGAGCTGAAACTCGATATCCTTTGATGGAAAGACTCTTGTTAAGTTTGGTATGGCCTTGAGGGAGTTACAACCTTATTTTCAGTCCCACACAATAAATGTCTTAACTGATCAGCCTTTAAAGTAGGTTTTGAATAAACCTGAAACATTGGGACGATTGTTGTAACCCCCTAGGTAGCCAAGACTATTACACTGTGTGTTTATGAAAGCATAAGACTTGCGAATCAAGTTGTTTAGTTGAAAACGTGTCGCTAAGACCATAAATGAACTAGGGTTAAAAGGTTTTGGTCATAAAAGATACATTTAATATAAAACAAATGTTTTGTACATGGGATCCCAAAAGAAATAATGTTTGAAGGACAGTTTACAAAAATATCCAAAGTATAAACATTAAGTGGCCACTCTAAGGGCAAAACAGACGTTTAAGGTCCTCCTGTTCCTGTCCCTCCCTCAACCGTGGCAGCCGAGCAGCTGATCATGTACTTTCCGCCTCTAGAGCTCTACAAATCAGGGTTGATCAAGCTTACCCTTGCCTTTACCTGCACCACATAGCACCCATGAGCCAAGGCCCAGCAAGAAAACCATAATATCACAACATGAACAATAACAATAATCAAATAATTCATAAGCATAACCATATACTCAGCAATCCATAGCATCCACATAATCAGACATTCAACATACCAAGTACATCAAATCAATATCAATACCCAAGTTATTTATTAATCAGGATCGACGCCCTTAGGTCGCACCCTCTGTTAACCCCACTGACTCCAGTCCGCTTAAATCAAGCCCAGTGAATATTAAGTTGTCGTCAGCTACTAGTGGCTGAGCCGCGCCCTGTGCTCCAATATAAACTCTGGCACTCTTAGGCCATTTCTTTTATATTCACATGGCATAATACCACCTAACATAATGCAGATACAAATAGGGAACCCTTAGTCCCGTCTTATACTCATAACCAGATGTTGTTTTCTTACCTTTAATTCCAAGTGTTCTGATTACAAGAGAAGACCCTTGAGCACGATCCCTTTCCTGAGCCCTAGCTTACACCTAGTCACAACCAAGATAACAGATTCCATAAATAAGATTTGGATAAAGATTTTCGGACCAAATTCTAGCCTCCAGAACAACGAATTCCACCAAGCACAGTAGTGGAGCCGATCCCGAGCACCCTAGGTTAGGTTTCCGCACCTAAAACCTCCATAAGGCCAAAAATGCCTTTAAGAGCCGCGGCCTTAAGCCCTCTATGATGCGGCCCGCCTCCATCCAGAGGTCCAGCCTCACCAAACAATAGACATGGACCGTGGCCCAACACTCCCCATGCCGCGACCCGCCCTTCTTCATCATCTCCCACCTGCTCTAGAGGTCCGCAGCACACAAAGAATTGAGCTGTGACCCGCCCCCTTCGAACCCAGAAAAACAACCATTTCTAGCAGCCTAACCTCACTTTATCCAACCCAAAACCATCCCAAAACATAAATTGATTATCACAAACACTTTAGCACATTTCCAGCAACAAAACCCAACAAAAACTTAACTTAGAAACTCATCAAAATCCCACTTCAGTCCTTGAAACCCAAAACCTTATAAACCTCTTAGAACAGACACAAATTCCAATAATTCAGATGCTAAACTATAATTAAAAGCTTACCTTCACTGAAGAACAAGTCCACCAAGTAGCTGCTGAGCTAATTCCCAAATCCTTAGCCTCAAATCAATCTTCAATATCAAGAACCCAAAATCACTTAGAACCCAACCCAAAATTAAAGAATTTAATGACCAAGAATGCAATTCAAGACTTACCTCAATTCCTGATTGAATCCTTTAGCTAACGCTTAAGCTAATCTCCTAAGTTCCAACTCAAATCCCTGAGTTTCCAGCCAAATCTCCCTTTGGTTTTAGTGATTTCCTTGAGAGAGAGAGAGAGAGATAGAAGGGTCGGTTTAGGTGTTTCCACTGTGTTCCTTAGTTTTGTTTGATCTATCCTTAGTAAATTAAATTAATCCCAAAGCTCAGGGTACCAAAAATGTCCATTTTTCCCAGTATTCCCTCATAAGCTTCCTAAGCTCAAATATATCTCCAATTATTTATTTCCATAACCCGATAATCCAAATAACTGTCTAATACCCAAAATACCCCTTGACTCGCCCCGAGTCAAGTATTGGATCCTGTCGTGACTTTCCCGCTAACTAGCTCCCTAGGATCGCCTCAAGCCGCACACTGCAAATATGTCTACATAATAATGTGGTCTTCAAAATAATAACATTTAATCACACTCATACCTTCCACGGGCTAAAATTACAAATATGCCTCTTTAAGCTAAAAAGGGCAAACATGCATACTAATACTCGTAGACTTGCATTTCATACATCCATATAATCATATAAGCATGCTTATCATGAAATCATGCATTAAAATCATTTAAATCACACTTAAACCAATTATGCCCTCCCAGCACACTAATCAAGGCCCTTAAGCCTTGTTAGGGAATTTTGGGTCGTTACAATTGTTAAAGTGGGCCATCGATCTTAGTCAGTTTGAGATTATCTATAAACCACGATCATCCATCAAAGGACAAGCCTTGTATGATTTTGTGGCTGAATGCACAGGTTTTCAGGTGATCCTGTAAAAGAACCTCCACAAGAATTATGGAAGTTGTTCGTGGATAGGTCATCAAATGAGCACAAATCAGGAGCTAGAATAATTCTAATCACACCTTAAGGATATCGCTTCCACACGGCTCTAAGGTTTGGATTTAGTGCTTCTAACAATGAAGCTGGATATGAGACATTATTAGCTGGAATTTAGATCACCAAGGAGCAAAAAGAAAAAGCCATTTAGTGCTACAGTGATTCGCAGCTCGTGGTGAACTAGGTATTGAGAGGGTATCAAGCTCGCGGAATCAAGATGGCTGCATACTTAGCCAGAGTAAAGGGGGAATTATTAGAGTTCGAGGTTTAATACATTGAGCAAGCACCCTGCAAGAAAAATACCAATGCAGATGCATTAGCTCGACTTGCCACAACCAAGGAAGCGGACAGGTTGAACATTCTTCCAGATAAATTTCTTGGAAAGCCAAGCATAGAAAAAAAAAATATGAAAATATCGAGCTAATTCGAACAGGATTGACCTAGATGGCCCCAATCATAAATTATATAACCTCCGAAAGATTACCCAAAGATTTTTATGGATGCACGCATGTTGCTATACCAGGTTGCCTCATACTGAGAATTTCGCCCTCAAAATTTTCCTAAATAACTCGGGATACTGATCCCGCATCGCTCACTCAAGCTCCAGGTCGCCTCCTCGACCCTACTATTCCTCCATAACACTTTAACCAGAGGAATCGTCTTATTCCATAGGACTTTATCGTTCCAATCTATAATAGGAATCTGTCGCTCCTCATAAATCAAATCTGTCTGCAATTCCAGGTCTTCATACTTCAACACATGTGTCGTATTTGAGACGTACTTCTGGAGCATAGAAACATGGAATATGTCATGAACTCCCGACATCGATGGTGGTAAAGCTAACCTGTATGCCACCTATCTAATCCTCTCTAGGATCTCAAAAGGCTCGATGAATCTAGGGATCAGCTTGCCCTTCTTCCCAAACCTCCTCACCCCTTGCAGTGGTGAAACTTGAAGAAACACGTGATCCCCATCATGGAACTCAACGTCTGTAACGCCCTGGATAGCCAAGACCGCTACACTGTGTGTTTATAAAGTGCCAGACTTGCTAATCAAGTCATTAAAGTAAAAGCGTGTACTAAAATAGTAGAGGAACTAGGATTAAAAGTGTTTTGGTCTCAAAAGTACGTTTTCATTACTAAACATTGTTTACGAACATGGGATCCCAAAATTGACAGTTTAAAAGCCATTTACAAAAGTTACAACGTTTAGATACATCGACTGGACATACTAAGGCAAAAGCGAGCTGTTAGGTAATCTCTGTCCTGACACACTCCTCGACCGTGGTGATCGAACGGCTGGCTATGTACATTACACCTCGGAGCTCTCCACCTCAGGCCTGGTCCAGCTTGCCCTTGCCCTTACCTGCACCACGAAGCACCCGTGAGCCAAGGCCCAGCAAGAAAACACAGAAACAACAGAGCATGAACAACTAGTAACAAATCAATTACACGTATAGCATCTCATCAACTCAAGTGTATCATCAGTCAAGTATTTCATATACTAAGCATCTCAGCTCAAATACATAATGCACAGACGATAACCAGGGCTAGCGCTCACAGGCAGCTCCCTCTGTTATCCTATTATCTCCGGCACTCAATGGCCAATTCGCGCCCCGTGCGCTAAACTCATGAGCGGTACTCTTAGACCGCTTATACGTGTCTCTTGGCATAATACCAACGATGACACAATACAACTTTCGGGAGCACTTAGTCCCATTCACAACCATACATTTGGGTGCAGTTTCTTACCTTTCAATTCAATAGCTTTAATCCCTCGGCACCTTGAGCACGATCCCACTCGAGCCCTAGCGCTCACCTAAACACAATCATGGCCAAAGTCAACATCAACCCTTAAGTTCAAAACCTAGCCCCGGGGCCAAACCCGAGCCCCCGGGATGTCCTAGTTCCACCAAACAAGGTGGTGGAACCAAACCCCAAACCTTAGGTCAAAAACCCTTGCAAATTACCCTAAAATCCCCTTCAGAAGGCAGGGTAGCGCTACAGCGCTCTTGGGAGGGCGCTATAGCGCTACAGACAGAAACCAAAACCCTTCCAGCAAAATGGCCTAGCGCTACAGCGCCCAAAGGCTAGCGCTGTAGCGCTAGTCACAGACAGCCCAACACCAAATTTTCCCTTTGTGCGATTTTCTCGAGCCAACCTCAACCAAACCTCTTCCAACTCTTACCCAAACCTAAAAACAACCTCATGACCACACTCCACTCATCCCAAGCACCCTAAACATCTAAAACCCAAGCACATGCAATCACAAACCCAAAATTCACCATAGCCACCTCCAAACTCTAAAACCCAACATAAACCAGCTGAACATCAGAATTAGAACTTAGAATTCATACCTTTGATAGAATTTCGCCCACAAGCTATCCCTAGGCTCCCTTGGCTTGCTACTCCTCAGCCTTAAGCCTGAATTCCCCAAAGTTCCATTCAATTCAGCTCAAGTACCACAACTTAAAAACCAGAAACAGAAATGGATGAACTCCAGAATCTTACCTCAAGTGTTGGTGAAACCCTGCTAAACCTCTGTCAATCCCTTAGTCTTAGGTCAAGATCCTTGATGTTTAGTTATCCCAGCTCTCCTCTAAGCTTTACTCCAGAAATTCTCAAGAAACAGGTGAAGGAAAGTGTAAACCGACTTAGAGAAACTCTCTCTGTTTTCCCTCTTTCTTTTCCCTTCTTTTTCAGACTTCTTTCATATTCTACAAATTCCACTAACTTAAAACCCCAGTAATACCCATCCTTAAGAGTCAAATGACCTTTATGCCCTCCCAATTAACTCTAATCCTTTAGTCCACTTAAGGGTATTTTAGTCATTTTGCCTAATTCCCGCTACTTCCTCGAATGTCTCTATTATTTCCCGCTTAATTCCCGATACCTAATTAATCACCAATAGCATTCCTCAATATTACAATAATCTCCAACTCATCCACTAAATTCCCATTTATACCCCTGAGCTCACCCCGAGCCGGGTATAAATCCCCGCTATGAATTTCCACTACTTTGCTCACTAGGATCGTCTCGAGTCACTGATCGCGAATATATATCCACATAATAATGTGGTCTCAACAATTATCACATATATCAAAGCAGTTATGCCCATAATGGCCAAAATTACGATTATGCCCTTCTAACCTAATCTGGGCCTATATGCATACTAACACACATAGTCACGCATCTCAAATACTCGAGTAGTCATATAACATGCTTTAAATCATAATCATGCATCTAAATTATTAAAATCACAAGTAATCTTCATTATGCCCTCCAGGCATGCTAATCAAGGCCCTTAAGCCTTATTAGCGAGTTTGGGTCGTTACAATGTCTCTACTCTTTTGATCAGCGTAGCTTTTCTGTCTGCTCTGTGAGGCGAGCATCCTAGCTCGGATCTTCTCAATAGCTTCATTTGTTTTCGGGACCATGTCCGACCCCAAATACTTCCTCTCACCCATCTCATCCCAGTGAATGGGAGATCTACATCTCCCCCCATATAACATCTCATAGGGAGCCACTCCAATCGTTGATTGGTAACTATTGTTGTAAGAAAATTCAATCAACGGAAGATACTTACTCCAAGATCCCTCAAAGTCAATCACACATGCCCTAAGCATATCCTCCAACACCTGAATCGTCCTCTTAGACTGTCCATCAACTTGAGGATGAAAGGTTGTGCTAAACTTCAACTGAGTCCCCATGGCTTTCTGCAAACTACCCCGAAACTTGGAAGTGAAGATAGGATCCCGGTCTGACACTATAGATTTAGAAACCCCATGGAGATGTACAATCTCCCTCACATATAATTCTGCATACTGATCCATGGTATAAGTTGACTTCACTGGAAGAAAATGAGTTGACTTGGTGTATCTGTCCACTATCACCCACACAGAGTCATGAAGTCCCACTACCCTGGGTAAACCTCCCATAAAATCCATGGTAACATCCTCCCGTTTCCACTCAGGAATACCCAACCCTGTTGGTCACTGATGCTCAGCTTTCACTTGCTGACAAGTCAAACACCTGGCCACGTACTCTACTACATCGTTCTTCATCCCAGGCCACCAATGTAATGTCCGTAGATCCTGATACATCTTTTTGATACTCGGATGAAGCGAGTACCACGTAGTATGGGACTCATCTTGTATCTCTCGTCTGTTCCCTACATCAGCTGGAACACAAATCCATCCCTGATACCGTAACATACCAACCTTAGAAATAGAATAGTCCTTAGCTACCCTCGCTAAGACATTCTCCCTAATCTCCTATAACTATGCGTCTACCAGCTGACCTTCCTTAATTCGCTCTAGCAGGGTCGTCTGTAGAGTAATGTTGGCCAATCGGCCCACCACCAACTCTATCCTCGCTCTGACCATCTCATCTGCCAACTCTCTCAAAATTTGGGTGGAACTATATAATTGACCTGGGCCCCTCTGGCTCAATGCATCTGCCACTACATTGGCTTTCCCTGGGTGGTAAAGAATGTCACAATCATATTCCTTTACCAACTCCAACTAACGCCTCTGCCTCATGTTCATATCCTTCTGGGTGAAGAAATTGTAACGACCCAAATTTCCTAATAAGGTTTAGGACCTTGATTAAGAGGCCGGGAGGGCCATAATTGATTTACTGTGCTATTATATGATTATATGCATGATTATGTGGGTCATATTATTATATGATGATAAAGGCATGCATGGGGTTATATACTCTGTTGTGAGGGTATTTTGGTAATTTGGCTCATTGAGAGCGTAAATGCATACTTGTGTGTATATTGGTGGGTCAATGTTGAGACCACATTATTATGTGGGTATGTTTGCAGCTTGTGGCTCAAGGCGATCCTAACAAGCGGTTTAGCGGGAAAGTCACAGCGGGGAATTATACCCGGCTCGGTGTGAGCCTGGGGAAGTATCTGGGAATTTAGAGAATATATTGGAGACGATTTGATATTGAGAAATATAATCGGTGACCAATTAGATGATGGGAATTAAGTGGTAAATATTTAGGACACTTGAGGAGTTAGTGGAAATTGGGAGCAATGACTAAAATGCCCATAGGATATTTAAAAGCTTGGTTTAATTGGGAGGGAAATATGGTCATTTGACTATAAGGGATAAGTATATCTGTCTTTATGTTTTAGTGGAAGTTGTAGATTAATTCAGAAGCTTAAGGAAAAGAAAAGAAGAAGGAAAGAAAGAAAAACAAGACACTTAGTGTTATCTCTCTCTCTCATTCGGCTAGGTCATCTCTTCACCATTCTTTGTGGGTTTTGGAGCTGGAATTCCAGAGTAAGCTCAAGATGGAGCTTAGGGCTAAGGACCTTGGTGAAGCTTGAAGAACTAGTAGGGTTTAGCCAGTCAATTGAGGTAAGTTTTAAGGTTTCCTGATGTGTTTTTCTGGTTTTTAATGTGGTGGTTTCTAAGTTTGAGTTTTGATTGGAATAAAGGGAGATGAACCTGAGGAGTTGAAGGGCTTGAGGCTGGTTGGATGTTAGGGATAACTTAAGGTCGAAATCCTCCATAGAAGGTAACAAGTTCTGGCTTTGATGTTCTAGGAATCTGAGTTTCTGGTTGAATCTTTCAGTTCTTGGGTTCAATGTTTGTTTTTCTAGTTTGATAATGCATGCGGTTAGGTCTTGTGTTATTGAGTTGAATGGGGTGAGATATAGGTGGTGGTAGACTCAATTTGGTGTGTAATTGAGGGTTGGAAGGGTTCCAAGGGGTTTTGGTTCGAGAAAATTCGAAGAGGGAAAACAGGGTGCTGCTGGTCTATGACTAGCGTTGTAGCGCTAGCCTTTGGGCGCTACAACGCTAGGCTAGGGCTTTCTGGGCATTTTGGTTCTGCCTGTAGCGCTATAGCACCCTCCTTAGAGTGTTGTAGTGCTACCCTATCTCCAGGAAGGGGTTTTTGAGTTATTCTTTAGGGTTTTTTCCCGGAGGCTCGGGGTTTGATACCACCATCTCGTTTGGTGGAATTAGGGCTTCCCAGGGGCTCGGGATTGGTCCCGAGGTTAGGTTTTGGATTTGAAGTCTGGTTATGACTCTGATCTATGGCTGTGACTAGGTACGTGCTAAGGTTCAGACACGATCGTGCTTGGGGATCAATTGAACGAGCTAGCGAGATCTAAAGGTAAGAAAGTTGCACCTGATTATGTGGCTAGGTTGGGACTAAGTGTTCCCTATGTTTGTATGCATTGCTATGTGAATGTGATTAACCATTTGGATACGATGGGACTAAGATCTCCCTATATTTGTATATCATGTCATGAGATGGTATTATAATGCCATGGGACATGCGATAACCGGCCTAAGGGTGTCGGAATCAATATTTGCGCACTAGGCGCGACTCGGGCACTGGTAGCTGAGGCAGCTTATTTATCACTGAGCTCGGTTAAGCTGGCCGGAGTCAGTGAGTATTACACTGGAGGCAGCCCAAGTGAGCCAAAGATAGTGTGTTAAATAAAGGGTGCAGCTAAGGGCGCCGACCCTGAATATTATTTGATGGACGTGATAATTTTGTTGATTATGAACGTGATTGTTGTGTTATGGATATGATTGGTTGACCGTCTAGATGATAAACTATTTATCTGCTGAGTGTTATCACTGATTGGGTAAATGCTTTGAATTACTGAATTCCTGGTTGTGCATTGTGGAATGTTTGATTAATGATGTTGATCTTGCTATGATATCATGCTTTCTTGTTGGGCCTCGGCTCACGGGTGCTACGTGGTGCAGGTAAAGGTGAGGGTAGGCTGAATCAACCATGAGTTGGAGAGCTCTGGGGGCGAGGGGTACATTATCAGCTGCTCGGCCGCCACGGTCGAGGAATTGTACAGGGACGGAAACCTAAAATGTATATTTTGCCATTAGAGTGGCTTGAATTATTTGTAGCTCTTGGAATTTGCTGTAACTAAGTCGTCTAAACCCTGTTTTGAGTTTCCATGTATTAAATTGTCAATTTTAATGAAAATAGCATGTTTGTGACCAAAATCTTTTATTCCTAATCCGATGATGACATTGAATTCACATTTTGTTTAAATGACTTGATTAGCAAGTCTTGCACTATTTTAAACACACAGTGTAACGGTCTTGGTTATCCAGGGCGTTAAAGAAATACTTCAAATTTTTGTGATCAGTGTATATTTCGCACTTCTCCCCATATAGATAATGTCAACACACCTTCAGTGCGAATACCACTGCCGCCAGTTCTATATCATTGGTAGGATACCACTGCTCATACTCCTTCAACTGTCGTGATGCATAAGCTATAACCTTCTCATTTTGCATCAACACACAGCCCAAACCTAACCTTGGTGCATCACAATATACTATAAACTTCCCTTCCTCCGTAGGAAGACACAACACAGGGGCAGTAATAAGTCGTTGCTTCAATTCTTGGAAACTGTTATCACACTTTTTTGACTAGACGAACTTCTGATTCTCCTGTGTCAATTTTGTCATCAGTGCCGCAATCTTCGAAAACCCTTCGAAAAACCGCCTATAGTAGCCTGCTAGCGCGAGGAAACTCCAAACCTCTGAGGCATTCCTTGGCCTCGACCAATCTCTCACTGCCTCCACCTTGGATGGTTCCACCTTAATCCCCTCTGCACCAACTATATGTCCAAGAAAGGTCACTTTGGACAACCAAAACTCACACTTCTTAAACTTGGCATAAAACTGATGTTCCCTTAATCTCTGCAAGACCTGTCGAAGATGTTGCTCGTGTTCTGCCTCTGAACTGGAGTACACTAAGATTTCGTCGATGAGGACAATGAAGAATTGATCCAAGAAGTCCTTGAACACCCTGTTCATTAAGTCCATAAAGGCTGCTGGAGCATTGGTTAAACAAAATGACATGACCAAAAACTCATAGTGCACATACCTCATTCGAAAGGTCGTCTTTGGTATGTCCTCTTCCTTGATCCTCAGTTGATGATAACCAGATCGAAGATCAATCTTTGAGAACACCATCTTTCCCTGCAACTGATCGAACAAGTCATCGATCCTTGGTAGAGGGTACTTATTCTTGATGGTCAACTTTTTCAATTCTCTATAGTCTATACACATCCTCAAAGTCTCGTCCTTCTTCTTTACAAACAAAATCGGAGTGCCCCATGGAGAGTAGCTAGGCTTGATGAACCCCAAATCTAGAAGTTCCTGTAATTGTATCTTCAATTCCTTCAACTCTTCCTGTGCCATCTTGTATGGTGCTCTTGATACTGGTTCTGTCCTCGGTGCTAACTCGATAACAAATTGATCCTCTCTGTGTGGCGGCAGTCCTGGTAGTTCCTTAGGGAATACATCCAAGAATTAACAAACCAATCTAGTCTCTCCTGGCCCTGCTGGCAAAACTCTTGTAGTATCCACCACACTAGCCAGAAAACCTGTACATCCTCCCTGTAATTAATCTCTGGCTCTCGATGCTGATATCATGGGTACGCGGGGTCCACATACCGCACCCATGAAAACAAAGGGTCCTCGCCCTCCAGCTCAAAAGTCACCATATTCTTCTTGCAATCAATAGTAGCCCTATATCTGACCAGCCAATCCATCCCTAGAATCATGTCAAAGTCCTCCATGTCTAGCTCAATCAAATCCATTGACAGTTCTCTACTATCAACCATCACTGGCAATGCCCTAATCCATCTCCTAGAAACTATCAGTTCCCAAGTAGGCAATATGGTCCCAAACCCCACAGTACGGTACTCACTAGGTCTACACAATCTATCAATCACCTTACTAGAAACAAATGAATGTGTAGCACCAGAGTCTACCAATACAGTAAAAGGAGAGCGAGGACTAGAAAGCTGACCTTTCACCATCGAGGGACTAGCCTCGCCTTTTCTTGTGTCAAGGTGAACATTCGAGCTGGAGTCAAGCAGTCCATCTACCCTGCTTCCCTCTTCTTCATTGTTGGGCAATCCTTTTTTAGATGTCCCACGGTCCCGCACACAAAACAAGCCTTGGCCCGACACTCGCCCTGATGGCGTCTTCTGCACCTCATGAACTCTAGGTAGCTCCTCCATGTGTCACCGCCTCCCTGACGGCCACCCTGGGCACCCCGACCCCTCCTATCTTGACCAGCAGCGGTTGAAGTGTCAGGGGTCTTCCTCTTCAGATCACTGGGGCCTCCACCCCTACCATACCCAAAGTATGGAGGCATCGCTCTGCGACCCTCTCACCTCGCAGCACTCTCCCTCCAAATCTTGTTCTCTGCTTCCTTAGCGGTAAGAGCCTTCTCAATAGCTTGAGCATAGGTGGTCCCCCCAGGAACTGTTGTAATCCTTACATCTCGGGCTATCATAGCATTAAGCCCTCTGATAAATCTGTCTTGCCTAGCTGCATCAGTACGCATAGGATCTGGTGCAAACTTCGCAAGTTTGTCAAACTTGAGGGCATATTCTGTAACTGTTATGCTGCCTTGAACCATTCCCAAAAATTCATTAACCTATGCCGCCCTGTTAGCAACATTATAGTACTTCTGACTGAACAAGTCCTTGAATCCATCCCAACTCAGTGTAGTAACATCTCTGGTTGGGATAAAAATCACAGGGTCTACATAGTCTATCAATAATACTATTAGCAACAAAACAATGTGTAGCACCAGAATCAATCAACACATTATAAGGGGTTCCAGCACTAAGAAGCTGACCTGTAACAACTGAGGGAGAAGCCTCAGCTTCTGCTTGAGTCAATGCAAACACTCGAGCTGGGGCCGAGCTATCCACCTTTCTGGGTTCTTCTTTCCTTGCCTTAGGGAAATCCTTTTTAAGATGACCCACTGCTCCACAAGAGAAGCAGGCCCTTGCCCTACACTCTCCCAAGTGATGCCTCTTGCATCTAGGGCACTCTGGATAAGACTTCCAGGCTTCACTACCACCTAGACGACCCATAGAAATACCACGGGGCCGTCTATCAGGACCTGGAACTGGGAAGGTGTCAGGAACCTTCCTCTTCTGATCACTGGGGCCTCCACCCCTACCTGAACCCACAAATGGAGGACCTAGCCTCCTGAATTCCTTTATGGCTACACTATCCCGCCAGATTCTGTTCTCTGCACTCTCAGTTGTGAGTGCCTTCTCAACCACCTGTGCATAGGTAGTAACCCTAGCAACAGTGGTGATACGTACATCACGGGCTAACCTGGGCTGTATCCCCTGCAAAAATCTCTCTCCTGGTCCGATCAGTGGGCACCAGTTCCATGGAAAACTTTGCCAAACGATCAAATTTCAAGGCATACTCAGTGACTGATAAGTTCCCATGAAGTAGCCTAATGAACTCCTCGGCCTTCGCCGCCCTGATAGCATCATTATAATATTTTTCATTGAACAAAGTTTGAAACTCTTCCCAAGTCAGAGCATTAACATTCTTGGTCTTGGTAATCACTTCCCACCAAATCCGGGCATTCTCCCGAAACATATAAGTGGCACAGGCCACCCTCTCATTACCAGTTACCCTCATAAAATCAAGGATAGTGGTAATCATACCCATCCACTACTCCGCCTTGGCAGGATCTGCACTGCCCTCAAATACTGGAGGTTGTTGCTTCCTGAACCTTGCATAGAGAGGTTCCCATTTATTTCCAACCTTAGGCAGCTGCCCAGCTGCTGGCACTGACACAAGAGGTGCCTCTGATACATTGGCCACCGCAGGCACTTGTTGCTGTTTCAAGAGACGAAGCTCTTCCCCCTGTCTTAATATTGTAGCCTGCAGATCACTCACTATCTGCTGCCAGTTTACAGGAGCTGGCTATGGAATCTGTGACTGGTCATTTTCCTGACCCTGACTATTATTATTATTCTGGCCCTGATCACTCTGGCCAGCTGAAGTGTCTGTCTGCCCTGGATTCATTCTTATCTGATACCTTGCTGAAATATTGATCAATACAGCCAGTCAGGTAGTAATAACTAAACCTCTTGCCGCCTTATGGTCCAAGAACAAGCAGACAATTATCACATTCCACAGTCATACAAATATACAGGCAGATACATGTCTATAGCATTTAGCACTCAGCATGTATCACGTAATAATTCATAAACAACCATACTAATAAGTATGTTCCAGCAATCCCAGTACTAATAAGCACATAGTTGCTGAGGATATAATATTTCAGGGCACAGGTTTAACATGGTGTCTCATGCATACAGGTAAAGCATATATACCACATTTAAGCAGTTATACATATAACTACATAAATAGTTACCAAACCATGAGTCGAGCTTGACTTCAATGATGTGTGTACATGCCCAGCCAGACTGCAGAAACCCTAACCTTGGCATGCTCTGATACCAAGTTGTAACGCCTTGGTTACCCCAGAACAGTTACAGTGAATAGTGAACCAGAAATTTGACTCGCTACCCGAGTCCTTTGGTTAAAAACGTGCTCTAAGTGTTATTAATAGGTTAAGGTGGAAAAACAATAAAAAGGAAAGGATATATTTTATTAAATATATAACTGCTCATGAGCTTATGAGAACATTTACAAGTTATTTACAACTCAAAATGGTCACTACTATTTCAAATTTACAAATCCGCCGACCTAAGAGGCAAAATAGGGTAAACCCCCTAGTCCCTTTGAGAACACCTTGGCCATGGTGGTCAAGCGGCCGCATATGTACACATGACCACCTAAGCTCTCCACTCAAGGCAGGGTGAGCTTTTCTTTCCCTTTACGTGCACCACATAGCACCCATGAGCCAAGGCTCAGCAAGAAAACATAATATAGCATGATATAATATCAACAATGATCATAATAATCATTCAGGACGTTCAGTCCAAAACAGATAGGTGACATTCGCAAAAGTCACCAAATTGGGAATAGCTCCCTTCAGCCTTGTGACGATAGGGTCACCGGGGCTTAACAGGTAAGTGAACCTTTCATTAATTTAAATAGGATAGGTGCATGGTGACTGGTCACCAACATAACCTTCCTCATGACCATAGAGTCATAACCCTGGAACATCGTTCCCTAGCCATGAGATAAGCGGTCACCTGGGCCTTAGGCCCTGGCTCTGAGTAACTCGTCTTAGACTAGCCAAGCACTTATAAGTTTCATCGACCTTAGGGTCGGTCCAGCGTTAATGCCTTAGAGCCATTCAACGCTGATATCGATTAGATCTAATCTTCATTCGGCCCTGCGTTCAGGACGCTATTGCCGTTTCTGACTCTTAGGTCAGTGTCCCTGACTAGTCAGTGCCATATACAAGTAAACAATATTCCCTAGCATTTAATATGCAATCCATGTCCACATTTATCAACCAACATGCCTCAATAACAATCATGCATGTCACATACTCAGGGTGCAGTTTTCTTACCTCAGATTCGAGCTAGAATGAATAAAAGAACGACCCTTGAGAATGATCAACCTTTAGTCCTTTAGCGGTCACCTAGTCATAACCAAACATGGGACATCATCAATAAAAATGATCAACATAGGTTCCCAAAAAAATATCTAGCCTTCGGGACATCAATCTAAACTAATCCAAGTAGTAGGAACAATCCCGAGGCCTAAAACTATGTTCACGAGGTCAAAACACACAAAGGGGCTCAACCCTGCTCAAGAACCATAACCCTGGCACCTTGGACCGCAGGCCCCAGCCACCACTGAAGCAAGGGCCGTGGCGCCCAACAAGAGCACTTTCCCCAACCTGCTTCTTCGAGCTAGGGTCGCAGCTCTCCAAGAACAGGGTCGCGGCGCCCAACCCAAAACATGCCCAAACTCGTCCTCCAACATCCCAAAGCCTCAAAATCATGCCTAAACATTACCAAATCATAAAATCAAAGTTCCCAAGCTTCCCAATGGTCCAAAACCCTCAAAACCCAAGGTTCAATCAAACCAAAAACTCAACGGTTTACAAAGTCCAATTCAAAGCTTAGAAACTCTAAACACTCAAAACTTTAAACTTAGATTACCTTTGATTAGGTTATTTCTCGTCAAATCCTTCGGTCAAGAAGCTTCTAATCTTTCCTAGGATCGCTATGCCTCAATCCTCGCTTGATTCCGACTCCTAGAGCTCAAGATATCTTCGAAAACGCTTTGAACGGTAAAAATGGACTACGGGAAGAGAATGAGAGGTTTTTCTAACATACGTTCTATCTGATAAGCTACTTCAAGCTTAAGTAACCTCAAATCAAACCTAGTGCTCGGGGTCCCAAAAGCACTCCCGGGGGACATTATAGTCAAAACTTCCAGAATTTCACCCTGATCTCAATAACTCCCAATTTATCCTCAAATAACATTCCTATTACCAATAATTGACCCCGTTATGACAAAACTGCTAATCCATTATATAGGACTGTCTCATGCTGAATAGCTCGAATATACCTCCATAATAATGGGATCTCATTCACAATTCAAAATATGCACCCAAATATATAATTATACCCTTAACGGGCCAAATTATCAAAATATCATAATATTCAAATGTGGACCCACATGCATGCATATAACATCATATTATAATATAATTCATACAAACATGCATATTATCATTTAATGGCATAATAAAACAGTTATGGCCCTCCCGACCTACTAATCCAGCCATTAAACTACATTAGGGATTCGAGGCATTATAGTTGTGGCCCTAAGCCCTCTATGTCGCGGCCCGCCTCCTTCCAGAGGCCCAGCCTCACCAAACAATAGATACAGGCCATGGCCCAGCACTGCCCATGCCATGACCCGCCCTTCTTCTTCAACTCCCGTCTTCTCTAGAGGGCCACTGCACACCAAGAACTGAGTCGCGGCACACCAAGAACTGAGCCACGGCCCGCCTCCTTTGAACCCAGAAAAACCACCATTTCTAGCAGCCAAACCTCACTTTATCCAACCCAAAACTATCCCAAAACATAAATTGGTTATTACAAACACTTTAACACATCCCCAGCTACAAAACCCAACAAAAACATAACTTAGAAACTCATCAAAATCCTACTTCAACCCTTGAAACCCAAAAGCATATCAACCTCTTAGAACAGATAGAAATTCCCAGAATTCAAAGGCTAAACTATAATTAAAAGCTTACCCTCACTGAAGAACAAGTCCACCAAGTAGCTGCTGAGCTAATTCCCAAATCCTTAGCCTTAAATCAATCTTCAATATCAAGAACCCAAAAACACTTAGAACCCAGCCCAAAATTAAAGAATTTAATGAACAAGAATGTAATTCAAGACTTACCTCAATTCCTGATTGAATCCTTTAGCTAACGCTTGAGCTAATCTCCTAAGTTCCAACTCAAATCCCTGAGTTTCCAGCCAAATCTCCCTTTGGTTTTAGTGATTTCCTTGAGAGAGAGAGAGAGAGAGATATAGAAGAGAGAAGGGTCAGTTTAGGTGTTTCCACTGTGTTCCTTAGTTTTGTTTGATCTATCCTTAGTAAATTAAATTAATCCCAAAGCTCAGGGTACCAAAAACGTCCTCGAGGGAAAAATGGTAAATTTTCCCCAGTATTCCCTCCTAAGCTTCCTAACCTCAAATATATCTCCAATTATTTATTTCCATAACCCGATAATCCAAATAACTGTCTAATACCTAAAATTACAAATATGCCCCTTTAAGCTAAACAGGGCCTACATGCATAGTAATACTACTTACATTTCATACATCCATATAATCATATAAGCATGCTTATCACGGAATCATGCATTAAAATCATTTAAATCACACATAAATTAATTATGCCCTCCTGGCACACTAATCAAGCCCCTTAAGCCTTGTTAGGGAATTTTGGGTCGTTACAATTGTTAAAGTGGGCCATCGATCTTAGTCAGTTTGAGATTATCTATAAACCACGATCATCCATCAAAGGACAAGCCTTGTATGATTTTGTGGCTGAATGCACAGGTTTTCAGGTGATCCTGTAAAAGAACCTCCACTAGAATTATGGAAGTTGTTCGTGGATAGGTCATCAAATGAGCACAATTCAGGAGCTAGAATAATTCTAATCACTCCTGAAGGATATCGCTTCCACACGGCTCTAAGGTTTTGATTTAGTGCTTCTAACAATGAAGCTGGATACAAGGCATTACTAGCTGGAATTCAAATCACCAAGGAGCTAAAAGCAAAAACCATTCTGTGCTACAGTGATTCACAGCTCGTGGTGAACTAGGTATTGGGAGAGTATCAAGCTCGCGGAATCAAGATGGCTGCATACTTAGCCAGAGTAAAGGGGGAATTATTAGAATTTGAGTTTTAATCCATTGAGCAAGCACCCCGCAATAAAAATACCAACGCAAATGCATTATCTCGGCTTGCCACAACCAAGGAAGCGGACAGGTTGAACATTCTTCCAGATGAATTTCTTGAAAAGCCAAGCATAGGAAAAAAAAACAAATCTGAAAATATCCAGCCAATTCGAACAGGATTAACCTGGATGACCCCAATCATCAGTTATCTAACCTCCGAAAGATTACCCAAGGATCGTAAGGATGCATGCAAGTTGATATACCAGGTCTTGAGGTATATCTTTGCCGAGGGAATTTTGTATAGGCGAGGACATTCCATGCCATTACTTAGGTTTATTTGCAATTTTAAAGGAGGTCCATAAAGGGTTTTGTGGGCAAGGATATTTTTGACCTACCATGAATAAAGACTCAGCCTCATCTATTCCAAAGTGTGATAAATGAAAGCGTTTCTCAACGATAGCTTGAGCGACACCTGTTGAGCTAAATATCGTGCTAACATTATTATGCCGATATATTTTAGATATTCGGTAGGAGTCAATCCTTTTGAGAAAATTAGTGAAAAGGTCACAACGTGGATTAATACGCAGCTCGGGGTGAACCTAGGGGTATTTTGGTAAATTGGTGAATTACCTGGAATCCTCGGGGTATGAGTTGTATTTTAGGAAAAAATTGGTATTTTGTAATTAGTGGAATTAATTGGGTGTTTTAAGTGTAATTTGATGATTAGCTAAAAGTGGTGTCAAATGACCATTTTGCCCTTGGGGACTTAAAGGAAAGACTTACTAGGCAGGGGCATTATGGTCTTCTGCCAAGAGTAAAGCTTAAGACTTGGCTAAGTCTGAAGCAAACCTCACTCCCACGTTTGCTCTTTCTCTCTCTCCCTTACAAAGTGTTTCTCTTAAGCTTTTGAAGAGAAATTGTAGAACTTCAAGCTTAAAGGCCATCCTTGGTGGGAATTGGAAGTTGGTTCTTAAGGATTAAAGGCTATCAAGCTATGGATCCTGCTGGGGGAACTCGAATTCAAGGAGGTAATCTCAGTTCTCAAGCTATTTAGATTTTTTTTGGTGGGTTTTATGAAATCCTTGGGTTATGAGTTTGGTTGTGTTTTAGAGGGTTTTGATGGTTGTATCTTTGTATTTTTGCATTGCTGGAGTTGTTTTGGTTGTCAGAATTGGGTTGCAATTGAGTTTGGATGGGTCTTGAGAGATTGCAATTTCTTAAAATTGTTGAAAATTTTGGATTTCGGGGTGGCACCGCGATGCTTGGTAGGAGCGTCATGGCCCATTTGAAGATCTTCAAGGCTAGGGTTCCCTCAGACCGCCTTTGCGAAGCGGCCCTTAATTGGCAGCGATGCGGTGGAGAATATGAGAAAATTATAGGCTGGCTCTTTGCTAAGTGAGGCATTGCGGCATTTAGTAGTGGTTGTTGCGGCATGAATTTCCTGGAGTTTTAGGCTGGCTTCTCGACCTAGTGTGGGCCTGTGGCACGGCTGGGAGGCGCCGCGGCGCAAAATTTGGAGTTAGAGTATTTTGAACTTGGTTTTGGGAAACACAATGGGAAGGCTAAAGGATGATTCCACCACCTGGTTTGATGGAATTCAAGGCCCCAAGGGCTAGGTTTTGATCTTGTAGCCTGTTATTAGTTCAGTTCTTGATGATTATTCTTTGCTATGGTTGTGACTGGGGAGTACCGCTAGGCTCATAAGGAAAAGATCGCACTCAGAGTCGCTTAATTGACTTACTCAGGGCATGAGGTAAGAAAACTACACCTATTTTGAGATTAGGGCTTAATCCCCGACTATTGAACGTGGTTATAACCTTACTTGGAATGTTTGTTTAAACATAAATGAATGTATTAATTATAGCTGTGTTATGTTTGAAATTCATATCTGTTGGTATCCAGTGTGATAGGTTGGCTTATAAGTCGTGGTCGACATCAGCATGTGAATTGCAGGCCATTATGGCTAGCCCAATCTGGAAGTGCGATACGCGCTTGTACGACTCATTGCCGCTTGAAAGAAAGGAGTGTGGTATGCGCTCGTGTGGCTTTATGGCCGCATGTACAACTCTATAGATGCTTGAAAGAAAGGATTCTGGTATGCGCTCGTCTGGCCTTATGGTCGGGTCGATGGATTGAATGCCTACTTGAGTGTTGGTTAGAAATGCTAAGCATGCTATTACTGAATTATAACATGTTGATTATCTGATGCTAATAATGACTTAAAATATGTTGATTATCTATTATGTTGTGTTAGAGTTTTCTTGCTGAGTCTTGGCTCATGGGTGCTACGTGGTGCATGTAAGGGTAAAGAAAAGTTGGACTAGCCATGAATTGCAGAGCTTCGGGAGCAACGTGTAAATTTGCGACCTGCTTGATCACCACGGTCGAGACTTCTTTTGTTGAACTAGGTCCATAGTTCATTTTGTCGCTTAAGTCGACCATTTTGTACCTTTGTAACCGTTTATAAACTCTTTTGGGGATCCCATGTATATACTGAAACGTTTTAATGAACACTAATATTCTTTTGGCCAAAAATTTTAATACCTAATCCATTATTTACTTTAATTACACGTTTAAGTCCAAATGACCCATTTAGTGAGTCCAACATTATTTTAAACAGATAGTTTAATGGTCCCTAATTTGTAGGGCGTTATAGAAAAGAAGCCTAAGAAAACTGGAGCAGCTCCCAACGAGAGGTACGCTCCACAGTACTCCGAGTACACAGACGTGGTGGATACTTGGGGGAATATTTTTTTTGGCCACTTAGTAGCAGGTCCAGTACCGCAAACCGCCACCTATGTGGAGGGACTAGGAGAAAAAAGACTCCACTAAGTTCTACTAGTTTCACAATGATGTGGGGCACCTCCACCAATATGCTAGGGCTGGCGTGCGTCCAACCTAGGCTTTGGCTGGACTGCCTCCTCAGCAGGTGGTCCCTCAGCCCCTGAACCTAGTGCCCACAACCCTGAAACTACAAATAGCCCATGGAACTCCCTTGGTGAACATGAGGGTAGGAACTATCTTCGGAGGACCCCACTTGGGGGGCACCTTCAAGGGCTCACAGAATCGTTATGCGCAGGCCATAAAACATGACGATGAAGTGCTTGCCGTAACTCAACTATCAGCACAAATTCCCTGAATAACTGACCATATTATCACTTTCTCAAAGGACGATGCTCAGAGGGTGCATTTTTCCCACCACAATCCTTTGGTGCTTGAGAGCCAGATTTCCAACAAGATGGTGGCTCAAATCCTAGTGGACAATGGAAGTTCAGTAAACATCCTATTCAAGCTAGCTTACGAAAAGATTGGACTGACCACTAGTGACATGTCCCCTTGCACCTCCATTCTTTATGGGTTTTCAGGAGAAGGTCTCATTCCGATGGGGCAAATTAAACTTCCAGTGACACTTGGAGAAGTGCCTCGCTAGGCCTTCAAGTACTGCACTTTTGTGGTTGTGGACTGCTTATCCGTGTACACCGCTATCCTGGGGTGTCCAACCCTAGTAGAATTCAGCGCAGTCACCTCCATACGCCACATGTACTTGAAATTCTCTACTGAGGCAGGAATAGGCACAGTCCATGGAGAACAAAAGGAGGCACGGAAGTGCTACAATGTGTCCCTCGAGCATCCAGTAATTGTAATTGAGGCAACAACCCCCGAATAGTCTCCTCCTGAGGAGATGGAGGTCGAAACTGTTCAAGGGGAAAGGGAGTCCAATGAGTTGGACCTTAGAGTTCAGGTGGAGATGGCTATCGAGCCCGTGGAAAAGACAAAGGAGGTGACCCTTGACGCTTCCATTCAGATAAAAAAATGATGGTCGGGAAAGATCTTAAGGTGGATGTCCGAGTAGCCTCACTGAGTTTTCTCAAGGACAATGAAGACGTCTTTGCCTGGTCTCACTCCGACATGATAGGCATTGACCCGAACATCATATGCCACACCTTGAACATCGATCCTAACATTGGATAGACCCAACTCGAGCATTGGCTTTAAAGCAGAGGTGGATAAGCTCCTCGCGAATAGCTTCATCCTATAAGCTCAATTTTCGAGGAGGTTGTCCAACCCGGTCTTGGGCCCTAAGCCAAACAGCACTTGGAGGACATGTATAGATTTCTTTGACCTCAACAAAGCATGCCAAAAGGGTTGCTTTCCTTTACCCAAGATAGATCAAATGGTCGGTGCTACCTCTGGGTACGAGCTCTTGTCCTTTATGGACTCATACTAGGGGTATAACCAGATTTCCATGAATGTCGCGGAACAAGAGCACACCAGCTTCGAAACTGACAAAGGGTTATATTGTTACAAAGTGATGCCCTTCGAGTTCTAGAATGTTGGTGCCACCTATCAGAGATTGGTAAATCGGATGTTCAAGAACCAGCTAGGTCGAAACATAGAGGCCTATGTAGACAATATGCTGGTAAAATCCAAAATAACCCCTACCATGTGAGTTATCTGGTGGAAGTGTTCTCTGTCCTTCGCAAATTCGGGATATAGTTGAATTCCCAGAAGTTCACTTTTGGAGTTGCCTCCGAGAAGTTCCTAGGCTTCATAGTCAGCATACATGAAATAGAGGAAAATCTCGAGAAGACCAAAGCCTTCATTGAAATGCCATTACCTGAAAGCATAAATATGTACAAAGTCTCACCAAGAGGATAGCAGCGTTGAGTCACTTTGTCTACAAGGCAACTGATACATGCATCCTGTTCTTCAACATCATCCTAGGAGGTCAAAGATTCGAGTGGACAGAGGAATGCGAGCCCAGAGACAGAGAACCCTTCCTCCTCTACACGGTTGTCTTAGAGAGTGCCTTCAGTGTCGCCTTAGTTCGCGAGGAAGGTCGTGTTCAACACCCAGTGTACGATATAAGTAAGAGACTCATCGGGGTGGATTCCAGATATCCACTCATGGAGAAGCTAACTTTTTGCTTAATGATTGCTTCTCAAAAGCTAAGGCCCTACTTCCAAGCACATCCCATCAAGGTCATCACTAACCATTCTTTGCAGCAAGTCCTCTAGAAGTCGAAGTCCTTAGGGAGACTCCTCAATTGGGCTGTCAAACTAAGTCAATTTAATATCACTTATCACCCGAGGACTGCCATCAAGGGAAAAGCACTGGCATATTTCATTGCCAAGTGTAGAGGAACACATGAGCAACTCGGAAATGCCTCAGTGGTTGGGCCCATGTGGAAGCTATATGTAGATGGGTCTTCAAAGGAGATTGGAGGAGCGGGCCTAATCTTGGTGTCCCCTGAAGGACATAGGGCTCACAGTGCCCTAAGGTTTGGGTTTGACACCTCAAACACTGAGGCTCTCAATGCTGGACTCTTAGTGGCCCTAGAGCTCAAGGCCGAGGGCCTGAAGATCTTCATTGATTCTCAGCTCGCAGTGAATCAAGTTCTCGGAGAGTACCATGCCCGAGGAACAAAGATGGACGTTCACTTAGCCAAGGCCTAGGAAATTCTACACAACATCAAACAATTTTCAACCTAACAAGTGCGAAGGGAACAAAATTCTAATATTGATGCCCTGGCCAAGATTGCTACCACCAAGGATACTGAGTTGATCAACATGGTCCCAATTGACTACTTGGCTGCTCCAAGCATCCCAGCCACTAAGGAGGTAGAAGCAATCTAGCCTCAGGATGGTTGGATGAAGCCTATTGTGAAGTACCTAGTCTCTATAGATTTTCCACAAGTCAAGAAAGTAGCTCAGAAGCTGCTTTACCAAGTTCCTCGGTATGTTATAATGGACAGCAAGTTGTACATGTGAGGATATTCGTATCCCCTTCTCCATTGTGTGTAAAAGCAAGAAGTCAGCCTTATACTTTGAGAAGTACATGAGGGCTATTACGGGGACCACACTCGGGGGCAGAGCCTTGTCAAGAAAATCTTAAGGCAAGGATACTTCTGGCCCACTATGAATAGTGATGTGATGGACTACGTCAACACATGTGACAAGTACCAATGCTTCATCAACATACTCCAAGCTCCTCCAAATGAGCTAACCCATATGACATATCCTTGGCCCTTCATAGTCTAGGGGATTGACCATATCGGATCCTTACCCACCGGAAAAGGGGGAGTGAAGTATGCTATTATGGTGGTCAACTACTTCATGAAGTGGGTCGAAGCCAAACTTCTCGCTACAATCACTTCAAATAAAGCGCTAGACTTTGTCATTAAGAATATCATTTGCCTCTACGGGCTCCCAAGAAAGATAGTCTCTGCAACGACCTGGAATTCGATAGTGAGCTATTCACAGATTTCTGTCGAATGCATGAAGTTATGAAGATCTTTTCCTCCGTAGCCCACTCGCAAGCAAACAGATAGGTGGAAGCTATCAACAAGGCGTTTAAAGCCACCCTAAAGAAAAGGCTGGAACAGGCATATGATGTCTGGCCCGAGGAGCTGGCTAAGGCATTATTGAGTTATGGCACTATTGCTAGGGCCTCCACTGGTCACTGACCATTCTCCATGGCCTATGAATATGAAGCCCCGTTCCCAGTCGAGGCGACAATCTCCACACATCGAAGATATACGTACGATCTGACCATGCACCGAAGGAGCTTCGTGAAGCTTCACAGATTCGAGTAGAATCCTACAAGCAAGAGGTGGCCATATATTTCAACTCTAAAGTGAAGGATAGGATGTTTGGGGTTGGAGATTTGGTGTTGTGAATAGTCTTCTTACCCAAAATCCGGTGCTGGAGTATTAGGTCCTAACTGAGAAGGCCTGTATCAAGTCAAGAGCATCGTGTGTCCAGGGACATATAAGCTGGCCCGACTAGGTAGGGAGTTAGTGCCCCACGCCTAGAATGCTGAGCACCTTTGCTGATATTACCAGTAATATAAGTAATGTATTTTCTATGTTTTGTAGTCATTTTGTAGCCTCCTAAAACAATTAATGGAAATCGTGTATGAAAAACACGATAGATGAAATTAAGAGAAACTACTTGTATTTTTAATTCAGTAATTTCCCTTCTTGAGGTGTACCCGCTCCCTGGCCTGGACAAGTGAACAAAAACTAGTGTCTGATCACTTGGGGGGCATAGTTGAGTCTCCTCGCAGGATAGCCGCTCACGGAGCGTGACCTAGGAAGCTAAGACTATCATGAGCGAAGCAAGCCTAGTGTCAAATCTGGGGTAAGCAGGCTAAAAAACCAAGTAACCTATGGGCAGAGAGCTGGAGTTGTGTCTCAAGAACCAACTATAGGTTCTTGACTTCTAGTTGGCGAATAGGCTCCCCAGTCATTAATACTTGGGGGAAACTCTGTTTAGTGTAATCTCTCAAGAACCACATGCCCGAAGAGTAGCACTGAAAGTAGCCTAGGAAGCTAAGCTTGTCATGAGCAGAGCAAGCCTAGTGTCACAACATAGAGAGTTAATCCTAGTATTAGAAGATCCATGACCTAGGAAACTAAGCTTGTTATGAGCGGAGTAGGCCAAGTGTCACAAGATCCCAATGATAAAAAAAGCCTAGGGAATAAACCCTAGAATTGAAAAAATAAATAAGTAACATGAGAGTGAAATTAAGGTTATCTGTCACAGACCATGCGCCTGAGGAGCACTAACCAGTTCCTAAATCTCAAAAAGTGAATGAAAGCTCGAGTCAGTAGTACTCGGGCCCAGGCTTCAAGTTACCAAAAACTTGACCACCCGTACTCGCGAAGCAAGAGCTAGGAAACTATGGTTCTCATGAGTGAAGTAAGCCTAGTGCAAGACTTATGAGAATAGAACGACCTAGGAAAACTAGTAAAACCTAGCGTGGTAAAACCTAAAAAACCCACTTAATGAACTTGACTTACCTTTCGAGGACTGCGCACCCAAGGAGTAGCAACCAATTCTCAAGCCTCGAGTCCCCCATACTCGAGTGCAAGCGTCAAGTCACCAAAAACTTGACCACAAGGACTGGCCTAGAAGGGTTGAGAACTAGGCCAACATCCTGGGGACTGTGAGCCTTAGGATTAGCAAGGGGTTTCCGATTTCCAGGAAATTGAGTAATCTATACTCGGGGTCGAAGCCGTAAAAATAACCTAGTATACCCTCCTGAGGAATACGCACCTAAGGAGTAACACTCTGTCTTCGAACCCTATGTAAAATTTACCTCCTAAGACCCGAGTTGTTTGAACTCGGGTGTAAGGACGCGGCGAGTGCTCCCACTTGACAGCACACTAAAGTTACTCATGTGAAGCAAAACTAAGGGCTGGAAAGCATCAAAATATTAGGTAATTCGAAGAGACTCAAGCACAACTCCCTAGTTGAACCAACTAGGGCAATAAAGTCCTAAGTCTCGAAGACTAAGGCCAACGAGTAATGGACAGATTAAGGGGTAAAATTCTCATGGCGTTATGTTATGTTGAGTTAGACGTTAAAACCTTGTAAAAATTATAAGGCTGAATTGTACAATTACTAAACGCTAAAAATGTGTGAAGTGATAAAGCAATGAAGGCAAAGGAATACTGCAAGCAAAGGCCATTCAAGAAGAAATAAGGGCAAAGTATTTACAACTGTGCTCGGGGGCTCAACCAATAAACTTTTTTCGCAGGCCTATCAAAAGTAAAAATATAAAAATTACAAGGGCGTACTCGCTCGGAGTTCTACTTGCTACTGCGGTCTCTTGCGCCTTGGCTTCCCTAGCCTCATCTTCCTGAACACGCTCCTCGAGCAGCATCTTTATGTTGGGCTCCCCCGTGAAGGGCGATCCATCTCCTTATTTCTTTTCCATACAACATAGACGGTGTCCTCAGCCATCACGTTGAGTTCCTTCTTTAGCTCCTCATTTTGATGCTTTAGCTCCTCATTTTAAAGCTTCAAGTCCACGATCCCCTATGAAACTTCCTTGGCTCGCGAATCCGCATACACAGCTTCATCTCGGGCCTTGGTGAGCTTCGCAAAATGCTTAGAGGGCTCCTCACAGGCAACGTGAATATGCTCCCGAACAGCCACAAGCTCCTCTGACACTTTGCGGGTGGTTTCCTCCACGACTTGGGTGTGGCCCGCGGCATCCTCTAGAAACTTTGAGGAAGTATCCTCAAGAGCTTTTAGCTTGGATGGCTCCATCGCTAGTTGGGTCTCCAGCTCAGAGGCATAAATTTTCTCATCCTCCATGGCCTTTTGGAGTTGCGAGCGCTCCTCCAAAGGAACCGATGTCACCCTAGGCTCCTTGAGCTCAAATGACCTCATCGTGACAATGTCCCTAAGCTTCTGAAAAAGCATCATGGCATGCACAACAAAAGCTCTTTGCTCAAAGAAAGGACTTAGTTAATAAAAAAAAGAGGAAACTTTTGAGAAGTTCAATAGGTACTTACCCACAAGTGGTGTAGCGGTAGATGACGAGGAGTGATATCTCATTATCACTACCACAACGAGCGTAGCTATGATACAACATCTCACAGAGGGAACCCGCTAGTCCCTTGAGAAGCTCTACTGCCAGCGAAATTGTTCGATCACCAACTCCCTTAGAAGGAGAGGCTCCAGCTCGTCATGGCTAGAAGGCGACATCAAAGTTTGTGACTTGTCTTCGCATATATACTCCATCAGGACATTGAAGTACTCATTCCCTTATTCAATTCAAGAATTGAAGTACTCAACTACTCGCTTATGCCTCTCCAACTGCTTCTATTCATAGTGCTCATGGAAGATGATGAGGGGAGGTGTCCTGGCTAGAGGACTGCCAGGCACCTCGGTGTATGGGATCTCGTTTCCTTTTCGAGAAGGCCCCTCATCACGTAAGGGGGACCCTCTAAGTCAATGAGCACTCCAGACACCACTAGTTCCGAGGGAAGGACTAGTTAAGCAGTCGCAGGGGCTGTAGGAGCCGCCGGGGGTGGAGGCCTACCCTTGGTGTTTTCGAGACTTCAGATTGAGCAGGCCTCAACACCCTCTGACGTTTTGCCCAAATGAGGTTGGACATGCCCATGTTTTCTGGGAAACAAAAGGAGACAATTATTACTCGGAGATAAATAATAAAAAAGGAAAGAAGATGACAAACACATGCAAGAAAATGACAAAGGTGTAGATTCTCCTCAAGAGCCCCACTGCTATAAGGATCCCCCAAGTGAAGAATTAGTGGGAAAATTCTCAGACGAGTCGGACCATCTCCTACATGGTGTTTTTCTCATATTGACAAAGCCACCTTGCATGCATGGACGTATCTCGTCCAGAGGCACGAATACTCAGGGGTGAAATCTTCTCTTCCGGTGCCAAAGGAAGACATTGATTAAATCTTTGTAGTATTGAAACTCCTCCTCCATTCATTGATGCTCCAAGACATGTCCGTACTCGAGGAGTGATAGTGAAACACATATGTGGTCAGGACTAACTCCCTCCCCTACATGCTTAGCATGGTAAAGGGTTATTGGGGATTAACCTTTGAGGCATAGAAGAAGACCCTATCCCCACCTCATGCTCTGCCTCAAGCTCCTCATCCTCTTAGACCTCAACAGTGGCCTGGACAACAAGCACTGTCTCCACGTGACCCTCGCGCATCCTCTGGTTGTACTGAAGAGTGCTTGTGCCGCTACATACTCTGTGGGAACTCTGGCATCCGCCAAGGATTTCTTCAAGTCACGGAAGCTGGACAGGCTCACAGAGCTTATGTGTTGATCCTCCATGAGAAGCCCGTATTGGTGGAGAAAAGCCTCCGTGATGAGGAAGGCGAGACCCATCTCCTCATCTGGGAGGGTTTTCATTTTCTGGAACCTCGCATGGTATGCGTCCACGTGAGGAGTGCAGCGGAAGGGATCTGCAAAAGACTCAACTCCTATGGACTAGCCACAAGGTGAGGACAACTTATCAAAAACAGCTCGAGGAAATGCTTACCAAGCCTGGCGAAGTCTAGGAGTAGTGTTAGATTGGTTCGCGTGGGAAAACCACTTGTCTAGAAAAAGTGATCTTTGTAGTCCCGCGAGTGGCTCTCGTTGCCTTATAAGATATGTCTGGGCACGCATACTCTATCAAAGTATAGTACCCTTTGCGATTCTCTATCTTTGGGTAGGCTCGAAAGTTGTATACGTATAAAATCTCTGTCGGGGAAGGGGAAGTCCAGTTCTGCCTCTTGTACAGAACAAAGTGCCTTGCTAGCATCTGATATCCATTCGGGGATAGCTGGAGGGAGGCTATGCTGATGAACTTCAAGAATTCAGCCGAGTATTGGTGGGATGGTAGCGTGGCTCACATCTGGAGGTGAGAAGCGCTCCACACTCTGAGGCCATGGACACTCTCGTGCGCCCTCTCATTCTCTCAGGACAAGCCCACCAACATGTCCCATGTGTCCACTCCGTAGTGGGAGAGGATCTTGTTAAGAGCTCCGTGTTGTTCGAGCTTGCTTAGGAGCTCCTCTGCCTCAAAGTCGTCGCTGGTATAGGTGTTTTCCCTTGGAGGGGACCCATATTGGCCTCCTCCTCTGAGATGCCAACTCAAATAGGCCTCTTCACTGCCGAAGTCTTGTCTTCCCTCACCACGAGGGCCTTGCTCTGCTCCATAGCCACTTGCTTCTTCTTTTCGAGAAGTCGTCACGAGCCATCTCCAATATCCCGTGGTCGATATAATAGAATCCTTTTTTAGGGAGGTGGTGTAGCTCTTCGGACATCTGAAATAAAACCAAGCAGTTAACTCCTTGACCAGAAGAAAGATAGGTCAAAATGAGAAACCCTAAGACTACTGCTCGGGAGTGGAGGAAGAAGAATGCTAAGGGACTGGGGTGTCCTCGGAACCAACAAATTGGTGTCGAGGAACACCACCGGAGCTCATGAATTTGCCAGAATCTGAAAATTTTTTAGAATCCAGAAAAATGTCCAGAGACGCGAAGAAACTCATGAAGCGAGGAATAGGCCATTTAGACCTTTTTAAACGTCAAAATAGGCTCAAAATAAATGAAAAACAAGACAAAAAGACCTCTAGATGCCAGAAACATCCAAACCCTAAGCATGCAACTATACACTCAACAAAACAGAACCTAAAACAAGAACGGGTCAAAAATACTTACTCGACGCTTGTAGGTGATCTGTCGTGTACATACTCGAAAGTATTTCTTGTTCGACTAGAAGAATGATGATTCCCTCCAGCCATCCAAGTCATCGAAAATGCAGGAACTGGTGAGGTTTTTGGGGTCTGGGAGTGATGAAGCTTTGGGAGAGTTTAAAGGTTCTGGTATTTTCGAATTTCAAATGGCCAAAGTGAGTATGTGAGAGGTGGTTATCGAATTTTATATTCGAAGAGCTTAGGATGGAAGCAACTCCACCCCGACCATTGATAACCTATGGGGTAGGCACTCGAGCATGATCCAACGATAACAATTATCAAGGCACAGATTGTAATCATTAGCATGGGAAAAGTAAGCCTCAGGTATGGATTGGATGTCTTTGGCGTGGAAAGGACTCCTTATTAATTGCACTGATTGATGGACCCAACAATGGGGAGTCATCATGTGGTTTTGCATTTTTCGAGTATGATGTCATGAAGAGCCCAAGAGTCACATCTTGAAGACCCTTGAGATTACTCCTCTCAGACTAAGTCTCCACTGTCCGAGGACAAGTGAAGACTTGGGGGGCAAATGTGTTGGGAATAGTACCCTTAAAGCAATTATAGTTGACAAATGTTTTAAATCAAATAAATAATTTAATTGAATTACTATATATATATAGAATATGTTTGATGTTATGTTGATAATATTATGTAAATATCATAAAGTTCCAAAGTTTATCTATGTGGTCTTAATCTCATATTGGTATGAGAGGATCGAGATTAAGATAATAAACATGAAATAGTTCGCAGTAAAATAAAGTTATGGAATCTTTAGATTAATTAATGCTAGCACAGTTCACTATTATTATGAATACAAGTGACCCAGATCCAGGTCACTAGTGTAATAGGACACTTTAGTGAAGGTACTTTATATATAGTGATATATAGAATTGAACCAGATGTGATTTGTTAATACTTGTTTAAAAATCATTTCATAGTATTAATCAAAAAAATAAAATGATGATCATATACACGATGATTTTAATCCTGAGGTTACTATGAACTCCTATATATGTCATCTAATCCTTTGATTCATGCGTTAAGGTTTGTTCGAATGATCAGGCTAAGAAAAATATTTTTGGGGACTCAATGATATATATGGCCGGGGACATAGTTTAACAGATATGAAATCTATACCTTCTTATACATTGAATAATGGTTCCCTATTGGGTTGACTTTTGGAACTGAAAAGGTTATGAGCGTTCACGTCGCAAACTTGTTGTGACACAACCTTCACTAGTAAAGTCAATGGTACACTAGGAACAAGATATAGTGAAAAGGGTAAAATGGTAATTTTATTCCTTTATAATTATGAATCATTAATAGAGGATTAATGTTGTATGTAATGATTATATCAATGGATACTTTATTCTTTAATAAAGTACTCTTGAAATATATGTCTATAATTATCAAGAGTTCAATCTCATATTTATACTGGAGTGATCATGAGATTAATAAATATGATTATTTAATCAAAGATCTTTGATTAATAATCTAATATTTATTGGAACTTTATATTATAGGTCCATATATCCCAGGGTGGCACTATCAACATCATATCAATGTAAGATTTAATACAATGGTAAATCTGTAATTTGGAAATTTCAGAAGAATTTTATTCTTCAGGTCAAATATACTATTATATGATAGTTGAGGTTGAATAATTAATTTAGAATTAATTATTAAATTTTTTAAAATATTTTTATTAATTTAGATATATAATTTCGAAATATATATATAAATAAATTAATTTTTGAAATTAATTATTTTATTTGAGTGGAAGAAAATAAAATTTATAAGTAAAAATAGCTTTTGATTTATTGATTTTTTTAAAAAAAAAAGATGATGATAATGATGACCATCAATTTGAATTTGAATTGTGAATTTAAATTTTAAATTTAGAAATATGGTTGTGATCATTTTCTTAAAAAGATAATACCATATTTTGTGGATTGATTGATTTTAATTAATTAAATAAAAAAAATGCAATATCCCTGAAAGGGAATAATGCTATACACGCATAACACAGTCTAGGGACCATGCCATGTGTGTAGCGGTGTACTGATATAGTATCAGTATTATTTTTATTTTATTATTTATTTAATTTATAATTTGAAAATAGATATTTTCAAATTTGGTAAATTAGATATTTACCTAAATCAATTCCTATCATCATTATGATATTATTAATATATTACTATTATGATTAGGATTAATAATGTAATATATAATCTTTCTCTGTATATATTGTGTAAGAAGAAGAAAAATATGAGAATGAAGATTCTAAAAAAAATAAGAATTTGTCAGACAAGAAATTGTCATCATCTTCTTCTTTTATTCTAGCCCTTCTCAAGCCATAATCTAACTTCTCATGTGTTCATACATACTTGTGATTTCTAAATTATAAACCCAAGTTCTCTATGTGCCCACACACATCTTGAGGTGTAGAGAACACTCTAGAAGATCATGGTTTGAGTACTCAAAGCGTTGGAAAGGAAGATCGACATATATACGAAAAGACTCAAGGACACTGTATATCCTTTAAGAGGTAAAAAATTTTGTTCTTGAATATTTGTATAAATGTGCATATGATATATATATATAAGTATGTGTATATTTATATAAATATATATGTTGCATGATTAATGATATTGCATATTAATATTTCTGTTTGAGTGTATTCTTGAACATATAAATTGTTTATATGAGAGATAGAAAACTTTTGTGTTTATACACTGGACCCACCACGCCAATTTCATTGTGCACTCTGATTGTTTTTCCAACAATTGGTACCAGAGCAGGTCATTAATATCTGCATATTATTAATTGTTGTGTGAGACTGTGCATTTTTATATTATATGTCATATATGTTTGAGTGAATGGATGTTCGTATTCATGATAATAGATTCTTAAGGGTTGTTTATAATGGTGCTTTTGGGTTTAGGAATTGTTCTTAAAATTTCTAGATGAAAAATGTAAGCCAAATTTTGGCCATAGGAATTTTGCAATTTTTCTTTTAATATTATGGATAAAATTCTAAGATGCCCCTGTACCTGCACACTCCTGCGCCCAGCCGTGCCTGCCTGCGCCCCTGTCATGCCATGCCTGCCAAATCCCGCACCGTTCCTACCTGGTGTGCGCCCACGCCAGCCTCCACCCCAGTCGTGGCCTCCTCCACTGCTAGAGCTCCCTGCTGCCTCCCCACACTGGTACACACCTAGGGTTTGTATCCTACAAACCCTAATGTGTGGTGACCATAATTATTTTAATTATTCATTTAATTAAAAATCTGAAATTGAATTAAAATAGTTTTAATTTGGAAATTTCTTTAATTGAAATAATGTTGATTATTTTTCTTAATTAAAAATGTTATAATTGTTTTCTTCCATAATTAAAATTGTTTAATTTTATTTTTGAATTAAATTATCCAAATTCAAATTGGGCCTTGGAAACTATTTGGGTGTTAAAACCCAAAGTTTAATTATTTGAAAAGTTTGTTTAAAATAGTTAAAAAGTTGTATAATTCAAAATGGATAGAAAAATGGTACCATTGGCTCAACAAAACTACATCTCAAGGTTCTTGATCAAGGTCCTCTTCAACAGGCCTTAGACAGTCTAGGTTACATTTTCATGTAATTTTTGCAAGTGTTGTAATTTTTTTTAGAAATATACAAAAGTTACAGCCCCGCTTTTATTTACTTATTATAAATATTTTAATATAATTAAAGTGTTTAATATTTTGTTATGCATTATAACATGCCATTCATATACCCACACAATATGTTATTAGCATGCATGACATTCGTGTCGAAACATGCTATTAGGAACGTCTTATATTTTATTATATGTTTATATATGATGATTCATATAATAATAAATTTAGTCTTAATTAGTTAAGATGGTAAATCAAAATTAAAGTTGTTTAATTTGTTATCTTTAATGAAAATATTTTATCAAAATAAAAATGATATTCTCTTAATTAAAGAAAAATTAAAAATAGAATTAAGGGCACAACTTTTAATTTTTTGCTTAATTGGATTAGTAATTATTAGAATATCATTTGGTAAAAATAATTAAATTTATTTTTACAACTAAATAAAAAAATATTAATTTTGTGAAAAACACACTTTCCCAAAATAGTGAGTGGAAGAGGGAGTTATGACAATAAGTCACATGGTCTCTATTATTGGTTGAACACCGAGAGGCATAGGAAGGGCCTCGTGTCGCCTCAATTTGGGGCCTCCCTAAGGAAAGACTTCTGAATATGTTTATTTTATCTCAAGGTTGACTTCTTTTATAAGAATATAGTTAGTGATGTATTTCAGGTTTGACTGACCCTAAGGAACACTCTTGAGTTAAGTGATTAATTGAATATAATGGGTTACACTCCGAAGATGTATCTAGGCTTTCGAGCACGACTATTGCTTCTTGACAAAACCAGCGGTAGTTCATAAGCCAAAAGAGAAAAATGCATTTTTAAGTTTTCACTTATGAAATTGAGATTCGTCTCAAAATTAATTTGGAATTAGTCTGACCTACCCCAAGGCTGGTCCATTAATTTTCATATTAAGTTATTGTGGATTAGTATATAATTTTAACGTGTTTTTATATGTTGCATACATGCATCATGTTTACTTTTCCAAATAAAATCTGGTATTTATTATATGTTTTTAATTCATTATATTTAATTTATTTATTTCCGGCAACAATGGTTAATTTTCTTAATCCTGGTCAAGTACTTGAAAACTTGGGAATTCACACACACCTCATTGATAAACTCTTGGAAAGGATTCCATTTATTCTTAACTACATAAGAAGATGGTATGAAGGGATTCACATTATCTTTGGAACACAAAACTTGTACGGAGCGATCTATGATCTACCTCCAGAGGTTCCAAGCTTTTCATCCAGCTTTGATGAACATGAAAAATATGGTGAATGGATGAGATTGAATCACCTGACAAGTCAATGCATGTTATCGACCATGCATGGAGACATTCGATTATTTAAACTGCATACGAGATGTGGGCCATGATAAGGAGTGATGCTCTGGGACATGCTCAATTTTTGAAATATGAGGTAAATTCGATTTACTCAAAAACTCTTCTTTAATATTTTTGAATGGTTGATTCAAAATTATGCCACTAATATTATTTTTCAATTGTTCTTGTCTTCAGGGATGCAGAAATCTTTTTGAGAAAAAGAGTAATTGCATTGAAAACAAAGCAAAGAAGAAATGATGAAGACGATTGAATAAAAGAAAAGATTGGTTTAGAAATTTATTTTGTTTATTTTAAAAACAATTTAAAATTTTGTCATTTTGAAATATTTGATATTCATTATGAAATAAACTAATAATTTTTTTCTTTTAATTAGTTCTAGAATTCTTTCTAGAAACTATATTTAAGATTCTTTTATTTGATAAGTGAACAAATTTGATATTTCTTTTGAATAATAAATTCAGTTGTTATTTATAAAATATATTTGTTCCACATATTTCATCAATGAGTAAAAATGATGATTATGAATTATTCATTATTGTGCAAACCATAAATTTAATAAATAAGACATATTATTCCAGCCACAATTAAGTAAAGTATATATGTGAATTATTTTTGAGATTGTCCTGTAATCAATTACACATAAAACAAATAAAAGACAGTCTTTTATTGGAACCATTCATTGTTTCTCTTCCTATTTATATAGTCTATTAATTAAAGTTAACCAAAAGACCTTTCACTAATAACAGCTCAAAAATCACATAATCGTATAGCTAATACATAGAGATGTATGTTGAACAATTTAATGTTGAAAGCTAGAAGAGATAATAAATAGTAAGTCAATATTGATTGACATTTATTTAAGATATGTTTATTTTTGTTGAATGCAAAGAAAATTTATAAAAAATTCCATGCAACATTCAAAGTAAATTCACTTAAAAACTTGTTTGATCTGATCAAAAGGAAGTCTAAACTCGAATTTTAAAATTCAGGTAAATTGCATGTGAACTTGGAATTCAAACCCAACTCACATACAACTAGACTGCTAAGCAAAATTAGTATTTTAGAAATGGAATATAATCATATTAGATAAGATTACATAGATAATGAGTGACCATTATCATCTTTATTATTTTTATAATTTTAACACTTGTTATACTCTGTATATGTTTGATTGTACAACATCAAAGACTTAAAAATTGGGATTCACAAGTGGTTATGTGAATAAATTGAAAAAATTTCATGAAGTCATTTAGTGAAATAATTTAATAATCATAAAAGATTACAAAAGAGCTTGTATCTCTTAAATGCCACTTTAATGGAGCATGATTATTATAATCACTATATTTTCCTAGTTAACTTGTACTAGAAATAATTGTTATATTATTTTATAATATAATGTAATATTATATTATATTATAAATAATGTTTTATATTAAATAAATGTGACAAAGAGTATCACATATTGTAACATATAATAGAGAGTTACAATATTTAGATATATGAGATATGTCCAAATAATGTAACATATTTTGTGTTACAAATTTGTAACTTCCAAATATTACCCTTTATTGCGTAAATTTGTTGTTACACAATATTGAGATGAATTTCATAAAGCCATGTGTGAAATGGATGTTGGAGATATGATTTTAACCCCAATAATGTGTTTTGGGAGTTACAAAATCATATGGGAGGGTTTGGAACTATTTGGAAAAACAGCACATTTTTAAGTGCTGAAATTGGTTGGTGGCCGCGGCCACTGAATGTTGGTGGCCGCGGCCTGTGGGACAGAGACCAGTGGTCGTGGCCACTAATGTCTCTGGCCGCGGCCACAGGCCAAAAACTGACCAATTTTTCAGATTTTTCAATCTTTGTTGAACGGCTCAAAAAACCCAAATAACTCCTAAATCTCCTTTTTAATTCCATATTAATCCAATTAAACATTGGTAACAGCCATGGGGGTTGGTGGAATTTGAAATTCAAATGGTGTCTCTAAACTCTATAAATAGGAGCCTATCGCTCACTTGTAAGACACAACATTTCTATCCATTAGAGCACTTGGCTAGAAACACCTTGAGGCTTGATAATTCCAGAAAGCATTTCCTATAATCTGTGAGAGATCCCTTAGTGCTTGAGTTAGGTGGAAATAAGCTTTTGGACAAAGGTTTCAAACCTTGTTCAAGTTGGTGATCCCTAACACTCTTCACTCTGGTAGTGTGAGTGAGAGTTGTTTCTATTTAGTTTGTTAGTTCTTTCTTTCCACTCTATTTCTCTTCATCTTCATATTCTTCTCTTTCGTTTATTTGTATTTCTTGTTTTGAGTTGTAATCTTCTTTTCTTTATTTCAAACACTTTTACTTTACTTGTAATATTTTGCTTTGAGTTGTATTTTCACTATTCTAGTATTCTTCTCTTCTTTTTGTTCTTTAGTTTATTTGTATTTTCAGTTATAGAGTTGTAACTCTTTTTAATCAATCATTATTTATTTGTAATATATTGCATATAGTTGTAATTTATTATTATTTCCACTGAGGCAAAATACATATTTTCCTAACAATAATGACTGCAAGTCAAGTTAGCAGGTTACTGATAATTAACAATGATAAAACTATAGAATACCACAAATTCTATAAAGCATTATTGTAGTGCGAGCGTTAGTTAGTAACTACTCCATTACAAACATAAAGTTTAGTTAATTGTGTGTAACACAATCTAACTATATTTCATTCACATACTAGCATGAAATGATTTTTTTTTTTTTAATAGAAAACAACGGTTGAAACACCATGAATCTAGAAATGGAATTTGGAATTCTATGACATCTGGATTCTTGAACATCCAACTAAAGTTCATTAAACTTCAGTTTGAAACAGGATATTCAAGATGAAGAGGAGAACATAAGAAAGTACAGACTTTTCAAAGTAAGGTTAATAGCCTAAGGCTATAAATAGAAAGAAGAATGTATTACTCGAATAAATACCTTCTACTATAACCAAGCTTAAATCTGTTTGCATACTCTTATCCATTACTTTATGCATGGATTATGAGATTAATTTAAATGGATGTCTAAGTAGTCTTTACTGAATGACTGACATGAAAAATTTGTTTGAAGATCTCGACCAGAAAGATTCTTCTGTGATTCTTATTCTCCATGTTGATAACGTTCTGGTCATTGGGAATGATGTTGAGAAATTATCAATAGAAAAGAAATGGTTAGCTGAACATTTCTAAATATTCGATTTAGAAAAGCAAAGAATTTTTTATACATTCAAGTCTATAGAGATTGAAAGAACAATCTTTTGGCACTGTCTCAAGTGACTTATATAGATTATAAACTTAAATACTATAGCTTACAAAAATCCAAGAAAGACTTTTTTCCCACCCCGGTCAGGAGGATGTATTATCTAAATAATAATGTCGATTTATTCTTTTACTAGAAAAGAAGGACGTGAGATAGTATTCCTACAACTCAGTGATGGACTGTTTAATGTATCGAATGTTATGCCTTCGAATTAACATTTGTTAAATGGTGGGAATAATCAGAATTTGTCAATCCAATGATGGATTGAGTCATTGAATGATTATAAGGACTTAATTTTTTTGAGTATCTTGAATATAATGGAGATTATATGTTTGTGTATTTAAGAAGTGACCTATAACACCAAAGGATGAACTGATTTTAAACTAGATAGAAATCGTAAAAGATTGGTATCAGAATCAGTTTCCATAATTGTGTAGGAGACACATTAATCTAGAAATGTATTGGACATTTCGGATTTATATGTTTCACCATAGAGGCTGAAATGTAACAGCTATGAGCAGTTAAATAGGCTATTTGATTTAGTTGAGTTCTTTACCATTCTGGAAAGGATTCAGGCTAGAATAAACTACTAGTATCTCATTGTGAAAGCAATGGAGATACAACTATTCTATAAGAACTATAAATCATGAGAGGGTATAGCACATGAAATGAAGTATCATTTAATTCAAGGAAATTTTACATAATTGATGTAAGGATCTTGAAGATAGCTTCAAAACAGTTTCATACAAAATTGTTAGAAAATTCGTTCAGGATAATTTGATTGACACATTGAGAGATATGCCTCAATTTTCTTTAGGGTAAGTGGGAGATTGTTGGGAATAGTTCCCTTAAAGCAATTGTAGTTGACAAAAGTTTTAAATGAAATAAATAATTGAATTGAATTATTATTATATATATAGAATATGTCCGATATTATGTTGATATTATTAAGTAAATATCAGAAAATTGCAAAGTTTATCTATGTGGTCTTAATCTCATATTGGTATGAGAGGATCAAGATGAAGATAATAAACTTAAAACAATTCGCATTAAAATAAAGTTATGGAATCTTTAGAATAATTACTGCTAGTACGGTTTGTTAGTATTATGAATACAAGTGACCAAGATCTAGGTCACTAGTGTAGTAGGACACTTTAGTGAATGTATTTTATATATAGAGTTATATATAGAATAGGAACAGATGTGGTTTGTTTATGTGTTTAAAAAATGTTTCATAGTATTAATCAAAAACATCAAACGATAATCATATACAGAATGATCTTAATCCTGAGGTTAATATGAAGTCCTATATATGTCATCTGATCCTTTGATTCATGCGTTAAGGTCTGTCAGAATGATCAGGCTAAGAAAAATATTTTTGGGGACTCAATGATATATATGGCTGGGGACATAGATTAATAGATATGGAATCTATACCTTCTTGTAGATTGAATAATGGTTCCTTATTGGTTTGACTTTTGGAACTGAAAAAGGTTATGAGCGTTCACGTCGCAAAATTGTTGTGACACAACCTTCACTAGTAAAGTCAATGGTACACTAGGCACAAGAAATAGTAAAAAGGGTAAAACGGTAATTTTATTCCTTTTAATTATGAACCATTAGTAGAGAATTAACATTGTATGTAATGATTATATCAATTGACACTTTATTATTTAATAAAGTACTCTGTAAATATATGTCTATAATTATCAAGAGTTCAATCTCATATTTATAGTGAAGTAATCATGAGATTAATAAATATGATTATTTAATCAAAGAGCTTTGATTAATAATCTAATATTTATTGGAGCTTGATATTATAGGTCCATGGTCCCTAGGGTGGCTCTATCAATACCATATAAAGGTAAGAGTTGATACAAGGGTAAATCTGTAATTTGGAAATTTGAGAAGAATTTTATTCTTCAGGTCAAATATACTATTATATGATAATTGAGGTTGAATAATTAATTTGGAATTAATTATTAAATTTTTTATAATATGTTTATTAATTTAAATATATAATTTCGAAATATATATAAATAAAGTCATTTTTGAAATTAATTATCTTATTTGAGTGGGAGAAAATAAAATTGGTAAGTAAAAATAGTTTTTGATTTATTGAATTTAAAAAAAAATGATGAAAATGACGATCATCAATTTGAATTTGAATTTGAATTTTGAATTTGAAATTTTAATTTTGAAATATAGTTGTGATCTTTTCCTTAAAAAGATAATACCATATTTTGTGGAATGATTGACTTTAATTAAATAAATAAATAAAAGAAAAATATAATGTCCCATAAAGGGGATATTGCTATACACGTATGACACAGTCCAGGGACTATGCCATGTGTGTAGCAGTGTACTGATAAAATATCAGTATTGTTTTTATTTTATTATTTAGTTAATTAATAATTTGAAAATAAATATTTTTAAATTTGGTAAGTTAGATATTAACCTAAATCAATTTCTATCATCATTATGATATTATTAATATATTACTATTATGATTTGGAATAAAAAAATAATATATAATATCTATATATTTTGTGTTAGAAGAAGAAAAATATGAGAGTGAAGATTCAAAAAAAGTTTCAGAATTTGTTAGACAAGAAATTGTCATCATCTTCTTTTTTTATTCTAACCTTTCTCAAGCCATAATCAAATTTCTCATTTGTTGAGAAGTACTTCTGATGTAACGACACAAAATTGCTAATAAGGCTTAAGGGCCCTGATTAGCGTGTCGGGATGGCATAATTAGTATATGTGTCATTAAATGGTTACATGCATGATTTAAATGATTATATGAATATGTGATATGCATGTTTATGAGTATTAGATATTCATGTGGGCCTTTTGTAGTTTTAAGGGCATATTTGTAATTTAGCCCATTGAGGGCATAAATGTGATTATATGTGATAAATTGTTGAGACCACATTATTATGTGGATCTATTTGCAGCATTTGGCTCGAGATGATCCTAGTGAGCGGGTTAGCGAAATAGTCATAGCGAGGTTTAATACCCGGCTCGGGGGGAGCCTGGGGGTATTTTCTAGGAATTTATGGAATATTTGGGATTTATTGAGTAATGAATAAGTATCTGGTAATTAATTGGATGACGGGATTGATTGGTAGATATTAGGAACACTTGAGGAATTAGCAGGAACTGGGAACATAATGACCATTCTACCCCTGGGAACAATTTGAGGACTAATAGGCTTAAGGGGCAAAATAGTCTTTTGTTGAGCAAAGGATAAACTCAGACAAAACACTTGGGATTAACCAAAAAGTAGAAACACATAGCTCTCCCTCACCTCTCTCTCACGTACCCTCTCTCTCATTCTCCCTGTCCGTGTACTTTGAAGTTGAAGGAAAACAAAAGGAAATTAAGGTGATCAAGTTGGGAATTAAGCTGGTTTTGGGCTGGCTCATGCTGAGGAAAGGCTAGGTTAAAGACAGTCACAGGATCCTGAGAATTTTAGGTCACCAATTCAGGTTTATCGCAGAGGCTCAGGATTGAGGATCGTGCTTGGGACCGTCCTATTATCTCCACTCGAAATTCAAGGTAAGAAAACTGCACCCTTGTGTGGCTGTGTTGGGACTGAGATTCCCTGTATCTGAATATGTATGTGTCGTCTAACTGTAATATCATTATGCGAACATGAAATGAATGACCTAGGAGAGCCGCGGCCAATGATTTGCGCATAGGATGCGGCTTCGCCATTGTGAGTTGGGATCAACTAGATAAACACTAGACTCGGCCTAAGTGAGCCAGGGTCAGTGGATTAAACAAAGGGCGCGACCTAAGGATGTCGACCCTGTATATTGCATATTGAATGAGATAAATTGCTGAATGTATATGTTTACTGATATTAGTTTGATGTCTATGACTTGTTGAATATCTGGATTACTGTCTTATGACTAATTGATTATCATCACTGATTATGTATTATTGTTATGGTTTTCTTGTTGGGCCTTGGCTCACGGGTGCTATGTGGTGTAGGTAAAGGCAAGGGTAAAATGGATCGACCCTGAGGTTGAGAGCTCTGGGTGAAAGGTGTACATTGTCAGCTGCTCGTCTACCATGACCGAGGGAAAGTACAGGGACAGAGCCTAAAATTTGTATTTTTCCATTAGAATGGCCACTGATTGTATATAACTTTTGAGAATTTTGTAACTTTGTCTCTTAAATCCTGTTTTTGGGATCCCATGTGCAAAACATTTATTTTTAATGAAAAATTAACTATTTAAGATCAAAATCTTTTAACCCTAACCTGATTGTTGACTGTATGATCACACTCTTAATCAAATGACTTGATTAGCAAGTCCTGCACTATTTTAAATACATAGTGTAACGGTCTTGGTTATCTAGGGCGTTACAACTTGGTATCAAAGTTGTCTTGGTTTAAGGGTTCCTGGAGACTGGTTGGAAATGTACACTCACCACTAAAGACAAGCTTGACTCAGGGTTTGGTAATTGTATATATGTGATTATATGCTTAAATGTCTGGATGAAATATAAATGCTTTACTGCATGATTAATAGGGAGCATGAGATACTGATAGGGCTTGGCCCTTGATTACTGTGTGATTATTATGAGGAGTGCTTATTAGCATTGTTGTTGTATGTGAATGAATATTTGAATGATTGTTTGCATCTTGATTGCTTGTGGTTGGCTGAGTTCCAATGGTTGATTGTGGAAAGATTTTTAACCTGTCATCGTTGCCTAACTACCGAGTCGTTGATTATAGATAAACTTGGATAGCTATGCGTCCAAGGTGATCGATACAACTAGCCGACAGAGGGTCTGAGGCTAGAGATGATGACCAGGGCTAGAACCCTCTGCCAGTCCCAGAGAACTGGTAGCAGATACTTGTAGACATGCTAGCCCGGTTATAGAGTCAGGAAGAGCAGATCCATCTTCTGAGATAGCAGGCTCCGTCAAGGAGTGTTGCACCTACTTTGTCACCTGTTGTGGCACCAGTTGTATAGACACCTGGGGTTGGAAACAGGTGGGAGCCACTGTATGAGTGGTTCAAGAGAAAACATCCTCCAACCATTGAGGGAGGACCCGATCAACTGAAAGATGAGCAGTGGATGAGTATGATTACTTCTATCCTATATTTTATGAGGGTGGAAGGTAATGACAGGGTGTCCTGTGCCATCCACATGCTTAGAGAGGATGCCGTATTTGGTGGGAGGTGGCATCACAGACTAAGGATATTTCTACTCTTAGTTGGGATGGGTTCAGAGACTTGTTAAGCCATAAATAATATAATGTTGTTATCAAGGCAACGAAGGTGAATGAGTTTGTGGGGTTGGTGCAGGGCAACATGACAGTTACTGAGTATGCCCTGAAGTTTGACAGGATGGTGAAGTTTGCACCAGATTTAGTGCCTATAGATGTAGCCAGACAGGAAAAATTTATTTGAGGGCTTAATGCTATGATAGCCCAAAATGTGAGAATTACAACAGTACTTGGGGGAACAACTTATGCCCAGGCTGTTGAGAAGGCTCTTACCACTGAAGAAGCAGAAAACAAGATCTGGAGGGAGAACGCTATGAGACGGGAGGTTCGTAGGGTGGTGCCTCCATATACAGGGTCTGGTAGGGACGGAGGCCCCATTAATCTGAAGAGGAAGACTCCTGACACTTCAACCACTACTGGTCTTGATAGGAGGGGTCGGGGTGGTCGCCAAGGTGGCGGTGAGACATGGACAAGTTACCAAGAGTGTATGAGGTGCAGGAAGAACCATTTGGGTGAATGTCGGGTAAAGGCCTGTTATGTGTGTGGGGTGGTGGGACACCTCAAGAAAGACTGCCCAACAGCAAAGAAAGAGGAATCAGGGAAGGTGGATAACTTGACTCCAGCTCAAGTATTCACCTTGACGTAGGCAGAGGCCGAGACTAGTCCCTCGGTGGTGATAGGTCAACTTTCTAGATCTAGCTCTTCTTATACTGTATTAATTGACTCTGGTGCTACACATTCATTTATTTCTAGTAAGGTAATTGACAGATTGTGTAGACCTAGTGAGTATTATACTGCGGGGTTTGAGACTATACTGCCTACAGGGGAACTGGTAGTTTCTATGAGATGGATTAGAGCACTACTAGTGACGGTAGATTGTAGGGAATTATCAATAGATTTGATCAAGTTGAGTAGGGATGATTTTGATATGATATTGGGGATGGATTGGTTGGTCAGATATGGGGTTGCTATAGACTGCAAGAAGAAGATGGTAACTTTTGAGCCTAAGGGAGAGGATCCCTTTATTTTTGTCGGTGCGGTGCATGGACCCCGCACACCCATGATATCACCATTGAGAGTTAGAGACCTATTACAAGGAGGTTGTATAGGTTTCCTAGCTAGTGTGGTGGATAATACCAAAGTTATACTAGCAGGGCCGAGAGAGACCAGAATAGTACGCGAATTCTTGGATGTGTTTCTTAAGGATTTACCAGAACTGTTGCCGCAGAGGGAGATTCAATTCAACATTGAGTTAGTACCGGGGATAGAGCCAGTGTCAAGCGCACCATATAGGATGAATCCAGCGGAACTGAAAGAATTGAAGATACAGTTGCAAGAGCTTCTTGATTTGGGGTTTATCAGGCCTAGCTACTCGCCATGGAGTGCTCCAGTTTTGTTTGTGAAAAAGAAGGACAAGACTCTAAGTATGTGTATAGACTATAGGGAGTTGAACAAGTTGACCATCAAGAATAAGTACCCCTTACCAAGGATCGATGACTTGTTTGATCAGCTGCAGGGAAAGACAGTGTTCTTAAAGATTGATATTTGATCTGGTTGTCACCAGCTGAGGATCAAGGACGAGGATATACCGAAGACAACCTTCTGAACGAGGTATGGGCATTATGAGTTTCTGGTCATGTCGTTTGGTTTGACCAATGCCCCAGTAGCATTGATGGACTTGATGAACAGGGTATTCAAGGATTTCCTAGACCAGTTTGTGATTGTCTTCATCGATGACATCTTGGTTTACTACAGTTCAGAGGTAGAGCATGAACAACATCTTCGACAGGTCTTGCAGAGATTGAGAGAACATCATTTGTATGCCAAGTTTAAGAAGTGTGAGTTTTGGCTACCAGAAGTGACATTCCTTGGACATATTGTTGGTGAAGATGGAATTAAGGTGGATCCAGCTAAGGTGGTGGTAGTGAGAGATTGGCCGAGACCAAGGAACGCCTCAAAGGTTAGAAGTTTCCTTGGGTTAGTAGGTTATTACAGACGGTTTGTGGAAGGTTTCTCAAAGATTTCTGCACCGATGATAGAATTGACACAGAAGAATCTGAAGTTCATCTAGTCAAACAAGTATGAGAATAGCTTCCAGTAATTGAAGCGGTGGTTGATTACCGCTTCGGTATTGAGTCTTCCTTTGAAGGGAGGGAAGTTTGTGGTATATTTTGATGCATCAAGGTTGGGTTTGGGATACGTGTTGATGTAGAATGAGAAGGTTATTGCTTATGCATCACGACAACTGCAGGAGTATGAGCAGCGGTATCCTACCCACGATCTAGAATTAGTAGTAGTGGTATTCGCACTGAAGGTGTGGCGACATTATCTGTATGGGGAGAAGTGTGAGATATACATCGATCATAAGAGTTTGAAGTACTTCTTCACCCAGAAGGGCCTAAACATTAGGCAGCAGCATTGGCTGGAGTTGGTGAAGGACTATTATTGTGACATCCTTTACCACCCAGGGAAAGCCAACATAGTGGTGGATGCGTTGAGCCGGAGGGGCCCGGGACAGTTGTTTAGCTTTGCACATATATCAAAGGAGTTGGTAGTAGAGAGGACTAGAGCGAAGATAGAGTTGGTTGTGGGTCAGCTGGCCAATATCACCTTCCAATCTACCATCCTGGAGAGAATAAGAGAGGGTCAGTGTAACGCCCCAACTCCAGGGACCACTACAGTGCACATTGCAAACAGTGCTAAGCTCGTTAATCGAGTCGTTTGGCCATAAACGTGTAACTAAGCATGATTAGCGGTTTAGGGGTTCAAAACTTTGGTTAAGATATAAAGTTTCACTAGAACGTTTAATATATACATTGGGATCCCAAAAATATAATTTCAGAGTTTATTACAAGAAAGTGTTTACAACAGGTCGTTCTAAGCGGAAAAACAGGGTTCAGCTCTAGTTCCACTTTCAAACCTCGCCCAAGTATTGGTCGAGCAGCTGCATATGTACACGTCATCACCTAAGCTCTCCAACTCAAGGATGGACCAGCTTTCTTTTGCCTTTATCTGCACCACAAAGCACCTGTGAGCCGAAACCCAGCAAGAAAACTCATATGCTCATAAACAGTCATCATGATATCAAATTATATCTAGCATGCCTAGCATTCATAGCTCTATTCAGCATGCAAGTGAATTCAAACAGATGCTGGGGTATTCAGGATAAGAAGTCCTGGCCTTCTGATTGGAGGACTATCAAGTCAATCCTAATCAGATGAGTGTCGCAACACTTGAGGTTCTGGTAAACCATACTGAGTGACTGACAAGCAAGTCACTAATTCAAATGGAAGGGTGGCTGTTGGGTAAGCCTCTAACCTTCAACAGGTTCTCGTAAACCATGCTAAGTGACCAACAAGCAAGTCACTGGGGCCTCAGTGCCCAAAGCCACGCAAATGATGATCAAAATGATCATACAGAGCTCATAGCTCTGATCAGATGAGTGAATATCACTTTGAGGTTCTGGTAAACCTTACTGAATGACTGACAACCAAGTCACTAGGGGCTCGGTGCCCATAGCCGTGTAACAACACCGTTACCTAGGCTTTCCTGCAATGGCTCTAAATGACTAGCCCTTGGCTAGAAAAATGCTTGTTTATATTCATCGAACTTGAGGTCGATCCTGCATTAATGCTCTTTGAGTCATTCAATGCAGAGGGTTGATTAGGTCCAATCGACATAGATTGCGCCAAACACACTAGGGTTGTCATGACTAGTGAGTTAGCACATCGTGACCAGTGCCCAGTACCACTGCCGAACCTGACTAGTGAGTCATGGCTTCGCAGTTGATACTAACACCTTTGCCAATTCTGGCTAATGAGTCAGCCCTGTGTGACCAGTGCCCAGTACCACTGCCGAACCTGACTAATGAGTCACAGCTTCACAGTTGATAGTAGCACCTTTGCCAAACCTGACTAATTAGTTAGTACCATGCACAAGTAAGCAATGCTATCAGTGTGTATCATGTGCCAATTATCCAAGAAAAGGGCATTCAGCATGCTTACTAAACAGTTGCTAGCATAATTATGATCATGCACAAACTCAGAGACACAAGCCCTGACCAATCTCATGTTCGTCATTCATGGCATGCCCTAATCACATGTTTCTCGTGCATCACATGCATCACACTTAATCATCCAGCATGCCTCGGTGATAATCATATGCAAATGGGCAAGATTGCCAAGCATTCATTATGCTATCAATGTTTACATTTAAACATCCAACATGCATCAATCATAGCCATGCATGTCACATATAGGATGCAGTTTTCTTACCTTGGGTTCGAGCAAGAATTAGTAAAATAACGACCCTTGAGAACGATCAACTTTTAGTCCTTTAGCGGTCACCTAGTCATAACAAATTATAATCCATTAATAAAATAAATTAATAAATGGTTCACAATCTAAAACCACACTCCCGGGATCAATCCCCCACTCTCGGGAATCTTAATATACTCAAACGGGGCAAAGGAACCAAACCCCGAGCCTTAAGGATCATTCTGAGCCCTAAAATAGGTTTCCTGAAAAATGGACTAGCGATGCAGCCCTATCAAGTGGCGCTGCAGCCCTAATAAATGGCGCTATAGCCCTATCTCCAAGTCAGAGAGCCCAGCTCTGAGCCTTGCCTAGCGCTGCTGCGCCCTAAATGGCGATGCTGCGCCAATAATAGACCAGAAACTTTCTGGTTCATCTTCTTTGCGATTTCTCTTGGAACCAAACCTCCAAACCAATCCCAAACATCATCAAAACATCAAACTCAACCCCCAAACCTCATCTACATCACACCCTCATCAAAACCCAAGCAACCAAACTCAAGAACTTCCATTAAATCTCAACTAACACATCAAAATTATCAGCTGAAAGCTTAATAGAAAAACAGGGTATAGCTTAAGTTCTTGGATGAAACCTTACCTCAAGTTGGATTTAGACCCCCTTCAATGATTGAACCAAAGTCCTAAGCCCCCACCTTTGATCTCCTAGCATGATACCTCAAGTTGGCTCTCAAAAATTGAAAGGAAGATGGAGGGAAGAACATGTACGGGAGGGAGAGAAAGAGATGAGGTTGATGCTCTATTTTACACTTTTCCATAGCCGTCCAAACTAAATGAGCTGATATAAATCCTTAAGGTCAAAAGACCATAATGCCCCTAGGCCAAATAAATCCCTCTAAAGGCTTCAGAAGGTAAAACCGTCCTTTCCAACCTATACCGTTAATTATAATTAACGCTCTCCAATTCCCGCTAATCTCAACATTCTCAAATGCCAATAAGTCATACCCCATTACCCTTTAATTCCCGGTAATGTTCTAATCATCAAAATGACCCCGAGACTCACCCCGAGCCTCGAACTTAATCCCGTTATGACTAGACCGAAAACTTGCATTCCCATGATCGTCTCATGCCGAATGGCTCGAACCAATCCACATATAATGTGGTAAAATTATAATTCACCCATATGCATAAAATCACACAATCATGCCCCCAACGGCCAAATTACCAAAATGCCCTTGCAATTAAAATATGAGCCCATATGCATGCATTCACCATCATATAATAATATAATTCACATAAGCATGCATATAATCATTAAATACCATAATAAATCAATTATGGCCCTCCTGGCTTCCTAATCAAGGTCCTAAACCTTATCAGGAAATTTGGGGCATTACAGTCAGATGGATGATGTGCAATTGCAAGAGGATAGAGGGAATGTCCTAGCTGGGATAACTAAGGAGTATTCTATTTGAGAGACATGATTATTACGGTATAAGAGTCAGATTTGTGTCCCGATAGATATGGGTATTAGACGAGAGACACTCGATGAATCCCATACTACACCATACTCACTCCATCTAGGCATGACGAAGATTTATTAGGATCTACGGACGTTGTATTGGTAGGACATTATGATGGATTTTGTAGGAGGTTTACCCAGGACGATGGGGCTACATGACTCGGTGTGGGTGATAGTAGACAAATACACCAAGTCAGCTCACTTTCTGCCAGTAAAGATGACCTATACTGTGGATCAGTATGCGGAGCTATACGTGAGGGAGATTGTACATCTCCATGGTGTTCCCAAGTTCATAGTGTCAGACCGGGATCCTATCTTTACCTCCAAGTTTTGGGGTGGATTGCAGAAGGTTATGGGAACTCAGCTGAAGTTCAGTACGACCTTTCATCCTCAGATCGGTGGATAGTCTAAGAGGATGATTCATGTTTTGGAGGACATGCTTTGGGCATGTGTGATAGACTTTGAGGGGTCTTGGAGTAAGTATCTCTCGTTGATAGAGTTTTCATACAATAATAGTTATCAATCAGCGATTGGAGTAGCTCCATATAAGATGTTATATGGAAGAAGGTGTAGATCACCCATTCATTGGGATGAGATGGGTGAGAGTAAGTATATGGGACCGGAGATGGTTCAGAAAACTAATGAGGCTATCGAGAATATTCGAGCTCGAATGCTCGCTTCACAGAGCAGACAGAAAAGCTACTCTGATCCTAAGCGTAGGGACGTAGAGTTCCAGATAGGGGACCACGTGTTTCTACGAGTCTCACCACTGGGAGGGGTGAAAAGGTTTGGGAAAAAGGGCAAGCTGAGCCTTAGATTCATTGGACCTTTAGAGATCTTGGAGAGGATCAGGCAGAAGGCCAATAGATTGGCACTGCCACCGTCGTTGTCGGGAGTTCATGACGTATTCCAAATTTCTATGCTTTCGAAGTACGTCTCAGATACGACTCATGTGTTGAAGTATGAAGATTTAGAATTGTAGACAGATTTGTCTTATGAGGAGAGACAGGTTCATGTCTTAGACAGGAAAGATAAGGTTCTAAAGAAGAAGACGATTCCAGTAGTCAAAGTATTGTGTTATTCAAGTAAATTTCGAGGACAAAATTCTCAGTAGGAGGGGATAGTTGTAACGACCCAAAATTGTTAATAAGGCTTAAGGGCCTTGATTAGCGTGCCGAGAGGGCATAACTGGTATATGTGTGATAAAATGGTTAAATGCATGATTAATATGATTATATGAATATGTGATATGCATGTTTATGAGTAGTAGATATGCATGTGGGCCCTTTATAGCTTATAAGAGCATATTTGTAATTTAGCTCGTTGAGGGCATAAATGTGATTATATGTGATAAATTGTTGAGACCACATTATTATGTGGATATTTGCAGCATTTGGCTCAAGACGATCCTAGAGAGCGGGTTAGCGAAATAGTCACATCGGGGTTTAATACCCGGCTCGGAGGGAGCCCGGGGGTATTTTCTAGAAATTTATGGAATATTTGGGATTTATTGAGTAATGAATAAGTATCTGGTAATTAATTGAATGACGAGATTAATCGGTAGATATTAGGAACACTTGAGGAATTAGCGGGAATTGGGAACGTAATGACCATTCTACCCCTAGGAACAATTTGAGGACTAATAGGCTTAAGGGGCAAAATAGTCTTTTGTTAAGCAAAGGATAAACTCAGAAAAACACTTTGGATTAACCAAAAAGTAGTAGAAACACTTAGCTCTCCCTCACCTCTCTCACTCACGTACCCTCTCTCTCATTCTCCTTGTCCTTGTACTTTGAATTTGAAGTAAAACAGAAGGAAATTGATGTGATCAAGCTGGGAGTTAAGCTGGTATTGGGATAGCTCAAGCTGAGGAAAGGCTAGGTTAAAGATAGTCATAGGATCCTGAGGAGTTTAGGTCACCAATTCAGGTTTATCGCCGAGGCTCAGGACTGAGGATCGTGCTTGGGACCGTCCTATTATCTCCACTCGGAATTCAAGGTAAGAAAACTGCACCCTTGTGTGGCTGTGTTGGGACTGAGATTCCCTGTATATGAATATGTATGTGTTGTATAATTGTGATATCATTATGCGAACATGAAATGAACAACCTAGGAGAATCGGGGCTGATGATTTGCACATAGGATACGGCTTGGCCACTGTGAGCCAGGGTCAGCTAGATAAACACTGGACTCCGCCTAATCGAGTTAGTGGAGTAAACAAAGGGCACGGCCTAAGGGCGCCGACCCTGTATATTGCATATTGAATGAGATAAATGGTTGAATGTATATGTTTACTAATATTAGTTTGGTGTCTATGACTTGTTGAATATCTGGATTACTGTCTTATGACTGATTGATTATCATCACTAATTATATATTACTGTTATGATTTTCTTGTTGGGCATTGGCTCACGGGTGTTACGTGGTGTAGGTAAAGGCAAGGGTATAATGGATCAACCCTGAGTTGGAGAGATTTGGGGGCGAGGTGTACTTTGTCAACTGCTCATCCGCCACGGCCGAGGGAAAGTATAGGGACAGAGCCTAAAATTTGTATTTTGCCATTAGCATGGCCACTTAATTGTATATAACTTTTGAGAATTTAGTAACTCTGTCTCTTAAACCCTGTTTTTGGGATCCCATGTACCAAATGTTTATTTTAATTAAAAATTAGCCATTTAAGATCAAAATCTTTTAACCCTAACCTGATTGTTGACTTTAGGACCACACTCATAATAAAATGACTTGATTAACAAGTCCTACACTATTTTAAATACACAGTGTAACGATCTTGGTTATCTAGGGCGTTACATGTGATTTCTAAATTATAAACTCATTTACTCTATGTGACCACACATATCTTGAGGTGTAGAGAACACTCTGGAAGATCGTGGTTTGAGTACTCAAAGCATTGACTCAAGGACACTTGATAGGCTTCAAGAGGTAAATATTTATGTTCTTGAATATTTGTATAAATGTAAATATAATATATATAAGTATGTGTATATTTATATATATATGTTGCATGATTAATGATATCGCATATTAATGTTTCTGTCTGAGTGTTTTCTTGAACATATAAATTGTTTATATGAGAGATTGAAATTTTTTGTGTTTATACACTGGGCCCACCACGCCTATTTCATTGTGCAATTTGATTGTTTTTCTAATAAAATGTTTTCTTTGATTTAATCATTCGACACGTGGCAGTAATTAGAGTAGGAATTAAGCTCCTTGAGAGATAATAAAGCTCTATAGAGCTCGTCCAATGCTCCTCAGGTTGTAGTATCCTCCTAGCGAGTTGCGTTTCCCTTTTTAAGCGTTGATGTCTCCAAGTGAGGCCACATTTCGCGGACCATTCTAGCGGTCCTCCCATCTTCTTCATCTGATAGTCCTCCCGGTCCTGGTGTTTTGTCCTCGAGCCTGGAGAGAGCGCCAGTGCCAGTTACTGTAGCCTTGGGCCACCACAAGATCATTTTACAAATTTATGGGTGCCTCGAGTAGTGGCCTAGAGTTTGTACACTTGAAAATTGGCATTTACGACAAAGTTGCCTGACATAGGAAAAACGTACAGCTGCATTCTGACAGTGTCAGAGGCATGTCTCCCGTAATGTTGGTGGACTGCAACCTATAAATTGGGCCTCGTGCAATACGGATGGGCCCACGGTCTTAATTTGAACATTCAAATGGATTGAATAACAATTATCTCCCCAAATAATTGGGGAATATTTGTAATAAATGAGATTAATGACCATCATCCTTTATAAATAAGACTAGGGTGCCATTGTAAAAGGGTTCAAAACTTTTGTACTGAGAGTAATATATATGCTGCCTGAGAAAATCTCCATTGAAGCTTGCTATCTCAAGCTTCAAAAACACTAATACAAAAGACTTATGGACTAGGGTTGTTTTATAACCTAAACCATGTAAACTCATGTTGTTTATTTTCTTTATTTTCTTTAAGTTTTGTTATTAAGTTGATAGCCAAAAAGGCAGTCAACGACTTAGAATTTTGAAATGAATAATTTTGTAGCTTGATTGAGCCTGAGTTTTCAGAATAATACTAAATACAACTAAGTTAAGAAAAATCAAAGTATTAAAATTCTAGACATAACCAGGTACAAAGCCTGAATAATAACAGGTAAGCTACTAAGCATAAAAATCCTGGACCTAACTAGGTACGCAACCTAAATAGTAACTGGTCAACTATTAGGTGCAAAGGTCTGAAAATAACTCGGTCTATAAAAAAGTGTAAATTAGTTGAAAGGAATAACAAGGCACTAGTATGTAATAACCTTGAACAAGCCAAAAGTGGCGAATTGTCTCGACCTCCAAGGCCTGATTACAAGGGATATTAAGGGCATGGCCCCCTCTTCTTCCTTGATATCCTTAATTATGGGAAGGGTCCTATTCCTAGAAGGACCTCGAGGAAGGAAGGATAAGGTTTGCCCTCTCCTATCAACTTACAGAGCCTTATGTTGGCATCTGTCATGATAACTTGCAATTCCTTCTCCTCGACTGGAAGAGTGGAAAGCTCGACGTATTGAGACTTATGGACCTTGGAAGCCTTGAACCTCTTGTAGAAAGTTGCACAAACAATTAACTTAGTCAAATTGATGAAATTGTAAAGTAGACAAAAAATAATATAATAACCAATGCTAAGAGAGCTTATGAGGTCAATTGAAGTACCAGTGTTCCCAGGTCGCGAACCCATTTGTCATGAAGAATGAGTCTTTGAAATCATTTGGATGACTCGAGAGTTTGATATATTGTGTTGTTTTTGGAAACCAAGTGAGATAATAAAATCCATCACCTCTGGTATTCGTGTTGGGGTTGGCTTTGAGGGAGAAAAAGAATAAAATGTCCTTGGGGGTGGGATCTTCCAAACAGTTCTTATGGAACAGGTATTTTATCCCCGCGAGGAGTCGGTAGGTGTTCATAGGGTGTTGGAATGGAGCAAGCTTCACGTGGTTCAAGAAATCTGAGAAGGACGTGTCAAATGGGAGGAAATCCCCAGCCTTAAGGTGCTTGTCGCTCCAAGCTATAAAGTTATCATCAAGAGGAACACAACTCTACTCTCCTTGATTGGCCAGCGAGCATAAAACTTGGAGGTCGGCCTTATGCTATGACTCTTTAGGATGGTTTTCACTTGGGCCATCGAAGCTATTCGAGATACGATCGACTTTGCCTCATAAAAGTTGTCCGCAATCGTCAGGACCTCCCTTTCCACCACTGGCCCAAAGTGGGGAATTGGTGTCTCACCATCGTACTGGTTTTGAGAAGAAGAACTAGCTACGACTGGGTATAGATAAGCGTTTACTGAAAGAGGGTGACCAAAGGACATGACTCTGGGATATGGTTAAAAGTTTCAAGTAAACTGGTCATGTTAGATGACCCGGAGTGAGTTACTCGATAATTTGACCTGGATTTTTGGGATGAAAATCTAAGTCCCACGAGTAAAATTATACAAGCTAAGGTGGGTATGGAACTTGTGTAGGTGGATTCACGCGCGCCCCTAACTCACGTGCTCTGTTCTGGAGAAGTACTTGTCACCTCAGAAAACACATGTCATAATTCTAGGTTGAAAAGCGATTTTAATGCAAAAAACCACTCGAATAGTGTAACCTACAAGTTACCTTGTTTTCAGATTCTAACCTAGAATTTACTAAAAAACTTGCAAGAATGGGTATTGATCAGAACCCAAAAACCCAAAAAAATACCTAAGAATTCACCTATCAATTTTCATTATTCCTTATACTACCACATCAATAGGCGATTCTTAAATGCTATATGTATTCGAAATAGGTATCTCAAATAGAAAGAATGCGTCAGGAACGTAAAAACTGTAGAGTCCAAAGAACTTTACTTAGCTAGGTTAGATAGTAGTATAACAATAATAATAGTATTATCTTTATGACTGTGGATTTTTGGTTCAAACCAGGATTTATGTGGACACTCATAGTAACGCTTGTAGATTTTCTAAGTTTAACCTATAGTTTAAGAATATTAATTTTAACCTAAGGTTTGATTAATATGACTAATATTGAGAGCAATATTTATTATATTATAAGGTTTAGATAAGACCCAATAAGATAATAGCACATGTCATGTGTATGTTTAAGTATTTTGAGGAATAAATTTATTAAGGTTAAAATTTGAATATCCTAGGGCCAGTCAGCAGCTTTGAAAACGTTAGAGGGCTTAGTCAAGGTTGTTTACTCAATTCAAATTAAGCTAAAAATGTGTAATTTCGTGTTTAAATATTCAGCGTATGCCGATATATCGCAGCTATAGGGGGCGATATATCGTAGTACGGGGATACGAAAAACACGAAACGTCGCACGATTGCCTCGGGCATACTGGCCCAGGCGATATATCGCCTACAGGGGGCGATATATTGCCTCCTTCAGGGCATTTTGAAACATTTTGAAAATGTTCTCCATTCAAATCTTCAGCCTCTTGATAAGTCCAGCATCTTTCTGAACGAGTCTTCAGCCTCTGCTGAATGATAATTCAAATATTTTTCACTTAAAAAGCCATTATTTTTATTCAAGTTAAATGAAGATCTTCTCATTCCTAAACTCTATAAATAGGACCTAGTACCCATCCATTTATTCATCTATTAAGCTAAGTTCAGAGGCTGCAAGTTGCTAGGTTATCATATTGAGAGTGTAAACACTTGGGTTGGGAATTATAAGCTTGATCACTATAAGCTTACCAAACACTTGGGAAGTAAGGTTTTATAGCATTTCGGTTCAAGGTTTAGATTGACGATAGAAGCATTCAAGGTATTCCACACTCTAGTTCATTTGGTATTATTTTCTTTAAGTTCTTATAGTCTTCTACTCAATATTCTAACCTTATTCCTTATTCTTGGTTAGGAAATCTAAGAACTTTCACATAAGTTTTTGGTAAGTAAATTCTCAATGGTATAGTTCTTCCATTCTTTTCATCTCATTCTCTTTAGTATACTCACCCTTCCATTTATGGTTTTTAGGAGTGTTCCAAAGTCCCAACTCTGTCCTCATATCCCGGTAATTTTGGTAAGGAAAATAAGATAGGATTTATGTGTTATATGATTTTATATGTTATCTTATTATTTTGTGTTATGTAATGTGCTATGTTAAGTATGTTTATAGACTTGGGCATATGACCCGTACAACTAACAAGCCCCAAATAGATTATGGGCATATGACTTGCTTAGCTAGCAAGCCCCACTAATCTAATGGGCATATGACTTGTTTAGTTTATGGGACCCCAAGTAATAATGTCCATTATAGTATGTATGTGACATAAGTGTTATGATATGTTTTATGTTACAGTATGAATTTTATGTATATGGTTATATGTTAGATTTTCCTTGCTGGGCATTAGGCTCACTTCTTTTTTGTTTATACGTGCAGGAAAATAGCTTTAGTGGCGGGAAAGGTTCTTGGAAGCTTGGGGAATGTGTATTGAGGAGGAATGGATTCAAAGAGCCGAGAGTTTCGATTCGAGGATGAAGTCTTTACTTATGGTTTTATGTGTATTTTTTCGCACTTATTTATGTAATCTCTTTTTATTACAATAAAGTTATGTTTTGATTTGAAAACAATGGGATCCCATATCCTAACTTAGGTTTTATGTAAGTTTAACATTTGTTTTTACAAGTTTTAATAAAGTTATGATCTTTTCACTTGTAAGTTCTATTAAGGATTAGGGTCTATGTGTAGTTTTCATTAATGTTCCAAAGTCTGGAGTAGTTGGGATATTATAAAAACACACATACATTTAAAAAATATCAAAAAATAAAAATAATATAGCAGCAAAGATTATAGGCAGTTACAGTCGATGAAGAAGGACTTGGTTGAAGTCAAAACTGGAAGAATTGATTCATCAAATCAAAAAAATTGGATGCTTGAGGGTTTTGGAACAACCAGAGAAAAAGTGGGAAAAAGTTTTATTTTGGCAAGAGAAATAAAAAGGTGGAAACTGGGTTGATCAAAAAGGACATATATGTAGAGTAAGCCCATGGGAAATCTAAGACTGTTCAATCAAGGAAATTTTTGATCGAATGGCCACAATTAAATGGGCAAAAAGGTGGCAAAAAAGGTTAAAAGACAACTATCCTAGTACTTGGGAACTCGAAATAACTCTTATAAGTGTGTGACACATGTCAAAGTACTTGGGAGGGTAGGTGAGCACGTTTCTTAAGGAAGAAATGGAAAATTCTTTATTGCGTGTCAGAGATAAGGGTGGCATTATGCACAAGCAAAGGCTTGGGTGGAAAATGTTGTACCTAAAAAAATACAAGTTGGGGTGTCCTATTCGAGGAACATCTGTGCAACATTAATTGAATATTTCTTTAGTTCTAAAGTCATGATGTAAGCTCCCTGACGCTTAGGTCAGTCTAAGCATAGGTCATCAAGGAATCAAACGGACTGTTTAGCCAGACCTCGTGATCGCCTATACATAGTTTGAGTAACCTTGTATGCAGATCGTCTTATAATGGAATCCTTTAGCTCACATAGTAAGTATATAGCTCATAGCTAACATGCTGAATACACAATTATGGATCCCTGAAGACTCAAGATTTATATTCGCATATAGAGTATTGTAATCTTGCTTAGTTAATGTATAATATCAGGCAATCAATGTATTAAATGTTATACTGGGAAATTACCCAATTTTGTAAGTTACCCAAACCTGTCCATTAATGCCCTATAAATAAAGATGGAATGGATAGGAAGAGGGATGAAACTCTTGTATACCGAAACTCTGTAGAAATTATCAAAAACAAATCTCTTGAGAAAAATACAACAGTAATATAGACTCGTGAACTAGGTGGATTTTAGCCACTGAACAACGTAAAATTTTGTGTGTTCTTTATTTACGATTTAGTGCAAGCCATACTCTCGCAAATTTCTTAATTCGAAGTTGACGAAAAACTGTGTCAACAACTAAGCTCCAATAAACCAAATTATTAATTAAACTCTTTAATGAAATAATCTTATTTATTAATTATATTATTACTCCACTATATTTATGGAATTGCAATCTTAGTAATTATAGAATTTTATTTAAAGAATTATCTTGTGCAGTCCATTGATATAATCACTTCATGTAGTTTTGTCCTCCAATAATTGGTTTTTAAAATAGAGCTTGTCAAAATTACCATTTTACCATTCTAATTACCTCTTGTTACTTTATAATCATATTATAAATTTGAGCTCAATAACTATTTATTTCCATAATTAACTTTTAAAGGAACCAATATTCCATCCATTAGGAAAGCTTGGATTCCAAATCTTATAAGATCATGTTCCCAGCCATTCATGTTATCAAATCTCCAAAATAAAAGTCACTAGCCTCATCATATTAAGAGACATTAATGAGTGAATCAAATGAACCAATATTCATGAACAAGAGTTCATGAATACTCAGCATTTAAATTGATCTACTTATGTTCATCGTATTGATATGAATTAAATCTCTTTGGCAAACAATAAGTTTATAAACAAATTAATTCACATCAGTCCTGTCACATATAATTTAATTATATAAAATACATTCATTAAGATGTCTATCCATATCAGCGATCCAGATCTAGATCACATGTATTTTAAAAATACTTAGCGAACTATACTAGCAACCATTGATTAAAGATTCTATACTTTAATATGTTATTGTCTATTTCATTCATTATTTATGATCTTAATCCTCTTGTACGGATCCGTACGGACACGTCCGTACGGCCGTCCGTACGGCGTCCGTACGACGTCGGGCAGCGGCTCGGAGGTTGGCCTCGGAGGTGCGGTGGCTGATTTCTGAATTCCGGGCTCCGTTCTGACTTTTGTGTGATCAGAACTACAATTTTATGGTATCAAAAACCAAATAAAATTACATAAATCCTATGCCCTTTAATGGCTTACACAATGATCTAATCATAAACAAATCCTAACCCAAAAACACCATACAATTAACGATTCAACATTCCCACGCATTCAATCATATTAAGCCATCCATTCATAAATAAATGCATAAAATTAAACCCACACAGATTCAATACATATATATGTGAAGATGGCTCTAGTACCATTTGTTGGTTTTTATTGATCAAATCAGAGATTATGCGCAGCGGAACAACAATCAAATTGTCAGATTAATCCCATAAGATTTCTAGATCTACTTCTTCACACTCATATATATATTGAATAAAGGACAAGAATAGAAACATTACCTCAGGTCCTTCCTTGCTGCTATCTTTTCGTATGGCTGAATCCTTGAGATCTCACACCAAGATCTTCCAAAATGTTCTCAGTCACCCAAAGAACGAGTGTGGGCTCGCTATACAAATAATAGGCAATAACTATTTATCAGATATTCTCAACACATGAGATCTGATAAAGTTTGGACCTAGGTTTTGTGAAGAACAATGACCTTTGTTTTGTCACTGATCTTTTTCTCTGAGAGAATCCTAGATATTTTTCTATCCCTGAAAACTTACGTTCTGTGAAAACTGATATCCAATATTTAATAATATCCAATATATTAAAATATTTGTTATTTTAAACAAATTCAAAATAACTGATCAGTTATCAGATTTTTGTTTAAATAATAATATTTAAATCAAATCAAAATATCTCATTATTTATTTAATATTTAAATAACTAAAATTGTGGAATCAAGAGACCAAGTCTATCTCTTATGCGTGTAGCACAGTGCATGTGCACTGTGCCACACGTGTACCACATGCATGTGCATGCATGTGATTTTTCCCAATTTTTATTATTATTTAAATACCAAAAATCCCAAAAATAAATTAATTCAAAATTAATTATATTTTTGTTAAATCAAATAATTAATTAATTAATTACACATAATTAAACAATAATTATGTTTGTTACATAGAAAAATATTTTACTTATCACATAAGTCCTTTTTACCCATTTTTGTATTTGCCTTTGACAGTGATTGTTTGAGCCATTCTGCGGACCATGGACCTATAACATTAAGCTCCAATAAATTGAAACTAAATAATTAAACTCTTTAATTATAATAGTTAATTTATTAATTATGATATTACTCCACTATAAATTCAGAATTGCACTCTTTATGTTATAGATATACTTTTACAGAAATCTTTTTCTTAAGTCGTCCATTGATATAACCATCTTACAATAGTTCAACCCTCTAATTAATTAGTTCATAAATTAGAATGGAAGAATTACCATTTAACCTTTCTAATTTATTTCTTATTCCTTAAGTACCATTAATTCACTAGTGAATAATTAATCTATAATCTAATTATAGATTTGAGCTCAAAATCATTCAGTTCCAGAATTAACCCTTAAGGGAACTAATATACGATCCGTTAGGAAAGATTAGATTCCGTGTTGTTGATACATGTTCCTAGCCATCCATGATATTAAATCTCCAAAACAAAAGTCATTAGCCTCATTCTTTGAAGAGACCTTAACGAGTGAATCAAAAGATTTAATAAACATGAACAGGAGTTCATGAACACTCAGGATTTAGGTTGATCTATAAATGATCATATGTTATGATATGAATTACAAGTCTTTATTGTTAAATGGTTTTTGGATAAAGACTTTAATTCACATCGATCCATGTCATATATAATCATATTATATAAAGCACCTTTACCGAGATGTCTTACCACATCAATAAACCGAATCTAGATTATTTGTATCATTATGATACTCAGTAAACCGTACTTACAACTCCAATTAAAGAATTCCATAACTTTAATTTGTCGTTGTTGACCATTTTTATTCATTCATGTGATCTTAATTCTCTCGTACTAATACAAGATCACATCCTCAATAATGAATATGGAATTTTTCTGATATTTACAAAATTATTCAAACAATAATTTAACAATCTAAATATGACAATAATAATAAACCATTGTATTTATTTATTCACAGAAAAAACAAATGTCTTTACATGCTTTTAGGACACACTCCTAACAATCTCCCACTTGTACTTAAAGCAAGTGAGGCATTTCTCTCAATCCCATATTACGTACATGACCCTCGAATTGCTTTGCTGGAAGCGTCTTCGTGAATGGGTCCGCCAGGTTGTGTTCTGATGCGATTTTCAGAATGGTCACATCTCCTCTATGTACGATTTCTCTGACTAAGTGGTATTTGCGCTCTATATGCTTTCCCCTCTTGTGGCATCTTGGTTCTTTAGAATTGGCCACTGCTCCACTGTTATCACAGTATAGAACAAGTGGTTTCTCCACTTCTGGAACTACTTCCAAATCTGTGTAGAACTTTTTCAGCCAAACTGCTTCCTTAGCTGCTTCACAAGCTGCTATGTATTCAGCTTCCATGGTTGAATCAGCTATACTGGATTGCTTAATGCTTCTCCAGACAACTGCTCCACCACCAAGAGTGAATACTGACCCAGAAGTAGATTTTCTACTATCCTTGTCAGATTGAAAATCTGAGTCAGTGTATCCAGTAGGTTCGAGGTCACTACCCGAATATACTAGCATATAGTCTCTCGTTCTCCTGAGATACTTGAGAATATGTTTCACCGCAATCCAGTGTTCCAAACCTGGATTTGATTGATAACGACTGACAATTCCTACTGCATAACATATGTCAGGTCTAGTACATAACATTGCATACATTAGGCTCCCTACAGCTGATGCATAGGGATACTTTCTCATGTCCTCTTGCTCTTGTAGTGTCTTTGGACACTGATCTTTGCAAAGAGAAATTCCATGTCTGGTTGGTAATTGACCCTTTTTGGAATTCTCCATAGAGAATTTTTCAAGCACTTTATCTATATAATTTGCTTGTGAAAGTGCTAGGAGCTTGTTCTTTCTATCTCTTAGAATTTTAATTCCTAGAACATAGCTCGCTTCTCCCAAATCTTTCATTTGGAATTTGTCAGCCAACCATTTCTTTACATTTGATAATGTCTCTACATCATTCCCAATGAGTAGGATATCATCAACGTAAAGAACTAAGAAAACCACAATTTTTCCTTTGATGTATTTATAAACACATGCTTCGTCAACATTTTGTTCGAAACCATATGTTTTAATAGTTTCATCAAATGTTAAGTTCCAAGATCTTGATGCTTGTTTCAATCCATATATGGATTTCAACAATTTGCATACCTTTTTATCTTGATCCTTCTTTATGAACCCTTCTGGTTGTTCCATATAAATGGTTTCATCAAGGTGGCCATTCAGAAAAGCTGTCTTGACGTCCATTTACCATATCTCATAATTATAATTGGCAGCTATGGATAAGAGTATGCGAATGGACTTAAGCATGGCCACAGGAGAAAATGTTTCTTCATAGTCCACACCCTCTCTTTGTGTGTAGCCTTTGGCCACAAGCCTTGCTTTATAGGTTTCTACCTTTCCATCTGCACCCCTTTTCTTCTTGTAGATCCATTTGCATCCAATGGCATTAACATTGTCAGGCAGATCTACAAGTTCCCAGACTGAATTGGAATACATTGATTCCATTTCTTGATTCATTGCTTCTTGCCACTTATCAACATCAGGGTCTTCCATTGCTTCTTCAAAAGTCAATGGATCGTCCTTTTCAATATCTGATACAAGAACGTGTGCCTCATGTTCGTAGCGAATAGGTTGTCTCACAAACCTCCCACTACGACGTTGCACTGGTTTTTCCTTTTCAGGAATTGTGGTTTCTTTGGTTGTGTTATCATTAACTGATGAAGAGGATGGATATGGAATATTATCTGTCATTAGTTCCTGTAAAACTACTTTGCTCCGAGGTTTAAAATCATTCATATAGTCCTATTCTAAAAAGGTTGCATTTGTCGAAACAAATACCTTTTGATCACTTGGGCTATAGAAATATCCACCTCTTGTTTCTGGAGCATAGCCCACGAATATACACACTTCAGACCTAGAATCCAGTTTTCCAGATTTAGGTCTTAGCACATGAGCAGGACAACCCCAAATACGGAAATGTCGTAAACTAGGTTTACTTCCATTCCATAGTTCCAGAGGTGTCTTTGTAACAGCTTTGGACGGGACTACATTCAAAATGTAGTTAGCCGTTTGTAGTGCATATCCCCAAAACGATAAGGGAAGTGAAGAGTAGCTTAACATAGACCTGACCATGTCTAACAGAGTCCGGTTTCTTCTCTCTGAAACTCCGTTTTGTTGTGGCGTTCCAGGTGCTGTGAGTTGGGATAGAATTCCATGCTCTAGCAAGAAATCTTTGAATTCAGAATCCAAATATTCACCACCACGATCAGATCGAAGTGTTTTTAAAGATTTACCTAATTGCTTCTCAGCTAAAGCTTTGAAGTCTTTAAACCTTTCAAAGGTTTCTGACTTCTTAAGCATTAGGTACACATGACCGTATCTAGAATAGTCGTCAGTAAATGTGACAAAATATTCATAACCACCACGAGCTTGAATGTTAATTGGACCACATACATCACTATGTATTAGCTCTAGTGGTTCTTTGGCTCTATTTCCCTTCGAAGTGAAAGGTCGTTTAGTCAATTTACCTTCTAAACAGGATTCACAAACCGGTAGGGTTCCAACTGTTAGTTCCCTTAGAGGTCCTTCTTTAGTTAACCGGTTTATCCTATCTAGACTGATATGACCTAATCTTAAGTGCCATAGATACGTGTCATTTTCTTTAGAAACCTTTTGTCTTTTGTTACTTTGCGGAACGGCTACTTTAAATAATTCAGAATTATTTTTCTATTGGATCAAGCATGTACAGTCCGTCCTGTTGTTTTGCATGACAAATATTGTTCCCATTCCTTGAAATAAAAATCATATTATTATTAAAAGAAATGTTAAAATTTTGTTCATGTAACAAAGATAAAGAAATAATGTTTCTTGTAATTTCAGGAATAAATAACACATTATTCAAAATTAAAAAATTGTTCTTAAAATTCAAACGGACTGTTCCACATGCTTTGGCTGAAACAAGCGCTCCACTTCCCACTCTTATAGTCATCTCTCCTTGCTCCAACTGCCTTGTGGACTCAAGCATCTGCAAATAAGAACAAACATGGTTAGTGGAACCAGAATCAACTATCCATGATAATTTATCTTGTTCCACCATACAAGCTTCGAGTACAAGTAAATCTGATTTACCTTTCTTTTTCTCTTTTAGCTCGGCGAGATACTTTGGGCAGTTTCTCTTCCAATGACCATCAACATTACAATGGAAACATTTTCCTTTGGGTGTCTTTTTTTTGGGGTCATTGTTCTTTTTGTTCTCGGGCGCTTTGGATGACTTCTTTGCCTTTTTCGGATTGTCCTTTTTAGGTTTGCTGTCATTATTATTGCCTTTTCTTTTCTTCTTTGAAGAAGATGGTTTTGCTTCAGCAACATTTGCTTCAGCTTGACTTGAGATGGTCTTATTCAAAGACTCAAAAGTTTGTAATTCATTCAGCAATTGTGTCATGTTAAAATCTAATTTGTTCATGACATAATTTGTTGTGAATGCAGAAAAGGCAGGAGTTAAAGACTCAAGTATAATGCTTACTTGTGTCTTTTCATCCATGACTGCTCCATGCGTCTCAGCTTCATGAAGTACACTGATCATATTCAAAACATGCTCACGCACAGATTGACCTTTCTTCATCTTAGCAGTCATGTAGGTTCTAGTAGCCTCATGACGGCTTTGCTCAGATGGGCGCCCAAACATTTCCTTAAGAGATTCTAGTATCTCAAAAGCAGTTTCCATGGATTCATGCTTTGTTCGTAAGACATCACTCATGCTTACAAGCATATAGCATTTAGCTTTGTTATTGGATTGAATCCATGCATCAAATTTGTCCCGAACATGTTTCGGGGCATTTGCGCCAGGTTCTTCAGGATATTCCTCATTTAGGACAAACTTGTGGTTTTCACTAACCAACAACAGATTCATATTTGATTTCCATTTTATGAAGTTATCACCAGTTAATTTTTCTTGTGCAATCAAAGCAGTGATGAGATTTCCAGAGATAGACATATTCTGAATAAAATAAAAAAAATACAAATATATTATTATTATATTTAGAAAAATAAATATCAAAGTTTCGGAAATTGAACGTGATGTATGAGCACAATTAAAACACATAAAATAAAGATTAATTTCCACGATAAAATTTTCTAACAATTAAAGTGCCGCCTTAGGGTCGGTCAAATTAATTTTAGAGAATTTATAAGACATTCTTATCTTTATTGTTTAATACTTAAAATAACTCTTTATTTTCTCTTTTAAACATTAAAGTACCGCTTTGTTTGGTCAAGTTATGATTATCCACTCTCAAGCTTAATCATAACTTTGTGAGTGTAACCCATTATTTCAGAGTTCATGACTTAACTTAGGACATGCCGCCTTAGGGTCGGTCAAGCCTAAAATACATCATTAGTTCCTATCTATATAAGAAATATAACCTTGCTATTGATATGTCCAGACACCTTCCTTAGGGGGACGAAAACAAAGCCGTCGGGAGGCGCTATTCATATCTCACGGTGTTATATTAATAATGGAGACCATGGGTTATGTTTGAGATATCAACCCTCTCCCACTCACTATTTTGAAATAAGTGTTTTTAACCTAATTAATTCCAAATTAATTATAGTTTCTTTAAACTTTATGAACACAATTAAAATTGGAAAGAAAGCGAGTTTCTAGGTCCATGTCCAATTTTAAATTACCAATCATGTTCATCTAAACTTTACTAAAACACTTTTTAAAATAAAGTTGGTTTAAAGAAATTAAGTCATAAAGACTTAAAAAAAATTGGTGTGATATTTTACCAAGTTTTCAAAATAAAACTAAGTAATTTACATGCAATTGATTTCACAAAACAATTCATATAAACATATAGGACAATCCTAATAATCATGTTTCTACTGATGAGATGCATGATTATAACTGTGTGGGTTTTTATGTATGGCATACAATGCATGAACATGTTATCAATCACATTAACCACATGAAAATAATTATTTAAATAAATAAATAAGCAATAAATGTTGAACAGGGTGCTTTTGGGTATTTCTAGTTTTACAACCACTTTATAAAATTAAAATAAATAAAATAAAATGCCTTGATCTCCATCGGGCTTCTTTATTTTACTGTCGGTAGGATTTGTGGCATTATTGGTCCAGAACAATAATAAAAAAACAATTTTCAAATTATTTTTGATTAATTAAAACAAACTTTTAAATAATCAATATTTTTCTTTTTCTTTTTAATTAAAACAACTTTTAATTAAATCTGAAATGAATTTAAATTAAAATCTGTTATTTTGTAAAAAATAAATTTTAAATAAGATATTCAAAAAAGTTTGTTAAGACAACAAAAATATCTCATTATTTAAATATCAAATTTCAAAAATAGGATATTTAAACATTTTAAAATTAAAAAAAATAACAGATTAATTTCAGAAAAAAAAAAAAAAATTCTGGACCGACAGGCGGGGACACACGGCGTCAAAACGGGGTCGCCGGGCTCGGACCGTACGGATCCGTACGGACACCTCCGTACGGCCGTCCGTACGGCGTCCGTACGACGTCGGGCAGCGGCTCGGAGGTTGGCCTCGGAGGTGCGGTGGCTGATTTCTGAATTCCGGGCTCCGTTCTGACTTTTGTGTGATCAGAACTACAATTTTATGGTATCAAAAACCAAATAAAATTACATAAATCCTATGCCCTTTAATGGCTTACACAATGATCTAATCATAAACAAATCCTAACCCAAAAACACCATACAATTAAAGATTCAACATTCCCACGCATTCAATCATATTAAGCCATCCATTCATAAATAAATGCATAAAATTAAACCCACACAGATTCAATACATATATATGTGAAGATGGCTCTAGTACCATTTGTTGGTTTTTATTGATCAAATCAGAGATTATGCGCAGCGGAACAACAATCAAATTGTCAGATTAATCCCATAAGATTTCTAGATCTACTTCTTCACACTCATATATATATTGAATCAAGGACAAGAATAGAAACATTACCTCAGGTCATTCCTTGCTGCTATCTTTTCGTATGGCTGAATCCTTGAGATCTCACACCAAGATCTTCCAAAATGTTCTCAGTCACCCAAAGAACGAGTGTGGGCTCGCTATACAAATAATAGGCAATAACTATTTATCAGATATTCTCAACACATGAGATCTGATAAAGTTTGGACCTAGGTTTTGTGAAGAACAATGACCTTTGTTTTGTCACTGATCTTTTTCTCTGAGAGAATCCTAGATATTTTTCTATCCCTGAAAACTTACGTTCTGTGAAAACTGATATCCAATATTTAATAATATCCAATATATTAAAATATTTGTTATTTTAAACAAATTCAAAATAACTGATCAGTTATCAGATTTTTGTTTAAATAATAATATTTAAATCAAATCAAAATATCTCATTATTTATTTAATATTTAAATAACTAAAATTGTGGAATCAAGAGACCAAGTCTATCTCTTATGCGTGTAGCACAGTGCATGTGCACTGTGCCACACGTGTACCACATGCATGTGCATGCATGTGATTTTTCCCAATTTTTATTATTATTTAAATACCAAAAATCCCAAAAATAAATTAATTCAAAATTAATTATATTTTTGTTAAATCAAATAATTAATTAATTAATTACACATAATTAAACAATAATTATGTTTGTTACATAGAAAAATATTTTACTTATCACATAAGTCCTTTTTACCCATTTTTGTATTTGCCTTTGACAGTGATTGTTTGAGCCATTCTGCGGACCATGGACCTATAACATTAAGCTCCAATAAATTGAAACTAAATAATTAAACTCTTTAATTATAATAGTTAATTTATTAATTATGATATTACTCCACTATAAATTCAGAATTGCACTCTTTATGTTATAGATATACTTTTACAGAAATCTTTTTCTTAAGTCGTCCATTGATATAACCATCTTACAATAGTTCAACCCTCTAATTAATTAGTTCATAAATTAGAATGGAAGAATTACCATTTAACCTTTCTAATTTATTTCTTATTCCTTAAGTACCATTAATTCACTAGTGAATAATTAATCTATAATCTAATTATAGATTTGAGCTCAAAATCATTCAGTTCCAGAATTAACCCTTAAGGGAACTAATATACGATCCGTTAGGAAAGATTAGATTCTGTGTTGTTGATACATGTTCCCAGCCATCCATGATATTAAATCTCCAAAACAAAAGTCATTAGCCTCATTCTTTGAAGAGACCTTAACGAGTGAATCAAAAGATTTAATAAACATGAACAGAAGTTCATGAACACTCAGGATTTAGGTTGATCTATAAATGATCATATGTTATGATATGAATTACAAGTCTTTATTGCTAAATGGTTTTTGGATAAAGACTTTAATTCACATCAATCCATGTCATATATAATCATATTATATAAAACACCTTTACCGAGATGTCTTACCACATCAATAATCTGAATCTAGATTATTTGTATCATTATGATACTCAGTAAACCGTACTTACAACTCCAATTAAAGAATTCCATAACTTTAATTTGTCATTGTTGACCATTTTTATTCATCCATGTGATCTTAATTCTCTCGTACTAATACAAGATCACATCCTCAATAATGAATATGGAATTTTTCTGATATTTACAAAATTATTCAAACAATAATTTAACAATCTAAATATGACAATAATAATAAACCATTGTATTTATTTATTCACAGAAAAAACAAATGTCTTTACATGCTTTTAGGACACACTCCTAACAATGGCATACAAACTCCAAGATCACGCTCTGGATCTTTCTTTACCAACAACTGAAAAAGCATTACTGGTCTCGGTAGACTCTACCCATGTTCCAACATGCACTCATATTCCAAGGCGAATCTCTATAGATGATCTTATGAAGATTTTGCCAAGTTCATCGATAAAAAACTATAAGATGCTCCACTAACCTCAAAAATCTTTCTAGACTCTTAGTAAACCATCTTATCACAGGTAAGAAGATGGCTCTGTTGAAATAGTCTTTGACAGAACTCAAACAAAGACTCCTAGTTGCTTTACCAACCAGTACACGATGAATTCTGTCACACAAATTGATGTGGAAATTCAATCCTTTGACTCTCAAGGTATCCCTATTTACGCTTTCGAATCTTTGGACGGACATAAGTATTGGGATGTTTACGACTGCAAAAGCTACCTAAAAACAGAAGAAGAGCTCCCAAAGCAACGTGAACGACTTAAGCAACATTTAGCAAAAGGAGAAAAGGGACTAGGGTTATTAGGCCAACCCTTTGGAAAGATTGACTATATTGTCAAGTATTCTGCTCCTAAAGACTTACCTGAATCTACTCCAGAACCAATTAGATGGGACATTGAGATTATTCCAACAAACTTCCGGCAGCCTCCACTTCCAGCTCCTCAACAGAACATTTTGTCATGCTACAAAAAAGCAGCAAAATAGATGCAACATCATGGAGAAGCCTTTCCTGCTCAAAATTAGTTCCAATACATTAAAAAAGTATGTATGATGACTACTACTGATTATGAGTCATATTTTCCTCTTCTGAAAAAATTTGATAGGCAAGATGACCAAGGTATGGTTTCTCATTAACCAAAGGTTCAAAACCCCAGAACTAGGAACACGGATGGGTCTCTCAAAAAAGTATCTCCAACTGAAGAAGTTCTCAACTGGCAATCAGAAAATATGATTGCCCAAAACAAGGTCTTAAAACAATTAAAGTTAAAAAATACTAGAATAGAGACAACATTTAAACAATTTAAGACTATTGCCATCGATAAACTCACTACAAAAATCCAACAGACTCATGAAGAACTCTGACCATCATTAAATATAACTCAGCCTCAATGGCAGTATTCTTAGCAAAAGAAGATGAGATAAAGAGCCTAAAAACTCAATATGAATCCCTCAAGAACAAGTTTTGCCAACAAGAACTGACAAAAGCTCCTTCCACTAGCTATTTGGGAACTTCATCCCCGTTCGCAATAACTACAACGCCAGTTCCTTGGCAGTTTGCTACAATGCTAAAATCCTCACAGCCTTTTCCTATTACTAGATCTATGCAAGAGGACTCTGTTGTACGACTAAGACGCATGCTTGATGAAAGTGAACAACAAAAGACAAAAAATGGGAAGAATAAAGAATCACCAGGCCAACTAAAAGACGAACTTAAGTAACTTATGGTTCACCCAGTCACAATTCCTCTGTCACGAATGATTCAACATACAGATACCATCCACATCACAGAAAAAGAAATGAACTCAGATGATCAAGGCTCTTCAGTTAGTTCATACAATGCTTCAGATGTGTGGTCTGAAGATATGAGTTCAACTTCTAATAATACTTTACCTAGTGATCCCGAAATCTTACCCAGTGATGATGATGGAGCTTGTCCACACTTGATGGTTCAACCTACTAACGAATCAACCTCACAAACTGAACCAATCTTCACAAGTGAAGATGAAAGTGGATATGAATCAACAACACCACATGTTCCCCAATGACAAAAGAGTAAAAGTTTAAACTTTCAAACTTTTACTTTAGATGACCTCCCTCCATCAAAATGGCATGAAAGGTTCCAAGAGTTTCAAGCTTGGCTCAGCCTGGAATCATAAAATCCAGAAGCACAGATAGGAACGGTTCTCCTCAACTTTGTCTACTGGTTTATAGGTACCTTACAAGACTGGTGGACAAGTCTGGGCAGATATAGAAAAATGTCATTTTTACAACTTCCATCTGTCATTAATGCCCTGACCTATCTTTATATTGAATTATGTGGACAAGATGCTCAAGTCATTGAAAGACTACGCGCAAAATTCTTCAAATTAAAATGTTGTTCAATGGATAAGAGAGATTTGGAGAAGCTTTACAAGAACATGACTCAAAGGTTCTACCAAATAAGTGGAATTGATGATCCAAATCTAAAACAAGCGTTCATCTCTTCCGTACCAGAACCACTAGGAGAAGAACCTTTAGACTTCTCTCAAGAACAGGAAGAACCCTAGCTGACGCTACAATTGGAGAAATCTATCAGCTAGCTCTAAAGGCATTGGAAAAGATGTGGTCTTGGTACATTTTTATCCAAGAATTTATGAAACAATCGAAGAGGTTCAGAAAGGTTTGAAGCCAAAAAGGCCTACTGATCAAATGTCCATCCAAATCAACATGTTCTTGTCTTCCAAAAGAAAAGAAACACAAAAAAAAGGTTTAAAACCTTTAAATTCTCTAAGGAAAAGGGATGCTGCTCATTTAGATTCCTAAGGAGGAAGCGCTTTTTCAAGAAGAAGTCGAACATAAGATTTATCTGTGGAAAGAAAGGACATTACGCCAATCAATGCCCCAAAGGAAAAATTGCCAAACTAATCTCCCACATTCAACAAACAATTGGCATATCTCTCATGGAAAATTACCTATAATCCATCTTCTCTACTAATGATGAAATGAATCCAGAGTCCCTCTGTGCATTCAAACAATTGGAAAATTCAGACGAATTCTATCACATGGAAGCTATCAATACAATACAACCATCACCAGTCATCTCTATGCAAATCCTCTCTATAAAATATGTTCGGCCAGTCAAAGTAGCAGCCTTCTTCGATAGTGGACCATCATACACCATGACAAACCCTGATGTTCTCCCTCCAGAATATTGGAGAAAAGAAAAACAATTCTTCCACACTGCAAATGGAAGCATTTTATATACAGAATTCATCAATAAACCAATTAAATTATAGTTCTTCCCAGGGTGCTCTGTCATTCATAGAGTAATTGGCTCAAAATTACCACGGAAAAATCTAATCATTGGTTTCGATGTCTACATCGAGAAAAAGGGTTTACGAATCCTTCCTGGTGGCCATGGATATAAACAACATTTTTCCCCATGGGAATCCATACAAAACTATTTCCTAATGCCTCCTGAACCATTCTCCCAAATCAAACAAAGGCTCATAAAAAATTCTTGTGCCATAAGTCATGCCGAGTTCCTCCAAAAATGTGACTGTCGTCTATGGAAAAATCAACAGTTCTTCATTAGTCTACCCTTCAAGCTCAATGAAGACATTAACCCTACCAAGGCAAGTCACCGAGGCATGAACCCAGAACAACAGCAAATAGCATCCGAAGAATGCAAAGAAATACAACAACAAGATTTGATTGAACCAACCACTTCATCATGGGCATGCCATGCTTTCTACGTCAATAAGATATCAGAACAAGCTCGAGGAAAACAAAGTCTGGTCATCAATTACAAGCCCTTAAATGAATTTTTGGCAGATGATAAATTCCCCCTGCCAAATAAGAATTCTTTATTTGCAAGACTATCAAAGGCTCAAATATTTTCAAAATTCGATCTAAAAGCGAGATTTTGGCAATTGGGTATCAAACTAGAGGATAGGCCCAAAACGTCATCGGTATTCCAAAAAACCACTATCAGAGGACTGTCCTTCCTTTTGGTCTCAAAATAACCCATCACTGTGCCAAAAGGCCATGGACAAAATCTACGACCCCATTATAGATAAGGTCCTGATATACATCGATGATATATTTCTCTTCTCACAAGATGAACAAGGCCATCACAATCTACTAGCCCAGTTCATTTGTCTCACAGAAGAACATGGAGTCATGTTATCCGTAAAGAAGATGCTCATTGGACAAGCCCAAATTGAGTTTCTGGGAATGAATCTTTTTAATGGCCAATATGAGGCCCAAGCTCACATATCCCAAGACTTACTTAAGTTTTTTAGAAAAAGATTTTACAAAGGTCCAAACCTAACAATTCTTAGGATTTCTAAATTATTTACTGGATTTTGTCCCTCGGCATTTGGAAATGACAAGACCACTTAGTGACATGCTTAAAAAGCAAACTCCACCATGGTAGCAAGAGGAAACTGTAGTAGTAAAAAAAACTAAAGGAGTTGGTGCAGAGACTACCACCTTTACAAATTCCCTCTAATGGAAAAAGAATCTTGCAGACAAACGCTAATGATCAGTATTGGGGAGTTGTCCTACTTGAACAAGACCAGACAAGGAAAAGGAAAATATGTGGATACAAGAGTGCCACTTCAAAGACTCTTATCTCCACTATCATTCTACCGTAAAATAATTAATGGCAATAAAGATGGGCATTACAAAATACAAATTCCATCTGATTAGTCATCATTTCTTGGTAGAAACAGACTTTTTGCATCAAAAGGAATGATCGGTCTAAAGAAAATCAAGATGACAAATGCCCAACTTTTGAGATTGGCAGTCTGGTTCGACAAGTACTCTTTTGACATTAAACACATCCAAGGTAAGGACAATACTGTGGTTGATTTCTTATCCAGATCACCCTGTGCTATAAATCTAGCCTCAGGATACTCACCAAAAACCATCCCCATCGTCTCCAAAAATCATCCCTATTCATACTCATGATGGCTTCTTCCTCTTCTACCAAACACAATCAATATTTTCCTTGGGATGCAAAAAATATCCTTTCAAAGAAGTCACAGAAATCAACAAAAGACAGAGCAACTCACAGAGCAATCTTTCTTTAGAATTCTATGATTTCCAAACTCGGACCTTCTATACAAAATTACTTTGGAATCCATCCAAAGTATCCATTTGCTCAAATCCTACCTCTTCGAGATGCTATCTTCGTACCAAAACGAGTAGCTCACTTCTTTTAGTATTTGGCTGTAATGCCCCGACTTCTCCGGTATGGCTTAATGGCGGGATTAGTAGGCCGGGAGGGCCATACTTGTTAAATTATGCTATTAAATGATATTATGCATGTATATGTGAATTATATTATGATATGATGTTATACGCGTGCATGTGGGTCCACATATGAATAATTATGCTATTTTGATAATTTGGCCCATTGAGGGTGAATATGTGTATTTGGGTGCATAACTTGATTTGTGAATGAGATTCCATTATTATGGAGATATATTCGAGCTATTCGACATGAGACGGTCATATATAATGGATTAGCGGTTTTGTCATAACGGGGTCAATTTTGGGGTAGTAGGAATGTTTGTGTTGACCCAAGATTTGGCCAACTGACACGGAGTCAAAACGTGATTGATATGGACGAATGTATAGAGAAGAACGCAATGACAAAAGTAAAGAAAGCACAGTAATTTATAGTGGTTCGGCCCCAGGATCTGGTAATGACCTACGTCCACTTAGAATAATATTAATATAAAATCAGGAGGGTGATCAAAGAACCAGGGTTCAATGAGTTTCACTCTCTTCTAAAGAACAATACAGATTTACTTGGAGAATTACTATTGCTTCCTATGATTCCAAAGTCCAAAGAAAAGTCCCCTCCCTTGAGCTATCTCCTCTTATTTATAGGCTCAAGGAGGGTTACAAGAGATTGTTACAGATATTCTTCCCTGAATAATCAGGTATCCAGAAGATTGTATGAGATAAATTTGGGATTCATAAAGATTTTCTCACAAATGTTGCCTTGTATGCGGAACTACCGACCAGACTGGTCGCGGGTAAGACAGGCTTGCCCTGCTTCTACTGTGTCTCCTGGTCGATACTTTAGCAGACGCTTCCAAGTATCAGCCACGTGTCAAGAGATTATTTGCCACGTCACCAATGCTAATTTATTGGATAACATTTGCCCCCCAAAGTTTATTTACTACGAACAGTAAATAAACTTTGAACGAACGACTCTTCGATAACCCCTCCTGACGTGTCAGGACCCTTCGTGTGTTCTTGAAAAAAGCAACCCACTTCTGTCTAATCATGTCTTTTCAGTTCCCCAGAAATGATTTCGACGGCCATCACGTTTCCCCATACTTTGAAAAAGGAAAACTAATGATTACACTTTTTTAATATCAGAGACAAACTTATATAAGACCGTCGGAGCCTTTTCTTTCTTTTTACGCACGCCATTATCTTTGCAGAAAACCCTAAAAACCAGAGCTTTAATCTTCTCCGGAGACCGTTTTCCTGCACTTCCAAGACTCAGACCGCAGACTCTTTAATCTCCGAAGACCTTTCTTCCACCTTCACGATCACTTTTCTTGGTAAGTTTTCGAAACCCCATGCTTCTAATTTCTCGTGATGCATGCTTCTGGCGGTATACTGTTTAAGTCTTTCTGTTTCTGGTTTAAAATGCTTGTAGACAAAATGTTTTGTAGGCGTAGTAGAGTTACGAGTTAGTTTACAATCCAGGATCATGCTTTTTAGGACGTAAAACCGAAGTAACATTTCGATTTTTAAGCCAGTTGAAAAATAAATTTTGCCCGCCCTAAGGGGAGTTGAAAAAGCTTTCACAGAAAAAAAATTTACTTTCACCCTTTTATCCGATTTTCAAACTGTTCGTGTAGAAAAACTAGCTTTTTGATAGAATGCTGCTGTATAAAAGCCTAACTTTTATACTCGACCAGCGTTATTCTAAAAAGCTTTTTAGAGTTCTATTTCCTCACCTCCCCATTCTTCTGTTTGCAGACCTTAATGCCAGATTTGTGGGGAGGTGAAAGACCCATCGACGACGACCTTCTTGCCCAGCTGCTCGAGGGGGAAGAACAACCAGCTGTACGTGTCCACGAGATTCCTTTCTCGCGATCCTCTTCCAGACCACATCCTTCCTCTCCAATGGCCCGCTCCAAGTCTTCTGGCAAGAAAAGGCCTGAGTCTGAAAGCAACCCTACTCCTCCTGCTCAGCCTGATTTGCTGGCTAGGGCTCCCTCGACCAGTGGTCGAGAAAATCTTGTTCCTGACCCTAATATCCAAACTAGGGCTCGTCCTCGTCATCGGAATTCGCCTGATGTCGAGTGGTATACTCCCCCAGTCAGTTCAGTGACCCTTCGAATGGTCGTTAACTGCTTCAGGAAATTCCCCCTCATAGGGGTGACCATTATACGTCCCACCGAGGACCAGAGGGCTAACCGTCCAGGAGGGGCGAACAGTGCCTGGTCCCGGTATCACATTGAGGCGGGAGCTTATCTCCCTCTTCATCCCTTCTTTGTGGGGGCGGCCAATTATTTCGGCGTCGCTCCCTTCCAAATAACTCCAAACGGATATAGGATGCTGGCCGCACTCTATGTCCTATACAAACTTAACAAATGGCCAGAACCTTCACCCCACGAGGTCAACTATCTTTTTGACCTCAAGTCCAACCTACAGCACAACGGGACGGGATTTTTCCACTTCTGCCACCAGGAGACCGGCCGGACGTTCTTGAGTGGTACTACCCATATATCAAACGTGGGGCACTACAACAAGGAGTACTTCATTACTCCGGACATAACCAGTAACAACTTGGCCTTCACGAGAGGAGGTATAAACTTGTCTTCGTCTGGTCGATACTTTAACATAGAGTGTTTCCTTTCATTTTTTTTTCAAAGTTAATCTGTTTTTCAGGCCCTTGGTTACGTTCGACCCCAACACCAGACATGGTGTTGAGGTCTAACACTCTGGCCAGGATGTCTGATGCAGCAAAATGTGTCAAGACCCTGACACTCGAAAAGAACTTGAGGTCGTCTGGCCTCCTGGCTCCTCGCCATAAAAATAGAGGGCCTGTGGTGGACGAAGCCACTGCTGAGGGGGTTCCCGAGCAGCAACCTCCTGTGCCTCCTCCTAGGAGGAGGCCAACAGGAGTTACGATCAGGGAACCCATGGGTAGCCCTTCCGCAGAAAGGCCTTCTGCTCCCCAAGGCAAGGGGAAAGAAAAGGCCAAAGAGCCTATTGTTGACTTGGGAGAATCTTCCGATGATAATGGTAAAGTTATTTCGCTTTTAAATGGTTTGCCGATTCCCTATCACTTGTTTGACGGGGATGGTAACTTTACATATGCTCCAAACTTAGGGTCAGACTTCTTCATGCCAGATAATGATTATATGACTAATAGAGTCAATAGTGTAGCGACCAGTAGTTGTAGCTCGGGTATTTACTTTGTTACCTCCTTTCAATTGTCTAACTTACTTTCACCTGCCTCCTTTTTATAAACTTGCTATGTTTATCTTCATGCAAATATGTCAACTCCCAACAGTTTTGACATGTACCAGGCCGAGGAGGAAGAGGAAGTTCCTCAACTCCAACGGAAGCCTAAGAAGAGAACTGGTGAATCGAGTTGAGGCCCTCCAGCCAAGAAGGGTCGATCAGAAGATCCTCCTCAGGGTACGCCTACTGGGCAAAGTCCTGCGCCAACTGGGCGAACTCCTACTCCTCCTCCAGCTCCTTCTGAACAGCAAACTACTCCCATTCGGCCGAATCCTCCAGCTGCGCCTGCCAGGGAGCAGCTTTCTCGTGAAGAGGCTCATGGGGCCAGACTCATGAGCTGTGCCATTCGATCTGCCAGGGACCGCCTCGATCGCATTGGCAAAGGCGAGCGTGTTAGGGTTGCAATGGTTCAAGCTGAAGAGCTGCCAATCGACCAGATCCTGAACAGGGCTCTGAACGAAATCTCCAGCATAAGTGTTTCTTTATTCTTCGAGTCTTTAGTTTTTTAGTCATCGTGATAAGTTCTAACTCCTTTTTCTTTGTGCACAGGCCTTACTTTCTGCCATTACTGCTCGTACCCGAGCCCAGGCTTACTTCGAGCAAGCCGAGGCAAAAGCCATCGAGAGGTATCAGGTGAAGGTGGCCGAGGAGCTTTCGGCTGCTGAGGCTAAGCATGCTAAGGAGTTGGAGGCAGTGATCCGAGAGAGGGATGCAGCGGTGACTAAGCTGTCCGAGGCTGAAGCTGCGAAGGAAGCAGCGGTCAAGTTGAGGCAAGAGTACCGGGAGTTCAACAAAACCCATCTCCGCGAAATCAAGCATCTGGGGGAGGTACTCAAGACCAAGGATGAGGCTATTCTCTCCCTCAAGGGCAAAGTGAAGCAGTTGGAGCTTGACAACTCCAAGAATCTGGAAAAGTACAAGAGGACTACACTCTGATGTTTCTACAATTTTTGGAAACACAATCAGGGTGCTGACTTTAGCTACCTTTCAGAGGAAGTCAGAACTGCGGAGCTGGCCCAATGTGCTGCCCAACTAGCCAAAGAGGAGGCAAGAGCCGCGACCCCTGCCACTCCAAGCGTCGCTGGTTTGGAAGAAGAAGATGCTGTTGAGGACGTGACTAACCAGGATGCTGCCCAGGACCCTCCGGCCCCGAATGCCTCTTGAATTCTTCTCTTTTATTTTATTTTTTTATTTTTTTTTTGGATATACGACCCAAGGGTCGTGATGTAAAGACAGTAGTTTCTTTTTTAAACTTTGCTGCACGGGCAGCAAATCTTTTTACTTGAACAGTTACATCCAAGCTGCGATGCTTGCGGTGTAAAAGCTTAAATCTTGATGCTATAATATCTTTACTTATTATAACATTTGTCCGTATGACCGAACTTAGCATAGTACTTTGTCATGATTTAACAAACACAAATTTTGAAAAATACTCTAAGTACTGCAGCATGCTTTCACTTATTTTGTTCATGTGTTTACATACCTTGAGAAGTATGCTTTGCTATCAATGTGCCTTATATGCCCCCCAAGTGATCGAGGAGCTTTAGGTCCTTGGTCACTTGCCTTGACCATAACCTGCTCGAACATTCCTGTTCGTAGTAAAACTGATAGTTGGCAAGAATGACTGGCTGAGCACAGTCCCTTATAATCTTGTATTAAAAATGGACTAAACATGTCTTTACGAGTGATTCTGAAATAGAATCTTACATATACGAGCAGTTAGCCATACAACGTGGCTAACCCTCTTTGCAAAACTTGTAAAAATTAAAAAGAGAAATTTAAACAAGCCAGTCCTTTAAGAAGGGTTGTTCATTGATAATACTTGCGCAGGTGTTCTCCATTCCAATAGCGCGGAACGAGATCTCCGTTTAAGCGTGCAAGTTTGTAGGTGCCTGGGTGAAGGACTTCTTCAATCTGGTAAGGTCCTTCCCAGTTAGGTCCGAGCACTCCAGCAGTGGGGTCGCGGGTATTTAAGAAAACTCGTCGTAGCACCAAATCTCCGACGTTGAATTTTCTTTCTTTAACTTTGGAGTTAAAGTACTGGGCGACTTTTTGCTGGTAAGCAGCAACTCGGAGTTGAGATTTTTCTCGCATCTCGTCGATCAAGTCTAGGGACTCCATCATCAACTGGCTGTTCACGTCCTGGTTGTAAGTTAAACGCCGATGTGAGGGGGGATCTAACTCGACAGGTAACATGGCCTCATATCCGTAGGATAGGGAAAATGGGGTATGCCCTGTTGCTGTTCGGTGGGATGTTCTATACGACCAGAGGACTTCAGGCAGTTGTTCTGGCCACGCTCCTTTGGCTTCTTCAAGTCTTTTCTTCAGGGTGTCCTTAAGAGTTTTGTTCACGGCTTCGACTTGCCCATTCGCTTGGGGATGTGCGACTGAAGAAAAACTTTTAATGACTCCATGCCTTTCGCAGAAATCGGTGAATAAATCACTGTCAAATTGGGTCCCGTTGTCTGAAACTATCTTCCTGGGCAATCCATACCGGCATACAATGTTCTTGATGACGAAGTCAAGAACTTTTTTGGTCGTGATGGTTGCGAGTGGTTCAGCTTCGGCCCATTTTGTGAAGTAATCGACTGCCACAACTGCGTACTTTACTCCTCCTTTCCCTGTTGGCAGGGATCCAATCAAATCTATCCCCCATACTACGAAAGGCCATGGGCTCTGCATCTGTTTTAGTTCATTCGGAGCTGCTCGTGGGATCTTGTAGAACCTCTGACATTTTTCGCATCTTCGTACATACTCCATTGAATCCTCGCTCATTGTTGGCCAGAAGTAACCTTGTCTTAGAACCTTCTTTGCCAAACTCTGCCCCCCAGCATGATCTCCGCAGAAGCCTTCATGCACCTCCCTCATGAGTTCCTTAGATTTTTCTGGTGTAACGCACCTGAGTAGTGGCATTTAATATCCTCTTCGATACATAACACCATCGACCAGTATGTACCTAGCGGCTCGCCTCTGCAGAGTCCTGGCTTTGTTTCTATCTGTTGGTAGTGTACCATTTGTCAGATACTCCAAGTAAGGCGCCATCCATGTATTCTCCATTCGAATTTCCATACTGGACTCAGTTGCTTGTATACTTGGCTTGCTCAGTCTTTCCACTGGCACAATGTTCAAAGTGTCAGCGTCCTTCGCGCTCGCGAGTTTAGCTAAGGTGTCTGCATTCGAATTCTGGTCTCGCGGGATTTGCTGGAGGGTGTACTTTGTAAACTGGGCTAGCAAATCTTTCGTTTTATTCAGGTAGGCCATCATCTTTAAGCCTCGTGCTTGATATTCTCCCAGGACTTGATTTACGACTAGCTGAGAGTCACTGTAAATATCAAGCGTCTTTATGCTCATATCTTTGGCCATTCTCAATCCAGCTAGGAGTGCTTCGTATTCCGCTTCATTGTTTGATGCTGCGAAGTCGAACCTGATTGCGCAGTGAAATCGATGCCCCTCCAGCGTTATCAATATCACTCCTGCTCCAGCGTGGGATTCGTTGGATGAACCGTCCGTGAATAGCTTCCACGAAGGAGTTTTGTCTTCAGGCATGGGCGCTTCAGGCTGTTCGCACTGCTCACTGCCTGGGAGTTCGGTGAACTCCGCGACAAGATCGGCCAAAACTTGTCCTTTTATTGCTGCCCGCGGTGAATAAGTTACATCGAACTGCCCTAGTTCAACTGCCCATTTTAACAATCTTCCAGCCGCCTCAGGTTTTTGGAGGACTTGCCGAAGGGGCTAGTCGGTTAGAACTGTGATAGGATGGGCTTGGAAGTAAGGGCGCAACTTCCTGGAGGCTAGAATTAAGCAATATGCTAATCTTTCGATTGGCGGATATCTTAATTCTGCACCGATCAACCTTTTGCTGACATAATAGACTGCTTTCTGTACGCCTTCTTCCTCCCGTACTAGTACCGCACTAGCAGAAACTTCAGTAATTGCCAGATAAATATACAAAGTTTCTCCTTCGATTGGTTTTGATAAGATGGGAGGTTGCGCCATATGAGTTTTTAAGGCCTGGAATGCTTGTTCGCAGTCACCCGTCCATTCAAACTTCTTATTCCCCCTGAGTAGATTGAAGAATGGGACACACTTGTCAGTTGATTTCGAGATAAATCTACTCAGGGCCGCGATCCTCCCAGTTAAACTCTGTACATCCTTAATCCTTTCTGGCGACTTCATGTCGATCAGGGCCCTTATCTTGTCGGGGTTGGCCTCGATTCCTCTTCAATTTACTATAAAACCCAAAAACTTCCCTGATCCGACTCCAAAGGAACACTTGAGGGGATTCAACTTCATCCGGTACTTGTCTAGCACATTAAAGCATTCTTGTAGATCCCTCACATGTCCTTCTGCCTTCTTAGACTTTACCAGCATGTCATCCCCATATACTTCCATGTTTACACCGATCAGCTCCTTAAACATGTGGTTGACTAGCCGTTGGCAAGTCGCACCTGCATTTTTCAGCCCGAAGGGCATCACTCTGTAACAGTATAAGCCTGTATTGGTCCGAAAGCTGGTGTGATCCTGGTTGTAGCCTGAATATGCATCCATGAACGAGAGGATCTCATGTCCTGTAGTTGCATCGACCAGCTGGTCGATCCTTGGGAGCGGGAAGCAGTCCTTTGGGCAGGCTTTATTGAGGTCCGTAAAATCCACACAAGTCTGACATTTGCCGTTAGGCTTGGGGACCAGCACCGGATTGGAGACCCACGACGGATAAAACGCCACCCTGATAAACCCGTTCTCCTTAAGCCTTTCGACTTCTTCTTTCAAGGCCCTTGATCTTTCTTTATCGAGCAGCCTTCTCTTTTGTTGCACGGGTGGAAAGGTTTTATCTATGTTTAGGACATGGCTGATTACTGCAGGATCTATCCCAACCATGTCTTTGTGCGTCCAGGCGAAAACCTCCTGGTTCTTTTGCAAGAATTCCACCAGTGCTTGCTTTATAGTAGGCTCTAAGTTCTTCCCAACCTTTACGACTCTGGTCGGGTCTTTTTTGTCGAGTTGGACCTCCTCTAGGTCCTCGACGGGTCCAACATTTTCTTCAAAATCCCCAAAGTGAGGATCCAAATCTCCATCCTCACTTTGGGCAACACCCTATTTGGTGACTTCACCACCGGATTGGACTTGCGTGTCAATTGCCATCTGCAATCGATCTGGGGTAGTGCTCCTCGATGTCCCACTTTTCGCTTTTGTGATCGAGGCGTTGTAGCACTCCCTGACTTCCCTTTGGTTTCCTAAGACGCGTCCTACCCCCGCGTCCGTCGGGAATTTCATGGCTAGGTGCCACATGGAGATGACGGCCCGTAGATCGACCAGTATGGGCCTTCCAATAACGGCGTTGTATGTCGAAGGGCAATCGACCACTACAAAAGTGGTGAGTAATGTCCTTGTTGCGGGCGCTGTACCCGTCGTTACTGGAAGCTTGATCATTCCGGCAGGAGCGAGTCCTTCTCCAGAGAAGCCGTATATGGTTTGATTGCAGGGCTCAAAGTCTTTTACGGACAACTTCATGCGCTCCAGTGTTGATTTATACAGGATGTTCACTGAACTTCCTGTATCGACCAGTACCCTTTTTACCATCATATTGGCCATCTGGATGTCCACGACCAGCGGATCGGAATGTGGGAACCGGACGTGTTGGGAATCGTCATCAGAGAAGGTTATCTCATCCTTCTCTGAGCGAGCCTTTTTTTGTGCACGATCCTCCACAGTCATCATCTCGATGTCCTGGTCATGACGTAGAGTCCGAGCGTATCGTTCTCTGGCCTTTCCGCTATTTCCCGCGAGGTGCGGGCCTCCACAGATGGTTAAGAGTGTTCCGGTCACGGGGGGCAGGTTGTAATGGTGGCGAGCGTTGGCGTGTAGACGCCTGCTCGTTGCCACCTGGAGCTTTTCGTTGGGAAGTTCCCGAGGCCCGTATGTACCTTCTCAAGTGTCCTTGTCTAATAAGGAACTCGATTTTGTCTATTAACTGGTTGCATTCATTAGTGTCATGTCCGTAGTCGTTATGGTAACGACAGAACTTGGTGGTGTCTCTTTTCGAAATGTCTTTTCGGATGGGTCCCGGTTTTTTGTAAGGCACACTAGAGCTTGTAGCCTGATAAACCTCTCCCCGAGACTCGACGAGGGCAGTGTACTTAGTGAACCTAGGTTCATAACGATTACCCTTGGCTCGTTTGTTGTCGGAGGTGGAAGGCTCGTTATACGGCCGTTTCCCACCATTTTTGCCATTACTGTTGCCGTTTCCGTGGCTTTTGTCGTTGCCATTAGGTTTGGAACCATTGGCGGCTTTGGCAGGTTCGGCGGCCTTCTTACCCTTGTTTGAGGGTTTTCCATCATCAGCAATGGCTTCCTCGAGCTTGATGTAACGATCAACTCAGTCCAGGAACTCCTGGGTTGTTTTAACTCCTTCCTTTTGGAGACTCTTCCAGAGGGGAGAGCAACACTTTTCCCCTGCGGTAATGGCCATCATCTTGCCTTCGTCCCCTACTGTTTTTGCTCCAGCTGCCGCTCGCATAAAGCGCTGGACGTAATCCTTCACTGACTCTCCGTCCTGCTGGCGAATCTCGACCAGCTGGTTTGCTTCGGTTGGGTGCACACGACCCGCATAGAACTGTCCGTAGAACTCCCTTACGAACATTTCCCAGGAAACTATGCTTGCAGGCGGGAACTTAAAAAACCACTCCTGCATCGAGCGTCTTCGGACACTTTCTGAATGTCCATCTGAATCTCAAATTTATTCACATGCGAGACTGGGTCCCCATATTCATCAAAGTTCGGGAGCGTAGGCATTTTGAACTTGCTGGGAGTTTCGGCGTTAGCTATCCTCTGGACGAAAGGAGTACCTTTTCTCCTGTCGTGGTCGATATAAGAAGTTCTTCCTCCGACCAGCTGCTGCACAGCTTGATTCAGTGCGTCTATCTGGGCTCGCACTGCGGCAGGAATCGCGGTGGCCTCTGTGGTTTGGGGGATGTTTTCGCCGTGCCTCTCGCGACGATCGTTGAGTACATCTCTCAGGTCCTCTTCTCTTCTTCGCTGCTCGCTACCTCCGAGCCGGTTGAAGACATTATTTTGTCTGGGCTGCCCCCCAGCATCTTGTCTATTTGGCTGGTCACCTTGAGGTACTTGGCTCCTGCCTTTACCTCTTTCTCCATTCCTCCCACCAGCATTTCCCTTGCCTGAGTCAGCCTCATTGTACCCGTGGCCATCTCTGAACCTTGGCTGGCTGTGGTGAGACTGACTGTTCCCTCTATTCCCGTCTCTGGCAAAAACGCCCCGAGCGTTAGAGGGTGGCCTGCGCTGGTCGCGGTGTCCCCGTGCATTATCATGCCGTGGGGGTCCACGAACCGCAGAGCCTAGCTCCAAGTCCCTCCTGTTACCAGGAGGGTAGTGACCTCTGTTCGCTTGGTTTGGCCCATCATTCTCATGGCGCCTAGGACTACGAGGCTGACGCTCAGCCCTATTCTACCTTTGCTGCGGGGGATTACCCCGAGCAGCTTGGGAGGGTGGATTTGCCTCAGGATCCAACGGGACATCGTCATGGGGTGTCTGAGGCTGCTTGGGCCTTTGCGGACTTGAAGTCTGAATTGGTGGGCTAGGATTGGGACCCTTATGGGGTGGACCATTCGCGGGTTGGTCAGGCTGCGAGGCAGGTGCGGCCTGATTTCTAGCCAACAGCAAGGTTGCTTCGAGGGCGGCCATGGCTTCGGTCTGGCGGCGATCCACCTCCGCCTGTCTCTCACTCAATTGTGCACGCTACCGATCAATCTTCTGCTGCTGTCGCGCCATAACTTCTGCGGCAGTCTCTTGATTAGCCCTCAGACTAGCCAATTCTTCCTGCAACGCGCCCAGGGTGCTCTTCAGGGTCGCATCGTCCATTTCCTCCTCTTCAAAATCTAGTTCCGGCTCATCTTCCGCCATGCTTGCAGGGGGGGGGGGGGGGAGGAGGTGGTGGATTCGACGGTGCAGCGGCGGTTGCCTGCCCAGTGTTCCTTCCTGCTTTCGCCATTGGTTTTCTTAACAGCAACAAATCAATCTCTCAATGAAAGCACCAGAATGTTGACCCAAGATTTGGCCAACTGACACGGAGTCAAAACGTGATTGATATGGACGAATGTATAGAGAAGAAAGCAATGACAAAAGTAAAGAAAACACAGTAATTTATAGTGGTTCGGCCCCAGGATCTGGTAATGACCTACGTCCACTTAGAATAATATTGATATAAAATCAGGAGGGTGATCAAAGAATCAGGGTTCAATGAGTTTCACTCTCTTCTAAAGAACAATACAGATTTACTTGGAGAATTACTATTGCTTCCTATGATTCCAAAGTCCAAAGAAAAGTCCCCTCACTTGAGCTATCTCCTCTTATTTATAGGCTCAAGGAGGGTTACAAGAGATTGTTACAGATATTATTCCCTGAATAATCGGGTATCCAGAAGATTGTATGAGATAAATTCGGGATTCATAAAGATTTTCTCACAAATGTTGCCTTGTATGCGGAACTACCGACCAGACTGGTCGCGGGTAAGACAGGCTTGCCCTGCTTCTACTGTGTCTCCTGGTCGATACTCTAGCAGACGCTTCCAGGTATCAGCCACGTGTCAAGAGATTATTTGCCACGTCACCAATGCTAATTTATTGGATAACAGTTTGTTTGAGATTAGGGTGAAATTTCTGAGGTTTTGACTATGATGTCCCCGGGAATATTTTCGGGACCCCGAGCATTAGGTTTTATTCGAGGTTACTTAAGCTTGAAGTAACTGTCAGATAGAACATATGATTAGAAAACTTCTCGTTCTCCCTTTCGATAGACCGTTTTATCGTTTGAGCATTTTTGAAGATATCTCGAGTTCTAGGAGTCGGAATCAAGCGAGGATTGAGGCATAGCAATCCTAGGAAAGATTAGAAGCTTCTTAACCGAAGTAATTGACAGAAAACAACCCAATTAAAGGTAATCTAAGTTTAAAGTTTTGAGTTTTCCGAGTTTCTAAGCTTTGAATTGGACATTGTGAATTGTTGAGTTTTTGGTGGGTTTGAACCTTGGGTTTTGAGGGTTTTGGTGTTTTGGGAAGCTTGGGAACCTTGTTTTGATGATTGGGGATGGTTTGGTATGATTTTGGAAGCTTGGAGAAGTTGAAAACACATTTGGGAATGGCCCAGGGTTGGGGGCCGGGGCTCTGTTCTTAGGCGCCGCGGCCCTAGCTCGAGGTTGGGGGAGAGGTTCTGTTTGTGCTGGGTGCCGCGGCCCTTGGGTTGGGCGCCGCGGCACTTGCCTCTGGATTTTTTGGGGGCCACGGCCCATGGTGCCAGGGCTGCAGTCCTTGCCCTGTTTTCACCCCGTTTTCTTGTTTTGACCTCGGGAACTTAACTATAGGCCTCGGGAGTGTTCCTACTACTGGGATTAGTTGGGATTGATCTTCCGGAGGTTAGATACTGGTGTGAGAACCTATGTTGATCATTATTATTGATGATGTTCCATGTTTGGTTAAGATTAGGTGACCGCTAAAGGACTAAAGGTTGATCGTTCTCACGGGTTGTTCTTTTAATCTTTCTAGCTCGAATCTGAGGTGAGAAAACTGCACCCTGTGTATATATGACATGCGTGGTTATTATTGAGGCATGTTGATTGATAAATGTGGACTTGGATTGCATACTATATGCTAGCGAATGTGCTATACTTGTATATATACTGACTAGTCAGGGACACTGACTTAACGAGTCAGAAATGGCATAGCGTCATGAACGTCGAGCCAAATGAAGATTAGATCTAATCGATATCAGCGTTGAATGACTCATATGGAGTATTAATGCTGGACCGACCCTAAGGTCGATGAACTTATAAGCGCTTGTCTGGTTTAAGACCAATTATTCAGAGCCAGGGCATATGGCCCCGGTGACTGTTTGTCACGTGGCTAGAGAACGTTGTTCCAAGGTTATGACTCTATGGTCATGAGGAAGGTTATGTTGGTGACCATTCACCATAAACCTATCCTGTTCAAACTTATGAAAGGTTCACTTATCGGTTAAGCCTGGTAACCCTATCGTCACATGGCTAAAGGGTGTTGTCCCCTTATTAGTGACTTTTGCGACTGTCACTTATTTGCTTGGACTGTTGGTCCTGAAGGGTTATTATGATCATTGCTAATATTATATCATGTTTTATTATGTTTTTCTTGCTGGGCCTTGGCTCATGGGTGCTATGTGGTGCAGGTAAAGGGAAGGAAAAGCTCACCCAGCCTTGAGTGGAGAGCTTAGGTGGTGATGTGTACATATGCGGCCGCTTGACCACCACGGCCAAGGCATTCTCAGAGGAACTAGGGGGTTTACCCTATTTTGCCGCTTAGGTTGGCGGGATTGTAAATTTGGAACCGTAATGACCATTTTGTACTGAGAACAACTTGTAAATGTTTTAATTAGCTCTGCAGAGTGGTTTGTAATGAAAATATCCATTTCCTTTTTATTAGTTTTTCACCTTAACCTGTTAAATACACTTAGAGCACGTTTTTGACCAAATGACTCGGGTAGTGGGTCAAATTTCCAGTCCACCGTTCATCGTAACTGTTTTGGGGTAACCAGGGCGTTACATTGGCCAGTGTTTTTACAATAGTTGTTGAGCTCCAAACTATGGCCTTGCACACATCAATAAAATCATTCCTTGACCATGAAAGGTTCAAACTAGCTTACCAAGTCCAATTGGACATTCTGTTCTGGTTTGCTCCATTGGAATAATTGAAAAAGGTCTTATTGGCTGAATGGAAAAGGGTCCAGAATGGTTGGCCTACTTTTATCTACCCACCAGGCCCAAATGTTGCCAGTATAATGAACGGTTATACTGTTCTCTTTCTTATTCTTAATGCAAAACTTGATGGAGAACATAATATAGTTATCAATCCAACATTCGAAGTCTGCGGGTCAAAGAAAGAACCACTATGTGGTCTTGGGGGCCAAGAATACATGGACATCCAAAAAAGTATGTTTGAGAAAAATCATACCATACCTCATGAGTTATGGCCCAAGCAAGAAGAAGATGCTCCTTGGGAAACATTCCCTTCTTACTATACTTGCAAGATAACAAGGGCCCTTGAAGCCTTCTACATTGTAGAAAATGAAACAAATCAGGCCAACAAAATCAAAGAAACTTTAAAGCAAAAATTGTCACTCTACAAATTGACCGAAACTAAAGGGGTAATTTTACAAAAAAATAATTACTTTGAAGATTCTCAAGACCCACATGCCGATACTCCAGATATGAAAGATCCTTCTCTTCCTATACATGGGAAAAGAATGGGATACGACATATACAAACTACGAGGCCTGCCCTCCAGCTAGCAGTGATCAGATTGAAAAAGAACCGACAGGATGGAACCCACTCCACGAGGATCCAACATATAGTTCTGACTATGAGGCCAACCATGAATTTTTTTTTAAATAAATCTTCTGTCGTTTAGCCTTTACTTTATACTTTGTTCAGGGAATCTTATCCCTTATCTTGTATGCTTTACTTTATGCTTTGGTCAGGGAATCTTATCCATTATCTTGTATGCTTTACTTTATGCTTTGATTATGGAATTTTATCTCGTGTCTAGTCCCAACAATGGTAGGTTAGGTTTTACTATGGTTGGTTTAGTTTGTATGCTCGAGTACATTACTGTATAAGGTCATCCTCTTTCTTTGTGTAAGGTAGAGAATTACAAAGCAATAAAATATGAGAGTGTTTGTTGTAAAAAAATGTTCTTCTAAATTTTTCCTTCAGATATTTCTGAAGTAGAGATAGTATGCATTATGGATCATATCTGACTATGGTTGGTTAAGTTTGTATGCTTGAGTACATGACTATATAAGGCAATTCTCTCTCTTTGTGTAAGGCAGAGAATTACAAAGTAATAAAATTAGAGTGTTTGTTATAAAAAATGTTCGTTTAAATCCTTCCTTCAAAGATTTTTGAAGTAGAGATGGTATGCATTATGGATCGTATCTGAAGGCAACTATTGTTATAAGTTAATAGATCAACCTTCCAGTTAATTGATCTGACAATCAATCCTTTATGATCATAAGTCACACATTTTGGAGTGTAAGTCGTACAGATCCATGTGAGAAGGTGTTGTGTTTATTAATTCGATAATTTTTCTAACTAATTTATAGCGAGGACACCTAGGTGGTATTAGTGCTAAATAAGACTATGTAGTTAAAAAGTTTAATTAATAATCTGGTTTATTGGATCTTTAGAATTATAGGTCAATGATCCTCAGACCATCTCTATACATCACAATCTAGGGTATGAATGCTTAAGGATAAAGAAAGAATTACTTTGCAAATGAATTAATTTTCCAATGCAAATATATAATTATAAATAATTATGTTTAATTAATTAGTTAGTTAAGAATTAATTTATCAAAAATAATTTATTTTATTAATACATATTTATTTGAAACTAAGATTAATTAATTAATTAATATTTAGATAATAGTTAGTTTATAAAATTAAATAATATTAGATTATTACAAGATAATATATTAATTGGGTTTTATCACACTCGTTAGTTTTAAACTAATTAATATTTGTGAATATTTGAAATAATATTTTATTTCAAATATATAAATATAAATCTAATAGAATAAAATATTATGCAGTTTATGTAGGCCTTATTTGACTAAGCTTCTTTATAATCTTTTTTAGCTTCTAGGATTAAAAAAAATCATTTTGGAGGTGTTTGGGTAAAAAATAAAAAGTCATTTTCTAATTTAAGAGTCCTTTTGGGAAAAGCTAGGGGACCCTAACTTCTTTAAAATGACTTTTGAGAAGCTATTTTCTAAATTAGAATAATTCATAATTTCTTATTTATTCATAAAAGATCTTTTTTTATTGATATCCAAAAACTTTGAAAATAATTTTTCATTAAAAATGATCTTTATATAATAGTTATCCAAATAGAGAAAATAAGTCGCAGCTTTTATTTATCTTATGCTTTTAGGTATAAGCAAAAGTATAAGTTTGGCAAAACATGACGATAGTGTCACATGCCAGTTGTCACGGGTCGGCTAGTCAACTTCATAAGTAGATAACGTGTGACACTTGATGGCACTCCAAATTAGAAAGTCAGCCTAAAACTCATGCTTGCAGAAAAAAAAACTCAATGTTTAGCCACGATCCATGTTTCTTACATGCAAAAGGGAAATAATGAAGTATGAGAAAGCACAGAGCAAGTCATCTTAAAGGAATATCCTACACAACAAACAAGCATACTCGAAAGGAAAATGACATGCGATGGCCCTAAACATATATGATTTCTGCTTGGGAGACATATGGAGAAAATAATACTTACATTAATGCCACTCCTCTTCCTATGAGGTTGCTTGGTGTAAGACTTGACTAATTATCAAGCATTAAGGCATGCTCATATTACAAAATGACCCATTGTAGGTGTGCCATGGGGCAACATGCCACACTCTCTCCCACTTCGTCATTTTTCATCCTCAACGAACCTACTGCTAGATCTTCAATTCTTTATGTTAGCTTCTGCAAGTCCTCCACCCTTTCTCCGGTAGTTTCTGCTTCATCGAGCCCCTTTCACTTTACTAGATACTCTTTCTTCTTCTTTTTGTTTTTGTTCACCATTATCTCTGCTTCTTTAGGTTCTCTTTTGCTTCGTGGATGGATGCTGATTCCTATTCTGCTTGACTGGTTGCAAGCTGGATCTTCACGATACAACTTCAATTTATTGAAGTGAAGGATTGGGCATATCTTCATCCATTATTGTAGGTTAACTTTGTACAAGGTTAGGAGAACTTTAGAGATGACTAAAACAAGACCCTTGTATTCGCAAATGAGACTGGTGCTTTTGTCCCCTAAAATTCTTAGTTTCTCAGGCCTCAGCTTGATCAACACTAATCACTTGCTTTGAACTCCAACAATCAGTGTTTCTGATATGCCCTCTTCTTCATTCTGTTCAACGCATTCTCCATGTGAGCTCAAGAAATCTCTATTTTTTTTTCCAGTTTTTAGTGAATTAAAGGCTCATAAATTCTGTTCGCGAAACTCATCCATTGTTTGGGGGTAATAGTGGCTGCTAGCCATTTATAACTTCAGAAAGGCTCTTATCTGATGGAGAGATCTTCTGAAAGTTGAAAGAAAATTGAGCTACATCAAGTAAATTTGTCCAATTTTTATGGTTAGCGTTAACAAAATTCCACAAGTACTTCTCCAACATCCCTTTGAATCTTTACGTTTGTCCACCTGTCTATGGATGGTAGCTCAAAAAAATGTTCAATTGTGACACCAAGAGGTTGAATAAGTCAGACTAGAAAGTCCCCGTGAATCTCCCGTCTCAATCACTGACTATGTTTTGGGGCACTCCCTAATATTTGAGAATATGTTTGAAAATTTTCACGCTATCTCTTACGCCAAACAATACTTCAACACTAGGATGAACATTGTATACTTTAAAAATGAGTGATATGTTGGATTGGTATGACAAATTTCTGATGAAGTTTCACCACCAAAACTTCAGGTTTGTTCCTAAGTCTAAGAAGTATCCAAAAAAGTGGAAACCACCTTTAGATACATAATTTTGGTGAATATTGATGCTAGAACTCATGGTGCTTTTGAGGCCTTCTACTCCAATGTTATTGCTATAGACTATACTAGAAAGGTAAGAGCTTCTCAAATTATGTTTTCTTATAGGGTGTTGAATCCTATAGCTGCTGAATTGAAGGCCATTCTCGACAAGGTGCGTCTTGTAAAGGAGATGGGTGTCAATGTACTTAATAGTGTGAGCCATAGAGTTGGAGATGTGGAAATTCTGGTGGAAGATATTCAAAACACAAATTTGTTGTAGTGGTTTCATTGATTTTCAATTTTGTTTGGGGAATGTAATGCACCTGCACACTTTATGGAAAAGTATGCCTTTGTATGCAAGGCTTGAAGCTTATTGTTGGAAGGAACTATTCCCTTAGTTTGTATTTCTAGCTTCACCGAAAAAATAAGTAAATAAACATTGTTAGGAATTAATGTTTTATAGTTAATAATATTTATGTGGCCATGAAAATTTCATCTTTTTTGTATGTGTTCTCTAATGTTAGTCAGCATGTAAGCTTGACTTTGGCCATTTTCATCTCTACTCTACAAAATTCTTGTCATTTATTAAAAATTATTGGAAGAATACCCAAATGTTTTTTTAAAAAATTTAATTAATTATGTACCTGACATCAACACAATTCTGATAATACATTTTGAGAATAAACTCTAATTCAAATTTTGTTGAATGACATTATTTGACATATTATTCTTTCAATAATCTTTATACAGACATATTTATCTACATAATCTATTGTTGTTAGTTGAGTATCTCTTTGCCTAACATGAAGAGGCAATACCATACAGAACTAATCATAAATGCCTATTAGTTGGCAGATACCTTGAGCATCATGATACCATAGCTCAAATATTGTACTGTCTCAAAACTAGTAGATCACCACCAAGAAATACCCTATTTATGATTAATAATAGAATGTTTGATGTGATTCTCATGCAAGAGGCTGCTGTGACTCTGGGAGGTGCTTGACATACAAATCATGCATCATTTTGAGGTAATCATCAATGTTGTCAGCTCTCCAATCTTTGCTTGTTATTGGCTCAAGATATTTTATGGTTATAGGCATTGATCGAACGTGTAAGATATCCTTCCTCCATGTTAATTGAGAACCAGTAAAGACCAAAGGAACTATTGGCAGTCGGGACTGCAATGCCAGATGAACAAAGCCCTGCATATGAGTAGAAAGCACAAGCAATAAATGAGTATAGACCGCATAAATTTTATGCCTAGTAACACTAGTTTTAATAAGTTAATTGTTCATCTCTTCATTCATTATCAATCAGAACATGGCTAATGAATGCAATAGTACTTGTTTTAGTATGATTTAACAAAGGTATGAGAATTTCATTTTTGAATGGAGAAGTCATCCAGTTTAGATCTTGTGCCTTCCAGAAACAATGGCATGAGCTGCCTGAGCAAGGAGAGGTTATTAGAAGTTAAAAGAATCAAACAATAAATAAATGCAAGACTAAGAATGAGGAGAAGAAAAGTTCATATCTGTTTCATAGATTAATTGGCTGCACTTGGGTTAGACCGATCGATACGAAGATGGTTGGCCAAAACATAGAGTTGTCCAAATAAAGGATACGAAATTATCCGTGCACAAAAAGAAAAAAATAAAGTTCCAATAATCAAGATAATTATGTTATTAAAGTTTTATTTTAAGAAGCTTTGCCTAGGGATTATCTGAGAAGTTTACCTCTTTTTTTGCAATACCAACAATGCATGTTAGAGTTAACCACATAATGAGAAAAATGTCTATAGGATAAGCATGATTACAAAAATAAAGTTCCCTCTTATAAAAGAATTCATTGTCTTCAATATTTATAGGATTATTGTTGATGGTGAGAACTGGTCAACGATATTAGGTTGAAAAACTCAAAGATATATCTAAGAAAATTATGAACTTAGAAGGAACTTAGAGTAAACTTGAAGGATAAAAGCTTTGGACAACAATGCAGAAATGGTACTCGCATATTACTCAATAGCCTTAGTACACCGTGAATTTTCCAAACCCTTTGTTGGAGAGGTGAATATCTATTTATAGAGGAGTTCTAATGGCTCCTGATACACTGTGGTCCCAGGGGACAAGATTGTACATAGGTACATTCTCAGGGTAGTGGCACAGGTCGTAGTGGAGCAAAAGGTTGTAGTGGCAGCCCTGGTACGTGGCGAGAGTTATGCAGGTAGTGCCTCCACTCTTTGTACAAATTCGTACCACCACTACTTGTCTGAACAGATGTCAGGGTCATGCCTTTGTCCTCCTCATGGTCGTACATCTCGTACGCGTACACGTACTATGTACCTAATGGTTGTTCTCACATTTCATGACATGTATTTGCCCCAAGCTCTTCCATATTCTACTAAGAGTATGAAATCTTGTGAGTTATAATGATGATATACTCAGTCTTCCTCATCACTCTTTGCTTGACACCAAATAATTTATGGGTCTCTCTTAGTGTTCCTCGTATGTGTTGGGAAACTCGTACAAGATCTTTATTTATTTTCATGTAGATCTAATATTAAACAAATTAATATGAGATAACCTAGAACATGTTTCTAAAATTGAATTCAAAGAGAAATAATTATAAGAATACTTACATTATACGCAGCGGAATGTATGAGTCCTTCCTTCAGTTTCTCTAACCCTTGTACCCTTTATGTCACAGAGTATTACCAAGAAACTGAACCGATCTTCAATTTTATTCACAGCCTTCCAAAGTATCCTTAGAATCACCTAGACTAGAGTGGACAATTCTCAACACATGAGATAGATACCGAGAGAAGAAGAGAAAAGAACAATAAGGCTTAGAAAAAGACTTATGTTTAGAGAGAATCTAAAACCTATCAGAAAACCAGTGCCTGTCATCTTATTTCAACTCTCACTTAACATTCCTTTTATAGACTCATTTAGATCATTTATTTAATTAAAAAAGAAATAAAATAATAGCCAATTAACAGCCCTAGGTCAAAATTATCATGGACTTTAGGCCCGTAAAATTTCCCATTTGATTATAAGCCCATTGGACTTAAAATCAAGACCTGCATTATTTTCTATTGATTTAATAAATTAAATAATTATTCAAATCCTTTATCAAATTAATTATTTATAATTTGAACCTTGATTTAAACTTATTTATTAATTTAGATACCAATTTATCTTAATAAATAAATCTGCCCTAATTTCTCTTTTCTTCTCTAAATTGTATAACTTTGTGAAACTATCCAAAATTGACCTGGTCAACTTTGATAATTCTAATTGATAATTAAATAAATTAATTGAGACTATCCAGATGATTTTATCCAAGGTACAGTGGGGACCATGGGCCTATGAAATCAAGCTCCAATAAGTTATCATAATTCTAACAAATAAATTTACTAACTTATTAATTCCTCTTGACTCAATTAAAGACTCAGAATTGCACTCTTGAATTCATAGAATGCTCTATAACAAATATAGATACGCTATTAATTATCCATTGTTACAACCATAATTATCACTCAATCCTCTATACACGGTCTACAATGAGATGGGATTAAAATATCATTTTACCCCTCATTGTATTTTATCCTAAAAACACTTAGTTCCTTGTAAATAATATTTCAGTAAACTAATATTAATTACTGAAATGAGATCTCTATCATTTAGCACCTGGAACCAAACTAAAAGGAAACCAACATTTCACTTCTTCATCAGAAGCTATAGATGTTCATATCTATGATTAACACTCCCACTCAATTATACTTCCGAGTTCCCAAGATGTAAGTATGGGCTAGTCTGTAGGGTAAGCTAGTAACGAACAAGTCAAGGAACTCAAATTATACAATCAGTTAGAATACTAACCACTCAGAATTGAGGTTGAATTGACCTATGGTCAACTATATGATATGACTAGAATAGATAATAACAGTATGTTTACTTATCCTATCAACTGTCAATATCAGTCTAGTCCGATGTAACAAATAAATCTGATCTCATCTACTTTGCTAATGTTCTAGAAAGAACATAACACTACAATTTGTAAGTAGATCATATCGTAGATTGGCAAGTCAGTGTAAATCATGTGCACTGACTAATATTAGGACTAACTTATTTTGAACATATAATCATATTTATATTCCACTTTGATTATGTCACTATAAATACGATTAGCTATATGCTCGGGATTTAATAGAAGTTTATATTAAACAAATAATCATGAAAATAAAACACGTGAGCAAAGTGATTGACCAAGTCAAAAAATGATTTCTATTCTTTTATTTATAATAAATGAGATTACAAAGAAATTAGGTTTTAATTTTGGCATAAAACCCTAACAGTACGCCCATTCATGAGATCTCAAATTTTACATATAGTGAGAAGCCATGGTGAGGGTGTGCCTCGCTAGTGGCACCTGCTTCAGGAAGGGAAGCAAGGTCACTTCAGTGAGGCACGAGGTTCATGTGATGGGACAAGGCGCCTCACATGAGTCCTCAGACTGGTGAGACACAAGGTCTCTCATGGACTCTCGGGTGCAAGATAGGTGTCCTCTGACAAACAGGGTGTTGCATCTTCGGGTGTGTATCTTGGCACATACACACATAGAGAGGCCCTTATTCCTTCCGGGTGCATGGTGTATGGCTAAGTGGGTATATTGTTGCATCTGGGCATGTTGGGCCTCACATAGCGAGGCATTTGTGCATTTGAGACTACGGTGTATACTCATTAGGGTGCGGGTGTCCACATTAGCGCAACACTCATTAGGGTGAGGCGCCTCGCATAGTGAGGCTCTCACATAGCATGGCCCTTCGATAGGAATTCTCGTGTTCACGGATGGTGAGAGGCGAGATCTTGTACAAAGCCCCAAGTGTAGGGAAAGGCGCCTCGCATAGCGAGTTCATCCTCATGAAATGAAGCCTCACGAGTCATGCTAGTTTGGTTTAGTCTCATGTAGTCCCTTTGGTGCAAAACAAGGGGCCTCACAGAGCGAGGCCTTTGTTCGAGGCGTTCATGGGTCATGGCTTCGAGTATGAGACACTTGGGCATATAGGCTAGTTGGGCATATAAGGCCTTGCTATGCAAGGGAATCTTCTCCATGCGTGAACCTTATGCTGAGGCGTTATGCCTAAGGCGAGTTGGGCTTTGCTATGGAGATTCTCGCCTAGAAAGACCTTGCGCACTTGGCTATTTTGAGGGTTCTGACATGCAGGCCTCGCTATGCAAGGCCCTTTTCTTCAATAGCCTTACGAATTAATCAATAGATGCTTTAAAGGATAATTTACCACATTCACACTTGATTATCTAGGAGCTTTGGAGAAGAGTTGTGATCTTTACTAAGCGTGGAATTTTGGCATCCACAATTACCAAGGATCCACATCTACAATCCATATTCTCAATAGTTAACATTATATCCCTAATGCAGCATCTGCTTTTACGGCTAAATTACATTCATTGCAGCTTTTAAACTGTAGACAATACATACAAAGATGAAAGTGTGGGATAAAAATTAAAGTATGAAAAGGTAGATACACCAATGTAGAAACTTCTTTTGAAGATGTCATGTATATACCATTAACCCATCTATACAAACTATTCTCACATAGATAAACGTAATTCTCCACCATTTTTTCTCTAGACAAGAAAAATTAATCATAAATAAGAGCAAAGATCATTAAGTGGAAAATATAATAGCTTACAAACAATCTACCAGTAACATGACCGTACACATTTCTTTGTTTGACCCTCTCATATGGCCATGGAAGTAACACAAGCATGATTGATGCCCAAATAAAAGTTTTAACCATCATTGTCAAAAACACAAGTGATAATTCTCACACAAGATATCAAAGTCGAAAACCATCCTTCAACATCCACATAAGCATCACCTTTTGTTGTTAATAATCCTGCTCCTCTGTCTTTCACCAAAACTCTTGCTTTTTCTTTCACACTTTGACTTGAGCTTCTGTTTAGAAAGCTTTCAAATCTTGTACTCCTTAAGCTCTCCATAACTTTTGGTTTATTAGGTCTTTATTAAAATTTTGAGCAAGAACTTCTTGTTAAAAAATAAAAAGAGCAGAACTGGTGAGGAATAAAATGAAAAATCGACCCTTAGAAGTAATTTTGTTTAAAGTAAATTTAAAATATGATCAATAGAGCATTACTGATTAAATCTGAAAGTTGATTAACTATTGCTACTCATTTACCCACTTAGATTAACAAACAAAAATCTTATTTGGTTTATGTAAAGGTTTAGTAAAATATAAATGACACAATCTTTTTTACATGTTTTAGCGATGATTTCTCACAACATACTCTATGGGACCTTGTCCAAAGGTGAAGCAAATCCACTCAAAATAACCAGAGTTATTACAAGATACAAAGTTGTAAAATAATTTAAAACTCACTTTCAAATTGCATTACAACACAACAAACTAACTCCCTATTTTAGTGAAAGTCTTCAACCAACCAGCCTGCTGCTGGTATTGTGGTTTGCTGGACTCCCTCAAGCTACTTCTCAAGCTCCCCTTAAGACTTAGCTTGAACTCCCTTCAAGCTTCACACTGGAAATTATGAAATGAATGGTGAAGAATCACCAAAACACCATGGGCCAATGAACAATGAAGCAATGAATGCTTTAGACCTTTGCAAATAATGTTTCTTGATGAAATCATTGTTTAGCTGCTCAAAAGGTAGGGTAAACATGGACAAAGAGAATATATATACTAGGGCACAAATATAGAAAGATAGCTCAGCAAGACATGTGCTAAATTAAAATCACGTGTTCAGTGTTTCCGATATCTCATAATTCAAAAGCATGTCTTAACATGATACTTAAAATACGAAAAACACGAGATTAATAAAATGAGCCTCCATTACCTTAACATGCCAAAGAATTTCTAACCATGATGTTAAATGCATGACAAAACAGATGCATTTACAAACTCCCCCTTTGGCATGCATGTCAACAATGAGCCTAATGGATTAGTACACAGAAATAGAAAGACAAGACAAAGTTCCACAAAAACAACAAATGATTTAAATAAAAAAAAGGAACCTAGGTACACCAAAACAAAGTTAGCCACCTACTCAAAATATAGCAGAGTATCAATAGAGTGTTTATCTAAAACAGAGCAGGTAATAAACAACACAAATTAGTTTCTAAGACAAAAGATAACATAAAAAGTCAACGATGTCAGGAACTACTACCCCTAAGTGTTCATAGGGCATGCCAAAGTAGTTTATCGAGCTACTTGGAGGAGGACTTGGGCTTCTTGTAAAGCTTCTTGGTTCCAGGAGGCACAACAAACTCCCCCTAAGTTGTAGGTGCTGGAATAGTCGAAACAGCAGGAGGAACAAGAGCAGTTGCAAGGGGCGCTTCACTAGGAGGATCACTAGAAACCACGGGTGCAGAAAGAGGATCAACTTGAGGCTCCCCCTGAGACGTTGTCATTGTTCCAGTAGGGATAGAAGCTGCAGAAGCCATATGGATTTGAGGTAGGCCGAGATGAGAGAGGACATCCACATGGCGATTTCTCCGATGAAAGGCATATATATGGTTGGAGTTGGGAGTCGGCATTGGAGAAGAGAAAGAGAGGAAATGGGAGGGAAAGAGAGAGAGTTTTGAGAGGGTAACCGAGAAAAATTAGAAGGAAAAAGAAAAGAAAAAAATTAAAAAAAAACTTACTAATTTGATTTTTTTGGTATTTTTGTTTGTTTTAAATAAAAATTAAAAAAACAACAAACAAGACCAAAAAAAAACAAAAAAGTTAAAAATAGACATAGTAAAGTTTTTTTTTCGTAAAAATTTTCTTTATTTGTTTTGACCACAAGATAAAAAAAAATAAGTTGGATTTATATGCGAAATTAATTGAATATATGTTTGAATATGTGGCATACATGATTTAAATGATGATATGAATATATGTGCATGTTTATGTGTAATAAATGTGCATGTGGACCCATTTTTGTTAATAAGGGCATATTTATAATTTTTACCCGTTGAGGGTATAAATATAACTATCTGTGTTATATGATGGAGACCACATTATTATGTGGATATATTTGCAATATTTGGCTCAAGGCGATCCTAGTAAGCGAGTTAGCAGAAAGGTCACAACGGGGTCGAATACCCAGCTTGAGGTGAGCCTAAGGGTATTTTGGGAAACTTAGTGCGTATTCGGGATATGTCGGGTAACAAGTAGTTGTTTGGTGATTAATTGGGTATGTCAGGATTAATTGGGAAGTTATAGTGCTATTTGAGGATTAGCAGGAAATGTGTTAAATGACAGTATCACCCTTGGGCGCACTAAGGAGGAAGGCTTCCATTTAAGGGCACTTTATTCTTTTTGTGACAAGGGATAGACTTGGGCAACCTTGAGGAAAACCTAGAAAAGAAGAAACAAAGACAACACTCTCAGCTCACATTCTCCCTCACTCTCTCTCATTCATTTCTCTCTCTTTTGAGCCTTGGGAAACATTTGATGTTCTTGAGGAATTGGCTTAGGAAAATGAAGGTTGGAGGCTAGGATTGGTTGGGGTTCAGTACAGGGGTCGAAATCACTATTGAGGTAAGATTTATAACATTATTTTGTTGTGAATTTTTTTATTATTTTAGGTTTTGATAATGTTTTAATGCTAGTTTTGGTCGTTGAGTTGGGGTAAGATTGTGGTTGGTTTCTCGGGTTATTGGGATGCCTATGCTATGTTGTTGAGAGTTCTAGACTCAATTTTGGATTTGTTTTATGTTTAGGGTAAGTTTTGGTAATTTTGGTTTTGGGAAAATGCCAGAAAAGTGATGGGAATTCTGAGTTCGCGGGGTCGCATCACGACGCTATTCTTAGAGCGCAGCGGTCCGCATGAACTCAGAGGCCATAGGGGAGGTTTGTTGAACCGCCTTAGCGTCGTGGCGATGGGTGGGTTACTCCGCGGCGCGTGTCCAGGAAATGGAATTGGGAGGCTCTCTGACTTATAGAGGGTCGTGGAGCTTTTGAGGGGCACCGCGACCCATATAGAGAATGTTTGTCAAATAGGGTTTTGAGCTTGGGAACTCAAACCAAAAGGCTCGGGAAGGATTCTACTCACCAGTTTAGTAGAATTCGAGGTTCCGAAGGCTAGATATTTACCCTGAAGCTCTTAAATAGTCTAAGTGAATGATGGTTATCCATTACTGCGTTGTGACTAGGTTGTACCGATAGGGCTCGAGAGTAGGAATCGTGCTCGGATCACCTTACACTATCTACTTGGGACTCGAGATAAGAAAACTGCACCCGGGTAGTAATCGGGGCTTGGACCCCTACAAATGGATATGACTGTGGTTTTAATGTGATTAATGAGCTGGCCATGCTTGTATAAGTTGCATCTTATTATGTATTATGTAATCTATATGTTTGATTATATTTAATCTGAAAGATAGACCTAAGGGAGCGGGGGCCGACATCAAGTATGTGGAATGCAACTTGCACTGCAAGAAAAAATGCTTTTAATAAGACCAAAAATGTGTTATCAAAACATACCATAACACTTTTTGACGTGTTAAGACCGACTTGTTATTGTAGGTCAGGGTACTTTACATAACACTTTATCATTGTTATACAGATGTGTTATTATACTGTCAACGATAACACACTTTCTGTGCAATTTTAATAAATAGATAAGTGTTTAATTATATTATTTATAGTCGATTATATAACACAGTTCAATGCTTATAAATTTGTGTTATACTACACTTTAGTATAGCACATTTTTTGTGTTATATAATGAAGTTTGCATAATAAAATTCTTATTGTAATAGATATTATAACATCATCAAATGAAGTACATATAATACGATAACTTACTAATATATACTAGCATCATCAAATGAACTTGATTTTCAAATAACAAAAAGTAAAAACATTCAGCAATGTATTAAGAATCCACAAATTAGTTTAAAACATTCAACACTGTCATCAAAAACAAAATGTTCTTTATATATTCAAGTAGTCTTAAATATTCAACATATTGAAAAGTTACTACTTTCAGCACAAAATATTCTACAGCTGCCCAACACAAAGCCTTCAAAATTAAGTATCATTTTCTATTTCGCTTGTCACATCTGCAAAATAAACAAAGAAATATTTTATTGTTATTATCTAGCATCACAAATTACTTCAAGAAAAATTCTATGGAAATTATTTCCAAGAGAGGACACCACATACAAAATAATGAATTCACAACTACACCAAAGCAAACAAAGAAATCAAACACTAAATTATAAGACATTGGTTCTTTTTTTAGTATGAAAATGTACCTCTTGGAATATCAAAATATTCTACCGCTTGTCACACCTCATATAATCCAGATAAAACATATCAAAAAATAATAATAATAACTACTGCATGCAAGGAAAAGTAAGAGTATGTCCTCTCCCAAGCAAAGCGGACATTGATATGCATCTGACCACATTTCCAAATATAGCCAACTACTCCAATAAAAAAGAAATCAAAACAATGAAGTACATATAATACGATAACTTTCCCAGACAAAAATATGAAATTCTGATACTGTATTATAAAAAATAAAAACTAACTTTTTAGTTCTGAAGCACATCTCACATCTCAATTTTCTTTTGGTAGCTAAATCTATTTGTGCCTAAATACATAATTGAAAACTTTATGTATTATTTTGGGCATTGCCATTTTATTTTGGTAGGAAATAAAAAACATTTACCTACTAATTTTTTGGTAGCTAAAAATAAAGTTTCAATCATTTTATTTTGTAAAATTTAGCTATTATTGTGAGAGTCTGATCTAAATCAGGTTTTTATGTTTAACAATGCTAAAGTTCTATGTATCATAATGAAATGAATATTTGAGAGTCTAGTGAAAAACTTGTTCATTAAATGGTGTCTCCTAAGGAAATTGGCAATCTAAAAAGTCAATGTATGACTAATGTCCAATGCTCAATAGTGAAGAATATAGTGTCAATCAAGATCCCAAACTATGCATAGTTATCGTTAGATTCGTACTTCAACCTATTGAATTGCAAATTTGAGGCATATGTATTTACAATGCACCAATTCATCATGAGTTTACATCCTATCAGTTAAAGCAACACACACATAACTATGAGAATCTGCAGTTTGTTGTTTAAAAAATGGCTAAACAAAAACAATATTCATAAAATATAACTATGAGAATCTTATTCTGTCCTAGCCTGTTTCCTTTTCCATAAACACACAGATATATATATATAAGGGCTGCATGCATTTAATCATCTCTTCTTGATTGAGTATATTTCTATAAATTAATAACACTACACCAGTTCTTAATAGTCCAAACTAAAGAATTCAAAGTCTGTCACAAGTATCTATTATCGACAAAAAAATCCAATTTAAATTCAGTAGTTATCAAATTTTTTCACTGCCATAATCATAGCTGCCACTAAAGCTGTGGAAGAGGCTCTTTGGTAAAGGTGTATTATGAACCTCTCAGACAATCATATATGTGTGATCTACTTGGTTAAGATTACAATAAGGGGATGAGGAAATTACATGAGATAACTGTGAAAAAAAATTAGATGAGATAACAGAGATAGATTTATTAAACATCATACCATCTGCATTTACAAATTATATAGCTAAAAAAAATCAACATAAGGACAAAAACTCAACTTAAGACATATTAAAAAAGAAATATTGAATAACAACACAGTTCTTCTTTTTGTCACCCATATATATGATATATTTATAGCTAATAGACATGAAAATAAAGTATCAACTATGAATTTATATAAATATAATATAATGTTTCACAATAAGCTGCAACAATAATCCTTTAGAAAATTGATTTTTATGCTATCAAACACATCATTTTCAGCAGAAAAATAGAAGAAAAACTGAAGAAAAACATAGGAAAAACAGAGAAAAGGGGCAACATTCCAACTTGTATTCTATACAATTACATCTAATTTTTTTGATACAAAAACATAAACAAAACTTGTCCAATACACTTCCTCTAAGCTGTTAATCTCAACCCTACATAGTTTTTACAAAACACAAATTATAAATAAAATATACTAATGATATTAGCAACAACACATTGTAAAAAGCAAAAACAATAAAAATATTTTCTCACGCAACTTAAGAAGTTTATCAACTTCTTTACTTTCAAGCAACGAGTCATGAGTGCATAATATGTTATGCAAGCATCAAAGTGGATTACTAATACTTGACTTGAGTAGAGACCGATAAAACATGAAAGTGAAATGTTATACTATATAGTTAAAGTGGACTAATAAAGCATTGAATGATTCATCAGAACATTTACATTTCTACTACACTAATTATAGTTGAAGATAGTTTAAGAAACATTTTGCAAAGATCCCCACTCTTTATTTAATTTTCTCTTAAAAAACAATAAAAGAAGACTGCTGTAAAACAACCATTCAAATCAAAGAAATGAGATAGAAAACAAAATTATATTACCAAATTAACATAATAATGTTTCTTAATTACCAATTGCAGTCAAATGTTATTTCTTCTCCATCATCTTTTCCTTCTTACTAGATGACCTTTTTATATCCAAGTTTACCAATAACCATCGCACTCTCTTTCTTCTTTGTACAATAGGCGTTCTTCAAAGCTGCAACCCTAAAATCAACAACAAATAAGCATGAGCATGATAGTCATTCATCCATCTTTTTACCACTAATAATCATGAGCAAAGTAAGCAGGTAAAAACTAGTGGTAGTTCTTAAAAAAAATCAATTGTTGTAGTTGCAAGTCAATTACACAATCATCTCATATAAATTTTTAATAATAATCAAAGATGTTTATAATTACAAAAATAAGAGTGTAGTGATTTTTCTACATGTCAATATTAGTAAGAAAAATAATTAAATAATGCATTACCTGAACTCCAAAAGTAATCTAGTAAACAGAGTATTAATAAGCTGAGACTACACTAAAAGTTTGACTTAAAAAAGCAAAAATTCAACTAGTGCTTTATTGTTTTTTTTAATATAGTAATAAATTAATACTCCATCTCCACATAATTATTGCATCTCATCGTAGCATAAAATAAAATAAAGGTAGTGGACAGCCAAAAATAGTAAATATAATAGTAAACAAATAGAAAAATAAATGGTGATTGAAATGCTAGTATGAGAACATATGATTGTTTGCTTGAATAATAACTTGGCAAAGAACGTGATACTAGTAGTCTTGGTCAAATGGACCATTTTTGCATAGAAATATGTGAAAATCATGTAGTGATATTAGGATTAGTACAAACCAAAGAAAAAATAATTAATCTAGGATTAAGTGTGGTTCCTTTTCATGTGAAAAGAAAAAAGTAATGTCATGCCTAATCAATACCAACTGTACCTTATATGCTTGAAAAATATATATTATAGCATCATCACCATTATCTACTCTTCATCCACTAAAGTCTAACTCTAGCACACAATGTTTAACATCCATCAAAATATAGTGCCCAAAAAGACTAGTACTCTATCGATAATATCATCAATAAAACAATAACAGACAGCTATAAACACAATTAGCAAATGCTTAGAAACTAGTAAAAAAATTTCAATTATAAAACTCAGACACACATATATAAATCTATATAGGCCGATTTTACATTAATAAAAAAACTCTCACAACAGATTTTATGGTATTATAAATATATCAACTTACTTGTGTGTAGAAATGACGTATTAGTATTATACCAAAGTAAAGAAAAAATCACATGTGTCAGACTCAGTTGAAGTTGTTATTGAGGTCACTAAGGAATTATATCAAACACAGTTTAAAGAAAATACAGATTAATGAGGAATTTAATCAAACATATTATATTCACACCTCATCACTTTAAAAAAATCAGATACAACTCTATAGACTATGCAAACATATGTTTATAAAAAAACATAACATAAATTAGTATATTAAAAATATGTTTAAATTAAAAATAAAAAATATAATAAATTCAACTACAGATAATTCTTTAAAAATAATTAGTAAACTAAAAATAGAAAGAAATGAGAAACTCAACCAAAAATTAATGGACTACAATACCTTAGTTTTGGTTGTTGGAAGAAAACATCTACCGTATGATGGACAATAGATAACTTGTTGGATGATGAAGAAGCTTGTGAAAATAGAAACCACTCAAACCCATTTGACAAGAATAAGAAATACATTAACTCCTTATACAAATGAAAAGAAAACTCTCAAAAGAAAAAAAAAATTTAAAGAAAACAAAACCCTGCCAGTCCAAGGCTATCAAATTGGGGCTTTTGAAAATTAAAAAAAAACAACAAAAACAAAAGTAACACTCATACATAGTTGAACTCAAACCAACTTCTAAGGTTCAATCTCGTAAGTTGCAAAAAAAAAGAAAGAGGAAAAAATAATTATAAAAACCCATACCTTTATACTCCCAGAATATTGAAGGCTAGAGCTCCATTGTTGAAAGCTCAAGAGATAGAGATTGATGATACATCAAAATAACAATTTTTCTCTTTTTGTTCTTTCCAAGCTCTTGAATACTGAGATTAGACAAAATGGAGAGAGATAGAATGGGGAAAAGATGAGAGAGAGAGAGAGACGAAAGAAGAGAGAGATGAGGGGAAATGAAGAATTTGATAAGTTTAAGTGTGCTGCTTAATTTTTTGAGTGTAGGCCCAAATTTTGTAAAGTCCGCCTTTTTTTTGTTTTGCTGCTTTTTAGTTTTAGCTTTTTAGATATTATAATACTTTTTCAATAGAGTTATATGGATGTGTTGTGAAAACTAGTTTTTGGTGTAGTGTTGGCCTAAGAGAGCCAGGGTCGGCCATATGATCTCAGAGCTTAGCCTAAGAGAGCCGAGCCTGAATGTTATCTAAATATTTTGAAGTGTCGATTTCACTTGTCTAACTCATTGATTGCTAAATTGAATTATGTGCTTGTTTGACCAGGTTTTTATTGGTAAGCGTATTGTTTATATTCGGTTGCTTATTGAATCTATTGATTTAAGTTTTCTTGACGAGCCTTGGCTCACGTGTGTTATGTGGTGTAGGTAAGGCAAAGGGAAAGTTGGACCAGCCATGAGTTGGAGAGCTTTAGGGGTGGCGTGTACATTTGCAGCTGCTGGACCGCCATGACTGAGGGATCAACAAGGACTAAAGCTAAAACTTAATTTTGTTGCTTCGGTCGGCCTATGTTGTAATTGATATTGAATTTGTATGCCTTGTAAACACTTATTTTTGGGATCCCATGTACAGTCTCAATCTTTTTAATGAAAAAAACTATTTTAACGATCAAAATCTTTAAACCCTAATCCAGTAATTGTCCTTAGTTACATGTTTATAACCAAATGACTTGATTCGCATGTCCAGCACTATTTAAAATACACAGTGTAATTTTCTTGGCTATCCAGGGCATTACAACTTGGTATCAGAGCGTTCTAGCTAGGCATGTACACTCGCCGCTAAAGACAAGCTTGACTCACGATTTGGTAACTATATATGTCATTATATGTTTAATTGCTTAAATGAAATATAAATGCCTTATTTACCTGTTTAATAGGAAGCATGAGATATATTGATAGGGCCTAGCCCTTGACTTTTATGTGTTCATGATGAGGAATCCTTATTTGCATTACTATTGTATGTTAGTATTATTGGAATGCCTGTCATCATTGTGATCGCATATATTTTTGCTTGATTATTGGCATTGGACCGTGGAGTGATTTCTAAAATCATGTTATCATTGCCTGATCAACTGAGTCATTGATTCCAGATATACTTGGAGAGTTATGCCTCCAAGGCGATCAGTTCAACTAGCCGGCATTGAGATCGAGGCTAAAGATGATAACCAGGGTCAGAACTCCACCAGTCCCTGATAACTGGCAACAGATGCTTGCTGATATGCAAGCTAGACTTCATAGTCAAGAGGGACAGATTTGCTTGCTGAGACAACAAGTTCCACAAGGTAATGTTGCATTAGACTTTCCACGTGTCATGGCACCAGCCGTACAGCAGCTTAAGATTGAGAATAGGTAGGAGCCGCTGTACGAGAGATTCAGGAAACAACATCCACTAATCATTGAGGGAGGACCAGATCCACTTATGGTTGAACAGTGAATTATCCTGACTACCTCCATCATGAATTTTATGAGGGTGGTAGGTAATGACAGAGTGGTTTGTGCCACCTTTATGTTCCGGGATGATGCTCATATATGGTGGGAGGTGGCATCCCAGTCTCGAGATGTTTCTACCATGAGTTGTGATGAGTTCAGAGACCTGTTCAACCAAAAGTACTGTTGTAATTCCATTAAGGCGACGGAGATGAATGAGTTTACAAGCTTGGTACAGGGAAGTATGCAGTTACTGAGTATGCCCTAAAATTTGATAGGCTGGCAAAGTTTGCACCTGACCAAGTGCCTACAGATGTAGCCAGGAAAGATAGATTTATTCATGGGTTGAATGCTATGATAGCACGAGATGTGCGGATCACATCAGTACCTGGAGAGACTACTTATGCACAGGTGGTTGAGAAGGCCTTCACAGCTAAGGAGGTAGAGAATAAGATACGAAAGGAGAATGTTGCACGATAGGATATTTAGAGGGCAGTGCCTCCATTTCTAGGATCTGGTAGGGGCGACGACCCTAGTGATGAGAAGAGGAAGACCCCTGACACCTCGACCATTGCTGGTCCTTATTGCAGGGGTCGGGGTGTCTAGGATGACTGCCAGGCCGGCAGTGAGACATGGAAGAGTTATCCAGAGTGTGCTAGGTGAGGAAGCGCCATCTGGGTGAATGTTGGGCAAGAGCATGTTATTTGTGTGGGGTGGTTGGACATCTCAAGAAAGACTACCCAACTTTGAAGAAATAGGAACCAAGGAAGGCAGACAACTTGACTCCAACTTGAGTGTTCGCCTTGACTGAGGCAGAGGTTGAGGCTAGTCCTTCGGTGGTGACAGTTCAACTTTCTAGTGTTGGCACTCCATTTAATGTATTGATTAATTGTGGTGCTACACATTCATTTTCTTCTACCAGAGTGATTGATAGATTGTGTAGGCCCTGTGATTATTATACTCAGGGTTTGGATTATTGCCTACATGGGAGTTGGTAGTTTCTAGGAGATGGGTTAGGTCATTGCCAGTGATGGTGGACAATAGGGAACTATTAGTGGACTCGATTGCGTTGGGTATGGATGACTTTGACATGATTTTGGGAATGTATTGGTTAGTCCGGTATGGAGGGAATATAGACTGCAAGAAGAAGATGGTGACTTTTGAGCTTGAGGGTGAAGACCCCTTCATTTTGTTTGGTACTGTGCATGGACCTCGCATTGCTATGATATCAGCATTGATGGCTAGAGACCTAATTCAAAGAGGTTGGATAAGATTCCTAGCTAGTTTGGTGGATACCACTAGGGTCATGCTAGTGGGACCAGAGGAGACCAAATTGGTGTGTGAGTTCTTAGATGTGTTCCCTGAGGACTTACGGAGACTGCCACCGCATCGGGAGATTGAGTTCTTCATTGAGTTAGCACCAGATACAGAACCAGTGCCGAGGGCACCATACAAAATGGCTCCGGCAGAACTGAAGGAGTTGAAGGTACAGTTACAATAGTTATTAGACCTAGAATTTACATAGTTTCTCACCGTGGGGTGCTTCAATTTTGTTTGTGAAGAAGAAGGATGGGACCCTGAGGATGTGTATAGATTATAGGGAGTTGAACAAGCTGACTATCAAGAACAAGTACCCACTACCCAGGATAGACGGCCTGTTTGATTAGTTGCAGGGTAAGACAGTTTTCTCAAAGATTGATCTTTGATCTGATTATCACCAGCTGAGGATCAAGGATGAGGATATTCCAAAGACGACCTTTTGCACGAGGTACGAGCATTACGAGTTTCTAGTCAAGGATTATTTGGATAAGTTTGTGATTTTCTACATCGACGACATCCTGGTTTGCTCTCGTTCAGAGGCAGAGCATGAGCAGAATCTCCGATTGGTATTACAAAGATTGAGGGAGCACCGATTGTATGCTAAGTTTAAAAAGTGCAAGTTTTGGTTATCGCATGTGTCATTCCTGGGCCAAATTGTCAGTGCAGTCAGGATTAAGGTGGATCCAGCCAAGGTAGAAGCAGTTAGGAATTGGCTGAGGCCAAGGAACGCCTCTGAGGTTAGGAGTTTCCTTGGGTTGGCAGGGTTTTATCAACGATTCGTGGAAGGATTCTAAAATATTGCTACACCATTGACTGAGTTGGCACGGAAGAACCTGAAGTTCGTGTGGTCAGACAGATGTGAGAATAGCTTCCAAGAGTTGAAGCGACAGTTGATTAGTACTCCAGTGTTGAGTCTCCCTTCTGATGGGGATAAGTTTGTGGTGTATTGTGATGCATCAAGACTGAGGTTAGGGTGTGTGTTAATGGAGAGTGGAAAGGTCATTGCCTACGCATCGTGACAGCTAAAGGAATATGAGCAGTGGTACCCTACTCATAATTTGGATTTAGCTGCGGTGGTATTTGCATTGAATGTGTGGAGACACTATTTTTATGGAGAGAAGTGCGAGATATACACCGATCATAAGAGCTTGAAGTATTTCTTCACCCAGAATGACCTAAATATGAGACAAAAATGTTGGCTAGAATTGGGAAAGGATAATGACTATGAGATTCTTTATCATCTAGGGAAAGTTAATGTAGTAGAAGACGCTTTGATTCGGAGGGGCCCAGGACAGTTGTTTAGTTCGTAGCAAATATCGAAGGAATTGGCAGAATACATGACCAGAGAAAATATAAAGTTAGTAGTGGGTCAGTTTGCCATTATTACTTTCCAGTCCACTCTCTTGGAGAGAATAGAAGAGGGCCAAATGAGTGACACTCGGTTGATGAAGCTTGGAGAGGATGTCCTAGCTGGAGTAGTTGAGGATTATTCCATCTCAGAGATGGGTTTCCTAAGATAAAAGGATCAGATTTGTGTTCCGATGGACATGGGCATCAAACGAGATATTCTTGATGAATATCAAACCATACCATATTCATTACATCTAGACATCATGAAGATGTATCAGGATCTAAGGTCATTGTATTGGTGGCCTAGGATGAAGAAGGACGTGGTCGACTATGTGGCGAAGTGTCTAGCCGGTGTGCAGGTGAAGGTTGAACACCAGCGACCAGCGGGGTTGTTACAACCTTTAGGAATTCCCCAGTGGAAATGGGAAGACATTACTATGGACTTGGTAGGAGGCTTGCCCAGGACAGTGGGGCAATAGAACTCGGCATGGGCGATAGTAGACAGATATACCAAGTCAGCTCATTTTCTGTCGGTGAGCATAAACTATATTGTGGACCAGTATGCGGAGCTGTATGTGAGGGAGATTGTATGTCTCCATGGGGTTATAAAATCTATAGTGTTGGATTGGGATCCCATTTTTACCTCCAAGTTTTGGGGTAGCTTGCAGAAGGCTATGGAGACTCAGTTGAAGTTCAATACAACCTATCATCCTCAAACAGATGGGCAGTCTGATAGGACTATTAAGATATTGGAGGACATTCTCAGAGAATGCGTGCTCGATTTTGAGGGATCTTGGAGTAAGTATCTTCCGTTGATTGAGTTTTCACACAATAATAGTTATCAATCAACGATTGGAGTAGCCCCATACGAGATGTTGTATGGAAGGAAGTGTAGGTCACCCATTCATTGGAATGAGATGGGAGAAAGGAAGTATCTGGGTCCAGAGATGGTTTAGAAGACTAATGAGGCTATTGAGAAGATCCGAGCTCGAATGCTCGCTTCAAGGAGTAGATAAAAAAGCTACGTTGACCCTAAGTGTAAGGATGTGGAGTTCTTGATAGGGGACCATGTATTTCAGCGAGTTTCACCACTGCAGGGGGTAAAGAGGTTTGGGAAGAAGGGCAAGATGAGCCCTTGGTTTGTAGGACCTTTCAAGATCCTGGAAAGGATCAAGCAAGTAGCCTATAGATTTCCTCTGCCCCCGTAATTATCAAGAGTGCATGATGTGTTTCACATCTCAATGCTTCAAAAGTATGTGTTAGATATGACCCATTAATTGGGATATGAGGATCTGAAGCTACAGACAAATTTATCATATGAGGAGTGACCAGTTCAGATCATAGATAGAAAGGACAAGGTTCTGCAGAACAAGACGATTCCTCTAGTTAAATTTTTATGGAGGAATAACAAGGCCGAGGAAGAAACCTGAGAGCTAGAGTCAGTTTTGCAAGATCAGCATCCCGAGTTATTCAGGTAAATTTCGAGGCCGAAATGTTTAGTATGAGGGGATAGTTATAACGTCCCAAATTTTCTAATAAGGCTTAGTGCCTTTGTTGACAACGATTTTGGCCAACGACGAGTAGACGTCAATACTACAATGAACCTTTAAGAGAAAAATACGACACAGATCATTTTATAGTGGTTCAGCCCCAATTTATTGGTAATAGCATAATCCACTTAGAGTTGTGATATATATCCTACACTTAAGATCAGATGAACTTGAGCCAACTGAGTTTCTTAAGTGTAAGTAGGAAAATACATAGTTTCTCTCTCTAACTTTCCTAGAAAATGCCCCAAGAATCCCCAAGTAACAATCCCAAACTAGAGAGTTTTTCTCAGTCTCCAAAAAATCAGATCCCCCCAAATGATGCCATGAGCCCTTTATTTATAGGCTCATGGATCGTACATAAATATCTCCCTTTTACCGGGTCACTAGTTCTTCCAACAGACTGTAATTAATAAAATATAAATAAATCTAATATTACAACAATATGGCTATTATTCCAGGATATCTGAGAGATTCCCATGGTAGTTGAGAATGATTCGGATTGAAGCTATTACTGATGAAATAGGCAAGCACCTCTCGTAGGCAAAGCACTCCTCTAGCACACCTCTAGTCTAGAAAAACACTCTACTGGTCGGGCAAAACAAATGACTGGTCGGCCATGCACTCCACCGGTCGGCCAAATACTTCACTAGTCGGCCAAACACTTAACTGGTCGGACCAACACCTCACTGGTCGGACAAGCACATGACTGGTCAGACAAGCACATGACTGGTCGGACAAGCACATGACTGGGCAGACAAGCACAAGATTGGGCAGATAGGCACACGACTGGGCAGACAAGCACATGACTGGTCAGTCAAAAATCCTTATCGATCTGACAGAATCTCTACTAGGTCAGTCAAATCACTTTATCACAACTCCGAAAAGCTAATACATTTATTGACTATTAATGTGTCGTTTATGGACCATGTATTGCAACTTGTCACTTCTATTGCCACGTCATCGAACTCCAATTTTTGGGGATAACAGCCTTCATTAGTGTGTCCGGAGGGTATAATTGGAATTATATGTGAAATTAATTGAATATATGTGTGATTATGTGGCGTACATAATTTATATGGAAATATGAATATATTTATATATATGCATGTTTATGCGTATTAAATGTGCATGTGGTATGTTTTTGTTAATAATGAATATTTGTAATTTTGACTCGTTGAGGGTATAAATATAATTTTATGTATTATATGATTGAGACCACATTATTATGTGGATATTTTTGCAATATTTGGCTTGATACGATCCTAGTAAGCGAGTTAGTGGAAAGGTCACAGCGGGGTCAAATACCCGGCTTGAGGTGAGCCTAGGGGTATTTTGGGAAACTTAGTGCAACGATCCAAAATTACTAATAAGGCTTAAGGGCCTTGATTAGTGTGCCGGGAGGACATAATTGGAAGTTATGTGAATTAGTGGTAAAAATGCATGATTATGTGATATGCATGATCCTATGATTATATGGTTATGTGAAATGCATGTTTATGAGTACTAGATAAGCATGCGGGCCTTGTTTACCTTGTAAGGGCATAATTGTAATTTTGGCCTATTTGGGCATAAATGTGATAAACTGTTGAGACCACATTACTATGTGGACATATTTATATATTTGCAGTATTCGACATGAGGCGATCCTAGGGAGCAAGTAGCGGGAAAGTCACAACGAGACCCAATACCCGACTCGGGGCGAGTCAAGGGGTACTTTGGGTAATAGATATTTATCTGGGTTATTGAGTTATGAAAATAAATAATTGTAGATATATTTGAGGTTAGAAAGCTTAGGAGGGAATACTGAGGGATTTTACCATTTTGGCTTCGGGGACGTTTTTGGTACCCCGAGCTTTGGGATTGACTTAATTAACTAAGAGTGGATAAAACAAACTAAGGAAAACAGTAGAACTTGAGTAAAACGACTCTTTTCTCTCTCTCACTTCAGCTCCCTCTAGACTTTCCATTTCTCAAGCTTACTCTGAGATCAAGGATGAATTATTGAGTTGGAAACTTGGGGAATATCTCAGTGGTAATCTGGAGGTTTAAAAGGGAATTTAGGTAAGCATTTAATTGTGGTTTAGCTGACTAAATTTTGTAGTCTTTGCTGGGTTCTAAGGATTTTTGGGTCTTGATATTGAAGATCAATTTGAGGCTAAGGATTTGAGGTTAGCTCAGTGATAGCTAAAGGAATCAACCAGGAGTTGAGGTAAGCTTTGAATTATATTCTTGGTCATTAAATTCTATGTTTTATTTGACTACGCGGCGCGTGTTGGGTTTTCCAGGGAGGCCGAGCCTCTGATTTTGAGGCAGGTCGCGAGATGGGTCTATAGGGTCACGGCCCTTAAAGGGAATTTTGGTCTTTTGGGGTTTTTAAGCGCGGGAACCTAACCTAGGGTGCTCAGGATTGATCCCATTACCAAGTTTGGTGGAATTCGATGTCCCAGAGGTTAGAACTTTATCCAGAAACCTTTATACAATTATTGATGTAATCCTTTATCATGGTTGTGACTAGGTGTACGCTTGGGCTCGGGGCAGGATTGTGCTCGGAGGTCATCTTTCTTGATCAAAGCACTCAGAATTAAAGGTAAGAAAACTGTACCCGATTATGTGGTTAGGTTGGTACTAAGTGTTCCCTATATTTGTATATGATGTCATGAGATGGTATTATGCCATGGGGACATATGATTAACGACCTAAGGGTGCCCAAATCTATATTTACGCACAGGGCGTGGCTCGGCCACTGGTAGTCGAGGACAACTTAATAATCACTGAGCCCAATTTAAGAAGACCAGAGTTAGTGGGTTGAACACTGGGTTTTGCCTAAGTGAGCCAAAGACAATGGATTAAATAGAGGGTGCGACCTATAGGTATTGACCCTAGGTATTGCATGACTTGTCTACTGTTGTTAACTTGATATATATGATATGCTGAGTATCAAGATGTTAGGTCATCGGCTTATTGACTAATATCCTTGATTATGTGAATGCTATAGCTTGCTAGATAATTGATTAATGTTTTGTAAATCACTTGGTTATACTTCGTGAACTATTTGGTTATTGATATTGATCATGCTATGATATTATGTTTTCTTGCTGGGCCTCGGCTCACGGGTGCTACGTGGTGCAGGTAAAGGCAAGGGTTAGGTGAATTGACAATGGGTTGGAGAGCTCTGGGGGCGAGGTGTACATTTTCAGCTGCTCGGCCGCCACGGTCGAGGGTTCGTACAGGGACGGAAACCTAAAATGTGTATTTTGCCATTAGAGTGGCTTGATTATTTATAACATTTACCCTGATTTGGGATCCCATGTAATAAACATTATTTTAATGAAAAAATATTCATTTTTAACCAAAATATTTTAAACCTAACCTGTTAATGTCTTTAGATTCACATTTTTACTTAAATGACTTGGTTAGCAAGTTTGCACGATTTTAAACACACAGTGTAACGGTCTTGGTTATCCAAGGCGTTACACTTAGTACGTATTCGGGATATATCGGGTAACAAGTAGTTTTTTGGTGATTAATTGGGTATGTCAGGATTAATTGGAAAGTTATAGTATTATTTGAGGAGTAGCGGGAAATGTGGTAAATGACGGTATTACCCTTGGGGGTACTAAGGAGTAAGGCTTCCATTTAAGGGCACTTTAGTCTTTTTGTGTCAAGGGATAGACTTGGGCAGCCTTGAGAAAAAACCAGAAAAGAAGAAACAAAAACAACACTCTCAGCTAACACTCTCCCTCACTCTCTCTCGTTCATCTCTCTCTCTTTTGAGCCTTGGGAAACATTTGAAGTTCTTGAGGAATTGGCTTAAGAAAATGAAGGCTGGAGGCTAGGATTGGTTGGGGTTCAGTACAGGGGTCGAAATCACTGTTGAGGTAAGATTTATAACATGATTTTGCTATGAATTTTTTGATTAGTTTAGGTTTTGACTATGTTTTAATGCTAGTATTGGTCGTTGAGTTGGGCTAAGATCGTGGTTGGTTTCTCAGGAAATTGTGATGCCTATGTTGTGTTGTTGAGAGTTCTAGACTCAATTTTGGCTTTGGTTTATGTTTAGGTTAAGTTTTGCTAATTTTGGTTCGGGGAAAATGATGGAAAACTTCTTGGAATTCTAAGTTCGCGGGGTCGTGTCGCGGCGCTGCTCTTGGAGCGCAGCGGCCCGCGTGAACTCAAAGGCCAAAGGGGGGGTTTGCTGAACCGCCTTAGTGTCGTGGCGCTAGGTGGGTTGCTCCGCGACGCGTGTCCAGGAAATGGACTTGGGAGGCTCTCTGACTTATAGAGGGTCGTGGTGATTTTGAGGGGCACCGCGGCCCATATAGATAATGTTTGCCAAATAGGGTTTTTAAGCTCAGGAACTCAAACCTAAAGGCTCGAGAAGGATTCTATTAACTAGTTTAGTAGAATTTGAGGTCCCGAAGGCTAAATATTTACCCTGAAGCTCTTAAATAGTCTAAGTGATCAATGGTTATCCATTATTGTGTTGTGACTAGGTTGTACTAATAGGGATCGAAAGTAGGAATCGTGCTCGGATCGCCTTACACTATCTACTCGGGACTCTAGGTAAGAACACTGCACCCAGGTAGTAATCAGGGCTTGGAACCCTACAAATGGATATGGCTATGGTTTTAATGTGATTAATCAGCTGGGCATGCTTGTATAAGTTGCATCTAATTATGTATTATGTAATCTATATGTTTGATTATATCTAATCTGAAAGATAGACCTAAGGGAGGGGGGGCCGACATCAAGCATGTGGAATGCAACTTGGCCTAAGAGAGCCAGGGTTTCCCATATGATCTCAGAGCTTGGCCTAAGAGAGTCGGACCTGAACGTTATCTAAATATGTAGAAGTGCCGATTTCACTTGTCTAACTCATTGCATGCTAAATTTAATTATGTGCTTGTTTGAGCAGGTTTTTACTGCTAAGCGTATTGTTTATATTCTGTTGCTTATTGAATCTATTGATTTAAGTTTTCTTGTTGAGCCTTGGCTCCCATGTTCTATGTAGAGCAGGTAAGGGAAAGGGAAAGTTGGACCAGCCATGAGTTGGAGAGCTTTAGGGTTGGTGTGTACATTTGCAGTTGCTGGACCGCCATGGCCGAGGGATCAACAGGAACTAGAGCTAAAATTTAATTTTATCGCTTTGGTCGGCCTATGTTGTAATTGATTTTGAAGTTGTAAATGCCTTGTAAACATTTATTTTTGGGATCCAATGTACAGACTCAATCTTTTCAATGAAATCTACTATTTCTACGATCAAAATCTTTAAACCCTAATCCACTAATTGTGCTTAGTTATATGTTTATATCCAAATGACTTAATTAGTAAGTCCAGCACTATTAAAAATATACAATGTAATGGTCTTGGTTATCCAGGGTGTTACACTTTCTCAAGTGAACAAATGTTTGTGAACTCAAAGCTTTAGTAAACAAATTAGCAAGTTGACTTTCAGATGCAATATGAGATAATGTAATGGTTTTAGACTCAACTAACTCACATAGAAAATTGTTGCGGATGTCGATGTGTTTGGTGCGAGAGTGTTGGATAGAGTTTTTGTAGAGATTTATTGCACTTGTATTGTCACACTAAATGGCCAGCGTGTCAAGACAGAGCCCATAATCATTCAACATTTGTTTCATGCAAAGAAGTTGAGTGTAGCAACTTCCCGCAGCAATGTACTCTGCTTCTGCAGATGAAACAGAGATGGAGCTTTTCTTTTTAGTGTGGCAAGAAACAAGTTTGTTCCCCGCATAAAAACAACCACATGAAGTGTTTTTCCTACCATCAAGGTTACCTGCCCAATCCGAGTCACTAAAACCAACCAAAGAAAGATTAGTATCACAAGAGTACCAAAGACCAAAGTCAGTGGTACTAGCCAGGTATTTGAGAATTATTTTCATAACAATAAGATGCAATTCAGTGGGGGCAGATTGATATCTAGCACAAACCCCAACACTGAAACAAATATCACGATGACTTTCAGTAATGTAAAGTAAACTACCTATCATAATTCTATACACTGTTGCATCAACATTTTTACTTATCTCGAACCTGATCAATTTGGCAGTGGTGCCCATAGGTGTGCGAGCATGTTATGCATTTTTTAAACCAAACATTTTTAGCATATTTGTGGCATATGTGATTGGTACAAGAAAATTCTATTATCGAGTTATTTAATTTGTAAACCAAGAAAGTATCTTAGTTCACCAACCATGCTCATTTCAAATTCCTTAGTCATTAGTTGAACAAAGGAGTGAGTGTGTGCATCACAAGTGGATCCAAATACTATATCATCAACATAACTTTGGGAACAAACAATACCATGATTCAGAGGTTTAATAAACAATGTTTGGTTAGCATTACCTCTAGTATACCCATTTTTCAAGAAAGTAGGTGGTGAGACGATCATACCATGCCCAAGGAGCTTGCTTAAGCCCATGCAATGCTTTGTTTAGTTTGTAGACATGTTATCCATTATGAGGGTCCTCAAACCCAAGAGGTTGAGACACATACGCCTCCTCCACAAGGATCTCGTTCAAAAATGCACTCTTAACATCCATTTGGTACAACTTGAACTTCATGAAACACGCCACAGCCAAACAAAGTCTTATGGATTCCAATCTTACAACCGGAGCAAATGTTTCCTCAAAATATACTCTCTCAATCTTAGTATACCCCTCAGCTACTAGTCTTTCCTTGTTGGGCACAACATTTCCCACTTCATCAGTCATATTTCTTAATATCCACTTAATACCAATGATGTTGGAACCCATAGGACGAGGAACAAGAGTCCACACTTCATTTCTTTCAAATTTTTGAAGCTCATCTTGCATAGCAGATATCCATTATTCAACTTTAAGGGCAAACTTGACTGATTTTTGCTTCATTGAAGAAAGATAACAAGCATTAGCAATTTCACTAGCTAGTTTCTTTCGAGTTACTATTACCTCCTTTGGATTTCAAACAATAGAGGATAGACGATGTGCCTGGGATTTACTGGGTAGCGGGTAATTATTTAGTAATTATTTGAGTATGTTGGGATTAGATGGGAATTTATAGGACAATAGGAGGATTAGTGGGAAATGTGGCAAATGACGGGATTACCCTTGGGGGCATTAAATGATTGGGGATAGACTTGGGGGCATTTTTGTCATTAGGCAGCTAGGATATACTTAAGCCTACATGGTACTAGAACTAAGGAAGAAACAAAAAAAGAGAACCCTTCTCAGCACTCTCTTTCTCTTTCTCTGCTCCTTCTTCCTCTCTTGGTGACTTAGAGTACTTTGGGAAGAATCAAAGGGGAAAAATCAGAATTTGAGCTGGAAGTTAGGGATTTACAGCTGGAGATGTTGGGAATCTTGTCTAGGGTTGAATTCTTCACAGAGGTAAGATTTAAAGCAAGTGTTCTAATTGATTTCCCTGTTTTTTGTTTTTAGTGTTTTGGGGTTTGGGACTTAGGTGATTGAGTTTGGATTGTGATGAGTTTTTGGTCTAGTTTCTTTGGGTTAATGTATTACGCCGAGTAAAGAAAGAGTAATTTAGGACTAAATTCGGACATTAGAATATCTTTGGATTGATTTGCAGGAGGTTTAGAAGTCTGAAAATGGTGGGATTTCTGGGTTCGTACAGGGCGCCGCGACCCACTTGAACAAAAAGGCTTGGGAGCCTCTGACTTTGTCCAGGCACCGCGACGCATCCCGAGGCACGTCGTGGCCCGTGTCCTTCAGCAGAGAGAGTCGTGCTGCTTAAATTGAGCGCGCCGCGGCTCATCAAGGTTTTAGGCTCGGGAAGGATTCTATACCTGGTTTAGTAGAATTCAGGGTCCCGAAGGCTAGTATATTATTCCAAAGGCTTTTAATCATGATGGATATTTATTAATACATTGTGACAAGGTCTTACCGCTCAGGCTCGGGATTAGGAGTCGTGCTCGGGATCGCTTTGGGTTGTCAGCTCATGACACTAGGTAAGAAAATTGTTTGAACCCATAGAGATATGTGATGTATAGTGTTGTATGTGTTTTTTATAGTTGTTATGTCATACATGTGATTATGACTAATCGGCAAGAGCCAGGATCGGCAAAAGCCGGAAGAGGCAAGAGCCAGAAGCGGCAAGGGGCCGAGATCGGCGTTAAGCTTGTTGAATGCATGCCGCTAGGGCGAGACCCTCAAGGGTGTTGTACACACCCGTTCAGCTAGGAGCACGGACTGGATGCCTAGTAACGCACCCCAATTGGCGGAGGCCACTGCTGTAGTATTGAACTGTTGTGTTATTGTACTGCCGTGTTATTATATTGTTGTGTTATTGTCTTGCCGTGTTATCGTATTATTGTGTTGTTGTATTGTTGTGCTGTTGTACTATTAGGTTGTTATGCCATTGTGCTATTGAGCAGGTATACTACTGTATTGATGTGCATTCCAATAGGACCTGGTAGTTGTTTGTCATTCTGATTAAGTATGTATTTGTTGAAGTATATTATTGTATGTTGTGCTTGAAGTTCTCTTGCTAGGCCTCGGCTCATGGGTGCTCTGTGGTGCAGGTAAGAGAAAGGAAAAAGGTCGAAGAACCATGAGTTAGAGGGCATGGAGCGGTGTGTACATGTTTGGCCTACCTGGCCACCATGGCTGGGGTTGTTTTATGGAACGCGTGGTTTTTGTCACCTAGGTCGACTGTACCATATCTTTGGATTGTAAATGTATTTCAAAATAGTATTTTGGGATCCTAATGTAACATTTTTATGAATTTTAACGAATGACCAACTCTTTTTACTTAATATTCTTTAAATGAGTGTTTATTTCAATTTAATCATGCTTTTAACCTAAAACCTCGATTAGCGAGCTAATGGAACATTTATAAATAACATGGTAACGACTCTAAGGAAGTAGGGCATTACATAGATCTTGGCTCTTCGACTTCGACGGACTGGGTTGCAAATGGAGCAAACTCGCTTGTTGATCTAGCTTTTCGACAGTTGACGAAGCTGATGGACGGAGAAGGTTAGTTGTGAGCTGATGAGTGGAGAGGGTCGGCCATGAGCTGCTGGATGGAGTTATATGTTGACCCAGATTTTGGTCAACTGACACGGAGTCAGAATATGCTTGATGTGAATGAATGCGTTGAAAAGAATCGAATGACAAAAATAATAAGAACACGATATTTTATAGTGGTTCGGCCCCAAGATCTGGTAATGACCTACGTCCACTTAGATTATTATTGATATGAGAATCAAATGAGTGATCAAAGAACTAGGGTTCAATGAGTTTCACTAACCTCTGAAGAGCAATACAATATTTCAAGTAGAATTACTCTAGTATCCAATAATTCGAAAGCAAAAAGTCCCTTCCTTGAGCTATCTTTCTCTATTTATAGGCTCAAGGGGAATTACACAAGATTGTTACAGATATTCTCTCCTGAATAATCGGATACTCAGGAGATTGTGTGAGTTCATTTCGGGATTTACAAAGATCTTTATTGTAACATTGCGTTGTATGTGGAACCTACGACCAGACTGGTCGTAGGTAAGATTGGGCCACCTCCTGCTTATAATGTACCTTCTGGTTGATACACTAGCAGAGTTCCTCCAGATGTCGGCCACGTGTCCTGGGATCACTTGCCACGTCATCAATGCCAATTTTTTGGATAACATTTGCCCCCCAAGTTTATTTATTACGAGCAATAAATAAACTTTTGAGCGAACGACTCTTCGGTAACCCCACCATACGTGTCAGAACCGTTCGTGTGTTCTTGGAAAAAGCAACCTACTCCTGTCTAATCATGACTTTTCGGTTCCCCAGTAATAATTCGACAGCTATTCCGCTTCCCCATACTTCGAAAGAGGGAAACTGATGATTACACCTTTTTTTATGCCACAGACAAACTTATATAACATCTCCAAACTTCCCTTTTTCTTTTTACGCACGCCATTTCCTTCTCAAGAAACCCTAAAAACCAGAGCTTCAATCTTCTCCCGGAGACCGTTCTTCTGCATTTTCAAGACTCAGCCCGAGAGATCCTTGATTTCTGAAGACTCTTTACCAATCTCCACGACCATCTTTCTAGTAAGTTTTTGAATCCTTATGCTTCAAATTTTCATAATGCATGCTCCTGTATGTTGACTGTTTGAGTTCATCTGCTTCTGGTTTGAGATGCTTGTGAGTAGAATGTCTTGTGGGTAAAAAGAGTTACGAGTTAGTTTAATAGTTGGGATCATGCTTTTAGGACGTAAAATCGAAGTAAAAATTCGATCTTTAGGCTAGTTGGAAAATAGGTTTTTCCCGCCCTAAGGGGAGTTGAAAAAGCTTTTTTTTGAAAAACTTTTTACTTTCACCCTTTGATCCGTTTCTCAAACTGTTCGTGTAGAAAGATTTAGCTTTTTGTTAGAACGCTGTTGTATAAAAGCTTGACTTTTATACTCGACCAGCGCTTTTCTAAAAAGCCTTTAAAAATTCTCTATCCTCACCTCCCCATTCTTCTGTTTGCAGACTTTGATGCCAGATTTGTGGGGAGGTGAACGGCCCATCGACGACGATCTTCTCGCCCAGCTGCTCGAAGGCGATGAACAACCGGCCGACCGAATTCACGATATTCCCTTCTCATGATCTTCCTCCAGACCTCGTCCTTCTCCTCCTCAAATGGCTTGTTCCAAATCTTTAGGCAAGAAAAGACCTGAATCCGACGATAGTCCAAATCCTCCTGCCCAGCCTGATTCACAGGCTGGGGTTCCTTCGACCAGTGGCCGAAACAATCCTACTCCTAACCCTAACATCCAAACTAGAGCCCACCCTCGCCATAAGAATCTGCCTGATGTCGAGTGGTATTTCTCCCCGAAAAGCCTTGTAACTCCCATGATGCTTGCCAACTACCTTAGGAAGTATCCTCTCACAGGGGTCACTTTCAAAATTCCTGCCGCAGACCAAAGGGCTAACCTCCCCGGAGGTGTATACAGTGCTTAGTCTCAGTACCACATAGAAGCGGGGGCTGTGCTCCCGCTACATCCTTTTTATCAGGGGGTGGCCAATTATTTCGATGTCGCCCCCTTCTAGATTACTCCAAATGGATATAGAATGCTGGCCACACTCTATATCCTGTACAAACTTAAAAAATGGCCAGAACCTACCCCCCATGAGATCAATTATCTATTTGATCTCAAGTCCAACCCTCAACAGTATGGGACGGGCTTCTTCCATCTTTGTCACCAGGAGACAAACCGGACGTTCCTGAGTGCCACCACGCACATATCCAACGTGGGGCAGTACAGCAAGGAGTACTTCCTTACTCCGGACATAACCAGCAACAACTTGGCCTTCGCTCGAGGAGGTAAGTGCTGCTTTTACTGGTTGGTACTTTTTATTAGCGAATTTCCCTTCATTTTTCTTAAGGTGCGTTTTTTCTTTCAGGCCCATGGTTACGTCCGACCCCAACACCAGACATGGTGTTGAGGTCCAATGCACTGGCCAGGATGACGGACGCAGAAAAAAGCATCAAGTCCTTGGTCACTGATGATAATCTGAGGCTAGCTGGCCTCCTGGCTCCTCGCCATGAAACAAGAGGACCCGTGGTAGCCGATGCCACTGCCGAGGGGGTTCCCGAGCAGCAACCTCTTGCGTCTCCTCCACGAAGGAGGCCAACGAGGGTTACAATCAGGGAACCCACGGGCAATCCTTCTGCAGAAGGGCCTTCTGCTCCCCAAGGCAAGGGGAAACAAAAGGCCAAAGAGCCGATTGTGGACTTGGGGGAATCCTCCGATGAAAATGGTATAGTAAATTTTCTTTTAAATAGCTTGCCAATTCCCTGTCACTTGTTTGACGAGGAAGGCAACTTTACATATACTCCAAATCTAGGACCAGACTTCTTCATGCCAGATAATGAGTGTATGACTAATAGAGTCAATATTATAGCGACCAATAGTTGTAGCTCGGGTATTAACTTTGTGACCTTCTTTTCCGTTTGATAAGGAGTTTTCATCTGCCTTTATCTTACCCTTTGCATGTGTTTACTTGTATGCAGATATGGCCACTCCCAACGTCTTCGACCTATACCAGGCTGAGGAGGAAGAGGAAGTTCCTCAGCTCCGGCCAAAGTCATCAAGGAGACACAACGACGAAACAAGCCAGGGACCTGCCAAAAAGAGTCGAACAGAAGATCCTTCCAAGGACATGCCAACTGGGCAAACTTCTGCTCATCCTCCAGCTCCTGCCGAGAAAGAGACTCCTCCTACTCCAATGAACCCTCCGGCTGCGCCCAGCAGGGAACAAAACAAGTGGGAAGAAACTCTTGGGGCCAAACTCTCGAGCCGCGCCTTACGAGCAGCCAAAAACCGCCTTGCGCACATCGTGAAGAACGACCGCGTCAAGGATGCAATGGTTGAGGCAGAGAGTACGGGGGTCGACCAAATTCTGAACAGGACCCTGAACGAAATAGCCAGTGTAAGTGTTTCTTATCTCTTTGGCCTTAGACTTTTTTATTCTTTGCAACAGGTTCGAACTTTATTTTCTGTCCTTAGGCATTGCTGTCTGCAACTGCTGCTCGTACCCGCACCCAAGCCACCATCGAACAGGCTCGAGCAAAGGCTATCGAGAGGTACCAGGTGAAAGCAGCCGAAGAACTTTCGGCTGCAGAGGCCAGGCACGCAAAGGAGTTGGAGGCGATCGTTCAGCAGAGGGATGCCGCGGTGACGAAGCTATCGGAGGCTGAAGCTTCGAAGGCAGCTATAAGGAAGCAGAGGGAGGAGTATCAAGAGTCCAGCCGAGTCCAATTTCGAGAATGCAAGAGACTGGGCGAGGAGCTCAAGTCCAAGGACGAGGCCATCGCCACCCTTGAGAGCCAAGTGGAGCAGCTGAAGCTTGACAACTCCAAGAATCTGGAAAGGTATAAGAACGCGACGCTCCAGTGTTTTTACAACTTCTGGAAAAACAATCAGGGCGCCAACTTCGGCTATCTTTCAGAAGATGTTAGGACTGCTGAGCTGGCTCGCTACACTGCTCAACTGGCTGAAGAGGAGGCAAGAGCAAGGATCCCTGCTTCTCCAAGCATTGCCGGTGCAGAGGAAGAAGGAGTTGCCGAGGATGCTGCCAACCAGAACGCTGATAAAGACCCTCGTGCTCCTAATGCCTCTTGAGCTTTTTCTTTTTATTATTTTTTCTTTCTTTTGATTACACGACCCACGGGTCGTGATGTAAAGACAATATCTTTTTTTTGAATTTGCTCAATGGGCAGCAAACTTTTCCTTTTATTTGAACAGTTACATCCAAGCAGTGATGCTTGCGGTGTAAAAGATTGCTTCATGATGCTATAACATTTTCATTTATTATAACATTTGTCTGTATGACCGAACTTAGCATAGTACTTTGGCTTGATTTAACAAAATATAAATTTTGAAAAATACTTTAAGTACCTTAGCATGCTTTCACTCATTTTGTTCATGTGTTTACATACCTCATGGTACGCTTTGCTATCGATGTGCCTTATATGCCCCCCAAGTGATCGAGGAGCTTTAGGTCCTTGGTCACTTGCCTTGGCCATGACCTGTTCGAGCATTTCTACTCGGGTGAAAAAGTAATACTTGTAATACAGCAAAACAACACACGTAATGAACAAATACTTGTAAATATAAATTCACAAAGGTTGGCAAGAATGACTGGCTGCGCACAGTCCCTTATAATCTCGTATTAAAAATGGACTAAACATGTCTTTACGAGTGATTCTAAAATAGAATCTTACATATACGAGCGATTAGCCACACAACGTGGCTAACCCTCTTTGCAAAACTTGTAAAAAAGTAAAATTTAATACAATTCAGTTCTTTAAAAAGGATTGTTCACTGATAATACTTGCGCAGGTGTTCTCCATTCCAATACCGTGGAACGAGATCTCCGTTCAAGCGTGCAAGTTTATAGGTGCCCGGATGAAGGACTTCTTCAATCTGGTAAGGTCCTTCCCAATTAGGTCCGAGTACTCCAGCAGTGGGGTCGCGGGTATTTAAGAAAACTCGTCGTAGCACCAAGTCACCGACGTTGAATTTTCTTTCTTTAACTTTGGAGTTAAAGTATCGGGCGACTTTTTGCTGGTACGCAGCAACTCGGAGCTGGGCCTTCTCCCGTATCTCGTCAATTGAGTCTAGGGACTCCATCATTAGTTGGCTATTCTGGTCCTGGTCGTATGTTATACGTCGATGTGAGGGGGGATCTAACTCGACAGGTAACATAGCCTCATATCCGTAAGCTAGGGAAAATGGGGTATGTCCTTTCGCTGTTCAGTGAGATGTTCTATACGACCAGAGGACTTCAGGCAGCTGCTCCAGCCATGCTCCTTTAGCATCTTCAAGCCTCTTCTTCAGGGTATCTTTAAGAGTTTTATTCACGGCTTCGACCTGCCCGTTTGCTTGGGGATGCGCAACTGAAGAAAAACTTTTAATAACTCCATGCCTTTCGCAAAAGTCGGTGAATAAGTCGCTATCAAATTGGGTTCCGTTGTCTGAAACGATCTTCCTGGGCAAGCCATAGCGGCAAACAATCTTCTTGATGACAAAGTCAAGAACTTTCTTGGTCGTTATGGTGGCGAGGGGTTCAGCTTTGGCCCATTTAGTGAAGTAATCAACTGCCACGACTGCGTACTTTACTCCGCCTTTTCCCGTTGGCAGAGATCCAATTAAATCTATGCCCCAAACAGCAAAAGGCCATGGACTCTGCATTTGTTTCAACTCGTTTGGAGCTGCTTGTGTAATTTTGGAGAACCTTTGACACTTATCGCATCTTCGTGCAAACTCCATCGAATCCTCGTTCATAGTTGGCCAGAAGTAGCCTTGCCTTAGAATCTTCTTTGCCAAACTCTGCCCCCCAGCGTGATCCCCGCAGAAGCCTTCATGCACCTCTTTCATGAGTTCCTTAGCTTTTTCTGGTGTAACGCATCTGAGTAGTGGCATTGAATATCCTATTCGGTACATAACACCATCGACCAGAATGTACATAGCGGCTCGCCTTTGTAGAGTTCTGGCTTTGTTTCTATCTGCCGGTAGCACACCGTTTGTCAGATATTCCAAGTAAGGTGCCATCCATGTATCCTCCATTCGAATCTCCATATTGGTCTCAGCCGTTTGTATGCTTGGTTTACTCAGTCTTTCCACTGGCACAATGTTCAAAGTGTCAGCATCTTTTGCGCTCGCAAGTTTGGCTGAGGCGTCTGCGTTTGAATTCTGATCCCGCGGTATTTGCTGGAGGGTGTACTCTGTGAACTAGGCTAGCAGGTCCTTTGTTTTATTCAAGTAGGCCACCATTTTTAAGCCTCGTGCTTGATATTCTCCTAGAACCTGGTTTACGACCAGCTGTGAGTCACTGTAAATATCAAGCGCTTTTATGCTCATATCTTTCGCCATTCTCAATCCAGCGAGGAACTCTTCGTATTCGGCTTCATTATTTGACGCGGTGAAGTCGAACCTGATGGCGCAGTGAAATTGATGCCCTTCAGGCGTTATCAATATCATTCCTGCTCCTGCGTGGGATTCATTGGATGACCCATCCTTGAATAACTTCCACGAAGGAGCTTTCTCTTGAGGCTCGGGCGCACTAGGCGATTCACATTGCTCGCTGTCTGGAAGTTATGTGAACTCTGCAATAAGATTAGCCAATACTTGTCCCTTTATTGCTGCTCATGGTGAATAAGTTATATCGAACTGTCCTAGTTCGACTGCCCATTTTAATAATCGCCCAGCCGCCTCTGGTTTTTGGAGGACTTGCCGCAGGGGCTGGTCAGTTAAAATCGGGATAGAATGGGCTTAGAAGTAAGGGCGCAGCTTCCTAGAGGCCAGGATTAAGCAATATGCTAACCTCTCGATTGGTGGATATCTCATTTCTGCTCCGATCAGTCTTTTGCTTACATAGTAGACCGCTTTCTGTACGCCTTCTTCTTCTCGTACTAGCACCGCGCTCGCAGCAACTTCTGTGATCGACAGGTAAATAAACAAAGTTTCTCCTTCTATTGGCTTTGATAAGATGGGAGGCTGTGCCATATGAGCTTTCAAGGCCTGGAATGCTTGCTCGCAGTCTCCTGTCCATTCAAACTTCTTATTTCCCCTAAGTAGATTGAAAAAAGGGACGCACTTGTCTGTTGATTTCGAAATAAATTTACTTAGGGCTGCGATTCTCCCGGTTAAACTTTGTACATCCTTGATCCTTTCTGGCGACTTCATGTCGATCAGGGCTTTTATCTTGTCGAGGTTGGCCTCGATTCCTCTTGAATTTACAATGAACCCTAAGAATTTCCCCGATCCAACTCCGAAGGAACATTTGAGGGGATTTAACTTCATCTGGTATTTGTTCAAAACATCAAAGCACTCTTGTAAATCCTTTACATGTCCTTCTTCCTTTTTAGACTTTACCAGCATGTCATCCACGTATACCTCCATGTTTACTCCGATCAGCTCTTTAAACATGTGGTTGACTAGCCGTTGGTAAGTCGCACCCGCATTTTTCAGTCCGAAGGGCATTACTCTGTAACAGTATAAGCCCGTATCGGTCCAAAAGCTGGTGTGATCCTCGTCGGGGGTATGCATACTAATCTGGTTGTAGCCTGAATATGCATCCATGAATGAGAGGATCTCGTGCCCTGCAGTCGCATCGACCAGCTGGTCGATTCTTGGGAGTGGGAAGCAATCTTTCGGGCAGGCTTTATTGAGGTCTGTAAAATCCACGCAGGTTCACCATTTGCCGTTAGGCTTGGGAACCAGCACTGGATTGGAGACCCACGATGGATAAAATGCCACCCTGATGAACCCATTCTCCTTTAATCTTTCAACTTCTTCCTTTAAGGCTCTCGATCTATCCTTATCGAGCAGCCTTCTCTTTTGTTGCACGGGTGGAAAAGTCTTGTCTATATTCAGGACATGGCTGATAACTGCAGAATCTATCCCAGCCATGTGTTTGTGTGACCAGGCAAAAACCTCCTGGTTCTTCCGCAAAAATTCCACCAGTGCGTGCTTCATGGTGGGCTCTAGGTTTTTTCCGACCTTTACAACTCTGGTCGGGTCTTTTTCGTCGAGTTTCGTCGAGTTGGACCTCTTCTAGGTCCTCGACGGGTCCAACATTTTCTTCAAAATCCCCAAAGCGAGGATCTAAGTCTCTATCCTCCCTTTGGGCAACACCCTATTTGGTGACTTCATCACCGGATTGGGTTTGTGTATCAACCGCCATCTGCAACCTATTTGAGGTAGTGCTCTTTGATGTTCCTTTTTTCGCCTTCGTTACTGAGGTGTTATAGCACTCCCTAGCTTCCCTCTGGTTTCCCAATACGCGTCCTACTCCTACATCTGTTGGGAACTTCATGGCTAAGTGCCACATAGAGATGACGGCCCGTAGATCAACTAGTATAGGCCTTCCAATGACGGCATTGTACGTCGAAGGACAATCGACCACTACAAAAGTGGCGAGTAATGTCCTTGTAGCAGGCGCTATACCTGTCGTCACTGGTAGTTTGATCAATCCGGCAGGGGCGAGTCCTTCTCCAAAGAAGCCTATATCGTTTGGTTGCAGGGCTCCAGGTCCTTAACGGACAACTTCATGCGTTCCAGCAAAGACTTATACAGGATATTCACCGAACTTCCTGTATCAACCAGCACCCTTTTCACCATCATACTGGCCATTTGGATGTCCAGGACCAGCGGATCGGAATGTGGGAACCGGACGTGTTGGGCATCACCAACAGAGAAGGTTATTTCTCCTTCATCTGACCGAGCCCTTTTTGGTGCGCGGTCCTCAACAGTCATCATCTCGATGTCCTGGTCGTGGCGCAGGGTCCGAGCATATCGTTCCCTTGCCTTTCCGCTACTTCCCGTGAGGTGCGGGCCTCCACAAATGGTCAATAATGTGCCAGTCACTGGGGCAGGCTGTAAGGGTGGCGAGCGTTGGCGCGTGGGCGCCTGCTCGTTGCTACCCGGAGCTTCTTGTTGGGAATTTCCCGAGGCCCGTACGTATCTTCTCAAGTGTCCTTGTCTAATAAGGAACTCGATTTCGTCCTTCAGCTAGTTGCATTCGCCTTTGAGAGAGAAAAAGATTTTAAAAATACCGCTCCACAATATCATTCACAACTCCATCTCCTCAACCCACATGCCATCGTTATCTTCCAAGCCCTTGTAGCACACCAATTTTTTTTTTATATTTATTAATTTTGTGCTTTTTTTTAATAATTGTTAAGTGTTATAAATTATTTTAATTGTTTGAATTGTTTGTTAGGAATTTTTTGAATTTAATTTTTAGTTGTTTTATTTATTAATTAATTTAATTAGTTAGAAAATGAGTTTTGGTTGAATGCACCAAGGTGCATGGAAGGTAGTGATGCACCTTAGCACTTGGGTGTGTGCATGTGCATGGTTGCATGGTGAGCATGCAATAGATTTCGTGCACAATATTTTCCTTTTATTTGATTTATTTGTTATAAGAATTAAAAGAAAATAAAAGAAGAGGAAATGAGGGGCAGGCGTGTAAGGCATGTGGGAAAGGGGTGATTTCTTTTCCTAAATGGTTTGGGTTTAATTTGGAATAACTTGAATCACCATAAATAACAACAATCACAATAGTCATAACCAACAATCACAATAGTCATAACCACCACAACAACCACAACAGTCACAATAATGATCGTAACCGCGAGAATCACCAGAACAAATAACAATAATCACAATATTCATAACCACCACAACAACCACAATAGTCACAATAATGATCGTAACCGCGAGAATCACCAGAACAACAAAGTTGAGCACCCCAGCTGTCCTAAATGCTCGCGATGACATGTGGGAGAATGTCAAGCCGACACCAACAAATGTTACAAGTGCGGTTAGGCAGGCCATCTGAGGAAAGATTGCCCACAATGGAAAGTGGGATAGCGTAGTAACAGCAACCTAGTGTCAGCAAGGGTTTTTGCATTGACCCAAAAGGAGCAGCCAACAGTAACACTGTGGTCACAAATCAGCTCCCTATTTCTGGTATGATGTGTAGAGTCCTTATTGATTCTAGAGCAACTTACTCTTATGTTACTATGAATATGATTGATAAATTGGGTATGCCTTGTGAACTGTTTGAGCATAGTTTTAGTACAACGCTACCATCAGGAGACATGATGTTGTGTGGTTACAGTCAGCACCTATAGCAATAGAGGGCAAGGAGTGCCCAACAAATCTTATAGAATTAGACATAGCAAACTATGATGCCATACTTGGCATGGATTGGTTATCCAAACATGGAGCGACGATTGACTGTCGGAAAAAGACCGTGGAGTTCAGACCAGAAGAAGGAGAACTCATTTCTTTTAAGGGAGAAGTGGCAGGTTTTCATACACCCATAATATCGGCACTGGAAACTCGGAGTATGATGCAGCATGGGTGTTCAGCACATCTGGCTAGTGTGGTGGATAAGTCCAAGGAGACAGAGTTGAAACCAGAGAATGTGCATATTGTTTGTGAGTTTCCGGAAGTGTTCCCCATGGAATTAGTAGGTTTACCCCTCGAAAGAGAAATTGAATTCGTGAGTGAACTTGCACCAGAAACAGCACCAACATCTATAGCACCCTATCGAATGGCACATGCAGAGTTGAAGGAACTCAACACCCAGCTACAAGAATTGTTGGTTAAGGGGTTCATAAGACCTAGTCATTCGCCATAAGGGCACCAATCCTATTTGTGAAAAAGAAGGATGGAAGCATGAGAATGTGCATATCGTTTGTGAGTTTCCGGAAATGTTTCCCAATGAATTACCAGGTTTACCCCCTGAAAGAGACGAATTCGTGATCGTACTTGCACCAGAAACAGCACCAATATCTATAGAACCCTATCGAATGGTGTAACGCCCTGGCTACCCCAGAACAGTTACGGTGAACGGTGGACCGGAAATTTGACTCATTGCCTGAGTCCTTTGGTCAAAAACGTGCTCTAAGTGTGATTAACAGGTTAAGGTATTAAACCAATAAAAAGGAAATGGAGATTTTATTACAAACTGCTCTGCAGAGCTAAACAAAACATTTACAAGTGGTTCTCAGTACAAAATGGTCATTACAGTTTTAAATTTACAATCCCGCCGACCTAAGCGGCAAAAGTAGGGTAAACCCCCTAGTTCCTCTGAGAACACCTTGACCGTGGTGGTCAAGCGGCCGCATATGTACACACCACCACATCAGCTCTCCACTCAAGGCTAGGTGAGCTTTTCTTTCCCTTTACCTGCACCACATAGCACCCATGAGACAAAGCCCAGAAAGAAAACATAATACTTTTCATAAACATTATCAAATGATTATCATTATAATCACACTGAGCATAAAGCTTTCGAACAAATGAATAACACATGATTTTAGCGGGAGAGTGGCTGCTAAGTAAGCCACTAGCCTCCAGGCTCTTTTCCTAGCGGGAGAGTGGCTGCTAGGTAAGCCACCAGCCTCCAAGCTCTGCTTTGTAGCGGGAGAGTGGCTGATAGGTAAGCCACTAGCCTCCAAGCTCTGTTTGTTCATCGACCCTCAGGGTTGGTCAGGCATCAATGCTCCTTGAGTCATTCAATGCTAGTAATCGATTAGATCTAATCTCTGTTGGCTTGCGTGATTCACGCTAAGGCCGTTCTGACAAGTAAGTCAGCGCTTCCTGACCTGTGTCCAGTAACACTGCCGAGCCTGACAAATAAGTCACAGCCTCACAGCTGATACTAACACTTTTGTCGATTCTGTATTCAATCCATGTCCATATTTATACAATCAACATGCTTTACAAATATCAATGCATGTCATACTTTGGGTGCAGTTTTCTTACCTCTGGTCCGAGCTAGAACAAACAAAAGAGTGACCCTGAGAACGATCGACCTTTTGGTCCTTTAGCAGTTACCTGGTCATAACCAAATTATGGGATTCCATCAATAAAATGAATAATAAAAGGTTCCCAAACCAAAACCTAACCTCCGGGACCTCAAACACTACTCAACCGGGTAGTAGGTTCAATCCTGAGGCCTTAGGTTTGAATCCCCATGCTAAAAACACCCTTTTTTGGAAAAATTGACCTTAAGGTCCGCGGCCCTCCCCTGCTGCGTCGCGGCGCGCCCTTCAGACAGAAGGGGCCTCCCCTGCCAGACGCCAAGGGCCACGGCGCTCCTCTGCTGCGCCGCGGCGCTCAGCCCAGAATGGCTAAGTCGACCACACGAACTAGTTTTCTTCCCTGAGCTCTTTCCTCTCAAACCAGCCCTACAAACCCTCTCTAAAATTCTTCCAAACACACAATTAAACCCCCAAATAACACCCATAGCTCACCCTCATCAAACCCCAATCAAAAACAACATGAAAACTCCCTTTAATCCTCACTTTCCACATCAAATTCTAAAGCTGAAATCCTAAAACAAAAACAGAGCAAACATGGAAACTAAGGGCTAAAAACTTACCTCAAGTTTAGGTTATGGTGCTCTTCCACAGTGGAACACTCTCCCAAAGTACCAAGGCTTAGCTCCTAAGCTCAAATCCTCAACAAGATCACCAAATCTCACAAAGAAGATGAAGGTAGGTGAGAGTACGGGAAGGAAGAAGCTTACACTCTGTTTTGGTTCTGTTTTCTCTACAGCCTTCCAAGCTCATATATATCCAAGCCAAAAGACCATTATACCCCTAGGTCCTTTAAAGCTTCTAAAATCAACTCAAGGGTAATTTTGGTATTTTCCACCAATCTCGTTAATCATAGTTAACGCTTCCCTTTTCCTGCTAATCTCAATATCCTCAAACACCAATATTTCACCTCCCGTTACCCTTTTATGCCCGGTAACACTCTAATCATTAAAACACCCCGAGACTCACCCCGAGCCCCGAGCTTAAGCCCGTTATGACCAAACCGACATTAAACATTCCTTGATCGTCTCATGTCAAATGGCTCGAACAAACCCACATCATAATGTGGTCTCAAATTATATCACCAACATGCGAATAAATAATCAATTTACCCTCAACGGGCCAAATTACCATCACACCCCTGTAATAACAAATATGGACTCACATGCATGCATTTCACATCATATCATAATATAATCAACATATACGTGCATTTTATCAATTAATAACATAATTAAGCAAGTACGGCCCTCCCGGCCTACTGTTCACGCCGTTAAATACATCGGAGAATTCGGGGCATTACAAATGGCACCTGCAGATTTGAAGGAACTCAACACCCAGCTACAAGAATTGTTGGATAAGGGGTTCATAAGACCTAGTCATTCGCCATGGGGGCACCAGTCCTATTTGTGAAAAAGAAGGATGGAAGCATGAGAATGTGCATCGATTACCGAGAACTCAATAAGGTCACCATTAAGAAAAATATCCTTTGTCTAGGATAGATGACATTTTTTATCAACTGAAAGGGACAGCGGTATTCTCAAAGATTGATCTGCGATCTGGGTACAATCAGTTGAAAGTAAAGGAGGGAGACATTCCTAAAATGGCTTTCAGAACTTGCTACAGGCACTATGAGTTCCTAGTGATGTATTTTTGACTCACTAATGCCCCAGCAGGATTCATGGACATGATGAACAGGGTATTTAAGGACTACTTGGATAATTTTGTAGTAGTGTTTATAGATGATATCCTTATCTACTTAAAGACCAAGAAGGAGCATGAGGAGCACTTGAAGTTGACCCTAAATAGACTATGAGAGCATCAGTTATATGCTAAGTTCTCTACATGTGAGTTTTGGTTGGAACAAGTGACTTTACAAGGGCATATAGTGTCCAAGAATGGAATAGCAATGGATCGAGCAAAGATCGAGGCCATTAGAAAGGCCCCAGCCAAAGAATACCTCAAAGGTTCGAAGCTTCATAGGGTTAGGGTTGGGCGGCATGTCCTAAGTTAAGTCAGGAATTCCGAAATAATGGGTTACATTCACAAAGTTATGATTAAGCTTTTGCAATGGATAATCATATCTTGACCAAACTAAGCGGTACTTTAATCTTTAAAAGAGAAAACAATGAGTTATTTTCAGTTTTAAACAATAAAGATACGAATGTCTTATAAATTTTCTAAGATTAATTTGACCGACCCTAAGGCGGCACTTTAATTGTTAGAAAGTTTTATTGTGGAAATTAAACTTTGTTTTATGTGTTTTAATTGTGCTCATGCATCACGTTTAATTTCTGAAACTTTGATATTTATTTTTCTAAATATAATAATAATATTTGTATTTTTTTTATTCAGAATATGTCTGTCTCTGGTAATCCAATAACTGCTTTAATCGCACAAGAAAAATTAACTGGTGATAACTTCATAAAATGGAAATCAAATATGAATCTGTTGTTGGTTAGCGAAAACCACAAGTTTGTCCTAAATGAGGAATGTCCTGAAGAACCTAGCGCCACTGCCCCGAAACATGTTCAGGACAAATTTGATGCATGGATTCAATCTAATAACAAAGCTAAGTGCCATATGCTTGTAAGCATGAGTGATGTCTTATGAAAAAAGCATGAATCCATGGAAACTGCTTTTGAGATACTAGAATCTCTTAAGGAAATGTTTGGGTGCCCATCTGATCAAAGTCGTCACGAGGTTACTAGAACCTACATGAATGCTAAGATGAAGAAAGGTCAATCTGTGCGTGAGAATGTCTTGAACATGATCAGTGTACTCCATAAAGTTGAGATGCACGGAGCAATCATGGATGAAAAGACACAAGTAAGCATTATACTTGAGTCTTTAACTCCTGCTTTTTCTACATTCACAACAAATTATGTCATGAACAAATTAGAATTTAACATGACACAATTGCTGAATGAATTACAAACTTTTGAGTCTTTGAACAAGACGATCACAAGTCAGGCTGAAGCAAAACCATCTTCTTCTAAGAAGAAAATGAAAAGCAATAACAATGACTACAAACCTAAAAAGGACAATCCGAAAAAGGCAAAGAAGTCATCCAAGGCACCCGAGAACAAAAAGAACAATGACCCCAAACAAAAGGCACCCAAAGGAAAGTGTTTCCATTGTAATGTCAATGGTCATTGGAAGAGAAATTGTCCAAAGTATCTCGCCGAGCTGAAAGAGAAAAAGAAAGGTAAATTAGATTTACTTGTACTCAAAGCTTGTATGGTGGAACATGATAAATTATCATGGATAGTTGATTCTAGTTCCACTAACCATGTTTGTTCTTATTTGCAGATGCTTGAGTCCGCAAAGCAGTTGGAGCAAGGAGAGATGACTATGAGAGTGGGAAGTGGAGCACTTGTTTCAGCTAAAGCATGTGGAACAGTCCATTTAAATTTTAAGAACAATTTTCTAGTTTTGAATAATGTTCTCTTTATTTCTGAAATTACTAGAAACATTATTTCTTTATCTTTGTTACATGAACAAAACTTTGGCATTTCTTTTAATAATAATATGATTTTTATTTCAAGGAATGGGAACAATATTTGTCATGCAAAATAAAAGGATGGATTGTACATGCTTAATCCAATTGAAAAATCGCTCAATAATTCTGAATTATTTAAAGTAGCTATTCCACAAAGTAACTAAAGACAACAGGTTTCTAAAGAAAATGACACGTATCTTTGGCACTTAAGATTAGGTCATATTAGTCTAGATAGGATAAACCAGTTAACTAAAGATGGACCTTTGAGGGAACTAACAGTTGGAACCCTACTGGTTTGTGAATCATGTTTAGAAGGAAAATTGACAAAATGGCCTTTCACTTCAAATGGAAATAGAGCCAAAGAACCACTAGAGCTTATACATAGTGATGTATGTGGTCCAATTAACATTCAAGCTCGAGGTGGTTATGAATATTTTGTCACATTTACTGACGACAATTCTAGATATGGTAATGTTTACCTAATGCTTAAGAAGTTGGAAACCTTTGATAGGTTTAAAGACTTCAAAGCCTTAGCTGAGAAGCAATTAGGTAAATCTTTTAAAGACACTCTGATATGATCGTGGTGGTGAATATTTGGATTATGAATTCAAAGATTTCTTGCTGGAGCATGGTATTTTATCCCAACTCACAGCACCTAGAACACCACAACAAAACAGAGTTTCAGAGAGAAGAAACCGGACCCTGCTGGACATGGTCAGGTCTATGTTAAGCTACTCTTCACTTCCCTTATCGTTTTGGGGATATGCACTTCAAACAGCTAATTACATTTTGAATGTAGTTTCGTCCAAAGCTGCAACAAAGACACCACTAGAATTATGGAATGGAAATAAACCTAGTTTACGACATTTTCGTATTTGGGGTTGTCCTGCTCATGTGCTAAGACCTAAATCTGGAAAACTAGACTCAAGGTCTGAAGTGTGTATATTTGTGGGTTATGCTCAAGAAACAAGAGGTGGATATTTCTATAGTCCAAGTGATCAAAAGGTATTTGTTTCAATGAATGCAACCTTCTTATATCATGACTATATGAATGATTTTAAACCTCAGAGCAAAGTAGCTTTACAGGAACTAATGACAGATAAAATTTCATCTCCATCTTCTTAATCAGTTAATGATAAAAAAAACCAAAGAAACCACAATTCCTAAAAAGGAAAAACCAGTGCAACATCGTAGTGGGAGGATTGTGAGACAACCTATTCGCTATGAACATGAGGCACATGTTCTTGTATTAGATGCTGAAAAGGACGATCCATTGACTTTTAAAGAAGCAATGGAAGACCCTGATGTTGATAAGTGGCATGCTGCCATGAATCAAGAAATGGAATCAATGTATTCCAATTCAGTCTAGGAACTTATAGATCTGCCTGAAAATGTCAAAGCCATTGGATGTAAATGGATCTACAAGAAGAAAAGGGGTGCAGATGGAAAGGTAGAGACTTATAAAGCAAGGCTTGTGGCCAAAGGCTACACATAGAGAGAAGGTGTAGATTTTGAAGAAACATTTTCTCCTGTAGCCATGCTGAAATCCATTCGCATACTTTTATCCATAGCTGTCATCTATTATTATGAGATCTGGCAAATGGACGTCAAGACAGCCTTTCTGAATGGCCAACTTGATGAAACCATATATATGGAACAACCAGAAGGGTTTATTAAGAAGGATCAAGATCAAAAGGTATGCAAGTTGTTGAAATCCATTTATGGATTGAAACAAACATCAAGATCTTGGAACTTAACATTTGATGAAACTATTAAAACATATGGTTTCGAACAAAATGTTGACGAAGCATGTGTCTATAAATACATCAAAGGGAAAGTTGTGGTTTTCTTAGTCCTTTACATTGATGATATCCTACTCATTGGGAATGATGTAGAGACATTATCAAATGTAAAGAAATGGTTGGCTGACAAATTCCAAATGAAACATTTAGGAGAAGCGAACTATGTTCTAGGCATTAAAATTCTAAGAGATAGAAAGAACAAGCTCTTGGCACTTTCACAAGAAAATTATATTAATAAAGTGCTTGAAAGATTCTCTATGGAAAATTCCAAAAAGGGTCAATTGCCGACCAGACATGGAATTACTCTTTCCAAAGATCAGTGTCCAAAGACTCCACAAGAGCAAGAGGACATGAGAAAGTATCCCTATGCATCTGCTGTAGGGAGACTAATGTATGCAATGTTATGTACTAGACCTGACATATGTTATGCAGTAGGGATTGTCAGTCATTATCAGTCAAATCCAGGTTTGGAACACTGGATTGCGGTGAAGCAAATTCTCAAGTATCTCAGGAGAACGAGGAACTATATGCTAGTATATTCGGGTAGTGACCTTAAACCTACTGGATATACTGACTCAGATTTTCAATCAGACAAAGATAGTAGAAAGTCTACTTCTGGGTCAGTATTCACTCTTGGTGGTGGAGCAGTTGTCTGGAGAAGCATTAAGCAATCCAGTATAGTTGATTCAACCATGGAAGCTGAATACATAGCAACTAAAGAAGCAGTTTGGCTGAAAAATTTCTACACGGCTCTGGAAGTGGTTCCAGAAGTGAAGAAGCCACTTGTTCTTTATTGTGACAATAGTGGAGCAGTGGCTAATTCTAAAGAACCAAGAAGCCACAAGAGGGGAAAGCATATAGAGTGTAAATACCACTTAGTCAAAGAAATCGTACATAGAGCAGATGTGTCCATTCTGAAAATTGCATCAGAACACAACCTGGCAGACCCGTTTACGAAGACGCTTCCTGCAAAGCAATTTGAGGGTCATGTACGTAATATGGGATTGAGAGAAATGCCTTACTTTCTTTAAGTACAAGTGGGAGATTGTTAGGAGTATGTCCTGAAAGCATGTATAAGACATTTATTATTTCGATGAATAAATAAATACAATGGTCTATTACTGTTATATTTAGATTATTAAATTATTGTTTGAATAATTTTGTAAATAAATTCCATATTCATTATTGAGGATGTGATCTTGTATTAGTACAAGAGAACTAAGATCACATGAATGAATAAAAATAGTCAACAACAACAAATTGAAGTTATGGAATTCTTTAATTGGGGTTGTAAGTAAGGTTTGTTGAGTATCATGTTAATACAAATAATCTAGATTCGGATGTGGTAAGACATCTCGGTAAAGGTGCTTTATATAATATGATTATATATGACATGGACCGATATGAATAAAAGTCTTTATCTAAAAACCATTTAATAATAAAGACTTGTAATTCATATCATAACTGATGATCATTTATAGATCAACTTAAATCCTGAGTGTTCATGAACTCCTGTTCATGTTTATTAGATCTTTTGATTCATTCGTTAAGATCTCTTCATAGAATGAGGCTAATGACTTTTGTTTTGGAGATTTATTATCATGGATGGCTGGGAACATGTATCAACAATACGGAATCTAATCTTTCCTAACGGATCGTATATTAGTTCCCTTAAGGGTTAATAATTAGATTATAGATTAATTATTCACTAGTGAAATAATGGTACTTAAAGAATAAGAAGTAAATTAGAAAGGTAAAATGATAATTCTTTCATTCTAATTTATGAACTAATTAATTAGAGGGTTGAACTATTGTAAGATGGTTATATTAATGGACAGCTTAGAATAAGATTTCTGTAAAAGTATATTTATAACATAAAGAGTTCAATTCTGAATTTATAGTGGAGAAATTTCAGAATTAATAAATTAACTACTATAATTAAAGAGTTTAATTATTTAGTTTCAATTTATTGGAGGTTAATGTTATAGGTCCATGGTCCCCAAAATGGCTCAAACAAACACTGACAAAGATAAATACAAAAAATGGGCAAAATGACTTATTTGATAAGTAAAATATATTTCTATGCACTAAACATAATTATTGTATAATTATGTGTACTTAATTAATTGAGAATTAATTAATTATTTGATTTAACAAAAATATAATTAATTTTGAATTAATTTATTTTTGGGATTTTTGGTATTTAAATAATAAGAAAAATTGGAAAAAATCACATGCCTTCCTTGGCATGTGGTACACGTGTAGCATAGTGCACAGTCACTGTGCTACACACACAAGAAGCTTCTAGAAGTTTCTTTGTTCCACAATTTATTCATTTAAATATTAAATAAATTATGAGATATTGTAATATGATTAAAATATTATTATTTAAACAAAATCTGATAAGTGATTAGTTATTTTTAATTTTTTTTAAATAACTAATATTTTATTTTAATATATTGGATATATTAAATATAGGAGATCAATTTTTCCAGAGCGATATTTTTCAGTGATAGAAAAACAGATCGTGAAATCTCCCTGAGAGAAAGAGAACAGTGATACAAGCATAGGTCACTGTTCTTCACAAACTTAGGTCCAAACTTTATCAGATCTCATGTGTTGAGGCCATCTAATAAATAGATTTTGCCTATTATTTTGTATAGCGAGCCCACACTCGTTCTTTGAGTGTTGAGAACATTTTGGAAGATCCTAGTGTGAGATCTCAAGGATTTTTGCCGTACAAAAAGATAGCAGAAAGGAAGGACTTGAGGTAATTTTCTATTCATCTCTTTGATTCAATATATATATATATGTATGTGAAGAAGTAGATCTAGAAATCTTGTGGGGTTAAATTAACAATTTTGATTGTTGTTCTGCTGCGTATAATCTCTGATTTGATCTATTAAAACTAACAATTAAAGGTTAATGGATCGTCCTAATCAATATCAGATACGAGGACATGTGCTTCGTGTTCATAGTGAACAGGTTGTCTAACAACCCTCCCACTAAGATGTTGCACATGGCTTCCTTTCAGGAACAATGGTTTCTATGGTTTGTCGTATATCCCTTAATGATGAAGATGGACTAATCTGATCAGATGTGAGTTCCTCCAAAAAAACTTTTCTTTGAGGTTTATAGTTTACCATATAGTCAAGTTCAATGAAGGTTGCATTTGTTGATACAAATACCTTTTTGTCCTTAGTTCTATGAAAGTAACCACCTCTTGTCTTTAAAGCATACCCAACAAATGTGCACGCTTCTAACCTTGAGTCTAGCTTACCAAACTTAGGTCTAAGAACATGAGCTGGACACCCCCATATTCGAAAGTGGCAAATACTAGGTTTGGTGCAATTTCATAACTCTAAAGGTGTTTCGCTTATGGAGTTAGAAGGGACCTCATTCAAAATTGATGTCCCTGTTTGAAGTTCATATCCCTAGAATGTGAGAGGACGGGATGGGCAGCTTAACATAGACCTGACCATGTCCAACAAGGTTTTGTTGATCCTTTCTAAAACACCATTTTTGTTGTGGTGTTCCTGGTGTTGTAAGTTGGGATAGAATGCCATGCTCCAGCATGAAATCCTTGAATTCTAAATCTAAGCATTCACTACCCCCCGATTTGATCGAAGTGTTTTAAGTGATTTAACTAATTGCTTCTCACCTTCAACTTTGAAATATTTTAACTCGTCAAAAGTCTCAAACTTCCTAAGCATTAGGTATGTATGACTATATATTAAGCAATCGTCAATGAATGTGACAAATTACTCATAATTACCTCTAGCTTATATATCGATTGGACCACATACATCACTATGTACAAGCTCTAGTGGTTCTTTGGCTCTTTTTCCCTTTGCTGAGAATGGTCTTTTGGTCATTTTAGCCTCTATATAGGATTCACAAACTAGAAGAGTTCCATCTTTTAGTTCCCTCAAAGGACCATCTTTTTCTAACCAATTTATTCTGTCTAGATTAATATGACCTAATCTTAGATGCCAAAGATATGTGTCATCTTCTTGAGAATTTTTATGTCTTTTGTTACATTTTGGAATTGCTACTTTAAATAAATCAAAAATATTTAATATTCGTTCAGTTGGTTTAAGCATATACAATCTATTAGATACTTTTGCGTGACAAATATTGAAACCATTCTTTGAAATAATAATCATGTTATTACTAAAAGAAATACCAAAATTTTGTTCACGCAACAAAGATAAAGAAATTAAATTTCTAAATAAATCAAGAATAAAGTATTTTTAAAAACAAGAAATTGATTTCCATAGTTCAAATAGATTGTTCCTAATGCTTTAGCTTAAATGAGTTAACCACTTCCAACCCTCACTGTCACCTCACCATTTGCAAGCTCCCTTGATGAATCAAGTATCTGCAAAGAAGAACAAACATGGTTAATGGCTCCCGAATTAATGACCTGTGATGATTTATCGTCTTCCACTACACAAGCTTCAAGTACAATTAAATCATATTTACCTTTCTTTTCAACTCAGGAAGATACTTATTACAATTTCTCTTTCAGTGACCTTCAATCCATAGTGGAAACACTCCCCTTGGGGTTGTTTCTTTTTTGAGTTATTGTCTTTCTTGTTCTCCTTGGCCTTAGGTTACTTCTTAGCCTTCTTGCCTTTCTTATCCTTGCCAGTACTCTTACCATTGTTCTTCTTCATCTTTTTAATTCTCTCTTCACAGGATGAAGGCTTCGCTTGGCCCTCTTTTGTCATACTCTTATTGAGTGACACAAAAGTCTACAATTCATTCAACAATTGGGTTATTTTGTATTCCAACTTGTTCATAACATATGTAACGCCCTGGTTAGCTAGGACTGTCACACTATGTACTTTAAATACTACTTAACTCGCTAAACGATTCACTAAGCCATAAACATGCATCTAAGTGTTATTAATGGGCCAAGGTTAAAATCTTGATCAAAAGGAATGGATATATTTTATTTAAAATGTTAAATTGTGCATGGGATCCCATGAAAGTGTTTACAAAGTCGTTTACAATCCAAAATGGTCATTACAATTTAAAAGTTGCAATCCGCCGACCTAAGCGGCAAAAATAGGGTTAAACCTTAGTTCCCCTGACAACCACCTTGGTCATGGTGGTCAAACAGCCACATATGTACACGTCGCCACCTAAGCTCTCCACTCAAGGTTGGGTAAGCTTTTCTTTCCCTTTACCTGCACCACATAGCACTCGTGAGCCAAGGTTTAGCAAGAAAACTTATTACTGCATGTATACAAGTATTAATAAATGATAATATGGGGCTTGCAGCCCTAATTAGATGATGACTGTTAAGTCATTCTGAGGTCGTGCGCCCTGGATTAATGACTATTAAGTCATTCAGGGGTTCTGCGCTCTAAATAGATGACTAATACGACATCCTAGGGTACTACGCCCTGAATAGATGATTAATAAGACATCCTGGGGTCTTGTGCCTTGAATAGATGACTAATAAGACATCTTGGGGTCATGTGCCCTAAATAGATGACTAATAAGACATCCTAGAGTCCTACACCCTAAGCCATGTGACCATCAAGTCACCTGAGCCTTTTAGCCCTGGCTCTGAGTAACTAGCCATAGACTAGCCAAGCGTTTTAGTTTTCTTCGACCAAAAGGTCGAACGAGCATATAATGCCCTTATTGATTAGATCTAATCATATCGACCAACGTTCAATGCGCTATTGCCTCTATTGACTCATAAGTCAATTCCATACGACCAGTCCTCAGTACTATTGTCGATCCTGACTGATAAGTCAGAGCTTCACGACCAGCACTTACTGTTGGGAATTGTGCCCTGAAAGCATATGTAGTAGACATTGTTTTATGAAATGAATTAATGAATTGAATTTGTTATGCAAATATTTTATGGACTATATTATTCTGTGATAATATTATGTAAATATCAGAAAAATTCCTAAGTTCATATATGTGATCTCAAACATGTATTGGTACGGGATGATTGTGTTTGAGATAAATGAACATGAATAGTTCGCAGTAAAATAAAGTTCTGGAATCTTTAGATTAATTACTGCAAGTACAGTCCACTAGTATTATGAATACATGTGATCTAGATCCGGATCACTAGTGTGGTAGGACAATTTAGTGGAGGTGCTTTATATATTAGAGAATATATAGAACAGCACCAGATATGTTTATTAATACTTAGTTAAATACCGTTTCGAAGTATTAATTAAATATATCAACTGATGATCATATACAAATAGATCTTAATCCTGAAGTTACTATGAACTCCTGTTTATGGTATATGAGTTCTTTGATTCACTCGTTAGGGTCTGTCAGAATGATCAGGCTAGAAACTTTTGTTTTGGGAACTCATTAATGTAGATGGCTGGGGACATAGTATACAGATATGGAATCTATGTCTTCTCGCAAGAGATTGAATAATGGTTCTCTTAAGGGTTGACTTTTGGGACTGAAAGGTTATTGAGCTCAAATTCATAATTTAGTTATGAATTAACCTTCACTAGTAAAGTCAATGGTACTTAAGGAAACAAGAGATAATTAAAAGGGTAAAACGGTAATTTTATTCCCGATTAATTATGAACCATTATTAGAGGGTCAATTTGTATGCAATGATTATATCAATGGACGCTTTATAAGTATAAAGTACTCAGTAAATTAAATGTCTATAATTACAAGAGTGCAGTCTCATATTTATAGTGAAATAATCATGAGATTAATAAATTAAGATTATTTAATTAAAGAGTTTAATTAATAATCTCAAATTTATTGGAGCTTGGAATTATAGGTCCATAGGTCCCCATAGCGGCTCTATCAACACTATTCAAGGTAAGAGTATATATGAAGGGAAAAATAGTTTAAAGACATATTTAAGAAGAAATTTGTTCTTCGGGCCAGATATGCAATTATATGATAATAGTGATTAATTAATTAATTACAAATTAGTTGTAGTTAACAAAATTAATTAATATTTAATTATTGTATAATTTTTTAAATTATATTAAATAATTAAATTAATTTCGAAATTTAATTAAATAATTAATTAATTATAATTTTCAAAATTATAATTAATTAAATATTTATTTTCGAAAATATTGGATTTATTTAATTAGTAGAATTAATTAAATATCTTTATTTGAGTGGGAGATAATAATCTGATAAGTTCAAATTCGATTTGAATTTAAAAGATTAATATTTATTCAAATAATTAATTATATTTGATAATTAGTTAAAAAAAAGGTATTTAATTTAAATTTGAATTCAAATTTGGATTAGTTATTAGGTTGTTAGATCTTATCTGACAAAGTAGTTTGAATAAATAAATAAATCAAATTTGAAAAAACCAACATCCCTAAAAATAGGGGTGGTACACGTGCACACACAGTCCATGGATTGTGTGTGGCGTGTACTGCTATTTTCAGGGATAGGATTTTCATTTTTATTTATTTAATTAATTAATTAATTAATGGATAATTCAAAAATTAGTTTTTGGATATTTTCATTAATAAAATAATTAATTAATTAAAAAGTAAATTGTAAGTTGGTTACAGATTTATTTTTTAAATTTGAATATTTTCTTTTAAGTATGACTTATCAAAAAAATATATAGAGAACTGATTACCAATCTCAGAAAATTGAGTCTGAGATTCGCTCTGTGAAAAATAGACGATAGTTTTCTCTCCCTGAAAAATAAAGAACCAATTCTCAAGCCTATTCTCTTGATCTCATGTGTTGAGTACATCAAGTAGAATCACAAATAAACTATCCTTCATTCTCTAAGTGCCCACACACTTCTTGAGGTGTAGAGAACGCTTTGGAAGATCTTGGTGTGAGTACCTGGGATCAGCTTGGATAGGAAGATTGTTCTTATTACGAAAAGATAGCAATGACACTTGATATGCTTCAAGAGGTATGATTTCTATTCTTATCTTGCTTATGATTAATGTATGTATATTAATGGATCTGCATAATTAAAGGTAGTTTAAATATGTTACAAAATTTTTGTTATACACTGGGCCAACCCCACCACCTTTCCGCTACGTATTAGGAAACTCGTTCCTAACAATTGGTATCAGAGCGGTCATTAATCTCTGTATACATTAATTATTGTGTGGGCATAATATGCATTCTTATGTTATTGTAATATATGTGACTGGATGGATGTATGAATGTTATAGTTTATTCTTAAGGGTCGTGAATTATATGGTGTTTTTGGTTTAGGAAATGTTCTTAAAATTCTAGATGAAAAATGTAAGCCATTTTGGTGCATAGGAATTTTTGTAATTTTAATTTTCTGCATTAAAATTATTTGAAAAATGTTGCAAGGCCCAAGCCTCGAGTTCCGAGCCCTGAAGCCCGAGCCTCACCCAACTGCATGCGCGCCCAGCCCCTACGCCTAGCTGCCTGCCCAACGTGCCCCTGCGCCTTGCCCAGCAGAACGCATGCGTGCCCCAGCGCCAGCTGCTGCTGCGTCCAGTCGCGCGCCCATGCATGCCGCACCCTGCTGCGCGCCCAACACCTGCAGCGCACCCCGCGCCTGCGCCTGTCGCATGTGCACTGTGCGCCCTAGCCAGCTGCTACCGTGCCCCATGCCGAGCCACCATAAGTAGCCGCCCCTAGGGTTTCTAAACCCTAGGGCTTGCATCTAAAAGTATCCATTTAAATTATGGGCTTAATTACTTTAGCCCATAATTAAAATTGTTTTATTTTGAATTAATTATATGAGCCCAAATTCAAATATGGGCCTAATAACTTATCGGGCATTAAAGCCCAAGTTAATTATTCTTAATATTTGTTTAAGATAATTAAATGTTATTTTAATACAAAATTAAATTGATAAGTGGCTTAATGGATTAAAACTACTTGTGAAGGCCCAAAGTTAAGATAGAGATCCCTTTAGGTCTTATTTAGTTTCTTACATTTTTGTGTATATTTTTGCAAGTGTTGTAATTTTTCTAGAAACACCCAAAGACACCTGGCCCGCATTTATTTATTTATTTAGTATTTATTTATTTAAATGTTTGAATATGATTAAATTGTTTAATACTTTATCATGCATTTTTTGACATGCCATACATATAACCCACACAGTATTTAAAATTGTGCATGCATCTCATATGAGTATAAACATGCCTTAGGATTGTCCTATGTGATTATATGATGGACCATATAATAATAAATCTAGTTTTTAACTAGTTCAAGAGCAGAAATAGATTTTAAAGTTGTTTAATTTCTAGTATTTAATAAAATTGTTTTATTAAATTATAAATGATATTCTTAGTAATTATAGCAAAATAAAATTGAATTAATTAGGGCATAGTTCTATAATTTTATTTTTGCTTAATTTGATTAGTAATTATTAGAATATCATTTGGTAAAAATAGATCACTTTATTTTTACAACCAAAAAGCATAGGATGTTTTGAGAAAACACATATTCTAAAATAGTGAGTGGGAGAGGGAGTTATGACAATAAGTCCCATGGTCTTCATTATTAGTTAGCACCGAGGTAACATGGAGAAGGCCTCGCGGCACCATTTCTTGTGTCCCCCTAAGGAAGGCTTCCGATTGTGTTATTCTCAAGGAAAACTTCTTTTTCAAGAATAGGATTTAATGATGTATTTCAAGTTTGACTGACCCTAAGGCACACTCTTGAGTTAAGTCATTGATCTAAAATAATGGGTTACACTCACAAGGTACATTAGGCTTTCGAGCGGACTAGTGTATCCTTGACCAAACAAGTGGTTGTTTATAAGTCAAAAGAGAAATATTGATTTAAGTTTTCACATATAAATTTGAGAACTTGTCTCAAAATGAATTTGGAAATAGTCTGACCTACCCTGAGGCTGGTCCATTAATGTTCAAATTAATTAATCGTGGAATTAGTAATTAATTTTTATGTGTTCTTTGATTGTTGCATTCATGCATCATGTTTACTATTCCGAAAATGACTGATATTTATTATATGCATAAATTCATTTTGTTTATTTATTTATTTTCAGCAATTATGTCTAGCTCAAATCCCGTATCTTCTTTATTTGCTAATGAAAAGTTGACTGGTGAAAACTACATGAAATGGAAATCAAACTTGAACATGGTATTAATTTGTGAGAACCACAAATTTTTCTTGACGGAGGAATGTCCTGAAGTCCCTCCCGCTACTGCTTCCAAAACTGCAAGGGAAAAGTTTGATAATTGGATCTCATTAAACTACAAAGCAAAGTGTTATATGCTTGCGAGTATGAGCGATGTGCTCAGAAAGAAGTTTGAGAACACTGAAAATGCTTATGAGATCTGGGAGACACTTCAAGATATGGTTGGGCAGCAGTCAGACCAGTGTAGGCATGAGGCCACCAGATCCTACATGACCAAGAAAATGAAGAAAGGAGTTTCTGTCAGAGAACATGTATTAGACATGATCAATATAATGCACGATGCCATTATCCATGGGGAAATCATTGATGAAAGGACTCAAGTAAGCATTATACTTGAATCACTTCCCCAACTTTTAAAGGCTTCTTAGTATTCTTGTCTTTCTCCTTATCTTTGCCATTTTTCCATTTTTCCATTTTTCTTCTTTGTATTATATTGATCATGTCTAATACATGTTCTCTGACAGAAACTCCTTTCTTCATTTTCTTGGTCATGTAGGATCTGGTGGCCTCATGCCTGCACTGGTCTGATTGCTGCCCAAACATATCTTGAAGGGTATCCCAGATCTCATTAGCATTTTCAGTGTTCTCAAACTTCTTTCTGAGCACATCACTCATACTCGCAAGCATATAACACTTTGCTTTGTTGTTTTATCAATATAATGCACGATGCAATTATCCATGGGGAAATCATTGATGAAAGGACTCAAGTAAGCATTATACTTGAATCACTTACCCAACTTTTAAAGGTTTCACAACCAATTATGCCATGAACAAATTATCATATAGCATGACACAGCTAGTGAATGAGTTGCAAACTTATGAATCTCTTAACAAATGTTCTGAGAAAGAAGAAGAAGCAAATGTTGCTGATTCTAACCCATCCTCTTCAAAGGCTAAAACCAAAAAGAGGAAAAATGGAAATGGCAAAGATAAGGAGAAAGACAAGAATACAAAGAAGCCTAAAAAGTCATCCAAAGGCAAAGAGATCAAGAACACTAAAACCTCCAAAAAGAAGACCCCGGAAGGGACTTGCTTTCACTATGGAGAAGATGGTCACTGGAAGAGAAACTGTCCAAAATATCTTGCTGACCTCAAAGAGAAAAAGAAAGGTAAATTTTATTTACTTGTGCTAGAAGCTTGTTTAGTGGAAGACAATTCCTCATCCTGGATAGTAGATTTAGGAGCCACTAACCATGTTTTTTTTTCTCTACAGATTCTTAGTTCGACGAGGAAGCTTGTTGATGGAGAGGTGACTATGAGGGTAGGCAGTGGTCAGATTGTCTCTGCAGCAGCAGTTGGAACAGCCCGTTTGGAATTTGAGAAGAATAAATTTCTTGTTTTAGAGAACATTTATTATATTCCTGAATTTTCTAGAAACTTAATTTATGTTTCTATGTTGCATGAACAAAATTTTAAAATCTCTTTTAATGATAATTCGATTGTTATTTCAAGATATGGTTTTAAGATATGTTCTACAAAATCTATCGATGGGCTTTATAAATTGCAAGCTAAAGAGAAATCTGTTAATGATTCTAAATTATTTAAAACAGCTACCTAGATCTATTAAACGACAAAAGACTGATTCCGATAGTGAAACATATCTATGGCACTTGAGATTGGGCCATACTTGTCTAGAAAGAATAAATAGGCTTGTAAAGGATGGTCCTTTAAGAGAACTATCCATTGGATCTCTCCCTGTTTGTGAATCCTGTCTAGAAGGCAAAATGACCAAAAGACCTTTCTCTGCTAAAGGTTCAAGAGCCACAGAACCACTTCAACTAGTACATACGGATATTTGCGGTCCACTTAATGTACAAGCAAGAGGAGGTTATGAATACTTCATCACTTTCATTGACGATTATTCAAGATATGGTTACCTATATTTAATGCAAAGAAAATCTGAAACTTTTGGAAATTTCAAATAATTTCAAGCAGAAGCTGAAAATCAATTAGGTAAATCACTAAAAGCTCTTCAATCTAATCGAGGAGGAGAGAGTACTTGGATTTTGAATTCAAGGACCATCTGCGTGAGCATGGCATTATATCCCAACTCACAGCACCTGGAACGCCATAGCAAAATGGTGTTTCAGAAAGATGGAACATAACGTTATTAGATATGGTAAAATCAATGATGAGTTTCTCATCATTACCACTGTCATTCTGGGGCTATGCGATTCAATGTGCTCTATACATATTGAATGTTGTTCCATCTAAGTCTATCCAAAAGAAACCCATAGAATTATGGAATGGTTGTAAACCTAGTTTACACCATTTTTCGAATTTGGAGGTGTCATGCACACGTACTTAAAGGAAAGACCGGAAAGTTGGAATCACGCTCTGAAGTGTGCATGTTTGTGGGATATTCCAAATAGACTAGAGGTGGAATTTTCTATAGTCCAAAAGAAAATAAAACATTTGTATCGACAAATGCAACTTTTCTTGAACATGACTATGTTAATAACAACAAACCTCGCAGTAAGGTTGTTCTGGAGGAGATGGTCTCGAATGAAGTTGCAAAGTCACCAGCAACAACCAATGAAAAAGGGCAAGAGGAAACTGCTAATTCTAGCAGAATAGTAGAGAACCTAGTCGTAGTGGGAGGGTTAGTAAGAAACCCACACGCTATGAACACGAAGTTCAAATTCTTGTGTCTGACACAAACAAAGACGAAACATTGACATTCAAAGATGCAATGAATGATTCTGACAAGGAAAAATGGAAAGAAGCCATGAACCAAGAAATGGAATTAATGTATTCCAATTATGTCTGGGTTCTTGAAGATCCACCTAAGAATATCAAACCCATTGGTTGCAAGTGGATATTCAAGAAGAAAAGAGGAGCAGATGGGAAAGTAGAGACTTTCAAAGCAAGGCTTGTAGCTAAAGGTTACACACAGAACGAAGGGGTTGACTATGAAGAAACCTTCTCTCCTATAGCCATGCTAAAATCCATTTGTATACTCTTGTCCATAGTTGTGTGCATGGATTATGAGATTTGGCAAATGGATGTCAAAACAACTTTTCTGAATGGCTACCTTGACGAAACCATTTACATGTCTCAACCAAAAGGGTTCGAATTAAAAGGTCAAGAGCAAAAGGTTTGCAAGCTTCTTAGGTCCATTTATGGACTCAAACAAGCTTCTAGATCTTGGAATCTTAGATTTGATGACACAATTAAAATGTTTGTTTTTGAACAAAACATTGAGGAACCTTGTGTCTATAAACAAATCAAAGATGGTGTAGTAGTATTCCTCGTTCTTTACGTTGATGATATATTACTGATTGGAAATGACGTAACATCATTATCAAAGGTAAAGAACTGGTTAGCTGAAAAATTCTAAATGAAAGATTTGGGAGAAGCCAAGTATGTTCTGGGCATTAAGATTCTTAGAGATAGACAGAACAAAACTTTGGCACTGTCTCAAGCAACTTATATTGAAAAGGTGCTAGAACGCTTTAACATGTAAAACTCCAAAAAGGGTGATATGCTAACCCGTTCTGGAGTATTCCTTTCCAAGGAGAAGTGTCCCAAAACACCCCAGGAAGAGGAAGACATGAGACAGTATCCTTATGCCTCAGCAGTAGGCAGTCTAGTGTACGCCATGTTGTGTACAAGACCTGGCATTTGTTATGCAGTAGGGATAGTCAGTCGTTATCAATCCAATCCTGGATTGAGTCATTGGACTGCAGTGAAGAATATTCTCAAGTATCTTAGAAATACTAGAGATTATATGCTTGTATATTCAGGTGGAGACCTGAACCCCACTGGTTACACTGATTCTGGTTTTCAATCAGATAGAGATAGTCAGAAATCAACTTCTGCATCAGTGCTTACTCTTGGAGGAGGAGCAGTAGTCTGGTGAAGTATTAAACAAACCAGCATTGCAGACTCCACCTTGGATGCCGAGTATATAGCGGCTTGTGAAGCAGCTAAGGAGGTTGTGTGGCTCAAAAAGTTCTATTTCGATCTGGAAGTAGTACCAGATGTGGATAAGCCACTAGTCCTATACTGTGACAACAGTGGGGCAATAGCTAACTCAAAGGAATCACAGAGTCACAAGAGGGGAAAGCACATCGAGAGGAAGTATCACTTGCCAAGAGAGATAGTTCATCGAGGAGATATTGCAGTTATAAAGATAGCTTCAGAGCATAATCTTGCAAATCCTTTCACAAAGACTTTATCCATAAAATCTTTTAAGGAGCGTGTAAGAAACATGGGAATGAGAGAGATGCCTCATTTGCTTTAGGGAAAGTGGGAGATTGTTGGGAATTGTGCCTTGAAAGCATATGTAGTAGACATTGTTTTATGAAATAAATAAATAAATTGAATTTGTTATGCATATATTTTAAGGACTATATTATTCTGTGATAATATTATGTAAATATCAGAAAAATTCCTAAGTTCATATATGTGATCTCATACACGTATTGGTACGAGAGGATTGTGTTTAAGATAAACGAACATGAATAGTTCGCAGTAAAAAAAAGTTATGGAATCTTTAGATTAATTACTGCAAGTACGGTCCACTAGTATTATGAATACATGTGATCTAGATCTGGATCACTATTGCGGTAGGACACTTTAGTAGAGGTGCTTTATATAATAGAGAATATATAGAACAGGATCGTATATGTTTATTAATACTTAGTTAAATACCGTTTCGAAGTATTAATTAAATATATAAACTGATGATCATATACAAATAGATCTTAATCCTGAAGTTACTATGAACTCATGTTTATGTTATATGAGTTCTTTGATTCACTCGTTAGGGTCTGTCAGAATGATCAGGCTAGAAACTTTTGTTTTGCGAACTCATTAATGTAGATGGCTGGGGACATAGTATACAGATATGGAATCTATGCCTTCTCGCAAGAGATTGAATAATGGTTCTCTTAAGGGTTGACTTTTGGGACTGAAAGGTTATTGAGCTCAAATTCATAATTTAGTTATGAATTAACCTTTACTAGTAAAGTCAATGGTACTTAAGGAAACAATAGATAATTAAAAGGGTAAAACAGTAATTTTATTCCCGATTAATTATGAACTATTATTAAAGGGTCAATTTGTATGCAATGATTATATCAATAAATACTTTATAAGTATAAAGTACTCAGTAAATTAAATGTCTATAATTACAAGAGTGCAGTCTCATATTTATAGTAGAATAATCATGAGATTGATAAATTAAGATTATTTAATTAAAGATTTTAATTAATAATCTCAAATTTATTGGAGCTTGGAATTATAGGTCCCCATAGCGGCCTATCAACACTATTCAAGGTAAGAGTTGATATGAAGGGAAAAATAGTTTAAATACATATTTAAGAAGAAATTTGTTCTCCGGGCCAAATATGCAATTATATGATAATAGTGATTAATTAATTAATTACAAATTAGTTGTAGTTAACAAAATTAATTAATATTTAATTATTGTATAATTTTCGAAATTATATTAAATAATTAAATTAATTTCGAAATTTAATTAAATAATTAATTAATTATAATTTTCGAAATTATAATGAATTAAATATTTATTTTCGAAAATATTAGATTTAATTAATTAGTAGAATTAATTAAATATATTTATTTGAGTGGGAGATAATAATCTGATAAGTTCAAATTCGATTTGAATTTAAAAGATTAATATTTATTCAAATAATTAATTATATTTGATAATTAGTTAAAAAGGTATTTAATTTAAATTTGAATTCAAATTTGGATTAATTATCACGTTGTTAGATTTTATCTGACAAAGTAGTTTGAATAAATAAATAAATACAAATTAAAAAAACCAACATCCCGAAAAATAGGGGTGGTACACATGCACACACAGTTCATGGATTGTGTGTGGCGTGTACTGATATTTTCAGGGATAGGGTTTTTATATTTATTTATTTAATTAATTAATTAATGGATAATTCAAATATTAGTTTTTGGATATTTTCATTAATAAAATAATTAATTAATAAAAAAGTAAATTGTAAGTTGGTTACAGATTTATTTTTTAAATTTGAATATTTTCTTTTAAGTATGACTTATCAGAAAATATAAAGATAATTGATTACCAATCTCATAAAACTAAGTCTAAGATTCGCTCTGTGAAAAATAGAACAATAGTTTTCTCTCCCTAAATAATAAAGAACCAATTCTCAGGCCTATTATCTAGATCTCATGTGTTGAGTACATCAAGTAGAATCACAAATAAACTATCATTCATTCTCTAAGTGCCCACACACTTCTTGAGGTGTAGAGAACGCTTTGGAAGATCTTGGTGTGAGTACCTAGGAGCAGCTTGGATAGGAAGATCGTTCTTATTACAAAAAGATAGCAAGGACACTTGATAGGCTTCAAGAGGTATGATTTCTATTATTATCTTGCTTATGATTAATGTATGTATATTAATGGATCCGCATAATTAAAGGTAGTTTAAATATGTTACAAAAATTTTGTTGTACACTGGGCCAACCCCACCACCTTTCTGCTACGTATTAGGAAACTCGTTCCTAACATTAACACCATTGTCGTTTCTAAGTAATATGCTAGTGAGTTGCTCAGATAAACAATGCATTCAAGCATTCATAATGCAACTGATATCCAAATATAGGGCAATCAACATGCTTCAACAATAATTATGTATGTCACATAATGGGTGCAGTTTTCTTACCTCAGACTTGAGCGTAAAATAAGTTAATAACGACCCTTGAGAACGATCCTGACCTCAGGCCCTTAGCGGTCACCTAATCATAACCAAATATGAAATCCCATCAAGAAAATGAGTAATAAATGATTCCCGAACAAAGTCCTAGCCCCCGGGACCTCGAATCCTACTAAAATGGGTAGTAGATTTTATCTAGAGCCTTAAGGTTTGAAAACTCGCGCTCAAAACCAAGTAAAACCAAGCCTGGCCGAAAACAAACAGGCGGGTCGGGCGCGACGCGGTGCGGCGCATCACACCTCCCAGATAAACAGCTCCCTGTCTGGGTGTCAGGGGCGAGCCGCGACTTGCCCTTGAGGATTGCGGCGCACCTGCCAAACAGAGCCTATTGAAGGCTCTAGGGTTCACTCAAGTCGCGGCACCCATGAACTCGGTTGCGACTTGACCCCACGAAACCAGCTCCCTTGCATTTTCCTCAATTCTAACTCAACCAAAAACACAACCCAGCAATCCCAATATGAAAACCAAACCCCAACATAACATAACAACCAATTCAGCAATAAAACCCAAGCTTAGGAGCACTCAAAACACCATCAAATACCCAATTCTAAGATCAAACTCCCAAGCTTATAAACAACCTTAAAAATAGAGTAAAACCAATCACAAACAAAACTAAAACTCACCTCAGCTGTAAACTGAATCCCTTCAGTTGGTGCAACCCAATCTTAAACCTCAAACTCAAGAACTCCAAGCTTGAATCCCCTAACTTGCCTAAAAAATCCAATCGAATGAGAGAGGAAATGATTGAGAAAAAGAAGAGAGAAACTTTATTTTCTATGGTTCATTCCACAGTTTTCCCTTGGTTGAGTATATCTATAAGCCTAAATGACTAAAATGCCCCTAGCACCAAACTAATCCCTCAAAGCCACCCAAGGGAAAATTTGTCATTTCCACCTACCCATTTAATCATAATTAACGCCCTCCAATTCTCGTTACTCCCAATATCCTCAAATAATTATTAAATCATTTCCCATTACCCACTCATTCCCGGTAATGTACTAAGCACCAAATTACCCCTAGGCTCACCCCGAGCCCGGTAATTAACCCCTTTATGACCAAACCGCTAACTTGCTTCCTAGAATCGTCTCATGCCGAATAGCTCAAACATAATCACATAATAATGTAATCTCACCCATATATCACATACATGCACATAAATATACAAATATAGCCATATAATAATACAATGCACATAATCATGCATATAATCACATAATAACACATTAAACCAATTATGGCCCTCCTGGCCCCCTAATCCAGGCACTAAGCCACATTAGGGAATTTTGGACATTACAACATTGTTGGTAGTGAATGCAAGAAAAAAAAGTTGATTTGAGCGATTCAAGTATAATGCTAACTTGATTTTGAAACAAGTTAAAAACATGTTCACGCACAGACATACCCTTCTTCATCTAAGTGTTCATATAGGTTCTACTAGCCTCATGATGACTTTGATCAGATTGTTGCTCAAACATTCCTTGTAATGATTCTATGATCTCGTAGGCTGTTTCCATGCTTTCGTAATTTTATATAAGAACACCATTCATGCTTACAAGCATATAGCAGTTAACCTTGTTGGTGGATTGAATCAAAGCATCATACTTATCCCAAATATTTTTTATGGCATTAACAACAGGCTCTTCAAGACACTCCTCGGTAAGGACAAATTTGTGTTTCTACCAGATTAGCATCAGATTCAAATTTGACTTATAAAATTATCACCTTTCGGTTTTTCTAATGAAATTAAAGCTTTAATAGGATTGAAAATGTTCAACATTAACTAAAAAGAAATAAAACATACAATGTTCAATGTAATTGAAAATAAGTATCATAATTTTTGGAAAGTATATATGATACATGAATGCACAATTAAAACACATAAAGCTTAACATTTACTATTCAACGATAAAACTATCCAACAATTAAAGTGTCACCTTTAATTTCAGACAATCTATAAGACATTCTTATCCTTATTAATTAAAAAATTAAAACAACTCATATTTTCCTTTTTAAAAATAAGGTATTGTTGGTTTGATCAAGACATAATTACCCACTGCAAAAGCTAAATTATGTCTTTGAGAGTGTAGCCCATTATTTCAGAGTTCATGACTTAACTTAGAAAATGCCGCCTTAAGGTTGGGCAAATAAACTTATTCCTATCTATTAAAGAAGGCAACCTTGATATCGATATTGCTAGAAATCTTCCTTAGGGGGACAGAAACAAGGTCACCACGAGGCTTGAACTATATCTCAAGGTGTTGAAGTAATAATGGAGACTGTTGACGTGGTTTTTCATCAACCAAGAATTAACTAAGAAAAAATAAGAGTTTTAGGCTTGAAAAAATTGTAAATGAATGAATGAGAACACACAAAAAAAATTACATGATTCAGTGGCTAAATCCGCCTAGTCCACGAGTCAATATTATTTATGAATGCTCTTCAAGGAATTATCTGAGACAATTTCTCCAAAGTTTTGGTGTGTCAAAAACTGTCGTCCCCTTTCCTTTCCATTCCCTCACTATTTATATTGGGAGATGAATAGGTTTGGGTAACATAAAAATTTGGGTAACTACCCATAATTACAACATAACTTCTTAAAGGCTAATTGATTATATTTGATACACAAAATCATAAAATTCCTTTTTGAGAAATAAATCCTAGATCCTCAGGGATTTTTCTTTGCATCTTCAATATATCCTATGTAGGTTGGAATCCCATCAGGTGAACTCGGACAGGTTTAGGAGGACTCGAGCAGTTCACCATAGCATATGAACTAACCTCATGCAACATGAGGAACCATCAGTATGATCAATCCACTTCTCTAGTGATAACTCAGTTTGGACTAAATTGAACTACCTAGAAGATAAAACCACGGACCTGGATCTAGAGAATCCCTAGTGCTCATCATGCAATAAATAATTTTCCCCAACTTACCCACTGTAATTTCATACTACGAACAAGACACATCAGCTCATATTTTTTGGGTACAACATTTGCTCCCTAAGCATCTGCTCGTGTATGACATCATTCCATCTCTGACGGCAAAGTAGAGGCTTTTCCACTTCTATTTGGGAAACATGCTCACCTACCCTCTTAAGTACTTTAACACATGTTGCATCCCTATAAGAGTTTGTTCAGTTTTTTATTACTGTTGACAGTTGTCTTTTCACTTTTTTGCGCAGTTTTACCCATTTAACTCTAGCCCTCCATCTAAAATTCTCTTAATCAAACGGTTCTTGATTTCCCATGAATTCTTTTTGTATATACCTCATCTCTTTTCGCTCTCAATTTTACCTTTTCCCTCTCAACTCGTAAATATTTTTCATTTCAAGTTTTCTTCTTCCATTTTCTCAGGCCTTACTGCAACCAGTCTTCTCAAATTCGACTGCGATATTGAAGTTCATCTTCTCCAATCATCCTCTCAATCAACTCATGCTCTAGTAAGTGTTTCAATCTCTGTTTATTTTTTGTCTCTTTGTTTTACGTTCTGATACATTTCTGATATGTACGTGTATTACATTTCTTCAAGAAAAACTTGAGTCATTGAATAAACGTAGAACACAAAAACCTACCAACCGAGATAGAAAGGTTAGGAATTTGCAAGAAATATAATAGGTGAATTTGGATTTTTGGATTAGATTTTCTCTGTAAGAATGGGTTTTGAATTTCTGGCTTAAATTTCTAGATTTGAGTCTGAATACTAGGTAGATTATAGGTTACGCAATCTTAGTAGTTTTCTACATTCAAACAGCTTTCAAATCCATATTTCTGATGTGTGATATCCAAGACACTCTGCACTTCCCAAGGACAGAGCACATGTATTAGGGGCACGCATGAAACAATAGACATATTTATTTAGGTCCATTGGATGTCTCAGCCCTGGGAGGAGAATCTAGTTAGAGATACATATCCACGAGCTAACCAATACCAGTCTCGAACTCCCAGATTAAAATCATTTCTCCATAATTCACACCTAGTCTTTAATCATGATCATCTCTCTGAACAATAGAAAAAAAAATGATTTAAGAACTAGGCACTTTCAAGATACCATATTTAACCATCGCCATAAACTTATTTGCTTAGCTCGCCCTAGACCTTTTTACTTAACAAATATTCTAGGGGCCATACCCTTACATTGACGCCTAACAGTTAACATTTCTTTCTACCCAGGTGAACTAATTTATAACTTTAAATCGATCATCATGAATCAACAAGTGCAAAAACCAATATGCATCTCTTCAAGTAAACAACATGTTGAAGACACCCCCATTCCCCATTTCAGACCTATGGTGGAAAAAGAAGTTGTAACCAACATGGACAGCTTCTACGAAGCAGAGCACATAAACTCCTGAGTTGACTCGATGAAATACATAAACAACATGATGGAAGGTCATGGTATAAAAATGACCTCAAAGTGCTATGCTCGGCCACCGCATAAGGGAGAACGAAGTTGCGCGCTCTTCGAGGATAACTTTAGGGCATGGAGCGATGAACATTTGAAGGCTGAGGCTTTGTTGTCGTTGACCTTGTATTTCTCTGGCTTCTTGAACTACGTTAAGCTCACCCTTAACACTTATCGTCTCCTCGTGGGACTAAAATACTAGTTCCAGAAAAGCGAGTGGGAAGCACCCACTCTTGAGGACATTTTATATTTCTTCTGTCTGAAGGCCAAACCGAACCCGAAGACATATTGTGATGGATCTTACTACCTTACCCGTTCCCCAAGACAGCTCCTTGCATCGAGCTTATGAGTCACACGAGTGACTTTTAAAACATATTTTTTATGAAGAATGGTTTCACGAACTGCGAACATCGAAACTTCAACCAACCTCATAAGTATTTCCTCTTATTTTATTCATCCTTTCTGTTCACTTTATGAATATCTGCTAAACTAACTATTTTTATCAATAATCCAGATATCTACTAGAGGTTTGAAGCTTCTGTCGTCAAAAAAGCCCAGTACACCCAGCTCGTCGCTCTTCCTGCCGAGGAAAAAGACTGGCGAACCATTATGATGGACGCCAACATGAGGCTCTACCTGTTGGGATTATATGGCTTTACACTTTGCAAGTCAACTATTAATATTGAGAATAGTTCAATGTTTGAAACCAAAAATGCTAAGCAAGAACCTTATTCAAAGTATGAATACAAATCTTAATAATCAAAGAAACATGTTCATAATATGAATGTCAATCTTGAATATAAGAAACTAAATGATTAAATGATGATAAGAAGAACTTTGAAACATTTAATCAGCAATACTAACAATGAAAATACAATATAGTAACATAAAACAAAGTTAGGGTTCGATAGAAACAACCTTTGATAGAGCAACTTTAATCTTCAAACTTGGGGAACTTCTAAGGCTTATACACAATAAGAATATTGTTGTCCAAAAGCTCTATTCCAAGCCTTCTCTTATTGCTTGAAGTTTCAACGAAGTACAATGAGATTTGGGATTTAACAAGCTTTAAAACTCATGCAAGTCAAGCAAAGCTTGATGAGTTTCTTAGAGAAAACTTTGGTCTTTGAGAGCTAGAGAGAGTTAGAAACTGTGATCAAGGCTTTACAACTCTAATAACCCATATTTATAGTGTAGGTCTCGTTATTAGTCTAACCAATAGGATTAGAGCATTTAAAACACATCATTCAGAGCATTTTATGTAACTGTACGGCCCTAGAAAAACTGCCCAGACGATACATTGCCTGCTAGGGCTTTTGAAGCCCTACTCATTTTGGCGATGCTACGTCACTTAGGGGGGGATGCATCGCCACCCCCTCTGACTTTGAACCCCTCCAATGGTCCTAAAATTGCTCCAAATGCTACCAAACTTTTTGGGAATATTTGGATACCTCATTGTATCACTTTAGACCCATAAAAGTCACTTTTAGATGCCTTCTAAAAAATCTCATATTTTCACTTCTCTTTAAGTGAAAACCATTAAGTGTTTTGCACCTCAATGTGTAAACATCTTAACCATTATATTTAACCAATCTCAACACTACTAACAAATTCGAGACGATCAAAGCTTGGCCTTTCATCCTTAAAGACCTAGTAGGAAAAGAAACCTCCCCATGATCGAAGAGGTCGAGGAAGCTGATAAGGTTGACCCACTAGTTCATAAGCACCTAGCTAAACTTACCGACCAAGAACACACTCATTCTGGGGCGAGCGCCAGCACCTCTAGTCAAGGTAACCCCCGAAATAATATTAACCGAGCAGCAAACTTCCCATTGTTATCTCAATATAACCTGTCCCACATAGTGATGAGTGATGCAAATCCAGATGAAAACATCACCCTTCAACAATGTGTGGATTCTTTAGTGCCTCATTAGGATCATAGCTTTCCAACCGGTACTATTTTAGTGGACAATAACTTTAGTTTTAGGAGTAAGAGGTTCCAAGAATATGGTACTTACTTTCGATCAAATTCCTAAATCTCACCTAGTACCTTATTACATTCCTCGTATTCAGGGAATATGAGCCATGCTCGGATGATGAATTTGTAACGTCCTGAATTTTCTAATAGGGCTTAGTGCCTCGATTGGCGTGTCAGGAGGGCATAAATGGATATGTATATATATATATGTGTGTGTGTGTGTGTGTGGATGGATTTAATGGTATATATGTGTGTGATTATGTGAAATATATGAGTTATATCAAGATATAATTGTTTATGCATGCTTATGCTTGTTAAATGTGATTGTGGGTCTTTTTTTGAAAAAGGGCATTTTCATAATGTTGACCCGTTAAGGGTACAATTGTAATTATATGCATTATTTGATTGGAACCACATTATTATGTGGATATATTTGCGACGACATGCTTAAGTCGATCATTTAGAGCAATTTGGCAAAAAAGTCACAACGGGGATTTATACCCGGCACGGGGTGAGCTAAAAGGTATTTTGGTCATTTTGCGTAGGTCAGGAATTAGTGGGACGTTGTTGGAGAAAATACTTGTATTTGGAGGGTTAATAATTTTATTGGGAATTAGGAGTGTAATTTAAGGTTTAGTGGCATTTAGGCTAAATGATTATATCACCCTTAAAGGGATTTGGGGGAAATTTGGAAGAAAGGGGCAACATGGTCATTTTGACACAATGGATAGACCAAGGTAGAAGCAGCAGCCCCTCCCCACGTTACTCTCACTCACTCTAATTTCCCTTGGTCTAGTTACTCTTGCATTCTAAGGAGAACCCTTGAAGTGAAGGAGAATTTGTGAATTGGAAGGCTACCCTTGAGGAATTTAACTGTAAGGTGGGAAGGTGAAGGAGACTTGAAGCAATAATCAGATAGGATTCCACTTAGATTGTTTGATTTGGAGCAGCTGAGGTGAATTGAGACTATTAGTATTGAAGAGGCTTGTGTGATGGCTGAGCTAAGCTTGGATTACACTTAGATTTCACATTTTCAAGCTTGAAATTTTATGATTGGATTATCGCAAGGCTCAAGATCAAGATCGCACTTGAGGTCGTATAGTCTATCACACGGAACTCGAGGTAAGAAAACTACACCCTAGCTTTGATCTGGTTTCGGACCCCTGTAAATGGATTTAACTATGATTATAATTGTGATTACTCAGTTAGGCATGCTTGTATATGTTGTATCTAGTTGCGTGCTTATGCAATATATGTATGTGGTTATATCTATGTTGAAAGTCCAACCTAAGGGAGTTGGGGCTGACATTAAGCGTGTGGAATGCAGCCCGGCCTAAGCGAGCCGGGGTCGGCCATAAAACCAGAGGATTTGGCCTAAGGGCACCGGGTTTGAACATCACTTAAATAAATAAAAGTGTTGATTGCACTTAACTAATTATATCGATTGTTAAGATTGGAATGTGTATTTGATTGTGCAGATTATATCTACAAGCTTGTTACTTATACCCAGTTATTTTTTGCATTATTGATTCAAGTTTACTGCTTATATTTTGTTGTTCATTGTATTCATTGATTTAAGTTTTCTTGCTGAGTCTTGGCTCACGGGTGCTATGTGGTACAGGTAAGGGAAAAAGAAAGTTGGACCAGTCGTGAGTTGGAGAGCTTTAGGGGCAGTGTGTACATCAGAAGCTACTCGACTGCCACGGCCGAGAGAGTGACAGGGACTAGAGCCAAATTTTATTTTGCCAATTAGGCTGGCTTTAGTTGTAATTATTTTGAGGGTTGCAATCTCCTTGTAAACACCTTTTTGGGATCCCGTGTACAAACTCTTACTTTTAATGAAAAACAATTATTTCTATGATCAAAACCTTTTAACCCTAACCCATTAATTATCCTTAGTAACACGTTTATAATCAAATGACTTGATTAGCTAGTAATGCACTATTTAAAATACACAGTGTAATGGTCTTGGCTATCCAGGGCGTTACAACTTGGTATCAGAGCAGTCTAGGTTTAGGGGTTCCTGAAGACTACTTGGGCATGTACATTTGCCGCTAAAGACAACCTCGATGTAGGGTTTGCTAACTATATATGTGATTATATGTTTGATTATTTAAATGAAACATGGACGCCTTTTCTGCTTGTTTAATAGGAAGCATGAGATATATTGTAGGGTTTGGCCCTTTAATACTATGTGTATATGATAAGGCATGCTTATTAGCATTGCTTCTACATGTGGATAATTGTTGAATTGCATGTTAGCATTGTGATTGCTTATTGTTGATCGATTGTGACATAAGATCGCGGGGTGACTTTAAAAACCTATTATCATTGCCTGATCAGCCGAGTCGTTGATTGCAGATAAACTTAGAGAGTTATGCCTCCAAGGCGATTAGTTCGACTAGCCGGCACCAAGATCGAGGCTAGAGATGATAATCAGGGCCAGAACCCTCCGCTAGTCCCTGAGAACTGATATCAGAAGCTTGCTGACATGCAAGCTAGACTTCAGAGTCAAGAGGAAGAGATTCATCTTCTAAGACAGTAGGTTCTGCCAGGGAACACTTCACCAGACTTGCCACCTGTTGTGGCACCAGTCGTACAACAACCTGATATTGGGAATAGGTGGGATATGTTGTACGAGAGGTTTAGGAAACAACATCCTTCGATCTTTGAGGAAGGACCAGATCCATTGAAGGTTGAACAATGGATGAGTCTAACCACCTCCATCCTGGACTTCATGAGGGTGGTAGGTAATGATAGGGTGGCTTGCGCCACTTATATGTTTCAAGATGATGCTCGCATTTGGTAGGAGGTGACATCACAGACCCGAGATGTTTCTGTTATGGGTTGTGATGAGTTAAGGGACTTGTTCAGCCAGAAGTACTACAGTAGTGCCGTCAGGGTGGAAAAGGTGAACGGGTTCACCAATTTGGTACAGGGTAGCATGACAGTTACTGAGTGCGCCCTAAAATTTGATAAGCTGTCGAAGTTTGCACCTGATCTAGTTAGTGCCTATAGATGCAGCCAGGCAAGACAGGTCCGTCCGGGGGCTGAATGCCATGATAGCCCGGGATGTGTGGATTACCTCAGTAAGTGGGGAGACTACTTATGCCTATGTGGTTGAGAAGGTCCTTACAACTAAGGAGACAAAAAACAAGATTTGGAGGGAGAACGCTACAAGATGAGATGTTCGGAGGTCAGTGCCTCCATTCGTGGGATCTAGTAGGGGCGGAGGCCCCAGTAATCACAAAAGGAAGACCTCTAACACCTCGACCACTGTTGGTCCTGATAGGAGGGGCCGGGGTGTCCAAGGTGGCTGCAAGGGCGGTAGTGAGGCATGGAGAAGCTACGCAGAGTATGCTAGATGCAGGAAGTGCATCTGGGCGAATGCCGGGCGAAAGCCTGTTACTTGTGCGGGGTGATTAGGCACCTCAAAAATGACTTCCTGACTTTGAAGGAGGAGGAACCAAGGAAGGTGGACAGCTTGACTCCAGCTCGAGTGTTTGCCTTGACTCAGGCAGAGGATGAGGCTAGTCCATCGGTGGTGACAGGTTAGTTTTCTAGCGTTGGCACTTCATATACTGTATTAATTGACTCTGGTGCTACACATTCATTTGTTTCTAGCAAAGTGATTGATAGATTATGTAGGCCTTGTGATTATTATACTGCTAAGTTTGGGACTATATTGCCTTCAAAAGAACTGGTAGTTTCTAGGAGATGGGTTAGGTCACTTCCAGTGGTAGTGGACAACAAGGAACTATCGGTAGATTTTATTGAGTTGGGCATGGATGACTTCGACATAAGCTTGGGGATGGATTGGCTAGTTAGGTATGGGGCAACAATCAACTACAAGGAGAAGATGGTGACTTTTGATCCTGAGGGTGAGGACCCCTTCGTCTTTGTTGGTACTATGCATGGACCTCGCATTCCCATGATATCAGCATTGAGGGCTAGGGACCTATTACGAGTAGGTTGTATAGGATTCCTAGCTAGTGTGGTGGACACCACTAGGATCATGCCAGTGGGACCAGAGGAGACCAGATTGGTATGTGAGTTCTTAGACATGTTCCATGAGGACTTACCGAGACTTCCACCACACCGGGATATCGAGTTCGTCATTAAGCTAGCACCAGGTACGGAGCCAGTGTCGAAGGCACCATATAGAATGGCTCTGGTAAAGCTGAAGGAGTTGAAGGTATGGTTACAGGAGTTATTGGACCTAGAATTTATTAGACCTAGCTTCTCACCGTGGGGTGCTCTGGTTTTATTTGTGAGAAGAAGAATAAGACCCTGAGATTCTGTATAGACTACAGGGAGTTGAACAAACTGACCATCAAGAATAAGTACCCACTACTGAGAATAGACGACCTATTTGACCAGCTGCAGGGTAAGACAGTATTCTCAAAGATTGATCTTCGATCTGGTTATCACCAGCTGAGGATCAAGGATGAGGACATCCCAAAGACGGCCTTCCGCACAAGGTACGAACATTACAAGTTCCTAGTCATGTCATTTGGGTTGACCAATGCCCCAGCAACATTCATGGATTTAATGAATAGGGTGTTCAAAGATTATTTGGATCAGTTCGTGATTGTCTTCATCGATGACATCCTGGTTTACTCTCATTCAGAGGAAGAGCACGAGCAGCATCTCTGGTTGGTTTTCCAGAGATTGGGGGAGCATTGACTGTATGCCAAGTTTAAGAAGTGTGAGTTTTGGTTACCATAGGTGGCATTCTTAGGCCACATTGTCAGTGGAGACGGGATTAAGGTAGATCCGGCCAAGGTAGAAGTAGTTAGAGAATGGACAGGCCAAGGAATGCCTCAAAAGTTAGGAGTTTCCTTGGGTTGGCGGGGTATTACTGGCGATTCGTGGAAGGATTCTCAAAGATTGCCACACCATTAACAGAGTTGACGTGAAAGAATCTGAAGTTTGTGTGGCCAGACAGATGTGAGAGTAGTTTCCAGGAGCTTAAGCGATGGTTGATTACTACTCTAGTGCTCAATCTCCCTTTTGATGGGGATAAGTTCATCGGGTATTATGACGCATCGAGACTAGGGTTAGGATGTATGTTGATGTAGAGTGGGAAGGTTATTGCCTACGCACGACAACTGAAGAAATATGAGCAGTGATACCTTACTCGCGATTTGGAACTAGCAGCGGTTGTATTTGCGCTGAAAGTGTGGAGACACTATTTCTATGGAAACAAGTGCGAAATATATACCGATCACAATAGCCTAAAGTATTTCTTCAACCAAAATGACCTAAACATGAGACAGAGATGTTGCCTAGAGTTGGTGAAGGATTATGATTGTGAGATCCTTTATCACCCAGGGAAAGCCAATGTTGTGGTTGATGCTTTGAGCAGGAGGGGCGCAGGACAGTTGTTCAGTTCGAAGCAAATATCTAAGGAATTGGCAGAAGACATGACTAGAGCAAAGATAGAGTTGGTAGTGGTCCAGTTGGCCAATATTACTTTGCAGTCCACCCTCTTGGAGAGAATAAAAGAGGGCTAGATGAGTGATACACATATGGTGAAGCTTAGAGTGGATGTTTTAGCTGGAGTAGCTAAAGACTATTCTATTTAAGAGATGGGTTTGTTGAGATATAAGGATCAGATTTGTGTTCTGATGGACGTAGGTATCAGACCAGAGATCCTTGATGAATCTTATACCACACCATATTCATTACATCCAAGCACCACGAAGATGTATCAGGATCTATGGTCATTGTAGTGGTGGCCTGGGATGAAGAAGGACGTGGTCAACTATGTAGCGAAGTGTTTAACCTGTCAGCAAGTATAGGCTGAGCACCAGCGGCCATCGGGGTTGTTAAAACCTATAGGTATTCCAAAGTGGGAAGATATTACTATGGATTTTGTGGGAGGCTTGCCCAGGATAGTGGGGCAACATGACATGGTATGGGTGATAGGGGACAGATATACCAAGTCAACTCATTTTCTTCTAGTGAGGACACACTATAGTGTGGACCAGTATTCAGAGTTGTATGTGAGGGAGATTGTACGTCTCCATGGGGTTCCGAAATCTATAGTGTCGGACTGAGATCCCATTTTTACCTCCAAGTTTTGGGGTAGCCTACAGAAGGCTATGGGGACTCAGTTGAAGTTCAATAAAGCCTTTCATCCTCAGACAAGCGGGCAGTCTAAGAGGACAATTCAAATATTGGAGGACATGCTTAGAGCATGTGTACTGGATTTCGAGGGGTCTTGGAGCAAGTATCTTCTGTTGATTGAATTCTCATAGAATAATAGTTATCAATCGATGATTGGAGTAGCTCCATAGAAGATGTTGGATGGAAGGAAGTATAGGTTTCCCATTCATTGGGATGAGATGGGGGAAATAAAGTATTTGGGTTCAGAGATGGTTCAGAAGACCAATGAAGCTATTGAGAAGATTCGAGCTTGAATGCTCACCTCACAGAGAATACAAAAAGGCTACGCTCACCCTAAGCGTAGGGACGTGGAGTTCCAGGTAGGGGACCATGTGTTTCTGCAAGTTTCACCACTGCGGGGAGTAAAGAGGTTTGGAAAGAAGGGCAAGTTGAGCCCTAGGTTCGTAGGACCTTTCGAGATCCTAGAAAGGATTGGGCAGGTAGCCTATAAATTTGTTATGCCCCCGTCGTTATCAAGAGTTCATGATGTGTTTCACATCTCGATGCTTCGAAAGTATGTGCCTGACACGGCCCATGTATTGAGATATGAGGACCTGGAGCTACAAATAGACTTGTCTTATGAGGAGCGTCAAATGCAGATCCTAGATAGAAAGGACAAGGTTCTGAGGAACAAGACAATTCCTCTAGTCAACATTTTATGGGGGAATAGCAAGGTTGAGGAAGCGACTTTGGAGCTAGAGTCAGTTATGCAAGATCAACATCCTGAGTTATTCAGGTAAATTCTGAGGACGAAATTTTCAGTAGGAGGGGATAGTTGTAACGTCCCGAATTTGCTAATAAGGCTCAGTGCCTCGATGAGCGTGTCAGGAGGGCATAAATGGATATATGTTTGGACTTAAAGGTATATATGTGTGATTATGTGAAACATATGAGTTATATTCTAATATAATTGTTTATGCATGCTTATGTGTGATAAATGTGATTGTGGGCCCATTTATGTGAAAAATGGCATCTTCGTAATTTTGACATGTTAAGGGTATAATTGTAATTATATGCGTTATATGATTGGAACCACATTATTATGTGGATATATTTGTGATGACAAGCTTAACTCGATCCTTTAGAGAAATTTGGCGAAAAAGTCACAATGGGGATTTATACCCAGCTTGGGGTGAGCCAAGGGGTATTTTGGTAATTTTGCATAGGTCGGGAATTAGAGGGACGTTGTTGGAGAAAATACTTGTATTTGAAGGGTTAATAATTTGATTGGGAATAAGGAGTGTAATTTGAGGTTTAGTGGCATTTAGGCTAAATGACATATCACCCTTAAAGGGATTTGGAGGAAATTTGGAAGAAAGGGGCAACATGGTCATTTTGACCCAAGGGATAGACCAAGGCAGTCGCAGCAGCCCCTCCCCACGTTACTCTCACTCACTCTTATTTCCCTTCTTCTAGTTGCTCTTGCATTCTAAGGTGAACCCTTGAAGTGAAGGAGAAGTTGTGAAATGGAAGGCTACCCTTGAGAAATTCAACGGCAAGGCGGGAAGGTAAAGGGGACTTGAAGCAATAATCATGTAGGATTCCACTTAGATTTTCAGATTTGGTGCAGCTGAGGTGAATTGAGACTATTAGTATTGAAGAGGCTTGTCTGGTGGCTGAGCTAAGCTTAGATTGCACTTAGACTTCACATTTTAAGGCTTGAATTTTTGAATTAGATTATCGCAAGGCTCGGGATCAGGATCGCACTTAAGGTCGTATAGTCTATTGCATGAAACTCGAGGTGAGAAAACTGCACCCTAGTTGTGATCAGTTTTCGGACCCCTGTAAATGGATTTAACTATGATTATAATTGTGATTACTCAATTAGGCATGCTTGTATATGTTGTACTTGGTTGCGTGCTTATGCAATATATGTATGTGGTTATTCTATGCTAAAAGTCCAGCCTAAGGGAGTCGGGGCTGACATTAAGCGTGTGGAACGCAGCCCGGCCTAAGCGAGCCAGGGTCGGCCATAAAACTAGAGGATTCGGCCTAAGAACGTCGGGTCTAAACGTCACTTAAATAAATAGAAGTGTTGATTGCACTTAACTAATTATATCGATTATTGAGATTGGATTGTGTATTTGATTGTGCAAATTATCGCTACAATCTTGTTGCTTATATCCTATTATTTATTGCATTATTGATTCAAGTTTACTGCTTAAAGGTTGTTGTTCATTGTATTCGTTGATTTAAGTTTTCTTGCTTAGCCTTGGCTCGCGGGTGCAATGTGGTGCAGGTTAAGGAAAAGGAAAGCTGGTCCAGTCGTGAGTTGGAGAGCTTTAGGGGCAATGTGTACATCAACAGCTGCTCTACCGCCAGGGTTGAGGGATTGATAGGGACTAAAGCACAATTTTATATTTCCACTTAGGCTGGCTTCAGTTGTAATTATTTTGAGGGTTGTAATTGCCTTGTAAACACCTTTTTGGGATCCCGTGTACAAACTCTTACTTTTAATGAAAAATATATATTTCTATGATCAAAATCTTTTAACCCTAACCCATTAATTATCCTTAGTAACATGTTTATAACTAAACAACTTGATTAGCAAGTCCTGCACTATTTAAAATATACAGGGTAATGTTCTTGGCTATCCAAGGCGTTACAGAACCATTCCCTGAAATTGTTCCTCCTGAACATAGTATGCTCGATCTTGCTAGTCCTAATCCGGTTATCCCCATCCATGTACTAGAAATAATCTTAATAGAGTCCTCCACTAGCTTGGAGGGTAGATCCATCGAATTTTCTATATGTTGTTATAATTATCTTAACTTTTACTTGCTAACTCCTTTTCACTTTATTATTGTAGAAGAAAACATGAGCGATCTGGCAAATGCTTTCACCTCTACTGGTACGGCGATTAAGAAGCCACGTCTTGCAAAGAAGGCTACTATCTCAAGAGTGGGAGGTTACTCTACTGGGAACCAATGCAAGAAAGGTGAGGTCCATGTCCTTTCTCCTCCTCCTCCACCTAAACAAATCCCGAAAAAATAAGACTCTGGTGATCATTACCCAGTTTGCCCCTCCTCCTACTCACCTGCTCCTTGGTTGATTCTGGATCTATCAAATTTCCCTAACCACCATCGTGGTCCATTTCAGGCTCTTTTAAATAACTTACTCAGCCATGCAGATCAACTGGCTGAAAGACAGCTGGATAGAATCGAAGGTGTTGCTCCCGCCGATGTTTTCAACCAGGCATCTAAGATGTATCTGACTGTAAGCGCTTAAATTATTCTCATATTAGTTTTTATATCTTTAAGATCTCCATCCTTTTACAAAGAGATTTTCCCTTTTGGCATTCTTTGCTCAGACCAGGGCCGAAGACAGAATAAGGCCCCAAGTAGAGAAGGTCAAGAAGAGGAGAACCCAAATAAAGGAAAAGTATACTCAGATCGAGGAGAGGAACACTCAACTCAAGGGGAGGAATGAGATGGAAGTAAAGCGGCCCCATGAGGAACTCACCATTGCTCGAGACAACGAGAAAAGTTCCAACGAATGGGCTCTCAAACTTATTAGGATTCAGGAGGGACAAGTTTGGGGTTGAAGCCCTCAAAGCCAAGGTGAACCAGTCTGTTGAGGATGTTAATAATCAAGTTTGGTGTTACAACCAGGATGTCGACTATTCCTTCCTCAATGAAGAACTCTTGTCATGCTACATGACGAATTTCAAAGATCGCCTAGCCCGAGAGCCCGCAGAAACTACTAAAACTACCAGAGCTATTGTGAATGGTAAGGAGGACGAGGTTTCATATCGAGGAGCTGGAGCTGAAGTTTAGTATGCTTCTTATATTTTTTTTGGATTATTAAATCCCTTGTAATTAGGTCCTACAAGCCGAGACAACTAGAATTTCTCTTTCATAGGTCGAGGATGATTTCCTTTAACATTTAGTTCATCATTTTAAACTTATCAAACCTAGTTCAATACTAATTTTATCCTTTATTGTGGAAAATCCAAACCTGTTGACATCCAGACTTAGTTCATTTTGCTTAATATCCACCTATTTTTATTCAGATCGTTTACCTATTTAAGACCAGGATTTTATCGCTTTATAGTTTACATGTTATTATCCAGGTCTTATTGCTTTGATCTTTCGTGTTAGTTTTTTAAGTTCAATTTGGAATTGTTATGAAAACTTGAGCTATTAAAATTGCCCAGATATTCATTTTTAAATTTAACCTTTATGCTAGCTTGAAATTTTCAAAGGCTTTGATGCACTAAGTATAATGGTTATACATACTTGCCACCCAAGCGATCATAATTTACTTATATACTTGGTTGCTTTTAATGTATTAGCAATGAAAAATGAAGTAAAAATGGTACCGTGCTCAAACTACATAGCAACCCTGAAATTTATTCAATAAGTAATATGGCTTTTGTAATTTCAAGCCTTTATTTTTACAATCAAAATTAATTTTAAAAACTGCCTAAATGAACCACTGGTAATATTTCCTGAGATGTAGTGCGTTCCAAGTTCGCAATATTTTTTCTCCGTTTGGTCGAGCTAACTTGAAAGTTATCTCTTCAAGGATTTTCACGATATGATAAGGTCCTTCCGAGTATTGTCGTAAAACTCCATCCATCCTTAGGGTCCTTGTTTGCAAGAAACACTCTTCTCAATACCAGATCCCCCAACTCAAATTTTCTCTCTTTGACCTTCTAATTAAAATATCTAGTTATTTTTTGCTAATAATATGCCAGTTGAAGTTGGTACAATTATCTACAGTCTTCTATCAGATCAAGGGATGCTTTCAGTAGATCGTGGTTTTATTCTTAGTCGAAGGATTTCTGCCTATGAGAAGCTACCAAAGCCTCAACCAGAATCATCGCTTCACTACCATACGTTAGTGAAAATGGGGTCTGACCCGTCGAAGTGTTTTGAGATGTCCTATATGCCGAGAGTACTTGTGGAAGTTGTTCGGGCCACAACCGCTTAGCCTCTTGAAGCCTCATTTTTAAGGACGACTTAAGGGTCTTGGTCACTACTTCAACTTGTCCATTGGATTGTGGGTAGGCCACAGAGGAAAAGATTTTAATGAAATCGTATTTTTCACAGAAGTTTGTGAACAGATCACTGTCGAATTGAGTTCTGTTGTCGGATACAATTTTCCTTGGTAGTCCATACCGACAAATTATATTTTTAACCACGAAATCTAGCACCATTTTGAAGTAATGGTTGCTAACAGCTCAACCTCTGCCCACTTAGTGAACTAGTCCATCGCGACCATAGCGTAGCACATTTTTCCTTTTCCCATGGGTAATGACTCGATCAAATCTATCCCCCGGATTGCAAATGGCCATGGTGATGAAAGCATAGTCAGCCCGACGAGTGAGGCTCAGGCTATTGTTGAGAAACGCTGATTCTTGTTAGACATTTGGACGGGTGAGTCTTTATTCATGGTTGGCCAGAAATATCCTTGCCTAAGGATCTTCATGGCAAGATTCTGCCTCCCAATGTGGTCCCCACAAAATCCTTCATAGACCTCCTTTAATATAGCGTGAGATTCGATGGGCGAAAGACATTTAAGCAAGGGCATGGAATGTCCTCTCCTATATAATATCCCTTCGATCAGAATGTACCTCGGGGTTTGGTACAACAATCTTCGAGCGTCCTTACGGTCTATAGGTAATCTCCCAGAATTGAGATACTCGATGATGGGAGTCATCTAGGTCGAACCTATCTGTATTGATTCGACTTTCCCAAATTCTTCTTCAATACTTAGTTTTCCAAGAAATTCAACCAAAACTACGTTCAATGTATCCGCCTCCTAAGTTGTTGCAAGCCGAGCTAAAGCATCTGCATTAGTATTCTAAATATGCAGTACAGAATATAAATCAAATTTTGATAATTTCTTCTTTACTTTGGACAAACATGTTGACATATTTACCAAGCAGGCTTAATACTCGCCCAAAATTTGATTTACAATGAGTTCTAAATCACTGTATCATTGTATGGCCTTTGCTTTCAATTCCCTAGCTACTCATATCCCGACCAATAATGTCTCATATTTAGCTTCATTATTCGAGGTACTAAAACCAAATCTTAAAGCCGAATGGAATCAATGTCCTTCTAGAGTAATCAATATTACTCTAGCTCCTGACCTATTTTCATGGGAAGATCCATCCACGAACAATTTTCATAGCTCTTTCACTGGTTCTGTAATTGGTTCTTCCTGAAAACTAGTGCATTCAGCAACAAAGTCTGGCAGGGCTTGCCCTTTAATTTCAAATCATGTTTTATAAATTATCTTGTACTGACCGAGCTCTATGGCCCATGCAAAATTCATCCTGATGTCTCAGGCTCTTGCAAAACCTGCATTTTAGGTTGGTCAGTTAACATGTGTATGGTATGAGATTGAGAATAGGCCTTAATTTCCTCGAAGCGAAAACTAGGCAAATCGCGAGCTTTTCCATCAGGGTATATCGAGTTTCTACTCCCAGAAGATGCTTACTAGTGTAATAAACTAGTTTCTAAGATCGATCCTCCTCCCGAATCAAATTCTATGTTATAACCAAGTAGAGATATAAAATCTCTCCATATACGGGCTTAAATAATATCGGCGATTTGGCTAAGTGTTTTTTCAAATCCTGGAAAGCTCGCTCACATTCCTTACTCCACTCGAATTTCTTATTTCCTCTTAATAGGTTATAAAATGGCAGACACTTGTCAGTTGACTTCCAAACAAAGCGATTCAAGGCTACTATCCTTCAAGTTAAAATTTGAACATCTTTGTGTGTCCTTGGGGAAGGCATATGGAACAGTGACTGATTTTATCCAGATTAGCTTCTATTCCCCTTTAATTTACAATGAAACCAAGAAATTTTCTCGTGAAACTCCAAAAGTGCACTTTTGGGTGTCCACCACAATCTCTCTTTCTTCCGGGGGTGGTACTTCCTCCCGATTTTCCCTGTTGGATGGGACCTGAGCTGGTGGATTTGTGGGAATCCCATCCCTATTTTCTCAAGAAGAGTTGGTTTTTTCATGATGGACTGGTTGCTCAATCTTAGGAGCCTGTTCTGAAGGTATGGTTATGGGAGTGGCAATCCTAACAGAGCGACTGGTGCTGTAACGCCCTACTTCCTTAGAGCCGTTACTAAGTGAGTTTTTAAGACAAAACAGTGTGCAATGCACTCGCTAACCGAGGTTTTTGAAACAAAAGTGTGACTAATTAAAAGTTAAGGATGTAATCTTTGAAAATGCATCGTTTCATCAAAACTTCTATTATTAAACAGTTGGGATCCCAAAATAAGGTTTGAAAACTAATTACATCTTGAAATAAGGTTACAGTTTGAGAAATTATAAAATTATATATTATTACAGCCATTTTCGAATAAACCCCCAACCAAAGCAGTCGGGCAGGCCAAACATGTACACGTCGCTTCACGCTCTCCGTACTCATGGTTGGTTGACTCAGTCATTGCCCTTACCTGCAACACAGAGCACCCGTGAGCCGAAGCCCAGTAAGAAAACTCATGCAGGACATAACATATGCAATGTATACAGTTTATCATAACAGATAATCCACAATAAACAAGTCAATCATTAGACTAAGCAAACACGGCCAAGCCGCCCCAGAGCCTTACCGAAGCCTGGGGTATCGGTTCTCACCGCGAGGATAACTCATGTATCCCTTGGGTCCCACCCTGAATATAGCATCCCATGTGCTAGGTGTTACCTTCGGCCCACGGCCGCCCCGGCTTACGCCGTACTCGGCCCACGGCCGCCCCGGCCTACGCCGTACTCGGCCCACGGCCGCTCATTTCATCATAATCACACATATAGTACATTCGAAATAATCATTCACACACATCATGATTCATTTAAGTTTAAACATTTGCACATAATACAATCGGGGCCATGCCCTAACCTCGGGTGTTATAGTTTTCTTACCTGCATTCCGAGCCTCCTGATGCACTAAAGCCGCGAGCACGGTCCTCTAGCACGAGCCTCTCAAAGAACCTAGTCACAACACACAAGAAACATCCCTCATTACTAATCAACCCAAAACCACTTTCCGGGACCAATCCCGCACTCTCGGGACCCCTAAAACCTTAGAACAACACCCCGGAGGCATCCCCCGAACCCCCGGAGCGAAGGCCTAAAATTGCCTAAAAAATGATGCCCTGAAATTATCCTTGTGCCGCGGCACCACATCCTTGTGCCGCGGCACCCATCAGTCAGAGGCTCCCTTGCCGCGGCACGAAAAACTTGTGTCGCGGCACGTCTTCGCAGACCCAGAATTCTGGGTTTTCTCCTGCGTTTTCTCCGAGCTAAAACCTTACCAAATCAACCCAAACTCACACCCAAGCCCCAAAACCAACTCAAGACTCCAAATAAACCATCCAACAACCCATAAACATCACCAAAACATCTAAACACCCAATCAAATCCCCAAAATCCACATCCTTGATTTCAATTTCAGAAAAAAAATAAAAACTCAAACATCAAACTTAACCCATGCTCAAATTCTTAACCCATAACATAATCAAGCCTTAAATGTGTATAAAATTCCTTACCTCATATGGAGAATCCATCCTTAAGCTTCCTTCATCTCCTAGGTCTCCAACTTCTCCTTCTCTTCTTCTTCTTCTTCTTCCTCATGCCCTAGCTTTTCCCTCTCTTTTCTCTTCTCTTCAAACACTATCAAGACCAAAATGGTTAAGCCCCAAACCGTGTACCCCATAAAACCAGCTGCCATTTATCTAATTCCCAACCAAATGACCATTTTGCCCCTCCTTGCCTATCCTTTCCCACCTAAACCTCAAGGGTACTTAAGTCTTTTCATTTCTATTTCATTTCTACCATTTTCTTTCTAAAACTTGTTACTCTCAGCAGTAACTAATGGTTACCCAGGTTACTAAATCTCCAATAACCATTACCCACTAAATCTCAACTTAACCATAAAATTCCCGAGGTACCCCTAGGCTCCTCCCGAGCCGGGTATAGAAATCCCGTTGTGACTCTTGAGTTAACGAGCTCTCTAGAACCGTCTCGGCACGTGCATCACAATAATACAACCACACCCACGTGGTACAATTCACAGAATACAGTTATCACATATCAATACAGTTATGCCCAACATGGCCAAAATTACAATTATGCCCTTCTAACACGATCCGGGCCTACATGCATACTAGTAAACATAGCCATGCATCTCAGTTAAACAAATAGCCAAATAACATGCTTTAAATCATAATCATGCATTTAATTCATAAAATCACACATAAATCCCAACCTGCCCTCCTGGCACACTAATCAAGGCCCTTAAGCCTTATTAGCGAATTTGGGTCGTTACAACTATCCCCTCCTCATAAAAATTTCGTCCTCGAAATTTATCCAAACACATCAGTCAACAAACCCGCAGTTCTGACCATAACTTCCAAGGTCCACCGCCTTTACTTTACTTTTCAACAACACTCTTACAGGAGTAACAATCTTGGCTCGCAAGATCTCGTCTAATAGCCATACTCTCGATAGCCCCTCTTTAACACCGCAACCCTGCCGAAGCCCAGGGTCTGCCTAGATTACAATGACCAATTCATTGTCTTATTCCTGATTCCATAGATACTCAAACGTCATCACCTCTACTAGGTGGGATCAGCTTGTAGGCCCCGCTGGCCTAACACCTAGTACAACTTCGAAATTTTATGTTGAATCAAGGGTCAGAACTCTCCCTTCTTTCTTTGAACGCCTCACAGATCCTCGTCTATTATTACGCAGAGATGCAACTCTTTCCTTCCGGAGCTTTATTTCCTCATAATTTAACCATTCACAAGCTCTTTATCCTTTCAATTAGGCAGACACTCTTGCCTTAACAATTCCAACCACTTGTCTGGCTTTCACTCTGAACCAATGCCAAAACGTAGTATTCACTAACCTTTACCTCTTACCATGTCCTATGTCGTGTTTCATTAACCAGACACCAGCAACTGCTACCACGACTAACTCATCAGGGATTACGCTTCCCTTAATACCTCCAGTATCCGCCTACTTAGCGCTCAATTCTTTAAGATGTCTGATAACTTTCAGGCTGCTATTCCACTTGCAATCAATTGATAATTCCAGGTTCCCACTCTGTTCTTTTCGTTCTCTAAGTCCATTCCAAAATTTAAACTACTAAAGGGTCTCAATTCGATATCATCGACGCTCCATCCTGAAGCCAGTTCACTCGACCCAACCAACATTAACTCAAACAACCGAGTTAAACTTTTCATGTCCAAATACCTTACTTAAGGTCTAATGTGGTCTATTCCCATGATACACTACCACATCACCTAAACTCTGTCACCCGCTCAACCCTCCCGGTGCAACGTACCCTAGGAGGTAGAATGATGTCCATTCAGAATCCTCATTCAAAACCATATCCTACCTGGATCCTTCACTCGATCCTGGTATCCTACTGTACCACCATGACAGGGTCCTTCCCTGTTTCAACTCAAGTCAACACTTCGGATTCCATAGCTTAGTGACGCTCACCAGCTAACCCTTACCTATTAACATCATGCCAATCTCAGTCGTTGCTTTGACCACCCCAATACCATCTATGGCGCTATTCCCCGACTGACACGCGCCTTACCGCTAGGAGTTCCGCCACCAATTAAATTTCCCCTCGTCCAATCGAGAACTCAAACACTGATCATCAGTCTGTTACTTTTCACCACAACTGGGCCTCAACGTTAACCTTCTTACTAATACCCAAAACTCAAGTACCTTATGCCATACACAACAGTCGACTTAACGTTCCAAGTGTATCAACCATGATCCATTCTGTCGCCTCCCGCAAGGTTCGATCCACCCTCGCGCCAACTGCGCCTGGGCGTGCACAATCCGTGATGCACTCCCACATTTCCATAACCCTACCATGGATCAGGTCCTTTATGAAATCACTCTTTACTTAACCAAATCACACGCATACTCCCGCATTAGCAGATACTAAACAATCACACCTTGTCTTCTGAATTTCTTTCTGATTTGATACCACTCAGTCTGTCTAACCTCGAGTTTACTGTTCCCCTCGTCTCTGATGTAGTTGTCTCCTGGAGATGCTCGTGCAGTAGATGACGCGCTTACCAGTCTTGTTATGCCTTCAATTCTTCGAACGTTCTTCATTGGCTTCTTTGCGGCTTCAGATCAATTCTTCTCTTACCTGTCCTTCCTCCTTGCAGCTCTAATCTTAGTACTCCTGACGACGCTCAACCAACAATCCGTAGAACCTTACCTGAGACTCTGCCTTCTGGGTACAAACGTCTTTCACATAATCATTGCTCACCATTTCCGTCTGGGAGTAATCCACATGTACTGCTCGTGAGCTTGAAGGGACTTACCCATACCGTTCACGCATTCTCAGCCTAAAGAACTTACCTGTGCTGCTGTAGCTTGAACCATTCTATAATCTTTGTTACCAACTCCTCACTCCCAACCCGGTGCAGAATAGAAAATTCTCCGAAATGTCTCTATCCTTGGTTTCCAACTGGCAATAACCAGGTCGTAGATCAACTCTTGGAGACATCGTCCCCACTGGTACCCAACATTGTACTTTTCGTTCAAACCCGACGATGCCAATAATCCCCGCAGTATAACACACTGGCTACACCAGGCTCAGATTCCTTCAATTGCTTCGATAGACTTTCTGTCGTCCAAAACCGTCTTCTACAACATTCCCTATACCAATCCTATCCGTAGTCTGACCTTGAAGTATTCCCTAAATCTTCCTTTGCATACCCACATAATTTTCCCACTGATCAGCTCCGTCTCCTTTACGTACTCCAGATGACATCCTCAACAATCCATCTGCCAGAGTTTCTAATTCCTTCTCAATAAGTATCACTGTCCTCAGCCTCTCGAATGGCACCATAGAGGCACCCTCTCTATGTCCATCACCCTCTCGGAGCATTCGCAACACCGAATCCTTCCAGTTCGCTACATGACCAAAGCATAAGCTCGTCAGATACATACTCACCCTTGAGGACTCGGCCTCGAACTTTGAATGTATCGCTGCACTCTGGTTCTCCGTTCCCTCACCATGGGAAATCCATCCCAACATCTCGAGTCATTCTACGTAGAATTCATGCCCTCACCTGACCTCCTCTCAGGTGGCATCCTCTTCCTCATATACATACCAATTAACCTCCTGGTTCCTGTCGCCATCTCGATATCTACCTTTTCAATCAGGCTTCTTTCAAATCTCAAATTAGGTGCCCAAGCACTGTCTGGGGTCCTTCTATCTCAACAATCGAGAATCCGACCTCGCTGCGTTCTATCAACAAAAGTACCGTCTTATCAGTCAGACTTTTCCCCTTTTTCTTGGCAATCCAAAAGCCACAACATTATCCGGGGTTCTTTCAACTTGATTATCACGAATCTATCTTCACTAATTCCATCAAAGGAAGCACCGCCCTTGCGGCTCTAGCACTCATGCTCTATACATCAACCATCAGTTCCTCAAACAATATGGCCCTCTCCGCCATCCACATGCAGACAAAAACTCTTTCCTCAAAGCAGCCCAAATGCCTTAGGCTATTTCAGATCTCATGCCCTTAAATGGGTCGCCACCAATCCCAGATACATCCATCTGTATAAATTTTCGAAATGAACTATCCAAATCACCAAACCCATTGATCTACGCTGTTGTTACCCCTAACAGTCCAAACCAGACTCACACATTTGCCCGTCTCCACGGTTCTAATCATGTCTTTAAAATCTCTTCTAACCATTCATCAACTAGGTTCTTTCCAACCCATTAAGCCAGTACCTCCGCCCGAGTACCAAATCCAGGCATATCCCTGCCTCAATGTTTAACACAACCCTCTAATCAGGATCTCTCATCCTCTTAACCAAGGGTGGAATTAACTCTGCTCATCTATTGATAAATTCCTTGTCAACTCGAACTCTCCTCAAAACCCGAGGTTAACACCCTTTAAGCCTTTCATGTAATACCCTTATCTGTCCATACCTCACAGTAGACCAACACTGGCCACCTTACTGTTAAAACATCGAAATCAGCTATTTCCCCAGAGAAATCTGCTGCTCTTCTATCCCGTCTCAACTAACAACTCCACAGCTACCCACACACTAGTGACCCTCTGCTGCTACACTCAGGGGTAACTGGAGATTTCAACTCCAACTTATATCTAAAACCCCCTTTTCAACACAATATGAGGTCCCCAAACCCTTCTAGGAACCAACAACACAATTCCACCTGTCAAAACTGACCCAACACCTGAACTCTGGGGTTCCTACTCTGAACCAAACCACCACTAGGTCCAAATATCCACAGGTATAATGCACACCCAAGCATATACTAGGTCAAGTCCACCATGATATACATATAGCTTACCAAATCTCTATCACCACTAAGTGTATCCACACTCATCATGCTTCATACAAGCCAGTAAACAGATATAACATATGAATTTAATTCAGAAAACTAACCACATACGCTCAATAAGCGAACCATTATGCCAATTTTCATCCACATGCATAATAATGTTATTCAGCACACATTAATCTCAACATGCAACAGTCAAGGGCCAGGCCCTATCAGTATCTCATGCATATGTCATCTCATTCCTTATGCTCCATATAAATAAGCAGGCAAACAGGGCATTCAAACATATATTCAAACATGTCAATCATTCATACCAACCAACCCTGAGTCGAGCTTGTCACTGACAGCGAGCGTACATGTTCGGTCGATCTCCAGAACCAATAAACCTTGGCTCGCTCTGATACCAAGTTGTAACGCCCTACTTCCTTAGAGCCGTTACTAAGTGAGTTTTTAAGACAAAACAGTGTGCAATGCACTCGCTAACCGAGGTTTTTGAAACAAAAGTGTGACTAATTAAAAGTTAAGGCTGTAATCTTTGAAAATGCATCGTTTCATCAAAACTTCTATTATTAAACAGTTGGGATCCCAAAATAAGGTTTGAAAACTAATTACATCTTGAAATAAGGTTACAGTTTGAGAAATTATAAAATTATATATTATTACAGCCATTTTCGAATAAACCCCCAACCAAAGCAGTCGGGCAGGCCAAACATGTACACGTCGCTTCACGCTCTCCGTACTCATGGTTGGTTGACTCAGTCATTGCCCTTACCTGCAACACAGAGCACCCGTGAGCCGAAGCCCAGCAAGAAAACTCATGCAGGACATAACATATGCAATGTATACAGTTTATCATAACAGATAATCCACAATAAACAAGTCAATCATTAGACTAAGCAAACACGGCCAAGCCGCCCCAGAGCCTTACCGAAGCCTGGGGTATCGGTTCTCACCGCGAGGATAACTCATGTATCCCTTGGGTCCCACCCTGAATATAGCATCCCATGTGCTAGGTGTTACCTTCGGCCCACGGCCGCCCCGGCTTACGCCGTACTCGGCCCACGGCCGCCCCGACCTACGCCGTACTCGGCCCACGGCCGCTCATTTCATCATAATCACACATATAGTACATTCGAAATAATCATTCACACACATCATGATTCATTTAAGTTTAAACATTTGCACATAATACAATCTGGGGCCATGCCCTAACCTCGGGTGTTATAGTTTTCTTACCTGCATTCCGAGCCTCCTGATGCACTAAAGCCGCGAGCACGGTCCTCTAGCACGAGCCTCTCAAAGAACCTAGTCACAACACACAAGAAACATCCCTCATTACTAATCAACCCAAAACCACTTTCCGGGACCAATCCCGCACTCTCGGGACCCCTAAAACCTTAGAACAACACCCCGGATGCATCCCCCGAACCCCCGGAGCAAAGGCCTAAAATTGCCTAAAAAATGATGCCCTGAAATTAGCCTTGTTCCGCGACACCACATCCTTGTGCCGCGGCACCCATCAGTCAGAGGCTCCCTTGCCGCGGCACGAAAAACCTGTGTCGCGGCACGCCTTCGCAGACCCAGAATTCTGGGTTTTCTCCTGCGTTTTCTCCGAGCTAAAACCTTACCAAATCAACCCAAACTCACACCCAAGCCCCAAAACCAACTCAAGACTCCAAATAAACCATCCAACAACCCATAAACATCACCAAAACATCTAAACACCCAATCAAATCCCCAAAATCCACATCCTTGATTTCAATTTCAGAAAAAAAATAAAAACTCAAACATCAAACTTAACCCATGCTCAAATTCTTAACCCATAACATAATCAAGCCTTAAATGTGTATAAAATTCCTTACCTCATATGGAGAATCCATCCTTAAGCTTCCTTCATCTCCTAGGTCTCCAACTTCTCCTTCTCTTCTTCTTCTTCTTCTTCCTCATGTCCTAGCTTTTCCCTCTCTTTTCTCTTCTCTTCAAACACTATCAAGACCAAAATGGTTAAGCCCCAAACCGTGTACCCCATAAAACCAGCTGCCATTTATCTAATTCCCAACCAAATGACCATTTTGCCCCTCCTTGCCTATTCTTTCCCACCTAAACCTCAAGGGTACTTAAGTCTTTTCATTTCTATTTCATTTCTACCATTTTCTTTCTAAAACTTGTTACTCTCAGCAGTAACTAATGGTTACCCAGGTTACTAAATCTCCAATAACCATTACCCACTAAATCTCAACTTAACCATAAAATTCCCGAGGTACCCCTAGGCTCCTCCCGAGCCGGGTATAGAAATCCCGTTGTGACTCTTGAGTTAACGAGCTCTCTAGAACCGTCTCGGCACGTGCATCACAATAATACAACCACACCCACGTGGTACAATTCACAGAATACAGTTATCACATATCAATACAGTTATGCCCAACATGGCCAAAATTACAATTATGCCCTTCTAACACGATCCGGGCCTACATGCATACTAGTAAACATAGCCATGCATCTCAGTTAAACAAATAGCCAAATAACATACTTTAAATCATAATCATGCATTTAATTCATAAAATCACACATAAATCCCAACCTGCCCTCCTGGCACACTAATCAAGGCCCTTAAGCCTTATTAGCGAATTTGGGTCGTTACAGGTGCTAGTGCGATGGCGACTACGAGATCTGGTCTACTAAGATCCACTTGCTCTTCTCCCATTATCTGGATTAGCTGCATGTGGCAACCTCACCATTATTTCACCAATGCGCCTATTGGCACAGGCTAGTGGATCTCAGAGTTCAACATTTTCTTTCCTTACTTGTCGTACATAGTATGAGGATAAGCGAGGTTCCCTCATGGGCTGTGTTGACAAACTTCCTGTGTCCTGGTTGTTCCCAACATTACGTTTGGAATGTTTATCAATGGGCCAAGAATTTCCCTCTCCTGTTGGCATGAGGAGTTGGTAATCTCGCTGATATGCAGGTAGAACTGACTCTTCTTCTCATTTTGATCTTCTAGTTACCATAGCCATTTTCACAACCAAAATTAAACAAAAAACTCAAGCCTGAAAAGCTCTCAATGAAAGCACCAAACTGTTCGCACAATTTTTCATTAACTGAGAATTATCAATAAAAAAATGAAGAGTTTTAGGCTTGAATAAATTGTAAATTAGAAAGAAAAAAAAAAGACACCACAATTTTTACGTGGTTCAGTGATTAAATCCACCTAGTCCACGAGTCAATATTATTTCTGAGTATTTTCTTGGGAGAATCGTCTGATACAATTTCTCCAGAGTTTTGGTATCTTAAAAGAATCGTCCATTTCCCTACTCATCCCTCTACTATTTATATTGGGAGATAAAGAGGTTTAGGTAACTTACAGGTTTGGTGTAACGACCCAAAATTACTAATAAGACTTAAGTGTCTTGATTAGCGTGCTGGGAGGGCATAATTGGTATATGTATGATTTAAATGTTTAGATGCATGATTATGTGTCATGCATGATTAATATGATTATATGACTATGTGACATGCATGTTTGTGAGTATTAGATATGCATGTGGGCCCTTTATAGCTTATAAGGGCATATTTGTAATTTTGGTCCGTTGAGGGCATAAATGTGATTATATGTGATAAATTGTTGAGACCGCATTATTATGTGGATATATTTGCAGCGTATGGCTCGAGACGGTCCTAGTGAGCGGTTAGCGAAATAGTCACAGCGGGGATTAATACCTGGCTCGGGAGGGGCCTAGGGATATTTTTGGGAATTTAGAGAATAATTTGGGAATTATTATATATTGAATAAATAATTGGTAATTAATTGGATGGCATGATTAATGGGTAAATATTAGGAACATTTGAGGAATTAGCGGGGACTGGGGGAAATCACCATTTTACCCCTAGGGACAACTTGAGGGCTAGTTGATTTAGAAGGGCAATAAGGTCTTTTTCCTAGAAACTAAAGGATATACTTAGGAATCACCTAGGACTAAGGCGAAAAGAAGTAGAACTCTCAAACACTCTCATCTCTCTCTTTCACGGTTTACTCCCTCTCTCACTCTCTCTCAATTTGCTCTGAAGCTAAGGAAGGAGAAAAGGGGGCAGTAAGCTTAGGCTTGGGCTGGTGTTCTTTGAAGGAAATTAAAGGAAAACAGAGGAGAAAACTAGGGGGAATTCAAGCTGAAAATTTAAGCTGGAACTTGTGGGAATTCAACCATAATTAAGGTAAGCTCATAACCTTGTTTTTGCTGAAGAATCTAGTTTCTTAGAATGGGATTTAAGTTGAGTAACTAAATGATGAATTGTCACTAATTTGGGATAGACACTCCAGTCTGTATTGTGGTAGTTTTATGTTTAAAGGTGAATTAAGGTCTTGAATTCGTTGCTAGCTTGATGTTGAATTGGGGAGGCTTGTTTAGGTAAAATTTTGGGTTAAGGTCTTGAGGTTCTTGGCTGGGAGAAGCATGTGAAAAACCCAGATTTTATGGGCTCGAAGGGGACGCGCCGCAACCCAGCCCTGGGGCACCGCGGCACGTGTGGCCATTTTAGCCTGGGATGCTCTCTGATTTGGGGGCACGCCGCGACCTACTAGGCCAAGTCCCAGCCCACCTCCCCTTTGGCTTGGGTACTTGCTCTCTAACTTGGGGGCAAGTCGCGACCCATTAAGCGAAGTCACGACCTGCCTAGGGATTTTAGCCTTAGAATTGTTTCTAGAATTGGTAAGGCTCGGGGGTTCAAACTTCGCGCTCGGGACTATTTCTACTACCCGGTTTAGTAGAAATTGAGGTCCTAGAGGCTAGTTTCTGTCTCCTAAGTATTTATTTGGATTGGAAGTTAACAATTACCCATTGGACATTGTGACTAGTTTTATCTCCAAGGCTCGGGGTTGAGTATCGTGCTCGGAACGATTTCATATTCTCTGTTCGGAATTAAAGGTAAGAAAATTGCACCCTTATGATGCTATGTTGGGACTGAGATTCCCTGTATTTGAATACATATGTTGTACAACTGTGATAATGCCATGTGAGCATGAGATCAATGGCCTAAGAGTGCTGAGGCTGATAATTTGCGCACAGGACACGGCTTAGTCACTATAAGCTGGGGTCAGCTAGATAAACACTAGACTCGACCTAAGTGAGCTGAAGTCAGTGGGTTAAACACAGGGTGCGGCCTAAGGACGTCGACCTTGAGTATTGTGTATTGATTGAGATAAATTGTTGAATATAGTTGTTTATTGTTGTTAGCTTGATGATATGGTTTGTTGAATATATGGTTAACTGTCTTGTGAGTTATGTGATTATCATCATTGATTATGTTATGCTGTTATGGTTTTTTTGTTGGGCTTCGGCTCACGGGTTCTATGTGGTGCAGGTAAAGGCAAGGGTAAGATGGATCAACCATGAGTTATAGAGCTCTGGGGGCGAGGTGTACATTGCCAGCTGCTGGACCGCCACAGCCGAGGAATGGTACAGGGACAGAAACCTAAAACATGTATTTTTCCATTAGAGTGGCCTTTGATTGTATATAACTATTTTTGGAAGTTTGTAAATTTGTCCTTTAAACCCTGTTTTTGGGATCCCTTGTGCTAAACATTAATTTTAATGAAAATTGTCCGTTTATGACCAAAATCTTTTAACCCTAACTTGATTATGACTTTAGGATCACATCTTTATTTAAATGACTTGATTAGCAAGTCTTGCACTATTTTAAACACATAGTGTAACGGTCTTGGTTATCCAGGGCGTTACATTCGGGGTAACTACCCATAAATACAAATTAATCTCTTAAAGGCTAACTGATTACATTCAGTACACAAAATAATATATTTCCTTTTTGAGAAGTAAATCTGAGATTCTCAGGGATCTGTGCTTGTGCCTTCATTATATCCTACACGAGCACGAGCTGGAATCCTTTCAAGCGACCTCAGATAGGTTTAGGAAGACTCGAGCTATTTTGCTATGTTACATGAACAAAATGCATGTGACCTGAGGAACGATCTAGGTGATCGGTCCACTTCCCTGGTGATGATTCAGTTCAGACTGAATCGAACTATCCGAAACTTAGGACCGCAGACTTGGATTCAGATAGTCCTTATTAATCTTCCTATAGCATACATTTCTTGAACTTGCTCATTTTAATCTGCGCTACGAACAAGACACAACAACTCATATTTTTTGTGGTACAACAACTCATGTATTCTCTTTTGAGTTCATGTACAAAAGTTATCATTCCTACATAATTAAGTTGTCCAAAAATCAAGTAAAAAGCTATTGAAAATTTTGGTATGTTGATAAGCAAGTCTGAGTATTTTGTGTTCTAGAAACAATTAGAAGTTGGTATTATTCTGTTAGTTGTATATATGGATGACATTGTTATTATTAGAAGTAATAATACAAGAATCTCGTCTCTTAAGTCTTTCATTCATACTCAGTTTCACACTAAGGACTTAGGGGTGCTAATGTATTTCTTGGGTGTTGAAGTTACAAGGAGTTTAAAAGGTATCTTTCTATCTCAGAAAAAAGATGTCCTTGACTATTAAACTGAGACAGGAAAATTGGGAGCAAAGCCTTGTTGTGCTCCAATGACTCCGAATGTGCACCTTATAGGAGATGGGGAACTATTTGAAGATCTCGATAGATACAGAAGATTGGTTGGGAAGTTGAACTACCTTTGTTGTCTGTGTTTTCTTAAGAGGAGACGTGGCATTCGTTAGAAGAGTAATTAAGCTCCTCGGGCGCTAATGAGGTTTTTTGCTTTGACCTGACCAGACGCGGATGTCTTGAAGTGAGGCCACACTCCAAGGTCTATCCTCAAGGCATGGATGTCTCAAGGCGAGGCCACATCCCGAGGACCATTCGGATGGTTATCTCTCTCTTCATTCACCAATCTCATAGGACTAGGATTCTTGTCCTCGAGCCTAGAGTTGTTGCCAGATGTTGGTGGCTGCAGCTATGGCTCACCAGATCATCTGACATCTTTTGGCCAGCCTCGATTAGTGGTGTTGAGTTCGTACCCTCGACAATCGACATTTCCCACAAACGTTGCCTAACATGGGCGAATGTGCGCCGTATCCTAACATGGCCAGATACCTTTTCCTAATGAAGTTGATGGGCAGCTTTCTACAAATGGGCCCCGTGCAATCCGCATGGGCCCATGGTCTTTGTTAGTGAATCCATATGTAATTAATTAGCAGTTTATTCCCCAAATAATGGGGGAATGTGTATTAAATGTTCATTAAGGGATTAATGACCCAAGCCTCTATAAATAGGGTTGGGATATCTCCTTGTAGTAAAAGGTTCAGAACTTTGGCGGGTTAAGCATTGTAAACTCAAAGGGCTACCTGAGACTCCATTGATGCTGGCTAAACAAGCTTCAAACTCGCTAATACCAAAGACTTGTGGACTAAGGCTCTTTTATAGCCTGAAGCACGTAAAACATCTGTGTTATTTTCTTCTATTTTCTGTCAAGTTCTTAGAATAGGTTGATAGCGAAAAAGGCAGTGAACATTTTGGTGCTTTCATTGAGAGCTTAAAAAAAGCTTGAACAAAAACAACCATGGTGACCACTAGACGAAACGCACCAGATGACGCAGCTCCTCCCACCAAAGTTGAGGGTGGAAAAACAAGTCGTCCACCTCTAAAAGACCTCCTAGAGATGGCCCAGGAGGACTATGATGAAAATTTTGATTACAATGGCATAGGCGAGGGAGGCAGTGATGAATATTATGAGGAGGATTATCCTTAGTTGATGGACGTAGAGGATCCACCAGAGGCAGCAATGCTCCGCAGCTAGGTGACTACCCAGCAGCAAAAACTCAACATCCAAGAGGGTAATATTGCTGTAACACCCTAGTGAGCCAAAACCGTTACATTGTGTATTTTAAATAATGCTTAACTCGCTAAACGAGTCATTAGGCCATAAACATGCATCTAAATGTGATTAATGGTCCAGGGTTAAAATATCAGTCAAAATGAATGGTTATTTCATTAAAAACATTAAACTGTACATGGGATCCCATAATAACATTTACACAGTTGTTTATAGTTCCAAAATGGTCATTACAACTCAAAAGTTACAATCCACCAACCTAAGCAGCAAAAATAGGGTTAAACCCTAGTTCCTCTGAGAAACCTTGGTCGTGGTGGTCAACCTAAGCTCTCCAACTCATGGCTAGTCTAGCTTTTCTTTTCCTTTACCTACACCATATAGAACCTGTGAGCCAAGGCCCATCAAGAAAACCTTAAAACAAGTGCATGAACAATATATACATATTCGGATGTATATCTAGCATGCCCGGCAGTAATAACCTACTCATGCATGCATACATGTACCAATAAATGATTATAGAATCATTATGGGGCTTGCAGCCCTAATCAGATGACCCGAGTCTACCTGGGGCCCTTTTCACCAGCTATGTGACCTTAAGGTCAACCTGGGTCCTTTACCCTAGCTCTGGGTAACTAGCCATAGAGCTAGTCAAGCGCTTTAGTTTTCTATGACCATTGGGTCGAACGAGCGTGTAATGCTCTCCTGATTATATCTAATCATATCGACCAGCGCTCGACGCACTATTGCTACCCTTGACTCATAAGTCAATGCTTTACGACTAGCGCTCAGCGCTATTGTCGTCCTTGACTAATAAGTCAATGCTTTTCTCAAGTATATAATGCAAACAAGCATTCATCATATAAAAAATATCCATATATAGAGCACTCAACATGCTTCATCAATAATCACAGGCATAATTATAACCATGCGCATTTACAGGGGCCAATGCCCAATCAAAACCATAACCAGCATTCAAGCCAAGCCCTAATCATGTATGTCACATAATGGGAGCAGTTTTCTTACCTCAAGTCCGAGCACGATCCTGATCTTGAGCCCTTAGCGGTAACCTAGTCATTATCAAATATAAAATTCCGTCAATAACGAGCAAATAAAGGCTTCCGGACCAAGTCCTAGCCTCCGGGACCTCGAATTCTACCAAATCGGGTAGTAGATTCGATCCCGAGCCTTATGGTTCAAAACCCCGTCATTAAAACCAAACCTGGCCAAAAAGGACCAGGCGGGCCGCGACCTGCCCTCAAGGGTAGCGACGCGCCTCCCAGACAGAAAGCCCTCCTATCTGGGTCCAGGGGCGGGCCGCGACTTGCCCTTAAGGGCCACGGTGCGCCTCAAGAACAAAGCCCTTCCTAGGCTCTTGGGTTTGCACAGGCTGCGGTGCCCAAGAACATGGTCGCAACTTGACCTTCCGAACCCAACACCCCTGTTTTTCCTTCAACCCAAACTCAACCAATATCATAACAAATCCTTCCCAAAGCCAAAACTAAAAACCCGAACCCTTATCAACACACTACTAGCATCAAAACCCATGCTTTAAAACATTCAAAACACCACCAACAACCCAATCACAACTTTAAAATTTCAAGTTTAAAAACAGCCAAAACCATAGAGAAAACCAACTAAAACAAAGTTTATAAATCCTTACCTCAGCTGTGAATTGAAGCCTCTTAGCTACAGCAATTCAATCTTAAATCCTCAAGCCTTAAATCCTTAAGCTTAGCCTCAAAGATTCTTTGCTTTTCTAAAAAAGATAGCTCAAGAGAGAAAGAGAAAGAGAACTATCAAGAGGGAAAAAAAAAGAAAGCTAGAGTGTGTTGGTTTTTATAGATCAAATAAGATATTATATGCAGCGTAACAACAATCAAAATTGTTAATTTAACCCCACAAGATTTCTAGATCTACTTCTTCACATACATATATATATATATATTGAATCAAAGAGTTGAATAGAAAATTACCTCAAGTCCTTCCTTGTTGCTATCTTTTTGTACGGCAAAAATCCTTGAGATCTCACACCAGGATCTTCCAAAATGTTCTCAGCACACAAAGAACGAGTGTGGGCTCGTTATACAAAACAATAGGCAAGATCTATTTATCAAATGTTCTCAACACATGAGATCTGATAAAGTTTGGACCTAAGTTTGTGAAGAACAATGACCTATGCTTGTATCACTGTTCTATTTCTCTCAGAGAGATTTCACGATCTATTTTCTATCACTGAAAAATTGATCTCCTATATTTAATATATCCAATATTTTAATCATATTACAATATCTCATTATTCATTTAATATTTAAATAACAAAAATTGTGGAACCAAGAATCTTCTAGAAGCTTCTTGTGCGTGTAGCACAGTGACTATGCATTGTGCTACACGTCCACCACATGTCAGGAAAGGCATGTGATTTTTCCCAATTTTCATGATTATTTAAATACCGAAAATCCCAAAAATAAATTAATTCAAAATTAATTATATTTTTGTTAAATCAAATAATTAATTAATTCTCAATCAATTAATTACACATAATTATACAATAATTATGTTTAGTGCATAGACCTATAACATTAAGCTCCAATAAATTAAAACTAAATAACTAAATTCTTTAATCATAATAGTTAATTTATTAATTCTGATATTTCTCCACTATAAATTCAGAATTGAACTCTTTATGTTATAGATATACTTTTATAGAAATCTTATTTTAAGTTGTCCATTGATATAACCATCTTACATTAGTTCAAGCCTCTAATTAATTAGTTCATAAATTAGAATGGAAGAATTACCATTTTACCTTTCTAATTTACTTCTTATTCCTTAAGTACCATTAATTCACTAGTGAATAATTAATCTATAATCTAATTATAGATTTGAGCTCAAAATCATTCAGTTCCAGAATTAACCCTTAAGGGAACTAATATACGATCTGTTAGGAAAGATTAGATTCTGTATTGTTGATACATGTTCCCAGCCATCTATGATATTAAATCTCCAAAACTAAAGTCATTATCCTCATTCTATGAAGAGACCTTAACGAATGAATCAAAAGATTTAATAAACATGAACAGTAGTTCATGAACACTCAGGATTTAGGTTGATCTATAAATGATCATCAGTTATGATATGAATTACAAGTCTTTATTATTAAATGGTTTTTGGATAAAGACTTTTATTCATATCAATCCATGTCATATATAATCATATTATATAAAGCACCTTTACCGAGATGTCTTACCACATCAATAACCTGAATCTAGATTATTTGTATCAACATGATACTCAGTAAACCGTACTTACAACCCCAATTAAAGAATTCCTTAACTTTAATTTGTTGTTGACCATTTTTCTTCATTCATGTGACCTTAATTCTCTCGTACTAATACAAGATCACATTCTCAATGATGAATATGGAATTTTTCTGATATTTACAAAAAATTACTCAAATAATAATTTAATAATCTAAATATAACAATAATAGACCATTGTATTTATTTATTCATTGAAATAATAAATGTCTTTTACATGCTTTTAGGACATACTCCTAACAATCTCCCACTTCTACTTAAAGCAAGTAAGGCTTTTCTTTCAATCCCATATTACGTACATGACCCTCGAATTGCTTTGCAGGAAGCATCTTCGTAAACGGGTCTGCCAGGATGTGTTCTGATGCAATTTTCATAATGGACACATCTCCTCTATGTATGATTTCTCTGACTAAGTGGTATTTGCGCTCTATATGCTTTCCCCTCTTGTGGCTTCTTGGTTCTTTAGAATTAGCCACTGCTCCACTGTTGTCACAGTAAAGAACAAGTGGTTTCTCCACTTCTGGAACCACTTCCAGATCCGTGTAGAATTTTTACAGCCAAACTGCTTCTTTAACTACTTCACACGCTGATATGTATTTAGCTTCCATGGTTGAATCAGCTATACTAGATTGCTTAATGCTTCTCCAGACAACTGCTCCACCACGAAGAGTGAATACTGACCCAGAAGTAGATTTTCTACTATCTTTGTCTGATTGAAAATCTAAGTAGTGTATCTAGTAGGTTCAAGGTCACTACCCAAATATACTAGCATATAGTTCCTCGTTCTCTTGAGATACTTGAGAATATGCTTCACCGCAATCCAGTGTTCCAAACCTGGATTTGACTGATAACGACTGACAATTCCTACTGCATAACATATGTCAAGTCTAGTAGGTAACATTGCATACATTAGGCTCCCTATAGCTGATGCATAGGGATACTTTCTCATGTCCTCTTGCTCTTGTGGTGTCTTTTGACACTGATCTTTCCAAAGAGTAATTCCATGTCTGGTCAGAAATTGACCCTTCTTGAAATTTTCCATAGAGAATATTTCAAGCACTTTATCAATATAATTTTCTTGTGAAAGTGCTAAGACCTTGTTCTTTCTATCTCTTAGAATTTTAATGCCTAGAACATAGCTCGCTTCTCCCAAATCTTTCATTTGGAATTTTTCAGCCAACCATTTCTTTACATTTGATAATGTATCTACATCATTCCCAATGAGTAGGATATCATCAACGTAAAGAACTAAGAAAACCACAACTTTCCCTTTATGTATTTATAAACACATGCTTCGTCAACATTTTATTCAAAGCCATATGTTTTAATAGTTTCATCAAATGTTAAGTTCCAAGATCTTGATGCTTGTTTCAATCCATATATGGATTTCAACAACTTGCATACCTTTTGATCTTGATCCTTCTTAATAAACCCTTCTGGTTGTTCCATATATATGGTTTCATCAAGTTGGTCATTTAGAAAGGCTATCTTGACGTCCATTTGCCAGATCTCGTAATCATAGATGGCAGCTATGGATAAAAGTATGCGAATGGACTTAAGCATGGCTATATGAGAAAATGTTTCTTCATAATCTATACCTTCTCTCTGTGTGTAGCCTTTGGCCACAAGCCTTTCTTTATAAGTCTCTACCTTTCCATCTGCACCCATTTTCTTCTTGTAGATCCATTTACATCCAATGGCTTTGACATTGTCAGGCAGATCTACAAGTTCCCAGACTGAATTGGAATACACTGATTCCATTTCTTGATTCATGGCAGCTTGCCACTTATCAACATCAGGGTCTTCCATTGCTTCTTTAAAAGTCAATGGATCGTCCTTTTCAGTATCCGATACAAGAACGTGTGCCTCATGTTCGTAACGAATAGGTTGTCTCACAATCCTCCCACTACGACGTTGCACTGGTTTTTCCATTTCAGGAATTGTGGTTTCTTTGGTTGTTTTATCATTAGTTGTTGCTGGTGACTTTGCAACTTCATTTGAGACTGTCTCCTCCATAACAACCTTACTGTGAGGTTTGTGGTTATTAACATAGTCATATTCAAGAAAACTTGCATTTTTCGATACAAATTTTTTATTTTCTTTTGGACTATAGAAAATTCCACCTCTAGTCTCTTTAGAAAATCCCATAAACATGCACACTTCAGAGCGTGATTCCAACATCCCTGTCTTCCCATTAAGCATGTGTGCATGACACCCCCAAATTCGAAAATGGTGTAAATTAGGTTTACAACCATTCCATAATTCTATGGGTGTCTTTTTGGATAGACTTAGATGGAACAACATTCAATATGTTTAGAGCACATTGAATCGTATAGCCCCAGAATGACAGTGGTAATGATGAGAAACTCATCATTGATTCTAACCATATCTAATAACGTTCTGTTCCGTCTTTCTGAAACACCATTTCACTGTGGCATTTCAGATGTAGTGAGTTGGGATTGACTGCCATGCTCACGCAAATGGTCCTTGAATTCACAATCCAAGTACTCTCCTCCTTGATCAGATCGAAGAGCTTTCAGTGATTTACCTAATTGCTTTTCAGCCTCTACTTGAAATTCTTTGAACTTTCCAAAAGTTTTAGATTTTCTTTGCATCAAGTATAGGTAACCATATCTTGAATAATCGTCAATGAAAGTGACGAAATATTCATAAGCTCCTCTTGCTCGTACATTAAGTGGACCGCAAACATCCATATGTACTAGCTGAAGTGGTACTGTGGCTCTTGAACCTTTAGTAGAGAAGGGTCTCTTGGTCATTTTTCCTTCTAGACAGGATTCACAAACAGGGAGAGATCCAATAGATAGTTCTCTTAAAGTACCATCCTTTACTAGCCTATTTATTCTTTCTAGATCAATATGGTCCAATCTCAAGTGTCACAGATATGTTTCACTATCGGAATCATTTTAATAGATCTAGGATTAGCTATTTTAAATAATTCAGAATTATAAAAAATTTGTCATTCATTGTAAGTATGTAAATTTTGTTCATCCCAAAGCATTTTCATAACAAGTAAATAGATAATTTCTTTAAATATTAACTACTTTATTAATAAAAGAAATAAATGTTTTGCAAAAAAATAGAAATAAGTTTCCAGACATTAATAATTGAAATTACTAATAATAAACTAAATTTCTAGACTGTAGTTTTCTTTGTTTAAAGAAATCTAAAATTTCTAAAACAAAATAAAGACATTTAAATTGTTCAACTAACAATAAAATTACTAAATAAAACTACTCTCCAACTCCTCCAGCTCTTTACTCGCTATCAATATCTTCATCAGTCTCTTCCTCCTTTTCAGGATTCTAATTCTGCGAAAGGAAAAACAAAAGAAAAATATATTAGTGGCATATATTTTTTAATCTAATATCCAAAAAATTTGAATATGATATTCATAGTACTTGAATCTACTATTCAAAGTTGAAAAATATATGTAAATCTTATTTACCTTTTTCGTTTTATATAAACGATAACACTCAGCAAAGACTTCCACTGTCATTGCTCGCCACATCTCATGTGCTGAGTCATAGTGTATATATTTTTCCTTTGTTTCTTCAGGCATGGTTGAAAGCATGCAATAACGTGCCAGCCGATCGAATTTCATCCAATTTACATATTTTTCTTCTGCGTCATAGCTAGTAGCCAAAGGTGGTTCTATTGGAGGTTTGTTACAGACTGTTGACATGATCTTTTTATAAGAAAAAATGATCAACATGTCTCGAAACCAGTGTTGCATATTTTCAGGTTCAAAAATCAAGGATTTGAGAAAAGCATCGGTGTGTAATTCACCAATAAACATTTTTGCTGGGAATAAATAAATACAAATATTATTATATTTAGAAAAATAAATATCAAAGTTTCAGAAATTAAATGTGATGCATGAGCACAATTAAAACACAAAAAATAAAGATTAATTTCCACGATAAAACTTTCTAACAATTAAAGTGCCGCCTTAGGGTCGATCAAATTAATCTTAGAGAATTTATAAGACGTTCTTATCTTTATTGTTTAAAACTTAAAATAACTCATTATTTTCTCTTTTAAACATTAAAGTACCGCTTAGTTTGGTCAAGTTATGATTATCTACTGCAAAAGCTTAATCATAACTTTGTGCGTGTAACCCATTATTTCGGAGTTCATGACTTAACTTAGGACATGTCGCCTTAGGGTCGATCAAACCTAAATTACATCATTAGTTCTTATCTGTGTAAGAAATATAACATTGCTATTGACATGTCTAGACACCTTCCTTAGGGGGAAGAAAACAAAGTCGTCGTGAGGCGCTATTCATATCTCACGATGTTATATTAATAATGGAGACCACGGGTTATATTGAGTTATCAACCCTCTCCCACTCACTATTTTGAAATAAGTGTTTTTAACCTAATTAATTCCAATTTAATTATAGATTCTTTAAACTTTATGAACATAATTAAAATTGGTAAGAAAGCGAGTTTCTAGGTCCATGTCCAATTTTAAATTACCAATTATGTTCATCTAAACTTTATTAAAAAACAATTTTAAAATAAAGTTGGTTTAAAGAAATTAAGTCATAAAGACTTAAAAAAAATGGTGTGATATTTTACCAAGTTTTCAAAGAATAAAACTAAGTAATTTATATGCAATTGATTTCGCAAAACAAATCATATAAACATATAGGACAATCCTAATAATCATGTGTCTACTAATGAGATGCATGATAATAACTGTGTGGGTTTTTTATGTATGGCACAAAATGCATGAACATGTTATCAATCACATAAAAACAATTATTTAAATAAATAAATAAATATTGAACCGGATGCTTTTCGGTATTTCTAATTTTACAACCTCTTTATAAAATTAAAATAAAATAAAATAACGCCTTGATCTCCATCGAGCTTCTTTACTTTACTTTCGGTATGATATGTGTCGTTGGTCCAAAATAATAAAAAGAAAACAATATTCTAATTATCTTGATTAATTAAAACAAAACTTTTAAATAATCATAATTTTATTTTCCACTAATTAAAACAACTTTTAATTAAAACAGAAATAAATTTAATTAAAATCTGTTATTTTTTAAAAAATAAATTTTTAAATAAGATATTAAAAAAAGTTTGTTAGGATAACAAAATTATCTCATTATTTAAATATCAAATTTCTAACAAATAGGATATTTAACATTTTAAAATTTTAAAAAAATGGCATATTGATTTCAGAAAAATAAAAAAAATTCGGGACTAGTAAGACGGGGACACGTGGCACTTGAAGGTGCTGTCGATGCCCACTGTACGGAACCATACAGATCCATACGGACCCGTCCGTACGTCCCCGGCAGCGGCTCGGAGGGTGGCCTCGGAGGAACGATGGCTGAATTCTGAATCCCGGGCTCCATTTTGACTTTGTGTGATCAGAATTACAATTTTATGATTTCAAAAACCAAATAAAATTACATAAATCCTATGCCCCTTAATGGCTTACACAATGATCTAATTATAAATAAATCATAACCCAAAAACACCATACAATTAACGATTCAACATTTTCATGCATTCAATCATATTAAGCCATCCATTCATTCATCATAAATAAATAAATGCATAAATTAAACCCACACAGATTCAATATATATATATATATGTGAAGATAGCTCTGATACTATTTGTTGGTTTTTATAGATCAAATCAGAGATTATACGCAGCGAAAAACCAATCAAAATTATTAATTTAACCCCACAAGATTTCTAGATCTACTTCTTCACATACATATATATATATTGAATCAATGAGATGAATATAAAATTACCTCAAGTCCTTCCTTGCTGCTATCTTTTTGTACGGAAAAAATCCTTGAGATCTCACACCAGTGTCTTCCAAAATGTTCTCAGCACACAAAGAACGAGTGTGGGCTCGTTATACAAAACAATAGGAAAGATCTATTTATCAAATGTTCTCAACACATGAGATCTGATAAAGTTTGGACCTAAGTTTGTGAAGAACAGTGACCTATGCTTGTATCACTGTTCTATTTCTCTCAAGGAGATTTCACGATCTATTTTCTATCACTGAAAAAGTATCTCTCTAAAAAACTGATCTCCTATATTTAATATATCCAATATATTAAAAATAAAATATTAGTTATTTAAAACAATTTAAAAATAACTAATCAGTTATCATATTTTGTTTAAATAATAATATTTTAATCATATTACAATATCTCATTATTTATTTAATATTTAAATAACTAAAATTGTGGAACTAAGAATTTTCTAGAAGCTTCTTGTGCGTGTAGCATAGTGACTATGCACTATGCTACATGTGGCGTGCTACCCCTTTGGCACACCCACATGGGGCCATTTTGTAAGTGAGCATGCCTTGGTGCTTGATCATTAGTCAAGTCTTGCACCAAGCAACCTCATGGGGTAGGGTAGTGGCAATTTTGTAATTATGCATATGTCTCCCAGGCAAAAATCATATATGTTCCTGGGAAGACCTTGTATCCCTAGAAGGCTCCTTAGGGGGAGGTGACCTGGTGACTTAGGGAAGCACCATGACCACCAGCAAATAGGGGCCAAAGTTGTGTACCCCCTTGCCCTATCAAGGCTATATATTAATAAAACGGTGTTTATCCATACTTGCCCTTGTATGCTCCCTTGTTTCCTATGTGTTACTTGTTTGTTATCTTCGTTGGGCCATTGCGTGCCACTTTCCTTGTTGTGTGCTTTGTGTTGTGTGGAAGTTCCAAGGAATGACTTGCTTTGTGCTTGCTCATACTTCGTTGTTTCCCGTTGCATGTCTGAGATGCATATGTGGCTAACCCCTGAGTTTGTTTGCCTGCAGGTGTGTGTTGTAGGCTGACTTGCTAGCTTGAAGTGTCTGCAAGTGCCGCACGTTCCATCTACTTGGAGTACCCAAATAGCCGACTCGTGACAATTGGTATCAGAGCCAAGTTAGAGAAAGCTTGGCAAAACACACTAATGGTGAGCAACACTCAGAGGATCGAAGCACTTGAGAAGCATGTGGGGGAATTAGATGGCCTGGACGAAAGGGTCAGGGATCTTTCCTCTGCAAGTCATAAATCTGGATCGTCAAATGCAAGCAATCGCATAGCTGCGCTAAAGAAGGAAAACGATATTCTCCTATCCAGAATAATCGTGTTGGAGCAAAGAAACACTCCAACAAGTACTTCTGTTTCCCCTCGGTGGGAAGAGCACATTGCGGTGGTGGAGCGCATGCTGAAGGAACAACAAGTTTCCATAAATGACACTACGAAATATTGCAAGGAGGCAGGTTGCGTGCTTAGAGAAGAAATGGCTGAGCTAACTGCAAAGGTAAACCTAACCATGCGAGCGGTTGGGAATGCACCTGCAACAGGGCCGATAGGTATGGAATATGGACAAGTTAAAGTGCCTGAGCCGAGGCCCTATAACAGGGCTAGAGACACAAAGGACTTGGAAAATTTCCTCTTCGACATGGAACACTATGTTAGAGCTGTGCGGGCCAATTCAGAAGAAGGAAAGGTTGCCATGGCTACCATGTACTTTTCTGGAGATGCCAAGGTGTGGTGGAGGACAAAGTATGATGACATAAAGAATGGTAGATGCACCATCACATCTTGGGTAGACCTGAAGAGAGAACTGAAGATGCAATTTCTGCCAGAAAATGTCGCCTACATGGCTCGACGCCAGTTGAGAGAGCTTAAACGAGTTGGGACAGTCCGAGAATATGTGAAGAAGTTTTCGGGACTAATGCTCGATATAAAGGACATGTCCGAAGTAGACAGGCTCTTCTGCTTCCTCGAGGGATTGAAACCGTGGGCCAAGCAAGAGCTTCAAAGACAGCGTGTGTCTGACCTAGCCACCGCTCAAGCTGCTGCTGAACGCTTGACAGACTACACTCCGGAGAGCAGCCTGCCGAAAAGGGATACCCCTCCAACCAGCTCAAGTAGCGCTGGGAGTAAGAAGTCTAGGAAGTAATGGCAGGGCAAGAGTGGGGGAGAGAAGAGGACAGCAGAGTCCAGTTCTTCTAGCAGTACAGATGCAGCTGTAGGGAGGAAATTGCTGGCTTGTTGTCTCTGCAAAGGACCACATAAGTCGGCAGTTTGCCCTTATAGGGGCAAGTTGAATGCCCTCATTGGCCAAGAAGAACAGCCCGAAGGAGAAGAGGAGGATGAAGAGTACGCACACATGGGCGCTGTCTGCCTGTTGAATGCTCTCAAGAAGCATGGCGAAAAGGGGAAGAAGACCCTGGGGAAGGAGCTAATGTTCGTGGATGCCACTATCAACGGCAAGCCAACTACTATAGGCGATTTGTGGACGACTACTCAAGAAGAGTGACACCATTGACCGAGCTGCTGAAAAATGGTGTGACTTGGGCGTGGACTGACACGTGTGATGAAGCATTCAGGAGTTTGAAGGAAGCCATGATGAAGGATCCTATTCTTGCCTTGCCAGATGTTAGGAAGCCCTTCGAAGTACAAACAGATGCCTCAGATTATGCTTTGGGAGGGGTACTAGTACAAGAAGACCACCCCGATAGCATATGTGAGTCGCAAGCTGTCTGAAGCTGAGAGGCAGTATACTGCCCAAGAGAAGGAACTCCTCGCAGTCATCCATTACTTACGAGTGTGGAGACATTACTTGCTGGGATCGAAGTTTGTGGTGAAGACGGATAATGCAGCGGTTAATCATTTCCTTACACAGCCGAAAATGACCCCTAAGCAGGCTCGATGGAAAGATTTCGTGGCGGAATTCGACTTCCATTTTGAGCACAAGGCAGGACACTTGAACTAGGCAGTCGATGCCTTGAGTCGCAAAGAAGAATTGGCGACTCTAAAGATCTTGGCTAGTTTTTCGGCTAGCATGGTGAACACTCCACTCAAGGAGCGCATCAAAGAAAACCTGGAGAAAGACCCGGTTGTCAGAACCATCCTGAAGCGCGTAAAAGAAGGCAAGACTCGCCAGTTCTGGGTGTAGAATGATCTTCTGTGGGCCAAAGGGGGTCGCTTGTATGTTCCGAAAGCTGGAGATTTGTGGAAGACATTAATAAGCGAGTGTCATGACACCTTGTGGGCAGGTCATCCAAGGTGGCAGAGAACGCATGCCCTTTTGAAGCAGGGATACTACTGGCCACAAATACGAGATGATGTAGTGGAGTACACCAAGACCTGTCTCGTCTGTCAGCAAGACAAGGTCGATAGGAACAAGACACCTGGATTGTTGGAGCCGTTGCGAGTCCCAAGCCGACCATGGGAGAGTGTGTTGCTTGACTTTATAACCAGCCTACCGAAGACAATGGATTTAAGTGCGATCTTGGTGGTCATGGAAAGATTCTCGAAATACGCAACATTCATCCTAGTGTCGAAGTACTATTCGGCAGAAGAGACAGCACAACAATTCTTCAAGCATATTGTCAAATATTGGGGAGTGCCCCAAAACATTGTTAGTGACCGAGATGGAAGATTCACTGGGACCTTTTGGTCTAAACTATTCAGTCTCTTGGGGTCACAATTAAACATATCCTCGAGCTACCATCCATAGACAGATGGGTAGACAGAAAGATTCAACGGGATGTTGGAGGAGTACTTGCGCCACTTTGTCAATGCCAATCAGAAGAACTGGCTGCAACTACTCGATGTAGCTCAATTTTGCTTCAACTCTCAAAAGAGTTCTTCATCGAATAAGGGCCCTTTTGAAGTTGTTAATGGACAGCAGCCACTGCTGCCCCCACACAGTGGACGAATACCGCGGTCGGAACCCGCGAGTCTTTCACTTCACAAAAGACTAGAAGAAAACGATAGAGATTGCCCGAGCTTATTTAGAAAAAGCATAAAGAAGAATGAAGAAGTGGGCAGATCAGAAGCGCAGACCACTGGAGTTCAAAGCAGGTGACTTAGTGTTAATCAAGCTGAGGCCCGAAAAGTTGAGATTCTGAGGGGACAAAGACATCAGACTCATTCGCAAGTACGAGGGTCCAGTCTCAATCATCTCAAAAGTTGGCCTAACTTCCTACAAAGTCGACCTACCAGCATGGATGAAGATACACCCGGTCCTTCACGTTAGCAACTTGAAGTCGTATCATGAAGATCCAGCAAATCCAGAGTGCAACCAGTCAACCAGAGGAGGAGTCATCATTCAGCCAAGGAGCAAGCGTCAACCTGAAGAAATCCTGGTAGAAAGGACGGTCAACATTGACCGTAAAAAGCATAAGGAGTATCTGGTAAAATGGAAGGGGCTCGCAGATGACGAGATCAGCTGGGAGAGGGCGGAAGACTTGAAGAAGCTCACGCAGAAGATTGAAGATCTACAAGCTACTTCGTTGAGGACGTCGAAGAATTGAGTGGGGGAGAGTGTGGCGTGCTGCCCCTTTGGCACACCCACATGGGGCCATTTTGTAAGTGAGCATGCCTTGGTGATTGATCATTAGTCAAGTCTTGCACCAAGAAACCTCATGGGGTAGGGTAGTGGGAATTTTGTAATTATGCATATGTCTCCCAGACAAAAATCATATATGTTCCTGGGAAGACCTTGTATCCCTAGAAGGCTCCTTAGGGGGAGGTGACCTGGTGACTTAGGGAAGCACCATGGCCACCAGCAGATAGGGGCCAAAGTTGTGTACTCCCTTGCCCTATCAAGGCTATATATTAATAAAATGATGTTTATCCATACTTGCTCCCTTGTTGCCTATGTGTTACTTGTTTGTTATCTTCGTTATGCCATTGCGTGCCACTTGCCTTGTTGTGTGCTTTGTGTTGTGTGGACATTCCAAGGAATGACTTGTTTTGTGCTTGCTCATAGTTCGTTATTGCCCGTTGCATGTCCGAGATGCGTATGTGGCTAATCCCTGAGTTTGTTTGCCTGCAGGTGTGTGTTGTAGGCTGACTTGCTAGCTTGAAGTGTCTGCAAGTGCCGCACGTTCCGTCTACTTGGAGTACCCAAATAGCCGGCCCGTGACACTACACGTCCACCACATGTCAGGGAAGGCATATGATTTTTCCCAATTTTCATCATTATTTAAATACCAAAAATCCCAAAAATAAATTAATTCAAAATTAATTATATTTTTGTTAAATCAAATTATTAATTAATTACACATAATTATACAATAAGTATGTTTAGTGCATAGAAAAATATTTTACCTATCAAATAAGTCCTTTTGCCCATTTTTGTATTTATCTTTGTCAATGTTTATTTGAGCCATTTCGGGGACCATGGACCTATAACATTAAGCTCCAATAAATTAAAACTAAATAATTAAACTCTTTAATCATAATAGTTAATTTATTAATTCTGATATTTCTCCACTATAAATTCAGAATTTAATTCTTTATGTTATAGATATACTTTTATAGAAATCTTATTTTAAGTTGTCCATTGATATAACCATCTTACAATAGTTCAACCGTCTAATTAATTAGTTCATAAATAAGAATAGAAGAATTATCATTTTACCTTTCTAATTTACTTCTTATTTCTTAAGTACCATTAATTCACTAGTGAATAATTAATCTATAATCTAATTATAGATTTGAGCTCAAAATCATTCAGTTCCAGAATTAACCCTTAAGGGAACTAATATACGATCCGTTAGGAAAGATTAGATTCTGTATTGTTGATACATGTTCCCAGCCATCCATGATATTAAATCTCCAAAACAAAAGTCATTAGCCTCATTCTATGAAGAGACATTAACGAATGAATCAAAAGATTTAATAAACCTGAACAGTAGTTCATGAACGCTCAGGATTTAGGTTGATCTATAAATGATCATCAGTTATGATATGAATTACAAGTCTTTATTATTAAATGGTTTTTGGATAAAGATTTTTATTCATATCGGTCCATGTCATATATAATCATATTATATAAAGCACATTTACCGAGATGTCTTACCACATCAATTACCTGGATCTAGATTATTTGTATCAACATGATACTCAGTAAACCGTACTTACAACCCCAATTAAAGAATTCCTTAACTTCAATTTGTTGTTGACTATTTTTATTCATTCATGTGATCTTAATTCTCTCGTACTAATACAAGATCACATTCTCAATGATGAATATGGAATTTTTCTGATATTTACAAAAAATTATTCAAACAATAATTTAATAATCTAAATATAACAATAATAGACCATTGTATTTATTTATTCATTGAAATAATAAATGTCTTTTACATGCTTTTAGGACATACTCCTAACAGAGTGTTCTGTATAAATCCTCCCTTAGGCTAAGAAATGACACTTTTACCCCTTAGTCAAATCTAGGTCCTTTGATGCCCCAAGGCAAACTTGTCATCAGCCATTTGTCCCGTTAATCATAATTAACGACTCACAAGCCCCATTTCTCCCAATTTTTTCAAATAATTATCAAATAATTTCCCATTACCCGATTAATCCCAGTAGTGTACTAAGTACCAAATTACCCCTAGGCTCACCCCGAGCCCGGTATTTGACCCCGTTATGACTAAACCGCCAACTTGCTTCCTAGGATCGCCTCGTACCGAATAACTTAAATATATCCACATAATAATGTGGTCTCACACATATATCACATATATGCACATAAATATACAAATATGCCATCAACGGGCCAAAATTATGAAGATGCCCTTCTTATAAGAAACAGTTCCACATGCATGCAAATACAGCCATATAATATCACATAACCATGCATATAATCACATAATAACACATTAAACCATTTATTTCCCTCCTGGCCCCCTAATCCAGGCACTAAGCCATATTAGAGAATTTTGGTCGTTATAATTGCTACCCTGTAGGAGATGGTTAATGCTATGATGACCACTCTGGTGGCTCAAGGGCAGGGAGTGGACCCTCATGGCTACGTATCGTCTACGAAACCAGCTGGTGTGCCACTTGTGCACCCAGCTGGATTACCACATGTTAATGCAGCAGGTGTGCCTCTCGAGCACCCTGCTACTGTGGCACAAGATCCGCCGGCTTGTGTGCCACATACAGACCCAGCTGAAGCTGGAGCCTCACCTACGCTACAAGGGCGTGGCAAGGGAAAAGTTGATGATAACCCTACTCCAGGGAAGAAGAAGGTTCGTCAAGCCCCCGAACACAACAAGGCCCCGAGGCCGACAAGCAAGAGGAAGGGAGTGGGTGTTGGAAAAACAATCAGAGTATGCAGGGGAATTGGCACGGTGGGCCCGATGTGTACAACAACAAAATTTTCCATCTCTCATATAAACAGTTTATATGATCAAAAAAATATCCAGACAGAAACATCAACATACAATACTATTAATCATGCAATATATATATAAATATACAATGTATTTATATAGATCATAGAAACATATACATAAATATTCAAGAATATGAGTATTTACCTCTTAAAGCCAATCAAGTGTCATTGAGTCTTTTCGTATATATATATATATATCGATCTTCCTATCCAATGCTTTCAGTACTCAAACCACAATCTTTCGAAGTATTCTCTACACCTCAAGAAGTGTGTGGGCACATAGAGAACATGGGTTTGTAATTTAGGAATCACAAGTATTTCTCAACACATGAGAACTTAGATTATGGTCTGAGAAAGGTTAGAATAAAAAGAAGAAGATAATTTTTTGTCTCACAAAAATTCTGAAACTTTTTTGAATTCTTACTGACTTGTGTATGGCTTCTCTTCTTTTTTTTTTTTTGTTATTCTATAACATATATATAATGATTATTGTATTACCTTATTATTCCTAATAATAATAGTAATATAATAATAATATCATAATGATGATAGGTAAATATCTAACTTACCACATTTGAAAATATCTATTTTCAAATAATTAATTAAATAAATAAATAAAATAAAAACTACACAGATACAATATCTGTACACTATTACACACATAGCAGAATCCTTGGACTGTGTCATGCGTGAACAGCAGTGCAAAATCTCTTTTCAGGGATATTTCATTTTTCTTTTATTTATTTATTTAACTAAAATCAATTCTTCCACAAAATATGGTATTATCTTTTTAAGGAAAAGATGACAAGCATATTTCAAAATTTAAATTTTAAATTCACAATTCAAAATTCAAATTTATGATCATCATTATCATCATCTTTAAAAATTCAATAAATCAAAAAATTATTTTTGACTTACGAATTTTATTTTCTCTCACTCAAATAAAATAATTAATTTATTTATCTATATATATGAATTTTGAAATTATATATTTAAATTAATAAACATGTTTTCAAAAATTTAATAATTTATTCCAAATTAATTATTTAACCTCAATTATCATATAATTGTATACTTGACCAGAAGAATAAAATTCTTCTCAAAATTCCAAATTACAGTTTTACCCTTGTATCAACTATTACCTTGATATGATGTTGATAGAGCCACCCTGGGGACCTATGGACCTATAATATTAAGCTCCAATAAATATTATATTATTAATCAAAGATCTTTGATTAAATAATCATATTTATTAATCTCATTATTACTCCACTATAAGTATGAGATTGAACTCTTGATAATTATAGACATATATTTACAGAGTACTTTATTAAAGAGTAAAGTGTCCATTAATATAATCATTACATACAACGTTAATCCTCTATTAATGGTTCATAATCAAAAGAGAATAAAATTATCATTCTACCCTTTTAGCTATATTTTGTTTCTAGAGTACCATTGACTTTACTAGTGAAGGTTGTGGCACAAAAAGTTTGCGACGTGAGCGCTCATAACCTTTTCAATTCCAAAAGTCAACCCAATAGGGAACCATTATTCAATCTATAAGAAGGTATAGAATCCATATCTGTTAAACTATGTCCCAAGCCATATATATCATTGAGTCCCCAAAACAATTGTTCTTAGCCTGATCATTTTGACAAACCTTAACGCATGAATCAAAGGATCAGATGACATATATAGAAGTTCATAGCAACCTCAGGATTAAGATCATCGTTTATATGATCATTGTTTGATTAATACTATGAAACAGTGTTTAAACAAGTATTAACAAATCACATTTGGTCCAATTCTATATATCACTATATATAAAGTACCTTCACTAAAATGTCCTGCTACACTAGTGACCCGGATCTAGGTCAGTTGTATTCATAATATTAGCGAACCATACTAGCAGTACTTAATCTAAAGATTCCATAACTTTATTTTACTGTGAACTGTTTTAAGTTTATTATCTTAATCTCGATCCTCTCATACCAATATGAGATTAAGACCACATAGATAACCTTTGGAATTTTCTGATATTTACTTAATATTATCAACATAATATCGGACATAGTCTATATATATAATAATAATTCAATTCAATTATTTATTTCATTTAAAACATTTGTCAACTACAATTGCTTTAAGGGCACTATTCCCAACAGAGGGTGCTCAAGGACATTGCCAAGCACCCAGTGCTCAGGGTGTCGCAGGCGTTATGCCTAGATGCTTTGAGACAGGCCACACTAGGCCTGGGGGAGGTGTCCCCTCAGCACCTCACCAGCCTTGCAAGATCCGAGGCTTAGGAGCCATCTGGAGGAATGTTTCCATTCATCGAGAGCAAGGCTTCAGCATCTCGGTTAACAACGAGAACATCAAGTCTGATGGAGAGACCAAAGTAGGGTATTCTGAGGACAATGGTTTCCACCGAGGCCAACCAAACCTACGAGATAGCTAAAACGCTCGAAGGGGTGTCGCAGCCTCTAGGAACAACCCCAGAAAGAAAGGTCAACTAGACCTCCGAGATGATCTCAATGCTCGAAAGAGAGAACACCTGGAACAGAGTGCCAATCAAGACCGCAACCCTCTCTGCGTGGAATTGGAGAGCTTGAAAAAGATTATGCTCAGAATGGCCCAAAGACAAGGCTAGGACTATGACTCGAAAGACGAGGATGGGGAGCCATGCGCTCCCCACATAGTGAAAGCCATGTTTCCATGAGGCTTCAAGATTCTTGCCATCGCGTGTTATGATGGTAATGAGGATCCCACCGACCATCTGTCAAAGTTCAATTGATTGATGTCGGTGCATCGTGTCTCCGAGAATGCAAAATTTCACGTGTTCCCATTGACCTTGATGGGTCTGGCAGACAAATGGTTCAAAAAACACAAACAAGGGTCCATTCACTCGTGGCACCAGCTCTCCTCTTCATTCCGAAGACAATTCATAGCAACTAGAAAGGTGAGCTTTGAGTACGCCTTGGCCAACATAAAGCAAGGACCCCTCGAGACCCTCAAGGCCTACATCAAGCGCTTTAAGGAGGAAGCCACTAGGACCAAGATGGTCGATGAAGGCTAGCAATTGATGGCCCTATAGGCGGAGAAGGGTCTCCTTTGTGGGATGACCTTCAGCGGAGAAGGTGCCACAGGCTTGACGACTTCATTCGTCGTGCACAAGAGTACATAAATTGGGAGGATGCCCAGATTGGAGCATTTGGTGGACCCGTCTCTTTCCCTGATCCATTAGCTTCGACCCTAGTGGCTCCAGAGACCCAGTACGCACCTTACACTCCCATCCAATAGGGTGTCCCACAATTCAGCCTGGTTGTCCAGTCAGTCGGCTTTAATGCCATGCCTTCTGCTGGCTTCAGTGTCGCTCCCACGGGATATGGAGTCGTGCCCACTAGATACAGTGATTTTTAGCCTGTGTTCAGTGTTGGAACTGCAGCTCCAGCCCAGTCGGTTTCACCAAGCAAGACCCCCAGCGAAAGTAAGAGCGGAGGCAAAAGCAAGGGCAAAAAGCCCAAGGAATTGGGGCAACATCAGCAGGGCAAGGAGTGGCCCCTGAAGACAAGTATGTCTTGCAGTACTCCGAGTACACTAACCTAGTGGAGTCTCACAAGAACATCTTCTTAGCCACGGAGCAACATGTCCACTACCAGAAGCCACAACCCACCCAGAGGGACAGGGAGAGGAGAGATCCCAACAAATTTTGTCGGTTCCATAATGACGTGGGGCACCATACCAACGAGTACCCACAACTCAAGGATGAGATCGAGAACCTCATCAAGTTAGGGCATCTGCACCAATATGCTTGAGGCAGAGTACGACTAGTTCAAGCCCCGGTCGCGGGAGTACCTCCTTTGCAGGCAACTCCCCAGGCTCCGGGAACAATACCTGCAACCCCATAGCAAGAAATAGTCCACGGGCCACCCCCAGTGACTGAGAGAGTGGGAACTATCTCCAGAGGACCTCACTTGGGGGGGCACCTCCCGAGGTTCACATAATAGATATGTGCGGGCCTTGAATTACGATGATGAAGTGCTAGCATTAGCTCAGCTGCCAGCACAGATGCCCAGGATGACTACCAAGTCATCACATTCTACGAGGATGATGCTCGGAGGGTCCATTTTCCCCACCATGATCCTTTGGTGGTCGAAAGCCAAATTTCCAATATGATGATGCTCGGATCCTAGTGGACAATGGGAGTTTGGTGAACATCCTGTTTTAGTCAGCCTACGAGAAGATTGGGCTAACCACGAGCGACCTGTCCCCGTGCACCTCAACTTTATACGGGTTCTCGAGAGAAGGTCTCATTCCGATGGGGAAAATCAAGCTGCCTGTGACAATCAAAGAAGTGCCTTGTCAGGCTCTGCACCTTCATTGTATTGGACTGCTCCTTGGCGTACAATGCCATCTTGGGGCATCCAGCCTTGGTAGAATTTGGAGCGGTCACTTCAATTCACCACATGTGCATAAAGTTCCCCACGAAGGCGAGGATCAGCACGGTCCGTGGAGACCAGAAGGAGGCAAGGCGATGCTACAACATATCCCTCAAGAAACCAGGATTGGTGATCGAGGCAGCAACCCCGGAGCAGCATCCTCCCAAGGAGATGGAGGTGCAGGTTGTTCAAGCCGGGGAGTCTAACGAATTGGACCCTCAGGTTTAAGAAGAGAGGGTTGTCGAGCCCGTGGAGGAGGCTGAGGAGGTAACTCTAAATGCATCCCTCCCCGAGAGAAAAACCAAGGTTGGGAAGAACCTCATGGTAGAGGTCTGAGAAAGGCTGGCGAGCTTCCTCCGGGAGAACCAAGATGTTTTTTCTTGGTCTCACTCTGACATGACGGGCATTGACCCGAATATCATATGCCACGCTTTGAACATCGATCCCAATGTAGCTCTAATCCAGCAAAAGTGTAGGACTATCGACCCGACCCGAGCGCTGGCTTTGAAGGCTGAGGTGGACAAGCTTCTCGCGAATGGGTTCATCCGAGAAGCTCAGTATCTGAAATGGGTGTCTAATTTGGTCCTAGTGCCCAAGCCAAATGGCACTTGGAGGGCCTGTATAGATTTCTCTGACCTCAACAAGGCCTACCTAAAGGATTGTCTTCCTTTGCCAAAGATAGATCAGATGGTTGACACCAGCTCTAGATATGAACTTTTGTCTTTCATGGACGCATACTTGGGGTACAAGCAGATTTCCATGCATGTCACGGACCAAGAGCACACCAGATTCCAAACTAAAAAAGAAGTATATTGCTACAAAGTGATGCCCTTCGGGTTCAAGAATGTTGGTGCCACTTACCAAAGGATGGTAAACCGTATGTTCAAAAACTAGTTAGGGCAGAACATGGAGGTTTACGTGGATGACATGCTGGTTGAATCTAGAACGGCCCCCGATCACGTAAAAGACCTAGCGGAGGTGTTCTTAGTACTCCGCAGGTTCGGAATGAAGTTGAATCTCCAAGAGTTCACTTTCAGAGTCGCCTCCGGGAAGTTCTTGGGTTTCATTGTCAGCACCCTAGGAATAGAGGAAAACCTCAAGAAGATCAAAGCTTTGATCGATATACCATCCCCCGCAAGCATAAAGATGTGCAGAGCCTCACCGAGATGATAGCAGCCCCGAGCCACTTTTTCTCCAAGGCAACAAACAAATGCATACCTTTCTTCAACATACTCCGAGGGGATTAGAGATTTGAATGGATGGAGGAGTTCGAACAGGCGTTCCAGTAGTTAAAGGCGCACATGGCCAATCCACTGTTTCTCTCGATGCCCATAAACAGAGAACCCCTCCTAATCTATATGGTTGTGTCGAATAGTGCCATCAATGCCGCTTTGGTGCATGAAGAAGGTCGGGTCCAACATCCCGTGTACTATATAAGTAAGAGAAACCTCGGGGTGGAGTCCAGATACCCACTTATGGAAAAGTTGACTTTCTATCTAATGGTGGCCTCTCAAAAATTACGGCCCTATTTCCAAGCATTTCCCATCAAGGTCCTCACTAAGGGGTAGGTCCTTCAGAAGCCAGAATCATCTGGGAGACTTTTGAAATGGGTGGTTGAACTAAGTTAGTTCAACATCACCTATCACCCGATGACGGCTATCAATGGGCAAGCACTGGCAGATTTCATCACCGAGTGCACGGGATGTCACGAAAGACCTGGGGATGCCCCGGTGGTCAGACCTACGTGGAAGCTATACATGGACGGGTCTTCCAATGAGAATAAAGTTGAAGCAGGTCTGATCTTGGTCTCTCTAGAGGGACACAGGATCCATAGTGCCCTAAGGTTTGGGTTCGATGCTTCAAACAATGAGGCACTCATCACTGGACTTCGAGTATCCCTGGAACTTAAGGCCGAGGGTCTCAAAATCTTCAACGACTCGCAGTTAGTAGTCAATCAGGTACTTGGAGAGTACCAAGCCCGAGGGACAAAGATGGCTGCTTATCTAAAAGTCCAAGAAATGTTACACAGCTTCAAGAAATTTACCATACGAAAAGTACCACAGGAACAAAATTCTAATGTCGGTGCCCTAGCTAAGCTTGCTACCACCAAGGACGCTAAGTTAATCAATGTAGTCCCTATTGACTACTTGGCTGCTCCGAGCATCTCAGCCCCCGAGGAGGTAGAAGCAGTCCAGCCCTAGGATAGTTGGATGAAGCCCATTGTGAGGTATCTTGTGTCCGGGGAGTTGCCTCAGGATAAGAAAGCAGCTTAGAAGTTGCTTTACCAGGCGCCTTGGTACATCATCATTGACAATAAGTTGTACAGGTGAGTATATTCGTTTCCCTTGATCCAACGTGTGTCCAAGCAAGAAGTCAATCTTATACTCCGAGAAATACATGTGTGATTTTAAGGAGACCACGCTGGGGGGCAGAGCCTCGCCAAGAAAATGTTAAGACAAGGGTACTTCTAGCACACTATGAATGGTGATGCGATGGATTATGTCAAGAAGTGTGACAAGTGCCAATGCTTTGCCAACATACCCCGAGCTCCTCCAACTAAGCTCACTTAGATGACTAGTCCATGGCCCTTCGCAGTCTGGGACATCGACCTTATTGGGTAATTGCCCACGGGGAAGAGAGGAGTGCAATATGCAATTGTGGTGGTCAACTACTTCACAAACTGGGTCAAGGCCGAACCCCCTGCTACCATCTCCTCCAAGAAGGCATTGGATTTCATCATCAAGAATATTGTTTGCCGCTATGGGCTCCCGAGGAAGTTAGTCTCCAAAAATGGCCCACAATTCAACAATGAGTTGTTCATGACTTTCTGTCTAAGGCATTGGGTGATGAAGAGATTTTCCTCCATAGCTAACCCTCAGGAAAATGGGCATGTGGAAGCAGTCAACAAGACGCTCAAAGCCACCTTGAAGAAAAGGTTGGAGCAGGCGAAAGGAGCTTGGCCCGAGGAGCTGCCTAGGGCATTGTGGAGTTACCGTACTACTGTCAGGACCTTCACCGACCACTAGCCATTCTCCATGGCCTACGAGCACGAAGCCATGCTCCCAGCTGAGGCGGAAATCTCCACACATCGGAGGATTACATATGATTCGACCACAAATCATGCTTTACTCTGAAAGTCTTTGGACCTCGTGGAGAAGCTTTGCGAAGCTTCTCAGCTCCGAGTAGCATCTTACCAACAGAAAGTAGCCAGATATTTTAACTCCAAAGTGAAGGATAGAAAATTTGGGGTTGGAGAATTGGTGTTGCAAGGAGTTTTCTTAGCCACCCGAGATCCTGGTGCTAGAGTGCTAGGCCCTAACTGGGAAGGTCCGTACTAAGTCGAGAGCACTGTATGTCCACGGACTTACAAACTTGCTCGACTGGGTGGGGAGTTGATACCCCACGCCTGGAATGCCTAGAATCTCCACCGGTATTACCAGTGATGTGAGCATTGTATTTTTTATTAAATTCTGTAATCATTTTGTAGCCTTCGGACACATGTAAGGAAACCATGTACACAAAACATGGTAGAGAATTTAAAAGAATTTGCTTATATTTTAGACCTAAGGTATTCTCTCGAGGATAGCGCATGAGGAATGTAAAACCAGGTCCCAATCTTCGAGATGTGAACGAAATCTCGATTCGTTTGTACTTGGGCACAATCCCAAAATAATCATCCCGGTAGTGAGAAATCCAAGTAACGTGAGTGCTAACTCGAGATGTGAACAAAAATCTAAAGTCGCGAGGCCCGACCTAAGGACGTGAAACTCAGATGCATGCTTCAGGGACTTAAAGCCCACAGACAACGAGTTCACAAGTTCCAGGTGGCGGAGGTCCAGTAATAGTTGTACTCGGTGGGCAATGTGGAAAACCCAAAATAGCATCCCGAGGACAGTACGCCCTGGGGCGCGATTATCTCAGTACACGTGACCTCCCAGAGCCTGAGTGATTGGCACTAGAGGACATCGGATGGCATTAAAGTTACCCTCAGGACAACGAGCCTAGGGAAAAACACTTAATGCCCAAATAGTCAATTCTGAGATAAGAAACCTAGAACACTATAGTGCAAGAACTACTAAGGCCCGAGTTGTTGGGACTCAGAAGCGTAGGACCACCAAATGTACCATTTGACGAGGCGTTCAAGTTAATCCCAAGGACTGTGTGCCTAGGAGACAACACTAAACGTGGGAAGCATCTAAACACTAAAAGGAAGATCTTCAAGCTCTAAATATAATGGACGACTTCACCCTGAGTTGTTGGGACTCGGGGACATATGACCGCGTTAAGTGTTCCCACTCAAAATCACACTAAAAGTTAATCCAGATGACCACAGGCCTAGGGACAACTCTAAGTGTCTAAGCCTATCCAAATACCAAGAGAAGTTGATAGACTCGGGCTACTAAGATCCGAGCATAAGACTTGAGTCTAAGACTCGAGGCCCAGATAATGTGGACGGGTTAAGTTTTCAGATTCTTGTGGCGTTACGTTACGTTGAGTGGCGTGAAAACCCAGCTAAACTAATAAGACCAAATTGCATAATTATTATATGTTAGCATGTTAATAAAAAAGCAATTATTGTAAGAAAATTAGTGCAAGCTGCAGAGGTTAAAAGGTATTTATAATTAAGCTCAGGGGCTCAAGCATTTAATTGTTTTTGTTGGGGTTTTATGCCCTAATTAAAACTCAAATTCTTTGTAATCTCATTTTATTATCAATAAAATAATAGAAATCATTTTTTGACTTGGTCAATCACTTTGCTCACATGTTTTATTTTCATGATTATTTGTTTAATATAAACTTCTATTAAATCCCGAGCATATAGCTAATCGTATTTATAGTGACGTAATCACAGTGGAATATAAATATGATTATATGTTCAAAATAAGTTAGTCCTAAGATTAGTCAGTGCACCGGATTTACATTGACTTGCCAATCTACGATATGATCTACTTACACATTACAGTGTTATGTTCTTTCCAGAACATTAGCAAAGTAGATAAGATCGGATGTATTTGTTACATCGGACAAGACCAATATTGACAGTTGATAAGATAAGTAAACATACCGTTATTATCTATTCTAGTCATATCATATAGTTGACCATAGGTCAATTCAATCTCAATTCTGAGTGGTTAGTATTCTAACTGATTGTATTATTTGAGTTCTTTGACTTGTTCGTTACCAGCTTACCCTACAGACTAGCCCATACTTACATCTTGGGAACTCGGTAGTATAATTGAGTGGGAGTGTTAATCATAGATATGAAAATCTATAGCTTCTGATGAAGAAGTGAAACGATGGTTTCCTTTTAGTTTGGTACAAGGTGTTAAATGATAGAGATCTCATTTCAGTAATTAAATTAGTTTACTAAAATATCATTTACAAGGAACTAAGTGTTTTAAGGATAAAATACAATGAGGGGTAAAACAGTATTTTAGTCCTATCTCATTGTAGACCGTCTATAGAGGATTGAGTGACAATTATGGTTGTAACAATGGATAATTAATAGTGTATCTATATTTTTTATAGAGCGTTCTATGAATTCAAGAGTGCAATTCCAAGTCTATAGTGGAGTCACGAGGAATTAATAAGTTAGTAAATTTATTTGTTAGATTTATGATAACTTATTGGAGCTTGATTTCATAGGCCCATGGTCCCCATTGTACCTTCGATAAAATCATCTAGATATTCTCAATTAATTGATTTAATCGTCAATTAGAATTATCAAAGTTGACCAGGTCAATTTTGGATAGTTTCACCGAGTTGTGTAATTTTGAGAAGAAAAGAGAAATTATGGCAGATTTATTAATTAAGATAAATTGGTGTCTAAATTAATAAATAAGTTTAAATCAAGGTTCAAATTATAAATAATTAATTTGATAAAGGATTTAAATAATTATTTAATTAATTAAATCAATAGAAAATAATACATGCATTGATTTTAAGTCCAATGGGCTTATAATCAAATGGGAAATTTCACGGGCCTATAGCCCATGATAATTTCGACCTAGGGATTCAAAATGGCTATTATTTTATTGATTTTTTAATTAAATTAAATGGCTTAATTGAGTCTATAAAAGGAGTGCTTAGAGAGAAGATTTCAGAGACGACAGATAAGTCACAAGTCAGATTTTCTGATAGTTTTATATTCTCTCTAAACAGAAGTCATTTTCTAAGCCACTTTGTTATTTTCTCTTCTTCTCTCTATATCTATCTCATGTGTTGAGAATTTCTCACACTAGTCTGGTGGTTCTAATGATACATTGGAAGATTATGAAGAAAATAGAAGATCAGTTCAGTTTCTTGATAATACTCTGCGACAGAGAGGATACAAGAGTTAGAGAAACTGAAGGAAGGACTCTTTCATTCCGCTGCGTATACTGTAAGTATTCTATTCTTTGTTTCTCTTGAATTCAATTTTAGAAACATGTTTTAGGCTATCTCGTATTAATTTGTTTAATATTAGATATACATGAAAATAAATAAAGATCATGTATAAGCTTAATCCAACAGTTTGTACCCAAGTAAACAAAGGCACGCATGCCTACTACTTAAATAAACAAAAAAGGGGGAAATAAAATCACTTTGGGCCCTTCCCCGGAGGAACTTCTGCCACCACCTCAATGACATGATGCACCTTGGGAGTGCAGTCGGCCGCCATGGCTTCCCTTTCCTGAGCTTCCTTAGCCTCCTCAGCATGGAGACACTCCTCAAGCATCATTCGCTTGTTGGGATCCTCAGTGAATTACAAGTCCATGTCCCTATTGCTTTGCCACGCCACAAACAGGGTATCATCTTCCATCACATCAAGATTCCTCTCTAACTCCTCTACTCAAAGCCTAAGGCTCTCGGCACAAGATGAAGCATGCATAGCTTCTTCTCTATCCTTAACAGCCTCCTTCGGGACTCTGACCAGCTCAGCGGCATGAGACGAGGACTCCTCGTAGCTAGTCAGAGTTCCTCCTGAACAACTGTGAACTCTGCCAACAACTTGTCTTTGGCCTCCTCCACGTATTGGGTTCGACTCGCGACATCTTCAAGCAGCTTCGTGGAGGTGTCCTCAAGGGATGACAGCTTCGACTTCTCCGTGGCCAGCCAAGTCTCCAACTCTAAGGCATAGGCCTTTAGATCCTCAAAATCCTTCTAAAGCAGTGAGTGCTCCACCAGTGGGACTATGGCCTCCTTGAGTTGAGCCATCTCCTCCTGAAGCTCCTTCAGCTCGAAGGACCTCATGGTCACAATGTCTGTGAGCTATTGTTGAAGGTTGTGTTCTGAACCAGAATAATACTTGTTAGCTCAATAAAAGACTAAGACAAACAAAAGGGGGAATTGAAGGGTTTTGGGCCATACCCTCAAGGAGATGTGGCAGCTGGTAGCTATCAGTGAGATTTTTTTGTCACTACCACAACGAGCGAAGCTATGGTAGGGCATATCACTCAGGGACCCCGCCAATCCTTGGAGGAGCTATGCAGCAAGCGGGGTCATTCTTTCTCTGACTCTCCCTATGAGTAGAAGCTTCAACTCCTCGCAGCTAGATGGAGCAACCGGGCCCTGTGGTCTGTCTTCCTGCAGGTACTCCGCGAAGACTTTGAAATCCTAGTTGCATTCGTCAAGACGGATGTTGAAGTATTCGACTATCCGTCTGTGCTTTTCCAGGTCTTCTCCCTTGAAGTATTCGAGAAAGACCACTAGGCGAGGTGTCCTGATAGAAGGATAGTCAGATTCCCTTAAAAGGGATTTCCTTTCCCTTCTGAGAAGGCCCCTCATCTCGAGGGGGGAGGCCTCGAGGTCAATGACCTCTTCTGTAACTGTTGGCCTCAGAGGAGTGGCCAGCGGGGCAAAGTTTTGGCACTGCGGGAGCCGCAGAAGCGGAAGGACCGGCCATTGGGGCCAAGGGAATGAGCGTCGAGGGTAGGGGCGTCGTGTTTGATGCCTCCAAAGCATCTATTTGAGAGGGCCTCATCACCCTCTGTCGTTTCTGCCTGACCAAGTCGGACAATCCCATGTTTTATGCGCAAAGAAACAGAAAAGGTTAGTCTTCGGAAGAAAAGAAAGGAAAGGAAGCTATCTATAAAAATAAGCATACATGAAAGGCACAAAATAAATCTTCTCAGGAGCCCCACCACGATAAGGCTCCTCCGAGTGAAGAATGGAATGGGCAAACTCACAGACGAGTCAGCCCATTTCCTGTGTTGTGTTGGTGTCGTATTGACAAAACCATATCGCGTGCATGGACGTCACCTCATCCAAAGGCACGAGCCTTTGGGGTGTTTCCTCCTCTTTGGATGGCAGAGACAAACGCCGATAAGGTCCTGATAGTCCTGGTACTCCTCGTCGGTCCAAGGACGCTTCGAAACTTGCCCACACTCAAGGAGTGATGGTGAGAATAAGGAGTTCTCGGTTCTAGTTCCCTCCCCTACGTGATGGGCATAGTTAAAAACTATTAGGGATTTACCTTGAGGCACAGAGGACAATTTGATCCCAGCCTCGAGCTTGGCTTCAACCTCCTCATTTTCTTTCGCATCTATGGCGGCTTGGATAGTGAGTACACTCTCTGTGCACTCCTTGCGAGACGCTATTCATACTTGTATTGGGACTTTGTCACGATGTACTGTGTGTGGAGCCTTGCCTCGTTAAGTGACTTCTTCGAATTACGAAAGCCAACAAGGGTCACGACACTTATCCTTTGACCCTCCCAAAGTAGGTTGTACCATCAAAGATTGGCCTTGGTGATGAGAAGACTGAGATTCATCTCTTCCTCGGGTAGTGCATTCATTTTATTAAACCTTTCGTTGTAGGCATCAACAAAAGGTGTGTGTCGGAAAGGTCCTGAAAAGAAAATGGTAGGGACTAAGGAAGAACTACAAGCGGAGGACTAATAAGTTGAGTAACTTGAGAGGTGATACTTACCAACCCTAGTGAAGTCCAGGAGAAGAGTCAGGTTGGTCCGCGTAGGGAAGCCACTTGCCCAGAAGAAGTTGTCCTTGTAGTCCCTCGTATGGTTCTCGTTGTCGCACATGGCCTTGTACTTCATCCCCGGGTACGTATGCTTCATCACTGTGTAGTACCCATCTTGATCATCCTTCCTCAGACACGGTCAGAAGCTGTAGATGTACAATATCTCAGCTAGAGAAGGAACTGTCCAGTTCTACCTCTTATACAAAACATACAGCCCAACTAGCACTCGATATCCGTTCGGGGATAACTGGAATGGAGCTATACCAATGAACTTCAAAAAGTTGACATAGTACTGGTGTAGTGACAATGTTGCACCAGCTTGGAGATGAGACGCGCTCCAGACTACGAATCCATGGACACTCTCGTGCGCCCTCTCGTCCTCCCAAGAGAGACGCACCAATATCTCAGTGGTGTCCACCCCATGGTGGGTTACAATCTTGTCCAGAGCTCCTCGGTGCCTGAGCTTGCTGGGGGTCACCTCTGCCTCAAAACCTGCAGTGGCGGCGTGTGTTTTGTCCAACAGTAGAAGGTCAAAGTTTGCCTCTTCCTCCAAGATTCCATGTCGGAGGGGCCTCTATGTCGTTGAGGGATTATCTCCTCTCACCGCGAGAGCCTGACTACTCTCCAGCTGTTTACTCTTCTCAGGGAGACTTCCTGCCTCTCGGGCCATCTCCAGTACCTTGGTGTTGAATGCATAGAATGCCTGCTCCTGTAGTTGTTGAAGCTCCTCGGACATCCGAAACAAGAAACCAAGCAATTAGCGTCATGACCCGAAGAAAGATAGGCCAAAAATGAGAACCCCTAAGACTACTTCTCAGGAAGATGATAAGGAAAATTTCTAAGGGATTGGGGTGTCTTCGGACCAAAGGATGGTCGCTGGAGAGCACCACCAAAAAATATGAACATCTTCGAAATCTGGGAATTTTCCAGATTTCAGTCGGATGTCCAGAAATGCGGAAAGTCGCGTAAAGAGCGTAGGGGACCATTCAGACCGTTTTTAACGAAAAAATGTGCCCAAAATGACCTCTAGAGAGCCAATAATTCAAAATCATAAAATGCAACTAAAACCCTCAACAGAATTCGAAAGTAAACACAAAACCAAACAGGAGACAGAAGTAAAACTCACTCGAGATGAAGCACTTGTACGTGCTGAAGCGAGTCTTGACTTTGAAAAATTACTTGTTGCATGACCAGAAGTACGATGATTTTCTCCAACCGTCTAGAGCATTGAGAACTCAAAAAATGGGAGAAGTTTGGGAAGCAAAGAGATGAAGGTGAAGAGAGGGTTTAGGAGTTCTGGAGGTTTTGAATTTTGAGTGCAAAAAGTGATTTTTGAGAGGCGTTTGTCGAGCTTTTATACTCAAAAAACTTGGGGTGGAAGCAGCTCCACCCTAACCGTTGATTACCTACAACATAGGCACTCAAGAGTTATCCAACGGTCAGAGTCCAAGAGGCGTGGATCGTGATCATTAACATGGGGAAATGATGCCTCGAGTATGGAGCGAAAGGACACCTAGGGTACGGATTAGACATTTTGGGTAGTGGAGCGGACTCCTCATTAATTGCACATATTGATTAGCCCAGCAATAGAGAGTCGATGTGTAACGCCCTACTACCTTAGAGTTGTTACTAAGTGAGTTTAAAAAGGTGCATTCAGCTTGCTAACCAAGCATTAAACTCAAAAGTGTAACTAAACTGTATTAAAATCACATAATTTGAAAATGTAATCAATCACTGAAAACTATGAGTGTTTTACATTAGGGATCTCAAAAGAAAATATTGTTTATAAATATTTACAACTCAAAATGTGTTTAAAGTCAACTAAACGAAAAAATAGAATCCAGTACAAAACAACTCCCAAAAATACCCCTAGCCGTGGCGGCCAGGCAGACCAGACATGTACGCATCGCCTCACGCCCTCCGTACTCAAGGTTGGCCAATCTTCCCCTTGCCCTTACCTGCACCACAGAGCACCCGTGAGCTGAAGCCCAGCAAGAAAACCCCACACAAATAGACAACATATGCATATAAATAACCCAGCATATAAACAGGCCGTCAATAGGCTAAACACATACGGCCATGCCGTCCCAAGCGCTTTACTAGGCCCTGGGTTTGCGGTCCACACCGTAAGGATATCCCAGGCATCCTTTAGGGTCTCACCCTGGCAACTCGCACTCCGCGTGCTAAACGTTGCTCCCGACCCCTTGCCACAATCGGCCTTTGCCGTTCTCGGCCCTTGCCATTCTCGGCCTTCACCGTTCCCGGCTCTTGTCGATCATTCACATATTTACATACATAGCATAATTAATCAAACACTTAAACATGCATTAACATAATCAATGGGCTATGCCCTGCACATAATCATATAGGGCCATGCCCTGCAACACAACTATGGGGCCTCGCCCTGTTCTTTGGGTACAACAGTTTTCTTACCTGTCCTGAGCTTCTTGAGCACTGAAATCGCGAGCACGGTCCTCTAACCCGAGCCTCACCGAAAACCTAGTCACAACACATACATAACACAATCATTACTAACCAATTATAACCATCTCCCGGAACCAATCCCGTGCTCTCGGGACCTCCCGGTTCCCCACACAAGGTAGCGGAAGCATCCCCTGAGCCCCCCTGGGCAAAAGCCTAAAAACTGAAAATTCCCCCTGCCCAGAAATGGCCTAGAGCTGCGGGACTAACCCTTAAGGGCCGCGGCGCCCAGAATGGTGTCCTTCCCCTGATGCATCCTAGTGCCGCGGCATGGAAGAACAGGGCCGCGGTGCCCATACGCGAACCCAGAAATCTGGGTTTTTCCCCAACATTTTCCCAAGCCAAAACACTTCCAAATCACTACCAAGACATACCTAAGTCCCAAATTCAATCCATAACCCCAAACAGACCATATGGCAACCCGAAAACATCAATAACAAACCCAAACACACATTCAAACCCATGATCCACAAATTGGTTAAAAACTTCATAAAACTTAAACCAGAACTTACAAAACTTAAACCATCCTTTAGAAATATTAAACCACACCAGCAATCAACCTCAGAGGTGCACGAAATTCTTACCTCAAACTGAAATTCGACTCTGAGCTTCCTCCAATTCCAACTCCAAGCTAAACCCTCTTGATTCCCAAGCTGAATTTCCACAATTATTAAACCAAAACCCAACTTTCAGTATTCAACCCAAACTCTAAAAGAACTTGCAAGAACACCAAAATTCAGAGATGAAGCTTACCTCTGGATTAACCTTGGCCTATGCTTGATTTTAGTTGCCTCAATTCAGCCTTGAATCCCCTCCTTAGCCTCAAAAATATTCAGCTCTCTCTTCCACCTTTCTCTCTAGCTTCTTGGTTCCTCTAGTCTCCCCGACACAAATATTCAGATTATGCCTAAATAAAAAAATAACGGGAATGAGTTTTCCTCAGCCAAAGCTATCTTTTCCCAAGGCCAAATGACCCAATTGCCCTCCCTTCTAACCTATATTCTAACTAATCCTCAAGGGCAACCTAGACTTTTCCCTATCCTCTTTCAAGAATACCACTTCCACACCTAAAGTAACTCTCAAGAGTTACCTATAGTTACCCAAGTTACCAAAGTGCCATTAACCATTTCTCAATAATTCTCATATTTAAGTTATAATGTTCCCAAAATACCCCTAGGCTCCTCCCGAGCCGGGTATTTGACCCCGTTGTGACTTTCCTAGCTAAACAGCTCCCTAGGACCATCTCGGAACGTGCATCACAAATATATCACCATTATATCACAAATATCACATATATTAATATAATATAACAGTTATTGCCCTCCAGGCATGCTAATCAAGGCCCCAAACCTTATTAGCAATTTTGGGTCGCTACAACTATCCCTTCCTTACAGAAATTTTGTCCTCGAAATTACCTGAATAATTCGAGATACCGCTCCCGCATGTCTGATTCAAGTTCCCATGTCGCCTCTTCAACTTTGCTATTCCTCCACAGCACTTTCACCAAGGTGATGGTCTTGCTCCGCAAAACTTTATCCTTCCGGTCAAGAATCTGAACCGGCTTCTCCTCATAAGATAAATCTTGATCCAACTCCAAAGTCTCATAACTCAATACATGCGAAGAATCTGATACATACTTCCGGAGCATGGATACGTGAAATACATCATGAACCCCTGATAAGGCTGAAGGAATTGCCAACCTGTAGGCTACCTCCCCAACCCGCTCCAGAACCTCGAAGGGGCCAACAAACCTAGGGCTTAGCTTGCCCCGAATGCCAAACTATTTCACTCCTCTCAGAGGTGAAACCCTAAGAAACACATGGTCACCAACTTGAAATTCCACGCTCCTGCGTTTCTGGTCTAAGTAACTCTTCTGGCGACTCTGGGAGGTGAGCATTCAAGCTCTAATATTTTCTATCTCTTCACTGGTCCTTTGAACCATCTCAGGACCCAAATAACTCCTCTCACCCGTCTCATCCCAGTGGATAGGTGATCTGCACTTCCTTCCATAAAGCATCTCATATGGAGCCACTCCGATGGTCGCCTGATAACTGTTGTTGTACGAGAACTCGATCAAGGGGAGATACTTACTCCAAGATCCTCCAAAATCCAGCACGCAGGCTCGCAACATATCCTCCAATATCTGAATTGTCCTCTCAGACTGTCCGTCTGTCTGAGGATGATAAGTGGTACTAAACCGTAACTGCGTGCCCATAGCCTTCTGTAGACTCTCCCAGAACTTGGAGGTGAAGGTGGGGTCCCTGTCTGATACTATCGACCTCGGAGCCTCATGAAGTCGAACAATTTCCTTCACATAACTCTGCATACTACTCCACAGTATAAGTCATCCTAACCGGTAGAAAGTGGGCGGACTTGGTATACCTATCCACAATCACCCACACCAAGTCATGCTGACCCACGGTCTTCGGCAAACCAACCACGAAGTCCATGGTGATATCTTCCCACTTCCATTATGGAATCCCTAGAGACTACAACAACCCCGATGGCCTCTGATGTTCAGCCTTGACCTGCTGACAAGTTAAGCACTTGGCCACATAATCCACCACATCCCTCTTCATGCCCAACCACCAATATAAAGTTCTCAGATCTTGGTACATCTTCGTCGTACCCAGATGCAAGGAATAGGGAGTGGTATGCAACTCATCTAAAATCTCTCGTCGGATATCAGAATCCATCGGAACACAAATCCAATCCTTATACTTCAGTAATCCCTTCTCCGAGATAGAAAAGTCCTTAGCCACTCTGACTAAAATGTTCTCTCTGTGACCTCTCAAGGAGTGTAGACTGAAGAGTGATGTTGGCTAACCGACCAACCACCAACTCTATACCAGCTTGGGTCATCTCCTCCACTAACTTATCAGATATCTGTCTTTGAACTGAACAACTGTCCTAGGCCTTTCCGACTCAATGCATCAGCCACTACATTAGCCTTCCTAGGATGGTATAGGATATCACAATCATAATCCTTAACCAACTTTAGCCACAATCTCTGGCGCATATTCAGATCCTTCTGAGTAAAGAAGTACTTCAAACTTTTATGGTCGGTGTATATCTCGTACTTCTCGCCATATAAATAATGTCTCCAAATCTTAAGTGTGAATACCACCGCTGCCAACTCCAAATCATGCGTGGGATATCTCTGCTCATACTCCTTTAACTGTCTCGATGCATAGGCTATCACCTTACTAGCTTGCATCAGCACACACCCCAAACCCTGTCTGGAAGCATCACAGTAGACCACAAACTTCTCATTATCTGTCGACAAACCCAACACTGGCGCGGTGATCAATCGTCGCTTCAACTCTTTAAAACTGTTCTCACATCTATCTGTCCAAACATACTTTGTCTTTTTCTTTGTTAATTCCGTCAATGGCGTAGCTATCCTGGAGAATCCTTCAACAAACCGCCGATAATACCCCGCCAATCCCAGGAAACTTCTCACTTCAGGAACACTGCTCGGTCTAGGCCAATCTCTCACTGCTTCAATCTTACTTGGATCAACTAGAATCCCCTCCTTACTGACAATATGGCCCAGAAATGTAACTCGCGATAACCAGAATTCGTACTTGCTAAACTTAGCATATAACTTATGCTCCCTCAATCGCTGCAACACCAGTCGTAGATGCCGCTCATGCTCTATCTCTGACTGAGAATACACCAGAATGTCGTCGATGAACACGATCACAAACTTGTCCAAATAGTCCTTGAAAACCCTATTCATCATATCCATAAAAGTTGTTGGAGCATTGGTTAATCCAAAGGACATAACCAAGAATTCATAGTGTCCATACCTCGTGCGGAAAGCAGTCTTTGGTATGTCCTCCTCTTTAATCCTTAACTGATGGTAACCTGACCGGAGATCAATCTTAGAAAACACCGTACTTCCCTGTAGCTGATCAAATAAGTCGTCGATCCTAGGCAGTGGATACTTGTTCTTGATAGTTAACTTGTTTAGCTCCTTGTAATCAATACACATCCTAAGAGATCCATCCTTCTTCTTGACGAACAACACTGGAGCACCCTATGGCGAGAAACTTGGTCTGATGAACCCCAAATCCAATAACTCCTGTAACTGAATCTTCAACTCTTTCAACTCTGTCGGAGCCATTCTGTAAGGTGTCCTAGATACTGGATCCACCCCTGGTTCCAATTCTATAACGAACTCAATCTCCCGCTGCGGTGGCAACCCTGGTAGATCCGCTGGAAATAAATCTGGAAACTCACACACCAATATGGTCTCTCCCGATCCAACCGACACAACCTTAGAGGTATCCACAACACTTGCTAGGAATCCTATGCAACCTTCCTACATCAGGTCTCTAGCCCTCAGCGCTGAAATCATAGGTACCCGCGGTCCACTAGCTGTTCTCACAAATACAAAGGGTACCTCCCCTTCTGGTTCAAAAGTCACCATCCTGCGCTTTCAGTCAATCGTCACCCCATACTTTGATAACCAATCCATCCCTAGGATCATATCAAAGTCATCCATCGCAAGCTCAATCAAATCAACAGACAATTCCCTACCATCTACCTCTACTGGTAAAGCTCTAATCCACCTTCTAGAGACTACCAGTTCCCCAGTTGGCAACAAAGTCTGAAAACCCCTCGCATACAAAGCACTAGGTCTACACAGTTGATCTATCACCCTAGTAGACACAAATGAATGGGTAGCTTCCAAATCAATCAATGCAGTATACAAAGAACCAGCACTAGAAATCTGACCTGTCACAACTGAGGGGCTAGCCTCCGCCTCAGTCTGAGTCAAAGTAAACACTCTGGCAGGAGCAAGACTGTCACCCTGCCTTGGCTCCTCCTTCCTGACTTGTGGGCAGTCCTTCTTTAAATTATTGGCACTCCCACAGACAAAGCAGGCCCTAATCCTGCACTCACCCTGGTGTTGTCGCCTGCACCGAGGACACACTAGGAAACTCCTCCAGTTGTCACTTCCGCCCTGATGGCCACTAAAAGCACCACGTGCCCTCCTATCAAAACTGGGAGGAACAAAGGAATCTGGGGCCTTCCTCTTCTGCTCACTGGGGCCACTACCCCAACTGGATCCAATAAAATGAGGCACCGTCCTCCTGGCATCGCGCCTAACAGCGCTCTCTCTCCAAATCTGGTCCTCGGCCCCCTCAGCTATAAGGGCCTTATCCACAACCTGAGCATAGGTAGTAGTCTCTGGATCCAAGGTGATCTTCACATCACGGGCGATCATAACGTTCAATCCCTGAACAAACCTGTCTCTTCTTGCTGCATCAGTCGACACTAAATCTGGCACAAACTTCGCCAATCGATCAAATTTCAAAGCATACTCTGTCACGGTCAACCGGTTCTAAGTCAGGTTGATGAACTCGTCAACCTTTGCAGCTCGGACTGCTACACTGTAATATTTCTCGTTGAAGATATTCTTAAATTCTTCCCAGGTCATGACTGCCACATTCCTTCTCTTAACCACTACATCCCACCAGATGCGGGCATCCTCTCTAAACATGTAACTGGCACAGGCAACTCTCTCGTTCCCCTCAACCCTCATGAAATCCAGGATAGAGAAAACCATATTCATCCACTGCTCTGCCCGCAGTGGGTCTGGTCCACCCTCAAAGGTGGGAGGATGCTGCTTCCTAAACCTTTCATACAAAGGTTCCCACCTGTTTTCCATCACAGGCTGAACCGGCACTGGCGCCACAACCTGCTGAACTGGCAACCCAGTGGCCTATGGAGGGGCCTGCTACCTCAGCTGTCAGAGTTCTTCTTCTGTTCATTGCAATCTCACTTCCATTTCGGCGAACTTCTGTTGCCAATTCTGTGGGGCAAGTGGAGGGTCCTGACCCTGATTTTCATCCTTGGCCCGGCTGCCGCGGAATCTAGATGATTGTCGAGGCATCACAACAATATGCCTGCAATCAATGACACTGCTCATCAAGCATGATAACAAAATCCAAAACCACCTCCCTATTCAAATTAGCCAACCATAACCACAAGCCACACAGCACACAAATAGCATATAACACTCAACGAGCCATGCCCTGGCATCATGCATATATTGACTCATTCATCATGCTCTATATGAAATAAACAGGCAAACAGGGCATTTAAGCACATACTCAAACAGATAAGTCAACTATTACCAACCAACCCTTAGTCAAGCTTGTCACTGACAGCGAGCATACATGTTCGGTCAATCTCCAGGAACCATAAACCTTGGCTCGCTTTGATACCAAGTTGTAACGCCCTACTACCTTAGAGCCATTACTAAGTGAGTTTAAAAAGGCGCATTCAGCTTGCTAACCAAGCATTGAACTCAAAAGTGTAACTAAACTGTATTAAAATCACATAATTTGAAAATGTAATCAATCACTGAAAACTATGAGTGTTTTACATTAGGGATCCCAAAAGAAAATACTGTTTATAAATATTTACAACTCAAAATGTGTTTAAAGTCGACTAAACGAAAAAATAGAATCCAGTACAAAACAACTCCAAAAAATACCCCTGGTTGTGGTGGCCAGGCAGACCAGACATGTATGCATCGCCTCACGCCCTCCGTACTCAAGGTTGGCCAATCTTCCCCTTGCCCTTACCTGCACCACAGAGCACCCGTGAGCTGAAGCCCAGCAAGAAAACCCCACACAAATAGACAACATATGCATATAAATCACTCAGCATATAAACAGACCGTCAATAGGCTAAACACATACGACCATGTCGTCCCAGGCGCTTTACCAGGCCCTGGGTTCGCGGTCCACACCGTAAGGATATCCCAGGTGTAACGACCCAAATTTGCTAATAAGGCTTAAGGGATTTGATTAGTGTGCCTGGAGGGCATAATGGGAATTATGTGTGATTTTAATGATTAAGATGCATGATTATGATTTAAAGCATGTTATATGACTATTTGAATATCTGAGATGCATGACTATGTGTATTAGTATGCATATAGGCCCTGATTAGGTTAGAAGGGCATAATCGTAATTTTGGCCATTATGGGCATAACTGTATTGATATATGTGATAATTTTTTAGACCACATTATTATGTGGATATTTCTGTGATCGGCGACTCGAGACGATCCTAGTGAGCAAAGTAGCGAAAAAGTCATGGCGGGAATTTATATCTGGCTCGGGGTGAGCTTAGGGGTATAAATGGGAATTTAGTGAGTGTACTGGAGTCTATCTTGACATTGAGGAATATTATTGGTGATTAATTAGGTATCGGGAATTAAGCGGGAAATATTAGAGACACTCGAGGAATTCGCGGGAATTGGGTAAAATGACTAGAATGCCCTTAAGTGGATTAAAGGGTTAGGAATAAAGGGGAGGGAATTAGGGTCATTTGGCTTTCTAAGGATGGAATTACTGAGACTTTATGTTAGTGGGAAGTGTAGAGAAGTGTAGAAGTCTGAAAGAGAGAAAAGAAGAAAAAGGAAGGAAAAAGAAAGGGAGGAAAACAGAGAGAGTTTTCTAAGGTCGGTTCAAGCTTCCTTCATCAATTTCTTGAGGATTTCTGGAGCGAAGCTCAGAGGAGAGCTGGGATAGACTGAACATCAAGGATCCTAAGCTAGGGTTGAGGAATTGGCAGAGGTTTAGCAAGAGGTCACTAACACTTGAGGTAAGACTTTAGAGTTCTTCAGTTTATGTTTCTAGTTTTTTAGCTATGGTGTTTAAGTTGAATTGGATGGAAACTTTAGGGAATTCAGGCCTAAGGCTGGGGAGGAGCAAGCCAAGGAAGTCTAGAGGCAACTTTTGGTCGAAACCCCATCAAAGGTATAAATTCTAAGCTCTAACTTTGATGTTCAACTGGTTTCTGCTGAGTTTCATTGTCTAGAAGTGGCTATGGTGAATTTTGAGTTTGGGGATGCATGTGCTTGGGTTCTAGGTATTTAGGGTGCTTGGGATGAGTGGAGTATGGTCATAAGTTTGTTTTTGTGTTTGGGAAAGATTTGGAGGAGTTTTGGTTGAGGTTGGTTCGAGGAAATCGCAGGAGGGAAAAACTGGTGTTGGCCTGCCTGTGACTAGCGCTACAGCGCTAGCCTTTGGGCGTTGTAGCGCTAGGCCAAGCTTGCTGAGGGGATTTTTCTTCTGTTTGTAGCACTGTAGTGCCCTCCCATGAGCGTTGTAGCGCTACCCTGCCTTCTGAAGAGGATTTTAGGGTTATTTGCAAGGGTTTTTGACCAAGGGTTTGGGGTTTGGTTCCACCACCTTGTTTGGTGGAACTAGGACTTCCCGAGGGCTCGAGATTAACCCCGAGGCTAGGTTTTGGACTTGAGGATTGATGATGACTTTGGCCTATGATTGTGTTTAGGTGAGCGCTAGGGATCGAGGGGGATCATGCTCAAGGAGTCGAGGGATCAAAGCTAGTGAATTGAAAGGTAAGAAAACTACACCCGATTATATGTTTGTGATGGGACTAAGTGCTCCCGATATTTGTATCGTGTCAATGATGGTATTATGCCATGGGACATGTAAAAGCGGCCTAAGGGCGTCGTACACTATATTTGCGCACAGGGCGCGGCGCGGCTTGGCCACTGGTAGCCGAGGATAGCTTAATATTCACTAAGCTCGGTTTAAGCGGGCCAGAGTCTGTGGGATAACGGAGGGAGCGGCCTGAGGGCGCTAGCCCTAGTTATCATTTGTGAACTGTAAATGATATGAGTTGATATGTTTAGTATGTGGAATACTTGATTATACTGAATGGTTATATGGTTGAGATTATGTGATGCAATATGAGATATTGATTTGTCTGTTGATTGCTTATGCTCTGTTGTTGTGTTTTCTTGCTGGGCCTTGGCTCACGGGTGCTACGTGGTGCAGGTAAAGGCAAGGGCAAGCTGGACCAATCCTGAGTTGGAGGGCTGTGGGGTTGAGTGTACATAGCCAGCTGTTCGATCGCCATGGTCGAGGAGTGGATCGGGACAGGGATTACCTAACTGTCTGTTTTGCCTTAATATGGCTTGTTATTGTATCCAAACCTTATGACTTTTGCAAACGGTCCTTAAACTTAATATTTTTGGGATTCCGTGTAAATAGATAATGTTACTTATTGAAAATGCGACTTTTGAGACCAAAACATTTTAACCCTAGTTCCTCTATAGTTTCGATAACACGCTTTTAATTAAATGGCTTGATTAGCAAGTCTAGCACTTTATAAACACACAGTGTAGCGGTCCTAGCTATCCAGGGCGTTACAACTTGGTATCATAGCGTCCTAGGTTTATGGGTCCTGAAGACTGGCTGGATATGTACATTCGCCGCCAGAGACAAGCTCAACTCAGGGTTTGGTAATTGTGTATACATGATTATGTGTTTAAATTATTTGAGTGAGATGTGATTGTTGATATCTGTTTGATGAATAGGGAGCATGAGATACTGATAGGGCCTGGCCCTTGACTATTGCATGATGCTATTGAGGCGTGCTTATTAGCACTGCTGTGCATGTGAATGAATATCTGGATAAACTGTTATACTTTGATTGCTTGTGAATGATTGGAGTTTCAATGATGGATCATGAAAGGAATATTACCCTGTCGTCATAGCCTAATTGTCGAGTCGTTGATTGCAGATTGACTTTAATAGTTATGTGTTCAAGAAAATCCACACGACTAACCGGCAAGTCTGGGGCTAGAGATGATGATCGGGGCCCGACTCCTCCGCCAGTCCCTGAGAACTGGCAGCAGTTAATGGCCGACATGCAGGCCCAGCTTCAGAGCCAAGATGAACAGATTCGAATTCTGCAACAGGCTCCATCTGGGAGTGTTGCCCCTGTTGTGCCACCGGCAATGGTATCTGTGGTACAGCCAGTTGATGTTGGGAACAAGTGGGAACCGTTGTATGAGCGGTTCAGGAAGCAACAGTCCCCGATCTTTGAGGGTGGACCAGATCCACTGAAGGCTGAGTAGTGGATGACTATGATCACTACCATACTTGATTTTATGAGAGTGGAAGGACATGACAGGGTGGTCTGTGCCACTTATATGCTGAGGGAGGATGCTCGAATCTGGTGGGAGGTGGCATCACTGACCAGGGATGTTTTTGCGTTGACTTGGGAAGGGTTTAAGGACTTGTTTAACCAGAAGTATTATAATGTTGTCGTCAGGGCAGCGAAAGTGAATGAGTTTGTGGGGCTAGTTCAGGGCAGTATGACAGTTACAGAATATGCCTTGAAGTTCGACAGACTTGTGAAGTTCGCACCAGATCTTGTGCCTACTGATGCGGCTAGGCAAGACAGATTTATCAGAGGGTTGAATGCTATGATAGCCCGGGATGTAAGAATTACCACAGTTCCTGGAGGGACAACTTATGCCCAGGCTGTGGAGAAGGCTCTTACCGCTAAGGAAGCGGAGAATAAGATATGGAGGGAGAGTGCTGTGAGAAGGGAGGGCCGCAGGGCGGTGCCTCCATATCCTTGTTTTGGTAGGGGCGGAGGCCCCAGTGATTTGAAGAGAAAGACTCCTGATGCTCTGATCGCTCCTGGTCCTGATAGGAGAGGTCGGGGTACTCAGGGTGGCCGTCAGGGAGGAGGTGATTCATGGAGGACTTATCCAGAGTGCACGAGGTGCAAGAGACGCCATCAGGGCGAGTGTCGGGCTAAGGCCTGCTATGTGTGCGGGGTGGTGGGACACCTTAGGAAGGATTGCCTGACAGTGAAGAAGGGAGAGACAGGGAAGGTGGACAGCTTGACCCCAGCTCGAGTGTTCACCCTGACGCAGGTGGAGGTCGAGACTAGTCCCTCGGTAGTGACAGGTCAGCTTTCTAGTGCTGGCATTTCTTTTACTGTGTTGATTGATTCTGGTTCTACGCATTTGTTTGTATCTGATAAGGTGATTGATAGACTGTGTAGACCTAGTGAGTATAGTACTTCGGGGTTTGGGACTATATTCCCTACAGGAGAACTGGTAGTATCTAGGAGGTGGATTAGAGCACTGCCAGTGATAGTTGATGGTAGAGAGTTATCAGTAGACTTGATTGAGTTGAGTATGGAGGACTTTGTTATGATTTTAGGTATGGATTGGCTGGTTAGATATGGAGCTACCATTAACTGTAGGAAGAAGATGGTAACCTTTGAGCCAGAGGGCGAGGATCCCTTTATTTTTGTGGGAGCAGTGCATGGACCCCGCGTACCCAGGATAACTGCATTGAGAGCTAGAGATTTGCTACAGGGTGGATGTATGGGCTTTCTGGCCAGTGTGGTGGATACCACCAGAGTTTCACCAGTAGGACTGGAGGAGACCAGATTGGTTTGCGAGTTCTTGGATGTGTTTCCTGAGGATTTGCTTGGGTTTCTGCCACATAGAGAGATTCATTTTGTTATTGAATTGGCACCAGGGACAGAGCCAGTGTCGAGGGCACCATATAGAATGGCACCGGCGGAACTGAAAGAATTAAAGATACAGCTGTAGGAGCTTCTGGATTTGGGGTTCATCAGACCTAGCTACTCGCCATGGGGTGCTCCAGTTTTGTTTGTTAAGAAGAAGGACGGGACTTTGAGGATGTGTATTGACTATCGAGAGTTGAATAAGTTAACTATCAAGAATAAATACCCCTACCAAGGATTGATGACTTGTTCGATCAGCTGCAGGGTAAGACGGTGTTCTCAAAGATTGATCTTCGATCTGGTTATCACTAGCTGAGGATCAAGGATGAGGACATACCTAAGACGGCCTTCCGAACACGGTATGGGCACTATGAGTTCTTGGTCATGTCTTTTGGTTTGACCAATGCCCCAGCAGCCTTTATGGATCTAATGAACAGGGTGTTCAAGGATTTCCTGGATCAGCTCGTTATTGTCTTCATCGACGACATCTTGGTGTATTCTAGTTCAGAGGTGGAGCACAAGCTTCATCTTCGACAGGTTCTTCAGAGGTTGAGGGAGCATCAGTTGTATGCTAAGTTTAAGAAGTGTGAGTTTTGGTTACCTGAAGTGACATTCCTTGGACATATTGTAGGTGCAGATGGGATTAAGGTGAATCCATCTAAGATAGAGGCGGTTAGAGATTGGCCGAGGCCAAGGAATGCCTCGGAGGTGCGGATTTTTCTTGGTCTGGCAGGTTACTACAGACGGTTTGTAGAGGGGTTTTCGAAGATAGCAGCACCAATGACAGAATTGACAAGGAAGAATCAGAAGTTTATCTGGTCAAACAAGTGTGAAGACAGTTTCCAGGAGTTGAAGCGACGACTTATTACAGCGCCAGTGTTGAGTCTTCCTTCGGGGGAAGGGAAGTTTGTTGTCTACTGTGATGCATCGAGGTTGGGCTTAGGCTGTGTATTGATGTAGAATGAGAAGGTTATAGCTTATGCATCATGACAGCTGAAGGAGTATGAGCAGCGGTATCCTACCCATGATTTGGAGCTGGCAGCAATGGTTTTTGCACTGAAGATTTGGCGGCATTATTTGTATGGGGAGAAGTGCGAGGTATATACTGACCATAAGAGCCTGAAGTATTTCTTTACACAGAAGGACCTGAACATGAGACAGAGGCGTTGGCTAGAGTTGGTAAAGGATTATGATTGTGATATTCTTTACCATCCAGGAAAAGCCAATGTGGTGGCAGATGCATTGAGCCAGAGAGGTCCAGGTCAGTTGTATAGCTCTGTTCAGATCTCAAGGAAGTTAGCTGATGAGATGGTTAGAGCAGGGATAGAGTTGGTGGTAAGCCGGTTGGCTAATATTACTCTGCATTCGACCCTGCTGGAACAGATCAGAGAAGGGCAGTTAGCAGATGCTCAGTTATAGAGGGTTAGAGAGGATGTCTTAGCGGGAGTAGCTAAGGACTATTCTGTTTCTGAGGTTGGTTTACTTCGGTATCAGGGGCGGATTTGTGTTCTAGCTGATGAGGGGATCAGACGAGAGATACTAGAAGAGTCTCATACGACGGCGTACTCACTTCATCCGGGTACCACGAAGATGTATCAGGATCTGCGAACTTTGTATTGGTGGCCCGGGATGAAGAAGGTTGTGGTAGAATACGTTGCCAGATGCTTAACCTGTCAGCAAGTGAAAGCTAAGCATCAGCGACCAGCAGGGTTGCTTCAGCCTTTGGGTATTCCTGAATGGAAATGGGAGGACATTACCATGGATTTTGTGGGAGGATTACCCAAGACAGTAGGACTTCATGACTCGGTGTGGGTGATAGTGGATAGATACACCAAGTCAGCCCATTTCCTTCCAGTGAAGTCGACGTATACTGTGGATCAGTATGCTGAGTTGTATGTGAGGGAGATCGTACGTCTCCATGGGGTTCCTAAGTCTATAGTGTCAGACCGGGATCATATTTTCACTTCCAAGTTTTGGGGTGGTTTGTAGAAAGCTTTGGGGACTCGGTTGAAGTTCAGTACAGCCTTTCATCCTCAGACTGATGGACAGTCTGAGAGGACGGTCCAGGTATTGGAGGATATGCTCAGAGCATGTGTAATTGATTTTGAGGGTTCATGGAGTAAGTATCTTCCGTTGATTGAATTTTCGTATAAAAATAGTTATCGGTCAACGATTGGAGTGGCTCCCTACGAGATGTTATATGGGAGGAAGTGTAGATCACCCATTCATTGGGATGAGATGGGTGAGAGGAGATATTTGGGGCCAGATATGGTTCAGAAGACAAGTGAGGCCATAGAGAAGATCCGGGCTAGGATGCTCACATCTCAAAGTAGACAGAAAAGCTACGTTGATCCTAAGCGTAGGGACGTGGAGTTCCAAGTTGGGGACCACGTCTTTCTTTGAGTTTCACCATTGCGAGGGGTGAGGAGGTTTGGGAAGAAGGGCAAGCTAAGCCCTAGATTCATTGGACCATTCGAGATCCTGGAAAGGGTTGGACAGGTGGCTTACAGGTTGGCCTTGCCACCATCGTTGTCTGGAGTTCATGACGCGTTCCATGTCTCCATGCTTCGGAAGTATGTCTCAGATGTGACTCATGTGTTAAGGTATGAAGACTTGGAGTTACAGGCAGATTTGGCTTATGAGGAGCAACCAGTCCAGATCTTGGATCGAAAAGATAAAGTATTGCGGAATAAGACGATTCCTCTAGTTAAAGTGTTGTGGAGGAATATTAAGGTCGAGGAGGCGACCTGGGAGCTTGAGACAGCGATGCGGGATCAGTATCCCGAGTTGTTCAGGTAAATTTCGAGGACGAAATTCTCATTAGGAGGGGATAGTTGTAATGACCCAAATTTGCTAATAAGGCTTAAGGGCTTTGATTAGTGTGCCTGGAGGGCATAATGGGAATTATGTGTGATTTTAATGATTAAGATGCATGATTATGATTTAAAGCATGTTATATGACTATTTGAATATCTGAGATGCATGACTATGTGTATTAGTATGCATATAGGCCCTGATTAGGTTAGAAGGGCATAATCGTAATTTTGGCCATTATGGGCATAACTGTATTGATATATGTGATAATTTTCGAGACCACATTATTATGTGGATATGTCTGTGATCTGCGACTCGAGACGATCCTAGTGAGCAAAGTAGCGAAAAAGTCATGGAGGGAATTTATACCCGGCTCGGGGTGAGCTTAGGGGTATAAATGGGAATTTAGTGAGTGTATTGGAGTCTATCTTGACATTGAGGAATATTATTGGTGATTAATTAGGTATCGGGAATTAAGCGGGAAATATTAGAGACACTCGAGGAGTTAGCGGGAACTGGGTAAAATGACTAGAATGCCCTTAAGTGGATTAAAGGGTTAGGAATAAAGGGGAGGGAATTAGGGTCATTTGGCTTTCTAAGGATGGAATTACTGAGACTTTATGTTAGTGGGAAGTGTAGAGAAGTGTAGAAGTCTGAAAGAGAGAAAAGAAGAAAAAGGAAGGAAAAAGAAAGGGAGGAAAACAGAGAGAGTTTTCTAAGGTCGGTTTAAGCTTCCTTCATCAATTTCTTGAGGATTTCTGGAGCAAAGCTCAGAGGAGAGCTGGGATAGACTGAACATCAAGGATCCTAAGCTGAGGAATTGGCAGAGGTTTAGCAAGAGGTCACTAACACTTGAGGTAAGACTTTAGAGTTCTTCAGTTTCTATTTCTGGTTTTTGAGCTATGGTGTTTAAGTTGAATTGGATGGAAACTTTAGGGAATTCAGGCCTAAGGCTGGGGAGGAGCAAGCCAAGGAAGTCTAGAGGCAACTTTTGGTCGAAACCCCATCAAAGGTATAAATTCTAAGCTCTAACTTTGATGTTCAACTGGTTTTTGCTGAGTTTCATTGTTTAGAAGTGGCTATGGTGAATTTTGAGTTTGGGGATGCATGTGCTTGGGTTCTAGGTATTTGGGGTGCTTGGGATGAGTGGAGTATGGTCATAAGGTTGTTTTTGTGTTTGGGAAAGATTTGGAGGAGTTTTGGTTGAGGACGGTTCGAGGAAATCGCAGGAGGGAAAAACTGGTGTTAGCCTGCCTGTGACTAGCGCTACAGCGCTAGCCTTTGGGCGTTGTAGCGCTAGGCCAAGCTTGCTGAGGGGATTTTGCTTCTATTTGTAGCGCTGTAGCGCCCTCCCATGAGCGCTGTAGCGCTACCCTGCCTTCTGTAGAGGATTTTAGGGTTATTTGCAAGGGTTTTTGACCAAGGGTTTGGGGTTTGGTTCCACCACCTTGTTTGGTGGAACTAGGACTTCCCGGGGGCTCGGGATTAGCCCCGAGCCTAGGTTTTGGACTTGAGGATTGATGATGACTTTGGCCTATGATTGTGTTTAGGTGAGTGCTAGGGCTCGAGGGGGATCGTGCTCAAGGAGTCGAGGGATCAAAGCTAGTGAATTGAAAGGTAAGAAAACTGCACCCGGTTATATGTTTGTGATGGGACTAAGTGCTCCCGATATTTGTATCATGTCAATGATGGTATTATGCCATGGGACATGTAAAAGCGGCCTAAGGGTGTCGTAAACTATATTTGCACACAGGGCGTGGTGCGGCTTGGCCACTGGTAGCCGAGGACAGCTTAATATTCACTGAGCTTGGTTTAAGCGGGCCAGAGTCTGTGGGATAACGGAGGGAGCGGCCTGAGGGCGCTAGACCTAGTTATCGTTTGTGAACTGTAAATGATATGAGTTGATATGTTTAGTATGTGCAATACTTGATTATACTGAATGGTTATATGGTTGAGATTATGTGATGCAATATGAGATATTGATTTGTCTGTTGATTGCTTATGCTCTGTTGTTGTGTTTTCTTGCTGGGCCTTGGCTCACGGGTGCTACGTGGTGCAGGTAAAGGCAAGGGAAAGCTGGACCAATCCTGAGTTGGAGGGCTGTGGGGTTGAGTGTACATAGCCAGCTGTTCGATCGCCATGGTCGAGGAGTGGATCGGGACAGGGATTACCTAACTGTCTGCTTTGCCTTAATATGGCTTATTATTGTATCCAAACCTTATGACTTTTGTAAACGGTCCTTAAACTTAATATTTTTGGGATTCCGTGTTAACAGATAATGTTACTTAATGAAAATGCGACTTTTGAGACCAAAACATTTTAACCCTAGTTCCTCTATAGTTTCGATAACACGCTTTTAATTAAATGGCTTGATTAGCAAGTCTAGCACTTTATAAACACACAGTGTAGCGGTCCTGGCTATCCGGGGCGTTACACCAGGCATCCTTTAGGGTCTCACCCTGGCAACTCGCACTCCGCGTGCTAAACGTTGCTCCCGACCCGTTGCCGCACTCGGCCTTCACCGTTCTCGGCCCTTGTCGTTCTCGGCCTTCCCCGTTCCCGGCTCTTGCCAATCATTCACATATTTACATACATAACATAATTAATCAAACACTTAACACGCATTAACATAATCAATGGGCTATGCCCTGCACATAATCATATAGGGCCATGCCCTAAAACACAACTATGGGGCCTCGCCCTGTTCTTTGGGTACAACAGTTTTCTTACCTGTGTCCCGAGCTTCTTGAGCACTGAAATCACGAGCACAGTCCTCTAACCCGAGCCTCACCAAAAAGCTAGTCACAACACATACATAACACAATCATTACTAACCAATTATAACCATCTCCCGAAACCAATCTCGTGCTCTCGGGACCTCCCGGTTCCCCACACAAGGTAGCGGAAGCGTCCCCCAAGCCCCCCTGGGCAAAAGCCTAAAAACTGAAAATTTCCCCTACCCAAAAATGGCCTAGCGCCGCGGCACTAACCCTTAAGGGCCGCGGCGCCCAAAATGGTGCCCTTCCCCTGATGCATCCTAGCGTCGCGGCACGGAAGAACAGGGTCGCGATGCCCATACGCGAACCCAGAAATCTGGTTTTTTCCCCAACATTTTCCCAAGCCAAAACACTTCCAAATCACTACCAAGACATACCTAAGTCCCAAATTCAATCCATAACCCCAAACAGACCATATGGCAACCCAAAAACATCAATAACAAACCCAAACACACATTCAAACCCATGATCCACAAATTGGTTAAAAACTTCATAAAACTTAAACCAGAACTTACAAAACTTAAACCATCCTTTAGAAATATTAAACCACACCAGCAATCAACCTCAGAGGTGCACGAAATTCTTACCTCAAACTGAAATTCGACTCTGAGCTTCCTCCAATTCCAACTCCAAGCTAAACCCTCTTGATTCCCAAGCTGAATTTCCACAATTATTAAACCAAAACCCAACTTTCAGTATTCAACCCAAACTCTAAAAGAACTTGCAAGAACACCAAAATTCAGAGATGAAGCTTACCTCTGGATTAACCTTGGCCTATGCTTGATTTTAGTTGCCTCAATTCAGCCTTGAATCCCCTCCTTAGCCTCAAAAATATTCAGCTCTCTCTTCCACCTTTCTCTCTAGCTTCTTGGTTCCTCTAGTCTCCCCGACACAAATATTCAGATTATGCCTAAATAAAAAAATAACGGGAATGAGTTTTCCTCAGCCAAAGCTATCTTTTCCCAAGGCCAAATGACCCAATTGCCCTCCCTTCTAACCTATATTCTAACTAATCCTCAAGGGCAACCTAGACTTTTCCCTATCCTCTTTCAAGAATACCACTTCCACACCTAAAGTAACTCTCAAGAGTTACCTATAGTTACCCAAGTTACCAAAGTGCCATTAACCATTTCTCAATAATTCTCATATTTAAGTTATAATGTTCCCAAAATATCCCTAGGCTCCTCCCGAGCCGGGTATTTGACCCCGTTGTGACTTTCCTAGCTAAACAGCTCCCTAGGACCATCTCGGAACGTGCATCACAAATATATCACCATTATATCACAAATATCACATATATTAATATAATATAACAGTTATTTCCCTCCAGGCATGCTAATCAAGGCCCCAAACCTTATTAGCAATTTTGGGTCGCTACAAGATGTGTGTCACTACCTTTACGAGGAGTGACGCCATGAAGAGCCCAAGCGTCAAGACCTTTCGAAATGACTCCTCTCATTCTAAGTCTCCACTGTCCGAGGACAAGTGAAGACTTGGGGGGCAAATGTTGTCCGTGTTTTCACCAGAGGACATGTAACATTCATTAGAGGATTATTAAGCTCCTCGGGCGCTAATGAGGTTTTGTGCTTTGATCTGACTTGACGCGGATGTCTCAAAGTGAGGCCACGCCCCAAGGTCTATCCTCAAGGTGCGTATTTCTCAAGGCAAGGCCACGTCCTGAGGACCATTCAGATGGTTATCGCTCTCTTCATTCGCCAATCTCCCAGGTCTAGGATTCTTGCCCTCGAGCATAGAGTTGTTGCCAAGTGTCGGTCGCCACAGCTATGGCCCACCAAATCATCTGACATCTTTTGGCGAGCCTCGATTAGTGGTGTCGAGGTCGTACCCTCGACAATTGGCATTTCCCACAACGCCGCCTAACATGGGCAAATGTGCATCGTATCCTAACATGGTCAGATACTTGTTCCCCATGAAGTTGATGGGAAGCTTTCTACAAATGGGCCCCGTGCAATCCGCATGGGCCCATGTCTTTGTTAGTGAATCCATATGTAATTAATTAGCAGTTTATTCCCCAAATAATGGGAGAATGTGTATTAAATGTTCATTAAGGGCATTAATGACCTAGGCCTCTATAAATAGGCTTGGGATATTTCCTTGTAAAGGGTTCAGAACTTTGGCTAGTTAAGCATTGTAAACTCAGAGGGCTGCCTGAGACTCCATTGATGCTGGCTAAAACAAGCTTCAAACTCACTAATACCAAAGACTCGTGGACTAAGACTCTTTTATAGCCTGAACCATGTAAAACCTCTGCGTTATTTTCTTCTATTTTCTGTTAAGTTCTTAAATTAGGTTGATAGCGAAAAAGGCAGTCAATAATCTTGTTATGACTCGTCCAAATATTACATATTCGGTTAGTGTTGTAAGTCAGTTTATGTCATCTCTAACAATTCATCATTGGGCAGAATTAGAGCAAACTTTGTGTTACTTGAAAGGAGCACACAAACGTTTTATCATGTATACAAATCATAGGCACACTCATATTGAATGATTTTCATATGTCGATTGGGAAAATTCCAAAATGGATAGAATATCTTCTTCAGGTTATTATATCTTTATTGGAGGAAATTTAGTCTCATGGAAAAGTAAGAAGCAAATCGTTGTGTCGCAATTGAGTGCAGAGTTAGAATATAGGGCTATGGCACAGTCTATGTGTGAGATAATTTGGATATATCAGCTTTTAACTGAAGTATGACTTAAAACTTCAATACCAGCAAAATTATGGTGTGATAACCAAGCTGCTCTTCATATTGCCTATAATCCTGTGTTTCATGAGCGAACTAAACACATGCAAAATCAATTGTCATTTTGTTCATGAGAAAATTCAACAAGGCTTAAATTCTATAAGATATGTGAAGACTGGAAAACTACTAGGAGACATCTACACGAAAGCTTTAAATGTGGTTTGGGTTGATTATCTCTGTAACAAGTTGGTCGTGGTTAATATCTATGCTCCAACTTGAAAGGGAGTGCTAGCTATATATTAGTTGTTTTTTAGTTGTCTAATTAGCTTAATTCTAGTTTCCCAATTAGCTGTCAATTAGCCTAATTCTAGTTTCTTAGTTGTGTATATATATGTGTATCACTTCTCAATGAAAATAGTGAGAATACAATAATTTTCACCTTAGATAACAACATTATCTCTTTAGACTTGTACTTTGATTCAATTATGATATGTAATTGAGGTATAAAAATATTGTTTACATTAAAGCAACTTTATTGGTCATTTAATCAATCTGAATTCTGAATTGTGAGAGGAATTGATCACTTGTGAATATTTGTTTCTTTATTTTATTTTGTTTTATTCTTAATAATTTGTTTAATTCTATCTTTGATACTCTCATTTAATTTTGTATTTGTTTAGTAGTTGTAATCTAATTTTTAACCTTTTAGCATAGGAGTGCCCACAATCCCTAGCCTAGAGTGCTACCCTACTATTCAATATACTACATACTACTAAGGTTTATTGATAACTATAGATAATCACAAAATTTAAGGTTTGTCAAATAGTTTGAGCGATTCTTCGGACCCTGCTTCATGTTGGCAAGGGTCTAAGTCACTATCTAGATAACTCGTGATGCATATAGCTACTTATTAAAACTTGTTCAAAACATCTCCCAAGAATCGATCATCCTGCATTCAAATTTATTAAACCACTACTTGGCAACTCCAGTGAAAGTTGCAAGAAAACATCTACATCAAGCTAACATGGAAACCCCATGTAATCCCATCATGATGTTGAAACTACCCAAATGATTGATGAGGCCTATAGTCCCACCATACTTGTCCAACACGAGGAGCTAGAAATTCAGTGAAAGTGGTTGTTGTAGAATCGTGGTAGTGAAAGGATCTAGGCCAAATAGGTCGCCCAAGTCTTCAAACTAATCAGCTCAACGCTTGCTCAATTCTCACTCCATCTAAGCTAGTCTTTTCTTGCGTTTATCCACTCTAACCCCGTCTTTCTTGGGTAGTGACTCAACTCCCTGCTCTGGTTCACGTGCCCTGCAGACTTGCTCAAACTAGCTGTAGATGTTCTTTGATAGGTAGAATCGAGTAGGCTCCCTTAACTATAGCTCATCAACCTCTTAGGGTTCTTGTTCGATACTTGGCCTCCATCCTCTAACCCTGCCACCCGAGGGCATGGAGGTGTGTGCTCAAGTCGTTCCACTGCCTCTTGGCTTGTAATGCATGTCGATCTCGAGCTGCTCAACTTGGCCCACTCCAACTTGCTCATGATCGAGCTATATACGAGCGAGTCCTCATCCACGCCCTTTCTTTAGCTCGAGTAATGTTTGCACTCAACTTTGCTTCTTTTCTAATCAAGGAAAACTCCTTTCTGCATGAGATGTATTCAACGCATGAGATCTAGTTAATGAAGGAATAAGAAAGGTAAGGACATTTCCCTTGTTCACTCTTGTGTGTTTCTCTATGAGAAAATTGAATAAAGAGTATGACTTAGCCTCTTTCAAAACTTCATCTTTTGACATAGAAAGGAATAATAACTATTTATATTATATATTTAGGATTTCATTAATTTTATTTAATTTAAATAATTTATATTATCTTCATAGTGCACTAATTTTCGGCTATTATCTAGCTCTTTATTATTTTATGTTGGTTATTTTGAGAGAATTTTTACTGAAATTGAGTGTCGGAGTGTCTTAGTGTTATTGTGTCATTATCCCTAGTTGTAGGTTTAATGTGGTAATTTACTAATTATTACTATAATATATTTATATCATAATTATGAGATAATTCAATTAATTAAAATATTATTTTGATTGATAGATATAATAGAATATTATAAAATCCTGGAAAAATAACATTCTAAAAATATAATTAGAAAACCATGATACGATAATATTACCTATTATGTTCTTGTATGTGTATTCATTCCCTTGCCACTTGGTCATTCAATAATATACGTGCCATGATTATTACCTTATAAATTTAACTAAAAATAAATAATTTTTAATTCAATTAACTTTACATCCATATTTTGAAGAACACTGCAACCGAAATAGAGTAGTTAAATAATAATATCTTTTTGGGAGATTTTACTGCAGGGCAAAGAGTTTCATTGGTGGGTAATTGATTATTCCTTACCAGTGAACATCGGTAATTTTTTTTTAATAACAGTGTATTTTGTATTATGTAAAGTTTTGACTAAATTTTTTATGCAGATAGAAAATAAAATATTTGAATTTAATTTTTAATATTTAAATTATTTAAAAAATTTCAAAAATTTATAAAATATTTTAAATAACTATGAAATACACAATTATCCTAATGGGGAATAAATAAGAATCCATGAGTGAATCTATTTTTGTAGCCCTAGAATTTCCCAATGTTTTTTTGAATGGTATTATTTTTTTCATTATGTATTTAATTAATTAATAATTTATTTAAAATACAATACATGTAGACATAACGTATTTGTATTTGCTGCTTGCAGCGAGCAAAGTATTCTCAGCCATTGTCTTCTTCTTCCTCAATCAGGTATTTCTCTTCCCTCTAATTTTTATTTTTTTTTTACATTTAGGTTTTCTCTCTCACCACCAAACTAACCCTAACCAATTTTCAGTATTGTGAATTTTGAGTGGTCAAATTCAGGCTTATATTGATCACTTTTTCTGTTTTCTTAAAAAATTCAGCGTAGTCTAAGAAGAGTTTTCTTTTGCCTTCTCCTTCATCAGAGAGGAATTCGAATTTAAAACGATCCCGTGCAGTTGTGATTTTGGTTTTGTAAAGAGAGAGATAGAGAAATGAGCGTGGTGGGATTTGATATTGGGAACGAGAATTGCGTAATTGCTGTGGTGAAGCAAAGAGGTATTGATGTTTTGTTGAACGATGAATCGAAACGCGAAACCCCTGCTATCGTTTGTTTCGGGGAGAAGCAACGGTTTCTGGGTTCTGCTGGTGCTGCTTCGGCGGTCATGAACCCCAAGTCAACAGTCTCTCAGGTGAAGAGACTCATTGGTAGGAAGTTTACAGACCCTGACATTCAAACGGAGCTCAAAATGTTCCCCGTTGAAACTTCTGAGGCCCCAGATGGTGGCATTTTGATTCACCTAAGGTACTTAGGTGGCACTCATACCTTTACCCCAGTTCAGATTATGGCTATGCTTTTAGCCCATTTGAAAGATTTGGCAGAGAAGAATTTGGAGATGCCGGTTTCGGATTGTGTTATTGGGATCCCTTCATACTTTACTGAATTGCAGAGACGTGCATATTTGGATGCTGCAGCTATTTCTGGGTTGAAGCCTTTTAGATTGATGCATGATTGTACTGCAACTGCACTTAGTTATGGGATTTACAAGACGGATTTTACTGCTGGTGGACCGACCACTGTTGCATTTGTTGACGTTGGTCAATGTGATACTCAAGTTTCCATAGCATCTTTTGAAGCTGGTCACATGAAGATCCTTTCTCATACATTTGATAGAAGCGTGGGAGGGAGGGACTTTGATGAGGTTTTGTTTCATCATTTTGCTGCACTTTTTAAGGATCAGTACCACATTGATGTGTACTCTAATGTCAGGGCATGTATCAGGCTGCGAGCTGCGTGTGAGAAGCTGAAGAAAGTTTTAAGTGCAAATGCGGAGGCACCATTGAACATCGAATGTTTAATGGATGAGAAAGATGTTAGGGGATTCATTAAAAGGGAAGAATTTGAGAGGCTAACTTCAGGATTGTTGGAGAGGATTGTTGTTCCTTGCAACAAGGCTTTAGCTGATGCTAGGTTAACTGTGGACAAGATTCATTCTGTGGAACTTGTTGGGTCAGGGTCTAGAATCCCAGCTATTACTAGGTCATTAGCTTCTCTCTTCAAAAGAGAGCCCAGCCGGAAATTGAATGCAAGTGAGTGTGTAGCTCGTGGATGTGCTCTTCAGGGTGCAATGCTAAGTCCTGCTTTCCGTGTCAGAGAATATGAGGTGTGTATGTTTGAACAAATTAGTAGTTTTGAAGCTGTCATCAACAAATTCTTTGCAATCATTTTTTTTTTGGTTTTCTTTTTTGCTTTATTCTTTATATACTTTCTTCCAAACTTTGATCATACTGCTAGTGTTCTAGAAAATATAGGCAATTAACTATATCCTAATTATTTGTATAAATCGTATTATTGTTTCCAGTTAATGTAACTTCCTTTACACCTCTTATCTCCAGGTTCAAGATTCACTCCCCTTTTCAATAGGGTTATTAGTGGATGACAGTCCTATTTGCACTGGGGCTAATGGAATCCTGTTCCCGAAAGGCCAACCTATCCCAAGTATTAAAGTTTTGACATTTCAACGAAGCAATTCATTTAAATTGGAAGCATTTTATGCTTACCTTGATGAACTGCCTCCGGGCACATCTTCTAAAATTAGTTTTTTCAAGGTAATTCCTCTTCTTATTTAATTTTTTTCACTTTGCTAACAATAATTGTTCATTTATGTAGCACCTATACACATTCTGTAGTGGACCTTTTTTTTTCTTTGAATTCTATCATTAAATTGTACTTAGTTGATGAGATGCCATTATACAGATTGGGCCATTCCAAGGTTCCCACAGCAAAAAGGCAAGGGTCAAGGTTAAAGTTCGTTTAAACCTCCATGGCATTGTCAGTGTTGAATCAGCCACAGTAAGTATGATTTTTTAAAATTCATCTAAGAGCATACAACCTTTCAGTCATGTGGCTGTCTCGTAAATGAGTTTATTGCGCATGCAGTTGGTAGAAGATTATGTTGGTACTTCACCCTTTAGGGGTGAAGCTCAATCTGTGGATCAAATGGACATTGATGATGAGTCTGTTTCTGGTTCATCTGAGAGGGTTTCAAATGGGGCAAAAGATGGTACTGATGCGTCTGAATTTGCTCATGCGTCTGTAAGTTTTCAATATATCAATGATATTAGTTACTTTCCTTGACATTGATGTGTCTTGTATCTCTGAAAATTTTGCCAAGATCCATTACCGATTAAAACCTTAAAATTATTTGATTGGGGGGTAAGATCATTAGAAATAAACTCCTCTTTTACAGGTTAATGCAACAACAAATGACAAAGCCACCAGGAGGCTAGAGCTTCCCATCAGTGAGATTATATACGGTGGAATGACCAAGGGAGAGATTTCAGAAGCTCGTGATAAAGAACTTCAGTTGGCCCAACAGGACCAGATCATGGAAGAGACTAAAAATAAGAAGAATGCTTTGGAGTCCTATGTCTATGAGATGCGTAACAAGGTACAATTTTTACACAACTTACATTAATGATATGGTTTGCTAACCTGCTGAAAACCCATTTTGGTGTTGGATAAATGTCCACTGAATCAGCATCTTTGGATCTTCTGTATCTGCACAAGGACTTGACACCACCAACTTCACTTAAGATAGATATAATTATACTTAAGGCTTTGAGTCTATATGCTGCTGAAGTCTCATGTGTGACAAATTTCTTTCATCATAATTGTTGAAAGATTTAACGCATGTAATGAATCTTGCAGTTTTCAAATTGTGGAATTTCTTGATCTTCAGTAAGCCTAAACAAGCAGGCTTACTTTCTGTTTTCAGTTATTAACAATTTACCCCTTATACCTTCTCATGGTATATACTTTAGCAATAGTCAAATAGGCCTTTTGTTTATACTATGTTATCTTCTTTTACCTGGTATTAATTAAGCTTGTGCATGTGAAAGCTCTTCAACACATATCGGAGCTTTACAAGTGATCAAGAGAGGGAGGACATCTCCAGGAGCCTACAACAGACAGAGGAGTGGCTTTATGATGAAGGAGATGATGAAACTGAAAATGCTTATGTTTCTAAGCTGGACAATCTTAAGAAGGTTATTGTCACATTTTGAACTCGTCAAAGTTCATAACTTTTGATTATTTTAAATTGAACTTCTCTTTAATCATGATCTTTATTTTATTTTTAATTGTTTTATTATTATTTATTTTATAGCTGGTGGATCCAATTGATAATCGATTTAAAGATGAGGATGCTAGGGTACAAGCTACAAGAGATCTTTTAAAGTGTATTGTGGATTATCGTACGGCTGCAGATTCACTTTCGCCTAAGGATAAAGAAATGGTATTTCAATGGCTTGCTTATGGTACTGGTAGCTAATATTGTTTAGCATTGTTTTAACAATCAATTCATTGAAAAAATTTCAGCTTGTTAGTGAGTGCACTAAAGCAGAACAGTGGATCAGAGAGAAAACCCAACAACAAGATTCGACGCCACAGAATATCAATCCAGTATTATGGTCAAGTGATATAAAAAACAAGACTGATGAACTGAACTCGTAATACTTTATACTGCAGCTCTTTTTGAGATTTAAATAGTAAATGTTTTGATATCCTTTATTTGGTTAATAGCTCAATTATTTTAATGGGAAAACTCTACCAATCTGTCATAATTGTTTTTATTCTGGTTGCCAAAAGCAATCTCATATTTGATATTATTTGGTAAGATTGGGAAAAACAATTATGTAGAAAATGGTAATACATGGAGAATACTAATTTTTTTCTTCACTTGGTTCTGTTAATAGCTGATTACAATATTTGTGCAGTCGTCTTTATATGTTTTTTCTTAGTAGAAATTAGAGGCTAGTGTCACTTGGAGCAATACTTCTAAATCGTTGAGTGTAAACGAAAATTGTTTAGTTCTCTGTTTCTCTTAAAGTTACGCCCTTTTTCTCTAGTTTCACCACTTCACGCAAAGAGCTTAATCTTGTTACTCTTGATGTTTTCAGGACATGCAAGCATATACTGAGATGTACGGCTTCCCCAAATAGCTCAGATAAACATGATACTTCTGGCGACAAATGAGTTGATAGGTGCTGTGATCCCCCCAAAGTTTTTCATTTAGATTATTTTCTCTGTGACAAGTATAGATCTTTTGTTTCCCCTTTTTCTTTCCTTTTTATTTTTTTTATAGTCTGGCATGGTGAGTTATACAAGCATGTTCTAATTCATGGCTTCAGCCTGTGAAAATTCTCACCAGACTTGGTTTCACTATAGTAAAATTGTTTGACAATTTAACTCCAGCGGATTTGTGCTCGGCCACAGTACGAAGCATTGGAAAAAAAAGAAAAAGTTTTTGAGGTCATCCATGAGTTTGCAGTTGCTGCTGCTGTAGGCCTGTAGTCCGTACATATATGGTTTTTGGAATGCTCTTACTCATTTTTTTTTTCTTTTTTTGGTTTTACATATTCAATAACAATATCCCTAAACTATACAGTTGAGACCATTTGATTCAATAAATTTTGATTTGTTTCGCGTGCAGCAAATTCACAACTACGGATGTTCACATTTTAGCAATTAGCATGTTTATTTTGTTCTATCAATTTGTAACGGATTTCTTGAAATCACCTATCTCTAAATATGTATTAACGACCATTATAAATGAGTTAACACATCTCGGCTGGTGGAAGATTTGAATCCCTTAGGAATCTATTTGGAATGTTTTCCCAGTTTACTATTTAAGATACTGAATTAATGATCTTTGGTGTTGAAACTTCTAAACAACTCATTGTGCAGTAGTCTTCAGCCATTTGGGCATTATATTTTCAAAGGGTGCACTAATTACAGCATAAGTTAGGTTTTCTAATGCTTCACCCAAAAAAAGGGATTTCTTTATCAATTCCCTCTTCTACAATTAAGAAATGTTAGACATCAGGTATTTAAATTTGGACAAAGCCATCATACTGTATTTCGGGAACCAACAGGTTTTTTTTTACTAGGGGAAAAAGAATGAAGATAATAGGAGGTTGAACAACAGATTTACAAATCTACAAGAAGGAATGCATAAGGCTTGTAATACACTGTCAAGTTTTTTTCCTTTTGGAACTCGTTTTCATTTTGGCTTTATTTGAGCCTGCTCCTCTATCCTGCAGAATCATATTAAAAATACTACAATAAGATAAACACCAAAACAATCAAGATAAAATATTACTAATGCATTTGAAAATCTACCTTCTTGTATTGCCTGTAAGCAATTTGACCGGTCAGCTCTTGCCCATTTTTATTGACATAAACCTGATGGTAAACATTCCAGCATTAGACGCAAACTGTATTTACTAAAGCAAAGACAAATATAGGAGATAGCAGCATGTAAAAAAAATGTGAAAATTAGACAGTACAATGAATTCACCAGCAACAAAAATCAAAGTTTAACATACCTTTCGTCCATCTGAGCCTGTAAACCAATGACCAACAGATTGACCATTTGATTGAGCACTGCTTCTGGGATCCACCCAGCTATGGAGGCCTTCTCCAGGGCTGGATGTTTGTGCTGTACTGCACCCTCTCTTTGAGCTTCTCTTAACACTAGTTTTTCTTGATGTGCTCCCTTGTTTTGGATCTACCCACTTCTCAGAAGCATTAAAAACTTCCCCAGCACTTTGTTTTACTGACTTACTATTTCTCTTATTTGAGCTTTTCTTAGCAGTACTACTTTGTGTTACTTTGCCTTTTTGTAGGTTACTGGAGCCTCGAGAACCAAGCAAGAGTTCTTCATTTGCTTTGTTTCTTCCTCTCTTTGAACTCCCGAGAATAACTTGTTGAGTTGCTTGTCGTTTAGGAGCTTCTCTGTTACCAAATTGTCCCCTGAACAGGCAACAAGTACTAGTTATTGACATGATAAATCACAAGATAAATTTCCTAAAAGAACACAAGCAGCAACATAAGGAAGAAGCATTTACATGTAATCAATAAACAATGCACGACACTGTTGATTTTCACTGTTCTCATCAATACCTAACGGGAAGAAATTGGATAAGCGATTGTGAACTAACTTCCGAACCCTAGGATCATGATGGAGAAAGTAACGATGTGCAGGCAGAAGTGAATTAGCCACATTCAAGGACTGTTCAATGTTTTGGCCATTTCTTTTTCCCATTTTCTCAGATGCTTTCATATCATTCAAAGAGCGGAAGTATTCTTCACAGAACTCGTCTAAAACAGGTGTACAAACACTCTTAACTGGACAGAAATCTTTCCATAAATCCACTCCCTGGGGCATAAAATCTGAAGCTTTTCTTATTTGTTCACCAGTAGTGGTAGGATGGCCAGCGTTTTGTTTGTGATTTTCCTTGATTATAACTTCTTCACTTGTGGAAGTATCATCTGAATCAGAATCAATTAACTGGAACTTTCGAAGAGGACTAACAGTTACATTTCGAAACAACTTTTCATTGTGGCTTGATTCCACGCTTGCAGAAGCTGTTGAAGTTGAAACTGGCTTGTTTTTTATTGCCTTCCACTGGCTTGATGAGTTTCTAATAGCTCCACATCCATGTAAAGGAATCTTTGAACTACTACACATGGCATGAAGTTGTTGTGCTGATGGATTTACTTCTGTACACACTTTTGCTAAACATTTAATCCAAAAGAACAAAACTTATAAACACAAACACATTAACAATACATAATCCAGGTATCATGGTCAGAGTTTCAAATTAAAAAACAAACTGACCCAAATGGTACATACCTAACGTTACAAAACATGAACCTACTAACCATTATGATTTAACTTTAATTATATAATTTTATACCAAGCATATGCAACTATAAATAACAAGTTCACATTCAAACAGCTTTCTATTAAGAACAAGAATGCTCTCAAATCATTTAACTTTTTAACATAAATGCTCAAATTCTCAGTATCCCTGATACCATTTCAACTAAATTCATCAAAATAAAGCCCAAAAGAAAAAGAAAAAAAAAAGAGTCAAAGCTCTGCAACACCATTCAACACTACGTTACATCACAAAAAATCACTCATGAGCCACATATGACGTTTCATCTGACACAGTTATTCCTTTAGTTCTTGAACTTGAGAATATTAAAAAGAACTACAGAGTAAAGATTGACCTATACCATCGTATATGCATACTACATGTTAATTTATTCTTAACATATTAGCACTAAATGTATAGATGTACCATGTAAAATATCCTCTTGTGAGGAGAAATCTTCGATATCATCCTCACCATCACCACTGAGCGGCGGCTTCTTGGGCAACTTGGGCGGTCCTCGCCTGAGGCGTTTGAAAATCCGAGGTGGATCTGGACGGGTATCGAGATCCGAATCCGCGACTTCAGGTCCTAATTTGTCTCCGTCGTCATCAAGAGGCGTTAGGTCGCTTGGGTCGACAACAGGAGGAACTGGAGCTGGTTGTTGAGGGGGAATGGAGGGTTCCTGAACAGGTATTTGGGGCTCCGATTCGAAACCAAAATCGAAGCCCAGAGAGAACGAGGGAGGTTCGCAGTCCGCCATGAAAATAAAAACTGCAGAAACAGAGGGACAAGATTATAATGCGCCTGCAATTTAGAGTGCCTAATTTGAATATTAGAGATTTGGAGGGATTCCAAAATAAACTTCCTGTTTTGGTAATTTTGGACAATTCGAAAAATAAAAATGGCGGGTTCGTATTCAGCAAGCAATTTTGGCACGTAAAACCAGTTCATCTGATGCTTTAGGACCTATATTTCTTTATTTTTTTAATTACATAAAATATTAATTTTTGCTAAAAAAATTAAGTTTTTACAGTGAAATATATATATATTTTTTTTTCAATTTTACAGTATTAAAGGAAATTTTTATATTTTAATAGTATTGTTTTTTTTTTTTTCTTTTTTTGTGTTGTTTTCATATTGTTTTTAGTTTTTTTTTCACATTATTTTTAGGTTTTTATTTGTTAACTTTTGGTTGGTCCACTGAGTTCTTTTTTCTAAAAAGTGTATTTTCGTAATTATGAAACTTTGAAAATCGTATTTTTAAAAACTTGAGTTTGTATTTAAAAAAAAAATAAGAAATTGTAAAAAAATAAGAAATATATATTTACAAAAAAAAATCTCTCTTTTTTTTTTTATTTTGGGCTAGCCCTAAAAAATGGCTTAATTTCGAAAATATCACTTTTAAATGCAATGCATCTTACTGCTATATTTAAAATTAAAAATTTAAAGGGCAATTTATTTTTAAAGAAAAAATATTATTTTAGAAATCAAAATCAAATCACATAATACAATATTTTTTTTGTTACCAAATCTATACATATAATTTGATCATAGATGTAGCCTAGTAGTAATATATCTCTTCTCCTTGCAAAAAGAGGTCACAAATTCGAATCCCAATATCAAACAAAAAAATCTATACATTTGGGTTGCGTTTGGTAAAATTTTTGTTTTAAATTTTTTAAACTCAAAAATAAAAATATATTTTTGTTTTATGTTTTTTTATTTTTATAAAATAAAAATGCATTTGATAACCATTTTTGTTTTTTGTTTTTTTAAAATAAAAATAAAAATGTGTTTGGTAACTTTTATTTTTTGTTTAAAAAAATAAAAAATAAAAAACATGTTTGGTAAATATTTTTTTTTTATATTTTATTTTTTATTTTCATTTTCTAAACTAAAAAATAAAAATATTTTTTGTGACCACTATTTATTATTTTAAAATAAAAAAAATTAATAATATCCAAGTAAAAAAATATTATATTAATAATATCCAAGTAATCTCAAATTTCAAAACTTAAAATCTATCCACGATATAACACAAAATCAAGAAAGTTTACATAGTAAAATAAAAACATATAAACTGATAATTGTCCAAACTTAAAGTAAAGTATTAAACGAGTCATAACAATCAACTAATGTCTTTACTCAATCTCATTATCGTCGACTAGCTCTCCATATATGATCAGCAATTTCATCACGAACATGAGTCATTTCACGTATATGAGTTCTAGAAATACTGAACTCTACACTATCAGTCAAAGTTCCATCCGTGCTTTGTAAAGTGGTGGCCTGTACTTCAGAATTACCTTCACCTCCATCAAAATATACATCTGCTTCTGCATTTATCCTTATAAAATTGTGAATCCCACAGCAAGCAATGACAATGTACTTTCGTATTCTTAGATCATATGAAGGCATTTGTTTTAGGATTGGAAAGCGAGCCTTCAACACGCCGAAACACCGCTCAATGATATTTCTCAAGGAAGAGTGTCGATAATTGAAAAGCTCTTTTTTGCCTATGGGATTAAGATCTGTGTACTGGCCCAAATGATACCTTTCCCCTCGATATGGCGAAAGAAGACCAGGCATGTTTGTATAGCCAGAATCAACAAGATAATATTTTCCTGATCCAACGATAATTCATGTTAGATTTTACTTATAGATATTTAATACAAAATAATGACAATCAACATAATAAGTTTGATAAATACTTACCTTGGGGTGGCATTGGAAATCCATAATCTGGATTTGTGGCACATTCTAGAAGAATCCGTGCATCATTAGCTAATCCTTCCCATCCAAGGACAACATATGTGAACTTCATGTCAAATGAACATACACACATAATGTTCTGAGTTGTATCCACTTTTCAACCTCGATATGGTATTTGTTCATCAATTGGAACATGCGCAGAAATATGAGTCCCATCTATAGCTCCAACACAATTCTAAAATACAAAATAATTATTAGATTTTTTTATTTAATATTGAAAGAAAGGAAAAGAAAAAAATTCAAATTTTTGTACCTTAAAAAATGAATAGTATCTTGGATCGAATCGAATTTGTGGAGGAGTTACATCAAATGAAGATGGAGTAATTAGTTCTTTGGATAGACGACATATTGCCTTCAAAACCTTCCTAAAATAATGAGATGTGGTTGAGATGGAGTGCTGAAATTGTTCAGCAATCACATGATGTCGTTCATTATGGCCAATCACAAATAAGAACATAGTCACTTGTTCTTCAACAGACAGATATCATGAGTTCTTCAATAATTTTTTTTTCTTTTAGAACATCACAAAATAGTTTGAAGACATCTTTGTTCATTCTGAACAAATCATAACATCTACTCCAATGCCCATGCAACACTTCCATAACGTATTCATGGCCTGAAAGAGATGAATTTCTACAAGGTTGCTTAGATAGATATAATTGATTATATTCCTCACAAGCAAAATATAACAAAATCTCTCCAAACTCATCATCTGAATCATCCAGTAAATTATCCTTGTTGAACCGAGCAACGTTTAAAGACATTTTATCCTGATAGTAGAAAAAACTTTTAAATTTTACATTCAATATATAAAAATATATAAACACTCAAAGTCAAAGTCAAACCATAAAACAAAATAGGCAAAAAAGTCATCCAGTCAATAGCTAAACAAAGTCATACAATCAATAGCTAACAAGTCATCCAGTCAATAGCTAAACAAAATCATCCAGTCAATAGCTAAACAAAGTCATACAGTCAATAGCTAAACAAAGTCATACAGTCAATAGCTAATAAAGTCATCCAGTCAATAGCTTAACAAACTCATCCAGTCAATAGCTAAACAAAACTAAAGTTAATAGCTAAATAAAGTCATCTTGTTCATAGCTAAACAAAATCTAAACTTTTTCACTTCAAATTCATCAACCAATCTATTCTTCTATGCTCTAGCATCTTTAGAAACAATGCTCTGGACACCTCGTTCTCAAACTTCTCAATAGCTTTTGCGTATACTTCTTCACTAATTCCATCAATTTGATTAAGAGCTTCAACACTCTCATCCAATAAGTAATGTGATGCAGATGTTGCCATTTATCTCTTTATCAATTCTGTCTTTCGCTTTGCAGTTTCATTATATGTTGCCAGTGCATCTGCCAAAGCTGATGAGAACTTTGCTCTTTTTACTGATCGAGAGTTCGAAGTGGCTGTTGATTTACCTCTTCTTTTGCTACCATCCTCATCAAAACTACTTTCTTCATTCCTAGTAGAACGGCTTATCGATGTTGCATCATCATCATTATTATCTCCATCATTAGAAGGACTTCGAGTTGAAGGACGAGCATTGGAACCAGTTGCAGTAGTATCACCAAATATAGTGCATAATTTCTCATAAAACTTACAACCTTTCTTTCTAAATCTTTTAGCAGACTTGTTAACCTACATGAAATGAAATTATATTGATAAAATATACCAATACCTATCAAAATAAAACAAGCATAAAATCCATTTTAAATAATTTTTACCCGAATAAGTTTATCCCAAACTTCATCTGTCGCACTAACTTCTCCAGTCACTGCATTGTATCCCATACCAGTCTCTTTTAGTAAAGACTTAAAATCCTTATGCTTTTGCTTTAATTGATTGTATTTGTTCCTTAGTTGCATATCACTATAATTTCTTTTTGCTCGTGCACAAAGCTCTTCCTTTATATATTTCCATGATTGCTTGGTAAAGGTTGTGGTATTCTTATTTCCCTTTAGGACTTCTTCTTCCATAAGTTCAATGAAAATTTCTTCATGCTTTTGAGTCCAAACAGAAGCCTCATCATTATTCTCAATAATAAGAACTTCATTATCAACACCTGCCATCTAGGTAAGACCTATGGATTCAATAAGAATTCTAAATGTAAATACAAGACTATTCCTAAAGAAACAACCATTTCAAGAACAACAATAAGAAATTAGATTTATGTCATATATTTGCTATAAAAAAAATACCAGAAACTAACCAGATCAGGAACAAACAAGATAAAATATTTACAATAAACACAACAAAAATAAAAAATCATTCTTAAAAATCAAAACAAGAATTGGACAAGAAACTGCTTCCAGGAGAGAAAGTGCTCATGAAAACTCGAATTTGTCGAATTTTAGCCATCCTAAGAGGAGTGAATCTAGAATATACATTGAGGGCCAGAGGAAATGCTAAGCAGCATGATATGACAAATATGTATTTTTTGTTTTGATTTGATCTGACAAATCTATATGACCTTGCTTGCAGTGTTTGTCACCTACTGTGTTTGACAAAGCCTTTCACTATATATATATATGTTGACCCAGAATTTGGGCAACTAACACGGAGTCAAAATACGCTTGATGTGGAAGAATATGTTGAAAAGTGTGATGACGAAAATAATAAGAACAGAAGATTTTATAGTGGTTCGGCCCCAGGGTCTGGTAATAACCTACGTCCACTTAGATTGTTATTGATATAAGATCTTGAGGAGTGATCAAAGAACTCGGGTTCAATGAGTTTCACCCACCTCTGAAGAACAATACAATATAGCTAGTTTTATTACTCTAATCTCAAGTGGTCTCAAAATCGGAGAAGAAAAAAAGATCCCCTTCCCTGAGCCCTCTTTTTCTATTTATAAGCTCAGGGAAGATTTACATTGATTTGTTACAGATATTCTTTCCTAAATAATCGAATACTCAGGAAATCATGGGAGATAATTTCGGATTCCATCATAACTGCCTAAGATTTCCTCCGCGTATAATGTGCATACGACCAGTCTGGTCGTATAAAGAAACCGATCGCATGATACCGAATATCCCCTGGTCGATAGTCGAGCACAGATTCTGCCAGGTGTCAGCCACGTGTAATTGATGCCTGCCATGTCGTTCACTTCTGATTTTTGGGATAACATTTTCCCCCCAAGTTTTTTTAGTGCGACCAGCAATAAAGAAACTTAAGGGAACAACCGTTCACATTCCCATGATGTCTGTCAGAATCCCCGTGCATTTTCGAAAACTGTGATATAATTATGTCTAATCAAGCCTTTTCGGTTTCCAAAAAGGCAATTTGACGGCTTATACACTTCCCCATGTTTTGAAAGTGGGAAGTGATGATTACTGCCTTTTGGTTATCCCTTTGATCCCTATAAGTAGGCTTTTTTTCTCCTTTAAAAAAATTTTACTCATCACCTTTGCCAATATTTTCAAGAACTTGTACCAGAATCCAGAGCTTCAGAAACCAGTCTGACGTCTAGCCGAAGGTCTTCCGGTCCGATTTTCTGTCTTCTTTCGAATCTCCATCTTCGCCCAGGTAAGAACTTCGTTCTTTAAGCTTTCTATTACACCATGCATGCCGTTTCTGTGCTCTGTGACTTCTGTGTTCTTGAATAGGGTTTTAAGGGTTTTTTGGTATAAACCGCCTAGTGCTTGGTAAAAATACGTTTTTATGCTTTGTATAGGTTAAGACTATAGTTTGATAGTTAGGATCTCTGGTTTGGGACGTTAGGTTGATGAAAGATTCAACCTTTAAGCTAGGTGAAAAAACCGAAATTTTTTCCTGCCCTTCAGGAGTCGAAAAAGTTCTCTTTTCAGAAAACAGTTTTACTTTCCTTTTTGTTTTTATCCGTCTTTCAAACTACCCACGTTGAACTTAGCGTAGGATTAGGATGCTACTGGTTATTTAGGCACGAGCAACGTTATCCCAATCTCCTACACTACTTCGCGGATTGTGTCTTATCTCCTCCATTGTCTGTTTGCAGTTCATATGCAAGACCCTTGGGGAGGAGAAAGACCTATCGAAGACGAACTCTTGGCCCAACTGCTCGAAGGCGAAGAGAATCCTTCTACGTTGATCCCAGAAATCCCTTTTTCTCGTCCTAGCCCAAATCCTCCACCAATTCCCACCAGAAAATGGCCAGAACAAAAACCAAAGCTAGAAAAAGACGCAACCTTAACTCTCCAAGTCAGCCTTCTGTTGATACCCCTTCGACCAGTGGTCGAGGTGAATTCCCTCCTGAAACCGAAGTTCAGAGGCGTGCCCGTCCTCGCCATGCCGATCAGCCGGCTGTCGAGTGGCACGTCGTTTCCCCAAGTTCAGTGACACTTCGCATGATTAACAACTATTTAAACAAATATAACCTGACAGGGGTGACCCTGGTCAGACCTTCCATCGACCAGCGAGCCAACCTGCCAGGGGGGGCTTATAGCGCCTGGTCGAGGTACCACATCAAGGCAGGTGCCACCCTGCCTCTTCATTCATTCTTTCAAGGGGTGGCAAACTACTTTGGGGTGGCCCTTTTTCAAATGACCCCGAACGGGTATAGGATGCTGGCCGCGCTCTATATCCTCTACAAGCTTAGGAAATGGCCAGCTCCTTCTCCTCATGAGGTCAATTTTCTGTTCGACCTCAAGTCCAACCCCAACCAAGACGGTACGGGGTTCTTTCATTTCTTCCACCAGGAGACTGGTCGCACCTTTCTGTTCGACACCACTCACATCTCCAACGTGGGGAAGTACCACCAAGAGTACTTCCTTACGCCCGACATTGCCGCAGATAATCTGGCCTTCACTCGAGGAGGTAAAGAAGATAACAATCCTTGAACCAGTAGTTTTTGTACATTAATCCTTTCTTATCATAATACTTCACTGTTCCATTGTATTCCAGGTCCATGGTTACGCCCGACCCCCACTCCAGGAATGGAGTCGAGGGTAGCACTCTTAGCCAGCATGTCAAGTGCTGCTAAGAGTGTGAAAAACTTAATTAATGAGGCTAACCTTAGGCTGGCTAACCTTTGGGGCCCTTAACCTGCGACTATCGAACCTGCGGCGAGTGGTGCCCAGGCCGATGTGGAACTTGAGCAGGAACCCGAGCAGCAACCTCAGGCACCCCCTCCTCGGAGGAGGCCAACTGGGGTTACAATCAGGGAACCTGTCGTTCCCCATCGAGCAGCGGAATCATCGGTCCTCGAGGGCAAGGGGAAACAAAAGGTTGCCGAACCTACCGAACTGTCTGACGACTCGTCGGAAGTAAACGATACATCATTCTCGTTTTTGAATAATCTGCCAATTCCTTCCCATCTATTTGATGGGGATGGCAACTTTAGGAACGCCCCTTCTTTAAACTCAGATTTCTTCCAGGAATTAGGTAGTTCAGTAGATAATGTTACGACCAGTAGGTGTAGCTCGAGTATTTAACTTGTAATCCTTTTACTTTGATCTCTGTTTCCCGTGACCCTTTAATCTAACTGTTCGAATTGTTTTTCTTTGTGCAGGTATGGACTCTGAGGACTTCTTCGAGCATTACCAAACTGCTGCTGCCGCTTCTGTCCCGAAGGACAGCAAAAGGGCTCGAGGGGAAAGTAGCAAGACCCCTTCAAAGACGGCTTGAATGGAGGACACTCCCGGTGCCGGCCCTTCTAAAGAAAACACGACACCTATGCCTCCCACAGAACAGTCGACGCCCGCGCCTGAGAATCCACAGCCCTCTTCTAGGGCTGCTGGTAGAGAAACTCTGGACAACTTGTCCGAAGGCTCCCTGTCCAGCCTTGTGGTTGGGTTGGCCAGGGAGAGAATATATAAGCTTTCGAAGCACAGACGCAGCCAGGCCGCCATCAACGAAACTGCCTCAATGGAGGTTGACCAAATCATCAACAGAGGGTTGAATGAAATAGTCAGCGTAAGTCACTTTCTGCTGTTTCATCATTTATTATGACTTCTGTTCCTTACTTTTTTCGTTTTTTGTTTTCAGGGACTGCTGTCTTTAATTGCTGGCTAGCGCCGTACTGGGGTGTTGGTTTCTCGTGGACAGAACTTTGACTCCAGGCTTACTCAGGCTAAGCAAGTACTCGAGGATGAGAAGAAAAAGCTGCTCGAGGAAAACAAGGAGCTGTTCAAGCTGAATGAACATCTATGCGAGGACCAAGCCACCCTCACCCAGGAGCTTCAAGAAAGTCAAGGGGCTCTGAAGAAAGCCATCGATGAGCGGCACAGATGGAGGGAGAGTTCTGTACTCCACACCCAAGAGTGTAAACAGCTTACACTCGATCTGACCGCTAGCAGGGATGAGGAAAAAAAGCTTGAGGAGCGGGTGCGAGAGCTCGAGGGGCGAGTGCAGGAGCTAGAGGAGGATAGGGCCAAAACATTGAAGAAGTACAAGGAAGCCACCTTCCTTTGTTTTTATGACTTCTGGAAGCACAATCGGGAGGCCAACATTAACTATCTTTCTGAGCGGTTGCAAAGGACGCTGATGGCACAGTGCACTGCTCGGTTGGAGGCAGAGGAGAGAGCCAAGGCCAAAACCCCTGCTGCTGATGCTGCAGCTGATCCTCCGGCTGATCAGAGTGCTCCTAACCCAGAAGACCCTCCTGCCCCCCAGTAAAATTAGTATTTTTTTATTTTTTCAGCTTTTATGGCCCACGGGTCTATTTGTAAAGACAATTTTTTCTTTTATTGTTGCGAGGGCAGCTTTTTTACTTATACTTGAACAATTACATCCGAGCAACATGGCTCGTGATGTAAAGGTCCTTTTTATTTTAATTTCATATTTACATCCGAGCACTAATGCTCGCGGTGTAAACGATTGCCTTACTGATATTATAAGTTTCTTTTATTACAATACCTGTTCGCATGACCAAACTTAGCATAGTACTTTGGTTTGATTTTACAAAACATAAATTTGGAAAAATGCTCTAAGTACCGTAGCATGCTTTCACTCATTTTGTTCATGTGTTTACATACCTCATGGTACGCTTTACTATTGATGTACCTTATATGCCCCCCAAGTGATCGAGGAGCTTTAGGTCCTTGGTCACTTGCCTTGACCATAACCTGTTCGAACATTACTGCTCGTTGCAAAATTCAACACTTGTAATACAGCAAAACAACACACGTAATGAACAAATACTTGTAAAAATAAATTTACAAAGGTTGGCAAGAATGACTGGCTGCGCACAGTCCCTTATAATCTCGTATTAAAAATGGACTAAACATGTCTGTACGAGGGATCTTAAAAAGATCTTACACTTATAAGCCATTAGCCATACAACGTGGCTAACCCTTTTTCGAAACTTGTAAAAAGTAAAAATTAATACAAGCCAGTCCTTTAAGAAGGACCGTTCACTGATAATACTTGCGCAGGTGTTCTCCATTCCAATAGCGTGGAATGAGATCTCCATTCATGCGTGCAAGTTTGTAGGTGCCCGGATGAAGGACGTCTTCAATCTGGTAAGGTCCTTCCCAGTTTGGTCCGAGTACTCCAGCAGTGGGGTCGTGGGTATTTAAGAAAACTCATCGTAGCACTAGGTCACCGACGTTGAATTTTCTTTCCTTTACCTTCGAGTTAAAGTACCGGGCGACCTTTTGTTGGTACGCAGCAACTCGGAGTTGGGCTTTTTCTCGTAATTCGTCAATTGAGTCTAGGGACTCCATCATCAGTTGGCTGTTCTGGCCCTGGTCGTATGTAATGTGTCGATGTGAGGGGGGATCTAATTCAACAGGTAACATGGCCTCATATCCGTAGGCTAAGGAAAACAGGGTATGACCTGTCGCTGTTCTGTGGGAAGTTCTGTACGACCAGAGGACTTCAGGCAGCTGTTCTGGCCATGCTCCTTTAGCGTCTTCAAGCCTCTTCTTTAGGGTGTCCTTAAGAGTATTATTCACTGCCTCGACCTACCCGTTTGCTTGTGGATGCGCAACTGAAGAAAAGCTTTTGATAATCCCGTGCCTTTCACAGAAGTCGGTGAATAAGTCACTGTCAAATTGGGTTTCGTTGTCTGAAACAATCTTTCGGGGCAAACCATACCGGCAAACAATGTTCTTGATGACAAAGTCAAGAACTTTCTTGGTCCTTATGGTAGCGAGTGGTTCAGCTTCAGCCCATTTGGTGAAGCAGTCAACTGCCACAACTGCGTACTTTACTCCGCCCTTTCTCATGGGCAGGGATCCAATCAGGTCGATACCCCATACTGCAAAAGGCCAAGGACTCTGCATCTGTTTTAACTCGTTTGGGGCTGCTCGTGGAATTTTGGAAAACCTTTGACATTTATCGCATTTTCGTACAAACTCCATCGAATCTTCGTTCATAGTTGGCCAGAAGTAGCCTTGCCTTAGAATCTTTTTTGTCAAACTTTGCCCCCCAGCGTCATCCCCGCAGAAGCCTTCATGTACTTCCTTCATTAGCTCCTTAGCTTTTTCTGGTGTAATGCATCTGAGTAGTGGCATGGAATATCCTCTTCGGTACATAACACCATCGACCAGTATGTACCTAGCAGCTTGCCTTTGTAGAGTTCTGGCCTTGTTTCTATCTGTTGGTAGTACACAATTCGTCAGATACTCCAAGTAAGGCGCCATCCATGTATTTTCCATTCGGATTTCCATACTGGCTTCTATTGCTCATATGCTTGGCTCACTTAATCTTTCTACTGGCACAATGTTCAAAGTGTCAGCATCTTTCGCGCTCGCGAGTTTGGCTAAGGCATCTGCATTTGAATTATGATCACGCGATATTTGCTGGAGGGTATACTTTGTGAACTGGGCTAACAGGTCTTTAGTTTTATTCAAGTAGGCCACCATTTTTAGGCCTCGTGCTTGATATTCCCCTAGAACTTGATTCACTACCAGCTGTGAATCACTGTAAATATCAAGCGCCTTTATGCTCATGTCTTTTGCCATTCTTAATCCAGCGAGGAGTGCTTCGTACTCGGCTTCATTATTTGACGCGGTGAAGTCGAACCTGATGGCGCAGTGAAATCGATGCCCTTCTGGCGTTATCAATATCACTCCTGCTCCTACGTGGGATTCTTTGGACGACCCATCCGTGAATAACTTCCACGAAGGAGCTTCATCTTGGGGCTTAGGCACACTAGGCTGTTCGCACTGCTCGCTGTCTGGAAGTTTGGTGAACTCTGCAATAAGATCAGCCAAGACTTGTCCCTTTACTGCTGCTCGCGGTGAATATGTGATATCGAACTGCCCTAGTTCGACTGCCCATTTTAATAGATGCCCAGCCGCTTCTGGTTTTTGGAGGACTTGCCGAAGGGGCTGGTCAGTTAAAACTGTGATAGGGTGGGCTTGAAAGTAAGGACGTAGCTTCCTTGATGCCAAGATTAAACAGTACGCTAACCTCTCGATGGGAGGATACCTCAGTTCTGCTCCGATCAGCCTCTTGCTTACATAGTAAACCGCTTTTTGTACGCCTTCTTCCTCTCGTACTAGTACCGCACTAGCAGCAACTTCAGTGATCGCCAGGTAAATGAACAAAGTTTCTCCTTCGATTGGCTTTGATAAAATGGGAGGCTGTGCCATATGGGCTTTCAAGGCCTGAAAAGCTTGCTCGCAGTCTCTTGTCCATTCAAATTTCTTATTGCCCCTAAGTAGATTGAAAAAAGGGACACATTTGTCTGTTGACTTTGAAATAAATCTACTTAGGGCTGCAATCCTCCCGGTCAAACTTTGTACATCTTTGATCTTTTCTGGCGATTTCATGTCGATCAGGGCTTTTATCTTGTCGGGATTGGCCTCGATTCCTCTTGAATTTACAATGAACCCCAAAAACTTCCCTGATCCAACTTTAAAGGAACATTTGAGAGGATTTAGTTTCATCTGGTACTTGTTCAATACATCAAAACATTTTTGTAAATCCTTCACATGTCCTTATGCCTTTTTAGACTTTACCAGCATGTCGTCCACGTATACCTCCATGTTTACTCCGATCAACTCTTTAAACATGTGGTTAACTACTCGCTGGTAAGTTGCACCTGCGTTTTTCAGTCCGAAGGGCATTACTTTATAACAGTATAAGCCTGTATCGGTCCGAGAGCTGGTGTGATCCTCGTCAGGGGGATGCATGCTAATCTGATTGTAGCCTGAATATGCGTCCATGAAGGAGAGGATCTCGTGTCCTGCAGTAGCATCGACCAACTGGTCGATTCTTGGGAGTGGGAAGCAATCCTTTGGGCAGACTTTATTGAGGTCTGTAAAATCCACACAGGTTCGCCATTTGCCATTAGGCTTGGGAGCCAGCACTAGATTGGAGACCCACGATGGATAAAACACCACCCTGATGAACCCATTCTCCTTTAACTTCTCAACTTCTTCTTTTAAGGCTCTCGATCGATCCTTATCGAGCAGCCTTCTTTTTTGTTGCACGGGTGGAAAAGTCTTGTCAATGTTCAGGACATGGCTGATAACTGCAGGGTCTATCCCAGCCATGTCTTTGTGCGACCAGGCAAAGACTTCCTGGTTCTTCTGCAAAAATTCCACCAGTGCATGCTTCGTGGTTGGTTCTAGGTTTTTCCCGACCTTCACGACTCTGGTCGGGTCTCTTTCGTCAAGTTGGACCTCTTCCAGGTCCTCGACGGGTCCAACATCTTCTTCAAAATCCCCAAAGCGAGGATCTAAATCTTTATCCTCACTTTGGGCAACACCCTATTTGGTGACTTCATCACCGGATTGGGCTTGTGTATCAATTTCCATCTGCAACTTATCTGAGGTAGTGCTTTTTGACGTTCCCTTTTTCGCCTTCGTGACTGAGGCATTGTAGCACTCTCTGGCCTCCCTCTGGTTTCCCAACACGCATCCTACCCCTGCGTCTGTCGGGAATTTCATGGCTAAGTGCCACATAGAGGTGACGGCCCGTAGATCAACCAGTATAGGCCTCCCAATGACGGCATTGTACGCCGAAGGACAATCGACTACTATAAAAGTAGCGAGTAATGTCCTGGTAGCAGGCACTGTACCTGCCGTCACTGGTAGTCTGATTGACCCTGCGGGGGCGAGTCCTTTACCAGAGAAGCCGTATATCGTTTGGTTGCAGGGCTCCAGGTCCTTAACGGACAACTTCATGCATTCCAGCGAAGACTTATACAGGATATTCACCGAACTTCCTGTATCGACCAGCACTCTCTTCACCATCATGTTGGCCATTTGGATATCCACGACCAGCGGATCGAAATGTGGGAACCGGACATGTCGGGCATCGCTATCAGAGAAGGTTATCTCGCCTTCTTCTGATCGAGCCTTCTTCGGCGCGCGGTCATCCACAGTCATCATCTCAATGTCCTGGTCGTGGTGTAGAGTCCGAGCATATCATTCTCTGGATTTTCCGCTGTTTCCCACGAGGTGCAGGCCTCTGCAAATGGTTAACAATGTGCTAGTCACGGGGGCAGGCTGCAAAGGTGGCAAGCGTTGACGCGTGGGCGCCTGCTCGTTGCCGCTTGGAGCTTCTCGTTGGGAATTTCCCAAGGCCCGTACATATCTTCTCAAGTGTCCTTGTCTAATAAGGAACTCGATTTCATCCTTCAGCTGGTTGCATTCGTTGGTATCATGTCCGTAGTCATTATGATAACGATAGAACTTGGTGGTGTCTCTTTTCGAAATATCCTTTCGAATGGGGGCAAGTCTCTTATAAGGCACGCTGGAACTCATGGCCTGATAAACCTCTCCCCGAGACTTAACTGGGCAGTATAGTTAGTGAACCGAGGTTCATAACGGTTACCCTTGGCTCATTTATTGTCAGAGGTGGAAGGCTCATTGTGTGGCCGTTTCCCCCCATTCTTGCCATTGCCGTTGCCGTTTCCGTTGCCTTTGCCGTTGCCATTGGGCTTGGACCCATTGGCGGCTTTGGCAGTCTCGGCAGTCCCCTTGCCCTTGCCTGGGGGCTTCTCTTCGTCGGTGATGGCATCTTTGAGCTTGATGTAGCGATCAGCCCGGTCTAAGAATTCCTGGGTAGTTCTAACCCCATGTTTTCGGAGGCTTTCCCAGAGAGGCGTGCAGCTCTTGACCCCTACGGTTATGGCCATCATTTTTCCTTCGTCTCCCACTGTCTTTGCTCCAGCAGCTGCTCGCATGAAGCGCTGGATGTAGTCTTTCAGTGGTTCTCCATCCTGCTGGCGTATTTCGACCAGCTGGTTTGCCTCAGTCGGGTGCACATGACCCGCGTAGAACTGTCCGTAGAACTCCTTTATGAACATTTCCCAGGAAACTATACTTGCAGGAGGGTATTTAAAAAACCACTCCTGTGCGGCATCAGAAAGTGTTGCAGGGAAGATCCTGCACCGAGCATCTTCGGACACTTTCTGAATGTCCATTTGTATCTCAAAATTGTTGACGTGAGATACTGAGTCACCATACCCATCGAAGTTTGGAAGCGTAGGCATTTTAAACTTGCTAGGAGTTTCTGCCATAGCTATCCTTTGGACGAAAGGAGTGCCTTTCCTCCTATCGTGGTCGATGTAAGATGTTCTTCCCCCGACCAGCTGTTGCACTGCCTGGTTGAGGGCATCTATCTGGGCCTGCACAGCGCTAGGAATCGCTTGGGCTCTGGTGCTGGGGGGACGTACTCGTCGTGCCGTTCGCGGCGATCGTTGAGTACATCTCTCAAGTCCTCGTCTCTCCTCCGCTGCTCGCTAGCTCCGAGCCAGTCGAAGACGTTATTTTGTCTGGGCTGCCCCCCAGCATCCCGTTTGTCGGGTTGGTCATCTTGAGGTGGCTGGCTCCTGCCTCCACCTCTTTCTTCATTCCTCCGACCGACATTCCCTTTGCCTGAGTCGGCCTCATTATAACCATGGCCATCTCTGAATCTTGATTGGCTATGGTGGGATCGACTGTTCCCTCGATTGCCCTCCCGGGCCAGAAACTCTTGAGCGTTAGAGGGTGGTCTGCGTTGGTCGTTAGGTCCCCGTGCATTACCATGTCGTGGGGGGCCTCGGACCGCAGAGCCTAACTCTGAGTTCCTCCTGTTGCCAGGATGATGTTGTCCTCTGCTCAGAGGGTTTGGCTCGTCGCCCCTATGGCGTCTAGGACTGCGAGGCTGCTGCCCGGTCCTATTCTGCCTCTGCTGCGGGGGATTGCCGTGACCAGCATGGGATGGAGGCTGTGCCTCAGGGTCTCCTAGCGGGACATCGTCCTGAGGCGCCGGTGGCTGCTCGGGCCTTTGCAGGCTCGAGGGTTGGATAGGCGGGCTAGGATTGGGACCCCTGTGGGGTGGCCCATTCGCAGGTTGATCAGGCTGCGAGGCGGTGCAGCCTGATTCCTAGCCAGTTGTAAGGCTGCCTCGAGGGCTGCCATGGCCTCGCTCTGGCGACGGTCCATCTCTGCCTGCCTTTCACTCAGCTCCACATGCTGCCGTTCAATTTCTTGTTGCTACCGTTCCATGATTTCGGTAGCACTTTCCTGACCGGCCCTTAGACTGGCCAGCTCTTCGTGCAGCGCCCCTAGAGTGCTCTTCAGCGTTGCGTCATCCATTTCTTCCTCATCAAATTCCAAATGTGGCTCATCTTTAGCCACATTGGGAGGAGGAGGAGGAGGCGGGTTAGATGGTGCAGCGCCGGCCACCTGTCTAGTTTTCCTAGTAGTTTTCGCCATTGGTTTTCTCAATGATGCTATATCAAGCTCTCAATGAAAGCACCAGAATGTTGACCCAGAATTTGGGCAACTGACACGGGGTCAAAATACGCTTGATGTGGAAGAATATGTTGAAAAGTGTGATGACGAAAATAATAAGAACACAAGATTTTATAGTGGTTCGACCCCAGGGTCTGGTAATAACCTATGTCCACTTAGATTGTTATTGATATAAGATCTTGAGGAGTGATCAAAGAACTCGGGTTCAATGAGTTTCACCCACCTCTGAAGAACAATACAATATAGCTAGTTTTATTACTCTAATCTCAAGTGGTCTTAAAATCGGAGAAGAAAAAAAGATCCCCTTCCCTGAGCCCTCTTCTTCTATTTATAAGCTCAGGGAAGATTTACATTGATTTGTTACAGATATTCTTTCCTAAATAATCGGATACTCAGGAAATCATGGGAGATAATTTTGGATTCCATCATAACTGCCTAAGATTTCCTCCGCGTATAATGTGCATACGACCAGTCTGGTCGTATAAAGAAACCGATTGCATGATACCGAATATCCCCTGGTCGATAGTCGAGCACAGATTCTGCCAGGTGTCAGCCACGTGTAATTGATGCCTGCCATGTCATTCACTTATGATTTTTGGGATAACAATATATATATATAAAATTATATATATTTAATTATGTCGACTTCTAGAACATTTTGTATTACATGATAAGATATGTTATAAATTTCATAGAATAATATATTCATGTATATACAAAATGTGTATTATTGTGGATGTACGAATGAATGTCTCCCTTAAAAACCAAAGTGGAAAGTTAAAGAGTTTGTCTTATGTGACATAAATCTAAGAAACCTCCAAAGGGCAAGAGTCATTTTTATGTTTAAAGACTGAAGAGAAAGAGAGAGATAATGTTTGAAAAAAGATAGATGAGTGAGAAGGCCAATGAGAGAAGTTGAAGATTTGCAGAGATAGAGAGAGATGGGAAAGCAACTAAACTTTGCTTCAGCCGAAAGCTTTTCTTTTCCTCAACCTTTATGTCATTTTCACCATAATTTTATCTTTCAAAAATGCCCATTTTTCTTTTTTTTGTGTTTTCTCAGCTCCTTCTTGTTGTTGTTTCTTGAGATTGTGAGCTTTCATGGGCATTTTTTATTTTTCTTCTTCTTCTTTTATTTCTTTAAATATTTAAAGGTTAAGACTTCAAGATTGATATGGTAAAATCCTAAAGGTCTCATCTCCTTAAAGTATACATATATTTATCACTTTTTTTCAGTTCAAGCAAAAAGCTTTATACCATTCTAAAGAAAAGCAGAGTACAAGGTTGTTTCAGGTACTCATCTCTCTCAATATAATTGCCTAAAGGTCTCAATACCTTTGTTTTAAATATAATTGACTAATCTCAGGTTTTCAAGGTGAAAACCACTCAAAATCATTGAGACCCAAATCACTTATCTTTTTCTCTAAAACTGCACTTTTTTAGATCATTCATTCTCATAAAGGGACAAAGTGGTTTTTGAATTTGAAAGTTTTTGGATGTTTTCTCTGTTTTGTTGTTATGCACCTCAAATTAGTGCTTGCAGAGACCATAACATTTTGTCAATATTCATTTGAAAAAGACTCTGGTCTTTTTGTATTTTATTCTCTTACAATTTGTATTTGTGAAGGTCTCATATATGGATTCTGCATAATTAGTCTTCTTTGGCTCTTAGTGCTGTGGTTTCTATTTATTTTTATTTTTCTGACTAATGATGAAAATTTGCAAATGTAGGTGAATGAAAAGTAAAGTTTCATAGCTAAGGAATAATCATGATTCTATCAATGATTAAGTACTTTAATCTCATCATTTCAGATGACAAGGAAGATGATTTCAGATAAGAAGCTGTTCAAAAGAGAAGGTTTTGGTAAGATTCTATCAATGATTAAGTACTTTAATCTCATGTTTTTTACATTAGTAAGATAAAGAATTTGAACAATCGATTTTCGCAGATGATGGAAATGCTAAGCAGCATGATTTGCATACCAGATTTGGTGAAAAATGCCAAGGAAGAGTAGTAGTAAGCTCCACCAACCTAATTTCATGATAGAAATGAGAACTTTGTTGGGCCCAGTATGCCAAATGAAAACAAGCTTAGAAGGGAAGATGATTCAATGATTGAGAAGCAGATACATAAAAAGTATATGCACTGTACTTCTGAACATGGTCATTTAGGTAGGAATCACTGAAAGGCGAGTGGAACAGATCAAGGACATTATCATTGTTATCCCCAAAATTTGAAAATGATGATGTGGCAATAGAAATGGCAAGTGGCATGGAGTAGTTGGGTGATCTGGCTTAGCAGCATCCCAGTGCATCAGTAAAGAGTTTGGACTGCTTGAGAGATGTCATGACCAAGCCAAGTGCACCCGAGGAGAGTACTTGGGCTAGGGTGTGCCTGGTCGGACTTTGGTCCGAGGAGCCCCAAGAAGTGTGATTGGACCTTGGTCCGAGGAGTAGTCCAAGATGTGGTCGGACTTTGGTCCGAAGAGAGGAGAGTGCCATGTTAGAGGAGAGTTCCATGTTAGACGAGAGACATGGCATGCTAGAGGAGAGTGCCATGTTAGACGAGAGATATGGCATGCTAGAGGAGAGTGCCATGTTAGGCGAGAGGAGTGCATGTCCTACCAGCATGCACATGTCCTAACACCATGCACATGTCCGACCAGCAAGTGCATGTCCTACCAGCAAGTGCATGTCCTACCAGCAAGTGTATGTCCTACCAGCACTTACATATGTCCAGCATGCATGTGTCCGACCAGCACTTGCATGAGTGGCCAGTAGGAGATATGGGTCGACCAGATAGAGGAGGACTAAGTCAAGATTCCCAGAAACGGCTTCAACAAGAACCGGTCTTGGCACGCGCGGGAATCTCTCATTCTTCCCACAAATTGGGGGTTTTGTTACATTTTGAATGTTTTTTGTAATTTAAATGTAATAAATATAATAAAATATCCCGATTCTAGGGGATATCAGACGTATGATCCTAAGCCTATAAATATATGGCTTATAGGATCAGAAAGGGGTCTCTATTCTTTTTAGAGACTTTTGGGAAATTTTGGGTCTGAGTTTTCTAGAGAGAGAAAGTGCTGGTATCATAACGAATTCTTGTATTCTGTACTGAAGAAACTCAGTTGGCTCAGTTCATCTGATCTTGAGTACGAATCTATAATCACAACTCTAAGTGGATTAGGCTATTACCAACATATTGGGGCTGAACCACTATAAAAATTGTTGTGTTATTTACTTTCTGTTCAAAAACTATCTGTGTCATTTTATTTCTCTTGAAGGTTTGTCGTTTTTGATGTTCTCACGTCGTTGGCCAAAAACGTGGTCAACAGTCATGTTCCTATTCACAGTCGAATTGATTCAACAAAACAGAAGCAACTTCTTTATAAAAATGCAGTGGCTAAACTTGTAGATAAGGTAGAATCAGGAAAAGGAATTGGTAAAAAGGCGCGTCTCAAGAAAAGGAGAGGCTGCAGTAAAGATCCCCTATATGGATAATACACATTCCAGTTGACTGACTAATTCTAATTGTTTTGTTCTGAAGCAAAGATATCCACGGAGCAGTTCGTCCTATTCAGATATTCACGACTAAGAAGTACTAGATTCTCTTTCGGATAGGCCCTGAAAGGAGAAGGGAAGCTGGAATGCCAACAGGCGTCTATTATTGAATTCACCCGACCTGATAGTTCCCATTTTGGGAACGTCCAGCGCCAAAGTCAACAAGATTACTGAAGCAGTACTCTCTAGATACTGTTTCTGGTGATTTGGAACAAAAGGGCTTTGACAACAGGTATTATCACTTCATAAAAGTAACATAATTTTTATTGGCAGCCATGTTTCTGTGTTTAAGAACAGAAATTCATTTGATGCGACAAGATTTGTGCAATGAATCCAATTGTCAGGGTTGATTCTTCTCAGAGGAGTTAAGAGTGAGAGAGAGCAGAACAGATAAAACCCAAAGCAGCATAAACTATAAACCCAGAAAATAAATTCTCTCTTTTCTTCTCTTTTGTTTTGGTTCTTCCATTATTCATACAAACACACTTAAATTTCCCAGAACTTAATGTTTTCTACTCATTGTGGAAATGGGTTTTTCATTTCAAGGCACCCTAAAGAGAAGAACCATAAAAGAAGACATAAAAGTGGTTGATATTGTTTTCTCAAGAACCAAACAAACAAAGAGTCTGGGAGAACAAATTAGTGAATTTTCATATGAAAGAAAATTGAAAGTAGAAATAACTGAGGAAGTTGGGAATGATTATAGAGTGGAAGGTGTTTCAGTGAGTTGGGCAGAGTCAGAAGTTGAGGATGAGCGAGATATGTTTAGGTTCAGATTTGATCTTCCCTTGTCTATTCTAAATATAATACAAAATTTCAAGGAACTCATGCTGTCAATCAAAGTACAATATTACAAAAAAAAAAACATAAATCAAGCATCCAAAAGAGGTTCAAACCAGAAAGAAAGAAGAAATATTTACCTGGGAAGTAAGAATACACTGAGCTTAGCTAAAACCTCAGAGTTGAGACCCAAATCATAGAGAGCAATGAGCCCTGTCAATTATATCAGACAAGAGAAAAAATGGAGGAAAATCACAAACGCTAATCCCAAACAAAATCAGAAAAAGAGATTGAGAAGAAGAAGAAGAAGAAGAAGAAGAAGAAGAGGAAATCATATGAGGGAGAGACATGAAAGAGATGGTGTACCTGAAGAAAATTTGGAGAGACCCATGAGAAGCCATTGAAGCTTGAGAGAGGTCTATGTACACGAGCTTAAGATGGGAGAAAAAAAATTGGTTTAATTTTTTTTTGAAAGTATGAAAATGGTGTTTTCAAAATTTGGTAAATTTTAATTAAAATTTAAAAAAATTAAAAATAAGTTTAAAAAAACTTTAACTTACCGAACATGTGTTTTCGATGATGTTATCAAATTTTTTATTATTTAATCAAAAAACTGTTTAAAATTTTTTTACCGAACAAGGCCTTGATGTATTTCAACATTAGAAATAGACAACAATATATGTAAAATATAGGCCAAGAGCCTTACATTTTATTAATTCCTTCCTTCCCTCTTCCTCTCTCTCTCTCTCGTTTCCTGGCTTTCTCTGTAGTTTGGCGCCACAACCACCCAAAGCACTCATCCCCAACGGCAAAGCTTTCTCCGTCCAGAGCATCCATTTGCAACAACGAAGTTTGAGTTTCAGGGTGGGTAGAGCAGCATGGAATCTCAGGTCTTGGTTGCTCTAGCACTCTCACTGGTTGGTGGACTCAATACTTCCAAATATGAGTTCATAAGTTTATGTTCGTTTTTAATTTCTTTGCCTATACACCCATTAGGTGAGTTCAGGCTTAATCTTTTTCTTTTTTCAATGAGAGCAAGTCTCAAGAGCAAGTACTTAGCTCTAAAAAATGTCCAAACTATTGAGATTCTTTCAATTGTGTCTTGTCCACGTAAATCAGTGGTGGGGCTATAGGATCTCATTTATATAAGTCTATATGCATGCTCTTTATTGCACAAAATAACATACAATAGAAAACATAAATACATGCTAGAAGTGATTTTCATATAGAGATATGTAAATACAACAATAAAACCATTAGAGTACTTACGAGATGTGTAGCGGAACAATGATTACACCCTTTGGATTCCCTAACCTTTTGTCCTTGTTGAATGCTGGGTATTGCAAGGAATCCAAACCGCTTTGAAACAAGACCACAATCTTCCAAGTCTTTCTCTAAAAAAACCTAGTGTTTGTGTGGGCAAGTCTCAACACATGAGAAGAGAATTCCTAGAGAGAAAACTAAGAGAGAGTGGGCGGATAGGTATAGAATATTAGTAGTGAATTTTTACCTTGTCAAATTCATCTGTTTTTTTAATGCATTCTATAACAATAGTATATATAGGCAATTAGCTATGACATAAAATAGGTTTTAGTTACCCATTTTATTTTAATTATTTAATAATTATAATTAATTAAATACTTGTCAAAATTAACCAATTATAATTTTGACATTTATTTAATTCATTTTATTAATATTAATACCAATTTATCAATATTAACAAAATTGTCCAAATTGGCTATAATACTCTCTTTTTGAGACTTTGCAATAAAAATCTCAAATTTTCTTCTATTTCTTTTCTCACAAAATATTATAAATAATTTAACATTATTTATTTCCATTAAACTAGTCAATATAATATTTTTATAATTAATAATTAAATTAATTATTCAAGACTATTATGTTCATTTTGATAAGAGATGACATGGGGACCATGGATCCATGAACTCAAGCTCCAATAAGTTACCGTAAGTTTATTTATAACAAATAATCACATTACCTTATTAATTCCTCGTGACTCCACTATAGACTCATAATAGCACTCTTGGATTCATAGAACGTTTTACACCAAATGTAAATACGTTATCCAATGTTATAACCATAACTGTCATTCAATCCTCTATAGAAGATCTATTGATGAGACGGGTGCAAATTATTGTTTTACCCCTCATTGGTATTTTATCCTTAACTCCCACTAGGTTTCTTGTAAATGATATTTCCGTAAACTTAATTACAGAAATGAGTACTCTATCATTTAACACTTGAACCAAGCTATAAGGAAATCATCGTTTCACTTCTTAAACAGAAGCTATAGATTTTATATCTATGATAAATACTCCCACTCAATTATACTACAAAATCTCTAATATGTAAGTATGAGCCAGTCCGTAGGGTAAGCTGGTAACGAACAAATCAAAAGACTTGAATAATACAATTAACAGAATATTAATCACTCAAAATTAAGATTGAATTGACCTATGGTCAACGTTGTGATATGATTAGATTAGATAATAACGATACTTACTTATCTTATCAATAATCAATATCGGTCCAGTCTAATGTAACAAAATACATCCGATCTTATCTACTTGGTCAATGCCTTGGATAAGACATCACAACCCGAATGTGTAAGTAGATCATATCGTATTTTTACAAGGGAATCTAGATGTTTTCGCCTGGTCTCATGAAGACATGGTAGGGGTAAGCCCGAGTGTGATCATGCATACCCTGAACTCGGATAAAAGGGTACCTGCGAAATCCCAGAAACAGAGACGTCTGGGTACAACCCGAGCTGAGGCTCTGGAAGAAGAAGTAGCTCAGCTTTTAAAATGTAGGTTTATTCTCGAGGCTAAATATTCGATCTGGGTCGCAAATCCTGTCCTGGTCCCAAAGCCAAATGGAAAGTGGCAGACCTGCATCGATTTCTCTTACCTAAACAAAGCTTGTCCCAAGGATTTCTTCCCATTGCCAAGAATTGATTAGTTGGTTGATGCCACCGCAGGGCATGAGCTCATGTCCTTCATGGATGCGTATTCTGGGTCCAACCAGATCGCGATGAACCCCGCGGACCAGGAGCATACTAGTTTTATGACTCCAACAAATGTTTATTGTTATAAAGTTATCCCCTTCGGGCTGAAGAACGCAGGGGCTACCTACCAGCGATTGGTCAACAAAATGTTCGCTGATCAGATCGGGAAAAACATGGAAGTGTATGTTGATGATTTGCTGGTCAAATCTAAGACTTCCAATAACCATGTTCCCGATCTGAAGGAATGTTTTGAGATCTTAAGGAGATATAACATGAGGCTAAATCCCCAGAAGTGTACTTTCGGAGTGGCATCAGGAAAGTTTCTGGGATTCATAGTCAATACTAGAGGGATAGAGGCAAACCCCGAAAAAATCAGATCGTTATTAGAAATGCCTTCGCCCAGGTCGCGTAAGGATGTCTAAAGTCTGACTAGAAGAGTGGCAGCCCTTAATCGGTTCATTTCTAAATCCACTGACAAGTGCCTGCCATTCTATAACCTGCTCCGAGGAAATAAGAAGTTTGAATGGACTGGGGAGTGTGAGCAGGCATTTCTCGATCTAAAACCACATTTGGCCGAGCCACCAGTATTGTCTAAACCAGCGGCGGGGGAGCCTCTTCTCCTTTACCTGGCTATTACGAAAAATGTAGCCAGTGTCATGCTGGTTCGGGAAGAGGACCAGGTTCAAAAACTGGTATATTATATAAGCGAAAAACTTCTTGAAGCTGAATCGCGGTATCCCTTAATGGAAAAGATGGAGTTCTGCCTTATTCTAGCCTCTAGGAAGCTTAGGTCATACTTCCAATCCCATTCAATCCACGTCATGACCGACCAGCCTTTAAGGCAGGTATTGCAGAAACCTGAAGCATTGGGACGTCTCTTAAAATGGGAAATTGAGCTCAGCCAGTTCAAAATATTGTACATACCATGGACTATGATCAAAAGCCAAGCCCTGGATGATTTCATGGCTGAATGCATTGGGTTTCAGGAGGAGCTTTTGAGAGAACCAGTACAGGCGTTGTGGAGAATATTCATGGACGGTTCATCTAACGAGAACGAGTTCGGAGCTGGGATCATATTGATCTCTCTGGAAGGGCATCGATTCCACTTCGCGCTACGGTTCGGGTTCGAGGCATCCAACAACGAAGCTAAATACGAAGCTTTATTGGCCGGGCTCAGAGTGGCAAAGGAGTTGAAGGCCAGGGCCGTCCAGTGCTATAGCAATTCCCAGCTCTTGGTAAACCAAATGTGAGGGGGATACCAAGCGAGGGGGGCCAAGATGGAGGCTTACCTAGCCAAAGTGAAGAAAGAGCTATCAGAATTTGAATATGGCCTAGTTGAACAGATCTCTCACTAGCAGAATGTCAACGTTGACGCTTTGGCGAGACTCGCTACCTCCAAGGAAGCCGAGACTCTGAGCATAGTACCGGTGGAATTGTTGGAGAGCCCAAGTATGGCAGGAAGCCCTATGGAGGTCAAGATGATCGACACTAGGCCAACCTGGATGACCCCCATAGTTGAGTATCTTACAACAAGGAAATTTCCTGATGAACAAAAAGACGCGAGGAGGATACTCTATCGAGCTCCAAGGTTTACAATCCAGGATGGAGCGTTGTACTGACGTGGCCATTCCTTGCCTCTTCTACGATGTGTTCTTCCAGAGGAAGCCAAAACTATTTTATAGGAGGTGCATGAAGGCTTTTGTGGGGATCATGCTGGGGGGCAAAACTTGGCCTTAAAATATTAAGGCAGGGATATTATTGGCCCACTTTATCAAAGGATTCCATTTCCTATGTCCAAAAGTGCGACAAATACCAGCAGTTCGCCACAGTCGCTCGAGCTCCACCAGTCGAGCCAAAAATGATCTCATCCCCATGGCCATTCGCAATATGGGGAATTGATTTAATAGGAGCTCTGCCCACGAGAAAAGGAGGAGTTCGCTATGCGGTGGTAGCCGTTGATTATTTCACGAAGTGGGCAGAAGCCAAACCCCTGGCAACAATCACCTCAAAAAGAGTCCTTGACTTTGTAGTCAAGAGTATTGTGTGTCGATTCGGACTGCCCAAGAAGATTGTATCGGATAATGGAACTCAGTTTGATAGCGATCTCTTCACCGAGTTCTGTGAAAGGCACGACATAATTAAAAATTTCTCTTCGGTTGCCTACCCGCAAGCCAATGGACAAGTCGAGGCCGTGAATAAGACCCTAAAACCGAGCCTTAAGAAAAGGTTAGACGAGGCCAATGGAGTCTGGCCTGAGTAGCTCCCACAAGTACTATTGGCGTACCGGACCTCCCACCAAACTTCTACGAGGCACACCCCTTTCTCCCTGACTTTCGGAAGTGAGGTCGTCCTTCCCGTCGAAATGAAGATAGCCACACACAAACTCTAGACCTACAAACAGGAGCGGAATGATGAGTTGCTTAGCGCCTCTTGACCTAATTGATGAAAAACGAGAGGATTCGCAGCTACAACTCGCGCATTACCAACAAAAAATCACTCGTTATTTTAATTCAAAGGTCAGGAGGTGTATCTTTGGTTTAGGCGACCTGGTACTCCGAAGGGTCTTTTTGGCAAGCAAGGACCCCAAAGACGGTGCCTTGGGTCCAAACTGGGAAGGGCCCTATCAAATAGTGGAGGTCGTACATGAGGGAACCTTAAAAATAGCTCGACTCACGGACCTGGAATGCTATGCACCTAAAGAAGTATTATCATGATGATACCACCCATCTATGTAAGGCTTAGTTATAAAATCCGTTTGATTAAGAAATAAAGGAATCATTGTATATGTCTTGTCTTTCATATAGTTTCATCTATGTATTAGTTCGCGTGATAGCGTTTGTCCAAAGCAACCAAGAAAGTTCACTTTTTGATTACTTGAGGGGCATATAACCTGAGAAGGATCAAAACTTGGAAGCTAGAGAAATTGATTAACCGATGTTTTCTTTTAAGGAAACGCGAGGTGTCGATAAATCTAGCATGAACTAAGTTTTAAATCATTAAAAATCCTGGACATAACCAGGTACAAAACTATCCTAGATACAACCAGGTCTGAAACTTGGAAGCTAGCAAAATTGATTAACTGATGTTTTCTTTTAAGGAAACGTGAGGTGTCGATAAACCTAGCATGAACTAAGTTTTAATTAAATATCCTGGATACAACCAGGTCCAAAACTTGGAAGTTAGCAAAATTGAAGATCCAATGGCTTCCTTAGAAGCTCGGGATAACAATAAAACCTAACAAGAACTAAGTTTGGAATATTCAAAATCCCGGATATAACCGGGTCCAAGGCCTGATAATTAACAGGTAGGATATAAATCAAAGTTAATTTTGGTTGCAACCAAATTTAAAATATCTATCCCGATCTAAAAGTCATTTCCTAAGATTTTGAATGTACAAGTCATAAACATAAGAAAAAATCAAGGAAAAGACATAGATAAAAAAGTAGATATTGGAATTATAAATAAATTGTCTCGAGGCAAAATAACCTCGCGCCGGGCCAACATGGAAAATGTTTACAAAAAATAAATTATAATAATAAGGTGAACAAAGACAGAAGAAAATTAAGACCCTCCAGGGCGCTCTGAGGACGTCACCTCCTCGATCTCCTGCTCGCCAGCAGTGGAGGCCTTCCCAATCTCGGACTGCTCTTGTTAAATCTGAGCCTTGAACTTCTTGAGGTAGGGATCCCAAACTTCAGAGGCCAGGAAGGAGAAGTTGCCATCCTGGTTGAAGGCCCAGTAATGGTACAACATGCCCTCCATGGAGGTTAGTGAGGCCGCCTTCTCCTCCTTGACGGCAGTCTCAGCCTCTAATTGCTTGGCTTTGGCCTCTGCGAGCTCGGTTTGCAGAGTAACCAAGGCAGCCTTTGCAGCCTGCTCACCCTCTTGAGATCCTGCAAGAGCAGCCTTGGCATCCAGCTCGCCTTATTGAGTAGTTGTAAGGGCAGTCTGGGCGGAAGTCAAGGCCGTCTGAGCAGCCTGGAGCTCGGCCCGAAGCTTGTCATTCCTGGCCCTGGCCCGGGCTATGCTACAGTGCTGAGCCAAGACCGCCTACAAAAAGTAAGGAAACAAGTTAGACCCACGCTGAGATAAAATCAAAAGAGTATGTTTGGCTAAGGAAAGTTGGCTTACTGTAAGGTTCATCCCCAGCGCGGACTCCATGACATTCTCCGGGCTCCTCTCCTCGATCACCCTCAGGTCCTTTGGATTGGCCTTGTAAAAATGCTCCACCATATGGTTAGCCGTCTCATAGAGAGTCCCCCGAAAGGTATCTGGGATCTTCTCCAGGTCCTGGGCATTGACCAGAATACGTATGGAGGCGATGGGGACGATAAGCGCTGGGGGATCAGCTTGTGCCGCCTGATCCCGAGCAGAGGCGGGTGGAAACCAAGGAGGAGGCGGAGGCGGACCTCTTTTCTCCTGAGCAGCAGCGGTTGGAGCTGTCTTCCCCTTGGCTGGGGATTTGGAGGTCGTTCCTGCTGCAGGAGGCACCTTCTTTGATGTAAGCTGGAGCTTCTTTATGAGTGGCCCTGAGCTGGATTTTCCCTTCTGGAAAATCGTGCGGATATCAAGAACCCCTTGTTGTGCCATCTCCTCGCCTAAAAAAGAGTGGGAAGGACGTTAATATACATACAGAGTCATCAGTTTACATAAAATGTATAAACTGTATAACAAAAAGTCCTACCCTCCAAGCTAGAGGAGGAGTCTATTGTCACAACCTCCGGCCTCGAAACTGCTATAGGAGAAGGGGAGCCTAAGTCTACAACTTCTTGGATTAGGAGAGGTTCAGGCTCAGGTTCTATCTCGGGGCTGGACTCCTCTATGTATTGTCTAAGTCAAAGAGCAAGGATACCTTGGAGCAGGGAGGGCCACGACCTAAGGTTGGTTCCAAACTCTTCAAAAAAAGCTGACCTAAAGGATAGGGTGTTGTCTACTACTACGGTGCCTCTAGGATGGCCCATGTCATGACATAGCACTAAATGATCCATACACTGAAGCAAGGTTATGTTACGGTCAGGGTCATTATGGTGACGATGTACGAGCTGGTTTGGGTAAAACCTAACTAGCATAAGGTCGGCGATAGCCCTATCTAAATCCTCAAAGGGGTATGGGTTACCTTGGCCGGAGGGGCCGACTGTTGCCCCCGATGAAGCTCGCTCTACATCAGGGTCCCGAGCAACCTCGGGAGCTTGCCTCTTCCACATGAGAGGTACCTCGTCTTCTTCCTTCTCTTCACCTTCGTCGGCTTCAGCACCCCCTTCGGGGATAGGGGCTAGCTCGCGGACTATCGGGATGTTAGCCTGTGTTCTTCTCGAGGCCAGAGTCTGGCCCTCAGTAATTAATTTACACGCCAACATCGTGTCATCGGACACGAGCTGGCGGTAATCCTTCTCATTAGGCGGAAGCCTCGACATAGTATAGTATTGGCCCCGAGGGTCACAGATTTGGCCGTCTTCGCAAAAATGGATGCACGAAGATACTACTCATTTAGTATACACACGAGAACACTCTAGATATGAAGAGATAATTTCACGAGCTAAGAAAGGAAAGAAAACTTACGAGAATGATTGAAGTAGTAATGTTCGCAGTTGCGAAACCCATTCGACATAAAGAATTGATCTTTATAGTCGTTGGGATGGCTGGGCAGCTTGATGACTGCGGGCGAGTTCGGGAATCGATTCAAGTTATAAAACCCATCACCTCACCCTCGTTGATCCAGGCTGGCCTTGAGGCAGAAAAAGTAGAGAATGTCCGCCGGAGTGGGGACCTCCCACTCATGCTTCAAGAAAAGGTACTTCAACCCCGCCAGCAGCCGATACGAGTTCGGGGGGAGCTGAAACGGCACCAACTTCACGTAGTTGAGGAAGTTGGCAAAGTATTGATTGAGGGGAAGGAAGGCCCCTGCCTTTAGGTGCTCATCACTCCAGGCCGCAAAGTCGTTTAGAGTGGTTTGCAACTCTGTTCCCCTTCAAATGGAGGTTGAACAATTAGAACGCCAGTCCCGAGCTCAATGTTGTGGGACAGCATTATCTTGTTGACCCTTCCTTGGGTCGTGATCTTGGAGACTATTCTCTCTGCCTTGAAAAAGGCATCAGGTCCGACCACGATCTCCTCCTCCACCACGGGGTCGAACTGAGGGATAAGGGATTCGGAGGTGACCTCTTTCCCCTTGTTGACTCGTTGAGACGATGAGCCGGCTGCACTCTTTTTGGGAATGCTCTTCTTGGGCGACATTAGATTGCCTGGCGAACAAGAACGATGGAACACTTAGTAGGCGACCTAGAATTGTTATAAAAGCAAGAAAGCACGAAGGAAGGCTGAGGCTTTTAACGCACGAGCTGAGGTAATCTCAGCCCGTGGTGTGATGCCACACGCTACCTACGCTACGCGCCTAGGTTTCCCAACAGACCCCTGATGTGTAGGGATCCGTGTGTTAGAAAATCAGGCTACTACTTTCCTTGGGGAGCAGTTTAGAGCAAAACCACCCAAGAAGCGTAACCCCTAAGCAACCTGTTTTCGAACCCTAAAAACTTCTCATCTTCTATATCCTTAATGGGTATTTCCTAAAATTCACCACAAATTGCCCAGAAATTACCCAATTTTATGAATATCACAGTTCTAGAGATATTTTAAGACCTACTCAGTAAACCTAAGTCGAAACCTATGTGCCAAAAATATTTGGAGTACAACCTAATATTGACTACGGTGAAGTGCAGATGAGCATGATATAAAAAAAAAAGAAAAGAAACTCAGAAACCAGTAAAAGAAAAGTTTCTTCAAAACCAAAAGACTTACAGTGTGTTCTTCAATAAAGGAAGTAGACTTTGCAGGGGAGAGTTCCTGGAAAGGCTCCTGAGTAGCCGAGTAACTGGATCTCTGAGGATTTTTGCAACAGATGCTTTTTGGATTTTTCTGAGAAGGAAGAAGGATTTGGAAATGTAGAAGAGAGAAGATGTAGGAAGATTTCGAATGAAAGGTGGTGAATCCTGGAAATTGCCAACCTTATTTATACATACAAGGCATAAAACAACATGGATTGTCCGATCAAACTAGTGCAAGATCCGAGGATAGTGTTTCAAAAGACAAAACAACAGCAAAAGTTGGCCAGGCCATTAATGCAATCCTCGAAACCCGAACAGACGCCAATTGCGGCATTCCACGTGTCTAGTACTCAAGTAAGGAGCAAACATGGATAATTGCGGTAGAAGTTCAAAAGTCCCCACCGTGTAAGTCAGAAAATGACGTCATAGAACACGAGCAGGGACTTGGAGGGCAAATGTACATCTTGGAATTCAGCACGAGTCTTTTAGACAACTTGGATATAGCTAGCTAGCCAAGAACTTTAATAGATGATCCACAAATCCATATTCCCTCTGTAAAGGCAGCACGATTCCCCAGGTCAATAGCACGAACTGGTGAATACAAAACGATATGCACGGGCTGGAAACACTTATGAAGCATAGCATCTGAGACACGATCTGACTCTACACTCAGCTCGAGGTACGCTAGAGATCCGCCATTTCCCTGAATCTTTATAAACCTGGGTATGTTATATAGATGTGCGTGGACAGACATTACATGTCTATAAATCCCTGAAATCCCGGACACGTAATATAATCGTACATGATCAGACATCACATGTCCGGTTATCCCTGATGACCCATGATCATTTTTACCCAATGATTAGACCATACCTTGATATAAATTGTAATATTCATCATTAGTGTGAGAAAGGTCACACGAGGGATTTGGATTCACGTGATGACCCCAATGCCTATCCAGGGAATTTCTCTATAAATACTAAGACCTTGGATAGGGAGAGGGGTAGTGGTTTTTCTCTGTAATGCAAAAACTCTCTCAAAATAGAGAGAGATAAACAGTAATAATACAGACTCGTGGACTAGGGGGATTTTAACCTCTGAACCACGTAAAAAGGAAAGAGTGTTCTTGATATTTCGTTTCTATTGTTTTTAAGTATCATTTTCTTATTACGGTTTACCATTAAGCACTATCCCAGCTATTTTTGTAAATTCACTGTAATGCCCTACTACCTTAGAGCCGTTACTAAGTGAGTTTAAAACGTGCAATTAACTCGCTAAGCGAGGTTTTTAGAACAAAAGTGTGATTAAACAACAAGTCAAGGCTGTAATCTTTAAAAAGTACTCTATTTCATTAAAAGTTCAAGAGTTTAACATTCGGGATCCCAAAATGAGGTTTGTAAAATATTTACAATTCAAATTAGGTTTACAGATGACTAATTATCAAAAACATAGTTTAATACAACCATTTCTCAAAATGCCCCCAACCAAAGCAGTCGGGCAGGCCAAACATGTACGCGCCGCCCCCACGCTCTCCGTACTCATGGCTGGTTGACTTTCTCTTTGCCCTTACTTGCAACACAGAGCACCCGTGAGCCGAAGCCCAGCAAGAAAACTCACACAACACATAACATATGGATAACATATAACCATTATGTCAGACAATCTACAGACAAACAGATAGTCTATAAGATTTAAACACATATACAGCCATGTCGTCCCAGAAGCGTTACCAAAGCCTGGGTTCTCGGTCCACACCGTAAGGATATCCCATGTATCCATTGGGGTCTCACCCTAACCATAAGCACTCCATGTGCTAAGTGATATTCCCGACCCCACTGCCGTTCTCAGCCTTCGTCGTTCTCGGCCCTTCGCCGTTCTTGGCTCCTTGCCGTTCGCTCTGCTATAACCACATATAGCATTTTCAAACAACATACAAACATATAATAACTCAATCAGGACTACATCCTAACAACAACACAACTTAGGGCCACGCCCTGCAACAACACTATGGGCCCGTGCCCTACTCTACGGGTGCTATAGTTTTCTTACCTGTATCCCGAGCTTTCCGATGCACGAAGGTCACAAGTACGGTCCTCTATCCCGAGCCTCTCCGAAATCCTAGTCACAACACATATAAAACACTTTTAATACTAACCAATCCCAAAACCACTTCCCAGAGCCAATCCCGTACCCTCGGGACCTCTAATTCCCTAAAACAATGTATTGAAACCATCCCCCGAGCCCTCGGGCTAAAGCCCTAAAAATGCAAAATTTGACTGTCAAAAATAGCCTAGGGCTGCGACACTCCCATCAAGGGCCGCGGCGCCCAGAGGCATTTCCCTGATCCTGATGCAAGCCTACGCCGCGACACCAAAGAACAGGGTCGCGGCACCCCTACGCGAACCCAGATTTCTGGGTTTTCCCCTGCGTTTTTCCCGAGCCAAAACAACTCCAATTCAACCCAAACAAGTACCTAAGCCCCAAAATCAATTTAAAACCCCAAATGAACCCTTTAACAACCTATAAACATAAAAAACAAACTCAATTACACAATCACACTCAAAATCCACTCTTGAGTTTCAAATTTCAGAAATTCAAACCATGGCTTCTAAAACATAATCCAAAGCTTAAAAACTGCAAACCATACTTCTAAAATCTTAAACTGCACTAGGTACAAAATTTAAACATGCTAAGGATTCATACCTCAATCAAAACTCAGCTTGAACTCTTCACAATTCCAGCTTCAAGCTTCTTTCCTTTTGATTATCCTAACTGAATTTCCAAGTAAAACCAACCATGTTTCCTTTAGGTTCCCACACTTAACCTCTGTAAATTCAAGCTTAATTTCAACAAAATAGAGCACAAATTCTTACCTTTGATCAATCCTTGCTCAAATTCGAATTTGGTTGCCTCAAACTCCCTTAATTCTCTCCTAGGTTTCAAGAATTCAGTTTTCCTCTTCTTCTCCTCTTTTCCTCTAGGTTTTCCCCCAATTTCAGCATAAACCAATTTCTAACTAAGTGTTATACGTGAATCCCTCAGCTGAAGCTATCTATCCCTTGCCAAATGACTATTCTACCCTTCCATAAATATCCTTTCCTAACTAAACCTCAAGGGCACTTTTGTCATTTCATCTTTATTACAATTCTACCATTTTCCCATTACAACTTGTTACTCTCAGCAGTTACTAATGGTTACTCAAGTTACTCAATTACCAATAACCAAAACTCAATTTACAAAATCCCCAAAATACCCCTAGGCTCCTCCCGAGCTGGGTATTTAATCCTGTTGTGACTTTAAACTAATTAGCTCCCTAGGACCGTCTCGACACGTGCATAATAATAATATCACCACTCACACGTGATAAAAATCATATAATTTAATCATCACATTTATGCCCTCAACGGGCTAAGATTACCAATTTACCCCTATCATGCAAACGGGGCCCACATGCATATTTATACCACCTAAACATGCATTCTAATCACATATTCATTTAATTTCATATATTAACATGTGAATTCACTTATTGCCCTCCAGGCACGCTAATCAAGGTCCTAAACCTTATTAGCAACTTGGGGTGTTACATTCACTGTTGGCGAAAAACCGCATCAACAAATAGGTATAGCCCGTTTTCAATACATCCAACCCACAATTCACATCCATTTAAAGAAATATGATTTTATTACTTGTGAAAGTAACTACCAATTGTTGTTGATGTAATAAGGAAAACTGAAATTAAAATTTCCACTGAAAATTGAAATAAAATAAACATTGTCTTAAAATAATAGATTTATTTCCAAAATTCATTCAAGATTATCATTTTTCCTTTTCTGATACGAACAACCCTTGTCGGATTCCAAACTTTAGCTTTTCATCCTTCCAAATTTCCTAGTGCTAAAAAGTTGTAAAAAAAAAGGTATATGCATGTTTAGTAGATCCTGATCCAACGATCTAAAACCGGAGAATCATCCTCTAAAATCACATGCATCCAAGACAAATATTTCATTATCTTGGGTTCCATATGCCTTGAGTACCGGGCAATCTTGTCCCAATTCCTAGTCTCATTGCAGTTGGAAACACTCCTCTTTAGTGTACTTATAATCAAGCCTTGCTTCAAGATACTTTGAAGCATTTGGTGCCTTGCTAGTGGACTTCTTGTTCTTTTTGTTTGAATTTCTTCCTCATTTTCTCTTCGAAGAAGAAGCTTCAGGCAGCTTCTCCTTGAGCATGTTTTGTAGCATTAACCTCATTACCTTTGCTTGGTCCACCATCAACAATCCTCCTTGAAGTATTCGATGATCGTTGCATATCAAAAATAGGAATATCTTTGATTATCACGAACTTGATGTTGTCTATAATCAACACCATGTTGATGTTGGACAAACATTTCGTGAGGTTCTCATCATTGAGTAACATTTTAGAGATTAGAGAGAGTATGGGGTGGGAAACCTAGAACTACGATTATTAACTAAGTAGAAATTAATGCATTGCTTGACAAACATTTATTCATCAAATTTTTAGAAAATAGCATAACATAAAAAGTTTTGAGATAAGAAAAATACTAAAACACTTATCTTCTATTTCTTTGGTACTTTAACTAGCCATGAACCCATGTGTCCCGGCACGCGAGAGTCACAAATATTCACTTAGTTAAATAGAGAAACATCTCAATTAATAAAACGTCCCAGACTTTTATTAACTACCTATCCATCCGATCAAATTAACAAAAACTCACGTGTCTCGGTAGGCGAGAGTCACAAATATTTCTTACTTTATGAGTTTGACCCACGGTTTTGATTATTATAGAATTAATTCATATAGTAACTGTAGGGATGAGTTTATAGAATGTCCATCTATAATCATCTATCCTAAGAAATTTAACCATGTTAAGAAGTCTAGTGAACACCTTTTGTAGGGAGACAAAATCAAAGCGCCATGAGGCCCCATTGAACTCTGGCCTTGTTAAATAAACGATGGAGATGGAATTCAGATTTCAAAAACTCATTATTAAATCTTTTAGTATTTTATTCTTTTGAAAATTATCAATTTAGGTTTTCTAAATTATTAAAATAATCAATAAACCATACTTTATAATTTTCTGATTAATTCTAAAATTACCATTGAAAATTAATCTAAAAATTAGAATTAATTTGTTTCTAATCAATTATTAGGTGTAACTATAAAGATTAACCTAATACAATTAAGTCCGACTTAGGTAAATGAGCCTGAACAATTCGAGCTTGCATGAAGGAGAGCTGAGTTCAGTATGTCGTAGCCACTACTAAGGCTCCCTAACTTCCACACAAAGCCCAAAAAGACAGAAATTTTAACCTTCATTTTATTAATTGTTATTTAGTTGATTAGACTTAATCTAGTAATGCAAAGCAAATGGACCTTCACAAGTGGAACCACCCACAAGAGAATAATTTAAACTTTACATGTTCAATTGGGCCCAAATAAAACCTATCAAGATTATGACCCATTTTATTTGATCTTTTTCCCATTATCTAAAATAATGGGTCATCACTATAAGCCCATCATCTAAGCACAAATTTGTAAAAATGACAATTATAATGATGCATGGCATGTTAATTAATTGGATGGTTCTATCATACAATCTATATGGCATGTTACTAATTTATGCATGTACACATTTATTACTAAAATAAATGAATAACCGAAAAAATTAATCAATCAATTTAATGAAATCAATCAGTTAATCACAATTAATAATTCAATCAATCTTCAAAAAAATAATCAAATAAAAATTAATTCAATTGTTCTCATTTGAAAATATATATATCTTTATTCTCTTTTTTAGAAAAAAAATAAAAAGATATTTACTTGCACAAAAATATACTATTTATTAAGTAATTAAAGATACAATTCCAAAATAAATGATTTTTTTAATCAACCACCATATATAAAAATATGTTAACTAATATATATATATATATATATCTTAGTTTCCCAAAAAAAAATTCAAAAAAAAATATGTGCTGCCACTTTCCCGCCACTTTCCCCCCTTTTTTTAATACGTTATATATATAAATATATATCGATTTAATAAAAAATTTCCAAAAATTGTGGCAGCCACGTTTTTTTTTTATATAATTGTGTATATATATATATATTATTATACATATAATTAATAATAATTATTAAACATATATACATATATAGAAATATTATCATAGGCTAAATAAAAAAAATTGTGCAATTTTCAAACTTTGATTTTATGTACATAGTTTATGGGTTTTATACAACAAAATAAAACACACATAAACATTCATGAACATACAAAAACCATGAACAATATTCTTTTAGCATCACATGTACATAAAACGTAAACATGCAAACAAATATACTACCATCCAATTAACTTATCTAACATATCAAAAAATCACATACATGTATATAAACATATAAACTAGCAACTATTGACTCTAAAGTTAGTTGTATGATATCATTTATATAAGTCTATATGCATGCTCCCTATTGCACAAAATAGCATATAATAGAAAACATAAATACATACATAGAAGTGATTTTCATTTAGAGATTCGTAAATACAACAATAAAATCATTAGAGTACTTACGAGATGCGTAGCGGAACAATGATTACACCCTTTGGATTCCCTAACCTTTTGTCCTTGTTGAATGCTAGGTATTGCAAGGAATCCAAACCGCTTTGAAACAATACCACAGTCTTCCAAGTCTTTCTCTAAAACAACAAAGTCTTTGTGTGGGCAAGTCTCAACACATGAGAAGAGAATTCCTAGAGAGAAAACTAAGAGATAGTGGGTGGCTAGGTATAGAATATTAATAGTGAATTTTTACCTTGTCAAATTCATCAATTTTATTTAATGCATTCTATAACACTAGTATATATAGGCAATTAGCTAGGACATAAAATAGGTTTTAGTTACCCATTTTATTTTAATTATTTAAATACTTGTCAAAATTAACCAATTATAATTTTGATATTTATTTAATTCATTTTATTAATATTAATACCAATTTATCAATATTAACAAAACTATCCAAATAAGCTACAATACTCTCTTTTTGATACTTTGCAATAAAAACTTCAATTTTTTTTTCTATTTCTTTTCTCACAAAATATCCATAAATAATTTAACATTATTTATTTCCATTGAACCAGTCAATGTGATATTTTTATAATTAATTATTCAAGACTACTAGGTTAATTTCGATAAGAGATCACATGCGGACCATAGATCCAAGAACTCAAGCTCTAATAAGTTACCGTGAGTTTATCTATAATAAATAATCTCACTACCTTATTAATTCCTCATGACTCCACTATAGACTCAGAATTGCACTCTTGAATTCATAGAACGTTTTACACCAAATGTAAATACGTTATCCAATGTTATAACCATAACTGTCATTCAATCCTCTATAGATGATCTACTAATGGGACGAGTGCAAATTACCATTTTACCCCTCATTGATATTTTATTCTTAACTCCCACTAGGTTCCTTGCAAATGATATTTCCGTAAACTTAATTACAGAAATGAGTTCTTTATCATTTAACACTTGAACCAAGCTATAAGGAAATCATTGTTTCACTTCTTAAACATAAGCTATAAATTTCATATCTAGGATAAATACTCCCACTCAATTATACTACCAAATCTCCAATATGTAAGTATGAGCTAGTCCATAGGGTAAGCTGGTAACAAATAAATCAAAAGACTTGAATAATACAATTAGTAGAATATTAATCACTCAGAATTAAGATTGAATTGACCTATGGTCAACGTTGTGATATGATTAGATTAGATAATAACGATACTTACTTATCTTATCAATAATCAATATCGGTCCAGTCTAATGTAACAAAATACATCCGATCTTATCTACTTGGTCAATGTCTTGGATAAGACATCACAACCCGAATGTGTAAGTAGATCATATCGTAGATTACCAAATCAGTGAAATTCCAATGCACTGACTTAATCTTAGGACTCGTTGTTTTGAACATATAATTACAATTATAATCCACTTTGACCTAGTCACTATAATTGTAATTATTTATATGTTCGGGATTTTATAAATGTTTGTATTATTCCAATAATTATGTAATAAAATAAGCAAGCAACATGATTGTCAAACTAAATGATTTCTATTTCTTTTATTGACAAAATAAAATTGTGTTACATGTCCGATATGGTTTTATAAGGGCATAAAACCCAAAAAGGGCCACTTGAGGACCAGAGGGGACTCGTGTTCCTTCTGGATTTTATTTATAAAAAATTATATATAATATATACTATTGGGTTGTATGCCCTTATAAAATCACATTTCTTATATAATTTATTCATTATCAATAAAGTAGTAGAAATTATTTTGTTCAATCAAATTGTGTTGTTTGCATATTTTATTACATGATTAATTATTGTTAATACAAACATTTATAAAATCTCGAACATATGTATGGTTACAATTATAGTGACTCGGTCATAGTGGACTATAATTATAATCATATGTTCAAAAGTATTTTGTCCTAAGATTAAATCAGTACACTAGATTTTACTGATTTGGTAATCTACGATAAGATCTACTTACACATCTGGTGTGATGTCCTATCCAGAACATTGACAAAGTAGATAAGAACGGATGTATTTTGTTACATTGGACTAGACCGATATTGATTGTTGATAAGATAAGTAAGTATCATTATGATCTAATCTGATCACGTCACAACGTTGGTCTTAGGTCAATTCAATCTTAATTCTGAGTGATTAATATTTTGTTAATTGTATTATTCAAGTCTTTTGATTTGTTCGTTACCAGCTTACCCTACGGAGTAGCTCATACTTACATATTGGAGATTTGGGAGTATAATTGAGTGGGAGTATTTATCATAAACATGAAATCTGTAGCTTCTGTTTAAGAAGTGTGTTGTTGTAACGACCCAAATTTACTAATGAGGCTTAAGGGCCTTGATTAGTGTGCCGGGAGGGCATAATTGGAATATATGTGATTTAATGATTTAAAAGCATGCTATATGACTATTTGAATATCTAAGATGCATGGCTATGTGTATTAGTATGCATGTAGGCACTGATTAGGTTAGAAAGGGCATAATTGTAATTTTGGCTCGTTGAGGGCATAACTGTATATATATGTGATAATTGTTGAGACCACATTATTATGTGGATATACTTGTGATCTGCGATTCGAGACGATCCTAGTGAGCAGGTTAGCGAAAAAGTCACGGCGGGGATTTATACCCGGCTTGGGGCGAGCTTGGGGGTATAAATGGGAATTTAGAGAATATATTGGGGTCTATTTTGACATCGAGGAATATAATTGGTGATTAATTAGGTATCGGGAAGTAAGCGGAAAATATTAGAGACACTTGAGGAATTAGCGGGAATTGGGTAAAATGACCAAAATGCCCCTAAGTGGATTAAATGATTTAGAATTAAAGGGGAGGGTATTGTGGTCATTTGGCATATACAGATAGGCATAAATGAGGCTTTATGCTTAGTGGAGTTTGTAGAATGAAGTAGAAGTCTGAGAAAAGAAAGAAAAGGAAAGAAAGAAAAGAAGGGAAAGAAGAGCAGTCGGTTTAGGTTTTCTTCATCAATTCTTGAGGTATTTTGGAGCAGAAACCCAAGGGAAGCCAGAGTAAGCTTGAGGCAAGAGTTCTTGGTCTGACTTGAAGATTTGGCAAGGGTTTAGCAAGAATAAGCCATTTAGTTGAGGTAAGACTTTGAAGTTTCTTCAGTTTTTGGTTTTAGTGTTGAACTATGGTGCCTAAGCTGAATTTGGTGGGAACTCTAGGGAATTCAAGCCAGGGGTTTGAGGAGGAGTAAGCCAAGGAGGTGTAGAATCTTACTTAAGGTCGAATCCCCATTGAAGGTATGAAATTCTAAACTTTAAATTCTGAGGTTTTGATTGCTGTGCTGAAGTTTCTGAGTTTGAGGTTCAACCATGGTGAGTTTCGAGATTAGGGGTGCATGTGATTGGGTTTTATGTATCTGGGATGCTTAGGATGAGTGGAGTGTGTTGATAAGCTTGTTTTTAAGTTTGGTTGAAGATTGGAAAAGTTTTGGTAAGGGTTGGCTCGGGGAAATCGCAGGAAGGAAAAATGCAAGGGTGCTGGTTCTGTGACTAGCGCTACAACGCTAGCCTTTGGGCGCTGTAGCGCTAGGCTTGGTTGTCTGGGGGATTTTGGTTCTGCTTGTAGTGCTGTAGTGCCCTCCAAAGAGCGCTGTAGCGCTACCCTACTTGCAGAAGAGGGTTTTTGAGTTATTTTCAAGGATTTTTGCCTGGGGGTTCGGTGAAAAACCAAGCCCCACGACCTTAGCTGTGAATGGTAAGCTTCGCAGAAGGCAGTTACTGGCAGAAAGCCATCGTGAGGGTAGGTCGAAAAGTGTGCGTAGTATACACTCTTGAAGGCAGGAAACCAACCATTTGAATTCAGGCTTAGAGTTTTCTCTCTAACCATCAGTCTGACTTACGTGATCATTTGAACCCCCAATGGGGACATCAAGCTTGCGGTAATGATCTGAGTTATAATCAGATGGGAGAAAATCCTTTGATAAGGTGTTAAAATGGGAACATCCTGATTAACCGAGCCCAAGCTTGGAGGGACAATAGCCCAAACAATGCACAAAACAGGATGAGAGCTAATAATTAGCTCCCAAATAAATTGGAAGTGAAGGATCCAACCCTTGAGCGGCTCGCTCTGATGGAAGAGAAAATGAATCGTCTCCTATTTGGAAAAAAATCAGGACGACCGTGGTTCTGATGAGGAGCTCGAGCCCTTCACTCCTCACATTACTTCAGCTCCGTATCCGATAGGATATAATCCTGAACATGACCTCCTATGATGGGACTACCGACCCGTCGAACCACATTGGGACTTTCAATACTTTGATGAGAGCCCATAATGTCAACATCGATCTGCGATGTGTCTTGTTCCCAGCTACACTGACAGGACCAGCCAAGCTATGGTTCAATAAATTTAAAAGGCTTTAATCACCTCCTGGAAACAGTTGTCGAAAAATTTCAAAAAATAGTTTTGAGCTGCGAAAGAAGTACGAGTAAAAGTCAATTCCTTGGCTAATATAAAGCTACAACTGGATGAATCGCTCAAGGCGTATATCAACCAGTACACAAACATAGCAGCTCGAGCCAGGGATGCTAATGACCACTCCAAGCTCATGCCCATGCGATTAGGAATCACCGTGGGAGGTGAATTATGGAAAGAGCTCCAAAGGAAGGGAGTGAAAAATACAGACAAGTTCTTGGCCCGAGCTCAAGAATGGATAAACCTCGAGGAGTAGAATCCACAATGGGTAAAACAAGCCAAATTCCCACTCAGCCTGCTGGAGTGGCAGCAAATACTGCAACTACGACTCAACTTGCTACCCATAACAACCAAGCAAGGAATAACAAGAGAAAGTGAAATGGTGAAGGTGACCAGGCAGGGTCCAAGAAAAATAAAGTCAGAGAGAAGTACACCTCAATATTTACCGCATATATCGACCTGACGGATACGAGGGAACACATATACCTGGCAAAATTTTCCCACCTTCCTTGGAAAAAAGCTAGAACCCTTGAGAAATCAGCGGGCAAAAAGAGATCCAGCCAAGTTTTGCTGTTATTATAACGACATTTGCCACAACACTGATGATTTTTGTCAACTAAATGATGAGATCAAAACACTCATTCGAGATTAACTATTAGCACGGTATGCTCAAAATCGGTTAGCTCCTAACCCACTAACTATGCAGAATCTACAACCAGCTCAAGGGCATCAATGCAACGTCCCAAATTTCCTAATAAGGCTTAGGGCCTTGATTTTGGGGCAAGGATGGAAAATTATGGAATTATGTGACTATATGATATTTATGTGTTTTAAATATTCATGTGGGCCCATTTCTATTTAATTGGGCAATTTTCATAATTTGGCCTGTTATGGGTATATTTGGCATATATGTGGTATGTGTGTGGTACTACATTACTATGTGAATATGTTTGGGTCAAGACGATCCTAGGGAGCAAGTTAGTGGGAAAGTCACAACGGGACCCATACTTGACTCAGAGTGAGTCAAGGGGTATATTGGGTATTTAGCACATTACTGGGATATTGGGTAATGGGAATGATTATTTGATGATATATTGGGAGTTAGTGAGATCAGGAGGGAATTATGGGAATTTTGAGTATTTTACCCTCAGGGGCATTTTTGGGATCCGGAGCATTAGAATTTGCTTGAGGTTACTTAAGCTCGAAGTAACCTGTCAGAAAAAAAAAGAACGTTCATAATGTTCTTTCTCTCTCTCCCGTTCCCTTTTGACACCGATCACATTTTTAAAGGAAACTCAAGTTTTAGGACTCGGATTCAGGCAAGGATGAGGCATAGCGATTCTAGGGAAGATTAAAAGCTTATTAGCCAGAGGATTTAGTTGGGAAACGACTAAATCAGAGGTAATTTGAGTTTTGTATTTTCAAGTTTTTAAGCTTTAATTAAATTTTATGTCTTGATAAGTTTTTGGGTTGTTTGAGGCTTGTGATTTAATGGTTTGGGCCATTGGGATGTTTGGGAAGTTTTTTGACATTTGGATATGTTTGGATAGGGTTTTGGAGGATTTTAAATGGGAGAAAACGTAGGAAAAGGCTGCATTTGAGGTTGGGTTGCGACCTTGTTCTGGCAAGTCACGACCTGGGTGAACCCAGAACCAAGAGGGCTCTGCCTGGGAGCGCACTTTGACTTTAGAGGGCCAAGTCGTTGCCCGCACCCTGAAGCCCAGGCAGAGGGCTCTCTGTCAGGGAGGGGCGCCGCGACCCCCAGGGTCAAGTCGCAGCCCGCATGTGCAGTTTTTTCCAGGTTTTGTTTTTAGTCGTGGGAACTTAACTCTAAAGGCTCAAGATCAATTATACTACATGGTTTGGTAGGATTCGACGTCCTGGAGGCTAGGTTTCGACCCAGAAGTATTTATTTACTCATTTTGATGGGATTCTATATTATGGTTGTGGCTAGGTTGTTGCTAGGAGCTTGGAAACAGGTGCTTAAGGGTCGATATTGGTAACCTATGCTTGGACCAAAGGTAAGAAAAATGCACCCAATATGAGATGCATGTGATACATGTGGTTATGGCATGGCATGAATGTTGAGTATGGAATTGATCAGAGCTTGAGTCTCTATAATTGTGCATGATTATGATTATGCTTGAGATTATTGATTAAGCATGTTGAATGCCTTATATCTGGATATTTGACAAATGATATATGTTTGTGTGCATTACCTCATTGAGAAAGCACTAACTTATTAGTTAAGAAACGACAATGGTGTTTAGTACTGGTCATGAAGCTCTGACTTATCAGTCATGATGGAAAATAGTACTGAGCACTGGTCGTATTGAATTGACTTATGAGTCAAGAACGGCATTAGCGTATTCAACGCAGGCCGAAATGATTAGATTTTATCAACATGAGCATTAAATGCTTGACCGACCTATTTGTCGAAGAAAACTAAAGCGCTTGGCTAGTCTATGACTAGTTACTCAGAGCCAGGACCAAAAAAGCTCAGGTGACTGGAATGTCACATGGCTTAGGGCGTAGGACCCCAGAATGACTTAATAGTCATAAGTCATGGCACAAGACCCCAGTCATTTACTCAAGGCACATGTCCCCAGTCATTTACTCAGGGCACAAGTCCCCAGTCATTTACTCAAGGCACAAGTCCCCAGTCATTTACTCAGGGCACCAGACCCCAGTCATCTATTCAGGGCCCAGGACCCCAGTCATCTAATTAGGGCACATAATCCCAGATTGACTTGACACTCATCTACTCAGAGCACAGGACCCCATAATAATTTATTTGTACTTGCCTGCATGCATGAATAGGGTTATTACTGCTAGGCATGCTTATTATGATTTGATGACATATTATTAACTGCATATGAGCATGTGTTTGAGTTTTCTTACTGAGCCTCAGCTCACGGGTGCTATGTGGTGCAGGTAAAGGTAAAAGAAAGTTGGACCATCCTTGAGTTGGAGAGCTTAGGTGACGATGTGTACATATGCGGCTACTCGACCACCACAGCTGAGAGTTTAAAGAGGAACTAGGGTTAAACCCTATTTTGCCACTTAGGTTGGCTGGTTGTAAATCTTTTATTTTAATTAACCTTTTAAATGTATTTTGGGATCCCAATGTATACAGTAAACGTTTTAGTGAAACGTTGTATCTTTGACCAAAATTTTTAACCCTAAACCTTTAATCACATTTAGTTACACGATTATGGCCAAATGACTCGGTTTGTGAGTTTAGCACTGTTTAAAATACACAGCGTAATGGTCCCTGGGTAGTAGGGCATTACAACTTGGTATCAGAGTGAGCCAAGATTAAGGGTTCCTGTAGACAAGTTGGGCATGTAAACTCGTCACTAAAGACAAGTTTCACTCAGGGTATGGTAACTATTTATGTGGTTATGTGCTTAACTACTTAAACAAAATGTAAGTACTTTACCTACACACCTTATTAGGGAGCATGAGATTCTGTTAGGGCTTAGCCCTTGATTATTGATATGATTATATGATTACATGCTCAGTGAATATATAAATGTGTTATTTGCATGCTGGAGTTGAGAGAATGGTATGTATGTTGGAAGAGCAGGGATTATGATTGATGTATGAATGTTGTGGGTGTATTTTTTTAGCACCGCAGTGGTATATGAATGTGGTGTTGTGTGATTGTTCCCGTGGGGGAAGGCTTTTGAATGTGCTCATTATGCTTAATGGATCAAGTTATTGACTACAGACTAATTAGAGGTTATGTACCCAAGGCAGTTAATGGGACCCGGTGGTGGTTATACCGAGGCTCAGAATTACAGGCAGGGCTTGAACCCTTCACCTGCCCCTCAGAATTTGCAGCAAGTGTTTACAGATATGCAATTAAGATTACAGAGGCAAGAGGAAGAGATCAGGTGTTTAAAACAGCTACAAGTTCTGTCAGGGAACGCCTCTTCCTTTGCTATGTCAGGAGTGGCACCAGTATTGGCTCAATCTAGGGTTGAGAACAGGTGGGAATTTCTTTGGGGAAGATTCCAGGAATATTACCCTCCAGTATTTTAGGGAGGCCTAGATCCATTCAGAGCTGAGCAATGGATGGGCATGATCAGTTCCATCCTCGACAGTATGGGGCTGGTAGGTCATGATAGGGTGATCTATGCTACTTATGTATTGCGGGATGATGCCCGGACGTGGTGGGAAGTAGTATCCCAGACACAAGATAAAACTACGATAAACTTGAAATAATTTAGACAGTTGTTTAATGAAAGGTATTACTGTGATGCAGTCAAGACTGCTAAGATGAATGAGTTTCTGAACCTGGTTCAGGGAAATGCAACAGTAACTGAGTATGTTAACAAATTCGATGGGTTGGCCAAGTTTTCTTTTGATATGGCACCCACGGATGTGGCTTGGAAGGAAAGGTTTATCTAGGGATTGAATCCCATAATAGCTCACGGCGTTAGAGTCGCCCCAGTACATGAAATCTCTACCTACGCTCAGGTGGTAGGGAAAGCTCTTGCTGTTGGGAGCACTGGAAATGAAATTGGGAAGGAGAGTGCCAGAGAGCGCTGAGCTCAGACAGTGATATCTCCATTTATTGGACCGGGCAAGGACAAGGATTGGAAATTCTACCCCAAATGCACTTGGTGTAAGAGGCACCATCTGGGAGAATGCCAAGCAAGGACATGTTTCTTATGTGGGTTGGTTGGGCACCTTAAGAGAGATTGCCCAAGACGAAGGAAGGATGAGCAAAAGGGGACAGACAGCTCGACTCCAACTCGAGTGTTCGCTCCAATGCAGTCAGAGTCAGAGACTGAGACTGGGGCTTGTTCCTCAGTGGTGGCAGGTCAGCTTCCTAATTCTGATTTTTGTATTATGCTGACTAGTTTTGGTGCCATGTTTCTCTTTGCTTTATTGCATTTAAAGAGAGATATAGACTTGATATGTATATTACATGGTCATGTTGGGATAGGAATGTGATACTCTATTGGTAATTTTAAGAGATGGGTTAGGTTATGGTGAGAAGGGACTCGTCATTTGACTTGATAGAGTTGGTTATGACTAACTTCGATATGATCCTGGATATGGATTGGTTAACCAAGTATGGGGCAATGATAGATTGCAAGGAAAAGATGGTAACCCTTGGGTTTGAGGGTGAGAAACCCTTGTATGTGTTGGCACTGTGCATGGACCCGTATGCTTATGACATCTGTACTTGGAGCTAGAGACCCATTGCAAAAGAATGCATAGGACTCTTAGATAGTGTGGTGGATACCACTTAGGTCATGCCAGTGGGACCAGGATAGACTGGATTAGTTTGTGAGTTTCTAGATGTGTTTCCAAGGAATTTGCTAGGATTACCTTTACCCAAAGAGACAGAATGGTGATTATGTTGGTGCCAGAGACAGAATCAGGTCTAGAGCAATGTATTGTACGACTTCAGCAGAGCTGTAAGAACTAAAGGTTCAGTTATTGAGCAAGATGATATTCTTTAAGCTGGATATTTGATCTGGTTATTACCAGCTAAAGATCAGGAGGAAGGATAAGCAGAAGACATCCTTTATATCAGATATGGGCACTAGGAGTGCTGATTTATGTTTTGTGGACTTGACTAACGCCGAGTTGTTTTGATGATTAGATGAACAAATTATTCAAAGATTATCTTAATTGGATTTGTAATTGTCTTGATTGATGATATTGTCGTATACCCTTAGTCAGATATTGGCCAAGGCCAAGGAACGCCTCAGAGGTCAGGAGTTTCTTTGGATGGGCAGGATATTACATGTGCATTGGGGAAGAGTTCTGAGTCTTCCTACATATCAGAAACAATTTATAGATTATTACGATATCTCAATGACAAAAAAGGTGATTGCCTAAGCAACATGTTAGTTGAAGGGTATGACCAGAACTAGAGCAGAGTTACTGATGGGCCAGTTTGTCAACATTATGTTTAAGTTTACTCTTGTAGAGAGGATTAAAGGAAAATAATTGAGTGACCCACGGATGGAAAGGATTAAGGGGAAAGTCTTAGCTAGGATAGCTAAGGATCATGCATTGCTAGTCATAAGTTGTTGAGGTATAAGAATCAGACTTGGGATCCGATGGACACTAGGATTAAATGGGAGTTCTGGATTAATCTCATATCACCCCATTATTCTCTTCGTCTAGACACCGTGAAGAAGTACCAAGATTTGAAAGCTTTATATTGGTGGCCTGGGATGGAGAGGGTCATAACTGAATACGTGGCAAAGTTCCTAAACTATTAGCAAGTCAATAAAGAGTATCAGAAACCAGTAAGGCCATTATAGCCTTTGTGTATTCCATAGTGGAAGGACATCATGATGGATTTCGTGGTGAGGTTACCTAGGGTAGTGGGCAATTGTGATTTCAGTTTGGGTTATTATGGAACAGCATACAAAGTTAACTCACTTTTATCAGTAAGGACGAGAAATACAGTTGATCATTATGCAAATCTCTATGTGAGAGAGATAGTATGCCTTCATGGAATTCGAGGTCTATCCTATTAGATGAGGACCCTGCTTTAACTTCCAAGTTTTAGGGAAGGTTGCAGAAGGCGATGAGTATACAGTTGGAGTTCAGTATAATTTATTATTCTCAAATTGATGGTGAATCAGAGGGAGATATCCAGTTATTGGAAGGGCACCTTATGAGATGATGTAAGCAGTAAATGTGTATCGCTCGTTCATTGGGATAAGATGGGTAAGATGTTATATTTGGATCCTGAGATAGTTTAGGGGATCATTGAGACTATTGAAAAGGTTAGCGCTCGGATGCTTGCTTCTCAGAGTAAATGGGAAAGTTATGTTAATTTGAAGTGAAGGAATGTGAAGTTCCAAGTGGAAGACTGTATCTTCCTTAGAGTCTCACCATGGAAAGAGGTGAGAAGATAAGGGCAAGTTGAGCCCTAGATTAGTGGGACCGTTGGAAATCCTGGATAGGATCGGTCAGGTTGCCTATGACTTAGCCTTAGCTTTGGCACTGTCGGCCGTATACAGTGTATTTCATATTTCCATGTTGAGGAAACATGTGCTAGATGCGACTCATGTGTTGAGTTATGAGAATCTGGAATTAGAGGCTAAGCTATCCTGTGAGGAATAACCAACTCAGATATGAGACAGAAAGAACAAAGTTCTGAGAAACAAAGTTGTACCTTTGATTAAGGTATTATGCAAAACAGTAAGGTTAAAGGAGCGACCTGAAAACTGGAATCAGTTATGCGGTATTGATGTTCTGGGCTAGTCAGATAATTTTCTAGGACAAAATTTCTGTAAGGAGGGGATAGTTGTAACGTCCTAAATTTCCTTATAAGGCTTAGGGCCATGATTAGGGGGCCATGATGGAAAATTATGGAATTATGTGACTATATGATATTTATGTGTATTATTATTTGATTATGTGAGTAATATTATAATATGACTTGATATGCATGTTTAGGTGTATTAAATATGCATGTGGGCCCATTTCTGTTTAATTGGGAAATTTTCATAATTTGGCCCGTTTGGGTATATTTGGCATATACGTGGTATGTGTGTGGTACTGCATTACTATGTGAATATGTTTGGGTTACTCGGCACTAGATGATCCTAGGGAGCAAGTTAGTGGGAAAGTCACAACGGGACCCATACTTGACTCGGAGTGAGTCAAGGGGTATATTGGGTATTTAACACATTACTGGGATATTGGGTAATGGGAATGACTATTTGATGATATTTTGGGAGTTAGTGAGATCAGGAAGGAATTCTGGGAATTTTGACTATTTTACCCCCGGGGGCATTTTTGGGACCCCGAGCATTAGGATTTGCTTGAGGTTACTTAAGCTCGAAGTAACTTGTCAGAAATAAAAAGAACGTTCTTTCTATCTCTCCAATTCCCTTTTGACACCGATCACATTTTTGAAGGAAACTCGAGTTTTAGGACTTGGATTCAGGCAAGGATCAAGGCGTAACGATTCTAGGAAGATTAAACGCTTATTAGCCGGAGGATTTAGTTGGGAAACGACTCAATCAGAGGTAATCTGAGTTTTAAGTTTTAAGTTTTTAAGCTTTAATTGGATTTTATGTCTTGATAAGTTTTTGGGTTGTTTGAGGCTTGGGATTTAATGGTTTTGGGCCATTGGGATGTTTGGGAACTTTGTTTTTGAGATTTGGATATGTTTGGATAGGGTTTTGGAGGATTTTAAAAGGGAGAAAACGTAGGAAATGGCTGAGTTCAAGGTTGGGTCGCGACCTGGGTAAAACCAGAACAAGGAGGGCTCTGCTTGGGGGGCACGCCACGACTCTAGAGTGCCAAGTCGCAGCCTACACCTTGAAGCCCAGGCAGAGGGCTCTTTGTCAAGGAGGCGCGCCGCAACCCCCAAGGTCAAGTCGCGGCTCGCTTGTGCAGTTTTGGCTAGGTTTGGTTTTTAGTCGTGCGAACTTAACTCTAAAGGCTTGGGATCGATTCTACTACCCGGTTTGGTAGGATTCGACGTCCCAGAGGCTAGGTTTCGGTCTGGAAGTATTTATTTACTCGTTTCGTTGGGATTCTATATTATGGTTGTGACTAGGTTGTTGCTAGGGGCTTGGAAACATGATCATGTTTGAGGGTCGTATATTGGTAACCTGTGCTTGGACCAAAGGTAAGGAAATTGCATCCAGTATGAGATGCATGTGATGCATGTGATACATGTGGTTATGGCATGGCATGAATGTTGAATATGGAATTGATTAGAGCTTGAGTCTCTGTAATTGTGCATGATTATGATTATGCTCGTGATAATTGATTAAGTATGCTAAATGCCTTATATTTGGATATTTGACATATGATATATGCATGTGTGCATTACCTCATTGAGAAAGCACTGACTTATTAGTTAAGAAATGACAATGGTGTTTAGTACTAGTCGTGAAGCTCTAACTTACCAGCCATGATCGGCAATAGTACTGAGTGATGGTCGTATGGAATTGACTTATGAGTCAAGAGCAGCATTAGCGTATTCAATGCAGCCTGAAATGATTATATCTAATCAACATGAGCATTAATTGTTTGGCTGACCTATTGTTAGAAAAAAACTAAAGCGCTTTGCTAGTCTCTGACTAGTTACTCAAAGTCAGGGCCAAAAAGGCTCAGGTGATTGGAACGTCACATGGCTTAGGGCGTAGGACCCCAGAATGACTTAATAGTCATTTATTCAGGGCACAAAACCCTTAGGGCACAGGAGCCCAGTCATTTACTTAGGGCACAAGTCCCCAGTCATTTACTTAGGGCACAGGTCCCTAGTCATTTACTCAGGGCACAGGTCCCTAGTCATTTACTTAGGGCACAGGTCCCCTGCCATTTACTTAGGGCACCGGACCCCAGTCATCTATTTAGGGCACAGGACCCCAGTCATCTATTTAGAGCATTAATCACATTTAGTTACATGATTATGGCCAATGACTCGGCTAGTGAGTTTAACACTGTTCAAAATACACAACGTAACGGTCCCTGGGTAGTAGGGCATTACAATCAAGCTAATCCGCCATCAGATCTACTAGCTCCAGAAAGACAACTCATCCCTCCTCCTGTTGAAGGAAGAGATATAGACACGATTACAAGCATACTCCATTTGGCTGACACAAGGAATGGGGCCCAGAAAATATATATTCAGTGAGTGTGTTATTCATGTCCACTCGAGAAAATATGGGGCTATTAATAGTCAATCCAAAGGCGACCTCCATAAATCTATATGGGTTCTCAGGAGAAGGAACGATAACCATTGGGACAATCGAGCTCATTGTAACTATTGGAGATGAAGCACGATTTGTGGAAAAAATGCTCGAATTCATTGTAATAGACTGTTTGGCTGCCCATAACACCATTTTGGGACGACCAACATTGATGATGTTCGAAGCCATAACTTTGTTCACCATTTAGCCATGAAGTTCCCCTCACCCTTAGGGATATACATTGTAAGGGGGGACCAGCTTGCTGCCAGGGAATGATACAACATTTCCATGAAGGGAAAATCATAACCCAGGCAACAAGCCATGGTGGTAATTGAAGTAGCCGAGGAGCCTCAGGCAATGGTAGTTGTTGAGGAGGCGGAAGAACCTCAGGTAGCAGTAAACGAGGTCGCCCAACAGGAAGAAATTGACCCAAGGATAGATGATGAACGATTTGAACTCCAAGTTTTGGAGGAGCTAGAAGAGGTAATTATTGATCCAGAAACAACATCAAAAGTTGTAAAGATTGGAAAAAATCTTAGTGTTGAACATAAAATGGATATGGTCGACTTTTTAAGGAAAAACCTCAACATCTTTGCCTAGTCACATGCTGATATAGTAGGAATCAGTCCGAGCATGATCATGCACATGCTAGATTTGGACAAGAATGTACCTGCAAAGCAGTAGGGGAGAAGACTATTGGGAAAGGAAAGAGGGGAATCTTTGGAAGAAGAGGTAGCACGCCTCTTAAATGCTGATTCATCAGGGAGGCAAAATACCCGATCTAGAATGCCAATCCCGTCCTGGTTCCAAAACCAAATAGAAAGTAAAGGACCTGCATCGACTTATCTGAGCTCAATAAGGCTTGTCCAAAGGATTGTTTTCCCTTACCTAGAATTGATCAGCTAGTCGACGTCACAACGGGTCATGAGCTTATGTCCTTCATGGATGCATATTATTGATATAACTAGATCATGATGAACCCTACAGACCAAGAGCATGCCAGCTTCATGATCGATCACAACGTGTACTATTACAAAGTCATGTCGTTTGGGCTGAAAAATGTTGGAGCAACTTACCAGAGATTGGTAAACAAGATGTTCATTGACCAAATCAGGAAAAATATGGAAGTGTATGTTGATGACATGCTCGGCAAGTAAAAAACTGCCATTAACCATGTATCCGACATGGAAGAATGTTTTTATGTATTAAGAAAGTACGATATAAAGCTAAGCCCTTAGAAATGTACCTTCGGGGTCTCGTTGGGGAAGTTTTTAGGCTTCATTGTCAACTCGAGGGGGATTGAAGCTAATCCTAAGAAAATCATATCGTTGTTAGAGATGCCATCTCCCAGATCGCGAAAGGAAGTTCAGAGCCTAACTATGAAAGTCGCAGCTCTTAACTGGTTCGTGTCAAAGTCCACTGATAAGTGCCTCCCCTTCTACAATTTTCTCAGGGGAAATAAACAATTTGATTGGACAGAAGAATGCGAACAAGCGTTTCAAGATTTAAAAAGGCATCTAGCTAAACCCTGTCTTTTCAAAACCTGTTGCTGGGGAAAACTTACACCTCTATCTGGCAATAACTGAGAACATGGTTATCATTGTATTAGTCCGGGAGGAAAATCGGGTACATAAATCAGTATACTATATAAGCAAAAGGCTTCTGGGAGCTGAATCTCGATATTACTTGATTGAGAAGCTCACGTTCTGTATGATTTTGGCCTCAAGGAAACTAAGGCCATATTTTAAGTCCCACGCCATACACATCTTAACCGATCAACCTTTAAGGCAGGTGTTTACCGAGTTTTTCAGAAACTATAAATATATTGAATGATAAGAGCTAGAAAGAAAGGATAAGGAATAAATATGATCACAATTTTTACAAGGTTAGGATGTTAATGAGCCTTAGTCCACGAGTCACTAGTATTAGGCTTTAGAGAGTTTTGACAATGGAGGTTTTCTGCAAGTTCAGCAGCGTTTAGCTTATGAGAGAAAATTTGGGATCCTCGCTACAGTGCACGACTGACCCTATTTATAGGCAGTCATGTCACTTGGGCTGGACTAATCCAGGCCCAATAAGGATATAATTACAATTTCTCACTAACAGATCCATAATACAATAAATGTAAAATAATTAAGGGTTGCTAATCTGGGCCCATTGGGTCGACTTAGGAGTGGTGAAGGCTTACAACTGTCCTTTGTACGTTAGCACAGATTGATCTGCATGGGCTACCAAGGAGATCTTGGGGATAGGAACTGTCAGAGTAGTGGCAGTATTGTTTCCTAGGAACAGTATACGTTCCGTGCGTACCCCATTCTGGAGGTTAGTTAGGGAGACCAACTGCTAGATTTCTCGGGGACACGTCAGCTATAGGAAGGACTGAGATTGTTCTATCCGGCAAGGTGATCCAGGTTCATTGACCTAAGTTCTAGTTTTTTTACCAGGACCCAAGTTCATTTACCAAGGCAAACATCTTGATGGTGGTGTCTTCTCCTGGATCCCACTTGATGGGACCCATCTCCTGGAATGGATCATACACCATCATAATTTACATCTCAGAGGATATAGACTGAGTATGATCAGGAAGGTGATTCGAGCCTGCACCTTAGTTTAGGCCCCTCTGCTCGGTTTGGTATGGTCCGGGCCAACAGGGTTTCCTTGTTCATTTCTCACTGGGCCCAGGTTTGGCCTAGGCCTCTTCAATGGGCCCATGGACTTGTTTGGGCGTGCCATGTGTCATAGGTGGAAAATATGGATAACATTTACCCCCAAGTCTTCATCCATGTTTGCACGGTGGAGACTTGCCTTCTTCCTCCCAGATCAATCACATGTATCTCAGTTTGTTTACTTAAGTCCTAGTTCATTTACCAGGATCCGGGTTTGTTTACTTGGGGGCCATTTGGTTGATCCTCATCCTTTCACATTCCTAATGTCCTAGACACATGTCTCTAGGTTGATGGCACGTCTGTGCCACTCGCACCCTAAAAATCTAGAGAAAATCTTTTGAGGACCTAGGTGATCGATGGGTGTCAACAAGAAGACAACTCTGTCCCGGCTGACTAAGCCTTCTTTCACTCAGCAAGAAGACAACTCTATCCCGGCTGACTGGTTTATAAACTTCGACGAGCTGTTGCATCGCCTCCTCCGATTCAAGACCAAATTTCTGCCGGCGTTGTCACCTGAATTTAAACAAATTCCAGATCCACTACCCCATAGTAAGTTTTCTGGTCATTTCTTTATTTCTGTTGGTCATTTTTATTGCCATGTTGTTTCCGCGACCGTATAGCCGTTAAGGCCGTGACCACCGTGTAGGGTGGTCCTAGGTAGTGGCGGTGGTAGAGATGAATAGTAGGGAACATTCTAGGTGACCCCGCATACCATAGGTAATTTGATTGATGGAGCAGGCTTGATTTTCCCAAATCATTGAACTCGGACGCCTTAAAACCATTCGTGTTAATTAGTTTATTAGCAAATACCCTAGGCCTTTAGTTCCTGACTTATGTTCTTGGGATCTTTATTGGTCCTGGATCTGGGTCCGGAGGGGACCTCTCCAAGAAGTTTTAGGAGAACCCCCATACCTCAACCAGTTTTCTTCGGTTTTGATGCTAACTGCAAGGTTCTCACTTTTCTTGTGACTTCCAGGTCTTCAATCATGGGTCATGGCGTCACTCTGCACCCAGAAGATGCTATCAACACGAGCCCTGTGGTCCTAGAAGGGCCTAAGCTTCCCACTGGAAACACATGGAAAATGGACGGGGAAGTGAACAAGTTTCGGAACTACCAGATGTTGAAAGCGCTGGAAAAGGCCCTCGTATTAGAGTCGACTCCAAGGCTTTTCTACAACAGGTTGGCCCGGAAGGAAGAGAAGGCTTACATCGGAGTGGGCACGTTTGGGGCCTGGAGTGTAGGCCATATCAGTGCGGGAGCCACTCTCCCGATTCAAGATTACTTCGCGTGGTTCATCAAGTTCATGGGGATCGCGCCTTTCCAGCTTCTACCCCAGGTGTACAAATTACTTGCGGGATAGCGTATACTTTGCCCCTCAAAGGAGATTGCAACACCCATCCCCACGAAGGTGCTGTACTTTTACTGGTTGGAGCAGCAACTGAATTCCAAAGACAAGACAGAAGATGGATTTGATAAGTTGAAGGCCCGTGGCATTAATCCGTCCCCATAAAACATGTGGAAACATCCCCTAGATGTCAAACACTACTGGTTGATGACATTCAGGTTCCTCCTAGAGAAGAACCCCACCCTTGTGTTGGACTTTCAGTCTATGGGTAAGTCGTCCTTCTTCATTCTTCGTCTAGCATTTTGTTTTGTTTATTGGAAACTCACATTCATGTGAACAGGTCCCTACACTCAAACCCAGCTCACTAAGTTGATCCTGGATAAAAAAAAGTATTATGCCACCCTTAGTGTTGATGAGCTGGATGTAGGAGGGTTCGTGACCATGGAGAACCTTCAACTACCAATTGATAGACGCCCCCACCTTCCGGGGACTGCAATGTGAGAGGGATTCTGCTCTGAGGGAGGAGTTGGCCCTTATTCATATCGAGGTGGTGGAGGTCGACGTCAAGGCGGATGCAGAGAGGGTGAAGAAGGAGCAGGCGCGCCGTGTGGAGCGGGCCGAGTCTGAAGAGCTGGATGCCCTTCTCGAGGGGAGGCAACCCAACATTGGAGCTCCCGAGGCCATCATTTTAGGGCAAGGTAAAACGCCTCCGGTTTTAACTTACACCCCTCATATTGAGGGCTTAGTTAGGAATAGGCAACAATACTGGGATTATTTGACCGGGACTGTTAGCAACATGGGGCTTCCTTGCCCCATTTTCGTAGACACGCTGACCCTCATGTATTCTTCCCGGTTCCTTCAGTACGGTAGCTTTTTGGACCCGGATGACATGGGGGACCGAATTCATTCTTTTGCACTAGGAGAGTTAAGTCATGCCCATTCAATGGATGAGGGTTTGTCCTGGAAGACTTTAGACTTGCATGTTTCCTTTATCTTTGTCTGTCACCCCCATTCCTTTACGTTACTAATCCATTTTTTATTCCTATCTCAGATGGCCCGGACATGTCTAATCCCGTGGCCAAAATGAAGGAAATGATCGAGGCCAGGGCTGCTTTGCCCAAGGCTTCAGCAAAGAAAAATGCCAAGGGCCCGACCAAGAATAAAATCATAAAACTAATACTTGGGGACTCACAACCGGACCTGGGAGCTTCCGAGGGAGTTCAAGTTGCAAGTTTGGTCCCGGCGACACCGATTGAGCAGCATCCGTCCTCATCTGCTCCTCTCCAGGTTATTAACTTGGAGCAGGAACCTTCGAAGGGAGGTGGGAAGAGTAAAAGGAAGACAAACCCTATTGTTGCGGAGTCCTCGAAGCAGATCAAGAAGGCCAAGACAAAGGATTTCACCTTGGCTGAGGAACATTCCTCTGGTGAAAGCCTCATTGTTACGCCAGATCTCCTGGAGGCTCCCGAGCTTCCCATCAACCCGGCCTTTCCTGGGAAAGAGGATTCAATCATCCTGGAGGAGAGGATGAAGATGGTGACTCGGGCCTGGGACGAGGAGGCAAAAAATGGGATGAGGTAGCCCAAGCTTTGATCCTCTATCAGAAAATGGAGTTTTCTGAATGTCTGGAGGCCTTCAACGCCCCTCAGCAGATCTTGGATTGGCTGTGTAATGCCCCAAAATCCCTAATGAGGTTTAATGGTTGGATAAGAAGGTCGGGATGGCCATAATTGATTTATTATGCCATTAAATGATTATATGAATGATCATGTGAATTATATTATTATATGATGATTAATGCATGCATGTGAGTCCACTTTTCATTATAAGAGTATTTTGGTAATTTGGCCCATTGAGGGCATATTTGTATATTTTCATGCATGTTGGTAATTTATTGATGAGGCCACATTATAATATGGATTTTTTGGAGCTATTCGGCATGAGACGATCATTGAATGCAAGTTAGCGGTTTGGTCATAACAGGGTTATTTTCGAGGCTCGGGGTGAGTCTCGGGATAATTTGATGATTAGTACATTACAGGAAATTAAAGGGTAGTGGGATATGATTTATTAGAATTTGAGAATATTGGGAATAACAGGAATTGGAAGACGTTAATTATAATTAACGAGATAGACAGGAAAGGACAATTTTGCCCTTGCTAGCCTTGAAAGGAAATCACTTAACCTAGGGACATTTTGGTCATTTGACCAAGGGTTATATTTAACTAGAAAGATGTAGAAAACTAAACCAAAACAAAGCATGTTTCTTCCTCTTCCTCCCGATAATTTTTTTTTCTTATTATTTTCCTTTGAATTTTTGAAGCTCCAATTGAGGATTCAAGATAGGGAATCAAGCCTTAAGGGTCTAGGATTGTGTTCTACCATTGAAGAGGGTTTAATCTTGAGCTTGAGGTAAGAATTCAGCCATGGAAACTCTAGTTTATGCTCTGTTTTCCAATTGATTTTTAGTTGGAATTTTAGATTTGATAGTTGTGAATTCAATGAAGTTTATGGAAAAGTTTGATTGGGTTTTGATGCCCAGGACTTGTAGAATGGGTTTTTGGGGTCATTTGTGAGTTTGGTTAAGGTTTGGAATTAGTTTTTGAAGTTTGGAAATTGGAGAACTTGAAGGGGAAAGACCAGGGCTGAAACACCCTAGTTCTGGCGCTATAATGCCCAAGGATGGGCGCTACAGTGCTGTCCAGGGAATGGCAGCCCTGCTTGTAGTGCCTGAGGGGGGGGGGGGGGGGGCAGCATTGTAGCGCTACCCTATTTTTCCAGGGTACTAATTCGAGTACTTTTGAGGGTTTTCGGCTCGGAGTTTCAATTCTGAAGACTCAGGATCAAATTTATTAACCGTGTTAGTAGGATTCGAGGTCCCAGTAGCAAGGTTTAGATCATGAACCTTTTATTATTGATTTTATTGATGGAATTCCATATTTGGTTATGACTAGGTGACCGCTAAAGAATCAAAGGATTGATCGTTCTCAAGGGTCATTTTTAACTTGTTTCACGCTCGAACCAGAGGTAAGAAAACTGCACCCAGTATGTGACATGCATGGTTATTAATAAGGAATGTTGAGTGCTCTATATGTGGACATTGATTGCATATTAAATGCTTAGAAATCTTGCTTACTTGTGAGTGGTACTGACTTATTAGTCAGAATTGGCAATGGTGTCGGTATTGACTGTGAAGCTGTGACTTATTAGTCAAGTTCGACAGTAGTACTGAGCATTGGTCATATGGGATTGACCTATGAGTCAAGAACGGTATTAGCGTGTTTAACGCAAGACGAAAAGATTAGATCTAATCGACATCATCACATGGCTAAGGGTGCGGAGCCCAAGTTTGTGACTCACTCATTAGTCGCTTCAAGTTCATGACTCACTCATTAGTCACTTATCTAATTCAAGTTCGTGACTCACTCATTAGTCACTTATCTGATTCAAGTTCGTGACTCACTCATTAGTCACTTATCTGATCCAAGTTCGTGACTCACTCATTAGTCACTTATCTGATTCAAGTTCGTGACTCCATAGTCACTTATCTGGTTTAAGTTCGTGACTTACTCATCAGTCACTTATCTGATTAGGGCTACAAGCCCCAACATGATTATTAGAATCTTGATATTATCTGATTAGGGCTGTAAGCACCATCATCTATTTAGGACTACAAGCCTAGTATGATTATCATAATCATCAATTGATATTGTATACATGCAGTAATGAGTTTTCTTGCTGAGCCTTAATTCACGGGTGCTATGTGGTGCAGGTAAAGGGAAAGAAAATCTCACCCAGCCTTGAGTGGAGAGCTTAGGTGGCGATGTGTACATATGCGGCCGCCTGACCACCACGGCCAAGGTGTTTCTCAGGGGAGCTAGGGGTTAACCCTATTTTTGCCGCTTAGGTCTGCAGGTTGTAATTTTTACACTGTAATGACCATTTTGGAATGTAAATAACTTGTAAACACTTTTATGGGCCCATGTACAATTTTATGTTTTAAATAAAATATATCCTTTCCTTTTGATCAAGATTTTCACCTTACCCTATTAATAACACCTAGATGCACAATTATAACCAAATAACTCGTTTAGCGAGTTAAGCACTGTTTAAAATTCACAGTAATGGTCTTGGAGTAACCAGGGCGTTACAACTTGGTATCAGAGCGTGCCAAGGTTTAGGGTTCCTGTAGACTGGCTGGGTATGTAAAGTCGCCACTGAAGACGAGCTCGACTCATGGTTTGGTAACTATTTATGTGGTTATATGTTTAACTGCTTAAATAAAGCATAAATGCTTTACCTGTCTACATGAAATATATTAATAAGGCTGGGCCTTGACTACTGCATCGCAAGCAAGAACGTGCTTATTAGTACTGATATTGCTAGAACATACTTATTAGTATTGTTCACTGTTGAATTATTAACTGATATGTGTTAAATGCTAAATGCTATGATCATGTATCCATTTGTATATCTGTATAATTGTGGAATATGGGTGATTATCTGTGTATCTTAGACTGTGAGGCAGCAAGAGGTTTAGTTATCACTGCCTAACTGGCCGCATTGATTGTTTCAGCACAATATAAGTTGATAGTATGATTCCAAGGCAGACAGATTCATAAGTTGGCCAGGATGATCAAGGCCTGAATAACAGACAGGGTAAAGAGAATGACCAAAATTAGATTCCACAGCCAGCTCTTGATAACTGGCAGCAGCTGTTTGATGACTTACAGGCCAGAGTATTGAGGTAGGAAGAAGAAATCTGCTTCTTGAGACAACAACAAGTTCCTACAGGGAACGTTTTACCTGAGGCACCACCTGTATTGGTGCCAATAGTTAAGCAACTGCTTGAAGGTGGAAGCAAATGGGAACCTTTTTATGAAAGGTTCAGGAAACAACAACCTCCAGTTTTTGAAGGTAGTGTCGATCCAGCTAAGGCTGAGCAATGGATGAGCATGATTACCACCATCCTTGACTTCATGATGGTGTCTGATAATGAGAGGGTGGCCTGTGCCACATATATGTTTCGGGAGGCTGCCTGAATTTGGTGGGAGGTTATATCCCAGACCAGAAATGTCAACGCCTTGAGTTGGGAAGAGTTTCAGACTTTGTTTAATGAAAAATATTACAATGATGCCATCAGGGCTGCTAAAGTTGAAAAGTTCATCAGATTACTTCAGGGGAGTTTGACAGTGATTGAATATGCCCTGAAGTTTGATAGATTGGCAAAGTTTGCCAATGATCTGGTGCCCACTGATGGGACCATAAAGGAGAGGTTTCTTCAGGGGCTACAACCTAGATTATATCGGGATGTTCGTATCACCACTATGGCTAGAGTTACTACTTATGCACAGGTGGTGGAGAAGGCGCTCACAGCTAAGAGCGCATAAAACAAGATCTGGCAAGACAATGTAGCCAGAAGAGAGTTGAGGAGGACATGTCCTCCATTTATGGGTTCAGGTAGGGGTGGAGGCCCTAGTGATCAGAAGAGGAAGGTTCCTGATACCTTCCCAGCTCCAGGTCCTGATAGGCAACCACGTGATATTACAATGGGTCGTCAGGGTGGCAGTGAGGCCTGGAGGACTTATCCAGAGTGCCCTAGGTGTAAGAGATGCCATTTGGGAGAGTGTAGGGCAAATGCTTGCTTCTTATGTGGGGGCAGTGGGACATTTCAAGAAAGATTGCCCTAAAGTAAGATAGGAAGAACCCAGGAAGGCGGACAGCTCGGCCCTAGCTCGAGTGTTCGCATTGACTCAAGCAGAAGCTGAGGCTTAACCCTCAGTAGTTACAGGTTAGCTTCTTAGTGCTGGAGCCCTTTATACTATTTTGATTGATTCTGGTGCTACACATTCTTTTGTTGCTAGTAGAATTATTGATAGACTGTGTAGACCATGTGATTATTATGCTGTGGGGTTTGGGACCTTATTACCCACTGGGGAGTTAGTAGTATCCAGGAGATGGGTCAAATCTTTGCCAGTGATAGTGGAGGGCAGAGAGTTGTCAGTGGATTTGATAGAGTTAGTTACGACTGACTAGGGTATGGATTGGTTAGTGAAGTATGGGGCAACCATAAATTGCAGAAGGAAGATGGTAACCTTTGAGCTTGAAGGTAAGGATCCTTTTATGTTTGTTGGTACTGTGCATGGACCCTGTATACCTATGATATCTGTTTTGAGGGCTAGGGATTTATTCCAAGGAGGTTGCATAGGATTCTTAGCTAGTGTGGTTGACACCACTCAGGTCATGCCAGTGAGACTAGAAGAGACCAGACTAGTCTGTGAGTTTCTGGATGTGTTTCCAGAAGATCTACCAGGGTTGCCACCACACAGAGAGATTGAATTTGTGATAGAACTGGCACCAGGGACGGAGCCAGTGTCTAGAGCACATTACAGAATGACCCCAGTAGAGTTAAAAGAATTGAAAGTACAGTTGCAAGAGCTGTTGGATTTGGGTTTTATCAAACCTAGTTTCTCACCTTGGGGTGCAGTAGTTCTGTTTGTGAAGAAGAAGGATGGTTCTCTGAGAATGTGTATTGATTACAGAGAACTGAATAAGTTACCAATTAAGAATAAGTACCCTCTACCAAGGATAGATGATTTGTTTGATCAGTTGCAAGGTAAAAGGGTATTCTCAAAGATAGACCTTCGTTCTGGTTATCATCAGTTGAGGGTCAAGGAGGGAGACATGCCAAAAAATGCTTTTCGCACTAGATATGGGCATTATGAGTTCTTAGTCACGTCCTTTGGATTGACTAATGCCTCAACTGCTTTTATGGATCTGATGAATAGGGTGTTCAAGGATTATTTAGACTAGTTTGTGATCCTCTTCATCGATGATATTCTGGTTTATTCTCAGTCAGAGTCAGAGCATGAGCAACATCTGAGGTTGATTCTACAGAGACTAAGGGAACACAGACTGTTTGAAAAGTTCAAGAAATGTGAGTTCTGGTTATCTCAGGTATCTTTCCTTGGGCACACTGTCGGTAAAGAGGGGATTAAAGTAAATCTAGCCAAGATTGAGGCAGTTAGAGATTGGCCAAGGCCAAAGAATGCTTCTGAGGTTAGAAGTTTCCTTGGATTGGCAGGTTATTACAAATGTTTCGTGGAAGGGTTCTCAAAGATTGCCACTTCATTGACTAAGCTGACACACAAGAATTAGAAGTTTGTGTGGTCAGACAGGTGTGAGAACTGTTGGGTTTTATGCCCTTAATAAAACCATATTTCTTATGTAACACGTTATTATTATCAATAAAAGAAGTAGAAATCATTTTTTTTTATTCAATTGCATTGTTCGCTTGTTTTATTACATGTTTATTCAATTAAAACAAACATTCATAAGAGCCTGAACATATGGATAGTTACAATTATGGTGACTAGGTCACAGTGGATTATAGTTGTAATTATATGTTCAAAAGAACGAGTCCTAGATTAGATCAGTGCATTGGATTTTCACTGATTAGGAAATCTACGATATGATCTACTTACACATTAGGAGTGTGATGTCTTGTCCAAGGCATTGACCAAGTAGATATGATCGGATGTATTTGGTTACATCGGACTAGGACCGATATTGATTATTGATTGATAAATAAGTATCGTTGTTATCGAATCTAATCAATATCACAACGTTGACCATAGGTTAAGTCGATCTTAATTCTGAGTGATAATATTCTGCTAATTATATTATTTAAATCTTTTGACTTGTTCGTTACCAGCTTACCCTACGGTCTAGCCCATACTTACATCTTGGAGATTTAGTAATGAAATTGAGTGGGAGTATTATTCATAGATATGAAATCTATAACTTCTGTATGAGAAGTGAAAAGATGATTTCCTTAATTGCTTTGTTCAAAAGGTTAAATGATTGAGATCTCATTTCTGTGATTAAGTTCACAGAAATATCAATTATAAGGAACTTAGTGGGAGTTAAGGATAAAATACTGATGAGGGGTAAAACGATAATTTTCACCCAGCTTGTTAGTAAGTCATTGATAGAGGATTGACTAACTGTAATGGTTATAACAATGGATAACGTATTTATGCTTTGGAAAATACGTTCTATGAATTCAAGAGTTCAATTCCAAGTCTATAGTGGAGTCACGAGGAATTAATAAGGTAGTGAAATTATTCGTAAATAAATTCACGGTAACTTATTGGAGCTTGATTTCATGGATCCATGGTCCCCGCATCACCTTTGAGTAAATCATCTAGAATGTCTCAATTAATTGATTTAATTATCAATTAGGATTTTTTTTAAAGTTGACTAGGTCAATTTTGGAAAATTTATAGAGATATGAGATTTAGAGAATAAAAGAGAATCTTTGGGTAAATTTATTAATATTGATAAATTGGTGTCAATATAAATAAATAAAAATTAAATCAAGTTTCAAATTATAATTAGTTAATTTGAATAAGGATTTAGTTAATTAATTAAAATAAATAAATAAATAAAAGGTTTTGAATTTAGGCCCAATTGGGATTTAAATTCAAAATAAAAGTATTGGGCCCAAGTCCATTTGTGGGAGCCCAAGGCTTTTATCTTTTTGTTTATTAGTTTAATTAATTCAAAATTTAAATTTAAATTTAAATTTAAATAAAGCCCATTAAGTTGTCTATATAAGGAATATGATATCTAGGGTTTTCATAAGTCAGTATCAGTTGATTCATTGGGTAAGTGAAAACCTAGACACTCTAATCCTTTCTTAGCCACTTTCTCTTCTTCTTTTCTAGATCTCTTTCTCATGTGTTGAGAACCAGCCCACACTAGTTCTAGATTGATCAAAGGCTTGGTGAGGAAGACTGTGTTGCTAATCTAGTTCAATCTCTTGATAATACTCTGCTACAGAAAGGAATCAAGAGTTAGAGAGATTGAAGGAAGGAGTTGTTCCAGTTCCGCTGCGTATTCGTAAGTTTCTACATCATTGTGTTTATGTTAATTTACGAATTTAATGTTCATATGTATGTCATGTTATTCTATGTTTCTATTATGTGTTTGGAAAAATAATAGGAAGCATGCATCTAGATTTAAATTTTAAGATCCTACAATTGGCCTTAGAGCCTAGGTTGCCTAGATCTAGATGTTAAGAATGCATGATTATATATGTTTGTTGATATGTTTGATTTTAAAAGTTTAATTGGATGATACATGAAATTTGATATGAATGTTTATGTGTCATATTGCTAATTTAAGTTGTCATTTTTTTTCATGCATTTTCAGATTTTAATTGGTGTTTGATAAAATGCTCATTGAAAAATTGCACAATTTTTTGTTTTTTTTTTTTTGGTAGTTGCCCATTTTTTTTAATATAAATGTTTATATATATATATATTATATTAAAAAAAAAACACTTACTGTATATATATATATATATGTTTATATTTATATATATTTAAAAAAAAAAAAAACCGTGTATATATATATAATTTGAAAAAAAAAAAAAAATCTTAACTTAATATATATATAACCGTATACGTGTATATATATATTTATATATATATGTTTATATATATTTATATATAATATAAAAGTTGGTTAAGATATTTTTTTTGTTTTTGTTGTGTTAAAGAAATATCTTAGTATCAAATTTTTAAAATTTTGAGATATTTTCTTTAATGACAATTAAATTAATTTTATGTTTAATTAATTATGTGGTAAGTTTTCAATTGGGTAAAACTTTATGGTAATTAATTAATAAGTAAATTAATTTTGATAACTCAATTGATTGTTTTAGATATTGATTGATTTATTTATTTTAACAATTAATTAATTTATTTTGGGAATAAATGTAATGATACATAAAGATGTGTAACATGTCATATAGGTTTTCATGTTAGGCCCATCCAATTAATAAGAAAATTAACATATCTAGAATCATTATTAAGTTATTTTTTGCTTTTGGGCTTTAAATATAAGTATAATGATGGCCCATTTTTTTTTTTGTTTTGAAAAATGTGGGAAAAATCAAATAAAACTTTCATAAAATGTTAGGTTTTATTTGGGCCCAATTGAACATGTAAAGTTTAAATTCCTCTCTTGTGGGTGGTTCCACTTGTGAAGGCCCATTTGCTTTGCATTACTAGATTGGACTTAATCAATTGAATAACAATTAATAAAACGAAGGTTCAAATTCCTGTCTTTTTGAGCTTTGTGTGGAAGTTAGGGAGCCTTAGTAGTGGGTCCAACATACTAAACCCAGCTCTCCTCCATGCAAGCTCGAATTGTTAAGGCCCATTTACCTAAGTTGGACTTAATTGTATTAGGTTGTTCCTTTTAGTTGGACCTAATAATTGATTAGAAACAAATTAATTCTAATTGTTGGATTAATTTTCAATGGGTAATTTTAGAATTAATGGGAAAATTATAAACTATGGTTTATTGATTATTTTAATAATTTGGCAAATCTAAGTTGGTAATTTTCAAAAGAATAAAATACTAAATCGAGAAAAATTAAATAATGAGTTTTTAAATTTTGAATTCGATCTCCACCGTTGATTTAACGAGGTTAGGGTTTAGTGGGGCCTAATGGCGCTTTGATTTCGTCTCCCTACGGAAGGTGTTCACTAGACTCTTAACATGGTTAAATTTCTTAGGATAGATGGTTATAGATGGACCTTCTATAGACTCATCCCTACGGTGACTATAGGAATTAAGTCTATAATAATCAAAATCGTGGGTCAAACTCATAAAGTAAGAAATATTTGTGACTCTCGCCTACCGGGACACATGTGTTTTCGTTACTTTGATCGAATGGATAGGTTATTAATAAAAGTCTGGGACGTTTTATTAATTGAGTTGTTTCTCTATTTAACTAAGTGAATATTTGTGACTCTCGCCTACCGGGACACATAGGTTCATGGCTGGTTGAAAAACCTAAGAAATAGAAAGATAAGTTTTTAGTATTTACTTATCTTCAAACATTGTTTATATGTTATGCTATTTCTGAAACTTGTATGAATGAATGTTTGTCGAACAATGCATTGATTTCTCCTTTATTGATAATTGTAGCTCTATGGCCTCCAACCCCATTATCTCTCTTCTGTCCAAGGAGTTGTTAACTGGCGAGAACTTCATGAAATGGAAATCTAATATCAACATAGTGTTGATCGGCGACAACTCAAAATTCGTGATGACTGAAGCTGAACCTGACTTTCCTGGAGAGAACGCCTCGAAGGCAGTGAGGGAGAAGTATGATCGTTGGACTGCTGCCAACAACAAGGCCAAGGCCTACATGCTCGCCAACATGTCAGAAACGCTAAGGACTAAGATGGAAGATATCGAAACTGCTTACGACATCATGGAGCAACTCCAAGAAATGTTTGGACACAAATCAGCGCAAGCTAGTTTCGAGGCTACCAAGAAGTATGTGAACTGTAGGATGGCACCTGACCAACATGTTCGTGATCATTTTATTAAGATGACAAACTACTTCCAAGAAGCTGAGTTGCATGGAGCAACAGTAGATGAGAAGACCCAAGTTGGAATCATTCTCAACAGCCTTGCACCTAGTTTCCTTACGTTCACCACGAACTATTTTCTTAACAAGTTGGACTATGGAATGACTCAGTTATTGAATGAGCTCCAGATGTATGAAGGAATAAATGGTGGACCGAGTAAAGGACCTGAGAAGAAGGCTGCTACTACCGGGGGTGCTCAGGGTGAGGCTAACCTAGCCTCTTCCTCGAAGAGCAAGAAGAGAAAGGCAAGGAAGGACAAAAAGAAAGCTAAGAAGCAAGCAGCTGGAAAGGCACCAACAACTGAAAAGCCTGTTGGAGCAAAGCCAACTAGCAAGAAGGCTAAAGGACAATGTTTCCATTGCAAGGAGGAGGGGCATTGGAAGCGTAATTGCCCCGCCCTCAAGGCAACTGGAACCCAAGGTAATAATAATTTATTAGTCTTGGATGCATGTGTTTTAGAGGATGATTCTTCTGTTTGGATAGTTGATTCAGGATCCACTAATCATGTGTGTATTTCTTTGCAGCTACTTAACAACTGGAAAACGGTGAAGGAGGGCGAGTTAAAACTTAGAGTTGGAAATGGTGAATTCGTGGAGGTCAAAGCGAAAGGACAAGCCCGTTTAAATTTTGGAAATAAATTTATGTTGTTGGATGATGTTTATTTTATTCCAAACTTTAGTAGGAATTTAGTTTCAGTTTCTTTATTACATCAACAACGATTTGCTGTTACTTTCACAAGTTTTAATATATCTATTTCATTTAATGGATGTGAATTGTGTGTTGGATGTATGGAAAATGGCTTGTATATTTTGCGACCTAATGAATCACTCACGCTTAACAATGAATTGTTTAAGGTAGCTAATCCTAGGACCGCCAAACGACAAAAGATCGATAATGATCACATGACATACCTTTGGCATCTTCGCCTTGGTCATATTAACTATGATAGGATTAAAAGACTTACAAAGGCTGGGCCTTTGAAGGAACTCACAATGGGTGACTTACCTGTCTGCGAATCTTGTCTGGAAGGTAAAATGACCAAGCGTCCATTCTCTGCAAAAGGAGAAAGGGCCAAAGTACCCCTAGGGCTCGTTCATATTGACGTCTGTGGACCGATTAATGTTCAGGCAAGAGGTGGTAATGAATATTTCGTCACTTTCATTGACGATTATTCTCGATATTCATGTCTTTACCTAATGTAAAGAAAATCTGAAACTTTTGACAAGTTTAAAGAATTTTTAGCAATGGCCCAAAACCAGTTAGGTAAAACTTTAAAGATCTTGAGATCTAATAGGGGTGGAGAATATTTGGATAATCAGTTCCAAGATCATCTTACTGAATGTGGAATTCTGTCTCAACTCACTACCCTAGGAACTCCGCAACAAAATGGTGTTGCTGAGCGTCGGAACCGAACGTTGTTAGAAATGGTGAGGTCAATGATTAGTTATTCAACTCTATCACTGTCTTTCTGGGGGTATGCCATTCAGACCGCTAATGACATTTTAAATGTTGTACCGTCTAAGGCTATCTCCAAAACGCCTCTAGAACTATGGAATGGACGTGAACCTAGTCTACGTCATTATAGAATTTGGGGGTGTCCTGCTCATGTCCTGAGGAAAAAGGAAGGAAAGCTAGAATCGCGAACTGAGGTTTGCTTGTTTGTAGGCTATCCTAAAGGTACTCGGGGTGGTCTGTTTTATAGTCCAGTAGACAAGAAAGTGTTTGTTTCAACAAACGCTACTTTTCTAGAAAACGACTACATGAAAAACTTCAAACCTCGGAGTAAAATATTGTTGGAAGAAATGCAATCAGCAGGAAATGTTCAACCCATACCAATGCAAATCAACAAGAACGTTGAAGAAGAACAGACAGCTGGTCCAAGTCAGACAGTTACGGTGCCTCGTCGAAGTGGGAGGGTTTCTCGGAACCCGGAACGCTACGGGATGGATGGTGAAACCAATATGGTAGTAACTGACACTCGTGATGATGATCCATTGTCCTTTAAAGAGACAATGGTTAGTTCTGAAAAGGATTTGTGGGTCGAAGCCATGAACCAGGAAATGGAGTCCATGTACTCCAATTCCGTCTGGGATCTTGTAGAAGCGCCCATGGATTTTAGGCCCATTGGATGCAAGTGGATCTACAAGAAGAAAAGAGGAGCTGATGGAAATGTTGAGACATATAAAGCTCGACTTGTGGCAAAGGGTTATACCCAAAGAAAGGGAGTTGACTATGAGGAAACTTTCTCTCCAGTGGCCATGTTAAAATCCATTCGCATACTTTTATCCATAGCTGCAGCTCTTAATTATGAGATTTGGCAAATGGACGTCAAGACAGCATTTCTAAATGGCTTTCTTGATGAGACCATTTATATGGATCAACCAGAAGGATTTGTAGTAGCTGGACAGGAAAAGAAAGTATGTAAGCTCAATAGGTCCATTTATGGTCTTAAACAAGCTTCGCGCTCCTGGAACTTAAGGTTTAATGAAATAATTAAGACCTATGGTTTTGAGCAGAACGTCGATGAACCCTGTGTTTACCAACTAAGGGAAAATGATGTGAAAGTGTTCTTGGTACTTTATGTAGATGATATTTTACTCATTGGCAACAATGTCAAGAAATTATCAGACATAAAGAACTGGCTCGGGACCAAATTTCAGATGAAAGATTTGGGTGAAGCTAGTTACGTTCTCGGCATCCAGATCATTCGGGACAGAAAGAACAAGATATTGGCGCTATCTCAAGCAGCGTACATAGATAAGGTACTTGAACGTTTCTCTATGAAAAACTCGAAGAAGGGACTGTTGCCATCCCGACATGGAGTTTATCTTTCTAAGAAGCAGTCTCCACAGACTCCTCAAGAGGAAGAAGAGATGAAACAGATTCCCTATGCGTCTGCAGTTGGAAGTCTTATGTATGCTATGTTATGCACTAGACCAGACATCTGCTATGCAGTGGGAGTTGTAAGCAGGTACCAGTCAGATCCTGGTAGACAACATTGGGCAGCGGTCAAGCACATACTGAAGTATCTACGAAGAACAAAGGATTATATGCTGGTCTATTCGGGAGGTTCACTAGACCCGATAGGCTACACTGATTCCGATTTTCAGACGGATGTCGATGACAGGAAGTCTACTTCTGGAATGGTGTTTACTCTTGGGGGTGGAGCTGTGATTTGGAGAAGCATTAAGCAGTCTACCATTTCAGATTCCACCATGGAGGCTGAGTACATAGCTGCGTCTGAAGCGGCTAAGGAAATAGTCTGGCTGAAGAAGTTCTACACGGATCTTGGTGTTATTCCAGGAATGGATAAACCACTCATATTGTACTGTGACAATAATGGGGCTATAGCGAATTCGAAAGAACCTCGAAGTCATAAAAGAGCAAAGCATATAGAGAGGAAATACCACATCATTAGGGAATATGTGTCCAGGGGTGACGTCGAGGTGATGAAGATAGCGTCGGAAGACAATCTGGCGGATCCTTTTACCAAGACTTTGGCTGAGAGTGTTTTCGTGAAGCATGTAGAGGGAATGGGTTTGAAAAACATGTCTCATTTGTTTTAAAAGGGCAAGTGGGAGTTTGTTGGGTTTTATGCCCTTAATAAAACCATATTTCTTATGTAACACGTTATTATTATCAATAAAAGAAGTAGAAATCATTTTTTTTATTCAATTGCATTGTTCGCTTGTTTTATTACATGTTTATTCAATTAAAACAAACATTCATAAGATCCTGAACATATGGATAGTTACAATTATGGTGACTAGGTCACAGTGGATTATAGTTGTAATTATATGTTCAAAAGAACGAGTCCTAGATTAGATCAGTGCATTGGATTTTCACTGATTAGGAAATCTACGATATGATCTACTTACACATTAGGAGTGTGATGTCTTGTCCAAGGCATTGACCAAGTAGATATGATCGGATGTATTTGGTTACATCGGACTAGGACCGATATTGATTATTGATTGATAAATAAGTATCGTTGTTATCGAATCTAATCAATATCACAACGTTGACCATAGGTTAAGTCGATCTTAATTCTGAGTGATAATATTCTGCTAATTATATTATTTAAATCTTTTGACTTGTTCGTTACCAGCTTACCCTACGGTCTAGCCCATACTTACATCTTGGAGATTTAGTAATGAAATTGAGTGGGACTATTATTCATAGATATGAAATCTATAACTTCTGTATGAGAAGTGAAAAGATGATTTCCTTAATTGCTTTGTTCAAAAGGTTAAATGATTGAGATCTCATTTCTGTGATTAAGTTCACGGAAATATCATTTATAAGGAACTTAGTGGGAGTTAAGGATAAAATACTGATGAGGGGTAAAACGATAATTTTCACCCAGCTTGTTAGTAAGTCATTGATAGAGGATTGACTAACTGTAATGGTTATAACAATGGATAACGTATTTATGCTTTGGAAAATACGTTCTATGAATTCAAGAGTTCAATTCCAAGTCTATAGTGGAGTCACGAGGAATTAATAAGGTAGTGAAATTATTCGTAAATAAATTCACGGTAACTTATTGGAGCTTGATTTCATGGATCCATGGTCCCCGCATCACCTTTGAGTAAATCATCTAGAATGTCTCAATTAATTGATTTAATTATCAATTAGGATTTTTTTTAAAGTTGACTAGGTCAATTTTGGAAAATTTATAGAGATATGAGATTTAGAGAATAAAAGAGAATCTTTGGGTAAATTTATTAATATTGATAAATTGGTGTCAATATAAATAAATAAAAATTAAATCAAGTTTCAAATTATAATTAGTTAATTTGAATAAGGATTTAGTTAATTAATTAAAATAAATAAATAAATAAAAGGTTTTGAATTTAGGCCCAATTGGGATTTAAATTCAAAATAAAAGTATTGGGCCCAAGTCCATTTGTGGGAGCCCAAGGCTTTTATCTTTTTGTTTATTAGTTTAATTAATTCAAAATTTAAATTTAAATTTAAATTTAAATAAAGCCCATTAAGTTGTCTATATAAGGAATATGATATCTAGGGTTTTCATAAGTCAGTATCAGTTGATTCATTGGGTAAGTGAAAACCTAGACACTCTAATCCTTTCTTAGCCACTTTCTCTTCTTCTTTTCTAGATCTCTTTCTCATGTGTTGAGAACCAGCCCACACTAGTTCTAGATTGATCAAAGGCTTGGTGAGGAAGACTGTGTTGCTAATCTAGTTCAATCTCTTGATAATACTCTGCTACAGAAAGGAATCAAGAGTTAGAGAGATTGAAGGAAGGAGTTGTTCCAGTTCCGCTGCGTATTCGTAAGTTTCTACATCATTGTGTTTATGTTAATTTACGAATATAATGTTCATATGTATGTCATGTTATTCTATGTTTCTATTATGTGTTTGGAAAAATAATAGGAAGCATGCATCTAGATTTAAATTTTAAGATCCTACAAGAACAACTTCCAGGAACTGAAACAGAGGTTGATTACAGCTCCGGTTCTGAGTCTCCCAATAGATCAGGAGAAGTTGGTGATGTACTGTGATGCCTCACATCAAGGTTTGGGTTGTGTTCTGATGCAGTCAGGGAAGGTAATTGCTTATGCCTCACGTCAGCTGAAAGAATATGAATAGAGATACCCCACTCATGATTTGGAGTTGGCAACTGTGGTCTTTGCTTTGAAGGTATGGAGGCATTACCTTTATGGGGAGAAGTGTGAGATTTAAACTGACCACAAGAGCATGAAGTACTTCTTCAAGTAGAAAGATTTGAATATGAGACAAAGACGTTGGATGGAGTTAGTAAAGGATTATGATTGTGAGATTCTGTATCATCAAGGAAAGGCCAACGTAGTAGCTGATGCTTTAAGCCGTAAGGGTCCGGGACATATTTATAGTGCGAGGCTGATATCCAGAGAGTTAGCAGAGGATATGACCAGAGCTGGTATAGAGTTACTGGTGGGCCAGTTGGCCAATATTACGCTACAATCTACACTATTGGAAAGAATCAAGGAGGGTCAGTTGGGTGATCCACAACTGATCAAGATCAGAAAGGATGTTTTAGCTGAAGTGTCCAGAGATTATACAGTGTTTGATTTGGGCTTGTTGAGGTACAAGGTTTGGATATGTGTTCCGTTAGACACTACTATGAGACGGAAGATTCTGGATGAATCTCATACCACTCCTTATTCTTTGCATCCAGGCACCACGAAGATGTATCATGATGTGAGATCATTCTATTGGTTGCTTGGGATGAAGAGGGATGTAGTAGAGTATGTGGCTAAGTGCTTGACATGTCAATAGGTCAAGGCTGAGCATCAGAGGCTAGCAGGGTTATTGCAGCCTCTAGACACCCCATAGTGGAAATGGGAGGACATCACGATGGATTTCGTGGTGGGGTTACCCAGGACTGTTGGTCAACATTATTCAGTATGGGTTATTATGGATCGATATACCAAGTCAGCTCACTTCTTACCAGTGAGGACTACTTATATAGTTGACCAGTACGCAGATCTCTATGTGAGAGAGATCGTGCGCCTCCATAGAGCACCGAGGTCAATCGTGTCAGATTGGGACCCCACTTTCACTTCCAAGTTCTAGGGGGGTTTATAGAAGGCCATGGGAACATAGTTGAAGTTCAGTACTGCTTATCATCCTCAGATAGATGGGCAATCTGAGATGACGATCCAGATATTAGAAGACATGTTGCGAACATGTGTGTTGGACTTTGGTGGATCCTGGAGTAAGTATCTACCTTTGATAGAGTCTTCCTACAACAACTATCAGTCTACCATTGGGGTGGAAAATTATGAGATGCTGTATGGTAGGAAATGTAGATCTCCCATTCAATGGGAAGAGACGGGGGAAAGGAGATACTTGGGTCCTGAAGCAGTTCAGAGGAGCAGTGAGGCTATTGAGAAGATTAGAGCTTGGATGCTTGCTTATCAGAGTAGGCAGAATTATTATGCAGATCCCAAACATAAGAACGTGGAGTTCAGAGTGGGAGACTATGTCTTCCTTAGGGTCTTGCCATGGAAAGGGGTGAGAAGATTTGGGAAGAAGGGCAAGTTGAGCCCTAGATATTTAGGTCCATTTGAAATCATGGAGAGGATTGGTCAGGTGGCCTACAGGTTGGCCTTACCACTGGCATTGTCAGTCGTGCATAACGTGTTTCATGTTTTAGCTCTTTGGAGGTATGTATCTGATGTGACTCATGTTCTGAGTTATGAAGATCTGGAGCTTGATGCTGATCTCTCCTATGAGGAACTACCCGTCCAGATACTTGACAGAAAGGACAAGGTCCTCAGGAATAAAGTGATACCATTGGTTAAGGTATTATGGAGGAACAACAAGGTCGAGGAAGTGACCTGGGAGCTGGAGTCAGATATCCAGAGTACGTATCCCGAGCTGTTCAGGTAAATTTCAAGGAAAAGATTTCTATAAGGAGGGGATAGTTGTAATGCTCCAAAATCCCTAATGAGGTTTAATGGTCGGATAAGAAGGTCGGGAATGCCATAATTGATTTATTATGCCATTAAATGATTATATGCATGATTATGTGAATTATATTATTATATGATGATTAATGCATGCATGCGAGTCCACTTTTCATTATAAGGGTATTTTGGTAATTTGGCCCGTTGAGGGCATATTTGTATATTTTCATGCATGTTGGTAATTTATTAATGATGCCACATTATAATGTGGATTTGTTCGAGCTATTCGGCATGAGACGATCTTTGAATGCAAGTTAGCGGTTTGGTCATAACGAGGTTAATTTCGAGGCCCGAGGTGAGTCTCGGGGTAATTTGATGATTAGTACATTACATGGAATTAAATGGTAATTGGATATGATTTATTAGTATTTGAGAATATTGGGAATAACAAGAATTGGAGGATGTTAATTATAATTAACGAGATAGACGGGAAAGGACAATTTTGCCCTTGCTAGCCTTGAAAGGAAATCACTTAACCTAGGGACATTTTGGTCATTTGACCAAGGGTTATATTTAACTAGAAAGATGTAGAAAACTAAACCAAAATAGATCACGTTTCTTCCTCTTCCTCCCGATCATTTTTTTTTCTTCTTTGTTTCCTTTGAATTTTTGAAGCTCCAATTGAGGATTCAAGCTAGGGAATCAGGACTTGAGGGTCTAGGATTGTGTTATACCATTGAAGAGGGTTTAATCTTGAGCTTGAGGTAAGAATTCAGCCATGGAAACTCTATTTTATGCTCTGTTTTTCAATTGATTTTCAGTTGGAATTTTGGATTTGATAGTTGTGAATTCAATGGAGTTTTTGGCAAAGTTTGATTGGGTTTTGATGCATAGGACTTAGAATGGGTTTTTGGGTTCATTTGTGAGTTTGGTTGAGGTTTGGAATCAGTTTTTGAAGTTTGGAAATTGGAGAACTCGAAGGGGAAAAACCAGGGCTGAAACACCCTGGTTCTGGCGTTACAATGCCCAATCCTGTTTTTCCAGGGTACTATTTTGGGTACTTTTGAGGGTTTTTGGCTCGGGATTTCAATTCTTAAGGCTCGAGATCGAATTTATTAACCGTGATAGTAGGATTCGAGGTCCCGGGAGCGAGGTTTAGATCATGAACCTTTTATTATTGATTTTATTGATGGAATTCCATGTTTGGTTATGACTAGGTGACTGCTAAAGGATCAAAGGATTGATCGTTCTCAAGGGTCGTTTTTAACTTGTTTCACGCTCGAATCAGAGGTAAAAACACTGCACCCAGTATGTGACATGCATGGTTATTAATGAGACATGTTGAGTGCTCTTTATGTGGACATTGATTGCATATTAAATGCTTAGCAATCTTGCTTACTTGTGAGTGGTACTGACTTATTAGTCAAAATCGACAATGGTGCCAATATTGATCGTGAAGCTGTGACTTATTAGTCAAGTTCGACAATAGTACTGAGCACTGGTCGTATGGGATTGACCTATGAGTCAAGAACGGTATTAGCGTGTTTAACGCAAGCCAAAAATATTAGATCTAATCGACATAAGCATTATCAACATAAGCATGAAATGCTTGACCGACCTTAAGTTCGATGAAAATAAAAGCACTTGTCTAGTCTAAAGGCTAGTTACTTAGAGCCGGGGCCAGAAGGCCCAGGTGACTGCATCGTCACATGGCTAAAGGTGCAGAGCCCAAGTTCATGACTCACTCATTAGTCACTTATCTGATTCAAGTTCGTGACTCACTCATTAGTCACTTATCTGATTCAAGTTCGTGACTCACTCATTAGTCACTTATCTGATTCAAGTTCGTGACTCCATAGTCACTTATCTGGTTTAAGTTCGTGACTTACTCATCAGTCACTTATCTGATTAGGGCTACAAGCCCCAACATGATTATTAGAATCTTGATATTATCTGATTAGGGCTATAAGCCCCAAGATGATTACCAGAATCTTGATATTATCTATTTAGGGCTACAAGCCCAGTATGATTATCATAATCATCAATTGATATTGTATACATGTAGTAATGAGTTTTCTTGTTGAGCCTTGGCTCATGGGTGCTATGTGGTGTAGGTAAAGGGAAAGAAAAGCTTACCTAGCCTTAAGTGGAGAGCTTAGGTGGCGATGTGTACATATGTGGCTGCCTGACCACCACGGCCAAGGTGTTTCTCAGAGGAACTAGGGGTTAACCCTATTTTTTCCACTTAGGTCGGCGGGTTGAAATTTTTACACTGTAATGACCGTTTTGGATTGTAAATAACTTGTATACGCGTTTATGGGCCCATGTACAGTTTTATGTTTTAAATAAAATATATCCTTTCCTTTTGATCAAGATTTTCACCTTAGCCTATTAATAACACCTAGATGCACGTTTATAACCAAATAACTCATTTAGCGAGTTAAGCACTGTTTAAAGTCCACAGTAACGGTCTTGGAGTAACCAGGGTGTTACAGGCTGGCAGCCACGATGGGGTTTCGGCATAAGTTGGGGCATGACATGGCCTCGCTTGCTGCGGACTTGCTGGCCCAGGTGGGGACTACCATGTCTACCCTTCACCTCAAATGCTATGCCACCTTGGTGAGCAAAGAAGTGCTCTTCGTCTCCCAAGCCATCCGTCATCAAGTCTCTAAGGTAAGCCACTTGTTTGTCTTGTTTCATTAATATCATTGTCCTTTTGTATGTTTCTAAATCTGCATTATTCTAGGATTCCTTGCTGGCTCACAGGAACGCGGAGTTGATGGCAAAGCTGGCGATGAAGTTGGAGACGACCCAAATGGAGCTGGAGGGGGCTGTTAATCAACGAGAAGCTTCCAGGAGGCTGCCCGAGTTCAGACTGAGCATGAGGAGGCTTTGTCCCGAAGAAATGCCAAACACAAGAAGTTGGTGGAAAACCTAGAGGCGGAGCTATCTTGTGCTCGCAACTTAGAGACTTCTACCAAGGCGCTCTTGGAGGTGGCCGAGGCCTAACTTCGCCAGGAGCGAGAAAATGTGGTATCTCTCGGGGCACAAAACCAGGCTTTGGAGGCCATGGGCCATGTGAAGATGAAGCAGAGAAAGGAGGCTCACAAGGAGAAGGAGCAGGCTGACGAATTGTTGGTGACCATTTTTGATGAGGCTGTTTACATGGCCTGGCTCCAAGATGAGGATATGAATCTCCTCCTCTATCCGGATCCGCCTGTGAAGAGGGCCGAGTTTGAATCCAAGGAAAAGGAGGATGCAACATTTCTTGTTGGGGATCAGCAAGATGAGAATGCTCCAGACGTCCTAGAACAGAACGAAGCCCAGGCATGCGCCTTTGTACTTTAATTTGGGGCTCCCTTTTTCCTTTTCTCTATTTTTGTAAACATATTATTTTTTTAATGGGCGCAAGTGCATCTAAGACAATTTCTTATCTGTCCGTAGTGCTATTATATTGGTTTTTTGTCTTTGCGCAATGATTCCCACTGCACATTCAATTATTATTCCTCAGAAATTCATTAAGTGTTTTACCACTATGTATGAATTAGGGTTAAATGTGGAGTTCTGGTTCCAATGGCCAAGACCATCAGGGAAAAATTGTAGACGATAATTACCTTGTCCTGAGACCAAAGTTCAGGTCTCGATGACCTGGACCGTCTTGAACTTACCAAATATAACTTCACTAGTTTAACCAGACTCTACGGTTTAGGTTCCAACCGCCTGGACCATTATGGATTTATTAATTGTCATCTGTTTAATCTGTTATGACTTTGATGTTCAGGTTCCAACGGGCTGGACCATTATGGACTTTTCAGACATGACTTAATTTTAACGACCTGGACCATTAAAAATATGACTTAGGTAGAAATTAGTTGATTAACTTATCTCGAACCCGATTTTTAGGTTCTAATGGCCTAGACCGTTTACAAGACTAAATTTAATCAATTTAAAACCTAAGATTTAAGTTCCAACGATCTTGGATCGTTCTAGGGGAACCATGGATAGGGATTAGGCTATCCTAGACCATGCTAGTTCTGGACCATGCCTATCCGGATTAGGACTGGGCTTTGAGCCTTGCGTCCTTTTTGTTTGGGAGTGGGGTTTTGAATCCTTTGGACCATATGGATCCAGATTAGGATTGGGCTTTAGAGCCTTGCATCCTTTTTGTTTGGGAGTTGGGTTTTGGTCCCCTAGTCTATATGAATTTGGATTAGGACTAAGCTCTAAGCTTTGCATCCTTTCTTGTTTTTAATCTTGGATTTGCATAGATGGTCCTCCTACCCCCAAGTGACCAAAGAATGTAGTCTTAGATCACTTGTTCGTGTAAAAATTAAAGACGGATGTGAACTTTTTCTTTTCTTACAACATTTTTTTATGGTGTTTTTTCCACACCATTTTCATTAACTAAGAAGTGGCCCTGGGGCATACATTACTTGAAAATAAAAAATGTTAGAAAGAGTAGAATTAAATCCTCCCGTCTACTTATAGTACCAGCAGAGGTGTTTTGCGTTCCAGGCGCTTGGGACCTCTATTCCGTCTTGCCGCTTTAGGAGATATGTTCCCGGACATACTTCATTTTGGATCTCACAGGGTCCTTCCCAGTTTGGTCTTAGAACCCCCACTCCCAGATCTTGAGATGCAGGGAAGACTCTTCTCAAGACTAGATTGCCGGTTCTGAACCTCGGCTCTTAACTTTGGAGTTAAAGTGCCTTGCGATCTTTCCCTGACACATCTTTAGCTTCACTTGTGATTCTTCCCAAATATCTTCGATGAGATCCTGAGATTCTTGGAGTAAGGCATGGTTTCGGACAGGATCGTACATCTCTCGTATGTGAGATGGGACCACAATTTCTATCAGGATGACTGCTTCGCATCTGTACACTTCGCATTCGTACACCATTGAATAGGTAGTATGTCCGGTCGATGTTCTTTCTGTGGTCCGGTAGGCCCATAGGCCACTTGCTCTTGTAGGCTTGTAGCTTTTTCTTTAATGTCCCCTTCAAAATCTTGTTGACGACCTCTGTTTGCCTATTTGCTTGAGGCCTTGCGACAGTGGAGAAGCTTTTGATGATGCCATGTCTTTCACAGAATTTAGTCAAGTGGACGCTATCAAATTGTTTCCCATTGTCGAACACAATTTTGTGAGGGAGGCTATATCGGCACACAATGTTGTTGATGACGAAGTCCAGGGACTTTTTGGAGGTGATGGTGGTCATTGGTTCTGCCTCGACCCACTTGGTGTAGTAGTCAACGATTACAATGGCATATTTTACTCCACACTTCGTAGTTGGGAGGGATCCTACCAAATCAATTCCCCAAAATGCGAAAGGCCAGGGACTGGTCATCAGGGTTATCTCTGTTAGAGGGACTTGTAGGATCTTCGCGTATGTTTGGAATTGTTCGCACTTGCAGATGTAATTTACATAGTCCTTCATTTTGGCCAGAAATATCCTTGCCTAAGGATCTTCTTGGACAAGCTGAGTCCGGCTGTGTGATCTCCGCAAAAGCCTTCGTGCACTTCGTGCATGATTGCACTCATTTCGTTCCCGGATACGCATTAGAGATAGGGCATGGATAACCCCCTACGATAGAGTCTACCGTCCATCATGACATATTTGGGAGCCTGGTACTGAAGCTTCCCGGCGGTGACCTTGTCCGTGGGCAATTCCCTAGTGGTTAGATCCTGGATGAGAGGGCCCATCCAAGATGTAGTGTAATCGATGGCGTTGATGCTTGCAGGAGCTTGAATACTGGGCATGGGTAGATGGTCGATGGGGACTACCCCATAGATTTTTGCTTCAACATCCATGGCCAATTTTGTTAGTGTGTCTGCAAACACGTTATGTTCCCTAGGGATCTGGCGGATGAAGTATCTTTTGAAAGATTGGAGTAACTCCCGAGTTCACGCCACGTAGGCAGCCATCTTCTCCCCCTTCATTTGGTATTGTCCGAAAATCTGTCTGACCACTAGCTAGAAGGCATTGTGGACTTCGATGTTCTCTACCCCTACTTCTTGGGCCAAGCGTAATCTGGCCAGCATTGCCTCGTGCTCAGCCTCGTTGTTCAACGCTTCGAACTGGAAGCGTAAGGTGCTTTGCAGCTGGTGACCTTGAGGGGATATCAGGATGATCCCAGCCCCAACCGAATTCTCATTGGAGGCTCTGTTTACAAAGATCTTCCAAAAGGGCACTACAGGGTCAACAGGTTCTTCATCCTTGGTTATCCAGTGCATTCTAGAATGAAGTCGCCCAAGGACTATCCCTTGATGGAGACTCTAGGAACATAAGCGATATTGAACTAACTCAGCTCCATGGCCCACTTCAAAAGTCTTCGCGATGATTCAGGTTTTTGTAATACTTGTCACAGGGGATGGTTCGTTAGTACCTTGATGGCATGGGCCTAAAAGTAAGGTCTTAACTTCCTGGAAGCGATTAATAAGCAAAATGTCAATTTCTTGATCAAAGGGTATCTGGACTCCACGCCCAACAACCTTTTTTTGCTTACGTAATAGACCAGAAGTTGGACCTTTCCCTCTTCTCGCACTAATGCGGTGCTAATGGCATGTTTTGACATTGCCAAATATAGGTATAGTGGTTCCCCATCCACCGGTTTTGACAAGATTGACACTTGGGCCAGGTGCTCGTTCAATTTTTGGAAGGCCTCTTATCATTCAGCCGTCCACTCGAACCTCTAGTTTCTGCGAAGTACGTTGAAGAATGAGATGCACTTGTCTGTGGAATTTGATACAAAGCGGCTACAAGCTGCTATTCTTCCCGTCAGGCTTTGAACATCTTTGTGTTTTTGCGGTGATGGCATGTCGATCAGTGCTTTGATATTATCCGGGTTGGCTTCTATCCCTCTTGTGCTTACTATGAAGCCTAGAAATTTCCCAGATGCCAAGCCAAAAGTGCACTTCTTGGGATTCAACTTCATCCCGTATTTCCAGATAATGGCAAATGCTTATGCCAGGTCATCTGCGTGTTGGGCTGATGTCTTGGATTTGACCAACATATTGTCTATGTAGACCTCCATGTTCTTCCCGAGTAGGTTCCGAAACATTCTGCTGACTAGTTTTTGATAAGTATCCCCGACGTTCTTGAGCCTGAAGAGCATGACAATGTAGTAGTATACACCCTTGTCCGTCTAGAAGCTGGTGTGTTACTGGTTCGCTACATGCATCGAGATTTGGTTGTAGTCGGAGTAAGCATCCATGAAGCTTAGCAACTCATACCCAGTAGCATCCACCATCTGGTCAATTCGAGGTAGAGGGAAGCAATCCTTTGGGCATGCCTTATTGAGGTCCGTGAAGTCGATGTAAGTCCTTCATGTTCCATTTGGCTTTGGCACCAACACCAGATTTTCCAACCAAACGAGATACAAGGCCTCCCGAATGAAGTTGATCGAGGACAACTTCTCGATTTCCAACTTAAGGGACTCCGCCCTTTCCGTACCCAGGGGCCTTCTCTTTTGACGAATGGGAGTTGTTTTCTCATCGATGTTCAGGGCATGCAATATGACGTTGCGGTCAATCTCGGTTATATTCGACTGGGACCAGGCTAGGACGCCCTGGTTTTCTTTTACTCGAGCAATTATGGCAGCCCTGACCTCTGAGTTCAAGTTCCTCCCTACCCAAATCATTTTGGTCGAGTCGGTGTCACTGATGAACACCTCCTCAACCTCCTCCATGGGATCTAATGCCCTATTGGCATCTATTCGTGGATCCAATTCGTCGTCCTCTCGGACCACCCTCCATGTTGGCTGCGATAGTGGGATTGGATCAACATTTTAGGTTCTTTGCGGATCATGAAGATTGGTCAGGCGGAGATGTGGTAACATTTTTGGGCACTCTTCTGATCTCCCTGTATAGTTCCCACTCTGTCGTCATCACACGGGAACTTCATGCATAGATGGTGGATGGAGGTGATGGTGTCGAAGTTGACTAGAGCGGGGCGCCCAAATATTACATTGTACTTAGGGGGGAAATCCACTACTACGAAGGTGCAATACTTGAACGAACTCTGAACTTCGGTCCCCAGTGTCACAGAGAGTTGAATCTTGCATTGAAGCCACATATTTGCGTAGGGCAGGAGGCTAGGTCTGCCTTTGTTAGGCCAATCCCCGTGAAGGCTGGCTTGAATAGGACTCTGATGGAGCTCCCGTTGTCCACCAACACTTGGGATACTCGCTTGTTGGCGATTTGGGCATCAATGACTAAGGGGTCATGATGTGGGGGGTGAACGTTTTGGGCATCTTCCACCATGAACGTTATGGGCAGGTTCATCAGCTTTGGGTACTGAGCCGGAGTCTGGACTAATGCACACACCTTATGGTCGTGATCGAGTTCACTGAGGCATCTCTTCTGATCATTTAGGGATGGTCCTCCCAGGTGCAGGCCTCCCAATATGGTGGCTACGTGGCCATCTACTCGAGGAGGTGCGATCTCGGGGGAATATGGCATCCCAGGCCCTGGAGCCACAGGGCCTCCAAGTGATTGAACTATTGGGGCCCCTTGAGGGGCCTGTGCTTCTGGTCTCGGAGCGTACCCTCCCTGAGGAGTTCGGTACGGTACCTGCACTCCCTCGGCCAAAGATTATCTGGGAGCTGCTGGCAGTCTTGGAACTCCTATTGGCATCCTGACCCATTGGTGGAGATGCCCCAGTTTGATCAAATTCTCGATCTCATCTTTTAGCTGATAACATTCTTTAGTCGTGTGGCCCACGTCCTTGTGATAGGCACATCTTTTGTTGGTATCCCTCGAATTATTTCCCCCTTTAAACATGGGGCTTGGTTTCCGGTAATGGACTACGTTGCCCATTGCAAGGTAGATGTTTTCCCAAGTACCTACCAAGTTTGTATACTCCGTGTACTGGGACTTGTATCCCCTCTTTCCCTTCTTCGTTGGCTCGGACCAGTTTTGACTTTTGCCAGATATCTTTCCCCGGGAAGGGTTTATGCTAGCCTCAGCCGCTCCGATCTGGGATTGTTGGGCACCTTCGGGAACGACATTATACTTGGTTGGTGCTACTTCGTACCTGGAGAAAGAGACTGAAGGAGCCGGAGCATATCCTGATGAAGTGTGTCCATAGACAGTCAGGCCATGAACGAAATTCCATGGGATCCAGCAGATCCGGACAACACTGGAGGTGCCAAATAGAGACTTGTCAGGTACTATGCTCCATACCTGGGAAGTGTTTGTGCTGTCGACTGGGGTACCGGCTGCCATCTAAAGGCTTGGATTTGAGCCTTTTCCCAGTTGATGAAGCCTTGTGCCCTCCTTATAAATTCTTCAAGGGTGGTCGCCTTGCTATGTTGCATGTCATCCCAAAGAGGGGATCCAACTCTAATTATGGGTTGGAGAGCTACTAGGCATTGTCCATCATCCACCATAGTCTTTGAGGCTTCTTCTGTGAAGCATTGAATGTAAACCCTAAGGGTTTGAGTAGGATGTTGCATGATGTTGTCTAGCGCACTGACTTCCATGTCCAGTTTTTTGGTAGCCACAAATTATTTATGGAAAGCTGACTACAATCTGGACCAAGACTGGATTGATCTCATCTTAAGCCTTTTCCACCACTCTTCGGCGGGCTTGGCTAAAGTGATCGAAAAGCACAGGCATTTTTCGTTGTTGCAGACATGGGCTACAATCATCAAGTAATTGTAGCGGGACAAATGATCTCTGGGGTCAGTGTTTCCGGTATAGGTGGGTATGTCCATCATCTTGAACCCTTTGGGTAACACGACGTCCAAGATGTGCTTGGCACACGACTCCTTTTCCTCATCTTTAGAATCGGAACCTCCGCCTTCTAATTTCCAGACCAAGCGGCCCGTGACCTTTTTGAGAGTGGCCAGCTGTTCCGTGAATTGTCTGGCCATTCCATCGTCAGGGGGAACTCTTTTGTTCCTCCTGTCATTGAGGTTGTTCCTCAAATCGCATCCTTGAGGGCGAATCTTTTCTTTTCAGGCCTACTCCTTGTTGGTATTAAATGATCAAATCAAAGGTACATGGCGAAATATATGGACCCATTTTAATAAATATTAATACCAGCCAGGATCATATACATATATAAATATTAAATCATATACAAATAGACCAGGGATTATCTCTTGTAGCCTATCAAGTGTCATTGAGTCTTTTTGTATAAATCAACGATCTTCCTATTTAGTGTTCTGAGATCTCACACCCTGATCTTCCAGACCAATCCTCAAACACACAAGGACGTGTGTGGACACACAAGGTTGATTTATGTGACTCCCTAGACGTACTCAACACATGAGATCTAGAGAGCTTTCGATAGAGAGAAGGTTTAGAATAATTTTCAAGTTTAGAGAAAACTATCGCTTTAGAGAGAGAGTCTGATTATCCATCTTTTTTTAATATCACGCATATAAGATTTATAAAGATATTTAATCTAATTAAATAATTTTTATTTAATTAAAATATAATTCAAATTAAAACTGATTAGATATTTTCATTAAATTATCTATTTAAATCATGTTTAAAAAGAACAATTAAATAGGTGATTAAACAACTTTATTTTGAAATTCAAAATTCAAATCCCAGGGATAAAAATACCTGATGCTAGGCACCACAGACTATATTGTATAGTGTGTGTCGCCCAGCCCTATTAGGGTTACCCGAATTTTCTCATTTGTTTATTTAATCAACTTTTAAGAAAAGATATTTATCCCAACATAAATATAAGTTAATTCAAAATTAACTTCATCTTAAAATATTAGTTTAAAAATAAATAAATAAATAAATAAATATCATATTATAAATAAGATATTTATTATTATCTCTCTTTATATTAATCCAAACAAGATTAATATTAATTTTAACCTATAGTTTTTCAAAATAAAAACTATATAGTTAAATAATTAAATAATTCACAATTAATCAATTACCCATAATTATCAAATAATTATTTCCTTGCCCTGGAAAATTAATTCATTTGCAATTTAGTCATTCTCTTTACAAATCGTTCTTTTGACATCCTTACCCTTGACAGTGTAGGACAGAGGTGATCTGGGGACCATGGACCTATAATACAAGCTCCAATAAACCGGGTTATTAATTAAACTCTTTAATCTAATAATCTTATTTATTAATTCCATGATTACTCCACTATAAATATAGAATTGCACTCTAAGTATCTATAGAATTATATTTACATAATTTTCTCTAATATTCCATTGATATAATCAATATATGTAGTTTGTCCTCGATTATTGGTTCATTAATTAGAGTTGGTCAAAATTACCGTTTTACCCTTGTAATTACCTCTTGATCCTTAAGTACCATTAATTCACTAACGAATAATTAATACATAATCTAATTATGGATTTGAGCTTAATAACTATTCCGTTCCAAAATCAACCCTTAAGGGAACCAATATTCAATCCATTAGGAAAGCATGAATTCCAATATTGTAATTCATGTTCCCAGCCATCCACGATATTGAATCTCCAAAACAAAAGTCATTAGCCTCATTATTCTAAGAGATTATAACGAGTGAATCAAAAGATCCAATATACATAAATAAGAGTTCATGAATACTCAGGAATTAGATTGATCTATAAATGATCATCTATTATGACAAGAATTAAATCTTTACGTCAAACGGCAAATTTATAAAGATAATTAATTATCATCGGTCCTGTCATATATAATCTCTATTATATACTACTCCTTTACTAAGATGTCTATCCACATCAGTAATCTGAATCTAGATTACTTGCATCTCGTATGATTAGCAAACCGTACTAGTAACCATTTATGAAAGATTCATTACTATAATATGTTACTGACTATTTTATTCATTATATATGATCTTAATTCTCTCTACCAATACAAGATCATATTCTCATGAATGAATAGGGAATTTTATTGATATTATTATATAATTAATTCAAACAATAATTATAACATTCAAATATAATAAAATTGTACTTTTATTTAAAATCAATAAAATGTCTTTACATGCTTTTAGGGCATTAATCCTAACACTCCTTTTGAGCATTGAGGCTGTCTCGCAAATCAACTTTGGACGTGTCATCTCCCGAACTGACCGTTTCTGGCTCTTCTCCATGTTTGTGCCCTCTGTGATCCTTGTTCACGCAGGCCCTGGGATAAAAGTGTCTTCCCTTATCGTTCGGTCTAGGGACATTCCAGGGCTTAGTACCCTACAGGTGTTTCCCCTGCGGATTATTCAGATGATTCTGTCCTGGGACAGGATTCATCTATTCTTTCCTAGGGAATTGCCCTGGGTTAGCCCCGATTTTTGGAGCGAGAGAAGCTTTCGTGTGGGGGTTTGATTTTACGATGGGTTCGGCCACTTTGGCTTTCCCTTTTTCTTGAACTGGGTTTGATGGACCGGCTCCAGGATGCGGGGATTGTCCCGGAGGAGGAATATGGGTTGTGTTGTTGGGTGTGCCAGTCCCTGTAGGTGGGAGAGGCGGATGTGTTCCTGGGGGAGGAACGACTGAGGGATTTACTGTAAATCCCTGAGTAGTAATAAAGGCTTGAAGATCTAGGAGGGACTCTTGCATTGGGTGGGTGGTCTCTTGCTGTTTTGCCATCCTTGCTTCTTTGTTCAGGACCTGTTTCCTCGGACGGACCACTTCTGGATCCTCCTCTTCAGGTTCCACCTCTTTCTTGTTGGGATCAATGGGATTCTTGGCCTCGTGGTCTTCATATTCCCCTTCGTCCTCCTCGTAATAGTCTTCATCGTACTCGCCCCTTCCCCAAAGTTCTAGGAGTCGTTAGGCAGAGGTGCGTGGTATAACACATCCTCTGGTTAGTCTTGAAGAAGTGGTTGGTTTTGCAATGGTTCTCCATTCTCTTGTTGTTGTTGTTGTTGTTGTTGTTGATGATGAGAAGGATCAAACATGGTATGTCTGGTGTTCACCATTTTCGCAGATGACAAAGGTTGATTCAAGCTTTCTTCAGCTCTTAATGAAAGCACCAAAATGTTTACCGAGTTTTTCGGCAACTATAAATATATTGAATAATAAGAGCTAGAAAGAAAGGCTAAGAAATAAATAAGATCACTGTTATCCAAAAAAAAGGCACGAATGACGTGGCAAGTGACTTCTGGACACGTGGCTGACACTTGGCGGAATTCTGCTAGGGTATCGACCAGAAGAGATATTACAAGCAAAAGGCAGTCGAAGCTTACTGGTCGCAGGATCCGCGTATCTCATGATATTTTTATAAAGATCTTAGTCAATCCCGAAATTGACTCCCATGATTTCCTGAGTATCCTATTATTTAGGAAAGAATATCTGTAACAAATGAATGTAATCCCCCTTGAGCCTATAAATAGAGAAAGATAGCTCAAGGAAGGGACCTTTTGCCTTCGAATTATTTGAGACTCGAGTGATTCTATTTGACATATTGTATTGTTCTTCAGAGGTTGGTGAAACTCATTGAACCCTAGTTCTTTGATCACTCCTTTGAATTCTATATCAATAACAATTCAAGTGGACGTAGGTTATTACCAGATTCTGGGGCCGAACCACTATAAACTCTTGTGTTCTTTATTATTTCGTCATCATATCCTTTCTAACGTGTTTGTCCACATCAAGCAAATTTGGCTCCGTGTCAGTTGGCCAAAATCAGGGTCAACAATCACATTTTTTATGTGGTTGGGGCGTAAATGAGCCTTAGTCCACGAGTCACTAGTATTAGGCTTTAGAGAGTTTTGACAATGGAGGTTTTCTGCAAGTTTAGCAGTGTTTAGCTTACAGGAGAAAATATGGGATCCTCGCTACAGTGCACAACTGGACCTATTTATAGGTAGTCATGTCACTTGGGCCAAACTAATTTGGGCCCAATAAGAATATAATTATAATTTGTAACGTCCCAAAAATGCTAATAGGGTTTAGTGCCTTGATTAGCGTGCCGAGAGGCCATAACTGGATATATGTGTGATTAACTGATTAAATACGTGACTATGTGGCATGCATGATATATATGATAATGTGAGTATGTATATTTGGGGAAGCTTAATGTATATGCGAGCCTAGGGGTATTTTGGGAAGTTTAATGTATATTTGGGGTTTATTGAGTAATGGGAAAGTAATTGGAGATTAAATGGGCATGTCGGGATTAGTTGGGAATTTATAGGATTACTCGAGGAATTAGCGGGAAATATGGCAAATGACGATTTTGCCCTTGGGATCATTTAAGGTTAAGGGTATACTAAGGGGGCAATTTGGTCTTTTATTGGCTATTGGATGGGTCTTGGCTAGAGCTAGAAACTTTAAGAAATAGGCAGAAAATGTCTAAGTGATTCTCTCTCTCTCTCTCTCTCTCCATTACGATTCTCTCTCTCTGCCTTGGGGTAATTAAGCATGTTTGAGTGTTTTGGAAAATGGTGGTTGAGAATTGAACGCTTGGGAAGCAAAGCTGAGAATTGAGGCTAGGAATGGACAAGTAGCAGCTGAGGGATCAAGCTAGGAGTACTTAAGGATTAGTTCAAGGATCAAAACATCTTTGAGGTAAATTCTATAATTTGGTTTCTCTTTTTGTGAATTCTTACGTGAGTTTGGACTGTTGGCTGGGTTTAGTGATGGATTTAATTGTTGAATTGAAGCTTGTGGTTGGGTTGGGTTGAGGTGTAGCTCAGGGGTCGTGATTATCAAATGAGGTGAGCTTGAGTTTGGTTTTAATTACGTTTTATTAGGCTTAAGGGTGCTCTTGAGTTTTGCACTCAAAGATTGGAATTTTGAGGTTATGCTGAGGTTTTAGCTTACCTATTAATGGTTATGTGCTGGTTATGTTGTGTTGGTATGGAAATGGAATTTAATTATGAGTTTGGTTGCAGTTTAGGATATGATTTTTGGGGTGTTAGTTTGGAGAAAATGCAGAAAAGGAATTGGTTTTTCTAGGTTCGCGGGGCGCGCCATGACCTAGTTCATGGGCGTCGCCGCCCGCGCGCCCCCAGGAGCCTGGAGAGGCCTCTGTCTTGGAGGCGTACCACGACCCTCTAGGTTAGGTCGCGACCCGCATGCTTGTTAGGTTGGGGGCTTGCGCCTCTGTCTCAGAGGCGCGCCACGACCTTCAGGGCCAGGTCGCGGCTCGCCTAGGCATCCCTAACTAGAATTTGTCTTTGGGCTCAAGGAGGCTCGGGAATTGAAACTTAAGCGCTCGAGACAATTTCTACTATCCGGTTTAGTAGAATTCGAGGTTCGAGAGGCTAATATTTGAATCCAAAGTTTTTTTTTAAATGGTTTAGGATCTAATGGTTATCCATTATCGCATTGTGACTAGGTTATCTCGCAAGGGCTCAAGACTAGGGATCGTGCTCAGAATTGCTCTATGATGGCTGCTCGGGACCTGAGGTAAGAAAACTATACCCATATGGTTGTCATTGGGACTGAGATTCCCTGTAATTGAATTTATGCATTTTGTGAGTTATATATCTATTATGTGGGATATGAAAGTACGACCTAAGGGTGCTGGGGCTAATGATAAGCATACTGTACGCAGGTCGGCCTGAGTGAGCCGGGGTCAGCTAAATAATTAGGGGACTTGGCCTAAGCAAGCTGGGGTCAACTAAATAATCAAGGAACTCGGCCTAAGCGAACCGGGGTCAACTAAATAATTAGAGGACTCAGCCTAAGCGAGTCAGGGTTAGCTAAATAAACAGAGGGCTCGGCCTAAGGGCGCCGATACCTAAGTATTCGTATTATAGTTTGAGTTATATGTGAAAGTATATGCTAATTGTTGCCTATCTCGATACTTGTATTCTATTGATTAACTGAATTAATTTGTGTGAAGTTTATTAGTCGCTCTTGTGTTATATACGTTTGTTGTTTTTAAGTTTTCTTGTTGGGCCTTGGCTCACGAGTGCTACGTGGTGCTGGTAAGGGAGTTGATAACTGGACCAGCCATGAGTTGGAGAGCTTCAGGGGCGGTGTGTACATATGCAGCCTGCTCGACCGCCACAGTTGGGATATCTTGGGAGGAACTAGGGTTAAACCATGTTTTTGTCACTTAGGACGACTAAATTGTATCAGTTTATCTTTTATAAGTCTGTAAACTGATTTTTGGGATCCCGTGTACAAACTTAATATTTTAATAAAAAATAATCATTTTGTTGACCAAATCTTTTATTACTTGACCTTGACTTAGTTTTTAATTACACATTTAAGTTCAAACGACTTGCTTAGCAAGTTAAGCACTATTTTAAACACATAGTAACGGTCTTGGTTATCCAGGGCGTTATACAATTGCTCATTAATGAAGCCATAATATAAGAAATGTTACATAATTAAGGGTTGCTAATTTGGGCCAATTGGGCCGGCTTAGGCGTGGTGAAGCCTTACAACTCTCCTTTGTACATTTGCACGAACTGATCTGTGTGGGCTACCAAGGAGATCCTGGGGACAGGATCTGTTAGAGTAGTGGCAGTACTGTTTCCTAGGAACAGTGTACGTTCTATGTGTACCCCATTTGCAGGTTAGTTAGGGAGACCAACTGCCAGATTTCTCAGGGACATGTCAGCTGTAGGAAGGACTGGGCTTGTTCTATCCGGCAAGGTGATCCAGGTTCATTTGCCTAAGTCCTGGTTCGTTTACCAGGACCCGGGTTCATTTACTAAGGCGGACATCTTGATGGTGGTGTCTTCTCCTGGATCCCACTCGATGGGATTCGTCTCCTAGAATTAGGGGTGAACATTTGACCCGCAAAACCTGCTCGACCCGCAACCCGAAAACCCATTTTTTGGCAAATCCTGTCAGATTCGGGTTAAATCCGACCCGAACCCGACAGGATTCGGGTTGGGTTTTGACATTTGCTTGCGTCGGATTCGGGTTAAACCCGAAATCCGAAAACCTATTAAAAACTGATTTTTTTTAAAACTTTTTTTTTACTTCAATTCATTTAATCAAACTTTGAAAATGAAAAGAACCCTAAGACTCTAAGTCTAAACCCCCGACCCTCCTTTCTCTCTCTCGGCCGCCGCTGCCCAAGCCCTCCACTACCCAAGCTATCGCCAAAGCCCTCCGCCGCCTAAGCCTAGCCAGTCAGCGAGCTCGACCCCTCTCATCTATCCTCTCAGGCGCTCTTACCTATACCATCGGTGTAAGCAAAACCTCCTCACACCCATCACCATTTTACTCTTTTTTTATACATGTATGGTATAGCTATGCTTCTTAGCCCTTGAGTGAAGCACTGTATTGCTTATGTAAGTGATTAGCTTAGCTCCATTGTTAAAAGTTGTGTGTCATTTTACAGGTATTGGCTTTGAGAAGACCCTTTCTTCATAAGGTGTTAGACAATGAAGATGAATTCTTTGCTTTGTTGATGATTGTTCTTGGCACTCATAGCTTACGGACTACAAGTTTTATTTTTCTGGGTTCCTCATTTTGTTTTTTTAGTTATTATATCAAGTTTGTAGTATAATTATACATATATATTATACTATATATATTATAATTATACATAACAGAATTATATATTATACTATATATATAACATAATTATATATGTGATTTATTATACAATTGTGAATTATATTAATTTGTGTTGAGGACATAGCTTTTTTTATGTGTTTTCCTAATATTTTTTATGTGATTTATTATAAAATTGTATTAATATGTTATTCATTAAAATGTTGATCAACATTACATAAACATTACATAATTTCTTTTTTGTGATATCCAATTCATGTCTATTTGTTTGTTAATATTAAATTAGGTTGACAATTCATGTCTATTTTTTAGAGTTTGATCTTAATTTTGTTAGAAATTTTCCTAAAAGTTATTGAGAAATTGACAATTTTTTTTTGTTGATTTACAGATTTAAGCGAAATCATACTAGTATAAAGTAAAGTCAGTGTTTCTACTTTGAAACTTGAGGTAAATCTATTATTTTTTTTATATTGGATTATAATATAAATATATAGGCTTGTCTGAATGTGTGCTCCTTGTTGTAGTGGATATTAGGTTTGTGTATGCTGCTCTGTTGTAGTGGATTATTATAGGCTTGTGTGTTGCTCTGTTGTAGTGGATTATAGGCTTGTGTGCTGCTTTGTTGATTATTTTTTTTCTTAAATATGCTATATTAGGTAATGGATATTGATGAGGTAGATGAAACTTTTCCCCTGATAGATAATCAAGATCAACCACCTCTCACTTAGACTGAAAACCCTACTCCTTCTACTCCTACTGAAAAGAGTAGAAAAACTAGGGCTAGAAAGAGGGGTAGACCTCCCATCCCTAGTGCTAGTACTGGGAAAACAAAGGGAAAAGGGTCATCTGTTTGGGATCATTTTACTAAGAAAGATCCTCCTCCACCCTCGACCAATCCTAACGAAGAGCCTCCTTCCCCCAAGTGTATTTGTAATTATTGTGGGCTTGGCTTCTTGTGTGACACTAGAAAACATGGGACTAGTCATTTGTGGAACCATTTTAAGAAAGTATGCGAGCTAAGTTCGTTTAAGATTGATGAGCAGAAACAAAAGATGTTAAGCTTTCAACATGTAAAGGGAGGGAAAGAGGGGGGAAACAAGCTTGGTAGCGGTATCTTATAACAAAGAAGCTTGTAGGGTAGCCCTCACACAATATATTTTGTTGGATGAGTTTCCATTTAGACATGTTGAGGGTGAAGGGTTCAAAAGATTTGTCAAAACACTCTAACCTAGGTTTGAGATCCCTTCTCGAATGACTGTTGCTTGAGATGTATTGAAGTTATATAAGGAGGAGAAGGTGACATTGAAAAATATCTTGAGTCGTGATAGGATATCGATTACTACTGATACTTGGACTTCCATTCAAAATTTGAAGTACTTTGTCATCACTGATCATTGGATTGATAATGCTTGGGAGTATTAGAAAAGAATTATCAATTTTTGCCAAGTGGTAGATCGTAAAGGGGAAACCATTGGCAATGAGATTGAGTTATGTCTTTTAGAATGGGGCATCTCTAAGTTGTTTACCATTACAGTAGACAATGCTTCCTCTAATAATGTTGCCATTAGATACTTGAGGAGGAAGTTCAAGGAGAAAGAAAAGGGACTAATTTTGGATGGAAAGTTTTTTACATATGAGGTGTTGCACTCATATAGTGAACCCAATTGTCACTGAAGGGTTGAAGGAAAAACATGGGTCAATTGCAGCAATTAGAAATGCTGTGAGGTTCATTAGGTCTTCTCCTTCTAGGCTAAATTTTTATAAGGAGCGTGTGATGGAGGAAATGATTAAATGTAAACGGCTTTTGTGTTTAGATGTCCCAACAAGGTGGAACTCCACATATCTAATGCTCAATTGTGCAATGAAATTTCAGAAGGCATTTGACAGAATACAATCAGATGCTAATTATATGAAATATGTTGATGAGGTTGACAAAGATGGAAAACAAAAGGAGGGGCCTCCCACTGATGTTGATTGGGATAATGCTCTAGTGTTTTTGAGGTTTTTGGAGACTTTTTACGAAATAACATTAAAGTTTAGTGGGCCTACTTATGTTACTGCTAATAAGTATTTCATTGAGATCTGCAATATGCAATAGGAGCTGTATGACTTAGCAGTTGACGATGATGAGAATGAGTTATTGAGGACAATGGCAACGAGCATGAAACTAAAGTATGACAAGTATTTGGGGAAAGGTTGATAATTGTAATGAGGCACTTCTAATTGCCTTGGTCCTTAACCTAAGATACAAGCTTAAGTATCTCAGTCATTGCTTTAGTGCTACTTATGATGAGATGACGTGCAAAGAGATGGTGAAAAGGGTAGAGAAGACAATACGGGCAATGTTTGATCAATGTAATGAGACAACATCAAGTCTTCATCCATTGGCATCTATGACTCAGCTACAGTCTCAGTCTATTGTTAGTGATTCATCCACGTTCGTCATGCTTGTTAGTGGTAAACCTACTGCCAAGAAGTCACGTAATTTGCATGATGAGTTTGTGGCATGGAGATTGGAGAAGGATGATGAAATGACAAAAAATGAAGTCGATAAATATTTGGAAGAGGAACCTGAGCGACCAAATGAGAATTTTAATGTTTTGGGATGGTGTGCTAGTAGTGGGTGCAAGTATAATATCTTATCACTTATGGCTCGTGATGTGTTAGATATACTGGTTACCATCGTTGCTTCTGAGGCAACATTTTCTATAGGAGGTTGAATTTTAGATCCCTTTAGAAGCTCACTAAGCCCAAGGATGGTCGAAGCATTAATTTGTCTCAATAACTGGCGGAGCAGACACATCAACCCATCATTGTTCGAGACTAAATGGATGAAGAAGAAGCGTTTCAAACATCAAAATATCTTGAGTCAGGTAATTTATTACATTTTATTTGGATTTTCATTGCCTAACTTGCAACTTATAACATATAAATATTTATTTTAAGTGTGTGAATGTCTTATAATATAATATTTATATTTTATATTAATAATATTTGTAGAGATGACCGATGATCCTACAAGTGCTGGGCCTGGGCCAGCTTCATCCTTTGTCAATTTTTAGTCTGCATCCTCATCAACTATACAACAATCTACAAATTGAAAGAATTGATTGTAAGAATTTATTCGTGCCTTATTTTACTTAGTGTGTTGTTATTTATTATCCTTGATTTCTTTTCTTTAATAATTTTTTTATTTGAACATTTGAATTTTGAAAGGAAGGAAGGAAAGAAAGGAAGGAGTGGTCATTGAATTTCTTTGTATTTTGAATTTTCATGGACTTTATGTTTATGGTTGTAGAGTTATGGACTTTATTATGGTTGTAGTTAAGTTAACTAGGTATGCACTTTATGGACTATATGTTTGTTTATGGTTGTATTTTGGGACTTTTGACATTTTTATGTTGGTAATTTGGACTTTGGACATCAGATAATAGATAATATGTAAGTGATTGGACTTTGGACTTTATGTTTAAGTGTTTTAGTATATTACTTTTGTAGTTTGTTTCTTGAAATGCATTAAAATCACATTTATTTTCTAATTTATAATTTTCTATAAACTTATATTTCATGATTATATTTTTTTCAAAATTTTTACCAAGGCTCAATTTGTAAAAACAAACTTTAAAAATTAAATAAACGTAAAAACTGGTATTTTTGAAAAAAAAAATGGCATTTATGAAAAATTGGGTTTTCGGCTCAAAGCTCAATTGGCCCAGCCCAACCTGAAAGCCAACTCAAAGCCCGACCCGACCAAACCCGAAACCAAACAAAAACCTGAAAAACCCAAACCCAATGCACCCAAAACCCGAAAATCTGACCCATGTGCACCCCTACCTAGAATGGATCGTCTGCCATCATAATTTACATCTCGGAGGATATATGTTGAGTATGATCAGGAAGGTGATTTGGGCCTCCACCTTAGTTCTGGCCCCTTCTCTATGCTCGCGCTACTTGCTAGTAACTAGGTTCGGTATGGTCCGGGCCAACAGGGTTTTCTTGTTCATTTCTCACTAGGCCCAGGTTGGGCCCGAGCCTCTTCAATGGGCTCATGGACCCATTTGGTTGTGCCATGTGTCATAGGTGGAAAATATCGATAATAGGAGGTCATGCAAAAGCCTGAAGGATTAGGACATTTTTTAAAGTGGGCCATCAAACTCAGTCAGTTCAAATTTTATATAAACCACGAACAACCATAAAGGGCCAGGCTCTCGCTGATTCTGTGGTCGAGTGTACCAATTTCCATGACGAGCCTATGAGAGAACTAGTTCAAGAATTGTGGAAGCTCTTCGTTGATGGATCATCAAACGAGCACGAATCTAGAGTTGGAATAACCTTGATCACACTCGAAGGCCATCCTTTTCATATGACTCTCAGATTCGGATTTGACGCATCGAATAATGAGGTTGAGTACGAGGCTTTGCTGGCTGGAATTCGAGTCGCCAAAGAGCTAAAAGCAAAGCCTATCCAGTGCTTTAGCGATTCACAGCTCGTGGTGAACCAGGTGTTAGGCGAATACCAAGCTCATGGAATCAAGATGGTAGCTTATCTAGCTAAAGTAAAATGCGAACTGTCTGAATTTGAATTATATTCCATCGAACAGGTTCCACGCGAGCAGAATACAAATGCAGACTGATAACTCTACAAAATAAAGTTATTTTACCACATTTTTTATGCTAATTGTTTCTTGGTCTTTGAGTTTTTAAGTAACTTATTAAGTTTTTAAGTAATTATGAATTTATTATTCTTATTGTAATTTTTATATTTTTATATGTTTTTATAGTTATTTTATTATAATATGTTGTAGTTTAATTATTTAAAATTAGTATTGTTAAGTTAGAAAAAAAATGCACTTTTGTTGAGCTTTAATGTTAAATTAAATTAAGTTTTAATTAATATTTTCAATGAATTAATATGATTTATTTTATAATTGAAAATATTTAATTATGATTTAATTTATATTTTTAGAGAATTTGTTGCATTTTTACTCTTGAAAAGAAATAAAAATGAAGGAAAGGTGGCATTTTCAAGGAAAAGAAAGGAAAAAAATGGCATTTTTCTAAGTGTCTTGCTGAAGCCCCTACTGTGTGGGCCCGCCTGCTCTGTGCTCCTTCAGGCCCGAAACCTCCCAACAGCTTCTCCAGCCACACAGGCCCAGGCCCAATCCGAAATACCTCCAGCTGCCCAGCCGAACCACCCTAGCCTTCAGCCATGCTCCATCAGCTTTGGGCCCAGCTGCACCCACGGCCCAGTCCGCCCAACTGCACCCACCAACTCTCCTGCCTGCTTCTCCTCGGCCAAGGCCCGTTTCCTTCCTCATCTGCCAGCAGCCCAAAGCTGAGCCCACACGAACCAAGCTCCCTGAACCCACGGGCATGCGCCTTTCTCCAGGCCCATACGAAGCTCTCCCCTTTTCCTAGCCGCCTGGCCCAATTCGCCCCAGGCCCAACGAGCCCAGATGCCTCAACAGCCACCCAAACACCTCAACCCAGCCAAGCCTCCCTGCCACAGCTCCTTATTGAGCCCAACAAGTGGCTCCCTTGTCCCTTTGTCCCCTATGTCCAAAAATGCCACATTTTTACTCGATTTTCTCACACATTTCACCATAACATCATCATTACACCCTATAATTTACCTCTACATGCCATATTTACTTTATTTAATTAATTTAATCAATTTAATTAATTTAAGTTGATTATTTTAATACTCTCATTTTGGCTATGAATATGGAATTTCAAGACCATTTTAGGGTGCTTAATTTTTGGTTACCATCTTCTTTCTACCATTTTCTCTCTACCATTCTCTCTTCCATTTTGGGTTTCTCAAGAGCATTTTCAAGTATGTATTTTGTTTATTTTATAATTTCTATTCTAGTTATGTGCTTCTAATCTTTTTCATAAGATTATTAAGATCATGATGAAGCAACTTGTAACTAGATAATATTTATGTTGTATGTTGATTTCCCTTGTAATGCAACAAATTTTATAGATTTTTCTTCTTCATATATGTCTTTCATCTTTAATGTCTCATATTTTGGATTGTTAGATAATATTCACTTTGTTCTTCATTTTGCAAAACATAATATTCTTTGTGTAAGATGCGTCATTAAATTGTACACATCTAATGCTTAGAACAAACATATTATGTTTTGCCTTATAAATAATGTTATTTGATTTTTTGTTGTTTCATTAGGTTGATTCACATTAAATACTTTGAAATTATACTTTTTGAAAAGTGAAGAAAAATCCTATATTTTTAGAAGTAATTTGTGCTTAAAATTATAAATCTATTTGAAAAATGATAGTTTAACTTATTTTGACTATCACTAAAACTTGGGAATCAATGTACTTATAAATATTATTGAACTTACATTTTGTGGATTCTAGTATCTTAATAATCTTTCTTTTACAATTTATTTTCAAAGAATAATTGGTTTACTTTGTATTCTCTTAAATAACTTTATTTTACGTTCATGACATTAAATCTCATCAATCTTTGGAGCTAGGTTAGAATTTATTAATTTTGGTTTAAAATAGTTTTCTTTTTTATTTTAGACAACTCCTTTGGGTTCGATCTCGTGCTTACACAAACACTATATTTCATATACATTTCGTGCGCTTGCGAGTTATAAATTTTTAAAACATACCCGTTTTGGGTCCATCAAAGACGCTATCGCCTGACTTGCCACCACCAAAGAGGCAGACACATTGGATGTAGTCCCAATTGAATTTCTAGACAAGCTCAACATAGAGGAACAGTCATGAGAAATCGAGATGATTTGTGAAGGCTCGACCTGGATGACCCCAATCGTGGAATACCTCACCACTGGAAAACTGCCCAAGGATCGCAAGGATGCGCATAAATTACTGTACTAGGTCCCGAGGTATGTGCTGGTTGAGGGAGTTTTTTTACTGAAGAGGTCATTCCATGCCTCTCCTTAGATGTGTTTTTCCTGAAGAAGCCCAGGCTATCCTCAAAGAAGTCCATGAAGGATTCTGTGGGGACCACGCTGGGGGGCAGCTTGGCCTTGCAAGTATTGAGGCATGGTTATTTTTAAATTACACGAAAGAATGACTCGACATTGTATGTTAAAAATGCGACAGATGCCAACACTTTTCCACGATTGCTCGAGCCGTGCCTATGGTTGACTATGAACTCCTCGCGCTGGATGTTTTCCATTTGGGGAATAGACTTAATTGGTTCATTGCCAATTGGAAAGGGAGGAGTTCTCTATGTGGTGGTCGCGATTGACTATTTTACAAAGTGGGTTGAGGCCGAACCAGTGGCGACCATAACCTCGAAGAGAGTGCTAGACTTCATGATAAAAAATATAATATGCCATTTTGGGTTGCCAAAGAAGATCGTGTTCAACAACGGAACTCAATTCGATAGTGATCTGTTCATGAACTTTTGTGAGAAGTACGACGTAATCAAGAGTTTCTCTTCAGTAGCATATCCTTAGGCTGATGGACAGGTGGAGGCAGTGAAAAAAACTCTCAAGAACAATATAAAAAAGCGATTGGAGGATGCTAAAGGGTTATGGCCTGAACAGCTCATATCGCACCAATACTGGTCATACTCCCTTCTCACTAACCTATGGAAGTGAAGCTATGCTCCTAGTCGAGACCTTGGTGACATCACATAGGCAAAGAACCTTTGACTAGGAGCAGAATCACGACCTACTAAATGCATCCCTGTAACTAATTGAAGAACAACGAGAGGAATCACAGATGCAGATCACCCATTATCAACAAAGGGTAACACAATACTTCAATTCAAAGGTCAAATAACGAAGGCTCAAACTAGGAGATTTGGTGTTTTAGGACCGAACTGGGAAGGACCATATCAGGTTGTGGAAATTTTGCGAGAAGGAACTTTCAGACTAGCTCAGCTAAATGGAGAGGTAGGTCCACGAACTTGGAATGCCTTGAATTTAAAGAAATACTATCTGTGATAGGGTCTATTTGTTAAGTTCAATTTATGTTATCATTTTTGTAAGGCTTAATTATAAAGGCCATATCTATTACTTTATCTTTGAATTTATAAAAGGTTGCTGTGTAGTTTAAACACGGTACCCAAAATTTTCATTAAATCTTGTTTAGTACGAGTTCATTGTGTAAAAGCAATCTAGAATGTTTACAAATTCTGATCACTTGGGGGGGCATATAACCCTCAGTACAGTCTTTGAAACATTCTAAAAACTTAAGGAAAATTTATATAACTTTGAATTTGGAAATTTGGATATCTTGCATCTTTTTACGGCTCGATTTTTCAAAGTAATTCCAAATACAAACTAAGTTAAGAAAATTCAAAACAACAGGAAAAATCCTGGAACTAAACTAGGTACAAAGAATCCTGGAACTAAACTAGGTCTAAGGCCTGAATACCAACAGGTATACGTTAACATGCGATTAAACCCCTGGATATAACCAGGTCTTTGACCTAAAATTAACTGGTCAACCATTAGGTATATGCCTTGATCTAAAAAGCAACCCCTATAACTATGCAAGTGTATGAAAGCTTTGAAAGTTTAAAAACACGACAATAATTAATTGAAGAGAGATAGCATAAAGATTGTGGATAAAGATATATATGTTTAAAATGAGGATAATTAACCTCGAACTGAGCCCTAAGGCAATTTTCTTGGCCTAAAAGGTCTACATGCAAGGATTAGAAGATATCCTCTCCAAAAAAACAAACATAAAAACAATAAAAGAAGAGCCTTTCAACCTTGAGCTCCGAAAACTTGCTCTTGGGATGAGACCTTATCTTCCCCGCCATTTCCACCAGCTCTTGAGGCCGTGTCGACCGTCTCCGCAGGTTCCTTCGCCAAAAGATCCTGGAATTTGGCGAGGTAACACCCCCAGAGCTCGACGTCAAGGTAAGAGAAGTCCCCATCCAATTTGAAACACCAGGCCCGGCAAAACATCTTTTCCAATGCATCCTCCAGCTCGATGTCGACCCCTTTCACCTTCAACTTTAGTTCCTCGACCTGGGCAGCGTTCTTCTTAGCCTCTAGTTAGAGCCTCTCATCCTCATTCTGAAGTTGGTTACGACTTTGCATCACTTATAAATCATGCACCTTGGCAATCTTTTCGTTATTCCAAGAGGTCTCCAGGTTCACCCTAACCTCTTTATGCTCCTTGGCTAACTATTTTCATTGCTTTAAGGGCATCATGCCCAACAATTATTGTTTTTGGTTTAAGAAAACGGTCACACACTACATATGTTATGTGACACACACTCATATATATATATATATATCGATATACTTAGTTTTTTTTTATTGTGTGTGGTTTTTATTTTTTATTTTTCTAGTTTATCTAGTTTTTTTAGGTATATTTTAAGTAAATTTTGGGTACATTTAAGTATGTAATGGGTTAATGTCTTGTTAATTACTAATTGAATATATTTTTGGTAAACTTTGGTTATAAAAGTAATTTTTATTTTTTGTTTTTTAGAAAATTTTCCAAGGTTAATTTTTAATTATTTTTTAGTTTATCTTAAGTATATGCAAGTTTTTTAGGTAAATTTTGAGTTTACACTTTTTAGTATGTATTGGGTTGATGTTTAGTTAATTCCTAAATGATGAATATATTGTATTTATTAAATAAAAAAAAATTTGACAATCGTATTTTTATAAATTTAAGTCTATATTTTTTAATGTTAGTATAGTGAGTGTTTGAGTTTAATTAAAAAATGGAACGATTTGTTAAAAAAAAATTCATCATTTCTGATGTAAATTAATAATTGTATATTCTCTTAGCACCACAACAGCAGCTATAAAGTGTCTCTATATGTAAAATTATTGAGAAGAGGTCTCAATAGTTATATAACATCTCCTTTATTTTACGTAAACTTTTGATGCATTTATTGTAAATTCTCTAAATGATTTTATTATTTGTTTTTTTTTTGCAAGAATCATTCTCTTATCTCTTTTACGTATAAAACAAGTTTGTTTAGTTTTAAAGTTATAAACATGCTTATTTAAATATATATTTATTTTTATTATTTTTAATTAACATATAAATTTTAAATAAATAAACAATATTATAAAAATAAATAAAGTATGTTTAATATAATGTATGACATAAATGTATTAAAAAATTAGGGCAAAACATTGTCTATAATTTTAATAAAAACCAGTTTACTTTTTTTTTAATATATAATAGAATGAATTACAATTTTATAGTATGTATAAATATTTATAACAATAATCTCTACATATATGAGATCTAAACACAACATTGACATAAATATATATTTACATGGCTACATGACATATATATAAATTATAATAATATTTAATAATAAATTAATAATAGAATAAAATAAGAATAGAAAAAGTCATAGTGTAGAGTAGTATACATGCATAAACTATTTTTAGTTTCTAATGTAACTCGCAATATCTTTTGGTGAATTTGATGAAGAAAAAGAACTCCAATCACTTGATAAAAAATAAATTATTACACAAATTTATAAGATAAAAAAAATGATATGTATGACTTTATTATTTTTAAATAAATATGATTTAATTATTTAAATTATCATAAAATATCTTTAAAATATCCTATTTTAATTAATTAATTAATTAATTTTTGTTGAAGTTTATGTTTGTTCTAGTTTTTGAATTTGACAGTGACAAATAAGAGATTATATATTATTTGTTTAATATTATACATGAATGTTAAATTAAATTTAAGTTTGTTGCTAGTTTTTTTTCTTTAAAAGAAGTTTGTTTCTAGTTGATAGTAGATTATATTATGTTATATGTTTAATATGATATTATTCTAATATGTGAAGTTTAAGTTTAATTAAATTTTATTTAAGTTATAAAACGTATGATTTTATTGTTTTTAAATAATTGTCATTGTAAACTATCTAAAAAAATCTTATTTTAATATGTTTAATTAATTATTTATTTAATTTGATTTAAGTTTAAATTTTGTTTACAATCTACCATTTAATATAAGAATATTCAGTTATATATAAGAATATTATGTTAAAGTTAACAAAAAAATAAAATAATAAAAAACCATTTAAACCAAGAATTTCCGTTATCTACATGCTTATTATATAAAAGAAATATATTAGAGCACTTAGAGTAGTCGCTCTACTCCATTCTTCAAAACACATCACAAAAACCCTACTTTTTCTATCCTACATCAACTTTTTATAAAACATCATACACCTGCTTCTCTATTATTTTCTCTACATCATTTAAATATTATATTTTTTAATATATTTTATTCATTTTAAATCTTTTCTCTAACTATCAATAATATTCCTATATCTTTTAATATTTACAATATATTCCCATCATATAATTATATTCTATTATAAATTAATCCAAATTTATAAAATAAACTAAAATATAAATATTTAAAAATAAGACATACCATCAGTTACATGGATAGAAAAACATTTATTCAGGAACATGAAATATATATATTGTTGATGTCAAAAATTTTGTGAGGATAATATGGTAAATTGATATTTATTTTCCGGTCACTTTAGCTCTCTTCTCTAATTAGAATCTTGAATCTCTGAAGTGAACAAAGCGCCTAAGATTACCTGCAAGAAAACTCTCCAATGCTTAAGTCAGATGAGTGTTTATTCAAGCAGAGTAATGTTGCAAGAAAAACCAGATGTCTTTGTTGTTCACAACATCGACTATTTATATAAATTTCGAGATGAAGTTTGAGATGAGTGGGAGTATGTGATTGGTTAAAATATGACAAAATTTTCTGCCTCTACCTTCTCCTCTTCTCGCAGAGGTCAAATATATTTATTATTAATGATACCCTTTACCCCTTATGCTAGTGAGTCATATGTTACTTTCCGCGCAGAAGCTTGGCTTCTGAATTCACTTACTTAAACGCTCCGTATTGAATGTATGTAAAAAGGCCATTTGGGCCAGGCTAGAAGCTTTGGGCCCACTAACTACTTTTAATTAAATTATGGGCCAGGCAAGGTATATTTGGGCCTAACAATTGCCCATCAACCCATATTCAGCAGTTCTGTAGACGCTAATGTGGATTGAATCTTATTGTAATCATTCCAAAAATGCCCCTGGTCTTATCACGCCGTATTCATTAATTGCTTGTAATCATTGATTGTTCAGTTTCACCAGTTACATCCCATGTTTGCGAAAATCAAGGACCAATGGGGAGTGTTGACCCTGATTTTGGCCAACTGACACGGAGTCAAAATATGCTTGACGTGGAAAAATACGTTGAAATGAATGTGATGACGAAAACAATAAGAACACAAGAGTTTATAGTGGTTCGGCCCCAGAATCTGGTAATAACCTACGTCCACTTGAATTGTTATTGGAATGAGATTCAAAGGGGTGATCAAAGAACTAGGGTTCAATGAGTTTCACTGACCTTTGAATAAGAAAATACAAATATTCTAGTGGAATCTCTCTCTAATCTCAAAAGATCTTCTAGCCAAAAAGAAAAAAAGGTCCCCTCCCCTGAGCTCTCTTCTTCTATTTATAAGCTCAGGGAAGATTTACATTAATTCGTTATAGATATTCTTTCCTAAATAATCGGATACTCAGGAAATCATGGGAGATAATTTTGGATTCCATCATAACTGCCTAAGATTTCCTCCGTGTATAGCGTGCGTACGACCAGGCTGGTCGTAGGAAGAAGTTTATCGTGTGACAGTTGGTGTCTTCCTGGTTGATAGTCGGGCATGGGTTCTGCCAGATGTCAGCCACGTGTATTTAATTCCTGCCATGTCATTCACTTATGATTTTTGGGATAACATTTGCCCCCCAAGTTTGTTTAGTGCGACCAGCAATAAAGAAACTTAAGGAAACAACCGTTCACATCCCCATGATGTCTGTCAGGATCCCCGTGCGTTTTCGAAAACTGTGACATAATTATGTCTAATCAAGCCTTTTCAGTTTCCAAAAAGGCAATTTGACGGCTTATACACTTCCCCACGTTTCGAAAGTGGGAAGTGATGATTACTGCTTTTTGGCCATAACCTCGGTCCCTTAAATAAGCTTTTCTTTTTCTTTAAACATTTTTACTCACCATTTTTGCCAAGATTTTCAAGAACTTTCCCCAGAATACAGAGCTTCGAAACTAGTCCGACGTCTAGCCGAAGGTCTTCCGATTCGAATTTTTCATCTTCTTCCGAATCTCCATATTCACCCAGGTAAGCACTTCGCTCTTTAAGCTTTTCACTACGCCATGCATGCCATTTCATGCTCTATGATTTTCTGTGTTCTTGAGTAGGGTTTTAAGGGTCTTTTGGTATAAACTGCCCATTGCTCGGCAAGAGTGTGTCTTTATGCTTTGTATAGGTCAGGACTTTAGTTTGATAGTTAGGATCATTGGTTTGGGGCGTTAGGTTGACGAAAGATTCAACCTTTAAGCCAGGTGAAAAAACTGAAATTTTTTCCTGCCCCTTAGGAGTCAAAAAAGTTCTCCTTCAGAAAACAGTTTACTTCCTTTTTTTTTTTGATTCGTTTTTCAAACTACTCACGTCGCATTTAGCGTAGGATTAGGATGCTGCTGGTTATTTAGATACGAGCAACGTTATCCCAATCTCCCACACTACTTCACGGATTGTGTTTTATCTCCTCCATTGTCTGTTTGCAGTTCATATGCAAGACCCTTGGGGAGGAGAAAGACCTATTGAAGACGAGCTCTTGGCCAAACTACTCGAAGGCGAAGAGAACCCATCTACGTTGATCCCAGAAATCCCCTTTTCTCGTCCTAGCCCAAATTGTCCACCAGTTCCCAATCAGAAAATGGCCAAAACAAAAACCAAAGCTCGAAAAAGATGAAACCCTAACTCTCAAAGTCAGCCTTCTTCTAATGCCCCCTCGACCAGTGGTCGATGTGAATTCGCCCCTGAGACCGACGTCCAGAGGCGTGCCCGTCCTCACCATGCTGACCAGCCAGCTGTCGAGTGGCACGTCATCCCCCCAAGTTCGGTGACACTTCGTATGATCGCCAACTACTTAAACAGATACAATCTGACGGGGGTGACCCTAGTCAGACCTTCCACCGACTAGCGAGCCAACCTGCCAGGAGGGGCTTACGGCGCCTGGTCGAGGTACCACATCAAGGTAGGTGCCACCCTGCCTCTTCATTCATTCTTTCAAGGGGTGGCAAACTACTTTGGGGTAGCCCCCTTTCAGATCACCCCGAATGGGTATAGGATGTTGGTCGCACTCTATATCCTCTACAAGCTCAAAAAATGGCCAGCTCCTTCTCCACATGAGGTCAATTTTCTGTTTGACCTCAAGTCCAACCCCAACCATGATGGTACGGGGTTCTTCCACTTCTGCCAGGAGACTGGGCGCACTTTTCTATCCGATACCACTCACATCTCCAACGTGGGGAAGTACCATCAAGAGTACTTTCTTACGCCCGACATTGCCGCAGACAATCTGGCCTTCACTCAAGGAGGTAAAAAAAATTCCTTCACCAGTAGTTTCTGTACTTTAATCCTTTCTTGTCATAATACTTCGTTGTTCCATTGTGTTCCAGGCCCATGGTTACGCCCGACCCCCACTCCAGGAATGGAGTCGAGGGCAACACTCTTAGCCAGCATTTATGCTGCTAAGAGTGTAAAGAACTTAATTAATGAGGCTAACCTTAGGCTGGCTGGCCTTTGGGGCTCCCAACCTGCGACTAACGAACCCTCGGCGGGTGGTGTCCACGTCGATGCGGATCCTGAGCAGGAACCCGAGCAGCAACCTCAGGCACCCCCTCCACGGAGGAGGCCAACTGGGGTTATGATCAGGGAACCTGCTGCTCCCCACCGAGCAGCGAAATCTTCGGTCCTCGTGGGCAAGGGGAAACAAAAGGTTGCCGAGCCTACTGAACTTTCTGACGACTCGTCAGATGTAAACGGTACAATAATCTCGTTTTTAAATAATTTGCCAATTCCCTCTCATCTATTTGATGGGGATGGCAACTTTAGGAACGCCCATTCTTTAAACTCAGATTTCTTCCAGGAACTAGGTAGTTCAGTAGATAATGTTACGACCAGTAGTTGTAGCTCGGGTACTTTACTTTTGTAATCCTTTTACTTTAATCTCTGTTTTCCCGTGACCCTTTAATCTCACTGTTAGAATTGTTTCCCTTGGTGCAGGTATGGACTCTGAGGACTTCTTCGAGCATTACCAAGCTGCCGCTGCCTCCTCTGTCCCGAAGAAGGACAACAAAAGGGGTTGAGGGGAAAGCAGCAAGACCCCTTCGAAGAAGGCCCGGACAGAAGATGCTCCTGCCGCCACCCCCTCCAAGGAGGACTTACCACCTCCGCCCCCCCCGAGCAGACGACCCCCACGCCTGTTAATCCCCAGCCCTCCTCTAAGGCTGCCAACAAGGAAACTTTGGATAACTTGTCCGAAGGCTCCCTGCCTAGCCACATAGTTGGCATGGCCAGGGAGAGGATATATCGGCTTTCGAAGCACAAACGCAGCCAGACCGCCCTCAATGATACTGCCACAATGGAAGTTGACCAAATCATCAACAGAGGGTTGAATGAGATAGTCAGCGTAAGTCATTTTTTGTTGCTTTATCGTTTATGTCAGACTTCCATTCCTAACTTTGTCTCATTTTTTCTTTAGGGGCTGCTGTCTTTAACTGCCAGCTGGCGCCGTGCTGGGGCGTTGGTCTCTCGAGAAAAGGACTTTGACTCCAGGCTTGCCCAGGCTAAGAAGGTGCTTGAGGCTGATAACAATAAGCTGCTCGAGGAGAACAAGGAGTTGTCCAAGCTAAACGAACAATTGTGCGAGGACCAAGCCACTCTCACCCAGGAGCTTCAGGAGGCCCAAGATACATTGAAGAAGGCCAATGAAGAGCGGAAGAAGTGGAGGGAGAGTGCTGTACTCATCATCCAAGAATGTAAGCAGCTTAATCTTAACTTGACTGGAAGCAAGGAGGAGATAAAGAGACTCGAGGAGCGGGTGTGGGAGCTTGAGGGGCACGTTCAGGAGCTCGAGGAGGATGGGGCCAGAAATTTGAAGAAGTACAAGGAAGCCAGCTTCCTCTGTTTCTACGATTTCTGGAAGCACAACCGGGAGGCCAACATTAACTATCTCTCCGAGCGGTTGCAAAGGACGCTGATGGTGCAGTGCGCCACTCGGTTGGAGGCAGAGGAGAGAGCTAAGGCCAAAACCCCTGCTGCTGATGCTGAGGCTGGTCCTCCGGTTGATCAGAGCACTCCTCCTAATCCAGAAGACCCTCCTGCTCCCCAATAATTCTCTTTTTATTTTTCATTAAGCTTTTATGGCCCACGGGTCTATATGTAAAGACAATTTATTTTTATTGCTGCGAGGGCAGCTTTTTTACTTATACTTGAACGATTACATTCGAGCGGTACTGCTCGCGGTGTAAAGGCTTTTTCTTTTAATTACACATTTACATCTGAGCAATAATGCTCACGGTGTAAATGATTGCCTTTATTGATATTATAATGTTTCTTTTATTATAATACTTGTTCGCATGACCGAACTTAGCATAGTACTTTGGTTTGATTTAACAAAACATAAATTTTGAAAAATGCACTAAGTACCGTAGCATGCTTTCACTCATTTTGTTCATGTGTTTACATACCTCATGGTACGCTTTGCTATCGATGTACCTTATATGCCCCCCAAGTGATCGAGGAGCTTTAGGTCCTTGGTCACTTGCCTTGACCACGACCTGTTCGAACATTACTGCTCGTTATGAAATTCAACACTTGTAATACAACAAAACAACACACGTAATGAACAAATACTTGTAAAAATAAATTTACAAAGGTTGGCAAGAATGACTGGCTGTGCACAGTCCCTTATAATCTCGTATTAAAAATGGACTAATCATGTCTTTACGAGTGATCTTAAAAAGATCTTACACTTATAAGCGATTAGCCTTACAACATGGCTAACCCTTTTTCGAAACTTGTAAAAAGTAAAAATTAATACAAGCCAGTCCTTTAAGAAGGACTATTCACTGATAATACTTGCGCAAGTGTTCTCCATTCCAATAGCGTGGAACGAGATCTCCATTTAAACGTGCAAGTTTGTAGGTGCCCGGATGAAGGACTTCTTCAATATGGTAAGGTCCTTCCCAGTTTGGTCTGAGTACTCCAGCAGTGGGGTCGCGGGTATTTAAGAAAACTCGTCGCAACACTAGGTCACCGACGCTGAATTTCCTTTCTTTCACCTTTGAGTTAAAATACCGGGCGACCTTTTGCTGGTACGCAACAACTCGGAGTTGGGCTCTTTCTCGTATTTCTTCAATTGAGTCTAGGGACTCCATCATTAGTTGGCTATTCTAGCTCTGGTCGTATGTAATGCGTCGATGTGAGGGGGGATCTAATTCGACAGGTAACATGGCTTCATATCCGTATGATAAGGTAAACGGGGTATGACCTGTCGCTGTTCGATGAGAATTTCTATACGACCAGAGGACTTCAGGCAGCTGTTCTGGCTATGCTCCTTTAGCGTCTTCCAGCCTTTTCTTTAGGGTGTCCTTAAGCATTTTATTCACTGCTTCAACCTGCCCGTTTGCTTGTGGATGCGCGACTGACGAAAAGCTTTTGATAATCCCGTGTCTTTCGCAGAAGTCGGTGAATAAGTCACTGTCAAATTGGGTGTCGTTGTCTGAGACGATTTTTCGAGGCAAACCATATCGGCAAACAATGTTTTAGATGACAAAGTCAAGAAATTTCTTGGTCGTTATGGTAGCGAATGGTTCAGCTTCGGCCCATTTGGTGAAGTAGTCAACTGCTACAACTGCATACTTCACTCCGCCTTTTCCTGTTGGCAGGGACCCAATCAAGTCTGTACCCCATACTGCAAAAGGCCAAGGACTCTGCATCTATTTTAATTCGTTTGGAGCTGCGCGTGGAATTTTGGAAAATCTCTGACACTTATCGCACTTTCGTACAAACTCCATTGAATCTTCATTCATAGTCGGCCAGAAATAGCCCTGCCTTAGAATCTTCTTCGCCAAACTTTGCCCCCTAGCGTGATCCCCACAGAAGCCTTCATGTACTTCCTTCATTAACTCCTTAGCTTTCTTTGGTGTAATACATCTGAGCAGTGGCATGGAATATCCCCTTCGGTATAGAACACCATCGACCAGTATATACCTAGTAGCCTGCCTATGAAGAGTTCTGGCCTTGTTTCTATCTGCTGGTAGTACACCATTTGTCAGTTACTCCAAGTAAGGCGCCATCCATGTATCTTCCATTCGGATTTCCATACTGGTTTCATTTGCTCGTATGCTTGGCTCGCTCAATCTTTCCACCGGCACAATATTCAAAGTGTCAGCATCTTTTGCGCTCGCGAGTTTGGCTAAGGCATCTGCATTCGAATTCTGATCCCGGGGGATTTGCTGGAGGGTATACTTCGTGAATTGGGCTAACAGGTCTTTAGTTTTGTTCAAGTAGGCCACCATTTTCTGGCCTCGTGCTTGATATTCCCCTAGAACTTGATTCACTACCAGCTGTGAATCACTGTAAATATCCAGCACCTTTATACTCATGTCTTTTGCCATTCTTAATCCAGCGAGGAGTGCTTCATATTCAGCTTCATTATTTGACGCGGTGAAGTCGAACCTAATGGCGCAGTGAAATCGATGCCCTACTGGCGTTATCAAGATCACTCCTGCTCCTGCGTGAGATTCGTTTGACGACCCATCTGTGAATAACTTCCACGAGGGAGTTTCATCTTGAGGCTCAGGCGCTCTAGGCTTTTCGCACTGCTCGCTGTCCGGGAGTTCGGTGAACTCTGCAATAAGATCAGCCAAGACTTGTCCTTTTACTGCTGCTCGCGGTGAATACAAAGTATCGAACTGCCCCAGTTCGACTGCCCATTTTAATAAACGTCCAGCCGCCTCTGGTTTTTGGAGGACTTGCCGAAGGGGCTGGTCAGTTAAGACTGTAATGGGATGGGCTTGGAAGTAAGGACGTAGCTTCCTTGATGCCAAAATTAAACAGTATGCTAACCTCTCGATGGGGGGATGCCTCAGTTCTGCTCAGATTAGCCTCTTGCTTACATAGTACACCGCCTTTTGTACTCCTTCTTCCTCTCGTACTAGTACTGCACTAGCAGCAACTTCAGTGATCGCCAGGTAAATGAACAAAGTTTCTCCTTCGATAGGCTTTGATAAAATAGGAGGTTGTGCCATATGGGCTTTCAAGGCCTGAAAAGCTTGCTCGCAGTCTCCCATCCATTCAAATTTCTTGTTGCCCCTAAGTAGATTGAAGAAAGGGACGCACTTATCCGTTGACTTTGAAATAAATCTACTTAGGGCTGCAATCCTCCCAGTTAAACTTTGTACATCTCTGATCCTCTCTGATGATTTCATGTCGATCAGGGCCTTTATCTTGTCGGGGTTGGCCTCGATCCCTCTTGAATTAACAATGAACCCGAAAAACTTCCCTGATCAAACTCCGAAGGAACATTTGAGAGGATTTAGTTTCATCTGGTACTTGTTCAATACATCGAAACACTCTTGCAAATCCTTCACATGTCCTTCTGCCTTTTTCGACTTTACCAGCATGTCGTCTACGTATACCTCCATATTTACTCCGATCAATTCTTTAAACATGTGGTTAACCAACCGCTGGTAAGTCGCACCTGCGTTTTTCAGTCCGAAGGGCATTACTTTATAACAGTATAATCCCATATCGGTCTGAAAGCTGGTGTGATCCTTGTCAGGGGGATGCATTCTAATCTGATTGTAGCCTGAGTATGCATCCATGAAAGAGAGGATCTCGTGTCCTGCAGTAGCATCGACCAACTGGTCGATCCTTGGGAGTGGGAAGCGATCCTTGGGAGTGGGAAGCAATCCTTCGGGCAGGCTTTATTGAGATCCGTAAATCCACACAGGTTTGCCATTTGTCGTTAGGCTTGGGAACCAGTACTGGATTAGAGACCCACGATGGATAAAATGCCACCCTGATGAACCCATTCTACTTTAATCTCTCAACTTCTTCTTTTAAGGCTCTCGACCGATCCTTATTGAGCAGCCTTCTTTTCTATTGCACGGGTGGAAAACTCTTGTCTATGTTCAGGACATGACTGATAACTGCAGGATCTATCCCAGTCATGTGTTTGTGCGACCAGGCAAAGAATTCCTGGTTTTTCTGCAAAAACTCCACCAGTGCATGCTTCGTGGTTGGTTCTAAGTTTTTCTCGACCTTCATGACTCTGGTCGGGTCTTTCTCGTCAAGTTGGACCTCTTCCAGGTCCTCGACAGGTCCATCGTTTTCTTCAAAATCCCCAAAGCGAGGATCAAATCTCTATCCTCACTTTGGGAAACACCCTATTTGGTGACTTCATCACCGGATTGGGCTTGTGTATCAATTGCCATCTGCAACCTATCTGGGGGAGTGCCCTTTGACGTTCCCTTCTTTGCCTTCGTGACTGAGGTGTTGTAGCACTCCCTAGCCTCCCTCTGGTTTCCCAACACGCGTCCTACCCCTGCGTCTGTCGGGAATTTCATGGCTAAGTGCCACATAGAGGTGACGGCCCGTAGATCAACCAGTATAGGCCTCCCAATGACGGCATTGTACGCCGAAGGACAATCGACTACTATAAAAGTAGCGAGTAATGTCCTGGTAGCAGGCGCTGTACCTGCTGTCACTGGTAGTTTGATTGACCCTACGGGGGCGAGTCCCTCACCAGAGAAGCCGTATATCGTTTGGTTGCAGGGCTCCAGGTCCTTAACGGACAACTTCATGCGTTCCAGTGAAGACTTATACAGGATGTTCACTGAACTTCCTGTATCAACCAGCACTCTCTTTACCATCATGTTGGCCATTTGAAAATCCACGACCAGCGGATCAGAATGTGGGAACCGGACATGTTGGGCATCATTATCAGAGAAGGTTATTTCGCCCTCTTCTGATCGAGCCTTTTTCGGTGCGCGGTCATCCAGAGTCATCATCTCGATGTCCTGGTCGTGGCGCAGAGTCCGAGCATATCGTTCTCTGGCCTTTCCGCTGTTTCCCGCGAGGTGCGGGTCTCCACAGATGGTTAACAATGTGCCAGTCACGGGGTCAGGCTGCAAAGGTGGCGAGCGTTGGCGCGTGGGCGCTTGCTCCTTGCCACTTGGAGCTTCTCGTTGGGAATTTCTCGAGGCATGTATATATCTTCTCAAGTGTCCTTGTCTAATAAGGAACTCGATCTCATCCTTCAGCTGGTTGCATTCGTTGGTATCATGTTCGTAGTCATTATGATAACGACAGAACTTGGTAGTGTCTTTTCTCAAAATATCCTTTCGAATGGGGGCAGGCTTCTTATAAGGCACGCTGGAACTCGTGGCCTGATAAACTTCTCCCCGAGACTCAACTAGGGAAGTATAGTTAGTGAACCGAGGTTCATAACGATTACCCTTGGCTCATTTATTGTTAGAGGTGGAGGGCTCATTGTGTGGTCGTTTCCCCCCATTCTTGCCATTGACGTTGCCGTTGCCGTTGCCTTTGCCGTTGGGCTTGGACCCATTGGCGGCTTTGGCAGGCTCGGCGGTCCCCTTATCCTTGCCTTGGGGCTTTCCTCAGTCGGGTGCACACGACCCGCGTAGAACTGTCCGTAAAACTCCTTTACGAACATTTCCCAGGAAACTATACTTGCAGGAGGGAATTTAAAAAACCACTCCTGTGCGGCATCAGAAAGTGTCGTAGGGAAAATCCTGCACCGAGCGTCCTCGGACACTTTCTGAATGTCCATTTGTATCTCAAACTTGTTGACGTGAGATACCGGGTCACCATACCCATCAAAGTTTGGAAGTGTAGGCATTTTAAACTTGCTAGGAGTTTCTGCCATAGCTATCCTCTGGACGAAAGGAGTGCCGTTCCTCCTATCGTGGTCGATGTAAGATGTTCTTCCCTCGACCAGCTGCTGCACTGCCTGGTTGAGGGCATATATCTGGGCCTGCACAGCGCTAGGAATCGCCGTGGCCTCTGGTGCTGGGGGGACGTACTCGCCGTGCCGCTCGCGGCGATTGTTGAGTACATCTCTTAAGTCCTCGTCTCTCCTCCGCTGCTCGCTAGCTCCGAGCCAGTTGAAGACGTTATTTTGTCTGGGCTGCCCCCCAACGTCCCGTCTGTCGGGTTGGTCATCCTGAGGTGGCTGGCTTCTGCCTCCACCTCTTTCTTCATTCCTCTGATTGGCATTTCCTCTACCTGAGTCGGCCTCATTATAACCATGGCCATCTCTGAATCTTGATTGGCTATGGTGGGATCGACTATTCCCTCGATTGCCTTCTCGGGCTGGAACCTCCCGAGTGTTAGAGGGTGGTCTGCGTTGGTCGTTAGGTCCCCGTGCATTATCATGCCGTGGGGGGCCTCGGACTGCAAAGCCTAACTCTGAGTTCCTCCTGTTACCAGGAGGATGCTGTCCTCTGCTTGGAAGGTTTGGCTCCTCGCCCCTATGGCGTCTAGGACTACGAGGCTGCTGCTCGGTCCTATTCTGCCTCTGCTGCGGGAGATTGCCGTGACCAGTTTGGGATGGAGGCTGTGCTTCAAGGTCTCCTAGCGGGACATCGTCCTTAGGCGCCGGTGGCTGCTCGGGCCTTTGTGGGCTCGAGGGTTGGATAGGCGGGCTAGGATTGGGACCCCTGTGGGGTGGCCCATTCGTGGGTTGATCAGGCTGTGAGGCAGGTGCAGCCTGATTCCTAGCCAATTGTAAGGCTTCCTCGAGGGCTGCCATGGCCTCCCTCTGGCGATGGTCCATCTCCGCCTGCCTTTCACTCAGCTCTAGGCGCTGCTGCTCAATTTCTTGTTGCTGCCACGCCATGATTTCGGCAGCGCTTTCCTGGCTGGCCCTCAGATTGGCCAGCTCCTCATGTAATGCCCATAGGGTACTCTTCAGCATCACGTCGTCCATTTCTTCCTCATCAAATTCCAAATGTGGCTCATCCTCAACCACATTTGGAGGAGGAGGAGGCGGGTGAGATGGTGCAGCGCCGGCCGCCTGTCCAGTTTTCCTGGTAGTTTTCGCCATTGATCTTCCAATGATAATGTATCAAGCTCTCAATGAAAGCACCAGAATGTTGACCCTGATTTTGGCCAATTGACACGGAGTCAAAATACGCTTGACGTGGAAAAATACGTTGAAATGAATGTGATGATGAAAACAATAAGAACACAAGAGTTTATAGTGGTTCGGCCCCAGGATCTGGTAATAACCTACGTCCACTTGAATTGTTATTGGAATGAGATTCAAAGGGGTGATCAAAGAACTAGGGTTCAATGAGTTTCACTGACCTTTGAATAAGAAAATACAAATATTCTAGTGGAATCTCTCTCTAATCGCAAAAGATCTTCTAGCCAAAAAGAAAAAAAGGTCCCCTTCCCTGAGCTCTCTTCTTCTATTTATAAGCTCAGGGAAGATTTACATTAATTCGTTATAGATATTCTTTCCTAAATAATCGGATACTCAGGAAATCATGGGAGATAATTTTGGATTCCATCATAACTGCCTAAGATTTCCTCCGTGTATAGCGTGTGTACGACCAGGCTGGTCGTAGGAAGAAGTTTATCGTGTGACAGTAGGTGTCTTCCTGGTCGATAGTCGGGCATGGGTTCTGCCAGATGTCGGCCACGTGTATTTAATGCCTGCCATGTCATTCACCTCTGATTTTTGGGATAACAGGGAGTTCCCATGATTATTGCTGTTGCTTAAGTTTCCCTCGTAATTTGAGAGAAATGAATAAAAAGTCGCCTCTTCCTTTTCTTCATCATTTTTCTCTTCATACCCAAACTTTGTTGAACTTTCTCCTCCAAAAATTCTCTGTGAAGTTTGCCCTCATTTCGTTCTCCAAAATCGTTAGCTATGGCCCCCAAATCATCCATAGACCAAAACCCCAAGAGAACTTACCAGTCCACCCTTGATCATCTGCTCACTAACTACGATATCCCTGAGAACGTGACCATTTACAAGCTCAACGATCATGAGCTGCACAATTGATGTTACAAGGACGTAGTGAAAAATGATGAGATAGTACTAAGTTTGAAGCACCTTGAGTATCTTTGCTTTCCATTTCCTCCTATCCTGGTTCATATTATTTCATGCTCGGAAGCTCATATATGTCTGTTCGTCCCAAACACTGTTCAAGTGATAGTTAGGGCTCGAATGTTGGGCATTCTGCAAGGCCTTTCAATCGGAACATGCGACATTTATGTTGCTTTTAAAAAATCGAATAACAAGACCTCAAAGAACAGACTGTGGTAAACATTTTACTTATCCCCTAAGAAAGACAGGTGCATCTTCATCGATTACGACAACTCCAACAAATATTGGAATCAATACTTTTATGCAGTCTGTGGAGAATGGTATCTTAAGTTCTTGCCCTGTGGTATTTTCCCTCTCGCGCAGAACCTTCATGATTGGTATGCATTATCTTGATCATTTACTTTTATTTTTTGTTGCTATTATTTTAATTTGGGGATTTTGGTTTACAACTTCTGTTAAATCGTTTGTTGTATTTGCTTAGCTGCATGTTTGCCTGTACTTTTCAATCCTTGAAATTCTTTTTAGTTGTATTTTTTTTTTGTTCCAGACTACTTGTGGCCAAATATAAAAATTGGTAAGGACAGGGAAGCCCTTTTGGTGAAAAAGGGTTTTCTTTTTCGGGAATGTAAAGATTCAACCATCAACATCTGGATGATTTGCAATCCGTATTGTATGAAAATTGTGTCTTGCTTATGTTTCACAACCAACATGGGCCCTAATACCTCACTGGTGCGGTATTTATGGGATGATCGTTTGAGGCAGAAGTCCTCAAGGAATGTGAAGAACATATAAAAAGGTTAAATTCACTTTCTCTACCATCTTACGCCCTTTCACTCTCATCCGAAGAGATTGAGAGGGCTATTTCTGAAACTCAGAAGGCCCACACCAAGTATTGTGCCACTTCCAATGCTAAGGACAGAAGGGGGTCTTTTGTGGAGTTTCCCAGAACAACTCTCAACATAAGTCGTGAAAATGTACGCCTAGTTAGTTCTCATGTTTCAAAGAGGACTTCCACCCATAATTTGCCTTCGCAGACTGCAGGCTCGGCAGAGCCTGAAAAGAAAAGAAAATCATCACCTGTTGTTTCTGATGATAACGATTCTGATGATGGGAGAGCGTTGGCATCCCAATTCAAGATTGTAGGGAGGGAAAACACTATCCTTTCAGCCAAAAAATCTCTTGGCGCAGATTTAGGTTCTGTGCTTCATATTATTTCTGGATTTGTTAAGGCATCTAGTAGCCAAGAGGAGTGAACCGGATGTTCAACCCAAAAAATTTCCCCAACTCCTATGCCTGCGAGTGTTGCCCCTGTGGCTTCTAACGCTCAAGCTTCTGTGGAAGTGCCGCCTAGTTTATCTCCAGTGCACACTCTTACTTTGAGGTCATTGAGTGTTGTGGCCACTTCGACAACTATCCCTTTTGTTATGGTAGCGTCTGTGACTTCTATGCCAGCTTCCACTGCCCCTATATCATCGTCTCCATTATCAAATTCTACAGGGGTTCTCTACCAATAACTTTGGGAGGATCTTTGATGCTGCAGCTGGCCCCTTTTAGCGCTTCGAGCATTATGGTGAAGAGGGGCTCCGCTTCTTTGCAGAAGAGCTGCTTTTTGGACAACTTATTTGCTAATGATGGAAGTTCCTCGTAGGTGGAAGAAGATGACACCAGTCCCAAAGTGGGTGCTCAAGCAAAAAGGGCTCTTCTGCGGAGGTGCCCACCAACCAGACACAACCTCAATTACCCTTGCCTTCAGGTTTTGATTCGCCCACTACTTTTTTGAACCAACTAGGTTCGACCGTGGTGAATACTTCAAATTTCCTCCCCAGCAAACTGGGTTTCAATGTAGAGGGTGTTGACGCAGTTCTTCGGCAACAGGTAATTAAGAGAAAGAGAGGAAGGGATTTGCGCTGAATGTAGAACCGTAACAGATATAAGATCTTAGTGAATGAAATAGGTGACTCAAGACACGTTTTTAAGTGGTTCAAAGGTTAAAATCCTTCTACTCCACTAGTCAATATTATTGATATATTCTGGGTATTTGGTTACAAAGTATATCTCTCAAGAGACTATTTTTTCCAACCCTTATCAACTCCCAGGGTCTCCATATTTATAGGAGAAGGCACCTGGAAGTTGGTAAGGAGGTCATCCCGTGACCTTCTTATTTGTCATATCAACTCTGTGACATTCATGATTAATTCCTAAACCTGACACATAAGTATGGTCAAATCGATGGGTAAGGAGATAATGGGCCGCACGGCCCAACCCAGCCGTGGGTGTCTGAACACGCACGTTCCTGCAGCGTGTCCGAGAAGTCAGGGAGATATCGGACACGTGATGTCAGATATATGCACGTTTATCTTGCGTGTGTTGACTTTACAAGGGGTCATAGCCTCCATATCTAGCTCGTACCACGAGCTGTGCATCTGACCTGACCTTCGGCCTTCCGATTCCTTGCTCCGGTCTTGGGAGTCTTGGCGAGTCCTTGAGGATTCCTCGAGAAAAGGGGGGCACGACCTCAAGACAGGAGCTTTGACCTGGGGGATGTTTACGGATTAACCATGATTAGTCCGAAGCTCGGCCTGCTAATCAGCCCGTGGGAAAAACAGGGCGTACATCTGCCCCCCAAGCTCCTGCTCGTGGTATATGACGTCGTATATAAGACCATAGCAGGGGCTTTTAGACTTCCCCACAACTCTTTGCATTCCACTCTTTATGCAGGCGCCTGATACGTGGCACACCGTGGGTGGTGACGGTACGTCTTACGAGAACCGTATTTAATGGCCTAGCCTATGCCCAGCCGTCATTTCGTATTTCAAGTGGAAGGTCTCGGATCCCTCATCAGGGCCATCTAAGAGCCTTCTACACGTGATCCTTCACGCCTATAAAAAGGGGGTGGCCACCCTATGCACGGGCCACCCTTTCATTCGAAATTTTTCAAAACCTCTTTTCCTCTTTCCTCTCCATAGTCCAGAAGAACAAAACCCTTGACTCTGCTGCTGCCATCTTCATCGTTCAAGAAGCTTAGGCGCACGGATTTCTCCGAAGCTTTGGAAGCTACTACACCGACGAAGCTCCTACCAACGCAACACTCTCGTCTACCTCCCAGTCATACACAGTAAGTTTCCTGACCCTGCGTACTTTGAAAACATGCTATTGTAGCTTAGGTAAATTTTTTTACTGTAGACGCATGCAAGGGTTTTCTGGGTTTTGTGGATATGGAGGGTGACAACCCTTTTTAGGTTAGGGTATATTTGTTGTAGGAAATCGCTTTAGAGCATGGGTTTCAGGATACTTTTTCTGGGGAAAATTTATGGGTAGGAGTTTTGGGAACTTTGGGTGCAAAACCGGGTAGCTTAGGGAACACGCCTCATAAGCGATTTTGTAATTTCCTGCCTATTGAAATTTTCCCCCCAAGGAAAATTCTATTCTGAACCTCCTGACACACGAATTCCGAGTAATCTGGGATCTGTTGGGAGTATACGCGCGTGTTCACTGAACCGTGTGGTTCCACTCTCCACGAGCTGGGCTTACCTCAGCTCATGCAAATAATAATTGCTTCTTCCTCCTGCTTGGGTCGCCTTTTCTAAAGTGTTTTCATTTGTTCGCTAGGCGACCAGATAGCTCCAAAAAAGAATCTCCCCCAGAAGAACGTTGGAAGCTTGGCCTCCCAGCAGGAGAAAGGAAAGGCGGTGATGCCTAGCTCCCGATCCCCCGTTTCGGGCCGGCAGTGGAGAAGGAGGTCGAGGTGGCCCCTGACGCATTCTTCGAGGCGGAGAGAATCGTCTCCAAGATAACTGATCAGACGAAGATTAACAAACTCTTCCTCACTCACAATATCACGCTGGGGAAAGCCTCCGTCATAGCCCGACCTGCTGCGGAGGGCGAGCGGAGCTGCTCGCCGCTCGACGAGTCGTTCGCGGCCTGGAGCGGTGAACACTTTAAGGCAGGGGCCTTCCTTCCCCTGGATCAATACTTTGCTGATTTCTTGAACTTCGTGGGGTTGGCCCCATTTCAGCTCCCCCCCAACTCCTACCGTCTGCTGGCAGGGTTGAGGTACTTATTCCAGAAGCATGAGTGGGAGGTCCCCACTCCTGCGGATATTTTATATTTCTTTTGCCTCAAAGCCAGCCCGGACCAGCGGGGACGAGGCGACGGGTTTTACTATTTAACCCGTTTTCCCAACACGGCGGCGGTCATCGAGCTGCCCAGCCACCCCAATGATTTCAAGGACCAGTTCTTCATGTCAACTGGGTTCCGGAACTGCGAGCACCACTACTTCAATCGTCCTCGTAAGTGCTCCCGTCTTTAGCTCGCCTTTTAAGCGTTATTTTAGCTCCTCCCATACTCCACTATGACTCAAACTACTCTTGCAGCCATCTTCGCGAGGACCGAAAAGTCTGTGACCCTCGGGGGCCAATATGACACGCTGGCGGGCTTGCCCCCCAGCGAGAAGGATTATCGCGCGTTCATGACGGACGAGACGATGGTGTTCTGCAAACTGATTTTTCCAAATCAGACCTTGAACCTAAAGAGGCCCCGGGGGCCGCCTCCAGCTCGGGACACCAGGCCTATCAACGTGGAGGAGGTCGCGGAAGATGAAGACGAGGAGGACGAGGGTGACGAAGTTCCGCTCGTGAGGAGCAGGAAGAGGACTTTGGAGGTCGCCCAGAGGACGGGCGAGAAGAGGATCCAATCCAGAGCGGCCGCGGGTCCTTCTGGCCAAGGTAACCCTTACTTGTTTAGGAGTCTAGATAGGGCCGCTGCAGACCCCCGGCTGGCTAGGTTCAATCCTAGGCAGCTCGTCCATTGTCACACGAGCAATCCAGACCTGAACACACTTCTGCTCCATTGTGTCGACCGGCTTGTGCTGGATCACCAAAAGAGCCGACCTAGGGGTACCGTAGTAGTAGATAATACCCTAGCCTTTAGGTCGATCCTTTTCCAAGAGTATGGGACAAAAACATGGTCATCACTCCAAAGGGGTATCTATGCTCCGGGGCTTAGGCAGTACGTAGGAGAATCTAGCCCGGAATCGGACCCGGAGCCAGAACCTGCGCCAGTTTGGGAAATAATCGTCTTAGGTTCTTCCAGCTCGGGGGGTAGGGTTCCCTTAGTATACGTATACTTTTTTAGCTTTAACATTTTGTCTTTATCTGTGTATGATTGTTAACTTGTAATAACCATGTTCTTTGTTTGACAGAAGAGATGTCTCAGCCCGAGGGGAGCTTGCGAGGCGCAGTCTTCGGGGGAAACCCCTCAGCTGGTCCAAGACTGAAAAGGCTCCGGGGGTCCAGGAGCACTGCTGGGACCTCCACCAAGTCCCCGGCAAAGGAGAAGGAGAAAACCCCGCCAGCCCAGGACGCGGGAGTGATTCTTCTTGCTTCCGGAGCAGGCCAAATGCCTCCGCCACCTCAGCGAACTCCAACCGTCACCCAGGACGCAGGGACGGAGCTCGGGACTCCGTCTGCAGTGGCCTCCGATGTACGCGTCCCGGTCAATCCCCAGGACCTGGAGAAGATCCCAGAGGCCTTCCGGGGAACGGTGTACGAATCGGCGAACTACGCCGTTAGCCATATCTATAAGTTCACCGAGAAGGAACTCCGGACTATTGAGACAATGAGCCCGGTTGACGTTATGGACTCTTCAATGAGCATGACCCTAACGGTAAGCTGCCCTATTCTTTTAAAGCTTTTACCATTACACTTCGCCTTATTTTTCCTCTGAGCCAGTTTATCTTTCATTCCTAGCAGGGTGTCGTCGCCCTTCACCGGAGCATCATCAGGGCCAGAACTCAGCTCGATGACATGAGGACCGAGCACCAGGCCACCCTTCAGGAGGTTAAGGCGACTAAGGATTCCCTGGCGACCTCGAAGGTCGAGTTGGAGAAGACCCAGGTCGACTTGGAGAAGACCCGCTTGAAGGTCCAGGAGCTCGAGACCTCCCTTGCCACCTCGCATGCAGACCTCGAGGCGGCGAAGACTGAGGTCCAGGCCGCCCTGGAAGCCGAACGGGCCACATCGGAGCAGTCCCTGTAGGACCTGTTCTATCACTGCTGGGCTTTCAACCCGGAGGCTGACTTCTCCTTCATGTCACCGAGCCTTTGGGCGAACTTGGTGGTGAAGTTTCAAGCTCGCCTTGAAAAAGAGGCACCGCCCTCGGAAACTAGGGAGGCCTCTGGCACGGTGGAGCAGGGTGAAACAGCGACCTCCAAAGGGCCAACTGACGGGGCCTAGGGTGCTTTTTCTTTCTGCCTTTGAGTATTTTTAAGTTCTCTTTTTTTTTTGTATGTAACCTTTGCATGAGGTGTTTTCTCCTCGAGACAATTTGCCTTACACCTTTAACTCATATTTTTTCATGCTTTTGGCTACAATATATATATCTTTTTGATAAACTTAGTTCGTGTTAACCGCTATTTATATCTCGAGCTCTTTGAAAAGAACAACGAGCGATAAATAGATTTACATCAACGTCTAAGTTTTATGACCCAGTTAAAACCAGGAACTTATTTAGAAAACTTAGTTCGTGTTAACTTTTATCCATATCTCAAGCTCTTTAAGAAGAACAACGAAAAATGGATTTATATTAACTTCTAAGTTTTGTGACCCGGTTAAAACCAGGAGCTTATTTAGAAAACTTAGTTCGTGTTAACTTTTATCCGTTTCTCGAGCTCTTTAAGAAGAACAACGAAAAATGGATTTATATTAACTTCTAAGTTTTGTGACCCGGTTAAAACCAGGAGCTTATTTAGAAAACTTAGTTCGTGTTAACTTTTATCCGTATCTCGAGCTCTTTAAGAAGAACAACGAAAAATGGATTTATATTAACTTCTAAGTTTTATGACCCGGTTAAAACCAGGAGCTTATTTAGAAAACTTAGTTCGTGTTAACTTTATCCATATCTCAAGCTCTTTAAGAAGAACAAGGAGAAATAGATTTAAATCAACTTCTAAGTTTTATGACCCGGTTAAAACCAGGAGCTTATTTAGAAAACTTAGTTCGTGTTAACTTTATCCATATCTCAAGCTCTTTAAGAAGAACAAGGAGAAATAGATTTAAATCAACTTCTAAGTTTTATGACCCGGTTAAAACCAGGAGCTTATTTAGAAAACTTAGTTCGTGTTAACTTTTATCCGTATCTCGAGCTCTTTAAGAAGAACAACGAAAAATGGATTTATATTAACTTCTAAGTTTTATGACCCGGTTAAAACCAGGATAGGACTTAGTTAGAGTTAACCCTTATCCATAGATAAGGACCAACATCTAAGTCGTTAAGGAGACCGGGTTATATCCAGGTACCATATGCCCCCCAAGTAACTGGGAAAGGGTCTTTCGTGGTTACTTTAAGATTACAATTGCAAATATGCGTAAAAAGCTGATTTTTATTAATACATAGAAAGTGGCTTTCCAGGCCTTACAAGTGGATCATTGATAATATTTCTTTAAGTGGATGGCGTTCCAAGTCCGTGGGACGGTCCCTCCATCAAGTCGAGATAACTTATAAGTTCCCTCCTTGATGACTTCGATGACCTGGTAGGGTCCTTCCCAGTTCGGTCCCAAGACTCCATCTTTGGGATCTTTTCCGGCCAGGAAAACTCTCCTTAGGACCAAGTCGCCAACGCTAAAGGCGCGTTTTCTGACCTTGGTGTTAAAGTAGCGAGTGATCTTCTGCTGATAATGGGCGAGCTGGAGTTGCGAATCTTCTCGCCTTTCATCAACTAGGTCTAGGGAATGGCATAGGAGCTCATGGTTCCGACCTTGGTCGTAGGACTGGACTCTATGCGACAGAACCTTAACTTCCACGGGGAGGACTGCTTCACTCCCGAAGGTTAGGGAGAAAGGAGTATGACCCGTAGGAGTTCGATGCGAGGTCCGGTATGCCCATAGGACCTGGGGGAGCTGTTCCGGCCAGACTCCCTTTGCTTCATCTAATCTTTTCTTGAGGCTCGCCTTTAGAGTCTTGTTGACAGCCTCGACCTAGCCGTTCGCCTGAGGATAGGCCATGGAAGAGAAGCTTTTCACAATTCCGTGCCTTTCACAAAACTAGGTGAACAGGTCGCTGTCGAACTGAGTGCCGTTATCGGAGACGATCTTCTTGGGCAGGCTGAATCGATAGATGATGCTTTTAACCACGAAGTCAAGCACCTTTTTAGACGTGATTGTTGCCAACGGCTCTGCCTCGACCCACTTAGTGAAGTAGTCGATGGCGACCACGGCGTAACGGGCCCCGCCCTTTCCAGTGGGCAGGGTGCCCACTAAGTCTATTCCCCAAACGGCAAACGGCCAAGGATCCAAGATCATTTTTCGCTCGACTGGAGGAGCTCGGGTAACCGAAGCGAATCGCTGGCATTTGTCGCAGCTCTTCACGTATGAAATCGAGTCTTTGGACAGAGTCGGCCAATAATAGCCTTGCCTGAGAACCTTTAAGGCCAAGCTTTGCCCCCCAGTGTGGTCTCCACAGAATCCTTCGTGAATTTCCTGCAGGATGGCCTTCGCTTCACTTGGAAGAACGCACCGGAGGAGAGGTAAAGAGTGCCCACGTCGGTACAGCACTCCATCGACTATCGTATATCTCGGAGCTTGATATAGGACTCGTCGCGCGTCGTTACGTCCCTCAGGAAGCTTGCCCTCGACGAGATATTCAAGAATGGGGGTTATCCAGGTTGGCCTGGCGTCGATCATCTCGACCTCTGCCCTATATCCTTCTATACTTGGTTTTTCCAAGAATTCTATTGGCACCAATCCCAGGGTTTTGGTCTCTCCCGAGGTGACGAGCTTGGAAAGAGCATCTGCATTGGTGTTCTGTTCTCGAGGTATCTGTTCGATCGATCCTCGCCCAAACGCGGACAGCTCGGCTTTTACCTTCGCCAGATAGGAGGCCATCTTGGGTCCTCGTGCCTGATATTCGCCCAAGACCTGGTTAACCACGAGCTGGGAGTCACTGAAGCACTGGACGAAGCTCGCCCTTAACTCCCTGGCTATCCTTAGGCCGGCCAGCAAAGCTTCATATTCCGCCTCGTTGTTGGAGGCCTTGAACCCGAACCTTAGCGCCGAGTGGAACCTATGTCCCTCGGGGGATATCAAAATGATTCCGGCCCCGGAGCCGTTTTCGTTGGATGAACCATCTACAAAGATCTTCCACAACGATTGGGGCGAGGTGAGCTGAGATGAGTCCTCCGCTGGATTCTCCTGGAATCCCGTGCATTCTGCCACAAAGTCGGCCAAGGCCTGACTTTTTATGGCAGTTCGCGGAGTATAGAAAATCTTGAACTGATTGAGTTCGATCGCCCACTTTAACAAACGTCCCGATGCTTCAGGCTTTTGCAAAACCTGCCTTAGAGGTTGATCGGTCATGACGTGTACCGAGTGAGATTGGAAGTAGGGCTTGAGCTTTCGCAAGGCCATGATTAGGCAGAACGCCAATTTTTCCATCAGCGGGTATCGTGATTCTGCCCCGAGGAGTCTCTTGCTGATGTAATAGATTGGCTTCTGAATTTGGTCCTCTTCTCGTACTAGTACGGCGCTAGCCGCGTCCTCAGTGACGGCCAGGTAGAGGAAAAGAGGCTCTCCTGCCTTGGGCTTGGATAGCACGGGTGGTTCAGCCAGATGTGCCTTCAGGTCGAGGAATGCGCTTTCGCATTCTACTGTCCATTCAAACTTCTTGTTTCCCCGAAGCAGGTTGTAGAAGGGCAAACACTTATCAGTTGACTTGGAAATAAATCGGTTCAGTGTGGCCACTCTCCCTGTCAAGCCCTGGACATCTTTCCGCGACCTAGGCGACAGAAGCTCGAACAGTGACCTGATCTTGTCGGGGTTTGCTTTGATTCCTCGGGTATTAACTATGAACCCCAAGAATTTCCCGGATGCGACACCAAAAGTGCATTTTTGGGGATTGAGCCTTATGCCATATTCTCGTAGTATTTTAAAACATTCTTCCAGGTCGGAAACATGGTTGTCGGCAGTCTTTGACTTGACGAGCATGTCATCAACATACACTTCCATGTTCTTTCCGATCTGGTCCGCGAACATTTTGTTTACTAACCTTTGGTAGGTAGCTCCGGCGTTCTTCAGACCGAACGGCATGACCTTGTAGCAATAGACGTTAGTGGGGGTCACGAAGCTGGTGTGTTCCTGGTCCGCCGGATTCATCGCGATCTGATTGTAGCCTGAGTATGCATCCATAAAGGACATGAGCTCGTGCCCCACCGTGGCATCCACCAACTGATCGATCCTTGGTAGTGGAAAACAATCCTTGGGGCAGGCTTTATTCAAATCGGAGAAGTCAATGCAGGTCCACCATTTCTCGTTGGGCTTTGGAACTAGCACGGGGTTGGTGACCCAAATCGAAAATTTGGCTTCACGGATAAAGCCACATTTTTTGAGTCGGGACACTTCTTCTTCTAGGGCTTTAGCTCGGGTCGTTCCTAGACGTCTTTGTTTCTGAGACTTGGCAGGAACGCTTTTATCCAGGTGGAGCGTGTGCATGATGACACTCGGGCTGATCCCTACCATGTCCTCGTGCGACCATGCGAATACATCTAAATTAGCCTGGAGAAACGTAATCAGTTCTGTCTTCCTCTTGCTACAGATGTTTTTCCCGAGCTTGACCATCCGTGATGGATTTTGTGGATCAAGGTTCACCTCCTCGAGCTCGGACCTGTCGTCGCCTATTCGGGGGTCAATGTCCCCACTAAGGGCGACACTTTCCCCCTTGGCGTTTTGAGGTTTTTCAATCTCAGGAGCCGCCAAGGGTTCCTGGGATTCCTCTTCACTCAGAATGGCCATAGCTAGCTGCCCGGGTTTAGATTTTCCCTTCATGGAGATGCTGTAGCATTCCCTGGCAGCGAGCTGATCGCCCTTGATGGTGCAGATTCCTGTTGAAGTAGGGAATTTCATGGTGTGGTGTCGAATGGAAGTGATAGCCTCGAAAGCTATGAGCGTAGGTCAGCCCAAAATGGCGTTGTAGGCTGCGGAGCAGTCAATGACCACGAACTCGAGCAGTTTAGAGACTGTCCGAGACTCTTCTCCTAGGGTGATCACCAGCTCAATCGTCCCTATCGCTGCCGATCCTTCTCCCGAAAAACCATACAGCATCATGGAGGTTGCCTTTAGATCGGCGACAGTCAGACCCATCTTCTCTAAGGTGGATCGGAATAAAAGGTTCACCGAACTCCCGTTGTCTATCAGCACCCTTCTTACTTTCCGGTTGGTGAGCTGGACTGCTACAACCAAGGGATCATTGTGAGGGAGCTGGACATGGCCTGCATCTTCCTCCGTAAAAGTGATCGGTTGCTTCTCTAACCGTTGCTGTTTTGACTGACGCTGCTCCGGGACGAACTCCATTCCGTTGTGAGCTTTTAGTTCATTCACGTATCTCTTCTGGGCGCCTCTGCTCGTGCCAGCCATGTGCGGGCCTCCGAAGATGGTGGATATCTCTCCTCCGACCACGGGAGGAGGGACGTCCTGATCTATCCGAGTCCTAGGCTGACTGGCTGGGGCGTCTGGAGCAGGCCGACTCGCTGGGACCCTGTTCCGTGAGTATTGAGCCAAGGGGCCTGCTCGGATGAGAGTCTCTATCTCATCTTTGAGATGCCTGCAATCGTCGGTATTGTGTCCGACGTCGTTATGAAAACGGAAGAATTTAGAAGTGTCTCTCTTTCCCTTGTGGTGTTTCAATGGTTCCGGCCTTTTCCAGGGGACCTGAGTAGAGTTGGCCAGGAAGATACTTTCCCTGGACTGGGTGAGTTCGGTATATGTCGTGAACACGGGCTTGAACTTGTCTACAGACTTATTCTTCTTTTGGCCGTGTTGATTGTTTTCACCATTCCCCTTTCTTTTGCTTCCGCCGGGCTGGTTATTCTGTGTGACGTCTGGGGTCGCTACCACGACCTCCGTCCCCACTCTAGCGGGCTGCTCGGGAACCTGGCTGGTTCCCGCGGCTGAGGCTTCGGCTTCTTCCAAATTTATCCATTCTTGGGCTTTATTAAGGAATTCGTTGACCGAACTGACTCCATTCTTTTGTATATCCTTCCAGAGATCTCCTCCAACAAGGATTTCGGTTCTCATGGCCATGAGCTTGGAGCTTTCATCCGCGTCCCTAGCTCGGGCAGCGAAGTTCGTGAATCTGCTCAGGTAGGCCTTCAGTGTCTCGCCGGGCTGCTGTCTCACATTGGCCAGGGAGTCGGCCTGAACACGGGCGGCCTGGGAGGCGCGGAATGCCCTTTTGAAGTCAGCTGAGAAGGTCTTCCAGGAGCTGATCAATTGTCTTTTACTTTGTTTGAACCACTGTCTGGCAGGTCCGATCAGTGTGGAGGGGAAGATCAAGCATCTCAGCTCTGGGCCAATATTATGGGCCATCATTAGGGTGTTGAACATCTCTAAATGGTCCGACGGATCTCTGTCCCCGTTGAACTTCGACAAGTGAGGCATACGGAAGCCAGATGGGTACGCCGTCGCTGCTATGTTGGGGGTGAAGAGTTCCATCTCGTCTCCCGAATCATATTCGTCTTTTTCTTTTTCTGATAGGAGCTTCCTCATCAGTTCCTCCCTCTGAGTTAGGCGCTCGAGGGTTTGTTCCTGAGATCCTTGGTTATTCCGGGGATGCTCAACAGCTCCGGATCCATTGTACATATTAGGTGGGTTATTGCCCCTCCTATCTTGAGATAGGTTGTTTGGGACATTCCCTCCGTTACGTACTTCGGATCGGGCCCTCCCCGAGCGAGCCTGACTACCATCTCTAGCTCGACCCTCTCTGTGAGAGTTGAGGTGATCCCGAAGGTCGCCTCCCTGGGTGGTCTGTTGACTTTGTGCCGAACTTAATCGCTGATGCAGGTCTCCTCCAGAGAGATCACTCCGGCGACTGCCGGTCCAATGACTCCGGCTGGATAGGCTTGGAGTCCACCTTTGGTGGCGAGGACCTGAGCTTTCTTCCGGCGCCCTGCTACGTCGGGAAGGTCCCGCTGATGGTGGGTTTCTCCTACTACTCCCGTAAGCTGGGATGTCTCAGACGGGCCGAGGAGGAGACGGATATCTGATCGGAGATGGAGGATGCCTGACTGGAGAAGCGATCCTGGTTCCGTCTGGACAGATCAAATTTGGTGGGGGCCTTTCGGCCCTGCCAACTTGCTGGTCCCGCGCCGGGCGTTCTGGACGGGGCGCAGGACGGTCTTCGGGGATGGGCTGACGTCGCGGGCCCTCCCCGGATCTCCTTCGGGAATTCCCTCGAGCTCTCCTGGACGTCCTCGAGAATGGTTGAGAGCTAGGAGTCAACGTCCTAACCGAATGGTTGTACTGCCGTTGTCCGGTCCCAGGCATTTCCCCGAAGTTTGCGTCTCGATGGTGCGATGAAGGGGTGGAGTTGGCTGCTGGAAGTCTATCCAAATGGCTATGCCTGGACTGATTACCCCAGCAAGACTTAGGAGCCTCACCTTGCCTCTCTCCAACGTTAACGTTTGTTGTGAGAGGAGGTAGTCAAGCCAGGATATCCTGGATTTGCTGACTAGCTGTTGCTAACTGGCTCCTTAGATGAGCGTTCTCCATCTCCACCGCAGTATAATAACACGGGTTCGGATTAGGTGGCCGGGGCGCCGAACTACCAGTATCGTCTTGGCCCGCCGGCTGCTTTCCTGGCCGCTGCTGGACTTCAGGAATTTGTTCATCAGGGATGGCGGTATGCTGAGCCTCCTGCCCATCATGTTGTTTTATCTCGTTGCCATGCCTGAATCGAGTAGTCACCATAGTTGGATGTTTGCAGCAGCACTAATTGAACTTGCTCTCAATGAAAGCACCAAACTGTTGACGCGGTTCTTCGGCAACAGGTAATTAAGAGAAAGAGAGGAAGGGATTAGCGCTGAATGTAGAACCGTAACAGATATAAGATCTTAGTGAATGAAATAGGTTACTCAAGACACATTTTTAAGTGGTTCAAAGGTTAAAATCCTTCTACTCCACTAGTCAATATTATTGATATATTCTTGGTATTTGGTTACAAAGTATATCTCTCCAGAGACTATTTTTTCCAACCCTTATAAACTCCCAGGGTCTCCATATTTATAGGAGAAGGCACCTGGAAGTTGGTAAGGAGGTCATCCCGTGACCTTCTTATTTGTCATATCAACTCTGTGACATTCATGATTAATTCCTAAACCTGACACATAAGTATGGTCAAATCGATGGGAAAGGAGATAATGGGCCGCACGGCCCAACCCAGCCGTGGGTGTCTGAACACGCACGTTCCTGCAGCGTGTCTGAGAAGTCAGGGAGATATCGGACACGTGATGTCAGATATATGCACGTTTATCTTGCGTGTGTTGACTTTACAAGGGGTCATAGCCTCCATATCTAGCTCGTACCACGAGCTGTGCATTTGACCCGACCTTCGGCCTTCCGATTCCTTGCTCCGGTCTTGGGAGTCTTGGCGAGTCCTTGAGGATTCCTCGAGAAAAGGGGGGTACGACCTCAAGACAGGAGCTTTGACCTGGGGGATGTTTACGGATTAACCATGATTAGTCCGAAGCTCGGCCTGCTAATCAGCCCGTGGGAAAAACAGGGCGTACAGAGGGTAACACTGAACCTTTTACGGTTGCAAATGGATCACAAAGGAGCGAAATCGACACTAACTGCAATTGCAGCAGAACCTGGGGTAGTTGTTGTTGTTGTTTTGATTTCTCCTAAAGCTATCAAGGTTTTCAATACTATTTTTCCTTCTGAAGCCACTGTAGTTCCAAGTGGGACTACACCTTTACCTATTTCATCCTTGGTGGATGCAATGAGGGTCGTAGTGGAGTTTCCCACAAGGTCAACAGAAATAGAGTTAACAATATCGGATGCCCCTCCTGCCTCTATTCTTGATGAAATAGTAGAGGCAGTAGATATAACTAGATACAATGGTGGCATACAAGGCGACTTCAAGGAGGAGGATGTGCTACGTGCACCTGTGATGCGTTTCCCCCAATTCAATAGCCCATTTAGAATATCGCCCTGATAAATCAGTCTTGCACAAAACTTGTTTTAATGGGTGATATGTGAAAACCATGATTGGGTGTCCTTCGAAGTATTGTTTGAGCTTCTTCTTTGCAGATACCAATGCGAGGACCAATTTTTTAATCATGCTATATCTTGTTTTAGTATCCAAGATCATGTTGCTGGTGTAGTAAACTGGCTTCTATTTTCCATCTTCTTCACAAAACAGTACATAGCTTACGGCAGTGGAAGACACAACTAGGTAGAGGAAGAGTTCTTCATTAGGGATTGATGAGCTTAAGATTGGTGGGTTACTCAGATAAGTCTTCAAATCATTAAATGCTTGCCATTGCTCATCTCCACAAAGTGCATTCGGCGACTTTTTGATGCTTTGAAAGAAGGGTTGGAAACTGTCTAACATTCTAGAGATGAAGCGACTTAATGCTACAATTTTTCAGTAATCTTCTGGACGTCTCGAACTATTTGTGGTTCTTGAACTTTTGTAAAAGAGGAAATTTGAGTGGGATTAGCTTCAATTCCTCTTCTACTAATGACGTATTTGAAAAATTGACCCGCAGAAACACTGAAGGCACATTTTGTAGGGTTTAGCTTCATTTGAAAGTGGTCTAAAATAGCAAAACACTCTATTAAGTCGTGGATGTGATCTGACGTGTGCTTAGATTTCACCACCATATCATCAATGTATACTTCCATTATGTGTCCCAGTTGATTGGTGGAGATTTTGTTCATGAGCCGATCATAGGTAGCTCTTGCATTCTTTAGCCCGAAGGGCATGGCTTTATAACAATAGAGGCCTTTTTCTGTGGTAAATGTTGTGTGGATGCAGTTGTATTCATTCATGGGGATTTGATTATATCCTGAATACGTATCAAGGAAGCTAATGCGTTCATATCCAGCCATTGCATCAATCATCTGATCAATCTTTGGCAGATGATAGCTATCTTTTGGACAAGCCTTGTTGAGGTTTGTGTAATCAATGCATACTCTCTTCTTTCCATTTTCCATCGAACCACCACTGGATTGGCTATCCAACTTAGGTATGAGCATTCTTCTATAGCTCCAATTTGCAGCAATCGGTCGACTTCTTCTTGGATTGTTTGGTTGACTTCGTGTGTGAACTGCCGTTGCTTCTCTTTGGAAATGTTAAGGTGGTGCGTCATAACCGAAGGATCGATTTCTGTCATGTCTTGTGGCATCCATGCGAAAGTACTATTGTGTTGCTCTAGAAATTCGATGAGAAATATCTTCTCTTATTTGGGTAATCGGGCACTTACTAGCAATGTTTTGCTTTTTTCAGAGGCGTCCAAATAAATTTCTTTGAGTTCATCTACTGCAACGAGATTATGCTCTGGAGAATCCTCATTTTCAATGGCCTCAAGAAATGCTAGTAATTTTCCCATTAATTGCTATTGATCATTTTGGGCAGCAATGCTTGTCAAAGGTGCATCAGTAGCTTCATGCATAGTTATAAAGCATTTCTGCGCTTGCTTCTAACATCCTTTGATATCAATGGTGTAGCTTTCGGTAAGGGATTGGCAATGCATTACTTGATGTAGGGTGGATACGACACCTTGCATTTTATGGATCAAGCTTCTGCCCATGATAGCATTGTAACTTTTTTATGAATCTATGACAATGAAATAAACTTCTAACGAGCACTCCGCTACATAGACCGGAAGTTTGATTTCACCCTTCAGATACCTATGAAGCTGTTGAAGCCAAGAACTGAAAACGTTGAAGGTCAAATCCTGGATTCATCGAGACCCATATTTTGGAAGGCTTCCCAGAATAAGATGTCCACACTGCTTCTGCCGTCTAATAGGATCAGTCCTAGTATGCATTGGTCAACCCTGAGTCTAATTACTAGTGGGTCGTCGTACGAAAGTTGCAAGCCACATAGATTCGCTTCAGTGAAGCTAATTGAAGATGATGGATTGAAGTGATCCTCAGTGGATATAAATTTGACGGTGTGTCCCAACGATCTATAGCATTTGACACACTCTTCCATACGCTTCAGATTTTTGGCTTTTTGTTCATCTTTAGGAGCAGGCTCAATTATCCCGTGAATCATGGGGACTTGTTTTAGTGGTTGCTGGGGATTAGTAGGTGTTGCCTTTGCGGATGGTATGGGTGCAAAGATTTGTGTGGTTATCAGGGTTGTTGGGGGAGGTGGATTAGCAACAACGACTCCCTTAATGTACTGAGTAAGGCACCCATTTCTCATGAGTGTTTGGATCTTCTCATACAGACTTTTACACTCAGTTATTGGGTGCCCATGATCTTTGTGAAAGATGCAATATCTTTTTTTGTCTCTTCAGTCAGCTGGAGGTTGCACTTGAATAGGGTTTGCCAAATTTGGTTGTCTTTGGTTTCTTCGTAGATAGTTTCTTGAGGGGTACGGAACTCGAAATATGAATAGTGTGACACTCCATCTCCATTCTTGGATCTTTTTTAGTCATTTTCTTTACTAAAATTGGTTGAATTCCACTTGTCCTTTTTGGTTGGTGGAGGAGGGTTATTACAGCTGGGGCTGAAATTAGGGCCAGCTTCTTCTGTGTGCGGTCCCTAGCTTCTAGGACACAGAAGACACCTTCAACTCTGATTTGTACATCGCTCAGATCATACGAAGGGGGTCATAGTGAGGTTTTCGTACAATAGTGTACCAACTTGCAGGCTTTTGACGAACAAGTTGGCAGCGATGACAGTGTCAACGTTATGGATTTGGTGTACCAACTCGATAAAACGTTGAAGGTATGCTTTGGGGTGTTGTGAACACTGAAAATTGGACATGATCCTAAAAGACCCAGGCCTCATGCAAGGCCTTCACGAGATTGACCTTTCTCACCCCACGCGAGGCCCAAGCTCACTTCACCTTGCTTACCTCATTGAAGGTCCGATGGACCCGTGCCTAAGTGTCGCGCACCCATGCGCTTCGTGCCGCTAGCCGCACGCCCAGGAACCTCGTGCCACCAATTGCGCGCCATCATCTTGCGAGGCCACGCCTCGGCCGCGCCTAGGTGCCCAGGCCCCCATCCCGTCTCGCTAGCCACGTCTCACAAGGCTACGCCTCTGCTGCGCTTAGGTGCCCAGGTTCCCCCCACCGTCTCACGAGCCACATCTTGCAAGGCCATGCCTCGGCCGCGCCTAGGTGCCCAGGCCCTCATCCCATCTCTCGAGCCACATCTTGTGAGGCCACACCTCGGACACGCCCAGGTGCCCAGGCCCCCATCCGTCTCGCCAGCCATGTCTCGCGAGGCTACACCTCGACCGCACCTAGGTGCCTAGGTCCCCCACACCTTCTCGCGAGCCGCATCTCACGAGGCCATGCCTCAGCCGTGCCTAGGTGCCCAAGTCCCCCACACTGTCTCACGAGACACATCTTGCGAGGCCACGCCTCATCCGTGCCCAAGTCCCCCGCACCATCTCGCGAGCCACGCCTCTATGGTATAAGCATATGCCCTGCTGATGAGGCCCTTCTCTATTTTCTAAGGAAGGTGTCACCAGCAGGGCGCGACTCCCACATGCTTATCACACTCAAGGCTACAAGTCCTCTTATACTTTTCAAAATAAAAACGGGTTTGGAGCAAGGGTGTATCTTGGATATACGAGAGCAACCTTCAGGTACAAGGCATGCATACAGGAACAGGCTGTACGACCATGAGGAGCACAGAGGCGTGAATTTGACGTCCGTACTAGACATGCAGTGATGGTACAAGTTAGTACCAATGGTAGAGGAAATACCTGCACGTCTCTGACCATGTATCAGGGTCAACACCACAGCCACCCGTGCCATTACGTCTGGTGCCACTTCTCTAACACTCGTACTAAATAAGTAGTGGAGGGGTTCCCACGGATCCTGACTATGTACCAGAGCCGACACCACGACCTTTTGTACCACTACTACCTGTGCCACCACACTGACAACGTACTTGTGAACAATCTGGTCCCTTGGGACCACAATGTATTAGGGGCCATTAGAGCCCACTATAAAGGGAACCTCACTTCATCATTGAAGGGGGTTGGAAAATTCTTGTAAAATCATATTGATCTGAGGGCAATAGACGAGTTTTCTTTCTATTTTCTATTTTCAACTTGTAATTTTCCTTCAAGTTTCTATAAGTTCATTTGTGTTCATTAGATATTGATTGAAGTTTCTGAGTTTTCCATCCATATTTCATTGATGAGTTTTTACTGTCAACAGGTGTTCATTCTCATTTTTTTTAATGTGATAGAGATCTCCTGTGGTTTTAGGTGCTTCTCGGTTGGCGCTGTACTGCTACAAGAATCACCTTCTAAAATCACCGAATCTATTGATATAACATGGTCGAAGCTATCTGAACCATAGAAGAGCATGACCGATGAATGTGGTGAAAAAGACTTTGCAGTGAATGGACTTGTTATTCACTTCTAGGGACATCTTTTGTTGAAATTGAAAGATATGATCCAAGGGATCACCTTTTTCGTTAAAAGCTTGCAGGGTTGGTGTGACAAAGTTTTTAGGCTTTGGCTTTTGCACAATCCAGTCCGTAGATGGAGTCTTGTTAGCTATTATCATGGATAAATCTACGACATCCATCTGGTAGGAGGACCTCCCTTCTGAGTACTTTTGTAAGACTTATTTCATCATCTCTTCTTTCCAACCTTCTAGGAGTGGATTTCTCTACAGGGCACAGTCTTTAAACTGTTATGGGTTCTTGAGAACATCTTTGGCTTCATTCTCAGCACGCTCAGTCAAGCCCATCTAACGGCGTGAAGTATCATGATCTTGATATTGGCTCTGACAACCTTGTTGGAGGCAATCCTGGTTCGTAACAATGTGACTTAGTTTGTCGAACAGGTTGTGCTCCCACATATGTACGTTTGTTAGTGGCGCTGTCGGGAAGCATATTTAAATCCAGACCATCATCGTCATTTTCTAGAACTTGGACATGCATCGGTGCTTTTGCCAGAGGAGAGATTCAACTTTTTCAATTCTGCATTTTCTTTCCGAAGTGTCATCATTTCAGCTTCCATCTTTTCTTGGGTTTCTGTTGTGATATTTATTGCTATGCAAGTGGACGTATCGCATATTAGTAATAATCTTGGTAAAACCAAGTATCGCCCTCAAGGACTGAATCACCAATTACCAATTACCAATCAATTAATGTTTTTGTTTCTATTTGGTCAATTAAACTTTGATTCTTGTAACAATGCAGTAGAAAATGTAAATTGCAGAAACAATAATTAAGAACTCAATAAAAACAAGTATCAGAAAAACCTTGAATTTAAATAATAAGAGAGTAATTAGATCATTTAATCTCATCAACTATCCTCCCTATTAATCCCTAATACAAGTTACCATTTTCTTCTGCTTTCTTCCTATTTCAAATAACGAGTTGATAAAAGCAACTTATAATCATGTTATGAATTATAAACTCAATCTAAGTGAAAATTTCCTATATTTCTATGGCAATTTTAATCACAAAGGCAACATTAATCAAAACAACTCAAAAGAGAGTCACACAATTAATCTAGATACTCTCGTTCCAAATTATAATTGCGTCCTAAACAACCAAACCAAATTCAAATTGCACTTCTCAGATTTTGATTAAAAAACATAAAGGTAATGACTATAGATGGCTAGTCAATAATCAATCAACAAGCACAGATTGCAAGGAATTGAAAAGAAGATGAAGAAGAAATGATAAATTGCATTAGTTCATAACATGGATTCAAGCGATTCAACTAACATCCCAAAATAGAAAATTAATTCATAACTGTCATTTTAAACACAAAGAAATTCAAGAACATACATAAAGAAATAGATGGATGACAAACAAGTGAAGAAGCCTCCAAAAGTGTTCTCTAAGAATTTTAGCCACCAAAAACCGTCTCCTTCTTTCTTGTTGAAATTAGATTTATAACCTAAATTTTTCTTTCTGAAGGATTTGGGCTGCGACCCAACTGTTCTAGCACCGCGGCCCGTGTCCCAAAACTGCATTTTTTCCTTGAGGAGGGTCGCGGCGCAACTGTCCACCTGTCGTGACCCATGTCTTTGTTTCCCTGGGAATTAGCTCTTCATGCCGCAGCCCGTGCCATGACTCCAACACAATGTTTATGTGAAGAGGCTGGCTGTGGCTCCAAATTGTCCAAGCCATGGCCCTTAATGAATTCTCAAATTTTTGCAATTTTAAACCCGAAAAATCACCAATGCCTTCAAATCATGTCGGGATCCATCCTTTATAGAAAACAACACTGAAACTTGGGTTTTTCTTCTCTTTTTGAACCAATTTCCTCCAAGTATTCAAATCTTCGTTTTTATTCACTAAAACTGAAAAACAAACAAAAAACAGCGTAAAACCGCACTAAACGAAATAAAAACAACATAAAAGACTACCTAAAACACCACCTAACCGTGACATAAACTAGACTCAACAAATTCCCCTAAACTTAACATTTAATCGCCCCCGAGTAAAGATTGACACTAAACTTAAAATATAACACACCAACATACAGTTAAGCCTCCATATTATTGTCATTTCATTGTCATCATTCACAAAATATCAACTGCATTTTACAACCAGAATTTCAATCCAATCACTCCAACAATTAACCTGAATGCCTCAATTGGAAATTAGAATATGATTTGCAAATTACAAAATGAACAATTAGAATACATTATACATGTGTCACTCATACCAACAATCCACTAACTGATATTCAATACGCTTGCACACTTGCCTTTCTCCACTAATGTCAACAACACATGTTTTGGAATCAACAGGACTTTAAGGTTCATAACATTTTGGCTTAGGTAACGGTAGTTGAAAAGACATTTAAGCTTCATTATACCATAAGCACATCAAAAACCAATCAAACCAACCATCTTGCATTTAATAACCATCACCCAATTCTCCAACTTTCCAACAACTGAGAACTCACAAAACAATGCTCCAACATCACTGTATTTAATTATTTATAACTTTTTTTTTTATCTACTTTTTCTTTTTTTCTTTTTGGTTTATTTCAAATAGTATACATAAATTAGTGATGTTGCAAGAACTTTTACAGTTCTCTCAATCATTAAAATACATTATTTATCCACATATCAACAATCTCACCCACTACAATTCTTTCCCCCAAACTTATTTCTAAGCTTATGGCATAATTCAAAGGAGAAGAGAAAATAATAACGGATACATTTTTGGCTTAATAATGTGGTTAAAAAATCAATCAAACAAGTTAAGGCATAAAGGGGCAAACTAAGGATAAAATAATATCGGTAAGCTTGAAAGGCTCAAACGTTCCAACAAAATTGCCTAGATCATTTTCCAACACACATGTCATCAAGGATTTCGTCTCAAAAGACAAGCAATGCAAAATCTATCCTATTCCACAATTCATTCCTCATACCCAAGTAAAATATGTATAACATACGCTAATTACTCACATTTACACAACATATTAAAATTTACAAGAAGCATTAAAATTAATCCAAATAGTGATCAAACCAAGCACACGGTTATTCACACAATCTCTATTTCACAAGTGATGACAAACTACATTAAAGGAATTTCATCAGCTTAACTTTTCGACACTAAAGACAAAACTAAAATAAAAACATTAAACTAAAAGGAAAACAAAAACGAAGCAAAAGCAATAAGCCTCTCCCCCAAACTATAATGTCACATTGTCCCCCAATGTGGCCTGAAAACCAAGGAGAGAAAACTTACCTCGCGAGACATGCCACATCAGTATGGCGGCGGCAAAGGCGGTGGGTTGTAAGGCATGTATGGCGGTGGATACATAAAGGTATTTTTATCGGCCTCACTCATCGAACACCATTGGACTAGAGCATTTAGGGCATCCACATGCTGAGTTTCATACTCACCACGTTGCTCCATATATTGATTGAAATGTTGATTAAGAGCATGATGTGACTGGATCATATACTGATTTTGTTGAATGATGTAATCTAGTCGATTATGCGTGCCCAGAGTATGGTAATCAATTGGCCCCCCCAATAGCCAAAAAGGATGCACTACCACTGGGTCTCCCCTCATCAATTGCACCTGTACCAACAAGATCAATCTCCTCATCGTCTCAACTTTGCAGACATTTAGGGGCTTGGCCAGGTTGTGGAGGCTCAAGAGAGGCCGGAGGAAAACCATGAACCATAGACTGAGTGAAAGGCTTCATGGGCTTCCATATTATGTCTCCGTCAAGCACTGGCACCTCATAAGTCTCACACAACTGAGTTATGAACGTGCCATGCGCCAAACTAGCAGTGGTGTTGAATTTACTGATGTTGCGAATGCTATACTTGATTATTCGTCCCACATACATTATTTTGCCCGTCATGATAGCGTAAACCAAAAGACATCACTCCCGATCAATAGAAGATACATGAGTGCTGGGCAGCAGATGAGCACTCACAAAATAAACCCAAGCATGGGCAATGTGATTCAACTGCAAGCGAAATAAATGCTTTGGCTCACAACCATGATAATGAAATCGAGCCCTCGACAAGCTCAATGTTTCTGCCACCTCAACATAATCTACCTCGCTAAAACGAGCCAACTGCTAGTGTTCTTCTTCAGTGGCTGGAATAGTAGGAAGATGGAGCAAAGTATTAAAAGAATCATTGTCGGAAGGCACTTCCTTGCCTCGAACAAAAACTTTTTGCTCATCATCTTGACTGGGGAAATTTGCATAAAACTCACAGAGTTGAGAGTAATTAGCATTATCCACTTGCATTTGCTTACAAACTATGCCCCAATTTTGGAGAGTAATTTCAGCTCTGATTGACTCATAAGGGGAGTCATTTGGGTATGGTTCCAATTGATACTCCATCCTTTTCCGGAACAACAGATTTCCCATTGATTTTTTTGAACTAATCCCTAGCCTCCTTAGTTTTGAATTTGGTTGTGTTAAAACCAGTGGGTGGTGGCGGTGTTTGTTGGGCTCAGGATGAGGATGATTTCATTGTAGAAGCACCCCTTGGAGGATTTCTTTTAGGACCCATCACACATGTACAAAAACAATGACTATCACCAAATTTTCTGAGAGAAATTGGGCAGAACCTCCCCTTATTGTCTAACTTCCCCAAAATTAAAATATTAAGAACATATTCGATACGCGCATTTATAATTTACTGTCCATCATAAACTCACCAAATAGCTCCACAACAATTTTCACTTGCAATTTATCCAAACAATACCAACATAACATTGACAATTAAAAGAAAATGGATAAATTGTACTTACTTGAGTGAGAAACCCCTGTTTGTGAACTCGTCTCCTTCCTTTGACAACAATATTTTCAGAAATCTATGGTATTTGATAGGAATTTTCTTAAATAGGGCTTTATGAAGGAGAAAATTTGTGTTTTAGGTCAAATGAAGGAGATAAGAGATGAGAAATGGTTGGGGAATGGTATTTTAAGGAGAAAACGTGTTTTTGAGGGTGAGAATGGGGAAGTCAGAGGTATGGAGAAGAGGAAAAACAGAAATGTGAGGAGAAATTGGAAAAAAATAGGGTTTTCTGGTTTTTTATGCTCTGTCGCGACCCAGAGTCGTGGCTAGCCTCCTCCAGTGCCGCGACCCGCCTATTTTTTTTTGAGAATTTGAGCTTCAAGGGCTGCGACCCTTCCTAGCTTGTGCCGTGGCCAGCCTCCTTTTTCTTTTCTTTTATGGGAATAAGAGCCACGACCCTCCATGGTCTATGCCGCGTCCCACCTACCCCCGTGATATAATCATTGTGCCTCTAGTAGGGGTCTTGCCGCGGCCCCATAAGGCTGTGCCACGGCCCTTAAGACAATATATTTTTTCATTTTTTTCACGATTCCATATGTACAATAATACACCAACTATTCATAGTTTATAAGTGCAAAAATTAAACTTAAAATTTTGTTCCAGCTAGACCAAAAAGTAAAGAAAGCAATAAAAATGTATGGGATGCCTCCCACGAGCGCTGTCGTTAACGTCATTTAGCCAGACGCTAAACTCCTTTTCAAAAGGGTTCAAGATGATTACTGACTTTGCTTGATCAAATGCACTGCCCAGATATGGCTTCAACCTTTGCCCGTTCACCTTAAAAGGATCTCCATTCTTTCCTTGCGCTTCTACTACTGTCTAGGTTGAAACTCTTTTCTGACTAGGTTCTTGTCATGCCAAGCTTTGGTGCGCTCCTTATAGATTTTTGCATTTTCGTATGCCTCATTACGAAATTCATCAAGCTCATTCAGTTGCAAAATTCTATTCTCACTAGCAGCATTCCAATCAAACTTTAACTTTTTCATTGACCAATGTGCCCTGTGTTCTAACTCAAATGGAAGATGACAAGGTTTTTCAAAAACTAAGCGATATGGAGACATACCTATCGGTATTTTAAACGCAGTTCTGTAAGCCCATAGTGCATCATCCAACTTCTTTGACCAATTTTTCCTTGAACTATCCACAGTCTTCTCAAGGATATTTTTCACTTCCCTGTTTGAAATTTTAGCTTGGCCATTTGATTGGGGATGATATGGTAGTGCAATGCGGTGGTAAACACCATAGCAAGCTAGAAGTGCATCAAGTTGTTTGTTGGCAAACCGACTCCCTTCATCGCTAATGAGAGCTCAGGGTGTACCAAAATGAGTGAAAATGTGTTTATGTAGAAAATTCAACATAGTTTTACCGTCATTGGTCTTCGTAGCAGCAACTTCCACCCATTTTGCACATAATCAACTGCTAACAGGATATTCTCATTATTGTAAGATGGTGGAAATGGAACCATGAAGTCAATGCCCCAAACATCAAAAAGCTCAAGTTCCAAAATCACATTGAGGGGCATCTCATTTCCCCTTGAGATATTACTAGTGCGCTGACACTGATCACAAGCCTTCACAAACGAATTAGCATCTTTAAATAGGTTTGGCCAATAGAAACCACTTTGCAATACCTTAGCTGCTGTTCTTGTGGCTCCAAAATGCCCACCACATTGTAAATTGTGACAATGGGCAATAATAGAGTGCATCTCATCCTCAGGTACACAATGAAGAATGACTTGGTCAACACAATGCCTATACATAATAGGCTCTTCCCAATAGTAATGCTTCACCTCAGAGTAAAATTTCTTCAATTATTGCCTTGTCATCTCAGGAGGCACAATCTTTGCAACAAGGAAATTCACAAAATAAACAAACCAAGGCACAACATAATTTTCACTTACCCTAAATAACTGTTCATCTGGAAAGAAATCATTAATCTGCACAACTTTCTCATTCTGACTCTCTTCTACTTCAAGTCTTGACAAGTGATCAACTACCAGATTTTTAGTACCCTTTTTGTCACGAATATCCATATCAAACTCTTGTAGCCATAGAACCCATCTGATTAAGCGAGGCTTTGCATCTTTCTTTGTAATCAAATACTTGATAACAACAGAGTGATCAGTGTACACAACCACCTTGTTACCAATTAGATAAGGTCTAAACTTGTCAAAAGAAAACACTATTAATAGCAACTCCTTTTCTGTTGTGGAATAATTCAATTGAGCATCGTTAAGAGTTCTACTAGCATAGTAAATAGACTGAAATACCTTGTCAATATGCTACCCCAATACCGCACCAACTACATAATCACTAGCATCACAAATTAATTCGAACGGTAAATCCCAATTTGGAGCAACCACAATAGGTGCAGATGTCAGCTTCTCCTTGAGTACTTTAAAAGCATGCAAGCACTCTTCATTAAAATCAAAGGCAACACCGTTCATCAACAAAGTAGAAAGAGGCTTTGAGATCTTTGAAAATTCCTTAATGAATCTTCGGTTAAAACTAGCATATCCTAGAAAACTTCTAATTCCCTTGACTGACACGGGCGGTGGAAGATTTTCTATTGTAGATATTTTTGCTCGATCCACTTCAATACCATTACTAGATACTTTGTGCCCAAGTACTATGCCCTCTTTTACCATAAAATGGCATTTTTCCCAATTTAACACCAGATTTGATTTTTCACAACAGTTCAATACATTCTCCAAGTTACCCAAACACACATCAAACGACGAGCCAAAAACAGAAAAATAATCCATGAAAATCTCAATGCTCCTTTCCACCATATCCAAAAAGATAGCCATCATGCATCGTTGAAATGTTGCTGCTGCATTACATAGTTCGAATGGCATTCTCCTGAAAGCAAATGTGCCATAGGAACATGTAAAGTAGTTTTCTCTTGGTCCTCTGGTGTGATGGAAATTTGATGATACCCTGAGTAATCATCTAAAAAGCAATAATACTCATTACCAGCTAACCTGTCCAACATCTGATCGATAAAGGGAAGTGGGAAGTGATCTTTTCGTGTTGCCTTATTTAACTTTCGATAGTCAATACAAATGCGCCATCCATTCACTGTTCGAGTTGGAATTAGCTTGTTATCTTCATTTTTTACTACTGTAATTCCACCCTTCTTTAGAACCACCTGTACTGCACTCACCCAAGCACTATCAGAAATTAGGTAGATCACATCGATGTCCAACCATTTAAGGATCTGCTCAAGTACAACCTCCTTCATAGCTGGATTGGGTCTTCTCTGAGCCTCTATAGATGGCTTGCTATCTTCCTCCAATAAAATTTTATGCATGACTGTTGAAGGAATTATTCCTCTAATATCCGCCAATGTCCACCCAATGGCCAATTTATGAACCTGTAAAGCCCTAAAAAATTTCACCAATTCAGTTTTTGGGAGGCCAGTTTAAACAATTACAGGTAAAGTCTCATTCTCACCCAAGTATGCATAACACAAATGATCCGGAAGAGCCTTTAATTCCAATTGCGGTGGTTGCTGAATAGATATTAATGGTCATTCGGGTCCCTCCGCCAACTCTTAAAACTTCTTCCTGTACGGTTGGTAAGAGTTAATCCAATTTACATATTCTCTCATCTCGACATCATCATCATCTTCCTCACCACCTATCAATACTGCCTCTAAGGCATCACTACTCACCCTTCTTTTCGAGACTGCTTTATCTATCACATCCACACTATAACAACTGTCACTATCCCTCAGATACGTCATTTCCTTGAAGACATTGAATACCACCTCATCTCCTTGAACCTGAAGCTTTAATTTACCGTTCTGAACATCAATGAGAGCTTGGCCTGTGGCTAGGAATGGTCTTCCAAGAATGATAGGCACATCTGCATCCTCCTCCATATCAAGAACAATAAAATCAGCAAGAAAAATAAACTTATCCACCTTCACAAGAACATCTTCAATCATACCTCGTGGATGCTTCACCGATCGATCTGCCAACTATAGAGTAACTGTTGTTGGTCTTGCTTCACCCAAACCAAGTCTTCTGGACACAAATAAGGGCATCAAATTAATACTTGCCCCCAAATCACACAAGGCATGCTTACACTCATATTTTCCAATTGTGTAAGGAATAGTAAAGCTCCCCGGATCTCTCAACTTTTGGGGCAGCTTCCTTTGCAATATTGCACTACATTCTTGGGTGAGGGCCATAGTTTCATAGTCTTCCATATTTCTTTTCTTAGAGAGAATCTCTTTCATGAACTTTACATAACTAGGCATCTGCTCCAAAGCCTCAGCAAAAGGAATATTGATGTGCAGCTTTTTGAACACCTCTAAAAACTTAGAAAATTGTTTATCAAGAGTAGTTTTTATAAGCCTCTAAGGATATGGAACTCGGGCTGGCTGGTCAACAACAACTGGAGGAATCTTCTCTGTACTCTTGTAATTTTCAGTAACCCCTTGCTCAACTGTATCAGACTTTTCACCCAAACCTTCATTATGAACCACTGATTGTTGTAGACTAGACTGCTCAATTTGTTTACCACTCCTTGGAGTAATTGCCTGACATTGCTCCTTAGGATTAACTTCAGTGTTGCTAGGCAAGTTTCCCTGAGGTCTTTTATTCAGCATATTGGCCAACTGCCCCACTTGTGTTTCAAGATTTTTGATGGAGGATCTGGTCTTAGTCATGAATTGAGTTTGAGTGTTGGCAAGAGTCAATAACACAACTTGTAATTCATTAGGCCTGTCCGGTGGAGCTTGTGGCCTAGGCTGTTGTGATGAAGAGGCTTGATTCATTGGTTGTTGTTGAGGCATATTCTGTTGATATTGACCCTAAAACTGAGATTGCCGGCCCTGATTGTTTCTCCAAGAAAAGTTGGGGTGATTTCTCCACCCAACATTGTAGGTGTTGGAGAATGGATTATTGAATGGCATCTGAAAATTTCCCACAACTTGAACCTGAGCTTGGTCCATACGAATGTTATTATTATTACTAATAGGACACTGATAAAAAGAGTGAGAACCTCCACAAATTTCACACCTACCTGCCATCTAAATCGCATTAGCAGACACAGTATTCTGCTGCAATTGTTTTGTCAATGAGGCCACTTGTGTTGTCAGAGTAGTAATTGCATCAAGTTCATGTACCCCAGCTACCTTTCTAACCCCAAATGACCTCTCATCACACCACTGATGATTGTTTGTGGCCATGTCCTATAATAGTTCATAAGCTTCATTGGCACTGTTACTCGTGAATGCCCCACCAACTGCAGCATCAATAATTGTTCGTGTTGTACCGCACAACCCGTTGTAAAAATTGTGGACCAACATCCACTTTTCTATACCATGATGGGGACATTTTCTCAATAGCTCCTTGAACCTTTCCCAAGAGTCATACAAAGATTCACCATCCAGCTGATAAAAATTATTAATCTCCCCTCTCAATTTAGCAGCTTTTGATGGAGGAAAGAACTTGGCAAGGAATTTCTGAGCCAAATCCTCCCAAGTATTTATCGAATTGGATTGAAGGGAGTTCAACCAACTCTTAGCTCTTTCTCGCAACGAAAATGTGAATATCCTCAACTTGATTGCATCGTCGCTCACCCCATTATACTTAATGGTATCACACAACTCCAAGAAATTTGCCAAGTGCATATGGGGGTCTTCAGAAGGAAAAGCACCAAATTGGACAGTGGACTGCACCATTTGCAAGATCGCCGGCTTAATTTCAAAATTATTGGCCTCCACAGCTGGCGGTCTTATACAGTTTTGTACTCCCGTAACAGTGGGCAGTACATAGGCTCTCAGCCTCCTTGCAGCAGGATGTGGAGCCTGACCTTGAACAACCTCGGGAACCTCATTATTCCTGTCATTCTGTGCCATCTCCACAGTCTGATGAGCCAACTTCTTGTTTCTTCTATTTTGTTCGCAAACCTTCACAATTTCAGGATTAGCTAGAACAAGGTTATCTGCTCATCTTCTGCTACGCATATAACCAAACTACCTAAATTTGACAAAGAAACGCAGCTAAAACAGGTTAGAAACAAGACAAAGAACAACCAAATTAGAAATAAAATTAATTAGATTGATATTGATAATTTTCAGTCCCTGGCAATGGCGCCAAAAACTTGTTGCAAAATTTACTGCTTCGCAAGTGCACGCATCGCAAATCAATTATAATCTTGGTAAAACCAAGTATCGTCCTCAAGGACTGAATCACCAATTACCAATCAATTAATCTTTTTGTTTTTATTTGGTCAATTAAACTTTGATTCTTGTAACAATGTAGAAGAAAATGTAAATTGCAGAAACAATAATTAAGAACTCAATAAAAACAATAAGTATCGGAAAAACCTTGAATTTAAATAATAATAGAGTAATTAGGTCATTTAATCTCATCAACTATCATCCTTATTAATCCCTAATACAAGTTACCATTTTATTCTTCTTTCTTCCTATTTCAATTAACGAGTTGACAAAATCAGCTTATAATCATGTTATGAATTATAAACTCAACCTAAGTGAAAATTTCCTATATTTCTATGGTAAATTTAATCACAAAGGAAACATTAATCAAAACAAGTCAAAAGAGAGTCACACAATTAATCTAGATACTCTCGTTCCAAATTATAATTGCGTCCTAAATAATCAAAGCAAATTCAAATCGCACTTCTCATATTTTTATTCAAAAACATAAAGGTAATGACTATAGATGGCCAGTCAATAATCAATCAACAAGCACAGATTGAAGAAATGATAAATTGCATTAGTTCATAATATGGATTCAAGCGATTCAATTAACAGCCCCAAACAGAAAATTAGTTCATAACTGTCATTTTAAACACAAAGAAATTCAAGAACAAACATAAAGAAATAGATGGATGACCAACAAGTGAAGAAGCCTCCAAAAGTGTTCTCTAAGAATTTTAGCCACCAAAAACCATCTCCTTCTTTCTTTTTGAAATTAGGTTTATAAGCTAAAATTTTTCTTTCTGAAGGATTTGGGCCATGGCCCAGTTGCTCTAGCGCCGCAGCCCGTGTCCCAAAACTGGATTTTTTCGTTGAGGAAGGCCGCGGCGCAACTATCCACCTGTCGTAGCCCGTGTCTTTGTTTCCCTGGGAATTAGCTCTTCCAAGCTGCAGCCCTCCAAAGCCATGTCGCGGCTTGTACCTTGACTCCAACACACTGTTTCTGTGAAGGGGCTGGCCGCGACTCCAAATTGCCTAAGCCGTGGCCCTTAATGAATTCTCCAATTTTTGCAATTTTAAACCTGAAAAATCACCAATGCCTTCAAATCATGCCGGGATCCATCCTTTATAGAAAACAACACCGAAACTTGGGTTTTTCTTATCTTTTTGAACCAATTTCCTCCAAGTATTCAAATCTTCCTTTTTATTCACTAAAATTGAAAAACAAACAAACAAAAGCGTAAAACCGCACTAAATGAAATAAAAACAACATAAAAGACTACCTAAAACACCACCTAACCGTGACATAAACTAGACTCAATAGTTTCCTTCAAAGCTTGGATTGCTTCTTCAGAACGTTGTTGTGACGCTTCCATTAGTTTGCACATCAGATGCAGTTGTTCGTTGATGTCTGTTGTGTTAGTCAATGCTGGGGCGGTGGTTTTTGGAGCCATGACTTCTTGTTCTTCTTTAAGTCACACGGTTGCCGATTGAAAATTGTTGGTGACTATTTCTTGAAACTTTCATCGTTCCCACAGACGACACCTATTGTTGATGTCAAAAAATTTCATGAGGATAATTTGGTAAATTGATCTTTCTTATCCGATCACTTTGGCTCTCTTCTCCGATTAGAATCTTGAATCTCCAAAGTGAACAAAACGCCTATTGTGATTTGTTAAATATAAAGGATAAGTGTTTTTATACAGGCTAGGTATAAAACACTTAGTAAATTTGACATAGTGAAGATGTGAAATTTGAGTTTCAATTGTAGGCACTTTAAAATTGTGTTTTTAGGTCCAAAGTGATACATGGAGGTATCTAAGGATGCCCAAAAAGTTTGGTAGCATTTGGGAAAATTTTAGGCCCCTTATAGGGGGCGTTAGAGAGTGAGGGTGGTGATGCATCACCTCCTTGGAGGTGTTGCATTGTAATGCCCTACTACCTTAGAGCCATTACTAAGTGAGTTTAAAATGTGCAATCAACTTGCTAAATGAGGTTTTTAGAACAGAAGTGTGATTTAACAAAAAGTCAAGGCTGTAATCTTTGAAAGTACTCTATTTCATTTAAAATTCCAAGTGTGTAACATTTGGGATCCCAAAATAAAGTTTATAAAGTATTTACAACTCAAAATAGGTTTACAAATGACTAATTATCAAAAACATAGTATAATACAGCCATTCCTCAAAATGCCCCCAACCAAAGCGGTCGGGCAGGCCAAACATGTACGCGCTGCCCCACGCTCTCTGTACTCATTGCTGGTTGACTTTTTCCTTGCCCTTACCTGCAACATAGAGCACCCGTGAGCCGAAGCCCAGCAAGAAAACTCACACAGCACATAACATATGCATATTATATAACCAACATATCAAACAATCCACAAATAAAACAGATATTCCATCAGACTAAACAGGCACGGCCATGATGTCCCAGGAGCGTTACCAAAGCTTGGGATCTCGGTTCTCACCGTAAGGATATCCCATGTATCCATTGGGTTCTCACCCTAACAATAAGCACTCCATGTGCTTAGTGTTACTTCCGGCCCCACTTCCGTTCTTGGCCTTCGCCGTTCTCGGCCCTTTGCCGTTCCCGGCTCCTTTGCCGTTCATTCAGCTATAACCACATACAACTTAACTCAAACAACATTCAATCATATAATAATTCAATCCAGGCTACACCCTAACATATAATAAAATCTAGGGTCGTGCCCTGCAACAATACTATGGGCCCATGCCCTGCTCTACGGGTGCTACAGTTTTCTTACCAGTATCCCGAGCATTCCAATGCACCAAGGTCACGAGCACGGTCCTCTACCCTGAGCTTCTCCGAAAACCTAGTCACAACACATATAAAACACCCTTTAATGCTAACCAATCCAAATCCACTTCCGGGGACCAATCCCGTACACTAGAGACCTCCAATTCCCCAAAACAATGTAACAGAAACATTCCCCGAGCCCCCGGGACAAATGCCCAAAAATGCAAAATTCCCCTGTCCTGAAAATAGCCTAGTGTCGCGGCGCTACCCTTGAGGGCCGTGGTGCCCAGCAAGTTAGAGAGTCCCCCAGCCCTGATGCAGCCTTGCGCCGCGGCGCCAAAGAACAGGGTTGCGGCGCTCCTTCGCGAACCCATAATTTTGGGTTTTCCTCTGCATTTTCCCCGAGCCAAAACACCTCCAATTCAATCCAAACACATACCTAAACCCCAAAATCAATTTAAAACCCCAAATAAATCATTTAACAACCTATAACATCAACAACAAGTTCAATTACACAATTACACCCAAAATCCACACTTGAGTTTAGATTTCAGAAACTTAAACCATGGCTTCCAAAACCTAGACCTGAGCTTGAAAAATATAAATCATGCTTCTAAAATCTTAAACCACATCAGATACGAAATTCAAACATGTTAAAAATTCTCACCTCAATCAAGAATTCAGCTTGAATTCTCTTCAATCTCAGCTTCAAGCCACTTTCCCCCTTGATTATCCAAACTGAATTCCATGCAAACCAGCCATAACTTTCTTTAAATTCCCACACTTAATCTCTAAAAATCAAACTTAAACTTAAACCAAAAACAGAGCATAACTCTTACCTCTGAGCAATCTTAGCCTAAACTTGATTTTGGTTGCCTCAAACCTCTTGATTCTCCTCCTAGGTTTTAAATTCAGCTTTCTTCTTCTTCTCCTCTTTTCTTCTAGCTTTTTCTTCAAATTTCAGCATAAACTCAATTGTGACTAAGTGTTGAACGTGATTCACCCTTTCCTTCAGCTGAAGCTATCTAACATTTGCCAAATGACCATCATATCCCTCCATAAAAATCCTTTCCTAACTAAACCTCAAGGCCTTTTTGACATTTCATCTTTCTTACAATTCTACCATTTCCTCATCTAGACTTGTTACCCTTAATGATTACTAATGGTCACCCAAGTATTAGCTCACAAACTATTAGCTCACAAACTCACATTATAAGATCCCCAAAATACCCCTAGGCTCCTCCCGAGTTGGGTATCTAATCTCGTTGTGACTTTGAAACTAATTAGCTCCCTAGGACCGTCTCGGCACGTGCATCACAATAATATCACCACTCACACGTGGTACCAATCATATAATATAATTATTACATTTATGCCCTCAGCGGGCTAAAATTACCAATCTACCCTTAACATACAAACGGGGCCCACATGCATATTTATACCACCTAAACATGCATTCTAATCACATATTCATTCAAATTCATATATTAACATGTTAATTCACTTATTGCCCTCCAGGCACGCTAAACAAGGTCCAAAACCTTATTAACAAATTGGGGTGTTACAATTATCCCCTCCTTACAGAAATTTCGTCCTCAGAATTACCTGAATAACTCGGGATATCGCTCTCGCATATCCAATTCAAGTTCCCACGTCGCCTCTTCAACCTTGCTGTTTGTCCATAGCACTTTAACCAAGGCGATAGTCTTGCTCCATAAGACTTTGTCCTTTCTATCAAGGATCTGAACAGGCTTCTCCTCGTATGATAAATCCTGATCCAACTCTGAATTCTCATAGCTCACCACATGAGTAGTATCTGATACATATTTCCAAAGCATGGATACCATAAACACGTCATGAACCCCTGATAGAGTTGGAGGCATTGCTAATCTGTAAGCCACCTCTCCAACCCGTTCTAGAACCTCGAAGGGGCAAACAAACCTGGGGCTCAGCTTGCCCCGGGCACTGAATCGTTTCACTCCTCTCAGGGGCGAAACCTTAAGGAACACATGATCACCGACCTAAAACTCTACGCTTCTACGTCTCAAGTCTGAATAACTCTTCTGGCGACTCTGGGAGGCGAGCATACGCGCTCTAATCTTTTAAATTGCCTCATTGGTCCTCTGAACCATCTCAGGACCTAGATATCTTCTCTCACCTGTCTCATCCCAGTGTATCGGTGATTTGCACTTTCTCCCATACAGCATCTCATACAGAGCCACTCCGATAGTCGCCTGATAACTATTGTTGTACGAGAACTCAATCAAGGGGAGATACTTACTCCAAGATCCCCCAAAATCTAACACACAGGCTCGTAATATATCCTCCAGTATCTGAATCGTCCTCTCAGATTGCCCATCTGTCTGAGGATGATAAGCAGTACTAAACCGTAACTGTGTGCCCATTGCCTTTTGCAGGCTCTCCCAAAACTTGGAGGTGAAGGTGGGGTCCCTGTCGGATACTATCGACCTCGGAGCCCCATGAAGTCGAACAATTTCCTTCACATAAAGCTCAGCATACTGCTCCATAGTATAAGTTGTCCTCACAGGTAAAAAGTGGGCGGACTTGGTATACCTGTCCACAATCACCCACACCGAGTCATGCTGACCCATGGTCTTCGGCAATCCAACCACAAAGTCCATGGTAATATCCTCCCATTTCCACTCGGGAATTCCTAGAGGCTGCAATAACCCTGCTGGCCTTTGATGTTTAGCCTTGATCTTCTGACAAATTAAGCACCTAGCCACATAATCCACCACATCCCTCTTCATGCCTGACCACCAATACAAAACTCTTAAATCTTGGTACATCTTCGTAGTACCTGGGTGTAAAGAGTAGGGAGTGGTATGAGACTCATCCAGAATATCTCGCCGAATATCTGAATCAATCAGAACAAAAATTCATCCCTTGTACTTCAATAAGCCCATCTTCGAGATAGAGATGTCCTTAGTCGCTCCAGTTAGGACATTCTCTCTACGTTCAACCAACTGGGGATCCCTTCCCTATGCTTCCTTGATCCTCTCAAGGAGCGTTGACTGAAGAGTTATGTTGGCTAACTTACCAACCACTAACTCTATACCTGCTCTGGTCATCTCCTCAGCTAATCTGTCTGATACTTGTCTCGAACTGTACAACTGTCCCAGGCCTTTTCGACTCAATGCATCAGCCACTACATTAGCCTTCCCATGATGGTATAAGATGTCACAATCGTAATCCTTTACCAGTTCTAGCCACCGTCTTTGACGCATGTTCAAATCTTTCTGAGTAAAGAAATACTTTAAACTCTTGTGATCAGTGTATATCTCGCACCTTTCACCATACAAGTAATGTCTCCAAATCTTAAGTGCGAATACCACCGTAGCCAACTCCAGATCATGTGTGGGATATATATGCTCATACTCTTTTAATTTCCTTGATGCATAAGCTATTACCTTCCCAGCTTGCATCAACACACATCCCAAACCCTGTCTGGAAGCGTCACAGTAAACCACGAATTTCTCATTGTCTGTCGGCAGGCTCAACACAGGTGCAGTAATCAATCGACGCTTCAATTCCTTGAAACTGTTCTCACATCGATCTGTCCACACATACTTGGTCTTCTTTCTTGTCAATTCTGTCAATGGAGTAGCAATTCTGGAGAACCCTTCTACAAATCGCCGGTAGTACCCTGCCAATTCGAGAAAACTTCTGACCTCCGGAACACTGCTCGGTCTAGGCCAATCTCTCACTGCTTCTATCTTGTTTGGGTCAACCAGTATCCCCTCCTTACTGAAAATATGGCCCAGAAATGTAACCTGGGGTAACCAGAACTCGCACTTACTGAACTTGGCATATAACTTATGCTCTCTCAATCGCTGCAATACCAAGCGCAGATGATGCTCATGCTCTATCTCTGACTGGGAGTACACTAGGATATCATCGATAAATAAAATCACAAACTTATCCAGATAATCTTTACAGATCCTATTCATCATATCCATAAAAGCTGCTGGGGCATTGGTTAATCCAAAGGACATAACCAAAAATTCATAGTGCCCATACCTTGTTCGAAAAGCAGTCTTTGGTATGTCCTCCTCTTTAATCCTCAACTGATGATAGCCTGACCGGAGATCAATCTTTGAAAACACTGCACTCCCCTGTAACTGATCAAATAAATCATCGATCCTAGGCAGTGGATACTTATTCTTAATAGTCAACTTGTGTTGGATTAGCTTATACATGATCTTTATTTATTTTCATGTATATCTAATATTAAACAAATTAATACGAGATAGCCTAAAACATGTTTCTAAAATTGAATTCAAAGAGAAACAAAGAATAGAATACCTACAGTATACGCAGCGGAATTAAAGAGTCCTTCCTTCAGTTTCTCTAACTCTTGTATCCTCTCTGTCGCGGAGTATTATCAAGAAACTGAACCGATCTTCTATTTTCTTCACAATCTTCCAATGTATCCTTAGAACCACCTAGACTAGTGTGGGAAATTCTCAACACATGAGATAAATATAGAGAGAAGAAGAGAAAATAACAAAGAGGCTTAGAAAAGGACTTGTGTTTAGAGAGAATCTAAAACTATCAGAAAATCTGACTTGTGACTTATCAAACTTCTTTTTTTGACTTCTCTCTAAGCACTCCTTTTATAGACTCAATTAGGCCATTTAATTTAATTAAAAAATCAATAAAATAACAGCCATTCTGAAGCCCTAGGTCGAAATTATCATGGGCTATAGGCCCGTGAAATTTCCCATTGGACTTAAAATCAAGGCCTGTATTATTTTCTATTGATTTAATTAATTAATTAATTATTTAAATCCTTTATCAAATTAATTATTTATAATTTGAACCTTTATTTAAACTTATTTATTAATTTAGATACCAATTTATCTTAATTAATAAATCTGCCATAATTTATCTTTTCTTCTCAAAATTACACAACTCTGTGAAACTATCCAAAATTGACCTGGTCAACTTTGATAATTCTAATTGATGATTAAATCAATTAATTGAGACTATCTAGATGATTTTATCCAAGGTACAATGGGGACCATGGGCCTATGAAATCAAGCTCCAATAAGTTATCATAAATCTAACAAATAAATTTACTAACTTATTAATTCCTCGTGACTCCACTATAGACTCGGAATTGCACTCTTGAATTCATGGAACGCTCTATAACAAATATAGATACGCTATTAATTATCCATTGTTACAACCATAATTGTCACTCAATCCTCTATAGACAGTCTACAATGAGATAGGACTAAAATACCATTTTACCCCTCATTGTATTTTATCCTTAAAACACTTAGTTCCTCGTAAATGATATTTCAGTAAACTAATTTAATTACTGAAATGAGATCTCTATCATTTAACACCTTGAACCAAACTAAAAGGAAACCATCGTTTCACTTCTTCATCAGAAGCTGTAGATGTTCATATCTATGATTAACACTCCTACTCAATTATACTACCGAGTTCCCAAGATGTAAGTATGGGCTTGTCCGTAGGGTAAGCTGGTAACGAACAAGTCAAAGAACTCAAATAATACAATCAGTTAGAATACTAACCACTCAGAATTGAGATTGAATTGACCTATGGTCAACTATATGATATGACTAGAATAGATAATAACGGTATGTTTACTTATCTTATCAACTGTCAATATCGGTCCAGTCCGATGTAACAAATACATCCGATCTTATCTACTTTGCTAATATTCTGGAAAGAACATAACACTATAATGTGTAAGTAGATCATATCGTAGATTGGCAAGTCAGTGTAAATCCTGGGCACTGACTAATCTTAGGACTAACTTATTTTGAACATATAATCATATTTATATTCCACTGTGATTACGTCACTATAAATAAGATTAGCTATATGCTCGGGATTTAATAGAAGTTTATATTAAACAAATAATCATGAAAATAAAACATGTGAGCAAAGTGATTGACCAAGTCAAAAAATGATTTCTATTCTTTTATTGATAATAGAATGAGATTACAAAGAATTTGGGTTTTAATTAGGGCATAAAACCCCAACAAACTCCCACTTGAACTAATTGAAACTAATGCCTTAATTCTACTAATCCCATTTCCTCGATATGCTTATCAAATGTAGCTTCTGGTAGTGTCTTTGTAAACGGATCCGCAAGATTGTCTTCAGTTGCAATCTTCATAACCTTCACATCTCCCCTGGCCACATATTCTCGAATAATGTGATACTTCCTTTCTATATGCTTACTTCTCTTGTGACTTCGAGGTTCTTTTGAGTTGGCTATCGCTCCTGTATTGTCACAAAACAACACAAGCGGTTTATCCATTTCTGGAATAACACCAAGATCCGAATAGAACTTCTTTAGCCAGACTATTTCCTTAGCTGCTTCTGACGCAACTATGTACTCAGCCTCCATTGTGGAATCTGAGATTGCAGACTGCTTTACGCTTCTCCAAATCATAGCTCCACCCCCAAGAGTAAACACCATTTTAGAAGTAGATTTTTTGTCATCAACATCAGTCTGAAAATTTGAATCGGTGTAGCCTACAGGGTTCAGAACACCACCCTTGTAGACTAACATATAATCCCTAGTCCGTCTCAAATACTTCAGGATATGCTTAACTACTATCCAATGTTCCGGTCCTGGGTTTGGCTGATACCTGCTCACTACTCCCACTGCATAGCAGATGTCTGGTCTAGTACACAACATGGCATACATCAGACTTCCAACTGCAGATGCGTAAGGAACTTTTCTCATTGCATCTTCCTTCTCAGGAGTCTGGGGAGACTGCTTCTTTGAAAGATGAATTCCATGGCGGGACGGTAGACGTCCTTTCTTGGAATTTGTCATTGAGAAACGTTCAAGCACTTTATCAATGTAAGCTGCTTGAGATAGAGCTAAAAGTTTGTTCTTTCTATCCTTGATATCTTTAACTCCTTTAACTCCGCCGGAGCCATTCTATAGGGTGACCTAGACACTGGCTCTGCTTCCGGTGCCAACTCTATGATGAACTCGCTCTCTCACTGTGGCGGAAATCCTGGCAAATTTGTTGGAAATAAGTCTGGAAACTCACAGACCAATCTGGTTTCATTCGGTCCCACTGTTACCACTCTAGAGGTATCTACAACACTTGCCAGGAATCCTATGTAACCTTCCTGCATCAGGTCTCTAGCCTTCAGTGCTGAGATCATAGGCACTCGTGGTCCATTCACAATCCCCACAAACACAAAAGGAACCTCACCTTCTGGTTCAAAAGTCACCATTCGCCGCTTGCAATCAATCATTGCTCCATACCTCGTTAACCAATCCATCCTTAATATCACATCAAAATCATCCATGCCTTATTCGATCAGAACAACAAACAATTCCCTACCATCTATTTCTACTGGTAATGCTCTAACCCATCTCCTAGAGACTACCAGTTCTCCTGTTGGCAACAAAGTCTGAAAACCCTTAGCATACACAATACTAGGTCTACAAAGCTGGTCTATCACCCTAGCAGATACAAATGAGTGGGTAGCCCGTGAATCAATCAATGCAGTATACAGAGAACCAGCACTAGAGATCTGACCTATCACAACTGAGGGACTAGCCTCCGCCTCAGTCTGAGTCAAAGCAAATACCCTGGCAGGAGCGAGACTGTCTCCCTGCTTTGGCTCCTCTTTTCTAGCTTGTGGGCAGTCTTTCTTCAAATGGTTGGAACTCCCACAAATAAAACACTCCCTAATCCGGCACTCACCATGATGTCGTCGTCTGCATCGAGGACACACTGGAAAACTCCTCCAGTTGTCACTTCTGCTCTGACGGCCACCAATAGAACTACGTAACCTCTTATCAGAACTAGGAGGAACAAATGAATCTGGAACTCTTCTTTTCTGTTCACTGGGGCCACTGCCTCGACTAGACCCAATAAAAGGAGCCACCGCCCTCCTGGCATCGCGCCTAACAGCGATGTCCTTCCATATCTGGTCCTTGGCCCTCTCTGCAGTAAGGGCCTTATCCACCGCTTGAGCATAGGTAGTAGTCTTTGAACTCAAGGTAATATTCACATCGCGGGCGATCATCACATTCAAACCCCGTATAAACCTATCTCTCCTGGTAGCATCTGTCGGCACTAAGTCTGGCGCAAACTTTCCCAATCTATCAAATCTCAGGGCGTACTGAGTAACTGATAACTTGTTTTGAGTGAGGTTGATAAACTCATCAACCTTCATAGCTCAAACTGCTACGCTGTAGTATTTCTCATTAAAGATACTCTTAAATTCTTCCCAAGTCATAACTGTAATATTCCTCTGCTGACTCACTACATCCCACCAGATGCGGGCATCCTCTTTAAGCATGTAGCTAGCACAAGCCACCCTTTCATTTCCTTCAACCCTCATGAAATCGAAGATTAAAGAAATCATATTCATCCATTGCTCGGCCCGCAGTGGGTCTAATCCACCCTCAAAGGTAGGAGGTTGTTGCTTCCTGAATCTTTCGTACAAGGGTTCCCACCTGTTCTCAACCACAGGCTGAACCGGAACTGGCACTACATTCTGTTGAATTGGTAACCCTGTGACCTGTGAAGGGGCCTGTTTCCTCATCTGAAGAAGTTCTTCCTCTGTTCTCTGCAATCTAGCCTCCATTTCGGCTAATATCTACTGCCGGTTGTGTGGGGAAGGTGGAGGGTCCTGACCCTGATTGTCATCCTCGGCCTGATTGTCGCGGAGTCTAGATGATTGCCGAGGCATTACAACTATATGCCTGCAATCAGTGACACCGCTTATCAGGCATGATAACAAAATCCAATTCCACCTCCCACTCTCAACAACCAACCAAGATCAACAATCCAGATAACATACAAATAGCATATAACACACAATGGGCCATGCCCTAACATCATGCATATGTTATTTCATTCATCATGCTCTTTCAAAATAAACAGGCAAACAGGGCATTCAAGCACATATTTACTCATAACAATCAACCATACCAATCAACCCTGAGTCGAGCTTTTCAATGGCAGCGAGCGTACATGTTCGGTCAATCTCCAGAACCAATAAACCTTGGCTTGCTCTGATACCAAGTTGTAATGCCCTACTACCTTAGAGTCGTTACTAAGTGAGTTTAAAATGTGCAATCAACTCGCTAAATGAGGTTTTTAGAACAGAAGTGTGATTTAACAAAAAGTCAAGGCTGTAATCTTTGAAAGTACTCTATTTCATTTAAAATTCCAAGTGTCTAACATTTGGGATCCCAAAATAAAGTTTATAAAGTATTTACAACTCAAAATAGGTTTACAGACGACTAATTATCAAAAACATAGTTTACTACAGCCATTTCTCAAAATACACCCAACCAAAGCGGTCGAGCAGGCCAAACATGTACGCGCCACCCCACGCTCTCTGTACTCATGGCTGCTTGACATTTTCCTTGCCCTTACCTGCAACACAGAGCACCCGTTAGCCAAAGCTCAGGAAGAAAACTCACACAGCACATAACATATGCATATTATATAGCCAACATATCAAACAATCCACAAATAAAATAGATATTCCATCAGACTAAACAGGTACGGCCATGCTGTCCCAGAAGCGTTACCAAAGCCTGGGATCTCGGTTCTCACCGTAAGGATATCCCATGTATCCATTGGGGTCTCACCCTAACAATAAGCACTCCATGTGCTTAGTGTTACTTCTGGCCCCACTGCCGTTCTCGACCTTCGCCGTTCTTGGCCCTTTGCCATTCTCGGCTCCTTGCCATTCCCGGCTCCTTGCCGTTCCCGGCTCCTTTGCCGTTCATTCAGCTATAACCACATACAGCTTAACTCAAACAACATTCAAACATATAAAAATTAAATCAAGGCTACACCCTAACATATAATACAATCTAGGGCCGTGCCCTGCAACAATACTATGGGCCCATGCCCTGCTCTCTACGGGTGCTACAGTTTTCTTACCTGTATCCCGAGCTTTCCAATGCACCAAGGTCACGAGCACGGTCCTCTACACTGAGCTTCTCCAAAAACCTAGTCACAACACATATAAAACACCTTTTAATGCTAACCAATCCAAATCCACTTCCGGGGACCAATCCCGTACACTAGAGACCTCCAATTCCCCAAAACAATGTAACGGAAACATCCCCCGAGCCCCCGGGACAAATGCCCAAAAATGCAAAATTTCCCTATCCTGAAAATTGCCTAGCGCCGTGGCGCTACCCTTGAGGGCCACGGCGCCCAGCAAGTCAGAGAGTCCCCCAGCCCTGATGTAGCCTCGCGCCGCGGCGCCCCTTCGCGAACCCAGAATTTTGGGTTTTCCTATGCATTTTCCCCAAGCCAAAACACCTCCAATTCAACCCAAACACATACCTAAACCCAAAAATCAATTTAAAACCCCAAATAAATCATTTAACAACCTATAAACATCAACAACAAGCTCAATTACACAATTACACCCAAAATCCACACTTGAGTTTCAGATTTCAGAAACTTAAACCATGGCTTCCAAAACCTAAACCGGAGCTTGAAAAATATAAACCATGCTTCTAAAATCTTAAACCACATCAGATACGAAATTCAAACATGTTAAAAATTCTCACCTTAATTAAGAATTCAACTTGAATTCTCTTCAATCTCAGCTTCAAGCCACTTTCCCCCTTGATTATCCAAACTGAATTCCATGCAAACCAGCCATAACTTTCTTTAAATTCCCACACTTAATCTCTAAAAATCAAACTTAAACTTAAACCAAAAACAGAGCATAACTCTTACCTTTGAGCAATCTTAGCCTAAACTTGATTTTGGTTGCCTCAAACCTCTTGATTCTGCTTCTAGGTTTAAAATTCAGCTTTCTTCTTCTTCTCCTCTTTTCTTCTAGCTTTTTCTTCAAATTTCAGCATAAACTCAATTGTGACTAAGTGTTGAACGTGATTCACCCTTTCCTTCAGCTGAAGCTATCTAACCTTTGCCAAATGACCATCTTACCCCTCCATAAAAATCCTTTCCTAACTAAACCTCAAGGCCTTTTTGACATTTCATCTTGCTTACAATTCTGCCATTTCCTCATCTAGACTTGTTACCCTTAATGGTTACTAATGGTCACCCAAGTTACTCAATCACCATTAACCATTAGCTCACAAACTCACATTATAAGATCCCCAAAATACCCCTAGGCTCCTCCCGAGTTGGGTATCTAATCTCGTTGTGACTTTGAAACTAATTAGCTCCCTAGGACCGTCTCGGCACGTGCATCACAATAATATCACCACTCACACGTGGTACCAATCATATAATATAATTATTACATTTATGCCCTCAGCGGGCTAAAATTACCAATCTACCCTTAACATACAAACAGGGCCCACATGCATTCTAATCACATATTCATTCAAATTCATATATTAACATATTAATTCACTTATTGCCCTCCAGGCACGCTAAACAAGGTCCTAAACCTTATTAACAAATTGGGGTGTTACATGCATTGCCTAAAAGCAAAGGGGTTTGAAAACCCCAGCAGGTGACGCATCGCCTATAGGCAGACGACACGTCGCCTGACATATCTGTACAGACACATGTTTTAAGCTCCAAATGACAAGTTTTGAAGCTCTAATCCTATTGGTTAGACCTAATGATGGTGCCTACACTATAAAAGGGTTCTCTTAAAGTTTTGGAAGACTTGATCACTCTCTCAAATCTCTCTGTAACCTCTCTCTCTCTCTAGCTTTCAAGAATCTCAAGTTTTCTCCAAGAAACTCATAAAGAAAGTGCTTGGCTTTGTGAGTTTATGGCTTGTTCAATCCCAATTCCCATTTCCTCTTAGTAAAAGCCTCAAGCATCAATGGAGGGCAAGGAAACAGAGAATTAGGAAAGTGATACACCTCTTGTATAAGCCTTTGGTTGTGTTTTTCAATAGGAAGAATAAGTTCAAGGTGGTGATTCAACAAAGGGTTTTGAAGCTTCAAGAGGTTGAAGAACTTTGATCTACTACAAGGGTTCGCATCATCTAAATTAAAATTTTCTTGGTCTCTTTAAAGGATATTTTAGTGTAAATTCTTATTATTTCGGTAGTGTAATCTCACTCCCCCCAACATTCTAACTCTCTATCATCTGAGATACTACATCATTGACGTGTCTAGTTCATTTTTGGCTTTGTCATTAATGACTCAAGATTTTGTTAGGTTGGATCTTTTTGATGGTACTAACTTTGTTCGTTGGCAAGATAAGATTAGGTTCTTCCTTGAACCCGCCAAGGAAGATGGTACCCAAGAAGTCATCAAAGAAAGGAAGAAGCGTGAAGAAGAGGAATTGATTTGTATTCTCAATGCACTATCAGACTGATTGTATGATCTCTACACCAACACCAAAACTGCCAAGGAGATTTGGGAAGCTTTGGAGAAAAAGTACAAAGCGGAAGAAGAAGGTACAAAGAAATTTCTTATTACACAATATATGGAATTTAAGTTTTATGATATGAAACCCCTTCTTCCCCAAATACAAGAGTTGCAAATAATTGTGAATATGCTATCTACTCTCAATATTGTCTTGCTGGAGCAATTCCTTGTTGGATGCATAATAGCCAAGTTGCCTCCATCTTGGAAGGGCTATAGGAAGAAAATCCTCGATAAGAATAAGGAGATTTCATTGGAGGAAATCCTCAAACATTTTATGATTGAGGATGAATCATATTCTAGAGATAAGAAGATGAGGATTCTAATAAAGAGACTTCAAAAGACAATATGGTGGCTAATCCTCCAAACAAGGGCAAAGGAATTGGCAAGAATAAAGGCAATGGTCAAAAACCCTTAGGGCCTAAGAAGAATGAGGGACAATTCAAAAGTTCCAAGGAACCTTGCGTTGTGTGTGGCAAGAATAGCCAATTTTCTAGAGATTGTAGGTTCAAGAGAAATCATAACAATGAAGCAAGAGTCTACTCAATCGAAGAAGAGCTGGTGGCAACACTTGCGAAATCAATGCAATTCATGGAAATGTGAATGGGTGGTGGTATGATACTTGTGCCACCATTCATGTTACTTACAGTATATCTCTATTCAAGTCCTTTGAAGCTTCAAAGGAAGGACATGAGATACAAATGGGCAATGATAAAAGGTACAAGGTTGAAGGAAATGGGATTGTTGATCTATTCTTCACATCCGACTAGAAGGTTCTACTCACTAGTGTTTTGTATGTACTGGAAATGAGTAGAAACCTTGTTAGTGGAAATTTTCTTGGAAAATTGGGAATCAAGGTTGTGATAGATTCCGGTAAGCTTACTTTGTCAAAGAGAAATTTATTTATGGGGGATGGTATATGTTTGTGATGGCATGTTCAAACTTTGTATCTCTATTGACAATTCAAACAATAAAGCTTCTAGTTCTTCTTGTTATATGCTTGACTCAAATTTTATTAATTTGTGGCATGTTAGACTTGCACATATAGGATTTAACACAATTAAAAAAGCAATTAAATGTGGATTGATTGAGTGTGATAATGCTGAGCATGATAAGTGTGAACTATGTGTTAATCTAAAATGGTAAAGAAACATTTTCCAAGTGTTGAAAGAAATTCTAAGTTGTTAGATTTGATGCATAGTGACTTATGCGAACTATATGGAATGTTGACTAGATGAGGAAGTAAATATTTTATTAATTTCATAGATGATTGCTCTAGGTTCACATATGTATATTTTCTTAAGAATAAATATGAAGCATTTTATATGTTTAAATCTTATAAAGCAGAAGTTGAAGATCAATTAGAAAGGAAAATTAAAGTGCTTAGAAGTGATAGGGGTGGTGAATATTTTTCAAATGCTTTCAACTTGTTTTGTGAAGAGCATGGAATAATACATGAATGTACCACCCCTTATACACTACAACAAAATGGTATAGCGGAAAGGAAAAGTAGAACATTTCTTGAGATGATTAATGCTATGCTATTACATTCTAAATTATGTTTTAATTTGTTGGGTGAAGCCTTGCTATCTGATTGTCATATTTTGAATCATATTCCCATGAAGAAAAACAATATCTCTCCATATGAGTTATGGAAAAGAAAGAAACCAAACATTGGTTATCATAAAGTGTGGGGGTGTCTTGCTTATTGCAATAAGATGGATCAAAGGACCAAGTTGGGTCCAAGGGCTATATGATGTGCATTTGTGGGTTATGCCCAAAATAACAAAGCTTATATATTATTAGACTTGGAGTCTAATGTGATAATTGAATCAAGAGAGGTTGAATTCTTTGAGAACATGTCATGCAATGAAAACACATTAATAGAACCAACTCAAATTAGAGAGCCTCAAGAGGAGACTCCTAAAATGGTTGGTGAGCAACCACAATTGCATAGAAGAAGCCAAAGGCTCAAAGATTTGGGATCAAGTGAGAAATGTTCTCAAATAGAGACACTATACCTTATAGAAGGTAATAATGAGGAAGTCACTTAGCAATATACAATAGTAATTCAAATAAAAGATGATCCCAAAACTTTCAAAGAAGTTAAGTCCTCAAGGGACTCCGCTTTTTGTAAGCAGACAATTGATGATGAAATGAATTCAATTATGTCAAACCACACTTGGGAATTGGTTGACCTTTCAAAGGGGTCTAAACCAATTGCGTGCAAATGGGTATTTAGAAGAAAATACCATACCGATGGCACCATACAAATCTTTAAGGCTATATTAGTAGCCAAATGATTCAAATAAAAGGAGGGAATATATTACTTTGACACATATGCACCGATAGCAAGAACTACTTCTATTATATTGTTATTTGCATTGTCATATATATATATACCTTTTATGCTCACCAAATGGATGTCAAAATGGCATTCCTAAATGGGGATCTCGAGGAGAATGTCTATATGGAACAACCGGAGGGTTTTGCTCTTCAAGAAAATGAACCTAAAGTGTATAGACTTCTCAAATCATTATATGGTTTGAAACAATCTCCAAAACAAAGGCATGAGAAGTTTGATAAAGTAGTTATTTCAAATGGTTTTTGAGACAACAACACGGATATGTACTTATACTCTAAGACTTGTGATGACTATGTCATATTAGTGTGTCTTTATGTAGATGATAGGTTGATTTTGAGTAATGACATGAGAGGAATAATGGAAACAAAGAGATTTATATCTTCTAACTTCAAAATGAAGGACGTTGGAGAGGTATCTACCATTCTAGGTATCAAAGTTAGAAGGAATAGTGGGGGTTTTTGTATTGAATTAATTCCACTATGTCGAGAAAGTGCTTGACAAATTTAGTCATCTCAAAATCAAAGAGGCAAATACACCATTCAATTCAAACATGAAGTTTGAAAAGAATGAAGGAAGAGTGGTGGCTCAATTGGAATATGCAAGTTCAATAGGAAGCCTAATGTACTCTGCTCATTTCACAAGAGTGAACATTGCATATGCGGTTAGTGAACTTAGTATATTTACTAGCAATCCAAGTATCAAGCATTGGAAGGCTAATGAGAGGATTATTGGATACCTTAAGAGTACCAAAGAATATAGCCTTCACTATTCCAATTTTCCAAGGGTACTTAGCAGATATGGTATCGACGATCTCGATACATTGGTATAGTCAAGCTACTCTTGATAGAGCATATAATAGTGTGTACAATGGGAAGTCTAGACATATTAGTCTAAGACATGAGTATGTGAGATAATTGATTCAAGATGGAATCATATCAATCTCATATGTTAAAACAAGTGAGAACTTAGCAGATCCATTTACAAAACCTCTTGTGAGAGGGTTAGTAAGTTCCACTTCAAAAGGGATGGGACTAAAAATCCTAGAATAAAAGATTCACCAATAATGACAACCCAAATCTAAACTTGTAAACATCAAGGGAAAAAGTTCAATGGGTAAGAACAAGACATTGATAAGTGAATGGTTTCAACACTAAAACTTTTGTAAGTTCCATCCAAGATGGTTAGTGTCGGTTGCTACCGAGTAACGGTTAAGCCTAGGACTTTTAATGAAGTTCAGTTGAACAAACATCTATAAAGGTAGCAAAGATGTTGTAAGAAATTCATGTATGTGAACATAGAGGTGGTGCCGCCTCTCATGGGAGTTGGAATTTTTCCTCGAAAAGTTCATGAACGGATGAGGACATGGCCATATGAGTGCTAAAGCAAGAAAAGTGGGAAAACAAAAGATCTAGTGGAGGTGTGTGAGGTATCACCAGTATTATCATTAGGAATACTTTATTCAACATTTTAAGCTACCAATAATTTTGATAAGATTTTGTGATATTTTCACTAAGGTAAAGTTCAAGTCGAAAGACACTTTACTTTGGGCACCAAAACTATTTTGAGCTAGAGGTTGAGGCTTGTATTTAACCAAGTAAGAGAATGTTATGATTGGTTAAATACAAAGGGTAAGTAGTTTTATACAAGCTAGGACAACGATACACCTTGTATATAAGCCTTTGGTTGTGTTTTTCAAAGGAAGAAGAAGTTCAAGGTGGTGATTCAACAAAGGGTTTTGAAGCTTCAAGAAGGCTGAAGAACTTTGATCTACTACAAGGGTTTGCATCATCTAAATTCAATTTTTCTTGGTCTCTGTCAAGGATATTTAAGGTAGATTCTTATTATTTTAGTGGTGTGATCTTACTCTCCCCCCCAACAGCGCTAGAGATCACCTACAAGAAAACTCTCTAATGCTTAAGTCAGATGAGTGTTTATTCATGCAAAGTAATGTTGCAAGAAAAATCAGATGTCTTTGTTGTTCACAACATCGACTATTTATAGAAATTTTTAGATGAGGTTTGAAATGAGTGGGAGTATGTGATTGGCTAAAATGTAACCAACTTTCCCGCCTATACTTTCTTCTTTTCTCGCAGAGGTCAAATATATTAATTATTAATGATACCCTTTACCGCTTCCGCTGGTGGGTCATATGCTACTTTCTGTACAGAAGCTTGGCTTCTAAATTCTCATGAATTCACTTACTTAAACACTCTGTATTGAATGTTTGTAAAAAAAGGTCATTTGGGATGGGCTAGAAGCTTTGGGCTCACTAACTATGTTTAATTGAATTGTGGGCCAAGCAAGGTATTTTTGGGCCTAAAATATATGTATACACACACAATTTATTTCATATGTTATACAAACAATGGCTGTTGGAGTGTTGCTTATTGACAAAATACATCTGATCTGCTTGCTTTTCTATGCATGAAATGAATGGGCGAGAGGATTATGAATGAGTATGAGGATGATTAAAATAACATATGCATGAGGAACAATGTTCTATATATGCAGAGACGCTACAGTAGCATTTTGTAAAATGAGCGTAAAATGCAGCAGCTACTAGAGCAGTGTATAGCAATATTTATGTATATTTTACATATTTACTTAAGTTTACATCAACTGCTATGAGTGCTCTTAGAGAAAATATTTTATGAATATCAGATTCTCTCTTTTCTCTACTGTTGACGGTGAGAACTCGTCAACAAAGTTAAGTTGGAAAAATTATCAAATCAAGATCGCTAATTGGAAAGCTGTAAAAACTTGAACAAAAACTCAAGAACAATGATGGAACAATAATGGAGAATTCAGTCTTTCATTCACACTTAAGCCTCTGCTACAGTAAAATTTCCAACCCCCTTTCAGGTGGTCTTAGAGTTCATTTTATAGTAGGCTCTAATGGCCTTAGGTACATAATGGTCCAGGGGACCAAGTGGTACATACGTACTGTGTCAGGGGAGTGGCTTCAGAGGTCGTGGTTGTACATCTCGTACAGGAGCAGGTGTCAGGAGGATGTCTCCACCACTTGTCTGTACCCTCGATGAAATGTGTGGTGGCAGGCGTAGTGGCGCAGGAGGTAGTGGTGTCGGCTCTGACCTATGGCCGTAGATGTACGGACCGTGATCCTTACCCCAGCAGCCTCACTGGCACTGGTATCCGTACTCAGTACTTGGTCGTACAAGTATGTCCCATTCGACTCGTACTGGATCTCCTAAGCATAGGAATCTCAAGGTGTAAGGAATGGGACCCTTGGAGTGAGGTGGAGATCTTGGGTCCTTGGTATGAGATATTCGAAGCCTCCTGAGGTCACTCACGAGTATGAGCGATAGGCATGCGGCCCTGACAGATGTCTAGAGATGCGTGGCGAGACGCCCTCCTTGCGACCCCCCTTGACGGCGTGGCTCCCTAGCTGTTCACAAGGTCGAGTGCGTTGTGGATGTGGCCCTCATGAGGCCATGGGCACCGAGACCCGATGACGGGGCTACCATGGTGAGGCCACTCGGGCCTAAGGCGAGGCCACTCAGGTGGTGCAGCCGAGACCTCTCGCGAGGCCACTTGGGAGGTGTGGCCTAGACATCTCGCGAGGCCACTTGGGAGGCGTGGCCTAGGCATCTCGCGAGGCCACTTGGGGTGGCGTGGCCTAGGCATCTCACGAGGCCACTTGGGAGGCGTGGCCTAGGCATCTCGCGAGGCCACTTGGGAGGCGTGGCCTAGGCATCTCGTGAGGCCACTTGGGTGGCGTGGCCGAGACCTCTCGCGAGGCCACTTGGGAGGTGTGGCCTAGACGTCTCGCGAGGCCCTTTGGGTGGCGTGGCCTAGGCATCTCGCGAGGCCACTTGGGAGGCGTGGCCTAGGCATCTCGCGAGGCCACTTGGGTGGCGTGGACGAGACCTCTCGCGAGGCCACTTGGGAGGTGCGGCCTAGACGTCTCGCGAGGCCACTTGGGAGGTGTGGCCTATGCATCTCGCGAGGCCACTTGGGTGGCGTGGCCGAGACCTCTCGCGAGGCCACTTAGGAGGTATGGCCTAGACATCTCGCAAGGCCCTTTGGGAGGCGTGGCCTAGGCATCTCGCGAGGCCCTTTGGTGGCGTGGGCTGGCGAGGCCAAGTGAGGCCATGTCGCCTCGCTCCTAGGCATCCGAGCGGGGCCGTGCGAGGCCATGACATCTTAGCATCCATACCTTGTAAACCGCGTGTCACGCGGCACCGATCCCATGGGGCGTGGATCCCGACTCGCGATGCGACGGTATGATGGCTTCCCGAGACAATGGCGGCTCAAGGGCCTTGCCTTAACCTCATATTTTCCCTTGATGAGATTTTGAGCCTCAACACTTGCCCCCCTAGTCTAGGAGAGAACCTTTAGGTGCTCTTGTAGACTATTCATCTTGGTTCTTACAAATAGGCCTTCATGCATGGCTTAATATTTACACCTTACTTCCTTAGCTTAGTGGTAGTTAGACCCTTGCTCCTTTCAAGAGGTAAAGGGTTCAATCCCCCACAACCACACTTTTTCCATAGTTTCATCATATTTTTTTTTTTTTACATATGAGCTAATTTCTTGGTGTATCTATTTTATGACTAACACATCTTTCTGGTTCATTCTTGCAGACGTGCACTTTCGACTCTGTGGTGCTTTTCGCTCTCTGACCTTCTTTAGATCCCGCCTTCGCTTTCTTAATCGCTTGAGGTATATTTTCTTTCCTTCTCCCTTTTATTTATTTATTTTGTCGGGTCCAAACTAGCAGTACTCGGGATGGGGTACATTAGTCTGAGCTTGTAGTGAGTTTGACCATATGCATGCCCCTCCTCCCTTTTTTTTATATATATATATACCCTGTAGTAGTCCATTTAGGGCGTTTGCATCTAGAGGTATTAAGCCTATTCCTTTGTGTTTTGTAGCCTTCCCCTCGTTTATACGTGAGCCCCTTTTTGTTGTTCGGACGTGGTTTCATGGCCAGTGATGGCCCATCCGACATACCCCCAAGGGCTGAGTTTATTGACCTGTCCTCAGACTCAGAGTCCCCTGAGGGCAACCCTCACCAGGACTATGATTCTTTAAGACAAGCCCGCATTCGTCACCTCGAGTGCATGGCTGATCTTAGGCGCAAAATTTGGGTGGTAGAGAGCGAAATTGACTCGGTGTCGAGAGGCAATGAAGGACCTTCACCCCTGGGCCTTAGTGACCATATAGCTCGTCTTAGGACGACCCTTTTTGAATTGCGGTGGGAGTTAGAATTTATGGAGGGACACATTCCGCCGGAACCTCCCACTCCCTCCTCGCCTGATGACGGTCATGGGGCTGCTAGCTCCTCTCCCCAGCCCCTAGTCTCAGTTTATCCTAGCTTAGTGCTTCCACCATCGCTCCCTCGATGAAAAACTCTTGCTAGGAAGAAAAAATGGAGGGTTAAGTGTTCTGTCTCTTCCTCACATATTTCTTTTGATTTTGCAGATATGCCGAGAGCACGCAGACAGGTGTCCGTCCAGGAGGACGACGACGCCCCTCTACTGGCATCCAGCCTAGTGTCCCATGTGTCTCCGAACAAATTGAAGGGGATAGTGAAGCACTATCGCATTGCTCTAGAATACGCCCTATACGCTCCTAAGGAGACATGCCGGGCCGACCGCCCTGAGACGGGTTTTGTGGCTTTGAGCGAGCAGATTTTGAAGGCGGGTGGCACCATTCCTTTGCACCCGTTCTTCGTGGCGGTTCTTAACTACTTCGACTTGGCCCCTCTTCAACTGTCACCCAACAGTTGGTTGACTTTAAGTTGCCTTTTCATTTGGTTCAAGGAAAAGGTCGAGCGCGCCCCGACGGCGCAGGAGGTGCATATCCTGTACAACCTCATGGCAGTGCACAAGTCCAAGGGCTTCTTCCACCTGCAGAAGGCCAACAACGATCTCCCCTTGATAGAGGGCTCAGTGTCAAACACAGGGCTTTGGAAGCAAGACTTTTTCTGGGTAAAGGGCCCTCTCTCTGTTCGTGAGGACTTTCGCTCCGGCTCTAGTAAGTACCTTGGTCTTTCTTTTCTTCTTATTAGAACTTACTGTTTCGTACTCTTGCTTGTGCTGACATTGGCGTGGATCATGCAGAGCAATTCGCTGATCCTTTGGTCATTGGGCCAGAGGCGGCAGCTATAAACGACCTTATAGATGCAGATGCCGCTTTGAAGAAGGCGACGGTCCTATTTACTGTGGCGAACCTTAACTGCCACCAGCTGTCCCCGGTTTCTGACCCCAAGTTCCTGTGGTCAGTTACTGTGCCTAGGAAGGCTACGGCTGTGCCGGTTGAGCCGTCCCTACACGACGGTGAGGCCGAGGAGGAGATGGAGGATGCCCCCTGTCCCCCGGGGGATGCCCTCCCTATGGCCCCCATGACCAGGACATGGCTTTTCAATCTCTGGACCCGCAGGCCGCGGCGGGGTGTTACACTCCCCCTGGCCTCGATGGCTGTGACGCCTTCCCTCAGGTCCCTCATGACATTGGCCTACCGGATGCTGATTTCGTTGACCTCACGGAGCCCCCTTCTAATGCACCAGGGTCTCATTTTTTCCCCTTTGCTGCGCCTCCTCCTGCTTCGGCGAGCGGGTCGTCCATTCCTATCCAACAAGACGCTCCTAGCACGGAGGCGGAACCTTGGGTGACTAGGATGGCCTCCGCTTATGGGCAGCGTTTCGTTCCAATAGCCTCGAGCCTCCCTGTCTCCGACTGGAAGGGTCTAGGGAACGTGACTCAACCAAACCTTGCAGAGATGCTAAGGCTTGCCGCGGCCTGGGTGAGGTCTTGCACCTTGCGTTGATTTGTATTATGTATAGATGTACATGTGTTTTTCTTTTTGTTACTTATCGCTGATGCCATTGACTTTCTTGTGCAGGTCTATGTCGTGTCTCTTTGGCATGCTAACTCGTCCGGCGTCCTCTCTGCATCTACTGCTGAGAGGGACGGCCTCATGGCCCAGGTCCAGGAGCTCGAAAATGAGCTTAGCGCAACCAAGGTCCAATTGTCAAAGGCCCGGACTAAGTATGCCAAGTTGGACTCGAAGAGGGAGAAGGTGAAGGCCAAGATCAAGGAGCTAAAGGGCAGGGCTAAATGCTTGGAGCGCGAGCTCCGGGGGGCCAAGGCCACTGCGTCCGCGTCGCAGGAGAGGGTTACTCAACTGGAAACTGAAGTTGAGGCCCTTAGGGCTGAACTACAGTCGGCTCAGGAGAAGAACGCTTCCTTGGAGGCGGAGAAGGCTTCCTGGGAAGCGGCGAGGGCTTCCTGGGAGGCGGCGAGGGCTTCTTTGATGGCGGAGAGGGTCATAACCGAGCGCAAGTCTATAGATCGTGCTCTTTACAATGTGTGGAGGCAGGATCCCAACTTCGAATTCTCCTCTTTTGGCGAACAGGTCGTTGCCCGAGCAGCTTGGTGGAGTGCTCACTATGGGAGGCCTTGAAGTAGTCTTGTTCTCTTTTTTTTTTTTCTTTTTTTTTTGTAACATCGTTATCTGTGCTACTTTTCTGTTGGTAACTCTTGTATTATCCCGAGAACTCCTTTTTCTTTTAATGTATAAATACATATGTTGCTGTTTATTTCTTGTTCTATTGCATTCGAGGCCCTTTTAAGCCCGTGTGATGGGGTTTAGTTGGTTCCCCTCTTTTATCTATCATGCTGGAGGTCCTTTTGAGCCCATGTGAAAGGGTTCGCTGGGACCTCTTTTGGTGCCTCTTGGTTGCTTTTATAAGGATATTTTGACCCCTTGGGTCTTAGTTATCCTTTTATGTTTTTCTTGCGCGCGCTTATTATTTCTTTGCGAGAAGCGTCCTTCTCGTCGTTATTCATAGTACTATTTTTGCAAGGGTCTCCTTTGGGACCCTTTATGGCTAGGCGGCTTGGTGGCCGCTCTAGACTTATTATTATTGTCGTCACCATGCATTTTTTGTAAGTCCCTATGGCCTTCCTTGGTGTTCATAAGGGTAGCTAATCCTTGTGATCCCAAGGGATGCCCTGTAGGGACTTCGTTTAAGGCCCGAGTATAGGGGGTCTCTTTGGTTTTGGGTTACCTCCTCTTGATAGAGGGCCCTTTTTAGGATACCCTTGGTAGAGGGTCCTCTTCTTTTTTTTTTTTTCAGGGGCCTCCTTTTTTAGGAGGGCTAGGGGTCCTCTTGGTAGAGGGTCCCTTTTAGGGGCCTCGTTTTTAGGAGGGCAAGGGGTCCTTTTTTAGGATCCTTTGTTATAGGGCCCTTTTTAGGTTCCCTTTGCTAGCTGCCTGCTGTCGCCTCCTATCCTGCCCCCCAAGTGTCTGATGAAATTTATTTCGGCAGGCACTTTGGCTGATGCCCACGTAGCGAAGGAAAATAATACATGAGGTTGAACAGTTTTACCCACAACATGCAGTTCCATTCATCACATTCATAATAAACGGTCTCATACAAATAGTTGCAATGGTACATATGAAGTTTTTTTTTATATAAAACAAAAATAAAAAACTCACACCTACTTAGGAGGCTATCTAAGTAACCTCTTTGATTTCTTCCTATCATATTAAGGCAGTGTGCAACACTTGTTCTTTTTCCATCGAACATGGGCGCCTTACTGGTAGTACTTCCTCAGGTGCTCCGCGTTCCATGCTCGGGGTATGAGGGTGTCGTCCATGCGAGCCAGCTTGTAAGTGTTCGGGGGGATGCACTGAGCAACCTGGTAGGGCCCCTCCCAATTCGCCCCCAGCACTCATGCGCCTGGGTCTCGTGTGTTTGGGAGTACCTTCCTTAGCACCAGGTCGCCAACTCTGAAAGTTCTCTCTCGCACCCTCGAATTGTAGTACCTTGCGGCGTGCTGCTGGTATACCGCCATCCTCATTTGGGCTTTTTCTCTCTTCTCTTCCAGCATGTCTAAGCTTTCGGCTAGGGCTACGCAGTTGGCTTCGTCTCCATATGCCCGTACCCTGTGGGACTCGACTCGCATCTCGACTGGGAGCACGGCCTCGCACCCATAGGCCAAGGAGAATGGGGATTCCCCAGTAGTCATGCGTGGGGTGGTTCTGTAGGCCCACATCACATTTGGTAGCTCATCTACCCAGGCTCCCTTCATCTTTTCCAGCTTTGTCTTCAGGTTCTTCTTAAGGACCCTGTTTATGGCCTCCACTTGCCCATTGGCCTGGGGGTGCACAACCGCGGAGAAACTCCTCCTTATGCCTCTTTCCTTACAATATTCATCAAAGGCTCCTCCCTCGAACTGGGTACCATTGTCAGAAATAATCTTGTAGGGTACTCCATATCGACACACAATGAATTTGTTGACGAAAGAGGTGATGTGCTTGGCGGTTATCTTCACAAGGGGTTCCGCTTCTACCCACTTAGTGAAATAATCCACTGCCACCACCGCGTACTTTTCTCCACCCCTGCCTGTAGGAAGAGCACCGATCAAGTCTATCCCCCGTATAGCGAAGGGCCAGGGGTTGGTCATGCTGGTCAGTTCGCTTGGGGGTTTCCGAGGGTAGTTGGCGTGCCTCTGGCATTTGTCGCATTTCGTGGCAAAGTCATGCGCATCTTTCTCCATGGAAGGCCAGTAGTATCCTTGTCTCATAGCCGTAGAGGGTCCGCTCTCGTGGTTGCCGCACTCTCCCTCATGTATCTCCTGTAGCACTTTCCACGCCTCCTCTTCTTCTACACACCGCAGGAGGGGCATTGAGAATCCTCTTTTGTAAAGGACCCCGTCTACCAGGGTGTATCTTGCGGCCTTGTACACCAACCTCCGGGATTCTTTTTTATCCGCAGGCAAGGTTCCTTCTTCCAGGTACCTCTTGATTGGCTCGATCCATGATTTCCTCGGGACACTAACCATGTGCACGTCCGCGCCTTCGATGCTGGGCTTTGGTAAGTACTCTACGGGTATTGATTCCAAGACATCACTATCCTTGGTAGATGCCAGCTTTGTGAGTGCATCGGCATGGGTGTTCTTTTCTCTGGGGATTTTCTCTATAGTATATGCCACCAACCGTCCCAGATAGCCCTTCACCTTCTCCAAGTATGCTTCCATCTTGGGTTCCCTCACCTGGTATTCTCCCTTTACTTGGCATACTACCAATTGAGAGTCGCTAAAGATTTGAAGGCGTGTCACTCTCAGTTCCTGGGCCAAACGCAGGCCAGCTAAGAGCGCCTCGTACTCTGCTTCATTATTGGAGGCCTCAAACCCAAATCGGATTGCGCAATACATTCTATGTCCCTCGGGCCCAGTCATCATGATGCCTGCTCCTGATCCTCCTTCATTTGACGCCCCATCAATGTGCAAACTCCACTCCTCTGAACCTCCTAGTTCCTCCTCCGTAACAGGCTGCTCCCCTTCTTCATTCCTTCCTTCATTCGGCTGATGGGTGAGTTCTACTATAAAATCTGCCAGCACCTGTCCATTGATGGAAGCCCTCGGGGTGTATACAATATCAAACTGACTTAGCTCAATCGACCATTTCATTAGTCTCCCTGAAGTCTCTGGCTTATGTAAGACCTGTCTCAAAGGACTATCTGTTAAGACTTCAATTGTATGTGCATGGAAGTAAGGCTTCAACTTCCTCGAAGCCACCACTAGCGCATAGACCAGTTTTTCGATCTCTGGATATCGGTTCTCCGCGTCCACCAAACGTTTGCTGATATAGTATACGGGTTGTTGCTGCTTCTTCTCTCCCTTAACCAGGGCTGCGCTGATGGCATGCTCAGACACTGCCAAGTACAGGTACAGCTTCTCGCCCTTCTCTGGCTTCGCTAACAGGGGTGGCTTCCCCAGGTGCTCTTTCAGCTCCGTCACCGTAACCTCCTCTACTTCTTCCACTAGTTCTGCTCTTGACTCATCCATGACCCGAGGATCCAGCTCCTGCAGACCCCCCGTGGGCATACATAGCGCCTCATGTACCACCATGGTCATTGGCTCACGCGGCTTTGCAGGCGTGCGAAGTGAGGTGTTGTAACACTCCCTCGCCTCCTTCTGTTCTCCCTTCATACTTGCGACCCCTCCTGGAGTCGGGAACTTGACAATCAAGTGATATATTGAAGTTATGGCTTTCAATTCTCTCAGGGAGGGTCTCCCCAATACCGCGTTGAAAGCTGATGCACAATCTACTACAACAAAGTTAGACATGACGGTAGTCTGTCGGGGTTGCTCCCCCATGGTAAGTGTCAATTCGATCATTCCAAGGGGTTGCATTGAATCCCCGGTAAATCCGTATAGGGACGACTGGCAGGGCTTCAGGTGACGAATGCCCAGTCCCATCTTTTCCAAGGCAGGGCGATATAGGATGTCCACCGAGCTCCCGTTGTCCACTAGGACTCGATGCACACGCATATTTGCCAATTGGACTGTCAACACCAGCGGATCATTATGGGGAAAGTGTACCCCCCGTGCGTCCTCCTCAGTGAACATTATCGAGTCATTTTCCCCCTTAAAACTCTTCGGGGGTCGTTGTTCTAAACTCATGACGCAGGGAGGCGGACTTCGCCGAGCCTCTCTTGCATACCTATCTCACCCCTTCCTAGAGTCTCCCCCAAATCATGGACCTCCAAAAATGGTTCGAACCTCCCCCTGTATTTCTGGCGCTCGCTCTTATGCCTGGGGTGTTGTGGGCTCGTCTTCTGGCCTTTGCCTTTCTCTCCTGACATAGCGGCCCAAGTGCCCCCGGCGGATAAGCTCCTCAATTTCCTCCTTCAGGTGGATACACTCTGCCGTGGTGTGTCCGATGTCCTTGTGGTATTGGCAGTATCTACTGGGGTCCCTTTTGGACCGATCCTTTCTCATTGGCGGGGGCTTTTTGAAGGGCACTCGATCTTCGTTGGTGATGTAAATATGCTCCCTGGTGTCCGTGAGGTTCGTATAATAAGTATAGGCCGTTGGCCTATGATCACCCCCTCGTTTGGTCTTCCTCTGCTGGTCATCCCTCGACCCATCATACGTCCTTTTCTTCTTTGCTACATTCAACCCGTCGTTAGTTGGGGGTTTCGTGTGGGGCTCCTCCTTCCCCACCTTTAGGTTTGCGTGGCCATCCTCCACACGTATGTACTTCTGTGCTCTTTCATAGAATTCATCCAAGTCGGTGACTTCCCTCTTTAACATGTTGTCCCACAACTTGCTTCCTGGGAGCACCCCAGCGGTAATGGCCATTTTGAACTCTCGGCGCGTTAGGCTCCCCACTTTTGCGGCCTCCATATTGAACTAGTGAATGTAGCTCTTCAGGCTCTCCTTCTCCCCTTGCTTCACGTTGGCCAGGCTGGTACCTGGCATCATGTAGTCCCGCACGGCATGGTGCTGTTGGAGGAATTCATCAGAGAACTGCTGCCAGGACCTGATGGACTTTGGCCTTAGCCTTTTGAACCATTTGTAGGCGGGTCCTTTCAGAGTAACAGTGAAGCAATGGCACCTGGCACCACTTTCGATCCCCCTCAGTTTCATCAGATCATTAAACGCATCCAGGTGGTATTTTGGATCTGTGTTCCCTTCGTAAGGGGTCATATTGGGCTCCTTAAAATTGGCAGGGAGCCAGATTGCCTGAATTTCTCTCACAAAAGGCGACTCATGGTCGAAGTCCTCCTCAAGGGCCTGGCCGCTTGACGCGGTGACGATCTTGCTCCGCAAGCTCCGCATCTCCGTGTCTAGGTCCTGCCTCCTTTTGCTGAGAGTGTCTCTCAAAGTGGACGGGCTAAGATCCGCCTTTCCCTTGCCTTCTCGAGGCGCCACAGGGGGCGTGGTCCCTTTGCCCGCCCTCTTCTTATTGAGCTCCTCCCGCAAGTCTGGGGGTGCTCTTTTGGAGGTGACCTCATCCTCATGGCGAGGGGCAGCGTTGGTCCTCGACGCTGGCTTCTGGGCCTGCTTAGGCGGTTCGGGGTGATCATGTTGCTTTGCGCGGGGGGTGTTACTAGTTGAATGTCGGGTTCTCTCATCATCTACCGGCACAGTGGTCTCCACCCCATCCTTGCTCTTCTCCTTCCCCTTAGGCAAGGTTACGCTGGACTTACCCTGCAGCAGGCCGTTAAGGACCTCTTGCATGTTTTCTAAGGTGGTTTCTAACCTTTGGTTTTTACGGTGGAGCTCACGTATCTCCTCTTCGTAAAACCGGGACTTCGAACTCGAGCTCACGGAGTGGACCCGGGGGTGTTTGTCATGCCTACGGGCAGAAGGGTCTTGCCGGCCGGAGTTCGGTGCCTGCGGCGGTTTTGGAGGAGGGAATTCATCAGCATTTGTCGGTGGTGCTCTTGGAGGACTCCCTCCAGGTGGAGCGGCTGGCGATGAGGCCACCCTATCACCTCCGTGAACCTCAGGGTCTATCGGGGGCTCCACGTCTCTGGGTGGAAAAGCGTCCTTCATGGAAGCCTTCAGCTGGACTCCGTTCAGGTGAACCTCTACCTCCCGCGTCTCCCTCAGTCGCTTCGAGCGTCTTGGCATCTTCTTCTTGTCAGAAACAATGGTGGAACAGTAGCTTGAAACTAACTTTCCCACAGACAGCGCCAAACTGTTGACGGTGAGAACTCGTCAACTAAGTTAAGTTGGAAAAATTATCAAATCAAGATCGCTAATTGGAAAGCTGTAAAAACTTGAACAAAAACTCAAGAACAATGATGGAACAATAATGGAGAATTCAGTCTTTCATTCACACTTAAGCCTCTGCTACAGTAAAATTTCCAACCCCCTTTCAGGTGGTCTTAGAGTTCATTTTATAGTAGGCTCTAATGGCCTTAGGTACATAATGGTCCAGGGGACCAAGTGGTACATACGTACTGTGTCAGGGGAGTGGCTTCAGAGGTCGTGGTTGTACATCTCGTACAGGAGCAGGTGTCAGGAGGATGTCTCCACCACTTGTCTGTACCCTCGATGAAATGTGTGGTGGCAGGCGTAGTGGCGCAGGAGGTAGTGGTGTCGGCTCTGACCTATGGCCGTAGATGTACGGACCGTGATCCTTACCCCAGCAGCCTCACTGGCACTGGTATCCGTACTCAGTACTTGGTCGTACAAGTATGTCCCATTCGACTCGTACTGGATCTCCTAAGCATAGGAATCTCAAGGTGTAAGGAATGGGACCCTTGGAGTGAGGTGGAGATCTTGGGTCCTTGGTATGAGATATCCGAAGCCTCCTGAGGTCACTCACGAGTATGAGCGATAGGCATGCGGCCCTGACAGATGTCTAGAGATGCGTGGCGAGACGCCCTCCTTGCGACCCCCCTTGACGGCGTGGCTCCCTAGCTGTTCACAAGGTCGAGTGCGTTGTGGATGTGGCCCTCATGAGGCCATGGGCACCGAGACCCGATGACGGGGCTACCATGGTGAGGCCACTCGGGCCTAAGGCGAGGCCACTCAGGTGGCGCAGCCGAGACCTCTCGCGAGGCCACTTGGGAGGTGTGGCCTAGACATCTCGCGAGGCCACTTCGGAGGCATGGCCTAGGCATCTTGCGAGGCCACTTGGGGTGGCGTGGCCTAGGCATCTCGCGAGGCCACTTCGGAGGCGTGGCCTATGTAATGCCCCGAATTCCCTGATGTGTTTAACGGCATGAATAGTAGGCCAGGAGGGCCGTACTTGTTTAATTATGTTATTAAGTGATTAAATGCATGTATATGTTGATTATATTATGATATGATGTGAAATGCATGCATGTGAGTCCATATTTCTTTATACAGGGGTGTGATGGTAATTTGGCCCGTTGAGGGTAAATTTGTTATTTGAATGCATGTTGGTGATATAAATTGAGACCACATTATGATGTGGGTTTGTTCGAGCCATTTGGCATGAGACGATCAAGGAATGTTAATTAACGATTTGGTCAGAACGGGCTTAAGCTCGGGGCTCGGGGTGAGTCTCGGGGTGTTTTAATGGTTAGAGTGTTACTGGGCATTAAAGGGTAACGGGATGTGAAATATTGGTGTTTGAGAATATTGAGATTAGCGGGAATTGGGAAGCGTTAATTATCATTAACGGTGTAGGTGGAAAATGTCAAAATTGTCCTTGAGTGGTTTTAGAAGCTTTATTATGCCTAGGGGTATAATGGTCTTTTGGTATTTGGATATATATATATGATGTATGGGTGGCTGTGAAATAGAACCCAAAACAGAGTTTGCTTCATCTTCTCCTTCCCGTACATTCATCTCCATAGTTTCTCTTCTTTGGAATTTTGAGCTCAAGTGTGGAGCTAAGCTAGGAAATCAAGGGGCTAAGGTTGTGGTTTTAGTTCAGCCATTGGAGAGGGTTCAATACTAAGTTTGAGGTAAGCTTTGATCATAACTTTTCTGGTTTTGCCCTGTTTTAATGATAACTTTCAGCTTGTGTTTTTTATGGAGGATTGTTGGAATTGATGGAGGTTTTAGGGGGTTGTCTTGGGTTATGATGAGGGAGAGTTTTGAGTGTTGTTTAGGGGTTTAAATGGGTGTTTGAGAGAGGTTAGGGTGGTGTTTAAGTTGGGTTTGAAGGGTTGGTTCTAAGTGAAATCGTAGAGGAAGAAAAACAGGGGTTTTGGCTGAACTGGGCGTTGCGCCGCGGCATGGCCAGGGTGAGTCGCGGCCCTTGGTGAAGGCTGGGTTTAGGCGCCTCTGTTTGAGGGGCGGGCCGCGGCATGGCCAAGGAGGGCCGCGGCCCTTAAGGCATTTTTGGCCAAAGTGAGCTTTTAAGCATGGGGATTCAAGCCTAAGGCCTCGGGATTGAACCTACTACCCGGTTGAGTAGTGTTTGAGGTCCCGGAGGTTAGGTTTTGGTTTGGGAACCTTTTATTATTCATTTTATTGATGGAATCCCATAATTTGGTTATGACCAGGTAACCGCTAAAGGACCAAAAAGTCGATCGTTCTCAGGGTCACTCTTTTATTTGTTCTTGCTCGAACCGGAGGTAAGAAAACTGCACCCCAAGTGTGACATGCATGGATGTTTGTGAGGCATGTTGGTTATGTAATATGGACATGGTTTGAACATGGAATGCTTAGCATATGTTGTTCATTTGAGCATAGCACTGACTAATTAGTCAGGTTTGGCAAAGGGGCTAGTATCAACTGTGAAGCTGTGACTGATTAGTCAGGTTCGGCAGTGGTACTGGGCACTGGTCACGTTGCACTGACTTGTCAGTCAGAATTGGCAAAGGTGTTAGTGTTAGCTGTGAAGCTGTGACTTATCAGTCAAGTTCGGCGGTGATACTGGACACTGGTCACTTAGCGCTGACTTATTAGTCAAGGATGGACTTAGCGTGGTTCACGCAAGCCAATGGAGATTAGATCTAATCGATTATTAGCATTGAATGACTCAAGGAGCATTAATGCCTGACCGACCCTGAGGGTCGATGAACAAACAGAGCTTGGAGGCTGGTGGCTTATTTAGCAGCCACCCTCCCGCTAGAAAAGAGAGCGTGGAGGCTAGTGGCTTACCTAGCAGCCACTCTCCCGCTAAAATCATGTGATGTTCACTTGTTTGTTGAAAGCTTTATGTTCAGTATGATTATAATGATAATCATTTGATAATGTTTTGAAGAATATTATGTTTTCTTGCTGGGCTTTGGCTCATGGGTGCTATGTGGTGCAGGTAAAGGGAAAGAAAAGCTTACCTAGCCTTGAGTGGAGAGCTGATGTGGTGGTGTGTACATATGCGGCCGCTTGACCGCCACGGTCATGGTGTTCTCAGAGGAACTAGGGGGTTTACCCTATTTTTGCCGCTTAGGTCGGCGGGATTGTAAATTTAAAACTGTAATGACCATTTTGTACTGAGAACCACTTGTAAACGTTTTGTTTAGCTCTGCAGAGCTGTTTGTAATAAATCTTCATTTCCTTTTTATTGGTTTTATACCTTAACCTATTAATTACACCTAGAGCACATTTTTGACCAAAGGACTCAGGTAACGAGTCAAATTTCCGGTCCACCGTTCACCGTAATTGTTCTGGGGTAGCCAGGGCGTTATAGCCTAGGCATCTCGCGAGGCCACTTGGGAGGCGTGGCCTAGGCATCTCGCAAGGCCACTTGGGTGGCGTGGCCGAGACCTCTCGCGAGGCCACTTGGGAGGTGTGACCTAGACGTCTCGCGAGGCCCTTTGGGTGGCGTGGCCTAGGCATCTCGCGAGGCCACTTGGGAGGCGTGGCCTAGGCATCTCGCGAGGCCACTTGGGTGGCATGGACGAGACCTCTCGCGAGGCCACTTGGGAGGTGCGGCCTGGACGTCTCGCGAGGCCTCTTGGGAGGTGTGGCCTAGGCATCTCGCGAGGCCACTTGGGTGGCGTGGCCAAGAGCTCTCGCGAGGCCACTTGGGAGATATGGCCTAGACATCTCGCGAGGCCCTTTGGGAGGCGTGGCCTAGGCATCTCGTGAGGCCCTTTGGTGGCGTGGGCTGGCAAGGCCAAGTGAGGCCATGTCGCCTCGCGCCTAGGCATCCGAGCGGGGCCGTGCGAGGCCATGACATCTTAGCATCCATACCTTGTAAACCGCGTGTCACGCAGCACCGATCCCATGGGGCGTGGATCCCGACTCGCGACGCGACGGTATGATGGCTTCCCGAGACAATGGCGGCTCAAGGGCCTTGCCTTAACCTCATATTTTCCCTTGATGAGATTTTGAGCCTCAACATCTACATATATGCACTTTTCTTTCTATGTGTATATATATACTAAGTGCAATGCACGTTTACTTAGTTTTATATAGAAAATCTATTAACTATATTTATTATATTTTTTTATTGTTGTATACATTTTTAAATAAATACACAATATTATATATAAAAAGGATAACATAAACATATTAAATCAAAATATTATCTATTTTTAAAAAAAAATATGTGTGAATATGGGAAATTGTCCCTTCAAGCTTTCCTTAATGAATGCGCAAGACCCGTATAGACAAGAATCTCCAAGGAAGCAAAGGCCTCGCTATGTAAGGCCCAATAAGCCATAGGATCACATGGGTCCCTGCAACCTCCCGATGCGCATCCCCGAGGAAGCAAGGGCCTCGCTATGCGAGGCCCAATTAGCTTAGGCGCGCATGAGTCCCTGCGATTGCCCGATGCGCATCTCCAAGGAAGCAAGCCTTAGACGTGCATGAGTCCTCACGCCCCCCGATGAGCACCTCTAAGGAATCAAGGGCCAATTAGCTTAGGCGCGTATGAGTCCTCGCGGCTACCAGATGTGCATCATTGAGGAAGCAAAGGCCTCGCATAGCGAAGCCCAATTAGCCTTAGGCGCTAATGAGTCCCAGCAGCCACCCAACGCAAACCTCTGAGGAAGCAAGGGCCTCGCTATGCATGGACCAATTAGCCTTAGGCGCACAAGAGTCCTCGTGGTCGCCCAAAGCACATCTCTGATGAAGCAAGGGCCTCACCATACGATGCCCAACTAGCTGTCGGTGCGCATGGGTCCCCGCGGCCGCTTGATGCACATCTCCAAGGGGCGAGCCTCTCGCCTTAGATGCACACATGTTCCTCGTGTCTCGCTGAAGATGCCTTACTTCTCGTCATGAAGTAAGTGCCACCAGCGAGGCATACCCTCTCCATGGCTTCACACTACATGTAAAGTCTAAAGCTTCAAGAATATGCTTACAAGGAGTGATAGTAATGACCCAATCATCATTTGGAATCAAGCTAGACTTGGTGAAGGAAAATGAATATGTTACTCATGATAACATGCAAGGTGTCCAACACTTAGCAAAATATAAAGAAGCTTGAAGCGAAGGCAAGTCTTGGATGTGTAAGAACAACCATTAGGTACAAGGAACGTGTACGGGAAATACGACCATGAGGAGGACAGGGGCGTGACTCTGACATCCATATCAGAAAAATAGTGGTTGTACAAATTAAAACAAAGAGTGGACGCACTACCTGCATACCTCTGACCATGTACCAGGACTGACACCATAACCTTCTGCACCACTACGACCTTTGCCACTACCCTGACAGTGTACCTATGTACAATCTTGTCCCCTTGGAACACTATGTATCAGGAGCCATTAGAGCTCCACTAAAAAGAGATCCCCACCCCTCAAAAAAAGGGGTAGGAAAATTCATTGTATACCGAGGCCATTGAGTAATATACGAGCATTTCTTCCATTGTTGTTCTGCACTTTTCTTTCTTTAGTTTTCCTAAGTTCTATCTACATAGTTTTCGTAACAAGCTTTGAGTTTTCTGACCTTATATCATTTACGAGTTCTTTCCATCAACAGTTTGGCACCATCTGTGGGAAGAACAAGTAGCAAGCCACTGTTCTTCCATCGATTCCAACAAGGGAAAATTCCAAGGCATTCAAGATGCCTACGGGAATCACAAGATATTGAGATCCACCTGGACAGAGACCAACTAAGAGACTCTAGGAGGACCCTCCACTGCCTGAGAATGGAGGTACGCCAGAGGAACATCCAGCCCCTGGATAGGAAAGGGAGGTGTCATCCCCAATTGTTCAGCCCAATGGAGATCCTCTAGTACCATTAGTGGTCCTAGAGGGTGGCCTTAGTACACACCCTCCTCCTCAATTACCAACTGCACTACATTCCGGCCGCCAAGATCTAGGTCCCTCTACGTGCATGCCCAAAAAGAGTCCCCGGGTACATTCTATGAGCTCCAACTCTCGAACCTGCTTTTATGAGGATGAGATACACGAGTTGCAAAAGAAGAATCAAAGGCTGGAGAACACCCTAGAAAACATGCAAGAGGTGTTGAACGACCTGCTGCAAAGGAAGTCAAACATGCCCCTTCCCAAGCATAAGGAGAAGGAGCGTGATGGAGGGGAGACCACCATCCCCATAGACGACAGGAGGACTCGAATTTCCACTAGAAACAATCCCCGACGAGGTACCCCTAAGAACAAAGACGGAGGGACAGAGGTGGTCATAGAAATGAAGTTGAAGTCACCTCTAAGGAAATTCCCCTAACCTGAGAGAAAAGCTCAATAGGAGAAGCTCAGACGTAAGGACAACACCCCCTATGGATCCTACGAAGGACACGGGGAAAGGGAAAGCCAACCCTTCTGACTTAAGGGACTCCTTATATAGAAGGAGACATGAGCTGGACACTGAGATGAGAAGCCTTCGGAGCAAAATAGTCACTACGTCTGGGGGGGGCACATTGTTGATGATGAGTTCGACTACGAGTCAATTTTCACAAGAGAGATTCAAGTTGAACGGCTCCCAACCAACTTCAAAGAGCCTCATATTACCCCTTATGAAGGCTACAGACCCTAAGGTCCACCTTGATGCCTTCAATGATTTAATGAAACTAAGTGGGGTCAATAGTAGAGCAAGGTGTCACTATTTGTTGTCACGCTAAAGGGAGCTGCATACAAGTGGTTCAAGAGGCTAAGGCCGGGAACCATCAGGTCGTGGCAACAATTTTTTGATGAATTTCTCCAGCAGCACCATGCAGTGCGCAATTATACCATCTTGGGCACCAACCTCGCTAACATAAAGCAAGGTGAAGGCGAAAGCCAACAAAGCTATACCCACAAGTTCAACATGGAAGTGGCTAAGGTAGGAAGACTAACTTGAAGAGATCTCAAGATGGCGATCACGGCCGGAGTGCACCCAGGCAGCAAGTTATGGTATAATATGCTCAAAAGAGAGGTCACTGACTTAGATGACTTCTATGAAAGAGCACAAAATTTCATTAGCGTCAAAGATGATCATGAGAACCTTAAGGCGGGACGAAGTGAACTCTTATCCAAGCCCTTGACCCATGAGGGCTCGAATGGTGCAAAGAAAAAGAGAGCGTACAAAGAGCTCAGGGATGACCAATAGAGAAAACACAAACATGGAGGTGAACCCAAGCAAACACCATACACCTTCTATACAAACCTGACAAATACCATGGAACATATCTTCCTAACAAATGAAAATTAGGTCCCCTTCAAGAGACCCCTGCAAAGAGAGACCGATCCAAAAGGGACCCCAGTTAGTATTTGCAATAACACAAGGATATTGGCCAAACCATAACGGAGTGTACCCATTTGAAAGTGGAAATTGAGGAACTCATACGTAAGGGGAACTTATGAAGATATGTCAGAAGGGAGAACCCAAGACCAGAGGATAGGCTAACCTCACCGCGAGCCTGAAAATGAGCTCGAAGGTGAAGGGAGAAGTAAGAACGATCTTTGGGGGTCCAAGATTCAGAGGAGATTCGAGGAAGGGAAGAGATAGGTATGCCGGGAAGCTAGATGAAGTCCACCCCCGTGCACCATGAGCCTAGAGTAGCGACCCCCAAAGAGCTTTAAGGGGGAGATTTATTCGATAACATTTACGAAGGAAGATGCACGATGGGTGCATTTCCCCCACAGTGACCCCTTGGTGTTGACCGTCCAACTAGCCAATATGATAGTGCATCGGCTCCTCATGGACAATGGTAGTTCCGTAGATATCTTATATTTCCCCGCAATAGAGAAGATGAGCTTAGGCGTCAGGAACTTGAAACCTTGTCATACCTCCTTATACAGATTCACTGGGGACTCGATACAACCCTTAAGAATAATTGAGTTAGCCCTCAACATGGGGGAGCAACCCAGACAAACCACTGTCATGGAAAACTTTGTTGTAGTAGATTGCGCTTTGGCATTCAATGCGGTATTAGGGAGACCATCCTTAAGATAATTGAAAGTGGTGGCCTCAATAAATCACTTGTCTATTAAGTTACCCACCCCAGGAGGACTGACATGCTTGAAAGGAGAACAAGGAGAAGCTAGGGAGTGTTACAACACCTCCCCCAGGACAGCTACCAAATCACGAGAACCTATGGCAATAATGATCCATGGGGAACAAAAACCACACAAATTAGACCCCAAAGTCACTGAGGAAATCAGAACTCAAGCCAATGAGAGAAAGATAGATGAACTACGCACTAAAAAATAGAATTTAGAAGAAATGGTGTAAAAAATGTTAGAGGTGCTCAATTGCATGGCACAAACAAAATCTGATGTACCTTTCACCAAGTATGTGAGGGAAGAACAGCGAGGAAAGAAAATGACCACTCACGTTGGCAGTGGAGGGATCCATCCTTCAAGAAACCACTCCCCATGCTTAAAGCATCGCAGAAGTTCCATGTCAAAAATGCAGCCAAGAAAGTGGGAGCCAGTGCATGGTGCGAACACCCCTACCTCCAGAAGGATGTTAGTCAATGAGGAAAACAGATCCCAACGTAAGGAAGAAGGAGTGAAAGGAACGAAAGTCCTCACAACTCCTCCCATGAAGGAGATTAGAACACAATTTGTGCCCGCCATCGACCTTTTGAGTTCGTTAAGTGCGAGGAGGAAGGGGCTGGATATGACCATACAAGAACTTAGAAGCAGGATAACAATCGCGCAAAGAGAAAGGCTGAGAGCCAAGGAGTCTAATAAAAATTCTCAAATCCCAAGGGAGAAACCAACAGGGCCCCTCCTATCCCACTTCAAAGAAACACACTCCAAGGAACCACACATGATGCCTTATGAAAGGGAATCTTGCTAGCAACACCGTGTCTCCCATGGCTATGTGACACCCACTGGGAACCTAATGGCCATCACCGTAGGAATACATCCAGAGAGTGAAATGTGGGAAAGTTTTCTCAAAAGGCAAATAGAAGACATGGGTGACTTCTATGAAAGAGTTGTAAAGTACATCTGGGTGGAAGGTGACCGTGACAACCTGGGGATACGTAGGTCGGGGCTGTGCTTCAAGCCGCCCTTGCAAAACATTTGTGAATGCTCTAAGAAACTAAAAAATACTGCAACATCCTGCATCAAAGACCCACCAAACCCTGGAAGCTTTGACACCAATCATTGTGGAGGTGAAGAAACCTACAAGGTAACCTAAGCAGTTCGTACCTGGGTGGGAAAATCTGGTAAGGTTTTATGTGTAATATCATGAATCAAAGAGGTTGCTTAGTTAACCTCAAAATGTTGTAGATACAATATCGCCATGCGCACCCTTCTATTCTACTCATTTTCAATTCATGTGTTTTCTGTCTTGCATATTATATTCCATCCTCATACAAGTTCTTATATAACTCACATAGACCCATTGTCAACCGAAATTGTCAAAGTGTATGTTGAGAATAGAATGGCCAAAGTGCTTGATAGAATAAATACCGCCAATCACTTGAGGGGCAGGGTATACAGCAAAAAAGAAAACCTTGCAAGGCATCTCTTCAATTCATGAGGATTAACTACCATTATGGATATCAAGGGAGCCAAAAGGTTCTACAAGGATAACCTCACGATAAAGGCTAATACCTCCACGAGGGGTAAGGCCTCAATGAGGACATCCACCAAAAGCCTAGAACCATCTCTTGGATTCATGAGGATTAGCTATCCTTATGGATATCAAGGGAGCCAGAAGGTTCCACAAGGATAACCTCCTAACAAAAGCTAATGCCCCCACGAGGGGTAAGGCTTCAAGAAGAGTATCAACCAATAAGTCTAGAGCGGTCATCAAGCCATCTAGCCAAAAAGGATCCTAAAAGAGATCCTTGTAAAAATAGTAGTATTCATAATGTCGAGAAGGACGCTTCTCGCACAAAATAACAAGCACACACAAAGATTATAAAATGATGTTGAGAACCCAAAAGGTTAATATGTCCTTACAAAAGAAAATATAGTTAAGGTGCACCAAAAAGACTATCATCATCAGACCAAAGAAGGCATAAGGAGTTCATCATAGAAGAGGGACTTATCAAAGCCCCTTATGCACGATAACCAAAAGAAGATGATAAAGGCTCAGGAGGCCAATACATCCTCATAGTCATTAAAAAAATAAACAAGAATCCTAGATATAAAAGTTCCACACAGAAGTGAACTTACAATGACCTCAGACATAAAATTTCCACAAGTAATAAAGGACTTAAGAAGTTCCATGAAAAAGAAGAAAAAAAGTAGAGGATTACACAACATCCCTATTGAAAAAATAAAAGATAAGCCACGAAGATGGCTCTATGGATTCCCACCCCGACCTTTCCACTCGACCAAAGTGGGACAGGTATACATCAGGATTAGTCCTCCACATGGCATGCAACGTTTGCTCAACTGTACTATTCTCATAATTCACCAACTCAGCTTCAAGAGCACTAATCTTCTCGTTGAGGGTCTGGATGGTGGCTTCAAGCCTGGTGTTAGATCGAGAATTCGACGCAACCTTGGCTATTGCACCATCCATCTTGTGAACTTCCTCGGCTAGCTGGGCCTCCAAATCGCTAACCCGTGCAGTCAACTCATCTTTCGTTGCCTTTACCGAGTAAAGGTCCTTCATCGCTACCTCGAGCTCGGATTGCAATCCTTGATGAAGAACTTGAGGTGACAAAACAGTGACCCAAGTAAAAACAAAGAAATGAAATAGAACGTCAATGTTCAGGTGTTAATAAAAATGAAAGACAAATAAGTGTCTTGGCACATACCTGCATAGAGGCTCGCATATAAGCCTCGCCTAAATCGGTGTTCGAAATGTCATACATAAACCCCCATTCGCCTTCGAGGATCTTCCCCATGTGATGGTTCATGGCCTCTCCATACTGGGCCGCCAAATGATGCCCCAAGGAGTGGAGGTATAGACTTGATGGGGAGAAACATGCACACCTGTTGACCCGTGCCTAGATAAAGAAGGGAACTGAGAGGGTCTTGATCCATCAATAGAAGCACAAGGATTAGAAGGGTGAATTACTCGAGGACATCTTTCCCAAGTGTGCCCCCAAAGACGGAAGGACATCGTCAAAGGAAGGCGTAATGAAGTTAATTCTCAGAATAGATGAAGAAGGAGGAGAAGAGACAAAGGAAAACTCGCTGCCTTTTGCTGACGATGGGATTCGGGAAGTGACATCATCGGTACATCCATCATCTGCAACTTCCCTGTCCCTATTAGCCAAGGACCTCAAACATGAGTAATTCTCAGATTCCACCTAAACCTTGTCCTCTGTGTCCATCACATTGTCCTAGTAGTAGTCATCATCATTATCTACACCCTTTGGGTCAAAAGTTTTGGATGAAACAGAGCACAAGGAAAGTGTCTGATCAGAAGACAACAATTTGGATGAATAAAGGTGGCCCTCAGTAAAAAGACTGCTACCCTGCTTGCATGTGGATGGCACGACCAAGACCTTGGCCGTGGTGTCGAATGCTATAGGACACAAGTCAGGGCCCAAGACCGAAAGCCAAGAAAAATAAAAGAACGTAGTAAGGCGAATTCGAGGAAAAGAATAAAGATAAATAAAAATAAGGAAGAAAGTATAGGACAACGGGCTTACGTGATTGGTCAAAATGAGTATGTTGTGTAGACACACTATCCGTAAAAATGTGCCATTAGCTCGATAATAAAGGTTTAGGTTAAAAAAGTGACTAAGCTGAAATAGAACTCGTTTAGTAACATTAATTATAAAGATTTGGACATTCATTGAAATCATAAAAAGTTATGCAGCTGAGATCCCAAAATACTATTTAGAAAATACATTACAACTCAAAATACAAGTCGACCTAAGTGACAAAGAGGTTATTTACAGTACTTTTCCCAAAATAACCCTGGCCGTGGCAGGCAGGCCAAAAATGTACACATCGCTCCACGCTCTCCGTACTCATGGTTGGTCAACCTTCCCTTTGCCCTTACCTACACTATAGAGCATCCGTGAGCCGAAGCCCAGCAAGAAAACTGAACAGAAAACATGTAACATATACATAACAATCCAAAGTATACAACAACACAGCCAACAAGATAAACACATAGCAGCCAACGTCGTCCCAAGCGCTTTACCAGGCCCTCGGTTCGTAGTCTTCGCCGAGTGGGTGGATACAACACCCTAGGAAGGTCTCGCTCTAACGGCTTGCACTCAATATGCTCAACGTCGATCCCGACCCCTTGTCGTACCTGGCTTCTTGCCGTTCTTGGCCTTTGCCGTTCCTGGCCTTCGTCGTTCACTCACAAACATGCATATTTGTAGAGTCCCAGAATCTAGATTTCGTGGATTTTGGTTCAAACTAGGACTTAGTTGGAAACTCCTAGCAATAGTTATGGATTTTATAAGTTTAACCCATAGTTTAAGAATATTAATTATAACATAAGGTTTGATTAATATTGTTGGTCATAATTATGATATTTATTATAACCTAAGGTTTAGAAAGAGCCAATAGGATTATGACACTTGTCATAAGAATGATAATTAAGGAATTAGTATTTTAATGATAAAATAAGGAAATATAAGCTTTCGTCTTCACCAGAAACTGTTAGGGTCATAGTTTGACTCAGTCAAAGCAGTTATCCAACCTTAATTATGCTGAAAAAGTGCAATTACGTGTTTAAAATATTCACATATGCCGATATATCGCAACATTGGAGCTGATATATCGCCTAACGTAGAATACAGAAAATACGTTGACGTTGCACAATCGTACGAATGGTGGCTCAAGATTAGAGCAGAGCCGATATATCGCCACATAGGGGCGATATATTGCCCTAAGTAGTTATTTTTTTAATTTTTTTATTATTGTTTTTAATTTTAAAATCAAGCCTTGACTCCTTAGACCTACTTCTGAACATTTTGACCGAGTCTTCAGCCTCTGAATGATGAATATTCAATTATTTTCAATTTTATTTATTAATTTTTATTCAAGCCAAAAAGAATATATTTATTCCCAGGACTCTATAAATAGGACCTAGTACCCAGCCCTTCCACTCACTCTTCACCTTTGATCAGACTCCAAGGTGCTAGTACTACCATATAGTGATAAACACTTGGGTTGGGAAGAAGCTTTGCCATTCTTAAGCTTTATAAAATACTTGAGAAGTGAGGTTTAGTGTATTTCGGCATTGGAGTTAGACCAATCCATAAGGTCAACTAAGGTACTCTTATTCTTTGAATTCAATCCTTTAAAACTCTTTAGTTTTCTTTAGTCCTTTTATTCAGATCCTAACTTTTGATATTGGTTTTGACTAGGCTCTTGAAACTTAAAGATCTTTCTTGGTAAGTTTCGTCTTGAAGGGTTAGTTTCCACATTTATTATATACTCTTTAGAAATACTCACCATTCTTATTGTTGGTTTTAGGAGTGTTCCAAGTTTCGCATTTGTTCTCAATTATCCTGGTTTTGGTAAGGAAAATAGGATAGTTTTTATATGCTTATATGTTATGATTATGCTACAATATGTTATGTTATGATATGATATTACGTGTTATGATATATATGTTTTTGGGGCTTATATTTGCTTAAATAGCAAACCCTAACACTTTTATGTTCTTGGGGCTTATAGTTGCTTAGCTAGCAAACCCCAATGTTTACCATGTACATGGGTCATAGTTGAGATATATGTTTTTAGTATATGTTTATGATATGATTTATGTATATGTTTTATGTTGTTAGTAGTTTTTCCTTACTGGGCATTAGGCTCACTCCTTTACTTTTAGTGTGATGCAGGAAAATAGTTACAAAGGCGGAAGGATTCTTGGAAGCTTGGCGTGTGTGTTGAGGTGAATGGAGTGGATGGGCTGCATGTCGATTCAAGGACGACGTTATTTTCTTTAGTCTCTTTAAAGTAAGATTTTTATGTATTTTTCCGCATTTTAGCCTTGTAGACAATTTCATTTAAAGTTATGTTTTATTTTTAAAACAATGAGCTCATTTATGTATTACAAATATTATTTTAAAGTTTTCAATAAAGTTATGAATTTTTCTCATGTATGTTCTCTTCAAGGTAGTAGTTATGTCTAGTAGGGTTAATGATCTAAGTTTTAGAAATAATTGGGTAATTACAATATCATAGCATAATAATCATAGATATCTACAAATATATTAAGAATAAACAATGCGGTCGCACCCTAATATACAAAAAATAGGGTCGTGCCCTACTCTACGGGTACAGCAATTTTCTTACCTGTGTCCCAAGCTGATAAGCCAATGCGATCCCGAGCACAGTCCCCTAATTAGAGCCTCGCTGAAAACCTAGTCACAACACATTCATAATAAATATCCATCAAGCCTTAAACCAATATATAACTTCGGAATATTAATCTAGCCCCCGGGACCTTGGATTCCACTAAACCGGGTAGTAGAATCCTTCCCGAGCCTTAACATTTGAATTCTCGAGCTTAAAACCTTAATTTCCCTTTTCTTTCCATTTTGAGTCGTGACATGCCCTTTTAGAGCTGCGGCACGCCTACATGTCAGAGAGAAGAGTTCTCTCTATTGAGGGTCGCGGGCTGCGGCACCTGGGCAAACCAGAGGCTTCTCCAGCCTCTATAAACACGCGGTCCATGGCACTTGAAGAATAGGGTCATGGCTTGGGCCTCCGAAACCCAGAAATCCATGCATTTCTTCTGCAGTTTTCCCAGCCAAACCCATAAATCCTCACCCAATTCAACCCCTATTCTCATAATTAAACCTAGAATTCATATCACAACACCATAACCAAACTAAATACCTCAAAAATTACTCCACCAACTCATTAAAATTCAAAGATCACACCCCGTAGTCTAACCCCATAAAAACTTCAAAACCACAATGAAACCTCAGTAGAAAGCTACAGAATTCCATACCTCAATTGGCAATTCAACCTGGGCTTCTTTTGACCTCCATAAGCTTTAACTGTTCCAAGCTGCAGCCTCATATTCTAAGTCCCACACCAGAATTTTCCTGAATTTTCTAAGTCTCCAAGAGAGGGAGAGGAAACGAGAGAGAGAGAGAGAGGGAGAGCAAGAAAAGACTGAGATTTTTGGTGTTCCTTTCTTTCTGGTTCTTTCTAAGTGGTTCTAGGGTCGTAGCTGCCCAAAAGCCTAAGTCTATCCCTTAGCCAAAAGTCCAAAATACCCTTGGGTCAATCCTAATCCTATGGTGCCACCAAGGGCAACTCTGTCATTTTCCATATCCCGCTAATTCCTCAAGTGTTCCTATAAATCCCCATTTAATCCCAACATGTCCAAATAATTGCTAAATTACTACACGGTAAATCCTGAACATCAACTGTGTTCCAAAAATATCCCTAGGCTCCTCCCGAGCAGGGTATTCGACCCCGTTGTGACTATTTAGCTAAACTACTCCTTAGGACCGTCTCGGATCGCACATCACAAATATATAACTGCTCACTCATTGTATCAATCACAATATACACATATATCACATTTAAGCCCTCAACAGGCTAAAATTACTAATATGCTCCTAATAACCAAATTGGGCCCACATGCATATTTAATTCACCTAAACGTGCATTTCTAATCACATGCTCATGAAATTCACATATTAGCATAATCAAATAAATTATTGCCCTCCCGACACGCTAATCAAGGCCCTAAGCCTTATTAGCAAATTTGGGACGCGATAACTATCCCCTCCTTACAGAAATTCCGTCCTCGAAATTACCTGAATAACTCGGGATACCGATCCCGCATGTCTGTCTCAAGCTCCCAAGTCACCTCTTCCACTTTGTTGTTCCTCCACAACACTTTTACCGTGGAGATGGTCTTGCTCTGCAAGACTTTATCCTTTTGGTCTAGAATCTGAACCACTTTTTCTTCATACGATAAATCCTGATCTTGATCCAGCTCCAGATTCTCATAACTTAGCACGTGCGTAGAATCTGATAGATACTTCTGGATTATGGATACGTGAAACACATTGTGAACCCCTGATAGAGCAAGATGCATTGTCAATCTATAAGCTACCTCTCCAACCCGTTCCAGAATCTCAAAGGGGTCAACAAACCTACGGCTCAACTTGCCTATTACTCTGAAACGTTTCACCTCTCTCAAGGGAGAAACTCTGAGAAACACATGATCACCGACTTGAAACTCTACGCTTCTGTGTCTCAAGTCTGAGTAACTCTTCTGCTGACTTTGGAAGGAGAGCATTCGAGCTCTAATCTTCTTAATCGCCTCATTGGTCCTCTAAACAACCTCAGGACCTAGATACCTCCTCTCACCCATCTCATCCCAATGGATGGGTGATCTGCACTTCCTCCCATATAACATCTCATAAGGAGCAACTCTGATAGTCGCCTGATAACTGTTATTGTACGAAAACTCATTCAAAGGGAGATACTTACTCCAAGATCCCCCAAATTCAAGTACGCAGGCTCGTAGCATATCCTCCCGTATCAAAATCGTCCTCTCAGATTGTCCATTCGTCCGAGGATGGTAGGCAGTACTAAATCGAAACTGTGTACCCATAGCCTTTTGTAGGCTCTCCCAAAACTGGGAGGTGAAGGTGGGGTGCCTGTCGGAAACTATCGACCTTAGAGCCCCATGTAGTCGCACAATTTCCTTCACATACAATTCAGCGTACTACTCCACCGTATAAGTTGTCTTAACAGGAAAAAAGTGGGTTGGCTTGGTGTACCTATCCACAATCACCCACACCGAATCATGATGTTCCACGGTCTTTGATAATCAAACCATGAAGTCCATGGAGATATCATCCAATTTCCACTCTGGAATCCCTAGAGGCTGCAACAACCCTGCTAGCCCCTGATGTTCAGCCTTTACCTGCTGACAAGTCAAACACATGACCACATAATCCACCACATATCTCTTCATTACCGACCACCAATACAAAGTTCTCAAATTTTGGTACATCTTCATTGTACCCAGATGTAAAGAATATTGAGTGGAATGAGACTCATCAAAAATCTCTCGCGCGGATTCCAGAATCCATCGGAATGCAAATTCAACCTTTGTACTTCAATAATCCCATCTCCGAAATAAAAAGTCCTTAGCCGTCCTGGCTAAGACTCCCTTTGTGTGTTCCCTCAATTGGGGATCTTCCCCCTGTGCTTCCTTGATCCTGTCAATGAGCGTAGACTGAAGAGTGATGTTGGCTAGCTGTCCAACTACCAACTCAATGCATGCCCTAGTCATCTCTTCAACTAACTTATCTGATATCTACCTCGCACTGAATAACTTTCCTGGCCCCTTCCGATTCAGTGTGTCGGCCACCACATTGGCCTTCCCAGGATGGTATAGAATATCGTAGTCATAATCCTTTACCAATTCCACTCAACGCCTCTGGTGCATATTCAGATCCTTCTAAGTAAAATAGTACTTCAAACTCTTGTGGTTATTGTATACTTCACACTTCTCACCATACAAATAATGTCTCCAAACATTTAGTGAAAATACCACCACTGCCAATTGCAGATCATGTGTGGGATACCTTTGCTCATACTCATTCAACTATCTCGACACATAGGCTATTACCTTTGTGGTTTGCATCTGTACGAACCGCAAACCTTGTGTGGAAGCATCATAGTAGAGTACAAACTTCTCATTGTCTTATGACAAACTTAATACTGGAGAGGTGATCAGTCCTCGCTTTAACTCCTTCAAACTGTTCTCACACATGTCCGTCCATACATACTTAATCTTCTTACACGTCAATTTGGCCAATGGTGTGGCTATTTTGGAGAATCCCTCGACGAACAACCGATAGTACCCTGCCAATCCCAAAAAGCTCCTAACCCCTGGTACACTTCTCGGCCTGAGCCAATCTCTCATTACCTCAATCTTACTTGGGACAACTAGAATCCCCTCCTTACTAAAAATATGACCAAGAAATGTTACTTGGGGAAGCCAAAACTCACACTTGCTGAACTTAGCATATGACCTATGCTCTCTCAACTGTTGCAGTATCAGGCATAGATGTTGCTCGTGCTCTGTCTCTAACTGAGAGTACACCAATATGTCATCAATGAATACGATTACAAACTTATCTAGATAATCCTTAAAGACCATATTAATCAAGTTCATAAAGGTTGTTGGAGCATTGGTATGCCCTCTTCTTTGATCCTTAACTGGTGGTAGCCTGGCCGAAGGTCAATCTTAGGGAACATTGTCTTCCCCTGTAGTTGGTCCAAAAAGTCGTCGATCCTAGGCAGTGGGTACTTGTTCTCAATGGTCAACTTGTTCAACTCTCTGTAGTCAATACACATCCTTAAGGATCCATCCTTCTTCTTGACAAACAACACTGGAGGACCCCACGGTGAAAAAATCGGTCTAATGAATCCCAAATCCAGTAACTCCGGCAATTGAATCTTCAATTTCTTCAGCTCTGCTGGAGCCATTCTATAAGGTGCCCTAGACAGTGGCTCCTCCCCTGGCACCAAATCTATGATGAACTCGATCTCTTGGTAAGGCGACAACCCTGGAAAACCTGCGGGGAACAAATCAGGAAACTCACATACCAGTCTGGTCTCATCCGGTCCAACTAAAAGAACTCTAGAAGTATCCACAATGTTTGCTAGGAATCCTATGCAACCTTCTTGCATTAGGTCTTTAGCCTTCGGTGCCAAAATCATAGGTACTCACGGTCCACTCACTGTTTCCATGAATACAAAGGGTACCTCCTCTTCCGGTTCAAAGGTCACCAACCTACGCTTGTAGTCAATCATCGCCCCATACTTCGATAACCAATCCATACCTAGGATCATATCAAAGTCATTCATTGCTAACTCAATTAGATCCACAGACAACTCTCTACTGGCAATGCTCTAACCATCTCCTAGAGACTACCAGTTCCCTAGTCGACAACAAAGTCTGAAATCCCCTAGCATACAAATCACAAGGTCTACAAAGCTTATCTATCACTCTAGCAGATACAAATGAATGAGTAGCCCTTAAGTCAATCAATGCAGTAAAAGAATAACCAGCACTAAAAATATGATATGTCACGACCGAGGGGCTAGCCTTAGCCTCAGTCTAGGTCAAGGTAAATACTCTTGCAGGAGTGAGATTGCCCCTCTGTTTTGGCTCTTCCTTCATGACTTGTGGGCAGTCCTTCCTCAAATGACTAATGCTCCCACAAGTAAAGCAGGCCCTGATCCTACACTCTCCCTGATGTCTTCGTCTACACCAAGGACACACTGAGAAACTCCTCCAATTGTCTCCCCCGCCCTGACGGCCACTGAAAGCACCCCGTGCCCTCCTATCTGAGCCAAAAGGAGCAAAAGAATCTTGGGACTTTCTCTTCTATTCACTAGGGCCACTAACCTGGCTAAATCCAGTGAAGGGAGGCACCATCCTCTGAGCATCGCGCCTAGCGGCGCCCTCCCACCAAATCTGATCCTCGACTCCCTCAGCTATAAGGGCCTTCTCCACTACCTGTGCATAAGTGGTAGTTCCCGGATCCAAAGTTACCCGGATGTCATGGGCGATCATAACATTCAATCCCCGCACAAACCGATCTCTCTGTGCCATGCCAGTAGGCATCAAATCCAGCGCGAACTTCACTAACCCGTCAAACTTCAAGGACTTCTCAGTAACAGTCATCCGTTTCTGAGTTAGGTTAGTAAACTCATCAACCTTCGCAGCTCGAACTGCGACATAGTGGTACTTCTCATTGAAAATGTTTCTAAATTCTTCCCAAGTCATGACTGCCACATTTCTTCTTTGAGACACAACATCCCACCAGATGCGGACATCTTCCCTCGACATATAACTGGCGCAGGCTACTCTCTTTCCTTCCCTTCCATCCTCATGAAATCCAAGATGGAAGAAATCATGTTCATCCTCTGCTCTACCCGCAGTGGTTCTGTGCCAGCCTCGAAGGTGGGAGGATGTTGCTTCCTGAACCTCTCATACAAAGGTTCCCACCTATTTTCTACAGCAGACTGGGCTAGCACTGGTGCCACAACCTATGGAACTTGTAACACAATGCCCTGAGGAGGGGCTTGCTTCCTCAATTGCCGAAGCTCTTACTCTGTTTGATGAAGTCTAGCTTCCATCTCAGCAAATAATCGTTGCCAATTCGGTGGGGCAGGTGGAGGGTCCTGACCCTGGTTGTCATCCTCGACCCTATTGTCTCGGAGTCTGATCGATTGTCAAGGCATTATTGCAATATGCATGCATTCAATGACGCCACACATCAGGCATGATAACAGCATCCACACCATCTCCCAATCTCCTCAATCAACCACAACCAGCAAGTCCACATATCACACATAGCATAAAACAATCAAGGGGGTCATGCCCTAACATCATGCATATAACAACACATTCATCATGCTCTATCTATATACTAAGGAAAATAGGTCAACTTAAACAAACAATTAAGTATATAACTCATCAATTACCAACCAACCCTGAGTCGAGCTTGTCACTGGCAACGAGCATACATGTTTGATCAATCTCCCGGAACCATAAACCTTGGCACGATCTGATACCAAGTTGTAACACCCCACGTCACTATGGCTACATCTTGGAATGACGACTGGCCCTGCAAACCAGCACAAGTCTTTCCAGCATGCTTTATCCTCACTCGCACGCTTCCTAGGAAAACTTCCTAGGAGGTCACCCATCATGAGACTACTCCAGGTCAAGCACACTTAACTTTGGAGTTCTCAAGTGATGGGCTACCGAAAAGAAGATGCATCTTGTTGGCATAGGTAGTACCCATCAATCCATTTAAGCCCTCTTCAATTGTGTAGTCCCATACCTACAAAGTCTTAGAATCATCATAATTGATCTTCCCTAGGCAATGTGGGATTGCACAAATTTACCCGATCTTTCCCCCTACGGATCACGGGATATTGACTCTCGCAATCACCCTCCCTTAGGGGTCCCACGTCCCCATCGGCCACACTTATCGCTGGGTCAAGGCTCTAATACCAAGTTGTAATGCCCTACTTCCTTAGAGTCATTACTATGTGAGTTAAAAATGTGTCATTAGCTCGCTAATCGAGGCTTTAGGTTAAAAATGTGACTAAGTTGAAATAAAACTCGTGTAGTAACATTAATAATAAAGATTTGGACATTCATTGAAATCATAAAAAGTTATACAGCTGACATCCCAAAATACTGTTTAGAAAATACATTACAACTCAAAAATACAATTAAGGTCGACCTAAGCAACAAAGCGATTATTTACAGAACTTTTCCCAAAATAACCCTGGCTGTGGCAACCAAGTTGGTCGAACATGTACCCGTCGCTCCACGCTCTCCGTACTCATGGTTGGCCAACCTTCCCTTTGCCCTTACCTGCATCATGGAGCACTCATGAGTTGAAGCTCAGCAAGAAAACTCAACACAAAACATATAATATATACATAACAATCCACAATATACAACAACACATCCAACATGATAACACAACATCATCCCAAGTGCTTTACTAGGCCCTGGGTTCGCGATTTTCACCGAGTGGGTGGATACAACACCCTAGGAGAGTCTCGCCCTAACGGTTTACACTCAGTGTAATCAAAGCCAATCCCGACCCCTTGCCATACCCGGCTTCTTGCCGTTCTCAGCCTTCGCCATTCCCGACCTTCACCGTTCACTCACAAACATGCATATCATAGCATAATAATAACATATATCCACAAATATAAACAATGGGGTAGCGCTTTGAAATAAAAACAATAGTGTTGTGCCTTACTCTACGGGTACAACAACTTTCTTACCTGTGTCCCAAGCAGATAAGCCAATGCAATTCCGAGCATAGTCCCTTAATCCGAGTCTCATTTAAAACCTAGTCACAACGCATTCTTAATAACCATCCATAAAGCCTTAAACAAATAAATAACTTCAGAATATTAATCTAGCCCCCAGGACCTTTGATTCCACTAAATCAGGTAGTAGAATCCTTCCTGAGCCTTAACATTTGAATTTTGAGCTTAAAACCTTAATTTCCCCTTTCTTTCCATTTTAAGCTGCGACATGCCCTCTAGAGTCGCGGCGCACCTATAGGTCAGAGAGCAGAGCTCTCTCTACTGAGGGACATGGGCTGTATCATGCCCCCCTAGGGCTGCAACGCCTGGGCAAACTAGAGGCTTCTCCAGCCTCTTTAAACACGCAGGCCGCAAGACCTGAAGAACAGGGTCCCAGCTCGGGCCTCTGAAACCCAGAAATCTATGCATTTCTTCTGCGTTTTTCCCAGCCAAACCCATAAATACTCACCCAATTCAACCCCTATTCTCATAATTAAACCCAGAATTCATATCACAACACCATAATCAAACTAAATAGCTCAAAACTTACTCCACCAACTCATTAAAATTCAAAGATCACACCCCATAGTCTAACCCAATAAAACTTCAAAACCACAATGAAAACTCAGTAGAAAGCTAAAGAATTCCATACCTCAACTAGAAATTCGACCTGGGCTTCTTTTGACCTCCACAAGTTTTAAGTGTTCCAAGCTTTAGCCTCAAATTCTAAGTCCCATACCAGAATTTTCCCAAATTTTCTAAGTCTCCAAGAGAGGAAGAGGAAACTGAGAGAGAGAGAGAGAGAGTAGGTGTTCCTATAAATCCCCATTTAATCTCGACATGTCCAAATGATTGCTAAATTACTAATTGGTAAATCTCGAACACCAACTGTGTTCCCAAAATATCCCTGGGCTCCTCCCGAGCCGGGTATTCGACCCCGTTGTGACTATTTAGCTAAACTGCTCCCTAGGACTGTCTCAGATCGCACATCACAAATATATCACCAGTCACTCGTGCTATCAATCACAATATACACATATATCACATTTATGCCCCCAACAGGTGAAAATTACAAATATGCCCCTAATAACCAAATGGGCCCCACATGCATATTTAATTCACCTAAACATGCATTTCTATTCACATAATCATTAAATTCACATATTATCGTAATGAAATCAATTATTGCCATCCCGACACACTAATCAAGGCCCTATGCCTTATTAGCAAATTTGGGACACTACATAACCCTTAAGGGAACCAATATTCATTCCGTTAGGAAAACATGGATTCACATATTGTAATTCATGTTCCCAACCATTCATGATATTGAATCTCCAAAACAAAAGTCATTAGCCTTATTATTCTAAGAAACCTTAACGAGTGAATCAAAAGATTCCAAGAAATACAATCAGGAGTTCATGAATACTCACGATTTAGACTGATCTACAAATGATCATCTATTATGATAAGAATTAAATCTTTATGTCGTACGACACGTTTATAAAGATAATTAATTCTCATCATTCCGGTCATATATAATCTCTATTATATACGACACATTTACTAAGATGTCTATCCACATCAATAATTTGAATCTAGATTACTTGCATCTCGTATGCTTAACAAACAGTACTAGTAACCATTCATTAAAGATTTCCTAATTTAATCACACTTTTTGGTCTAAAACATCGATTAGCGAGCCAATGGCATATTTAAAAAAATCACATAGTAACGGCTCTAGGGTAGTAGGGCGTTACATCGACTTTCGACTGTCTTTGTCTTATTGGAAATCAGAATCAATGTATCTAGTGGGGTTCAGCTCACCCCCCAAATATACAAGCATATAATCTCTCGTTCTCCTAATATACTTGAGAATGTGCTTTACTGCAATCCAGTGTTCCAAACTAGGATTTGATTGATAATAACTTAGAATCCCAACTGCATAACATATGTTAGGCCTAGTACACAACATAGAATACATCAGACTCTCAACTGTTGAAGCAAAGGGATACTTTCTCATATCCTTTTCCTCCTGAGGTGTCTTAGGACATTGTTCCTTGAAGAGAGCAATTCCATGTCTGGTCGGTAACTGAAATTTCTTGGAATTCTCGATAGAGAATCTTTCAAGCACCTTATCTATATAATTAGCCTGAGAAAGTGCCAAGAGCTTGATCTTCCTATCCCTTAGGATTTGGATTCCCAAAACATAGTTCCCCTCACCCAAATCTTTCATTTGAACCTTTTCGGCTAACCACTTCTTCACGGTTGACAATGTCTTTATAATCTTCCCAATGAGCAAAGTGTCATCAACGTAAAGAATTAAGAAAACCACCACTTTTCCTTTGATGCAATATACACACATGCTTCGTCGACATTCTATTCGAAGACATATGTTTTAATTGTTTCATCAAAAGTGATATTCCAAGATCTAGATGCTTGCTTTAATCCATAAATGGATTTCAGCAACTTGCACACCTTTTGATCTTCTCCATTCTTTATGAACCCTTCTAGTTGTACCATATAGATACTTTCATCAAGACAGCCATTCAGAAAAGCTGTCTTTACGTCCATTTTCCATATCTCATAACCATTGGCAGCCACTACTAGCCTCATTTTGAAAGTCTCTACTTTCCCATCTACACCTCTTTTCTTCTTGTATATCTACTTACACCCTATGGGCCTGACATCTTCAGGTTGATCCACAAGTTCTGAGATATAATTTGAATACATCAATTCCATTTCTTGGTTCATGGATTCTTGCCATTTGTAACGCCCTACTACCTTAGAGTCGTTACTAAGTGAGTTTAAAACGAGCAATTAAATCACTAATCGAGGTTTTAGGTTTAAAGTGTAGCTAGACAGTAATAAAAGTCATATAACTTGAAAATATAGTCATTCATTGAAAATTATAAAGCGTTAAACATTTGGGATCCCAAAATACTATTTAGAAATATTTACAACTCAAAATATAATATAAGTCGACTAAACGACAAAATATGGTTTAATACAAAATATCTCCCAAAAAAATACACGTGGCCATGGCACCCAGGCAAGCCAAACATGTACACGACACTTCACGCTCTCTGTACTCATGGTTGGTCAACCTTCCCCTTGCTCTTACCTGCACCATAGAGCACCCGTGAGCCGAAGCCCAGCAAGAAAACTCCACACAAACAAACAACATATTCATATCTATCATTCAGCATATAGTAAAACCGCTAACAGGCTAAACACATAACGGCCATGCCGTCCCAGGCGCTTTACCAAGCTCTGGGATCGCGGTCTACACCGTGAGGATATCCCAGGTATCCTATAGGGTCTCACCATGGCAACTCACACTCTGCGTGCTTAACGCTGCTCTCGGCCCCTTGCCGTACTCAGCCATGCCGTTCTAGGTCTTCGTCGTTCCCAGCCTTGCCGTTCTCGGCCTTCCCCGTTCCCGGCCCTTGCCGTTCATTCAAAAATATGCACACATAGTATAATTAAACAAATACTTAAACACGTATAAACATAATCAATGGGGCTACTCCCTACAACACAATCATATAGGGTCGTGCTCTCGCCCTGCTCTACGAGTAAAACAGTTTTCTTACCTGTGTCTCGAGCTTTCCGAGCACCGATGTCCCGAGCACAGTCCCCTAGTCTGAGCCTCGCTGAAAAAATAGTCACAACGCATCAATAACATCCATCAATTAAGTTCTATTCCATTAAATAACTTTTGGTTATAATTCTAGTCTCTAGGACCTTGAATTCTATCAATCTGGGTGATAAAATTCATCCCGAGCCTTAACTTTTGGCTTCCCGAGCCTAAAACCTCCTTCGGGTCCAAAAACCCACTAAGCGTCGTGACCCCAAGGCCCCATGCCGCCGCCTGCCTCAACCAGAACTCCAACCCCCAAAACAGGCCATGCACGCCGCGACCCACCCTTCTTCCTGGCCTCCCAATTGTTCTAGAGGGTCGTGGCTCAGCAAGAACAATGTCACGGCCCGACCCTTCGAACACAGAAAAAATCCTCTATTTTCACCACTAAAACCAAGCCAATTTACCCCAAAATCAATCCAACAACCCAACTTAATCACCACAGTAGCTCGACTATAGTCTCAGCAACAAAACTTAACAAGAAGCTAGCTTAAAACTTCATCAAATCCCAAACTCAATCTTCAACCTCAAAGACTCAATAAAACTAAAACCCAGCCAATAAATTACAGAATTTAATGGTTAGAATAAAATTTTAAAGCTTACCTTAGCCTCTGCTTGAATCCACAAGTTAAAATTGAGCTTATCCCCAAGTTTAGAGCTCAAATCCTTGCTAAATCTTCAGTGTTTCTCTTGGTAAGGTTTAGAGAGAATAAGAAAGAGAGAAGAGGGTGTTTGGGTCGGTTTTCTAATTTCTGAGCATATCCTTTCATTTTGTTTACTTCACTTAGGTCTCTAAAGTTATCTCCAAGGCTCGAGGTACCAAAAATGTCCCTAAGGGCAAAATGGTAAATTTCCCCGATAATCCCTCCTTAACGTTCTAACTTCAAATATATCTCCAAATATTTATTTTCATAAACTGATAACCCAATAAAATGTCTAATGCTCGAGATACCCCTCGACTCGTCTCGAGTCGGGTATTCGTCCCCATTGTGACTTTCTAGCTAAACCGCTCCCTAGGACTATCTTGGATCGTGCAACACAAATATATCACAATATTCACAATAATCATAAATATTGCATTTATGCCCTCAACAGCTAAAATTACAAGCATGCCCCTAATAACCAAATGGGGCCCTCATGCATATTTAATTCACCTAAATATGCATTTCTATACACATACTCATCAAATTCGCATATTTATATAAAAAATCACTTATTGCCCTCCAGGCACACTAATCTAGGCCCAAAGCCTTATTAGTAAATTTGGGACGCTACAACTATCCCCTCCTTACAGAAATTTCGTCCTCGAAATTACCTGAACAACTCGAGATATCGTTGTCGTATATCCGATTCAAGTTCCCACGTCACCTCCGCAACCTTGTTGTTTCTCCACAACACTTTCACCAAAGCGATGGTCTTGCTCCGCAAGACTTTATACTTTCGGTCGAGAATTTTAACGGGTTCTCCTCATATGATAAATCCTGGTCCAGCTCCAAGTTCTCATAACTCAGTACATGCGTCAAGTCTAATACATACTTCTGGAGCATGGACACGTGAAAAACATCATGAACCCCTAATAAAGCTGGAGGCATCGCCAATTTGTAAGCTACCTCTCCAACCCGTTACAAAATCTCAAAGGGGCCAATAAACCTAGGGCTCAGCTTTCCCCGAAAACCAAACCATTTCATTCCTCTTAAAGGTGAAACCCTAAGGAACACATGATCACCGACTTGAAACTTTACGCTCCTGCATTTGAAGTCTAAGTAACTCTTCTGGCAACTCTGGGAGGCGAGCATTCGAGCTCTAATCTTTTCAATCGCCTCATTGGTCCTCTGAACCATCTCAGGACCCAAGTATCCCCTCTCACCCGTCTCATCCCAATGGATAGGTGATCTGCACTTCCTCCCATATAGCATCTCATACAGAGCCACTCCGATAGTCTCCTAATAACTATTGTTGTATGAAAACTCAATTAAAGGGAGATACTTACTCCAAGATCCCCCAAAATCTAGCACACAGACTCGTAGCATATCTTCCATTATCTGAATCGTCCTCTCAGACTGTCCATCTGTCTGAGGATTAGAAGTGTTACTACACCGCAACTGCGTGCCCATAGCACTCTATAGACTCTCCCAAAACTTGAAGGTGAAGGTGGGTCCCTGTCGGATACTATCGACCTCGGAGCCCCATGTAGTCAAACAATTTCCTTCACATACAACTCGGCATACTACTCCACAGTATAAGTCGTCCTGACAGGTTAAAAGTGGGCAGACTTGGTATACCTATCCACAATCACAAATACTAAATCATGTTGTCCCACGGTCTTCGGCAAACCAACCATGAAGTCCATGGTGATATCCTCCCACTTCCACTCTAGAATCCCTAGAGGCTGTAATAACCCTGCTGGCTTCTGATGTTCAGCCTTTACTTGCTGACAAGTTAAACATCTAACCACATAATCTACCACGTCCCTCTTCATTCCTGACCACCAATACAATGCTCTCAAATCTTGGTACATCTTCGTCCTACCTGGATGTAAAGAATAGGGAGTGGTATGAGATTCATCCAAGATCTCTCGCCAGATACTAGAATCTAGCCACCAATACAACACAGATCCGACCCTTGTGCTTCAGTAATCCCATCTCCAAGATAGAGAAGTCCTTAACCGCCCTGACTAAGACACTCTCTTTGTGCCCTCTCAACTAGGGATTCTTCCCCTGCACTTCCTTGATCCTCTCAAGGAGTGTAGACTGAAGAGTGATGTTGGCTAACTGACCAACCACCAACTCTATACCCGCTCTAGTCATCTCCTCAGCTAACTTATCAGATATCTGCCTCGAACTTAATAATTTTCCTGGGCCCTTCCGACTCAATGCATCAGCTACTACATTAGCCTTCCCAGGATGGTACACAATATCACAATCATAATCCATTACCAATTCCAGCAACCATCTTTGGCGCATATTCAAATCCTTCTGGGTAAAGAAGTACTTCAAACTCTTATGGTCAGTGTATATTTTGCACTTCTCACCATACAGATAATGTCTCCAACAAATACCACCGCTGCCAGCTCCAGATCATGCGTGGGATATCTCTGTTCATACTCCTTTAGCTGTCTCAATGCATAGGCTATCACCTTTCCGGCTTGCATCAGTACACACCCTAAACCCTGTCTGGAAGGGTCACAATAAACCACGAACTTCTCATTGTCTGTCGGTAGACTCAATACTGGAGTGGTGATCAATCGCCGCTTCAATTCCTTGAAACTGTTCTCACACCTATCCGTCCACACATACTTAGTCTTCTTCCTCATCAATTCAGTCAACGGTGTGGCTATCCTAGAGAACCCCTCAATGAACTGCCGATAATACCCTGCCAATCCCAGAAAACTCCTAACTTCAGGAACACTGCTCGGTCTAGGGCAATCTCTCACTGCCTCAGTCTTACTTGGGTCAACCAAAATCCCCTCCTTACTGACAATATGGCCCAGAAACGTGACTTGCGGTAGCCAAAACTCACACTTGCTAAACTTATCATATAACCTATGCTCTCTCAATCGCTGCAATACCAAACGTAGATGATGTTCATGCTCTACCTCTGACTGAGAGTACACCAATATGTCATCAATAAACACAATCACAAACTTGTTCAAATAGTCCTTGAAAACCATATTCATCATGTCCATAAAAGCTGCTGGGGCGTTGGTTAATCCAAAGGACATAACCAGGAATTCATAATGTCCATATCTCGTGCGGAAAGTGGTCTTTGGTATGTCCTCCTCTTTGATCCTTAACTGATGGTAACCTGATCAGAGATCATTCTTAGAAAACACTGTCTTTTCTAGTAGCTGGTCAAATAAATCGTCGATCCTAGGCAGTGGCTACATGTTCTTAATGGTCAACTTGTTCAGTTCCCTGTAGTCAATACACATCCTAATAGATCCATCCTTCTTCTTAACGAACAACACTAGCACCCCATGGCAAGAAACCCGGTTTGATGAACCCAAAATCTAGTAACTCCTGCAACTGAATCTTCAATTCCTTCAACTCTACCAGAGCCATTCTGTAAGGTGTCCTAGATACTAGCTCCGCCCCTGGCGCCAAGTCTATAACAAACTCGATCTCCCATTGTGGTGGCAACCCTGACAAATCTCCTGGAAATAAATCTGGAAACTCACATACAAATCTAGTCTCACCCGGTCCAACCAACACAACCCTAGAGGTATCCACAATGTTCGCTAGGAATCCTATGCAACCTTCCTGCATTAGGTCTCTAGCCTTCAGTGCTGAAATCATAGGTACCAGCGGTCCACTAACTATCCCCACAAATACAAAGGGTACCTGTAACGACCCAAAATCGCTAATAAGACTTAAGGGCCTTGATTAGTGTGCCAGGAGGGCATGTTGGGATTTGTGTGTGATTTTATGAGTTAAATGCATGGTTATGATTTAAAGCGTGTTATGTGACTATTTGATTATTTGAGATGCATGACTATGTATATTAGTATGCATGTAGGCCCGGATTGTGTTAGAAGGGCATAATTGTAATTTTGGCCACGTTGGGCATAACTGTATTAATATGTGATGATTGTTGTGACCACAGTGGTATGTGGGTATATCCGTGATTTGTAACTTTCGGCACGAGGCGATCCTAGAGCTGGATAGCGGGGAAAAGTCACAACGGGGCATTATGATTGACTTTGGACAAGTCAAGGAGTATTTTTGATATTGGGTTATGAAAATAAATAATTGGAGATATATTTGAGGTTAGGATGTCTAGGCGGGAATACTGGGGGATTTTACCATTTTTGCCTCGGGGATATTTTGGTACCCCGAACCTTGAGGTAACCAGCTTAAGTTATAAAAACAAAACAAATAAACCATTTGGAGACTTAGAGAAACCGACCCAGCCTCCACCCTCTCTTCTTCTTCTTTCTTTCCTCTTTCTTTCAGGAATCCACAGAAATCTTAGGAGAAATCAAGCTTGAATTTCTGAAAATGGTGGGATTTGGAGGTTTAGCTCAAGAGTTAATCAAGAACAAATCAGGGTAAAGGTAAGCAATTAATTCTTTTCTCAAGTTAAATTCTGAGATTTTGTTGGGTTGTGAATGTTTATGGATTTTGATATTCAAGGTGGAGTTTGAGGCTTGAAACTTTGAAGATAGGTCATGGGATCCTTTGGGAAACGATTCTACAACTGAGGTAAGGTTTAAATTAAAGTTTGATGGTTGAAATTGAGAATTTCCATGGTTGGTTTTGAGTTTTAGGTTTGAAATTTCAGAAATTTGGAATTGGGATCTTGGTGAGTGTTAGGTTGGATTTTTGGTGGAATTGTGTTGTTTAAACCATCCTAATGTTGTGATTATTAATTGGTTTTGAATTGGGAGCTTTGGGATGGCTTAAGGTGAGGTTTTAAGCTTGAAAATGGTGGGTTTTTCTGGGTTCGAAGGGTCGGGCCCCCGGCATGGTTCTTGGAGGGCCGCGGCCCTTGAAGGCTAAGATGCGCTGAGGATGGAGGGCGGGCCGCGGCATGGTCCTTGTAGGGCCGCGGCCCTTACCTGTTTCTGGGCATTTTTGTGGCCCTGTTTGGGGGCCATGCCGCGACGCTTAAGGAATTTTGGGATTTTGAGAATTTAGGCTTGGGAATTTAACCACGGGTGCTCGGGATTGAATCTTTTTATATTTTTGGTGAAGTTCAATGTTCCGAGGACTAGAACTTGGTTTAGAAACTCATTTGAGATTAATCTTATTGGTATCCATTATCTTGGTTGTGACTAGGTGTTAAGCTAGAGCTCGGGAAGTGGATCGTGCTCGGGGGTCGTCATTTTTCTATTTAAAGCATTTGGAATTAAGGTAAGAAAACTATAACACCCGTAGGATAGGGCGTGGGCCCATAGTGTGATTGCCGGGCATGGCCCTATATTGCATGTTGCATGATGAGATGATTGCATGGCATGGCCCCAGATTGTGTTGTGTGCAAATGTTTAACCTTAAACGAATCATGATGTGTGTGAATGATTATTTTGAATGTACTATATGTGTGATTATGATTAAATGAACGGCAAGGGCCGAGTGCGGCGTAGGCCGGGGCGGCCGTGGGGCCGAAAGTAACACACAGCACATGGGATGCTTATATTCAGGGTGGGACCCAAGGGATACATGAGTTATCCTCGCGGTGAGAACCGATACCCCAGGCTTCGGTAAGGCTCTGGGGCGGCATGGCCGTGTTTGCTTAGTCTATTGGTTGACTTGTTTATCTGTGGATTATCTGTTATGATAAACTGTATTAACTGCATATGTTATGTTCTGCATGAGTTTTCTTGCTGGGCTTCGGCTCACGGGTGCTCCGTGTTGCAGGTAGGGCAAAGGCTGAGTCAACCAACCATGAGTACGGAGAGCGTGAAGCGACGCGTACATGTTTGGCCTGCCCGACTGCTTTGGTTGGGGGTTTATTCGAAAATGGCTGTAATAATCTATGATTTTATGATTTCTTAACTGTAACCTTATTTCAAGATGTAATTAGTTTTCAAACCTTATTTTGGGATCCCAAATGTTTAATGATAGAAGTTTTAATGAAACGACGCATTTTCAAAGATTACAGCCTTAACTTTTAATTAGTGACACTTTTGTTCAAAACCTCGGTTAGCGAGTTCATTGCACACTGTTTTGTCTTAAAAACTCACTTAGTAACGGCTCTAAGGAAGTAGGGCGTTACAGTACCTCCCCTTCTGATTCAAAAGTCACCATCCTGCGCTTGCAGTCAATCGTCACCCCATACTTCAATAACCAATCCATCCCTAGAATCATATCGAAGTCATCCATCACCAGCTCAATCAGATCAACAGACAATTCCCTACCGTGTATCTTTACTAGCAATGCTCTAATATATCTCCTAGAGACCACAAGTTCCCCAGTTGGCAACAAAGTTGAAAAACCCATAGCATACAAATCACTAGGTCTACACAACTGATCTATCACTCTAGCATACACAAATGAATGGGTAGCTCCCGAATCAATCAACGCAGTATAAGAAGAACTAGCACTAGAAATCTGACCTGTCACAACCCAGGGGCTAGCCTCTGCCTCAGTCTGAGTCAAGGTGAATACCATGGAAGGAGCAAAGTTGTCGCCCTACTTCGGTTCCTCTTTCCAGGCTTGTGGGCAGTTCTTCTTCAGATGATTGATACTCCCACAAGTAAAGCAGGCCCTGATCCTGCACTCTCCTTGATGTCATCGTCTGCATCGAGGACACACTGGAAAACTTCTCCAGTTGTCACCTCCGCCCTGACGGCCGCCAAAAGCACCCCCTTGCCCTCCTATCCAAGCTAGGAGGAACAAAAGAATTTGGGGCCTTTCTCTTCTGTTCAATGGGGCCACTACCCCGACTGGATCCAGTCAAAGGAGGCACCGTCCTCCTGGCATGGCGCCTAACAACGCTCTCTCTCTCCATATCTGATCCTCGGCCCCCTCAGCTGTAAGGGCCTGGTCCACTACCTGAACATATGTAGTAGTCTATGGATCCAAAGTAATCTTAACATCACCGGAGATCATAACATTCAAGCCCCGCACAAACGTATCCCTTCTGGCCGCATCAGTCGGCACCAAATCCAGCGCGAACTTCACCAACCAGTCAAATCTTAGAGCATACTCAGTAACTGTCAATCGGTTTTGGGTTAAGTTGATAAACTCGCCAACCTTCGTAGCTCGGACTACAACACTAATATTTCTCATTAAAGATGTTTTTAAACTCTTCCCAAGTCAGAACTGCAACATTCCTTCTCTGAGTCACTACATCCCACCAGATGCGGGCATCCTCTCTGAACATGTAGTTGGCACAAGCTACCCTCTCGTTCCCTACCATCCTCATAAAATCCAAGATGGAGGAAAAAATATTCATCCACCGCTCTGCCCGTAGTGGGTCTGGTCCACCCTTAAAGGTGGGAGGATGCTACTTCCTAAACCTCTCATACAAAGGTTCCCACCTATTCTTCATAACAGGCTGAACTGGCACTGGTCGTGGCAGCCAGGCAGGCCAAACATGTACACATTGCTTCACGCTCTTCGTACTCATGGTTGGTTGACCTTCCCCTTGCCTTACCTGCATCATAGAACACCCGTGAGCCGAAGCCCAGCAAGAAAACTCTACACAAACAAACAACATATGCATATCTATCATTCAACATATAGCAAAACCACCAACAGGCTAAACACATAAAGACCATGCCATCCCAGGCGCTTTACCAGGCCTTGGGTTCATGGTCTACATCATAAGGATATCCCAGGTATCCTATAGGGTCTCACCCTGGCAACTCGCACTCTGCGTGCTTAACGCTGCTCCCGGCCCCTTGCCCTACTCGCCCTTGCCATTCTCGGCCTTCGTTGTTCCCGGTCCTTGTCGTTCATTCACAAATATACACACATAGCATAATTAAACAAATACTTAAACACGTATAAACATAATCAATGGGGCTATTCCCTACAACGCAATCATATAGGTTCGTGCCCTGCAACACAAACTATAGGGCCTTGCCTTGCTATACGGGTACAACAGTTTTCTTACCTGTGTCCTGAGCTTTCCGAGCACCGATGTACCGAGCATTGTCCCTGTAATGCCCTGAATCCCTAATGCGATTTAGTGGCTGGATTAGTAGGCCGAGAGGGCCATAATTGTTTAATTATGCCATTAAATGAATATATGCATGTTTATGTGAATTATATTATGATATGATGTTAAATGCATGCATATGGGTCCATATTTCATGACAGGGGTATTTTGGTAATTTGGCCCGTTGAGGGATTTGTATGCATGTCAGTGATATATTGTTGAGGCCACATTATAATGTGGATTTTTTTGAGCTATTCGGCATGAGACGATCTTTGAATATTAAGTAGCGGTTTAGTCATAACGGGATTAAGTTCGAGGCTCGGGGTGAATCTCGAGATGTTTTAATGATTAGAACGTTTCCGGGAGTATAAGGGTAACGTGATATGAATTGTTGGTGTTTGGGAATTTTGAGAATAGCGGGAATTGGAGAGCGTTAATTATGATTAACGAAATAGGTGAAAGATGACGATTTTACCCTTGGGGAGACTTTAGAAGCTTTAAATGACCTAGGGGCATTAAGGTCATTTGGCTTGGGTTATATATGTTTTAAGTTAGCTGTAGAATCATATAGAACAAAAACATAGCAAAGCTTCTCCTTCCCGTACATCATCTTCTCCCTATCTCCCTTTGAGGTTTTTGGTCCCAAATTGAAGTATCAAGCTAGGAAATCAAATCTTGGAGGTTATAGACTTAGTTCATCTACTAAGGAGGATTCAAAACCAGCTGGAGGTAAGAAATTGTCCATGAGTTTTAAGTTATGCTTTGTTTTGGTTGTTAGTTTCAGCTCTTGCTTTTGATGTGGATAGTTCGAATCATGGGAGTTTTGTGTATGTTTGATTGGGTTTTGGTGAGGGGGTGATGTAGATGAGGTTTAGGGGTTGAATTGGATGTTTTGGTAAGGTTTGGAAGGTTGGTTTCAAGAGGAATCACAAGGAGGGAAAATCAGTGTAGCTGCTGGTCTGAAGCTGGCGCCCCATCGCTAGTCCTAGCGCCCCAGCGCTATGCAGGGCAGAGAGTAGCCCTCTCTGTTTCTGGGGTAGCGCCCTAGCGCTGGTTGGCAGCGCCTAGGCGCTGGGTCAGTTTTAGGGAAAGTTATTTTAGGGCTCGGGATGGTTTTTAAGGCTCGGGGGTTGGTTCCTTTACCCCTTTTGAGTAGTTTGAGAGTCCCGAGAGTGAGGGATTGATCCCGAGAGTGTGGTTTAGATTTTGAACCATTCATTCATTTACTTTATTGATGGTTTCTAATTGGTTATGATTAGGTAACCGCTAAGGAATCTAAAGGTTGATCATTCTCAAGGGTCGTTTTTATATTATTTCTCGCTCGAACCCAAGGTAAGAAAACTGCACCCCATATGTGACATGCATGATTATTCTTGAGGCATGTTGATTATGTAAATGTGGACATGGATTGATTATTGAATGCTTAGTGAATCTTTCTCACTTGTGCATGGTACTGACTCATTAGTCAGAAGTGGCAAAGGTGTCAGTGCCAACTGTGAAGCTGTGACTCATTAGTCAGGTCTGGCAGTGGTACTGGGCACTGGTCACACGGTGCTGACTCATAAGTCAGGACAGCCTTAGTGTGTTCAATGCAAGCAAATAAAGATTAGATCTAATCGATATCTGCATTGGATGACTCAAAGAGCATTAATGCCAGACCGACCTCAAGTTCGATGAATACTATAAGCGCTTGTGCGGCTTACCTAGCAGCCACTCTTCTGTTGGCTAGTGGCTTACCTAGCAGCCACTCTTCTGTTGGATAGTGGCTTACCTAGCAGCCACTCTTCTGTTTAAAGTTAGAGACTTACTTATCAGTCTCTTGTCTGTTTAAGGCTAGTGGCTTACATAGCAGCCACTCTTTTGTTTAAATTAGTGACTTGCTTGTCGGTCACCCAGTATGGTTTCTCTAGAACCTCAAGTGATATTCACTTATCTGTTTAAGAGCTATAAGCTCTGTGTGATTATAATGATAATCATTAAAAATGTTTACATATAATACTGTGTTTTCTTATTGGGCCTTGGCTCATGGGTGCTATGTGGTGCAGGTAAAGGGAAAGAAAAACTCACCCAACCTTGAGTGGAGAGCTTAGGTGGTGATGTGTACATATGCGGCCGCTTGACCACCACAGCCAAGGAGTTCTCAGAGGAACTAGGGGGTTACCCTATTTTTGCCGCTTAGGTCGGCGGGTTTGTAATTTTGAAACAGTAACGACCTTTTCGAGTTGTAAATAACTTATAAATGTTCTTGTGGGCCCATGAACAGTTTTATCTATAAAATAAAATATATCATTTCCTTTTTATTGATTTTTCACCTTAGCCTGTTAATAACACTTAGAACACGTTTTTAACCAAAGGACTCGGGTAGCAGGTCAAATTTTTGGTTCACCGTTCATCGTAACAGTTCTGGGGTAACCAGGGCGTTACAGTCCCCTAGTCCAAGCCTCGCTGAAAACCTAGTCAGAATGCATCAATAACATCCATCAATCAAGTTCTATTCCATTAAATAACTTTGGGTTATATTTCTAGTCTCCGGGACCTTGAATTCTATCAATCCGGGTGATAAAATCCATCCCGAACCTTAACTTTTGGGTTCTTGAGCCTAAAACCTCCTTGGGATCCAAAAACCCACTAAGCATCGTGGCCCCAAGGCCCCATCCCGCGACCCGCCTCAACCAAAAACCCCAACCCCCAAAACAGGCCATGCGCTCCGCGACCCAATCTATGGTGTGTCGCGGCCCGCCCTTCTTCCTGGCCTCCCAATTGTTCTAGAGGGTTGCGGCTCAGCAAGAACAATGTCGCGGCCCGACCCTTCGAACCCAGAAAAAATCCTCTATTTTCACCACCAAAACCAAGCCAATTTACCCCAAAATCAATCCAACAACCCAACTTAATCATCACAGTAGCTCGACTATAGTCTCAGCAACAAAACCTAACAAGAAGCTAGCTTAAAACTTCATCAAATCCCAAACTCAATCTTCAACCTCAAAGACTCAATAAAACTAAAACCCAGCCAATAACTTACAAAATTTAATGGTTAGAATAAAAGTTTAAAGCTTACCTTAGCCTCTGCTTGAATCCACAAGTTAAAATTGAGCTTATCCCCAAGTTTAGAGCTCAAATCCTTGCTAAATCTTCAGTGTTTCTCTTGGTAAGGTTTAGAGAGAATAAAAGAGAAAGAGAAGAGGGTCTTTGGGTCAGTTTCGTAATTTCTGAGAATATCCTTAGTTTTGTTTACTTAACTTAGGTCTCTAAAGTTACCTTCAAGGCTCGGGGTACCAAAAACGTCCCCGAGGGAAAAATGGTAAATTTCCCCGATAATCCCTCCTAAACGTTCTAACTTCAAATATATATCCAAATATTTATTTTCATAACTCGATAACCCAATAAAATGTCTAATGCTCGAGATACCCCTCGACTCACTCCGAGTCGGGTATTCGTCCCTGTTGTGACTTTCTAGCTAAATCGTTCCCTAGGACTGTCTAGATCGTGCAACACAAATATATCACAATATTCACAATAATCACAAATATTGAATTTATGAACTCAACAGCTAAAATTACAAACATGCCCCTAATAACCAAATGGGGCCCACATGCATATTTAATTTACCTAAACATGCATTTCTAATCACGTACTCGTCAAATTCACATATTCATATAATAAATCACTTATTGCCCTCCAGGCACACTAATCAAGGCCCAAAGCCTTATTAGTAAATTTGGGACGCTACACCATTTCTCCTTTTCAGGATCATCCATTGCTTCTTTAAAGGTTAATGGATCGTCCTTGTTTGTATCAGAAACAAGGACATGTGCCTCATGTTCGTAGCGAACATGTTGTCTAACAATCCTCCCACTACGACGTTGCACAGGGGTTTCCTTTTCAGGAATAGTGCTTTCATCGGTTTGTTGTTTATCAATTTAATAATGAAAATGATTATGATGGAATCTTATCTGCTGTGAGTTCCTTTAATACTACCTTACTCCGATGTTTATAGTTATTCATATAGTAATGTTCAAGGAAGGTCGCATTTATGGAGACAAGTACCTTTTGATCCTTGGGATTATAGAAATAACCGCCTCTTTTTTATGGAGCGTAGCCAACAAAAATGCACACTTCAGATCTTGAATCAAGTTTCCCTAATTTAGGTCTAAGGACATGAGCAGGACAACCCCAAATGCAAAAATGGTACAAACTAGGTTTGTTTCTGTACGCCCTGATTTTCCCACGGGCTGATTAACGAGCTGAGATACGGCCTAATCATGATTACCACGTGGACATCCCCAAGACCGGAGCTACCATCATAAGATCCTACCTCCTTAGCTCGAGGTAAACCAAGGGTTCGCCAAGATTGCTTAAGGACTGAGTCTGGACTCTGAAGACCACAGGTCGAGGGAAGCATCCAGCTCGTGGTACGAGCAAGAGTTGGAGGCTGTGACCCTTTATAAAGTCAACCACGCAAGGTAAACGTGCATATATTAGACATCACGTGTCTGATATACCCCTGACTTCTCGGACACGCAGCGTGAACGTGCGTATTCAGACACCCACGACTAGGTTGGGCCGTGCGGCCCATTATCCCCTTACCTATTGATTTGACCACACTTATGTGTCAGGTTTAGGAATTAATCATGAATGTCACAGAGTTGACATGATAGGTAAGAAGGTCACGGGATGACCTTCTTACCAATTCCCAGGTGCCTTCTCCTATAAATATGGAGACCATGGGAGTTACAAGGTGTTGACTGCGTTTTTAGCCAACGACGTGAGAACGCCAATAACGACAAGCCTTCAAGAGAAATAAAAACGACAACAGACGGTATAAACAAGAAAAGTAAATAACACAGGAGATTTTTATAGTGGTTCAGCCCCGATTGTCGGTAATAGCCTAATCCATTTAGAGTTGTGATTTATAAATCTATACTCAAGATCAGATGGATTATGCCAACTGAGTTTCTTCAGTATAAATTGTGAAAATACAAGAATTCTCTCTAATTTCAGCACTTTCTCTCTCTAGAATAGACAGACCCAATTTTATCTCTCTAGAAAGAAGAAGCAGAAGGAGCCCCTCTCTCATCCCATAAGCTCTCTATTTATAGGCCTGGGATCCTCAACTGATATCCCCTTATAATAGGGATATTTTATTATATTTATTACATTTATATTACAAATAAACATTCAAAATTTGAAATGTAACAAACTCCCCATTTGTGGGAAGAATGAGAGATTCCCGCGCATGTTGTTGAAGTTGTGTCTGACTTAGTCTCCTCTAGCTAGTTGGTCCACCTCCTACTCACTACCCATGCAAGTGCTGGTTGAACATGCATGGTGGTAGGATATGCATGGTGGTAGGTTGAACGTGCATGGTGGTAGGAGATGCACTTCTCTCCTCTAACATGCACTCTCCTCTAGCATGCCATGTTCCTCCTTGAACCAATCTCCTTGGCTTCTCCTCGGACCAAGGTGGTCCGAGGCAACCTCCTTGGCACCTCACCTTGGACAACATTGAGGGAACCTCACCTTGGACAACATTGAGGGAACCTCACCTTGGACAATATTGAGGCAACCTCACCTTGGACAACATTGAGGCAACCTCACCTTGGACAACATTGAGGCAACCTCACCTTGGACAACATTGAGGCAACCTTCTTTAGCATCTCCCAAACATGTCCGATCGAACATTGTATAGACTTTCCTTATGAAAGTCTAAGTCTCCATTCTCTTGCATGAGACTCCTCCTCCTTAGCTATTTACCTTGGACACGTTCGAGCCAACACTTAGAAAACCTTGGGAGGCTTGCCTCCTACACACCCTTGGGGTCTCCTAGGACCACACCCTCCTTGGGGTCTCCTAGGACCACATCCTCCTTGGAGTCTCCTAGGACCACTCCCCTTAGCTCTCCTAGGAGGCACTCTCCTAGATGCATTCTCCTTAGCCTCCTAGGCTGCATTCTCCAATTTTTGGGTATAACATTTGCCCCCCAAGTTTATTATACGATTTCCCTCGTATGATAAACTTTTCTTCTAGCAAAATGCTCTCGAGGTCATCCCAAAGCTCCTATCCGGTTGATAACTTTCACGTAAACTCCCATGACAGAACTTGTCTCGAACTTGCCTTTTTTTTTTTTTTAGCAATTTTGTCCGATCGGACCATGGGTGAGCTTCTTGTCTTCTCCTCCGAGGCAATTTCTTGGCTTCTCAGACTAGGGTCTGATCGGGCATATTTTTGCATTCTCCTCGGACCAAGGTGGTCCGAGCCACACATCTTGGAAGTTCACCTCGGACATGTCCGAGCCAAACGCACTAGGCTCCTCCAACTATGTCCGATCGGAGCTTTCATGATATGGTCCGATCGGAGCTTCCATGGCCTTTCCTCGATCTAAAATCTAAGCCAATGACTTGGCTTTCTCCTCGGACACTGTCCGATCGAAGCTTGTGTGGCCTCTCCTTGGCCAAAATCTAGGTCCAATCTCTTGGCATCTTCAACCATGCCCGATCGGAAGAACACTCTTCTTGGCATCTCAGATCATGTCTGATCGGACATTGCATACCCTTGGCCAAAAACTAAGTTCATCTTTTGGGTATGCATGGGACTTCTCCTTGGACTTGGTCCGAGCCAACCATCTTGGAACGGATGCACGGTCTCCTCAGACTGAGCTTTCATGACATTGTCCGATCGGACACATGCATTAGGCTCCTTGGATATGCTCGGCCTACACCATGCAAAACAGGGTCTCCTTGGATGTGATCCGATCGAATGCAGGCACTCTCCTCGGGTATGGGTCCAAGGCAATCACCTTGGCTCTCCTCGGACATGTCCCAGGTACATATTTTTGGAAGTTCAAACTAAGGTCCGATCGGACACTTCTTGGCTCCTCCAATCATGTCCGATCGGATGCATATACTCTTAGACACAAGGCAGGCATGCATTGGACCTCTCCTTGGATTTGGTCCGAGCCAATCTTTTTGGAAGCTCACCAAGCTAAGGTCCGATCGGACCCTTGGCACACATGCATGGCCTTCTCCTCGAACATAATCCGATCGAAGCTTTCATGACCTTTCCTTGAACCAAAGTCCAAGCCAATGACTTGGCTCCTCCTTGGACATGGTCCGAGCCAAGCTTTTGGCTCCTCCAACTAAGGTCTGATCGGTCACTTCGTGGCCTCTCTTTGGCCAAGGTCCAAGTCTATCTCTTGGTCGAATGTAGCACCTTAGGCACACTTCTTGTCCGATCGGACACTTCTTTTCTTATGGTGCCAAAGACCTAGGCCCGACTTCTTGTTTCCTCTTGGTCGGATGTAGCACCTTAGGCACCAATATTTCTAGCCTAGATCCTTGGACGTAGGTGAGAAGCTCCTTGGATCAACATGCATCCGATCAGCCATCTCAAAGTATGCTTGGACACCAAATTTTTCAAACACTTTAAGCACCTGTATTGATCGTGAGCATGGACAAACAGGCATAAGCCGTGTTAACATGAATGCAATGCATGGAACAGTAGCCAGCCTTCTAAGCATGCACATCCGATCGGACATAGGCAGCATCACCATTTGGACGCTTCTCCTTAGACACACCTTTCGGACCAAACATGGTATACTCCATGCTATAATTTTTCCAAACATTTCACCTTTAGGCACTCTTAGGACCTTTTAAGAAAGACCATCGAAGCACCTTTGTTCGAGCCTCCCAAAATTATTTTGAGAGATTGATTTTTCTCAATAAATCTTGGTGAAAACTTGACTTCTCCTCCCAAGGAGAAATTTTCACCATGTAGCATTTATTTTGCACGTATTTGTTTGATTCACTCCAGGGAAGTCGATTGGTGATACATGCTTAGCCTACCAGGGAAGTTGTATCTGCTCTCCTGAGCAAGAAAACTTTGCACCTGGTGAGCTAAACTTGTAGCTGTTGGCATTTAGACTTTACTTCTCCTTGTTAACTTAAAACATTCTAAGTCTCCTCTAGACTTAAAAAGTTATAAGTTTTTTGTGAAGAGTAAAGTCACTCTGGTGTATGCCTTAGATTTTCGCATGAGTACTTAGTTTTCTAACTTAGAAATTCTAGACATTTCATAAGTCCATGCTAAGTATACTTTCTCACACTCTTATTGCTCTAACATTTTATGAGCATGATGTTTATGGTCACACGAATATCTGCTCCTAACTTGAGATTTTTAAAAAATTCCAAGTTACTTAAGCTTTGCCAAGCAAGTTAGCTTAATGGCCTTTTTGGACTTCGAAAATTTACAAGTCAGCCTAAAAACAGATATATTACCTCGTGCTCTTATTGCCTGTGTTAAGTTATATACCAACATACCCCATGTGCCCCCCAGGTGGTTGGAGGTTGAAAGATCCTTAGTCACTTGCTACCTGACTGAATCTGTTCGAGCAGTTAACTACTCGTGAAACACATAGAATATATGGAAAATACTCAAGCAGTTGAACACTGCTTGAACATATCGACCAGTTGAACACTGCTCGGATAATTAACACTCATGCATATTTGTAGCAAGAATCGACCACGCTGCGCGTAGTCTCTTTTATTACTCGTAAATTAAAAATGACAAAACATGTCTAACAACGAGTCTTAAACAACCAAAATTGTTCAAAATAAAATGACTGGTTAGCAAATAACCAGTTCATACACCAAACTTAAATAACAAGTCTAAAAAACTCGAAACCAAGCTACCACTCTGAAAGCGGTATTTAAAAATAATATCTCCTTCGACGCTCTATGTGCACGCCACTCTAACGATTCCTGCTCCTAGCACTCCTCCTCAGCATACTCCTCCTCTTGCTTCGTTTCTCTCCTCAGCTAAGGGTGGACCTCCACATATAGTGTCTACGGTGAAGTCCACGGGTCCAGGCTGCAAGGGTGGAGATTTTTGTCGCTTGAATCCGGAGTTGCTTCTACCTCCTTCTCCTTGGGGTGTCTCTGCTCGGTACTTCTTCAACTTGCCCGACCGGAGAAGAAATTCTATCTCGTCCTTGAGGTGGTTGCATTCATTTGTGTCGTGACCATAATCTTCATGGAAGCGACAATACTTGTTCATGTCTCTCTTCCTCATCTCTCTCCTGATGGGTGGAGGCTTCTTGTAAGGAACCTCCTCTTGACTAGCAAGATATATCTCTGCTCTACTGGTTGAGAGAGTGGTGTAGTTGGTGAATTGAGGCTCATACTTGGTTGGCTTCTCACTTGAATCCACCTTTGCCTTCTTTTCTTCATGGTGGTCAGACCCATTACTTCTACGTTTCTTTCCACCATCACTAGGAGAGTCACTTGGTCTACTTGGGTTGTTTATGCCATTCTCCCCTTTCTCTATCGCATCATCCAAATTCATATATTTTTCCGCCCGGTCAAGAAATTGTTGAAGTGTTGAGATTGGATGGCGATGGATGCTGTCCCATAGAGGACTCCGATAAATTATCCCAGCAGATATGGCAACCATCTTCCCTTCGTCTCCTACAGCAGTTGCTCTATTGTCTTCTCTCATGAACCTCTGTATATAGCTCTTTAGAGACTCATCTTTTCTTTGTTTGATATCTTCCAAGTCGTTGGCATAAACTGGTGGAGTCCGGGCAGTGCTAAATTGTCTACAAAACTCCTTCCTAAATGACTCCCAAGAGGTAATGGAGTTTGGTTTAAACCTCCAATACCACTCTTGGGCAGTGTCCGTCAAGGTGGTGGGGAAGACTCTACATCGATAGTCATCACTCACCCCGAGTAGTTCCATCTGGTCCTCAAACTTCCCAACATGTCTTATCGGGTCTGCCTTTTCGGTATAAATTGGCAGTACCGGTGCTTTGTACTTTGCTGGTGGTTGGGCTACTCTTATTCGAGCAGAGAACGGGCTGCCACTCCGGTAGTCTATCGGATCTATCTCGGAAGGTCGCTTCGACAAACCTTGCACTGCAGCTGCTAGCATGTCAAGCTGGGCTTGGATAGCTGGTGCAACTGATGAGGTTCCAAGGTTTTGACCGCCTGGTCGGGCATTACCATCTGGCACGCCACCGTCAAGTATTTCTAATTGACAGGTAGGACAGTCCAGATTTTGCCCTTCGACCGGGACGGTCCTCCTCTTGTTGGTGATAACGTCCCTCAGATCCTTCTGAGAAGCATGCTCTCCTACCCGATCAAACATCGTACTCTTCGATTTCCCAGTGGGCTTACTACGTGGGACTTCATCTCTCCTGCTACGCCGCTGGTCGGGGTGCAATGGAGGCTTCTTGGCACGCTCTGGGCAGTGTTCTCCTCCTTGTGGGTTGTGGCCCTCCTTTTCCTTGGATTGGCTGGTTGGATGACTATCAGCCTCATCCCCACCATGCCCATCTTTGAACTGAGAGGTCCTCTTCTCTCTAGGAGCTTTATTTTGCTCCTTCCCAGGTGGAGTCTTTTTACTGCCCGATCGGTGACTTCTGGAGGGGGTTCTAGAGTGCTCCCCTTGGGTTGAGGTAGTGTGCGATCGAACTCCATCTCCCTCACTAGGTGGGTTATTACCACCCCTCCTTGGTCTATCATTACTCCTACCACCAGCTTCTGTGGTCCTTGCTCCTGGAGTGGTTGCCCCTCGTGCTGTAGCTTGGGCATTAGCCTGGGCCAACTTGGTAGCTGCCTCCAAAGCAAACGCTGCTTCACGATGTTTCTGGTTGACCTCCTCCTGTTGTTGTCTGAGCTCCTCACTTCTGGCCTCCATATCGCGTTTTTGCTGCTCTAAGGCAGCTCTTTGCCTGGCCATCTCTTCAGCAAACGCCTCTTGCCTAGCGTGGAATCGTGCCATCTCCTCCTGGAAGGCCCCCATGGTCTCTTGGAGATCTTCCACTCCTGGAGTCACGTCCTCAAGCATGACTCTAGGCTCATTCTCATGATATTGTGGGCAAGGACCTTCAGATCTAGCAGGTTCTTTAGAGGAGTTTGTCCTCTTGGAAGCAGCAGTGGTGTTCTTAGGCGCCATCTTGCTTTAGGGACCGTCTGTTCTTCTCTTCAGGCTCTCAATGAAAGCACCAAAATGTTGACTGCGTTTTTAGCCAACGACGTGAGAACGCCAATAACGACAAGCCTTCAAGAGAAATAAAAACGACAACAGACGGTATAAACAAGAAAAGTAAATAACACAGGAGATTTTTATAGTGGTTCAGCCCCGATTGTCGGTAATAGCCTAATCCACTTAGAGTTGTGATTTATAAATCTATACTCAAGATCAGATGGATTATGCCAACTGAGTTTCTTCAGTATAAATTGTGAAAATACAAGAATTCTCTCTAATTTCAGCACTTTCTCTCTCTAGAATAGACAGACCCAATTTTATCTCTCTAGAAAGAAGAAGCAGATGGAGCCCCTCTCTCATCCCATAAGCTCTCTATTTATAGGCCTGGGATCCTCAACTGATATCCCCTTATAATAGGGATATTTTATTATATTTATTACATTTATATTACAAATAAACATTCAAAATTTGAAATGTAACAAACTCCCCATTTGTGGGAAGAATGAGAGATTCCCGCGCATGTTGTTGAAGTTGTGTCTGACTTAGTCTCCTCTAGCTAGTTGGTCCACCTCCTACTCACTACCCATGCAAGTGCTGGTTGAACATGCATGGTGGTAGGTTGAACGTGCATGGTGGTAGGAGATGCACTTCTCTCCTCTAACATGCACTCTCCTCTAGCATGCCATGTTCCTCCTTGAACCAATCTCCTTGGCTTCTCCTCGGACCAAGGTGGTCCGAGGCAACCTCCTTGGCACCTCACCTTGGACAACATTGAGGGAACCTCACCTTGGACAACATTGAGGGAACCTCACCTTGGACAATATTGAGGCAACCTCACCTTGGACAACATTGAGGCAACCTCACCTTGGACAACATTGAGGCAACCTCACCTTGGACAACATTGAGGCAACCTCACCTTGGACAACATTGAGGCAACCTTCTTTAGCATCTCCCAAACATGTCCGATCGAACATTGTATAGACTTTCCTTATGAAAGTCTAAGTCTCCATTCTCTTGCATGAGACTCCTCCTCCTTAGCTATTTACCTTGGACACGTTCGAGCCAACACTTAGAAAACCTTGGGAGGCTTGCTTCCTACACACCCTTGGGGTCTCCTAGGACCACACCCTCCTTGGAGTCTCCTAGGACCACTCCCCTTAGCTCTCCTAGGAGGCACTCTCCTAGATGCATTCTCCTTAGCCTCCTAGGATGCATTCTCCAATTTTTGGGTATAACACAAGGGGTTGGACTCTATTATATAAAAAATACCCTGTAAAAGAATACCCAGCATATAGCAATAATACTGACTGGTGGAGTAGAAGGATTTTAACCTTTGAACCACCCAAAAAACGTATTTTGTGTCACCATCTCATTTCCAAGATCATTCATCTATTTCGGTTCAACATAAGCACTAATCCCTTCCTCTTTCTTTTCTTAATTACCTGTTGGCGAAGAACCGCATCAACAGTTTCAATTCCACAGTTCCAGTGGTGTTTAGCTTATGGTCTTAGATGGGACACATTCAAAATGTAAGTCTTCATTTGAAGTGCATATCCCCAGAATGAGAGAGGAAGTAAAGAATAGCTTACTATAAACTTGACCATGTCCAACAAGATCCTGTTTCTTCTTTCAGAAACACCATTTTGTTGTGGCGTTTCTAGTGCTGTGAGTTGGGATAGAATACCATGCTCCAGCAACAAATCTTGATTTCTAAATCCAAATATTCTCCACCTCGATCAGATCGAAGTTTCTTAAGAGTCTTACCTAACTGCTTCTCAGCCTCACCTTTGAATTCTTGAAACTTACCAAAGGTTTCAGATTTCCTATGCATTAAGTAAGTATGACCATATCTTGAGTAATCGTCAATAAAAGTGACAAAGTACTCATACCCACCTCTTTCTTGTACATTTATTGGACCACATACATCGCTGTGTACAAGCTCCAAAGGTTCTTTGGCTCTACTTCCTTTCACTGAGAAATGACGTTTGGTCATTTTCCCTTCTAGACAAGATTCACAAACCAGAAGAGTTTCAACTCTTAGTTCTCTCAAAGGTCCATCTTTTGTTAACCGGTTTATCCTATCTAGACCTATATGACCAAGTCTAAGGTGCCAAAGATATGTGCCATCCTTGTTTGAAACTTTTTGTCTTTTGTTACCTTGCGGTTTTGCTACTTTAAATAATTCTGAATTATTAAGCGTTCGTTCATTTGGTTTGAGCATATACTATCCGTTATTATGTTCTGCTTGACATATTTTGAAACCATTCTTCGAAATAACAATCGCATTATTACTAAAAGAAATATCAAAAAATTGTTCATACAACATAGATAAAGAAACTAAATTTCTAGAAAATCAAGGAATAAAACAAACATTGTTCAAAACAAGATAATTGTTTCCAAAAATTAAAGGGATTGTTCCCTTTGCTCTTGCTGAAATGAGCACTCCACTTCCAACTCGTCTAGTCACCTCGCCATCTGCCATCTCCGTTGATGACTCGCGTATCTGAATAGAAGAACAAACATGGTTAGTAGCTCCTGAATCTAAAACCCAAGATGGCATATCGTCTTCCACTACACAAGCTTCAAGTACAAGTAAATCACATTTACCTTTCTTTTTCAACTCAGAGAGATACTTCTTACATTTTCTCTTCCAGTGACCTTCAACTCCATAGTGGAAATATTTTCCTTTTGGTTCTTTCTTCTTGGAGTTGTTATCATTCTTGTTCTCCTTGGCTTTTGGTGCCTTCTCTCTTTTCTTGGACTTCTTGCCCTTTTCTTTGTCCTTATCATTGTTCTTCTTTCTCTTCATGGATTTCTCCTCAAAGTTTGAAGGGTTCTCCTCTACCACATTTGCCTCTGTCTCTTTGGTAATGGATTTGTTAAGAGACTAAAATGTCTACAGTTCATTCAACAGCTGGGTCATGTTGAATTCCAACGTATTTATAATATAGTTGGTTGTGAATGCAGAAAAGGCAGCAGTGGGCGATTCCAATATGATGCTTACTTGTGTGCGCTCATCAATGACGACCCCATGTATTTCTTCTTCATGCATCACGTTAATCATGTGCAAGACATGTTCACATACAAAAATACCTCTCTTCATCTTAGTAGTCATGTAGGTTCTAGTAGCCTCATGTCTACTTTGATCATATTGCTACCCAAACATGGCCTGCAGAGAATCCATTATCTCAAACATTGTTTCGATGGGTTCATGCCTTGTTCTTAGAACATCATTCATGGTCACAAGCATGTAACACTTTGCCTTAATATTGGATTGAATCCATGCATTATACTTGTCCCGAACATTCTTCGGGGCAGTGGCAGCGGGCTCTTCAGGACATTCCTTAGTTAGGACAAATTTATGGTTCTCACAGATTAACATAAGATTTAAGTTTGACTTGCATCTTATAAAATTATCACCATTAAGTTTTTCAAGTGAAAGTAAAGCAGTTATTGGATTGCCACCGTTCGACACTACTGAAATAAATAAAATACAATAATATTATCATTTTGAAAATATATCAATGTTTTGGAAAGTAAACATGATGTATGAATGCAACAATTAAAACACATAAATTAACATTTACTTTTCCACGATAAAACTACCCAACAAATAAAGTGTCGCGTAGGTTCGGTCAAGTTAAAATTCAGATAGCTTATCAGACAATCTTATCTTTATAATTTAACACTTAAAATAACTCTTTATTTTCTCTTTTAAATATAAAGTGCCGCTAGTTTGGTCAAGATGCAATTATCCACCGCAAAAGCTTAATTGCACATTTGTAAGTGTAACTCATTATTTCAAAATTCATGACTTAACTTAGAGAGTGCTGCCTTAGGGTCAGTCAAGCCTAAAATACATCACTCTTTCCTATATTCGTAAGAAGCCAATCCTAGTATTAATATGTCTAGAAATCTTCCTTAGGGGAACAGAAACAAAGCCGCCTTGAGGCCCTATTCGTATCTCACGGTGTTGTACTAATAATGAAGACCATAAGTCACATTGAGATGTTCCCCTTCTCCTACTTACTATTTTGGATTAAATGTGTTTGATTAAACTAATCAATTAATTCCAAATTAATTACTAGTTTATTAATAACCATATGAATGTAATTAATTATAAAATACATTTATAATTATAAAAGAGCATGTTTCTATAATTAATGTGATCTAGATAATTACCCATTACTTTCATCTAACTTTACTAAAATACTTTTTAGATAAAGTTTGTTATCTTAAAGGCCTATAAAATCTATTGCCTTTATTATGATGTGTGTTATCAAGTTTTAACTAATTTAATACTTAGTAGTTTACATTCAATTGGTTTCTCCAAAACAATTCATATAAACAAATAAGACAATCCTAAATAATCATGTTTCTAAAAGATGCATGATTAACGAGAAATTGTGTGGGGTTTCATGATTTCATGAATAACATGTAATTGACTAATGTATGATCATGTTATCAATCAAACATCAATGAATATTTATTTTTAAAAAATACAATAAATAAACAATAAATGATTATCTACAAATCTTTCTTTTGACATTCTTACCCTTGACTGTGTATGACAGAGGTGATTTGGAGACCATGAACCTATAATACGAAGCTCCAATAAACCAGATTATTAATCAAACTCTTTAATCTAATAATCTTATTTATTAATTCCATGATTACTCTACTATAAATATGGAATTGCACTCTAAGTATTTATAGAATTATATTTACAAAGTTATCTCTTGTAGTTCATTGATATAATCAATATATGTAGTTCTGTCCTTCATTATTTGTTCGTTAATTAGAGCTGGTCAAAATTACCATTTTACCCTTCTAATTACCTCATGATCCTTAAGTACCATTAATTCACTAGCGAATAATTAATATATAATCTAATTATAGATTTGAGCTCAATAACTATTCAGTTCCTGAATTAACCATTAAGGAACCAATATTCGATCCGTTAGGAAAGCATGAATTCCAATATTGTAATTCATGTTCCCACCCATCCATGATATTGAATCTCCAAAACAAAAATCATTAGCCTCATTATTCTAAGAGACCTTAATGAGTGAATTAAAAAAATCCAATAAAACAAGAGTTCATAAATACTCAGGATTTAGACTGATCTACAAATGATCTTCTATTATGATAAGAATTAAATCTTTATGTCAAACGACAAGTTTATAAAGATAATTAATTCTCATTGGTCTTGTCTTATATAATCTCTTTTATATATAACACATTTACTAAGATGTCTATCCACATCAGTAATCTGAATCTAGATTACTCGCGTCTCGTATGCATAGCAAAACGTGCTAGTAAACATTCATTAAATATTCTATACTTTAATATGTTAGTGACTATTTTATTCATTATATATGATCTTAATTCTCTCGTACTAATACAAGATCATATTCTCATGAATGATTATGAAATTTTCTTGATATTATTATATAATTAATTCAAACAATTATTATAATATTCAAATATAATAAAATTGTACTTTTATTTAAAACCAATCAAATGTCTTTACATGCTTTTAGGGCATTAATCCTAACATAATTATGATATTTTGTAACATTTAAATTTATATTAATATAATTATTAAATACATAGTCTTGTGTTAAATATTATAATTATAAAATATTCATTCTGTCTAAATTTTATAAAAATTAAGATTATGTATTATAATAATAATATTTTATAACATCTGAATTATATTAATATAATTATAAAATATTTAATTTTTTATTATATATTATTATAATAATGATATTTTTAAATATTTGAATTTATATTAATAAAATATTAAACATCTAGTTTTGTATTAAATATTATTATAATAATGATATTTTATAATATTTTAATTTATATTAATATTATTACTAAATATTTATTCTACCATATTTTTAATTGGTTTTAAAATTTATATCTCATTAAATATTTGTAATATTCCATTAAAGTTAAAAAAAAATTATAAAAAAAATCGCTAAATACATACTTTTTAAGAAAAATATAATGATATTAGTAATAGTTAAGGAAAATATTTGAAATGAATAAAAAATATTTAAAAATATAATATTTAATTGATGTAAAGAAAATATAGAGACTTATGTAGGAAGTAATGTAAAATTTTGATTTAAAATTGATAAAATAGGAATTTGGTAATGCATTTTAATAAATAGAGAAGAGATCCTGGTGTGAGTGGCCTAAGACAAATAATACTCTAGGATTTTTTTTTATTAATTATATAGGTTTAATTTAAAATCATATAATTGTTTAATTCATAGCATTAATTTTAATATATTACTAACATATCATTACAATATTTGTATATATATTTCTATTATAATTTTTGTATTTTACATTATATTTAATTTTATTCTTAATTTTTTCAAAGAAAAAATTCTCTTAAATTCAATCTCTTTTCAAGTATTTAGTTATAGATGTAAAAACTTTATTTATTTTTGGATGATATATAAATGTTAGAAATTTAGATTTTTTATTTTTTAACAAGAAACAATCATTTTATAGTTTCCCCTACGACCTCTGAGCAAGTGAGACCGGCCAGCAAGTGTCTATCTCTGTCTATTCCTTTCTTGACATCGTCCATTTATAGACGGAGAGATGAAATTTTCTCGTCAATCAACTCCAGCATATCATTTAGTTCCACTAACTCCCGCAATAAAAAGGGTAAGATTTATAGCAATTTTTTTCACATAAATTACTTGTAAAACAAACCACTATTGCTCAGTAGTAAGTTAAAGAAAAAACTAGTAAAGATCATTCAAAATAAGTGGTGGTGTCAATCATTAAGTGAACACTACTAAAATTGACAACATATCTAATTAAATGCAAAATGAATAGACTGAGCTTTTAGCTTATTCCGGTTGACTCTTTCTCTACGTATACCACTTACCCTATATTTGATTGAAAGGAAAGAAAAATAACTTGGGATAGAAAATAGAGAAGATAGAAAAGAAAATAGGTTTTTCTCAAATTGTTCGGTACAATAGAAAGGTTAGAAAAAAAAGTGATAAAATTAAAATTAAAATTTAATAGAATTATATAAATTATTTCGAATTAAAATGTAAGTAAATAGGTAATTTCAATTTATAGGTATATTATGGAATGAAAGATTTTGGTAGGGTCCATTAACTATTTTTTCCACCCATTTTTATGTTTCACTCACTTCTCTTTCAAACTAAACTTACTTTTTATTTTATTTTTATTCTCTTCACCTTTTTCTCCAAATTTTTCTTTCCCTCCACTTTTCTCCTCCGGACCTCTACTAAACATAGGGTTAGTTTGTACAATTATTGAATCTTACCACCACATTCATTCAAAATTATAATTTGTTTCATAGCTTTTGTTTTCAAAATTTATAAAAAAAAAAAAAACAAAGAGTAAGACGAAACAGCGGTTCAGAAAGCCCCATCTGTCCTCACCCATGGCATCATCGCATTGCTGAAGCGATTGGGGTTTGGGATTCTCGGGGCCGCCTACGTTTACATGGTTCTGGTTCTTGTTTTGATTTTGGCTGTCGTTTTGGGTGTTGGGTTGGTCTGAATGTGAGTAGAGGAGCCTATGGTTTTGAACGAAAGATTGCATTTTTATTTCACCGAACCTCACCTGAGTGCTCTGTTCTCATTTGGGGGTTGGCAAGATTTTGAGATGGGTCACAAGAAAAAACCAGTTATGGGAGTTCCATTGGGTCATACTTTCTCTGACTCTGTGGTTCTTTTGATGCCTGAATCTGGTTTCAATAGAGAGGTTGGTGTTTTTCAGGTATGCCCATTTTTGTGTTTTTAAACTGTTTGTGAATTTGCGTGTGTATGGTTTGTATGATTTATGTGCATTTTGTATTAGTATATATATATATATATATATATTATATAAGCATGTAAATTTCTCAAAACCTTCTTTTAAAGTAGTCTCTTGTTATTCATCTTCAACCAAGTTTTTTTGGTAGACTAGATTTATGGTGATTTATCTTTGGTATTCGAACTGGGAGAGATTGCAGATGTGTGAAATTCTATAAATTAGTAAGATTTGGTGTCGATTTATCATTTGATTAGATATATTATTTTGTTTTCTTACTACTTGAGTCCAATGTAATCAATTTTTGCATATCATATCTTTCATAGAACTGATTTTTGACATAATTGTTTATAATTTTTTTCTAATAGTAAATGACATTTATTCTTTAACATTTATTACTGTTTAATATTAATTCGTTTTTTCTACCAGGTATTTTTATTCAATAGTTGAAATTTTCCATTTATTACAATTAATATGGTTGATTTTTCCAATTTTAGTTGAAAACGTATAATATGAAAATTAAATGAATTTTATAATTAAAATTTTAATTGCTCCTTTATATTAATTAAATGGTAATATATAATTAAAATTATTTTAACCCATTAATATTTTTATTACAATATTTTGTTTTTATATTTGGAAGTTAAATGGTATTTTATAATTAACCTAATATTGTTTTTTCATTTTTATTATTAAGAGTGATTATTTTATAATTATGTTTTCTGTAGTGTCTTTATTTCATTTATATAGGTACAATGTACAAGACTCTTAGTTTTTCTCTTGGATATTGTTAAAGCCAAAATGTATGTATCTCCTTAAGTCCTAAATTGAGTATATGTTATCTCTCATATATCTTGTGCTTCTTTGTAAGCTTGTTTGTGTATGTTTATAGGCTTGATTTTTGTGCCTGTTTATAGGCTTGTTTTTTGTGCCTGCTTGCAGGCTTGCTGTGCCTGATTTTAGGCTGGATGAATTGGTAGTCAACACACAAGATTGACTATTATAAAACTGTAATTAGGTTGCTAGTGGCTTCCTTCAATTCACTTTGGGTCAAAAGAAATTTTAGCTATCTTAATTGATTATTTTTAATTATTGGATGTGGTTGTTTTGTTACTTTATTATTCTCAACCTCACTAGATAAAATTAATGGGATCTAACCAAAGAGTAGCCTTTGATTAGACCCCTAAACTTAAAAACTAATTTTATTTCTAAAATTTGAATCGAGGGAAAACCAAAGGATGAAACTTTGGCTTGATTTCCTATTTTTTAAAAAATTTTCTTTTATTTTACTTTTAAGAAGCTACTTATATTTGTTGGTTTGTGTTGCATGTTTACTTATCAACTTTTCAAGTATAAGTTCTGGTGAAACTAAAAGAGACTTTTCTATGCTCAACATTTGATTTTCTTCTTGCGGCCGTTTCTTTGATTTTTCTTCAATTTTTTTTTGTGTAAAACAATAGTTCAACCTATTAAATTATCTGGGTATTAGTCATTTTGATATGGAAATTCTTTTGTCTAATTTCTAAGAGTATCTTTGCATGTTCTTTGGCTAGACAATGAGTTTTGTTGGCTAGAGGAAATCCCTCCCCCAATTTGTACTCTCTATATTATGCATTCTGAATAAAATAAATTTATTCCGCACAAAAAAAAATTATAATTTGTTTCTAATTAATAGTTCTATAAGACCTTCTCTAATGGATGGTGTAAAATTTGACCAAAAAAAAAAGCAAATCAATATTTGGCTCTATTTTTATAATTGTACTCCAATACATAAGGTGCAAATTAACTTAAAAAGTGAACAAAGTCGTTTCATTTTAATTAAAAAAATATATAAAAAATTATTAAATAAATAAAAAGTTAAAAAACTTTCAAATAATTTAAAAGACATAATTAGTGGTAAAAATGTAACATTTGTTGTGTTCTGAATTTGGCACATTCTATTTTTTGTGCCAAATTTGGCATAACTTTTGCAACACCATTGGAGCTACATTTTTTTAAGATGTGCTAAAATATAGCGATGCGCCACTTTTATAACACTTTATTGGAGATGCTCTAATGTAGAAAACTTTTACAAAAATATGATAAAATTAAACTTAGTTTTTATATTTATGGACAAAAACTTATACCACAAAATATGGTAAGTTGACCATAAAAAAAAGTTAAAAAATATTACCATAAATGAAAACACAAAATTCATTCATTCCTCAAAATCAGGTAATGAGAGAAACCCTATGTCTCCCAACCCTCTCTCACTCTCTCAATCTCTCAGTCAGGCAATGAGAGAAACCCTATGTCTTCTAACCCTCTCTCACTCTCAATGGATAAAATTCATTTTGTTACAATTTCTTGGCAACCATAGGTACCTGGTCGTTAAGTGCCAGTAAACGTACACATGGCAACACATGATTGGTCAAGGTCAATCATTTTTATTTATTATTTAAAAAATTAATTTAAATCTTTAAAAAATTTAAAATAAAAAAAATAGTAAAAAAAAATTAAATAAAAAAGCTTTCTCAAGAAAATAATTAAAATATCTTAAAATCAAATTTATTAAGCGATTAAATACGATGATATTAAACAAAATTTATTAACTAAAAAATTTGAAAATAAGAGAAAATCTAAATTAGAGGGTTGGATCATATCCAATTTTTACCCAGAATGGAACTCCATCAGTGCTCTTATCTTTTCTTTAGTTTTGCTCAGTATGTTTATGTAGCGTTCCAAAACTCCTAATAAGGTTTAGTGCCTTGATTAGAGTGCAACGAGGGCACGAGGGGTAATTATGTGAATGTTGACCCTCAATTTGGTCAACGACACAGAGTCACAAAAAACGACAAGAAGTAAAGAACCGAATTGAAGAATGTAAACGACACAAGGATTTTATAGTGGTTTGGTAATAACCTACGTCCACTTAGTGTTTTATTGATGTAAAAGAATTCCAAAATCTGTAATCAACGAACAAGGGTTCACCGAGTTTCACAAGCCCTGATAATAGATACAAGTACTCCGTATAAAATCACTCTTTCTTTCTTAATACCAAGTATTGCATCCATCCTAAATGAGTCCTATGAGTCCTATTTATAGACTCATGGATGTACATATGGGCATATGGGCCATCCTTAACTTGCGTTATAAACATAACAAAATAACAACATAAATAATAATCTTTGCATTTAAAATAGTTAAATATATCATAAATATCTAACTTATAACCGTTTCCGAGCATTTGTCTCGGTCCCAATAGCAGCTCTGGTCATATACCTCTGCACCCCTTCTTTTCTTGTAGCTCAACTTATTCCTTGCACTTATCAAACAACTTTAATTTCCTCTTAACACTCATTAATAATAACCACGTGCCACTCATGTGCCTTTTAAACACAACATGTCATCATGCAAATATTTTGGGAATCATTTGCCCCCCAAGTTTAATTTACTGTGAACAACATTTAATAAAATTACTCGACCAGTAATCCTACTGACTTGTCACTTCAGACTGTACTTACTTTCTCTAAAAGGTAAGTAATCATGACCCTTTCGATTCTCCAGGCACGATTTGATGGTTATTTCTATTTCTCATGCAAAAACCCTCAAATTTCATCATTACATGTCAGATACCCCTGACTGATATAAATACCCCTCTTCTTCCTTTATTTCACTTTCACACAACCATTCTCTCTCTTCAAGAACACCGAGAAAAAACCTCCAAGAACTTCAGACGTTTTAGTGCAATCCAAGGCATCTTCGAGCAACTCCGAGAAGTTTCTCCGTGATTTCTTCAACAATCTTTACTCCAGGTAAGTTTTCAAACCCATCCTACTAACTTTGTAGAAAATTTCTTGCATTTTGGCTGCGATTTGTTTGTTTTCGTAATTGGGTTTTGCATGTTCTTGAGGGTAATTGTAATGCCCTGGATAGCCAAGACCGTTACACTGAGTGTTTATAAATGTGCAAGACTTGCTAATCAAGTCATTTAGTTAGAAATGTGTTACTAAAACTATAATTGAACTAGGGTTAAAAGATTTTGGATACAAAAGTTACATTTCAAATAATTTAACATTTGTACATGGAATCCCAAAAGAAATAGAGTTTAAAAGACAATTTGCAAAAATTCCAGGTTATAAACATGTATTAGCCACTCTAAGAGCAAAACAGACATTTAGGCTTCTCTCGTCCTGTATCATTCCTCGGCCGTGGCGGCCGATCAACTGATTATGTACATTCAGCCCCTGAAGCTCTCCAACTCAGGACTGGTCCACCTTGCTCTTGCCTTTACCTGCACCACGAAGCACCCATGAGCCGAGGCCCAGCAAGAAACCAGATAACAGAGCATAATCATCAATCAATTAATCAGATAACCCATAAAGCATAGTCATATATCCAACAACCCATAATATTCACATAATCAGGCATTCAGCATACCAAGTTCATTGAATTAACATCAATAACCAATTCATATATTAACCAAGGTCGACGCCCTTAGGTCGCATCCTCTATTTATCCCACTAACTCCGGCTCGCTTAACCAAGCTCAGTGAATATTATGCTGTCCTCAGCTACCAGTGGCCAAGCCACGCCCTGTGCGCAATATTGATTCTGACCCTCTCAGGTCATTTATCACATGTCCCATGGCATAATACCATCTCAATGCATCACATATAAATATAGGGAGCTCCTAGTCTCAACATTAACACATAACCGGGTGCAGTTTCTTACCTTTAGATTCTGATAGCTTGATTAGTGAAACCGTCCCTCAAGCATGATCCCGTCCGAGCCCTAGCGTACACCTAGTCACATCCATGAATTAGAACCATCGCTAAACCTTAATTCCATAACCTAACCTCGGGACCAATCCCAAGCCCTCGAGAAGCCCTAATTCCACCAAATGGGGTGGTGGAATCAAACCCCAAGCTCCCAGGCAAAAACCCTAAGAAATTATCCAAAAATCCACTTCTGAAAGGCAGGGTAGCGCTACAGTGCCACTAAGTGGGTGCTACAACGCTACAAACAGAGCCAAAAAGCGCCCAGACAACTCAGGCCTAGCGCTGTAGCGCCCAAAGGCTAGCGCTACAGCGCTAGCTACAACATCAAAACACCCTCTGATTTCTCCTTCGATTTTCCTCGAACCAAAACCCACCAAAACTCCTCCAAACCTCAACCATACAAAAAAATGAGCCTACCATCATCTACATCTCATCCCACATAACCCATCAACACAAAACCTAGCCACATGCACCATTAAATAAAGAAAAACAAGAATTGAACTCAAGACTCAAGAACCCAACTAAAAACTCAGAACTAACCCAGCAACTAAGTTAATCAAGCTCAGAAGTTTCTTACCTTTGATGGGGAATCGACCCTAGGTTATCCTCCAAACCCTCCCATCTTTCAACTCCTCAATTATTCAAGCTTAGTTCCCTCAGCTTCCACCAAAAATCAAGTTTCAGAAATCCATTCCAACAAAACTCAGAAACTCAAGAACAACCTTAAAAACTTACCTTAATTGGGTGAGTAACTCCTGCTAAATCCTCAAGCTTTATCAAGGAATCTAGCCCCAAGCTCCAGCCCAAGTTCTCCCTGAGTTACAGCTCCAAAACTCCTCAAGAAATGGAGAAGAACGGCCTAAACCAAGAGAGAGAAAAGACCCCTGTTTTTCCTTCTTTCTTTCCTCCTTCTTTTCTTTCTTTTTGCTTTCCTTCAGCTTCTCAAACATTCTACATATTCCATTAAGGCTAAAAGTAGAAATAAATCTTATCCCTTATTAAACCAAATGACCATTTTTCCCTCCCATTAAAATCTAAACCTTAAAACATTCTAAGGGCATTTTGGTTATTTCTCCCAATTCCCGCTAATTCCTCGAGTGTCCCTAATAATTATTGCTTGCAGCCCAACACCTAACTAATCACCAATTATTTTCCTCAATGTCAAATAGTCTCCAATATATTTCCTAGATTCCCAGAAATACCCCCAGGCTCCCCTGAGCTGGGTATAAATCCCCGCCGTGACTTTTCTACTAAACCGCTCACTAGGATCACCTCGAGTCACAAGCTACAAATATATCCACATAATAATGTGGTTTAAAAAATTAATCACAAATATTTACATTTATGCCCTCAACGGGCCAAAATTACGAATATACCCTTTATAACATAATTAGGGCCTACATGCATACTAATTCTCATAATCATGCATCTCATATATCCAAATAGTCATATAAGCATGCTTATCACATAATCATGCATTTAATCATTTAAATCACACATAATTCAGTTATGCCCTCCCGGCACACTAATCAAGGCCCTTAAGCCTTATTAGTAATTTTGGGTCGTTACAATAATCGGTTTTGGGTAAAATGCATAGGATTTTATGGGATAAAATAGGTATTTTATGCAATTTATGGCACATAACGATGTTTAAGAAGGGCATTTAGGCATATTGTCATTGATTCGGACACCAAATTGTAGTAAAAATTTGATTTTTGGTATTTCGGAAAAACTGAGTTTTTCCCGCCCGTTTACGAAGTTGAAAAGCTTTTCCGAAAACACTTTTCACATTCACTTTTTGATCCATTTTTCCAACTTGCTCGTAGGTTTTTTGTTTTTACCAGTATGTTGCTGGTCGGATAAAGCTTAACTTTTATCCACGAGCAACGCTATCCTTTTTTTCTTTCCTTTTTGTTCTTCTTTCTCTATTGATCGTAGATTCTCACTTCCCCTTTGTTCTTCTCAGATATTCATGCATGTTCCCTGGGGAGGTGAGAGACCAATAGACAGCAATCTCCTTTCTCTATTATTCGAGGATCAGGAACAACCTTCTCTACCCATTCCAGAGGCTTTGGAACCACCCCCCCCCCCCCCCCCTAATTCCTACAACAAACTTTCCTCGAAAACCACCAAAGAAAAAACAAAACATGGGACGTGTCAAACATACTGCTCAGAGAAAAAGCAAAAACCACGGACTCACCTACCAGCCTGCCAACATCAAAAATTGAGGCTCCTTTGAATGACCCTCAACCCCTAAGGGTTGAACCACCAGAAATCCAACCTAAGGCCCGTCCACATGAGGGCCCACGAGTAGATGTATCCTAGTACATTGCCCCTCCAAGCGTCATAGTCACCAGGATGGTGGAAAATTATCCCAAGAAGTATGGTCTTCCTCGAATTACTCTATATAAGCCTACACCCGACCAGAGGGCAAACATGCCCGGAGGTGCCTTTAGTGCCTGGTCGAGGTACCATATAGAAGCGGGGCAATTTTGCCTTTGCACGACTTTTTTCGAGGGGAACCAAATTATTTTGAGGTCGCCCCATTTCAAATAGCCTTCAATGGATATAGAGTACTTTTAGCACTCTATATTTTGTATAACCATAAAAAGTGGCATGTGCCCATCCCTCGCAGGATTAATTATTTGTGTTGATCTCAAATCTAACCCAAACCAAGGTAACACGGGGTTTTTCCAATTTTATCACCAGGAATCTGGTCGCACATGCTTGAGTGATATAGGCTAAAAATCCAATGTGGGGAAGTAGTTCCAAGAGTAATTCCTCACAATCATTCCGGTCACAGATAATATGGCCTTCACTCGAGGAGGTAAACTCTTTAATCTCTGTTCGATATTCTCTTAGTCACTTTTTTATTTTTTCTGTTCTTAGTTGGTTTGTATTGTGTCTAGGTCCATGGTATCAACCAGAACCCACTCCAGAAATGGAGATAAGAGCTACAGCCCTGGGCAGCATGACGCATATAGAAAAAAGCATCAAGGAGTTGGTCACGAAAAACAATTTGAGGCTGGTCTGCCTTTTAGAGCCTCACCAAGAAGTGAGGGAATCGACCGCGGGGAGTGCCACTTGAGATGGTACTGAGGAACAAGAAAACCCTAAATAGAAACAAGATGTGTCACAACCCCTAAGGTGCCATCCAACGGGAGTGACCATTCAAGAGCCCAACCCCCATGCCCGAACAGCTGATATCCCTCCTCAACATGGGAAGGGAAAACAAAAATTGCCTGAATATGCTGGTCGTGCGTTTGAGTCCTCCGACGAGAATGGTATGGATTTTTCACTCTTAGATACATTGCCCATCCCTTATCATCTATTCCATAAGGACGACAACTTTAATTTTCCGACCAGTAGTTTTAGCTTGGACATCTTCGAGGAAAATAGTGATTATAGTTGTAGTACCTTAGATAACGTAGCGACCAGTAATTGTGGTTTGGGTACAGTACTTAGAATTTCTTTTGATTTTTTTTCTCATTATGCAGAACTATTTCTTGACATATCTACTCATTCTTGTTTTTTTTTTTTTTTGTAGTCATGCAAACCAATGTTGTGTTCGACATTTATGCCTCCGGGGGAAAATTTGCTTGCTCAAAGAAATTGAGCAGGAAAGATGTTGGAGATGCCAGTGGGGAACCTCTAAGAAAAAGGGTTCGACCAAACAACCTTCCTGCTCCTACTCCTTCTAGGACAACCACTCCTCCTCCTCGCACCGAGTCCTCCACCGAACAGGTGGGAAGATCCTTGGTGGCAAAAATTTTTAGCAACACTTCTTGCTTAACAATTGATAAAGTCTAGAAGGTAGTCAAGCATCGCTGCAGCCAAAAGGCCTTTGCTTTCATCCCTTCGTTGAAACCCAAGCAGGTCCTTGCTCGTGGGTTCAACGAAGTGATCGGCGTAAGTTTCTTTTCTTTATATTATTTTACTAAAAAAAATTCCTTTGATTGACTCTGACAACTTCATTTCTTCACTATTCGCAGGGTCTTCTGACCATGAATAAAAGTTGGCGCTGTGTCGAGGAGATTGGCTCGAAACATGTTGAGGAGATCAAAGCTTCTGAGACCAACTATAAGGAGGCAGTCAAGCTATAAGAAGATCTTGTTGCGAGCATGAAGGAGGCCACCAAACTAGAGGATCGGGTTAAGCTGATCGAAGAGTAGAATGCCAGTGACTTGGAGTGGTTCTAAGGAGCCACCTTTAATTGCTTTCATATGTTTTGGAAGAACAATCAAGGTACAGACTTTGATTATCTTCCTGAGTAGGTAAAACAAGCTGAACTTAACAAGTGTACTGCTCACCAGGAGGAGGAGAAGAATGCCCCAGAGTCTCCTGAAATTTCTTTGGCAACAGGCGTCGATGGAGCTGAAGAGGAAGGTGGAACCACCGTCGATCAGCAACCTCAGCAAGACCCCCCTGCAGCTGCACAATAGGCATATTTTTTATATGTAACTAGAACACCCAAACAGTTTGTTCGAGTTGTTAAGAAAATTTGCTGCCTAAGGAAGTTTTATTTACTTTTAACATTTTTAATTACATCCAAGCAGCAAATGCTCGCAGTGTAAAGATATTTCATTTTTATATTACAACTTTTATTATAATACCTGTTTGTATGAATGAACCTAGCATAACACTTTATTATTTTACAAAATCTGCCAAAATTTTCTATAAATACTCTAAGTGTCGTAGTATGCTTTCCCTTATTTTTCTCATTTTTTTACATATGTTTATAATATACTTTGCTCGCTTAGTATCTTATATGACTCCAAGTGATCGAGGAGTCTAAGGTTCTTGGTCACTTGCCATTGACCAATACCTGTTCGAACATTACTGCTCGTGTACTTATAAATAATTGATGATAATATAGCAAAACAGCACACGTAATGAGAAAATAATTTTAATAAATAAAATAATTGGCAAGAATAATTGGTTGCGCACAGTTCCTTTTATTTATCGTAAAAAATGGACAAAAATTGATGTCTGTACGAGTGATCAAAAATTGTTCTTACACTTATAAGCAACCAGCCATTTAACTGGTCAGCCCTTGTTCAAAAACTTGTAAAAAGTAAAATTAATACAAGCCAAATCTTTAAAAAGAAATTTTCATTGATAATATTTGTGCAGGTGTTCTCCATTCCAATAGCGAGGGACGAGATCTCCTTTTAAGCAAACAAGTTTGTATGTGTCTGGTTGAAGAATTTCTTCAATTTGATACAGACCCTCCCAGTTTGGTCCAACCACTCCAGCAGCTTGATTGCAAGTGTTGAGAAAACCCTTCTAAGTACCAAGTCTCCTACGTCAAACTTTCTTTCGCGTACTTTAGAATTAAAATATCGAGAGACCTTTTGCTGGTAGGCTACAACTCGTAGTTGAGCTTGTTCGCGCCTTTCGTTAACCAAGTCCAAAGATTCCATTAATAATTGGTTATTCTTATTTTGGTCGTATGTTATCCTCCTATGTGATGGTGGATCTAACTCAATTGGTAACATGGCCTCGTACCCATATGCTAAAGAAATTGTATGGCCTATTGTTGTTCGGTGTGTTGTTCTATACGACCAGAGTACTTCAGGTAATTATTTTGGCCATGCTCCCTTTGTCTTTTTGAGCCTTTTCTTCAGGGTGTCCTTTAGAGTTTTGTTTACAGATTCTACCTGTCTGTTGGCTTGTGGATGGGAAACTGATGGAAAACTCTTCGTTATGCCATGCCGTTCGGAGAAATTGGTAAACAGCATGTTGTCAAATTGTGTGCCACTATTTGATACAAACTTTTTTGTCAATCCATATTAGCATACAATGTTTTTGACAATGAAATCCAATACTTTCTTGGTCGTGATCTTCGCGAGCGGCTCAGTTTTGCCCACTTCGTGAAGTAGTCTACAACAACTAGTGCATACTTGACACTCCCTTTTCCTGTAGGAAAAGATCCAATCAGGTCTCTTCCCCAAACTGCGAATGGCCATGGGCTTTGCATCTGTTTAAGCTCATTTGGGGCTGCTCGATTTATCTTGGAGAATCTTTAGCATTTATCACACTTCTTAACAAATTCCATAGAATCCTTGATCATAGTAGGCCAAAAATACCCTTGTCGGAGAATCTTTTTTGACAAAATTTTCCCCCAGCATGGTCTCCACATTACCCTTCATGTACTTCTCGCATCATTTCCTTAGCTTTTTCCTTAGAAAAACATCTCAACAAAGGCATAGAATATCCTCATCAATACAAGATTCCATCAAGCAAGATAAAGCGAGTCGATTGCCTTTGTAGTGTTCTTACCTTATTTTTGTCTGTAGGTTACCATCCCTGTTTGAGATATTGAATGATGGGAGTCATCCAAGTGTCGGATACTTGTATTACTAGGGGGGATTCTTCTATTTGAATGCTGGGAGCTAACAAGTGTTCGACCAGTACTATACTCAAAGTGTCAGCGTCTTTGGTGCTTTCAAGTTTGACTAAGGCATCGACGTTTGAGTTTTGGTCGCGAGGTACTTGCTGTAAAGTATACTTTTTGAATTGTGCTAGCAAGTCTTTTGCCTTGTTTAGATATGCAACCATCTTAAGACTCCTGGTTGGATATTCTCCGATGATTTGATTAACAACTAGTTGAGAGTCGTTGTATATCTCTAGTGACTTACGTTCATATCTTTGGCTAGTTTCAAACATGTGAGCAATGTTTCGTACTCAGCTTCATTGTTGTAGGCAGTAAAGTTGAACCTTATTGCGCAATGAAACTGATGCCCTTCAGGAGTTATGAAAATTAATTCTGCCCCCGAGTTATGCTATTTTGATGATTCGTCCACGAACAGTCTCCAGGCGGGAGCTTTGTCTTGGGCTTCAAGCTCTATAGTCAGCTCGTTAGTTGAGAGTCCAGTGAATTCGGCTACAAAGTCTGCTAAGGCTTATCCCTTTATGGTTGCTTGTGGTGCATAAGAAATTTCAAACTGTCCTATCTCAACTTCCCATTTTAGTAGTCGACCAGCGACTTCTGGTGTTTGCAAGACTTGCTGTAGTGGCTGGTCGGTAAAAACTACTATGGGGTGAGCTTGAAAGTAGGGTCGCAGTTTTCTTGATGCCAGTATCAAGCAGCAAGCCAATTTCTCTATAGCCGGATAACGTTATTCGGCTCCCACCAGCCTTCTGAATGTTGTATGCTTCCCTGGTCAAAATAGCACTGGTCCCAGAAATTTCAAAAGAAAGACTCCTGACACTTCGACCACTGCTGGTCCTGATAGGAGGGGTCGGGGTGGTCTGGGTGGCCGTCAGGGTGGCGGTGAAGCATGGTAGAGTTATCTAGAGTGCTGGAGGTGTAGAAGATTCCATCAGGGAAATTTTCGGGCCAAGGCTTGCTATGTGTGTGGAACGGTGGGGCACCACAAGAAGGACTGCCCAATAGTGAAGAAATGGGAAGCAGGAAAGGTGGACAGCTTGACTCCAGCTCAAGTGTTCACCTTGACACAGGCAGAGGCCGAGGCTAGTCCCTCGGTAGTAACAGGTCAGCTTTCTAGTGCTGGCTCTCCTTTTATTGTATTGATTGACTCTGGTGCTACACATTCCTTTGTTTCTAGTAAAGTGATTGATAGATTGTGTAGACCTAGTGAGTATCGGATTACGGGGTTTGGGACTTTATTGCCTACTGGGGAACTGGTAGTTTCTAGGAGGTGGATTAGGGCACTGCCAGTGATGGTTGATAGTAGGGAGCTTTCAGTTGACTTGATTGAGCTAGATATGGAGGATTTTGACATGTTCTTAGGGATGGATTGGTTGGTCGGGTATGGGGCTACTATTGACTGCAGGAAGAAGATGGTGACTTTTGAGCTTGAGGGCGAGGATCCTTTTGTCTTCGTGGGTGCGGTGTGTGGACCCCGCGTACCCATGATATCAGCGTTGAGAGCCAGAGACCTGTTGCAGGGTGGATGTATATGTTTTCTAGCTAGTGTAGTGGACACTACCAGGTTGTTGCCAGTGGGGCCGGGAGAGACCAGGGTGGTTTGCGAGTTTTTGAATGTATTCCCTGAGGAGTTACCAGGATTGCTGCCACGCAGGGAGATTCAGTTTGTTATCGAGTTAGCACTGGGGATAGAACCATTATCAAGGGCACCATATAGGATGGCACCAATAGAGTTAAAGGAGTTGAAGATATAGCTACAGGAACTTCTGGATTTGGGATTCATCAGGCCTAACTACTCTCCATGGGGCGCTCTAGTTTTGTTTGTTAAGAAGAAGGACGGGACTCTGAGGAAGTGCATAGACTACAAGGATTTGAATAAGTTGACCATCAAGAATAAGTACCCTTTACCAAGGATCGATGACTTGTTCGACCAGCTTCAGGGAAAGACAGTGTTCTCAAAGATTGATCTTCGATCTAGTTATCACCAGCGGAGGATCAAGGACGAGGACATACCGAAGACGGCCTTTTGAACACGGTATGGGCACTATGAGTTCTTGGTCATGTCTTTTGGTTTGACCAATGCCCCAGTAGCTTTCATGGATCTGATGAACAGGGTGTTCAAGGACTTCTTGGATCAGTTCGCCATTGTCTTCATTGACGACATTTTAGTGTACTCCAGTTCAAACGTAGAGCAAGAGCGACATCTTCGACAGGTCTTACAGAGGTTAAGGGAGCATTAGTTATATGCCAAGTTTAAGAAATGTGAGTTCTGGTTGCCAGAGGTGACTTTTCTTGGGCACATAGTTGGTGTGGAGGGAATTAAGGTAGATTCTTCCAAGGTGGAGGCAGTGAGAGATTGGCTGAGGCCAAGGAACGCCTCGGAGGTGCGGAGTTTCCTCAGGTTAGTAGGTTATTACAGGCGGTTTGTAGAAGGATTGTAACGACCCAAATTTGCTAATAAGGCTTAAGGGCCTTGATTAGTGTGCCTGGAGGGCATAATGGGAATTATGTGTGATTTTAATGATTAAGATGCATGATTATGATTTAAAGCATGTTATATGACTATTTGAATATCTGAGATGCATGACTATGTGTATTAGTATGCATATAGGCCCTGATTAGGTTAGAAGGGCATAATCGTAATTTTGGCCATTATGGGCATAACTGCTTTGATATATGTGATAATTGTCAAGACCACATTATTATGTGGATATATCTGTGATCTGCGACTCGAGACGATCCTAGTGGGCAAAGTAGCGAAAAAGTCATGGCGGGGATTTATACCCTGCTCGGGGTGAGCTTAGGGGTATAAATGGGAATTTAGTGAGTGTACTGGAGTCTATCTTGACATTGAGGAATATTATTGGTGATTATTTAGGTATCGGGAATTAAGCGGGAAATATTAGAGACACTTGAGGAGTTAGCGGGAATTGGGTAAAATGACTAAAGTGCCCTAAGTGGATTAAAGGGTTTAGACTTAATAGGGAGGGCATAATAGTCATTTGGCCTATAGGAGTTAAGTATTACCAAGGCTTTATGTTAGTGGAGATTGTAGAGAAGTGTAGAAGTTTGAAAGAAGGAAAAAGGAGGAAAAAGAAAGGGAGAAAACAGAGAGAGTTTTCTAAGGTCGGTTTATACTTCTTTCATCAGTTTCTTGAGGATTTCTGGAGCAAAGCTTAAAGGAGAGCTGGGATAGACTGAACATCGAGGATCCTAAGCTAGGGTTGAGGAATTGGCAGAGGGTTAGCAAGAGGTCACTAACACTTGAGGTAAGACTTTAGAGTTCTTCAGTTTCTGTTTCTGGTTTTTGAGCTATGGTGTTTAAGTTGAATTGGATGGAAACTTTAGGGAATTCAGGCCTAAGGCTGAGGAGGAGCAAGCCAAGGAATTCTAGAGGCAACTTATGGTCGAAATCCCATCAAAGGTATAAATTTTAAACTCTAACTTTGCTGTTCAACTGGTTTCTGCTGAGTTTTAATGTCTAGAAGTGGCTATGGTGAATTTTGAGTTTGGGGATGCATGTGCTTGAGTTCTAGGTATTTGGGGTGCTTGGGATGAGTGGAGTATGGTCATAAGGTTGATTTTGAGGTTGGGTAAGATTTGGAAGAGTTTTGGTTGAGGTTGGTTCGAGGAAATCGTAGGAAGGAGAACTGAGGTGGTATCTGTCTGTGACGAGCGCTACAGCGCTAGCCTTTGGGAGCTGTAGCGCTAGGCCAAGCATGCTGAGGGATTTTGCTTCTGTTTGTAGCGCTGTAGCGCCCTCCCATGAGCGCTGTAGCGCTACCCTGCCTTCTGAAGAGGATTTTAGGGTTATATGCAAGGGTTTTTGACCAAGGGTTTGGGGTTTGGTTCCACCACCTTGTTTGGTGGAACTAGGACTTCCCGGGGGCTCGGGATTAGCCCCGAGGCTAGGTTTTGGACTTGAGGATTGAAGATGACTTTGGCCTATGATTGTGTTTAGGTGAGCGCTAGGGCTCGAGGGGGATCGTGCTCAAGGAGTCGAGGGATCAAAGCTAGTGAATTGAAAGGTAAGAAAACTGCACCCGGTTATATGTTTGTGATGGGACTAAATGCTCCCGATACTTGTATCGTGTCAATGATGGTATTATGCCATGGGACATGTGAAAGCAGCCTAAGAGTGTCGTACATAATATTAGCGCACAGGGCGCGGCTTGGCCACTGGTAGCCGAGGATAGCTTACATTCACTGAGCTCGGTTTAAGCGGGCCGGAGTCAGTGGGATAATGGAGGGTGCAGCCTGAGAGCGCTAGCCCTAGTTATCATTTGTGCAGTGATATATGATATGAGTTTATATGTTTAGTATGTTGAATACTTGGTTATACTTAATGATTATATGTTTGAAAACTTGTGATGCAACGTGAGATATTGACTTGTCTGCTGATTGCTTATGCTCTGTTGTTGTGTTTTCTTGCTGGGCCTTGGCTCACGGGTGCTACGTGGTGCAGGTAAAGGCAAGGGAAAGTTGGACCAAGCCTGAGATGGAGAGCTTTGGGGTGGAATGTACATAGCCAGCTGCTCGATCACCACGGTCGAGGAATGGATCAGGACAGGGATTGCCTAACTGTTCGTTTTGCCTTAATATGGCTTGTTGTTGAATCTAAACTTTATAACTTTTGTAAACGGTCTTTGAACTTAATATTTTCGGGATCCCGTGTAAACTGATAACGTTTCTTAATGAAAATGCGACTTTTGAGACCAAAACATTTTAACCCTAGTTCCTCTATGGTTTCAGTAACACGCTTTTAATTAAATGACTTGATTAGCAAGTCTAGCACTTTATAAACACACAGTGTAGCGGTCTTGGCTATCCAGGGCGTTACAAGGATTCTCGAAGATTGCTTCACCAATGACAGAGTTGACATGGAAGAACCAGAAGTTCATTTGGTTAGAGAAGTGTGAGGACAGTTTCCAAGAATTAAAGTGACGACTTATTACTGCACCTGTACTGAGTCTTACTTCGGAGGAAGGAAAGTTTGTGGTATACTGTGATGCTTCGATGATGGGTTTAGGCTGTGTGTTGATGCAGAATGAGAAAGTTATAGCTTATGCATCACGACAGTTGAAGGAGTATGAACAGCGGTACCCTACCCATGATCTAGAACTGGCGGCCGTGGTTTTCGCACTGAAGGTGTGGAGACATTATCTCTATGGGGAGAAGTGCGAGATATACACTGATCATAAGAGTTTGAATTATTTCTTCACTCAGAAGGATCTGAACATGAGACAGAGGCATTGGTTGGAGTTGGTTAAGGATTATGAATGTGATATCCTTTACCACCCAGGTAAAGCCAATGTTGTGGCTGATGCATTGAGCCGGAGGGGCTCGGGGCAGTTCTTTAGTTCTGTTCAGATCTCTAGAGAGTTAGCAGATGAGATTACCAGGGCAAGGATAGAGCTGGTGGTGGTCTGGTTGGCCAATATTACCTTGCAGTCGACCCTGCTAGAACAGATCAAGGAGGGTTAATTGGTAGATGCGCAGTTACAGGAGGTTAGACAGCATGCCTGAACAGCGTCTGGTATATCAGGAATAGGAGTGGCTGTTGTAGATGGGACGTGCTCATCGTGCCTTTCCCTTTGACCATCAAGTATTTCCCTTAGGTCCTCATCCCTCTGCTTCTGCTCGCTTGCACCTAGTCAGTCAAAGACATTGGGTTATTTGGGCTGCCCCCTAGCGTTCTGGCTTGCTGGTCGATTGTCCATTGGAGGAGGGCTCTGCTGCTTGTTCCTTTCCTTCTGTTGTTGACCAACGTTTCTCCTATTATAATCAGAGTCCCCGTCATTGTAATTATGGTCGTCTCTGTATTGAGACATGTGCATTCACGACCTACTGTATGCGTTATCCCCCTCTCTTCTCCCTAGTCCATCTCGGTAAACACGAGGAGGCCTGCGCTAGTCGTTGGGTCCCTGGACGTTGCTTTGTCATGGGGGATCCTGTAATGCCCTGGACAACCAAGACCATTACAATGTATATTTTAAAATAGTGCAAGACTTGCTAATCAAGTCGTTTGAATAGAAATGTGATCCTAAAGTCAACTAACAGGTTAGGTTTAAAAGATTTTGATCATAAACGGTTAATTTTCACTAAAACATATGTTTGATACATGGGATCCAAAAAACAAGGTATATGTGGTAAATACAATCCCCAAAAACTGGTTCATCAAAAGCCAATCTAATGGAAAAATACAATTTGAGCTCTATTCCTGTATCTTTCCCTCGATCATGGCGGTCGAACAGCTGACGATGTACACTCCACCCCCAGAGCTCTCCAACTCATGATTGGTCCAGTTTCCCTTTGCCTTTACCTGCACCACGTAGCACCCGTAAGCCAAGGCCCAGCAAGAAAACCATAAACAACAAATACATATAGCAGTAGTAGCATCCAATCAACCTTAATTAAGTTAATTCAATAATTTAGCAGAGTACGAGCATTAAGCTAAACAATAGTAAACATGTATTTTCAAGCATACATTTCAATCAGTGATACAATGTTCAGGGTCGGCGCCCTTAGGCCAAGCCCTCTGCTTATCTAGCTGACCCCGACCCGCTTAGGCCGAGTTGCGTGCAGTACACTTATCATCATCCCCAACACCCTTAGCCCGTACTTTCATCCAATAAAGTCACACAATACATATATTTAAATACAGGGAACCTTATTCCCAAACACAACCACATGGGTACAGTTTTCTTACCTCGAATCCGAGTAATAAATAAAGAACGGTTCTGAGCACGATCCTCAGTCCTGAGCCTTAGCGATAATCCTAGTCACAATAACAATGGGTAACTTTCGCTCTCTAATCCAAATAAATGTTTAGGGAACAAGTATTAGCTTCCGAGACCTCGAATTCTACTACATCGGGTAGTAGAATTCATCTCGAGCGCTTAGGTTTGAATCCTCGAGCCTCCCCGAGCCTAAAACCTTGTTTTCCCTTAATTTCCCATTTAGGGTTGCGACTTGCCAATAAGGGTCACGACCTGCCCCTTAGATAGAGGCCCAACCCTCCCAACTGGAGGGCATGGGTCGCGACTTGCAACCCTCCAGGTCGCGGCGCCCCTGGCGAACAGAGGAATCCAACCTCTTAAAACACGTGAGCCCCAACGCCTAAAGAACAGGGCCGCGACCCAAGGCCCTAAACCCATAATTTCCTTCTCTTTCTCAACGTTTTTTCTAAGCTAAATCCTCAAATTTCAACCTCAATTATACTCGCAGACCCAAACCAAGTCCAGAAGCAAGTTTAGGACTCTTAATCATATATCTTAAGCACAAAATATCAAAGAAAGCTCTATTGAAACTAACATCCAACCATCAACAATTCATCACTTTAAAACCTACACCAAATGATCTTATAAACCTGAATTCTTAACTGAAACCAAAAAAAATTCCTTACCTTAATGCTGTTGTTGTTGTTCCCGAACTGTCCCTTAGAGTCTGGACCTTAGTTTTCCCAATTCCTCAAGCTAAATTCCTTGGTTCTATCTTTCAGTTCATCAAAATTCCTTTAAACACAAGAGAGGGAGAGGGAATCGTGTATGAGAGAGAGAGAGAGAGAAACCGAAGAAGTTAATAGACTTGAGTGGTCTTTTGCTAAATCTAGATTTCCTACTGAGTTTATCTCTTAACTCAAAAAGACCAAACAGTCCCTTGCATTACTTAACCTTCTAATGATTTCTAAGGGTACAACTGTCATTTTCCTAATTCCCGCTAATTCCTCAAGTGTTCCTACCATTTACCAATTAATCCTATCATGTCCAATTAATTACCAAATACTTGTTCATTACTCAATCAATCCCAATATACTCTCTAAATTTCCAAAATACCCCTAGGCTCCCCCGAGTCGAGTATTAAACCCCGCTGTGACTATCTCGCTAATCCGCTCACTGGGATCGTACAGAGCTTCTCCAATCATTGATTGATAACTATTATTGTATGAAAACTCAATCAATGGGAGATACTTACTCCAAGACCCCTCGAAGTCCAATACACACGCTCTAAGCATGTCTTCCAATACCTGAATTGTCCTCTCAGACTGTCCATCTGTCTGAGAATGAAATGTTGTATTGAATTTCATCTGAGTCCCCATAGCCTTAGGCAAACCACCCCAAAACTTGGAGGTGAATATGGGATCCTGTTCATATACTATAGATTTAGGAACCCCATGGAGACGTACAATCTCCCTTACATATAACTCAGCATACCGATCTAGAATATAGGTCATCCTCACTGGTAGAAAGTGAGCTGACTTGGTGTATCTATCTACTATCACCCACACCGAGTCATGCAACCCCGCTGTCCTGGGTAAACCTCCTACAAAATCCATGGTAATGTCTTCCCATTTCCACTCGGTATTACCCAAAGACTGTAGCTACCCCGCTAGTCGCTGATGCTCAATCTTCACTTACTGACAGGTTAAACACTTAGCCACATACTCAACTACGTCCTTCTTCATCCCAGGCCACCAATATAAGGTTCGTAGATCCCGATACATCTTCGTAGTGCCTGGATGGAGTGAGTAAGGTGTAGTATGGGATTCATCAAGTATCTCTCGTCTAATACCCATATCAATCGAAACACAGATCCGACCCTTATACCGTAGTAAACCAGTCACTAAAATGGAATAATCCTTAGCCACTCTAGCTAGGACATTCCTTCTAACCTCCTCCTACTGTAAATCATCCAACTAACCCTCTCTTATCCTCTCCAGGAGGGTAGACTGTAAAGTAATATTGTCCAACCGACGCACTACCAGTTCTATCCTTGCCCTGGTCATCTCTTCTGCCATTTCCTTTGATATCTGCTTCGAACTAAATAGCTTTCCTGGACCTCTCCAGCTCAACGCATCTGCCACTACATTGGCTTTCCCTGGGTGGTAAAGGATGTCACAGTCGTAGTCCTTCACCAATTCCAGCCAACGTCTCTATCTCATGTTTAAGTCCTTCTAGGTGAAGAAATACTTTAAACTCTTGTGGTTGGTGTATATCTCACACTTCTCTCCATACAAGTAATGTCGCCAAAAATTCAATGCAAATACCACCACTGCCAGTTCCAAATCATGGGTAGGATATCGCTGCTCATATTCCTTCAACTGCTGTGACACATAGGCAATAACCTTTTCATTCTACATCAACACGCATCCCAACCCCAACCTCGACGTGTCACAGTATACTACAGACTTTCCTCCCTCCAAAGGAAGACTCAATACAGGAGAAGTAATCAGTCATTATTTCAGTTCCTGGAAGCTATTCTCACACTTGTCTGACCAGGTGAACTTCAAATTCTTCCGTGTCAATTTTGTCATCGGTGCGGCAATCTTCAAAAATCCTTCCACAAACCGTCTGTAATATCCCGCTAATCCAAGGAAGCTCCTAACCTCCGAGGCATTCCTTGGCCCCAGCCAATCCCTAAGTGCCACTACCTTGGCTACATCCACCCTAATCCCATCTATAGTCACAATATGTCCAAAGAATGTCACTTCTGGTAGCCATCACTCGCACTTCTTAAACTTAGGATACAACCGATGCTCTCTCAATCTCTATAATACATGTCGGAGATGTTGTTCATGCTCTGTCTCTAAATTGGAGTAAACCAAGATTTCGTCGATGAAGACAATCACAAATTGATCTAAGAAGTCCTTAAACACCCTGTTCATTAGATCCATAAATGCTGCTGGGGCATTGGTCAATCCAAACAACATGAAAAAGAACTCATAATGCCCATACCTTGTTTGGAATGTCGTCTTCAAAATATCCTCATCCATGATCCTTAGCTAGTGATAACCAGATCGAAGATCAATCTTTGAGAATACCGTCTTTCCCTGCAGTTGGTCGAACAGGTCATCGATCCTTGGTAAGGGGTACTTATTTTTTATGGTCAACTTTTTCAACTCCCTATAGTCTATACACATTCTCAAAGTCCCTTCCTTCTTCCTCACAAACAAAACTGGAGCACCCCATGGTGAAAAGCTAGGTCTGATGAACCCAAAGTTTAGAAGCTCCTGCAACTATATCTTCAATTCCTTTAACTTTGCTGGAGCCATTCTATATGGTGCCCTTGACACTGGTTCTGTACCCGGTGCTAACTCAATGACAAACTGAATCTCCTGGTACGACGGCAGTCCTGGTAAATCCTTAGGAAACACATCCAAGAACTCACATACATATCTGGCTCATCCAACCCCACCGACATAAATCTAGTGGTATCCACCACAGTAGCTATAAAACCTATAAACCCCCCTTGTAATAGGTCTCTAGCCCTCAGTGTTGATATCATGGGAATGCGAGGTCCATGCACAACACCCACGAAAACAAAGGGGTCCTCATCCTCAGGCTCAAAGGTCACCATCTTCTTCATGCAATCTATAGTAGCCCCATATCTGACTAACCAATCCATCCCCAAAATCATATCAAAACCATCCATACTCAACTCAATCAAATATACGGATAGTTCCCTAATATCCACAATCACTGGTAGAGCTCTAATCCATCTGCTAGAAACTACTAGTTCCCCTGTAGGCAGTATAGTCACAAACCTCGCAGTATAACACTCACTAGGTCTACACAATCTATCAATTACCTTACTAAAAACAAAAGAATGTTTAGCACAAGAGTCAATCATTACAGTATATGAAGAGCCAACACTAGAAAGCCAACTTGTCACTACCGAGGGACTAGCGTCGACCTCTGCTTGCGTCAAGGTGAGCACTCGAGCTGGAGTCAAGATGTCCACCTTCCCTGGTTCCTATTTCTTCGTTGTTGGGCAATCCTTCTTTAGGTATCCAACCACCGCATACAGATAACAAGCCTTTGCTCGACATTCGCCCAAATGGCGCTTCCAGCATCTCATGCACTCTGGATAACTTCTCCATTACTCACCACCTCCCTGGCGGCCATTTGGAACACCTCGACCCCTCCTATCAGGACCATCAATGGCCGATATGTCAAGGGTCTTCCTCTTCAGATCATTAGGGCCTCCTCCCCTACATGATCCTGTATATGGGGGCACTGCCCTGTGAACATCCCGTCTCCCGGCGTTCTCCCTCCAGGTCTTGTTCTCTGCCTCCTCAGCAGTAAGAGTCTTCTCAACAGCCTGGGCATAAGTCATTTGCTTAGGTACCGATGTAATCCTCACATCCCAGGCTATCATAGCATTAAACCCTCGAACGAACCTGTCCTATCTGGCTGCATCTGTAGGCACTAGGTTTGATGCAAACTTCTCTAGCCTATCAAACTTCATGGCATACTCTGTAACTGTCATGAGGCCCTGTACCAACCCATAAACTCATTCACCTTTGCTGCTCTGATGGCAACATTGTAATACTTCTGGTTGAACAGATCTCTGAACCCATCCCAACTCAAAGTAGAAACATCTTGAGTCTGTGATGCCACCTCCCACCAAATACGGGCATCCTCTCTAAGCATATAGGTGGCACAGGCCACCCTGTCATTACCTTCCACCCTCATAAAATCCAGATGGATGTGATCATACTCATCCACTATTCGGCCTTTAGTGGATTTGGTCCTCCCTCAAAGGTTGGATGATGTTGTCTCCTAAATCATTCATAAAGTGGCTCCCACATGTTTCCAACCTCAGGTGGCTGTACAGCTGGTGCCACAATATGTGCAATGCTCCCTTACAGAGCCTGCTGTCTCAAAAGATGAATCTGCTCTTCCTAAATTTGTAACCTGGCTTGCATATCAGAAAGTATCTGCTGCCAGTTCTCAAGGACTGGTGGAGGGTTCTGGCCATGCTCATCATCTCTAGCCTCGACCCTTGTGTCGGCTAGTCATATTGATCGCCTTGGCCGCATAACTATCCAAATTTATTTGCAATCAACGACTCGGAAGTCAGGCAATGATGACAGGTTGACATTCTTTCCATGGTCCAATATCGATACTCAATCAACAATATGCAATCAAGATACAAACAAGCATTTAAACATTTATCCACATACAGTAGCAATGTTAATAAGCATGCCTCATCATAATCACCTAGCAGTCAAGGGTCAAACCCTATTAGTATGTCATGCTCCCTATTAATCATGCAACAAAGCATTTATATTTCATTTAAACATTTAAATATGCAATCACATATATATAATTACCAAACCCTGAGTCGAGCTTGTCTTTAGCGGCGAGTGTACATGCCTAGCCAGTCTTCAGGAACCCTTAAACCTAGACGGCTTTGATACCAAGTTGTAATGCCCTGGATAACCAAGACCATTACACTGTATATTTCAAAGTAGTGCAAGACTTGTTAACAAGTCGTTTGAACATAAATGTGATCCTAAAGTCAACTAACAGGTTAGGGATAAAAGATTTTGATCATAAAAGGTTAATTTTCATTAAAACAGATGTTTGATACTTGGGATCCCAAAAATAGGGTATATGTGGTAAATATAATTCCCAAAAGCTGGTACAACAAAAGCTAGTCTAATGGCCAAATACCATTTAGAGCTCTATTCCTATAAATTTCCCTCGGCCATGGTAGTCGAGCAGCTAACGATGTACACTCCACCCCCAGAGCTCTCCAACTCATGATTGGTCCAGTTTCCTGTTGCCTTTACCTGCACCACGTAGCACCTGTGAGCCAAGGCCCGGCAAAAAAAACCATAAACAACAAATACATATAGCAATAGTAGCATCCAATTAACCTTAATATAGTTAATTCAATAATTCACCAGAGTATGAGCATTAAGCTAAACAACTGTGAACATGTATTTTCAAGCATACATTTCAATTAGTGATGCAAATGTTCATAATCGGGCCCTTAGGCTGAGCTGCGTATAGTACGCTTATCATCAACCCCGACACCCTTAGGTCGTACTTTCATACAGCGCATACCATCAATATAGTCAAACAATACATATATTTAAATACAGGGAACCTTAGTCCCAAACACAACTACATGGGTGCAGTTTTCTTACCTCGAATCCCAAGCAATAAATAAAGAACGATTCTGAGCATAATCCTCGGTCCTGAGCCTTAGCGATAATCCTAGTCACAATAACAATGGGTAACTTTCAATCTCTAATCCAAATAAATGTTTAGGGGACAAGTATTAGTTTCTGGGACTGGGTAGTAGAATTCATCCTGAGCGCTTAGGTATGAATCCTCGAGCCTCCCCGAGCCTAAAACCTTGTTATTTCTTAATTCCCATTTAGGGCTGCGACTTGCCAATAAGGGTCGCGGCCTGCCCCTTAGACAGAGGCCTTGCCCTCTTAACTAGAGGGCATGGGCCACGACTTGCAACCCTCCAGGTCGTGATGCGCCTGGAGAATAGAGGCATCCAGCCCCTTAAAACATGCGGGCCGCAGTCCCTGAAGAACAGGGCCGTGACCCAAGGCCCCAAACCCATAATTTCCTTATCTTTCTCATCGTTTTTTCTTAGCTAAATCCTCAAATTTCAACCTCAATTATACTCGAAGACCCAAACCAAGTCCAGAAGCCAGTCTAGGAATCTGAATCATATATCTTAAGCACAAAATATCAAAGAAAACTCTACTGAAACTACCATCCAACCATCAACATTTCATCACTTAAAATCCTAAACAAACTAATCTTATAAACCTGAATTCATAACAGAAACCAGACAAAATTCCTTACCTTAATGATGTTGTTGTTGTTCTTGAGTTGTCCCTTAGAGTCTTGACCTCAGTTTTCCCAAATCCTCAAGCTAAATTCCTTGGTTCTATCTTTCAGTTCATTAAAATTCCTTTAAACACAAGAAAGGGAGAAGGAATTGTGTATGAGAAAGACAGAGAGAGAGAGAGAGAGAGAGAGAGAGAAAAAGTTGAGAAGTGAATAGACTTGGATGGTTTCTGGCTAAGTCTAGACTTCTTACTGAGTTTATCTCTTAACTCAAAAAGACCAAATTTCCCTTGCATTACTTAACCTTCTAATGATTTCTAAGGGTACAACGGTCATTCTCCCGATTCCCGCTAATTCCTCAAGTGTTCCTACCATTTACCAATTAATCCTGTTGTGTCCAATTAATTACCAAATACTTGTTGTTGACGTGGTTTTTCGCCAATAGTATATTAAGAAATAAAATGGGTAGATTAGTGCTAGATTATAAACCGCAATGAAATAATAAGCATTCACCCAAAAGCACAGAACTTTTACGTGGTTCAGTGGTTAAAATCCATGAGTCAATATTATTATTGTTTCTCTCTCTATTTCTGCAGAGTTTTGGTAATACAAAAAAATGATCCCCCCTCCCTGTCCAACATTCCTAGTATTTATAGGGGAATTCCATGGACAGGTTTAGGTAACTGGGTAAATAAACCACGTAATTATATATGGCATTTAATTAATATAGATTATTCTCATTTACATTGGGATATGATTCGATAAAAGAATAAATATGGTCCAGCTATCTTGGATAATAAATGATAGATATATGATATCGCCTGGTCATTAATGAGTGCACAAAGAATTCCTAAATCTCCTAGGATTCTTCAGTATGTGTTATATCTAGGTCCTCACGAGCTGAATATCTCACCTGAGCTCGTGCTTGACAACTATCTGACTCCGAGTTCAGATTAAGTTTAGAAAGCCTAAAGTTGGGTCTGATCATTATGATTCTTGAGCTCGATTATTACCTTAAGTGTTGGTCAGATAATGACTTATATACCAGGTACGAACTGGATTGAATCTCGAGCTGCTCACATGGTCAATAACCAGATATTCTACTTGGTTATTTTTCCACGTATTTACCTGCCAGCTATACCCGAGCTGAGTAATTGAGCTATTGCTAAATTTAGGGTACAACACTTGTTCATTACTCAATCAATCCCAAAATATTCTCTAAATTCCCCAAATACCCCTAGGCTCCCTCGAACCGGGTATTAAACCCTGCTGTGACTATCTCGCTAATCCGCTCACTGGGATCGTCTCGAGCCATATACTACAAATATATCCACATAATAATGTGGTCTCAACCATTTATCACATATAATCACATTTATGCCCTCAACAGACCAAAATTACAAATATGCCCCTATAAACAGTAAAGGGCCCACATGCATATCTAATACTCATAAACATGCATATAATATATCGACATAATCATATAAATCATGCATGCCACATAGTCACACATTTAATCAATTAAACACACACATATATATATATATATCCAATTATGCCCTCTCATCACGCTAATTAAGGCACTAAACCCTATTAGCATTTTGGCTCGTTATAGATTTTGGACCGCAGAGCCTAAGTACCCTTTTTCTCCCTTAGGGAGTTGTCCCGTGCCAGCAAGGTTTTGTTTGTCTTTTGCTTGACGTTTATGGCTTCTGGGGCAATGCTTGTCCCTATTATATCTGTGCTGCTGCATATTACCTTGACCAGCACGAGAGATTTAACGATGCTAGCTATTTCTAGCAGGATTCTGAGGGTGCCTTTCCTACTGAGCAGCTGGATGTAATGCCCTACGTCACTATGGCTGCTTCCTGGAACGACAACTGGCCCTGCAAACCAACACGAGACTTTCCAACATGCTTTGTCCTTACTCGCACGAGTACTCATTAATCCATTTAAGTCTTCTTCAACTGTGTAGTCTCATACCTACACAGTCTTAGCACAACTTTTACCCGGTCTTTCCCCCTGCAGATCACGAGACTCTGACTGTCACAATCACCCCCCTCTTTGGGATCCGACGTCCCTGTCCACCACACTTCCAACTGGGCCAAGGCTCTGATACCATTTGTAACTCCCCACGTCACTATGGCTTCTTTCTGGAATGACGACTGGCCCTGCAAACCAACACGTGTCTTTCCAGCGTGATTTTTCCTCAATCACACGCTTCCTGGGAAAACTTCCTAGAAGGTCACCCATCATGAGATTACTCTAGGTCAAGCATGCTTAACTTTGGAGTTCTCAAGTGATGGGCTACCAAAAAGAATATGCATCTTTTTGGCATAGGTAGTACCCATTAATCCATTTAAGCCCTCTTCAACTATGTATTGCAATACCTACACAGTTTTAGAATCATCACACTTGACCTTCCCCAGGAGATGTGGGATTGCACAACTTTTACCCGGTCTTTCCTCCTGTGGATCACGGGATTCTGACTGTCGCACTAGATGTTGTTCCGGCCGCTATGGGCTCTTTGGATTTTGTGGATTTGGAGGACACTAGTGGTGCTCTGATCGCAGATTTTGAGGAGGAGGAGGATTCGACAATGGGTTGGGTTGAGAGTTTGGTGCAGGTGGTTGTCGACGAGCCAACTGAATGGCCTTCTCTAAAGCTGTTGTTGCATATCTTTGACGATGATCTATGTCCGCATGTCTTTCATTCAATTCTTGATGTTTTTCGTCGATCTCCATCTGTCGCATTACCATACTTTCAGCTGTGTTCTCTTGGTTAACTTTTAGGGTAGCTATCTCATTTTGCCACACTCCCAGAGTTGTTCGCAAGGTTCTAGCAGCTATCTCCTCCTCTTCCAATTCCACCTGTGGCTCATCCTCCACTACGCCTAGTGGAGGAGGTGGATTTCATACATTTTCTGATGCCTGTCCAACTTGACCGGTCCTCCTTGTGCTCTTAGCCATTGTTTCCTAGATATCGTTGATTTTAGCTCTCAATGAAATTACCAAAATGTTGACCCTCGATTTGGTTAACAACACGAAGCCACAAAACACGACAAGAAGTAATGAACTGAATTCAAGAATGTAAACGACACAAGGATTTTATAATGGTTCGGCCCTAAGGATTGGTAATAACCTACGTCCACTTAGTGTTTTATTGATGTAAAAGAATTTTGAAACCTGTGATAAGTAAACAAGGGTTCACCGAGTTTCACAAGCCCTAAAAATAGATACAAGTAATCTGTATAAAATCACTCTTTCTTTCTGAATGATTCCTATGAGTCCTATTTATAGACTCATGGATGTACATATGGGCCTATGTGCCATCCTTAACTTGCATTACATGCATAATAAAATAATAACATAAATAATGATATTTACATTTAAAATAGTTAAATATCTTGGAAATATCTAACTTATAACCGTTTCTGAGCATTTGTCTCGGTCCCATGAGCAGCTCTAGTTGTATGCCTCTGCACTCCTTCTTTTCCTGATGCTCAGCATATTCCTTACGCCTATCGAGCAACTTTAATTTCCTCTTAACACTCTGGTCATCAGTCGACCAAGCCTTCATTAATAATAACCATGTGCCGCTCATGTGCCTCTTGAAAATGGCATGTCATCATGCAAATATTTTGGGAAAAAGGAGCATTTTCATAATTTTGACCCATTGATGTTATAGTTGTAATTATTATGTTCTATGTGCTTTGAGACCACATTATTATGTGGATATATGTGATATTAGGCATGAGTGGATCCTTTCGAGCGATTTTAGCAGAAAAGTCACAATGGAGAAAAAATGCCCAGCTCGGGTCTAGGGGTATTTTGGGAATTTCTAATATTTTGAGAGTATTAGTGAAATAAAATTAATTGGTGGAATAGTTATGTTTGATGGATTAGTTGATAAATTTGGAGATTAGTGGTGTAATTAGGATTTTAAGCTAATGGACCAAAATGCCCTTGAGGTTTGTTAAGAGGTTTATTAGAGGTAGGGGAAAATGGTCATTTTACACAAAAGCTAGAAAAAAATTTGCTAAGTGTTGGAACTTCCCTCTCATTCACATTGAAACACTCTCTCACTCTCTAGCTAGTCTCTTCTTTCTTCTTCACATATATTCATAAAAGCTTAGAGGTCAATTCTTGAATTTTTAGGATTTTGGGAAGGGATTTAATAGCAAGAAGGAGTAATAGCAAGGAGTTTAGAGCTGCCAAGATCACTACTAGCACAAGGATTTTTAAAATTCATCAAGGTATAGAATTGTTTACTCTGTTTTGTTTAAGTTCAGCATGTGTTCTTGAGATTTTGGGAATTTTGTTTGAATTTCGAAATTGGGGACTCTAGGCTATTTGGGTGTGTGTATTGATGATAGAAATATGCTTATCAACTGATTTGGAGATTTAATTGTTACTGAAACTCATGAATTGGGTGTTGTAATTTTAGATTTGGGGATGAATGGGTTTAGAACCCTAGAATCCCAATTTGTGTTCATAATTGGGATTTTGATGTTCAATTAGTGTCTATGTTGTGTTTGTGGGATATTGAACTTATTTTGGGGCATGATTCTGAGTTGGGTTTAGATTATGGGTCGATTTTTTGGGTATTGGGGTCGGTTTGGTGTTCTAATTTTTGAAAAAATCGCAATTGGTTAAAGTGAAAAATTGTGGGTTGTGATTTCCTTTTCCAGGGACCTAGTGCGATCGCGCTAGGGTTTGGCGCAACCTCCCTAGGGTCTAGTGCGACCGTGCTAGTGTTCTAGAATTCCCTAAATTGTGCAATAGCATGACCGCGCTAGGGCCCTAATAAGCCCAATTCTTCTAAGGGCACGACCGCACCCAGGGGCTGGCGCGACCGCGTCAAGTGCCCAGAAATGACGTTTTGCTGAATTTTGTGAATTTGACTCGGGAGATCTAGGATTCGATTTGGGGGCCCACTTAGGGGATCGGGTGACGATTCCATTACCTTGTTGAATGGAATTGGAGCACATAATTTGACTTAGTTCCTAACGAGCGTATCATTGATGTTGTGACTAGTGTTTTCGAGGGGCTTAGGTAAAAGATTGCACTTGAGGTCGTTTCGCTTTCAGCACGGGACTCGAGGTAAGAAAATTGGAATATGCAGATGGAGCAGGGAATTGGCCCCAATATATCTAGGGTTATGTACCCTTGTTTTATATTTGTGTTTGTTGCATCTGATTGCATTTTATTTATTTGTGGTTGATCAGCATGGGTCGTATCGGTGATAGTCATGCAGAATGTAGGCCGTGATGGCAGGATTACTGTGAGAGTGTTGTACACACTCGCCCGGCATGGAGCATAAGCTTGGTGCCAAGAGACGTGCCTCGCTCGGCAAGGCCGATCGGCACAGGCCGTGTAAATGGTTTATGTGTTGGAAATGAGCATATTTATAATATGTGAAACGTGGTAATTTTTATATGATTGGAATGAATGTATTTATGACCTGCGAAGCATGTTAATTGTTGTTTATATTTAATGCAATAATTGTTATGCCTTGTGTAACGTCCTAATTTCCCTAATAAGGCTTAGCACCTTGATTAGGGGGCTAGGATGAAAATAATTGAATTATTATGTGATTATATGAATTATGTGAGTTATATTATAATATGATTGTATTTACATGGTTAGGTGTATTAAGCATTCATGTGGCCCTGTTTCTTATTAGAAGGGAATTTTTGTGATTTTGACCCGGTGAGAGCATATTTGTATATATATGTGCATATTGATTGAGACCACAATATTATGTACATATATTTGGGTTATTCGGGATGAGGCAATCCTAGGGAGCAAGTTAGCGGTTTAGTCATAACGGGGTCAAATACCCGGCTATGGGTGAGCTTATGGATATTTTGGTAATTTAGTACATTACCGGGATTTATCACGTAATGGGAAATTAATTGGTGATTATTTGAGAATGTTGGAATTAACAGGAAATTATGAGGCGTTAATTGTGATTAGCAGGAAGTGTGGCAAAAGAAGATTTTTCCCTTAGTGGCCTTTGAGAGGAAAGTTTGGACTTAGGGGAATTTTAGTCTTTTCATGCCCTTCGAAAGACTTAGTCTATCAAATACCTTAGAAGTAACCAGAAACACTCAGCTCTTTCTCTCTCTCGGTTCTCTCTTTCTCTCCCACTTTATTTGTTCAAAATCATTGAATTTTTGGAAGAATTAGTATTGAATTGAAGGCTTAAGGCTAGGACTGGATTAGGTGTAGCTAGGAGATCGTAATTCATAATTGGGGTAAGCTTCAAACCCTATTTTGATTAAATTCTGGTTTCATTTTTAGAGTGTTTTTTAGTTTTGAACTCAAGGATTTAAGTTTGACTTGTGATGAGGTTTTTGGCTAAGTTTTTGGGTATATGTGCTACTCTGAGTGCAGTATTGAGGTTTTGGGACTCAATTATGGGTTTGGTACTGATTTGGGATAAATATTAAGGGAATTGGCTCGAAGAAAGTGTTTGAAAAGCTGAGTTCGCAGGGTCGCACCGCAGCCCTGTTCTTGGGACGTCGTGGCCCTCACAAACTTAGAGGCTAGGGTTGTTCCCTGAACCGCCATGGTGCCGCGACGCTTAGTGCGCTGCGTCGTGGCCCGCGTATAGGAAACAAAAGGTTAGGGCTCTCTGACTTGAGGAGGGTCGCGATGCTTGTGAGGAGCGGGAACTAAAAACTAAGGACTCGAGAAGGGTTCTACTACCCGATTTAGTAGAATTCGAGGTCTCGAAGGCTAGGACTCAGTCCAAAAGTATTTATTGACTCAATATTTATGGATATCGCTTACTATGGTTGTGACAAGGGTACCGCTAGGTCTCGGAAGGGGATCACTATAACGCTCTGGATAACCAAGACCATTACACTGTGTATTTAAAATAGTGCTTAACCTACTAGCAAGTCGTTTGAATTTAAATGCGTAATTAAAGACTAAGTCAAGGTCAAGTAATAAAAGATTTGGTCAACAAAATGATTATTTTTCATTAAAATATCGAGTCTGTACACGAGATCCCAAAAATTAGTTTACAAATTTGTAAAAGGTAAACAGATAAAATTTTAGCCGACCTAAGCGGAAAAAACAGGGTTTAACCCTAGTTCCTCCCAAGCTATCCCGACCGTGGCGATCGAACAGGCTGCGTATACACACCGCTCCTGAAGTTCTCCAACTCATGGCTGGTCTAGCTATCAACTCCCTTACCTGAACCACGTAGCATGCGTGAGCCAAAGCTCAGCAAGAAAACTAAAAACAACATGCACAACTAGGCAATAGTATAAAAGTAGTAAATATATTCACCAGATTCAATTGACGATAGAATATATGCAACAATCTCAATAAAGGTACTCAACTTAATCAAGCATATAAATTAACCTCATAAACCAATACAAATAGTTAAGTGTGAACCACGTTTCTGTTTATTGTATAATGTCTAGGCCCAGTGAACTTAGGCCGAGTCCACTGGCTTTATGGCCGGCCTCGGCACCCCTAGGTCGGGCTGCGTTTGCACGCTTGTTATCAGCCCCCAACACCCTTAGGTCGGCCTGTGAGCAAATATAATCATAGATGCATAGCAAGTAATCAATGGTAGCGCATACAAGCATGTCCAATCAATTATTCTCAACTACAAATATGTTCATGTTCATAATATATTCATACAAGGGGTTTAAGCCCCAACCATAACTCGGGTGCAGTTTTCTTACCTCAAGTCCCGAGCAGCAAGTGTATGACACCCCCAAGCATGATCCTTAATTCCTAAGCCCTTACATTAAAACCTGGTCACAATGCGGTAATGGATAACCATAAGATTCTAAACCAATTAAATGCTTTGAAAACAAAGACTAGCCTCCGAGACCTCGACTTCTACTAAACCGGGTAGTAGAATTTGTCCCGAACACTTAGGTTAGAATCCCTGAGCCTCGCCTAGCCTAAAACCTTGGCTTCCCTTTATTTTCCATTTAGGGCCGCGACTTGCCCTTAAGGGTCGCGGTCCGCCCCTTAGACAGAGGTCAGGCCCTCCCTGCTGGAGGACACGGGCCGCAACTTGCTCTCCCTTTAGTCGTGGCGCGCCTAGAAAAACAGAGACATCCCTGCCTCTTCATGTACGCGGGCCGCGATGCCTGAAGAATAAGGTCGCAACCCAAGGCCCCAACCCAGAAAATCCGACCTTTTCCTATGCGTTTTTCCCTGCCAAACCCATAAATTTAACCCCAATCATCAGCCCAAACCCAGAATTGAACCCAGAGTTCTTATCCTTACTGCCTAAGCATCATAACTAGCTTATAAACCAATCCTTACAGTTATCAAACACCCAAAATCAGCTTGGAATCCACATCAAATCCTTAATCAAATTCAAAACCCAAGCTAGAACTCTACTCAGCCACAACCTAACTTAATCACATAAATTCTAAAGAAAATTTAGATTGTGAAGCTTACCTCAGTAGTGATGTGATCTTCTAAACTAACCCTGAGCAAATTCTGGCCTCGACTCCCTCAATTCCACAGCTTCCACCTCAAAATTCCCAAGAGCCACCAAAGTACTTCAAAAGGAAGAAGGAACCGAATAGAGAGAGAGGAGGAGTTGAGAGTATATCGAATCTTCTAAAGGTTTCCCCTTGGTTCTACATTATTCAAATTGGTTGACTGTGTCATCCCTTTAGGAAATAAATGACAGAAATGCCCCTGCCTATTAACTTACCCTCTAATGCCCTCAAGGGTGAATCAGTCTTTTGCTGCAGTCCCCACTAATTCCTCGAGTAGTCCTACAAATTCCCAATTAATCCCAACATGCTCATTTAATCACCAAATACTTACCCATTACTCAATAAACCCCAAATATACGTTAAACATCCCAAAATACCCCTAAGCTCGCCCCAAGCTGGGTATTAAACCCCGTTGTGACTATTCCGCTAATCCACTCATTAGGATCGCCACAAGCTATGTACTGCAAATATATCCACATAATAATGTGGTCTCAATCATTTACACATATATAATCACATTTATGCCCGCAACGGGCCAATATTACGAATATGTCCTTACTATCAAGAATGGGCCCACATGCATATTTAATACTCATAAACATGCATATAATCATACTCATTATCATATATATCATGGATGTCTCATAGTCACGCATTTAATCAGTTAATCAACATAGAAATCCCTTTATGCCCTCCAAGCACTGTAATCCAGGCACCAAACCTTAACAGTAAATTCAGTATGTTACAATCACGCTAGGGGGTCATTGTTTATTAACTTGTTCTTGGACCAGAGGTAAGAAAACTGCACCCAATACGTGGTATATGTGAATAGGGCTTGGCTCGGTCTTTAAATATAGATATGATTAGGGCTCGGGCCCCTGTGAATGAGCATGATTATGATTATGCCTGTAATTGTTTGATTAAGCATGCTCGAATGCTCTATATCTGAATAATTTTTAAATGATGTATGCTTGTTTGCATTATCTGATTGAAAGCATTGACTTATAAGTCAAGGGTGGCAGTAGCGCGCTGAGCGTTGTTCATTTGGAAAATAAAGCGCTAGGTACTCTGGGCCATCTCCAAGGCTGGTTATACAAAGGATAGGGCAATGGTGTAGTGTCCCAGAATATTTACTTAGCTAGCTAGATAGTAGTAGTAGTTAGTATTAGTTTGTAGTATGTTAGATTCCGCGGATTTTGGTTCAAGTCGGGACTTAGTTGGAAACTCATAGCAACAGTTATGGATTTTATAAGTTTAACCTATAGTTTAAGAATATTAATTATAACATAAGGTTTGATTAATATAGTTGATTATAGAGATGTCATTTATTATAACCTAAAGTTTAGATAGAACTAATAAGATGGTGACACTTGTCATAATCATGTTCATTAAGGATTTAAGTATGTTTGATGAATATTTTAATTAAAAGAAAGATCTAGAAGCTCTAGAACCTTCCAGCAGCTATTAGGATCGTACTATGACTCAGTCAAAGCTGTTTATTCAATTCAAAATATCCTGAAAAAGTACAAATACGTGTTTGATATATCAACGTATGCCGATATATCGCAGCTATAGAGGTTGATATATCGCCTATGGGAGATACGGAAAACACGTCGAGTTTGCATGAACATTCGAACGGGGCTCGGGAAAATGGTCTAGGCGATATATCGCCCAAGGTAGGAAATATATCGCCCCTGGTGCTTTATTTTTGAATGTTGAGGATTTTTAAATTTAAAAATAGCCTTAACCACTTGGACCCGCCTTTGAACGATTTTGACCGAGTTCTGGGCGTCTGTTGAACGAAAATTCAAATCTTTTTCATTTTAAATTCTTTTTTTTCAAATTAAAAGGGGTTAGTTTCACTCCTTGAACTCTATAAATAGGACCTAGTACTCAGCCATTATCTTCATTCTTCAAGCAGTCTTCAGAGCCTCCAAGTTGCTAGTGGTACTATAGAGAGAAACACTTGGGCTTTTGGGTTAAAAGCTTTATCATTCTAAGCTTTTCTAAACACTTGGGAAGTGAGATATAGTAAGATTTCAATATCGAGGTTTAGATCAATTCATAAGATCATTCAAGGTATTCTTATCCTTAAGTTCAGTTCTTTATGGTTCTTTAGTTTTCTTTATTTTCTTTCTTTTCAGATCCTAACTCTTGTTTATGATTCTTGGTTAGGTGTTTAAGTTTCTTGAAAACTTAAGGTTCTTCTCGGTAAGTTTCTTCTTGATGGTTTAGTTTTCTTTTCATCTCTTTCCTTTAGAAACTCACCATTCTTACTGTTGGTTTTTAGGAGTGTTCCAATCCTGTTCTTGTCTCCATATCCCGGTTTTGGTGAGGAAAATAGGATAGATTTTATGTGTTTATATGTTATTGTTATGATAAATTTTATGCTATGATATGTATATATATATATATATATATATGTAAATATGTCTTGTAGTCATTTGGGGCTTATAGTTGCTTAGATAGCAAACCCCAAGAATTTTATCATTTTCATGGTTTAGAGTTATGATTTACCCTACCTCGATTGGTAGACAGAGGACCTAGATGGGTTATCATATACTACTACGTGATCTAACCTACCTTGATTAGTAGACAAGGGACCTAGATGGTTTATCACATGCCATGTTGATGAGTTAATGGCCATTAATATTGTAGTCCTTGTTGGAAATGTGCCCTAAAAGCATATGTAGTAGACATTGTTTTTATGAAATAAATAAATGAATTGAATTTGTTATGCATATATTTTATGGACTATATTATTCTGTGATAATATTAAGTAAATATCAGGAAAATTCCTAAGTTCATATATGTGATCTCAAACACGTATTGGTACAGGAGGATTGTGTTTGAGATAAATGAACTTGAATAGTTCGCAGTAAAATAAAGTTGTTGAATCTTTAGATTAATTACTGCAAGCACGGTCCACTAGTATTATGAATACATGTGATCTAGATCCGGATCATTAGTGTGGTAGGACACTTTAGTGGAGGTGCTTTATATATTAGAGAATATATAGAATTGGACCAGATATGTTTATTATTACTTAGTTAAATACTGTTTCGAAGTATTAATTAAATATATCAACTGATGATCATATACAAATAGATCTTAGTCCTGAAGTTACTATGAACTCTTGTTTATGTTATATGAGTTCTTTGATTCACTTGTTAGGGTCTGTCAGAATGATCAGGCTAGAAACTTTTGTTTTGGGAACTCTTTAATGTAGATGGCTGGGGACAGAGTATACAGATATGGAATCTATACCTTCTCGCAAGAGATTGAATGATGGTTCTCTTAAGGGTTGACTTTTGGGACTGAAAGGTTATTGAGCTCAAATTCATAATTTAGTTATGAATTAACCTTCACTAGTAGAGTCAATGGTACTTAAGGAAACAAGAGATAATTAAAAGAGTAAAACAGTAATTTTATTCCCGATTAATTATGAACCATTATTAGAGGGTCAAGTTGTATGCAATGATTATATCAATGGACGCTTTATGATTATAAAGTACTCAGTAAATAAAATGTCTATAATTACAAGAGTGCAGTCTCATATTTATAGTGGAATAATCATGAGATTAATAAATTAAGATTATTTAATTAAAGAGTTTAATTAATAATCTCAAATTTATTGGAGCTTGGAATTATAGGTCCCCATAGCGGCTCTATCAACACTATTCAAGGTAAGAGTTGATATGAAGGGAAAATAGTTTAAAGACATATTTAAGAAGAAATTTGTTCTTCAAGCCAAATATGCAATTATATGATAATAGTGATTAATTAATTAATTACAAATTAGTTGTAGTTAAGAAAATTAATTAATATTTAATTATTGTATAATTTTTGAAATTATATTAAATAATTAAATTAATTTCGAAATTTAATTAAATAATTAATTAATTATAATTTTCGAAATTATAATAAATTAAATATTTATTTTCGAAAATTTTGGATTTAATTAATTGGTAGAATTAATTAAATATATTTATTTGAGTGGGAGATAATAATCTGATAAGTTCAAATTGGATTTGAATGTAAAAGATTAATATTTATTCAAATAATTAATTATATTTGATAATTAATTAAAAAGATAATTAATTTAAATTTGAGTTCAAAATTTGAATTAGTTATCAGGTTGTTAGATCTTATCTGACAAAACAGTTTGAATAAATAATTAAATAAAAATTGAAAAAAAAAACATCCCTAAAATTAGGGAGGCTACACGTGCACACACAGTACATGGACTGTGTGTGGCATGTAGGGCAATTTTCAGGGATGAGATTTTTATTTTTATTTAATTAATTAATGGATAATTCAAAATTTGGTTTTTGGATTTTTTTCATTAATAGAATAATTAATTAATTAAAAAGTAAATTGTAAAATGGTTACAGATTTATTTTTTAAAATTTGAATATTTTCTTTTAAGTATGACTAATCAGAAAAATATTCAGAAAAAAGAGAGACAACTCAGACTATTCGCTCTGTGAAAAATAGAACGATAGTATTCTCTCCCTGAAAATAAAGAACCAATTCTCAGGCCTATTCTCTTGATCTCATGTGTTGAGTACATCAAGTAGAATCACAAATAAACTATCCTTCATTCTCTAAGTGCCCACACATTTCCTGAGGTGTAGAGAACGCTTTGGAAGATCTTGGTGTGAGTACGTGGGAGCGGCTTGGATAGGAAGATCGTTCTAAATACGAAAAGATAGCAAGGATACTTGATAGACTTCAAGAGGTATGAATTCTATCCTTATCTTGTTTATGATTAATGTATGTATATTAATGGATCTGCATATTTAAAGGTAGTTTAAATATGTTATAAATTTTTTTTTGTACACTAGGCCAACCCCACCACCATTCCGCTGCGTATTAGGAAACTCGTTCCTAACAGTCCTATATGATATACGTTTTTTATAGTCATATGTTTTATCGTATATGTATATGATATAGTCTTATATTTATGATTTATGATGTATGTTTTTAGTAGATTTCCTTGCTGGGCATTAGGCTCATTACTTTATTTTTAGCTTGATCCAAGAAAACAAATATGGAAGGTGGAAAGATTCATGGCATCTTGGCTTGTGTGTTAAGGATGAATGGATTGAATGGACTTCATGTCGATCGAGGATGACGTTATATTAGTCTTTTAAATTATGTTTTGATGTAATTCCGCAATTAGTATTTCAAACAATTAAAGTTTATGTTCTTTTGTATTAAACAAGGGGTACCCATACCGTAATATTTTTCTTTGTATTTTGCACATTATTTATTTTGGGGTTTTTTAAATAAAGTTATTTCTTATGTATGTTTCCCAAAATAGTAGCTATGTCTAGTAGTTTTAATGATCTAAGGTCTTAGAAATAGTTGGGTCATTAGAAATGGGCCCTAGGGTGACTTCATTGTCCCATATCCTACGGCAACGGGCTCCGATGTGACCTTATAGTCATTTATTTAGGGCAGCGTCCCCAGAATGACTCTATGGTCACGTATCTAGGGCAACGAGCCCCAGTGTGACACTATAGCCACTTATCTAAATAGAATGCATGCATGAATAGGGTTATAACTGCTAGGCATGCTATTTATGATTCTATAATATGTTGTTAACTTCTTATGAGCATGTTTAAGTTTTCTTGGTCAGCCTCGGCTCACATGTGCTTTGTGGTGCAAGTAAGGGAAAAGAGAAGCTAGACCATCCATGAGTTGGAGAGTTTTGGTGGCGATATGTACATATGAGGCTGCTTGACCATCACGGCCAGGGTTTCTCAGAGGAACTAGGGTCAATCCCTATTGAACCGCTTAGTTCGTCTTGTTGTAACTTTTGAGTTGTAATTAACCTTTTCAATGTTTATTTTGGGATCCCATGTACGAACGTAAATATTTTAATGAAATGGTTAATCCTTTTGACCAAAAAATTTAACCCTAAACCGTTAATCACGTTTAGTTACATGTTTATGGCCAAGTGACTCGTTTAAAGAGTCTAGCACTATTTAAATTACACAGTGTAACAGTCTTGGCTATCCAGGACGTTACACCTTGTGGGGTTTTCTTGTTGGGTCTTGGCTTATGGGTTCTCTATGGTGCAGCTAAGGGCAAGGGGAAAGTCGATCAGCCATGAATTGGAGAGCTTTGTTGCATCGCATGCATGTTCAGCCTGCTCGATCATTAGGGTCGGGATATCCAAGGGACTTAGATGAAAACTCCACTTTTGTTGCTTAGGTTGACTATTTTTTATAATGTTAAAAGTAATTACATTTTGTATAAACCTTTTTGGGATCCCTTGTAAATATTTAAAGTTTTAATGAAAAATTTAAACATTTTGACAAAAAAATTTAGCACTTAAACTTCTATTATACCTTAATTACACTTGTATGTCCAAATGACTCGCTTAACGAGTTAAGTACTATTTTAAACACACATTGTAACGGTCCTGGATTAGTAGAGCGTTACAGTTTACATTAGTTTTGGGACGAATCAAAAGGTTCCATACCATCTTTAATGGGAAAATTAGTATTTGTTTCATGTTCATTCAATCTAAAAATTTTGTGTGAATCAAAATGTTCCATGAGGTCTTCAAGATCCTGAGATGTGGGAAATCTTTTGTATTGATTAATGTAGATCGAACGAAGGGTAGGGAAGACGGGTAGCTTCAAAGGCGGGGGCTGGGCCAGATCCAATGGGACTTTGGGCATGATGCTTCCTCATATTTCTTCAGATCATCAACACTTAAATTAATTGAAGAACAATTAAACTAAAACCCAACAAAAATGAATGTAAATTAGTTCAATCTTGTTCATCTTTGAATAGACCCATAAAAATATGGGTATGGATAATAAACAAAAACTGGCAAGGACAAATTCAGTTTGCGATACCTCTGTTCATTTCGAGCCTAGTCACACGAAGGTCTTCATCTCAGTTCGCAATGCCTATGTTCATGTCAAGCCTAGTCGCACGAGCGTCTCCATATTAGTTGACGATGCCTATATTCGTCCCGAGCCCAATTGCACGAAGGTCTCCATCTCCATTGTACAATGATCTTCCTCAACCGCACATCCTCGTCTTTGTTCGTCAGAATCGTTGGTCGTCCCATCAGCGAACTCTAATTTCAAAGACCACTACCCAAACAACCAACAATCTGAAGCAAAAATAGATAAGCCATAACCCATTACCCAAATTTTAATCTTAGTGGTTTATGAGGGGCTTGGTTTGAATGGTTTTTGTTTTTGATTGAATTGGTATGTAGAACTATTTTTTTTATAAGACAAATAACCATTTTCCCTTCTCACTTTTGCAAGAAGTTTTCATTTACCCCATATTATTTGTCTTTGTGTTTATTTGCCCCATAATTTATAATTGTGGTTCTAATTTGCCTTATTTCTTAATTCTAAAACTAAATGTACTACTTATTATATAAATAGAATAAAAACAAACAATTACTTATTGAATACTCTTTATAATTTTTTAGTAATACACGTATTAAATAAAAATAGACATAAAAAAGAAAAAATTGTGTTATAAATACTCATGTAGTTCATTTTATTACACTTAAATGTCTGTAAAATTATTAAAATCTAATTTACAAATGATTAAAATATTAACAAGAACAACTTAAAATTCATCTTAAAATTCTTAGTTTTTTTAAGATAATTTTTTAATTGTTTTTGTTTTAATTAGTACTTTTAATAATTTGTTAATTAAATTTTAGTAATTTTTGAGGTAAATAATTATTTTGTTTAATTTTTGCCAACAAAATTTTTACTTAGCCATTAAAGTATAACAAAATGAACTACATAGGTATTTATGCCGTAAATTTTCCAAAAGTGAATTTTGCTACCAATCGAGTGCTGCCATGTGCCGTTTGACACACTTAATGGCCTAGAGACCAATGTATGCAGTAAAAGAGCAACATAGGTACTTTGTTGCCAAAAATTTTATAACAAAACGAATTACATAAGTATTTATACCGTAAATTTCCTAAAAGTGAATTTTGTCACCAATCAAGTGTGAGCATGTCTACCACTTGACACACTTAACGGTCCAGAGCCCAATGCCTGCACTAAAAGAGTAAATGTATGTATTTTTGCTGCCAAAATGAACTTCATAGGTATTTATGCCTCAAATTCCCCCTTTTTTTTTTATGTGTATTTGTATTCCATATGTGTATTACTAAAAAGTTATAAAGAGTATATTCACTAAATGGTTGTTTGTTTTACCCCAATTTACATAATAAGTAGTAAATTTAGCTTTAGAATAGAGAAATGGAGCGAATTAGAACCACATTTGTAAATTATAGGGAAAATGGCTATAAATACAAATAACATGGGGTAAATGACAACTTATTGCAAAAGTGAGGGGGCAAGAGAGTTATTTGTCCTTTTTTATATTGAATTTAGTTGAAGATGATATGGTTGCTTTTTTTTATGCTTTTTTTTTTATGCTTTTTATTGAATTTGATTGAAGATGGTATGGGTTCATCAAATTGTTGATGAACATATATATATAATTTTTATTTAAATTTTATTTATATTTCAAACTAAATTGTATTTTTTTAATTATTTAAAATTGATTTTTAAATATTCTCTAATATTTAAATTGTATTTTTAATAATAAATAAAAAATATTAATCAGGACTAATCATGTGTTGTCACGTGTACGCTGACTTGACATTTAAGGGTTAGGTACCTATGTTTGCTGAAATTCTGTTTTTAGTAATTACCAAATTAATTAAACCATATGAATTAATTAAAGTGTGGAATGGTAATTAAATGTGTAAATAGATTTCAGGACAGAATCTGAACTTCTCACGACAGAAATTGAACACAATAAAATGACAGTGCAAAAAACAATAGAGAACACAACGAATTTTTACAAGGTTCAGAAACCCTTTCGGATAACCTACTCCTTGGGGACACGCCCAGAGAATAAAATCAACTAATAAAGAATCACAAGTACAAAATATTGACTTAAACAAAACAAGACTCCCTCTTGAGATTTGCCGCAACTTTGTTGTACTTCTCTTCACTAATCTGATCTTGATTGAAATGCTCAACCACTTGAACTCCCTTCTATGGTTGGCAAGTGCTTGCATCCTCTCGACGCAAGGCCTGTAAAAATTCTCTCGTGAAGATTATAAAAGTTGTGTTCAAATTACAATGTGTATTCACTCATGAACGTGGTAGAAACTCACCACAAAAGCTAAACACTCATTTTTTTTCACAAGATCATGTGAATACCATGATCTTGAATAAAAATAAGGAACTCTCGCAAATATTGCAAAACACTCACAAATTATGCATCTAAGAGTTCACTTTTTCTCAAAGCCTTAGAGACCTATTTATAGAGAATGAATCTCCTAATAAAGGCAAGAGTATTTGAAGATATTCTTGATTGATGAAGAATTGCATTTATTAGAAGATGCCGATCCGACAGATACGATTTTGGTGGAGACAGGTAATACCCGTGTCGAATAAAAATGCTCAAGATAGAAATAACAATTAATGACATCAAAGATTCAGTTTCCTGAATTTTATAATCTTGAGCTGCACGAAAATTTAAAGTCAAATATTCCATAAATGACTTTGAGTAAGTACTGAATATTTGCTTTAAATAAACAAGATATATCTTCCCTTTATAATCAAATTGTGATAATATAAAGTTAAATAAGGAATGTAAATATTCCGAAAATCACAAGAAAGGGAAAGTGAATTCCGAAAATCACAATAAAGGGAAACACAAATTGATCTTTTAATTTAAAAGATATTTCTATAAAACATGCCAATTTTAGGATTTACAGTTGCCAATATTAAATTGTAACGAAATGTACTTTATTCGTAAAAAAATTGACTTAGGTATTAAGGTGCAATTTTTTGTAAAACTAAGGTATTTTCGTCACAAATTACTTTATTACAAACATATGAGGAAAAAAGAATATTTGCAATTATATACAAATAATATAAAATATTTACAAAGACCACCTATAAAATTTTGTATACAAAAATGCCTTGCCACATCATCAAAAAATACTGGAATTCAAAATAATATGCCTGAATTAGAAACATTCCTAAAATCCCAAATTTCCAATTTTTCTTGGTTTTCTAGAGTAACATTTTGGTTACTTATAATGGTGATAATTTACCAATTGGTTACTTTTTCACAAAAAGGTTTACTTCTAGAGCATATTATTTCATATACATTTTGGTTAACTTCAAAATTTATTTGTTGAAAGTTTTTTATCTTAAAATATTGATTAGTCTTTTTTAGGTTATATTATAGTGTCTTATTATTTGTGATACTTTTACGTTACCTTTAAACTTATTTTTGGAACTAATGAGTTACAATAAAGTATAACAAATTACTATATAGCTTATCATCAAAAGTTATTTTAGTATACTGTTGTCCGTGTTCACCAAGTGACACTTGGCATGCATTAAAGAGTAATTAAGCCTTCACGGAATCTAATTAGGCCCCCTGGAGCTTGCTTGGAGCTCCACGGAAGGAAAGCCTTTCCTCCAATCACCGTTCACCACCACCGGAGGAGTGTGTCCTCATGGAAGGGCTGCTTCGGGAGGACAATGTTCCAGGATGTTTCTCCAAATCATTAACAAGCCTGTCTCTTCTACTCACATCCTCCAGGTCTGCGGGAAATCATCCTCCAGGTGTCAAGCATACCTGGACCCTGGACCACAAGAAGCCCTCTGAAATTCACTATTACACAAATCATGGTGTCAATTCCATACAAGCAACAAGCAGGATGCCTCACAATACCTCCTGACATGGGAAAATGTGTAGCTACCCCCTGACACTATCAAGAGCGTGTTGCCACAAAAGGTGGTGGGTTGATACCTCGTAATTGGGCCCACTAAGATACGCAGGGGCCCACCAGCATTTCAACTGTTGAATTTACCATTTATTGCTCTCTTAAAACCCCATTAAGGGAGAATAATTGTAATAAACCCTCATTAGGGTATTAATTTCCTTCAACCATTTATAAATAGGGTTGTGGCACATTTTGTAAAGGATCCTAGACTTTATCTTGTACTCAAAGCATTGCCAAAATGCTGCCTAAAAACCTCCATAAAAGCTTGATATCTCCAAGCTTTTATCATCCTAATACAAGTGACTCATTGACTAGGATTTATGCATAACTTGAACCACGTAAATTTCTATTTCTCACTTTCTTTTCTTTGAGCTTTATTATAATTTGATGTTAGCGAAAAAGCTAGTAAACATTTTGGTGCTTCCATTGAGAACTTGAGGAAAGCTTTGAGTTACAACAATGTTGAACACCAGAAGAAATGTCACTGAAGATGCTCCCTCCACCTCACTGTGAGAGGAGAATAGTTATCAAGCGACGATCGGAGTGGCTCCGTATGAAATGCTTTACGGAAGGAAGTGTAGATCACCTATCCATTGGGATGAGATAGGTGAGAGGAGATATCTGGGTCCAGAGATGGTTCAGAGGACCAATGAGGCGATTGAGAAGATTAGAGCGCGAATGCTCGCCTCCCAAAGTCGTCAGAAGAGTTATTCAGACCTGAAACGCAGGAGCGTGGAATTTCAGGTTGGTGATCATGTGTTTCTTAGGGTTTCACCTTTGAGAGGAGTGAAACAGTTTGGTGTTTGGGGCAAGCTGAGCCCTAGGTTTGTTGGCCCCTTTGAGATTTTGGAACGGGTTGGAGAGGTAGCTTACAGACTAGCGATGCCTCCAGCTTTATTAGGGTTCATGATGTCTTTCATGTATCCATGCTCCGGAAGTATGTGTCAGATGCGACGCACGTTTTGAGTTATGAGAATTTGGAGCTAGATCAGGATTTGTCCTATGAGGAGAAGCCAGTTTAGGTTCTTGACCGGAAGGATAAAGTCTTGCAGAGCAAGACCATCGCCTTGGTAAAAGTGCTGTGGAGGAACAGCAAGGTTGAGGAGGTGACATGAGAACTTGAATCAGAGATAAGGGAGCGGTATCCTGAGTTATTCAGGTAATTTCGAGGACGAAATTTCTGTAAGGAGGGGATAGTTGTAACGACCCAAATTTGCTAATAAGGCTTAGGGCCTTGATTAATGTGCCTGGAGGGCAATAGGTGAATTGCTGCTTTAATATATGAATTTATGTGAATATGTGATAGGGATGCATGTTTAGTTGAATTAAATATGCATGTGGGCCCCGTTTGGATATTAGGGGTATGTTTGTGATTTTAGCCCGTTGATGGTATAAATGTGATAAATATGATATGTATGTGATATATCTGTGTAGCACGATTCGAGACAGTCCTAGGGAGCAGTTAGCCAGAAAGTCACAACGGGGTGGAATACCTGACTCGGGGCGAGTTGAGGGGTATTTTGGGTATTAGGTGCTTTATGGGGTTATCGGGTTGTGGAAATAAATATTTGGAGAGATATTTGAGGTTAGAATGTCTAGGAGGGAATATTGGGGAAATTTACCATTTTGCCCTCGGGGATGTTTTTGGTACCCCGAGCCTTGAGGTAACCTTAAACTTAAGTTAAATAAAAAATAAAAAAAAATAAAAAGCTTTCATAATTTGTAGAAACCGACTTTTAGACACTTCTCTCTTCCATTTTTTTTCTCTAAGGCATAGCAAAGGAAAGTGGTGGTGGAAGTTAATTTAACTAAGGAATTGAAGCTAGAGTTTGAGGGCTAGAAGCTTGGGGGCTTGGGAGATCAATTCAGAGACTTATTTTAGCAAGGGTAAGTTTTAAATTACAAGAATTTCTCTTGAAGTTTTTGCTGGTATTCTTAGAATTTGCATGTGGATGGGTGAAGGATTGATTTTGGGTTTGATGAGGTTTTTGGCTTAAGTTCTTGTTAGGTTTTGCTGCTGCAATTGTTTTAAAACTTCTATGATTAATGTTTGGATTGTTAGGTTGATTTTTATGGATGATTGGCTGGGTTTTAGAAGAGGAAATGGAGGATTTTTCTGGGTTCAAAGGATTGGGTCGCGGCTCTGTTCTTAAGTGCTGCGGCCCTACGAAGCTGAGGAGCCAGGGAGGCTTTGCCTCTGGGGAGCGTCGTGGTGCCATAGGGCAGGGCCGCAGCTCAAATGGGGGTTAGAGAGGTTTTAGCCTATGTTTTGGCGGCAGGCCGTGGCGCCAGTTCTTAGGGCCGCGGCTCAAAACGGAAATTTTGGCTAAATGGAGGTTTTAAGCGCGGGAACCTAACCTAGGGTGCTTGGGATCGATTCCACCACCGTGTTTGGTGGAATTCAATGTCCCAGAAGCAAGAATTATATCTGGAAACCGTTACTCGAATATTAATGGAATCCTTTATTATGTGTTGTGACTAGGTTTTCTTCTAGGCTCGGGATAGAGGACTGTGCTCGTGATCGCGGTGCTTGGGAAGCTCAGGATACAAGTAAGAAAACCACTGTTCCCATAGAGCTTATGTGCAGGGCTGAGCCCTATGTGAATGTGTTGTAGGGCATAGCCCTTTGATAGAATTTGTTCAAGTTTAGTATTTGCTTTATTATGCTATGGTTGCATATGTGTAAATGTTCGGCAAGAGCCGGGAATGGTGCAGGCCAAGGTCGGCAAGGCCGGGAAGGGCGTTGGGCACGTGGAGTGCAAGACCGAGTGCAGCAAGGGGCTGGAAGCAGCGTTGAGCACGTGGAGTGTGAGTTGCTAGGGTGAGACCCTAAAGGATACCTGGGATATCCTCACGGTGTGGACCGCGAACCCAGGGCCTGGTAAAGTGCCTGGGACGGCTTGACCGTATGTGTTTAGCCTTTTGATGGCCTGTTTATATGCTAAGTGTTTGTTGTGCATATGTTGTCTGCTTGTGAGGGTTTTCTTTCTGGGCTTCGGCTCACGGGTGCTCTATGGTGCAGGTAAGGGCAAGGGGAAAGTTGACCAACAATGTGTACGGAGAGCGTGAAGCGGCGCGTACATGTTTGGCCTGCCTGGCTGCCACAGCCTGTGATTTTGGGAGGTAATTGTATTAAAACCTAGATTTTGTCCTCTAGTCGACTTGGTTGTGCTTATATGTTGTAAATATTTCTAAACAGTATTTTGGGATCCCAAGTGTCAAACACTTTATGATTTTTAGTAAATGGAATTATTTTCAAAGTTTATTTCTTTGTTTATGATTTGATTACACTTTTGACTTAAAACCTCGATTAGCGAGTTAAATGCACGTTTAAAACTCAATTAGTAATGGCTCTAAGGAAGTAGGCGTTACATGGTTAATGCTATGAAGGCCACTTTTGCGGCTCAAGGGTTGCAAGTGGACCCTCAGATCGAAGTTCCATCTAGGCAGCCTGTTGGCATGCCACATGTGCACCCAGCTGGCATGCCACCTGCGTACCCAGCTGGAGTGCCACCTGTGCACCGCGCTGATGTTGCACAAGAATAGCCAGCTGGCATGCCACCTGTGAACCCAGCTGGAGTGACACCTATGCCTCCAACCCTTAGAGAGGATAAAGATAAGGCTCCTCAGTAGCAGAAGATAATTCGTCAGGCCTCAGAGTTTATCGATGTCCCAAGAAGGGCGTATGACCCCAAAGAGGCTCACGAGGTTCGAGAAAATTGTCAAGCCCCCATAGCTTAAGAGCTTCCGCCCAGGCGTACTGCAAATTACCATGTTAGGCCTGGAGGAGGGATTCCATTGGTGCCTTACTAGCCCCGGGGAAACCCTGGGCGAGGAACCAATAGGAGAGAAGTCTTCATGAATCGAGGACATCAAATCAGTGTTTCAGTTAATAATGATTATGTAGAGTGAGACGGGGAGACAGAAGTTGGATTCCCTAAGGATGGCTACCACACATGCACACAGCCTGACTTGCAAGACAACTTAAATGCCCACAAGAACATGGAAGCTCCCGAGGACCTCCCCAGGAGATTGATGCGTGTTGTATGTCGTATCATATGTATCATATTTAAATATATTTATTCTTTATTACTCACTAAATTATTAGTAAAGTGGTAGTAAGGGTTGAACCCACAAGGACTATTATTCAATTTACCATTCAAAATAAAATAAGAATTAAATAGAGGATTTTATTTCAAGATTTAATAACATAAAATAAAGTAATAAACAAAGAACAATGGATAATGGATAATACGATTTTAAAGAAACAATTAAGAATTATTCTCCACCTTCAACAATTAATTTATCAACAATGACAAATAATATTCCCTATTCCCAATTAAATTATTAACCTCACAGATAACACTTAAGCAGTAAATTATCCTAGTTTTTCTAATATAATTAATTAACGCTGAGCGCTCTTAATTAATCTTTTTTACCAAGAAATAAATCAATTAAGCATGCGATCTATTTAACCGAGGAAAAGCATTACATTCAATGGAAACACGTTAATCTAGGAAAAAAATTCATTAAGCATGCAATTCATTTAACCTAGGTTTTATTCTTCATCACAATTAAAATACCCGTCACAATACCCTAATTACAATTTATCACTCTACTTAGAATCCTAAACTATTAGGTGAATAAAAATCCAAAGATGATGGTAGAACAATGAAAACCCTAATTAGTGGCCATCTAAACAAGATTTTAGAAGAATCATATCATTCAAATAGAAAAATAGAAGCAATTTAATATAAGGGAATATAAGGAATAAAACTCATCAATGCATTCAAGATCTCATGTCTAAGGTTTTGAAATAACCCTCAACTACAAAGAAAACTACTCCATAATCACACTCATATTCACAAACATAAATATTCAATGAAAATAAAAGAGTTTTAAGAAGAAAGAAAAACTAGATTGAAGAATGTAGATGATGATGTGTTTTCTCCTCCTCTGCTACTCTAGCCACTAAAATTCTCAATCCAAAGTTATTATAAAAGTTAGGGGAAATAGCGACAAAAGTGCCCAATGCTTTAAGAAACAAGTGATTTAGTACCCAATCTTTTTTTGTGTGGGAATAGTACCCATTGTCCACTTCCGTTGGTACCCAGCCCAATTCCGTCTTATTTTGTCCATGTGTATAGTGGAGATTAATTCACCATTTAGTTTTTTAAAAACCAAAATTTGAAATAAAAAATGTTTTATTTAAAAAAAAAACTCTGAAAATTAAAAACAAAACAAAACTTCATGAATGACTAAACTCCATGAACGACTGAGTAAGAACAAACCTAGAAAACACCCAATTTCGAAAACCAAACCCAAATAAATCCCCAAACTCAACCACCATTTTCTGCGAAAATGAAGAGTTGGTTTTTCATTTCCATTTTCGAAGAGAGGGAAGATGACGATTATGCTCTACGGAATGGCATCGTTTTGGAAACCAAACTTGCTAGTTCCAGTTTACAGTAATTGTTTTCTTAAGCTTACTCTTTATTTTTGAATTAATAGGTTAAGCAAATGGGTTTGCTAGGTTTATCGTGGCCTTTTCTTGTTTGTTGAAGTTTGGGGTGAGTTTAGTTGAATAACTGGCAAATGGGTATTAAATGTGTATGGTTGTTTGTTGAATTATTTGATTGGTTTTGTTCTATTTTCCATTGTACTTGTACTGTCAACCTTGTACTTTTGCCAAATTTATCTAGTGAAAGTGAAAGGCTTGGATTGTAAAGTACGATGTTTTGGCTGACCCACATGGGAATGTTTGCATTACATACTCTGTTTTTGTTTTGACATATTCAAATAAGGTATTTAATTGATGTTTATGTGGTCCAGCAAGGCTCTGTACGTCAAATTGGTATTAGTGGTGATACCAATAAGGTCAATGATGAAGCTCCACCTCCAATTAAGAGATGTTGTATTGAGGAGATTCCTAATGATGCCGAAGTCGAGGGTAGATGTGAGGGTTTGGGCCAAATCAGATGACTATGTTATGAGCAAAGATGAGATGATGGAGCTGGAGCTGGAGCTGGAGCTGGAGGAAAATGACTTTCAAATGCCAACTGGTGAAGATGACTCATAAGGCTCTGAAGAGTTCATTATGCACATGCCACATGAGTGGAATCAAGATGTTGAGGCTGATAATTTGAGTGAAGATTATGAGGGCGAGTATGAAAGTTACTCGAGTATAAAGACGGCTGATTTGGTAGATACTAATAGTGAGGAAGAGCAGGCCCAAAATGTCCCAGCTGGTGTGGAAGACATAGCCCAAGTCCAACAACTGGCAAGCCACACTGGTCGGCCAAGTAATGAGGCCCAACAAGAAATTAATATAGGCCATGTGGATGGTTTTGGGGAAGCCCATTCTGAACCAGCAAATAGGCAATGTGTTGGATTTTATGAACCTTAAATTAGGCAAAGTCAAGGACTTGTGTAGTCACAAACAGAAACTTTAATTGGCATTGGTGAAGGGCTTGTTGAGACCAAAACACAAATAGAATTCGGCCATAGTGAAGGGCCAAATGAGTTTGAAACAAAAACTTCTTTTGGGCAAAGTTGAGGGTCTATTGAGACAGAACCACAACCTGAGTTAGGCCGAAGTGAAGGGCCTGATGAGACACAACCTGATCTAGACTTTGTTGAAGAAGAGTATAGCCTAGATGATGATGAGGAGAGGCATTTTGGGGATAATGTTGCATACCCTAGCAGCTGGTGGAGTTCAGTGACCAATACCTGCAACCAAGAAGGCATAGGAGGGTTTGACAATGAATGTGAGTCTGATGATCTAAGGAGTATGAACCGTGATGAAGAAGTAGGTGGAGTCAAGAAAGGAATAAAAGAGTTCCATCCAAGGACTGAATAGAAGTATTTTAAGTTTACACTTGGGTTGGAGTTTGCAAGTAAGGAGCAACATAGGGAGGCTCTGACTGAGCACTTCATAAGCACTGACAACGAGTTCACTTATGTGACCAATAATTCTGTGAAGATAAGGGAAATTTGTAAAGGTAAAGGTTGTGGCTAGACATTGTATGCTAGGGTGCAGACAAAAGACAACACAACATTCAGAGTCAATACACTGGTGGATGTGCATAATTGTGGCATTGTATTTGACAACAAAAAAGTGCTGCTACTTGGTTGGCCAAGCATTTCGTCGAAGATTTTAGAATGAACCCAAATATGACATACAACAACTTCAACACCTTGACTACAAAAACAAAGTTCTCAAACAAATCCTCCTATGTATTCTGCAACACCAAGAACAAGGCCAAAGAAATGTTGGAAGGCTCTGTGAAGGAGCAATATAGAGTTCTGGATGATTATTGCAAACAACTCCTACACCATAATCATGGGAGCATAGCCATTATCAAAATTAGCATTGTCAATGACAATAGGTTATTTGAGAGAGTTTATATTTGCCTCAAATCTTGCAAGGAGGGATTCAAGCCTTGCAGACCACTTATTGGCTTGGATGGTTGTTTCCTAAAAGGGTACTGCAAAGGTATGTTGCTGGCTGTTGTGGGTATTGATGCAAATAATTACATATTTCCAATTGCATATGCTATTTGTGAGAAGGAAAATATGAACACATGGAATTGGTTTTTAAATTTTTTGAAGGAGGATTTGGAGGTTATTGACACTCGGAGATTTACACTGATTAGTGATAGACAAAAGGGGTTAGAAAATGCTTTAGGTTCCCTGTTTAATGGTGCTGAGATAAGATTTTGTGTGAGGCATTTACATGTCAACTTTAAAAAGGAGTTTCTAGGTCTTCTTGTAAAACAAAAGTTGTGGGCTTGTGCAAAAGCCACAACACAAGAAGATTTCAAGAGGAGGATCGCTGAAATGAAGAAGGTGAATGAGAAGGCATATGATTGGTTAATGAAGAAGGCTACAACTGAATGGAGCAAGTCACACGTTAGATTGTGTGTCAAATGTGACATGCTTTTGAACAATCTATGTGAGAGTTTCAACTTTGCCATATTGGATGCAAGGGACAAGCCCATCATAACTTTGTTAGAGAAAATTCTATTCTGGTTGATGTCTAGATTATGTAAGAAAAGGGAAAGTGTGGCAAAGTGGTTGCAACCTGTGGGAAAGAAAATTCTAGATATCATAGAGAGGAACAAGCAAGTGGCCAGACATTGTTCATGTATTAGAGCAGATGCAAACATGTTGCAGGTTACTTATCTCGGTAATGTGAGCTTCTCATGCAACCTAGCTACTCGGACATGCACTTTTTAGACTTTTGAATTGAGTAGGATACCATGTGGGCATGCATTGGCCTATATATGGAGTTCCAACCTGAATGTTTATGATTTTATAATTGATGCCTACAAAAAAAAGAAGACTTTCAAGCACAATATGCTGCACTTATTTGACCAATGCCAGGTCCTGATAAGTGGCCAAATCCTGGTTTGAATCCAATTTACCCCCCAACTGAATCAAACTTTCCTGGGAGACCAAAAAAGACAACAAAAAAGGCACCCGATGAAGATGACACCAATACAACCAAAAAAAGAATGTTTAGTCAACCAAACTGTTGCAATATTGTAAACAAACAGGTCACTCAAGAGTCACTTGCAAGAATCCAGCAGTTACACATGTATTCAATCTTCAGTTAGTTTGCATTTCAATTATGATTTTATAAATGTTTTAGTTAATTTTATTTTTATTTATTGATTACAGCCTATTGTTGCCAAGAAAATGGGTAGACCACCTCTAAAGAATCCACATCCTGGCACTATGAAAAGATAGAAGAGGAGAGCCAAAAATAATTTAAGAGATGCAGCAGCAGCAGCAATGACAACAACTTCAACATCTCAGCCACGACCCTCTCAATAAGCCATTGCATCTAAAGAGCAACACACACCTAGGAGAAGTGGAAGACCCCATGGAAGAAAACCAAGCTGCAACTTCCTCATCCCTGCCACCACCCTCTCAGCAAGCCACTGCATCTCAAGAACAAAACACATAGAGGAGAAGAGGAAGACAGAGTGGATTATCAACAACATTTTTCTCATCTCAGCCAACACCATCATAGAATCTAAAATATAGTGTGCCTATCATCTTTTGTTGTTAAGACTATTTTGGGTCATTTATGACCTTTGTTTTTAGACATTTTTGGCCTAATTTTGTGTACAAATGTATAAGGTGTGGACCTTGTGATTTGGCCAAGTATTTTGTGTAGCTTGTTTATTTAGCAAATTGATATGACTTTTTTGTCCATGAATTATGACTTGAATTTGTCTATCAATTTGGGTGCCAATTATGTTTTGTATCTGCCATATTTGGTGCCAATTATGACCTTGCATCTTGTATGAATTTTCCACATGATACCATGCAGTCAAAATTATTATTTGCATCTGTGAAATTAAGCATAACGAACTTAAACTAACATGACCAGAATTTAACCAAAACAAGCACAATTGTCAAAATGCATTCATTTATTTTAGACTTGCTGCATTATAGATACAATGAAACTAGCACTTTGACAATTGGAACAAACACCATTGCCTTTTACCAGGTACTTTTTTAACCAAAATCATACAATGCTAATATTTCAAACACCAGACTAGAACAATTACAGAAACAATGAAAACCATCTTCCCCCAACTTATACCAATCCAATCTTTCTTAAGGAGGTGACCACAAGCACTACAAACATGACCTTCACCCATAATTGGCTTGTTCACACGATTTAGACTTGGTATTTCAGACTCCAAGAGATCTTCATCGTTCCAAGTTTCTCCCTCAATTCTTTTTCTCCAGTTTGGAATGATAACCCTTTCACTTTCAGCCACTTCTAGATCCACCCATCGGAAAAAATCGCAACCCCCTTCTGACTGACATAAAGCAAGAAGAAAACCTAGATGAACAAAACCCAGATACAAAAAAAAAAAAAAAAATTTATCCACACTTACTTTCATTAAGCGACATGTAACACCCCAACTTCCCTAATATGGCTTAGTGCCTTGATTAGGGGGCCAGGAGACAATAATTGAGTTAATTATGTGTTATGAGCATATTATTATGTGACTTATGTGAATGGTGTGATGATATGACTATGGTTGCATGTTTAAGTGTGTTAAATATGCATGTGGGTTCGTTCTTATTAGAAGGGCATTTTCGTAATTTTGATCCATTGAGGGTATAAGTGTAAATATGTATGATTTATAATTGTGACCACATTATCATGTGGATATATTTGATTTAACCGACACGAGGCGATCCTAGTGAGCAAGTTAGCAGAAAAGTCACAACGGGGTAAAATACTCGGCTAGGAGTGAGCTTAGGGATATTTTGGTAAACTGTCAGGAATTATTGAGTAATAGGAATTAATTGATGAATATTTGGTGAGTACTTGGGTTTAGTGGATTAAGTGGGAATTCATGGTAATTTGAGATTAACGGAAATTATGCCAAAAGATTAAATTGCCCTTGGGAGTAACCATTGAGGTTAAATGCAACAAGGGGAAATGTGTTCATTTGACCACATTAGATAGCAAATAGGCCAGCAGCTAAGCACTTTGGCTCATACACGTTCAAGGCACTTGCTAATGGTTTTTTTGGAGAATTTTGGAAGAGCACTAAAAGTACTCCAAAGGTAGGCCAAGCATGGGTTATTGGCAAAGATTTTAGGGGATTCATGTATATTAGCAGCTTTAGATTGGGATTAGAGGTTACTAGGATCATCATCATCCCAAGGAATTCGAAATTCAAAGGTAAGACCCCTGCTTTTGGTGTTCAATGGTGTTCTTGAGTTTCTTTTGATTTTGATTCCTAGTGGTTAGTTTATGGGTGTTTTGTGGTGAGATGAGTGTTGGGTTTGGTATAGTTGAGCTTTGTGCGGTGTTTTGTGGTTGAAATCATGCTGGAAACACTTGTTTTTGTCGAATTTGTAGTATGATTTTTGTAGGAAATCACAGAGTTTTATATTTGGGAAGAACACTTATATTCTGGGCCGTTTTTGGGTTTCTGGCGACCTAGCGCGATCATACTAAGTCGGGCGCGATAGCACTAATGTCCTAGAATGGGTTAAATTAACCTTCGATTTGGGGGCTCGAGTTGAGGGCGCGACCGCGCTAGGGGTTGGCGTGACCACGCCAATGCCCTGGAAACCCCAAATTTTTTGTGGGCGTGACCGTGCCAAGGGCAGGCGCAATCGCGCCAGTTGCTCCGAAAAGTGGTTTATCTGAAATTTTAGAGTAAGGCCCGGGGGCTAGGGAATCCAGTTTGGGAGCCCGCTTGGGGGATCGGGGGACATGTTTAGTGCCCTGCTGACTAGGAATAATGGTTCTGAGAGTTAGAGTTCAGATTAGGACTCGGGATCTTGGGTTGATTCCTGATGAACGTATACTGGTTACAATTATGCCTGTGGATATTTGATTAAGTATACTAGAATGCGCTGCATTTGTTTATATAATGAGTGTACTATATGTATGATTATTCTTGATTGGAAGCTCGGCTTATAAGCCGTGGTCGACACTATATGTGCAGAATGTAGGCCGCTATGGCTAGGCCACCTTGGGAGTGTATTATGCACTTGACTGGCTCGGATGCCACTTGAATAAATAGAAGTATGATAAGCACTTGTGTGACCCTATGGTCGCATACTTGTACAATGTGTCTGCTTGGCTACCATTTTTACTGCTAAGCATGTGGTTTATATTCTGTTGACTATCTGAATCTATTTAATGAAGTTTTCTTGCTAAGTCTTGTCTCACAAGTGCTATGTGGTGCATGTAAGGGTAAGGAGAATTTTGGCCAGCCATGAGTTGGAGAGCATTAGGGGCACTGTGTACATATGCAGTTTGCTCGACCACCACGGTCGAGATATCGCAGAAGAACTAGGGTTGGCCCATGTTTTGCCGCTTAGGTCGACTTTTTTTTTTTTTGTAATCTTTGAGTTGTAAATAATTTTTAAACTTTTACTTTGGGATCCCATGTAAAGGATAAAGATTTTAATGGAAATTTTTATTTATTTGACCAAAATTTTTAATACTTGAGTTATTAGTTACTTAATCACATGTTTTAGTCCAAATGTCTTGCTTAGCGAGTCCAGTACTATTTTTAACACACGTCGTAACGGTCCCTGATTAGTACGATGTTACAGACAGTTCAAAATCTTCTCCCAGGATTTGCTTCAATCCAAGAGGTTCTAACTACACTTTCCAAGAGACAATCACAATGTTGTTGCCAACCCCTACATCTTCGGGCCATTGCTTTTGATCCACTAGAAAAATACAAACTTTCACCCTCCATTTTCCTCCACTGCTACTCGTCATCTTTAGTCGTTCATGAAGTTTTGTTTTGTTTTCATTTTGTTTTTAAATAAAACCTTTTTTATTTAAAATTTTGGTTTTTAAAAAACTAAATGGTGAATTAATCTCCACTGTACACGTGGACAAAATAAGACAGAACTGGGTTGGGTACCGACAGATACCAACGGAAGTGGACAATGGATACTATTCCCACCAAAAAAAAAATATTGGGTACTAAAACACTAGTTTCTTAAAACATTGGGTACTTTTGCTGCTATTTCCCATAAAATTTAACCTTAACCCCTTTAATATATCTTTCAAAAATACATTTAAAATTAAAAAATTAAGGAAAAATAGATCGGCCGCTGTGGCTAGTGTTTCTTGGTGGAAGCAGCCACTAGAACATGTATTTTTCGCCTGGGACATTGTTGGCCGCAGCATCTGGGCTTTGTTGATGTGGCTGCGGCCATATCATTTTTTCTGTTTTTTCGTTTTTCTTCAGTTGCAGTCACTGACGGTATTTTAACCATAATTTCCTCGATATAGCTTGGAATTGAACGATTCAAAAAGATATAAAAACTAAGAAAAAGATCTAGAACTTGTATTTCTAGGAAGATTTCCAAAAGAGTATTGAAAAATTATCAAAATCAAGTGTGAAGTTTCAGACTTGTAATTCTGAGCTTAATCATTGCTTGTAAAACATCCCAAATTCATTCTTTTTCATCCAAATGTCTTGAAAATCCTAAGAACACAAAATAACTAATTAAACATATATAAATAAATAATCAAGTGCATAACCATAGATGAATAATGAATTAAAAAATAGACAAATTCAATACTTATCAAATTCCCACACACTTGACATTTGCTTGTCCTCGAGCAAACAAAATAAAAACTAAACACATAAGCAATGGTTTTGTCCAAAGCGCTAGTTGTCTCAAAAATTGATCAAAAAAATAAGTCATAGGAAAAATTTGAATTCCACATTCCTCAGAATTTCAACTCAATGTCTAATCACCACTTAAACTCGATCTTTTTAAATTTATGCCCAATCAAACTTACCATCTCATGCACCCGAATCAATTTATACATGCCAAAATATGTTTAAAGTCTCTTTATATAGAAAATATTTATCATGAAAAGCATCCAAGACATTAACCAATTTTTCTCCACTAATATAAACACATAATAAAAAATAAAAAATTCTTTAAAAGCTTGTAATGTATGGCTAAGGTTAAAGGTAGATGAAAATGAATATTTAAGTTTAAATCACATCATAGCCTACATTTTTTTCTATTCTCTAGATCTTCCCACAAATTTCCCATACATTTAAAAAATACATAACATTTCTCTTTTCTTCTTTCCACATTGATCTTACTATTTCCCCCCACACTTGTACTTTTGTAATTTTTTTTTTTTCAATATTTCTCAATGCAGATTTTTTTTTTCAATTCAACTCATTGGGAGAAATAGTAGATCATATGCTTTCACATTACAATCCAAAAAACCAATACAAATTCTCCTTCCTACAATAAATAACCTAACCCACAAAATCAAACATTCATATAAAACGATGGTGTAATGGGTCGCAAGAAGAGATAAAATTTTCAAGCTGCAAAGGTTTAGATATTGGATTCATAAAAGAAAAAAATAGCCATTATGGCTCAAAAATGGGAAACTAGGCTATTAAATTTCATTGGTAAGCTTGAAAGGCTCAACGATCTAATGAATATGCCTTAATCATTCTCCTAATCATGTGTACTTATGATTTCGCTTCAAACAATTAATCAATGATTTCTAGAGTGGTCAAGACTATATATAAGTAATAGCATGCATAAATATCTCCAAACAATAGTGAAAATGTAAATCTAATTGTACACACCTTATGTTTAAAAATCGAAGATCAAGCTTAAGTAACAACCAAACAAGAGTTAAGCACACAATTCATGCAGAATTCATCAAGTTCCTATACATATTTTTATCTCAATCAAAATTTTTATCATCGACAAATGATTTTCAACAAAACCATGCTTATGACAACCTAAAAACAAACTAAAAAATGACACTAAAAACAACTAAACAACACAAACACAAATAACAACTAAAGAAATGACAAATAAAAATAATAACAAATAGCTTTCCCTCCCCCCACACTTAATTTAAGCATTGTCCTCAAGGCATATATTAAGTAAAAAAAATCAATGCAAAATAAAAAGATAAGGTTAAGAAAAACTCTAGCAAGTGCTTTGTTTAACGTCGTTAGCTCGACTGAATGATGTGGTCATAATTGTTATGGTGGTTCATTTAACAGAACCTTCTTCCTCTTGTACTTAACAATAGAATCGAATAGAACAAATTGTATAACTTCACCATAAAATTTCATTATAAGTACCCATGCTTTGACATCTAACTTTGTACTTGTAATCAGCTCTAATGGCCTCCCAGATTGAACCTGCACCAAAAAATCTTCAACTACCCTTAGGGGATAAGTATTAGTGCGATTAGCCAATCGAATAATAACACTAGTTTCTTTTAATAATCCTAGATTTAAAGAAGCAAAAATAGAATAAGACATAACATTAATAGGTGCTCCTAAATCCATCATACAATGATCAAACTAGGTTTTACTGATGATGCATGGATTTGTAAGCATCCCAAGGTCTTGACACTTGGGTAGCAACTTCCTATGGAGAATAGTAGAAACATTCTCCCCCACACTTATTTTTTTATCACCTCTCAGCTTTCTTCTGTTAGTACACAACCCTTTCAAGAAGTTAACATAGAGAGATATTATCTTGAATGCATCAATGAGGGGAATTTTAACCTCTACTTTGCAAAAAAAAAAAAATTTAATAGTTCCTTGTTGGCCTCCTCTTTGTTAGACTTTTTCAATCTGCTTGGGAAGGTTGGAGGAGATACAGAGGTTATGACAGTTAATTTTATGAATTTTTCTGTATGATGGACCAATTGAAGTGGGAGTGTCAACCTCCTGTGGAGAGGATCCTTCTGGGGTTGAATTCTTGACTTCTTCAGTTGGAATTGGATCAAATATTTTGTCTAGACAAGGTGATGAGTCAAATTGTGTACCACTTTGGACAGATAGGGTACTATCATTCTCTATTAAATTACTCTCTAGTTCTATGGGTAATTCTCCAAAATTCACAACCTCAAGATTATTCAATGATGTAGCAATTTTTCCCATTGTACTCTCCAAATTTTGAAAAGATTTTAGATTACTCTGAAGAATTACTTTGGTCTGTATATTTAATGCCACCAATGTTTTTAGCATATCTGAAATCGATGGTTCCTAATCTTATTGCATTCTTATAGGAGGTTGTTCAGGAAGAGGCACGTAAGCCTGCTGTGACATCTGCTGAAGTTGGAGATTTTTGGCATTCAAGGCTTTCATGAGATTTCCAATTGATGGATCTGAATATTGTGGCACGAACTCATTATAGTCTAATTGAGAATAGTAATTATGGTCAACATATTGATTTACACCATAGAAAGTATTAGAATATTTGTAATGCCTCGAAATCTCTAATGCGGTTTAATGGCTGGATTAGTAGGTCGGGAGGGCCATAATTGCTTAATTATGCCATTAAATGATAATGTGCATGTTTATGTGAATTATATTATAATATGATGTTATATGCATGCATGTGGGTCCACATTTGATTATTAGGGTGTTTTGTTACTTTGGCCTGTTGAGGGCATATTTGTGTATTTTGGTGCATATTGTGATTTATGGATGAGATCCCATTATTATGGGGATATATTCGAGCTATTCGGCATGAAATGGTATTATATTGTGGATTAGCAGTTTTGTCATAACGGGGTCTTTTATTGGGATATTGAGTAATGAGAATGTTATTTGATGATAAATTGGGAGTTATTGAGATCAGGAGGAAATTATGGGAGTTTTGACTATAATGTCCCCGGGGGTGTTTACGGGACCCCGAGCATTAGGTTTTATTTGAGGTTACTTAAGCTTGAAGTAGCTTGTCAGATAGAACCGTACGTTAGAAAATACTTTATCTCTTCTTGTTAGTTCCTTTTACCGTTCGAGGAAATTTAGAAGAAATCTTGAGTTCTAGGAGTCGGAGTCAAGCGAGGATCGAGGCATATCGATCCTAGGAAAGATTAGAAGCTTCTTGATCGAATGATTTGACGAAAAACAACCTAATCAAAGGTAATCTAAGTTTTGAGTTTTTAGAGTTTCTAAGTGTTGAATTGGATTTTGTGAATCGTTGAGTTTTTGATTCGTTTGAGCCTCGGGATTTGATGGTTTTGGATCATTGGGGAGTTTGGGAACTTTGATTTTTGGATTTGGAAGTGTTTAGGTATGTTTTTGGAGGGTTTGGGATGAAGAAGATCGAGTTCTTGGCTGGTTCTGGGTGGGGATCCGCGACCCTGTTCTTGGGCGCCGCGGCCCAAGCTCGAAGAAGCAGCTGGAGGCTTTTGGGCGTGCTGGGCGCCGCAGCCCTTGCTCCTGGTGTGGCTAGGGGCTGTGGCTCAAGCTTCTAGGTCCGCGGCTCTTGGGTGATTTTGGGGCTGTTTGAGTGTTTTGACCTTTAGAACTTGGTTTTAGGCCTTGGGATTGTTCCTATTACCCGGATTAGTGGGGATTGTTGTCCCAGAGGCAAGATCTTGGTTTGGGAACCTTTGTTATTCATTTTATTGATGGTGTCCCATATTTGGTTATGACTAGGTGACCGCTAAGGGACTAAAAGTCAGATCGTGCTCATGGGTTGTTCTTTTATTCATTCTCGCTCGAATCAGAGGTGAGGCATGTTGGTTGATAAATGTGGACATTGATTGCATATTAAATGCTTACCAGAGCTTGCTTACTTGTGTATGGCACTGATTAGTCAGGGACGGCACTGGTCGCATATTACTGACCTGAGAGTCAGAAACGGCATAAGCGTCCTAAACACAGAGCCGATAAAGATCTAATCGATATCAGCATTGAATGACTCTAGGAGCATTAATGTTGGACCGACCCTAAGGTCGATGAAACTTATAAGCGCTTGACTAGTCTATGACTAGTTACTCAAAGCCAAAGCCAAAGCCAAAGCCAAAGCCAAAGGCATAGGTGACAGCTTGTCACATGGCTAGGGAGCGAAATCCCATGGTTGTAACTCTATGGTCATGAGGTAGGTTATGTTGGTGACTATTCATCAAGCACCTATCCTGTTTAAGCTAGTGAAATGATCACTTATTTGTAAAGCCCCAATGACCCTATCGTCACATGGCTAAAGGGAACGGAACCCACCTTAGTGAACTTTGCGACTGTCACTCATATGTTTTGGACTGAAAGTCCTGAATGATTATTATGATGATTGTTGATATTATATTCATGCTATATTGTGTTTTCTTGCTGGGCTTGGGCTCATGGGTGCTATGTGGTGCAGGTAAAGTGAAAGAAAAGGTCACCCAGCCTTGAGTGGAGAGCTTAGGTGGTGCTGTGTGTTATATTATTTTATAATATAATGTAAAATAATATTATATTATAATATAATGTTTTGGATTAAATAAATGTGACAAAGAGTGTCACATATTGTAACATATAATAGAGAGTTACAATATTTAGATATATGAGATATATCCAAATAATGTAACATATTTGGTGTTACAAATTTGTAACTTCCAAATATTACCCTTTATTGTGGAAATTGTTGTTACACAATATTGAGATGAATTTCATAAAGCCATATGTGATATGGCTGTTAGAGATATGATTTTAACCCCAATAATGTGTTTTGGGAGTTACAAAATCATTTGGGAGGGTTTGGAACCGTTTGGAAAAACAACACATTTTTAAGTGCTGAAATTGGTCGGTGGCCGCGGCCACTAAATGTTGGTGGCCGTGGCCTATGGGACAGAGACTAGTGGCCGCGGCCACTAATGTCTCTGGCCGCAGCCACAGGCCAAAAACTGACCAATTTTCAGTTTTTTCAATCTTTGTTGAACGGCTCAAAAAACCCAAATAACTCCCAAATCTCTTTTTTAATTCCATATTAATCCAATTAAACATTGGTAACAGCCATGGGGGTTGGTGGAATTTGAAATTCAAAGGGTGTCTCTAAACTCTATAAATAGGAGCCTATAGCTCACTTGTAAGACACAACATTTCTATCCATTAGAGCACTTGGCTAGAAACACCTTGAGGCTTGATAATTCCAGAAAGCTTTTCCAATATCTGAGAGAGATCCCTTAGTGCTTGAGTTAGGGGGAAATAAGCTTTTGGAAAAAGGATTTAAACCTTGTTCAAGTTGGTGATCCCCAACCCTCTTCACTTAGGTTGTGTAAGTGAGAGTTTCTAGTATTTCTGTTCTTCTTTCTATTGTATTGTTTTCTTCTTATTCTCTTATTCCTATTACTTGTATTTCTTGTTCAAGAGTTGTAATCTTTTCTTTTCTTTTGTTTCAAACACTTTACTTTATTGGTAACCTTTTTCTTAGAGTTGTATTTTACTATTCTCTTCTTCTTCATCATCTTCTTCATTTCCTTTGTTTATTTGTAATTTTCAGTTATAGAGTTGTAACACTTTATTTAATCAATCCTTGTCTATTGTAATATTTTGCATAGAGTTGTAATATTATTATCAATTTCCATTGAGGCAAAACATTTTTTCCTAACACTGTGTACATATGTGGCCGCTTGACCACCACGGCCAAGGAGTTCTCAGAGGAACTAAGGGGTTTACCCCATTTTTGCTGCTTAGGTCGGCGGGGTTTGTAAATTTGAAACAGTAATGACCATTTTGAGTTGTAAATAACTTGTAAGTGTTTTTGATGGGCCCATGAACATTTTTATGTATTAAATAAAATATATCCTTTCTTTTTTATTTGTTTTCCACCTTAGCCTGTTAATAATACCTAGAAGCACGCTTTTAACCAAAGAACTCGGGTAGCGAGTTCAATTTCCGGTTCACCGTTCACTGTAACTGTTTTGGGGTAACCAGGGCGTTACAATATTCATCTCAATGTGAATTATAATTGTTAGATTAAGGGTCATATCTATTCATTCGTGGATCATATTAGTGTTGATAGTACATTCCCATCTCTCAACCAAGTTTTATGCAAGAACATCAACCACAACTAACAGACCAAGTTAGTAAAAAGGAAAAATATGAATAACAAATTAAATAAAATAGTCCTCAGCAACGGCACAAAAAAATTGATGGGTGTCGTATGCCGTATCAAAATTAAATATATTTATTCCTTATTACTCACTAAATTATTAGTAAAGTGGTGTCGTAAGGGTCGAACCCACGAGGACTATTATTCAATTTATCATTCAAAATAAAAACAAGAATTAACTAAGGGATTTTGTTTCAAGATTTATTAACATAAAATAAAGTAACAAACATAGAACAATGAATAATACAATTTAAAGAAACAATTAAGAATTATTCTCCACCTTCGACAATCAATCTATCAACAATGACAAATAATATTCCATGTTCCCAATTAAACTATTAACCTCGTAGATAACACTTAAGCAGTCAATTATCCTAGTTTCTCTAATATAATTAATTAAAGCTAAGCGCTCTTAATTAATCCATTTTACCAAGAAATAAATCCATTATGCATGCGATCTATTTAACTGAGGAAAAGAATTACATTCAATGGAAACAAGTTAATCTAGGCAAAAAATTCATTATGCGTGCAATTCATTTAACCTAGGTTCTATTCTTCATCACAATTAAAATACCTATCACAATGCCCTAATTGTAATTTATCACTCTATTTAGAATCCTAAACTATTAGGTAAATAGTAATGCTAAGATGATAGTAGAACAATGCAAAACCCAATTTAGTGGCCATCTAAACAAGATTTTACAAGAATCATAGCATTCAAATAGAAAAATAGAAGCAATTTAATACAAGGGAATAGAAGGAATAAAATTCATCAATGCATTCAAGATCTCTTGTCTAGGGTTTTGAAATAACCCTCAACTACAAAGAAAACTACTACATAATCACACTCATATTCACAAACATAAATACTCAATGAAAATAAAGGAGTTTTGAGAAGAAAGAAAAATTACATAGAAGAATGTAGATGGTGATGTCTTTTCTTCTCCTCTGCTGCTCTAGCCTCTAAAATTCGCAATCCAAAGTTATTATAAAATTTAACCCTAACCCCTTAAATAGCCCATTCAAAAATACATTTAAAATTAAAAAATTAAGGAAAAATCGATCGTCAGCCACAACCAATGTTTCTTGGCAGTCGCGGCCACTGGAACATGTATTTTCCATAAAATCAGACTTCGAACATGGCCTAGGACATTGTTGGCCACAACCGCTGGGCTCTGTTGGTGTGGCTGCAGCCTAGGATGTGGCTTGCCGCGACCATGGTCCTTTTTCCTTTTTTGTTTTTATTTTTTTATTTTTCTTCACCTGCAGCCACTGACGGTATTTTAACCATAACTTCCTCGATATAGCTTAGAATTGAACGATTCAAAAAGATATTGAAATCTAAGTGTTGACCCTCAATTTGGCCAATGACACGGAGTCAGATTAACAACAAAGAAATAAGAAAACAATCAAGAATGGAATCAAATGGTAAAGAAATGACCCAAATGATTTATAGTGGTTCGGCCCCAACAATGTGGTAACAACCTACGTCCACTTAGTGTTATTATTGATGTTGAATCCCAATGCCATGATCAAAGAACTAGGGTTCTTAAGTTTTACAAGCTGTAGGAGAATTACAACTTTTTGGTGGATAATCACACTTACGCTCTTTCTATGAGTATTTGGAAAAAAGGTTCAAAAGTCCCTTCCTTGAGCCCTCTCATGCATATTTATAGGCTCAAGGGGGGTTACATGGGCCAATGGGCCTTAATTATCCTCAATATCAGCGTTTCAAGGCATTAAAGAGGAAATAATAAATGTAGTTATTACAAGATTACATATCTTTAAAGGAAATAAACTGAAGCATGCGACCAGGCTGGTCGCATCTAATCGCATGATCTGATGAAGCAACAAGGAGTTGGTCGATATTCGAGCAACACCTCTTCACTTTGACGCTGCCACGTGCCAACCACGTGTGAGAAATTCTTGCCACATCATCAGAAGCCATTTTTGGGTAAACATTTGCCCCCAAGTTTATTTTACTGCGACCAACATAAAGTAAACTTAGGAAACTGACCCTTCGCGTACCCCACCAAATCTGTCAGAGCTGCCCATGCCTTTTTGAAAAAGGAAACCAATCATGTCTTTTCAGTTTCCAAGACATTGTCTGACGGCTATTGCGTTTCCCCATTCTTTGAAAAAGTAATTCCATGATTACCTCTTTTACAGTGCTACGATCAATATAAGTAATCCCTCAGGATCATTTTTCACTTTTTACTTTCCACTTTCTCTTCAGACAACCCAGAAATCTCAAATGAACTCGATGATCCACAGAGTTTCTACCCTGCCAACCGACTTAGTATCTCAGAGACTTGCTTCACTCTTTTATCCAAGTAAGTTTATCAACCCTTTCAGCCGTTGACATGCCATGCAATATTATTTTTTATCTGTTTCGTATCTTGGGTTCTTGCATGTTCTTGACAGAAACTATTTTGGGATAAATGGGTATACTGATCGATGTTTAATATGGTAGGAAAAAGACACTCTGCTGGGGTTAGGAATCAGTTTGGTAGTCAGGATATTTAACTTAGGGCGTGAAATCGAATTTCGATTTCTGAGCATGTAGAAAAAACTGGGTTTTTCCCGCCCTTTCAGAGTCGAAATTTTTTTCCTGAGAAACTTTTCACTTCTGCTTTTTAATCCATTTTCCAAACTGTTCGCTTGAAATGTAGTGTATTTTGTCAGAATGTTGCTGGTCGTATAAAAGCTTAACTTTTATACACGAGCAACATTATTCCAACTTTTAAACACAAGTTTTTAGGCCGTAGATTCTCATCCCCCCTTCTCTGTTTGCATATTTTCATGCAAGATCCGTGGGGAGGTGAGAGGCCAATCGACGACGATCTGCTGGCCCAACTGCTTGAGGATGAGGAACAACCATCACGGCTAATTCTGGAGATCCCTTTTTCTCGCATCACCACAAACAATCCATCGACCCCACTTCAAAACATGGGTCGAGTAAAGTCCAAAGCCAATAAAAAGAAACCATCCGCTCCTCCTTCAAATCAGCCTGCTCCTCGAGCTAAAATTCCTTCGACTAGTGGTCGAGAAGAAAATACCCCCAACCCAGAAATCCAAAATTAAGCCCAACTCTGAAACACCATTTGACCAGACGTTGAAGGGTACCTTTCTCCTCCTAGCACAATCACTATTAGGATGATAAATAATTTCCTTAGAAAGTATGGAATTCTGGGGTTACTTTATTCCTTCCCACCAGAGACCAACGGGGAAACCTGCCTGGAGGCGCCTTCAGCGCCTGGTCGCAGTTTCACATCGAGGCAGGAGCGATCCTGCCTCTTCATCCTTTTTTCCAAGGAGTGGTTAACTATTTTGTGGTCGCTCCTTTCCAAATAACCCCTAACGGGTATATAATGCTTTCCGCACTCTATATCCTTTACAGTCGTAAGAAGTGGCCTGTTCCTACGTCACATGAGGTCAACTACCTGTTCGACTTCAAATCCAACATCAACCAAGAAAATACGGGGTTTTTTCATCTTTACCACCAGGAAACGACCCGCACCTTCTTGAGTGGGACTACCTACGAGTCTAATGTAGGAAAGTACTACTAGGAGTACTTTTTAACTACTGACCTGGTCACCAAAAACCTAGCCTTCACCCAAGGAGGTAACTTCTTCATTTTCTTGGTCGTATGTTTTCCTTTATTTTATCTACGTCTCTCTTAGAAATTTAGCTTTCTTCAGGTCCATGGCTACGACCAGCTCCTACTCCAGAAATGGAGCTTCAAGCTGCGCTACTGGCCAGCATGTCCGACATAGAGAAGAGCAACAAACAGCTGGTCACTGAGGAAAACCTAAGACTAGTCGGGCTTCTGGCACCTCACCAAGATGTGAGGGAGTCCACAGGGAGGAGTGCCACTGTGAGGAAATTCCCGAGCAACACCCAAATGTGTCGCAACCTCAAAGGAGGAGAACAACTGGTGTAACAATTAGGGAATCCTCTAGCACCTCGCGAGCGGCTGCGCCCCCTGCCCCTTTGGGAAAGGGAAAAAAGAAAGCTTATGAACCCCTTGCGCCTATCGATGAGTCTTCAGATGAGAATGGTACTGATCTCTCGCTCTTAGATAGTTTTCCAATTCCCTGTCACTTATTCGACGGGGATGGCAACTTTAAGTACACTCCCAATTTAGATTCAGACTTCTTCATGCTAGAGAGTGAGTGTAACACTAGTAGAGTATATAATGTAGCGACCAGTAATGATAGCTCGGGTATTTTACTTGCAATTTTCTTTGTTTCCTTCTCTGACATAGCACACTCATTTATTTATACTATCTCACTGTTCGTGTACTTGCCTTCTTGCAGACATGGTATCCGATGACATGTTCGATTTCTACAGTGCGCCTGGTGCTCCTGTGAGCAAGAAAAAGGCGAGCAAGAGGCATCGTGGGGAGTGCAGCAAAGATCCTCCGGCCAAGAAGGCCCGCACTAAGGACCCTCCAGTGGTTGATCCTTAGAAAAACACAACACCACCTCCATCTCCAGTCGAGCAGCAACCTCCGTCTGTACTTGTCGGGTCGACCCCTTCCCCACCAGCTCCAGTTGACCAGACTCAGTCAGCTGCCCCTGCTCTAACAGGGGACGACATATCGAGCCGCGCTCTAAGATCGGCCAAGGACAGGATGACAAGGATCCTGAGGCATGAGCGCAGCCGTGAAGCCATGGCTAGGACTGAGTAGATGGAGGTCGACCAGATTCTGAACTGCGCCCTAAACGAACTTGCCAGTGTAAGTTGTTTTTTCCTATTGAGACTCAACCTTTTTAACTATTATAGTCATTTTAATCTTTGGTTCTGATCGAAGGCAATGCTGACCGTAACTGCTAGCCGGCTCTGCTTGGGGGTCATCACCGAGCAATCCAAGGCATCTGAGCGACGACACGCTAAGGAGTTGAAGGTCGTCAAAGCGAAATATGTCGAGCAGCTTGAGGAGGCTCAGATGGCAAATGCGGTATTGCTCGAGGAGAAAAATATGATGGCTGAGGAGATAAAGGAGAAGCAGTCTGCTCTGGACAAAGCTCTCGAGACAAAGGCATAGTACAAAGAATCTCACCTTATCAATTTTTTTGAAGCCAAAAGACTCGAGGCGGACCTGATCGAGAGCAGGCAGGAGGCTAAAAAGTTGGAGGCTCACATCACCGAGCTCGAGAAAACCAACGCCAGCAATCTTGAGAGGTACAAGGGCACCATGTCCAAGTGCTTCTATGATTTTTGGAAGCACAATCAAGGGGCCAATTTCAGCTATCTCTCCGAGCGCATGATGCAAACAAAAATAGCCAGGTGCGTTGCTCGCTTGGAAGAAGAACAGAGAGCGAAAACCCCAGCCTCGCCCGAAATCTCTTTGGCCACTGGTGTTGAGGGTGTGGAAGATGAAGTCGAAGCTACTGTCGACCAGGAACATCCACAAGACCTTCCTACATCTTAGCTTATTTCTCTTTTAATTTTAATTTTTCAATATACGACCTACGAGTCGAAATGTAAAGACATTTATTTATCTTTAATTGCTACATGGGCAGCTTTTTTCCTTTTAACAAACAATTACATCCGAGCAGTGACTGCTCGCGGTGTAAAGGGATTCACATTTGATATTATAATATTTGCATTTTATTATAATATATGTTCGCATGACTGAACTTAGCATAGTACTTTCGATTGATTTATCAAAATAACAAAATTTTGAAAAATACTCTAAGTACCCTAGCATGCTGCACTTATTTTGCTCATGTGTTTACATACCTTTCGATATGCTTTGCTTACTAGATGCCTTATATTCCCCCCAAGTAATTGAGGAGCTTTAGGTCCTCGGTCAATTGCCTTGACCAAAACCTGTTCGAACATTTCTGCTCGCATTAGAGAATTTAAAACGATAATACAACAAAACAACACACATAATGAGCAAATACTTGTAATAAATACAATAATTGGCAAGAATGACTGGCTGCGCACAGTCCCTTATATTTCTCGTAATAAACGGACAAATCGTGTCTGTACGAGTGATCACCAAAATGACCTTACACTTATAAGCGATCAGCCACATAAAATGACCAACCCTTTTTCGTAACTTGTAAAAAGTAAAATTAATACAAGGCAATTCTTTAGGAAGAATTTTTTATTGATAGTACTTGCGCAGGTGTTCTCCATTCCAATAGCGAGGAATGAGATCGCCATTTAAGCGATTAAGTTTGTAAGTACCTGGATGGAGGACTTCTTCAATTTGGTACGGTCCTTCCCAGTTAGGTCCGAGTACTCCAGCAGCCTGGTCGCGGGTGTTGAGGAAAACCCTCCGAAGTACTAGATCTCTGACGTTGAATTTCCTTTCACGTACTTTAGAATTGAAATACCGGGCGACCTTTTGCTGGTACGCTACTACTCGGAGTTGGGCTTGCTCACGCTTTTCATCGACCAAATCTAGAGATTCCATCAACAGCTGGCTATTGGAGCCTTGATCGTACGCTATTCTTTGATGTGATGGCGGATCTAATTCGACAGGCAACATAGCCTCATATCCATAAGCTAGGGAGAATGGAGTATGGCTTGTTGCTGTTCGATGGGAAGTTCTGTACGACCAAAGGACTTCAGGCAATTGCTCTGGCCATGCCCCCTTCGCTTCCTCAAGTCTTTTCTTCAGAGTATCCTTTATCATTTTATTGACTGCTTCGACTTGTTCGTTTGTTTGAGGATGAGCGACTGAAGAAAAGCTCTTGATGATTCTATGTCATTCGCAAAAATTCATGAACAGATCACTATCAAACTGTGTGCCGTTGTCTGAGACAATTTTTCTTGGCAATCCATAACGACACACAATGTTTTTAACCACAAAATCCAGCACTTTCTTGGTCGTTATGGTTGCGAGTGGCTCAGCTTTGGCCCATTTTGTGAAGTAACCAATGGCCACCACAGCGTACTTGACACTGCCCTTTCCTGTGGGCAAAGATATGATTAGGTCTATACCCCAGACTACGAATTGCCATGGACTTTGCATCTATTTTAGTTCATTAGGGGCCACTCGTGGAATTTTTGAGAACCTTTGGCACTTGTCGCACCTCTGCACAAATCCCATCGAGTCTTCACTCATTGTTGGCCAGAGGTATCCTTGCCTTAGGATCTTTTTTGAAAAGCTCTATCCCCCAGCATGGTCCCCACAAAAGCCTTTGTGGACCTCTTTCATCAATTCTTTGGCCTTCTCTTTCGAAATACATCTGAGGAGTGAAATTGAGTATCCCCTTCGGTACAAAATTCCATCGACCAGGATATACCTAACAGCTTGCCACTGAAGGGTCCTAGCTTTATTTCTGTCCGTCGGTAACACGTCTTGCATCACGTACTCCATGTAAGGTGCCATCCATGTATCTGCCACCTGGATCACCAAAGAGGTCTCCTCTGCTTGGATGCTTAGTGCAGATAATCGCTCAACTGGCACTATGTTCAGAATGTCAGCATCCTTGGAACTTGCCAGTTTGGCCAAAGCATCAGCGTTTGAATTCTGGTCACGAGGTACTTGTTGGAGAGTGTACTTATCGAACTATGCCAATAGATCCTTCGCTTTATTCAAGTAAGATACCATTTTTAAGCCTCGGGCCTAGTACTGTCCAATGATCTGATTGACTACTAACTGAGAGTCACTGTAGATATCAAGTGACTTTATGTGCATACTCCTGGCTAACCATAATCCAGCGAGCAGTGCTTCATACTCGGCTTCGCTGTTAGAAGCAGTGAATTCAAACCTGATTGCGTAGTGAAATCGATGCCCCTCAGACATTATCAAAATCACTCCTGCTCCTGCGTGGTGCTCATTAGAAGAACCGTCTGTAAACAACTTCCAAGAAGGAATTTGTCTTTGAGACTCAGGTTCTTCAGACTCTTCTGGCTACTCGCTGCCTGGAAGCCCAATGAGTTCTGCGATGAAATTGGCCAGAGCCTGTCCTTTTATCGCTGCTCGTGGCATGTAAGAGATATCAAACTGTCCAAGTTCGACCGCCCATTTCAACAATCTGCCTGCGGCTTCTGGCTTCTGCAGAACTCGTCGTAGAGGTTGGTCAGTCAAAACTGTGATTGGGTGAGCATGGAAGTAGGGACGCAACTTCCTAGAGGCTAAGATTAAGCAATAGGCTAATTTTTCAATAGGTGGATACCGCAGCTCCACTCTAATTAGGCTCTTGCTTACATAATAAACAGCCTTTTGCACGCCTTCCTCTTCTCTTACTAGAACAGCACTAGCAGCGTATCCAGTGATCGCCAAATAGATGAACAAAGTCTCTTTATCAATCGACTTTGATAGAATCGGAGGTTGCGACATGTGAGTCTTTAAGGCTTGAAAAGCTTGTTCACACTCCTCCATCCATTCAAATTTCTTGTTGCCTCTGAGTAGATTAAAAAATGGGACACATTTGTCTGTTGATTTGGAAATAAATCTATTGAGTGCAGCAACTTTTCCGGTCAATATTTGAACATCCTTCATTTTTGTTGGCAATTTTATATCGACCAAGGCTTTGATCTTTTTGGTATTAGCCTCAATTCCTTGCGAGTTTACTATAAATCCCAAGAACTTCCTTGATCCTACTCCGAAGGAGCACTTAAGGGGATTTAGCTTCATCTGATCTTTGTTCAAGACGTTGAAGCATTATTGCAAGTCCCCTATATGCCCTTCTGCCTTCTTCGACTTAACTAGCATGTCATCGACATATACTTCCATGTTTATGCCGATCAGCTCCTTAAACATGTGGTTGACCTGTCGCTGGTAAGTCGCACCAGCGTTTTTCAAACTGAAGGGCATTACTTTGTAACAGTAAAGCCCTGTATCAGTCCGAAAGCTAGTGTAATTCTCATCAAGAGGATGCATACTGATCTGATTATATCCATATGCATCCATGAATGAGAGAATCTCGTGCCCTGTAGTGGCATTGACCAGTTGGTCGATTCTAGGGAGTGGGAAACAATCTTTAGGGCAGGTTTTATTAAGGTCTGTGAAATCCACGCATGTTCGCCACTTTCCATTCAGCTTGGGAACAAGCATGGGATTAGAGACCCATGATGGATAAAATGCTACCCTGATGAATCCATTCTCCTTCAGCTTCTCGACTTCTTCATTTAGAGCCTCTGATCTATCTTTATCGAGCAGCCTCCTTTTTGCTGTACTGGTGGAAAATTCTTGTCTATGTTCAGGACATGGCTAATGACTGCAGGGTCTATTCCAACCATGTCTTTGTGTGACCAGGCAAAAACTTCCTGGCTTTTCCTCAAAAATTCCACCAGTGCTTGCTTTGTTGTTGTCTCTAAGTTTTTACCGACTTTCACAACCCTGCTCAGATTTTCTTCACCGAGTTGGAACTCCTCAAGGTCCTCGATGGGTCCTATCTCTTCATCAAAATCCCCAAAGCAAGGATCTAAATCTCTGTCCTCACTTTGGGGAACGCCCTATTTGGTGACATCATCACCTGATTAGGCTTGTACATCAATTGCCATTTGCAACCCTTTTTCGGCAACTTCCATCGATACGCCTTTCTTCGCCTTAAATATCGAGGCGTTGTAGCACTCCCTTGCTTCCCGCTGATTTCCCAACACGCATCCTATCCCTACGTCGGTTGGGAATTTCATGGCCAGGTGCCATATTGAGGTAACGTCTTGCAAGTCGACCAGAATTGGCCTCCCAATTACAACATTATATGCTAAAGGACAATAAACTACTATAAAAGTAGTGAGTAATGTCCTGTTTACAAGTGAATTTCCTGCAGTAACTGGGAGCCTAATCGACCCAGTTGGGGGGAGCCCTTCGCCAAAAAACCATAAATGGTTTGGTTGCATGGCTCCAGGTCCTTGATGGACAAATTCATTCTTTCCAGGGAAAACTTGTATAAGATGTTGACTGAGCTTCCTGTGTCAACCAACACCCTTTTAACCATCATGTTTGCGATTTTAACGTCAACGACAAGCGGATCGAAGTATGGGAATCGTATGTGCTGGGCATCATCCTCAGAGAAGGTTATTAATTCCTCCTCTGTTCGAGCCTTCTTTGACGCTCGATCCTCCACACTCATCATCTCGATGTCCTGGTCATGGTGTAGGTTTTGAGAGTATCGCTCCCTTGCCTTCCCACTGTCCCTTGCAAGGTGTGGGCCACCACAGATGGTATGTAACATGCCTACCACAGGAGCTGGCTGTAAAGGTGGTGAGCATTGGCATGTAGGCGATTGCTCATTGCCACCTTGAGCCTCTCACTGAGTCCCTCCTGAAGCTCGCACATATCTCCTTAGATGTCCCTGCCTGATCAGGAACTCAATTTCGTCCTTCAACTGGTTGCACTCATTGGTGTCATGTCCGTAGTCATTGTGAAAATGACAGAATTTTGTTGTATCTCTCTTGGAGATATCCTTCCTTATAGGTGCGGGTCGCTTATAAGGAACATTAGAGTTGGTCGCCTGGTAGACCTCTGCTCGACTTTCGACAAGGGCCGTATAATTGGTGAATCTCGGCTCATATCTGTTGCCTTTTGGGTGTTTATTCTCAAACATTGGCGACTCATTACCTGCCCTTTTTCCACCATTCCTGTTGTTTCTGTTCTCGTTGCCCTTGTCGTTTCCATTGGGTTTATCCGACCCGTTGGCGGCCTTGGCAGGTTCTTCTTTCGGTCCCTTTTGTAGGCGATTTCCCCTCGTTGCAATCGCATCTTCGAGCATGATGTATCGATCAGCTCGATCCAAAAACTCCTGGGTACTCCTTACCCCATTCTTCCTTAGGTTATTCCAGAGGGGAGAATGGCGCATGACCCCGGCAATTAGGGCCATCATCTTTCCCTCATCGCCCACTATTTTGGCTCCAGCTTCTGCGCGCATAAAACGCTGGACATACTCTTTTAAGGGCTCTTCCTCCTTTTGACGTATCTCGACCAGCTGGTTGGCCTCAGTAGGATGTACGCGACCCGCATAGAATTGTCCATAAAATTCCTTCACGAACATCTCCCAGGATACTATGCTAGCAGGAGGGAACTTAAAGAACCACTCCTGGGTGGTGTTAGATATTGTGGTGGGGAAGATCTTGCAGCGGGCATCATCTGACACTTTATGTATATCCATTTGTATCTCAAATTTGTTGACATGAGACACTGGGTCTCCGTACCCATCAAAGTTTGGTAGTACTGGCATTTTGAATTTGCTGGGGGTTTCCGCCACATCAATCCTTTGCATAAACGGAGTGCCTCTCCTCCGGTCATACTCTATGTGGGATGTTCGACTCCTAACTAGCTACTGTACTGCCTGGTTCAGAGCATTAATTTGTGCCTAAACCGCGTCAGGGATTGCTGGGGCAGCTAGTGCTGGAGGAGCGTTCTCATCGTGCCTCTCGCGATGATCGTTGAGCACGTCCCTCAAATCATCATCCCTACACCTCTGCTCGCTAACTCCTATCCGATCAAAGACGTTATTTTGTCGGGGTTGCCCCTCAGCGTTATGGCTTGTTGGCCTATTTTCTCTAGGTGGGGGGTTTCTGTCTCCACCTCTTTCTTCATTCCTCTGACCAGCATTCCCTCTGCCAGAATCGGCCTCATTATAGTCATGGCCATCTCTAAACTGTGGCCGACTATGGCACAATCAGCTGCTCATGTTGTTTCCTCCTTGGGTTGGCATCTATCGAGCGTCAGGGGGAGGCCTGCACTGGTTGTGGGGTCCCCGTGCATTATTATGCTGTGGGGGGTCCCTGACCGCAAAGCCTGACTCATTGTGCCTTCTGTTTGCAGAAGGACGCTACCCTCTACTCGATGGATTTGGCTCTGCATCCCCTGGGCGTCTAGGACTGCGGGGCGGCTGCCCGGCCCTATTTTGCCTCTGGCGCTGGTGGTTGCCTCGACCAGCTTGAGATGGAGGCTGCTGCTCAGGATCCCGAATTCGGACATCATCCTGAGCCACAGGTGGCTACTCCGGCCTTTGAGGGCTTCCTGGCTGGAGTGGAGGACTTGGATTGGGAGCCCGCTAAGGTGGCGCACTCGGTGGCTGATCCGATTGAGAGGTCAACACAGCTTGTCCTCGAGCCAATTGAATGGTGTCTTCAAGAGCGGTCGTGGCATCCCTCTGCCAATGGTCCATGTCTGCCTGCCACTCATTCAGCTTCTGGCGCTCAATCTCCCTTTGCGGTAGCGCCAAGGTTTCCGCTGCATTCTCCTTATTGGCCTTCAGATTGTCCAACTCATCTTGCAACACCCCCAGTGTTTCCCTCAGTGTTTCCGAATCTAACTCCTCCTCTTAGAATTCCAAATGTGGTTCATTCTCAGCCACATTTGGAGGAGGGGGTTGAGATGATGCAGCACCAGTGGTCTGTCCAGCTCTCTTGGATGTCCTTGCCATTTGATCTTCTTAAGACTTCTTGATCAAACTCTCAATGAAAGCACCAGAATGTTGACCCTCGATTTGGCCAACGACACAGAGTCGGATTAACGACAAAGAAATAAGAAAACAATCAAGAATGGAATCAAATGGTAAAGAAATGACACAAATGATTTATAGTGGTTCGGCCCCAACAATGTGGTAACAACCTACGCCCACTTAGTGTTTTTATTGATGTTGAATCCCAATGTCGTGATCAAAGAACTAGGGTTCTTGAGTTTTACAAGCCTTAGGAGAATTAAAACTTTTCGGTGGATAATCACACTTACGCTCTTTCTATGAGTATTTGAAAAAAAGGTTCAAAAGTCCCTTCCTTGAGCCCTCTCATGCATACTTATAAGCTCAAGGGGGGTCACATGGGCCAATGGGCCTTAATTATCGTTAATATTAGCGTTTCAAGGCAATAAAGAGGAAATAATAAATGTAGTTATTACAAGATTACATATCTTTAAAGGAAATAAACTGAAGCATGCAACCAGACTTGTCGCATCTAATCGCGAGATTTGATGAAGCAACAAGGAGTTGGTCGATAGTCGAACAACACCTCTTCACTTTGATGCTGCCACGTGCCAACCACTTGTGAAAAATTCTTGCCACGTCATCAGAAGCCATTTTCGGGTAAACACTAAGAAAAAGTTCTAAAACTTGTATTTCTAGTAACATTTCCAAAATAATATTGAAAAATTATCAAAATCAAGTGTGAAGTTTCAGACTTGTAATTATGAGCTTAACCATTGCTTGTAATGCATCTCAAATTAATTCTTTTTCATCCAAATGTCTTTAAAATCCTAAAAACACAAAATAATCTAATTAAACATATATAAATATATAATCAAGTGCATAATCATAGAAGAATAATGAACTAAAAATAGACAAATTCAATACTTATCATATATACCCACAACTAGACCTCCGAGACAAACATATATAAAGCCATGCTGACGAGGGGGCATATATAGCACAAAATGCCAACCATGACCCTCTCCTCACGAAGTTGGAGAGCTTAAAAAACATTATGCTTAAGTTGACCAGGAGAAAGGTCAAAGACTCTGATTCAAAGGATGAAGATGGGGAGTCATGTTCCCCACACATAGTCAAAGCCTCGTTACCTCGAGGCTTCAAGATGCCAGACATCACTCCTTACAGTGGAGTTACGTGCCCTTCCAACCATCTGTCCAAATTCAATAGATTGATGTCGGTGCACCGCGTCTCCGAGGAAGTCGAATGTCACTTCTTCCCATTAACCTTGACAGGACAAGCTGATGAGTGGTTCAAGAAACATAGACCGAGTTCCACCCACTCCTGGTACCAACTCTCTGCTGCCTTCCAAAGATAATTCATAGCTGCTCAGAAGGTTCACTTTAAGGTCAATGCTTCAGCTAACATTAAGCAATGACCTTTTGAGACCCTTAAGGTGTACATAAAACACTTTAAAGAAGAAGTCGCAAGGACCAAGAGGGTCGATGATGGCCAAAATTTGAGGGCCTTACAAGATGGTATCTCACCAGGATCTCTGCTATAAGACGACCTGCACAGGCACGAATCGCATAGGCTCGATGACTTCATTCGTCGGGCCCAGGAATATATCCATTGGGAGGATGCCTAAATTGGAGCTTTTGAAGGCCCAGTTTCCTATCCAGCTCTTACAGACCCTACTGCCACAGCTCCGGGTCCCCAGTTCTCGCCTTACAGTCCAACTCAAACGACTGTTATGAGCACCCCACAGTTTAGTTCAGTTGTTCCTCAAGCTGGCTACATCACCACACCCACTAGATATGGAGCAGATCCTACTTGATTCAGTGCTTTTCAACTTGTCTTCAATGTTGGAATAGCTACTCCCACCTGTCGGCCACGCCCAACAAAGGCCCGAGTGGAAGCAGACGTGGGGAAATAGCATGGGTATTAAAAAGCCAAAGAGAACTGGCGCTCCTTAGGAGAAATAAACTCCTCAATACTTTGAGTACATAGACCTTGTTAATACTTCTGAAACATTTTCACAGCCATGGAACAACAGGTCCACTACCAGAGGCCCCAGCCCGTCCAGAGAGAAAGGGAGTCAAGGGACTCTATGAAGTTCTGCAAGTTCCACAATTATGTTGGACACCACACCAATGAGTGCAGATAACTTCGTGATGAGATTGAGAATCTCATCAAAGTAGGGAACCTCCACATGTACGCCAGGGCGGGAGGACGCCCAGCTCAGGCTCTAGCCCAGAGCTCAGGCCCCTCCTCAACAAGTGGCACCTCCAAAAGCTCAAGGCCAAGTGCCAAATGCTTCGCAGCCAATGGCCCAATGACTTCCTCTGGTCAAGGACAAGTAGGGACCATTTCTTGAGGACCCTACCTTGGGGGGGGGGGGCACATTGAGAGGCTCGTAGAATAGGTATGCGCGGCCCCTTAACCATGATGATAAAGTGCTTGCACTAGCCCAACTTCTGGCACAAATGCCCCTAATGACGGACCATATAATAACGTTCTCTGAAGATGCGCTCAGAGAGTGCACTTCCCCCTCCATGATCCATTGGTAATCGAGAGCCAAATTTCCAACAAAATGGTAGTAAGGATTTTGGTGGATAACGAGAGTTCAGTGAAAATCTTTTTCAAGACAGCCTTGAGAAGATCGGGTTGATGACGAGTGGCCTATCCCCATGCACCTCGACACTTTATGGGTTCTCGGGTGAAGGTTTGATCATGATGGAATAGAATAAGATGCTAGTGTTGGACCCTAGGGTTGGAGATGATAAGGCTATCGAGCCTTGGAGGAGGTTGAAGAAGTCACCCTCAATGATGCCAACCCAGAAAAGAAGACCAAGGTCAGGAAGAACCTCGAGGCAAAGGTCCGAGATGCTCTGGTAAGCTTTTTCTTCAAGAATCAAGATGTCTTCACCTGGTCTCATGCATACATGATGGGAATCAATCCCAACATTATCTGCCACACCTTGAACATAGACCCCAATGTTGCCCGGGTGCAACAAAAAAGGAGGACGATAGACCCGACAAGGGTGGAGGCCTTGAAGGTGAAGGTTGACAAGCTCCTCAGGAACAGGTTTATTCGGAAGGCCCAATACCCCAAGTGGTTGGAAAATCCAGTGCTAGTCTCAAAGCGTAACGGCACCTAGAGAACTTGTATTTATTTCTCCGACCTCAATAATTCCTACCCAAAGGATTGCTTCCCCTTGCCAAAGATTGGCCAAATGGTTGATGCCACCTCTGGGTATGAGCTCCTCAATTTCATGGATGCCTACTCAAGGTACAACTAGCTCTCCATGAATGTCGCTGACTAGGAGCATACTAGCTTCGCAACAAGCAAAGACATCTACTGCTACAAAGTGATGCCTTTTGGTTTAAAGAATGCTGGGGCCACATACCAAAGACTAGTAAATAAGATGTTCAATAACCAACTTGGTCGAAACATGGAGGTGTACATGGACAATATTCCAGTGAAATTTAGAATGACTCTGAACCACGTGAAGGTTTGGCGGAGGAATTCTCAGTCCTCTACCAATTCGGAATGAAGCTGAATCCCCAAAAGTTCACATTTAGGGTAGTGTCTGGGAAATTCCTAGGATTCAGTGTGAGCGCTCGAGGAATAGAAGCAAACCTTGAGAAGATCAAAGCCTTGATCGAGATGTTGTCCCTAAGGAAGCGCAAGGATGTGCATAGCCAGATTGGTCGGATAGTAGTTCTCAGCTGCTTTATTTTCAATGCTACCGACAAATGCATCCCATTCTTCAACACTCTTTGAGAAAGTCAAAGATTTGAATGGACAGAGGAATGTGAGCAGGCTTTCCAGCATCTCAAACTACACATCGAGCATCCCCCAATATTGTCAAAGCTCATGAATGGAGATGTAATGACCCAACCATTTCTAAGACCTTGGACCATTAAAACTACTAGACACAACCACTATTTTTTAGAAAACATACATAAGGAATATTCATAACTTTATTAAAAACTCCAAAGTAAATATTGAAATACATCAATGAGCGGTATGGGATACCATTGTTTTAAAATAAAACAATACTTTAAATTAAATGAAGTTGTTTACAAAGCTAAATGCGGAAAATACATAAAAACATAATTAAAAAAAACTAAAATAAACGTCATCCTCGATGGACTCGCAGCCCATTCATTCCATTCATCCTCAATACACAAGTCAAGCCACCAAGAATCCTTTCACCTCCGTATCTAGTTTCCTGCATCACACTAAAAATAAAGGAGTGAGCCCAATGCCCAGCAAGGAAAATCTACTAACAACATATAACATAAATCATAAGACCATATCATAAACATATACTATAAAACATATATCATATATCATATAAAACTACAATGACCATCATACTTCTTGGGGCTTGTTAACTAAGCAAGTCATATGCCCATAGATTTTTGGGGCTTGCTAGCCAAGCAAGACATATGCCCATAAATTATTGGGGTTTGCTAGCTAGACAAGTCATGTGCCCAAGAACTATAAACAGACTATACATAACATAAACGTAACATAACATAACATAAGCATAACATGTCATATAAACATATAAATTCTATCCTATTTTCCTTACCAAAACTGAGATATTTAAGAACAAAAGCGGGATTAGAACACTCCTAAAACCAAAACTAAGAATGGTGAGTATTTCTAAAGAAGAGATATGAAAAGGAACTAAACCATCAAAGAAGAAACTTACCGAGAAGAACCTTAAATTAAAGAGCTTAAACACCTAACCACAAAACCATAAACAGAAGTTAGGATTTGAAACAAACTTAAGGAAAACTAAGGAATCATAAAGAATAGAACTTATGAATAATATTACCTTTGATGAACTAGAACCGATCTACATTTCAATATCGAAAACACATTTTATCTCACTACCCAAGTGTTTATAAAGCTTAAGATGATAAAGCTTTTATCCCCAACCCAAGTGTATCACTCTATAGAAATCCTAGCAGTTTGAAGGCTCTGAACAAAGCTTGAAGAATGAGAGAAATTGCCGGTACTAGGTCCTATTTATAGAGTTCTAGGAATGAAAATATCTCTTTTTGGCTTGAATAAAATAATGAATATTAAATGAAAAATACTTGAATATTCATCAATCAAATGCTTAAGACTTGGTCAAAAATGTTTAGAGGCAAGTCAAGAGGTTATGGGATGAATTAAGCTTGGATTTCTCAGAGTTCGAAAAACCACTCCTAGGGCCGATATATCGCCCACCCTAGGCGATATATCGCCTGACCCTATGTCCCGAGTGCTCGTGGTTTCGTTCGTGTGAAGTCAACGTGTTTTTCGTATCTCCCGTGCTGTGATATATCGCCTCTAAGGCTGCAATATATTGCCATACGTAGATAATTCAAACACGTTTTTGTACGAATTTAGGATAATTAGAGTTGATTAATCAGATTTGACTGAGTAATACGTGATTCCAGCAAGGTCTGGAAGGGTCTAGAGCTTCTAGAAACTTGTATTTTTGAATTATCTACTTAAAATGCTTAAATTCTCAAATAAACAAGATTGTGACAAGTGTCATGTTCTTGATGGTTCTGGAAGATTCTAGAGTTTCTATAACTTTCTTTTATTTAAACTATAAATAAACATGATTAAGACAAGTGTCATGCTCTTAATGGTTCTATCTAAACCTTAGGTTATAATTAAAATATTTCTATTACCAAAAATATTAATCAAACCTTATGTTATAATTAATATTTCTAAACTATAGGTTAAACTTATAAAATCCATAACTATAGCTACGAGTATCCTACTAAGTCCTGGATTGAACCAAAATCCGCGAAATCTAAAATACTACTAACTATCTAGCTAGCTAAGTAAACATTCTAGGACTCTACAGGAGAACCCTTTCTCCACTACATGGTTGTCTCAGAAAACGCTATTAGTGCAGCTCTAGTCTACGGGGAAGGTTGCGTCCAACACCCCGTCTCTTATGTGAGTAAGAGTTTCCTTGAGGCAGAGTCTAGATATCTCTTCATGGAAAAGCTGACCTTTTGTCTGATGACAGCTTCTCAGAAACTCAGGTCGTACTTTCAGGCACATTCCATCAGAGTCCTCACCAACCAACCTATAAGGCAAGCCCTCCAAAAGTCTGAGTCCTTCAGGAGACTCCTCAAATGGGTGGTTTAACTTAGTCAGTTTGACATCACTTACCACCTGAGGACTTCCATAAAGGGATAAGTGCTGACATACTTTATCATGGAGTGCACAGGAATGCCCGAGGAGGCCCAACCTATTGGACCCATATGGAAGTTGTTCGAGGACAGGTCCTCCAACGAGAACAGGGCCGGAGCAGGTTTAATCTTGGTGTCCCCCAAGGGACATAGGGTTCACAGTGCCCTAAGATTTGGATTTGATGCATCAAACAACAAAGTTGAGTATGAGGCCTTGATAGTCGGACTACAAGTTGCCCTGGAGTTTAAGGCTGGGGAACTCGAGATGTACAGTAATTCTTAGCTACTTGTGAATCAAGTCCTCAAAGAGTACCAAGCTCGAGGAACCAAGATGGATGCTTACTTGGCCAAGACCCAAGAAATACTACACAACTTCAAGAGGTTTACCATCCAACAAGTTCCACGGGAGCAAAACTCCAACATTGATGCTCTAGCCAAGCTAGCTACCACCAAGGATGTGGAGTTGCTCGAAGTGGTCCCCATTAACTACTTAGCTTCTCTAAGCATCACATCTCCCGAGGAAGTGGAAGTGGTCCAGCCCCAAGACGGTTGGATGGAACCCATAGAAAAGTTTGTCTCCAGAGAACTACCACTTGACAAGAAAGTGGCTGGGAAGCTACTTTACCAGGCTCCTCGGTATGTAATCATGGACAATAAGTTGTACAGGCGGGGAAATTCATTTCCACTACTTCAATGTGTGTCCAAGCAGAAAACCAAACTCATCCTCCATGAAGTGCATGAGGGCTTCTATGGTGACCACGCTGGGGGATAGAGCCTCGCTAAGAAAATTCTAAGACAATGATACTTCTGGCTTACATTGAATGGCGATTCGATGGATTATTCAAGAAATGCGACAAATGCCAGCGTTGCGCCAACATCCCCTGAGCTCCTCCAAATGAGCTCACTCTGATGACAAGTCCCCGACCCTTTGCAGTCTGGGGCATTGACCTAATAGGCTCCTTGCCCATGGGAAAGGGAGGAGTAAAGTATGTGACTGTGACAGTCAAATACTTCACGAAGTAGGTTGAGGTCGAACCTCTCACTACAATCACCTCCAAGAATTGCTGGACTTCGTCATCAAAAACATTGTTTGTCGCTACGGGCTCCCGATGAAGATAGTTTCCAACCACGACCTGTTGGGATTACCTTTAAAGCATATGTATTGAACAATGTTTTATGAAATAAATAATTGAAATGAATTTTAGCATATATTTATTGTTTATTATTATTATTAGAATAATATTATATGAATAATAATAATATTATTATTATTTTAGCATCGTAATAATATTATTACTCAAATTCGTTATTGTAACTACAATCTTGTATATGTATAGAAGATTAAGATTGTACGGAGCCAATTTAAATAGTTCACAGTAGAACAAATTTGTATGGAATCTTTGGATTAAATACTATTAGCACAATTCACTAGTATTATGAATACATGTAATATATATCCGAATTACTGATGTAGTAGGTCTTCTTAGTGAAGGTACTTTGTATAAAATAATTATACATGAACAGGACCCGATATGTTATTGATACTTAATAATATTGTTTACTATGTAAGTATCAATTTAGCATATCAATAAGATGATCATATACAAATTGATCTTAATCCCGAAGTTATTATGAATCATGTTTATGTCATATGAGTTCTTTGATTCACTCTTTATGGTTTGTCATAATGATTAGGAGGAAAACTTTTGTTTTGGGAACTCATTGATGTAGATGGCTGGAGACATAATATACAGATGCAGAATCTATACCTTTTTGAGATGAATTGAATAATGGTTCTCTTAAGGGTTGGCTTTTGGAACTTAAAGGTTATTGAGCTCAAATTCATAAATCAGTTTATGAATTAACCTTCACTAGTAAAGTTAATAGTACTAAAGGAAACAAGATATAATTAAAAAAATTAAGCAGTAATTAATTCCTACTTTAATTATGAACCATTAATAAATGATTAAATTGTATGTAGTGATTAAATCGATGGACACCTTTATATTTAAAAATACTCAATAAATAAATGTCTATAATTACAAGAGTGCAGTCTCATATTTTTAGTGGAATAATACTGAAATTAATAAATTAAGGTTATTATATTAAAGAGTTTTAATTAATAATTTAAATTTATTGGAGCTTGAAATTATAGGTCCATAGGTCCTCGAGATGGCTTTATCAACACTATTCAAGGTAAGAGTTGAAATTGGGAAGATCAGAAAAATGACATATTTGGAAGAAATTTGTTCTTCAAATCAAATATGTAATTGAGAAAATTTAATTAATTAATATAATAATTTTTTAAATTAATATATTTTTCAAATATTATTTTTTTAAATAAAAGGGTATTTTCGAAAATAGCATTTAAATAATTAAGATAACTAATTTTGAATTAATTAGTTTTATTTATTTAAATAATGTGAAAAGATATTTATGATAATTCAAATTGGATTTGAATTTGAAATGATATTTATTCTTTGATTAATCTGATAAGATAAGTTATCAGGTTTAGATATTTTTTTAATAAATAATTATTAAAAGAAAATGGTTGGAACACATCCTTGAAATCAGGGATGCGCCAACTACAGTGCATGACGTGTAACAAGGTCCAATAATGGGTCTTGGAAATTTCTTTTATTTATTTAATTATTTAATAATTAATTTATAATTTAATTAATATTTTTATAAATCTATTAGATGGAAATAGTTTCATAATACACTTAACAGAGAAAATACTCTAGAGAGAAAAATATAAGTTTTTCATAGAAAGAAAAATATATCGTATTATTTTTCTCTATTCCTGAAAACTGTCTCAGACCTAATATTTCAAGATCTCATGAGTTGGGTACATCTTGTGAATCAGAAATTTTCCCACCATTACTCTATGTGCCCACACATGTCTTGAGGTGTAGAGATACACCTTGGAAGATCTTGGTCTGAGTACTTAAAATGTTGCTTTGGATTGGATGTTCGTTGGAGTTACTAAAAGATAACAATGATTCTTGATTATTCTACAACTGGTAAATCCTTATCTTTTTCTTTCTCTTTGATTAATGTTTTGCATATTAATGGATCTATTTTTTAAAGATTATTTGAATAAATGTTTTTTTGAAATCTTTGGGCCCACCACCTCGTGCTTTCCGCTGCGCACATGGTAAACCAGTAACCAACACGACCTACATTTAAACAATGAGTTGTTTACAGACTTTTGCGAAAGGCATGGAGTCATGAAGAGTTTCTCCTTCATAGCCCATCCTCAGGCAAACAGAGAAGTGGAAGTGGTCAACAAGACGCTTAAGGCCACTTTGAAGAAAAAGTTGGAACATGCAAAATGTGCTTGGCCCGAGGAGCTACCTAGAGTGTTATGGAGTTATCGTACCACTGCGAGGACCTCCACAAGCCACTCGCCATTCTTCATGGCCTACGGGTATGAAGCCATGCTCCTAGTTTAGGCTGCTATCTCCACACACTGACGAACCACTTATGACTTGACAACGAACCACGATTTACTTCAAGAATCATTGGACCTTGTTGAGGAGCTCGAAGAAGTGTCACAGCTACGTGTAGCATCCTACCAACAAAAAGTGGCCAAGTACTTCAATTCTAAAGTGAATGACAGAAAATTCGAGGTCAGGGACTTGGTGTTGCAAAGAATTTTCCTGGAAACATGAGATCCAAGTGTTGAAGTGTTGGGCCCTAACTGGGAACGTCCATACCAGGTTGAGAGCACCGTGTGTCTTAGAACATACAAGTTTGCCAGACTAAACGGGGTATTGATACCGTATGCCTGGAATTCTAAGCACATGGTGATGCAAGTAGTTTGTGTATTTTCTAAATTTTATGAATCATATGTAGCCTACGAGCACGTAATGAAAATCATGTATACAAAATACGATAGAAATATCTGAGGATGTACTCGCTCGCTGGCCTAGACAAGTGAACGCAGACTAGTCTCCTGTAACTAGGGGGCATAGGTGCGATAGTCACCCTATGAGGTAACCACTCACGAAGCATGACCTAGGGAACTATATAAGAAGCCCATTTTGGGGCACCTTAGAGTACACCTAGTGTCATAATGCTTGCAATAATTCATGAGAGACCTAGGGAACTCAGTTAGAGGATCCTATACAGGCACTCGAGAGTAAACCTAATGTCACGAATAAACCTAAATCACTTAAGGGAGGAGAGCTCAGGTTACTTCCCAAGGACAAGGCACCCACGAAGCAACTCTAAGTTCCCGAGTTCCAAAAGGGTGGAAGGTCTTTAATTCCTGAGTCACCTGTACTTGGGCATAAGCCTTAAGTTGCCTAAACTTAAGCAAGCAAAACCCGAGTCGCCTGTACTTGGGCACTAGCCTTAAGTGGCCTAAACTTAAGCAAACAAGACCTGAGTCACCTGTACTCGGGCACAAGTCTTAAGTTACCTAAACTTAGACACAAAAGACTTAAGTTGCCTAAACTTAAGAAAAAATGACCCAAGTCTCCTAGACTAGGCACACAATCTAAAGAACTAAGAGTGACTTCCCGAGGACCAAGCATCTGTGAAGCATTACTAAGTTCCTGAGTCGCCTAGACTCGAGCACAAGTCTCAAGTTGCCTAAACTTGTACACAAGACCTAACTCTCTTAGACTTAGGCCCACATATGGTGGATAAAATGAGGTAATAAATTAATTTTGGTGTGATTTTGCATTACGTTTAAAATTTTGAGAAAAACCTTGCACAATTCTTTAAGTCCTATTTGCATTATTGCTAAACGTTGTGTATAAAACATGCTAAGTAAAAGGAAATATTACAATATTGATTGGGGGCTAGAGAAATAAATTGTTTGCACCCCAGCAAAAGATGGCTCACAAGCTTAATTACAAAAAAATTGAAGGAGACCACCTATATCTCCCATGGAGGGACTTCATATATAAGGTCGGTAATGGGGTTGACCTCAAGAGCTTTGCCAGCTTCCCTAGAAGCAGCAGTAGCAGCTTCGGCAACACTCGTCACCCGTAAGCACTCCTCAAAGAGAAGGTGAGTCTTGTTAGCCTCCCTGGAGAACTCCAGGCCCATATCACTATTATGGAATCAAGTCGTGTAGAAAACATTCTCAACGATAGTGTTGACCTCCTTCTTGAGGAACTCCACTTTCTGCTGAAGGGATTCAGCCTTCCACGTAGCCTGATGAGCCTTGTCCTCCGCCGTTCGAGCCTTTTTGAGTGCCTTTGTGGCTTCACCATAGGCTCTAGTCGCATCCTCCATGACCTGAGAAGCATCTCCTGCAGCCTTCATAGCCTCTCCCTTGGCTTGGACAGTCTCCTCCTTCGCTCTCCGGGCCTTATCCTTGCAGATCTTGACCTCTTTAATCGCCTTTGTTGCTGCCTTTTCTAGGGCTCGGGCACTGGCCTGCTCAGCCTCCAAAGTCGACCGCAGACGGGTCAGCTCCTCCGAGGATACTTTCACTTTTTCCTTTAAGGTCGCCACCCCCTTGGCCCCCCGAAATTCATATGATGTCTCCATCGTAATATCCCCGAGTCATTGAGCCTCCAAAGGTGACTAAAAGAAACAATTTTATTTAGTTTACATACATAATGTTGACAAAGACAAATTATGGAGAAGGTAACTTACTTGACTGTGGCATAGTGGCATATGGAGACAAGAAACACCTCGTTGTTATCGCCCAGCTGGGAAAATTTGCGAGCACTCAGCTGACACATGGTTGAGCTAACATTGTGGAGAAGCTCCGCCGCTAGTGGAGCAACATCATGCCGAGCTTCTTGGTAAAGAGACTCTCCATCTGTGCCCAACCTATCAAAGGCCCGATAAGTCTTTCCCTTGGGGGCTTGAGATGGCGGAGGGCATCGCCTGTCTCGTGTAGGGCTATGTTTCCCTCCTCCATGCGTGCCTCAAAATGCTCCAGCATGGCTTGAAAACGCTCAAGTAACTCCCCTTCATATTTCTCAAGGTACACCAAGAGACAGGGAATGTTCTCCACCTCCGGGCTCTCCACCCTGGGGACTCAATCGTTGAAGAAGGTGATGAGGATATTTCAAGGATGGGCATATCCTCCCCCCGAGGAACCTCACCTCGAGCTGGTGAGGTTTGTTGCCTCTTTGATGGTGAAGAAGGTCCCACCTCCTTGCGGGGCCGCTGGGACTCTCCGGCTGCAGATCCACTGGGTCCCTCCCAAAGTCGAATGGTTGTTCGAGCAATGTCGAAAATTTCCATTTAGCACATATTTTGAGTAGTATTGGTCTCATATTGACAAAACCAATGTGCGTGGAAAGACATCACATTTTCTTGTGGCAAAAACCCCCATGGAGGCAACTGTCTCTTCGGATGGAGGAGATAAGGATCAATCAGGTCCTGGTAATCCTAGTACTCCTCCCAGGTCCAGGGACAGTCCGAAGTAAGGCCACACCAAAGGAGTGATGGAGAAGCCCACACGTGCTTGGGACTTACCCCATCTCCTACATGTCTAGCATTAAAATCTACAAGTGGAGATGTACCTTGGTCTAGGGAGGAAAATTCTATTCCCACTTGCAGCTTTTCCTCAAGTTTATGGTCTTCTCGAGCTTCTTCGGCTACTCGAATAGCCTGAGCATTCTTGAACTGCTCGTCCAGTAGTCGTTGAATGTATTGAGAGCGAACCAGTCCATTGATGTAATGAATGTGTCGCAAGGAAAATCTGTGGGACTGGTTGGAGTTCCGGTACTGAGTCAAGTCTAGGTTGCTAATGTGTTGTCCCTCATGGAGAAGACTCATAGCAACCAGATTTTCCTCCGTAACTAGCTGGCTCAACTCCAGCTCCACATCTGGAAGAGCATTCGTTGCTTGCAAGCGATCTTCGAATGCCTAGACGAAGGGAGTACGACAGAAAGGACCTAACAAAGAGAAGGTACTAAGTACCGAAATGTGACGGGAGGCGTAGAACAGAAACTCAGAAGACGAGGAAATACTTACCAACCCTGGAGAATTCCAAGATAAGAGTTGGGTTGGTCCGTGTTGGGAAGCCATTAATGAAGAAGAAACAGTCTGTATAGTCGCGTGCATGGATTTAGTTATGATGAGGATCCTTGTACATCATGAAGGTATACTTAATCAGGGTATAAAGCCCATCGAGGTCACTCCCCATCTTCTTTAAACAGCCCAAAAACTATAGAGATAAAGAATCTCGGCTGGAGAAGGCTCGGGCCAGTTCATTCTCTGGTACAGGACGTACAGGCTCGCGAGGACCCTGTATACGTTCGGGCACTGCTAGAATGGAGCGATCCCCACGTACTTCAAAAAATTAACAAAGTACTAGCATAAGGTCAAGGATGCTCCTGCCTGAAGGTGTGATTGGCTCCAAGCCCTGAGACCGTGGACACTACGATGAGATATCTCTGTCACCCAGCATAGACGGATGAGGAATTCCTCCCAATCCTGTAGTGTCTCATTATGTGCTCCAACGCCCTAGGATGCTTTAACATGATAATAATCGGCTTCACCTCGAATCCCGCAGCAGTGTATCACTAAGTGGGGTGAAGAATCAAAGCAATGTTCACCTCTTCATTTGACATAGAGTTGGCATTCCGTGTTGGCCTCTCCGCCATCGGAGCTGTAACGCCCTGGTTACTCCAAGACCGTTACTGTGAACTTTGAACCGATCTTAACTCGCTAATCGAGTTCTTTGATTATAAACGTGCATCTAGGTGTTATTAATAGGTTAAGGTGTAAAACCAATCAAAAAGAAAGGATATATTTTATATAAACATAAAACTGTTCATGGGCCCATAAAAACATTTACAAGTTATTTACAATCCAAAACGGTCATTATAGTGTAAAATTTACAACCTGCCGACCTAAGAGGCAAAAATAAGGTAAACCCCCTAGTTCCTCTAAGAACTCCTTCCCCGTGGTGGTCAAGCAGTCGCATATGTACACATCACCACCTAAGCTCTCCACTCAAGGTTGGGTGAGCTTTCCTTTCGCTTTACCTGCACCACATAGCACCCATGAGCCAAAGCCCAGCAAGAAAACTCAATATTGCAAGAATATAATATCAAACAATGATCATAATAATCATCTAGGACTTTTAGCCCTAAGTAGAAGAGTGATAGCAGTAAAATTCACTAAGGTGGGTTCCGTTCCCTTTATAAATTAGTGATCAAGTCACTAGCTTAAACATGATAAGTAATTGATGAGCAAGTCACCAATATAAACCAACTGAGTTGCCATAGAGTCACTAATGTTGATTCCGTACCCTCAGCCATGTGACGATACGGTCACCTAGGCCTTTGGCCCTGGCTTTGAGTAATTAGTCATAGAACTAGGCAAGCGCTTTTAGTTTTCATCGAACTTTGGGTCGATCCAGCATTAATGCTTATAATGAGTCATTCAATGCAGATATCGATTATATCTAATCTTTTATTGGCTCTGTGTTCATGACGCTTATGTCGCTCTTGACTCTTAGGTCAGTAACATATGACCAGTGCTCAGTACCCAATACTGCTGTCGAACTTGACTAGTAAGTCACAACTTCACAGACAGTCTGACACCCTTGCCGATTCTGACTAGTAAGTTAGTGCCATTCACAAATAAGCAAGATTTGATAAGCATTTAATATGCAATCAATGTCCACATTTTAACACTCAACATGCCTCAATAATAACCTCTCATGTCATATATATAGGGTGTAGTTTTCTTACCTCCGGTTCGAGCGAGAATTAGTAAAAGAACGACCCTTGAGAGCAATCAACCTTTTAGTTCCTTGACAGTCACCTGGTCATAACCAATTATGGGATTCCATCAATAAAATGAATCACAAAGGGTTCCCGGACCAAAATCTAGCCTCCGAGACATCGAATCCTACTAAACTGGGTAGTAGGATCGATCCCGAGGCCTAGGGTTTGAATCCCTAAGCCAAAAACACAATTTGGGCCACAATGCCACTAAGGGCCATGGCCCTCTCTCACCATGCCGCGGCCCGCCTCCTCAACCAGAAGCGGCCCCCTTTCATTTCCCCAACACGGGCCGCGACCCTCCTTCTCCATGTTGCGGCCCAATGGCCCAGCAGCTTCTCCTTTCCTCTTCAATGAGCTTGGGCCACGACTCTCAAGAAGAGAACCACGGCCCCACCTGAAACTCAGCCAAAAGCTCTTGTTTTTCCCTTTCAAACTCATTTCAAAACCCCATAAAATCTCTCCCAATATCACAAAGCAAAGCCACCAACTATTACCACAACTTATCTACCATATAAGCATCAAAACCTAAGCCTTACACCAATCAAAACTTCATCAAATTCCCCATTCAATGATCAAAACTCCAAAAACCAGCACAAAAATAGAGCAAGACACTATAAAATGGAACTAGAACCTTACCTTAAGCTTGAATTGAAACCTCTTCAATGGTTGAACACTAGCCTAAGACCTCAAGCTTCAAACTCCAAGTTTGAATCCCCAAACTTGCTTCAAAAATTCAAGGGTAGGAGAAGAGAATGATGATGATCGTGAGGAAGGAAACAAGGCTCTATTTTGGTTCTATTTTTACAGCCTTCAACCTATATATAGCCTAGGTCAAAACACTAAAATACCCCCATGCTTAAATCCTCTCTTAACAACCCCCAAGGGCAAAACTGTCCTATTCAACCTATCTCGTTAATCATAATTAACACTCTCCAATTCCCGCTATTCTCAAATACCAATAAAATCATATCCCATTACCCTTTAATTCCCGGTAATGCTCTAATGATCAAACCACCCCGAGACTCACCCCGAGCCCCGAGCTTAAACTTGTTATGACCAAACCGATAATTTGAATTCAAAGATCGTCTCATGCCAAATAGCTCGAACAAATCCAAATTATAATGTGGTCTCAACAACAGTTCACCGACATGCATACAAATATACAATTATGCCCTCAACTGGCCAAATTACCAAAATACCCCTGAGATGAAATGGGGACCCACATGCATGCATTTAACATCATATTATAATATAATTCACATAAACATGCACGTAATAGCTTAATGACATAATAAATCAGTTATGGCCCTCCCGGCCTACTAATCCGACCCTTAAACCTCATTAGGGATTTCGGGGCATTACAACTATCCACTCCTTACAGAAATTTCGTCCTCAAAATTTACCTGAACAGCTCGGGATGCTGATTCTGCATATTTGACTCCAGCTCCCAGGCCGCTTCCTCAACCTTGTTATTCCTCCACAATACCTTAACCAAAGGTATCATCTTATTCTTGAGGACCTTGTCCTTTCTGTCAAGTATTTGGGCTGGTTGTTCCTCATAGGAGAGATCTGCCTCAAGCTCTATATCTTCATAGCTCTAAACATGAGTCACATCAGAGACATACCTTCGAAGAGCTGAAACATGAAACACGTTATGCACGGCTGATAATGCCGGAGGCAAGGCCAACTTGTAAGCCACTTGACCTATCCTTTCCAAGATCTCAAATGGACCTACAAATCTAGGGCTCAGCTTGCCCTTCTTCCCAAATCTTCTCACCCCTTTCCATGGCGAGACTCTAGGGAAAACATAGTCTCCCACCTGGTACTCCACATTCCTGCACTTGGGATCTACATAACTTTTCTGTTTGCTCTGAGAAGTGAGCATTCGAGCTCTAATCTTCTCAATGGCCTCACCGGTCCTCTGAACTCCCTCAGGACCCAAGTATCACCTTTCACCTATCTCATCCCAATGAATGGGAGTGGGAGATCTGCACTTCCTACCATACAGCATCTCATAAGGTGCAACTCCAATGGTAGACTGATAACTGTTGTTGTAGGAAAACTCTATCAAAGGTAGATACTTACTCCAGGATCCACCAAAGTCCAGCACACGTGCTCGCAGCATGTCTTCTAATATCTTAATCATCCTCTCATATTGTCCATCTGTCTGAGGATGATAAGCAATACTGAACTTCAATTGTGTTCCCATGGCCTTCTGTAAGCTCCCCCAAAACTTGGAAGTAAAAGTGGGGTCCCGATCTGACACGATGGACCTTGATGCTCCATGGAGGTGCACAATCTCTCTCACATAGAGATTGCATACTAGTCAACTGTATATGTAGTCCTCACTGGAAAGAAGTGAGCTGACGTGGTATAATGATCCATTATAACCCAAATAGAATCATGTTGACCAACAGTCCTTGGTAGCCCCACCACAAAATCCATCGTGATGTCCTCCCATTTCCACTCTGGGATATCCAGTGGCTGCAATAACCCTGTCGGCCTCTGATGCTCAGCCTTGACCTGTTGACATGTCAAGCACTTAGCCACATATTCTACTACATCCCTCTTCATCCCCGGCCACCAATACAACGATCTCACATCCTGATACATCTTCGTGGTGCATGGATGCAAAGAGTAAGGTGTAGTATGAGATTCATCCAGAATCTCTCGCCTCAATGCAATGTCTAACGGAACACATATCCGGCCCTTGTATCTTAACAAGCACAAATCAGACATTGTATAATCTCTAGACACTCCAGCCAAAACATCCTCTCTAATATTGATTAACTGTGGATCACCCAACTGACCCTCCTTGATTCTCTCCAACAGTGTAGACTGTAGTGTAATATTGGCCAACTGGCCCACCAGCAACTCTATACCAACTCTGGTCATATTATCTGCTAATTCTCTAGCGATCAGCCTCGCACCATAAATCTGCCCCGGACCATTTTGGCTTAAAGCATCAGCTACCACGTTGGCTTTTCCTGGATGATACAAAATCTCACAGTCATAATCTTTTACTAATTCCAGCCAATGCCTTTGTCTCATATTCAAGTCTTTCTGAGTGAAGAAGTATTTCAAGCTCTTGTGGTCTGTATACATCTCACACTTCTCCGCATAAAGATAATGCCTCCATAACTTTAAAGCAAACACCATAGCCGCCAACTCTAAATCATGAGTAGGATATCTCTTTTCATACTCCTTCAGCTGACGTGAGGCATAAGTAATTACCTTCCCTGACTGCATTAGAACACAGCCCAAACCCTGATGTGAGGCATCGTAGTAAATCACAAACTTCTCCTGATCTGTTGGGAGACTCAGAACTGGAGCTGTAATCAATCTCTGCTTCAATTCCTGGAAGTTGTTCTCACATTTGTCTGACCACACAAATTTCTGATTCTTGTGTGTCAGCTCAGTCAATGAAGTAGCTATCCTTGAGAACCCTTCCATGAAACGCCTATAATAACTGGCCAATCCAAGGAAACTTCTAACCTCAGAAGCATTCTTTGGCCTTGGCCAATCTTTGACTGCCTCGATCTTTGATGGATCTACCTTAATCCCCTCCTTACTAACAATATGCCCAAGAAAAGATACCTGAGATAACCAGAACTCACATTTCTTGAACTTTACAAACAGGTTGTGCTCTCTCAGTCTCTGTAGAACCAATCTCAGATGTTGTTCATGCTCTAACTCTGACTGAGAATAAACCAGGATATCATCGATGAAGACGATCACAAACTAGTCCAGATAATCCTTGAACACTCTGTTCATTAGATCCATAAAAGCAGATGGGGCATTAGTCTATCCAAAAGACATGACTAAGAACTCACAATGCCCATACCTAGTGCGAAAAGCAGTCTTCGGTATGTCTCCCTCCTTGACTCTCAACTGAAGATAACCAGAACGAAGGTCGATCTTCGAGAATACCTTTTTACCTTGCAACTGATCAAACAAATTGTCTATCCTTTGGAAAGGATACTTGTTCTTGATTTTTAACTTATTCAGTTCTCTGTAATCAATGAACATCCTCAAATAACCATCTTTCTTCTTAACAAACAGACTTGGCACTCCTCAAGGTGAGAAACTAGGTATGATAAAACCCAAATCCAACAGTTCTTGCAACTGTACTTTCAATTCTTTCAACTCAGCTGGGGCCATTCTGTATGGTGCTTTAGACACTGGCTCTGTCCCTGGTGCCAGTTCTATTACGAACTGTAACGACCCAAATTCGCTAATAAGGCTTAAGGGCCTTGATTAGTGTGCCTGGAGGGCAAATTGGGATTTATGTGTGACTTTAATGAGTAAAATGCATGGTTATGATTTAAAGCATGTTATATGACTATTTGACTATTTGAGATGCATGACTATGTGTATTAGTATGCATGTAGGCCTTGATTGTGTTAGAAGGGCATAATTGTAATTTTGGCCATTTTGGGCATAACTGTATTGATATGTGATGATTGTCAAGACCACATTGTGATGTGGATGTATCTGTGATTTGTGACTCGAGACGATCCCAGAGAGCAGATTAGCTGAAACGTCCAGGCGGGAATTTATACCCGGCTCGGGGCGGGCCTGGGGTTATAAACAGGAATTTAGAGAATATATTGAGATTAATTGTGATGATGAGGAATACATATTTGGTGATTTATCAGGTATTGGGAAGCAAGCGGGAAAATATTAGAGACACTTGAGGAATTAGCGGGAATTGGGTAAAATGACTAAAATGGCCCTACATGGACAAAAGGGTTAGAATTAATAGGGAGGGCATTTTGGTCAATTGGCTGCTTAGAGATAAGTTTAATGAGGTTTTATATACTTAGTGGGATTGATAGAGAGAGTTAGATGGCTGTGGAAAAGAGAGAAAAAGGAAGAAAAAGAAAAAGAGAGAAAACAGAGGGGTTTTTCCAAAAGGGGCGGTTTGTGGTTCTCCCACCATTTCTCTTCAAATTTCTTGGAGCAAAGCTCAGTGGAGAGCTAGGATAGGCTGATAATCAAGTATCCTAAGCTAGACTTGAAGATTTGGCAAGGGATTAGCAAGAACACATCAACTTTTGAGGTAAGTTTTTAAGGTTTTCAGTTTTTGGGTTTGGCTGGTTTAAGTTGTGTAATTAAGTTGAATGATGGGACCTTTAGGGGAATTTCTGAGCAAGCTTTGACGAAGAGCAAGCTAAGGAGGTCTAGGAATTGAATCAAGGTCGAAATTGCATCAACGGTATGAATTCTAAGCCTTTAACTTTGATGTTTGACTGAATTTCTGGGTTTAGGGTTAATCATGGTAAATTTTGTGATTTGGGATGAATGTGCTTGGGTTTTGAGGATTTGGGATGCTTGGGATGAGTGGAGAGTGTTTATAAGCTTGATTTTGAGTTTGGTAAAGATTTGGGGAAGTTTGGGTTGAGATTGGCTCAAAGAAATCGCAGAAAAAGAAAATGAGGGTTGCCTGCCTGCAACTAGCGCTACAGCGCTAGTCTTTGGGCGTTGTAGCGCTAGGCCCTGTTTCTGGGGTGGTGCGGTTCTGCTTGTAGCGCTATAGCGCCCTCTTTTGAGCGTTGTAGCGCTACCCTATTCCCAGAAAGGGGTTTTTGGGTTATTTTTGAGGGATTTTGACCTAGGGTTCGGGGTTCGATTCCACCATCTTGTTTTGTGGATCTAGGACTTCCCGGGGGGCTCGGGATTGGTCCCGAGGCTAGGTTTTCGGACTTGAGGTTCGGTGATGACTTTGACCTATAGTTGTGCTTAGGTGTGCGCAAGGGTTCATGTGGGATCATGCTCAAGGAGTCAAGTGATGAAAGCTATCAAATTGACAGGTAAGAAAACTATAGCACCCGTAGGAAAAGGCATGGGCCCATAGTGTGATTGCAGGGCACGACCCTATATTGCATTACATGTTAGGGTGCAGACTTAATTGAATTGATATATGTTTGAATGTTATTTGAGTTATGCTATTTGTGATTATAGTAAGAATGAATGGCAAAGGAGCCGGGAAAGGCAAAAGAGCTGAAACGGCAAGGAGCCGAGAACGGCAAGGGAGACGAGAACGGCGAAAGGCTGAGAACGGCAGTGGGGCCGGAAGTAACACTTAGCACGTGAAGTGCTTGTAGATAGGGTGGGACCCCAATGGATACAGGGGATATCCTTACGGTGAGGACCGAGACCCCAGGCTTAGGTAATGCCTCTGGGACGGCATGGCCATGTTTGTTTAGTTTGATGGAATACTCATTTATCTGTGGATAATCTGATATGTTAACTATATAATCCACATATGTTATATATTGTATGAGTTTTCTTGCTGGGCTTCGGCTCACGGGTGCTCTGTGTTGCAGGTAAGGGCAAAGATTGAGTCAACCAACCATGAGTACGGAGAGCGTGAAGCAACGCGTACATGTTCGGCCTGCCCGACTGCTTTGGTTGGGGGTTTATTCGAGAAATGGCTGTAATAATCTGTGATTTTAATAACTAATCAACTATAAACTTATTTTAAGTTGTAAATAGTTTTCAAACCTTATTTTGGGATCCCAAATGTTAAATACTAGAAGTTTTCAATGAAACAACGCATTTTTAAAGATTACAGCCTTAGCTTTTGCTTAGTCACACTTTTTTTAAAAAAACCTCGGTTAGCGAGTTCATTGCACAAAGTTTCTTTTAAAACTCACTTAGTAATGGCTCTAAGGTAGTAGGGTGTTACACGAACTCAATCTATCTGTGCGGAGGCAACCCTGGCAAATCTTCTGGAAACACATCCAGGAATTCACAAACTAATTTGGTCTATTCTGGTCTCACTGGCATGACCTGAGTGGTGTCAACCACACTGACTAAGAATCCAATGCAACCTCCTTGCAATAGATCTCTAGCCCTCAAAACAGAAATCATAGGTATGCGGGGTCCATGCACAGTACCAAAAAACACAAAAGGATCCTCACCTTCAGGCTCAAAGGTGACCATCTTCCTTCAGCAATCAATGGTTTCCCCATACTTCACCAACCAATCCATACCAAGAATCATGTCGAAGTCAGTCATAACTAACTCTATCAAATCCACTGACAACTCTCTACCCTCCACTGTCAGTGGCAAAGATCTGACCCATCTCCTGGATACTACCAACTCTCCAGTGGGTAATAAAGTTTCAAACCCCACACCATAATAATCACATGGTCTACACAGTCTATCAATAATTCTACTAGCAACAAAAAAAATGAGTAGCACCAGAATCAATCAAAACCTTATAAGTGGTTCCAGCACTAAAAAGCTGACCTGTAACTACTAAGGGAGAAGCCTCAGCTTCTGCTTGTGTCAATGCGAACACTCGAGCTGGGGCCGAGCTGTTCGCTTTCTTGGGTTCTTCCTTTCTTGCCTTAGGGCAATATTTCTTAAGATGGCCCACTGCTCCACAAGAAAAGCAAGCCCTTGCCCTACACTCTCCCAAATGACGCCTCTTGCATCTAGGGCATTCAGGATAAGACTTCCAGACCTCACTACCACTCTGGCGGCCCATTGAAATATCACGGGGTCACCTGTTAGGACCTAGAGCTGGGAAGGTATCAGGAACCTTCCTCTTCTGATCACTGGGGCCTCCACCCTTACCAGAACCCATAAATGGAGAACCTATCCTCCTGAACTCCTTATGGCTGCATTATCTCGCCAGATCTTGTTCTCTGCACTCTCAGCTGTGAGTGCCTTCTCAACCACCTGTGCTTAGGTAGTAACCCCAGCCACAGTGGTAATGCAAACATCTCGAGCTAATCTAGGTTGTAGCCCTTGGAGAAACCTCCCCTTTCTGGTCCCATCAGTGGACACCAGCTCCATGGCAAACTTTTCCAATCGATCAAACTTCAGAGCATATTCAGTCACTGACAAACTCCCCTGAAGTAACCTGATAAATTCTTTAGCTTTTGCCACCCTGATGGCATCGTTGTAGTACTTCTCGTTGAACAGAGCCTGAAACTCTTCCCAACTCAAGGCATTGATGTTTCTGGTCTGGGATATAACCTCCCACCAAATTCGGGCATCCTCCCGAAACATATACGTGGCACAAGCCACCCTCTCATTACTAGTCACCCTCATGAAGTCCAGGATAGTGGTAAGCATGCTCATCAACTGCTCAGCTTTAGCAGGATCTGCACTGCCTTCAAAAACTGGAGGTTGCTGCTTTCTGAACCTTTCATAGAGAGGCTCCCATTTATTACCAACCTCAGGTAGCTGCTCAGCTGCTAGCACCGATAGAGGAGGTGCCTTAGATACACTAGCTACTGCAGGAACCTACTGTTGTCTTAGGAGGCAGAGTTCTTCTCCCTACCTCAATAATGTAACCTGGAGCTCATTAAATAACCGGTGCCAGTTCTCAGGAGCTGGCTGTGGAATCTGACTCTGGTCATTCTCTTGACCCTGATTATTATCCTGGCCTTGATCACCCTGGCCAGCTGATGAATCTGTCTGTCTTGGAATCATTCTTATCAACTTAAACCTTGCTGCAATAGCCAATACGGCTAGTCAGGCAGTGATAACTAAACCTCTTGTCGCCTCACGGTTCAAGAACAAGCATATAACTCTCATATTCCACAGTTATACAAACATACAGATAGATAAATGATTATAGCATTTAGCATTTAACATGTATCAAATAATAGTTCACAATAAACAATACTAATAAGCATGCTCTAGTAATATTAGTACTAATAAGCACGTTCTTGCTAATAATGCAGTATTCAAGGCATAGCCTTAATATGGTGTCTCATGTAAACAGGTAAAGCATTTATACTATATTTAAGTAGTAAGATATATAACCACATAAATAGTTACCAAACCATGAGTTGAGCTTGCCTCCAGTGGTGAGTGTACATGCCCAGCCAGTCTACAAGAGCCCTAAACCTTGGCACGTTCTGATACCAAGTTATAACGCCCTGGTTACTCCAAGACCGTTACTGTGAACTTTGAACCGTGCTTAACTCGCTAATCAATTTCTTTGGTTATAAACGTGCATCTAGGTGTTATTAATAGGTTAAGGTGTAAAACCAATCAAAAGGAAAGAATATATTTTATATAAACATAAAACTATTCATGGGCCCATAAAAACATTTACAAGTTATTTACAATCCAAAACGGTCATTACAGTGTAAAATTTACAACCCGCCGACCTAAGTGGAAAAAATAGGGTAAACCCTCTAGTTCCTCTAAGAACTCCTTGGTCGTGGTGGTTAAGTGGCCGCATATGGACACATCACCACCTAAGCTCTACACTCAACGGTGGGTGAGTTTTTCTTTCCCTTTACCTGCACCACATAACACCCATGAGCCAAAGCCCAGCAAGAAAACTCAATACTGCAAGAATATAATATCAAACGATGATCATAATAATTGTTGACCCAAGATTTGGCCAACTGACACGGAGTCAAAATATGCTTGATATGAATGAAAGAGATGAGAAGAACGTAATGACAAAAGTAAATAAGACACAGTAATTTATAGTGGTTCGGCCCCAGGATCTGGTAATGACCTACGTCCACTTAGAATGATATTGATATAAAAATCAGAAGAGTGATCAAAGAACTAGGGTTCAATGAGTTTCACTAACCTCTGAAGAACAATACAATATTACTAGGAGAATTACTATGGTATCGAATGATTCAAAAGCCAAAAGTCCCCTCCCTTGAGCTATCTCTTGCTATTTATAGGCTCAAGGGGGATTACAAAAGATTGTTACAGATATTCTTTCCTGAATAATCGGATACCCAGAAGATTGTATGAGATAAATTCGGGATTCATAAAGATTTTCCCATAAATGTCGCCTTGTACACGGAACCATCGACCATACTGGTCGCGGGTAAGACAGGCTTACACTGCTTCTAATGTGTCCTCTGGTCGATACTCCACAGACGTTTCCAGGTGTCAGCCACGTGTCCAGGGATTACTTTCCACGTCATTAATGCTAATTTTATGGATAACATTTGCCCCCCAAGTTTATTTATCACGAGCAGTAAATAAACTTTTGGACGAACGACTCTTCGGTAACCCCACCTGACGTGTCAGAACCCTTCGTGTGTTCTTGAAAAAAGTAACCCACTTCTGTCTAATCATGTCCTCTCGGTTCCCTAGAAACGATTTCGACGGCCATCCCGTTTCCCAATACTTTGAAAAAGGGAAACTAATGATTACACTTTTTAATGTCAGAGACAAACTTATATAAGACCTTCGAAGCCTCCTTTTTCTTTTTACGCACGCCACTGTTTTTGCAAGAAACCCTAAAAACCAGAGTTTTAAACTTCCCCGGAGACCGTTTTCCTGCACTTCCAAGACTCAGACCGTGAGCTCCTTGATCTTCGAAGACCTTTCTTCCACCTCCACGATCACTCTTCTTGGTAAGTTTTCGAAATCCCATGCTTCTAATTTTTCGTGGTGCATGCTTCTGAATGTGGACTGTTTGATATTATCTGTTTCTGGTTTGAGGTACTTGTAGACAGAATGTTTTGTAGGCAAAGTAGAGTTACGAGTTAGTTTAAAATCCAGGATCATGCTTTTTAGGACGTAAAATCGAAGTAAAAATTCGATCTTTAGGTTAGTTGAAAAAATAAATTTTTCCCGCCCTAAGGGGAGCTGAAAAAGCTCTTTCAGAAAAACTTTTTACTTTCACCCTTTGATCCATTTTTCAAACTATTCGTGTAGAAAGATTTAGCTTTTCGTTAGAATGCTGTTGTATAAAAACTTAATTTTTATACTCGGCCAGCGTTATTCTAAAAAGCTTTTAAAAGTTTTCTATCCTCACTTCCCCATTCTTCTGTATGCAGATTTTAATGCCAGATTTTTGGGGAGGTTAAAGGCCTATTGACGATGACCTTCTCGCCCAACTGCTCGAGGGAGAAGATCAACCAGCTGACCGTGTCCACGAGATCCCTTTTTTGCGATCCTCTTCCAGACCTCATCCTTCTCCTTCAATGGCTCGTTCCAAATATTCAGGCAAGAAAAGACCCGAGTCTGAACACAACCCAAATTCTCCTGCCCGTCCTGATTCGCATGCAAGGGCTCCCTCGACCAGTGGTCGAGAAAATCTTGCTTCTGACCCTAATATCCAAATTAGGGCCAGCCCTCGCCATCAGAACTTGCCTGATTTCGAGTGGTATACTTCCCCAGCCAGTTCAGTAACTCTTCGAATGATTGCTAACTGCTTCAGAAAATTCCCCCTCACAGGGGTTTCCATTATACAACCTGCCGCAGATCAGAGGGCTAACCTCCCCGGGGGTGTCAACAGCGCCTGGTCTCGGTATCATATTGAGGCGGGAGCTTATCTCCCTCTTCATCCCTTTTTTTGTGGGGGTGGCCAATTATTTCGGTGTCGCCCCCTTCCAAATAACTCCAAATGGATATAGAATGCTCGCCGCACTCTATATCCTGTATAAACTGAAGAAATGGCCAGAACCTTCACCCCACGAGGGACGGAACGGGTGACCTCAAGTCTAACCCGCAACAACACGGAACGGGTTTCTTCCACTTTTGTCACCAGGAAACTAATCGAACATTCCTGAGTGACACTACGCATATCTCGAACGTGGGGCAGTATAATAAGGAGTACTTCCTCACCCCGGACATATCCAGCAACAACCTGGCCTTCGCACGAGGAGGTAAGCATCGTTCCTGACTGGTCGATACTTTTACTCAAGGTGTCTCCTTTTGTTTTTCTTAAATCATATTATGTTTTTCAGGCCCTTGGTTACGTCCAACCCCAACACCAGACATGGTGTTGAGGTCTAACACTCTGGCCAGGATGTCCGACGCAGCAAAAAGCGTCAAGATCCTGGTGACTGAAGAAAACTTGAGGCGGTCTGGCCTCCTGACTCCTCACCATGAAAATAGAGGGTCCGTGGTGGACGAAGCCACTGCCAAGGGGGTTCCCGAGCAGCAACCTCCCGTGTCTCCTCGGAGGAGGAGGCCAACGGGGATTACTATTAGGGAGCCCACGGGCAATCCTTCCGCAAAAAGGCCTTTTGCTCCCCAAGGCAAGGGGAAACAAAAGGCCAAAGAGCCAGCTGTGGACTTGGGAGAGTCCTATGATGATAATGGTAACACAATTTTACTTTTAAATTGTTTGCCAATTCCCTGTCATTTGTTCGACGGGGAAGGCAATTTTACGTATACTCCAAAATTAGGGCCAGACTTCTTCATGCCAGATAATGAGTATATGACTAATAGAGTCAATAGTGTAGCGACCAGTAGTTGTAGCTCGGGTATTCACTTTGTTGCCTTTCTTCTGTTGCATATAATATATTTTCATCTGCCTCTTATTCTTATCAGTTTCCTGTGTTTACTTGCATGCATATATGGCTACTCCCAATATCTTTGACATGTACCAGGCCGAGGAAGAAGAGGAGGTTCCCCAACTCCAACGGAGATCCAAGAGGAGAAATGGCGAATCCAGCCAAGGCCCTCCGGCCAAGAAGGGTCGAACAGAAGACCTTCCCAAGGACGCGCCAACTGGGCAGACTCCTGGGCCAACGGGGCAAACTCATCCACCAGCTCCAACTGAGAAGCAGACTCCTCCTGCCCCACCGAATCCTCCGGCTCCACCCGCCATAGATGAAATTTTTCATGACGAAGCTCTCAGGGCTAAACTCATGAGCCGCACCCTTCGATCAGCCAGGGATCGCCTTGAACGCATTGGCAAAGGTGACCGTGTCAGGGATGCAATGGTCGAGGCTGAAAACTTGGGGGCTGACCAGGTTCTGAATAGGGCCCTGAATGAAATCTCCAGTGTGAGTACTTCTTCACTTTTTTAAGCCTTAATCTTTTACTCTTCACGGCAGGCTCTAACTTTTTCCTTTATTCACAGGCCTTGCTATCTGCTATCACTGCTCGTACCCGTATCCAGGCTTCCATCGAGCAGGCAAAGGGAAAGGCCACTGAGAGGCACCAAGTGAAGGCGGCTGAGGAGCTTTCGGCTGTAGAGGCTAGGCACGCCAAGGAGTTGGAGGTGCTGGCTCGAGAAAGGGATGCTGCGGTGACCAAACTTTCAGAGGCTGAAGCTACAAAAGATGCCGCCGTGAAGTTGAGGCAAGAGTATCGAGAGTTCAATCAAACTCATCTTCGCGAGATCAAGCATCTGGGAGAGATACTCAAGTCCAAGGACGAGGCTATTGTCACCCTTGAAGGCAAGGTGAAGCAGCTGGAGCTTGACAACTCCAAAAATCTTGAAAAGTACAAGAGGACGACACTCCGATGTTTCTACAACTTCTGGAAACACAATCAGGGTGCCGACTTCAGCTATCTTTCGGAAGAAGTCAGGGCTGCTGAGTTGGCTCCCTGCACCACCCAACTGGCCGAGGAGGAGGCAAGATTGAGGATCCCTGTCTCTCCAAGCATCGTTGGTGTGGAAGAAGAAGAAGTTGTCGAGGACGCGACCAACCAGGATGCTGCCCAGGACCCTCCGGCCCCAAATGCCTCTTAAACTTTCTCATTTATTTTTTCTTTCTTTTTGGCTATACGACCCACGGGTCGTGGTGTAAAGACAATAATTTCTTTTTAAACTTTGCTGCATGGGCAGTAAACCCTTTTTTCTTTTACTCGAACAGTTACATCCAAGCAGCGATGCTTGCGATGTAAAAGCTTAAATCTTGATGCTATAATATCTTTATTTATTATAACATTTGTCCGTATGACCGAACTTAGCATAGTACTTTGGTATTATTTAACAAAACATAAATTTTGAAAAATATTCTAAGTACTGTAGCATGCTTTCACTCATTTTGTTCATGTGTTTACATACCTTTTGAGAGTATGCTTTGCTATCGATGTGCCTTATATGCCCCCCAAGTGATCGAGGAGCTTTAGGTCCTTGGTCACTTGCCCTGACCATGGCCTGTTCGAACATTCCTGTTCGTGCGGAAAAATGATACTTGTAATACAGCAAAACAACACACGTAATGAACAAATACTTGTAAATGTAAATTCACAAAGGTTGGCAGGAATGACTGGCTGCGCACAGTCCCATATAATCTCGTATTAAAAATGGACTAAACATGTCTTTACGAGTGATTCTATAATAGAACCTTACATATACGAGCAGTTAGCCATACACCGTGGCTAACCCTCTTTGCAAAACTTGTAAAAATTAAAAAATTTTAACACAAGCCAGTTCTTTAAAAAGGACTGTTCATTGATAATACTTGCGCAGGTGTTAACCATTCCAGTAACGTGGAATGAGATCTTCGTTTAAGCGTGCAAGTTTGTATGTGCCTGGGTGAAGGACTTCTTCAATCTGGTAAGGTCCCTCCCAATTAGGTCCGAGCACTCCAGCAGTGGGGTCGCGGGTATTTAAGAAAACTCGTCGTAGCACCAAATCTCTGACGTTGAGTTTTCTTTCTTTAACTTTGGAGTTAAAGTACCGAGCGACTTTTTGCTGGTATGCAGCAACTCGGAGTTGAGATTTCTCTCGTATCTCATCGATTGAGTCTAGGGACTCCATCATTAGCTGGCTGTTCTGATCTTGGTCGTAAGTCAAACGCCGATGCGAGGGAGGATCTAACTCGACAGGTAACATGGCTTCATATCCGTAGGCTAAGGAAAATGGAGTATGTCCTGTTGTTGTACGGTGAGACGTTCTATACGACCAGAGGACTTCAGGCAACTGCTCTGGCCACGCTCCTTTAGCTTCTTCAAGTCTTTTCTTCAGGGTGTCTTTAAGGGTTTTGTTTACGGCTTCGACTTGCCCGTTTCCTTGGGGGTGTGCAACTGAAGAAAAGCTTTTAATAACTCCATGCCTCTCGTAGAAATCGGTGAATAAGTCGCTGTCAAATTGGGTCCCGTTGTCTGAAACTATCTTCCTGGGAAAACCATATCTGCATACAATGTTCTTGATGACGAAGTCAAGAACTTTCTTGGTCGTTATGGTTGCGAGTGGTTCAGCTTCGGCCCATTTGGTGAAGTAATCAACTGCCACAACTGCGTACTTTACTCCGCCCTTCCCTGTAGGCAGGGATCCAATCAAATTTATCCCCCATACTGCAAAAGGCCACGGGCTCTACATCTGCTTCAGTTCGTTTGGAGCTGCTAGTGGAATCTTGGAGAACCTTTGACATTTATCACATCTTCGTACATACTCCATTGAATCCTCGTTCATCGTTGGCCAGAAGTAGCCTTGCCTTAGAATCTTTTTTGCCAAACTCTGCCCCCCAGCGTGATCCCCGCAGAAGCCTTCATGCACCTCCTTCATGAGTTCCTTAGCCTTTTCTGGCGTAACGCACTTGAGTAGTGGCATTGAGAATCCTCTTCGGTACATAACACCATCGACCAGTAGGTACCTAGCAGCTCGTCTTTGCAGAGTTCTGGCTTTGTTCCTATCTGTTGGGAGCGTACCATTTGTCAGATACTCCAAGTAAGGCGCCATCCATGTATCCTCCATTCGAATCCCCATACTGGACTCAGTTGCTGGTATGCTCGGCTTACTCAGTCTTTCAACTGGCACAATGTTCAAAGTGCCAGCATCCTTTGCGCTCGCGAGTTTGGCTAGGGCATCCACGTTTGAATTCTGATCTCGCGGGATCTGCTGGAGGGTGTACTTCGTGAACTGGGCTAGCAGGTCCTTTGTTTTATTTAAGTAGGCTACCATTTTCAAACCCCGCGCTTGATATTCTCCAAGGACCTGATTCACCACCAGCTGTGAATCACTGTAGATATCAAGCGTCTTTATGCTCATATTCTTTGCCATTCTCAATCCAGCGAGGAGTGCTTCGTATTCTGCTTCATTGTTTGATGCAGTGAAGTCGAACTTGATGGCGCAGTGAAATCGATGCCCTTCCAACGTTATCAATATCACTCCCGCTCCAGCGTGGGATTCGTTGGATGAACCATCCGTGAATAGCTTCCACGAAGGAGTTTTGTCATGAGGCTCGGGCGCTTCAGGCTGTTCGCACTGCTCGCTATCTGGGAGTTCGGTGAACTCCGCAATAAGATCGGCTAAGACTTGTCCTTTTACTGCTGCTCGCGGTGAATAGGTTATGTCGAACTGCCCTAACTCGACTGCCCATTTTAACAATCGCCCAGCCGCCTCAGGATTTTGGAGGACTTGCCGAAGGGGCTGATCAGTTAGAACCGTGATAGGATGAGCTTGGAAGTAGGGGCGCAGCTTTCTAGAGGCAAGGATTAAGCAATATGCTAACCTCTCGATTGGTGGATATTTCAATTCTGCCCCGATCAGTCTCTTGCTGACATAGTAGACTGCTTTTTGTGCTCCTTCTTCCTTTCTCACTAGCACCGCGCTGACAGCAACTTCAGTAATCGCAGGTAAATAAACAAAGTTTCTCCTTCGATCGGCTTTGATAAGATGGGGGGTTGTGCCATATGAGCTTTCAGCGCCTGGAATGCTTGCTCGCAGTGTTCTGTCCACTCAAATTTTTTATTCCCCCTAAGTAGATTGAAGAATGGGACGCACTTGTCCATAGATTTTGCAATGAATCTACTTAGGGCTGCGATTCTTCCGGTTAAGCTTTGTACATCTTTGATCCTTTCTGGCGACTTCATGTCGATCAGGGCTTTTATCTTGTCGGGGTTGGCCTCGATTCCCCTTGAATTTACGATAAACCCCAAAAACTTCCCCGAACCGACTCCAAAGGAACACTTGAGGGGATTTAATTTCATTTGGTACTTGTTCAACACATTAAAGCACTCTTGTAAATCCCTCACATGCCCTTCTGCTTTCTTAGACTTTACCAGCATGTCATCCACATATACCTCCATGTTTACACCAATTTTCTCTTTGAACATGTGGTTGACCAGCCGTTGGTAAGTCGCGCCTGCGTTTTTCAATCCGAAGGGCATTACTCTGTAGCAATACAAGCCCGTATCGGTCCGAAAGCTGGTGTGATCCTCATCTGGGGGATGCATGCTAATCTGGTTATAGCCTGAATATGCATCCATGAATGAGAGGATCTCTTGCCCTGCAGTAGCATCGACCAGTTGGTCGATCCTTGGGAGTGGGAAGCAGTCTTTTGGGCAGGCTTTATTGAGGTCTGTAAAATCCACACAGGCCCGCCACTTGCCGTTAGGCTTGGGGACCAGCACCGGATTGGAGACCCACGACGAATAAAAAGCCACCCTTATGAATCCAATCTCCTTTAGCCTTTCCACTTCTTCTTTTAAGGCTCGTGATCTGTCTTTATCGAGCAGCCTTCTTTTTTGCTGCACGGGTGGAAAGGTCTTGTCTATATTCAGGACATGGCTGATTACTGCTGGATCTATCCCAACCATGTCTTCATGCGACCAGGCGAAAACTTCCTGGTTCTCTCGCAAGAATTCCACCAGTGTGTGCTTCGTGGTAGGCTCTAAGCTTTTTCCAACCTTTATGACTTTGGTTGGGTCTTCTTTGTCGAGTTGGACCTCCTCCAGGTCCTCGACGGGTCCAACAGTTTCTTCAAAATCCCCAAAGCGAGGATCCAAATCTCCATCCTCACTTTGGGCAACACCGTATTTGGTGATTTCATCACCTGATTGGGCTTGCGTATCAACTGCCATCTACAATCTATCTGGGGCAGTGCTCCTCGGCGTTCCGCTTTTTGCCTTTGTGATCGAGGCGTTGTAGCACTCCCTGGCTTCTCTTTGGTTTCCCAAAACACGTCCTACCCCCGCGTCTGTTGGGAACTTCATGGCTAGGTGCCACATAGAGATGACGGCCTATATGTCAACCAGTATGGGCCTTCCAATAACGGCGTTGTACGCCGAAGGACAATCGACCACTACAAAAGTGGCGAGTAATGTCCTTGTTGCAGGCGCTGTACCTGTCGTTACTGGGAGTTTGATCATTCCGGCTGGGGCGAGTCCTTCTCCAGAGAAGCCGTATATCGTTTGATTGCTGGGTTCCAAGTCTTTTACGGACAATTTCATGCGTTCCAGTGTTGACTTGTACAGGATGTTCACTGAACTTCCTGTATCGACCAGTACCCTCTTTACCATCATATTGGCCATCTGGATGTCCACGACCAGCGGATCGGAATGTGGGAACCGGACGTGTTGGGTATCGCTATCAGAGAAGGTTATCTCACCTTCCTCTGACCGAGCCTTCTTTGGTGCACGGTCCTCCACAGTCATCATCTCGATGTCCTGGTCATGGCGCAGAGTCCGAGCATATCGTTCTCTGGCCTTCCCGCTATTTCCCGCGAGGTGCAGGCCTCCACAGATGGTTAAGAGTGTTCCAGCCACGGGGGCAGGCTGTCATGGTGGCGAGCGTTGGCGTGTGGACGCCTGCTCGTTGCCACCTGGAGCTTCTCGTTGGGAATTTCCCGAGGCCCGTACGTATCTTCTCAAGTGTCCTTGCCTAATAAGGAACTCAATTTCGTCTTTTAACTGGTTGCATTCATTAGTGTCATGTCCGTATTCGTTATGGTAACGACAGAACTTGGTAGTGTCTCTTTTCGAAATGTCCTTTCGAATGGGTCCAGGTTTCTTGTATGGCACACTGGAGCTTGTGGCCTGGTAAACCTCTCCCCGAGACTCAATGAGGGCAGTGTAGTTAGTGAACCGAGGCTCATAACGATTACCCTTAGCTCGTTTGTTGTCGGAGGTGGAAGGCTCGTTATATGGCCGTTTTCCACCATTCTTGCCATTACCAATGCCGTTCCCGTTGCCTTTGCCGTTGCCATTAGGTTTGAAACCATTGGCGGCTTTGGCGGGTTCGGCGGCCTTCTTACCCTTGTTCGAGGGTTTTCCATCATCAGCAATGGCTTCTTCGAGCTTGATGTAGCGGTCAGCTCGGTCTAAGAATTCTTGGGTAGTTCTCACTCCTTCTTTTCGGAGACTTTTCCAGAGGGGAGAGCAACGTTTAACCCCTGCGGTAATGGCCATCATCTTGCCTACGTCTCCTACTGCTTTTGCTCCAGCCGCCGCTTGCATAAAGCGCTGGACGTAATCCTTTACTGACTCCCCGTCCTGCTGGCGAATTTCGACTAACTGGTTCGCTTCGGTTGGGTGCACACGACCAGCATAGAACTGTCCGTAGAACTCCTGTACGAACATTTCCCAGGAAACAATGCTCGCGGGAGGGAACTTGAAGGACCACTCCTGCGTAGCTTCAGAAAGTGTTGAAGGGAAGATCCTGCACCGAGCGTCTTCGGACACTTTCTGAATATCCATCTGAATTTCAAACTTGTTGACGTGCGAGACTGGGTCTCCATACCCGTCAAAGTTTGGAAGCGTAGGCATCTTGAATTTTCTAGGAGTTTCGACGTTAGCTATCCTTTGTACGAAAGGAGTGCCTTTCCTCCTATCGTGATCGATGTATGAAGTCCTTCCCCCGACCAGTTGCTGCACAGCCTGGTTGAGGGCGTCTATTTGGGCCTGCACTGCGGTAGGAATCGTTGTGGCCTCTGTTGTCGAGGGGACGTTCTCGTCGTGTCTCTCACGGCGATCATTGAGTACATCTCTAAGGTCCTCTTCTCTTCTCCGCTGCTCGCTACCCCCGAGCCGGTTGAAGACATTATTTTGTCTGGGCTGCCCCCCAGCGTCCTGTCCATTTGGTTGGTCATCTTGAGGTACCTGGCTCCTACCTTTACCTCTTTCTCCATTCCTCCCACCGGCATTTCCTTTGCCTAAGTCGGCCTCATTGTATCCGTGGCCATCTCTGAACCTCGATTGGCTATGGTGAGATCGACTGTTCCCTCGAGGTCCGTTCCTAGCTGAACCATCCCGAGCGTTAGAGGATGGCCTGCGCTGGTCGTGGTGTTCCCGTGCATCATCGTTCCGTGGGGGGCCCCGGACCGCAGAGCCTAACTCTGAATCTCTCCTGTTGCCAGGAGGGTACTGACCTCTGTTCAGTAGGTTCGGCCCATCATCCCTACGACGTCTAGGGCTGCGAGGCTGATGCTCGGCCCTATTCTGCCTCTGTCGCGGGGGGTTACCCCGAGCAACTTGGGATGGTGGGTGTGCTTCAGAATCCTGTGGGACATCGTCATGGGGCATCTGAGGCTGCTCGGGCCTTTGCGGACTCGAAGGCTGGATCGGTGGGCTCGGATTAGGACCCTTCTGGGGTGGCCCATTCACCGGTTGGTCAAGCTGCGAGGCAGGTGCAGTCTGATTTCTGGCCAATAGCAAGGCTGCTTCAAGGGCTGCCATGGCTTTGTTCTGGCGGCGGTCCACCTCCGCCTGCCTTTCGCCTAATTCTGCGCGCTGCCGTTCGATCTCCTGCTGCTGCCGCGCCATAACTTCAGTGGCAGTCTCCTGACTGGCTCTCAGACTAGCCAGCTCTTCCTGCAACGCGCCCAGGGTACTCTTCAGCGTCGCATCATCCATTTCCTCCTCCTCAAAGTCAAGTTGCGGCTCATCCTCCGCCATGCTTGCAGGAGGAGGATGAGGTGGCGGGTTTGACGGTGCAGCGACAGCCGCCTGTCCAGTTTTCCTTCCAGCTTTCGCCATTAGTTTTCTCAACGACGATATATCAAGCTCTCAATGAAAGCACCAGAATGTTAACCCAAGATTTGGCCAACTGACACGGAGTCAAAATATGCTTGATATGAATGAAAGAGATGAGAAGAACGTAATGACAAAAGTAAATAAGACACAGTAATTTATAGTGGTTCGGCCCCAGGATCTGGTAATGACCTACGTCCACTTAGAATGATATTGATATAAAAATCAGAAGAGTGATCAAAGAACTAGGGTTCAATGAGTTTCACTAACCTCTGAAGAACAATACAATATTACTAGGAGAATTACTATGATATCGAATGATTCAAAAGCCAAAAGTCCCCTCCCTTGAGCTATCTCTTGCTATTTATAGGCTCAAGGGGGATTACAAAAGATTGTTACAGATATTCTTTCCTGAATAATCGGATACCCAGAAGATTGTATGAGATAAATTTGGGATTCATAAAGATCTTCCCATAAATGTCGGCTTGTACACGGAACCATCGACCAGACTGGTCGCGGGTAAGACAGGCTGACACTGCTTCTAATGTGTCCTCTGGTCGATACTCCACAGACGTTTCCAGGTGTCAGCCACGTGTCCAGGGATTACTTGCCACGTCATCAATGCTAATTTTATGGATAACAATAATCATCTAGGACTTTTAGCCCTAAGTAGAAGAGTGACAGCTGTAAAAGTCACTAAGGTGGGTTCCGTTCCCTTTATAAATAAGTGATCAAGTCACTAGCTTAAACAGGATAAGTAACTAATGAGCAAGTCATAAATATAAACCAACCGAGTGACCATAGAGTCTCTAATGTGGGTTCCGTACCCTCAACCATGCGACGATACGGTCATCTGGGCCTTTGGCCCTGGCTCTGAGTAATTAGTCATAGAACTAGGCAAGCACTTTTAGTTTTCATCGAACTTAGGGTCGGTCCGGCATTAATGCTCATAGTAAGTCATTCAATGCAGATTTCAATTAGATCTAATATTTTATTGGCTCTACGTTCATGACACTTATGCCGTTCCTGACTCTTAGGTCAGTAACATATGACCAGTGCTCAGTACCGCTGTCGAACTTGACTAGTAAGTCACAGCTTCACAAACAGTCTGGCACCATTGCCGATTCTGACTAGTAACTCAGTGCCATTCAAAAATAAGCAAGATTTGCTAAGCAATTAATATGCAATCAATATCCACATTTTAACACTCAACATGCCACAATAATAACCACGCATGTCATATATATAGGGTGCAGATTTCTTACCTCTGGTTCGAGCGAGATTTGGTAAAAGAACGACCCTTGAGAATGATCAACCTTTTAGTTCCTTGAGGGTCACCTGGTCATAACCAATTATGGGATTCCATCAATAAAATGAATTACAAAGGGTTCCCGGACCAAAATCTAGCCTCCGAGACATCGAATCCTACTAAACCGGGTAGTAGGATCGATCCCCAAGCCAAAAACACAATTTGGGCCAAAATTCCACTATGGGTCACGACCCTCTCTCACCATGCCGCGGCCCGCCTCCTCAACCAGAAGCGGCCCCCTTTCATTTCCCCAACACGGGCCACAGCCCTCCTTCTCCATGTCGCAGCCTAACGGCCCAGCAGTTTCTCCCTTCCTCTTCAATGAGCTTGGGCCACGACGCTCAAGAATAGAGCCGTTGCCCCACCTGAAACTCAGGCAAAACCCCTATTTTTCCCCTTCGAACTGATTTCAAACTCCCATAAAATCTCTCCCAATATCACAAAGCAAAGCCACCAACTATTACCACAACTTATCTACCATATAAGCATCAAAACCTAAGCCTTACACCAATCAAAACTTCATCAAATTCCCCATTCAATGATCAAAACTCCAAACCTTAAAACCAGCACAAAAACAGAGCAAGACACTATAAAATGGAACTAGAACCTTACCTTAAGCTTGAATTGAAACCTCTTCAATGGTTGAACAACATGATGGTGAAAAGGGTGTTGGTCGACACAGGGAGTTCGGTCAACATCCTGTACAAGTCTTCGCTGGAAAGAATGAAGCTATCCGTCAAAGACCTGGAGCCATGCAACTAAACCATCTATGGTTTTTCCGGTGAAGGGTTCGTCCCAATAGGTTCGATTAGGCTTCCAGTTACAGCAGGTATGGCACCTGCTAATAGGACATTACTCACTATTTTCATAGTAGTTGATTGTCCTTCAGCATACAATACTGTGATTGGGAGACCAATTATGGTCGACCTACGGGCCGTCACTTCTATATGGCACCTCGCCATGAAATTCCCAACAGACGCAGGGGTAGGACGTCTTGGGAAATCAGCGTGAAGCAAGGGAGAGCTACCATGCCTCAATCACTAAGGCGAAGAAGGCTGTATCGAGAGATGTTCACAGAAAAGAGTTGCAAGTGGCAACTGATGCTCAGGCCCACTCGGGTGATAATGTCTCCAAATAGGGCATTGCCCATAATGAGGATAGGGATTTGGATCCTCGCTTTGGGGATTTTGAGAAAGAGATTGGACCCATCAAGGACCTTGAAGAGGTCCAACTCGATGAAGGAAATCCGACCAGGGTTGTGAAAGTCGGTAAAAACTTAGAGACAACAACAAAACAAGCACTGGTGGAGATTTTAAAGAGAAACCAGGAAGTCTTTGCCTGGTCGCACAAAGACATGGTCGGGATAGACCCTGCAGTCATCAGCCATGTCCTGAACATCGACAAGAGTTTTCCACCAGTGCAACAAAAATGAAGGCTGCTCGACAAAGATAGATCTAAAGCCTTAAAAGAAGAAGTTGAAAAGCTAAAGGAGAATGGGTTCATCAGGGTGGCGTTTTATCCATCGTGGGTCTCAAATCCCGTGCTAGTTCCCAAGCCAAATGGAAAATGGCGCACGTGCGTGGATTTCACAGACCTTAATAAAGCCTACCCCAAAGACTGTTTCCCACTCCCAAGGAACGACTAGCTGGTCGATGCCACTGTAGGACATGAGATTCTCTCATTCATGGATGCATACTCCGGGTATAATCAGATTAGTATGCATCCCCCTGATGAGGATCACACTAGCTTTCAGACTAATACATGGCTTTACTGTTACAAAGTAATGCCTTTCGGTTTGAAAAACGCTGGTGCGACTTACCAGCGACTAGTCAACCTCATGTTTAAAGAGATGATCGGCACAAAAATGGAGGTCTACGTCGACGATATGCTGGTCAAGTCGAAGAAATCAGAAGGACATATGAAGGAATTGCAGGAGTGCTATAACGTCTTGAACAAATATCACATGAAGTTGAATCCCCGTAAATGCTCCTTCGGAGTAAGATCAGGGATGTTCTTGGGATTTATAGTTAACTCGAGAGGAATTGAAGCCAATCCTGAGAAAATTAAAGCCCGGATCGATATGAAATCCTTAGCGAAGATTAAGGATGTTCAAAGTTTAACCGGAAGAATTGCTGCTCTCAATAGATTCATTTCGAAGTCAACAGATAAGTGCGTTCTATTTTTTAATCTACTTAGAGGCAACAAAAAGTTTGAATGGACGGAGGAGTGCGAGTAGGCTTTTCAAGCATTAGAAACTCACATGGCACAACCACCCATCCTGTCAAAGCCAGTCGATAAGAAAACTTTGTTCATCTACCTGGCAATCATAGAATATGCTGCTAGTGTCGTTTTAGTAAGGGAGGAGGAAGGCGTGCAGAAGGCTGTTTACTATGTAAGCAAAAGGCTAATTGGAGCAGAACAGCGGTACCCGCCCATCGAGAAGCTAGCCTATTGCCTAATTTTGGCCTTCAGGAAGCTGCGACCTTACTTTCAAGCTCACCCAATCATGGTTTTGACCGACCAGCCTCTACGGCAAGTCCTGCAAAAACCAGAGGCTGCGGGTAGATTGTTAAAATGGGCAGTCGAACTTGGGAAGTTCGATATATCTTACCTGCCGCGAGCAGCGATAAAAGGGCAAGCCCTGGCTGACTTCATTGCAGAATTCACTGAACTTACAGATAATGAGCAGGTTGAAGAGCCTAATGAGCTTGAGTGTCAAAGCCAGGCTCCTTATGGGAATTATTTACAGATGGTTCTTCTAATGAGTGCCACACCAGAGCTGGAGTGATTTTGATAACACCGGAAGGGCATCGATTTCACTGCGCAATTAGGTTTGACTTCACTGCTTCTAACAACGAGGCTAAGTATGAAGCATTACTTGCTGGGTTGCGTTTAGCCAGGGACATGAATATAAAGGTGCTCGACATCTACAGTGATTCTTAGCTGGTGGTGAATCAAGTTAGGGGGGAGTACCAGGCGCGTGGTTTAAAGATGGTTGCCTACTTAAACAAAACAAGAGATTTATTGGCTCAGTTCGACAAATACACCCTCCAGCAAGTACCTCGCAACCAGAATTCCAATGCTGATGCTTTGGCCAAGTTAGCAAGTGTGAAGGATGCTGATACTCTAAAGATAGTACCGGTTGAGCGGCTGTCTAGGCCAAGCATCCAAGCAGAGGAGACCACTATCGCGACCCAAATGGCGGATACATGGATGGCACCATATATAGAGTATATGACGCAAGGCGTGTTACCAACGGACAGGAACAAAGCAAGGACCCTTCAGCGGCAAGCTGCTAGGTATATCCTGGTCGATGGAATCTTGTACCAAAGGGGATACTCAATGCCACTCCTCAGGTGTATCCCAAAAGAAAAGGCCAAAGAATTTATGAAAGAGGTACACGTAGGCTTTTGTGGAGACCACGCTGGGGGGCAAAGCTTGTCAAAAAAGATACTGAAGCAAGGATACTTCTGGCCCAGGATGAATGAAGACTTGATGGAGTTTGTGCGGAGGTGCGACAAGTGCCAGAGGTTCTCCAAAATCCCACGAGCAACCCCCAATGAGCTTAAACAGATGCAAAGTCCCTGGCCGTTTGTAGTTTGGGGCATAGATCTAATCGGATATTTGTCCACAGGAAAGGGCGACGTCAAGTATGTTGTGGTTGCCGTCGACTACTTCACTAAATGGGCCGAAGCCGAGCCGCTCGTAACCATAACAACCAAGAAGGTGCTCGATTTTGTGATAAAAAAACAACGTTTGTCGCTATGGATTGCCAAGGAAAATTGTCTCGGATAACGGCACCCAGTTCGATAGTGATTATTCATGGATTTTTGCGGACGGCATGGCATTATCAAGAGCTTTTCTTCAGTCACTTATCCCCAAGAAAATGTACAAGTCAAAGCAGTCAATAAAATGCTACAGGATACACTGAAGAAAAGACTAGAAAAAGCAAAGGGGGCGTGGCCAGAACAATTTCCTAAAGTCCTTTGGTCGTACAGAACTTCCCATCGAACAACAACAAGCCATACTCCATTCTCTTTAGCTTATGGATATGAGGCTATGTTGCCTATTGAGTTAGATCCCTCTTCACATCGCAGAATAACATACGATCAAGGCTCGACAGCCAACTACTGATGGAATCCCTAGACTTGGTCGATGAGAAGCGTGAGCAAGCCCAACTTCGAGTAGCTACGTACCAACAAAAAGTCGCTCAGTATTTCAATTCTAAAGTGCGAGAAAGGAAATTCAGTGTCGGAGATCTAGTACTTCGAAGAGTTTTCCTAAGCACCCACGACCAAGCTGCTGGAGTACTCGGACCTAATTGGGAAGGGTCATACCAGATTGAAGAAGTCCTTCACCCAGGAACCTACAAACTTGCTCGCTTAAATGGAGATCTCGTTCCTCGCTATTGGAATGGAGAACACCTACGCAAGTACTTTCAATGAACAATCCTTCTTAAAGGATTGGCTTGTATTAATTTTACTTTTTACAAGTTATGAAAAAGGGTTGGTCATTTTATGTGACTAATCGCTTATAAGTGTAATATCTTTTTTATCACTCGTACAGACACGTTTTTTCCATTTATTACGAGAAATATAAGGGACTGTGCATAGCCAATCATTCTTGCCAATTATTGTATTTTATACAAGTATTTGCTCATTACGTGTGTTGTTTTGTCGTATTACAATTTTAATTATTTTTCTACGAGCAGTATTGTTTAAACGGGTTTTGGTCAAGGCAAGTGACCAAGGACCTAAAGCTCCTCGATCACTTGGGGGGCATATAAGGTATCTAGTAAGCAAAGCATATCGAAAGGTATGTAAACACATGAGTAAAATAAGTGAAAGCATGCTAGGGTACTTAGAGTATTTTTCAAAATTTTGTATTTTGTTAAATCAAACCAAAGTACTATGCTAAGTTCGGTCATGCGAACAAATGTTATAATAAGATGCAAATATATTATAATATCAAAATGGATCATTTTACACCACGACCAGTTGCTGCTCGGATGTAATTGTTCAATTAAAAGTAAAAGCTGCCCATGTAGCAATAAATAATCAATTGGAAAATAAGTGTCTTTACATCACGACCTGTAGGCCGTATACTTGAAAAATTAAAAGAGAAAAATTGCAGACTACGAGGTTGGAGGATCTTGAGGAGTGCCCTGGTCGACGACATTTGTAGCTTCATTGTCCGCCCCGTCCAAGCCAGTTGCCAAGGAGATTTTGGGCGAGGCAGGTGCCCTTGCTCTCTCTTCTTTCGCCAATCGAGCAACGCAGGGAGCTATCTCAGCATGCCTAGCGCACTCGGGAAGGTAGCTGAAGTCAGCCTCTTGGTTGTGTTTCCAGAAGTCGAAGAAACACTTAACTGTGGCATTCTCGTACCTTTCCAAATTGCTGGCATTGGCTTGTTCAAGCTTCTCGATCCAGCCCTCCAAGTTTGTAGTCTCTTGTCTACTCGCAGCCAATTCCTGCTTGAGTTTTTTAGCCTCACGATAGTTGATACGGTTAGACTCCTTGAAGTTGTCTTTTTGCTCAATGGCCTTATCAAGAGCAGCCTGCTTCTCCCTTAGCTCCTTAGCCAGTTTGTTCTTCTCTCCAAGCACTGCCTCAAGCTGCTCAGCGTATTTCACTTCAGCAGCTTTGAGTTCTTCAATGTGTCGTTGCTCCAAAGTCCTGGACTACTCAGTGACGGCACCCGAGCGGAGCTGACCGGCAGTAAGGGTTAGCATTTCCTGCGATCAGAGCAAAGGTTAGACTGACTGTAGAATATAAAAGGGGCTGTCTCTACAGAAAAAGATAACTTACACTGGCGAACTCATTCAATGCGCGGGTTAAGATCTGGTCGACGTCCATCGTCTCCATTGAAGCCATCGCCTCTCGGCAATGTTCATGCTTCAAAATTTTGGCCACCCTGTCTTTGACTGATCTCAAGGCGCGACTCGATATGTCGCCCCCCATGGAAGCAGGAGTAGCTTGCTGAGTCTGGTCGGTTGGGGTCGGTGGAGAAGGTGTCGACCCGACAGGAGCAGGGGGAGTTTGCTGCTCGTGAGGAGAAGGAGGTGGTGTTACATTTGCTGAGGGTCCGTCTGCCGGAGGGCCTACAGTACGAGCTTTCTTGGCCTGAGGCGTTTTACTACTTTCCCTGGGATGCCTCTTGCTCATTTTCTTCTTGCTCGAGGGAGCTTCGGGAGCCTCGAGGGCACTGTATATGTCGAACACGTTCTTGGAGTCCATGTCTATAAGAGAAGCAAATACACGAACAGTGAGATAGTATAAACGATTGAGTATGTTATGTCAGGAAAAGAAACAAAGAAAATCGTAGTGAAATATTCGAGCTATCATTACTGGTCACTACATTATATACTCTACTAGTGTTACACTCACTCTCTGGCATGAAGAAGTCTGAATCTAAATTGGGAGCGTACTTAAAATTGCCATCCCCATCAAATAAGTGACAGGGAATTGGAAAACTATCTAAGAGCGAGAGATCAGTACCGTTCTCATCCAAATATTCATTGAGGGGATCGAGAGGTTCGGTGGCTCTCTTTTTTCCCTTTCCCGTTGGGGCAGGGGGAGCAGCAGCCCGCGGGGTGCTGGAGGGTTCCCTGATTGTTACTCCAGTGGCCCACCTTGGAGGGGGTTGTGACACGTCTGGGTACTGCTCGGGAACCTCTCCGCCAGTGGCATTCCCCGCTGTTGACTCCCTCACATCCTGATGAGGGGGCCAAAGGCCAACCAATCTCAGATTTGCCTCTGTGACCAGCTGTTTGACACTTTTCTCTATGTCGTTCATGCTGGCCAGGAAGGCTGATCACATCTCCATGTCTGGAGTAGGGTCTGGTCGCAACCATGGGCCTGAAACACACTAAATTTCTAAGGGAAATGCAGCAAAAAATTGAAGAAAGATAAACGACCAGTGGTACAAAGACTTTACCTCCTTGAGTGAAGGCCAAGTTGTTCACGACCATGTCAGTCGTCGAGAAATACTCCTGATGGTACTTCCCCACGTTCGAGATATGAGTGGTGTCAGTCAGGAAAGTGCGACTTGTCTCCTGGTGACAAAAGTGGAAAAACCCTGTGTTTTCTTGGTTGGGGTTAGATTTTAGGTCTAACAGATAGTTGACCTCATGTGGTGTGGGGACAGGCCATTTTTTGTGGCTATAGAGGATATAGAGTGTAGCAAGCATTCTATATCCGTTGGGAGTTATTTGAAAAGGGGCGACCCCGAAGTAATTGGCCACCCCCTGGAAAAAAGGATGAAGAGGCAGGGTAGCTCCTGCCTCGATGTGGTAGCTTGACCAGGCACTGAAGGCGCCTCCTGGCAAGTTCGCTCGTTGGTCTTGAGTAGGTTGGACTAGTGTCACCCCAGGGAGTCCATATTTTTTGATGTAATTGGCGATCATCCCGATCGTTACCCCGGTAATAGGTGCAATGTGCCATTCAACATATGGTTGAACAGCGTTTCGGGGCTGAGTACGAGTTTGAATGTTTGGGTCAGGAATATTTCCTTCCCGACAACTGGTCGAGGGAATTCCAGGCTGAGGAGTAGGCTCGTTAGAAGGGTTGGAAGCTTTCTTTTTCTGGGCAGTGGATTTTACTCTACCCATGGCTGGAAGGTTTGGCTAAGGTCTATTGGGTGGGGTTCGAGAAAAAAGAATTTCTGGTATAAGCAATGACGGTTGCTCTTCGTCTTCAAGAAATTGGGCAAGCAAATCGTCGTCGATAGGCCTTTAATCTCCCCATGGATCTTGCATGAAAAGCTACGAACAGAGAAAGGGGGAGGTGAGAAAGTAAAGCCTAAAAATCTGTGTTGAGAGTTAGAATAACGTTGCTCGCGTATAAAAGTTAAGCTTTTATACGACCAGCAGCATTCTAGCAAAAACACCAAGTTTTATACGAGCAATTTGAAAAACAGATTGAAAAGCGGAAGTAAAAAGTTTTTCGGGAAAAATCTTTTTCGACTCCGAAGGGGCGGGAAAAACCCAGTTTTTCAACTAGTGTAAAAATCAAATTTTTACTTCGATTTTACGCCCGAAGACTACAATCTCGACTACCAAACTAGCTCTTAACTCCTACAAGACGTTATTCCATCACCCTTTCAAGCATCGGTTAACATTCCCAAGTTCCCCAAAACAGTTTCAGTCAAGAACAGTAAAAATCTCCAAGAACTCAGAAATCAGAATTAGAGATAAACAAGTGTTGCATGGCATATTAATGACTGAAAGGTTTGAAGAAACGTACTTGTATGAAAGATGGAGTAAATTTCTGGGGCACTAAGTTGATTCGGCTGGGCGAGAGCTTTGTGATCCATCTGAGTTTCTAGGTTCCTGGGAATGTAGCTCCTGGTTCTATGGTTTTCTTGAGGATAAAGTTAAAACGTAGAAAGTAAAAAACTGATTCTGAAGGGTTATTTATATTAGCCGAGGAGCGGTTACCAAGGTAATCATAAAGGGTAACTTTTCAAGGCGTGGGGAAGTGTGATAACCGTCAAACAAGTTATTGGGAAACGGAAAAGACTTGATTAGACATGATTGATCACCTTTTTTGAGAAAGCATGGGCGGCTCTGACAGATTTCGTGGGGTATTCGAAGAGTCAATTTCCTAAGTTTACTTATTGCTGGTCGCGATAAATAAACATGAGGGGTTAATGTTTACCCTAAAAACGGCTACTGATGATGTGGCGAGGATTTCTCACACGTGGTTGACACATGGCCAAAGTACTGCTCAACTATCGACCAGAAGCACACTGCTTCATCAGGGTTTACCTTTTGGATACGACCAGGCTGGTCGTATAACTTGACTTGTTTCCTTCTTAAACTGTAATTTTGTAATTAATACATTGAATATTTCCTCATTATGACCTGGATACGCGGTTATTAAGGAAAGATATGGCCCGTTGACCCATGTAACCCTCCTTAAGCCTATAAATATGCACGAAATAGCTCAAGGGAGGGACTTTTGATTCCTGAACCTTTTTGCTAAGAGAGAGAAAAAGACAGAGATATAGTGCAATTATCCATCGCTTTTTGCATTTCTTTCAAGGTTTGTGAAACTCAAGAACTCGAGTTCTTTGATCACGGCTTTGAGATTCAATCTTAATAATAGCACTAAGTGGAAGTAGGTCATTACCATCTTTTGGGGCCGAACCACTATAAATCCTTGGTGTTTTCCTCTCTTCCATTGGATTATCTTTCATACTTGCCATTTTATCTTTTGTCGTATATTTGACTCTGTGTCATTGGCCAAATCGTGGGTCAACAAATTGCATAAAGTATTATTGTTATTTTTTTCTGCTTTTTAAAATAAAAAGGCCAAACGTACGTGTACATGCATAAAAAATTTAGTTTTCATTGAGGGTAATAAATTGTAACGACCCAACTATCTATGAGACTTAGGTCATTAAACCTACTAGACATAACTACAACCTTGAAGAAACATACATAAGAAAATTCATAACTTGATTGAAAACTTTAAAAATAATATTTGTAATACATAAATGAGCTCATTGTTTTAAAATAAAACATAACTTTAAATAAAATTGTTTACAAAGCTAAATGCGGAAAAATACATAAAAATGTAATTTAAAGTGACTAAAAAAAACGTTGTTCTCGAATTAACACTCAGCCCATCCACTCCATTCACCTCCATACACACACCAAGATTCCAAGAATCCTTCCACCTTTGCATCTATTTTCCTGCATCACACTAGAAGAAAATGAGTGAGCCTAATGCCTAGCAAGGAAAAACTAACAACATAAACATAAACATAAAGTTATAACATAACATATACTATAAACATATCATACATATACTATAAACATATGATCATAAATACGTACACCATATAAGTCTATACTAATAATGGCCATTATGACATGTGATAAACCATCTACGTCCCATGTCTAATATTTGAGGTAGGTTAGATCACATGTGGTGTATGATAACCCATCTAGGTTCCCTGTCTAATATTTCATGTAGGGTAAATCATAACATAACATATTAAAACATAAACTTATCATAACATATTATACATAACATAACATAAAAGCATAACATATCATACAAACATACAAGATCTAGCCTATTTTCCTTACCAAAACTGAGATATGAGAACAAATGCGGGGCTTGGAATACTCCTAAAACCAGCAATAAAACAGTGAGTATTTCTAAAGGAAAGAGATGAAAAGAATATAACTAAACCACCAAGAGAAAACTTACCAAAAAGACACCTTAAGTTCAAAGAACTTAAAAACCTAACCACAAAACCATAACAAAAGTTAGAACCTGAATATAAACTAAAAAGACTAAGGAAATCAAATAGAATTGAACTTAAGAATAAGGGTACTTTTGTTGACCTTATAGATTGGCCTAACTCCAATACCGAACTCTAATCCTTACTTCCCAAGTGTTTGATAAAGCTTAAGAATAATGAAGCTTTTTCTTTCCCAACCCAAGTGTATCACTCTTATGTTCTCACTAGCACCTTGGAGTATGATCACAGCTGAAGAGTAAGTGAAAGGGTTGGGTACTAGGTCCTATTTATAGAGGTAAGGAGTGAAACTAACCCCATTTTGATTTGAATAAAAATAATGAATTTAATTGAAGATAATTGATTTTTCATCAATCAGAGGCTGAAGACTCGATCAAAACTAACAGAGGTAGGTCTAAGGAGTCAAAGATGGTTTATAAAGATTAAAACAAAAATAAAAAAGAAATAATAAAATATGGCGATATATCGGCTAGACCCTAATCCCGAGCCTCCGTTCATACGATAGTGCAACGTCAACGTATTTTCCGTATTCAGCGTCAGGCGATATATCGACTCTAGTGCTGCGATATATCGGCATACGTGATTATTTTAAACACGTAATTGCACTTTTCACCATAATTAAGGTTGGATAACTACTTTGATTGAGTCAAATTACGACCCTAACAGATTCTGGTGAAGACTAAGTCTTATATTCCCTTATTTTATCATTAAAATAATAATTCCTTAATAATCATGCATATGACAAGTGTCATAATCCTATTGGCTCTATCTAAACCTTAGGAATAACCATGCTCATGACAAGTGTCATATTCTTATTGGCTCTATCTAAACCTTAGGTTAAAATAATTATCATATTTATAACCAGCAACATTAATCAAACCTTATATTATAATTAATATTCTTAAACTATAGGTTAAACTTATAAAATCCATAACTATTGCTAGGAGTTTCCAACTAAGTCCCGGTTTGAACCAAAATCCATGAAATCTAAAATACTACAACTACTACTAGCTAGCTAACTAAGTAAACATTCTGGGACTCTACATAAATCTATGGTTAGTTTCATTTTTTAGGGAATCTTGGATTGAAATTTTGAGATTCATATAATATCACAGAGTCTCGGATAGTTGTACAATATGTTTTCAGTTGATACAATAGAGACTTTAGAAGGGGATCCTATCCCGAGCTAATGTTACTAGATAAGATTACACTAAGCATACCTAATTATGAAATAATGAACCATTCCAAAGTACCCTAGTCCACTAATACTACAGATAGAGTCTCAAATAGTTTTCCTAGAGAGTAAGACATAGTAGTGAATTTAGAAGGGGGTCTGATCCCGAAAAAGTATTTTTAGATAACATTGCACTAAGCAGACCTAATTATGAACTAGAAAATTGTTCCAACCTACCCTAGTCACCGTGCTAACAAATACTACCGCTAGAGTGCCAAATAGTTATCCTATAGAGTAATACAGAGTTGTGACTTTAGAAGGTGATACAATCCCGATCTTATATTACTAAAGATCTTAATTATTAAATAACATTGCCTCAAGCATAACCAATCATGACATAAGGAAAAGTTCTCATGTCCCTATTCACCTAGAACACAAATAGTATCGCAGAGTGGATAGTTGTACATTGGGTTTTCAGTTGATACAATAGAGACTTTAGAAGGGGATCCGGTCCCGAGCGAATATTACTAGATAACATTGCACTAAGCATACCTAATTATGACATAATGAATCGTTCCAACATAAACTAGTCCAACAATGCTACGCAACAGTCTCAGATAGTTGCCCTAGAGAGTAAGGCACAGAAGTGAATTTAGAAGGGGATCTGATCCCAAAAAATATTACTAGATATCATTGCACTAAGGGGACCTAATTATGAGCTAGAAAACCGTTCCAACCTACCCTAGTTACCGTTCTAACAAATACTACTGCTAAAGTCTCAAATATTTATCCTATAGAGTAATATAGTGTTGTGACTTTAGAAGGTGATCCAATCTCAATATTATATTACTAAAGATCTTAATTATTAAATAACATTTTATCAAGCATAACGAATCATGACATAAGGAAAAGTTCTCACGTCCCTATTCACCTAGAATAGAAATAGTATCGCAAAGTCTCGGATAGTTGTACAATAGGTTTTCAATTGATACAATAGAGACTTTAGAAGGGGATCCAGTCCCGAGCTAATATTGCTAGATAACATTGCACTAAGCATACCTAATTATCACATAATGAATCGTTCCAACATACACTAGTCAAACAATACTGTTGACTGTGAATTTAGCCAACGACGTGAGAACGTCTACTACGACAACCTTCAAGAGAATTATAAACGACAACAGACAGTTTTTTATGAACGAAAGTAAATAACACGAGGTTTTTATAGTGGTTCAGCCCCGATGATCGGTAATAGCCTAATCCACTTAGAGATTTTATTACTGTATTCGCACTCAAGATCAGATGAACCGTGTCAACTGAGTTTCTTCAGTGTGAGATATTCCAGAACACAAAAATGGGTTTTTCTCAAGAACAATACACTTTCTCTCTCTTGAATACAGATTCACTCTCGATTTTGCCAAAAGTCCTTTTACGATCCTCCCAAGTCCCTATTTATAGACCTGGGTTCTCAACTGATATCCCCTTTTGATAGGGATATTCTATTATTTACCTAATATTTATATTACAAAATAAACATTCAAAATATAACTGATCCCTAATTTCGAGTGAGGATTGAGTGATTCCCGGATGCTTGGACCAATTCTCACTGAAGTAGTTTCGGGCAGTTTGACGTAGCTTCTCATGCATGTTGACTATTCTTCAAGCTTTACGTAGGTCAATGGTGGCATACGCATGGCTATCCTTGGACCAAAGGCCAACTACACTTGAGGTATACTCCTCCATTGTGTCCGATCGGACACAATGGTTGTCTTCTTTGGCTTAAGGTGGTTCAAACCATCTTATTTGACTCCTTCAATCAAGGTCCAATATGACCTTACACTTTGCTCCTCGGACCAAGATGGTCCGAGCCATCTTCTTCCTAGCATATCCTCGGACCAACATGGTCCAAGCGCTCCTGCAGGCGTCTTGCGCGATCGGGGGAGGTCATGTGCGATCGGGGGAGGTCTTGTGCGATCGGGCATAATGCCCCTTGGACCTAAATGGTCCAAGCTTCCTTTGCTTAACCAAGGTCCGATCGGACCTTGGTCCTCTCTCTTCGGACCTAGGTGGTCTGAGCCACCACCTCTCCTTGGATCAAAATGGTCCAAGGTACTCATAAGTACCACGTCCGATCGGGCACACATCCTCCTCCTTGGGCCAACAAGGTTCGAACCTCTTCGCTCAACCAAACGCTCGATCGGGCATTAGGCTTTTCTCCTCGGACCAAGGTGGTCCGAGCCACCATCTACTTCTCCTTGACCTGAATGGTCCAAGGTACCTCCTATGTGTATGTTCGATCGGCCATTGTCATCCCTTTGGACCAAAATGGTCCAAAGTATCCACACGCATCATGTCCGATCGGACACCACCATTTCTACTCCTCACTTCATTCAAGCCCAAGTTCACTTCTTCCATATCATACCCGATCGGCCACTACGTGGCTTTCCCCTTGAGTAAAACTTGAGCCTTATTCTTTTTGAACTTATTCGAACCAAGCTTAACAAGAGGTCTCCTAAGCTTAGGTCCGATCGGACCTACTGTTTTTATATCTTGAACTAAAATTCATACCTCCCCTTCACTTTCTTGGTCTTAGCACCAATTTAATTATATGGGTCTTTAAACTGAGGTCTGAGCCAAGCAACCCCCAGTCTAAATACTCTCTTCGATTGGGCGTATTTGGCTTGACTCTCTGTCCCATTCCTTAACTAATGTATTAGGCCATTACTAAGCCAGATCACCCTACTAACTCATGCCACATGTCCATTTCACCGCCTCGTCATTCTTTTCAAATTTTTGGGATAACATTTGCCCCCCAAGTTTATTATATGATTTATTCACGTAATAAACTTTTTCTCCGGCTGACGTCATTACAAAAAATAATAACTGTTCATCTTCATGCAGCAGACCCACGATCACTGCAATAATCCACCCATGATCGTGGAGGAAAGATAATCCCAGAATACCAAAGGTCCAAAAGTAAATGAAAAATCCACTTTTTTCCCTTTAAATATCCTCACTCTACACTCTCTTCTTCACATATACAAAATCACTCTAAAAACCCTCCATATTCTCTCTTGGCCGAAATTCCCCACCTTGCCGACTTCACAAGCTTCGAAGGGAGTCCTTCATCTTCAAGCACCCTCCAAGCAAACTCAAAGTTCTCCAACCTTGGGTAAGCCTCCTTTCTCCATGCCTCTTAGATTGTTACATTTTTTTTTTTTTAGACATTCTAAAAAAAATCATGGCCGAAATGCTTGAGTGCCTTGAATGTTCTTGAAGTTCTTGAATATGTTTTGCCCAATGTGTTTGCTTATTGTTTTTGATGAGGTTTGTGGCATGGGTAACCCGAATTTTCCCTTAATTTCATAGGAATTTCAAGACATTTTTGCTATTTTGACATGAACATGAACATGGGTTTTGAGGGTTTTGATATTGTAATGGGTTTTTAAGAACATGAAGAAAACCTTTCATTTTCATGTTTTGATCTTGTTTTTTGTTTGTGTAAATGATGGAATGTGTTTGAGGCTAGGGATTTTTAGGGCTGTCTATTTGGTTAGGATTCGGGGTAGGCAAAGTATGCCATTTAGGGACCATTTTTTACCTAGTTTTGCCCAGAAATTCTGGGCATAAGCGTGTGGTCCGATCGGACCACACTTTGTCTTCATCGCGAGCCCATGCTCGATCGGGGACGCTGGAGTGTGTTCGAGCTCGAGGTGTGCGTCCCTTCTGAACGAGGCGAGACAACCACCTCCGATCGGGCTCTGAAATACTTCAGATAAGTGTGTGGTCCGATCGGACCACACGCTCTTCCCCTTGCTTTTTAGTGCCCAGATTTTTAATAGTTAAATCCGAACCTCCCTAGACACCAATGCCCGATCGAACCTAACTTGTTGCTGCTGGCTAGAAGTTTTGGAGGCACGAGGCACACCAGGCGAACTCTCGGGACCTGGGTGCACACCTCTCCTCGGGCACGCTACGCCCGATCGGACGTTCTGGAGGCTTGCGCGAGGCTCGTGCGGTGGCGAGGCAGGACGTCTCCTGGCTGGAATGTGTCTAATCGGACCAATTGTATTTTTTTTCTGGGCTCGCGTGGATGCACGACTCTTTGACCCATAGGCTCTGAACATCTCTTTGGTCATGCCTCGTCCAATCGGGCGTGTCACAGGCGCTTTGGGGTTAGGCTCGCATGGAGGTAAGGTCGAATGCCCTCCCAGCCAAGCTATGTACGATCGGATGCATAGAACCTCCCTCCTGAGCCCAAAATGTGGTCCGATCGGACCACACATACTTTTCTTAGGCTCTGGCCTTTTTTCCTTCCAAACGCGTAACCAACCTCTGTATGTTAACTGCGTACATAAGGAACCTAGCCTTATAGGAAAATCCCAAAAATGCCTCCTTCTACAAAGTTTAATAAGTTCAATACTTTAAGTGCTTTTTAGGCACTTTTGAGCATTAAAATTATTTTTTCCACATGCGCTATATTTTTATAACTTAGACAAAATTTTCCAAGTATAAAAATAAATCTTATTTTTGATGAATTTTTTCTGTTTGGTTACTCACCTCCCCATTTTTTATTCATTTTTGTAGATGAATCGCTCTGACTACAGGGGAGGTGACAATCATACGGACTCTGAATCATCTGCCCCGCAGACAATCGAAACTCCCTTGAATAGCGATTCCTCACCAGGCTCGTCTATCGGTTACACTCCAAAGGATCGTCTTCGCTGCTTCAAACAGATCCTCCCTCACTCAGCCTTATATCTTCTCCACGAGGAACAGTTCCTTCGACAAACTTCTGAGTCGACGATGAGGGTGAAGCAATCTAACAGGCTCCCTCAGGAACATGATCCGCAGGTCGCCCGCAGAGCAGTACAGAAGGTGGTACAGCGCAATCAAACCCGCACTACCACAGCTTCAAGAAAACCCTCCCTGAAACTTGCTACCGCGATTCAGGATTTGGCTGTCCAGAAGCCACGTGATGAGGGAGAAGAAGAACCCTCCTGGTTCGTTGCCGAAGCTTCCAAACTTACTCCCGCGCTATTCCAGAAACATCTTGAAGCTTTAGGCTTGAGCGGGGCAAACGTGACATGTCCGGGCTCACATCAAAGAGCCAATAGGCCCGGTGGAAGGTACTGCGCCTGGTCCAGGCACCATGTACAAGCTGGAGCAACACTCCCGCTGCACATCTATTTCCGGTCCGTAGCAGACTACTTCAACATCTCCCCATTTCAGATCACGCCGAATGGGATACAGGCACTCTCTGCACTGTATATTCTTTATTTTCTGAATGGTTGGGACGAGCCCACCCCTCATGAGGTGCATTACCTGTTTGATCTTCGGACCAACCCTTCTCACAACAACTCAGGTTTCTTCCATTTCTATCACAGGCATAGGGGGGTTACATATCTCAATGGCATCTCCCATAAGTCAAACGCCGGGAAGTATCATAAGGAATACTTCCTCACATTGGATATTGAGGCCAACAACTTGGCTTTTACGCGCTCGGGTCCGTTTGAGCGACCATTGCCTACTGAAGGGATGTTTAGGCGGGCCAAGAAATTGGCTAACATGAGTCTTAAAGAGAAGGATGTAAAAAAGTTGGTCACGCTGGACCTTCTTCAGATGGTGAGTCTGGTGCCATGTGAGCAGGATCTGGTGGTGGAAAGTACCACCGGGGAGAACGACACGCCTGGTCAGTCTAACGAGGGCACAGAGCAAATGACTGATCGGCATTCTCCTGGGCCTTCTCCGCTTTCCCGTAGACCTGGAGACTTAGTCATTAGAGAGCCTGATCCTCAGCGTAGATCTACTATTCCCGCTCAACCTGGGAAAGGAAAAGCTATCCAGGTTGAAGGGGAACTTAGCTCATCCTCGGACGACGAGGATGAGTTCCTTGATCAGATCTTCAACGCAGGTAACACATGCCTAGTGAAAATAGGAATATTTTTGATAATTGGTAATTAGAGAGTATCACAATTGTAGTATACACTTGCATATGTTTCATTATGTTTATTTCTCTAACAATCTTGTTTTTTCATCCTTGGCAGATTCCGACATGTTCAGAGATTGCGTTGCTTCAAAGAGGAAAACTGGTGATGGAAGTGGCTCTATGCCTCCACAGAAGATTCAGAAGGTAGTACCGCCAAGTCAAGGGAGGCAACCTGGGGGACCGACTACACTTCCGCCACTGACCCCCTCTTCCCTTCCTCCTTCTGCGAGCCTAACCCCTACTCACCAGGGTAGTTCGAGTGAGCTTTTTCGTGCTGTTAGCGACCTGGGCAAGGGGCTTCTTGAGGATATTGGCCGTGATGCATCGACGCTTCAAAGCCTAGACTCCTACCCTCGACTTAGTGTCGAAGTTGTCGTGAAGAGAGGACTCGCTCAATTGATGAAGGTAAGCATTTTTCCTCGAGATACTTTGTTATTAGTATTTTTACTTGTATTAACATTTTGTCTTCCATGCAGTCACTTGTTACCATTGGTCATGCTCATCTTCGAGCCGTAGATTACAAGGAGCTGATCAAAGTGCAGGACGATCAACTGGTGGAGGCCAGGTCCAAGCTGGAGCAAGCAGAGAGAACTATAGCTGAACGGGACGAGTCTCTCAAAAAGCAGGCTCAAAACAATGCTTCCTTGACAACTCAATTGGAGAAGCAATCCCTTGATATTAAAGAGTTAGTTCGAGACAATGAGAGGTTGATTAGCGAGAACGAAGAGCTGAAGCAAGAAAAAGAGCTTGACTTGATTCGCTTTGAGGAGGCCAGTTTTGACTGCTTCTATAAGGTCTGGAAGCTGAACAAGCCTCTTAATCTTGATTGTTTCCCCAAGGAGGCCCAAACAGAGGATCTTGCCAGATGCGAAGCAAGAGCCGCTAAAGAAGCTGCCAACCCTCCTGCACTCGCCCCAACCTGCTCTGCTATATCATTTCGAGCGAGAGGAGCAGCTGATGCAGAGGAGGGAGTCGATCAACCTTCTAGAGGAGCTCGCCTGTGACTCCCTCTCATAGTTCATCACAGTCTACTTTACTTTGTATTTTGTTGCTCGAACTAGTGAGCTATTTTGACATTTAGCACTTTACTCTTTCCTTGCTGACAATTTCAAACTTTTAAGTTTTTATTGTGCATAGCAAAGTTTTTAGATGCCTTTAATTTCACATGAGAATTTAGTTTTTTAACTTAGAAATTTTTACCATTCCATAAGTTCACACCAAATATACTTCCTCATGCTCTTATTGCTCTAACTTTTTATGAGCGTAAATGTCTTGTTACACGAATATCAGTTTTTAACTTAGAATTTGAAAAGTTCTAAGCTACTTAAGCTTTGTAAAACAAGTTAGCTTAACGGCTATTTTAGACTTCTAAACTTACAAGTCAGGCCAAAAACAAACATATTTGCTCGTGCTCTTATTGCCTGTGTTGAAATACATACCAGTATACCCTATGTGCCCCCCAAGTGATTGAGGGTGGATAAATCCTTGATCACTTACTACTTGATCGGATTTGTTCGAGTAGTTACTACTCGTGAAACACACGAAATATACGAAAATATATCAGTAGTTGACCACTACATAAATATTATCTAAACGTTGGTCCTCCATATTATGATACCGACCAGTTGAACACTGTCCAGTATATATTTACACTTAGTTTTTAAAAGACCTGTTTTGTTTAAATCATTATGACAGTTGAACACTGCCCAACAAAAATAATCAACACATATGCAAAGTTTGTAGCAAGGTACGACCACAATGCGTGTGGTCTCTTTTATTACTCGTAATAATAAATGACAAAACGTGTCTAACAACGAGTTCCAAACAAAATAACATTGTTCAAAATAATGCGACTGGGTAGGAAATAACCAGTTCACAAACAAAAAACTTAAATAACAAGTTAAGCACTTGATACAAAGCTACTACTCTGCAAGTAGTATTTATTGATAATATTTTCTCAAGTGCTCGCCATTCCAGTAGTTTCTAATCAACTCCCCATTCAATCGAGCAAGCTTGTAAGTGCCGGGCGGTAAGACCTGTTCAATTTGATATGGTCCTTCCCAGTTCGGTCCTAGCACACCAGCTGCTGGGTCTCTAACAAACACCTTCCTTAGGACTAAATCTCCGACCTGGAACTTTCGATCTCGCACTCTGGAATTGAAGTAGCGTGCCACTTTTTGCTGATGAGCTGCTACTCTGAGGCTTGCCTCCTCTCTTCTCTCTTCGAGGAAGTCCAATGATTCTGCCAACAACTGATGGTTCTCCTCTTGGTTGTAAACGGTCCTTCTATGAGAGGGTGGATCTATCTCCACAGGTAACATGGCTTCATACCCATATGCTAAAGAGAATGGGGTATGGCCAGTTTCCGTCCGAGCGGTAGTCCTATACGACCAAAGGACCTCTGGTAACTCATCTGCCCAAGCACCCTTAGCTTGTTCCAGGTGCTTCTTCAAAGTGTCCTTCAATGTTTTGTTCACTACTTCAACCTGCCCATTGGCCTGAGGATGGGCCACCGAGGAGAAACTTTTGGTGATGCCATGCCGAGTGCAAAAATCGGTAAATATGTCGCTGTCAAACTGGGTGCCATTGTCAGACACTATCTTTTTAGGTAGACCATAGCGACATATTATATTTTTAACAACAAAGTCCAACACTTTCTTCGATGTAATCGTGGCTAATGGTTCGGCCTCAGTCCATTTAGTAAAATAATCTACCGCGACCACAGCGAATTGCACTCCTCCCTTTCCTTTGGGTAACTTCCCGATCAAATCAATGCCCCATACTGCAAAAGGCCACGGACTTTGCATTTGCTTCAAAAGATTTGGGGGTGCTCTGGGTACCTTAGAAAATCTTTGGCATTTATCACACCTTTTCACATATTCCATAGAGTCTTCGTTCATAGTAGGCCAGAAAAATCCTTGCCTCAAGATCTTTTTAGATAGACTCTGCCCCCCAGCATGATCTCCACAAATCCCCTCATGCACTTCAGCTAATAAGCTCTTTGACTGGTCGGGGGTTATGCACCTGAGGAGAGGTAAGGAGTATCCTCTCCTATATAACACTCCATCCACCATGGTGTACCTAGCAGCTTGCCTCATAACTTTCCTTGCTTCATTACGACCATCTGGGAGTGTCCCATGTTCAAGGTAAGCAATGATGGGAGTCATCCAGGTGTCGACTATCGTAATCGGCATGGCCTCTTCTCTATCAATACTTGGTTCTGCCAAGTACTCTACTGGAACTATATTCAGTGTTTCGGCATCTTTCGCACTTGCAAGCTTTGCCAGAGCATCAGCATTGGAATTCTGCTCCCTTGGTACTAGCTTGATGGTATACTCCTCGAACTGGGCTAGTAAATCTTTAGTTTTGTTTAAGTATGCCACCATGCGTAGGCCCCTCGCCTGGTACTCCCCTAATACTTGATAAACCACCAATTGGGAATCACTGTTTATCTCCACCGACCGGGCACGTACATCTCTAGCCAGTCGCAAGCCTGCTAAGAGGGCCTCATACTCCGCTTCGTTATTAGAAGCATTGAATCCGAACCTCAGTGCACAATGAATTCGGTGCTTCTCTTGTGTGACTAGTATAATCCCAGCTCCTGAATGGTGCTCGTTCGACGATCCATCAACGAAAAGTTGCCAAGCAGGAACTTCTTCTTTTAACCCAGTAACACTCTCCTGTTGGTTAGGGACCTCAACGATTCCGGTACACTCAGTGATGAAATCCGCCAAGGCTTGACCCTTAATAGCAGTCCTTGGTTGGTACTTGATTTCAAACTGGCCTAGCTCGACCGCCCATTTAAGTAGCCGACCAGACGACTCCGGTTTTTGCAAAACTTGGCGAAGAGGCTAGTCAGTGAGGACCTTGATGGGGTGTGCTTGGAAATACGGCCTCAACTTTCGTGATGCAAGTACCAAGCAATAAGCCAACTTCTCAATCATGGGGTATCGGGACTCCGCTCCTATCAAACGCTTGCTAACGTAATACACTGGGTGCTGCACCTTATCCTCTTCACGTACTAAAGCAGCACTAACAGCGTGTTCCGTGACTGCTAGATATACAAGTAGGTCCTCTCCATCAACTGGTTTAGAAAGAACAGGAGGTTGAGCCAAATGTTCCTTTATCGCCTGGAAAGCTTGTTCACACTCTGCGGTCCACTCGAACTTCTTGCCTCCTTTAAGCAGGTTAAAAAACGGGACGCACTTGTCCGTTGATTTTGAGACGAACCTGCTTAGAGCCGCAATCCGCCCAGTCAAGCTTTGCACATCCTTTATTCTTGTGGGAGACTTCATCTCCATGAGAGCCTTGATCTTTTCAGGGTTTGCTTCTATTCCTCGGGAGTTGACAATAAACCCAAGGAATTTCCCAGAACCCACTCCAAACGAACATTTGAGGGGGTTTAATTTCATGTTATACTTCCTCAAGATTGCAAAGCACTCCTCTAAGTCTCCCACGTGCCCCCCAGCTTCCTTCGACTTCACCAGCATATCATCTACGTATACCTCCATGCTTTTGCCGATTAAGTCACGAAACATGCCATTCACCAAGCGCTGGTAGGTAGCTCCTGCATTCTTTAACCCGAAGGGCATCACTCTATAGCAATAGAGCCCTATATCCGTTCGAAAGCTGGTATGTTCTTCATCAGGAGGATGCATGCTGATTTGGTTGTATCCCGAATATGCGTCCATGAAGGACAAGGTCTCGTGACCAGAGGTTGCATCCACCAACTGGTCTATTCTCGGTAAAGGGAAACAATCCTTCGGGCATGCTTTGTTTAGATCAGTAAAATCTACACAAGTCCTCCACTTTCCATTGGGTTTAGGCACCAAGACTGGGTTTGAAACCCAAGCTGGGTAGTATGCCTCTCTAATAAACCCGTTCTCCTTCAACCGCTCTACTTCCTCCTTAAGAGCCTTTGCTCGATCCTTGTCAAGTAACCTCCTCTTCTGCTGTACCGCTGGATACCTTTCATCTACGTTGAGCACGTGGCTGATCACAGTTGGTGAGATACCCACCATATCCTTGTGAGACCAGGCGAAGACATCCTGATTCCTTCGCAAGAACTCTATCAACCGTGCTCTCACCTCAGCTTTCAACTTCTTCCCAATCTTGACCCCTCTTGTCGGGTCATTCTCATCTATAGGGACCTCCTCTAACTCCTCGGACGGTCCCACATCACTCTCATAATCCCCAAAGCGAGGATCAATATCTCTTCCCTCGCTTTGGGCAACGCCCTATTTGGTGACTTCATCACCTGATGGGGTCTTCTGCTCTTTCAAACTGGGAGTGCTCTCCTGGTCACACTCCTTCAACACCTCCTCATCGTTTACTACGACAAGACTCTGGTCTACGTCCATCTCATCCACTTCCCCTCCTTCAACACACACAATCATGTTGTTTTCCTTGGCACCTTTCTTTGCCTTAGCTATGGAGGCATTATAACACTCTCTAGCTTCCCTTTGGTCTCCTTGGACGCAGCCTACGCCAGCGCTGGTCGGGAACTTCATAGAGAGGTGCCAAATTGAAACTACCGCATGCAAGTTGGTGAGTAGTGGTCGACCAATAACCACATTGTAGGCAGACGGGCAGTCAACAATCAAAAATTCAGTCATCACGGTTTCATGCTTGGGAGCTTCCCCCGTGGTGACTGGTAACTTTATTGTTCCAGCTGGTGATAGTCCCTCTCCAGTAAACCCGTAAATGACGTGAGAGCATGGCTTCAAGTCATTGATGGATAGCTTCATTTTTTCAAAAGAGGACTTATAAATAATGTTTACGGAACTTCCCGTATCAACCAGACATCTTTTCACCTTCATGTTAGCTATTTGAACTGTCACTACAAGAGGGTCATTGTGAGGATACCTCATGTGTTTGGCATCCTCCTCAGTGAAGGTGAGGGACTCACTTTCATACCTTGGGTTCTTTGATGGTCTCTCCTCCACCGTCATAACCTCGGATGTGGACGCTGCCTCCAACTCATGACGAAGGGTGCGAGCATATCTTTCCCTCGCCTTGCTGCTATCACCCGCAAGATGTGGTCCTCCACATATTGTATCTAGTGTGAAGTCCACAGGTTCAGGTTGCAAAGGTGGGGACCGTTGTCGCTTGAACCCAGGATTATTGTTGCTTCCCTCTCCCTGGGTCTTCTCTGCCTTATATTTTTTTAGTTTCCCCGAACGGAGGAGAAACTCTATCTCATCCTTAAGGTGGTTACACTCGTTCGTGTCATGACCATAGTCTCCATGGAAACGACAGAACTTGTTCTTATCCCTCTTACTCATTTCCTTCTTGATTGGAGGGGGCCTTCGGTAAGGGACCTCCTGATGGCTGGCTAGATAGATCTCCGCTCGGGTTGCCGAAAGAGTAGTGTAGTTGGTGAATCGAGGTTCATATTTCGTAGGTTTGTCATTCGACCTAGACTTAGCTTTCTTCTCACTACGGTGGTCAGACCCGTTATTCCCACGTTTCTTACTACCGCCTTGATCATTTCCGCTATCCTTTGGAGTATCCCCCGATCCACTTGGGTTGTTCAATCCGTTCTCTCCTTTCTCAATGGCATCGTCCAACTTCATGTACTTATCTGCACGGTCCAAGAACTGTTGTAAAGTTGAAATTGGATGGCGGTGAATGCTGTCCCACAAAGGACTTCGATAAATAATACCCGAGGAGATCGCAACCATCTTCCCTTCATCTCCAACAGCGGTAGCCCGATTGGCTTCTCTCATAAACCTATGTATGTAGTTCTTGAGAGATTCATCTTTGCCTTGCCTAATATCCACCAAGTGGTTGGCATAAACTGGGGGGGTTCGGGCAGTGCTGGACTGCCTGCAGAACTCCTTCCTAAAGCTCTCCCAAGAGGTGATGGAGTCGGGTTTGAACTTCCAGTACCACTCTTGGGCAGTGTCTGACAAGGTGGTGGGGAAGACTCTACAACGGTAATCGTCACTCACCCCAAGCAGCTCCATCTGATCTTCGAACTTTCCAACGTGTCTCACCGGGTCTGCCTTTTCTGTATAAACTGGCAATACCGGCGCCTTGTATTTCCTTGGTGGTTGGGCTGCTCTTATTCTAGCACAAAAAGGGCTACCACTTCTGTGGTCTACTGGATCAATAACTGGTTGCTTGGATAAACCTTGTACTGCCGCCATCAAAGCATCAAGCTGGGCTTGGATGGCTGGGGCCACTGCTGGGGATGCACTTTCGGGACCGCTTGGTCGGGCACTCCTATCCGGCGTATCCACGTCAAGTATTTCTACTCGACTAGTAGGACGGATTGGCTCCTGCCCTTCGACCGGAGCGGTCCTCCTTCTGTCATCAATGATGTCCCTTAGGTCCTTCTGAGCAGTGTTCTTTCCCAACCGGTCGAACACCGTACTCCGAGTCTTTTCGGAGGGTCTACTAGGTGGAGCGTGCTCCTTGCCATTACGCTGGTTGGGATGTCGTGGTGGCTTCCCCGTTTGAGCTGGTTGATTATCTCCCCCTCGTCGGTTATTATTCTTCTCTTTCAACTGGTTGGTGTGGTAACTGTCACCTTCATCACGCCCATGTCCATCTTTGAAGTGTGAAGTTTCCTTGCCACGAGGGGCTTTGTTGTGCCCCTGCTCAGAAGGTGTTTTCTTACTGCCAGACTTATGACTTCCTGACCTGGAAGTCTCTGATCTGTGGCTCCTTGAGGGGGTCTTAGAATTCCCCCTTTGGGTAGAGGCAGTGCGTGATCGTACTCCCTCCTCCTCATGGCCAGGCGGGTTACCACCACCTCTTGCTGGTCTATCAGCTTTCTTTTGACCAGCCTCTGTGGTCCTTGCTTCTTGAGTGGGTATCACCCCAGGCGCAGCTTGAGCATTGGCTCGGGTCAACTGCGCAGCTGCCTCCAGAGCAAGTGCAGCTTCGCGGTGTCGCCTGTCGGCCTCCTCCTGCTGTCGACGGATCTCCTAGCTCCTAGCGTCCATCTCTTGTCTCTGCTTGGCCATTTCCTCAGCAAAGGCCTCCTGCCTAGCATTGAACTGGGCCAACTCATCCTGGAACGCGCTCATGGTCTCCTGGAGCTCCTCAACTTCAGGAGCTACATCCTCAAGCATGACCCTAGGCTCATTCTCACGATCTTGAACGTTAGGATTCTCCGATCTAGCATGCTCTCTGGAGGTGCTTGCCCTCTTGGAGGCCGCGGTGGTGTTCTTAGGCGCCATATCGCTTTAAGGACTGTCTGTTTTCTCTTCAGGCTCTCAATGAAAGCACCAAAATGTTGACTGTGAATTTAGCCAACGACGTGAGAACGTCAACTACGACAACCTTCAAGAGAATTATAAACGACAACAGACAGTTTTTTATGAACGAAAGTAAATAACACGAGGTTTTTATAGTGGTTCAGCCCCGATGATCGGTAATAGCCTAATCCACTTAGAGATTTTATTACTGTATTCGCACTCAAGATCAGATGAACCGTGTCAACTGAGTTTCTTCAGTGTGAGATATTCCAGAACACAAAAATGGGTTTTTCTCAAGAACAATACACTTTCTCTCTCTTGAATACAGATTCACTCTCGATTTTGCCAAAAGTCCTTTTACGATCCTCCCAAGTCCCTATTTATAGACCTGGATTCTCAACTGATATCCCCTTTTGATAGGGATATTCTATTATTTACCTAATATTTATATTACAAAATAAACATTCAAAATATAACTGATCCCTAATTTCGAGTGAGGATTGAGTGATTCCCGGATGCTTGGACCAATTCTCACTGAAGTAGTTTCGGGCAGTTTGACGTAGCTTCTCATGCATGTTGACTATTCTTCAAGCTTTACGTAGGTCAAAGGTGGCATACGCATGGCTATCCTTGGACCAAAGGCCAACTACACTTGAGGTATACTCCTCCATTGTGTCCGATCGGACACAATGGTTGTCTTCTTTGGCTTAAGGTGGTTCAAACCATCTTATTTGACTCCTTCAATCAAGGTCCAATATGACCTTACACTTTGCTCCTCGGACCAAGATGGTCCGAGCCATCTTCTTCCTAGCATATCCTCGGACCAACATGGTCCAAGCGCTCTTGCAGGCGTCTTGCGCGATCGGGGGAGGTCATGTGCGATCGGGGGAGGTCTTGTGCGATCGGGCATAATGCCCCTTGGACCTAAATGGTCCAAGCTTCCTTTGCTTAACCAAGGTCCGATCGGACCTTGGTCCTCTCTCTTCGGACCTAGGTGGTCTGAGCCACCACCTCTCCTTGGATCAAAATGGTCCAAGGTACTCATAAGTACCACGTCCGATCGGGCACACATCCTCCTCCTTGGGCCAACAAGGTTCGAACCTCTTCGTTCGCTCAACCAAACGCTCGATCGGGCATTAGGCTTTTCTCCTCGGACCAAGGTGGTCCGAGCCACCATCTACTTCTCCTTGACCTGAATGGTCCAAGGTACCTCCTATGTGTATGTTCGATCGGCCATTGTCATCCCTTTGGACCAAAATGGTCCAAAGTATCCACACGCATCATGTCCGATCGGACACCACCATTTCTACTCCTCACTTCATTCAAGCCCAAGTTCACTTCTTCCATATCATACCCGATCGGCCACTACGTGGCTTTCCCCTTGAGTAAAACTTGAGCCTTATTCTTTTTGAACTTATTCGAACCAAGCTTAACAAGAGGTCTCCTAAGCTTAGGTCCGATCGGACCTACTGTTTTTATATCTTGAACTAAAATTCATACCTCCCCTTCACTTTCTTGGTCTTGGCACCAATTTAATTATATGGGTCTTTAAACTGAGGTCTGAGCCAAGCAACCCCCAGTCTAAATACTCTCTTCGATTGGGCGTATTTGGCTTGACTCTCTGTCCCATTCCTTAACTAATGTATTAGGCCATTACTAAGCCAGATCACCCTACTAACTCATGCCACGTGTCCATTTCACCGCCATGTCATTCTTTTCAAATTTTCGGGATAACAAATACTACCGCAACAGTCTCAGATAGTTGCCTTAAAGGGTAAGGCATAGTAGTTAATTTAGAAGGGGATTCGATCCCGAAAAAATATTACTAGATAACATTGCGCTAAGGAGACCTACTTATGACCTAGAAAACCGTTCCAACCTACCCTAGTCACCGTGCTAACAAATACTACTGCTAGAGTCTCAAATAATTATCCTATAGAGTAATACAGAATTATGACTTTAGAAGGTGATCCAATATCGATCTTATATTACTAATGATCTTAATTACTAAATAACATTACACCAAGCAGACCTAATTATTACCTAGAGAATCGTTCCAACCTACCCTAGTCATCATGATAACCAATACTATCGCTAGAGTCTCAAATAGTTATCCTATAGAGTAATACAGAGTTGTGACTTTAGAAGGTGATCCAATATCGATCTTATATTACTAATGATATTAATTACTAAATAACATTGCACCAAGTATACCTAATCATGATATAAGGAAAAGCTCTCACGTCCCTATTCACCTAGAACAGAAATAGTTTCGCAGAGTCTCCGATAGTTTTACAATAGGTTTTCAATTGATACAATAGAGACTTTAGAAGGGGATCCGATCCCAAGATAATATTACTAGAAAACATTGCACTAAGTATACCTAATTATGACATAATGAATTGTTCCAATGTACCCTAGTCAACAAATACTACCGCTAGAGTCTCAGATAGTTGTCCTAGAGAGTAAGACATAGTAGTGAATTTAGAAGGGGGTTCGATCCCGAAAAAATATTACTAGATAACATTGCACTAAGCATACCTAATTATGTCATAATGAACTGTTCCAACTTACCCTAGTCAATAAATACTACTGCTAGAGTCTCAGATAGTTGTCCTAGAGAGTAAGACATAGTAGTGAATTTAGAAGGGGGTTCGATCCCGAAAAAATATTACTAGATAACATTGCACTAAGATATAGTAGTGAATTTATAAGGGGATCCGATCCTGAAAAGTTATTACTAGATAAACATTGCACTTAGTAGACCTAATTATGACATAATGAACCGTTCCAATGTACCCTAGTAAACCAAAACTACCGCTAGAGTCTCAAATAGTTTTCATGCTGAGTAAGATAGAGTAGTGAATGTAGATTGGGATCCGATCCCGAAAAAATATTACTAGATAACATTGCACTAAGATGTAGTAGTGAATTTATAAGGGGATCTGATCCCAAAAATTTATTACTAGATAACATTTCACTAAGCAGACCTAATTATGACATATTAAATCGTTCCAACGTACCCTAGTAAACTAATACTACCGCTAGAGTCTCAGATAGTTGTCATGCTGAGTAAGATAGAGTAGTGAATTTAGAAGGGGATCTGATCCCGGAATAATATTACTAGATAACATTGCACTAAGATATAGTAGTGAATTTAGAAGGGAATTTGATCTCGAAGAATTAGTACTAGATAACATTGCACTAAGCAGGCCTAATTATGACATAATGAACCGTTCCAACGTACCCTAGTAAACCAATACTACTACTAGAGTCTCAGATACTTGTCATGCTGAGTAAGATAGAGTAGTGAATTTAGAAGGGGATCCGATCCCAAAAAAATATTACTACATAACACTGCACTAAGCAGACCTAATTATTACATGATGAGTCGTTACAACGGTAACTAGTCACCGAGATAACCTATACTATATGTAATAATATACAGTGCATGATATTTTTTTCAACTTGTGCTTACATTTTTCTAAATTTTTTTCTTTTCATATTTTAAATAATACATATAAATAATAATTTTATTAATATTTAAATAAAATTAAAACAAAAAATATATAAAGAACTTGCTAAAATAAGAGGCTTTTTTCTTAAAAAAAAAAAAGACATTATTTTTTAAGAATAATGATGAAAATAATATAAAATAAAATTTCTGAAATTAACAAAAAAAAGGAAATTAAAGAATGTGAATAAAAAATATTGAGAAAAAGTGTTAGAAATGAATATAAAATTAATTTTTTGTTTAATTAATGGATTGTCTTTATATATTATTGGAGTGCAAATATAATGTCCCTAATATACAAATATGGGTTCACTCTTAATGGTGATTGAGTTTTTTCCCCATGGATGGGTTGTCAATTAATAGCCATTGGATTAAAATCCAATGGTCCACATTTAAAGATGTTAATTAATGCTATCTTTGACTTTTTCAAACTTAGTAATGGGCTACCTGCTGACATGTCGGTCACATTTTAATTTAATTAAATAATTAAAAAAATCATTATTTAAGATTCATTCCAAGATTCCATATCCCCATTCCTTCTCCATTCATTTCATTCCTTGTGTTGACTGAGTTTTTAGCCAACGACGTGAGAACGTCAAATACGACAAGCCTTCAAGAGAAATAAAAATGACACAGACGGTTTATGAACAGAAAAAGTAAATAACACAAGAGATTTTATAGTGGTTCAGCCCCGATCGTCGGTAATAGCCTAATCCACTAAGAGTTGTGATTTATAGATCTGTACTCAAGATCAGATGGACTGAGCCAACTAAGTTTCTTCAGTACAGATTGCAAAAATACAGGAATTCTCTCTTATTTCAGCACTCTCTCTCTCTAGAATACTCAGACCCAATTTTCTCTCTCTAGAAAGAAGAAGCAGAAGAAGCCCCTCTCTCATCCCATAAGCTCTCTATTTATAGGCCTGGGATCCTCAACTGATATCCCCTTTCGATAGGGATATTTTATTATTCATCTTATATTTATATTACAATAAATGTTTAAAATACAACTGATTCCTCAATTTGAGTGAGAAATGAGAGATTCCCGGATGCTTAGACCAACTCTTGCTGAAGTCGTTCCGGGGATTTTGACGTAGTCTCACATGCATGTTTATTACTCCTTCAAGCTTTCCTTGGACCAAGGTGATACAAGCTTGGCTCTCCTCAGACCAAGGTGGTCCGAGCCAACTCCCTTGGCACCTCACCTCGGGCAACTTTTGAGGCAACCTCCTCCATGACATGTCCGATCGGACATGATGGCCTTCTCCTCAACCAAGGTGGTTTGAGGCATCCTTCTCTCTTGTTTCTCTCCTCAGACAAGTCTGAGCATACCTCCTGCATTCAAGGTCCCTTCGGACCTTGTGGCCTTCTCCTCGGACCAAGGTGGTCCGAGGCATCCTCCTTGGCATCTCACCTTGGACAAGTCTGAGGCACTCTCCTTTAGCATCTCCCAACTATGTCCGATCGGACATTGTGTAGGCTCTCCTTGCCAAAATCTAAGTCTCCATTCTTGACTTGCATGGGACTCCTCCTCCTTAGCTACTTACCTTGGACACTTTCGAGCCAACACTTAGGAAACCTTGGGAGGCTTACCTTGGACACACCCTTGGGGCCTCCTAGGACCACATACTCCTTGGGGTCTCCTAGGACCACTTTCTCCTTGGGGTCTCCTAGGACCACTTTCTCCTTGGGGTCTCCTAAGACCACTCTCTTTATCCTCCTAGGATGCATTTTGTCATCTTTATTGCCATGCCATTGATCTCCAATTTTTGGGTATAACACCTTGTTCATTCCATGGTCTTTCCAGATTCATTCCTTATGCATTAATGACTCCTATCTTCCCAACTACAATTAGTTGGCTAATTAATAAAACATATTTTGAATTTTATATATATTATATATATATTTTTATACAAAATTTACTCATCTTAAAATACTTGTTTATTGAAGAAGCTCCAATTTTTTTAAGTGTTTTCAAGTAAGTTTTCTAAGTCATTTTCGAAAATCACTAGTAGATTTTCTATTTTTTTCAAAAAAAATCCATCTTTTTTTTGTTATGTAGTATTTGAAATCCACATAGATGAGTAAATCTTATTTCTCTTGAAAAATTTGTTTAGTGAAAACCCACAAGAATTATTTTTTTGAAAGTGTTTGATGAAAAAACTCTAGATTTTTCATAGAGTTCTTTGTAAGATTTTCAATCGTTTTTGTGCTTTCTTTATTTTTACAGACAAATTATCATCTATTTCTCCAATTTCATATTTCGAAATTCACTACTAGAGGTTTTTTTTTTAAAAAAAATATCAACTTAGTTTTATTTGTCATGTAGAATTTGAAATTAAAAAAAAAAAGACTAAATCTTATTTCTCTTGAAAACTTGTTTAGTAAAATATCACAAGAACAATTTTTTTTAAAATGTTTGATGAAAAAGCTCTAGATTTTTCATAGTGTTTCTTGCAAGATTTTCAATCATTTTTGTACTTTCTTTATTTTTACAAACAATTTATCACCTATTTCACCAATTTCATATTTCAAAATTCAATACTAGATCTTTTTTTTTTAAAAAAAAATTCCAACTTAGTTTTATTTGTCATGTAGGATTTGAAATTCAAAAAAATGATTAAATCTTATTTCTCTTGAAAAACTTGTCTAGTAAAATCTCACAAGAACAATTTTTTTAAAAAATGTTTTATGAAAAAGCTCTAGATTTTTCATAGTGTTTCTTGCAAGATTTTCAATTATTCATGTGATTTCTTTATTTTTACATACAAATTATCATTTTTTTCTCCCATTGTAAAAATTCAAATTATTCAAACTTCTTAGATATCAACTATTAGGTTTATAAATTTACATTGAAGGTTATAGGGTTTTAAAAATTTCCTATTTTATAAAAGATATTTTAAAACATTATTATTACAAATTATTTTGTAGTTCATTTTTCTTCAATAAACTAAAAATGTGAGGAATTTTAAAGTTTTGAAAATTTCATCATGTAAAATTTTCAAACATATTATTATTTTTCAAAAATATTTCTTACATAGTGATAATCTTCATCAATTTTTTTTGTATAGAACTTCGTGATGGAATCAGAAATGGAATGGAGGATAGTAATTGAACATGAGTTGAAAGAGTTGAGAGATGAACTACACTCTATTAAACTGGATTTACAAGCCAAAGATAAAATTTCATGTAGATATGAGAAGAAGAAAAAATTGACATGTGAATCCATTAACGAAAAGGCCTCACAATCACTATTTTTAAAAAAACATGTTATTAGTCAAGATGATGTTGTGTTCTTTGAACATTTTAAACTCGGTAATACTTTAAGACCGAAAGATAGGGAAGTGTTAGAATATATTTTCTCAAACTCTGATCAATTGTAAGTTTTTCTATCTTAATGTATATATTTTTTGTCATTTTTTCAATATATTTTAATGTATATTATTGTATCTATCCTAGGGAAATTATAGTTGAAAGTGAGTCTAGTTTTCTACGACGGTCCGACTTCCAGTATCTTGGACCTAAAACGGAGTTGGAGACTGAGGTAATTCATTAGTATATATTAATAATTTTAGTATGACCGTTATAATTTTTTTTTTGGTAAATGCAGATTGTTAATATGGTTTCTTCATTCTTGACCGAGGATGAGAGGTTGAAGAAGGGTAAAGAGTGTAAGAATTGGTATCTTCCTGCTCGAAATATGGTGAGTTTTTTGTTGTTTTTCTTTTTTGTCAAAACATATTTCATGTTTGTGAAGTTAATTTTTTTTTAAATTATGACAATAGAAATACTTACTACCCGACTCCTACTCCAATTTACCACTGCATCAAATTTGGAGGAAATGCATTACTACGAAAGATTTATGGGCTCCCTCGAACATTGCAATGAAGTATAATTCTAATGGTTTATGTTGAATATATTTTTAAGCATCTATTTATTATGTAATTTCTAACAACAATTATGCTTGTAGATTTATATTCCTATGTTGCTTGTAAGACACTTCATTCTTGCACAGGTGATACCTAAAGAAAAAAAAAAGTAGAAGTTTGGGACTCACTTGCCGATGAAAAGAATCTTATATTACAGTCATCTAAGATTGTTGATATTGTAAGTTTTTATTGGTTGAATATATTAATTTTTTATAAATTTTAAATTTATAAATTCTGATGTTAGAGTGCAAATGCAGCTACGCAATCTAGATTTGTTCTTGGAGAATCAGATCAAAAGGAAACCTGGTAGTTTCAACTTTCCTAGTTCTGGTATAGTTCGTGGTAGAAATGTCCCTAGACAACAAAATTTGTACGATTGTGGAGTCTTTGTCATATTATTTATGATGAATAGTTGTAAGCTCGACTCGCGGTCTTTTGTGGTAAGTAGATTTCATACTAAGTTTTATTTTTTAATTTTGTTCTTATCATACTATACTTGAGTTTTTTTCACTATTGTAGTTCGACTCTAATGAAGAAAGGTGTCACATAGCTTCGTGGATTGCATGCTCAAATTTCAACAAGAATAGAGCAAAATTATTGAAAGATGTTCGAGAGTTCATTTCAAGCAGAGGAATATAGTACTAGGGACAATGATCTTTGCCCTAATTTTGTTATTCTCAATCAAGTTGTGTAAAAGAAAGAAATTTGTATTATTATTTATCAATTTTGAGAAATTAGAAGATGATCAATATTTGGGAGAATTTGAATAGTTTATTTCTGAATTAATTATTTATTAACAAGATTAAAACACACTTTAAATTTTATCATTTCACAATCAGCGTTAATGTTTATTGGAAGTTTCAAATGGTAGTTGTAGACATTAATATCATATTTATTAAATAAAAACTATTATGTAAATGTTAATTTCAAATTTATTAATTAATATATCAACCAATCAGAATTTTGAGCATGATGTTAGGGAATTGGAATGGATTTATGGAGACATGCATTTAATAAAATTAGTTGACATGATCTTAATTGTACACGTTTTTTATGAGAAATGATTAATAACTCAACCAAACATAAATAGAGCATGATATTAGGGTATTGGAATGGATTTATGAATACATGCATTTAATGCAATTATGTGACATTTTCTAAATTAATTGCTCACGTTTTTTAAGTGAAATTTTAATAAAAAATATTTTTTTTTTACACAAACTAACTCAACCAAACATTTTTATCTATAAAAAAATTAAATATATTTCGAAATTGTGTTTTAAATTTAAATTAAAAATCAATGCATAGTAACTAAACTAGTTAATACCAACCTAACCATTTAGAATTTAATGATATAATTATGCATAATAAACCTAACCAATAACAAAATTATTGTGTTATTTTTGGGAATTGAAATATGTTCATTTTATGTTTTGAGAAGTGTAACTAATCATAATTTTGAGCATGATTTTTGGGATATGGAATAGCCCATCAATTGCTATATTTTCTATAATTATTACCCATCTTATTTATTAATTTAACCAAAACAATTCAGGTATTGGTCCAAAATGGAATTTAGTTTTTTTTTTTAAATGGATATTTTAAATGTCATAATTTCGAAATTATGTGGTTTTTAACACTATTTATAAATCATTTTATCTTATATACACTAATATCATTTGTAGGCAAACATAAACTTTGTTTTTAGGTAGAGTTTGAAATCATTTTATATTTCTAAGAATGTGTCCATTTACTCAATATTATGATGACTTAGGAGAGAAAGAAGTTAAAGAGATTGTGTAGCTTGCTACACATTTGATTGATCATGTTGGAGTGAGTTTTGGATCCAACAATAGCGAAGCATTATTTGAGAAAATGAAGAAACTATTCGAAGAAGAACAAACAAAAGTTGATGAGCACTTGAAAAATATGGATGTGCTCTTGAGAATGATGGAAAAGTTGAAGAGAGCGTAAGGAAATTGTTTGTTTGTCTATCTACTATTGTACTTTGTAGATTTTTATTTTAATGTTTGATTGAACCAATGAAATTTTACTTTTTATTATATAATGGTTTAATTTACAACACTCATAAGATCCTTGTAAACATAAAATATAAATAGCTTTCATATAATTCTTTGTACAAAAAAAGCTCGATGCATATATATAGAGACAATCATGCATCACAAATTGTACCAATAAGATTATTAATAGCATCTTCCAAATCCAAAAGCTTGATGCAAGTTTCAAATTTTAATCCTTTATCGAGACAATCATGCATATCTTTAGTTCTTCTACGCAAGTCTTTTGCTTTCATGAGAATGTTATAGAAACCTTTCGAGTTTGGAAATGTTTTGGTAGAAGAAGGGATGTTATCTACTTGGCCATCATCGTTTCGTTCAAGCTCCTTATAATATTCATTCGAATATGTACATATTGTTGGTGAACCGTTGATATTTTTAATTAACTGGACAACATCAATTTCCCCGTCAGTGTCGCTTGATTCGACATCAAAAAAGCCTTCCGAAAACTCCATATCGAGTAATGCTTGAGGCCATTTTCCAAGTACATGAAAATGTTGTTCTTCCTTAACTTGATCGATTGTATTGCTACTTTTGCCTTCGACAACAATGTCTTTGTCTAGTTCACGCGAGATAATGTCTTCATATTCAACCTCATTCTCTGCATCTTTGACTTCATAGTTGAATTCACTTTTTGTTTCATGATTGCCACTATCTTCATCAACCCTTCTAGGCTCCATAGTAATCTCTATCTTGAAAATTATACTAATTTTTGTGTTATATTTAAAATTTGATGAGAAGAATAAAAAGCATTTATGATAGGTGGTTAGGAATATGAATAACTCTCTTTTAAAATGTTATACATAATTATTAAAAAGACACTTGTTCAACTTCCAACCATTGTATTTTTCGAAATGGGAAGAATGGGAAGTGAATATATATATTTTTAATAATTATGTATAATTTTCATTAATTAATTAAAAAAAAATACAATGGTAAATTGAACAGTTGCTTTTGTTTAATGGGAAGTTGAACAAGTGTCTTTTCAAAAACTATTTATATTTTTTATTAAATAATTTTGAAAAAATACATTGGTAAATTGGAAGTTGAATATGTATCTTTTTATTAATTATGTATAGTTTTTATTAAATAATTTCGAAAAAAAATACAATGGTAAATTGAATTGTTTCTTTAATAGGAAATTGAACATGCGTCTTTTCAATAATTATGTACAAATTTTTAAATTAATTTCAAAATAATAAAAAATTAAATTTGAACAAATGTGTTTGTTCAATGGGAAGTTGAACAAGTGTCTTTTTAATAATTATGTGTAACATTTTTTTTAAAATGAATTAAATAAAAATCAAAATATAAAATAATATTAAATTAATATGGAAAAAATTAATGTAAATTTGTGTAAAATTTATTATGAAATTCGAAATTAATATTTTTTAAATGAAAACTTGTCTTATGAATAATTCATAGAGTGTAATAAATGAATACAAATATTGAATTAATTTTGATTCTATGTCTAGGTTCTTTTAACATAATAAATGTTGTTTAATTATATTTGAAAATATATAATTATTAACTTTTTTAATTGGTGTTGTGAAGATGAATAGGTATCTTGATAAATTAAACATGTGATGTAACAAATGTGTAGAAATTTGTGAGAATAAATTCATTTCTTGAAAACACAATTTTTTAAAATTTATATTGAAAAATTCGAAAAAATAATAGGGAATCTCAATAGGTGTTACTAAAATTAATTTGATAAGATACCATCATTATTAACTACACTATTGAATGATAAGTTTTAAAATTATTTATAAATAATCTATTACATGTATTAGTATTACATGAAAAACAAGGTTGAGAAAGAGAAGGAAAAATGAAAGACATGAACAAAAAGGATAAAGGGAAGCAAAAAATGGAAGACCTGAAGAAAAATGGAAAAATGAAGCAAAAGAATGAAGGGTGTACTACAGATGATGTATCTCACACGTCGGATGAACCAAAGTGTTTGGAAACCATTGTTCCAAAAAAAAAAATATGTCCAACAACTTATAATACAATTCGAAAATAGGAGGTACGATATAAACACTCGTCTTCTTTGCATTAGTAGTAAAATAAATACCATTCAACAACTCTTGTTGTCAAGAAGCATCTCTACTAATATTAACTGTGTTCCAGCCCGTTAGCTCCAAATACTCCAAACTGAAACCTGTCAAAGGCTCATCCATGCTCTAGAAAATGAAGATTACTACATGCGGATTGAACTCGTCAACTTGAACGCGATATTACTTTTCAAAAGTGGTGCTTGAAAAATTGGATCAAAGATTGAAGAATGTTGTCTCTTTTTATAATTTTTATTTACATGATTGCACTCTCTCTTTTTTTGTTAGATGTATGTTGAATTTAACATATTATTATGAAATAGAAAATTAATTTTTTTTAATGGTTATAAATATTGTTATTTTGTAATATGTATATTTCTTTTTTATCTTTATATTTCGTTATAAAAAATATAATAAAAAATTAGTGGGTTTTGTCGAAAGTTTAAAAAGTGATTACTTTTTTATATAATTTTTTAATATAAATAATGACAATTTTTCGAAAATATTGTTAAAAAATACTTAATTATACATGTTAATAGACTTAAAAAATAAAAATAAAAAAGAATATGAGTAGTCAATGACATTTATGGATTTATTTATATTTATTACAATTAATATTTTTATTTGGTAAACTAATTAATTATAATAATAATAATAATATTTGTAGTATTTCAAAAATGGCAAATAATTAGTATAATTGACTCCTCATATTTCTCATCAGTCATTATTATTCCTCATGCTTTATCTTCTTTATTATTGCTTCATTATATATATGTGGCTAGAACATTTTTTTATCATCATGAAGATTTTTCATTTAGACACAAAGAAACCAATAGAGAGAAAATGGACATAAACAAGATAGAGGAGATAATTCTTACTAGATCACTTTCGAAATTCAAAGAAAAATTCTTAAGTGGAGAGTTGTACAGTTTCATGGAAGAGATTAAGATACGCCTCAATAGATCACTTGAAGAAAGAATTACAATGAGAAAGGCAATGATGGATCAAGCATTTAGAGAATAGAGTGGAGAAAGCCCTAAAGTACGTGAAATTCGACACATTCAGAATGAATTATTCCAAAAGTTCATCGATGCTTCTGAGCAGGAGTACTTGTATTGGACGACTCAAATGTATGATGTTGAACGTGAAATTGTATATCATGAAATGTTGTTGGATGCTTTCAAGAACATTTAGGGATTGTCTATTTTGTCTACAAAAATTATAGTGTTTGCCCAAGGATGGAGTGTTAGGACCAAATTGGGAAAGGCCCTACCAAATAACCGAGGTCGGGAAAGAAGGAACCTACAAGCTAGCTCGGCTTAATGGAGAAGCAGTCCCACGGACTTGGAACGCTATCCACTTGAAGAAATATTATCAATAATATCTTTGTAAGGCTTAATTGGAATGGCCATCTTTTGTTTATTAAGTAATAACAGGTAATCTTTCACATTGTTGTATATGTTTGTGGGTGTAAACTCAAGTAACCATGAAAGACCCTTTCCTGATTACTTGGGGGGCATATATCCTGGATATAACCAGGTCCTAAAACTTAGAAGTTAGTTCAAATTGATTGATCGATGTTTTTCTTAAAAAGCACGAGATATCGATAAAGAATTGACGCGAACTAAGTTTTCAAATTAATATCCTGGATATAACCAGGTCCTAAAACTTATAAGTTAGTTCAAATTGATTGATCGATGTTTTTCTTAAAAAGCACGAGATATCGATAAAGAATTGACGCGAACTAAGTTTTCAAATTAATATCCTGGATATAACCAGGTCCTAAAACTTAGAAGTTAGTTCAAATTGATTGATCGATGTTTTTCTTAAAAAGCACGAGATATCGATAAAGAATTGACGCAAACTAAGTTTTCAAATTAATATCTTGGATATAATCAAGTCCTAAAACTTAGAAGTTAGTTCAAATTGATTGATCAATGTTTTTCTTAAAAAGCACGAGATATCGATAAAGAATTGACGCGAACTAAGTTTTCAAATTAATATCCTGGATATAACCAGGTCCTAAAACTTAGAATTTAGTTCAAATTGATTAATCGATGTTTTTCTTAAAAAGCACGAGATATCGATAAAGAATTGATGCGAACTAAGTTTTTAAATTAATATCCTGGATACAACCAGGTCCTAAATCTTAGAAGTTGGTTCAAATTGATTAACAGATGTTTTTTCCTAAAAAGCATGAGGTGTCAATCACAACACCAACAAAAACTAAATTCTCACCAAATGCATTAAAGAGAAGCAACAGAAAGGTCGAGGCAAAAATATGTAAATAGATTGAAATAAATCCAAGGAAATCAATTGTTTCGAGGATAAAAAACCTCAGTACAAAGTTACAAATGAAAATAAAAAAGAGGAGCAATAATCCTAAGCCCCAGCAGGCTGCTCCGATGAAGTCACCCCCTCGGCATCCTGCTTGGTTGCGGTGGAAGTCTCCCCGGTCTCGGAGGGCGCCTCTTGTTGAAGGCGAGCTTTTAACTTCTCCAAGAAGGACTCCCACACGTCCGGCCCTAGGACGGAGAAGTCACCATCCGGGTTGAAGACCCAGCAATGGTACAGCATGGCCTCCATGGAGGAGCTGGAGGATGCCCTCTCCGCCACAAGGGCAGCCTTGGCTTCTTCAAGCTCCACCTTCGCAGCGTTCAGGGAAACCTTGGTAGCCTCGGCCTCCAGTAGTTTGGTCCGAGATGCCTCCAGCTCAGCCTGCACTGTCGCCAGGGCAGCTTTAACATCCTGCTCCCGTTGCTGAGCAGACGCGAGGGCGGCCTGGACAGCCTGATGCTCGCCCCTGATCTCTGCAAGCCTAGCCTGGGACCGAGATATGCTCCGGTGGAAAGCCAAAACCACCTGCAAGAAGAAAAGATGTGAGGCGAGTGCCTTAGAAAATTAAGCAGAAAGAACCAGTGGTAAAGCAAACTTACCGTGAGGGTCATCCCCAGTGAAGACTCCATCACGTTCTCGGGGCTCTTCGTCTCGATCTCCCGCAAGTCCCTTGGGGTGGCGTTGTAGTAATGATCCACCGTATAGCTCGTGGTTTCGTAAACCATTCCTCGAAAGGCCTCGGGGATTTTCTCCAGGGCCTGAGTGTGGACCTGGATGCGCACAGTGGGAGCCGGAGCTCCCAAGGTCCCGGTTGATACCTCCTTTTCCCGAGCAGGGACAGGAGGTCGCGCGGGAGGTGGATCCATCTTCTCTACTGCAGGAGGGGGTGGAGGCACTTTCTCCATGGCGGGGGGATCCTAGTTTTTCCCCTTGGCCGGGGACTTGGAGGAAGTCCCGGCAGCTTTCTTCGCCAACCGGAGCCTCTTCATCAAGGGCCCGGGCAGCCCGGAGGAAGGGTTTCCCCCCTGGAACATAGATCGCAGATCATTACCCCCGGGCTGTGACATCGCCTCGACTGAAACAAAGAAAAGATCATTAGTATGCATGTAAAAATACTTTGATAACAAAAAAGCTAAAGTATGTATTGAAGAAGGGTCCTACCCTCCGAGCTAGAGGAGGAATCTATTGTCACGACCTCTGGCCCCGGGGCTTCTATAGGGGAGTCTAAGATGATGACTTCACGGGTGAGAAGAGGCTCTGGGTCCGGATCCGCCTCAGGACTAGACTCCTCTACGTACTGCCTAAGACCCAAAGCTGGAAGGGAGCCAGTTTCACGTAATTTAAGAAGTCCGCGAAATACTTGTCCAGGGGAAGAAAGGCCCCAACCTTGAGATGTTCGTCGCTCCAGGCTGCGAACTCCTTGTCGAGCGGCGCGCAGCTCCGCTCCCCCTCAAGGGGAGGTCAGGCGTCCAGGGCGCCCCTCCCTATCTCTATATTGTGGGAAAGCATTATCTTGTTAACTTTCCCCTGGGTGGTGACCTTCAAGGCAATCCTCTCAGCCTCGAAAAAGGCGTCGGGTCCCACCTCAACCTCCTTCTCCACAGTGGAACCAAAGTTGGGGATCGGGGAGTCTGTTTCCACCTCTTTCCCTTTGCTGGCTTGCTGGGAAGAAGAGCTGCCAGCACTCTTCTTGGGTCCCATCTGGTCGCCTAACGAACAAAGAAGAAAGTTTAGAAAATGCGACCTAAGCATAAGAAAGAATCTAGCGCGAAGAAGTGTTTCCTTTACAATGGGCTGAGGTAATCTCAGCCTGCGAAGAGTGAGACCACGCGATTTTATGAACACGCGCCTGTGCTCCCAACGTGTCCCCGATTGCTCAGGATCCGTGTGTCAGGAGGGTCAAGATAAAGTTTTCTTTGGAAGGAAAGTTTCGAAAGGCAAAACTGCCTGTGAAGCGTGTCCCCTAAGCTACCCAGTTTTTGCACCCTAGAAACTGGTTGTTCCAAACAAGCATAAAAAATTTTACCCAGAAAATCACCCCAGAACTTTGTCCTATGAGTCATGTTCCTAAGCATCCTCTTTCCTACGGTCGATACCCCTAGGATAAAAATCTACGCACAAAATACCAGCAAAGAAAAACAAAAGACAAACAACCTACTGCATGCGACTAAGAAGAAAGTTTACCTAAGCATGAAAAAGGGAAAACATTTAAAGCATGCAACTAACTGAGGACTTAGAGAAATTTTTTGCTGCGTAAAGATTGAAAGGAGCGTCTGGGTTGAAGTCTTGTTGGAATCGCTGGTACCAGAGTCACGAAAGAACCCTCGTGTCTGAAACTCAGGAACGTCGGGAATAGTGACCGGAAGAAAGAAAGGGTTTTGAGACTGAGAAGAAAGAAGAGGAGAAATTTTTTAAATAAAAGGGTGGCTCATGCGAAAGGTGGCCAGCCTTATATATACGTAAAAGGCCAGAGGATGAGGGTCGTTCGATTGTCTTGATGTGGGATACGAGGATCACAACTCGAAAGACGAAACGACGACCGAAGATAGGCTAGGCCATTTAATGCGGTTCTCGGAAGACGGACCGTCACCAACCACAATGCTCCACGTATCCGATACCAGCGTAATGGGCGGGATATGGAGAGTCCACAAAGAAGCCTAAAAGCCCCCACTATGGCCACATGTGACGTCATATGCCATGAGCAGGGGCTTGGGGGGCAAATGTACGCCCTAAATATCCACGGGTTATTAGCGAGCTGGAAAAGGGCATAATTCTATCAGCCACGTGGAAGCCACCTACCCGGAGCTGCTGTTACAAGTCTCTACCTCTCTAGCTCGAGATAGCCAAAGGTTTAGTAAGATTACTAAGGCATCAGATCAGCAGCGTGGACACCACGAGGTGAGACTACATCAAGCTCAGTGTATGAGCTTGAGTTGACACCTCCGACCCTTTATAAAGTCAACCACGCAATGCAAACATGCATATACCAGACATCACGTGTCGACTCCATTCCTGAATTCTCAGACATGCAGCATAAACGTGCGTGTTCCGACACCCCACGACTGATTTGGGCCATGCGGCCCATTATCCCCCTTACCTATTGATTAGACCACACTTCATTGTCTGGTTTTAGGAATTAATCATGAATGTCCCAGAAGTGACATGATGGGTAAGAAGGTCACGGGATGACCTCCTTTGCCAACACCCAGGTGTCCTCTCCCTATAAATATGGAGACCCTAGGAGTTGCAAAGGGTTGGCTTCTAATTTGTAAAGAAATACCCTGTAAGGAATATAAGAGATATATCAATAATATTGGCTGGTGGACTAGAAGGATTTTAACCTTTGAACCACCTAAAAATGTATTCGAGTTATAATCTTCCTTTGAGATCATTCATCTATTACAGTTCATCACTTAGCACTAATCCCTCTCCTTATTTATATAATTATTTGTTGCCGAAGAACCGCGTCAACAACATTGCACTAAGATATAGTAGTGAATTTAGAAGGGGATCTGATCCTGAAAAATTATTACTAGATAACATTGCACTAAGCAGACCTAATTATGACATAATGAACCGTTCCAACATACACTAGTAAACCAATACTACAGCTAGGGTCTCATATAGTTGGCATTCTGAGTAAGAAAGAGTAGTGAATTTAGAAAGGGATCCGATCCCGAAAAATACTACTAGATAACATTGCACTAAGATATAGTAGTGAATTTAGAAGGGGATCCGATCCTGAGAAATTATTACTAGATAACATTGCACTAAGCAGACCTAATTATGAAATAATGAACCGTTCCAACGTACATTAGTAAACCAATACTACCGCTAGGGTCTCATATAGTTGTCATTCTGAGTAAGATAGAGTAGGGAATTTAGAAGGGGATCCGATCCCAAAAAAATACTACTAGATAACATTGCACTAAGATATAGTAGTGAATTTAGAATGGCATCCGATCCCGAAAAATTATGACTAGATAACATTGCACTAAGCAGACCTAATTATGACATAATGAATCGTTCGAACGTAAACTAGTAAACCAATACTACCGCTAGGGTCTCATATAGTTTTCATGCTGAGTAAGATAGAGTAGTGAATTTAGAAGGGGATTCGATCCCGGAAAAATATTACTAGATAACATTGCACTAAGATATAGTAGTGAATTTAGAATGGCATCCGATCCCGAAAAATTATGACTAGATAACATTGCACTAAGCAGACCTAATTATGACATAATGAACCGTTCCAACGTACACTAGTAAACCAATACTACCACTAGGGTCTCATATAGTTGTCATTCTAAGTAAGATAGAGTAGTGAATTTAGAAGTGTATCCGATCCCGGAAAAATATTACTTGGTAACATTGCACTAAGATATAGTAGTGAATTTAGAAGGGCATCCGATCCCGAAAAATTATTACTAAATAACATTGCACTAAGCAGACAAAGAAGATGACAAAGAAGAATGGCAATTTCTAAAATGCTTCAAGTGTTTTTTTTTGTTTTGTTTTAAATTTATTGTTTCTATGTGTTTCCTTAGGTCTTACTATAATATTTTTATTCTATAATGTTTTAATTTTTTTATGGACATTTTCTTATGAGGATTTGTTATGAAAAGAAACTTTTATTTCTTTTTGGGTCTTCAGATAAAATCTTATTATTATTATTTATTTATTAATAATGTTAATAATTTTGTCGGAGTGAAATTGTCCAATTTTTTTTTTAAAATTAATGCCAAAATTGTATATTAATTTTCGGTTTTCAATGTAAAATTTTAATTAAAAATTAACAATTTACCATTAAGCAATCTCTAAATTAATGGATTTTATAAATTACCTAACCAATTATATTAAATGAAGAAGATTCCTTATTGGGCAATATAGGACTAATAAATAAATATCTAATTTCAAAACAACATAATTTGATTTTCCCAAGAGAATACAAAGAGATGCTTCTTTTAAAAAATCAAAATAGTTTTTTAATGCTAGCCGAATTTATTTTTTAATTAAAACATGCCGAAAATAATGATTTAAAAAATATATTTTCAAGGTAAAGAATATCAATAGTTATTGGTTATGATGTAATCTTATCAATAAATGCTCATTTATTGATAATAGAAAATTTGAAAAGTTGTATTGTTTTGTAGTTTATGGAAAAAATAAAATTAATTAAGTTAACATTTTTTGGGAAAAAATGAAGAGTTGTATTGATTCATTTTACCTATAATCAAAGTAGTTTGGCATAAATCAAAGTTGTTTTTTCTTTTTAAATTTGTATTTTATACTGTAATATGGAAATATTTATTTCTTATTTTTGTTTTGATGTTCTATTATTGTTAGAAAAACCAATAGTCATCCATTATTTTATGGTACATAAAAAATCATTAATTAGTTGTGATTTCCAATATAAGATTTAAATAATAAAATCTCAAATTTGAAATAATAATTTCGAAATTAAAATTTAATACATTAAAGAAATTAAAAAAATATATTTCAATTAGTTCATTGGAAATTACATATACTTGCACCAAATAATATTTAAAATACTACATTGGAAATTAAACAAACTTATTTCGATCAACAATATAAAAATACAAAAGTAAACCAAATTACTACTCCACGTCTCCCTATTTATTAATTACATTGCTACTATCAATGATATCTTGATTATGGTCTTCAGATATTTGAGATGCTTCACATAGTTGCTGTACAAAATAATAAATAAATAAATAAAATTAGAAAAACATATACCAACCAGATAATGTTTCATACTGTAAAATTATGAAATTAATTAAGATATACCAACCAGACGACGACGAAGTTGATGGATAATATTATTTGAACCATTTAACCTATCTCTAGATTCAAGGATCTTTGTAACCAAAATATTTTGCAAACCAACAACCATTGTGAGCAAAGAATTTACTTTTTCCACCCTAACCTGTAAAAAATAAACTAATATAAAATTTCAAAAATAATTAAAATAATAATAAAAAAAATAATACATACACATTTTACATGGTGTGGAATTTGAAGGTTCCCTTTGTTTACATCTGATGGTATATTAATGGTCATTGCATCACCATCTTCATCAGGTATGACAAAACTCCATGGTGGGATAGGAACATCACGGTCTACCTCATCTACACATACATGGTTTTCGTATTCCTAATTTTTAAATAGAAAAATATAATCGAAGTGTTCTAACATAAACATAAAATGAGATCTCAATCATAGACACATATATAGATATGAAGATATTACCTTACAAAAAGAACAATAAGACTCACTATGAAGACAACGTCGAGTTCTACTTTCGAACATTGAAGAGGACGGCTCCAAACTTTTCATAGGAGATCTATACCGACGAGCGCGATCTAAAAGCAATTTTGACCTGATTCGATTAGGAGACAATGAGTTATCATAAAAAATTTGTTTCTTTCCAACCCTTCCTTCTAAATCCTTAGATCTACTTCTTTTATTCTGCATCCCCTTCCCCTCTACTCCCATGCGTTTTCTCTCTCCCCCTCTATTTTTCCCCACACATTTTTTTTTCTTCTTTCTCTCCTTCACATGCTCACAAAATCATGGTGCAATTCTTATTTTTTTTATGATTATTTTTTTACTTCGAATGAAGAAGAAGAAGAATAGAGAGTTTAAGAAATGAGTGTGCATTTATTATGAAACCCTAATTTTTAAAATTTTAAATTAATTCAAAACTTAAAAAGAGAGCTTACCTCTTATTGGTTGGAATCACCATTCCTAATGACCAAAAAAAAAAAGCCAATTTCGAAATTAATGCAAAAAAAAAAAAAAAGAATCTTTACTTGTTGGTAACTTGATGTACCAAGTCACCTACATGTCATGTCAGCATATTTGCACATTTATCTAGGTACCCATGTGTGGGTAATACCCATTGAGAATTTTTCCATACAAATATATATATATATTATTTTGAAACAACAAACAAATTCTAATTTTAAAAGTTTCAATTAAGAGTTTTTTTTATTTTAATTTCATTTTTTATTATCAAAATAATTCTCATTATTAATAAAATCAAATCAATACTATAATTTGGTTGCTTTATTAAATTCTCAAAAAAAAAAAGTTTATGATAAGAATTAGTAAAATTTTTAAATACCTACTAATAATAAAATTATACAATTTTACCTTATCAAATTTGTATTTATTTTCATTTTTTAAATTCATTAAATCAAAAAATTGTAGTAGTTGTATTAAATGGCTTAAATTATTATTGTTATTTTCTATTTATTTTTTAAATTTATTTAATTGGCCAAATTTTTAATTAAAATTATAGTGGCTGAAATTAATGGGTGATTTTTATTACAAATATAATATTAAATTATAAAAATGGGTAGCTGTCGAAATTAATGGATAAATGATTTATGTTGACCCTTGTTTTGGTCAACTGACACGGAGTCAAAACGCTTGATGTGGATAGATGTGTTGGAATGGGTATAATGACAAAAGCAGTAAAGAACACAATAAATTATAGTGGTTCGGCCCCAAGAACTGGTAATGACCTACGTCCACTTAAGCTATTATTGATATGAGATCTCAAAGGAGTGATCAAAGAACTAGGGTTCTCTGAGTTTCACAAACCTGAGAGGGATAAACAATATAATCGTAATACAATAACTCTAATTCTCTCGTAAGTGTATAACTTCAAAATAACCAAAAGCCAAAAATCCCCTCCTTGAACTATCTTTCTCTATTTATAGGCTCAAGGAGGATTACATGAATTTGTTACAGATATTCTCTCCTAATTAATCGGATAATTAGGAATCATCGGAGATAATCTCGGAATTGATTATGACTTCCCCAAGATCATCTTGAAATATACGGAGTGTACGACCATGCTAGTCGTAAGGAAACCTCAAACGCTACGCTAGGAGGATCTTACTGGTCGATGGTCGAACAAAACTCTGCCAGGTGTCAGCCAAGTGTTTAAAAACACCTGCCACGTCACCCGTGCCTATTTTTTGGATAACATTTGCCCCCCAAGTTTATTTATTACGACCAACAATAAATAAACTTTAAGGAAAATGACTCTTCGATTACCCCACCAAATATGTCAGAGTAGTTCGTGCATTCTTGGGAAAAGTAACCTACCCCTGTCTAATCACGGCTTTTCGGTTCCCAAGTAACCTATTGATGGCTATCACCCTTCCCCATGCTTCAAAAAGAGGAAACTGATGATTACTTCTTCTTTCATGCCACAGACAAAATATATATTGCCTTCTCAGAGCCTTCTTTTTCTTTTTACGCAAGTTATTTCTCTTTCAAGAAACCCTAAATCAGAACCTTCATTCTCTCTGAAGATCATCTTTCAGCGTTTCAAGAACCAGTCGTTCGTTCGTCCATGCTCGAAACTCCTTCAAACCTCCACGATCTTTGCTTTGGTAAGTTTCAGAACCTTTCTACTCTTTATTTTCGCTATGCATGCCGCTGTGAGTTAACTGTTAAGTTCTGGCGTTGTCTGTGTTCTTGAGTTGAGATGCATGAAAGTAGGAGATTTATCGGGTGATGCTAGATAGGATGATGTTTCTTTGCCATTTAGGAGTTATGAATCAGTTTGATAATCGAAATCATAAATTTAGGACGTAAAACCGAAGTAAAAATTCGATTTTTATGCTAGTTGAAAAACTGAGTTTTTCCCGCCCTTAAAGGAGTTGAAAAAGCTTTTTCAAAAAACTTTTTGCTTTCACTTTTTGATCTGTTTTTCAAACTGTTCGTGTGAAAAAAATTAGTTTTTTGTTAGAATGCTGTTGTATAAAAGTTTGACTTTTATACACGACCAGCGTTATTCTAACCAACTTTCTAGACTCTCCATCCTCACATCCCCATTTTTCTGTTCGCAGATTTTAATGCCAGATTTGTGGGGAGGTGAGCGGCCAATCGAAGACGATCTTCTTGCGCAACTGCTTGAAGGTGAAGAACAACCGGCTCAGCGTGTTCACAAGATGCCATTCTCAAGACTCTCTTCTTCCAGACCTCAACCATCACCACCTAAACTGGCTCGTTCTAAATCTCCTAGCAAAAAGAAAACAATCCAAATCCTCCTGCCCCGTCTGATTCACAGGCTAGGGTTCCTTCGACCAGCGGTCGAGAAAACATTGCCCCGGACCCTCGCATTCAGGCCAGGGCTCGCCCTCGACATTCAAACCTTCCTGATGTCGAGTGGTATCTTTCTCCCTTCAGCCAGGTGACCCTCAAGATGCTTGCTAATTATCTTAGGAAGTATCCTCTCACTGGGGTCAATCTCAAGATCCCCGCTGCTGACCAGAGGGCCAACTTTCCTGGGGGCGTCTACAGCGCCTGGTCGAGGTACCACATAGAGGTGGGGGATACCCTTCCTCTACATCCGTTCTATCAGGGGGTGGCAAACTACTTCGGTGTTGCCCCCTTTCAAATTACTCCAAATGGATATAGAATGCTTGTCGCACTCTATATCCTTTACAAACTTAAAAAATGGCCAGAGCCTACTCCTCACGAGGTCAACTTCCTTTTTGACCTTAAGTCCAACCCTCAACAGTCCGGGACAGGCTTTTTTCATTTTTGTCACCAGGAAACAAACCGAACATTCCTGAGTGACACCACCCACATCTCCAACGTGGGGAAATACAGCCAGGAGTATTTCCTCACGCCCGACATGACTACAAACAACTTGGCCTTCGCTCGAGGAGGTAAATGTCCTTTTCCACTGGTTGCTACTTTTACTTAGCAAATTTCTTTGTACTTCTCTAAAGTATCTTGTGCCTTTCAGGACCATGGCTACGCCCAAACCTAACACCAGACATGGTGTTGAGGTCCAACGCACTGGCCAGGATGACTGACGTTGAAAAAAGCGTTAAGTCTCTGGTTACTGATGAAAACTTGAGGCTGTCTGGCCTCCTGACCCCTCATCAGGAAATGAGGGAACCCGCGGTGGTAGATGCCACTGCCGAGGGGCATCCCGAGCAGCATCCCCCAACGTCCCCTCCTCGGAGGAGACTGACTGGGGTTACGATCAGGGAACCGACTGGTGCCCCCTCAGCAGAAAGGCCTTCTGCCCCCCAAGGGAAGGGGAAACAAAAGGCAGCAGAGACTGTCGTAGACTTGGATGAATCTTCAGACGAAAATGATACTGTTATTTCGCTTTAAAATAGCTTGCCAATTCCCTATCACTTATTTGACGGGGACGACAATTTTACGTATACTCCAAATCTAGGGCCAGACTTCTTCGTGCCAGAGAGTGAGTGTATGACTAGTAGAGTCAGTAGTGTAGCGACAAGTAGTAGTAGCTCGGGTATTGGACTTTGTGATTTTCCTTACTTCTTTTCTGATGTGCCATAATTTGCCATCTATTTTTGGCTTACTATCTGCATGTTTATCTTTTTCTGCAGAAATGGCCTCCCCCAACGTTTTTGACTTGTATAAGACTCAGGAGGAGGAGGAGGAGGTTCCCCTGGTTCGACGGAGGAAATTGGCTAGGAGACAAGATGGCGAGTCTAGCAAAGCACCCTCGGCCAAGAAGAGTCGAGCAGCTGATCCTCCAAAGGATGGGCCCTCTGGCCAACCTTCTGCTCAACCATCCGCTCCTGTTGCCACAAATCCTTCGCCCGCAGCTCCAAAAGAACAGGCCCAGCAAGCCGAACTTCCTGGGGCCAAACTCTCGTGCCACTCCCTGCGATCAGCTAAGGATCGCCTCGCTCACATCCTGAAGCATGACCGTTGCAGGGAGGCAATGGCTAAGGCTAAAAACATGGGGGTCGATCAGATCCTCAACAGGGCTCTTAATGAAGTGGCCAGTGTAAGCACTCTTTCTCTTTTTGCGATCTTGGTTTTTATTTTTTTCTTGTAAGATAGCCTAACTCTTATTCTTTGACTGTAGGCCATGCTGACAATGACTGCTGATCGTACTCGCGCTGGTGCCAGCATCAAGCAGTCTCGAGTGAAGGTCATCGGGGAGCTTCAAGCCGCAGAGGCTAGGCATGCTGGGGAGCTAGAGGTGGTCACCCAGCAGAAGGATGCCTTGGTGGCAGAGCTGGCAGAGAAGCAAGATTCTCTGGAATTTGCCAGGAAGCAGAGGGATGACTACTAGGAGTCCAGCCAAATCCAATGGCGTGAAGTCAAAAAACTTAGGGAGGAGCATCTTGCTAAGGACATGACCATTGCTGTCCTTCAGAGCCAGGTGGAGCAGCTTAAGCTTACCAATGCCAAGGACCTGGAGAGGTATAAGAACGTGACACTTCGGTGTTTCTACGATTTTTGGAAACACAACCAAAGTGCCGATTTCAGTTACCTTCCAAAGGATGCTAGGAAGGCCGAGCTAGCTCGCTGCACTGCTCGGTTTGCTGCCGAAGAGAGAGCTAGGGTCCCTGCTTCCCCAAACATTCTGCCGGCCGCTGGAGTGGAGGGAGGAGAAGCTGTCGGGGACGTGGTCGACCAGAATGCTCCACAGGATCCTCCTACTCCTCAAGCTCCATAAAGTTTTTTCTTTTGTTTTTCTTTAATTGCACGACTTACGAGTCGTAATGTAAAGACTGATTTCTTTTTAATTTTGCTGCATGGGCAGCATATTTTCCTTTTACTTTTGAACAATTACATCCAAGCATAACTGCTTGCGGTGTAAAAGAATTCCCTTTGATATTATAATATTTCTGCTTATTATAACATTTGTTCGCATGACCGAACTTAGCATAGTACTTTCGCTTGATTTAACAAAATATAAAATTTGAAAAGTACTCTAAGTACCGTAGCATGCTTTCACTTATTTTGTTCATGTGTTTACATACCTCTTGGTATGCTTTGCTATCGATGTACCTTATATGCCCCCCAAGTGATTGAGGAGCTTTAGGTTCTTGGTCACTTTCCTTGACCACGACCTGTACTAACATTACTGCTCGGTATAAAATGCAACACTTATAATACAGCAAAACAACACACGTAATGAACAAATACTTGTAAAATTTTTTTTACAAAGGTTGGCAAGAATGACTGGCTGCGCACAGTCCCTTATAATTCTCGTAATAAAATGGACTAAACATGTCTTTAAGAGTGATCTTTTAAAAAGATCTCACACTTATAAGCGATTAGCCATATAACATGACTAACCCTTTTTCAAAACTTGTAAAAAGTAAAAATTAATACAAGCCAGTCCTTTAAGAAGGACTGTTTATTGATAATACTTGCGCAGGTGTTCTCCGTTCCAATAGCGCGAAACGAGATCTCCATTTAAGCGTGCAAGTTTGTATGTGCCTGGATGAAGGACTTCTTCAATCTGGTAAGGTCCTTCCCTGTTTGGTCCGAGTACTCCAGCAGCTGGGTCGCGGGTGTTTAAGAAAACTCGTCGAAGTACTAGGTCTCCAACGTTGAAATTTCTTTCTTTTACTTTTGAGTTAAAATACTGGGAGACTTTTTGCTGGTACGCAGCTACTCGGAGTTGGGCTTTTTCCCGTTTCTCCTCAAGCGAGTCTAGGGACTCCATCAACAATTGGCTATTCTGGTCTTGGCCGTATGTGATTCTTCGATGTGAGGGTAGATCTAACTCGACTGGCAACATAGCCTCATACCCGTATGCTAAGGAAAATGGGGTATGAGCTGTTGTTGTTCGATGAGAAGTTCTATACGACCAGAGTACTTCAGGCAGCTGTTCTAGCCATGCTCCTTTAGCTTCCTCGAGCCTTTTCTTCAGGGTATCTTTTAGTGTTATGTTCACTGCTTCAACTTGCCCATTTGCTTGTGGATGCGCAACTGAAGAAAAGCTCTTGACGATTCCGTGCCTTTCGCAGAAGTCTGTGAATAGGTCGCTGTCAAACTAGGTGCCGTTGTCTGAGACAATCTTTTGAGGCAATCCATATCAGCAAACAATGTTCTTGATGACAAAGTCAAGAACTTTCTTTGTCGTTATGGTAGCGAGTGGCTTAGCTTCGGCCCATTTGGTGAAGTAGTCGACTGCTACAACCGCGTATTTTACTCCACCTTTTCCCGTTGGCAAGGATCCAATTAAATCGATACCCCATACTGCGAAGGGCCATGGACTTTGCATCTGCTTTAACTCGTTGGGGGCTACGCGTTGGATCTTGGAAAACCTCAAACATTTATCACATTTTCGCACAAAATCCATTGAGTCTTCGTTCATAGTCGGCCAGAAATAACCCTGCCTTAGAATCTTTTTCGATAAGCTCTGCCCCCCAGCGTGATCCCCACAGAAGCCTTCATGTACTTCCCTCATCTGCTCTTTGGCCTTTTCTAGTGTAATGCATCTGAGCAATGGCATGGAGTACCCTCTTCAGTATAGAATACCATCGACCAATATGTACCTAGCAACCCATCCCTGAAGAGTCCTGGCTTTGTTTCTATCTGTTGGTAGTACACCATTCATGAGATACTCCAAGTACGGTGCCATCCATGTATCTTCTATCTGAATCTCCATACTGGTTTCATCTGCTCGTATGCTCGGCTCGCGTAGTCGCTCCACTGGCACTATATTTAAAGTGTCAGCATCTTTCGCACTCGCGAGTTTGGCAAAGGCATTTGTGTTTGAATTCTGATCTCGAGGTATTTGCTGGAGGGTATATTTCTCGAATTACGCCAACAGATCTTTGGTTTTGTTCAGGTAGGCCACCATTTTCAGGTCTCGTGCTTAATACTCCCCTAAGACCTGATTCACTACCAGCTGTGAATCACTGTAAATATCTAGCACTTTTATACTCATGTCTTTGGCCAACCTCAGCCCAGCGAGGAGTGCTTCATACTCGGCCTCATTGTTTGAAGCGGTGAAGTCGAACCTAATAGCGCAGTGAAATCGATGCCCTTCTAGCATTATCAATATCACTCCTGCTCCTGCGTAAGATTCGTTGGACGATCCATCCGTGAATAACTTCCACAAAGGAGCTTCAACTTGGGGCTCAGGCGCACTAGGTTTTCGCACTGCTCGTTGTCTGGGAGCTCAGTGAATTCGGCGATAAGATCAGCCAAGACTTGTCCTTTTACTGCTGCTTGCGGTGAATATGCGATATCGCATTGTCCGAGTTCGACTGCCTATTTTAACAAACGTCCAGCTGCCCTGGTTTTTGCAGAACTTGCCGAAGGGGCTGGTCAGTTAAGACTGTGATGGGATGGGCTTGGAAGTAAGGCCGTAACTTCCTTGAGGCCAAAATTAAGCAATAGGCTAATCTTTCGATGGGAGGATACCTCAATTCGGCCTCGATTAACCTCTTGCTAACATAATAAACTGCCTTTTGTACGCCTTCTTCTTCTCGTACTAGCACCGCACTAGCAGCATATTCGGTGATCGCCAGGTAAATGAACAAAGTTTCTCCATCTATAGGCTTTGATAAAATAGGAGGCTATGCCATGTGGGCTTTTAAGGCTTGGAAAGCCTGTTCACAGTCTCCATTCCACTCGAACTTCTTGTTGCCTCTAAGTAGATTAAAGAAAGGGACACATTTATCCGTCGACTTTGAAATAAATCTACTGAGTGCGGCAATCCTTCCAGTTAAACTTTGCACATCCTTGATTTTCACCGGTGATTTCATGTCGATCAGGGCTTTGATCTTTTCGGGGTTGGCCTCGATTCCTCTTGAATTGACGATGAACCCCAAAAATTTCCCTGATCCTACTCCGAAGGAACATTTGAGAGGATTTAGCCTCATCTGATATTTATTCAAAACATTGAAACACTCCTATAAGTCCTTCACATGTCCTTCTACCTTCTTTGACTTTACCAGCATGTCGTCCACGTACACCTCCATGTTTACTCTGATCAACTCCTTAAACATGTGGTTAACCAATAGCTGGTAAGTCGCACCAGCGTTTTTCAGTTCGAATGGCATTACTTTATAACAGTATAAACCTGTATCGGTCCGAAAGCTAGTGTGATCCTCGTCAGGGGGATGCATACTGATCTGATTGTATCTTGAGTATGCATCCATGAAAGAGAGGATCTCATGTCCTGCAGTTGCATCGACCAGCTGGTCGATCCTTGGGAGTGGGAAACAATCTTTTGGGAAGGCTTTATTAAGGTCTGTGAAATCCACGCAGGTTCGCCATTTGCCATTAGGCTTGGGAACCAGTACTGGATTAGAGACCCATGATGGATAAAACGCCACCCTGATGAATCCATTCTCCTTCAGTCTTTCAACTTCCTCTTTTAAGGCTTTCGATCTGTCCTTATCAAGCAGCCTTCTTTTCTGTTGCACGGGTGGAAAACTTTTGTCAACGTTCAGGACATGGTTAATGACTGCAGGATCTATTCCAGCCATGTCTTTATGTGACCAGGCAAAAACTTCCTGGTTCTTTCTCAAAAATTCCACCAATGCGTGTTTCGTTATTGCTTCTAAATTTTTACCGACCTTTACAAATCTGGTCGAATCTTTTTCGTCAAGTTGGACCTCTTCAAGGTCCTCGACGGGTCCAACATCTTCCTCAAAATCCCCAAAGCGAGGATCTAAATCTCTATCCTCACTTTGGGCAACACCCTATTTGGTGACTCCATCACTGGATTGGGCTTGTGTATCAATGGCCATCTGCAACCTCATTGGGGGAGTGCTCTTCAACGTTCCCTTCTTTGCCTTTGTGATTGATGCATTATAGCACTCCCTTGCTTCCCTCTGATTTTCCAACACGCGTCCTACCCCTACGTCTGTCGGGAATTTCATGGCCAGGTGCCATACTGAGGTGATGGCCCGAAGGTCAACCAGTATGGGCCTTCCGATTACAGCATTGTACGCCGAAGGACAATCGACTACTATGAAAGTAGCAAGTAATGTCCTGGTAGCAGGCGCTGTACCTGCTGTTACCGAAAGTCTGATTGACCCCGTTGGGGCGAGTCCCTCACCAGAGAAGTCGTAAATTGTTTGGTTGCAGGGCTCCAAGTCCTTGACAGACAACTTCATGCTTTCCAGCGATGACTTGTACAGGATGTTTACTGAACTTCCTGTATCGACTAGCACTCTCTTCACCATCATGTTGGCAATTTGAACATCCATGACCAGCGGATTGGAATGCGGGAACCGGACATGCTGGGCGTCGCCATCAGAGAAGGTTATTTCACCGATCTCTGACCGAGCCTTCTTTGATGCCCAGTCCTCCACAGTCATCATCTCGATGTCCTGGTCGTGGCGTAGGGTCCGAGCATATCGCTCCCTCACCTTTCCACTGTTTCCCGCAAGGTGCGGGCCTCCATAAAAGGAGAGTAAAGTGCCAGCTACGGGATCAGGCTGCAAAGGTGGCGAGTGTTGGCGTGCCGGTGCCTGCTCGTTGCCACCTGGAGCCTCTCGTTGGGAAGTTCCCGAGGTCCGTACGTATCTCCTCAAGTGTCATTGTCTGATAAGGAACTCGATTTCATCTTTTAGCTGGTTACACTCGTTTGTATCATGTCTGTAGTCATTATGATAATGACAGAACTTGGTAGTATCTCTCTTCGAAATGTCCTTTCGAATGGGAGCGGGTCTTTTGTAAGGCACACTAGAACTCGTGGCTTGATACACCTCTCCTCGAGACTCGACAAGAGCAGTGTAGTTAGTGAACCGCGGTTCATAACGATTGCCCTTAGCGCGTTTGTTTTCAGAGGTGGAAGGTTCATTATGGGACCCCTTCCCCCCATTCTTGCCATTGCCGTTCCCGTTGCCTTTGCCATTGCCATTGGGTTTTGACCCATTGGCAGTTTTGGCGGGTTCAGTAGTCCCCTTATCTTTGCCTGGGGCTTTCCCTCGTTGGCGATGGCATCCTAGAGCTTGATGTACTGATCAGCTCGATCCAAGAATTTTTAAGTAGTCTTAACTCCATGCTTTCTGAGGCTACTCCACAAAGGCGTACGACGCCTAACTCCTGCAGTTAGGGCCATCATCTTGCCCTCATCTCCCACTGTTTTAGCTCCAGTTGCTGCTCGCATAAAGCGCTGGACGTAATCCTTCAGTGGCTCTCCTTCTTGCTGGTGTATCTCCACCAGCTGATTCGCCTCAGTTGGGTGCACACGACCCGCATAGAATTTTCTGTAAAATTCCTTTATTAACATCTCCCAAGAAACAATTCTTGCAGGAGGGAATTTGAAAAACCACTCCTGTGCAGCATCAGAAAGTGTTGCAGGAAAGATCCTGCACCGAGCGTCTTCGGACACTTTCTGAATGTCCATCTGTATCTCAAACTTGTTGACATGAGATACTGGGTCACCAAACCCGTCAAAGTTCGGAAGCGTGGGCATCTTAAACTTGCTGGCAGTTTCTGCCACAACTATCCCTTGAACGAAAGGAGTGCCCCTTCTCCTGTCGTACTCGATATGAGACGTCCTTCCCTCGACCAGTTGTTGTACTGCCTAGTTCAGGGCATCTATTTGGGCTTGCACGGCGTCAGGAATCGCCGGGGCCTCTGCTGCTGGGGGAATGTACTCATCGTGCCGTTCCCAGCAGTCTTTGAGTACATCTCTTAAGTCTTCGTCTCTTCGTCGTTGCTCGCTTGCTCTGAGCCGGTTAAAGACGTTATTTTGTCTGAGTTGCCCCCCAGCGTTACGTCTCTCTGGTTGGTCATTCCTAGGTGGTGGGCTCCTGCCCCCACCTCTTTCTTCATTTCTCCGACCGGCATTTCCCCTGCCTGAGTCGGCCTCATTGTAACCATGGCCATCTCTGAACCTTGATTGGCTATGGTGGGACCAACTGCCCCCTCGGTTGCCTCCTCGGGCTGGAACTTCCCGAGCGTTAGAGGGTGGCCTGCGTTGGTCGGTAGGTCCTCGTGCATTATCATGTCGTGGGGGGCCTCGGACCGCAGAGCTTATCTCTGAGTTCCTTCTGTTGCTAGAAGGACGCTGCCCCCTGCTCGGTGGGTTCGACTCTTCACCCCTATGGCGTCTAGGACTGCGGGGCTGCTGCCTGGCCCTATTCTGCCTTGGCTGCGGGGGATTGCCTCGACTAGCCTGGGATGGAGGTTGCGCTTTAGGATTCCTTGGTGGGACATCATCCTGAGGCATTGACGGCTGCTCAGGCCTTTGGGGGCTCGACGGATGGATCGGAGGGCTAGGATTGGGACCCCTTTGGGTTGTCCCATTTGCGGGTTGATCAGGATGTGAGGCGGGTGCAGCTTGATTCCTAGCCAACTGCAAGGCTGCTTCGAGGGCTGCCATGGCCTCCCTCTGACGACGGTCCATCTCCACCTGTCTTTCACTTAGCTCCTGGCACTGTCGCTCTATCTCTTGTTGCTGTCACACCATAATCTCCGCACCACTTTCTTGGCTGGCCCTCAGATTGGCTAGTTCATCTTGCAATACCCCCAGGGTATTTCTCAGCGTCTCGGAATCCAGTTCTTCCTCATCAAATTCCAAATGTGGCTCATTTTCAGCCATGTTTGGGGGAGGAGGCAGTTGAGATGGTGCAGCGCCAGCTGCCTGCCCAGTCTTCTTTGTTGTTTTCGCCATTACTGCTTCAACAATTTCGTATCAAGCTCTCAATGAAAGCACCAGAATGTTGACCCTTGTTTTGGTCAACTGACACGGAGTCAAAACGCTTGATGTGGATAGATGGGTTGGAATGGGTATAATGACAAAAACAGTAAAGAACACAATAAATTATAGTGGTTTGACCCTAAGAACTGGTAATGACCTATGTCCACTTAAGCTATTATTGATATGAGATCTCAAAGGAGTGATCAAAGAACTAGGGTTCTCTGAGTTTCACAAACCTGAGAGGGATAAACAATATAATCGTAATACAATAGCTCTAATTCTCTCGTAAGTGTATAACTTCAAAATAACCAAAAGCCAAAAGTCCCCTCCTTGAGCTATCTTTCTCTATTTATAGGCTCAAGGAGGATTACATGAATTTGTTACAGATATTCTCTCCTAATTAATCGGATAATTAGGAATCAACGGAGATAATCTCGGAATTGATTATGACTTCCCCAAGATCATCTTGAAATATACGGAGTGTACGACCATGCTAGTCATAAGGAAACCTCAAACGCTACGCCAGGAGGATCTTACTGGTCGATGGTCGAACAGAACTCTGCCAGGTGTCAGCCACGTGTTTAAAAACGCCTGCCACGTCACCCGTGTCTGTTTTTTGGATAACAATTTAAAAAGACAATATTAAATTAAATGTGGATACATGATTACTGATTACATTTGGGAAGTAACAACATATTAATTATATATTCATTAAATTAAGAAAGTGTGGTTCTTGTATTAAATGACATAGTTTAATGTTGTTATTTATTTTTTCAGTTTTTGAATTTTTTTTCGTTTTTTGTTAAATGCATTTAATTTGTGAAATTGGATATTGAAAAATAGGTGGCCAAAATTAATGGGTGTTTTTTATAAAATAGAAATATTATTTAATTAATGTGAGTACATGATTAGTGATTACATTGGGAAGTTACCACGTATTAATTATTTATTCTTTCAATAATATTTTATTATTTATTTTAAAGGAATCCAAAATATTTTATTAAGAATGTGAAAGGTTGCATTGTTTCTTCATAACACACTATAAATATATTACCATATAACCTAAATCGATTGTGTTATTTTAAAAAAAAAATCAAGTTTTACACACATTCAACTACCATGTGTATCATCAACATATCAAATTCAACCTATTCAAAGAATGAAGATAACTCTTCACCCTTTCATTCCAAAGATGATGAAGTAAATTCTCCATTGAAGAAGATCAAGGTTGAGAAGTTTGACAATGATGTAAAGTCTCAATTGAATAATATCAAGACTGAGAAGTTTAGCGATGATGAGAAAGATGTGAACCCACTTGATGCTCAACTAGAGTACAATCCAAGTGGAATATATTTCGATATTATGTTCTAGAAATTTAATGAAAATTTCAGTCGTTTACTTGAATTGAAGAGCAACATGGATGAATTTGTTCGAGAGATGACAAGAATCGCCTTTGCGATGCAAACTCTACATGGATCAATGACCAACTATTTTGATGCAGAGAGGAAAAAGAACGAGGTGCGGGAGAAATATTTGAAGGAGAAGGAGAAGAATATGACAAAGAAGGATGACAATCTATAAAATGCTTCAAGTGTTTTTTTTAATTTAATGTTTCTATGTGTTTCTTTAGGTCTTACTATAATATTTTTATTCTATTATGTTTTAATTTTTTTATGGACATTTTCTTATTAGGATTTGTTATGAATATAAACTTTTATTTCTTTTTTGGTCTTCAAATAAAATATTATTATTATTTATTTATTAATAATGTTTATAATTTTGTTGGAATGAAATTGTCCAATTTTTAAAAAAAAAATTAATGCCGAAATTGCATATTAATTTTCGGTTTTCAATTGAAAATTACAGTATAATTTTCATTAATAATTAACAATTGACCATTAATCAATCTATAAATTAATGGACGTTATAAATTACCTAACCAATTATATTAAATGAATATATTTCCTTATTGGGAAATATATGACTAATGAATAAATATATAATTTCACAACAACAATAATTTGATTTTCACAAGAGAATACAAAGAGATGCTTCTTTTCAAAAATCAAAATAGTTTTTTAATGCTAGCTGATTTTTTTTTAATAACACATGCCGAAATTAATGTTTTAAAAAAGTTTCAATTACTTCCCTATTTTCAAGGTAAAATATATCAATAGTTATTGGTTATAATGTAATTTTATCAATAAATGCTCATTTATTAATAATAGAGAAATTTGAAAAGTTGTATTGTTTTGTAGTTTGGGAAAAAAATGAAGAGTTGTATTGATTCATTTTACCAATAATCTTAGTAGCTTGGCATAAATCAAAGTTGTTTTTTTTATTTTAAAATTTGTATTTTATAATGTAATATAGAAAATTTTATTTCTTATTTTTGTTTTGATGTTCATTTATTGTTAGAAAAACCAATAGTCATCCATTATTTTAGGGTACATAAAAAATCATTAATTAGTTGTGATTTCCAATATAAGATTTAAATAATAAAATCTCAATTTTGAAATGATAATTTTGAAATTAAAATTTAATACGTTAAAGAAATTAAAAAAATATTGCAAAAATATATATTTCAATTAGTACATTGGAAATTACATAAACTTGCACCAAATAATATTTAAAATGCTATATTGGAAATTAAACAAACTTATTTCGATCAATAATATAAAAATACAAAAGTAAACCAAATTACTACTTCACATCTCCCTAATTATTGATTACATCACTACTAACAATGATATCCTGATTTTGGTCTTCAGATCTTTGAGATGCTTCACATAATTGTTGTACAAAACAATAAATAAATAAATAAAATTAGATAAACATATACCAACCAGAAAATGTTTCATACTGTAAAATTATGAAACTAATTAAGATATACCAACCAGACGACAACGAAGTTGATGGATAATATTATTTGAACCATTTAACCTATCTCTAGATTCAATGATCTTTGTAACCAAAATATTTTGCAAACCAACAACCATTGTGAGCAAAGCATTTACTTTTGCCACCTCAACCTGTAAAAAATTAATTAATATAAAATTTCAAAAATAATTAAAATAATAATAAAAAAATAATACATACACATTTTACATGGTCTGGAATTTGAAGGTTCCCTTTGTTTACATCTGATGGTATATTAATGGTCATTGCATCACTATCCTCATTAGGTATGACAAAACTTCATGGTGGGATAGGAACATCACGATCTACCTCATATACACATACATGGTTTTCATATTCCTATTTTTTAAATAGAAAAAAAAAATTTAGAAAAATAATAATCCAAGTATTCTAACATAAACATAAAATGAGATCATAATCATAGACACATATATAGATATGAAGATATTACCTTACAAAAAGAACAATAAGACTCACTATGAAGACAACGTCGAGTTCTACTTTCGAACATTGAAGAGGATGACACCAAACTTTTCATAGGAGTTCTATACCGAGGAGCGCGATCTAAAATCAATTTGCACCTGATTTGATTAGGAGACAATGAGTTCTCATAAAAAAATTTGTCTCTTCTTTCCAACCCTTCCTCCTAAATCATTAGATCTATTTCTTTTATTCTTCATCCCCTTCACCTCTACTCCCATGCATTTTCTCTCTCCCTCTCTATTTTTTTCCCACACGATTTCTTTTTCTTCTTCTTTCTCTCCTTCACATGCTCACGAAATCATGGGTGCAATTCTGATTTTTTATGTTTATTTGTTTACTTTGATTGAAGAAGAAGAAGAAGAAGAAGAATAAGAATAGAGAGTTGAAGAAATGAGTGTGCATTTATTATGAAACCCTAATTTTAAATTTTTTAAATTAATTCAAAACTTGAAAAGAGAGCTTACCTCTTATTGGTTGGGATCACCATTCCTAATGCCAAAAAGAAAAGCAATTTCGAAATTAATGCAAAAAAAAAAAAGAATCTATGCAAAAAAAAAATCTTTACTTGTTGGTTACTTGATGTACCAAGTCACCTACATGTCATGTCAGCATATTTGCACATTTATTTAGGTACCCATGTGTAAGTAATACTCATTGATAACTTTTCCATATATATATAATCTTGTTGTAAAAATAATCCTAATAGACGTAATTTTTACTTTATATAAACATGGAGAAATAGGTACTAAAAATCATTTATTATAAATTAAGACTGATGCCTAATTTAATAAATATTCTGAAATTCTAGTTAGCATGGCCAGTTATTTTAAATAGGAAAATGTACATGTGGTACTGTTTTTTCTATTTTATTTACATTAATTACCTTACTTTTTTTTATTTACAAATTTACTCTTTTTTTATACCCTATTTCAAACTTTATTTTACTGTTTTTTATTTCTTCACAAATTCATTATCTATTACTACACCAACTCTTCCCTACCTATTGTTCTTTTTATTTTTGTCTTTTCTGCATTCTCTCTCGTCTTTCTATGTACATTAACTATTTTTTTTTCTTTTTTTCTATTTTGTATTTCTTTCTAAATTCTTTTTTTTTTGTCTTTTATGAATTTTTGGTTCATTTTTTAAATATATATATATTGTTACACCCAAATTTCGAGATAAGAAATTATGACCTCGAAGGCTGGACTCGTCGAGTGTGAGCTCGAGATATATAAAAATACATGTTCATGGTCCAGTTGTAAAAACCCCGAAGCAAGACGGCAATCTCGAAGATGTAACCTCTAGATTCTTTCTAAGCTCGAAAGAGCATAGCATCAGGATATATCCGTTAGCGAGTGCCTTCAAACTGAGTAGTCCGAGCTTAAAGAGCACAAGCTCGAAATGTGATAGCCTCGATGGTATTTATCTGCTCCGAGCAGGTCTTGGAATAAGACGGACAGTTCGTAACTTGTCCGTAAACCTTGACTGGCGCGATGCTGGTTGCTGATCTCAGAGATTTGATGAGTCATCTGATGTAATGCGTTCTGTACATTTAAATATATTTATTGTTGTAACATCCCTACATTAAAGGGATATTAACAAGTCTGTTATCTGTTTCCTGGTCTTCAGGAGACGTTTCCTTGTATATAGGAGTTACAGCATTTAATATCATTATTTCAATTAATATGCAGGAGTATCTTCCCGAAATATGTGGGAATGAGCTCTGAAAACTCTCTATAAATAGAGAGGTCATGAAAACTTATAAGGGAGGATCTTTTGATATCTTGAGAGAAAACTCTGGGTAATTCATCTCTGAAGGATTTCCAGAAAAACTCCAAATCTTAATAACATAGACTTGTGGACTAGGCAGATTTAACTGCTGAACCACGTAAAAACCTTGTTGTTCCACCATATTATTCATTCGTACCATAGCTCATATTGTTTAATTGTTCTACGTTTTAAATTGACAAAAAACGGCGTCAATAGTTTGGTGCTTTCATTGAGAGCATTAAGCAGTACGAATCTGAGTCTAGTCATTCAAAAAAGCCTCCCTGATTAGCTATGGCCACAAATGATCCTAATATTCCTGAAGATGAAGTCAACTATCCGCGGCGCCCTGGGAAACAGCCAATGAAGAATCTAGAACCAGAGGAGAGAAGTGAGTCCTCCGACTCTCGAGGACCTCCAGCACCACCGGCCCCCAGGGATGACGAGGACATGTACTATAATCCTGACCGATATGTCCCCATTGTGGAACTCAAAAATCTTCAGTTGAGAAAACAGTTGGTTGAGGCCAAGAAGCGTAACGAGGAATTAGCTAGATTGGCTGCGGAGGCGCAGGCGACTCAGCCTCAACCTCCGTCTGAGGTCCAGGTCCCACCTCTGCGGGACATTCATGTTCCTCCCCGCAGGCCTCGTGGGCGACCTCGCAAAAATGCTGCCACAAGAAGAACGGAGCAACCTCCGCCACCGGCAGAACAGCCTGCTCCCTCGAGGCCCCGAAGAAACACCCGGGCTAGAGCTTCTGTTAACTCAACTGCTGAGTTAACAGCTGAAATTGGGAATAACCGAGCCCCTGCAGTGGCTCGGACTCAGAATCCTGGTAACGCGCAGAATGTTCTCGAGCCAACACAGGCATACTCGGGCCCATCCAGACCCTGAAATGGGTGGCAGCCACCATCACCCATACGGCACCCTCCGTCGCCAATAAGGTATCCCTCACCACCTCGGAGAAACACACAACCGACTCAGGGTGATAGGGAAAGGCGGGCTGGACGGAAGCAGGGGAATGGAGAAATTGCTAGAGAGCGGAGAGGCGCCCAGCCTACGAGAAGCCAAATGTCTCGGTCTCACACTATAGAGATGAGGCAACCTAAAAGGAATCCATCTCGAAACAATCATGCAACGAGCCTCGCCATCGAAGACTCAGGGGACACCAGATCATTCGGTATGTATGATCAAGGACACAGAAATACTGGGAACCAAAGGAACCACCCTGACTTGCGGGAACACCTAAATCAAAATCAAGGTAGTGGTAACCCCTCGAACCCAGACCTGAGAGATCGCCTAAATGGGCGCAAGGATCCCATACGAAGGCGCAAGCCTGGAATTGTGATCAACGATAACCAATTTCAAGCAAGACCTCCCGTGGATCCAGTTCAGGAGAGAATTGATCAACTGGAAAGAGCATTTAGGCTCTTACAGAATGAGCGAGGCCGAAATCGGGACGAAGATTCTGATGAGGAGCTCGAACCATTCGCTCCCCACATTTCCAACACTCCGTTTCCTCAGGGGTTTCGGATTCCTCATGTCCCACCTTTTGAAGGGAAATCCGACCCATACAGTCACTTAAGTACATTTAACACTATTATGAGAGCAAGTAATGTGGGTTACGAGCTCAGATGCATGTTGTTTCCAGCATCGCTTACAGGACCAGCAAAAAACTGGTTCGAAAAATATAAGAGGCATTCAATCACTTCTTGGGATCAGTTGTCAAGGGATTTCAGGAAGCAATTTAGAGCCATGATCGGGATAAGGCCCAAGGCATCGGCTCTGACCAACGTCTGGCAACAACCAAATGAAACGTTGAAAAGCTACCTTACAAGCTTCAATCTGGAAGTCGCCCGAGCTTGTGATGTAGACAACAGTGGTCATTTAATGGCCGTCCGAGCTGGGGTAATGCCGAGAAGTCCTTTCTGGGAAGATATGCAGAGGAAGCCTGTGAGGTCCGTAACCAAGTTTAATCGACGAGCTCAGAGGTTTGTCAATGTAGAAGAGGCGAGGTCAACGTTGAATATGACCTCTCAGCCCATAACTACAACGACAAACGTAAACTCTGCCTCAACCTCGGCGGACCCATAAGCCTCGAAACCCCCTGTAGAAAACCCTTCCAAAAGAAAGAAGAATGAAGGAAGTAACCCCGAGGTAGAATGGGGAAAGAAGAAGAAAGAGGAAAGGTATTTCTCCATGTACAAGGTGTACACTGAGCTCAACGAGTCTCGGGAGAATATTTACTTGGCTAATGAAAACCAGGTCCCTTTCAGACGTCCAAACCCCCTTAGAAACCAAAAACTCTAGTAAATACTGTCAATTTCACAGAGATACTGGACACACTACTGATGAGTGCAGGCAACTAAAGGATGAGATTGAAGGCTTGATCTCGAGAGGAAACTTTAGGCAGTATGTCAGAAACCAGAACAATAATCAAGCTTCTACTAGCCAAAGGACAGCTGCACTGCCGCCTGCCCAAAACAGCAATTCCTGAGCTAGGGAAGACGAGAGATCCCCTCCGATTGATGGAGATGATGTTGTAACCATCTCGGGCGGGCCTCATCTCGTAGGATCGGGCAAGAACGCCCAAAAGCGATACGTGAATGAGCTAAGAACTAGCGACGGGTCCCCTTATGAACCTGAACCCAGAGCTCTGAAGTACCAAAGGGTTGAATCTTAACCTATAACCTTTACTGGGGATGATGCGTCCCATGTTCAATGCCTGTATGGGATCCATCGAGCTCCCTGTGACCTTGGGAGACTTCCCAGTCTCAACAACAAAGATGATGGAATTCGTAGTAGTGGATCTGCCATCGGCCTACAACGTGCTACTCAGAAGACCCGCCCTAGTAGGGTTGGGGGCAGTCTCGTCTGTAAGGCATTTGGCCATCAAGTTCCCGACTTCTAGTGGCATCGGGACACTGAAGGGAGACTAGCTAGCCGGAAGGGAATGTTATAGCATTTCCATTAGAGGAGAGAAGCAGACGAGCGCACAGGCACTCGTCATTATTCAGAATAAGGACGGGACAATCTTCGAAATAGATGAAGAAATCGATCCAAGAATAGAGGAAAGAGCTGATCTCGAACCATTGGAAGAGCTCGAAGAAATCAGGCTCAAAGAAGTAGATCCCCCAAAAACAGTAAAGGTAGGGAAAAACCTCCCCGAAGAAAAGAAATAGCAATTAATTTTCTTTTTGAAGGAGAACCAGGATGTCTTTGCATGGTCGCATTCGGACATGATAGGGATAAGTCCAAATGTGGTGAGCCACGCATTGAATATCGACAAAAGCTGCTCGCCGAAGCAGCAAAAGTGGAGACTACTGGATGACGATAGGTAGAAGGCCCTTAAAGAGGGAGTCGACAGGTTGAAAGCAAACCAATTCATCAGGGATGCTTTTTACCTCGATTGGGTAGCCAAACCGATACTGGTCCCGAAGCCTAACAGGACGTGGCGGACCTGTATTGATTACTCGGACCTCAATAAGGCCTGTCCTAAGGACTGCTTCCCTTTACCTCAGATCGACTAGCTCGTGGATTCCACGGTAGGGCATGGACTTATGTCGTTCATGGATGCCTATTCTCGATATAACCAGATTTCCATGCACGCCCCTGACCAAGAGCATACGAGTTTTGTGACAGACAAAGGGCTGTATTGCTATAACGTTATGCCATTCAGGCTCAAGAATGCTGGAGCCACTTACCAGCGACTTGTAAACATGATGTTCTCCGAACAGATAGGTAACAACATGGAATTTTATGTTGACGATATGTTAGTTAAATCTCAACTTAACAATAACCATGTGGATGACCTCGAAGAATGCTTCGCCGTGTTACGGAGATATAACATGAAACTAAACCCTCAGAAGTGTTATTTCGGAGTATATTCGGGAAAATTCTTGGGCTTCATTGTAAATGCCTGGGGAATAGAAGCTAATCCAGAACAAATCCAGGCTCTGATTGATATGCCCTCACCTCGGAAGCATAAGGATGTCCAAAGTTTGACTGGCAGGATGGCAGCGCTAAGTAGATTTATCTCGAAATCTACAGACTGTTGTCTTCCATTTGTCAACCTTTTAAGGGGAGGCAAGAAATTTGAATGGACGGAGGATTGCGAGTTGGCTTTTCAAGAGCTCAAGATACACCTCGCAGAACCCCCCATCTTGTCAAAACCCATCACGGGAGAAGTTCTATACCTATACCTTGCTACGACCGAGCACACCATATGCGCGGTACTCGTGTGAGAAGAACAAAAAGTGCAAAGGCTTGTGTATTATGTTAGTAAAAGGGTTACTGGGGGAAGAATCGAGATATCTCTTGATGGAGAAGTTAGCTCTCAGCTTAATCCACTCATCTCGAAAGCTCCGACCCTATTTTTAGGCGCACCCCATCCATGTACTGACCGATCAACCACTAAGACAAGTCTTGTCCAAGCCAGAAGCCTCAGGTCGACTACTTAAATGGGCCATTGAACTCAGACAATTTGAGATCACTTATCATCCTAGGACGACCATAAGAGGACAGGCCTTGGTAGACTTCATAGTGGAATGCACTGGTGTGACCAACGATGAAGTTATAACCCCGGCCCTCGAGCTGTGGAAACTTTATGTTGACGGGTCTTCCAATGAAAATGGATCAGGAGCAGGTGTAATTTTGATCACCCCAGTAGGAAGCCGATTTCACTCTGCCTTGAGATTTGACTTCGACGCGTCGAATAACGAAGCCGAATACGAGGCCCTACTGGCAGAACTCCGTATAGCCAAGGAACTCAAAGCCAAATCGATACATTGCTACAATGACTCCCAGCTGGTGGTTAATCAAATTTTAGGAGAGTACAAAGCTCGTGTTATGAGAATGGCGGAATATTTAGAAAAGGAAAAATCAGCACTGAAGCATTTCGAGTTTTATGCAATAGAACAGGTCCCCCGAGAGAAAAACTCGAACGCAGACGCCTTAGCCAGGCTTGCTACCTCTACCGAGACTGACGAACTGAATGTCATGCCAATCGAACATCTCACGACGCTCAGTATTCACGAGCCTGAGCAGGAGGATGTTTGCATGATCAATTCCAAGCCAACCTGGATGACTCCGATAGTTGAATACCTTGAGACCGGCATTCTCCTAGAAGAACGGACCAAGGCTCAAAAATTGATGTATCAGATCCCCACGTATACCATTATAGATGGAAAGCTATATAGAAGAGGATATTCCATGCCGCTACTCCGATGTGTGACCCCACCCGAAGCTAAGAAAATCATGGAGGAAATTCATGAAGGGTTATGTGGAGACCATACTGGGGGGCATAGCCTATCCAAGAAGATCATACGCCAGGGATACTTCTGGCCTACCATCAAAACAGATTCGTTCGGCTACGTCAAGAGGTGTGATAAGTGTCAATAGTTCACCACAATTCCTCGAGCTCCACCCTCCGAGCTAACTATGATGACCTCCCCCTGGCCATTTGCGGCCTGGGAAATTGACCTCAGAGGCTCATTGCTAACTGGCAAAGGCGGAGTGAAAGACGCAGTAGTTGCCATGGATTACTTCACAAAGTGGACCAAAGCTGAGCCTTTAGCGACAATAACCTCGAAGAAAGTCCTTGACTTCGTAGTAAAGAACGCCATATGCCGATATGGGATGCCAAGGGAGATTGTGTCTGATAACGATACTCAATTTGACATCACTCTATTTACCAACTTTTTCGAAAAAAAATGGGATAATAAAGAGCTTCTCATCGGTGGCCCATCCCCAGGCAAATGGCCAGGTCGAAGTTGTAAATAAGTCCTTAAATAGTTCACTAAAGAAAAAGTTGGAAGAAGCTAAAGGAAGATGACCCAAAGAATTGCCCCAAGTTCTATGGGCATATAGGACCATAGCCCGTACATCAACAATACATACCCCATTTTCTCTGTTGTATGGTTGCGAGGCTATGTTGCCAATCGAGGTCGAAATTCCCACAATTTGAGCCCTCGCTTATGACCAAACCTCGAACCAGTCCCAGCTCGAAGAAAATTTGGACCTGATCGAAGAAAGAAGGAACGATGATCAACTAAAAAATGCTGCATACCAACAGCGAGCTACCCGGTACTTCAACAAAAGAGTTCGAGATAGAAAATTTGGCGTAGGAGATTTGGTGTTGAGGCGTATATTCTTGGCAACACAGGATCCAGCAGCTGGCGTGCTCGGGCCAAATTGGGAATGACCTTATCAGATAGAATCAGTCATCCGACCTGGCGTATACAAGTTGGCAAGATTGAATGGAAGTTTGGTACCACGAGCATGGAATGGCGAACACCTACGACCTTACTATCAATAGTGAAGGAAGGATGTCGCCTATAACCATGCTTGTTTGTCTGTACTATTTTCCTATTATTGAATTATTCGAATAAAGTTTGATTTCATTTTAATATGCTGTATTTTTTGCAATCACTCTTAATTAAATAACCTATGGTCACACTCATAGGATATTAAGGGGGCATTAGTGGTACGTATACCATCAGCTTGAAAAAATAAAATAACATATACGAAAAGCATACAATTTTTTGGATATAACCAAATGCGCGAGCTAAGATAGTTTGGATATAACCAAACTATCAAAAACATACAAGTGTTTGGATATAACCAACTGCGTGAGCTAAGATAGTTTGGATATAACCAAACTATCAAAAACATACAAGTGTTTGGATATAACCAAATGCGCGAGCTAAGATAGCTTGGATATAACCAAACTATCAAAAACATATAAGAATTTGGACATAACCAAATTATCAAAAGATAAAAATGTTTGGAAATAACCAAATATGCGAACTAGATTAAAAATATAAGTGTATGGATTACAAACCAAACACAGCCTTAATAGGTTTGGAACAAACCAGCTAAAACTAATCGACAGTAAGTTGGAACATAAACCCACTTCGCATTAGGTCGAGATCGAGGTTGGAGTATCTTGCAAAACGTTAGTTTCGACCTCACAACCTCGGGGAGCTACCCGAGGACGAGAAAAAGTAACTAAAAAAGTAAGATATAACTAAACCATTTGCATTACACACCATACAAGTACTTTCTGGTGCATGGTAAAAGTAATCTCCGACCTTGATAAATAACGAGGTCGGATACGGATATTTTTAGCAAACTGTGCATGAATACATTGAACCTCGAGCTTAAATCCACCATATGTTTGTATGAATAAACAGGCATATAGGACACTTTAATATAAAATGCGCGAAATATTTTGACCCAAGTAATGTAAAGCAAATATATTAAAATAAAGTCGAGAATGGTATATCATATATCATAAGCTCTTTCACAAGCCATAAAATTGTCTTGGCCTCGGGGGCATAAAAAATAAAAAATCAAACACAAAGGCTATTACAAGAAATTTAGAGGGACGCAGCCCTGAGGCGAGATTTAAGAAGAAGGAGTGTTCTCCTTGGCCTTCTCAGCATCGGCATCATCCATGGCTCCCTCTGCCTCATCCTGAGCAGCCTCCTCCTCATCAATCCGAGCTTGCCATTTAGCCACGAGCTTTGCTTCAAGAGGGCCTAAGAAGCTAGTGTCGAGGTCGACATTGTTGTCCCAGATTCTGTACATGGCCAAGTCGGCTGCCCGGTCCTTCTTCTCCTTAAACTCTTCAAGAAGACGAGCGTTTTCACCCTCCATGATCTCGAAAGTGGCAGCCTTCTCTTCTTAAAGCTTGGCATTGATCTCCTTGGCCCGAGCATTCTCCTTTTGAAGCTCCACGAGCCGGGCATTCAAATTTTCAAGCTTGAATGTCTTGGCCTTTAACTCCTCAGCTCCTGCCTCCACCTTTGCCTTTGTGGCCTTGAGCTCGTCACTCAGTTTGAGTTGGAGATCCTTCGCCTCCTGAGCAAAAGACATACTTTAGTGGACCTCGTTGTTCAACTTATAATTAAGTTGAGCAGAGACAGCAAGATTCTGATATACGAGGAAATCAAATTAGCATATGGACCAAGTATAAATACAGCTAATAGCGAGAGAAGAAAGGTTACCGCAACAGTGAGTTCGATGCTCTTCTCGTAAAGAGTGTTGTAATCTCAGGCATTGTTCAGGAACTGCCAGTGAGGAGCGTCGAAGCTGCCAAAACTCTGGCCCACCCGAGATAGAACGTCCGAGCCTAGCGTAGCCCAGTGGGGTCCAGCTGTGTTGTCGATCACATACTCATCGACGTGAGTAGAAATCGAAAGCAGCAGTGTCCTTGAGGCTGAGGGTTTCTTCGGAGGTGGGCCAAGCGTGGGATTGACCTAGGTTGCAGGAGGAGCATGAGGCAAGGTCGAGAAGGACGTCTCAACCTGAGCAGGTGGACTCAAAACCATGCTCGAAGCAACCAGAGCTGGGGGAGGAGGCGTTTTCGCGGTCCTCTTAAGGACCTTAGCAGACGGTCTGTTTTTCGCGGACCCCTCGGGCGCTTACTCCTTTTAGCTCTGCCGCTGACCAGAATGTTGTCAAGGTCAGAGTCCATCTCACCTGCACATTCACATCACATTATGAGATATCCCAAAACAAAATAAGTTAGCATGATGCAGACAGACAAGGAATGAAAATACAAGTGGAGAGAAACCTAACTGGAACTCTCCCCCGAGCTTGTGCTCGGGGACCACAAAATTCCCCCATCTTCAGAAGAGGCGGGAGGAGTGCCTTCCCTATAAGTGGAAGTCAACTTCGAAAGGTCCCTATAGTCATTAGTCCCATATTGAACGACTATTCCATCCCATACCTCGTTTAGGCTATACCTGGTGTCGTATTTCCCGAGCCAACTATCGAACCTATGTCCCTCTCATCTACCCAAGACCATACATAGAAATGGTTCCTATTGTCCTTACACAATATTAATCTATCGGGTTTATGTTTTAGTAGTGAGGGAGACCACAAATCCGAGCTAAGGATGACTGTACCTCTCTCATCCGAGCCCGAGCTCAAGGCTTCATCATTGGCCTCATTCCCCGATTATGGACTCCTGCGACGCTGAGCTGGAGATGGAGGTCTCGCATTTCTCCTCGGAGGAAGGTTTTCGGTTTGGAGAGGCACGAGCTCCCACTGGTCATACTTCTTATTGGACCAGTTAGATGTAGACTTATCCTCCTCCAAGAGGTCGCATGCCCGGAGCTTTTCTTCATGCAGGAGATAGGAGAGGGACCTCCTGCCATAAGGGAGTTGAAGCAGAGCCTCTCTATGCTCTCTCATCTCCTTGGTGGGAGTAGGGCGGTGGTAGTTGGCTGGAAGATTAAACACATTTCAACTAAACACGAGCCTAAGCAAAATTCGAGCACAAAAAAGAAAGAAGTTGAGATACTTACAAATTTGTCTGAACGAATAATATCTAGACAGAATTAGGCCATCTGTCCAGAAGAAGGCCTTCTTGAAATCAGGAGGATGGTTGGGAAGATCCTCAAACATCTTCTTCTCCTTGGGATAGCTTGAGATATAGTAGAAGCCATCTCCTCCCCGAGCTTGGGAAGGATTGCTTTTCAAGCAAAAGAGATACAAAATCTCTTATGTTGAAGGTCCTGCCCACTTTAGCTCGTGGTAGAGCGACCTCAAGGCTGACAAAACCCTGTATGAGTTGGTGTTGAGTTGGAAGGGAGCGAACCCAACGAAGTCCGTGAAGTCTTTGAAAAAAGACTTCAAGGGCAGTACTGCCCCTACCTTCATGTGTTCTTGGCTCCAAGCTACGTATCTCAGCTTGCTGTCAAGATTTCCATCTCCCAGAGCGTGGCAACTTCGCTCGTGGGAGATCGTAGCTCAACACCTTAGCGAGCCTGACAATCCTATGTTGTGAAAGGCCCGAATGTCAGTTATCTGACCTAACGATGTGACCGAGCTCCAATAGTGCTCGGCCTTGAAGAATTCTCTCCTCGGATGTGAGGTAGAAGGTTTCCCCATCAGCGAGAATTAAAGATCTCCCAGCTTAAAGGCGGTTGTCACTTTGAGCGTAGGGTCGAGAGGAATCGGCCTAGGCTCGGTGTCCGAATTTGGATTGTTATCCCCAAAATTTGAAAATGATGATGTGGCAATAGGAATGACAACTGGCAAGGAATGGATGGGTGACTTGGTTTAGGAGTAGCCCAGATATGCCATGCTAGACCAGAGTGCCATGTTAGATCAGAGATATGGCTTGCTAGACCAGAGTGCCATGTTAGACCAGAGACATGGCATGCTAGACCAGTGTGCCATGTTAGATCAGAGATATGGCATGCTAGACCAGTGTGCCATGTTAGATCAGAGATATGGCATGCTAGACCAGAGTGCCATGTTAGACCAGAGACATGGCATGCTAGACCAGAGTGCCATGTTAGACCAGAGGAGTGCGTGTCCTACCAGCCAAGTGCGTGACTGTCCAGTAGAGGTGTGGCAAACCAGAAGGTGATATTCATCAACCAGGTAGAACAGACTACGTCAAGATTCCCAGAAACGACTTCAATAAGAATCGATCTTGGCATACGCGGGAATCTCTCATTCTTCCCACAAATTTGGTGTTCTGTTAAATTTTGAATATTTTTGTAATTTAAATATAATAAATATAATGAAATATCCCGATTCTAAGGGAGAGCAGGTGTATAATCCTAAGCCTATAAATATATGGCTGATGGGATGAGAAAAGGACTTTTGGAAATTTGGATTTCTGATCTGAATTTTCTAGAGAGAGAGTGTTTTTTATTGAGAGAACTCTTTTGTATTCTGAGAATTTACACTGAAGAAACTCAGTTGACACAGGTTCATCTGATCTTGAGTGTAGATAAATAATCATATCTCTAAGTGGATTAGGCTATTACCAACATATTGGGGCTGAACCACTATAAAAATTGTGTGTTATTTACTTTCTTTATTAAACCGTCTGTGTCGTTTAAATTCTCTTGAAGGTTTTGTTGTTTTTGACGTTCTCACGTCGTTGGCCAAAAACGCGGTCAACATTTTGGTGCTTTCATTGAGAGCCTGAAGAGAAAAACAGACGGTCCCTGGAGTGATATGGCGCCTAAGAACACCAATGCAACCTCCAAGAAGACGGGCTCCTTTAAAGAGCATGCTGGATCAGAAGGTCCTAGCCTTCAAGATCGTGAAACTGAGCCTAGAGTCGTGCTCGAGGACGTAGCTCCAGAAGTTGAAGAGCTCCAGGAAGCCATGAGCGCCTTCCAGGAGGAGATGGCCCAGTTCAACGCCAGGCAGGAGGCATTCGCTGAGGAAATGGCTAGGCAGAATGCCGCATTGGAGAAGCAAAAACGGGAAATGGACGCCAAGAGTGAGGAGATCCGTCGACAGCAGGAGGAGGCCGATAGGCGACATCACGAAGCTGCACTCGCTCTGGAGGCAGCTACGCAGCTGACCCGGGCCAATGCCCAGGCCGCACCTGGAATAGCAGCCACCCCAGGAGCAAGGACCACAGAAGCTGGTCGTAAGAAAATTGATAGACCAGGCAGAGGTGGTAATAACCCACCTGGTCGTGAGGAAGATGGAGTCCGATCGCACACTGCCTCAACTCAAAGGGGGAACTCCAAAACCCCCTCAAGGAGCCACCGATCAGAGACTTCCAGATCTAGAAGTCACAAGTCAGGCAGCAAGAAAACACCTCCTGTGCAGAAACATAATAGAGCTCCTCGGGGCAATGAGACTTCCCACTTCAAAGATGGGCATGGGCGTGATGAAGCTGACAGTCATCACACTGACCATTCGAAAGAGAAGAATAATAATAACCATCGAGGAGGAGAAGATCGCCATACAGGAAGGCCACCACTGCATCCCAACCAGCGCAGTGGCAAGGAGCATGTTCCACCCAGCAAACCTTCCGAGAAGACTCGAAGTACGGTGTTCGATCGGTTGGGGAAACACACTACTCAGAAGGATCTGAGGGACGTCATTGTTGATAAAAGAAGGACCGTCCCGGTCAAAGGGCAAGAGCCAATCCGTCCTACCAGTCGAGTATAAATTCTCGATGATGGTTTGCCGGATAGGAACACCCGACCAGGCGGTCCTGAAAATGAGTCCCTAGCAGTGGCCCCAGGCATCCAAGCCCAGCTTGATGCTTTGACAGAACCAGTTCAGAGTCTGTTAAAATGACCAGCTGCGATTGATCCAGTAGACCATAGGAGTGGCAGCCCTTTCTGTGCTCGAATTAGAGCAGCTCAACCACCAGCAAAATACAAAGCACTGGTACTGCCAGTTTATACAGAAAAGGCAGACCCGATTAGGCATGTTGGGAAGTTCGAAGAACATATGGAGCTGCTCGGGGTGAGTGATGACTATCGCTGCAGAGTCTTCCCCACCACATTGTCCGACACTGCCCAAGAGTTGTATTGGAAGTTCAAGCCTAACTCCATCACTTCTTGGGAAAGTTTTAGAAAGGAGTTTTGCAGGCAGTTTAGTGCTGCTCGAACCCCTCCTGTTTATGCCAATCACTTGGCAGATATAAAGCAAGGGAAAGATGAGTCTCTCAAGAACTACATACAAAGGTTCATGAGAGAAGCTAACCGAGCTACTGCAGTAGGAGATGAGGGGAAGATGGTGGCAATCTCTTCTGGCATTATCTATCGGAGTCCTTTATGGGACAGCATACATCGCAACCCGATTTCAAAATTACAACAATTTTTGGACCGGGCAGACAAATACATGAAGTTGGATGATGCAATTGAGAAGGGAGAGAAGGGCTTGAACAACCCGAGTGGATCAACTGATCCCCCCAAGAATGGTGGAAATGATCAAAGTGGTGGTAAGAAACGTGGGAATAACGGGTCTGACCGCCACAATGAGAAGAAGGCTAAGTCAGGACCAAACGACAAGCCAACTAAGTATGAACCCCGGTTCACCAACTACACCACTCTTTCGGCAAGCCGGGCGGAGATCTATTTGGCCAGTCATCAAGAGGTCCCCTACCGGAAACCCCCACCTATCAAGAAGGAAATGAGTAAAAGAGATATGAACAAGTTATGTCACTTCCATGGAGACTATGGTCACGACACGAATGAGTGTAATCATCTTAAAGATGAGATAGAGTTTCTCCTCCGGTCGGGGAAGTTAAAAAAGTATCGAGCAGAGAAGACCCAAGGAGAGGGGAGTAACAACAATCCTGGGTTCAAGCGGTAATGATCCCCACCTTTGCAACCTGAACATGTGGACTTCACACTAGATACTATATGTGGAGGACCACATCTTGCCGGAGATAGCAATAAGGCGAGGGAGAGGTATGCTCGCACCCTTCGTCATGAGTTGGATGCAGCATCCACCTCCAAAATTATGACAGTGGAGGAGCGACCACCAAAGAACCCAAGATACAAAAGTGAGTCCCTCACTTTCAATGAAGAAGATGCTCGACACATGAGGCATCCTCACAATGACCCTCTTATTGTGACAGTCCAAATTGCCAATATGAAAGTGAAGAGATGTCTAGTCGATACAGGGAGCTCTGTGAACATTATTTATAAGTTATCCTTCGAGAGGATGAAGCTATCTATCAATGACTTGAAGCCATGCTCTCAAGACATTTATAGGTTTACTGGAGAAGGATTGTCACCAGCTGGAACAATCAAGTTGCCCGTCACGACGGGGGAGGCTCCCAAACATGAAACAATAATGACCGAGTTTTTGATTGTTGACTGCCCGTTCGCCTACAATGTGGTTATTGGTCGACCACTGCTCACAAACTTACATGCGGTAGTTTCAATCTGGCACCTTTCCATGAAGTTCCCGACCAGTGCTGGCATAGGCTGTGTCTCAGGAGACCAGAGGGAAGCTAGGGAGTGCTATAATGCCTCGGTAGCTAAGGCAAGGAAGGGGGCCAAGGAGAGCAACATGATTGTATGTGTTGAGAGAGAGGAGGTGGACGAGATGGATGTCGATCGAAGTTTTGCAGTTGTAACCGATCAGGAAGAGATGTTAGAGGAGTTTGGCCAAGAGAGCACTCTTGGTTTAAAAGAGCAGAAAACCCCATCCGGTGATGAAGTCACCAAATAAGGCGTTGCCCAAAGCGAGGGAAGGGACTTTGATCCTCGCTTTGGGGATTATGAAAGTGATGTGTGACCGTCCGAGGAGTTAGAGGAGGTCCTTATAGATGAGAATGACCCGACGAGAGGGGTCAAAATTGGAAAAAAGTTGAAAGCAGAGGTGAGAGCACAGCTGATAGAATTCTTGCGAAGGAATCAGGATGTCTTTGCCTAGTCTCACAAGGATATGGTGGGTATCTCACCAACTGTGATCAGCCACATGCTCAACGTGGATGAAAGTTATCCAGCAGTGCAGCAGAAGAGGAGATTGCTTGACAAAGTCGAGCAAAAGCTCTTAAGGAGGAGGTAGAGCGGCTAAAGGAGAATGGGTTTATAAGGGAAGCATATTACCCTGCCTGGGTTTCAAACCCAGTGTTGGTGCCCAAACCCAATGGAAAATGGAGGACTTGTGTAGATTTTACTGATCTGAACAAAGCATGCCCAAAGGATTGCTTTCCTTTACCAAGAATAGACCAGTTGGTAGATGCAACCTCTGGTCATGAAACATTGTCCTTCATGGATGCATATTCGGGGTACAACCAGATCAGCATGCATCCTCCTGATGAAGAGCATACCAGCTTCCAGACAGATATAGGGCTATACTGTTATAAGGTCATGCCCTTTGGACTGAAGAATGCAGGAGCTACCTACCAGCGTTTGGTCAATGGTATGTTCCGTGACTTAATAGGCAAAAGCATGGAGGTATACGTAGATGATATGCTAGTGAAATAAAAGGAAGCCGAAGGGCATGTGCGAGACTTGGAGGAGTGCTTTGCAATACTGAGAAGGTACAGCATGAAGTTAAACCCCCTCAAGTTCTCATTTGGAGTGGGTTTTGGAAAATTTCTTGGGTTTATTGTGAACTCCCGAGGAATAGAGGCAAACCCAGAAAAGATAAAGGCTCTCATAGAAATGAAGTCTCCAGCTAGAATAAAGGATGTACAAAGCTTGACTGGGCAGATTGCAGCTCTAAGCAAGTTCGTTTCTAAATCAACGGACAAGTGTGTCCCGTTTTTTAACCTGATTAGAGGGGGCAAGAAGTTTGAGTGGACGGCAGAATGTGAGCAAGCTTTCCAAGCAATAAAGGAACATTTAGCCCAACCTCCTATTCTTTCTAAGCCCGTTGATGCAGAAGACCTCTTTTTGTACCTAGCAGTCACAAAGCATGATGTTAGTGCTGCCTTAGTACGAGAAGAAGATAGAGTGCAGCACCCGGTGTACTATGTTAGCAAGCACTTGATAGGAGCAGAGTCCCGGTATCCCGTGATCGAGAAGTTGGCTTATTTCTTAGTACTTGCATCACAAAATTGCGGCCATACTTCCAAGCACACCCCATTAAAGTCCTTACTGACCATCCTCTACGCCAAGTCTTGCAGAAGCCGGAGTCATCGGGTCAGCTACTTAAATGGGCAGTTGAGTTAGGCCAATTCAAAATCAAGTACCAGCCGAGATCTGCTATTAAGGGTCAAGCTTTGGTAGATTTCATCGCTGAATGTACTGGGATCGCTGATGTGCCCGACCAGCAAGAGCGTGTCACTGGGCAGAAAGATGAACTTCCTACTTGGCAACTTTTCGTTGATGGGTCATCAAATGAGCATCATTCAGGAGCTGGAATTATATTGGTCACACCAGAGAAGCACTGAATTCATTGTGCACTGAGATTCGGATTCAATGCTTCTAATAATGAGGCGGAGTATGAAGCCCTCCTAGCAGGTTTGCGACTGGCTAGAGATGTGCGTGCCCGGTCGGTGGAAGTAAACAGCGATTCTCAATTGGTGGTCTACCAAGTCTTGGGGGAATACCAGGCAAGGGGCCTACGCATGGTGGCATACCTAAATAAGACCAAAGATTTGCTAGCACAGTTCGAGGAGTATACCATCAAGTTAGTACCGCGAAAGCAGAACTCTAATGCAGATGCTCTAGCAAAGCTAGCTAGTGCAAAAGATGCTGAAACGCTAAATATAGTACCGGTGGAATACTTGGCAGAGCCGAGCATTGATGAACAAGAGGCCATGCCGATCACGATAGCTGACACCTGGATGACTCCCATCATTGCTTATCTTGAGCAAGGAACCCTCCCAGATGATCGTAATGAAGCAAGGAAGATTATGAGGCAAGCTGCTAGGTACACCATGATGGATGGAGTGTTGTATAGAAGAGGGTATTCCCTACCTCTACTCAGGTGCATAACACCTGACCAGTCAAAAAATTTATTAGCTGAAGTGCATGAAGGGTTCTGTGGAGATCATGCTGAGGGGCAGAGTCTATCTAAAAAGATCTTGCGGCAAGGATTTTTCTGGCCTACAATGAACGAAGACTCTATGGAATATGTGAAGAGGTGTGACAAATGCCAAAGATTTTCTAAAGTGCCCAGAGCACCCCCAAATGTCTTGAAGCAAATGCAGAGTCCATAGCCTTTTGCAGTGTGGGGCATTGATCTGATCGAGAAATTTCCCAAAGGGAAAGGAGGAGTGCAGTTTGCAGTGGTTACAGTAGATTATTTCACTAAGTGGACTGAAGCCGAACCATTAGCCACGATCACATCGAAGAAAGTGTTGGACTTTGTAGTTAAGAACGTAATATATCGCTATGGTTTGCCTAAAAAGATAGTGTCTGACAACGGCACCCAATTTGACAGCGACATATTTACTGATTTTTGCACTTGGCATGGCATCACAAAGAGTTTCTCCTCGGTAGCCCATCCACAAGCCAATGGGCAGGTTGAAGCCGTAAACAAAACACTGAAGGACACCCTGAAAAAGCGCCTGGAACAAGCTAAGGGTGCTTGGGCGGAAGAATTACCAGAAGTCCTTTGGTCATATAGGACTACTGCCCGGACAGCAACTGGACATACCCCATTTTCCTTAGCATATGGGTATGAAGCCATGTTACCCGTGGAGATGGACCCACCATCTCACCGAAGGACCATGTACAACTAGGAGGAGAATCATCAATTGCTAGCAGAATCTTTGGACTTCCTCGAGGAGAGAAGAAAGGAGGCAAACCTGAGAGTTGCGGCTCACAAGCAAAAAGTGGCGCGCTACTTCAATTCCAAAGTCCGAGATCGAAAGTTCCAGGTCAGAGATTTGGTCCTCAGAAAGGTGTTTGTCAGAGATCCTGCAGCTGGCGTGCTAGGACCAAACTGGGAAGGACAATATCAAATTGAGCAAGTCTTTCCACCCGACACCTATAAGCTTGCTCGGTTAAATGGAGAGCTGATCAGGAATTACTAGAATGGCGAGCACTTGAGGAAATATTATCAATGAATACTGCTTACAGTGTAGTAGCTTTGTATCAAGTGCTTAACTTATTATTTAAGTTTTTTGTTTGTGAGCTGGCTATTTGCTAACCAGTCATGTTATTTTGTTTGAAACTCGTTGTTAGACACGTTTTGTCATTTATTATTACGAGTAATAAAAGAGATCACGCTCAGCGTGGTCGAATCTTGCTACAAATTTTGCATATGTGTTGATTATTCTTGCTTGGCAGTGTTCAATTGTCATTACGATTTAAACAAAATAGGTCTTCTAAAAATAAATATACATATATACCGGACAGTGTTCAACTGGTCGGTATCCATGAGATGAATGACCAACGTTTAAATAGTTGCATGTTTTTGTAGTGGTCAACTGCTGAAATATGTTTGTATATTCTGCGTGTTTCACGAGTAGTCACTGCTCGGACAAATTCGGTCAAGTAGCAAGTGATCAAGGATTTTTCAACCCTAAATCACTTGGGGGGCACACAGAGTATACTGGCGTGCACATAAGGCATATTGGCGTGCACTCCAACAGTATACTGACGTGCACATAGAGTATACTGGCGTGCACATAAGGAATACTGGCGTGCACTTCAACACAGGCAATAAGAGCACGAGCAAAGATATCTGTTTTTAGGCTGACTTGTAAATTTGGAAGTCTAAAAAGGCCATTAAGCTAACTTGTTTGACAAAGCTTAAGTAACTTGGAATTTTTAAAATTTTAAGTTAGAGGCAGATATTCATGTGATAATAAACGTTATGCTCATAAAATGTTAGAGCAATAAAAGCTTGAGAAAGTATATTTAGTATGGACTTATGAAATGTTTAGAATTTCTAAGTTAGAAAACTAAGTACTCATGTGAAAGTTAAGGGCATATAGAGACTTTACTATTCACAATAAACTTGTAATGTCTTAACTGTAAAAAGAATTAAACGTTTCAAGCTAGTTAAAAAAGAAAAGTAAAGTGCAAGTGCCAAACAACTCAATCATACGAGCAAAAGTATAAAAAACAAAACAAACTATGATAAAAGACTGGTAGGACTACAACTGGTCGTGCAGGAGCTTCTCTGGTAGAATAAGGGATCACTGGTCGGCTGCTCTGGTAGGCTGATCAACCCCCTCCTCGACATCAACTGCTCCTCTCGCTCGAAATGACAGTGTAGAGGAGGCAGGTGTAGGGCTGGTAGGATTAGCAGCTTCCTCAGCAGCTTCCTCAGCAGCCCTGGCCTCACATCTGGAGAGCTCCTCTGACTTAATCTCATCGGTGAGGAAGTCAAGCTTGAGGGGTTTATTTAGCTTCCACACCTGATAAAAGCAGTTGAAGCAAGTCTCCTCGTAGCGGGTTAGATTAGCTTCCTTCTCCTGCTTCAACTCTTCATTCTCGCTAATTAGTCCCTCGTTCTCGTGAGTTAACCCCTCGTTCTCACGAGTCAGTCTGTCTAGCCGATCGGTCAAGGACTTGTTGGCTTGGGTTAACTGATCATTCCCACCAGCCAACCCCTTGAGAGACTCATTTTGCTCAGTTACAGTCTTCTCTGCCCGTTCCAGCTTGGATTGAAGAGCGTCCGTTTTTGCTTGAGCCTCCACGAGTTGATCATTTAGGACCTTGATCAACTCCTTGTAGTCGACTGATCACTGCTGGGCATGACAGATGGTCATGAGCGTCTGCATAAAAAACAAAAAGTTACAACAAAGCATGAACGTAAGTAACAATCTATCTTGTGGTAGAGCACTTACATTTTTCAACTGAGTAATCCCTCTCTCTAAGACAACATCAACACTGAGCTGAGGGAAGGATTAAAAGCCTTGAATCGTTGAAGCATCGTGGAGGGACTGATCAACTGCCCCCCTAAGTTTGGTGCTAGCAGTACGGAGTGCCTCGCTCGGGCCGGACGGACAAGGGGGAGTTAAGCTCGTTGATGGAGGAAGCGAAGAAGGGGTCAACTGCGGGATCGTGACTGACCCCTCAGGTTGTCTCCCTTGGCTCGGTTGCACTGTCCTCGGGACCTTGCTCGGGGGAGTGGAGCCACTTCCTTCACCAGATTTCCTCTTTGGGACAGGAGAAACGATGCAGTGCCTGAACATCTCTGGATCTGCAAAAGAGGAAAACACAAAATTGTTAGAAAAATAAATATAATAAAATGTAGATAAGTTACTACTATAGTTTTATTAGTCCCAAATCACCAAGTTATTAAACATATTCCTATGACTACCAGACCTGAGTTGAGAATCTGATCGAGGAAGTCATCCTCGTCGTCAGAAGATGGGCTGAGGTCTCTCTCAGTCTAGACGGCCTTTCCTTTCCCGGACTGAGCGGGAATAGCAGATCTGTGCTGAAGCCCAGGCTGAGGCTCCCTAATGACAAGATCACCAGGTCTATGGGAAAGCGGAGATGGCCCGGAAGAAAACTGGTCATTCACCACCTCAGTGCCCGCATTGGACTGATCAGTCGTGTTGTTCTCCCTAGTGGTACTCTCCACCATTATATTTTGGTTACACGGTATCAAGCCCACCATCTGAAGGTTTTCTACAGTGACCAAAATTTTCACGTCTTTCTCCTTGATACTCATGTTAGCCAACGCCTTTGCTCGCTTGAACATCCCTTGAGTAGGCAAGGGTTACTTGAGCGGACCCGCATGTGTAAAAGCCAAGTTGTTGGCTTTGATATCTGAGGTGAGAAAATACTCTAAGTAGTATCTCCCGGGGTTTGACTTGTGTGCGATACGACAAAGGTATCTAATTCCCTTTTTCCTGTGAAAGAGGTGAAAAAAACATGTGTTCTTGTGGCTGGGGTTAGTCCTGACGTCGAACAAATAATGTACCTCATGAGGAGTGGGCTCATCCCAACCTTGCAAAAAGTAAAGAATATACAGTGCGGACAACGTCTGGATCCCATTCGGTGCGATCTGGAAAGGGGAGACGTTGAAATAATCCGCTATAGACCGGAAATAGGCGTGTAGTGGGAGTGTCGCTCCTGCATAGATATGGTGCCTAGACCAGGCACAGTATGGTCCGCCGGGCATGTTGGCTCTCTGGTAGGGCTGCGGGCATATCACATTCACCCCACTCAAACCCAAAGCTTGGATGTGTTTGTCGAACATCCCGGGTTTAAGTTTTGTAGGTTGAGCGGTGAACCAGGAAGGTGGTTCTTCTCCTGCCTTCCGTTTTTGAACAGGCAAATGCTGGACCTCGGTGGCAAACTCCTGAGTAATTCTTCTCCAGGTATTACTTGATTTTGACACCTAAAGAGGTGACCTCGAAGGAGCTGCAGTGTGGGCCTCACTGCGTTCTACCACCTTTTGCACCGCTCTACGGGCAACTTATGGATCTTGGTCCTGGGGGAGTCTATTGGATTTCTTCACCCTCATCGTCGACTGTGCAGCTTGTTGAAGAAACTGTTCCTCGTGAAGGAAATACAAGGCTGAACGGGGAAGGATCTGCTTGAAGCGTCGGAGGCGATCCTCAGGAGTGCGACTGGTGGAAGACTTTGATGAGGAATCGCTGTTTTGAGGAGTTTCGATTGACTACGGGATAGATGTATCAGAGTCCGTATGGTTGTCACCCCCCCTATAGTCAAAGCGATTCATCTACAAAAATTAAAAAATAGGGAGGTGAGTAACCATACAGATAAAATTCAATAAGAATAAAATTTATTTTTATTTTTATTTTTCTACTTAGAAAAATTTCTCTAAGTGATAAAAATATGGCATGCATGGGAAAAAAGAATTTTAGTGCTCAAAAAGTGCATATGCCCGATCGGGTGTGCGTGCCCATATGCGTGCCTAGCCGTGTGCACCACATCCGGTCGGACACCATGTGTTCGACGAGAAGCACCCATGTCCGTGTGTGCATGCCTAGCCGTGTGCACCACATCCAGTCGGACACCATGTGTTTGATGAGAAGCACCCATGTCCGTGTGTGCATGCCTATGTGTATGCCTAGCCGTGTTCACCACATCTGGTTAGACACTATGTGTTCGACGAGAAGCACCCATGTCCGTGTGTGCGTGCCCAAGGCAGTGTGCGTGTCCGGTCGGACACCGTGTGTTCGACAAGAGGCATCCAAGCAAGCCATCCAAGGAGATCCAATCGGACACCATGCATCCGAGGAGTGACGAAAAGCCTGGTCTGAGCAGACCATGCCTATCTGTCTACGTCTGAGCCGAGTGCACCCGAGGAGCTAGCGCCAACGTTCGAGGAGATCCGATCGACACCGTGCGTCCGAGGAGATGGACACTTCTTGGCCCAAAAAATTTGTATGTGGTCCGATCGGACCACATGTATACAAAGAAAAAACACAATGCCCAATCGGCCATACCCAAATCTCACCATAAATCTATACCGAAAAAAGCAAGAGCCTAAAATCCCTAACACTAACTTGTTTTCTCATCCAAGGCACACTACTACAAGATCAAAAAGGGGAAATTGAAAAGTTTTTCAATGTTCTTGAAGCCACATATACCATCAAAAACCCATAATCATGATTTATGTTAAATTGACCTATTTTTCTTGAAATTCTCATGAAATTGAAGCTAATGTGAGGTTACCCATAGTACAAACATCATCAAAACAGCCATCAAACACATTATATTTCTAAGATTCATGAGCAAATTCAAGGAAAAATCCCCTATGAATTTTTGAAAAAAAAAATAACACAAGTAAAGATGGAAGAGAAGGCTTACCCAACTTTGAAGAGCCCTTGATTTGCTTGGAGAAGTGCTTGAAGAAATGGAGAGATTCACCTTGAAGACCTTGAAATGTCAGCCAAGAGAAGGAAAAACTCTAGGAGTTTCGGCCAAAGAAAGAAACAAAAGAAGATGGAGGGTTTTTGAACTCTAACTTTCTTGTGTGTGTGGGTATTAAGTGTAGGGACCTATTTAAAGAAAAAAAGTGGGAGTTACCACTTATTTTTGGACCCTTGGAATTCCTGGGATATTTTTTCTCCCCACGATTATGGACAGTTTTTTGCAGTGATCGTGGCCTGGGAAGTTGTGATCTGCTGCATGGTGGGGGATGAACAGTTTTTTTTTATATATAGTACATCAGCTATAAAGAAATTTTATTATTTGAGACATCATATAATAAACTTTGGGGGGCAAATGTTATCCCCAAAATTTGAAAATGATTATGTGGCAATAGGAATGACAACTGGCAAGGAATGGATGGGTGACTTGGCTTAGGAGTAGCCCAGATATGCCATGCTAGACCAGAGTGCCATGTTAGATCAGAGATATGGCATGCTAGAACAGAGTGTCATGTTAGACCAGAGACATGGCATGCTAGACCAGTGTGCCATGTTAGATCAGATATATGGCATGCTAGACCAGTGTGCCATGTTAGATCAGAGATATGGAATGCTAGACCAAAGTGCCATGTTAGACCAGAGACATGGCATGCTAAACCAGAGTGCCATGTTAGACCAGAGGAGTGCATGTCCTACCAGCCAAGTGCGTGACTGTCCAGTAGAGGTATGGCCAACCAGAAGGTGATATTCATCAACCAGGTAGAACAGACTACGTCAAGATTCCCAGAAACAGCTTCAACAAGAATCGGTCTTGGCATACATGGGAATCTCTCATTCTTCCCACAAATTGGGTGTTCTGTTAAATTTTGAATATTTTTGTAATTTAAATATAATAAATATAATGAAATATCCCGATTCTAGGGGAGAGCAGGTGTATAATCCTAAGCCTATAAATATATGGCTGATGGGAAGAGAAAAGGACTTTTGGAAATTTGGATTTCTGATCTGAATTTTCTAGAGAGAGAGTGTTTTTTATTGAGAGAACTCTTTTGTATTCTGAGAATTTACACTGAAGAAACTCAGTTGACACAGTTTCATCTGATCTTGAGTGTAGATAAATAATCATATCTCTAAGTGGATTAGGCTATTACCAACATTTTGGGGTTGAACCACTATAAAAATTGTGTGTGTTATTTACTTTCTTTATTAAACCGTCTGTGTCGTTTAAATTCTCTTGAAGGTTTTGTTGTTTTTGACGTTCTCACGTCGTTGACCAAAAATGCGGTCAACATGGATAAAGGGTGACCCTTAGTTTTTTCCTTTTCCCTTCTTTGACCTCGTCTATCTGTCGTCAGAAGTGGTCTCGAATGTCCTCTTGCTCATGCCTCAGTTCGTGCTCTCGAATCAAGCGCTGGTTCCGAGTAAAAGGGGACTCCAGGCTCGGAGTTACTGGTGAATAAGGAATCGCGAGCTTTGACCCCCACCACTTTCCCGAATTTTGCGGCATCTAACAAGAAAGCAAAAGGGTGAGGGCCAAGCAAACAGGAAATAATGAGATAAATAGAATACCTGAGCTCTAATGATCGAAGCTACAAGGCAAGCTCGATCCAAAGGATGAGGCCAATCTCAGAGCGTGTATTCCACTAAAAGGAAAGAAAGGGACATGTTATTGGAAATCCCGATATTTCAGGAAAAAAAGGTGGCGGTTATTCAAAAAGTGATATTTTTGGGAATCGTGCATCCTTTAAAAAACCCTGATTTTGTACCCAATATCTTGGTGTGCAAGATATGTCCTCCAAAATTTGAAAACTTAGAAAAAGAACCATATTTGGGTCTCTTTGCACATGAACTAGGTTTGGAACCAATAATGTTAGAACCTAAATCTAATACTTATCAGCCGAAACGTTCTAGTGCATTAAACTAATGAATGGACCAACAAAATCCTAGGGCCCAAGGTGCAACAGAAACATAAACACACATGGAAAAATATTGCAAAGATACAGACATACGAAGCCATGAGCAGAAAACTTACACAATATGATCGGCGAAAACAAAGAAATGGATGATTGTATAAGCGGCTGCAAGTAAGATCTCACAGAATCAAAGAGTCCAACGTTGCTTTGTCTTCTTGACTTGGAGAACATGCAAGAAATGGGCAAGGAGGTTTCTGGTTTTTCTTTCTTTCTTTTTTCTCTCTGTAATTTTGTACGTGAAAGTAAAAAAGAAGAAGACGACTAGAGTCCTATTTATAAGCCCGTTGAAATGTAAAGGGTTGGATTAATCTAGGCCATTAGCCAGATTCCGTATCAGATCAAGTGGTTAGGAACCTGTGAGTTGATAATACCATAAAGAATGGCAGGCAGATAGACGTGGGTAGGTTTCCAAGGTACTCAAGTACTTTGAGTGATCAATACACAGCTGACATGTGTCCACACTCGGGTATGTTTGATGGTATGGTTCCCAATGGAAGTAGTTCAAAAGTTTCATTCTCATAGGATTCGAACTAATACTTTTGAGGGGGGAAATTGTTACACCCAGATTTCGAGATAAGAAATTATGACCTCGAAGGCTGGACTCGTCGAGTTTGAGCTCGAGATATATAAAAATGCATGTTCATGGTCCTGTTGTAAAACCCCCGAAGCAAGACGGCAATCTCGAAGATGTAACCTCGAGATTCTTTCTAAGCTCGAAAGAGCATAGCATCGGGATACATCCGTTAGGGAGTGCCTGCAGACCGAGTAGTTCGAGCTTAAAGAGCACAAGCTCGAAATGTGACAGCCTCGATGGTATTTATCTGCTCCGAGCAGGTCTTGGAATAAGACAGACAGTTCGTAACTTGTCCGTAAACCTTGACTGACGCGATGCTGGTTGCTGACCTCAGAGATTTGATGAGTCATCTGATGTAACGCGTTCTGTACATTTAAATATATTTATTGTTGTAACATCCCAACACTAAAGGGATATTAACAAGTATGTTATCTGTTTCCTGGTCTTCAGGGGACGTTTCCTTGTATATAGGAGTTACAGCATTTAATATCATTATTTCAATTAATATGCAGGAGTATCTTCCCAAAATATGTGGGAATGAACTCTGAAAACTCTCTATAAATAGAGAGGTCATGAACACTTGTAAGGGAGGATCTTTTGATATCTTGAGAGAAAACTCTGGCTAATTCATCTCTGAAGGATTTCGAGAAAAATCCAAATCTTAATAACATAGACTCGTGGACTAGGCAGATTTAACTGTTGAACCACGTAAAAACCTTGTTGTTCCACCATATTATTCATTTGTACCATAGCTCATATTGTTTAATTGCTCTACGTTTTAAGTTGACGAAAAACAGCATCAACATATATGATATGGATAACTATATATACAAGATTATTCTTTCTCTCTCTATTTTCTATATTTTCTCCACAATTTAAAAAAAAAATATCTGACTACATCGCTAGCTGTTTGGACTCAAGAGTGGTATCATCGCGACCTACTCTTCAAGATGGTCATTTTGATATGTGGGAAACATATACTTTTTCGTCGTCGCCAAAGAAGATGACCACAATTAAAATTAACATTTTAGTTTCTTTTAGGGGAAATAGCGGCAAAAGTACCCAATGTTTTGAAAAATTTGTGAATTAATACCCAATCTTTTTTTTTTGTAGGAAAAGTACCAAATGTCCACTTCCGTTGGTATCCGTCGGTACCCAGCCCATTAAATCTGTTATAAGCTAACCTTGGACCCATGTATTAGCTCCTTATCGGCCCATTTAAAAATATTTTTTAAAATGAAATTTTAAATAGAAAAAAATTATTAAAAAATAATTTAATCAGTCAAAAAATTAAAATTTATTTTTATAATCATTTTTTAGAAAAATATTATTAAACTATCTCTTTCTTTCTCTTCCTCATTTCTTCTTTGTGTAGCTGGGCAAGGGAGAGTTCTTCGTGAGGCTTGGTCTGATGGGATTTGGGTTTGTGTATGGTTGAGGCCAGGCAAGGGTCGGAACTAAATCTTGGGTGGCGACCAGGGGTTGGGATATGGGTTTGTGTGAGGTTGACGCCGAGTAAGAGTCGGATCTGAAGCTTGGGTGGCAGCCATGGGTTGGGATTTAGGTTTGTGCGGGGTTGATGCTGACCAGGGATCGAAACTGAAGCTTTGGTGGTGGCCAGAGGTTAGAATCTGAGTTTGGCTGCAGCTGGGTGATGTCAAACTTCTTTTGGGTATTTTTGGATAAGTAGATCGACAAGGATTTCCTATGGTTGGGTCAACGATGCTTTCTTGCAGACGACGATGGAGACGAAGAACAGATCTAACACTTGTTGGTTGTGAATGAGGGCTTTAGCCGATTTTGTGCCTAGGTTTCATGCAAATAAAGCTCTGTTTGGATTCCATTTTTTAGGGACATTAAGATCAATTTATGTTTGTGTATGATCTTGAGTTTGGGTGTATGGGTTGTGAGAGATAGGAAGTTTATGGAGTGAGAGTAAATATGTTTATGATTGAGTGTATATAGAATTTTTAACAAATTTGATGATTAATTTTTTTTTTCTAATTTGAGTTTTGTTGATTATGTGTTCTTGGCTTTGAATCTGTTCTAATTTGGGTGTTACGGCAAAGAAGAAAGAAAGTTTGGTTTAAGTTTTTTTTTCGTTTTCACTTAATTTTCAAAACACGTATTGAATTTGAATTCTAAATTGAAAACAAGAAAGATGATTAAAAAATTAGAATTTAATTTTTCAATTAATTTATATTATTAATTTTTATTTGAAAATATGATTTCAGTGCATTTTTTAAATTTGGTTTTTATTTTAGAAACAAAATTAAATTATTTATCAACAATTTTAAGATTTTTAAAATTGCTAAAATATTTTTAAAATGACTAAAATTAATTTTTGAATAATTTTTTGTTGTATCTTATTTTTAGCACGAGTTCATTTACTCAACTCGGGTACAAATGGCAGATAAATACACGGAAAAATAACCAAGTATAATATCTGCTTATTATCCATATGGACAGCTCGGGATTCATAAATATCAAACATGGTGTTAGGCGTCCTGAGTTTATCGAGAACTAAGAACACGATGGATGTTTAGCACGAGCTCGGAATCAGGTAACTGTCGAAGTACGAGTTTGGAGGAGATATCCAGCTCGTGAAGATTCAACTATAATGCATATTCTGGGATCCCCAGAGACTCGAGATATGTTTATATGTTTATTTATGACCATGTTGTCATATTTATTATCCGAGATAGCAGGAACATATTTATTTTGTTATCAAATCATATCCCCATATAAATGGGAATTATTTGTATTGAATATAGACATTATGTAAATGTGTGATTGACTCACGCGGTTACCCAAACTTGTCCATGGAATTCTCCTATTAATACTGGGAATGTTGGACAGGAAAGGGGGAATTATTCTGTAATACTGAAACTCTGCCAAAATAGTGAGAGAAGCAGTAATAATAGTGACTCGTGAACTAGGCGGATTTTCACCACTGAACCACGTAAAAGTTCTGTGTTCCTAAGTGAATTCTTGATATTTTCATTACGGTTTACCATTATGCACTAATTTTCCCTTATTATTTCTTAATACACTATTGGCGAAAAACCGCGTCAACAGTTTGGTTCTTTCATTGAGAGAAAATTAGTGCTTCACAAAAATCCTAGTTGATTTCTGTTGACGGTGAAATCTCGCCAATGAAATTAGATCGAAAAACTCAAAGATATGTATGGAGATATTTAGATACGAACTTAGAATAAACTTTAAGGAAAGGTAAAACACAGATCAACAGTGGAGTAAGCCTTTGTATATTGCTCAATAGCCTGAGTGTACAATGAGTTTTCCAACCTCTATGCTGGAGGGGTGAAATTCTATTTATATTGGAGCTCTTGGTACATCATGGTCCCAGGGGACAAGATTGTACATAGGTACATTTTCAGGGTTATGGCACAAGTCGTAGTTGTGTTGAAGAAGTGGAGGTCGGCTCTAGTACGTGTCAGGGGCCTGCAAAAGTACTCCTGCCTTGGTACCATATTATGCCTCCACTACTTGTCAGGTACGGACCTCATAAGCGTGCTGAGGGAGTCCTCACCATGTACCATTCTTGTACTGCCACTACTTGTCTGGCGTGGACGTCGTATCCGTACTCTAATTCCTCTTGGTTAGTAGCTACATTTCATACATGTACTAGCTCTTTGAGTCACACGTAAGTTCTTACTCTTACAAGTACACCTTATTCCCACGAGATGAATGTATTGAAACCCTTATGCGCTACCTCAGATGACATGGTTCCAAGATGCCTGTGACGGAAGGCCCTCACGACACCCCTGATGGGCGCGAGACGATGAGGGGTGCGAGTCGCTGATGGGTGCGTGGCCCTAATGGGCGCGAGGCGCTGAGGGGCGTGAGGTGCTGATGGGCGCGAGGCCTCGATGGGTGCGAAGTGTGAGGCGCTGAGGGGCACAAGGCGCTGAGGGGTGCGAGGCACTGTGGGCGCTGAGGGGCGTGAGGCACAAAGGGGCGCGAGGTGCTGATGGGTGCGTGGCCCTGATGGGCTTGAGGCGCAGAGGGGGGCGAGGCGCTGATGAGCGCGATCCATAGGTGCGCATCACCTAAGCACGAGATAGGGGCCACGAGACCATCGAGCCATGGTTTCTTGGGTGCCGCGAGACGCATGCGTGAGATGGTGCATGGGCGCGGTCCGTAGGTGGGCATCACCTAAGCGCGAGACGGGGACCGCGGCTACATGAGGTGCGAGGTGGCTAGAGCACTCGCGCGAGACGGCACCTGGACGAGACCCATAGGTGCGCGAGACGATGGGGTCTCCATCGAGGCAGGCGAGGCAAGGTACACGGGCAGCTTCACGAGGTGCCTAGGTGCGCTGCACCTGGGCGAGGCGATGTGCACAGGCGGCCGAGCAAGGTGCCTAGGTGCGTTGCTCATGGGGCGAGGCGATGTGCACGGGCAGTTCACGAGGTGCCTGGGTGTGCATCATGGTGCATACGTGCGAGACGCTCCTGGTGCGAGACACCCTGCAGGCGCGCGCGAGGCCCTTCCGTGGTGCGAGACGCCATTGGTGCGAGACACCCTTCAGGCGCGCACGAGGCCCTTCCGTGGTGCAAGATATCCTCTTGACACGAGGCCCGTCAAAGTGCAAGTCTCCTTCTTGCGCGTGCCTTTCTAAGCGCGAGGTGCCCTCGGGGCGAGGCTAGGTGCTTGGGGCGAGGCACTTGGGCGTAAGGTGACTTAGTCTCCAGAAAGGCAGAGACCTACGAGGCTTTGAGAGTTTTGGCCAGAACGTGGTCTCACGAGACCTATTGGCACGAGCTCGATAACATGACTAAGTGACCCTGAACCATGTGTTTCGTGTAGGGACTAGAGATTTTTTTTTTCTTGGTGGATTTTTGGCATCCACACTTGCCCCCCAGTCTATAGGGAGGACTTTAGGCGTTCTTGTAGACTCTTCTCTTTCTTTTTATTTATTATTATTATTATATATATATTTTTATGTATTTATCATGCTCGAGGTCCTTTGGAGCCCACACAAAAAGGGGTTTGATAGGTCTCTCTTTGGTGCACCTTGATTGTATCTATAAGGATATGTTGACCCCTTGGGTTCTAGTTATCCTTTTATATATTTTTGTGCGCGCTTATTATTTTTTGCGAGAAGCGTCCTTCTCGTCATTGGCATAGTACTATTTTTGCAAGCGTCTTCTTTGAGACCCTTTTTGCAAGCGTCTTCTTTGAGACCCTTTTTGGAAGCATCTACTTTGAGACCCTTTTTGCAAGCATCTACTTTGAGACTCTTTTTGCAATTGTCTACTTTTGAGACCTTTTTGCAGGCGTTTACTTTTGAGCCCCTTTTTGCAAGCGTCCACTTTTGAGACCCTTTTTCCAGGCGTCTACTTTTGAGACCCTTTTTGCAAGCGTCTACTTTTGAGACCCCTTTTCGTAAGCGTCTACTTTGGAGACCCTTTTTGCAGGCGTATATTTTTTAGACCCTTTTTTGCAAGCATCTACTTTTGAGATCCCTTTTTGTAGGCGTCTACTTTTGAGACCCTTTTTGCAAGCGTCTACTTTTGAGACCCTTTTTGAAGGCGTCTACTTTTGAGACCCTTTTTGCAAGTGTCTACTTTTGAGACCCATTTTCGTAAATGTCTACTTTTGAGACCCTTTTTGCAGGCGTCTACTTTTGAGACCCTTTTTGCAAGCGTCTGCTTTTGAGACCCCTTTTTGTAGGCATCTACTTTTGAGACCCCTTTTTGTAGGCGTCTACTTTTGAGACCCTTTTTGCATGCATCTACTTTTGAGACCCTTTTTTGTAGGCGTCTACTTTTGAGACCATTTTTGCAAGTGTCTACTTTTGAGACCCTTTTTGCAGGCATCTACTTTTGAGACCCTTTTTGCAAGCGTCTACTTTTGAGACCCCTTTTCGTAAGCATCTACTTTTTAGACCCTTTTTGCAAGCGTCTACTTTTGATATCCTTTTTGCAAGCGTCTACTTTTGAGACCCCTTTTTGTAGGCGTCAACTTTTGAGACCCTTTTTGCAATTTTTGAGGTGATCTCCCCTCGGGTCGAGACTTTCATGGCTAGATGGTCTTCGTTCAATCTCAAACTTGGTCTGCGACCCCTCTAGCACAACGTCCCCTTCTACATGGAATCTTCAAACGTATTGGTTGTAGGGCGACTTGAGGAAGGTTCGCTTTCTTCAACATGCGAGTTCTTACGACCCTCTTCCACCCGTATGTACTTCTGTGCTCTCTCAAAGAAATCATCTAAATTTAAACTTCCCATAGCTTGTTATCCCTGGTCAAACTCAGGTTGTAATAGCCATCTTGAGATCCATTTTCGTTAAACTTCCCACCTTTGTTGCTTCTATATTGAACCTATAGATATAGTTCTTCAGACTTTCATTTTCACCTTGATTTACATTAGCGAGGTTGGTAATTGGCATATCGTAATCACAGACCGCATGGTGGTGCTGAAGAAATTCACCAGAGAATTGTTGCCATGATTTGATTGTTCCTGGCCTTAGCCTCTTGAACCACTTGTACGCAACACCTTTAAGTGTAACAACAAAGAAATGGCATTTTGCTCTGCTGTTGACCCCTCTTAACCTCATCAAGTCATTAAAGTGGTCTAAGTGATACTTTGGGTCCGTAGTACCCTCGTATGGAGTCATGTGAGGCTCTCTGAGGTTGACGTGGATTTGCTCAGACTGGATCTCCCTTGTGAAGGGTGAATCATGGTCAAATTCTTCATCTTCTCTGTGCCCTCCAAGTGCGGTGATAATCTTGCCTTGCGAGTGCTGCATTTTGATGTCTAGTTCCCTCCTCTTTTTGCTTAAGGAGTCTTGCAGGTTCTCAGACTGGTCCCCTGCCTTGGTTGTGCTCCTCAGGGGAGCCGCGGGGGGGTGCGTTTCTTACTTCTGACCTCTTCCCATGGAGCTTTTCTCTTAGGCCAGAGGGCGCCTCTTTTGAGGTGACTTCTGCTCATTCCTACGACCATCGCCTTCCCTCCGCCTTTGCTCCTGGGGGCATTTCTTTCTCATGGTACTTTGTCTAGGGAGTTTTACTGGTGGAAAGTTGGGTTCTCCCATCGTTTACGGGGGCAGTGTTTTCCCCTTTTTCACGCTCCTTCTCTTTATGCTTAGGAAGGGGTATGCTCGACTTTCCTTGTAGAAGGTCGTTTAAGACCTCTTGCATGCTCTCTATCGTGGTTTCCAGCCTTCGAGTCTTTTTATGTAACTCTTGAATGTCATCCTTGTAGAAACGAGTCCTTGAGCTAGAACTTATCGAGTGCACCCTGGGACCCTTGCCTGGCCCGTGCGTCGATGGACCTTGGTCTTGGTGGTCTGAGCATGGTGCCGTCGGGGGCCGGTGAAGTGGATGCACTGGCAGCTCTGAATGACCTCCGTCGGGCAGGATAGTCGGGGGCGATGCTTCCTTCTCCTCCCTTGGGGGAGGAGGTTCCTCCGGCCTACCTCCATGCTTAGGCAGCGGGGGGTCTTTCTTGGAAGCCCTCCTCTCTACTCCGTCCCGGAGAACCTCATCATCTTGTAGTTGCAGTAGGCATTTTGAACGCCTTAGCATTTTTCTTTGTTGGAAGTAATGAAAGAACGTTGGCTTGATGCTTGTTCTTCCCACAGACAGCTCCAAACTATTGACGGTGAAATCTCGTCAACGAAATTAGATCGGAAAACTCAAAGATATGTATGGAGATATTTAGATACGAACTTAGAATAAACTTTAAGGAAAGGTAAAACACAGATCAACAGTGGAGTAAGCCTTTGTATATTGCTCAATAGCCTAAGTGTACAATGAGTTTTCCAACCCCTTTGCTGGAGGGGTGAAAGTCTATTTATATTGGAGCTCTAATGGCTCCTGGTACATCATGGTCCCAAGGGACAAGATTTTACATAGGTACATTGTTAGGTTCGTGGCACAGGTCGTAGTTGTGTTGAAGTGGTGGTCAGCTCTAGTACGTGTCAGGGGCCTGGAAAAGTGCTCCTGCCTTGGTGCCATATTATGCCTCCACTACTTGTCAGGTACGGACCTCATAAGCGTGCTGAGGGAGTCCTCACCATGTACCATTCTTGTACTGCCACTACTTGTCTGGCGTGGACGTCGTATCCGTACTCTAATTCCTCTTGGTTAGCAACTACATTTCGTACCTGTACTAGCTCTTTGAGTCACACATGAGTTCTTACTCGTACAAGGCACCTTATTCCCATGAGCGGAATGTATTGAAACCCTTATGCGCTACCTCGGATGACATGGTTCCAAGATGCCTGTGACGGAAGGCCCTCACGACACCCCTGATGGGCGCGAGGTGATGAGGGGTGCGAGCCTCTGAGGGGCGCGAGGCACTGATGGGTGTGTGGCCCTGATGGGCGCGAGGCACTGAGGGGCACGAGGCGCTGATGAGCGCGAGGCCCCGATGGGCGCGAGGCGTGAGGGGCATGAGGCGCTGAGGGGCGCGAGGCGCTGATGGGCGTGAGGCGCTGATGGGCGTGAGGCGCTGAGGGGCGTGAGGCACTGAGAGGCGTGAGGTACTGATGGGTGTGTGGCCCTGATGGGCTTGAGGTACTGAGGGGCGCGATCCGTAGGTGCGCATCACCTAAGCGCGAGACGGGGGCCACGAGACCATCGAGCTAAGGTTGCTTGGGTGTCATGAGACGCATGCGCGAGATGGTGCCTGGGTGCGGTCCGTAGGTGCGCATCACCTAAGCGCGAGACGGCACCTGGGTGAGACCCATAGGTGCGCCAAACCATGGGGTCTCCATCGAGGCAGGCGAGGCGAGGTACACGGGCGGCTTCGCGAGGCACCTGGGTGCGCTGCACCTGGGCGAGGCGATGTGCACAAGCGATTGCGCGAGGCGCCTGGGTGTGTTGCACCTGGGTGAGGCGATGTGCACGGACTGCTGCGCGAGGTGCCTGGGTGCGCTGCTCCTGGGAGAGGCGATGTGCACGGGCAGTTGCACGAGGAGCATGGGTGTGCTACACCTGGGGGAGGCGATGTGCACGAGCGGCTGCGCGAGGCGCCTGGGTGTGCTGCACCAGGGCGAGGCGATGTGCACGGGTGGTCGCGCGAGGCACCTGGGTGCGCTGCATCTGGGCGAGGCGATGTGCACGAGCGTCTACGCGAGGCGCCTGGGTGCGCTGCACCTGGGCGAGGCGATGTGCACTGGCGGCTGCGCGAGGGGCCTGGGTGCGCTGCACCTGGGCGAGGCGATGTACAAGGGCGGCCGCGCGATGCGCCTGGGTGCGCTGCACCTGGGCGAGGCGATGTGCACGGGCGGCCGCGCGAGGCGCCTGGGTGCTCTGCACCTGGGCGAGGCTATGTGCACGGGCGCTTGCGCGAGGCGCCTGGGTGTACATCATGGTACATACGTGCAAAACGCTCCTGGTGCGAGACACCCTGCAGGCGCGTGTGAGGCCCTTCCGTGGTGCGAGACGCCATTGGTGCGAGACACCCTTCAAGTGCGCGCGAGGCCCTTCCGTGGTGCAAGACATCCTCTTGACATGAGGCCCGTCAAAGTGCAAGTCTCCTTCTTGCGCGTGCCCTTCTAAGCGTGAGGTGCCCTCGGGGCGCGAGACACTTGGCGCGAGACACATGGCCTCGCCATACGAGGCTAGAGGTGCTTGGGACGAGGCACTTGGGCGTAAGGTGACTTAGTCTCCAGAAAGGCAGAGACCTACGGGGCTTTGAGAGTTTTGGCCAGAACGTGGTCTCACGAGACCTATTGGCACGAGCCCGATAGCATGACTAAGTGACCCTGAACCATGTGTTCCATGTAGGGACTAGAGATTTTTTTTTTCTTGGTTGATTTTTGGCATCCACAATTTCCATCATGGTGCTCACTCGCTCAATGCACGATAATGAGATATAATAGCCTGGTGGGCAGGAGGCCCATCATACCGATGTTCTAGACGAACGTGGCCCTGAGATTCAACAACGTCTGGGAAAATAACCGGCGGATCAAGGCGACACTGGGAGTTCGGCGTCATTACTGCCAATCCTAAACCCAGACTACCTAACTGCCGTTGAGATGGAGAACATGAAATTGAGGAGCCATCTCGCTAGGGCAAACAAGTAGATTGAGGAGGTTTTGGCTCGGTTACCCCCTCTTATAACCGACGTTAATGTTGGAAAGAGGCAAAGTGGGTCTCATAAGTCCCATAGGAATAATCGATCCAAACCAAGTCAATCAGTCAGAACCGCCACTCTAAGTTCTGTACCTGCAGGACAAGATTACCAGAATGCTCGACCCATCTACCATCATAGAGGTCGTCAACAAGTCAGTCGGTTGGTTAGGAATGCAACCCCAAGTTCGGTGCCTTCTTTACAGGTCCCCAGGAATGCCCATGACAATCCACGAGGAGGGGTTGGGATAGGCTCACGAAGACAAAATGCTCCAACAAATCCTCCTACGCCACGATTGGATCACCAGGCACAAAGAACTAGAGACATTGGAGTATAACAGAGGTTGGCTAATTTAGTCTGTCCTGATGGAACGAGGATAGCCTCGCCAATAAGGCATCCCCCGTCACCTATAAGACATCCAACACCACCTCGTCCTCAACGGGATATTCCAGCTCATGGAGACAGTAGAAGAAATCCTCCCCCATCATCCAATACTTACGTCCCACGAACACATGTCGAGAATCCAGATCCTCGGCCCCAGCCGCGAGCTGTAAGCGTCGCAAATGGGAGTTACTGGACCGAAAGTCATCGTAGCGGCAAGTCCGAAAGTGACCTAAGGAATCATTTGAGTTCAGCACAAAGCCCTCGGTTGTTAGGAGTATGTCTTAAAAGCATGTAAAAGACATTTATTATTTCGATGAATAAATAAATACAATGGTCTATTATTGTTATATTTAGATTATTAAATTATTGTTTGAATACTTTTGTAAATATCAGAAAAATTCCATATTCATTATTGAGGATGTGATCTTGTATTAGTACGAGAGGATTAAGATCACGTGAATGAATAAAAATAGTCAACAACAACAAATTGAAGTTATGGAATTCTTTAATTGGGGTTGTAAGTACGGTTTGCTGAGTATCATGTTGATACAAATAATCTAGATTCGGATTATTGATATGGTAAGACATCTCGGTAAATGTGCTTTATATAATATGATTATATATGACATGGACCGATATGAATAAAAGTCTTTATCCAAAAACCATTTAATAATAAAGATTTGTAATTCATATCATAACTAATGATCATTTATAGATCAACCTAAATCCTGAGTGTTCATGAACTCTTGTTCATGTTTATTAAATCTTTTGATTCATTCGTTAAGGTCTCTTCATAGAATAAGGCTAATGACTTTTGTTTTGGAGATTTAATATCATGAATGGCTGGGAACATGTATCAACAATACGGAATCTAATATTTCCTAACGGATCGTATATTAGTTCCCTTAAGGGTTAATTCTGGAACTGAATGATTTTGAGCACAAATCTATAATTAGATTATAGATTAATAATTCACTAGTGAATTAATGGTACTTAAGGAATAAGAAGTAAATTAGAAAGGTAAAATGGTAAATCTTCCATTCTAATTTACAAACTAATTAATTAGAGGGTTGAACTATTGTAAGATGGTTATATCAATGGACAACTTAAAATAAGATTTCTGTAAAAGTATATCTATAACATAAAGAGTTCAATTCTGAATTTATAGTGGAGAAATATCATAATTAATAAATTAACTATTATAATTAAAGAGTTTAATTATTTAGGTTTAATTTATTGGAGCTTAATGTTATAGGTCCATGGTCCCCGAAATGGCTCAAACAAACACTGACAAAGATAAATACAAAAATGGGCAAAAAGACTTATTTGATAAGTAAAATATTTTTCTATGCACTAAACATAATTATTGTATAATTATGTGTAATTAATTAATTGAGAATTAATTAATTATTTGATTTAACAAAAATATAATTAATTTTGAATTAATTTATTTTGGGGATTTTTGGTATTTAAATAATGATGAAAATTTGGAAAAATTACATGCCTTCCTTGGCATGTGGTACACGTGTAGCACAATGCACAGTCACTGTGCTACACGCACAAGAAGCTTCTAGAAGATTCTTGGTTCCACAATTTTAGTTATTTAAATATTAAATAAATAATGAGATATTGTAATATGATTAAAATATTATTATTTAAACAAAATCTGATAACTGGTTAGTTATTTTAAATTGTTTTAAATAACTAATATTTTTTTTAATATATTGGATATATTAAATATAGGAGATTAGTTTTTCAGAGCGATACTTTTCAGAGATAGAAAACATATCGTGAAATCTCCCTGAGAGAAAGAGAACAGTGCTACAAGCATAGGTCACTATTCTTCACAAACTTTGGTCCAAACTTTATCAAATCTCATGTGTGGAGAACATCTGATAAATAGATTTTGCCTATTGTTTTGTATAGCGAGCCCACACTCATTCTTTGTGTGTTGAGAACATTTTGGAAGATCTTGGTGTGAGATCTCAAGGATTTTTGTCGTACAAAAAGATAGCAGCAAGGAAGGACTTGAGGTAATTTTCTATTCATCTCTTTGATTCAATATATATATATATGTATGTGAAGAAGTAGATCTATAAATCTTGTGGGGTTAAATTAATAATTTTGATTGTTGTTCCGCTGTGTATAATCTCTGATTTGATCTATAAAAACCAACATTGGTATGATCCACAACCAGATTTGCGCGATTTTCTGAACTCGCAGAGAAGGTATCCAGTTTAGGATGGAGATATTAGCTATACTCGACAAGAGGGAGGTTTGTCCATAGTACACAATAACGAGAATGCCCCGCAAAACCAAGCTCGAACTTGGAGGGACAATAACCCGTCAAATGCGCATGACAGGATGGGAGCTATTGAACAACCCCTAGCTAACCTAGGGACCAAACCCTCGAGAGACTAGCTCTGATGGAAGAGAAAATGAAAAAAAACCTTGTCCAGAAAGGAAAAAGACGATTGCGACTCAGACGAAGAGCTCGAGCCTTTTGCTCCAAATATTGCGGCGGCAACATATCCTGTATGTTTCAAAATTCCACACTTGTCGAAATTTGATGGAGATAGAGATCCGTCAAATCACCTCGGAATGTTCAACACCATGATGATGACCCACAATGTCAGGCTCGACCTAAGGTGTATTTTGTTCCCTGCAACTCTGGTCGGGCTAGCCAGGCAGTGGTTTAAGCAATACAAGAAACATTCCATAAGCTCGTGGAAGAAGTTTTCCTTCGAGTTCAAAAAAGCATTTCGAGCTTCACAGGCAGCTCGAGTTGAGGCCGATTCATTGGCCAACGTAAAGCAGCAACCTGGTGAAACGTTGAAGGCATATCTAAGTAGATTTGCCAATGTGGCTGCATGAGCTAGGGATGCTGATGACAGCTCCAAACTCATGGCAATGAGGATGGGAATCCTCGTTGGGGGCAACCTATGGCAGGAACTCCAAAGAAAAGGAGTTAGGAGCGTAGATAAATTCTTAGCTCAGGCTCAAGAGTGGACAAATCTTGAGGAGGCGCAAGCTTCTGTTGCAGGAACCAGCCAGATCCCTATCCAACCCATTGGAGAGACAACAGATGCGGCAATTATGGCCCAAACCGTTACCCAGAATAACCAAGGGGGGAATAACAAAAGAAAAGGGAATGGTGAACCTGACCAGAGTGGGATGAAGAAAAATAAGCCCACAGAAAAGTTCATGCCTATCTATGCCATGTATACCGACCTAACGGATACACATGAGCACATTTTTCTGGCCAATTCTAGTCGCCTTCCATGGAAGAAGCCAGAACCATTGAGGAACCAGAGGGCGAAGAGGGATCCCTCAAAGTTCTTCGATTCCACAATGACATCAGTCATAACACTGATGATTGTCGGTAGCTTAAGGATGAGATTGAAACCCTCATTAGGCGGGACCTTTGGCCCAGTACGCCCGAAATCGAGTGAATCCGAGTCAGTCCATTGGTCATACCCTGCTACCTGTTCCAGAAGCTCCGACTAGCCAACCTAGAGCTCAAACAAATCAGGTCGACCATCCTCTGATAGTAGGGGGAGATATAACCACCATTTCAGGAGGACCTCATTTGGCAGGCACGAGCAACGGGACCCAAAAGAGGTACATTAACAAACTGAAGTCCCATAACGGGGCAGAGTTCGTCCCAGAACAATGGTTATCAAAACAGCAGCGATTGGAAAAGAAACCAATCATTTTCACAGAAGAGGATACTAGCCACGTCCAATTCCCACATAAAGATCTGCTGGTGGTAACCGTTCAGCTCGCCAACTGAAGGGTCCGAAGAACACTAGTGGATAACAGAAGTTCTGTGAATCTACTTTTCAGTCCACCCTAGAAAAATGGGGTTATCCGTAACTGATTTGAAGGCGACCTCGATGACTATGTACTGGTTTTCTGGTGAAGGGTCGGCAGCCATCGGGACGATTGGATTGGTGGTGACATTGGGAAAAGAGTCGCGAACTGTTTCCAAGTTGCTCGAGTTCGTGGTAATCGATTGTCCGGCTGCATACAATGCGATTTTGGGCCGACCTACGCTATTGGCATTTGAAGCCATAACCTCTATCCACCACTTAGTAATGAAATTTCCCTCAGCTGCGGGAATATGCACCGTCAGAGGTGATCAACTCGTTGCCAGGGAATGCTATAGCATTTCTATGAAGGGAAAATCATAACTCGGGCAGCAAGCGATGGTCATAAATGACGGAGGAGAGGAGTCCTAGGAAGTAGAAGTTACTCATGAGACGGAAGAACCTCAGCAAAAAAGGGATAATGAGGTCGCCCAACGTGACGATATTGACCCACGGGTAGGCAAAGATAGATCAGAGCTCCAAGCCATAGAAGAGCTCAAGGAAGTAAACATCGACCCCAAAGAAGCTTTAAGAGTTGTAAAGATTGGAAAGAATCTTGACGATAAAAGGAAGAAGGAGCTGGTTGATTTCTTACAAAAAAAGATGGACGTCTTTGCTTGGTCGCATGACGATATGGGGAGAATAAGTCTGAGTGTAATCATGCACACCTTAAATTTTGACAAAAATGTGCCTGCAAAATCCCAAAAACGGAGACGTTTGGGAATGGTCCGAGCTGAAGCCCTTGAGGAAGAAGTAGCTTGGTTATTAAAATGCAGGTTTATCCGGGAGGCAAGATACCCATTTTGGGTCGCCAATCCCGTGCTAGTCCCAAAGCCAAACGGGAAGTGGAGGACCTATATCGACTTCTCTAATCTAAATAAAGCTTGTCCCAAGGATTGTTTCCCACTGCCAAGGATTGACCAGTTACTAGATGCCACGGCAGGTCACGAGCTCATGTCCTTCATGGGCGCGTATTCTAGATATAACCAGATCGCGATGAATCCTGCGGACTAGAAACATACTAGCTTCATGACCGAACATAATGTATACTATTATAAAGTTATGCCCTTCGTGCTGAAGAATGTCAGGGCTACATATCAACGCTTGGTCAACAAAATGTTCGCTAGCCAGATCGGGAGAAATATGGAGGTGTATGTCGATGACATGCTTGTCAATCAAAAACTGCCAATAACCATGTGTCCGATCTAGAAGAATGTTTTGGAATATTAAGGAGGTATGGCATGAAGTTGAATCCTCAAAAATGTACTTTCGGAGTGGCATATGGAAAATTCCTGGGGTTCATACTAAACACAAAGGGGAATAGAGGCGAATCCTGAGAAAATTAGGTCGTTGTTAGAAATGGCCTCACCCAGGTTTGCGTAAAGAAGTTCAAAGCCTGACTAGAAGGGTGGCGACTTTGAATCGATTCATTTTAAAATTCAATGACAAGTGTCTGCCATTCTACAACTTGCTCAGAGGAAATAAGAAATTTGAGTGGACCGAGGAGTGTGAACAGGCATTCCATGACCTAAAAACGCACCTGGTCGAGCCCCCGGTATTATCTAAACCTACGTCTAGAGAATCTATGTTCCTTTATTTGGCAGTGACATAGAATGCAGTCAGTGTTGTGTTAGTTCGAGAAGAAGACCGTGCTCAGAAACCAGTATATTATTTAAGCAAGAGGCTTCTCAGAGCTAAGTCATGATATCCACTGATAGATAAGCTAGCATTCTGTCTGATATTTGCTTCCAGAAAGCTCTGGCCATATTTCCAGTCCCATTCAATCAACGTCTTGGCCGACCAACCTTTAAGGAAGGTTTTGCAAAAACCTGAAATGTCGGTACGTCTCTTAAAATGGGCCATCGAACTTATCCAATTCAAGATATTGTACATGCCACGAACCTCAATCAAGAGTCAGGCCCTTGCTGACTTTATGGCTGAATGCACTGGTTTTCAAGACGAGCTCTTGAGGGAGCTGGTGCAAGAATTATGGAAAATCTTCGTTGACGAGTCGTCAAACGAGAATAGATTAGGAGCTGGGATCATCTTAATCTCACCAGAACGGCATCAATTTCATACAGCTCTGAGATTCGAATTTGAGGCATCCAACAACGAAGCAGAATATGAGGCCTTACTGGCAAGGCTGAGGGTGGTGAGAGAGCTCAAGGAAAAACCCATCCAATGCTATAGCGATTCCAAACTCGTGGTCAATCAAGTATTGGGAGAGTATCAAGCTCGAGGTACCATGATGGCAGCCTACCTAGCTAAGGTAAATGGAGAATTGTCTGAATTTGAGTACAGCTCTGTTGAACAAATACCTTGCGAGCAGAACTCTAACGCTGATGCTTTGGCATGACTTGCTACCACAAAAGAGGCTGAGACGTTAAATGTAGTGCCAGTGGAGTTCTTGGAGAGCTCGAGTGTGACGGAAGAAATGGTAGAAGTCGGAATGATCGACATAAGACCGACATGGATGACTCCTATAATGGAATACCTCGCAAATAGAAAGTTACCTGATGATTGAAAAGACACGAAAAAAATACTCTATCAAGCTCCGCGGTACGTAATAATAGATGGAACCTTATATCGACGTGGTCATTCGTTACCTCTCCTGCAATGCGTTTTGCCCGAGGAAGCCAAAACCATTTTACAAGAAATACACGAAGGCTTTTGTGGGGATCATGCTGGGGGAAAAACCCGGCACTAAAAATACTAAGACATGGATATTTTTGGCCCACTTTAACGAAAGACTCGATCTCGTATGTTCAGAAGTGTGGTAAATGCCAGCATTTCACCATAATTGTCTGAGCTGCTCCAGTCAAGCTAACGATGATTTCATCCCCGTGGCCATTTGTAGCGTGGGGAATCGATCTAATAGGTTCCCTGCCTATGGGAAAGGGAGGAGTTCGATATGCGGTGGTGGCGATCGATTACTTCACGAAGTGGGTAAAAGCCAAGCCTCTGGCAACCATCACATCAAAAAGAGTCCTGGACTTCGTGGTGAAGAGTAGTATATGTCAATTTGGACTTCCTAAGAAAATCATGTCAAACAATGGGATACAATTCGACAGTGATCTCTCCATAGACTTCTGTGAAAAATATGGCATCACGAAGAGTTTCTCGTCGGTAGCATACCCACAAGCCAACGGGTAGGTCAAGGCTGTAAACAAAACCCTTAAGGAAAGCCTAAAGAAGAGGTTAGACGAAGCCAAAGGACTATGGCCTGAACAGCTCTCGTAAGTACTTTGGGCCTACCGAACTTCTCACAGGACCTCCACAGGGCATACTCCTTTTTCCCTAACTTTCGGAAGTGAGGCCATGCTTCCAATTGAAGCAATGGTAACTACTCACAGGCAAAGGCCGTTTGATCAAGAATAGAATAATGGACTACTTAACGCATCTCTCGATCGATCGAAGAAAAACAAGAGGAATCGTAATTGCACCTCTCCCATTATCAACAAAAGATCACTCGCTATTTCAATTCAAAAGTCAACGATCGTAGACTGGGATTAGGCTACCTAGTTCTCTGAAGGGTCTTTTTAGCGAATAAAGACCCTCAGGATGGTATGTTAGGCCCGAACTGGGAAGGACCATACTAGATTGTAGAGGTCTTACGCGAGGAAACTTTCAAGATAGCTCGACTGAATGGAGAAATAGTCCCACGGACCTGGAATGTTTTGCACTTGAAAAAGTATTATCAATAAAGCTCCATCAATGTAAGGCTTATTTATAAAAGCCATTTCGATTAAATAATAGATGGATTATTAGATAACCATTTCTTAGACTTATTATTGCAAGCTCGTGTTCTCGTATTTGTAAAAGCAACCAAGAAAGTTTATACATTCTGGTTACTTGAGGGGCACATAACCGAGGTTGGAAAAATTAAGCCAGCTTGGTTAAGATTAAAAACTTAGAATCTTGGAAAAATTGATTATTCAAGGGCTTTTTAAAGCTCGAGCTTTCAATAAACCTAGCGCGATGTAACGCCCTACTGCCTTAGAGTCGTTACCAAGTGAGTTTAAAATGTGCAATTAACTTGCTAATCGAGGTTTTAGGACAAAAGTGTAATTAAATCGTAATCAAAGACATAAACTTGAGAATAAACCTTTCATTGAAAATTATAAAACATTTAACATTTGGGATCCCAAAAACATTGTTTAGAAATATTTACAACTCAAAATATAACCAAAGTCGACGAAACGACAAAATTCAAGTTTGGTACAATCATCTTCCAAAACACCCCTGGCCGTGGCAGCTAGGCAGACCAGACATGTACGCGCCGCTCGTCACGCTCACCATACTCAAGGTTGGTCGACTTTCCCTTTTCCTTTACCTGCACCATAGAGCACCCGTGAGCCGAAGCCTAGCAAGAAAACCCTCACAAACAGATAACATATGCATAACAACATTTAACATATAAACATGCCATCATCAGGCTATACATGTACGGCCATGCCGCCCCAGGCACTTTACCAGGCCCTGGGTTCGCAGTCTATACCATAAGGATATCCCAGGTATCCCTTGGGGTCTCACCCTGGCAACTCGCACTCCGTGTGCTAAATGTTGCTCCCGGCCCCTTGCCGTTCTCGGCCTTCGCCGTTCCTGACCTTTACCGTTCTCGGCCATCGTCATTCCATCATTTATATACACACATAATATAACTAAATAGATATTTAAACGCATATAAATTCAATCAAAGGCCACGCCCTGTAACACAGTCATATAGGGTCGAGCCCTGTAACCCAATCATATAGGGTCGAGCCCTGCAACACAAGCTCTATGGGAACAGTAGTTTTCTTACCTGTGTCTCGAGCTTTCCAGGCATCGATGTCCCGAGCACAGTTCCCTAATTCAAGCCTCGCCGAAGGCCTAATCACAATGCATTAACAATATCCTCCCATCAATCTCTAATCCATTAAATAACTTCAAGCCATAATTCTAATCTCTGAGACATTGAATTCTATCAATCCGGGTGATAAAATCCATTCCGAGCCTTAACTATTGAATTCCCAAGCCTAAAACCTCTTAAAAACCCAAAAATGCACTAAGCGTCGCGGCCCTAGGGACTCATGTCGCGGCCCTAGGGACTCATGCCGCGGCCCCCAGCTCAACCAGAGGACTTGCCTCAAAATAGCCCATACGTGCCACGACCCTTCCTGAAGGGCGCCGCGGCGTGCCCTCAATTCCAGGCGCCCCAAGTTCTAAGGGGTCACGGCTCAGCAAGAACAGCGCCGCAGCCCAACCCCTCGAGCCCAGAAAAACTCACCATTTTCACCTCAAAAACCAGTCCAATTATCCCCATAATCAAGCCAACAATCCAAACTAATTTTCACAGAGGTTCTAACACAGCCATAGCATCGAAACCTAACAGAAACTAGCCTCAAAGCTCACCCAAACACTCAAGAACTATTCACCACTTACTCACATGCAAACTCTGAAAATACCAGCAGTTATTCATTACATTTTACTAAGATTAAAGCTTACCTTGAACTGAGTTAGATCCCTGGATTAATTCTCTAAGCTCGAAGCCTCTGGCTCCCAAAATCCCAGCTCCACTTCTTAGTCTTTGGTTTGATTTCATCAAGAGTTCTCCCAAGCTTCCAATGGAGAGAAAATCTTCAAAAGAGAGGTGAAGGAAGAGAGAGGGTCAGTTTAGAGAAATCTGGGGGTTTCCTATATTTTGTTTTATTTAACTTAAGTCTATAAGGTTACCTCAAGGCTCGGGGTACCAAAAATCGTCCTCGAGGGAAAAATGGTAAATTTCTCCAATATTCCCTCCTAGGCATTCTAGCCTCAAATATATCTCAGAATATTTATTTCCATAACCCGATAACCCCATAAAATGACTGACACCCGAAATACCCCTCGACTCGCCCCGAGTCAGATTTTCGACCCCGTTGTGACTTTCTAGTAAACCGCTCCCTAGAATTGTCTCGGATCGTGCAACACAGATATATCGCAAGTATATCACAATTATCACATTTATACCCTCAACGGGCTAAAATTACAACCATGCCCCTGATAACCAGAAGGGGCCCACATGCATATTTAATTCACCTAAACATGCATCACTAATCACATATTCAGACAAATCCACATATTAAACAATAAGTCACATATTGCCCTCCAGGCACGCTAATCAAGGCCCTAAGCCTTATTAGCAAATTTGTGTCGTTACAACTATCCCCTCCTTACAGAAATTTCGTCCTCGAAATTACCTGAATAACTCGGGATACCGTTCCCGCATCTATGTTTCTAGTTCCCATGTCGCCTATTCGACTTTGGTGTTCCTCCACAACACTTTAACCAAAGCGATGGTCTTGCTCTGCACGACTTTGTCCTTCCGGTTGAGAATCTGAACTAGTTTCTCCTCATAAGACAAATCCTGATCTAGCTCCAAATTTTCATAACTCAGAACATGCGTCGAATCAGACACATACTTCCGAAGCATGGACACGTGAAACACATCATGAACCCCTGATAAGGCTGGAGGCATCGCCAATCTGTAAGCTAGCTCTCCAACCCGTTCCAGAATCTCAAAGGGACCAACAAATCTAGGGCTCTGCTTGCCACGAACACCAAACTGTCTCACTCCCTTCAAAGGCGAAACCCTAAGGAACACATGGTTACCAACCTGAAACTCCACGCTCCTGCGTTTCTGAATAACTCTTTTGGCTACTCTGGGAGGCGAGCATTCGAGCCATAATCTTCTCAACCGCCTCATTGGTCCTCTAAACCATCTCAGGACCTAAGTACCTCCTCTCACCAGTCTCATCCCAATGGATAGGTGATCTGCACTTTCTCCCATAGAGCATCTCATACAGAGCCACTCTGATAGTCGCCTGATAACTGTTGTTGTACGAGAACTCAATTAAAGGAAGATACTTACTCCAAGATCCCCCAAAATCCAGCACCCAGGCTCGTAGCATGTCCTCCAATATCTGAATCGTCCTCTCAGTCTGTCCATCTATCTGAGGATTATAAGTAGTGCTAAACTGTAACTGTGTGCCCATAGCCTTCTACAAGCTTTCCCAGAACTTGGAAGTGAATGTGGGGTCCCTGTCGGATACTATCGACCTCGGAGCCCCATGCAGTTGAACAATCTCCTTCACATATAGCTCAGCATACTACTCCACAGTATAGGTCATCCTGACTGGTAAAAAGTGAGCGGACTTGGTGTACCTATCCATAATCACCCACACCAAATCATGTTGTTCCACGGTCTTCAGCAACCCAACCATGAAGTCCATGGCGAAATCTTCCCATTTCCACTCCGGAATCCCTAGAGGCTGCAGCAACCCTGCTGGCCTCTGATGTTCAGCCTTGACCTGCTGACAAGTTAAGCACTTGGCCACATAATTCAGCACATCCCTCTTCATGCCTGACCACCAATACAAAGCTCTCAGATCCTGGTACATCTTCGTCGTACCCGGAGGTAAGGAATAAGGAGTGGTATGCAGTTCATCTAAAATCTCTCGCCGAATATCTGAATCCATCGAAACACAGATCCTGCCCTTATACTTCAATAACCCCATCTCTGAGATAGAAAAGTCCTTAGCCGCTCCGACTAAGACGTTCTCCCTGTGACCTCTCAACTGGGAATCTTTCCCCTACGCCTCCTTGATCCTTTCAAGGAGCGTAGACTGAAGAGTGATGTTGGCTAACCGACCAACCACCAACTCTATACCCGCTCTGGTCATCTCCTCCGCTAGCTTATCAGATATCTGTCTCAAACTGAACAGCTGTCCTGGGCCCTTCCGGCTCAATGCATCAACAAATACATTAGCCTTCCCAGGATGGTATAGGATATCATAATCGTAATCCTTAACCAACTCCAACCACCATCTCTGGCGCATATTCAGATCCTTCTGAGTAAAGAAGTACTTTAAACTCTTATGGTCGGTGTATATCTCGCACTTCTCACCATATAGATAATGTCTCCAAATCTTAAGTGTGAATACCACCACTACTAACTCTAGATAATGTGTGGGATATCTCTGCTCATACTCCTTTAACTATCTCGAAGCGTAGGCTATCACCTTCCCAGCTTGCATCAACACACAACCCAAACCCTGTCTGGAAGCATCACAATAAACCACGAACTTCTCATTGTCCGTCGGCAGACTCTACACTGGCATGATGATCAATCGCCGCTTCAACTCTTTGAAACTATTCTTACAGCTGTCTGTCCAAACATACTTCATCTTCTTCTTTGTCAATTCTATCAACGGCGTAGCTATCCTGAAGAATCCCTCGACAAACCGCCGATAATATCCTGCCAATCCCAGAAAAATCCTCACTTCAGGGACATTGCTCAGTCTAGGCCAGTCTCTCACTGCCTCAATCTTATTTGGGTCGACCAGAATCCCCTCCTTACTAAAGATATGGCCTAGAAATGTAACTTGCGGTAACCAGAACTCACACTTACTGAACTTAGCATATAACCTATGCTCCCTCAGCCGCTGCAATACCAGACGTAGATGCTGCTCATGCTCTATCTCTGACTGAGAGTATACCAGAATGTCGTCGATGAACACAATCACAAACTTATCCAAATAATCCTTGAAGACCCTGTTCATCATGTCCATAAAAGATGTTGGGGCATTGGTTAATCCAAAGGACATAACCAGGAATTCATAGTGTCCATACCTCGTGCGGAAAGCAGTCTTTGGTATGTCCTCCTCTTTTATCCTTAACTGATGGTAACCTGACCGAAGATCTATCTTAGAAAACACTGTCTCTCCATGCAGCTGGTCAAACAAATCATCAATCTTAGGCAGTGGGTACTTATTCTTAATGATCAACTTGTTCAGCTCCCTGTAGTCAATACACATCCTAAGAGATCCATCCTTCTTCTTGACAAACAACACTGGAGCACCCTATGGCGAGAAACTCGGTCTGATGAACCCCAAATCCAATAACTTCTGCAGCTGAATCTTCAACTCCTTCAACTCTGTCGGAGCCATTCGGTAAGGTTTCCTAGATACTGGCTCCACTCCTGGTACCAACTCTATAACAAAATCAATCTCACGCTACGGCGACAGCCCTGGCAGATCTGCTAGAAATAAATCTGGAAACTCGCATACCAGCCTGGTCTCCCCCGGTCCAACCGACACAACCTTAGAGATATCCACAACACTCGCTAGGAATCCTATGCAACCTTCCTGCATCAGGTCTGTAGCCTTCAATGCTGAGATCATAGGTACCCGTGGTCCACTAGCTGTTCCCACAAATACAAAGGGTACCTCCCCTTCTGGTTCAAAAGTCACCATCATGCGCTTGCAGTCAATTTTCGCCCCATACTTTGATAGCCAATCCATCCCTAGGATTACATCGAAGTCATCCATCGCAAGTTCAATCAGATCAACAAAAAATTCCCTACCAACTACCTCTACTGGTAAAGCTGTAATCCACCTCCTAGAGACTGCCAGTCCCCCAGTCGGCAACAAAGTCTAAAAACCCCTAGCATACAGAACACTAGGTCTACACAGCTGATCTATCACTCTAGCAGACACAAACGAATGAGTAGCTCCCGAATCAAACAATGCAGTATAAGAAGAACCAGCACTAGAGATCTGACCTATCACAACTGAGGGGCTAGCCTCTGCCTTCGTCTGAGTCAAAGTGAACACCCTGGCAGGAGCGAGACCGTCGCCCTGCTTTGGCTCCTCCTTCCTGGCTTGTGGGCAGTCCTTCTTCAGGTGATTGGCACTCCCACAGATAAATCAGGCCCTAATCCTGCACTCACCCTGATGTCGTCGTCTGCACCGAGGACACACTGGGAAACTCCTCCAGTTGTCACTTCCGCCCTGACGGCCACTAAAACCACCCAGTGCCCTCCTATCTGAACTGGGAGGAACAATGGAATATGGGGCCTACCTCTTCTGCTCACTGGAGCCACTACCCCGACTAGTTCCAATAAAAGGAGGCACTGTCCTCCTGGCATCGCGCCTGACAGCGCTCTCTCTCCAAATCTGGTCCTCCGCCCCCTCAGCTATAAGGGCCTTGTCTACAACCTGAGCGTAGGTAGTAGTCTCTGGATCCAAGGTGATCTTCACATCACAGGAGATCATAACATTCAATCCCCGTTCGAACCTGTCTCTTCTTGCCGCATCTGTTGGCACTAAATCTGGCGCAAACTTTGCCAATCGGTCAAATTTCAGAGCATACTCTGTCACGGTCATCCGGTTTTGAGTCAGGTTGATAAACTCATCAACCTTCGCAGCTCGGACTACAACACTATAATATTTCTCATTAAAGATGTTTCTGAACTCTCCCCAGGTCATAACTGTCACATCTCTCCTCTGAACTACTACATCCCACCAGATGCGGGCATCCTCTCTGAACATGTAGCTTGCACAGGCTACCCTCTCGCTTCCCTCAACCCTCATAAAATCAAGAATAGAAAAGATCATATTCATCCACTGCTCTGCCCGTAGTGGGTCTGGTCCACCCCTAAAGGTGGGAGGATGTTGTTTCTTGAATCTCTCATATAAGGGTTCCCACCTATTTTCCACAACAGATTGAACTGACACTAGTGCCACAACCTGCTGGACTGGCAACCCAGTGATCTGTGGAGGGGCCTGTTGCCTCAACTGTCGAAGCTCTTCTTCTGTTCGTTGCAGCCATGCTTCCATTTCGGCAAACATCTGTTGCCAATTCTGTGGGGCAGGTGGAGGGTCCTGACCCTAGTTATCATCCTCGGCCGGACTGCCGCGGAGTCTAGATGATTGACGAGGCATCTCAACAAATATGCTTGCAATCAAAGACGCCACTAATCAGGCATGACAACAGCATCCAAAACCGCCTCCCAATCACATCAGTCAACCATGAGCAACAATCCACATAACACACAGATAGCAGATCACACATAGCGGGCCATGCCCTGACATCATGCATACGTTAAATCATTCATCATGCTCTATATGGAATAAACAGGAAAATAGGGCATTTAAGCACATAATCAGACATACAATTCAATTATTACCAACCAACCCTGAGTCGAGCTTGCCACTGACAGCGAGCGTACATGTTCGGTCATTCTCCAGAAACCAGAAACCTTAGCTCGCTCTGATACCAAGTTGTAACGCCTTACTTCCTTAGAGCCGTTACCAAGTGAGTTTAAAATGTGCAATTAACTCGCTAATCGAGGTTTTAGGATAAAAGTGTAATTAATTCATAATCAGAGACATAAACTTGAGAATAAATCTTTCATTGAAAATTATAAAACGTTTAACATTTGGGATCCCAAAAAAATTGTTTAGAAATATTTACAACTCAAAATATAACCAAAGTCGACTAAACGACAAAATTCAAGTTTGGTACAATCATCTTCCAAAACACCCCTGGCCGTGGCAGCCAGGCAGACCAGACATGTACGCGCCGCTCGTCACACTCACCATACTCAAGGTTGGTCGACTTTCCCCTTGCCTTTACCTGCACCATAGAGCACCCGTGAGCCGAAGCCCAGCAAGAAAACCCTCACAAGCAGATAACATATGCATAACAACACTTAACATATAAACATGCCATCATCAGGCTATACATGTACGGCCATGCCGCCCCAAGCGCTTTACCAGGCCCTGGGTTCATGGTCTATACCGTAAGAATATCCTAGGTATCCCTTGGGGTCTCGCCCTGGCAAATCGCACTCCGCGTGCTAAATGCTGCTCCCGGCCCCTTACCGTTCTCGGCCTTCGTCGTTCCCAACCTTCACCATTCCCGGCCATCGACATTCCATCATTTATATACACACATAATATAACTAAACATATATTTAAACGCATATAAATTCAATCAAAGGCCACACCCTGCAACACAGTCATATAGGGTCAAGCCCTGCAACCCAATCATATAAGGCCAAGCCCTGCAACACAAGCTCTAAAGGAATAGTAGTTTTCTTACCTGTGTCTCAAGCTTTCCTGGCACCGATGTCCCGAGCACAGTTCCCTAGTCTGATCCTCTTCGAAGCCCTAATCACAACGCATTAATAATAATCACCCATCAAGCTATAATCCATTAAATAACTTTGAGCCATGATTCTAATCTCCGGGACATTGAATTCTATCAATCCAGGTGATAAAATCCATCCCGAGCCTTAACTATTGAATTCCTGAGCCTAAAACCTCTTAAAAACCCAAAAATGCACTAAGCGTCACAGCCCTAGGGACTCATGCCGCGGCCCCCAGCTCAACCCGAGGCCTTGCCTCAAAATAGCCCACATGTGCCGCGGCCCTTCCTGAAGGGCGCCGCGACGCGCCTTCAAATCCAGGTGCCCTAAATTCTAAGGGGTCGCGGCTCAGCAAGAACAGCGTCGCGGCCCAACCCCTCGAGCCCAGAAAAACTCACCATTTTCACCTCAAAAACCAGTTCAATTATCCCCAGAATCAAGCCAACAATCCAAACTAATTATCACAAAGGTTCTAACATAGCCTTAGCATCAAAACCTAACAGAAACTAGCCTCAAAGCTCACCCAAACACTCAAGAAAAAGTCACCACTTACTCACATGAAAACTCTAAAAATACCAGTAGTTATTCATTACATTTTACTAAGATTAAAGCTTACCTTGAACTGAGTTAGATCCCTGGATTAATTCTCTAAGCTCCAAGCCTCTGGCTCCCAAAATCCCAGCTCCACTTCATAGTCTTTGGTTTGATTTCACCAAGAGTTCTCCCAAGCTTCCAATGGAGAGAAAATCTTCAAAAGAGAGGTGAAGGAGGAGAGAGGGTCGGTTTAGAGAAATCTTGGGGTTTCCTATATTTTGTTTTGTTTAACTTAAGTCTATAAGGTTACCTCAAGGCTCGGGGTACCAAAAACGTCCTCGAGGGAAAAATAGTAAATTTCTCCAATATTCCCTCCTAGGCATTCTAACCTCAAATATATCTCTGAATATTTATTTCCATAGCCGGATAACCCCATAAAATGACTGACACCCGAAATACCCCTTGACTCGCCCCGAGTTAGATTTTCGACCCCGTTGTGACTTTCTAGCTAACCGCTCCCTAGAACTGTCTTGGATCGTGCAACACAGATATATCACAATTATCACATTTATACCCTCAACGGGCTAAAATTACAATCATGCCCCTAATAACCAGACGGGGCCCACATGCATATTTAATTCACATAAACATGCATCACTAATCACATATTCACACAAATCCACATATTAAACAATAATTCACATATTACCCTCCAGGCACGCTAATCAAGGCCCTAAGCCTTATTAGCAAATTTTGGTCGTTACACGCGAACTAAGTTTAAATCATCCGAAACCTTGGATATAACTCGGTCAAAAACTTTGAAATTTGGGAAAATTGATTATTCAAGGGCTTTTTAAAGTTCGAGTTATCAATAAACTTAGCACGAACTAATTTTAAATCATTAAAAACCACCCTGGATATAACCAGATTCAAGGCCTGATTCTTAATAGGTATGATACAAATAAGCAAACAAAAACTTGGATATAACCAAGTTCGATAAAATCTATCTCGATCTAAAAGTCGATTCCTAAAATCTCGAATGTACTAGAATCTAAGGATTCATAAGCATGAGAAGATAATAAAAGAATGATAAATGGATCAAAAGTTATATATATTTTGAAATAAAACAAACAAATATATTACATCGAGGAGAAATAACCTCGAGAAAAGCTCGAAGGCAATTGTTTAATAACAAAAGACTGTTAGACAATTACAAAGGAAATCATAAATAAAAGCATTGGGCCCCGTCAGCTCACCTCGCAGAAGTGACCTCCTCGCCATCTCCCTCTGCCACTCTGAATGCCTCACCAGTCTCCGAGGGTTCTTACAAGAATCGAGCCTTGAATTTAGCAAGGTATGGATCCCATAACCCGGGCTCCATAAAAGAGAAGTTCCCGTCCTGGTTGAAAGCCCAGAAATTGTATAGCATCCCCTCCATGGCTGATGATGACACTGTCTTTTCCTCCTTGGCTTTAACTTTAGCCTCGAGTAGTTTCGCTTTAAGCTCACCAATCTCGACCTGAAGTTGTTCAGCACGATGGTTCACTTCTGCGGTCTGAGCTTAGGAGGAAGATAGTGCGGTCTTTATGACCTACTCACTTTATTGGGAAGAGGAGAGAGCAGCCTTAGCAGCATGCTCATTCTTCTGAGCAGCTGTCTAGGCAGCTTTGGCAGCCTACTCACCATCCTGAGCAGCATTCAAGGTGACTTTGGCAGTGTCTAGCTCAACCTGGAGCTCTTCATTTTTGGACCTAGCACGAGTTATGCTTCGGTATTGGGCCAGGATGGACTAAAAAATAACAAAACAAGTCAAAAATATAAGATGAAGAACATAGTAAAAAAAAATTTCATCACCAAATATAGGAGAAGCACTCACGCTGAGGTTCATCCCCATGGCGGACTCAAAGACATTCTCCGGGCTGCGCTCCTCTATGGTTCTCAGGTCCCTCACGCTGACTTTATAGGCGTGGCCCACCATATGAGTCGATGTCTCATATACGATACCCCGAAAGGCTTCAGGAATCTTTTCCAGGTCCTGAGGATCAATCGGTATTCAGACGGTGGGGGCATCAGTTTGTATTACTTGAGGAGGAGGCATGAGTCGAGGTGGGGGAGGGGGAACCTGCCCAACGGTGACAAAGGTCATCGGAGCTGGTTCCTGAGCTGAGCTCATGTCCTTACCCTTAGCAGGGGATTTTGAAGTATTCCCCATTGTAGGGGTGACCTTCTTCGCCACCCTGGACCTCTTCACGACGGGGCTCGTGTTGGACTTTTTAGCCTGAAAGGCGGTCCTTAGGTCAGGGGCTCCTGTTGATTCAATCTCTTCGCCTGAAAAGAACAAAAGAGTTAATTCATAAAAGAAACATCTCCAAGATATAAAAAGAAAAAGAAAATGGGGAATATAAAGATCCTACCCTCCGGGCTGGGGGAGGAATCTATAATCACCACCTTGGGAGTATGAACCGAGCATGACCTCTGGCTCTGGGAGTAACGGAGAGGAGGGGGAATCTATGGGTACAAACTCTAAAATCCTAGGGAGTTCAAGTCCCTCATTAGGGCTAGATTCGTCTACATACTGCCTAAATCTAGGAGCAATGCCCCTTGGAGCAGAGAGGGCCAAGCCCTAAGGTTGGTTCCATATTCTTCGAAGATAGACAATCTAAAGTGCAATGTATTGTCGACAACAATGGTGCCTTTGGGATAGCTATGGTCGTAGCGTACCACCAAATGGTCCACGCATTGGATGAGATTATATTTAGGTCCAGATCGGTGGGGTGGCGACTAACTAGCTGGTTGGGGTTGAAACAAATTAACCTAAAGATAGCTGCAGCCCGGTCTAACTCCCTAAAACGGTATGGGTTACCTTGGGCAGAGGGGCCGGCTACTGCCCCAGAAGCATCCCGATCAGGATCAGGTCTTTGATCGGCTTCAGGAGCCCGTATTTTCTGGAGAAGAGGCACCTCGACCTCTTCCTCGTCGGTATCCTCAGCAGTTGACAAAGCCTCTTGAGAGGAGGGAATCTCGGGGATCACCGGAACTGGAGCTCGGGTCCTCAGGGCCAATGTCTGATCCTCGCACGATCAGCTTGCAGGCCAACATCGTGGCGTCATTCACGACCTGGCGATAATCTTTTTCCTGCGGGGGAAGTCTGAAAAATTTCTCATACTGGCCCCCGAGGGTCACGGATTTTTCCGTCCTAGCAAATATGGCTGCATGAAAAACAAACTCAATCAGGACGTTTTTAAAAAAATATATAAATATAAATTCATGCGCTGAATTTGCAAAGGTAGACGACTTACGAGGTCGGTTGAAGTATCAATGTTCGCAATTCTTAAAGCCATTCAACATAAAGAATAAATAAATCTTTATAGTCATTTAGATGGCTGGGAAGATCGATGACGGAGGCGGAGCTGGGAAATTGCGTGAGGTAGTAAATTCTGTCACCACGTCCTCTCTAGTCGGAGCTTGCTTTGAGATAGAAAAAGAACAAAATATCTGCTGGAGAGGGGACCTCCCACTCGTGCCTCAAGAAAAGATATTTTAGCCCCGCCAAAAGTCTATATGAATTTGGGGGGAGCTGGATAGGAGTCATTTTTACGTAGTTTAAAAAGTCTATGAAATACTAGTCCAGGGGAAGGAAGGCCCCAGCGTTCAGATGCTCATTGCTCCAGGCCGCGTAGTCATCTTAGAAAGGAGCACAACTCCGTTCCCCTTTGAACGCAGGTCGGGCTAGGAGATGGCCAGCTCCCATCTCGATGTTGTGACTCAAAAGGATTTTATTCACCTTCCCTTGAGTCTTGATTTTCAAGACTATGTGCTCGGCCTCAAAGAACGCGTTGGGGTCGACAGGAACTTCTTTCTCCACAACCAGACCGAAGTGCGAAATAGGAGAGTCAGGGGCGACCTGCTTCCCTTTGTCTTTGCGTTGGGTAGATGAGCTCGCAGATTTCTTCTTAGGAGGTGTCATCAGATCGCCTGACGACAAAGCAGCCTAGTTAGTAGGCGACGTAAGATGATCTATAACTATGTCAAGAGGGTACGAAGGATGAAATGGGTCATTCTCGTTATACGAGCTAAAGTTAACTGAAGCCCATCGCGTGGTGCCACACGATATCCAAAGCTACGCTCCTCGGTTTCTTAACAGTCCCTTGATATTTAGGGATCCATGTGTCAGAAATGTCGGGTCACTACTTTCCTCTGTAAAGTGCAAAACCGCCTAAGGAATCGTAACCCTTAAGCTACCTAGTATTTAACCTAGAGGCGTTACGATTTCTATGCCCCAAACAGGTATTCTCTAAACCTATTTGTCATTAGAACTACCCCAAATTAACCCAGAAATTTACCCAATTTTATGGATACATGTTTTTTTTTATAAAAGCATGTTCGGTTTCACTTATGGAGCCTAAAGCCGAAACCTATTCCCTATTGGCATTCATAAAAAGTATAACAATACCAAACGATGAACATTGCTAAAAAGAAGAAAAAGAAGTTTCTTTGGGTCATAAAGAATAAAGAAATTTGTTCATAGCAAAGGATGAGATACTTACAGGAAATGTGTTCGATGATCGGAGAATGTAGATTCGGATCATGAAAAGCTCCTAGAAAGCTTCTGAATGACTGGGCACGATGAACAGTTTTGGGGATTCTGGGGAAGAAGAAGGGAAGCTTGAGAGTTTAGAAATGGGAAATTTTCAAATGCAAAGGTGGTGAGGTTTGAAATCTAATCACCCTATTTATACGTAAACTACAGAAATTAATCTGGGCATCCAATTAGGGTATCTCAAGATCCAAGGGCCAAGATTAAATAGACCAGATGGTGGCAAAAAGTTGACAAGACAATAATTTCAGTCCTCGAAACCCGAACAGACGCCAATTGCTGTAGACCACGTGTCCAGTACTCGAGTAGTAGGCATGCATGGTTTTTTGTAGCAGAAGTCTAAAAGCCCTTACTGTGTAGGTCAGAAAATGACGACATCATACACGAGCAGGAGCTTGGGGGGCAAATGTTGTATCCTATTTTTAGCACGAGTTCATTTACTCAGCTCGGGTACATCTGGCAAATAAATACATGGAAAAATAACCAAGTATAATATCTGCTTATTATCCATGTGGACAGCTCTGGATTCATAAATATCAGACATGATGTTAGGCATCCTGAGTTTATCACGAACTAAGAACACGATGGTTGTTAAGCACGAGCTCGGAATCAGATAACTGTCGAAGCACGAGTTTGAAGGAGATATCCATCTCGTGACGATTCAACTATAATGCATATTCTGGGATCCCTAGAGACTCGGGATATGCTTATACGTTTATTTATGACGAGGCTATCATATTTATTATGCGAGATAGCAGGAACATATTTATTCTGTTATCGAATCATATCCCCATATAAATGGGAATTATTTGTATTGAATATAGACATTATGTAAATGCGTGATTGACTCACACGGTTACCCAATCCTGTCCATGAAATTCCTTATAAATACTGGGAATGTTGGATAGGAAATGGGGAATTATTCTGTAATACCGAAATTCTGCCAAAATAGTGAGTGGAACAGTAATAATAGTGACTCGTGGAGTAGGTGGATTTGAACCACTGAACCACGTAAAAGTTCTGTGTTCCTGAGTGAATTCTTGATATTTTCATTACGATTTACCATTAAGCACTAATCTGCCCTTATTATTTCTTAATACACTGTTGGCAAAAAACCGCATCAACATGTTTTTTCTATTTTTCTAAAAACTGATTATAAAAATAAATTTTAATTTTTGTTACTGATTAAATTATTTTTTAATAATTTTGTTCTATTTTAAATTTAATTTTAAAAATATTTTCAAATGGGCCAATAAGGAGATGACACATGGGTCCAAGGCCAGCTTTTAACAGACTTAATGGGATGGGTACCAACGGATACCAAAAGAAGTGGACATTGAGTACTTTTCCCACAAAAAAAAAAAAGATTGGGTATTAATTCACAAAATTTTCAAAACATTAGGTACTTTTGTCGCTATTTCCCTTTTTTTTTATATTTGGTTAACCAAAAAATTTATTTTCTGCTTTTTAAAAAAAAAATGGAATGTTGTATTCAATAATTGTAATAAGTAATTTATGTGTTGTATTTAAAAAGTAACTATGTGGTTTATTTTTAATTTGGTTAAACAAAAATTAATAATAAAAAACCAAAATGTACATTTTTTTATTATAATTTGAAAGTAACTTTAAGTTTCTTTTTTGTTTGATTAATAAAAGAAGTACTATTATTTACATGTAAATTATATTAGTGACTAAAAAGTGAATTAAAACTTTTCATTAAAAAAGTTACTATATAGTATACTAAAAGTAACTTTTGATGATAAGCTATATAATAATTTGTTATGCTTTATTGTAACTCATTAGTTCCTAAAACAAGTTTGAAGGTAATGTAAAAGTATCTTAAATAATATGACACTATAATATAATCTAAAAAAGATTATTTAGTATTTTATGATAAAAAAATTTCAACAAATAAATTTTGGAGGTAACCGAAATGGATAATGTCGGCGATAATACTCAAATTTTTTCAAAAGTTGCACTTTAATACCCAAATCTTTTTTTTGGCGGTAATAATACATAAATCTATAATTTTTGTGCATCCATTAGTACTCACCGTTAACTGCCCGTTAAGTATCCATGTGACACATTTTTATTAGTCTAATTGTCAGCGATAATACCCAAATCTTTTCAAAAGTTACACTTTAATACCCATTTTTTTTGCGGTTATACCTAAATCTACAATTTTGGTGCAGCCATTAGTACTCACCGTTAACTACCCGTTAAGTATCTATGTGACACATATGGATTTTGGGATGATTTTAGACTAAACTATCTAAATTCTTTAAATATTATAAAAATTAAGGGTATTTATATTTTTTACCCGGTGGACTCATATGTATAAATTAATAAATAATATTAAGGGTAAATACTTATTTGGTACTCTGTGTTTTATCGAAATACAAACTTGGTACCCTATGTTTATAATAATAATCGTTTGGTAACCTTTATTTGCAATTCGTACTTGTTTGATACCTTTTGCAGATATCTGGCCAACCCAAATTTTATATATGACCATATTGCTCATCATTTTAATCATTTATTTTATTTTCTTTTGATTTTGTTATTTTAAAATTATTTTCTAAATAAATAAAATAAAAACAAAAAATTTTGTTTTTATAAATTAATCAATTAAAAATAATAAAATAATAAAATCAAATATAACTCCTAAATTTAGACCCAAAAATTAAAATCAAAACCTTAAACTTAAAAGCCCAAATTTAAACTTAATTCAAACAAAATAGTTTAATTCAGACTTTAAAAAAATTACGCATTTAGTTTACTTAAATTAATTTTAAAAACTTACTTTTTTTAAACTTATATATTTGAAATTAAAAATATTTATTTTTATTCAACCAATTAAAATAGTTTTATCAATTTTTTTTATTTTTAAATGAATTTATTAATTTTATTTTAAAATTTATTTTCAATTACTTTTCATTGAATAATTTATAAAATATATTTTTTGTTTTATTAATTAAATTTTTTTTTTTAAATTCAAATAAATCATTAAAATGAGGACCAAATTCAAACAGAAGATAACAAACTAGTCAAAAATGCAAACAAAATTACCAGATGATCGGTATATTTCGATAAAACACTAACCTAATAAATATTTACCCTAACATTAAGTATCTCTTATCCCAAAATCAATAAATAAAATTATGTGTACATCACCACCACACTAAAATGAGCTTTATATAGATATATATATATATATATATATTATATATATAGTTGGCTTAATACCTTGAACTTAATGTGTAGACTAATATATATAAATATTGTCATAAATTGTATGTCGCAATATTATAATATTTTTGTCTAGAGAGAGAAAGAGAAAGATGAACAAATTTTGCAATTCTTTAAAGCCTGATAGCAAGTTTACATATTTTCTTTTTGTCTACCATGTACATTGATAAAACAACTCCTAATAATTTTGTAAAAGAAGAAGAAGAAACTCCTAATTCTAAATCTTTCCTGTAAAACTACAAACCAAAAAAAGTATAACAAGTACTGACCCAATTCAATTCACTAAACGAGGAACAACAAGAGCAAGAACAACAATTACCACTATTTCAAGTCAAGATCGATCACCACCGTTGATATAAACACCATAGATTAATATAATATGTTCCTCATCTTGATCATAATCATAATCATCATCATTAATTCACCTCAGGAATGCTCTGCAAAGCAGGCCTCCAAGAACGGTGAAGCGACGTCGTCTGGCAACGATCACTAACGCTGATCAATTGGGCCAAAACTTGTTGAACAGACATGTCTTTTACATCCACCTTACCCAATAACTCCTCAAGCTGTTTCTTTGTGATCTTTAGCTTTACCTCAGTACTACAACTACCACTACTACCCATAATGCCTTTTTGATTATCCACACCCACTTTCAGAAGCCCCTTCTCTTGTTCCAACTTCTCCAAGGTTTTTTTGGACATTTCACCTCTATGATGCTCTGCCTCCGGTGACCCCCAATCCTCACCACCCCATGTCATCTGAGATTCGTGCCTTAGACAATTTCCCATTCTTTCTTCTACCTCTATCTTGTGCTACTTTGGTCTGTAATTGTATCTATATGTGGTGTGTGAGGATGTTTTAATTTTTTGGTTTGTAAATATATATAATTTTTTTTTTGGCTTTGGTTATTTGGAAAGAGAGCAAGATTTTTGCGTTGGAGAAAGGTTGTGTTATATAAGATATTGATGAGAGAGGAAGGAAGAAGGCTGGAGAGAGAGGTGGTGGGAAGGGAAAGAGTCAAACCTAATTTTGCTGCCACGTAGAATGACATGCTGTCCAACGTGGCAGGTGAAGGTTGTTTGACGTTCAAAAAATTGGTATTGGCTCCAAAAGTTAGGAGCTAAGTAATGACACCATCACACCAATGTTACTTATTTCAACCCGTCAGTGTCGGCTCGGCTCGGCTCGGCTCGGTTAAGCCTTTTTTTTTCTTATAAAAGACAAGGAGTGTGAAAAGAATCCTACACTAGTGTTATATTACAATATGAGTAATTTAGCAATATATATTATTGTAAACGATGGACTTGTTCTGAAAATTTTCTACTTTCTTCTAGTTGAGATCTTTTCAAAGATTTGATTTAAAAAATCTCTTAGTACTAATGTATTGTTTTCATCTTGAGAAAATAAAAGAAAAGAATAAGCAGTAAATGGACATTAAAAATCTTTGATCATTTTGTTGTTTTTAGTAGTGATATACCTTTAAAAATGGATAGCTATTTTGTTTGATTTGATTTGTGGCTTAATATCAATGTACCGTAACTTAACTACACCCACTAAATTATACGTACATTTGGTAAAAAAAAAAGACTTGTTCTGCTAAATGCATTTAAGTCCCACCTACTCTATTGGGTGATATAAAATATAAATTGAAACCTTGTATTTATTATTATTAATTTCTTTCTATTTTTGCCTGGCACATTTGTATTTATTCATTATGCCATGACCATACTATGCAAGCTTAAGGGTATTAATTAAGACCAACCTAGATCTTTTTCTTCGTCAAACTTTAAAGCCATGAACATGGACTACTAATCTAGAAAGTGACACCCAATTAATTAAGCCACCAAACCAAGCCAAAGACTAAATCAACTTACTATTTAGGTGTGAAAAGGCTTTAGAGAAGAATCTTCCAAATTAAAAGTATGTGTGAACACATTAGGGAAAGGAATCATTCGATCTAGGTGTCATTGCTCGATCACGTGTGGCCTTGCTCATTTTGATTATGATACATCTTAACTAACACACTTTTTTTTTTCATAATCACCCAATTATATATTTATACATATATATGTAGTATGCCCATCCCATGACTTCATCTTTATTCAATTATTCTTATCCATTATCATATATTCATCCTCAATATATAAATATATCCTCGATCATCAAATTTTTGTGCATATTTTGGAGAAAAATTAAACAATCTTTCATTTAAGGTAATCAAGATGCATGTATACATAAGTATGCACTTTCTTAATTATGTTTTACCTCCACAATAATCATCATCCACTACATAAACTATGTTCCATAAGGAAAGCGCTAATTTTTCTTGTTATGATTATTTTCACTACGGAAAAAAAAAAGATTCCCTTATAGATTGAATAATAAAATAATAATTTACGCAAACTTATTGTAGTTTCCGAGATCATTAATCATTTTAGCTAGAAAACGTAAGAATTTTTTACCTTCACATTTGTTTGGCACATTAAAATTAGTCAAACCATAAGTTAGTACCTTCTTTAAATTTTATAGCGTCAACCTCTATATAACTTTGACTTTGTATACATTAAAATGTCTGGTAACAAAATTATTGCTTATCGGCAAGGAAATTTAGATTCACAAGTAAAAACATATACATATTCTACTAAATTTTATGGCCATATTATAATTGACGTTAATTAAGTACTTAGATGTGGGTAAAAGTTAAGCCAATGTCTAAATATATAATGTAATTTAAATAAGAGAAATTAGTAAAAATGACCTATTTTTTTATATAATTTTGTAGTCTGGCCTATTTTTTATAATTTTTTGCAAAATAATCTATGTTTAAAATTTGACCAGTTATCTAAATTTTTGGACCAGCAGTATAAAATTTTCGACCGGCTGTTTGAATTTTTCGACTACCTATTTAAATTTTTAACTAGCTGTCTGTTGACGCGGTTCTTCGGCAACAGATAATTAAGAGAAGAAGATAAAGAGATTAGTACTAAAAGTAGAACCGTCACAGATAGGAAATCTTTGGGGAAAGAACTAGGTGACTCGAGACACGTTTTTAAGTGGTTCGAAGGTTAAAATCATTCTACTCCACTAGTCAATATTATTGATATTCTCTGGGTAATTGGTTTACAAAGTATATAGTTCTTCAAAGACTATTTTTTCCAACTCCTATCAACTCCCAGGGTCTCCATATTTATAGGAGAAGGCACCTGGAAGTTGGTAGGGAGGTCATCCCGTGACCTTACCATTTGTCATATCAAGTCTGTGATATCCATGATTAATTCCTAAACCTAACACACAAGTGTGGTCTAATTAGTATGGAAGGAGATAATGGGCCGCACGGCCCAACCCGTCCGTGGGTGTCTGAAAACGCACGTTCCTGCTGCGTGTCCGAGAAGTCAGGGGGATATCGGACACGTGATGGCAGGAATATGCACGTTTAGCTTGCGTGTTGACTTCCCATAGGGTCGGAGCAGTTCATAACCCGAGCTTATCCGTCCGTGGCCGTCGGATGTTATTCCCAGCTCCTGGGGCAACAAGTACGAGCTGGAAACAGGACCCCCTCGAGCTGACAAGGGCCCGTCCTGGAAATAGAGCCTCTGGCCCGTGGGAAAACCAGGGCGTACATCTGCCCCCCAAGCTCCTGCTCGTGGTCTATGACGTCAGATATGGGAGACCATAGTAGGGGCTTTTAGACTTCCCCCACAACCCTTCGTATTCCATGCTTTTCGCAGGCGTCTGATACATGGAACGTCGTGGGTAGCGACGGTACACTCTACGAGAACCGCATTAAATGGCCTAGCCTGCTGTCCAGCCGTCGTTTCACATTTCGAGTGGAGGGTCTCCCAAGAGCCTTTTACACGTGACCCTTCCCTTGTAATAACCATGTTTTTTGTTCTTAGCAGAAGAGATGTCTCAGCCCGGGAATAGTCTGCGGGGCGTTGTCTTTGGTGGGAACCCCCCGGCAGGGCCGAGGTTAAAGAGGCTCCGCGAGTCCAAGAGCTCGGCTGGGGCCTCCACCAAATCCCCAGCTAAGGAGAAGGAGAAAGCCCCGCCATCCCAAGTCGCGGGGGCGATCCTCCCTGTTGCCAGGACAGGGCTCATGCACCCGCCACCCCAACGATCTCCATTAGCCGCCCAGGACGGGGTAATAGAGGTCGGGAATCTGGCTGCGGCAGCCCCGGATGTGCGTATCCCGGTCGACCCCCGGGCTCTGGAGAAGATGCCCGAAGCATTCCGGGGTACGGTGTATGAGTCGGCTAGCTACGCCGTCAGCCATTTCTACAATATCAGGGAGAAGGAGCTCCGGGCCATCGAAACAACGAGCCCGGTCCGAGTTATAGAGTCTGCGGTGGACATGACCTTAACGGTAAAGTGCCCCCTTCTTTTAAGGCTTTAACACTCACACGCCGCCTTTTTCCTTCTAGTTTGTTAATTTATCATTCCTTTCTTGCAGGGCATTGCTGCCGCATACAGAGGCATTGCCAGGACCAAGGCCCAGCTCGAGGGTTTGGAAGCTGAGCGCCAGACAGCCCTCCAGGAGTCTCAGGAGGCGAGAGACGCGCTGGCGGCCTCTAAAGCCGAGCTAGAGAAGATCCGCTCCGAGAACCAAGAGCTTAAAAACTCCCTGGCCGCATCACGGACAGATCTTGAGGCGGCGAAGACCGAGGCCCAGGCCGCCCTGAAAGCCGAGCGGGTCGTCTCGGAGCAGTCCTTACAAGACCTGTTCTATCACTGCTGGTCCCACAATCCGGACGCGGACTTTTCTTTCATGCTGCCGGACCTCTGGGCATTCTTGTTGCCGCAGCTCCAAGCCCGCCTAAATATGGAGGTTCCTCCATCGGAGACTGGAGAGGCCTCTGTCGCGGCAGAGCAGGATGAGACCGCGACCTCCAAAGGGCCAACTGATGGGGCTTAGGATACTTCTCTTTTAAGTATTTTGAACTCTCTTTCTATTGTAATTCTCTTTTTTATGTGAGGCGTTTCCACCTCGAGACAATTTGCTCAGCCAGTTTGACATATATATATTTTTATGCATTTGGTTACAATTCATCTCTTTATTTTTATGAACTTAGTTCGGGTTAACCGTTATCTATGTCCCGGGCTTTTTAGAGAAGGGCCACGATCTATAAATTTTAGTTAACTTCTAAGTTTTCTGACCTGGTTAAGACCAGGAACTTATTTTTAAAAAACTTAGTTCTTGTCAACTTTATCCGTATCCCGGGCTCTTTAAAGAAGAACCGCGTTCAACACATTTTAGTTAACTTCTAAGTTTTCTGACCTGGTTAAGACCAGGAACTTATTTTTAAAAAACTTAGTTCGTGTCAACTTTATCCGTATCCCGGGCTCTTTAAAGAAGAACCACGGTCAACACTTTTCAGTTAACTTCTAAGTTTTCTGACCTGGTTAAGACCAGGAACTTATTTTGAAAAACTTAGTTCGCGCCAACTTTTATCCGTATCCCGGGCTCTTTAAAGAAGAACCACGGTCAACAAATTTCAGTTAACTTCCAAGTTTTTTGACCTGGTTAAGACCAGGAACTTATTTTGAAAAACTTAGTTCGCGTCAACTTTTATCCGTATCCCGGGCTCTTTAAAGAAGAACCACGGTCAACAAATTTCAGTTAACTTCCAAGTTTTTTGACCTGGTTAAGACCAGGAACTTATTTTGAAAAACTTAGTTCGCGTCAACTTTTATCCGTATCCCGGGCTCTTTAAAGAAGAACCACGGTCAAAATATTTCAGTTAACTTCTAAGTTTTTTGACCTGGTTAAGACCAGGAATTTATTTTGAAAAACTTAGTTCGCGTCAACTTTTATCCGTATCCCGGGCTCTTTAAAGAAGAACCACGGTCAACAAATTTCAGTTAACTTCTAAGTTTTTTGACCTGGTTAAGACCAGGAACTTATTTTGAAAAACTTAGTTCGCGTCAACTTTTATCCGTATCCCGGGCTCTTTAAAGAAGAACCACGGTCAACAAATTTTAGTTAACTTCTAAGTTTTGTGACCTGGTTAAGACCAGGATAGGACTTAGTTTGTGATAACTCTTATCCGTAGATAAAAATTAACACCTAAGTCGTTAAGGAGACCTGGTTATATCCAGGTACCATATGCCCCCCAAGTAACTGGGAAAGGGTCTTTCGTGGTTACTTTAAAATTACACTTGCAAATAACGAGAAACATTTGATTTTTATTTATACATGGAAGGTGACCTTCTAGGCCTTACAAATGGCTCATTGATAGTATTTCTTTAGGTGGATAGCATTCCAAGTCCGCGGGACTGCCCCTCCACCAAGTCGAGCTAACTTATAAGTTCCCTCTTTGATGGCTTCGATGACCTGGTATGGTCCTTCCCAGCTTGGTCCCAAAACCCCATCTTTGGGATCTTTCTCAGCCAGGAAAACTCTCCTCAAGACCAAATCACCGACGCTAAAGGCACGTCTTTTGACATTAGTGTTGAAGTAGCGAGTGATTTTCTGTTGATAATGGGCGAGCTGGAGTTGTGAATCCTCTCGCCTTTCATCCACTAAGTCTAAGGAGTGGCATAGGAGCTCGTGGTTCCCGTCTTGGTCGTAGGACCGGACCCTGTGTGACAGGACCTTCACCTCCACGGGGAGGACTGCTTCACTTCCAAAGGTTAGGGAGAAAGGAGTGTGACCCGTGGGAGTCCGATGTGAGGTCCTATAGGCCCACAGAACTTGGGGGAGCTGTTCTGGCCAGATCCCCTTTGCCTCATCTAGCCTCTTCTTGAGGCTTCCCTTCAGAGTTTTATTGACAGCCTCGACCTGGCCGTTCGCTTGGGGATAGGCCACGGACGAGAAGCGTTTCACAATTCCGTGCCTTTCGCAAAATTTGGTGAACAGATCGCTGTCAAATTGAGTACCATTGTCGGAGACGATCTTTTTAGGTAGGCCAAATCGACATACGATGCTTTTAACCACGAAGTCTAGTACCTTTTTCGATGTTATTGTCGCCAACGGTTCTGCTTCGGCCCACTTGGTGAAGTAGTCAATGGCTACCACGGCGTAACGGACCCCACCCTTTCCGGTGGGCAGGGCGCCTATTAGATCTATCCCCCAAACGGCGAAGGGCCAGGGAGACGAAATCATTTTTAGCTCGGTCGGAGGAGCTCGGGCAACCCCAGCGAACCACTGACACTTGTCGCACTTTTTTACATATGAGATCGAGTCTTTGGACAGAGTCAGCCAGTAATAACCTTGCCGGAGGATCTTCAAGGCCAGGCTTTGCCCCCCAGTGTGATCTCCGCAGAATCCGTCATGAACTTCTTGCAGGATGGCCTTCGCTTCACTTGGAAGAACGCACCGGAGGAGAGGTAAGGAATGCCCACGTCGGTACAACACCCCCTCGACTAGCGTATACCTCGGAGCTTGATAAAGGACTCGTCGTGCGTCATTGCGTCCTTCGGGCAACTTGCCCTCGACGAGGTACTCAATAATGGGAGTCATCCAGGTCGGCCTGATGTCGATCATTTCAATATCCGCCTGACCTTCGTCTATGCTAGGTTTCTTCAAGAACTCAACTGGCATCAACCCCAGGGTTTCTGTCTCTCCCGAGGTGGCGAGCTTGGCGAGAGCATCTGCGTTGGCGTTCTGCTCCCGAGGTATCTGTTCGATCGACCCCCGCCCAAACGCAGACATTTCGGACTTTACCTTTGCCAAATAGGCGGCCATCTTGGGACCCCGCGCCTGATACTCGCCTAGAACCTGATTCACCATGAGCTGGGAGTCGCTGAAGCATTGGACAGAGCTCGCCTTTAGCTCGCTAGCTATCCTAAGTCCAGCTAACAAGGCCTCGTACTCTGCCTCGTTGTTAGATGCCTTGAACCCAAACCTTAGCGCCGAGTGGAATCTATGCCCCTCTGGGGATATCAGAATGATTCCGGCCCCGGAGCCGTTCTCGTTAGATGAGCCATCAACGAAGATCTTCCACGATGAACCTGAGGAGGCGAGCTGATGTGAGTCTTCTGGTGGGATCTCATGGAATCCCGCGCATTCTGCCACGAAGTCGGCCAAGGCTTGACTTTTTATGGTAGTTCGGGGAGTATAGAAAACCTCGAACTGACTGAGTTCGACCGCCCACTTTAGCAAGCATCCTGAGGCTTCAGGCTTTTGCAAAACCTGCCTTAGAGGCTGATCGGTCATGACGTGTACAGAGTGGGAATGGAAGTATGGCCTGAGTTTTCGCGAGGCCGTGATTAGGCAGAACGCCAGTTTTTCCATCAATGGGTACCTTGACTCAGCTTCGAGGAGTCTCTTGCTGATGTAATAAACCGGTCTCTGAGTCTGGTCCTCTTCTCGCACCAGAACGGCACTAGCTGCGTCCTCAGTTACGGCCATGTAGAGGAAAAGAGGTTCTCCTACCTTGGGCTTTGATAGCACAGGTGGTTCAGCCAGGTGCGCTTTTAGGTCGAGGAATGCGCTTTCGCATTCTACTGTCCATTCGAACTTCTTGTTTCCCCGGAGCAGGTTGTAGAAGGGTAAGTACTTATCCGTCGATTTGGAAATGAACCGGTTCAGTGCTGCCACTCTTCCTGTGAGGCCTTGGACATCTTTCCGCGACCTGGGGGAAGGAAGCTCGAGTAGTGACCTGATCTTGTCGGGGTTTGCCTCGATTCCTCGGGTATTGACTATGAAACCCAAGAATTTCCCCGATGCGACACCGAAAGTGCACTTCTGAGGATTGAGCCTCATGCCATATTCTCGCAGTATGTTAAAGCATTCTTCCAGATCGGTGACATGGTTGCTGGCAATCTTAGACTTGACAAGCATATCATCAACGTACACTTCCATGTTTTTCCCGATCTGGTTCGCGAACATTCTGTTTACTAGCCTTTGGTAGGTAGCTCCGGCGTTCTTCAGACCGAACGGCATGACCTTATAGCAATAGACATTAGTTGGGGTCATGAAGCTGGTATGATCCTGGTTTGCTGGATTCATCGCGATCTGATTGTAGCCCGAGTACGCGTCCATGAAGGACATGAGCTCGTGCCCCGCCGTGGCATCCACAAGTTGATCGATCCTTGGTAATGGAAAGCAATCCTTGGGGCAGGCTTTATTCAGGTCGGAAAAGTCGATACAGGTCCGCCACTTCCCGTTGGGCTTTGGAACTAACACGGGATTGGCAACCCAAACGGGAAATTTGGCTTCGCGGATAAAGCCACATTTTTTGAGCCGGGCCACTTCTTCTTCAAGGGCTTCGGCTCGGGTTGTCCCTAAACGCCTCTGCTTTTGAGACTTGGCAGGGATGCTTTTGTCTAGGTGGAGCGTGCGCATGATTACGCTCGGACTGATCCCTATCATGTCCTCGTGCGACCATGCGAATACGTCTAGGTTCTTCTTCAGAAACGTAGTTAGCTCCGCCTTTCTTCCATCGCAGAGGTTCTTTCCGAGCTTAACCGTCCGTGACGGGTTTTGTTCATCGATGCTTACCTCCTCGAGCTCTTCAATAGCTTGGAGCTCGGACCTGTCCTCGCCTACTCGGGGGTCAATGTCCTCGCTTAGGGCGAGCTCTTCGCCTTCGGAAATCTGAGGTTTTTCAATCTCGGGAGCCGCCTTGGGTCCCCGAGATTCCTCTTCGTCCTGAACGGCCATCGTCACCTGCCCGGGTTTAGATTTTCCCTTCATGGAAATGCTGTAGCATTCCCTGGCAGCGAGCTGATCGCCCTTGATAGTGCAGATCCCTGTCGGAGTAGGAAATTTCATGGCGAGGTGCCGGACGGAAGTGATAGCCTCGAAAGCAATGAGCGTAGGTCGGCCCAAAATGGCGTTGTAAGCAGCGGAGCAGTCAATGACTACGAATTCGAGTAGTTTGGACACTGTTCGGGACTCGTCTCCAAGGGTGATCACTAGCTCAATCGTCCCTATCGCTGTTGATCCTTCTCCTGAAAAACCGTACAGCATCATCGAGGTTGCCTTGAGCTCGGAGACGGTCAGACCCATTTTTTTTAAGGTGGACCGGAATAGGAGGTTCACCGAGCTTCCATTGTCCACTAACACTCTCCTTACTCTCTGGTTGGCGAGCTGGACTGCTACGACCAAGGGATCGTTATGAGGGAATTGGACATGGCTTGCGTCTTCCTCCGCGAAGATAATCGGTTGTTTCTCTAATCTTTGTTGTTTTGATTGACGCTGTTCCGGGACGAACTCCGCTCCGTTGTGGGCCTTTAATTCATTCACATACCTCTTCTGGGCGCCTCTACTCGTGCCAGCCATGTGTGGTCCTCCAGAGATGGTGGAAATCTCTCCCTCGACCACGGGGGGAAGGACGTCCTGATCTACCCGAGGTCCAGGTTGACTGGCTGGGATCTCCGGAGCGGGTCGACTTGTCGGGACCCTGTTCCGCGAGTATTGTGCCAACGGACCTGCTCAGATGAGAGTCTCGATTTCATCTTTGAGGTGCCTGCAGTCGTCGGTATTGTGCCCAACGCCGTTATGAAAACGGCAGAATTTGGAAGCGTCTCTCTTTCCCTTAGGGTGTTTTAAAGGCTCCGGCCTTTTCCAGGGGACTCGCGTAGCGTTGGCCAGGAAAATATTCTCTCTGGTCTGGGTGAGCTCGGTATACGTTGTGAACACGGGCTTGAATTTATCCACGGACTTATTCTTCTTTTGACCGTGCTGGCTGTTTTCACCATTTCCTTTTCTTTTGCCGCCACCGGTCTGGTTACTCTGCGTGACGTCGGGAGTCGCCACTACGATCTCTATTCCCGCCCCAGCGGGCTTCTCGAGGACCTGGCTGGTCCCTGCGGCTGAAGCTTCAGCTTCTTCCAAGTTTATCCACTCTTGGGCTCTGTTAAGGAATTCACTAACCGAGCTGACCCCCCTCCTTTGAATATCCTTCCACAGATCTCCGCCGACCATGATCCCGGTCCTCATGGCCATGAGTTTGGAGCTGTCGTCAGCGTCTCTGGCTCGAGCAGCGACATTTGCAAATCTGCTCAAGTAGGCTTTTAGCGTCTCTCCAGGTTGCTGTCTCACGTTAGCTAGGGAGTCGGCCTGGACCCTGGCGGCCTGAGAGGCGCAGAATGCCCTCTTGAAGTCAGCCGAAAAGGTCTTCCAGGAGCTGATTGACTGCCTTTTACTTTGCTTGAACCACTGCCTGGCAGGTCCAGTTAGGGTGGAAGGAAAGATCAAGCAACGAAGCTCTGGTCCGATGTTATGAGCCATCATTAGGGTGTTGAACATCCCTAAGTGGTCAGATGGGTCTCCATCCCCGTTGAACTTTGACAAGTGGGGCATACGAAAGCCAGAAGGGTATGCCGTTGCTGCTATATTGGGGGCGAAGAGTTCCATCTCATCCCCTGAATCATATTCGTCTTTTTCTTTTTCCGACAGGAGCTTCTTCATCAGCTCCTCCATCTGAGTTAAGCGCTCTAGGGTTTTTTCCTGAGATCCTGGGTTATTCCGGGGCTGTTCAACAGCTCCGGACCCGTTGTACATATTAGGCGGGTTGTTGCCCCTCCTATCTTGAGATAGGTCATTTGGGGCATTCCCGCCGTTACGTACTTCGGATCGGACCCCAACTGAGCGGGCCTGGCTACCATCCCTAACTCGATCCTCTCTGTGAGAGTTGAGGCGATCTCGAAGGTCGCCTCCCTGGGTAGTATGGTGACTTTGTGCTGAACTCAGTCGCTGGCGCAGGTCTCCTCCCGAAAGATCACTCCGTGCACTGCCGGTCCAGTGACTCCTGCTGGACAGACTCGGAGTGCGTCTTTGGCGGCCATGACCTGACCCTTCCCCCGGCACCCTGCTGCGCCGGGAAGGCCCGGCCGATGGCGGGTCTCTCCTACTATTTCCGTAGGTCGGGACGTCTCGGACGGGCTGAGGAGACGGATATCTGATGGGAGAAGGAGGATGCCTGACCGGAGAGGCGATCCTAGTGCCGTCCGGACGGACTAAATTTGGTGGGGGCCTCTCGGCTCTGCCAGCTTGCTGGTTTCGCGCTGGGCGAGCTGGACGAGGAACTGGACGTTCTTCGGGGACGGGCTGATGTCTCCAGATCTCCTCGGCCCTTCTTTGGGAATTTCCTCAATCTCTTCTGGGCGTCCTCGAGGAAGGCTGAGAGCTAGGGGTTGACGTCCTAACCGAACGGCTGTACTGCTGATGTTCGGTCCGAGGCATTTCCCTGAAGTTCGCCTCTTGATGGTGTGGTGAAGGGGTGGAGTTGGCTGCAGGGAGTCTACCCGAACGGCTATGCCTGGATCGATTACTCCGGCGAGACTTAGGAGCCTCGCCTTGCCTCTCTCCAACGTTACCGTTGGTTGTGAGAGGGGGTAGTCGACTCAGAATATCCTGGATTTGCTGACCAGCTGCTGCTAACTGGCTCCTCAGCTGAGCATTCTCCATCTCCACCGCAGTGTAATAACATGGATTCGGATTAGGCGGTCGGGGCGCTGAACTACCAGTGTCGTCTTGGCCCGCCGGCTGCTTTCCTGGCCTCTGCTGGACTTCAGGAATTTGCTCATCAGGGAGGGCAACATGGTGGGCCTCCTGCCCATCGTGCTGTTCTCCCTCGTTGCCATGTTTGGATCGAGTGGTCACCATAGTTGTATGTTTGTGGTAGTACTAATCGGACTTGCTCTCAATGAAAGCACCAAACTGTTGACGCGGTTCTTCGGCAACAGATAATTAAGAGAAGAAGAGAAAGAGATTAGTACTAAAAGTAGAACCGTCACAGATAGGAAATCTTTGGGGAAAGAACTAGGTGACTCGAGACACGTTTTTAAGTGGTTCGAAGGTTAAAATCCTTCTACTCCACTAGTCAATATTATTGATATTCTCTGGGTAATTGGTTTACAAAGTATATAGTTCTTCAAAGACTATTTTTTCCAACCCCTATCAACTCCCAGGGTCTCCATATTTATAGGAGAAGGCACCTGGAAGTTGGTAGGGAGGTCATCCCGTGACCTTACCATTTGTCATATCAAGTCTGTGATATCCATGATTAATTCCTAAACCTGACACACAAGTGTGGTCTAATCAGTATGGAAGGAGATAATGGGCCGCACGGCCCAACCCGTCCGTGGGTGTCTGAAAACGCACGTTCCTGCTGCGTGTCCGAGAAGTCAGGGGGATATCGGACACGTGATGGCAGGAATATGCACGTTTAGCTTGCGTGTTGACTTCCCATAGGGTCGGAGCAGTTCATAACCCGAGCTTATCCGTCCGTGGCCGTCGAATGTTATTCCCAGCTCCTGGGGCAACAAGTGCGAGCTGGAAACAGGACCCCCTCGAGCTGACAAGGGCCCGTCCTGCTAAACAGCCCGTGGGAAAACCAGGGCGTACACTGTCTAAATTATGAAATGTCATTTTATAAAAATTATTAAAACTAGGCTAGAGTGTAAAATAATTTTAAAAAATAAGTTAAATATAGATATTAATAATTGTGAGGTGCTAATTATTTCATTTAAATATATATATGCTTTAGTGGAATTTATATTATTTTTTATTTAACAACAATTGTCAAATTAACTATGATAGTATAACATAAGAAAATATCAAATTTTAGACCTCTATTGGAATGGACCCACTAGAGTAGATGGTAAAGATTTCACATACTATTTGAGGAGGATGTTATACATGTATTATATATGTAATTAACCTTGATCTAGTTTATGAAAAATCAAATAATCTACATGGAATAAATAATATTAAAAAAAACAAGGAAAATAGGGAAGAAGAAAAAAATTGCGTGGATGCATGGTTGGTGAGCTCTACCAACTTTCACGTTAGGCCCCATCCATCCATTAGTCATGTACTATTCAAAGCCAAATTAAGGCCCTGTTTGACATGGTTTTGGAAGAGCTTTTGAAGTTTTAAAGTTATTTTTAGGTGTGTTTGGATGAAATATAAAAATAATTTTTTGAATTTAGAAGAGCTTTTAAGAGAAGCAGTGACTCACCAGCTTCTTCATGAATGACTTTTAAAAAAACACGAGAAGTTATTTTCTTGTTTTAATAAATATTTCATAATACCTATTTTACCCCTATTTTTTATAAAAGAAAAAAACAAATTACATCTTTATCCTAAATTATGAAGATAACAGTTATATAATACGATTTCTTTTTTTCTTAAAAAGTATTCTATCTAATTTTTTTAGTTTTATTTTTCTTATTATTGTTTTATATATAGAATCTATTTCTCTAATTGCATTTAGATTTTTATATTTGAATATTTAATTTAAAATTTTAGATTTTTTTGTTAATTATGTTTAGTTTTTTATAATTTTTTATTTATTAATTCATATATGTATGTAATTATATTTTTTTTTTCAAAGAAACGATTAATTTTCAAATAAGTTCAGACATAACATATATTATTATTATTATAAACATATATTTATGGTTAAATTTAATATTTATTTTATAGCTTTTATAAAGTATATACCAAACATTCTGAAAAACTCTTCAAAAAAAAAAAAAAATTTTCAAAATATAAATCCAAAAAAGAATTAGAAAGCTCAAACTTTTACTTTTCATGTCTAAAAGTAAAAATGATGCCAAAAAGGTCCTGAGAACATTGACATACCATGTGCGGATCACGTGATGTTTGCTCTTAATAATTACGTAATATGACGCCATGGTTCACGTAATGGATGGGCTCTTTACGCGTGGCAATCAAATTAAACGCTGAGATCTGTAGTTTTAAGTACTAATTGGTGGTGCAATTGGTGGTGCAATGCAATGATGGTCATGCTGAGATCTGTAGTTTTAAGTACTAATTGGTGGTGCAATGCAATGATGGTCGTGCTGAGATCTGAATGATGGTCATGCATGTGCAATAATGAGCATAGTGGATGAAATCTGGAGCTTTAAAAGGGTCTCTCACTCTATTATTATTATTATTATTATTATTATTATTATTATTATTATAGAGACTTTATGCTCCATAATTATAAAATATGCTAACATCACAAAAATATACCAAAAGTAAAAATTCGAATATATTTGTTGATCAACTCAATAAAATGAGAACAAAAGTTAATATAAAAAAAGTAATCACACAATAAGAGGAATCACAAGTTCTTTGGAGTTTAAAGCTTCGACAAAGGATAGTCTTTCTAAAAGGTAATTAAGAGTACATAAAGCTTTTTTTTTTTTTTTTTTTTTTTACAAATGACCCTTTCATGATCTATTTATAGACATCATGAGGGTGCTGGAGGGGAATATCCATTATATGATAGACAATATTACATTATTACATTATTACATTTCATTCTCTTCCCACATTCTTTGAGGAATATCCATTATATGATAGACATATTACACGTGTTGTCTGACCATAGGCTTAACAGGGCGGTTTTCTAGGCTAAAAAGTAGGTGGCCTCGAAATCACTAACGGAAAAAGCATCTGGGACAACTCCCTGGAAAAGTGGTCCCTCGAATCTCTGAGATTCTTGCGAGGCTGTAATGGGGACTTCTTGGCTTTCCGAGGAGTTGCCATAGGAGGGTCTAATCTCGGCATTCCCCCGAGGAGTCATGCGTCAAGAGCTTGCGGAGGGTCCTGAGCCTCTCCTCTGGGAAGCATATCTCGGGCATTGCCACATGTCGTTAGGTGCTGGCGTGGATAGTAAGCCAAAAAGGCCTAGAGCATTTTCCCCCAAGTCTCTGGCGTACTTCGTGCGGTGGAGACTTTTCGCCAGTTAACATGTGGCATAAATTATTTGGACACTTAGTCGGTACTTTCGTGCTCGATTGGAAACGTGTCGCGCATGAAGGTACCCTCAAAAATTACAGCTGCCTTGACTGCTGAGACATGTGGTGCTAGCTCAATGGTCGGACCTCTACGAATGCATTAAACATGGGGTACACATGTCGCCTTCTGACTGGTCGGGACTCTGCGAATTCCCCTACTATCTTGCCCCGAGTAGACTGTCAACTCAACGGACATCTCGAGATGATACTTTTCACAATGAACCGTCAGATGGTACTCGAGTACCTGCGATTACGATTTGTCAGTTGATTCAAAATTTGGAAAAACCCTATTTAAACCAACAATTTTTCCTCTTTCTCCCTTTATTAAAGACATTTCGCCATTGCCCTCCCTCCGAGTTGCAGACTTTTGTATTTTCTCCATCACAAAAAATGCCCCACTTTCACTTTACCGTCCGGTCTGGAGCCAATCAACCACCCCAATAGTTCAGCAAGGATATTCGAGGTTGAAGGGCATCGATTCATTCAAGTGAGAACCACACACTAGACTTATCGGCCCTTCCTATCACGTAAGTCTTTCTTTTCCTAAGTTTTCTATTTTCAAAGTTTTGAACACAATTTACAGTTTATAGACTCGCCTTAGGTTCAATTTTTACTCAGTAGCTATTAGTGATTTCTGAGATTAGGGATTTTTAGGTTATGCTCCTTCTTTCTTGGTATTTTCCCTTTTTCTCTTAGCCCTCCATGAGCAGTGTGTTTTCTCTTATGTTAATTGGGTTACCTTGGTGTTGTCTTCTTTGGCCAAGTACTTAATTGCTCGTTTTTGTTTCAGATGTCCTATGAGCCAGCACTCGAAGAGTTGCACTCACACAGGTGTCATTCCTTTGATTTTGGGTTCTTATCACTACTTCGCGACGAGCCAGAGGAACCAACTGTCAAGGAGTCTCCTTCATCAAGAAATTTGCGCTTGCCAAGGGAGAGTCGAGAGCGTGAGGATTTAAAAATATCGAGGGAAACCGCGACTCATGAGTTTACAGAACTTTGTGAAGGAAGGCATCGGGGGTTCGTCGAACACACCCGAACTGTCTTGGCATTCGGCCCATATTCCTCTTCAACTGGGGTTACTATGGCACTTCCTTGCCCAATGACTCAAGTTCCACCATCTCGAGCAGGACCCTTGGCCGCTCTACCACCCATGGAGCTTGTGCTAGACCCTTGGAAATCTCCTCCACAAGCCTCCCACTTCGAATCAGAGAACATAGTCTCCAATTTGACCTTCGTGGACGTGCATGGGGCTATCGAGGAGCACTATGGGATCTCCTCCAACCACTTCATCAACAGGATCCCAAAAAGGTCGGAGAGGGCCTGTTATGCTTATAATGGGTTCTCGGAATGGATCCAGGCCAACTTGGAAGCAGGGGTGACCCTTCCACTCCACCAATACTTCATTGAATTTTTGGTATGGATGCATATCTCACCCTTCCAACTTAATATGAATGCCTACCAACTACTACCAGCATTCTATGCTCTATGCAAGAAGAAGAACTAGGTCCTCCTGAGCCCTGAAGATCTTCGCTATCATTTCCAGCTGAAAGTAGCCCCCAAGAAGGGCGGTCAAGAGGAAGATGGATTCAACCAGTTAAAAAAGTGGGCATCTCCCTACCGAACCCCATCATAACGAGAACAAACCCTGAGAATCCAAAAAAAATTTCTTCACAACGGGCTTCGACACCCGCAACAACCACCGACTCTGTTTTGCCTTCAATCGAGTCAGTAAGTAATCATACCTCTATACTCTCTTATTCCATGGCGTACCTGCCTTTCCTTGTCTTACTCTCTTCTAACTTTCCCTTTCGTAGGTCAATATGCGAGGCCTAACCAGAAAGACGAATACTTTGTTAGGGACCAAATGATTCACGCCCTCTTTCACGAAGAGAGGGATATTCAACTTCTATCCACCACTGCTCGACTGAGGGAGGCAGAACTCATAGACGCTAAGCAAAGAGTGGACCGCCTTAACATGATGGGGATAGTCAACCCGCGTCGAAGGGAGAGGCGCATCTTCCTTGTTGTAGTGGTCGACGATGCTACTGAATTGGAGGCACTAGGCCTTGGGCCCCTGGAGGAGGATATTGATGAGGCTGCAGAGCACTCTCGGCTGTTCCCGCTAATGAGTGTCGAGGTCTTCAATTTAGGGATGGTTGTCCCCGCTGCTTAGTAGCTCGAGCGGAATGCTCCTGAGCCCTAGATTGAGGTGGAGGATGAGGTCAACGAGGCATTCGAAGTTGTCCACATCCAACGTGCCACCCGTCGCCTGCGTACCTTGAGTTAGCTTGAAGTTGAAAACCAAGGTGAGAAGATTTCTATCTTTGTTCCCCGAACTGTCGACAAGGGTCACAGTCCAAGGCATTCATCTTTTACGCCTTCTTTACGTCGATATGGGTACGCCAACCGTCATTGGTCATGGAAGCAATGCATCAAATATCTTGATTGTGGCAATGAAGTGGTTTATCACCACCATCCTGGGGATCTCGGAGGAACAACTGTGTTCGACCAACTTACGGCCATGGGGGCTCGAGGATTCGACGAGTACAAGACCAATGCTGGCCTGGACTTGAGTTTACTTCTCGAAGCCATGAAGAGGACGGTCAAGGAGTTGGTCTCTTCGGAAAGTGATGAGGAGTTGGAGGTCCCTGATTTCTTGATCGCTGACAAGAAGAGGGCGGCCTTGGACGCCCAAAAAAAGGAGCAAGCCAGTGAGCCCTCGGGGACATAGAAGAAAGTGAGAGTTACCACTTCCGATGCTCCTGTGGCTGCTCGGACTACTAGACTTACCATTTTCGTCCGCGAGATTCCATCCTTGACAACGAGCTCAATCCTGAACTTGGGGCCTCCCAAGGACACGAACGCCCCTCCTCCATTGCTTCTGATGGAAATAGAAAGGTTTCCCACGGCCCAGGATGCCTTTGAAGGGCAGCATAATGCGACAAGGTCATCACCGAGGAGTCGGCATGTAACACCTTGGATAACCAAGACCATTAAACTATGTGTTTAAAATAATGCTTAACCTGCTAAGCAAGTCGTTTGAACTTAAATGTGTAATCAAAGACTAAGTCAAGGTCAAGTAATAAAAGATTTGGTCAACAAAATGATTATTTTTCATTAAAATATCGAGTATGTACACGGGATCCCAAAAATTAGTTTACAAATTTGTACAAGATAAACATATACAATTTTAGCCGACCCAAGCGACAAAAACAGGGTTTAACCCTAGTTCCTCCCAAGCTGTCCCGACCGTGGCGATCGAGCAGGCTGCATATGTACACACCACCCCTAAAACTCTCCAACTCATGGCTGGTCCAGCTATCAACTCCCTAACCTGCACCACATAGCACCCATGAGCCAAAGCTCAGCAAGAAAACTTAAAACAAAATGCACAACTAGGCAACATAATAAAAGCAGTAAATATAATTCACCAGAATCAATTGACAATAGAATATATGCAACAATCTCAATAAAGGTACTCAACTTAATCAAGCATATAAATCAACCTCATAAACCAATACAAATAGTTAAGTGTGAACCATGCTTTTGATTATTGTATAATGTCCAGGCCCGGCGCCCTTAGGCCGAGTCCACTGGCTTTATGGCTGACCTCGGCACCCTTAGGCCGAGTTGCATTCCGCACGCTTGTTATCGGCCCCCGACACCCTTAGGCCAGCCTGTAAACAAATATAATCATAGATGCACAATGCATAACAAATAATCAATGGCAGTTCATACAAGCATGCCCAATCGGTTATTCTCAACTACATATATGTTTATGTTCATAATATATTCATACAAGGGGTTTAAGCCCTAACCGTAACTCGGGTGTAGTTTTTGTTATACTATTTTATAATATAATGTAAAATTATATTATATTATAATATAATGTTTTAGATTAAATAAATGTGACAAAGTGTGTCACATATTGTAACATATAATAGAGAGTTACAATATTTAGATATATGAGATATATCCAAATAATGTAACATATTTGGTGTTACAAATTTGTAACCTCCAAATATTACCCTTTATTGTGTAAATTGTTGTTACACAATATTGAGATGAATTTCATAAAAGCCATATGTGATATGGCTGTTAGAGATATGATTTTAACCCCAATAATGTGTTTTGGGAGTTACAAAATCATTTGGGAGGGTTTGGAACCGTTTGGAAAAACAACACAATTTTTGTGCTGAATTTGGTCAGTGGGCGCGACCTGTGGGTCAGAGACCAGTGGCCGCGGCCACAGGCCAAAAACTGACCAAATTTTCAGTTTTTTCAATATTTGTTGAACGGCTCAAAAACCCAAATAACTCCCAAATCTCCTTTTTAATTCCATATTAATCCAATTAAACATTGGTAACAGCCATGGGGGTTGGTGGAATTTGAAATTCAAATGGTGTCTCTAAACTCTATAAATAGGAGCCTATAGCTCACTTGTAAGACACAACTTTTCTATCCACTAGAGCACTTGGCTAGAAACACCTTGAGGCTTGATAATTCCAGAAAGCTTTTCCAATATCTGAGAGAGATCCCTTAGTGCTTGAGTTAGGGGGAAATAAGCTTTTGGACAAAGGTTTTATACCTTGTTCAAGTTGGTGATCCCCAATCCTCTTCACTTAGGTTGTGTAAGTGAGAGTTTGCTTTTGTTTCTGTTCTTCTTCTATTGCATTGTTTTCTACTTATTCTCTTGTTCCTATTACTTGTATTTCTTGTTCAAAGGTTGTAATCTTCTTTTCTTTATTTCAAACATTTTAGTTTACTTGTAACATTTTGCTTTGAGTTGTATTTCCACCATTTTCTTCTTCATCATTATCTTCTCCCTTTCTTTGGTTTATTTGTATTTTCAGTTATAGAGTTGTGACCTTATTTAATCAATCTATATTTACTTGTAATATTATTGCATAGAGTTGTAATATTATAATCATTTCCATTGAGGAAAAACAATATTTTCCTAACAGTTTTCTTACCTTAGGTCCCGAGCAACAAGCGTATGACGACCTCGAGCACGATCCTTAATTCCTAATCCCTTACTGTAAAACCTGGTCACAATGTGGTAATGGATAACCATAAGGTTATAAACCAATTAAATTCTTTGAAAACAAATACTAGCCTCCGGGACCTCAAATTCTACTAAACTAAGTAGTAGAATTCGTCTCAAGCGCTTAGGTTAGAATCCCCTAGCCTCGCCAAGCCTAAAACCTTGGCTTCCCCTTTATTTTCCATTTAGGGTTGTGACTTGCCTTTAAGGGTCACGACTGACCCCTTAGACAGAGGCCAGGCCCTCCCTGCTGGAGGACACGGGCTGCAACTTGCTCTCCCCTGAGTCGCGACGCGCCTGGCAAAACAGTGGCATCCCAGCCTCTTTAAGTACGTGGACCACGACACCTGAAGAACAGGGCCGTGACTCGAGGCCCCAACCCAGAAAATCTAGCCTTTTCCTATGTGCTTTTCCCAGCCAAACCCATAACTTTAACCCCAATCATCAGCCCAAACCTAGAATTGAACCCATAGTTCTTATCCTTACAACCTAAACATCATAACTAGCTTATAAACCAATCCTGACACTTATCAAACACCCAAAATTAGCTTGGAATCCACATCAAATCCTTAATAAAATTCAAAACCCAAGCTAGAACTCTACTCAGCCACAACCTAACTTAATCACATAAATTCTAAAAAAAATTCAAATTGTGAAGCTTACCTCAATAGTGATACTAACCCTGAGAAAATTCTGGCCTCGGCTCCATCAATTCCACAACTTCCACCTCAAAATTCCAAAGAGTCCCAAAAGTACTTCAAAAGGAAGAAAGAACCGAATAGAGAGAGAGAGAGAGGAGGAGTTGAGAGTATACTGAATGTTCTAAAGGTTTCCCCTTGGTTCTACACTATTCAAATTGGTTGAGTGTGTCATCCCTTTTGGTAGTAAATTATAGAATTGCCCCTGCCTTTAACTTACCCTCTAATGCCCTCAAGGGAGACTTAGTCTTTTGCCGTAGTTCCCACTAATTCCTCGAGTAGTTCTACAAATTCCCAATTAATCCCAACATTCCCATTTAACCACCAAATACTTACCCATTACTCAATAAACCCCAAATATACGTTAAACTTCCCAAAATACCCATAGGCTCGCCCCGAGCCGGGTATTAAACCCTATTGTGACTATTCCGCCAATCCACTCACTAGGATCGCCTCGAGCCGTATACTACAAATATATCCACATAATAATGTGGTCTCAATCATTTACACACATATAATCACATCTATGTCCGCAACGGGCCAATATTACAAATATGCCCTTACTATCAAGAATGGGCCAACATGCGCATTTAATACTCATAACACATGCATATAATCATACTCACATTATCATATATATCATGCATGTCTCATAGTCACGTATTTAATCATTTAATCATCATACAAATTCCTTTATGCCCTCCAGGCACTGTAATCCAGGCATTGAGCCTTAACAATATATTCGGGATGTTACACGGCACCTTCCCTGGTGGCCTTGCTGGGACGTGCCCCCTCGACGGGGGCATCGAGCACAATTGGGACAATTCTAAGGCCTCGACCCACGGTGGCTTCAGGGAGTACCTCTGGAACCTTGGGGAGGTGGTTTCCCCCTAGTCTCTGGACTGCTAGCGACGGTGGGGGAAATTATGGACAGTATACCTCCTCGGCGATGGGCCCAGCTGAGGGAGTAGAACATTGCCTATCTTTCCCAAAGTCAGTTGGTGACATCAATTCTAGTAAGTTATTCTCGACTAATGCTGTACTTTGGCTTTTGACTTTATCACCTATTATTGACTTGTATTGCTCATTATTTTTGTAGATGGCCCCCTCACTATCCAACAAAGTGAGGTTGTAAAGGGGTTGATGTGGGACACCCAATGTCTTTATGAGGAGCTCCAAAACTACACTTCCTTGTTGAACAAGGTTGAAGGGGAGCTTGCCTAACTGAAGGATGACAATGTTCTTCCTCCCGACGAGGCAAAGAAAGTAGCCCAGTCTCTTATTGAAGCTAAGCATGCATGAGATGACGAGAAAAATCGCTAGGAGAGTGTCGAGAAAGAGCTGGATTTGGCTTGGGATAATATTTCCAATAACGAGGAGAAAACTCTTCGCGAGGTTGTCAAAAAGAAGCTTGTTGAGGCTCAAAATAGAATTATTGCCCTAGAGAAGGATAAAGCGGATCTCATCCACCAGGAGACAACTTTAAAGGCAAGGATTGATGCCCAAGTAGCTCGGGTGGCCCAAGTAATCGAGGAGAGCCAGGCAACGGTCACAAAGCACCGAAAGAAATATAATTTGATCGTTATGGATGCCATTTTCAATGTGTTGCTCTACAACCCAGAATTGGATCTGAGCTACTTAGGAGATGATGAAGCCTATGTCCAGGGCTTCTATGAGAAGCGCTTGAAAATTGAGGAGGCTCGAGAGAACAACATTCTGACTACTCCCAGACCTACTGGCCAAAGAAAATCTTTGCCATGGCTGTCGAGTTGCCCCCTGAGTCCTTAGATGCTCCCACCAGTGGTTATGGGTTGCCGCCACAATAGTTTTATCCACTTTTTGTCTATATTTTTTTTTGTTATAGGTCTTCAGACCTTTGGAGTTCAAACTTGACACTGCTCGCACTCCCGGGTCCTTTGTACATAAATTACAATGTAATATATAACTCCTTTGATGAGTCAGTTTTTAGCATAGTTTTTTAACTTGTGTTTAGGGTAAGTTTGAGTCAATTTGGTGGAATGTTATGCGGTATTATGCTTGTTTTGGTATGTTTGTAGGAAATAGAATAAGGACGCATGGAGTTGAGGAAATGAACGAAAAATCATAGCATTGGGAAATTTATGCTAAAAGTTGACAAGAAGACAGTTGAGGATTCATATGCAGACAGACTTGTTCATTTTGGAGCCTTGGAAATAAGTTTTGAGGTCAATGTGAAGGGCTGTGGCGCTTAAATGAAGAGCTGCAGCGCAAGGGAAAAACAGAGAGAGCCATTTTCTAGAATTGTCAAGGGCCGCGGCGCAGGTTTGAAGGGTCACGGTGCTTGCTGGAGTCAGAGACCATGTTTACGAAAATTCAAAGAGGCGGGCCACGACGCTTAAATACTAGGGCCGCGGCGCGTGTATTTTTTCGTGGCCATCAGAAGGGCGAAATAGTCATTTATTTTGAAAAGCAGTTTTAGGGTTCCTATTTAAATACGTTTTTAAGAGTTAATTAAGGAGTAATTTTTTTTTTATGTTCAGAGATTACTAGAGACCTGGGAGAGAACATTGAAGATCTAAGAGTTTTATTTCTTGATCTTTTCTTTATTCTCTTTATTCTTACGTTTATGTTTATATTTAATTTGATTGATTCCATTATGTTTGTCTTGAACTAATCTTGTTATTAGGGTGTTAGTGGATTCTCCTTGAAGCTTTTGATTTCTTAATGCAGTTTTTCTGAATTTCTTTTTACTATTGTGAATTATTTATCTTATGCTTAATGCTTGTGAATGATTGATCACCATTTACATGTTTGTATGATTTTAACCTATGCTCTGAGAAGAGAAGGATAATTATGCTATAGGTAGATAATCACAATTTTATATTAGACGAGAGTACTTCTATAAATTGTGTAGTTCATGGATTACGTGTTTAAAGCCTGCAATATGTTGATTTACCACAGACATGTAGGAAATAATATGTTGTAGAGAATTATAGATCCTAGTAAGACTATAATATATAGTTGTAATCTGCTATCACAATAGAATTAAGAAATATTGAAAATTGGTTAGAAATCATAAGTGGATGGTTGATGAAACTAAAACCCTAACCTTTACATCCATTGAATTAAATCATATTTTTATCTCTAAATTTCTCTAGTGATTAATTGTTTCCTTAATTTTAGTAATAATTATTTAACTCATAATTCTGAAATTATTATTTAAATCAATTAGAGTTAAAAGTTAATTATTGGTAATTAATATCAATCTTCGTGGGATCGGCACTTTACTTATCATATATTACTTTATTCGACCACGTATACTTGCGTGTTAATTTTAATAGATCAAGTTTTTGGCACCGTTGCCGGGGACTATTTTTATTAATATCAATAAAGTTAATTTTTGTTCTAATTTGATTTGCTTTCTTATTTTTTTTTATTTCTGTTTAACATTTATTTGGATCAAGGTTTTATTGTGTTTCAAGAATTGTTGGTATATGCGAAGCAATAGACAAAAGGAGATTATACCAATAGATCATGAAATAGAAAGAACATGCAGACATAACCGGAAAACGAAGAGGAGATTGGATTTTACCATGGCTGACAATTTGGGAAATGGTGCTAATAATGGTCAAGGGGCTGCAGAAGTTCCTAGGGAGCAAGGCCCAAGAACTTTGAGAGATTATGTACTTCCTACTGTTACAGGAGTGGATTCATGCATTAGACCTCCAATCATTGCTGCCAACAATTTTGAGATTAAGCCTACAATTCTTCAAAAGGTTCAGTCAACTGTTCAGTTTGGAGGTATGCCAACGGAGGACCCCAATTTACACATAGCTAATTTTCTAGAGTTATGTGGAACGTTCAAGATGAATGGGGTGAGTGATGATGCTATAAGACTGAGGTTATTCCCATTTTCACTAAGGGATAGGGTGAAGAGTTGGCTGATATCTTTACAGGTGAATTATATCACTACATGGGAGGAGTTAGCTCAGAAGTTCATTGCCAAGTTCTTTCCTCCAGCGAAGGCTGCAAAATTGAGGGGAGAAATTAATAATTTTTATCAGATGGATGGAGAGTCACTGTATGATTCTTGGGAGCGCTTTAAGAGTTATTAAGGAAGTGCCCACACCATGGAATAGAAAAGTGGATGCTGATGCATAATTTTTATAATGGGTTGAATGGAATGACTAGAACAATTATAGATGCCGCAGCGGGAGGATCCTTTATGAGTAAAAGTGCTAATGAGGCATATGAGCTATTAGAGGAGATGGCAATGAATAATTATCAATGGCCAACTGAAAGGGGACAACCAAAGAAGGTGGCTGGAATGATGGAATTGGATGCTATATCCATGCTTACAGCTCAAGTAGTAGCCTTGACAAAGCAATTGCAAAAGACTACACTCCCATCTCAAGTTATGCAAGTTCAAAACCTTTGTGAAGTGTGTGGTACAACCCATCAACCCAACCAATGCCCTGTTATAGATATGAATAACATGCCCATGGAAGAAGTACAAGCTATAGGAAATTACCAAAGACAACCCAATAACCCCAATTCCATGTCCTACAACCCAGGTTGGAAGAATCATCCTAATTTTGCATGGTCAAATAATCAAAATACTCTACAACCTTACCCTCAACCCCAGTCACAATATCTACCTGCACAAAATAAATCACCATATTCACAACAATATGCACACCAACACCCTCCACCTGGATATTATCAACCACAAAATAGACCATCTCACCCAATGCCAATGAAACCAGCTGAACCCCAACCTGATGTACCTAACCAATTTATGACTGAAACTAGGGCGTCCATAAGAAGTTTGGAGACTCAAATAGGGTAATTGGCTACTTTAATGACTAATAGAGCTCAAGGAAATTTGCCTAGCACTACAGAAGTTAACCCTAAAGAACAATGCCAAGCTATTACTTTGAGGAGTGGAACAAGGTATGAAGGGCCAAAGAAGAATCAGTCAGAGGAAGAAGGTCAGAAGGAAAATACACAAGGCGAAGAAGAAAAGAAGTTTAATGATGAAACAGTTACTGAAGACCTTAGGAAGGAAGAGGATGTACCACCTATGAGTATTGAGCATCATGTTAAAATTCCATATCCACAAAGACTTTGTAAGCATAATTTAGATAAGAAGTTTGCAAAGTTTTTAGAGGTGTTCAAGAAGCTACATATTAATATACCATTCGCAGAAGCATTAGAACAGATGTCTAGCTATGTAAAATTTATGAAGGAGATTCTGTCTAATAAGAGAAAGATGGGTGATTATGAAACAGTGGCGTTAACGGAAGAATGTAGTGCAATTTTGCAAAGGAAACTTCCTCAAAAGTTACGAGATCCTGGGAGTTTTACTATTCCATGCACGATTGGGGGGTTTGAATGTAAACATGCACTTTGCGATTTGGGGGCAAGTCTTAATTTAATGCCTTTGTCAGTATTCCGTAGACTTGGTTTGGGTGAAGCTAGGCCAACCACAGTAACATTGTAGCTGGCTGATAGATCTGTGAAGCATCCACGTGGTATTATAGAAGATGTATTGGTAAAGGTGGATAAGTTTATATTTCCAGCTGATTTTATAGTTCTTGATATGGAAGAGGATGAGAATGTTCCTATTATTTTGGGGAGACCATTTTTAGCAATTGGGCAAGCATTGATAGATGTGCAAAAAGGAGAGTTAGAGCTGAGAGTTCAAGGAGAAGAAGTAGTATTTAATGTGTTTAAGGCTATGACTTATCCTAAAGCAAGTGATAGATGTTTCTCAGTTGATGTGGTAGAAGAAGTAGTAGGAAGAAAAAAATTAATTGAGGATCCTCTTGAATTAAGTCTTATAGTTGTTGATGATGTAGATGGTGAGGAAAATGATGAAGCGATGAGTTATTTGAAGTGGATAAAATCATCTGAGCCGTGGAAGCATAAAAAGTTTGAAGAATTGGATGAGGGACCGAAAAGACCATTACCATCGATTCTGAAGCCACCTGTTTTAGAACTGAAAGTTTTACCAGACCACGGCTGCTATGCTTATCTTGGGGAAAAAAAGAATCTTCCGATTATAGTTTCATCATGTCTTTCAGAAGTAGAGGAGGAGAAGTTGTTGAGGGTGTTAAGGGCTCATAAAACTGCTATAGGGTGGACTCTGGCTGATATAAGAGGAATTAGCCCATTGATAGTTATGCATAGAATTCTCATGGAAGATGATGCGAGACCAATTATTGATGCTCAACGAAGACTTAATCCAACAATGAAAGAAGTGGTGAGGAAAGAGATTTTGAAATGGTTAGATGTTGAAGTGATTTACCCTATTTTTGGTAGTGCTTGGGTGAGTCCAGTACAAGTAGTACCTAAAAAGGGTGGTATGACTGTGCTGAAGAATGAAAGTAATGAACTGATTCCAACAAGGACTGTGACGGGTTGGAGGATATGTATAGATTATCGGAAGTTGAATAAGGCAACTAGGAAAGATCATTTTCCTTTGCCTTTTATTGATCAGATGTTGGATAGGTTGGCAGGGCATAACTACTATTGTTTTCTAGATGGGAACTCAGGATATCATCAGATTGTAATTACACCGGAGGATCAAGAGAAGACAACGTTTACATGTCCTTATGAGACTTTTGCTTTTAGAAGGATGCCATTCAGGTTATGTAATGCACCAACCACATTTCAACGGTGTATGATGGCAATATTTTCTGACATGGTTGAGAAGGGGATCGAAATTTTTATGGATGATTTTTCGGTTTATGGGTCCTCTTTTGACACGTGTTTAACTAATTTGGAGTTGGTTTTGAGGAGGTGTGAAGAGTTGCAATTGGTGCTTAATTGGGAAAAGTGCCACTTTATGGTAAATGAAGGAATTGTATTGGGGCACAATATTTCTAAGAAAGGCATTGAAGTGGATAGGGCTAAAATTTCTACGATAGAGAATTTTCCACTTCCGGTTTCAGTAAAAGGAGTAAGGAGTTTCTTAGGCCATGCAGGATTTTATAGGAGGTTTATCAAAGATTTCTCCAAGGTCTCAAAGCCACTGTCCACTTTGTTAATGAATGAGGTTACATTTGATTTTGATGAGAAGTGTCAACAAGCTTTTAGGATACTTAAGGAGAAATTGATTTCGGCACCTATAGTTTTTGCACCTCAATGGAATTTTCCATTTGAATTGATGTGTGGCGCCAATGATTTTGCGGTTGGGGCAGTGTTGGGACAAAGAGTTGACAAGGTATTTAGAACGATTTATTATGCAAGTCGTACCTTGAATGATGCTCAAATAAATTACACAACTACAGAAAAGGAGCCGTTGGCCATAGTGTTTGCTTGTGATAAATTTAAGCCATACTTGATTGGGAATAAGGTGGTTGTTTACATGGATCATTCTGTGATTAAGTATCTTATTATCAAGAAAGATTCCAAGCCGCGTCTTATTCGGTGGATTTTGTTGTTACAAGAATTTGATGTGGAAATTAAAGATAAGAAAGGTACTGAGAATTTGGTGGCTGATCACTTGTCTAGATTGGAGGTTGATGAAGATTCTCTTGACAAAGGAATTCAGATTAATGATTCTTTTCCTGATGAGCAATTGTTTGAAGTGAGTGTTTGTAAAAATGTTCCATGGTTTGCAGACTATGTTAATTATTTTGCTGCAAAGGTTATACCTTCTGAGATGACAAGGCAACAACTAAAGAAATTTTATTCGGAGGTGAAGCATTATTATTGGGAGGAGCCTATTCTGTATAAACATTGCCCTGATCAAGTTATTAGGAGATGTGTGCCCGAAGAGGAGATGTTGTCAATCTTGACTCACTGTCATAGTTTGCATTGCAGCGGTCATTTTGGAGGAACAAGAACAGCAACAAAAGTTTTGCAAAGTGGGTTTTACTGGCCTACATTATTTAAAGATGCTAATGATTTTGTCAAAAGTTGTGATCGTTGTCAACGGACTGGGAATATATCAAGAAGAGATCAAATGCCAATGATTGGTATTTTGGAAGTTGAGTTATTTGACGTATGGGGAATAGACTTTATGGGACCTTTCCCATCATCGTATAATAATAAATATATTTTGCTTGCAGTGGATTATGTTTCTAAATGGGTAGAAGCCGTAGCAACTCCTAATTGTGATGGGAAAGAGGTACTTAAATTCCTTCATAAAAATATCTTTACTCAATTCAGCACCCCCAGAGCAATTATTAGTGATCGGGGAAGTCATTTTTGCAATAAGTGGTTCACTGCTCTTTGTGCTCGCTATGGTGTTCATCATCGAAAGGCGTTATTTTATCATCCAATTGCAAATGGCCAAGCTAAAGTGTTGACTAGGGAAATAAAAGGTACCTTGGAAAAGACAGTAAATACTTCGAGGAAGGATTGGTCGAAGAAGCTCGATGATTCACTTTGGGCTTATCGCACTGCATTTAAAACTCTAATTGGTATGTCACCATATTAATTGGTGTTTGGTAAGGCCTATCATTTACCGGTGGAACTGGAGCATAGAGCTTATTGGGCTGTGAAAAAGATAAATATTGATCTCTTTATGGCGGGACAGAATAGGCTTATGGAGTTAAATGAGCTTGAAGAATTCTGAAATGAAGCTTATGAGAATGCAAAGATCTATAAAGAGAAGTCGAAGGCCTTTCATGATAAGCGAATACTGAGGAAGGATTTTCAACCAGGAGATAAAGTCCTGCTATTTAATTCCAGACTTAAACTTTTTCCTTGTAAATTGAAGTTGAGATGGTCAGGACCATACACGGTAGTTGTGTCATTTCCTTATGGAGCAGTGCAGGTTCATAGTGAGAAAACAGGGCATTTTGAGGTGAATGGTCAGAGGTTGAAACATTATTTGGAGGGTCTGGTGGAAAAATGCAAGTCCGTGGTGATTTTGGAACCCATTTGATCTAAAGATAAAGAAGCGCCCGGCTAAATGACGTTAACGACAGTGCAGTTGAGAGGCATCTCATTACTTCTAATTTTCATTTGTTTTAAGTTTTAAAGTTTATGAAAAATTTTAGTTTTTATTTTTTTAGTTTTGTTTTGACATATTATTTTCTTTTAGTTTTTTTAAGTATTTTTTAATGTAATAGAACCGTGGAAATCGTGAAAACTATTGAAAAAATAAATTTGTTGAAGTCGGAGGACAGGGCTGCGGCGCATTGATCAAGGGTCGCGACCGTGACAAAACCAGAGAGGTTGCAGTGGCTCGACATGCAGCAAGCCCTGCGGCGCATGGGTGAAGGGCCGTGGCACTTCATCGGGTTCTCAGAGAAAAAAAAATTATATAAAAATAATAATAATAAATAAATAAATATTTAAAAAAATTAGACACGGGCCGCGACGCTTGAGAGAGCGCGCCGCGGCGCATGTGGGATCCGAGGGCTTAAGAGGGCTTCCCTTCTTCTATTTTTTTCATTTCTTCCATTTTGAAAAAATTCAAGATTTCTCTCTCAATTTTCTCTCTAACTTTTCTCTCTTTTAACCCATAAATTTTCTCTCCAATCCCCTATTACACCTTGAATCCTTACATATTATCCTCCAAACATTTCTTTTCCACTCAAATTCCCTATTTTGCTATATAAATCCCTAATTCCCAAAACTTTCAAACCCTTATTTTTCAAATTCTATCCATTGGAGTTCAAATTGAGATTTAATGGTTACTTGGTGCATTTGAAGGGTTCAAGAGGAGTCTATCACATTCAAGTAAGTTTTTCTACAAATATTTGAATTCTTTTTGGGTGATTTCCTTATATTGAAGACATTGTTGAAGGGATTATAGTTTTGAGATTATTGTGTGTATTGAGAAGCATTGTGGTGTGATTTTGAATTGTTTGGGATTAGTATTAATATATTGTAAAGTTTGGGGAATATTGAAAATATAGGGGAGGTGCTGTCAAATTTTTAGTAGGATATTATGGAACCAAAAAGAAATCCTTCTAGAGCATCATCCTCTAGGAACGCCAATAGACCATCTTCTTCTAGGGAACCTGAACAGCCCCCAGAATATGATGCTAAAAAATTTGTGAGTAAGGCAGCTTTTGATCGGTATAAAAGGATACGTAAGCGAAAGGTGATAAGTGAGAGAGGTTTTGAGTATACTGAAGCACCATGTGAAATTTCTACTTATGAAGAGATTCGTGCAGAAATTCAACGAAGGGGTTGGGCTATGTTTGCCGCAGAGGATGTAAGTCATGCCAATTTTTCGGTGGTTTTAGAATTTTATGCGAATTATGTTGAGATGAAAAATACGGAAGTGTTTGTGAGAGGTGTCCAAGTTCCTGTAGGTATAGATACTATTGCTGTTTTGTACAACATGCCAACATATGAACAAGAGGATGATGAGTATCATCAATGGGCTCATGGGGATGACATTAATTGGATTGAGGTAGCTGAAACTTTGAGTATACCAGGGGCTCATTTTACTATTTTTGGTGGTGTTCCAAAGTATCTTTGGCGTTATCAGTTGAATCATGTGGCTCGTGCTTAGGTGCATTTTGTGAGTGCACGACTAATGCCGACTACTCACATGTCAGATATTAACAAGGAGAGGTTGTTATTGGTGTATGCCATTATGACTGGGATGACTATTGATGTGGGCCGAATTATTAGGAAAAGTATGAAAAATATTAGCATGTTGACTACTACAGCAGGATTAGGACATGGCTCATTAATCACTGATTTATGTCGTACGTATGGAGTTGTTATGATTAGAAGTGACGTAGTTAGAAAGCCTATGTCTGCAATTTCTAAAAATAGGGTGCTTAATTATGAACCACCTTCCTTAGAAGCACCACCACCTCGACAGCGTGCCACTGATAAGAGACAAAGAATTAATGATGTAGAAGATGAGGACAATGAAGCAGACTTAGAGGGTAATCTTCCTGAGGAGCCTAGGCATGAGGTACCAGCTGTACAACCACCTGTTCAGCCTGAAGCTGGTACTTTTGATCCATATATGCAGATGATGCAGAACCAATTCAACTATTTGGTTCAATAGAACAATTATCAGATTGCTCAAAATCAGCATATGCAGCAGTATCTAGCGCAACAAAGTGAGTATCAAATCGCTCACGTGGACCAACTCGATGTGTTGGTGAATCGGTGGTCTCTCCGAAACAATGAAGACGTAGCTCCGTTCAAACCACCATCTCAGTTTTTTCCTTATCAACCGTCGCCGCCTCCACCATTTTGAATGTTTATGGTAAGCCTCTTTTTCTTTACTTTTATTTTATTTTCTTTAAAAAAAAATATTGGGGACAATGTTTAGATTAAGTTTGGGGGAAGAGATTTATTTTTGTTTGTTGTGTCTATGTTGTCTTGTTTTGTGTTGATTATGTCTATTTTGTGTTAGTTATGTTTTGTTTAGGTTGTTTAGGGTGTCAATTGAATCAAGTTGACAATGATTAGCCAATGATAATATGATTGAATGATGAGCTGTGTAAATTGAATGGGAATAAAACTGTAAAAATCCGTGTGCTTGGTTGAATATTTTGTTCTATTTTTACTTAAACACTTAAATAATTGAAAGCTTAATCATGATTTTGATAAATTTTATGTGATTGAATAAAATTTATGCTTGCTAAATTTAAAATAGGAAGGGAAGATTGAAATTGGTTTATCCTAGAACTTGTTTGCTTGCTTTTTGAGGCGAAATCCTAGATAATGCATGCTTAGAAAAATGATTTAGGCATTTCTTTGGACTGTTTGAGCCTTTCAAGCTAACCTTTATTTGTTGGAATCCTTAGTGTTGACTGTGATTTTAGCCAACGACGTGAGAACGTCAATAACGACAAGCCTTCAAGAGAATATAAACGACACAGACGGTATAATAAATAAAATAAAGAACACACAAGAGATTTTTATAGTGGTTCAGCCCCGATTGTCGGTAATAGCCTAATCCACTTAGAGTTGTGATTTATAGATCTATACTCAAGATCAGATGGACTGAGCCAACTGAGTTTCTTCAGTACAGATCGTGAAAATACAAGAGTTCTCTCAAATATCAGCACTTTCTCTCTCTAGAATACACAGACCCAATTTTCTCTCTCTAGAAAGAAGCAGCCCAAGAACCCCTCTCTCATCCCATAAGCTCTCTATTTATAGGCTTGGGATCCTCAACTGATATCCCCTTACGATCGGGATATTTTATTATTCATCTTATATTTATATTACAAAGAAACATTCAAAATTCGAAATGTAACAAACCCCCCATTTGTGGGAAGAATGAGAGATTCCCGCGTATGTTGTTGAAGCTGTCTCTGGGAATCTTGACTTAGTCTCCTCTAGCTAGTTGATCCACCTCCTACTGACCACCCATGCAAGTGTTGGTCGAACGTGCATGGTGGTAGGACTTGTGCATGGTGGACATGCACTTCTCTCCTCTAACATGGCACTCTCCTCTAGCATGCCATGTTTCTCCTCGAACCAATCTCCTTGGCTTCTCCTCAGACCAAGGTGGTCCGAGGCAATCTCCTTGGCATCTCACCCTTGGGGTCTCCTAGGATCACTCTCTTGGGGTCTCCTAGGACCATATCCTCCTTGGGGTCTCCTAGGACTACTTTCTTGAGTTCTCCTCGATGCAACCTCCTTAGCTCTCCTAGGGTCACTCTCTTGGCTCTCCTAGGATGCACTCCCCTTAGCCTCCTAGGATGCATTCTCCTTAGCCTCCTAGGATGCATTCTCCTTAGCCTCCTAGGATGCACTCTCCTTAGCCTCCTAGGATGCACTCTCCTTAGCTCTCCTAGGATGCATTCTCCTTAGCCTCCTAGGACCAAGGTGCACTTGGCTTGGTTATGACATCTTTGAAGCAGTCCAAATTCTACCGGGTCACTTTATCACAACTCTGAGGAATCAATGTATTTATTGACTATTAACGTGTCTTTTACTGACCATGCACTGCTACTTATCACATTTATTGCCATGTCCTTGATTTCCAATTTTTGGGTAAAACACTTAGTTACCCATTTTTTAGCCTAAATTGATTTTTTTATTGATTGACATTTGCTTTAACCTTATAACTTGAGAACCTAATTATTATTTTTCTTTCCCTTTAATGTACCATGAGCATAGGAACTATAATTGGGAGTAATTGGGATTGATTTGTGTTGATGGTGAGAACTCGTCAACCAAGTTAAGTTAGAAAAATAGAAACGTAGAGATTATCAAAAGAAAAACTTTAAAGATCTAATTGGAAACTCAAAGAACACTTGCAGAAGAAAAATGATGAACTGAATTTGTATTTCTTATGGTGTAGTGCTACAGTATTTTTTTCAAACCCCCCTCCATGTGGAAGTGGGGTTCATTTTATAGTAGGCTCTAATGAACCATGATACAATGTGGTCCAGGGGACCAGATGGTACACAAGTACATTCTCAAGAGAGTGGTATCAAGTGTAGTGGTGTTGGGAGAGTGGTGGTCAGCTCTGGTGCATGTCAGAGACGTGGAGGTGGTGTTGCCATTCCTCGTACTACCCCTAACCACCACTACTTGCCGAGTACAGGTGTCAGGTCTGTCCCTTGATCCTTGCTGGCATGCATGTACCTATTTAGAGGTACCTTGTCCGTATTTTTTGCCTCTTGTGGGCCACCTTGAACGACATATCTGGTTGGCCTTCTTCTTGTAAGGGGTCCCAATTGGCTAACTGGAGAGAGTGCACTTCGCTGGTGGCCCCAACCTCACCAAGCGACGTAGGGCCTTTTCAACGAGGTGGGTATAGCATGTTATAAGGCTAGTGAGGTTTCGCGAGGACGTGGGGAGGTCCTGGCACCGTGTGCACCCGCGAGGTGTAGGGTGTCATATACACCTTCGAAGCAACATGGCCGCGAGGCACGAGGCTGTGGAAGCACCTACGTGCATTGGCCCTTAGGCAAGGCCCTTAGGGGCGAGGCCATCATGCACGCGAGGCCCTCAGGCGAGACCCTTTGGGGCGAGGCCATCATGCACATGAGGCCCTCGGGCAAGACCCATTAGGGTGAGGCCATCATGCACGCGAGGCCCTTTGGGGCGAGGCCACCACGCACGCGAGGCCCTTGGGCGAGACCCTTTGGGGCGAGGCCATCATGCACGCGAGGTCCTATGGGGAGAGGCCATCACGCATGCGAGGCCCTTGGGAAAAACCCTTTGGGGCGAGGCCATCATGCACGTGAGGCCCTTGGGCGAGGCCCTTTGGGGCGAAGTCATCATGCACGCGAGGCCCTTTGGAGCGAGGCCACGCGCGTGCAAATCCCAGGTGGCGTCACGAGGCCAGCGCGCGCGTATCCTAGGCGGCGTCGCGAGGCCAGCACGTGCAGTTCCCAGGTGACGCGCGAGGGGCTCTTTGCGAGACGAGGCCTCGTTGGGTGCATGGGTGCTCAACACGCTGGGAAGTTTCGTCGAGGTGCACGGGTGCTGGGCATGCCGATAATAGCCTCATGTGCCTCCTTGTGAGAAGATGATGTCCCATGGGTTTTGTGGCAGAAGTAGGTGTCTAGGCGTTTGGGGGACCTTGGCATGTGCTTTGGACCTTTCACGAGCATGGAGTTTTGAGCATCTACACTTGCCCCTCAGTCTAGGAGAGGACCTTTAGGTGCTTTGGTAGACTCTTCTCTTTAATTCTTATAAATAGGCCCCCATGCCAAGCCTATTATCTACACTTCATCTCCTTAGCTTAGTGGCATTTAGATCCTTGCTCCTTTCAAGAGGTAAGGGGTTCAATCCCCCACAACCTCACTTTTGCTATAGTTTTCTCCTTTTTTTTATATATATATATTTGAGCTAATTTTTGGTATGTCTATATCCCTTCATATATTTGGAGGCTAACACATCTTTTCTGTTTATTTTTGCAGATGTGTACTTTCGACCATTTGGCTTTTTTTGACCGTGACAGTACTTTTGGCCCCCAACCTCCTTTTGGCCACGACATCATTTCATTTTTTCTGCTTGAGGTATATTCTCTTTTTCCCTTATGTTTATTGGGTCCACATTAGCACCACTCGGGATGGGGTACTTTGGCCTGAGTCCGTCACGAGTTAGCCTTGAGGCATGCCCCTTTATTCACACTCCGTAGCGGGTCATTTAGAGTGTTTGTGCCTAGAAGTTTTGAGCCTATTCCTTTGTGTTTTGTAGCAATCCTCTCATTTATACATCAACCCTTTTTGCTTTTGGGACGAGGTCTCATGGCAAGTGACGATCCGTTCGGCATTCCTCCGGGGTTTGAGTTTGTTGACTTGTCTTCATACTCAGAGTCCCCTGAGGAAAACCCTTACCAAGACCATGACACCTTAAGGCAGGCCCGTATTCGTCATCTTGAGCACATGGCTGAACTTAGGCGTAAAATTTGGGTGGTAGAGAGCGAAATTGACTCGGTGTTGAGGGGAGACGGAGCACCTTTCCCTCCTGACCTTAGTGACCATGTAGCGAGCCTTAGGGTGACCCTTTTAGATTTGCAGGGGGTGTTGGAGTTTATGGAGGGACATCTTCCGCCTGAGCCTTCTAGCCCATCCTTGTCTGATGACTGTCATGGGGCCGCTTCTGCTTCTCTTCAGCCCTTATTTTCGATCTTCCCTAGCTTAGCGCTTCCGCAGCCGGTGTCCCGGTGGAAGACTCTTGCTAGGAAGAGAAAATGGAGGGTCAAGTGTTCTGTCTCTTCCTCACCTTTTTCTTTTGGTTTTGCAGATATGCCGAAGGGAGGACGACGACAGGTGTCCATTAATGAACAGGATGATGCCCCCTATTGGCATCCACCTTGGTGTCCCACATGTCTAAAAATAAACTGATGGGAATTGTAAAGCACTACCGTGTTCCTCCGGAGTACCCCTTATACACCCCTTCAGACAAGTGTCGGGTTGACTGCCCTAGTCCCGGCTTCGTGGCCCTTAGTGAGTATATCCTGAAGGTGGGTGGCACCATCCCATTACACCCGTTCTTCGTTGCGGTCCTCAATTACTTTGACCTTGCTCCACTTCAGCTGGCACCCAACAGTTGGCTAACCTTGAGCTGCCTCTTTATCGCGTTTGCGGAACTTGCCAAACGTGCTCCTATGACGTTACAGGTGCACTTCCTATACAATCTCATGCCCTCTCCCAAATCCAAGGGCTTTTATTACCTGCAAAAATCCAATAGTGAAGTCCCTTTGATAGAGGGCGCAGTGTCCAACCCGGGGTCCTGGAGGCAGGACTTTTTCTTCGTGAAAGGCCCTCTCTCTATTCGCGAGCACTTCCGTTCCGCTCCCAGTAAGTACCTCGAGCCACCTTTTCTTCTCTTTTTTCTTTTTGTTGAAACTTATTGTTTTATAACTTATGTTTGTGTCGACAATGGTGTGGATCATGCAGAGCAGTTCGCCACACCTGAGGTTGTTGAGTCGGAAGTGAACGCGGTGAATGATCTTATCAACGCTGACCCCGCCATGAAAAAGGCTGCATACCTATTCACTGTGGAAAATCTTAACCTTCACAAACTGTCCCCAGTTTCAGATCCCAGGTTGCTATGGGCTATTCTTGGGTCTAAGAGGATGAAGGCTGCCTCGACTGAGCCTTGTCCAGGTGAAGGTGAGGCTGAGGATGTGCCGGAGGGAGTCTCCCTTGGACACGGGCAACCTTACCAGCTATCCTCGTCCCCCGGGGGATGTCCTCCCTTTGTCCCTTTCGACCTGGGCATGGCTTCCCAATCCCAAGGTCAACAGGCCATACCGGGGCATTTTGTTTGCCCTGACCCCACGAACTTTGACGCTTTTCCTCAGGCTCCTCTCGACCTCGGTCCATCGGGGGCTTACTTTCCCAATCTTCCTGCACCCCTCCTGATCTACCGGGGGCTCATTTTTCCAATTTTCCTGCGCCCCCTCCTATTTTGGCGAGTGGGTCGTTTGTCCTTACCCAGCCAGGTACCCTCGACTCAGAAGGGGTGCCTTGGGTGAGTTGCATGGCGACCTCTTACGGGCGGCGGTATGTCCAAATCGCCTCAGACCTCCCCGAAGCTGGTTGGAATGGTCTTGGGAGTTTCGCCCTATTGGACCATGCGGAGACTTTGACGCGCACTACTGCTTGGGTGAGTTCATGCATCTTGTGGCGGCCTTATTATTTTTTTTTTTGTTACTTATCATTATTGTTGTTGTTATCTTTCTTGTGCAGGCCTATACTGTGGCTTAGCAGTTTGCCAACTCGGCTCACAATCTTTCCGCGTCTAGTACCGAGAGGGACCGTCTTACGGCCCGGGTCCAGGAGCTCGAGAGAGAGCTTGATGAAACCAAGTCTAGGCTAAAAAAGGCTCAAGCAAAAATTTCTGCCTTGTCAAAAAGGAAGAAGAAGGCGGTTGTCAAGGCCATGATACTACAGGAAAGGGTCACCAGCCTAAAGGGCGAACTCCAGGGTGCCAAGGCTATCGCGGCTGCGTTGCAGGAGAGGGTTGCTTCCCTAGAGGCCGAACTTGAGGTTACTAAGGCTGATGTAGCTGCGTCGGAGGAGAGGGTTGCCTCCTTAGAGGCGGACAGGGCAGCCATTGAGTATAGGTCTATAGAGCACGCCCTCTATGGTGTATGGAGGCAGGATCCAAACTTCAATTTCTCCTCCTTTGACGAGCACGCCGTCGCCCGAGCGGCTGGGTGGAACGCCCGGGGCAGGAGGCCTTGAGGTCATCATTTCATGATTTCTGTCAATTAGCCCGCTGTGGGTGCATGCTCATTTGAACCTTGTTGTGCTTGTAATAATTATTTCTTTTGTAAAAAATCTTGCCATGTTACCAAGACTCTTTTTTTATACATACATATGCGGTTATTCATCTCTTATTCCTATGTGTTTGAGGTCTTTTGAGCCCGTATGATGGGGTTTGGTAGGTTCCCCTCTTTTATTTATCAGGCTAGAGGTCCTTTGGAGCCCATGTGAAAGGGTTAAATGGGTCCTTCTTTGGTGCCTCTTGATTATTTTTATAAGGATATTTTGACCCCTTGGGTTCTAGCTATCCTTTTATATATTTTTGCGCGCGCTTATTATTTTTTGCGAGAAGCGTCCTTCTCGTCATTATTCATAGTACTATTTTTGCAAGGGTCTCTTTTAGGACCCTTTTTGGCTAGACGGCTTGCTGGCTGCTCTATGCTTATCGATGGGTGCTCTTTCTGGGGCTTCTCCCTTTGAGAGAGTATCTGCCTTTATTTGGGAGCTTGTGTTTTTTTTTAAGACCTTTTGGCCTCCTTGACATTCGTAAGGGTAGCTAATCCTTGTGAACTTCAGGAGATGCCTTGACGGTGAGAACTCATCAACCAAGTTAAGTTAGAAAAACAGAAACGTAGAGATTATCAAAAGAAAAACTTTAAAGATCTAGTTGGAAACTCAAAGAACACTTGCAGAAGAAAAATGGTGAACTAAATTTGTATTTCTTGTGGAAGTGGGGTTCATTTTATAGTGGGATCTAATGGCCCTGGATACACTGTGGTCCAGGGGACCAGGTGGAACACAAGTACACTGTCAGGAGAGTGGTATCAGGGGTAGTGGTGTTGGTTCCAGTACATGGCCAGGTACCATGAGGATGTCTCCACTACTTGATCCATACGAATGTCAGAGGAGTGGTGCAGGTGGTGGTGGTGTCGACTCTGACATCTGGCCATAGTCACATATGCCATGCCCTCTCTCCCAGTGTTCCCACTACTTGTTTGGCGGGGGATACCGTATTCGTACTCCGACTCCTCTGGGTTTGCAGGTACATTCCATATTTATGCGTGTACCCTGCAACTAGTGGGTATTCTCACCTTCTGAAGGTGTGCCTGTCGATCTAGCCCCTTTATGTCTATCTAAGCATCAAATTGCTTATTGACGAGAAAAGATACGTATGGGAGTTAAACTTTGCTGGCTGGGCTAAAGGGGCTAGGTGTGAGAGGTTCCGCGGGGTGCCCAGGCATGTGGCCAAAGCAAGGCCATCTCTCGCGAAACCCCTAAGGGCATCCCTGGAATGCGCGGGTGCTCCTGGTGGTGTTGCATGGCATGTGCGGGTCCCTCGGGTGCGCACGGACGAGGCGAGGCGGGGCCTCACGTGGGTCTCTCGAGTGCACATGGTCGAGGCAAGGCGGGGCCTCGTGTGGGTCTATTGGGTGCGCATGGTCGAGGCGAGGCGGGGCCTCGCGTGGATCCCTCGGGCACGCATGGTCAAGGCAAGGCGGGGCCTCGTGCGAGAGGCGAGACGGGGCCCCGTGTGCGAGACTCGGGTGCACATGGATGAGGCAAGGCGGGGCCTCGAGTGGGTCTCTCGGATGCGCACGGTCGAGGCGAGGCGGGGCCTCGCGTGGATTCCTCGAGTGCGCCTGGACGAGGCAAGACGTGGCCTTGCGTGCGAGGCTTGGGTGCGGAGCCGAGTCGCGAGACGGACGTGGGTCATGGATAGGCTCGCATAGTGAGGCCCTCGTGGCCTTGGTAGGTACTCGTGCATGTCAGGTACCCTCGTATGGCAAGGCCCTCAGGTCTCTCGGGGCATCTTCATTAAGGCCTCCTATGAGACATGGGTCGTGGGGAAAAATATTGGGTTGCTTGGTTTGCCTGATGCTAATGAGGGTAAACCTCAATTTTTCTCCTTGGTGGAATTTTGAGCATCCACACTTGCCCCCCAGTTTAGGAGAGGACCTTTAGGTGCTTTGGTAGACTCTTCTCTTTAATTCTTATAAATAGGCCCCCATGCCAAGCCTATTATTTACACTTCATCTCCTTAGCTTAGTGGCATTTAGATCCTTGCTCCTTTCAAGAGGTAAGGGGTTCAATCCCCCACAACCTCACTTTTGATATAGTTTTCTCCCTTTTTTCTTATATATTTGAGCTAATTTTTGGTATGTCTATATCCCTTCATATATTTGGAGGCTAACACATCTTTTCTGTTTATTTTTGCAGACGCGTACTTTCAACCATTTGGCTCTTTTTGACCGTGACGGTACTTTTGGCCCCCAACCTCCTTTTGACCACGACAGCGTTTCATTTTTCCAGCTTGAGGTATATTCTCTTTTTCCCTTATGTTTATTGGGTCCGCATTAGCACCACTCGGGATGGGGTATTTTGGCCTGAACCCGTCGTGAATTAGCCTTGAGGCATGCCCCTTTATTCACACCTCGTAGCGGATCATTTAGAGTGTTTGTGCCTAGAAGTTTTGAGCCCATTCCTTTGTGTTTTGTAGCAATCCTCTCATTTATACGTGAACCCTTTTTGCTTTTGGGACGAGGCCTCATGGCAAGTGACGGTCCGTTCGGCATTCCTCCGGGGGTTGAGTTTATTAAAAGATTAGCTACCCTTACTGCAAGGCAAAGCATACAGCAAGCAGGAGGAACCCAAAAAGGACCTCTTATATCAGGGCCTTAAACGAGTTCCTTAAAGGGACTCCTCGCATCCTAAAAAGGACCATATCTCAGGAGGATCCTAAAAAGGGCTCCTAAAAAGGAGGATCCTTAAAAGGACTCCTTATATTAGGAGAATCCTAAAAAGGACCCTCTATCAGGAGGATCCTAAAAAGGACCCTCTATCAGGAGAAACCCAAAAGGACCCCTTATATCAGGGCCTTAAACGAATTCTTCAAAAAATGCATGGTGAACCCTAACAAACAGGGAGGAGACCTTTTTGGGTTCCTCCTTTTTAGGATCTTCCTGCTTGCTGTATGCTTTGCCTCTTGTCCTACCCCCCCAAGCGCTTGGTGAAATTTATTTCAACAAGCACTTTGGTGGGTGCTATAGAGAAGAAGAATGACACATGAAGTTGTGAACAGTTTCATTCATAGTATGTGGTTTACAACGACATATAAAAAAGGGTTACATCTAATTGGGAGGTTACCTAGGTAGCCTCTTTGATTCTTACTCACTAAGCTAACATAACAAGGAACACACTAAACATAGTTCTTCTTTGCACCGGGTGCAGAAGCCTCACTGGTAGCATTTCTTGAGGTGTCTCGTAACTCGTGGGTCTAACTCGTGCGGATCGCTCCTTCATACACAACCATTGCCATCGACCCCAATGGTTTTGTGGCCGTGCAGAGGGACATGTTATAGCATTCCCTCACTTCCTTCTGCTTCCCTTTCATGCGTGCTACTCCCCCAGGGGTTGGGAATTTCATAGCTAGGTGATACACAGAAGTTATCGTCTTCAATTCTCTCAGAGAGGGTCTCCCTAATACCGCATTGAAGGCTGAGGCGCAATCCACCACGACAAGTTTTTCCATTATGGTGGTTTTCCTGGGTTGTTCCCCCATGGTGAGGGCTAATTCAATTGCACCTAGGGGCTGTATCGAGTCCTCTGTGAACCCGTAAAGGGAGGTATTGTAGGGTTTCAGGTGTCGGATGCTTAGTCCCATCTTTTCCAAAGCGGGGCGATGCAGGATGTCTACAGAGCTTCCATTATCCAATAGGACCCGATGTACTCTCATGTTCGCAAGCTGGACAGTTAGCACCAGGGGGTCATTATGAGGGAAATGTACCCCCTGCACGTCTTCTTCAGTGAAGGTTATCGAGTCATTCTCGCCCTTGAAATTCTTCAGGGGGCATTTCTCCAAACTTGAGACGCACGGTGGTGGACTTTTTCTGGCCTCCTTTGCATATTTGTCTCGTCCCTTCCTTGAATTGCCTCCGAATCCTGGTCCTCCAAAGATGGTCCTGACCTCTCCCTGTACTTCTGGGGCCACCTCTCGTGCCCACGGCGGGGACACTCCTTCCTCTGGCCTCTGGTTCTCCTTGCGCACATATCTGCCCAAATGTCCCCTGCGGATGAGCTCCTCGATTTCCACCTTCAAATGGTTGCATTCCGCGGTGGTGTGGCCAATATCTTTGTGATACTGGCCATACTTGCTGGGGTCTCTTTTAGACCGGTCTTTTTTCATTGGTGGGGGCCTTTTGGAAAGGACCTGTGTAACGCCCTACTTCCTTAGAGCCGTTACCAAGTGAGTTTTAAAAAGAAAACTTTGTGCAATCAACTCGCTAACCGAGGTTTTTAAAACAAAAGTGTGACTAAGCAAAAGTTAAGGCTGTAATCTTTTGAAAATGCTTTACTTCATTGAAAACTTCGAGTATCTATTATTTGGGATCCCAAAATAAGGTTTGCAAAATGTTTTACAACTTAAAATGAGTTTACACTTGATTGACTATCAAATTACAGGTTAATACAGCCATTTAGAAAATGCCCCCAACCAAAGCAGTCGGGCAGGCCAAACATGTACGCGCCGCTTCATGCTCTCCATACTCATGGCTGGTTGACTAAATCTTTGCCCTTACCTGCAACACAGAGCACCCCAGCCGAATCCCAGCAAGAAAACTCAAACAACACATATCATATGCATATTATATAATCAATCTATCAGATAATCCAAGTAGTCCATTAGACTAAACAAATACTCCACGTGCTAAGTGTTACTCCCGGCCCCGCTGCCGTTTGCGACTCCCTTGCCATTCTCGGCTCATTTTCCGTCCTCGGAACCTTTGCCGTTCTCGGCTCATTTTCCATTCTCGGCACCTTTGCCGTTCTCGGCTCATTTTCCATTCTCGGCACCTTTTCCGTTCTCGGCTCCTTTGCCGTTCTCGACACATTTTCCATTCTCACTACTATAATCACATATAGTATAATTCAAATAACATTCAAACATATAACAATTCAATCAAAACTATAACATAATCATGTAATACAATTTAGGGTCATGCCCTGCATTAACACTATGGGTCCATGCCCTGTCCTACGGGTGCTACAGTTTTCTTACCTGTATCCCGAGCTTCACAATGAACCAAAGTCACGAGCACGGTCCTCTATCTCGAGCCTCTCCAAAAACCTAGTCACAACACATATAAAACACCCTTTAATACTAACCAAACCAAAACCATTTCCCGGGACCATTCCTGCACTCTCGGGACCTCTAATTCCTTAAAACAATACATTGGAACCATCCCCCGGGTCCCCGGGCAAAAGCCCTAAAAACAAAATTTTTGGCTATCAAAAAATGGCCTAGGGCCGCGGCGCCCAGCGGCTTGCCCTCCTCCTGATGCAACCTTGCGCCGCGGCGCCCAAGAACAAGGCCGCGACGCTCCTTCGCGAACCCAGAAATCTGGGTTTTTTTCCCTTGCATTTCCTCGAGCCAACACACTCCCAAATCATCCAAAACTCACACCTAAGCCCCAAAACCAATTCAAAACCCCAAATAGACCATTCAACAACCTATAAATATCATAACCCAGCTCAATTACACAATCACACCCAAAAATCCACCCTTTGAATTCAAACTTCAGAAACTTAAACCCATAGGCCAAAAACACAAACCCAAGCTTGAAAAACCTAAATCATGCCTCAAAAATATTAAACCACAACAGATATGAAAACCCAAGGATGTTTAAAACTCTTACCTCAATCAAGAATTCAACCTTGAGCCCTCTCCAAATCCAGCTTCAAGCCAAAACCTCTTGATTACCAAGCTAAATTCCCATACAAAACCAGCCACAATTCTCTTTCAATCTAATGCTTAATCTCTAAAAATCAAACTTGAAACTTAAGCAAAACAGGGGGTGAACTCTTACCTCTGAAAAATCTTGACCTATACTTGATTTTAGTTGCCCCAAGCCTCTTGATTCTCCTCCTAAATTGCCCAACTTCAGCTCCTTTCTTCCTCTCCTCCTCTTCTAGCTTTTCTTCAATTTCTATCAAGAGCTATATTATGACTTAGTGCCAAACGTGTACCCCTTTTTCCCCAGCTGAAACTTATCTAATCCCCCTGCCAAATGACCATTTTACCCCTTCATCAAAACCCTTTGCTAACTAAACCTCAAGGGCACTCTAGTCCTTTCTCCTATATTGCAATTCTACCATTTCTTTCACCTAAACTTGTTACTCTCAGCAGTAACTAATGGTTACTCAGGTTACTCAATCACCAATAACCATTAACTGCTAATTCTCTACTTAACCATAAAATTCCCAAAGTACCCCTAGGCTCCTCCCGAGCCAAGTATAAAATCCCGTTGTGACTTTTAAGTTAACTTGCTCTCTAGGACTGTCTCGGCACGTGCATCACAATAATATCACCACACTCACGTGGTACAAATCACATAACACAATTATCACATATATGCCCTCAGCGGACTAAAATTACCAATTTACCCCTATCATACAAACGGGGTTCACATGCATATTTATTTCACCTAATCATGCATTCTAACCACATATTCATTAAATTCACATAAATTAATGCAGTATAACAATTATTTCCCTCCAGGCACACTAATCAAGGCTCCAAGCCTTATTAGCAAATTTAGGTCGTTACAACCTGGTTTTCGTTCGTAACAAAAATATGCTCTCTCGCATGGGTGAGGTCAGTATAAAAGGTGTAGGGGCCCTGTATGCGCTCATCAGAGCATTGATGCTTCCTAGGCCGATCATCTCTCATTCCCTCATAGACCCCCTTCTTCTTTGCACCGCTTTGGTTTTCTCGAATCGAAGGTTTTGGGGGTGACTGGCCTTTTCCGGCTTTGAGGCTCTCGTGACCATCCTCCATGCGAATATATTTTTGTGCTCACTCGTAGAAATCATCCAAGTATATGACCTCCCTCTTGAGCATGTTATCCCATAATTTGCTTCCTGGTCGCACTCCAGCTGTGATGACCATTTTTAGCTCTCTGCGGGTCAAGCTCCCTACTTTAGCTGCCTCCATATTGAACCTGTGAATGTAGCTCTTTAGACTCTTATTTTCTCCTTGCTTCACATTGGCGAGGCTGGTTCTTGGCATCGTGTAGTTCCATACAGCGTGGTGCTGTTGGAGGAATTCATCAGAAAACTGTTGCCAAGATCTGATGGACCTCGGTCTAAGTCTTTTGAACCATTTGTATGCAGGTCCTTTCAATGTGACAGTGAAGCAGTGGCATCTGGCCCCTCTACTAATTCCCCTCAGTTTCATCAGATCGTTAAATGCGTCCAGGTGGTATTTTGGATCTGTGCTTCCTTCGTAGGGGGTCATATGGGGCTCCTTAAAGTTGGCTGGGAGCCGGATGGCTTGGATCTCCTTGATGAAGGGCGACTCATGGTCGAAGTCATCCTCAAAGGCTTGACCTCCAGAGGCAGTGACGATTTTGCTCCGTAGGTTTCTCATTTCCGTGTCTAGGTCTTGCCTCCTCTTGCTCAAGGAATCTCTCAGCGTGGATGGGTTAATAGACCCCCTTCCTTCACCTCCTCGGGGCACCGCAGGGGGTGTGGTCCTTTTACCCGCCCTCTTTTTGTTGAGTTCTTCCCGTAGATCTGAGGTGACCTCGACATCGTTACGAAGGGCAGCATTGGTCTTCGGCCCTGGCCCCTGGGGCTGCTTTGGTGGTCCGGGGCGTTCATGCTGCTTCGTCCGGGGGGTGTTACTAGTGGAGAGTCAGGTTCGTCCATCATCTACTGCAACAGTGGTTTCTACCCCCTCCAGGCCTCTCTCTTTCCGCTTAGGGAGTGTCACGTGTGATCTACCTTGCAATAGGCCATTTAGCACCTCTTGCATGTTCTCCAGGGTGGTTTCTAGCCTTTGATTCTTACGGTGAAGTTCTCGTATCTCATCTTCGTAGAATTGAGACTTAGAACTCGAGCTCACGGAGTGGACCCAAGGGTGCTTGTCAGCCCGGTGCTTCGATGGGCCTGGGTCCTGCTGACCGAGGTTTTGCACCTACGGCGGCCTTGGAGGCAGGAACTCATCGGCGCCCCTTGCTGGGGCAGCCGCCGACCTTGGGTGATCCTCCTCAGGTGGGACTGCCGGGGATGAGGCCTCCCTTTCGTCTCTGGGAACCTCAGGCTCCCTTGGGGCCTCCATGTTGGCAGGTGGAGGAGGATCCTTCATGGAGACTTTTAGCTGACCTTCGTCAAGGTGGACTTCCACCTCGCGCGGCTCTCTCAACCGTTTCGAACATCGCGACATTTTTTCTTATCGGAATCGACGGAAGAACAGTGACTTGCAATCTATCCTTCCCACAGACGGCGCCAAACTGTTGACGGTGAGAACTTGTCAACCAAGTTAAGTTAGAAAAATAGAAACGTAGAGATTATCAAAAGAAAAACTTTAAAGATCTAATTGGAAACTCAAAGAACACTTGCAGAAGAAAAATGATGAACTGAATTTGTATTTCTTATGGAGTAGTGCTACAGTATTTTTTTCCAACCCCCCTCCATGTGGAAGTGGGGTTCATTTTATAGTAGGCTCTAATGACCCATGATACAGTGTGGTCCAGGGGACCAGATGGTACATAAGTACATTCTCAAGAGAGTGGTATCATGTGTAGTGGTGTTGGGAGAGTGGTGGTCGCTCTGGTGCATGTCAGAGATGTGGAGGTGGTGCTGCCATTCCTCATACGACCCCTAACCGCCACTACTTGTTGGGTACAGGTGTCAGGTCTGTCCCTTGATCCTTGCAGGCATGCATGTACCTATTTAGAGGTACCTTGTCCATTTTTTTTTTTCTCTTGTGGGCCACCTTGAACAACATATCTGGTTGGCCTTCTTCTTGTAAGGGGTCCCAATTGGCTAACTGGAGAGAGTGCACTTCGTTGGTGGCCCCAACCTCACCAAGTGACGTAGGGACTTTTCAACGAGGTGGGTATAGCATGTTATAAGGCTAGTGAGGTTTCGCGAGGACGTGGGGAGGTGTGCCCCGCGAGGCGTAGGGTGTCATATACACCTTCGAAGAAACATGGCCATGAGGCACGAGGCTGTGGAAGCACCTACACGCATTGGCCCTTGGGCAAGACCCTTTGGAGCGAGGCCATCATGCACGCGAGGCCCTCGGGCGAGACCCTTTGGGGTGAGGCCATCATGCACGCGAGGCCCTTGGGCAAGGCCCTTTGGGGCGAGGCCACCACACACGCGAGGCCCTTGGGTGAAACCCTTTGGGGCGAGGCCATCATGCACGCGAGGCCCTTGGGCAAGGCCCTTTGGGGTGAGGCCATCATGCACACGAAGCCCTTGGGCGAGACCCTTTGGGGCAAGGCCATCATGCACGTGAGGCCCTTTGGGGCGAAGTCATCATGCACGCGAGGCCCTTTTGAGCGAGGCCACGAGCGCGCGGATCCCAGGTGGCGTCGCGAGGCCAGCGCGCGCGTATCCCAGGTGGCGTCACGAGGCCAGCGCGCGCAGATCCCAGGTGACGTGCGAGGGGCTCTTTGCGAGGCGAGGCCTCGCTGGGTGCATGGGTGCTCAACACGCTGGGAAGTTCTGTCGAGGTGCACGGGTGCTGGGCATGCCAAGAATAGCCTCATGTGCCTCCTTACGAGAAGATGATGTCCCATGGTTTTCGTGGCAGAAGTAGGTGTCTAGGCGTTTGGGGGACCTTGGCATGTGCTCTGGACCTTTCACTAGCATGGAGTTTTGAGCATCTACAATTTGTAATAGGGGGTTATGTATGACAAGTTGTGTCAACAATGAAGAAAATATATCTTGAGAGAAAGAAGAGAAAAGTAGAAAAGGAAAAAAAGAAAAAAAAATATACAATGTTGAGAAATCATTACACTCCAAATTGTATTATCAAGGAACAAGTTTGGGGGAGTGTAATGTTATATATATATATAATTTGATTATGCAATTTCTCTCAAAATGATAAGATATTGGAAACTTTGGGATTGGGCTTGTGATTTGTATTAAGGGTTGAATTGGTTGGTTGGTTAGTGTTCATGGTACATTTTGAGCTTAAATGAATTTCTCATCCACCTTTACCTAAGCCATTCAATTAGAAGCTTGAAAAGACCTATTGATTTCTGAGCATGTTTTGTCTACATTAGTGGAGATTAGAAAGTGTAGCAATCTTATGGGATATTGTTTGGTTGTTGGATTGAAGTGGAAATTTAGTGAGCATAAATTAATTCAATTACATGTTATTTGTTAATTATGATTTTGAGAGCTGTTATTTTTGTTGTTTAATTGAATGGAATAAATGTTTTAACTGAAATTCTGGATTGAAAGTTGAGTTTCTTGAAGATTATATAAGTGAGTTGTGTGTCATAGCTTGAGGCTTAGTATTGTTGTTGGCTTGATTCATGTATGTGTGTGTCTGTGTGTGTGTTTGTGTTTGTGTTTTTGTTCATTAGTTGAGTTGTTTGTTTTGGTTTACTCGAGGACGAGTAAAAGTCAAGTTTGGGGGAATTCAATGAGTCGGTTTTTAGCATAGTTTTTTAACCTGTGTTTAGGGTAAGTTTGAGTCAATTTGGTGGAATGTTATGCGGTATTACACTTGTGTTTGGTATGTTTGTAGGAAATATAATAAGGACGCATAGAGTTGAGGAAATGAACGAAAAATCATAGCAATTGGGAAATTTATGCTAAAAGTTGACAAGAAGACAGTTGAGGATTCATATGCAGAGAGACTTGTTCATTTTGGAGCCTTGGAAATAAGTTTTGAGGTTAATGTGAAGGGCTGCGGCACTTAAATGAAGAGCTGCAGCGCAAGGGAAAAACAGAGAGAGCCATTTTCTGGAATTGTCAAGGGCCGCGGCGCAGGTTTGAAGGGTCGCGGCACTTGCTAGAGTCAGAGACCATGTTTGCGCAAATTCAGAGAGGCGAGCCGCGGCGCTTAAATACCAGGGCCGCGGTGCGTGTATTTTTTCGTGGCCATCAGAAGGGCGAAATCGTCATTTATTTTGAAAAACAGTTTTAGGGTTCCTATTTAAATAAGCTTTTAAGAGTTAATTAGGGAGTGAATTTTTTTTATGTTCAGAGATTAGTAGAGACCTAGGAGAGAACATTGAAGATCTGAGAGTTTTATTTCTTGATCTCTTCTTTATTCTCTTTATTCTTGAGTTTATGTTTATATTTAATTTGATTGATTCCATTATGTTTGTCTTGAACTAATCTTGTTATTAGGGTGTTAGTGGATTCTCCTTCAAGCTTTTGATTTCTTAATGCAGTTTTTCTGAATTTCTTTCTACTATTGTAAATTATTTATCTTATGTTTAATGCTTGTGAATGATTGATCACCATTTACATGTTTATATGATTTTAACCTATGCTCTGAGAAGAGAAGGATAATTATGCTATAGGTAGATAATCACAATTTTATATTAGACGAGAGTACTTCTATAAATTGTGTAGTTCATGGATTACGTGTTTAAAGCCTGCAATATGTTGATTTACCACAGAGATGTAGGAAATAATATGTTGTAGATAATTATAGATCCTAGCAAGACTATAATATATAGTTGTAATCTACTATCACAATAGAATTAAGAAATATTGAAAAATTGGTTAGAAATCATAAGTGGATGGTTGATGAAACTAAAACCCTAACATTTGCATCCATTGAATTAAATCATATTTTTATCTCTAAATTTCTCTAGTGATTAATTGTTTCCTTAATTTTAGTAATAATTATTTAACTCATAATTCTGAAATTATTATTTAAATCAATTAGAGTTAGAAGTTAATTATTGGTAATTAATAGTAGTCTTCGTGGGATCGACACTTTACTTATCATATATTACTTAATTCGACCATGTATACTTGTGTGTTAATTTTAATAGATCATTGCATGTATATTTCTTTTAACTTAGTCAATTACTTTTCATGATTTTTACACACGTAATTTTGGCACTGAGGCTTCACGACTCTCTCAGGCTCCTGTAGCATAGGCTAATATCTTTGTAGCTTGACTAAGTTTAGGTGTTAGGCAGCTTTACACTTACCTCTTTTAAGTATTTGAACGACCACTAGCATTGCAACTGTAACACCCTGGTTACTCCAATACCGTTACTGTGAACTTTAAACAGTGCATAACTCGCTAAATGAGTTATTATGTTATAAACGTGCATCTAGGTGTCATTAATAGGATAAGGTGAAAAAATTTTATCAAAAGGAAAGGATATATTTTATTTAAAACATAAAACTGTATATGGGCCCATAAAAGCATTTACAAGTTATTTACAATCCAAAATGGTCATTACAGTGTAAAAATTAAAACCCGCCAACCTAAGCGGCAAAAATAGGGTTAACTCCTAGTTCCTCTGAGAAACACCTTGGCCACGGTGGTCAAGCGGCCGCATATGTACACATCGCCATCTAAGCTCTCCACTCAAGGCTGGTGAGCTTTTCTTTCCCTTTACCAGCACCACATAGCACCCGCGAGCCAAGGCTCAGCAAGAAAACTCATTACTGCATGTATACAATATCAAATGATAATTATGATAATCATACTGGGCTTATAGCCCTAAACATATAAGTGAATATCACTTTAAGATCCTAGTAACCATGTTGGGGCTTGTAGCCCTAATCAGATAATATTGAGATTTTAATAATCATGTTGAAGCGTGTAGCCCTAATCAGATGGTGACTGATGAGTAAGTCACGAACTTAAACCAGATGAGTGACTATGGAGTCACAAACTTGAATCAGATAAGTGACTGATGAGTGAGTCACGAACTTGGGCTCCGCACCCTTAGCCATGTGACGATGCAGTCACCTGGGCCTTCTGGCCCTGACTCTAAGTAACTAGTCTTTAGACTAGACAAGCACTTTTGTTTTCATCTAACATAAGGTCGGTCAAGCATTTCATGCTTATGTCGATTAGATATAATCTTTTTGGCTTGCGTTAAACACGCTAATACCGTTCTTGACTCATAAGCCAATACCATACAACCAGTGCTCAGTACTACTTCCGAACTTGACTAATGAGTCACAGCTTCACAGTCAATACTGACACCATTTTCGATTCCTGACTCATAGGTCAGTTCCATTCATAGATAAGCAAGATTGCAAAGCATTTAATATGCAATCAATTTCCACATATATAACACTCAACATGCTTCATCAATAACCATGCATGTCACATACTGGGTGCAATTTTCTTACCTCTGGTTCGAGCGAGAAATAATAAAAGAACGACCATTGAGAATGATTGATCCTTAGATTCCTTAACGGTCACCTAATCATAACTAAATATAACTTCCATCAATGAAAATATACAATAAAAGGTTCTTGACCTAAACCTCACTCCCGGGACCTCGAATCGTACCCAAATGGCTAGTAGATTCGATCCCGAGCCTTAGGAATTGAAACCTCGAGCCAAAAACCCTCAAAAGTGCCCAAAATAGGACCCTGGAAAAACAGGGTAGCGTTGTAGCGCTGCCCCCCTAGCGCTTAGGTGCTACAAGTAGAGATGAATGGCCTTGGACAGCGTTGAAGCGCCCTCCCTTGGGCCTTGTAGCGCTAGAACCAGGCTGATTCAGCCATGGTTTTTCCTCCTTCGTGTTCTCCAATTCCAATCTTCAAAGCTTGACTCCAAACCTCATTCAAACTCACAAATTAACCCAAATACCCAACATACAAGTCCTAGGCATCATAACCTAATCATCCTTTGCCAAAAACTCCATTGAATTCTCACTATCCAATACAAAAATCCCAACTGAAAATCAAAAGGAAACAGAGCATATCCAGAGTTTCTATAGTTAGAATCTTACCTCAAGCTCAATATGGAACCCTCTTCAATGGTGGAACACAACCCTAGACCCTCAAGGCTTGATTCCTCAAATGGAGCTAAAAAATTTAAAGAGAAAAGAAGAAGAAATGATGATCGGGAGAAGAAACTAATTGCTCTATTTTTGCTTAAGCTTCTACAGCTTTCTATGGTTGATATATATCCTTTGGTCAAAAGACAAAAATACCCTTAGGTCATTTAATTCCCTTTAAAGTCTAGCAAGGGCAAAACCATCATTTATCCTCTAATCCCGTTAATCATAATTGACGCCCTCCCATTCCCGTTATTCCCAATATTCTCAAATGCTAATAAATCATATCCCATTACCCTTTAATTCCCGGTAATGTTCTAATCCCCAAATTACCCCGAGACTCACCCCGAGCCCCGAAATTAACCCCGTTATGACCAAACCGCTAACTTGCATTCAAAGATCGTCTCATGCCGAATAGCTCGAATAAATCCACATAATAATGTGACCTTATTCATAATTCACCAACATGCATGCAAATATACAATTATGCCCTCAATGGGCCAAATTACCAAACACCCTTATAATGAAAAGTGGACCCACATGCATGCATTTATCATCATATAATAATATAATTCACATAACACATGCATATAATCATTTAATGGAATAATAAATCAATTATGGCCCTCCCAGCCTACTAATCCAACCATTAAACCTCATTAGGGATTTTGGGGCATTACAACAACTTTTGTCGCATCTAATTTTACCAGGTTTCTCCAAGCCTAGGTTAGCACCTTTGCGCATATTTTGAGTTTTCATGTACTTATATGTCTGACACTAAGGCCTAGGATGTGCTTAGGTTCTGTAGTACCCTTACTCATTTTTTCTTAGTTTTAGTCCATTCTTTTCTCAACTCTAAGGTACCCCTTTTAGGTTCCTCTTGTTTGAGTTGTCTTAAGTATTTAAAGCTATGATTCGGTCCATTGCCTTTGGCGTTGATTTGGGTCCTAAGACGTCGTAGTCACGGGCACACAGTGGTCGTAGACCATGTTTAAGATCTAGCACACCTATTGTTGACACTAAGATTTTTGAAACATTCTAAGGCACCTATTGCAGGTTCCTTTTAACAAAATTCTGCTTGGGTCTTGCCTGCTTGTAATGGCCCAAATTTGCTAATAAGGCTTAGTGCCTTGATTAGTGTGCCAAGAGGGCGTATGTGAATTATATGAGTTATATTAGGATATGACTACTTATGCATGTGTTAAGTGTATTAAATGTGCTTATATGCCCGTTTATGTTAAAAATGGCATTTTTCGTAATTTTGACCCGCTGAGGGTATATCTGTAATTATATATGTTTTATGAGTGGGACCATGTTATTATGTCGATATATTTGAGCTATTCGGCACGAGGCAATCCTTTTGAGCCAAGTAGTGGAAAAGTCACAACAGAGGATTAATACCCGGCTCGGGGTGAGCCTAGGGGTATTTTAGTAATTTGGTGAATTACTGGGAATTATTTGAGTATGCGTTATAATAGGGGGAAAATTTTGTATTTGGAGAATTAGTGGATTTAATTGGGAGTTTTACGTGAAATTTTAGGTGTAGTAGGAAATGGGTGTCAAATGACCCTTTCGCCCTTAATGGGCTTTGACAGAAGAGTTGAGAGGTAGGGGTAGTTTGGTCATTTGAGACCCTTGAGATGAGTGGATTAGGCTAAGTGCTGAGGTACTCAGCCCATTCATGTTTCTCCTCTCTCTCTCACTTGACCTTGCTCCTAAGAGGAACTTTGAAGTTTTGGAATTAAAAGTGATCTAAGTAGGGTAATCCAAGTTTTGGTTGGGAGATTGGAGACTGTTAAGAGCATTAGAAGCTAGAGAATTCAAACTCTTGCAAGGATTGCAAAGGTAAGAAGCCATGTTTTAATTCTTTTCTGGTGTTCTTGAGGTGTAGAACTTCCTTGAGTTGAGAATTGCTAATTGTTATGTTTTAGGGTGTTTAGGGTATATTTTTTAGTCTACGGATGTTGTAGGATTGGTATGTGATCATAATTGGGTTGATATTGGGGTTAGAGTGGCTTTGGGATGATTTACGATTCTTGAAAATCGCACCAAATTTTGGGTTCGCAGGGTCGCGTCGTGACCTGCATTAACTCAGTCGAGGCAGAGGGCCTCGAATTGCCTTAGCGTCGCAGCGCAAGCGCAAGGGATTTTTGTGTCTGGCTCTCTGCCTAGTCATGCGCTGCAGCTCAAATGGGGAAAAGTTAGAAAATTCAAAAACAAAGGTTGCGTTTGATAAAGTTTTAGTTTCTGAATTTTTTAAACACAAATGAAAATATTATTTTTATTTTTGTTTCTTTATTTTAAAAAAATAAAAGTATGTTTGGTAGCTATTTTTGTTTTTTGTTTTTAAAAACAAAAAATAATAAATGCGTTTGATAACTTTTATTTTTATTTTTTGTTTAGCAATATAAAACGAGATGTTGATTTGAAGAAGAGAAGAAAAAAAAGAAACGAAAAGTCAAAAACGGCTTAAGAAAATTTTGCAAGTGAAAAAAATTCTATTTTCAAAATTTAATGAATTTTAATTAAAATTTAAAAAAATAAGAAATAAAAATAGAGTTACCAAACATTGTTTTATGTTTAATTATAAATTTTTTAATTAATTAAATAAAAAACTATTTTTTAAGTGACTATTTTTTAAGTATTACCGAACAACACCAAAAATTTTACCAAACACAACCATTATTAATGTCAAATGTTTTAGATTTTTAATGTGTCGTGCTTTTGGGTTAGTCCATTCGTGCCTATATGTAGTGCCCTCAGACTTGTTGTGTCGTGTCATGTCATGCTCAAGCCCATATTTTTCGTGTCATGCCATTCTAATTTTTAACTTTGTGTCGTGCTTAGTCCAAGTCCATATTTTTTCGTGTCTTTTCGTGCTTGTGCCACTTTCGTGTGGTGTCAAAAAGTCTGTTCCATATTTACAACTCTAATTTATATCACGATCATGCATAAATATACTTTTATATTAGTTTCTTATTTTGATATATATAGTCAGTGTGGGGATTTAATATTAGATTGTTTTATGTTAGAATTAAGTTTATATATTTTCTTAATATGTTTTCATTTCTAGTTAATATTAAAGATTATAATATTTTAACATTTATTTGATTTTAATGTTGAAGTAAATTATTATTTGAAATTAAAAGAAAGTTATATAAAAATTTCCTCTGAACAAGAAAACCTTCATATATGAATTTTATTAAAATTTCCAAAAAGCTCTTACAAACTATTGGATATACACTTTAGTCACCACCTAGGAACCGAGTCATGAGAAAGTGTGTCTCAATCATTACTCATATAGCAATAATTCGTTTAATATCATATTGTATAAATTTAATATGGCAAGGTACTTAACAAATTATGTGTAAGATTATTTAAAATAATATAAAGTTATTGAAATTCTTATAAATGTTTTGGTTTAGTACATATATGATCCAATTATTATTTTTGAGTTAAGTGAGTTGATTTGAATGTATATATATTTGTGGATAAAAATATTGTTTAAGTAATTATACAATATACTTTTTATATCTGTACGCCCTAAATATCTGGGCAATATTGGCGAGCTAGAAAAGGGCCTAATTCGATCTGCCACGTGTAAATCGTCCACCCGGAGCTGTTTGTTGCGGACCTCCATCTATCCAGCCCGAGCTGATTAGAGAGTTAACTACTACTCGAAGGCATCGTGTCAGCAGTATGAGTGTCACGAGCTGGCGCCACATTAAGCTCGGAATGCGGCAGAGATCTGACACCCGAATCCTTGTAAAGTCAACCACGCAATATAAACGTGCATATATCAGACATCACGTCTATTTTATTCCTGATTTCTCGGATGCGCAGTATAAACGTACATATTCAGACATCCCGTATCTGATTTGGGCCATGCGGCCCATCACCCATCCTTTCCTATTGATTAGACCTCACTTCACTGCAAGGTTTAGGAATTAATCATCAGTGTCACAGAGATGACGTGAAGGGTAAAGAGATCACGGGATGACCCCATTGCCAACCCAGATATCTTCTTCCTATAAATACCAAGACCCTGGGTAGTGCAGAGGGTTGGCATAATTTTTGTAAAGAAACACTCTGAAAGAAATAGCCAAGAGATATCAATAATATCGACTGGTGGACTAGAGGGATTTTAACCTTCGAACCACCTAAAAAGAAAGGAGTGAACATCTTCCCATGCTATTAGTTTCTCAACTCTATAATATAGTTATTTTCATATTACAGTTCACCAATTTGCACTAATCCATCCTACTTATTCGTATAATTACCTGTTGGCGAAGAACCGCGTCAACAGTTTGGTGCTTTCATTGAGAGGATTTAGATTGGTGCTATCACAAAAACCTGATCATGGTGGTTACTCGTTCGAGGCATGGTAACGAGGCGGATCAACATGATGGGCAGGAGGCCCACCATGCCACCCTATCTGATGAACCAAACCCCGAGGTCCAGCAGCGATTAGGAAGCAGCCGATGGGCCAGGACGATACCGGGAGTTCGGCGCCTCGACCGCCAAATCCGAACTCGGGTTACCTGACGGCGATAGAGATGGAGAACATACAATTGAGGGGTCAGCTATCCAGAGAAAGTAACCAAATCGAAGAAGTCTTGGTCTGGCTACCCCCTCTTGTAACCAACATTAACGTCAGACCGAGGCAAAGTGGGACTCACAAGTCCCACAGGGATAATCGGCCCAAACCCAGTCGATTGGTCTGAACTTCAACCCCGAGTTCTGCACCCATGTCACACCGTAACTAGGAAGCTATGTTTGAGGAGTTTCCCAGGGCCAATCAGCAAATCAGCCGATCAGTCAGAACCTCAACTCCTAGCCCGACTCCACCATCAAACGCACCTAGAAAGGCTTGTGGCAGCTCGCAAAGGAAATCCGGGGAAGGCTCGCGCAGACAACCTGCTCCGTTCAGCCCTCTCGTGCCGTGGTCAGACTGCCGGGCGCAGGATGCTGGAGATGGTAGAGTAGAACGGCCACGAGCTAATTTGATCCACCCGGATGGGACTAGGATCGCTTCGCCAGTTAGGCATCCCTTGTCGCCGATAAGATACCCATCTCCTCCCTGTCCAGTTCGAGACATTCCGACACACGGGAGCAGTAGAAGAAATCCTCCTCCCGCCGATCCTTCCCATCCCAACCGAGCACGTGGGGAGGTCCCAGATCCTCATCCCCAGTAGCGGGCTCCAAGCTTTTCCAATGGGAGCTACTGGACTGAGAGCCACCAAAGTGGCAGATCCGGTGGAGACTTGCGTAATCGCTTAAGTTCGGCACACAACCCTCGGGCCACCTCGAGGGCCGACCTTCGAGATCGCCTCAACTCGCAGAGGGGGAATCCGATCAGAAAAGGAAGTCATGCTCGCCAAGAGGGTGGTCATTCCGAAGTACGTGATAGTGGGAATGTCCCACCTAACCAAGCTCAAGCAGCTTGGAGGGACAATAACCCGCCTAATGCGTACAATGGAACTGGAGCTGTTGAACAGCCCCAGAACAACCAAGGGATTAAGGACCACACCCTAGAACGTTTAGCTCAGATGGAGGAGCTAATGAAGAAGCTCTTGTCATAAAAGGAGAAGGACGAGTATGACACGGGGGACGAACTCGAGCTTTTTGCCTCCAACATAGCAGCCACAACATACCCGCCGGGTTTCCGGATGCCCCACCTGTCTAAATTCGATGGAGACGGAGACCTATCATACCATTTGGGTATGTTCAATACTCTAATGATGGCCCATAATATCAGCCCCGAGCTGAGGTGTTTGATATTCCCTTCCACCTTGATCGGGCCGGCTAAGCAGTGGTTCAAGTAGTGTAAAAAGCATTCCATTAGCTCATGGAAGAATTTTTCTGCCGACTTCAAGAGGGCGTTCCGAGCTTCTCAAGCTGCCCGCGTCAAAGCTGACACCCTGGAGAATGTGAAGCAACAACCCAGGGAACCTTTGAAAGCTTACCTGAGCAGGTTCGCAAACGTCGTGGCTCGAGCCAAGGACGCGGACGATAGTTCCAAGCTTATGGCCTTAAGGACTAGAATCCTCATTGGAGGCGGGCTATGGAAAGAGATACAGAGAAGAGGTGTCAGCACCGTGGATGAGTTCCTGAACAAGGCCCAGGAATGGATAAACCTGGAAGAGGCACGAGCATCGGTCGCAAGAACCAGCCAATCCCTTGATCAGCCCGTTGGAGCGGAAACGGATGTCGTGAAAATGACTCAAACCGTTGCCCAGAATAACCAAGGGGGTGGAGGCAAGAGAAAGGGGAGCGGCGAGGGCGGCCAGCATGGTCCGAAGAAGAACAAGCCCATGGAAAAGTTTAAGCTAGTCTATGCGGCTTATACCGAGCTCACAAACACTAGGGAGCACATTTTCCTAGCAAACTCTGCCCGCCTCCCCTGGAAAAAGCCGGAGCCTTTGAAACACCAAAAGGCTAAGAGGGACCCTTCCAAGTTCTGTCGATTCCACAATGACATTGGCCACAACACTGACGATTATAGGCATTTGAAGGATGAGATCGAGACACTCATCAGAGTTGAACCTTTGGCTCAATAAGCGCGGAACTGGGTTCCTACTAGTCAGCCAGCCTCAGAAGCTCCGATAAATCAGCCCGGGCCCCGAATAAGTCAGATACCCCTCCTCCTGTAATAGGAGGAGAGATATCCACAATCTCCGGAGGCCCCCATTTGGCCGGCACAAGCAGAGGTGCCCAGAAGAGATATGTCAATGAGTTGAAGGCTCACAATGGAGTGGAATTCATCCCGGAGCAGCATCTACCCAAACAGCAACGATTGGAGAGGCAACCAATCATTTTTACTGAGGAGGATGTCGGTCACGTCCAGTTCCCCCATAACGATCCTCTAGTCATAACCGCCCAGCTCGCCAACCAGAGAGTTAGAAGGATACTAGTCGATAATGGGAGTTCGGTAAACCTGCTGTTCCGGTCTACACTAGAGAAAATGGGATTGTCTGTCACTGAGCTGAAGGCCACCTCCATGATGCTGTATGGGTTTTCCGGGGAAGGATCGGCAGTGATAGGAACAATCGAGCTAGTAATAACCTTGGGAGACGGGCCCCGAACTGTCTCTAAGCTCCTCAAGTTCGTGGTTATCGATTGTCCCACTGCATACAACGCTATTCTCGGCCGACCTACGTTGATGGCATTTGAGGCCATAACTTCTATCCGCCATCTCGCAGTCAAGTTCCCCTCCTCTACGAGGATATGTACGGTCCGAGGTGATCAGCTCGCTGCCAGGGAATGCTATAACATTTCCATGAAGGGAAAATCATGACCCAGGTAGCAGACGATGACCATTCAAAGCGGACATGAGGAATCTCAGGAAGTAGAACGTATTCCTGAGATAGAAAAACCTCAGGAAGCCAATGGGGAAGGTATCACCTTGAATGATGATATCGACCCCAGGATAGGCGAAGATAGATCCGAGCTCCAGGCCATTGAAGAACTCGAAGAGGTGAACATCGATCCGAAAGACCCCTCAAAGGTGGTGAAGTTCGGGAAAAAAATGTGTAATGAGAGAAAGGCGGAGCTGCTGAGATTCCTACAAGAGAATCTAGATGTGTTCTCCTGGTCCCATGAAGACATGATAGGGATAAGCCCAAGCGTCATCATGCACACCCTCAACTTGGAGAAAAACATGCCTGCAAAGTCCTAGAAACAAAGGCGCCTGGGCACGACCCAAGCTGAGGCCTTAGAAGAGGAAGTAGCTCGACTCCTAAGGTGCGGTTTTATTCGCGAGGAAAAATACTCGATCTGGGTCACCAATCCTGTTTTGGTCCCGAAGCCCAATAGGAAGTGGCAGACCTGCATTGACTTTTCCGAACTGAATAAAGCTTGCCCCAAAGATTGCTTCCCCTTGCCAAGAATTGACCAATTGGTAGATGCCATTGTGGGGCACAAGCTCATGTCCTTTATGGATGCATACTCGAGCTATAACCAGATCACCATGAATCCTGCGGACCAGGAACACACTAGCTTCATGACCCCAACTAACGTTTATTGTTACAAGGTCATGCCCTTCGGGCTGAAGAATGCAGGAGCTACATATCAGAGATTGGTCAACAGGATGTTTGCTAATCAGATCGGAAAAACATGGAAGTGTATGTTGATGACATGTTGGTCAAGTCAAAAACAGCCGATAACCATGTCCCTGATCTGAAGGAATGTTTTAAGATTTTAAGACAGTACGGCATGAGGTTGAATCCCCAAAAATGTACCTTCGGGGTTGCGTCATGAAAATTTATGGGTTTCATAGTCAACACCATAGGAATAGAGGCGAACCCCGATAAAATCAGGTTGCTACTCGAAATGCCATCGCCCCGGTCGCGAAAAGACGTCCAAAGTCTAACAGGAAGGGTGGCAGCCCTTAATCGGTTCATTTCCAAATCAACCGACAAGTGTTTGCCATTCTATAACCTGCTCCGAGGAAATAAAAAATTCGAGTGAACCGATGAGTGTGAGTGTGCTTTCCTCGGCCTAAAAGCACATTTAGCTGAGCCGCCCGTGTTATCTAAGCCAACAGCACGAGAGCCTCTTTTTCTTTACTTAGCTGTAATGGAAGATGCAGCCAGCGCCGTGCTGGTTCATGAGGAGGACCGGTCTCAGAAGCCGGTCTACTACATTAGCAAGAGGCTTCTCAGAGCTGAGTCTAAATATCCGATGATGGAAAAGATGGCGTTCTGCCTTATCATGGCCTCTAAAAAGCTTAGGCCATACTTCCAGTCCCATTCAATCCACGTCATAACCGATCAACCTTTAAGGCAGGTTTTTCATAAACCTAAGGCAAAGGGGCGTCTTTTTTAGTGGGATATCGAGCTCAGCCAATTCGAGATACTGTACGTGCCGTGAAATGCGATCAAAAGCCAAGCTCTGGCTTATTTTGTAGCAGAGTGCACGGGATTCCAAGAAGAATCAGTGGAAGAACCGATACGAGCCTCGTGGAAAGTCTTTGTGGATGGTTCATCTAACGAGAACGGATCCAGAGCTAGAGTCATTTTGATATCCCCAGAGGGACATCGTTTCCACTCCGCGTTGCGGTTTGGATTCGAAGCATCCAACAACGAGGTCGAGTACGAAGCTTTATTGGCTGGGCTAAGGGTGGCCCAGGAGCTAAAGGCCAGCTCCATCCAGTGCTATAGCGATTCCCAGCTCATGGTAAATCAGGTATCAGGAGAATACCAAGCACGGGGAACCAAGATGGAGGCCTACCTGGCTAAGGTAAAAAATGGGCTGTCCGCATTTGAGCACAACCTAGTTGAACAGATACCTCGGGAGCAGAATGCCAATACTGACACCTTAGCAAAGCTCACCCCCTCCAGGGAGGCCGAAACCTTGGGCCTGGTGCCGGTGGAATTCTTGGAAAGGCCAAGCATAGAGGAAATCGGGAGAGAGGTCGAGATGATTGACGCCAGACCGACCTGGATGACTCCTATAGTTGAGTACCTCACAACAGGAAAGTTACCTGAAGAGCGCAATGACGCGAGGAGGATACTTTACCAAGCTCCAAGGTATGCAATGGTAGACAGGACGTTGTACCGGCGTGGTCTTTCTTTACCTCTTCTACGGTGTGTTCTGCTAGGCGAAGCAAAAACTATTCTGCAGGAGATGCATGAGGGATTTTGTGGAGATCAAGCTGGGGGGGGGGGGGGGGGGGGGGGGGGGAACCTGGCCTTGAAAATATTAAGGCAGGGATATTATTGGCCCACTCCATTGAAGGACTCGATTTCTTACGTCCAAAAGTGCGACAAGTGCCAGTGGTTCGCCACGATCGCCTGAGCTCCGCCCGTCGAGCTAAAGATGATCTCGTCCCCGTGGCCATTTGCGATCTGGGGAATTGACTTAGTTGGTGCCCTACCCACGGGAAAAGGAGGAGTTCGCAACGCAGTGGTGGCTATTGACTACTTCACCAAATGGGCAGAAGCGGAGCCCCTGGTGACGATTACATCAAAGAGGGTCCTCGACTTTGTGGTTAAGAATATTGTCTGCCGATTCGAGCTATCAAAGAAGATCGCGTGTCGGATAACGGAACCCAGTTCAATAGTGACCTCTTCACTGAATTCTGTGAGAAGCACGTCATAGTTAAAAGCTTCTCCTCCGTGGCCTACCCCCAGGCTAATGGGCAGATCAAGGCTGTGAACAAGACACTAAAAGTGAGCCTTAAGAAAAGGTTGGATGAAGCAAAGGGAGTTTGGCCTGAATAGCTCCCCCAGGTGTTATGGGCGTACCGGACCTCGCACCGAACTTCAACGAGTCACACTCCTTTCTCCCTGAATTTCGGGAGCGAGGTCGTCCTTCCTGTCGAAACAAAGATAGCCTCGCATAGAGTCCGGGCGTTTGACCAAGACCAGAATGACAAATTGCTCAGCGCGTCCCTTGACCTAATTGACGAAAAATGAGAAGCTTCGCAGCTGCAGCTCGCGCATTATCAACAAAAGATCACTTGTTATTTCAACTCAAAGGTCAAGAGACACATCTTTAACTTAGGCGACCTGGTGCTCCGAAGAGTCTTCTTAGCCGGTAAGGATCCCAAGGACGAAGTTTTGGGACCAAACTGGGAAGGACCCTATCAGATAATGGAGGTTGTGAAGGAAGGGACCTTTAAACTAGCTCGGCCTAATGGAGAAGCAGTCCCACGGACATGGAATGCTATACACCTAAAGAAATATTATCAATAGTCAAGACTTTTGTAAGGCTTAATTATGAAAGCCACCTTGTGTTTATTAAAAAATGAGAAGTACTTTTGTATATCGTTGTATGTTTTCGTGTGCATGTAGTGTTAGAAGAGCGTGTTCCAAGTAACCAAGAAAGATCCCTTTCTATTTACTTGGGGGGCATATATCCTGGATACAACCAGGTCCTAAAACTTAGAAGTTAGTTAAATTGACTAACCAGTGTTTTTCCTAAAGAACACGAGGTGTCGATAAAACTAACACGAACTAAGTTTTTAAATAAATGTTCTGGATACAACCAGGTCCTAAAACTTAGAAGTTAGTTAAATTGACTAACCAGTGTTTTTCCTAAAGAACACGAGGTGTCGATAAAACTAACGCGAACTAAGTTTTTAAATAAATGTCCTGGATACAACCAGGTCCTAAAACTTAGAAGTTAGTTAAATTGACTAACCAGTGTTTTTCCTAAAGAACACGAGGTGTCGATAAAACTAATGCGAACTAAGTTTTTAAATAAATGTCCTGGATACAACCAGGTCCCAAAACTTAGAAATTAGTTAAATTGACTAACCGGTGTTTTTCCTTAAGAAGACGAGGTGTTGATAAAACTAACACGAACTAAGTTTTTAAATAAATGTCCTGGATACAACCAGGTCCCGAAACTTAGAAGTTAGTTAAATTGATTAACCAGTGTTTTTCCTAAAGAACATGAGGTGTCGATAAAACTAACGCAAACTAAGTGTTTAAATAAATGTCCTGGATATAAACCGGTCCTGAAACTTAGAAGTTGGTTAAATTGATTAATCAGTGTTTTTCCTAAAGAGCACGAGGTGTTGATAAAACTAACGTAAACTAAGTGTTTAAATAAATGTCCTGGATATAACCAGGTCCCGAAACTTAGAAGTTGGTTAAATTGATTAATCAATGTTTTTCCTAAAGAGCACGAGGTGCCAATAAAACTAACGCAAACTAAGTTTTTAAATAAATTTCTTGGATATAACCAAGTCCCGAAACTTAGAAGTTAGTTAAATTGATTCAGTGTTTTTCCTAAAGAACACGAGGTGTCGATAAAACTAACGTGAACTAAGTTTTAACAAATTAATGTCCTGGACACGACCAGGTCCTAAAACTTAGAAGTTGGTTAAAATTGATTGGTGATGCTTTGTAGTTTCGAAGAAAAAGTCAATAAACTAACGCAAACTAGGTTTTTACCAATCACATCATATTAAAAAGAAAAATAAATGATGAAATTCAGGGTAACTGAAAGCAATTGTCTTGAGGAGGAAAAACCTCGTGGTAAATTATTATAGGAAAATGAAAGAAAAATACAAAAGTACTAGGCACCCCAGGCCGCTCCAACGAGGTCACCCCCTCAGTCTCTTGCTCGCCCGTAGCGAAAGTCTCCCCAGTCTCAGAAGGCGGCTCTTGTTGAAGACGGGCTTTGAACTTCTCAAGGAATGGCTCCCACACCTCGGGCGCTAGGAAGGAGAAGTCACCATCCTGGTTGAAGGCCCAACAATGGTAGAGCATGGCCTCCATGGAGGAGCTGGAAGACGCCTTCTCCACCATAGTGGTGGCCTCAGCCTCCAACTGCTAAGCCTTGGCCTCCTCGAGCTCGGTCTTCGCAGCAGCCAAGGTGACCTATACGGCCTTTTCGCTTTCTTTGGCAGCCGTCAGGGCAACCTTGGCACTTTGCTCTTGCTGTTGGGCATATGCGAGAGTGGCCTGAGCAGTCTGGAACTCACCCCTAATCTCATCAATCCTGGCCCTGGACCGAGCTATGCTGCAGTGTAAAGCCAAAGCCGCCTGCAAAGTCATAGATAGTAAGGCACGTGCTGGGAAGAAAGCAAAGAAATTTAACTAAGTAAACTTACCGTGAGGGTCATCCCCAGCGAAGACTCCATGACATTCTCGGGGCTCCTCGTATCGATCTCCCTTAAGTCTCTTGGGGTGGCATTGTAATAATGCTCCACCGTATAGCTCGCGGTCTCATAGACCGTCCCTCGGAAGGCCTCGAGGATCTTCTCCAGGGCCTGGGCGTTAACCGGGATGCGCACGGTGGGAGGAAGAACTGGTGGGGTACTAGCTGGTGCCTCCTGTTCCCGAGTAGGGGCTGGAGGCCGCGGGAGAGGTAGGTGCATGTTCTCTGTGGCTGCAAGGACCTGGCCCCTCCCCTTGGCGGGAGACTTGGAGGTGGACCCAGAAGGAGGAGTCTTCTTGGCCAGCCGGGGTTTCTTGACCAGTGGCCCGGACGGTCTGGAGGGAGGATTCCCCCCTAGAAGATGGATAGCAGGACGTTGTCTCTGGGCTATGCCATATCTTCGCCTGAAACAAAAAGAAGGGAACGTTAGTATACATGTAAGGTTACTTTATTACAAGAAAAATCTAAAGGTGTACTGAAAATGTCCTACCCTCCGAGCTAGAGGAGGAATCTCTTGCCACGACCTCTGGCCTTGGAGCTTCTATAGGGGAGTCTAAGTTTATTACTTCACGGATGAGAGGGGGCTCTGGTCTGGATCCGCCTCAGGACTAGACTCCTCTACGTATTTCCTAAGCCTTGGAGTGACTACGCCCTCCAGGAGGGAGAGCCACGACCTAAGGTTGGTCCCGCACTCCTCAAAGAAGGCCGACCTAAAGGACAAGGTGTTGTCTACTACTACGGTGCCCCTAGGACGGCCCATATCATGGCGCAACACTAGTTGATCTACACACTAGAGTAGGGTTATGTTAAGGTCTGATTCATCTCGGTGGTGATGTACGAGCTGGCTTGGGTTAAACCTGGCAAGCCTTAGGTTTGCGGTAGCCCTATCTAAGTCCCTAAATAGGTATGGGTTACCTTGGCCGGAGGGGCCGGCTGCTGAGCAGCCTTGGGAGCTCACTTTCGTTGCATGAGCGGCACCTCATCATCTTCGTCCTGCTCGTCATCGTCCTCGGCATCCTCCTTAGGGATAGGCACCAACTCGTGAGCTACTGGATGATTAGCCCGCGTCCTCCTCAAGGCCAGAGTTTGGCCTGCAGAAATTAACTTACACGTCAGCATCGTCTCATCAGACACGAGCTGGCGGTAGTCTTTCTCACTTGGCGGAAGCCCCGCCAAGGTTTTGTATTGACCCCCAAGGGTCACCGATTTGGTCGTCCTCGCAAAAATGGCTGCACGATGATGTTCAAGTCAATACGCACGAAATAAATAAAGCAATATGGTGATTTCGCGAGCTGAGAATAGAGAGAACTTACGAGGATGGTTGAAGTAGTGGTTCTCTCAGTTGTGAAACCCTATCGACATGAAGAACTGGTCCTTGAAGTTGTTGGGGTGGCTGGGCAGCTCGATGAGTGCAGGAGAGTTGGGAAAACGGGTCAAATAGAAGAACCCGTCGCCTCGCCCCCATTGATCCGGGCTGGCTTTAAGGCAGAAGAAGTAAAGGATGTCCGCTGATGTAGGGACCTCCCACTCGTGCCTCAGGAAGAGGTACCTCAGCCCTGCCCGCAGACGGTAGGAACTAGGGGCAGTTGGAAGGGGAGCCAGCTTCACTTAATTCAAGAAATCCGTGAAGTACTGGTCCAGAGGTAGGAAGGCCCCGGCCTTGAGGTGTTCGTCGCTCCAAGCCGCGAACTCCTCATCAAGAGGCGTGCAGCTTCTCTCGCCCTCGAGGGGAGGTCGGGCAACAAGAGCGCCTATCCCAACTTCAATGTTATGGGAAAACAAGATCTTGTTGACCCTCCCTTGGATCGTAATCTTCAAGACTATCCTCTTTGCCTCGAAGAAGGCGTCAGGTCCCACCTCGACCTCTTTCTCCACCATGGGACCGAATTGGGGGACGGGAGACTCCGCCGCAATCTCTTTCCCTTGTTGGACCGCTGGGATGACGAGCCAGCCGTGCTCTTCTTGGGTATGTTCTTCCTGGGTCCCATCTGGTCGCCTAATGAACAAGAATGAAGAAAAGTTTAAATAGGCGACCTAAAAATAGAAAAGGGAATACAGCACGAGAAGAACTGATTTTCGAACACGGGCTGAGGTAATCTCAGCCTGCGGTGTGTGAAGCCACGCGTTGCCGTGGTCACACGCCCACGTTTCCAACGGATCCCCGATTGCTCGAGATCTGTGTGTCTGGAGGGTCAGGATAGTGCCTGCCTTGGAGGGAAAGTTTTAAAAAGCAAAACTGTCTAGCGTGACCCCTAAGCTACCCGGTTTTGTACCCTAGAAACCTCTCACCTTCCATTTTCCAAACAGCCATTCCCTAAAGCTACCTAGAAAAGCTACTTAGAAAAATTACCCATAAATTATCTTGTCATAAACATCACATTCCTAGACATGTACTCAAATAGTCGATATGCCTAGGATCAAAACCTATGCACCAAAAACTAGCCAAAAACAACCTACAGTGTGCGACTAAGAAAGAGGTTTACCTAACACAGAAACGGAAAGATCAAAACATGCAACAGGCAGAGGACTTACAATGTATTTTCCGTGTGAAAGTTACAAAAAGTGTAGGAATCGGAGTCCTGGTGGAATCCTTAAAGCTAGACTGATGAAGAAACTCTCGTGACGAGAACATTGGGATCTCTGGGATGATAACCGGAAGAAGAAAAGCTTCTGAGACTAAAAGGAGAGAAAATGAGGAAAAAATTTCAAATGAAGGGTGGCTAATGTGGAAGATGGCTAGCCTTATATATACGTAAGAGGCATAAAGAAACGAGGACCGTTCGATCAAATTAATGCGAGATACGAGGGTCATAACTCAAGAGGCAAAACGACGGCCGAAAGCAGGCTAGGCCATTTAATGTAATTCTCGGAAACCGAACAGTCGCCAACTACGGCGCTCCACGTGTCTGACCCCTTTAGTGGGCGGGACATGAAGAGTCGAAAGGGAAACTTAAAAGCCCCCACTGTGAAGATCACAGATGACGTCATGGGTCACGAGCAGGGGCTTGGGGGGAAAATGTACGCCCTAAATATCCGCGCACTATTGACGAGCTAGAGAAGGGCCTAATTCGATCTGCCACATGTAAATCGTCCACTCGGAGCAATTTGTTGCGGACCTCCATCTATCCAGCCCGAGCTGATTAGAGAGTTAACTGCTACTCGGAGGCATCGTGCGAGTAGTATGAGTGTCACGAGCTGGCGCCACATTAAGCTCAGAATGCAGCAGAGATCTGACACCCGAATCCTTGTAAAGTCAATCACGCAATATAAACGTGCATATATCAGACATCACATGTCTATTTTATTCCTGATTTCTCGGATGCGCAGTATAAACGTGCATATTCGGATATCCCGTACCTGATTTGGGCCATGCGGCCCATCACCCATCCTTACCTATTGATTAGACCTCACTTCACTGCAAGGTTTAGGAATTAATCATCAGCGTCACAGAGATGACGTGAATGGTAAAGAGATCACGAGATGACCCCATTGCCAACCCAGATATCTTCTTCCTATAAATACCAAGACCCTGGGTAGTGCAGGGGGTTGGCATAATTTTTGTAAAGAAACACTCTGTAAGAAATAGCCAAGAGATATCAATAATATCGACTGGTGGACTAGAGGGATTTTAACCTTCGAACCACCTAAAAAGAAAGGAGTGACCATCTTCCCATGCTATTAGTTTCTCGAGTCTAGAATATAGTTATTTTCATATTACGGTTCACCAATTTGCACTAATACATCCTACTTATTTGTATAATTACATGTTAGCATCAACAATATCAAATGCACAAAATGATACATTAACGAACATAAATAATATTTTATATACAATTACGTATTTGATATAAATTTTTCTATGAGATATATAACTATATCCTTATAATATTCATGTCTGTTGATATATTATTTTGAGCATTTAGCACAATAACTATATATATCGTATATTATACCGTAAAATACTAAAATTAATTAAATTCGTACATTACATGTCAATTAATCTAATGTGATATTAAAAACTAAATGTATCGATTGCTTAGATTTATTTATTATTTTGTGTACCATCAATATTGTGTAAAATATTATCCGTCCTAATGAATATAATTAATTTCATCTCAAAAATAAAAGTAATATAATATTATAGAATTGGTAATATGTAATTCGCTCAGTTATCATTTCTAAAGTCAATATGGATTGAAATTTTACTGTTATAAAGTTTCAGATAATAAACGGTACTATTTAGTATGCCATCTCCATATGACAAAAATTTATCATTAAAATAAGGATTTATATTTTTTTGGACTTATATTTTATCCTATTACTTGTTTAGACCCTGTATTTTGATAAATTATTTTTTGAACTATATATTTTGTAAAATGATTAAAATAGAATCCTAAACCCAATTTTGATCAATATTTTCTCAACTAAAATCACAAATAATTTACCAAACTAACACTTCAGATTAAAAATAAAATCATTCTGCTTAAAAACTGTGTTGTTATATTTAATTTTTTCTTCATTAAAATTGAGTTTATGGTTCTATTTTAATTATTTTACAAAACATAAGATCCAAAAAATAATTTGTTAAAACACAGGATCCAAACATGTAATAAAACAATGTTAGAAATTTAAATAAAGAGAATGGAGAAAATTAACAAACATAATAATATATTATTAATTGAAGAACAGGAAAAATAAATACAAAATAATAAATTATAAAACTGATAAGTTAAAAAAAAGCCGAGGCACGTAAAACACGCTTTCCTTAAAGCAGATTTGCCCCCTCTACCTGATTGGTGTTAGAGGATACGTGAGCAACCACTTCTCAGGATACAACGACTAACGAGTAGAGGAATACACCACTTTCACTACTCCAGCGAACTCGGATTGATACATTCACTCTATCACCTTAAGACTTACGAAAAACAAAGAAGAAGAAGACAAGAGAGCTTTTTAGTAAGTGACTCTTTTTGTTGGTGTCTCTAGAATGAAAAGTGAAGCCTCCTTTTATAGGCTTCATATGGGGTGGAATACCAAGTGTGGACACAAAGGAATTAATGCCAAAAATCCCACAAAATTAGTGATATTGATCAATCACAATCTTTACCATAATTTCTGATACCGATCAGAATATTCACCATTATTACGGTGATTACATCCTTGACCAAATCTGATTTATTAGCAGCTATCAATGGACCACATTTAAGGCATCAATTTCTCATTCACACATTAACTTAAATTGACTATTTATTATATATAAAATATAATTTTTCCAATAGACAAAACATAAAGTCCAAAAAAATATAAACTCATCAAATAATAATTAAAATGGATCAATTAAAACAAAATTCAAGTTGACTATAAGCTATCTTTACAAATGCGTGACTTATATCGTATTGTCTTGTCACGTCTCAAAACATATTAAATATTTATATACTTATTAATTATTCATGACTTATCTAAAAATTGATGTTTGAGTACGTATACCTACATAGTAATAACTAATAAACAATATGGAGTAATTAACTACATTAATATCTCTACCTCTAAGCATGACTATATTAGGTACCATTTTTACTTAACACAGTTAATACATATAATAATTACACAAGATTTATCTATATTTAAAAATGATTTTTAAAATCTATCTACTTTAAAAACAACCCTTGTAATGATGGAGCTAAGGAGAGAATAAAGAGGGCATGGCCTTCATGTGTATATGTCTCTTCTGTATAAAAGTAAGTAGATAATGAAATTTTTTTATTTTAATGATTTTTTATTTTTTTTAAATTTAACAAAATATTCTTATATTTAATGATAGATTATAAACATGACTTAAACTTAAATAAAATTACATAAAATAAAATATGATATTTTTGAGATATTTTATAATAATAATTATTTAAAAATAGTAAAACCATATATTTTAGAACTTAAATAAAATTTAATTAAACTTAAACTTAATATTATATTAAACATATACTTTTTTTTTGTTACTGTCAAATTCAAAAGCTAGAACAAACATAAACTTAAACAAAAATAAATTAATTAATTGATTAAAATATGATATTTTTAAGATATTTTATGATAATTTAAATAATTAAATCATATTTATTTAAAAATAATAAAGACATTTATATTATTTTTTATCTTATAAATTTGTGTGATAGTTTGTTTTTTATCAAGTGATTGAAGTTTTTTTTCTTCATCAAATTCACCAAATGACATTGCAAAATACATTAGAAACTAAAAATAGTTGATGCATATATACTACTATCTACACTATGACTTTTTCTATTATTATTTTATTTCTATTATTAATCTCTTTTTAAATATTATTATATTTTATATATATGTCATATAGTCATATATATATATATCTATGTCAACGTTATGTTTAGATATCATATATGTAGAAATTATTGATATAAATATTTATATATACTATAAAATTATAATTCATTCTATTATATGTATATTAAAAAAAACAGTGAACCAATTTTTATTAAAATTATAGACATTGTTTACAACTTCAAAATTAAGCAAACGTGCATTGCACGTTGCTTCTATCTAGTATGTATATATATATATATATACATGGAAGACTTCTCAATGGTTACTACCCATAGATGAGTACTAACAATTATGATAATATGACAACATAGTAACTTGGTATAGCAAGTCACCAACAGGTAAATATTTTTTTTTTTACATTAATTTTGAATTTAGTTTTTTTTTGTCATAATTAATGTTGTTTCAAACCAATGAGAGTCACTAGCTATATTTAGAAATTGACATGCATTTGAAAAATAAAAAGTTTACAATATTATATTTTCATAATAAATACATGTTTTTCATTAGGTAACCCTTCTAAAAATTTGGATAAATCGAATTTTATTTTTAGAAATATTAATTAACAATAATAAATATGGACCATTGATCTTAATCCAATGGTTAATATTAAAGTAATCATCCATGGGTAGTAACCATTAAGAGTGCACCAATATATAATACACGACTAGATATTTAATAAGTATATTAATATAAATCCAAATGTTATAAATATTATAATAATATAAATTCAAATATTATAAAATATCATTATTATAATAATTTTTGATACAAAACTAGATATTTAATAATTATATTAATATAAATTCACATGTTATAAAATATTATTATTATAATAATATATAGTACATAATAAATACATTATATATAAGTGTCATATGTCTACAAATAACATGACTGTCTAACTAAATAAGAAATTAGAATAACATTTATCTTCTATCAAGAATAAACAAGTTTCTTCTCCAGTCATTGATGTGTAATTTGAATAATATCATGAATGTTTTGTACCTTAAATAAGGTAATTTGTGATCTAAAATGTTATCATATTATTATTATTATTATTTTAAAAAAATCATAAACAATGTTTATGTTTAATTTTTCTTTTAATATTGTTTATTTATTTAAAATTTATATAACAATCTGTTGACCAAGGATTTGGCCAACTGACACGGAATCGGAATATGCTTGATATGAATGAATGTGTAGAGAAGAACGTAATGACAAAAAGTAATAACAACACGATATTTTTATAGTGGTTCGGCCCCAGGATCTGGTAATAACCTACGTCCACTTAGACTGTTATTGATATGAGAACCAAAGGAGTGATCAAAGAACAAGGGTTCAATGAGTTTCACTAACCTCTCAAGAACAATACAATATCATTAGGAGAATTACTATAGTCTCAAATGATTCAAAAGCCAAAAGTCCCTTCATTGAGCTATCTTTTACTATTTATAGGCTCAAGGGGGATTACAAAAGATTGTTACAGATATTCTTTCCTGAATAATCGGATACTCAGGAGATTGTGTGAGTTAAATTCGGGATTTACAAAGATCTTCACAGTAATGTTTCTTTGTATGCGGAACCATCGACCAGACTGGTCGCAGGTAAGACTGGGTTGCTTACTGCTTCTAATGCGTCTTCTGGTCGATACTCTAGCAGAGTTTTTCCAGGTGTCAGCCACGTGTCCAGGGATCACTTGCCACGTCATCAATGCTAATTTTTTGGATAACATTTTCCCCCCAAGTTTATTTATCACGAGCAATAAATAAACTTTTGAACGAACGACTCTTCGGTAGCCCCGCCTTACGTGTCAGAACCCTTCGTGTGTTCTTGGAAAAAGTAACATTCTTCTGTCTAATCACGTCTTTTCGGTTCCCCAGAAATAATTCGACGGCCATTCCGCTTCCCCATACTTCGAAAAAGGGAAACTGATGATTACACCTTTTTAATGCCACAGACAAACTTATGTAATACCTTCGAAATCTTCCTTTTCTTTTTACGCACGCCATTATCTTCACAAGAAACCCTAAAAACCAGAGTTTTAAACTTCTTCGGAGACCGTTCTTCTGCACTTTCAAGACTCAGTCCGAGAGTTCCCTGATCTCCGAAGACTCTTTTTCCATCTCCACGATCATTTTCTTGGTAAGTTTTTGAATTCTTATGCTTCAAATTTTCGTGGTGCATGCTTCTATATATTGACTGTTTGAGTCCATCTGCTTCTGGTTTGAGACGTTTGTGAATAGAATGTTTTGTAGGCAAAAAAGGGTTACGAGCTAGTTTAATAATCAGGATCATACTTTTAGGACGTAAAATCGAAGTAAAAGTTCGATCTTTAGGCTAGTTGGAAAATAGGTTTTTCCCGCCCTAAGGGGAGTTGAAAAAGCTTTTTACTTTCACCCTTTGATCCGTCTTTCAAACTGTTCGTGCGAAAAATTTAGCTTTTCGTTAGAATGCTATTGTACAAAAGCTTGGTTTTTATACACGACCAGCGTTATTCTAAAAAGCCTTTAAAAATTCTTTATCCTCACCTCCCCATTCTTCTGTTTGCAGACATTGATGCCAGATTTGTGGGGAGGTGAACGGCCCATCGACAACGATCTTCTCGCCCAGCTGCTCGAGAGCGAAGAACAACCGGCCGACCGAGTTCACGAGATTCCCTTCTCACGATCCTCTACTAGACCTCGTCTTTCTCCTCCTCAAATGGCCCGTTCCAAATCCGTAGGCAAGAAAAGACCTGAGTCCGAAAATAGTCCAAACCTTCCTGCCCAGCCTGATTCGCAGGCTAGGGCTCCCTCGACCAGTGGTCGAGAAAATCCTGCTCCTGACCCTAATATCCAAACCAGGGCCCACCCTCACCATCAGAATCTGCCTGATGTCGAGTGGTATACTTCCCCGACCAGCTAAGTGACCCTTCGGATGGTTGCTAACTACTTCAGGAAATACCCTCTTACAGGGGTTTCCATTACAATTCCTGCCGCAGACCAAAGGGCTAACCTCCCTAGGGGCATATACAGTGCCTGGTCTCGGTATCACCTAGAGGCGGAGGCTTACCTCCCTCTACATCCTTTTTATGAGGGGGTGGCCAATTATTTCGGTGTCACCCCCTTCCAAATTACTCCAAATGGATATAGAATGCTGGCCGCACTCTATATCCTGTACAAACTTAAGAAATGGCCAGAACCTACCCCTCATGAGGTCAACTATCTTTTTGACCACCTTAAATCCAACCCGCAACAACATGAAACGGGTTTCTTCCACTTCTGTCACCAGGAGACCAACCGGACGTTCCTGAGTGACACCACGCATATATCTAACGTGGGGCAGTACAGTAAGGAGTACTTCCTTACACCGAACATAACCAGCAACAACCTGGCCTTCGCTCGAGGAGGTAAGTACCATCTTTGACTGGTCGATACTTTTAATCAAGGTGTCTCCTTTCATTTTTCTCAAACTGCACTTTGTCTTTCAAGCCTATGGTTACGTCCGACCCCAACACCAGACATGGTGTTGAGGTCCAATAGACTGCCCAGGATGACAAACGCAGAAAAAAGCGTCAAGTCCCTGGTTACCGATGAAAACTTGAGGCTGTCGGCCTCCTGGCTCCTCGCCATGAAACAAGAGGGTCCGTGGTAGACGATGCCACTGCCGAGGGGGTTCCCGAGCAGCAACCTCCCGCGTCCCCTCCTCGAAGGAGGCCAACGGGGGTTACAATCAGGGAGCCCACGGGCAATCCTTCCAAAGAAAGGCCTTCTGCTCCCCAAGGCAAGGGGAAACAAAAGGCCAAAGAGCCAGTTGTGGACCTGGGGGAATCCTCTGATGAAAATGGTAAAGTTATTTTGCTTTTAAGTAGCTTGCCAATTCCCTGTCATTTGTTTGATGGGGAGGGCAACTTTACATATACTCCAAATTTAGGGCCAGAGTTCTTCATGCCAGATAATGGGTGTGTGACTAATAGAGTCAATAGTATACCGACCAGTAGTTGTAGCTCGGGTACTAACTTTGTGACCTTCTTTTTCGTTTTGATAGAGAGTCTTCATCTGCTTTTATCTTTACCCTTTTGCATGCTTTTTCTCGTGTGCAGATATGGCCACTCCCAACGTCTTCGATTTATACAATGCTGAGGAGGAAGAAGAAGTCCCTCAACTTCGGAGGAAGTCATCACGGAGACAAACTGGCGAGACGAGCCAGAGACCGGCCAAGAAGAGTCGAACAGAGGACCCTCCCAGGGACGTGCCTGCTGGGAAAACTTCTCCTCATCCTCCGGCCCCTGTCGAGAAGGAGACTCCTCCTGCCCCAAAGATCCCTCCTCCGGCTCCAAAGAACCCTCCTCCGACTGCGCCCAGCAGGGAACAAGACAGGCGGGAAGAGACCCTTGGGGCCAAACTCTCGAGCCGTGTCGTACGAGCAGAAAAAGATCGTATTACGCACATTGGGAAAAACGACCGCGTCAAGGACGCAATGGTTGAGGCAGAGAGTATGAGGGTTGACCTAATCCTGAACAGGACCTTGAACGAAATAGCCAGCGTAAGTACTTCTTTAATCTTCTTGGCCTTAGTATTTTAGTCTTTGCCACAGGTTCTAACTCTTATCCTCTGTCTTCAGGCTTTGCTGTCTGCCACCACTGCTCGCACCCGCACCCAAGCCACCATCGAGCAGGCTAGGGCAAAGGCCATTGAGAGGTATCAGGTGAAAGCAGCCGAGGAGCTTTCGGCTGCAGAGGCCAGGCATACTAAGGAGTTGGAGGCGATAGGTCAACAGAGGGATGCTGCGGTGACCAAGTTGTCAGAGGCTGAAGCTGCAAAGGAGGCTGTGGTAAAGTCGAGGCAGGAGTATCAAGATGTCAGCCGAACCCATCTTCGCGAAGTCAGGAGATTGGAAGAGGTGCTTAAGCCCAAGGATGAGGCCATCGCCACTCTTGAGGGCAAAGCAAAGCAGCTGGAGCTTGACAACTCAAAAAATCTGGAAAGGTACAAGAGGACGACGCTCCGATGTTTCTACAACTTCTGGAAACACAATCAGGGTGCCGATTTCAGTTATCTTTCGGAGGATGTCCGGGCTGCCGAGCTGGCTCGCTGTGCTGCCCAACTGGCTGAAGAGGAGGCAAGAGCAAGGATCCCTGCTTCCCCAAGCCTGGCTGGTGCTGAAGAAGAAGGGGCTGTTGAGGATGCTGTCAACCAGAATGCTGCTAATGACCCTCCGACCCCAAATGCCTCTTGAGCTTTTCCATTATTTTTTCTTTCTTTTTGATTACACGACGCACGGGTCGTGATGTAAAGACAATATTTTTATTTTAAACTTTGCTGCACGGGCAGTAAATATTTTATTTTACTTGAACAATTACATCCAAGCAGTGATGCTTGCGGTGTAAAAGATTGCATGATGCTATAACATTTTCATTTATTATAACTTTTGTCCGTATGACCGAACTTAGCATAGTACTTTGGCTTGATTTAACAAAATATAAATTTTGAAAAATACTCTAAGTACCTTAGCATGCTTTCACTCATTTTGTTCATGTGTTTACATACCTCATGGTACGCTTTGCTATCAATGTGCCTTATATGCCCCCCAAGTGATCGAGGAGCTTTAGGTCCTTGGTCACTTGCCTTGACCACGACCTGTTCGAACATTTCTGCTCGGGTGAAAAATAATACTTGTAATACAGCAAAACAACACACGTAATGAACAAATACTTGTAAATATAAATTCACAAGGGTTGGCAAGAATGACTGGCTGCACACAGTCCCTTATAATCTCGTATTAAAAATGGACTAAACATGTCTTTACGAGTGATTCTGAAATAGAATCTTACAAATATGAGCGATTAGCCATATAGCGTGGCTAACCCTCTTTGCTAAACTTGTAAAAAGAAAGAATTAATACAAGTCAGTCCTTTAAAAAGAACTGTTCACTGATAATACTTGCGCAGGTGTTCTCCATTCCAATAACGCGGAACGAGATCTCCGTTTAAGCGTGCAAGTTTGTAGGTGCCCGGATGAAGGACTTCTTCAATTTGGTAAGGTCCTTCCCAATTAGGTCCGAGCACTCCAGCAGTAGGGTCGCGGGTATTTAAGAAAACTCGTCGTAGCACCAAGTCTCCGACGTTGAATTTTCTTTCTTTAACTTTGGAGTTAAAGTACCGGGCGACTTTTTGTTGGTATGCAGCAACTCGGAGTTGGGCCTTCTCCCGTACTTCGTCAATCGAGTCTAGGGATTCCATCATCAGTTGGCTGTTCTGGTCCTGGTCGTATGTTAGACGTCGATGTGAGGGGGGATCTAATTCGACAGGCAACATCGCCTCATATCCGTAGGGCAAGGAAAATGGGGTATGTCCTGTCGCTGTTCGGTGAGACGTTCTATACGACCAGAGGACTTCAGACAATTTCTCTGGCCACGCTCCCTTAGCTTCTTCGAGCCTCTTCTTCAGGGTGTCTTTTAAGAGTTTTATTCACGGCTTCGACCTGCCCATTCGCCTGGGGGTGCGCAACTGAAGAAAAGCTTTTAATGACTCCATGTCTTTCGCAAAAATCGATGAATAAATCGCTGTCAAATTGGGTTCCGTTGTCTGAAACTATCTTCCTAGGCAAACCATATCGACAGACAATGTTCTTGATAACAAAGTCAAGGACTTTCTTGGTCGTGATGGTAGCGAGCGGCTCGGCTTTGGCCCATTTGGTGAAGTAATCGACTGCCACGACTGCGTACTTTACTCCGCCTTTCCCTGTAGGTAGGGATCCAATCAAATCTATCCCCCATATTGCAAGAGGCCACGGACTTTGCATCTGTTTTAATTCGTTTGGAGCTGCTCGTGGAATCTTGGAGAATCTTTGACATTTATCGCATCTTCGTACAAACTCCATCGAATCCTCGTTCATAGTTGGCCAGAAGTAGCCTTGTCTTAGAATCTTCTTTGCCAAACTTTACCCCCCAGTGTGATCCCCACAGAAGCCTTCATGCACCTCTTTCATGAGTTCCTTAGCTTTTTCTGGTGTAATGCATCTGAGTAGTGGCAAGGAATATCCTCTGTGGTACATAACACCATCAACCAGTATGTACCTAGCAGCTCGCTTTTGTAGAGTTCTGGCTTTGTTTCTATCTGTTGGTAGCGTACCATTTGTCAGATACTCCAAGTAAGGCGCCATCCATGTATCCTCCATTCGAATCTCCATACTGGATTCAACTGCTTGTATGCTTGGTTTACTCAGTCTCTCTACTGGCACGATGTTCAAAGTGTCAGCATCCTTCGCGCTCGCGAGTTTGGCTAAGGCATCCGCGTTTGAATTCTGATCTCGCGGGATTTTCTGGAGGGTGTACTTCGTGAACTAGGCCAGCAGGTCTTTTGTTTTATTTAAGTAGGCCACCATTTTCAAGCCTCGCGCTTGATATTCTCCTAGGACTTGATTCACCACCAGCTGTGAATCATTGTAGATATCAAGCGTTTTTATGCTCATATCCTTTGCCATCCTCAATCCAGCGAGGAGTGCTTCGTATTCTGCTTCATTATTTGATGCGGTGAAGTCGAACCTGATGGCGCAGTGAAATCGATGCCCTTCCGGCGTTATCAATATCACTCCTGCTCCAGCGTGGGCTTCATTGGAGGACCCATCCGTGAATAACTTCCACGAAGGAGCTTTGTCTTGAGGCTCAGGCGCTTCAGGCTGTTCGCACTGCTCGCTGTCTGGGAGTTCGGTGAACTCTGCAATAAGGTCGGCCAAGACTTGTCCCTTGACTGCTGCTCGCGGTGAATAGGTTATATCGAACTGCCCCAATTCGACTGCCCATTTTAATAATCGTCCAGCCGCTTTTGGTTTTTAGAGGACTTGCCGAAGGGGCTGGTCAGTTAGAACTGTAATAGGATGGGCTTGAAAGTAGGGGCGTAGCTTCCTAGAGGCCAGGATTAAGCAATATGCTAACCTCTCGATTGGTGGATATCTCAATTCTGCCCCGATCAGCCTTTTGCTGACATAGTAGCTGCCTTTTGTACGCCTTCCTCCTCTCGCACTAGTACCGCGCTAGCAGCAACTTCAGTAATCGCCAGGTAAATAAACAAAGTTTCTCCTTCAATTGGCTTTGATAAGATGGGAGGCTGTGCCATATGGGCTTTCAAGGCCTGGAATGCTTGCTCGCAGTCTCCTGTCCATTCAAACTTCTTATTTCCTCTAAGTAGATTGAAAAAAGGGACACACTTGTCTGTTGATTTTGAAATGAATCTACTTAGGGCTGCGATTCTTCCGGTTAAACTTTGTATATCTTTGATCCTTTCTGGCGACTTCATGTCGATCAGGGCTTTTATCTTGTCAGGGTTGGCCTCGATTCCTCTTGAATTTACAATGAACCCCAAAAGCTTCCCTGATCCAACTCCGAAGGAACATTTGAGGGGGTTTAACTCATCTGGTATTTGTTCAATACACTAAAGCACTCTTGTAAATCCCTCACATGTCCTTCTGCCTTCTTAGACTTTACCAGCATGTCGTCCACGTATACCTCCATGTTTACTCCGATTAGCTCCTTAAACATGTGGTTGACTAGCCGTTGGTAAGTCGAACCTGCGTTTTTCAGTCCGAAGGGCATTACTTTGTAACAGTATAAGCCCGTATCGGTTCGAAAGCTGGTGTGATCCTCGTCAGGGGGGTGCATGCTAATCTGGTTGTAGCCTGAATATGCATCCATGAACGAGAGGATCTCGTGCCCTGCAGTTGCATCGACCAGCTGGTCGATTCTTGGGAGTGGGAAGCAGTCTTTTGGGCATGCTTTATTGAGGTCTGTAAAATCCACACAGGTCCGCCACTTGCCATTAGGCTTGGGAACCAGCACTAGATTGGAGACCCACGATGGATAAAATGCCACCCTGATGAACCCATTCTCCTTTAGTCTTTCGACTTCTTCTTTTAAGGCTCTTGATCTATCTTTATCGAGCAGCCTTCTCTTTTGTTGCATGGGTGGAAAGGTCTTGTCTATATTCAGGACATGGCTGATAACTGCGGGATCTATCCCAGCCATGTCTTTATGCGACCAGGCGAAAACCTCCTGGTTCTTTCGCAAAAATTCCACTAGTGTGTTCTTCGTGGTAGGCTCTAAGTTTTTCCCAACCTTTACGACTCTGGTCGGGTCTTCTTTGTCGAGTTGGACCTCCTCCAGGTCCTCGACGGGTCCAATATTTTCTTCAAAATCCCCACAGCGAGGATCCAAATCTCTATCCTCACTTTGGGCAACACCCTATTTGGTGACTACATCACCGGATTGGGCTTATGTATCAACTGCCATCTGCAACCTATCTGAGGTAGCGCTCTTCGACGTTCCACTCTTCGCCTTTGTAATTGAGGCATTGTAGCACTCCCTGGCTTCCCTCTGGTTTCCCAACACGCGTCCTACCCCCGCGTCTGTTGGGAACTTCATGGCCAAGTGCCACATAGAGATGACGGCCCACAGATCAACCATTATGGGCCTTCCAATAACGACATTGTACGCCGAGGGACAATCGACCACTACAAAAGTTGCGAGTAATGTCCTTGTTGCAGGCGTTGTACCCGTCGTTACTGGGAGTTTGATCAATCCTGCGGGGGCGAGTCCTTCTCCAAGAAGCCGTATATCGTTTGGTTGCAGGGCTCCAAGTCCTTAACGGACAATTTCATGCGTTCCAGTGTTGATTTATACAGGATATTCACTGAACTTCCTGTATCGACCATACTCTCTCACCATCATGTTGGCCATCTGGATGTCCACGACCAGCGGATCGGAATGTGGGAACCTGACGTGTTGGGCGTCGCCATCAGAGAAGGTTATCTCACCTTCCTTTGACCGAGCCTTTTTTGGTGCACGGTCCTCCACAGTCATCATCTCGATGTCCTGGTCGTGGCGCAGAGTCCGAGCATATCGTTCCCTGGCCTTTCCGCTATTTCCCGCGAGGTGCGGGCCTCCACAGATGGTTAAGAGTGTGCCAGTCACGGGGGTAGGCTGTAAGGGTGGCGAGCATTGGCACGTGGGCGCTTGCTCGTTGCCACCCGAAGCTTCTCGTTGGGAATTTCCCGAGGCCCGTACGTATCTTCTCAAGTGTCCTTGTCTAATAAGGAACTCGATTTCATCTTTCAACTGGTTGCATTCATTGGTGTCATGTCCGTAGTCGTTATGATAACGACAGAACTTGGTAGTGTCTCTCTTCGAAATATCCTTCTGAATGGGGCCAGGTTTTTTGTAAGGCACACTAGAACTTGTGGCCTGATAAACCTCTCCCCGAGACTCAACGAGGGCAGTGTAGTTAGTGAACCGAGGTTCATAACGATTACCCTTGGCTCATTTGTTGTCGGAGGTGGAAGGCTCGTTATACGGCCGTTTTCCACCATTCTTGCCATTGTCGTTGCCATTCCCGTTGCCTTTGCCGTTGCCATTAGGTTTGGAACCATTGGCGGCTTTGGCGGGTTCGGAAGCCTTCTTATCCTTGCTTGAGGGCTTTCCATCATCAGCAATGGCTTCTTCGAGCTTGATGTAGCGATCAACTCGGTCTAAAAATTTTTGGGTAGTTCTCACTCCTTCCTTTCGGAGACTTTTCCAGAGGGGAGAGCGACGTTTAACCCCTGCGGTAATGGCCATCATTTTGCCTTCGTCCCCCACCGTTTTTGCTCCAGCCGCCGCTCGCATAAAGCGCTGGATGTAGTCCTTTACTGACTCCCCATCCTACTGGCGAATTTCAACCAGCTGGTTTGTTTCGGTTGGATGCACACGACCTGCATAGAACTGTCTGTAAAACTCCCTTACGAACATTTCCCAGGAAACTATGCTTGCGGGAGGGAACTTAAAAAACCATTCCTGCGCAGCTTCAGAAAGTGTTGCAGGGAAGATCCTGCACCGAGCGTCTTCAGACACTTTCTGAATGTCCATTTGAATTTCAAACTTGTTGACATGAGACACTGGGTCTCCATACCCATCAAAGTTTGGGAGTGTAGGCATTTTGAACTTTCTTGGAGTTTCGGCATTAGCTATCCTCTGTACGAAAGGAGTGCCTTTTCTCATATCGTGGTCAATGTAAGATGTCCTTCCCCCGACCAGTTGTTGCACTGCTTGGTTGAGGGCGTCTATCTGGGCCTGTACAGCGGCAGGAATCGCTGTGGCCTCTGTTGCCGGGGGGACGTTCTCGCCATGCCGCTCGCGGCGATCGTTAAGTACGTCACGCAAGTCCTCACCTCTTCTCCGCTGCTCGCAAGACATTATTTTGTTTGGGCTGCCCCCCAGCATCCCATCTATTGGGTTGGTCATCTTAAGTTACCTGGCTCCTGCCTTTACCTCTTTCTTCATTCCTTCGGCCAGCATTCCCCTTGCCTGAGTCAGCCTCATTATATCCATGGCCATCTCTGAACCTCGACTGACTATGGTGGGATTGACTGTTCCCTCGATTTCCATTCCTGGCTGAAACGTCCCGAGCGTTAGAGGGCGGCCCGCGCTGGTCGTGGTGTCCCCGTGCATCATCGTGCCGTGGGGGACCCCGGACCGCAGAGCCTAACTCTGAGTCCCTCCTGTTGCTAGGGGGATACTGACCTCTGTTCGGTAGGGTTGGCTCATCACCCCTACGGCGTCTAGGACTACGAGGCTGATGCTCAGCCCTATTCTGCCTTTGTTGCAGGGGATTTCCGCGACCAGCCTGGGATGGTGGCTGCGCCTCAGGGTCCAGCGGGACGTCGTCATGGGGCGCTTGAGGCTGCTCGGGCCTTTGTGGACTTGAAGGCTGGATCGGTGGGCTTGGATTAGGACCCCTCTGGGGTGGCCCATTGCCAGGTTGGTCAGGTTGCGAAACAGGTGCGGCCTGATTCCTTGCCAGCTGCAAGGCCGCCTCGAGGGCTGCCATGGCTTCGCTTTGGCGGCGGTCCATCTCCGCCTGCCTTTCGCTTAGTTCCGCGCCCTGTCGTTCAATCTCCTGCTGCTGCCGCGCCACAACTCCGGCAGCAGTCTCTTGACTGGCTTTCAGACTAGCCAGCTCTTCCTGCAACGCCCCCAGGGTACTCTTCAGCGTTGCATCATCCATTTCTTCCTCCTCAAAGTCCAGATGTGGCTCATCCTCCACCACGCTTGCAGGGGGAGGAGGAGGTGGATTTGATGGCGCAGCAGCGGCCGCCTGTCTAGCTTTCCTTCCAATTTTCGCCATTAGTTTTCTCAGCAATGATTAATCAAGCTCTCAATGAACGCACCAGAATGTTGACCCAGGATTTGGCCAACTGACACAGAGTTAGAATATGCTTGATATGAATGAATGTGTAGAGAAGAACGTAATGACAAAAAGTAATAACAACACGATATTTTTATAGTGGTTCGGCCCCAGGATCTGGTAATAACCTACGTCCACTTAGACTGTTATTGATATGAGAACCAAAGGAGTGATCAAAGAACAAGGGTTCAATGAGTTTCACTAACCTCTCAAGAACAATACTATATCACTAGGAGAATTACTATAGTCTCAAATGATTCAAAAGCCAAAAGTCCCTTCCTTGAGCTATCTTTTGCTATTTATAGGCTCAAGGGGGATTACAAAAGATTGTTACAGATATTCTTTCATGAATAATCGGATACTCAGGAGATTGTGTGAGTTAAATTCGGGATTACAAAGATCTTCACAGTTATGTTGCTTTGTATGCGGAACCATCGACCAGACTGGTCGCAGGTAAGACTGGGCTGCTTACTGCTTCTAATGTGTCTTCTGGTCGATACTCTAGCAGAGTTTTTCCAGGTGTCAGCCATGTGTCCAGGGATCACTTGCCACGTCATCAATGCTAATTTTTTGGATAACACAATCATAAAAACTTAATAAAAATAATTAGTAAATTTTCTAAAAGATTGCTTGTTTTTTTGCACCTAGTTTATATATATATATATATAGGTAGTAACCATTGAGAAGTCTTTCATATATATATATATTTGAAGATTATGTAACTTCCATTAATAAGCAATAAGGAGCAAAGTTACATAACAATATTATGTTTGGAAGGAATATCACCATTCCAAACTATCTCATCATCTAATCCTAAAATCTTTCTTGCAATATTATGTGCTAATGCATTAGCTTGTCTAGGTACATGAGCAATGATGACTGAAGGGAAATAAGATGATGAGATTTTAACATTTATGATTACATCTGAGAAATAGGACAAATCAACATTTGTAGATAAAATCATGTCCACTACAGTTTTAACATCAATTTCAATAGTTGAGATTGGTAAATATATCAATCGGCACCATTCAAGGGCCTGAAGTAAAGCTTGGCTTTCCATAAGGTAAGAACTCTAGTTATTAATTTTCGGACAAGAGAAGCCAGCAACTACCTTACCATCTGAGTCTCTAATTACTGCACTGAAGCCCATCATATTTCTTTTCGGATCCACAACTACATCCACATTCAGCTTGAGTGTGCCTTTATAAGGGGGAGCCCAGTTAATATTTAGTCTCTATATTTTAGAACTGGTTTAACGAACATTAATCCTTTGAGCAACATTATATTCTTGTACGTATACACTTGCCCAAGCCGCCACCTCTGTTAAGGGTATATGCGTATTTCCATGAAGCAAAGAATTCCTGTTGTTCCAAGAAGCCCACAAGATACCAAGAAAAACCTCATATTGATAAAAAGTTAAAACATTGAAAGCGTATATCAAGAGGTCAGAAATATCCATATTTTTAAAGGAATTAGATTATCAAAATTGGAATTTTTCCAAATTTTTTGAGCTCTGAAACAAGTCAATAGAGCATGAGAAATCGAATCTACCTGGGTACCACATGAAAACAGGGGAGAGATGGAAGAATTTTCCTAGAATGTAAATTTAAAGCAGTTGGGAGGAGATGATAATAAGATCTCCAAACAAAGTGTTTAATTTTAGGGGAAATTTTGAATGCCATAACTTGGTCAATCATTTCTTAGTAATCATTAGGTTTGTTGATGAAGGACTAGAGTTTAACGATTTAGCTAAATGATAGCCAAATTTAACTGTTAACAACCAAAGGGATGCAAATTCCAAATTAAACATTTTGGTTTGCTTAGAGAAGTGAGATTAATGGCAAGAATGGCATCAATGGCTTCATTGGAGAAATATGATTTACGCTTATCATAGTCCCAACTACCCAAGGGAGAAAAAAAGGAAAGAGACAGGAGGGGAGGGGAGATTAACATAAGAATTGTAAGAAATAAATCTAAAGTTAGGAATCCAGTAATCTTGGAGGGCATTGACAGTGTTACCGTTGCAAAATTTCCAAATCAACCATTTCTTCTTAAGGTCCCTTCCCCATAAAATGATTTGCCAAGTATACGATGGAGAGTGGCCTTTTTTGGCTTCTAGGATTTGGGTGTTGCTGAAGTATCTAGCCTTAAGTAGCCTAGCTAAAAGGGAATCAAGTGACTTAAGAATCCGCCGGGCTTGTTTAGCTAGCCAGGCTTGAATAAAATCTATTAAGGACTGAAACCCTAATCCCCCAAAGAATTTAGATGTACAAAGATTAGACCATTTTTTCTAATGAATGCTAGGTTTGATTCTCATAGAATTCCACCAAAACTTAGCCATGAGGGATTCTATTCTTTGACACATAGCAGTAGGTAGTCTAAAGCAAGACATCGCATAAGTAGGAATTGATTGAATAATAGATTTGAAAAGCACTTCCTTACTTGCTCTTGAAAAAAAATTGTCATTCCAAGTGGTAAAAAGGGATATAACTTTATCTACAATAAAATCAAAGGAAAGTTGTTTAGACCTATCAAAACATTGAGGAAGACCTAAATATTTGCTAATGAAAGGTTTATTATCTAATCCTAGCACTTGAAGGAAAGGTTCAGAATCTGAGATAGAAGTATTTGGGGAAAAGAGGACCGAGGACTTAGTAAAGTTAACTAACTGACCTGACGCTCTATGATAAACTCGTAAAGCATCCTTAATGGCTTTAGAAGAAACCTTATCCACTTTAGAGAAAAGAATACTATCATTAGCAAACAACAAATGAGAAATGGAAGGAGCATTTCTAGAAATTCTTATGCCATGTAATAGCCGTTCTTGCTCCTTAATTTTTAAAATTGAGGATAAAGCTTCTGAACATAAAAGAAAAATATAGGGATAAAGGGGATCACCTTGACGAACACCTCTAGTGAGGGTAATTTTTTTAAAATCTTGGCCATTTAAGCAAAAAGAGATAAAGATAGTAGACAAACATTTCATAATCAGGGATTTAAATTTATGAGGAAAATTAAAAACATTAATTATTGATTTCAAAAAGCCCCACTAAACTCTATCAAAAGCTTTGGCCATATCAAGCTTTAAGGCTGCCCAACAATATTTTCCTGATTTCTTATGATTTATGGCATGCAAGATTTCATGGGCAATTATCACATTATAAAAATTATCACATTATAAAAAATAATTCTATCAGACAAAAAAGCACTTTGAGATACAAAATTTATATTGGATAGAATATTGTATTATATATTATTATAATAATGATATTGTATAACATTTGAATTTATGTTAATATAATAAATAAAGATCTAGTCATAATAATGATATTTTATAATATTTAAATTTACATTAATATAATTAATAAATATATATTTTAAATTTATTTTAAAAATATATTCCGTCAAATATTTAGAATATTCTGTTAAAATTAATGAAAAAAAATGTTGAAATCAAGAATTTGTATTATCTAAATGTTTTATATATATATATTAATATAAATATTTTTAAACAAAAATTAAATATATATGTATGTATATACATCTATAAATTTATATTGCACCCACTTATCATTCGATGTAATCGTATAGTACAGATATTTACCATTTTGTGGATTGATTACAAATTTGTATTAAAAAAATAAAAAAAATGATATATTTATTGTTTATATATAATTTTTATTTATAAGTATATATAACAAGATAATAGTTTAAATAGATTCAAATATTTAATACAAAATATAAAAGTAACTAATTTAAAATTAACAATTCAATTCACAAATTCACACTAATATAGATTAGATTGGATCGATTTATATCATCATTGTGAATTAAATTAGTTATGTCTTAAAATACACGATATCGATTCATCGAGTACTCCATATTTAGTGGCAAAGCCGGCAAAGCCACCTAGGTTATTATGTTAGGAGGAATGGGGACTATTGGTCCCTTATTATTAATATTTAAAAAAATGTTAATTAAACATCAATTTTCCCTCAAAATATAATTATAGACGTTTATCTTTTAAATAATAGTTGTAAATAATTCACACTTATCAATTTTTTTTATATAATTTAAGATATAATTTGAACCTAAAATTTAAAATCATGTTGATTAATTAATTTTTTTTTAAATTAACCATTTCTATTGCCTTAGAATATTTTTATTTAAAAAATATGGGTTTTAACATTTTTTTTAAAAAAAAATGTCAAAATTATAATCTTTATATCTCACACCAAATATATATTGAAAATACACAATATATATACTTTTTGTTGTCTGTGTTCTCACTAGGTGACACGTGGCACCAATTAAGAATGATTAGGGCTCCACAGAGCTGGTTAAAGTTTCCCAGAACCTATTTAACGCTCCACAAGAGTTAAGACCAATCCTCATCATGGTCTACCACCACCGGAGGAGTAAGTCCTCAGGAAAAGCATTACCTCCTGATGACCTTGTCAAAGGAAAATGCTCCAAGTCTCACAGCGAGATCTTCTACTCACCATTTACTCTTTAGGCATGCAAGAATCCTTCTCCGGACTAGGAGGACAGTGCTAGGTGTCCAACATAGCGACCTGATAACTCTACAAAATAAAGTTATTTTACCATTTGTTATTTGCTAATTGTTGCTTAGTTCTTGAGTTTTTAATTAATTTATTAAGTTTTTAAGTAATTTTGAATTTATTAATATTATTGTAATTTTATAGATATTTTATTATAATATGTTGTAGTTTAGTTATTTGTATTATTGTTGTTAAGTTAGAAGTAAAAAAATGCACTTTTGAGCTTAATTGTTTAAGTAAATTAAGTTGTAATTAATATTTTTCAAAGAAATAATATGATTTGTTTTATAATTGAAAATATTTAATTATGATTTAATTTATGTTCATTTTGTAGAGAATTTGTTGCAATTTATGCTCTTGAAAAAAAAAGAAAAATGAAAGAAAATGTGGCATTTTCAAGGAAAAGAAAGGAGAAAAAAATGGCAAATCTGAAAACTAAAGGCCTAAGGCACATGCCCCTAGGCCCACGGTTTCCTTCCCAGCTGCACCCATGGCCCACGTAAGCCCACCACTTGCCCAGCCGTATACCTCCTGCCTTCAACTCCTCCAGCCATCTGCCCACCGAAGCCCATTCCAGTTAGGCCCAGGCCCGCGCCTCCTCAAGCTCCCAGCCGCCTGCTGCATTCCCCAGGTCCAACCGAGCTCAGCCTACCTTCGGACTAGCCCCAACAGCCAAACCACACGGGCCCACCACATCCAAGCCCAACGCCTGCCACTCAACCAACACACCCAAGCCTTCAGCCGTACACCACCCAACTAGCCTCTTTTTTAGCCCAACAAGTGGCTCCCTTGTCCTTTTGTCTAAAAATGTTACATTTTTACCCAAATTTTCTACACATTTTCACCACAAAATCATCATTACACCCTAAAATTTACCTCTACTTGCCATATTATTACTAATTTAATTAATCTAATCAATTTAATTAATTTAAATTGATTATTTTAATAATCTCATTTTGGCTATAAATATGGAATTTCAAGACCATTTTAGGGTGCTTAATTTTTGGTTACCATCTTCATTCTACCATTTTCTCTCTACCACTCTCTCTTCTATTTTAGGTTTTTCAAGAGCATTTTCAAGTATGTATTTCATTTATTTTGTAATTTCTATTCTAGTTATGTGCTTCTAATCTTTTTCATAAGATTATTAAGATCGTGATGAAGCAACTTGTAACTAGATAATGTTTATGTTGTATGTTGATTTCCCTTGTAATGCAACAAAGTTTATGGATTTTTCTTCTTCATATATGTCTTTCATCTTCAATATCCCATATTTTTTATTGTTAGATAATATGCACTTTGTTCTTCATTTTGAAAAACATAATATTCTTTGTGTAAGATGTGTCATTAAATTGTACACATCCAATGCTTAGAACAAAAATATTATGTTTTGCCTTATAAATAATGTTATTTGATTTTTTGTTGTTTCATTAGATTGATTCACATTAAATACTTTGAAATTATACTTTTTGAAAAGTGAAGAAAAATCCTATCTTTTTAGAAGTAATTTGTGCTTAAAATTATAAATCTATTTGGAAAATGATAGTTTGACTTATTTTAACTATCACTAAAACTTGGAAATCAAAATACTAATAAGTATTATTAAATTTACATTTTGTGGATTCTAGTATCTTAATAATATTTCTTTTAACACTTATTTTCAAATCATTATTGGTTTATTTTTATTCTCTTAAATAACTTTATTTTCAATATTTTATTTTATGTTCATAACATTAAAACTCATCAATCTTTGGAGCTAGGTTAGAATTTATTAATTTTGGTTTAAAATAGTTTTATTTTTTTTATTTTAGACAACTCCTTTGGGTTCGATCTCGTGCTTACACGAACACTATATTATATATACGATTCATGCGCTTGCGAGTATAAATTTTTAAAACATACCCGTTTTGGGTCCATCACGACCCTGGACCACATACATCCCTTTGACACCTGCTGTCACATGGATCGTGGTGTCAACTCTGTACAAGCGACAAAAAGAATGTCCCACAACACCGCCTGATATGGGAAAACATGCAGCTACCAACCTGACAGTGTCAGGGGCATTTTCCTTAACAAAGTAGCGGGATGGAATTCCTTATATTGAGGCCACTAAGATACGTTGGGGCCCACTAGCTCATTTACAAACATAATGTGTATTTATTTTGTAACAAACCTCCATTAAGAGTGGATAATTGTAATCAACTCCAATTAGTTAGCTCAATTGCCCGAGATGCATGTAAATAGGGTAGTGCACACATTGTAAATGATATTTTTTTTTTCTGTTTTTAGAGTGAGCACAAACACTATCTGAAAATCTCCAAGAGAGCTTGAACAATGCAAGTTTTTCATCCTAATACAAGAGACTTATGGACAAGGGTTGATTAATAACCCGAACCACATAAAAATATGTGTTCTTCTTTCATTTTCTTTAAGCTTTTCTATTAATTAGATGTTAGCAAAAAAGCTAGTCAACATTTTTGTGCCTTCATTGAGAGCTTGAAGAAAGCAAGAGTTTCAACAATGGTGAGTACACGCAGAACACTCCCTGATGAAGACCTCCCAGCCACCGTGAGAGGAGAAAAAGTTCACCCACCTCCTGTAGCCATTCCGAAGGTGGCCAACAATGAAGGATACGACGAAGACTGCGGGGACAGTGACTACTCACTGTCGTCTTGATTCAAAGAGCCAAAAGAAGTGGCGACATTGAAGGATCAAATCACCTCCTAGCAAAGTGAAATGGAGTCACAACAAATCAATATCGCCGCCTTGTAAGCGTTTAGGTGAATGCCATGAGGGCCACGCTGTTGGAAAAACTTATACATGATCTTTATTTATTTTCATGTAGATCTAATATTAAACAAATTAATATGAGATAACCTATAACATGTTTCTAAAATTGAATTCAAAGAGAACTAATGATAAGAATACTTGCATTATACGCAGCGGAATGAATGAGTCCTTCCTTCAGTTTTTCTAACCCTTGTATCCTTTCTGTCGCAAAGTATTACCAAGAAATTGAACCGATCTTCAATTTTCTTCATAGTCTTCCAAAGTATCCTTGGAATCACCTAGACTAGAGTGGACAATTCTCAACACATGAGATAGATACAGAGAGAAGAAGAGAAAAGAACAATAAGGCTTAGAAAAAGACTTGTGTTTAGAGAGAATCTAAAAACTATCAGAAACTTGTGTTTTTGACTTCTGAACGACTTATGTTTTCAACTCTCTCTTAAAATTATTTTTATAGACTCAATTAGGTCATTTATTTAATTAAAAAATCAATAAAATAATATCCAATTAATAGCCCTAGGTCAAAATTATCGCGGGCTTTAGGCCTGTGAAATTTCCCATTTTATTATAAGCCCATTGGTCTTAAAATCAATGCCTGTATTATTTTTAATTGATTTAATTAATTAAATAATTGTTTAAATCATTTATCAAATTAATTATTTATAATTTGAGCCTTGATTTAAACTTATTTATTAATTTAGATACCAATTTATCTTAATTAATAAATCAGCCTTAATTTCTTTTTTCTTCTCAAAATTACATAACTCTATGAAACTATCCAAAATTGACCTGGTCAACTTTGATAATTCTAATTGATAATTAAATCAATTAATTGAGACTATCTAGATGATTTTATCCAAGGTACAATGGGGACCATGGGCCTATGAAATCAAGCTCCAATAAGTTATCATAAATCTAACAAATAAATTTACTAACTTATTAATTCATCGTGACTCAACTAAAGACTTAGAATTGCACTCTTGAATTAATAGAACGCTCTATAGAAAATATAGATACGTTATTAATTATCCATTGTTATAACCATAATTGTCACTCAATCCTTTATAGACGGTCTACAATGAGAAGGTGCTAAAATACCATTTTACCCATCATTGTATGTTATCCTTAAAACACTTAGTTCCTTGTAAATGATATTTCAGTAAACTAATGTAATTACTAAAATGAGATATCTATCATTTAACACCTTGAACCAAACTCATCGTTTCACATCTTCATTAGAAGCCATAGATGTTCATATATATGATTAACACTCCCACTCAATTATACTACTGAGTTCCCAAGATGTAAGTATGGGCTAGTCCGTAGGGTAAGCTGGTAACGAACAAGTCAAAGAACTCAAATAATACAATAAGTTAGAATACTAACCACTCAGAATTGAGATTGAATTGACCTATGGTCAACTATATGATTTGACTAGAATAGATAATAACAGTATGTTTACTTATCCTACCAACTGTCAATATCGGTCTAGTCCGATGTAACAAATACATTCGATCTTATCTACTTTGCTAATGTTCTGGAAAGAACATAACATTGTAATGTGTAAGTAGAACATATCGTAGATTGGAAAGTCAGTGTAAATCCTATGCACTGACTAATCTTAGGACTAACTTATTTTTGAACATATAATCATATTTATATTCCACTGTGATTACGTCACTATAAATACGATTAGCTATATGCTCGAGATTTAATAGAAGTTTATGAAGGAATGTAATCCCGTGAGTCTTTTCATTGAACTTTGTCAATATATACAAAATACAAGCTATTAGTTAGGCAACTATTTTGCTAACCATATGCTTGACTATAGCTACTGATTGCTATGAATTAGGAGATTAGCTGTACAAAGATTGATACTAATCGCTTACAATAAGGAGCCTAAATATATACTAGCTATAAATACAAAGATACAGTATAACATAGAATATATTCAAAATATATCATTAAAGGTATAATATATTTTAACATATTCTAACAGTTTATATTAAACAAATAATCATGAAAATAAAACATGTGAGCAAAGTGATTGACCAAGTAAAAAAATGATTTCTATTCTTTTAGTGATAATAAATGAGATTACAAAGAAATTGAGTTTTAATTAGGGCATAAAACCCCAACACACACTGGCAGCCCAAGGACTGCAGGTGGACCCCCAAGTTTAGATACAACCTGTGCAGCTAGCTCGCGTACCACCTGCATGCTGGTATTAAATGAGTAAAATAAGAATACGCCACGAAATAGGATCTTTTAAAAAATTTATTAATACCAGCCAGGATCATACATATATAGATATATTAAGTAACACATAAAAAGAATTGATATTGACTCTCGTAGCCTTTCAAGTGTCCTTGAATCTTTTCGTATAAATCAACGATTTTCCTATCATTTATGAAAGCTCATACCTTAGCCTTCCAAGCAAATTCTCAAACACACAAGGACCTGTGTGGGCACGTAGGATTCAAAGGTTGATTTAGACTATCTAGATGTACTCAACACATGAGATCTAGAGAGGATTGAGAAGAGAGAAGCTATAGAAATTTCTAGAATTTAAGGTTTAGGAAATTCTATCGTTTCATTTCTTAGAGAGAGTCTGCCATTAACTGCTTAATTAGACTTCTTAAACTTATGAAAAGTATATCTTCTTTTCAGGCTTATAAATATAATTAACTAATTGAATTAATCTTTACTTTATTTAAATAAAACTGATTAGTTACATCTATTTTAATTATTTAATTTAAATCATATTTAAAAAGAATAATTAAATAAACAAATTAATTTGAAATTCAAAAGTCAAATCCCAGGGATAAAAATATCCATGAGAGGCGCCACTAAGTGGCTTTCCCTAATTTTCTCATTTGTTTGTTTAATTAATATTTAAGATAATATATTTATCCAAAAATAAATATCAGTTAATTCAAAATTAATTTATCTTAACGTATCAGTTTTAAATAAATAAACATCTTATAATAAGATAATAATTAAACTCTTTCTCTATATATTAATCCAAACATTATTAATATTTATTTTAACATAAAGTTTTTCAGAATAAAAACTATATTGTTAAATAATTAATTAATTCATAATTAACCAATTGCCCATAATTATCACATAATTATTTCTTTGCCTTCGAAAAATTAATTCCTTTGCAATTTAGTCATTCTCTCTACAAATCTTCTTTATGACATCCTTACCCTTGACAATGTAGGACAGAGGTGACCTGAGGACCATTGACATATAATACGAAGCTCCAATAAACTAGATTATTAATTAAAATCTTTAATCTAATAATCTTATTTATAGACTTATATTTCTAGAGTTTTATCTTGTAGTCCATTGATATAATCAATAAATAGAGTCCAGTCCTCCATTTATTGGTTCATTAATTAGAGCTGGTCAAAATTACTGTTTTACCCTTCTAATTACCACTTGTTCCTTAAATACCATTAATTCACAAGTGAATAATTAATCTATAACCATGTTATAGATTTGAGCTCAATATCTATCCAGTTCCAAAATTAACCCTTAAGAGAACTAATATTCGATCCGTTAGGAAAGTATGTATTCTATTATTGTAAATCATATTCCCAACCATTCATGATATTGAATCTCCAAAACAAAGGTCACTAGCTTCATTATATTATGAGACCTTAATGAGTGAATCAAAAGATCCAATAAGCATAAACAGAAGTTCATGACTACTATGGATTTAGACTGATCTACAAATGATCATCTATTATGATAAGAATTAAATTTTTATGGCTAACGGTAAGTATATAAAGATAGTTAATTCATATCGGTCATGTCATATATAATCTCTATTATATACAATACATTTACCAAGAAGTCTATCCACATCAGTAATCCGAATCTAGATTACTTGCACCCCATATGCTTAGTGAACAGTACTAGTAACTTTTCATTAAAGACTCCTACTTTAATATGTTACTGACTATTTTATTCATTGTATATGATCTTAATTCTCTCGTACTAATACAAGATCATATCCTCATAAATGAATATGGATTTTTCTTGATATTCATATAAATTATTCAAACAATAATTATAACATTCAAATATAATAAAATTGTACTTTTATTTAAATCAATAAAATGTCTTTACATACTTTTAGGGCATAAATCATAACACTGCACGGCCTGTTGACGTGCCACAAGAACAACTAGCTGGCATGCAACCTATACACTCAGCTGGTATACCCCCGGTGCATCCAACTCACATGGGGGAAAGATCTAAGGCTCCCCAAAAATGGAAGAGAGCTCGATGAGCTTCTGAGCCTCTCAAACTTCCAAGAAGGATGTGTGACCCCAAAGAAGTCCACGGAGTTCGAGGAGACTCCCATGCCCACAATTTCCGAGGAGCCTAGGTCATTTTGCCCAGACACGCCACAACGGATCCTGTCAGTCCTTGGGAAAGAGATCCCTTCGCTCCCCAGAAGCCATGGGGAAACCCAAGTGCCAACAGGAGAGAGGTCTCCATGGAACAAGGACGCCACATCAACATCTCGGTGAATAATGATTATGTTGAGTCTGATGGAGAAATGGAAGTAGGATTCCCCGAGGATGGTTGCCACGGGTGTGCACAACTTGACTTGTGAGACAATGTATATGCTCGCAGGAACAGGTTTGGGCCCAAGGAACTCCACGAGAGATACCCTCAACCGGGCCTCAGAAATAACCTGAATGTTTGGAGGAAAGAAGCAGCGCTTTATGACTCCAACTAATTTATATTGTTACAAAGTTATGCCCTTCGGGCTGAAGAATGCCGGAGCTACCTACCAACGGTTAGTTAACAGAATGTTCATTGGTCAGATCGGGAAAAATATGGAAGTGTATGCCGACGATATGCTATTCAAATCTAAGACTGTCGATAACCATGTATCCGATCTAAATGAATGTTTTGAGATCTTGAGGAGGTATAATATGAGGCTGAATCCCCAGAAATGTACTTTTGGAGTGACGTCGGGAAAATTTCTGTGATTCATAGTCAATACAAGGAGGATAGAGGCGAACCCAGATAAAATAAAATCATTATTGGAAATGCCTTCGCCTAGCTCGTGTAAAGAAGTTCAGAGTCTGACTGGAAAGGTGGCAGCCCTGAACCGATTTATTTCAAAATCCACTGACAAGTGCTTGCCATACTATAATTTTCTCAGAGGAAACAAGAAATTTGAATGGACTGAGGAGTGTGAACAGGCATTCCTCGTCCTAAAAACACACTTGGCCGAGCCCCCAATATTTTCTAAGCCTATGTCTGGAGAACCCCTGTTCCATCTCACATGTTCAGAAATGCGACAAATGCTAGGGCTTCGCCACAGGTGCCTGAGCTGCTCCAGTCGAGTTAACAATGATCTCACCCCCGCGACCATTTTTAGTCTGGGGAATTGATCTAATAGGATCCTTACCTATCGGAAAGGGAGGAGTTCGTTACGCGGCGGTGGCAATCGACTATTTCACGAAGTGGGTAGAAGTCGGGCCTTTGGCAACTATCACTTCAAAGAGAGTAGTGAACTTTGTGGTAAAGAATATTGTATGTCAATTTGGGCTTCCTAAAAAGATCATGTCAGATAATGGGACCCAGTTTGACAGTGTTCTCTTCATCAACTTCTGTGAAAATTATGACGTTATCAAGAGTTTTTCCTCGGTAGCATATCCACAGGCCAATGGACAGGTCGAGGCTGTGAATAAGACCCTAAAGGCGAGCCTTAAGAAGAGGTTAGATGAGGCCAAAGGAGTCTAGCCGAGCAGCTCCCGCAAGCACTTTGGGCATACCGAACTTCCCACAGAACCTCCACAGGACACACTCCTTTCTCCTTAACTTTTGGAAGCGAGGTCGTCCTTCCAGTTGAAGTTAGGGTGGCTACTCACAAGCAAAAGACATTTAGCCAGGAACGGAATGAATAATTACTTAATGCATCACTCGACCTGATTGATGAGAAACGAGAGGATTCCTAGTTACAGCTCGCCCATTATCAACAGAAAATCACTCGTTACTTTAATTCTAAGTTCAAGAGACGTAGTTTTGGATTGGGCGACCTGGTTCTCCGAAGGGTCTTTTTGGCCAACAAGGATCCCAAGGATGACGTTTTAGGACCGAACTGGGAAGGACCATATCAGATCGTGGAAGTCTTGTGTGAAGGAACTTTCAAGTTAGCTCGACTTAATGGAGAAACAGTCCCATGGACCTGGAATCAGTAGTACAATCATCCATGTAAGGCTTAATTATAAAAGCCATTTAATTAAATAATTTTTCTTGTTAAAGTGGTTTTAAATGATTTTTCTTTATAAGGTTGTATTAGCTCGTGTATTGATATTTGTAAAAGAAACCAAGAAATTCTCTACATTCTGGTTACTTGGGGGGCATATAACCCGAGGTGGATCATAATAAGATCGCCGGATAAGTTTAAATCACTTAAAACCCTAGATACAACCAGGTCTGAAAATTGTGATTGATAGGAAAATTGGATATTCGATGGCGTTCCTAAGTGCTCGAGATGTCAATAGACCTAGCATAAACTCAGTTTTAATCATTTAAAACCCTAGATACAACCAGGTACAAAACTTTGAAAGTTAGGAGAAATTGTTAAAACCAAGGGTTTTTTAAAACTCGAGTTGTCAATAAACCTAACACGAACTAAGTTTAAAATAGACTCGGCCTGATTCTTAACAGGTATGATATAAATCAACACTTCAAGGTTGGATATAACCGAGCTTAAAATATCTATCCTGATCTAAAAATCGATTCCTAAAATCTCGAATGTACAAGTATAAGAAGTCATAAACATGAGAGATAATCAAGGAAAGACAGATTAAAAGTTAGATATATAAATTGAAATTAAATTTGTCTCGAGGAGAAAAACCTCGAGCTAAGCCCAAGGGCAATTGTTTACAAACAGAAAAAAACAACAGAAAAGATGGTCGTTTAGCCCCTCCAGGAAGCTCTAAGGACGTGACCTCCTTGCCTTCTTGCTCGCACGCTGTAGAAGCATCCCCTGTTTCTGACGGTTCTAGCAAGATCCGAGCCTTGAATTTCTCAAGGTACGGTTCACACAGCGCGGGAGCCATGAAGGAAAAGTTGCGATCCTGGTTAAAAGCCCAGTAATGGTAAAACATATCTTCCATGGAGGATAGTGAGGCCACCTTTTCTTCTTTGACTGCAGCCTCAGCCTCGAGTAGCTTTGCCTTGGCTTCATCAGCCTCAGCCTAGAGCTGGGCAGTTTGGGCCTGAAGATCAGCCTAGGCGATCTTTGCAGCCTGCTCGCTTTCCTGAGACGAGGCGAGGGTGAACTTGGCATCGTACTCGCTCTTTTTAGTGGTTGCAAGGGAAGCTTTGGCAGCCTGCTCGCCTTCTTGAGCAGCGGTTAGGGTGGTCTTGGCGGCATTGATCTCAGCCTGGAGCTCATCGTTTCTGGCCCTAGCCTGGGCTATGCTGTGGTGTTGAGCTAGGGCAGACTGCAAAATAACAAGGCAAGTTAGATGTATCCTTTGACAAGGTAAAGAGAGAAATGTCACCAAGGAATGATAACTTACTGTGAGGGTGATCCTCAAAGCTGACTCTAGGACGTTCTCCGGGCTCCGCTCCTCGATCGTCCTCAAGTCCCTCGAGCTGGCTCTGTAAGTGTGCCCCACCATGTGGTTCGCCGTCTCGTAAAGGATTCCACGAAGGGCTTCGGGGATTTTCTCCAAATCTTGAGGATCAGTTGGTATGCAAACAGTAGCAGCTGGGGTAGGAGGGGCTGGGGGATCAACTTGTATGACCAGATCCCGAGAAAGCGCGAATCGAGGTGGAGGTGGAGGAGGAGGAATCCTCTTCTCAGTGATAGTAGACATCAGAGCTGCTGAGCTCGTGTCTTTCCCCTTAGCAGGTGATTTTGAGGCATTTCCTGCTGTTGGGGGGGCTTTCTTTGTATATCGGGCTTCTTCATGACAGGGCCCGAGCCGGCCTTCTCGGCCTGGAAAGCCGTAAGTAGGTCAAGAGCTTCGGGTTGTTCCATCGCGTCGCCTGAAAAGAAAAAAAAAGGAATTAGTTCATATGTAAAGTAAAAAACATACAAAAAGAAAATAAATAAAGGTCCTACCCTCTAGGCTGGGGGAGGATTCTATTATCACGACCTCCAACCTTGGGGCTACTGAAGGAGAAGGAGAGTCTACGACTAATATTTCTTGGATCCTAGGAGGTTCAGGCTTTGGTTCTACCTTGGGGCTGGACTTATCTGCATACTGCCTAAACCCAAGGGCAAAGGCGCCCTGGAGCAGAGAAGGCCAGCTCCTACGATTGGTCCCATACTCCTCAAAGATGGCGGACCTAAAATTTAAGGTGTTATCTACAACAATGGTTCCCTTAGGGTAACTATTGTCATGATGCACCACCAAGTGGTCTACACACTGGAGCAGGGTGATATTACGGTCTGGGTTATAGGGGTGACGATGGACGAGCTGATTGGGGTTAAATCTAACTAACCTAAAATCAGCAACAACCTTATCTAATTCCCTATAAGGGTATGGGTTACCTTGGCCGGAGGGGCCGGCTGCTGCCCCCGACGCACCTCGCTCTGAATCAGGTTCTCGAACAGCCTCGGGAACCCGCCTCTTTCACTAAAGAGGCACGTCGTCCTCTTCCTCATCCTCACCGTCGGTGGCTTGCAAGGCATCTTCTTGGGAGGGGGGGAGCTCATGGATTACCGGGAGAGTAGCCCGGCTCCGTAAGACCAGTGTCTGGCCTTCACCAATCAATTGGCATGCCAGCATCGTGACATCATTCACGATCTGGCGGTAATACTTCTCACTGGGGGGCAGCCTATATAATTTATCGTACTGACCCCCTAGGGTTACGGACTTTGCTGTCCTCGCGAATATGGCTGCACGAAAATTAAACTTAGTTAATATAAGGCAAACATTTTAGAAAGAATAAAATTTCCTGAGTTGAGATCATAGGATAAAGAACTTACGAGGACGGTTGAAGTATCTGTGTTCACAATTTTGGAACCTGTTCGACATAAAGATCAAGTCTTTATAGTCGTTAGGGTGGCTTGGGAGCTCGATGACAGGAGCATAATTTAGGAATTTGGGGAGGTAGTAGAACCTGTCATCTCGACCTTTTTGCTCTGGGCTGGCCTTGAGGTAGAAAAAGTACAGAATATCTGCCGGAGTGGGGACCTCCCACTCGTGCTTCAAAAATAAGTATTTAAGCCCCGCCAAAAGCCTATAATAATTTGGGGGAAGATGAAAAGGTGCCAACTTCACATAGTTTAGGAAGTCGGAAAAGTATTGGTCTAGGGGAAGGAAGGCCCCCGCCTTCAAATGTTCGTCACTCCAGGCTGCGAAGTCATCCTGGAGAGGGGAGCAGCTCCAATCCCCTTCGAACGCAGGTCAGAAAATAAGGACTCCAGTCTCGATGTTGATGTTATGGCTCAACATAATCTTGTTTACCCTCCCCTGGGTCGTGATCTTGGAGACGATCCTTTCTGCCTCGAAGTAAGTGTTAGAGTCCACCACTACTTCCTTTTCCACCACCGAACCGAAGTGGGGAATGGGAGACTCAGGGGCGACCTCCTTCCCCTTTTGCTTTTGTTGAGAAGACGAGCTGGGTGCGTTTTTCTTTGGTGCGTTCTTCTTGGGAGCCATCAGATCGCCTAACGAACAAGAGTGACGAGTCACTTAGTAGGCGACCAAAGATTTTTTAAAGGTTATGGCATGGAAGTACGGAGGGAAATGTTGTCTCTGATATACGAGCTGAGTTAGTCTCAGCCCATTGCATGATGCCACGTGCTATCCTAGATTATGCACCTCGATGTTCTAACAAAACCCTAATATTTAGGGATCCGTGTGTCAGAGTGTTAGGCTACTACTTCCCTTGGGGGGCGGTTTAGTACAAAACCACCCAAGAAGCGTGACCCCTAAACAACTTGGTTTCGAACCCTAAGAACTTTTCATCTTCTATATCTCGAATGGTTATTTCATAAAATTCGCCAGAAATTACCCAAATTTATGAAAATCATAGTTCTAGAGATATTTTAAGACCTACTCAGTAAACCTAAGTCGAAGCCTATGTGTAATACCCTACTTCCTTAGAGCCGTTACTATGTGAGTTTTAAACGTGCAGTTAACTCGCTAATCGAGGTTTTAGGTTAAAAGTGTGGCTAAAGTATAATAAAAGTCATATAATTTGAAAATATAATCATTCATTGAAATTATAAAGCGTTAAACATTTGGGATCCCAAAATATTGTTTAGAAATATTTACAACTCAAAAATATGATTAAAGTCGACTAAACGACAAAATTTGGATTTATACATAGCATTTCCCAAAAATACCACTGGCTGTGGCAGCCAGGCAGGCTGGACATGTACAAGCTGCTTCACGCTCTCCATACTCATGGTTGGTCGACCTTTCCCTTGCCCTTACCTGCACCATAGAGCACCCATGAGCCAAAGCCCAACAAGAAAACTCAACATAAACAATTAACATATGCATAAATATCAATCAGCATATAACAAGGCAGCCAACAGGCTAAACACATAGCGACCATGCCATCCCAGGTGCTTTACCAGGCCCTGGGTTCGCGGTCTACACCGTGAGGATGACTTAGGCATCCAAGAAGGGTCTCACCCTGGCGACTTGCACTCCGCGTGCTCAACGCCGCTTTCGTCTCTTTGTCGTACTTGGCCTTGCACTCCACATGCTTAATGCCGTTTCCAGCCCCTTGTCGTACTCAGCTTCCTACCATTCTCGACCTTCGCCGTTTCCGACCCTTGCGTTCATTCACAAATATGCAATACATAGCATATAATCAACAAATACATAAACATATACAAACATAAACAATAGGGCTATGCCTTGCAGCACATTCACATAGGGCCATGCCTTGCAATACAAACTATAGGGCCACGCCCTACTCTACGGGTACAACAACTTTCTTACCTGTGTCCCAAGCTTCCCGAGCACCGATATCCTGAGCACAGTCCCCTAGTCCGAGCCTCGCTGATAACGTAGTCACAACGTATCAACAACATCCATCCATCAAGCCTTAATCTATTAAATAGCTTTGGAACATAATTCTAATCCCTGGGACCTTGAATTCTATCAATCCGGGTGATAAAATCCATCCCGAGCCTTAACTTTTGGATTCCCGACTCAAAAACCTTCTCGTGGTCCAAAAACCCCTTAAGAGTCACAGCCCCAAGGTCTTGTGCCATGGCCCGCCTCAATCTGAGGCTCAACCTCCTCGCTCACCAGACGCACGCCGCGACCCAACCATAGGGGCACTGCGACCCACCCTTCATCTTGGCCCCCCATCTGTTTTAGAGGGCCGCAACTCACCAAGAACAGAGCCGCGGCCCAACCCCTTCGAACCCAGAAAATCCCCCATATTAACAACCCAAACTCAGCCAATTTAACCCAAGATCAATCCCACAACTCAATTTAATCATCACAGTAGTTCTAGAATGGTCCCAGCAGCAAAACCTAACCAAAAGCTAATCCCAAAACTCATCTAAATAATCAAGAGTGATCCACGATTCAACTTACATGAAAAAAGTTATAATCTAACAAAACTCAGCATAAACTCAGATAATTTAATACTAGGCCTCTTACCTCAAGGGTGAATTCATGCCACATTTGTTCTTCAACTTCCCAAGCTTAATCCTTCCACAATCCAACCCTTAGATTTTTGAAATCCTAGCTTAATTCCCCTATAACTTTCTTCAGCCTTCAAGCTCCCAAAGAGAGAAAAACCAAGTGATAGGAAGATAAGGTCGGTTTGGGAAAATTTTAAGTGTTTCTCTGCTTTGTCTTACTTAGCCTAAGTCACTTAAGTTACCTCCAAGGCTCGGGGTACCAAAAACGTCCCCGAGGGAAAAATGGTAAATATCCCCGATATTCCCTCCTAAACGTTCTGACTACAAATATATCACCAAATATTTATTTTCATAACCCGATAACCACAATAAAATGTCTAATGCCCATAATACCCCTTGACTCGCCCCGAGACGGGTATCGGGTCCCGTTGTGACTTCCTAGCTAAACCGCTCCCTAGGACTGTCTCGGATCGTGCATCTCAAATAAATCACCACTCACACGTGGTAAAGATCATAATAATCACAAATATTGCATTTATACCCTCAATGGGATAAAATTACAAACATGCCCCTAATAACCAAATGGGGCCCACATGCATATTTAATTCACCTAACACATGCATTTCTAATCACATACTCATCAAATTCACACATTAATATAATAAATCACTTATTGCCCTATAGGCACGCTAATAAAGGCTCTAAGCCTTATTAGCAAAATTGGTACACTACAACTTTCCCCTCCTTATAGAAATTTCGTCTTCGAAATTACCTGAATAACTCGGGATACCGTTCCCGCATATTTGACTCAAGTTCCCACATCGCCTCCTCAACCTTGTTATTCCTCCACAACACTTTCACCAAGGCGATGGTCTTGCTCCGCAAGACTTTATCCTTCCGGTCAAGAATCTGAACCAAATTCTCCTCATATGATAAATCCTGGTCCAACTCCAAGTTCTCATAACTCAGTATATGCGTAGAATCAGATACGTACTCCTGGAGCATGGACACGTGAAATACATCATGAACCCCTGATAGAGCTAGAGGCATCACCAATCTATAAGCTACCTCTCCAACCCGTTCCAGAATCTCAAAGGGGCCAACAAACCTAGGGCTTAACTTGCCCCGAACACCAAACCATCTCACCCCTCTCAAGGGAGAAACCCTAAGAAACACATGGTCACCAAATTGAAACTCCACACTCCTACATTTCAAGTCCGAGTAACTCTTCTGGCAAATCTGGGAGGCGTGCATTCGAGCCCTAATCTTTTCAATCGCCTCATTGGTCCTCTGAACCATCGCAGGACCTAAGTGCCTTCTCTGGCCCATCTCATCCCAATGGATAGGTGATCTACACTTCCTCCCATATAACATCTCATACAGAGCCACTCCGATAGTCGCCTGATAACTGTTGTTGTACGAAAACTCAATCAAAGGAAAATACTTACTCTAAGATCCCCCAAAATCCAGCACACAGGCTTGTAGCATATCTTCCAGTATCTGAATTGTCCTCTCAGACTGTCTGTCCGTCTGAGGATGATAAGCGGTACTAAACCGCAACTATGTGCCCATAGGCATCTACAGACTCTCCTAAAACTTGGAGGTGAAGGTGGGGTCCATGTCAGACACTATCGACCTCGGAGCCCCATGAAGTCGAAAAATTTCCTTCACATACAATTCAACATACTGCTCCATAGTATAAGTCGTCCTAATAGGCAAGAAGTGGGCGGACTTGGTATACCTATCCACGGTCACCCACACTGAATCATGTTGTCCTACGGTCTTCGGCAAACCAACCATGAAGTCCATGGTGATATCCTCCCTCCCACTTTCACTCTGGGATCCCTAGAGGCTGCAATAACCCTGTTGGCCTCTGATGTTCAGCCTTTACCTGCTGACAAGTTAAGCACTTGGCAACATAATCCACCACACCCCTCTTCATTCCTGACCACCAATACAAGGTTCTCAAATCTTGGTACATCTTCATTGTACTTGGATGTAAAGAATAGGAAGTGGTATGAGATTCATCCAAGATCTCTCGCCGGATACCAGAATACATCGGAACACAGATCCAACCCTTTTACTTCATTAGTCCCATCTCTGAGATAGAGAAGTCCTTAGCCGCTCTGACTAAGACATTCTCTTTGTGCCCTCTCATCTGGGGATCCTCCTCCTGTGCTTCCTTGATCCTCTCAAGGAGGGTAGACTGAATACTGATGTTGGCTAACCGACCAACCACCAACTCTATACTCGCCCTAGTCATCTCATCATCTAACTTATTAGATATCAGCCTAGAACTGAACAATTGTCTTGGGCCCTTCCGACTCAATGCATCAGCAACCACATTAGCCTTCCTAGGATGGTATAGGATATTACAATAATAATCCTTTACCAATTCTAACCATCGTTGCTGGCGCATATTCAGATCCTTCTGAGTAAAGAAGTACTTCAAACTTTTATGGTCGATGTATATTTCCTACTTCTCACCATATAGATAATGTCTCCAAACCTTAAGTGCAAAAACCACCGCTGCAAACTCCAGATCATGCGTGGGATATCTCTGCTCGTACTCCTTTAGCTGCCTCGATGCATAGGCTATCACCTTTTCGGCTTGCATCAGCACACACCCTAAACCCTGTCTAGAAGAATCATAATAAACCACAAACTTCTCATTATCTGACGACAGACTCAATACTAGAGCGATGATCAGTCGCCACTTCAATTCCTTGAAACTGTTCTCACACCTATCTATCCACACCTTTCTTGTCAATTCGGTCAACGGTGTGACTATCCTAGAGAACCCCTCAACGAACCACCGATAATACCCTGCCAATCCCAGAAAACTCCTAACTTCCTGAACACTGCTCAGTCTAGGCCAATCTCTCACTGCCTCAATCTTACTTGGGTCAACCAGAATCCCCTCCCTATTGACAATATGGCCCAAAAACCTGACTTGTGGTAGCCAAAACTCGCACTTCCTGAACTTAGCATATAACCTATGCTCTCTTAACCGCTGCAATACCAGGCGTAAATGTTGTTCATGCTCTGTCTCTAACCGAGAATACACCAATATGTCGTCAATAAACATAATCACGAACTTGTCCAAGTAGTCCTTGAAACCCATATTCATCATATCCATAAAAGCGGTTGGGGCATTGGTTAATCCAAAGGACATAACCAGGAATTCATAGTGTCCATATCTCGTGCGGAAAGCGGTCTTTGGTATGTCCTCCTCTTTAATCCTTAATTGGTGATAACCTGACCGGAGATCGATCTTAGAGAACACTGTCTTCCCCTGTAGCCGATCAAATAAGTCGTCGTTCCTAGGTAGTGGGTACTTGTTCTTAATGGTTAACGTATTCAGCTCCTTGTAGTCAATTATCATCCCAAGAGATCCATCCTTCTTCTTGATGAATAACACTGGAGCACCCCATGGTGAGAAAATCGGTCTGATGAACCCCAAGTCCAGTAACTCCTGCAATTGAATCTTCAATTCCTTCAACTCTGCCATAGCCATCCTATAAGGTGTCCTAGATACTGGCTCCACCCCTGGCGCCAACTCTATAACAAACTCGATCTCCCACTGTGACGGCAACCCTGGCAAGTCCACTGGAAATAGATCTGGAAACTCACATACTAATCTGGACTCACTCGGTCCAACCGACACAACCCTAGAGGTATCCACAATGTTCGCTAGGAATCTTATGCAACCTTCCTGCATTAGGTCTCTAGCCTTCAGTGCCGAAATCATAGGTACCCGCGGTCCACTAACTGTCCCCACAAACACAAAGGGTACCTCCCCTTCTGGTTCAAAAGTCACCATCCTGCGCTTGCAGTCAATTGTTGCCCCATACTTCAATAACCAATCCATCCCTAAAATCATATTGAAGTCATCCATTGCTAACTCAAATAGATCAACAGACAACTCTTTACCTTCTATCTCTACTGGAAATGCTCTAATCCATCTCATAGAGACTACCAGTTCCCCAATCGGCAACAAAGTCTGAAATCCCCTAGCATACAACTCACTAGGTCTACTCAGTTGATCTATCACTCTAGTAGACACAAATGCACTAGAAATCTGACATGTCACAACCGACGGGCTAGCCTCAGCCTCAGTCTGAGTCAAGGTCAATACTCTGGTAGGGTGAGGCTGTCGCTTTGCTTCGGCTCCTCTTTCCTGGGCTTGTGGGTAGTCCTTCTTCAAGTGATTGACACTCCCACAAATAAAGCAGGCCCTGATCCTAACTCGGATAGGAGGACACTCTCCCTGCATCGAGGACACACTGGAAAACTCCTCCAATTGTCACCCCCGCCCTGACGGCCACTAAAATCACCTCGTGTCCTCCTATCCGAGTTAGGAGGAACGAAAGAGTCTGGGGCCTTTCTCTTTTGCTCACTGGGGCCACTACCCTGACTGGACTCAGTAAAAGGAGGCACCATCCTCCTGGCATCGCGCCTAGCAGTGCCCTCTCTCCAAATATGATCGTTGGCCCCCTCAGCTGGAAGGGCCTTGTCCACTACTTGGGCATACATAGTAGTCTTTGGATCCAAAGTAATCTTCACATCACGGGCAATCATAACATTCAATCCCTGCACAAACCTACCCTTTCTTGCTGCATTAGTTGGCACCAAATCTGGCACGAACTTCGCCAACTGGTCAAATCTCAAGGCGTACTCAGTAACTGTCATCCGGTTCTGAGTTAGGTTGGTAAACCCATCAACCTTTGCAGCTCAGACTGCAGTGCTGTAATACTTCTCATTAAAGATGTTTCTGAACTCTTCCCAGGTCATAACTGCAACATTTCTTCTCTGTGTCACTACATCCCACCATATGCGGGCATCCTCTCTAAACATGTAGCTGGCACATGCTACCTTGTCGTTCCCTTCCACCCTCATGAAATGAAAGATGGAAGAAATCATATTCATCCACTGCTCTGCCCGTAGTGGGTTTGGTCCACCCTAGGTGGGAGGATCCTACTTCCTAAACCTCTCATACAAAGGTTCCCACCTATTCTCCATAACAGGCTGAACTGGCACTGGCGCCACAGCCTGCTGAACTTGCAACCTAGTGCCCTGTGGAGAGGCATGTTGCCTCAGCTGCCGAAGCTCTTCTTCTGTTCGGTGCAGTCTGGCTTCCATTTCGGCAAACATCTGTTGCCAATTCTGTGGGGCAGGTGGAGGATCCTGACCCTGGTTGTCATCCTCGACCTTATTGCCGCGGAGTTTGGCTGATTGTCGAGGCATCTCAACAATATGCATGCAATTAATGATGTCGCTCATCAGGCATGATAACAACATCAAAAACCACCTCCTAATTCACATCAACCAACCATAACAACAATCCATAGTACACAAATAGCATACAACACTCAAGGGGCCATGCCCTGGCATCATGCATATGTTAACACATTCATCATGCTCTATATAAAATAATCAGGCAAACAAGGCATTCAAGTACATAATTAAGCATATAATTCAATAATTACCAACCAACCCTGAGTCGAGCTTGTCACTGGCAGCGAGCGTACATGTTCAGTCAATCTCCAGGAACCATAAACCTTAGCTCGCTCTGATACCAAGTTGTAACGTTCTACGTCACTATGTTTGCTTCCTGGAATGACGACTGACCCTACAAACCAGCACGAGTCTTTCTAGCATGCTTTGTCCTCACTCGCACGCTTCCTGGGAAAACTTCCCAGGAGGCCACCCATCATGAGATTCCTCCAGGTCAAGCACGCTTAACTTTGGAGTTCTCAAGTGATGGGCTACCAAAAAGAAGATGTATCTTGTTGATATAGGTAGTACCCATCAATCCATTTAAGCCCTCTTCAACTGTGTAGTCCCATACCTACACAGTCTTAGAATCATCACACTTGACCTTCCCTAGACGGTGTGGGATTGCACAACTTTTACCCGGTCTTTCGCCCTGCAGATCACAGGATTCTGATTGTCACACTATGTGCCAAAAACATTTGGAGAACAACCTAAAGATGACTACGATGAAGTGCGGATGGGCATAAAAAAAGAAAGAGAGACTAGTAAAAAAAAAGTGTTTCTTCGAAATCAATAGACAAGGTACTTACAATGTATTCTTCAGCAAAAGGGAAGTAAGCTTTGCAAGGAAAATTTCTTGGTAGACCTCCAGACAATTGAGCGCAATGAATGGTTTCTGGGTTTTTCAAGAAAGAAGAGGGATTGGAAGAGAAGAAGAAAAAATGAGAAAATTTTCAAATGAAGGGTGGTAAAATCAGAAAAAGTGTTTCCCCTATTTATACGTAAACGGTGTAACCTAATTTGAACCATCTGATTTGGTTACCGCAAGACCCAAAGGCCATGGTTAAAAAGACAAAATAGCGGCAAAAATGTGACAAGACAATTATTGCAGTCCTTGAAACCCGAACAGACGCTAATTGTAGTGTTCCACGTGTCCAGTACTCGAGTAGTGGGCATGCATGGTTTATTGGAGTAGAAGTCCAAAAGTCCCTACGGTGTAGGTCAGAAGGTGACGCCATGAACCACGAGCAGAAACTTGGGGGGAAAATGTGTACCCTAATTTTAGCATGAGTCTTTCACTCAACTCGGGTACAGCTGGCCAATAAATACATGGAAGAAATAGCTAAGGAATCCGTATATTATCCACATGGACAGCACGACTTTCACGATGGTTATACGAGCTAGGAATGCATAAGTTGCGAAGCGCGAGCTTATGATATTCATACGACACGACCTACATAGTACGAGCTCGGAGACATATCCAGTTCATGGTAACTCGAGCATATGGCGAATCCGTGGATCCCCAAAGACCCGAGTATTTTATACGATCATTTATGGCCAGTCTGTAATATTTAATGTCCCAGATATTAGGAGACCATTTATTTCGTGATCAGATCATATCCTAGTATAAATGGGAATATTTAATATTAAATGTAATAAATATGTAAATCTGTGATTGACTCACGCGGTTACCCAAACCTGTCCAAGGAATTTCTCTATAAATACTGAGAATATTGAACAGGAAGAGGGACGATTATTCTGTAATACTGAAACTCTGCCAAAATAGAGAGAGAAAAACAATAATAATATAAACTCATGGACTAGGTGGATTTTAACCACTGAACCACGTAAAAATATCTGTGTTCTTGAGAGTTAATTTCTTATTTCAGTTTATTATCAAGCAATAATTTAACCTTGTTATTTTCTTAATTCACTGTTGGTGAAAAACCGCGTCAACGGGCAGGAAGCCGAGTACGGCAAGGGACCGGGAACGATGTTGAGCACGCGGAGTGCAAGCCATTAGGGCGAGACCCTCCTAGGATGCTGGAGTCATCCTCTAGGTGAAGACTGCAAGCCCAGGGCCTGGTAAAGCACCTGGGACGGCATGGCTACTATGTGTTTAGCCTCTTGGCTGCTCTGTTATATGCTGTTGATAGATATGCGTATGTTATCTGTTTTTTGTTGAGTTTTCTTGCTGGGCTTCGGCTCACGGATGCTCTATGGTGCAGGTAAGGGCAAGGGAAATGTTGGCCAACCATGAGTATGGAGAGCATGGGGCGATTGGTACATGTTCGACCTACATGGCTGCCACATCCAGAGTTATTTTGGGAAAATGTACTATAATAATTGTTTTGTCGCCTAAGTCGACCTTAAATGTGTTTTGAGATGTAAAGTATTTCTAAAAAATATTTTGGGATCCCAAATATTTAACTCTTTACGTTTTTAATGAATAACCAAATATTTTATATTCAATGTCTTTAAACAAACTTTGTCTCAATTTAGTTACACTTTTGACCTAAAACCTCGATTAGTGAGCTAATGGCACGTTTTAAACTCACTTAGTAACGACTCTAAGGAAGTAGGGCGTTACAACTTGGTATTAGAGCATGCCAAGGTTTATGGTTCATGGAGATCGACCGAACATGTACGCTCGCTGCCAGTGACAAGCTCGACTCACGGTTGGTTGGTAATTATTGAATTATATGCTTGATTGTTTGTTAAAGTGCCATGCTTGCCTAATTATTTTAATAGAGCATGATGAATGAGTTAATATTCGCATGATGCTAGGGCATGGCCCCTTGATTGTTGTATGTAATCTGTGTTATGTGCATTGCTGGTTGTGGTTAGTTGATGAAAATTGGGAGATGGTTTTGGATGTTGTTATCATGCCTGATGAGTGGCATCATTGATTGCATGCATATTGTTGTGATGCCTCGGTGATCAATCAGATTCAGTGGCAATAGGGCCGAGGATGACAACCAGGGTCAGGACCCTCCACCTACCCCACCAAATTAGCAATAGTTATTTGCCGAGATGGAAGCTAGACTTCATCGAACAGAAGAAGAGCTTCGACAGTTGAGACAACAGGCCCCTCCTCAGGGCAGTGGGTTACAGGTTCCACAGATTGTGGTACCAGTGCCAGCCCAGCCTATAGTGGAGAATAGATGGGAACCTTTGGTTTAGCAAACAGCATCCTCCCACCTTCGAGGGTAGACCAGACCCACTACAGGTAGAGCAGTGGATGAATATGATTTCTTCCATCCTAGATTTCATGAGGGTGGAAGGGAATGAGAGGGTAGTCTGTGCCAGCTACATGTTAAGAGAAGATGCTCGCATCTGGTGGGATGTGGTGTCACAGAGAAGGAATGTTGCAGTATGACCTGGGAAGAGTTCAGAAACATTTTCAATGAGAAGTATTATAGTGTCACAGTCTGAGAACTGAAGGTTGAAGAGTTTACCAGCCTGACTCGGAATCGAAAGATAGTTACTCAGTATGCTAGGATGTTTGACCGGTTAGCGAAGTTCGCACCGGATCTGGTGCCGACTAACATAGCACGAAGAGATCGGTTTGTGCGGGGATTGAATGTTATGACTTCTCGTGACATCGAGATAACTTTGGATCTGGGGACTACCACTTATGAACAGGTGGTGGACAAGGCCTTTACAGCTGATGGGGTCGAGGATCAGATTTTGAAAGAGGGATCTGCTAGACGCGATGCTCGGAGGACAGTGCCTCCTTTTTCTGGATCTAGCCGGGGTAATGGCCCTAGTGAGCAGAAGAGAAAGGCCTCGGGCTGTTTTGTTCCTTTTGGCTCGGATAGGAGGGCACAGGGTGCTTTCAGTTGCCATCAGGGTGGGGGAGACAATTGGAGGAGTTTCCCAGTGTGTCCTCGGTGCAGACAATTCCATCAGGGAGAGTGCAGGATTAAGGCTTGCTTTACTTATGGGAGCATTAGTCATTTGAGGAAGGACTGCCAAAAAGCCAGGAAGGAAGAGCCAAAACTGATCGACAGTCTCACTCCTGCCAGAGTGTTTACCTTGACTCAGACTGAGGCTGAGGCTAGTCCCTCGGTCATGACATGTCAGATTTCTAGTGCTGGTTCTTCTTTTACTGCATTGATTGACTTAGGGGCTTCTCATTCATTTGTTTATGCTAGAGTGATAAATCAGCTTTGTAGACCTAGTGATTTGTATGCTAGGGGATTTCAGACTTTGTTGCCGACTGGGGAATTGGTAGTCTCTTGAAAATGGGTTAGAGCATTGCCTGTAGAAATAGACAGTAGGGAGTTGTTTGTAGATTTGATTTAGTTAGCGATGGATGACTTTGATATGATCCTTGGGATGGATTGGTTATCAAAGTATGGGACGACGATTGATTGCAAGCATAGGATGGTGACCTTTGAGCCGGAAGGGGAGGTACCATTTGTATTTGTGGGGACAGTGAGTGGACTGCGAGTACCTATGATTTCAGCACTGAAGGCTAGAGACCTGATGCAGGAGGGTTGCATAGGATTCCTAGCAAACATTGTGGATACTTCTAGAGTTGTTTCAGTTGGATCGGAGGAGACCAGAATGGTATGTGAGTTTCCTGATTTGTTCCCCGCAGATTTTCTAGGGTTGTCGCCACACCGAGAGATCGAGTTCGTCATAGAGTTAGCGTCGGGGGAGGAGCAAGTATCTAGGACACCTTATAGAATGGCTCCTGTGGAGTTGAAGGAACTAAAGATTCAGTTGCAAGATTTACTGGACTTGGGATTCTTTAGACCAAGTTTTTTGCCATGGGGACCTCCAGTGTTCTTTGTCAAGAAGAAGGATGGATCTTTAAGAATGTGTATTGACTACATGGAGTTGAACAAGTTAACCATTTAGAACAAGTACCCACTACCTAGGATCGACGACTTGTTTGATCAGCTACAGGGGAAGACAATGTTCTCTAAGATTGACCTTCGGTCAAGCTATCACCAGTTAAGGATTAAAGAGGAAGACATACCAAATACTTCTTTCTGCATGAGTGATGGACACTATGAATTCCTGGTTATGTCCTTTGGATTAACCAACGCCCCAGCAGTCTTTATGGATTTGATGAACATGGTCTTCAAGGACTATTTGGACAAGTTTGTGATCGTGTTCATTGAAGACATACATGTGTACTCTCAGTCAGAGACAGAGCATGAACAACATCTACGCTTGGTATTACAGCGGTTGAGAGAGCATTGATTATATGCTAAGTTTAGAAAGTCTGAGTTTTGGCTACCGCAAGTAATATTTCTGGGTCATATTGTCAGTAAGGAGGGGATTCTAGTTTAGCCAAGTAAGATTGAGGCAGTGAGGGATTGGCCCAAGCCGAGTAATGTATCAGAGGTTAGGAGCTTTTTGGGATTGGTAGGGTACTATCGGTGGTTCGTCAATGGATTCTCCAGAATAGCCACACCATTAACCGAACTAACATGGAATAAGACTAAGTATGTATGGACAGACAGGTGTGAGAACAGTTTCAAGGATTTGAAGCGGCGATTGATCACCACTCCAGTATTAATTCTGCCATCAGACAATGAGAAGTTTGTGGTTTATTGTGATGCTTCCAGACAGGGTTTGGGGTGTGTACTGATGCAAGCTGGAAATGTGATAGCCTATGCATCGAGACAGTTGAAGGAGTATGAGCAGAGGTATCCCACACATGATCTAGAATTAGGAGTGGTGGTATTTGCACTTAAGGTTTGGAGACACTACTTATATGGCTAGAACTGCGGAATATACATCGACCATAAGAGTTTGAAGTACTTCTTACTCAGAAGCATCTGAATATGCGCCAGAGGCGTTGGCTAGAGTTGGTAAAGGATTACGATTGTGATATTCTATATCATCCTGGAAAGGCCAATGTGGTGGCCGACGTGCTAAGTTGGAAGGGCCCAGGACAGTTGTTCAGTTCGAGGCAGATATTAGATAAGTTAGCTGTAGAGATGACTAGAGCGGGTATAGAGTTGGTGGTCAATCAGTTGCCAACATCACTCTTCAGTCTACGCTCCTTGAGAGGATCAAGGAGACACAGGGGGAGGATCCCCAGTTGAGAGAGCACAAAAAGAGTGTCTTAGGTGGAATGGCTAAAGACTTCTCTATTTCGGAGATGGGACTGAAGTACAAGGCTCAGATTTGTGTTCCGTTGGATTTCAGTATCCGGCGAGAGATCTTGGATGAGGCTCATACCACTCTCTATTCTTTACATCGAGGTACGATGAAGATGTACCAAGATTTAAGAACTCTGTACTGGTGGTCGGGACTGAAGAGGGATGTGGTGGATTATGTGGCCAAGTGTTTGATTTATCAGCAAGTGAAAGCTGAACATCAGAGGCCAACAGGGTTGGTGCAGCCTCTAGGGATTCCAGAGTGGAAATGGGAGGATATCACCATGGACTTCATGGTTGGATTGCCGAAAACTGTGGGATAACATGATTCAGTGTGGGTGATTGTGGATAAGTACACCAAGTCAGCCCACTTTTTGCCTGTTAGGACAACTCATACAGTTGAGCAGTACGTTGAATTGTACGTGAAGGAAATTGTATGATTACATGGGGATCTGAGGTCGATAGTATCCGACAGGGACCCTACTTTCACCTCCAAGTTTTGGGAGAGCCTACAGAAGGCTATGGGCACACAATTGCGGTTTAGTACCACTTATGTTGTGAGCCTGCGTGTTGGATTTTGAGGGATCGTGAAGTAGGTATCTCCCTTTGATTGAGTTTTCATACAATAATAGTTATTAGGCAACGATCAGAGTGGCTCCGTATGAGATGTTGTATGGAAGAAAGTGCAGACCACCCATCCATTAGGATGAGACGGGTGAGAGAAGGTTTTTAGGCCCTGAGGTTGTTCAGAGGATCAACGAGGCAATTGAGAATATTAGAGCTTGAATGCTCGCCTCCCAGAGTCGGCAAAAGAGTTACTCAGACTTGAGACGTAGGACCGTAGAGTTTCAAGTCAGTGACCGTGTGTTTCTCAGAGTTTCTCCCTTGAGAGGAGTGAAACAGTTTGGTGTACGAGGCAAGCTGAGCCCTAGGTTTTGTTAGCCCCTTTGAGATTCTGGAACGGGTTGGACGGGTAGCTTACAGATTGGCGATGCCTCCAGCTCTAGCAGGGGTTCACGATGTGTTTCACATATCCATGCTCTGGAAGTATGTATCAGATTCTATGCATGTGTTGAGTTATGGGAACTTGGAACTGGATTAAGATTTATCATATGAAGAGAAGTCGGTTCAAATTCTCAACCGCAAGGATAAAGTCTTGCGGAGCAAGACCATCGCCTTAGTAAAAGAGTTGTGGAGAAACAACAAAGTGGAAGAGCCGACTTGGGAACTTGAGACAGATATGCAGGATCGGTATCTTGAGTTATTCAGGTAATTTTGAGGACGAAATTTCTGTAAGGAAGGGATAGTTGTAGCATCCCAAATTTGCTAATAAGGCTTAGGGCCTTGATTAGTAAGCCGGGAGGGAAATAATTGATTTAATTATGTTAATATGTGAATAGAAATGCATGTTTAGGTGAATTAAATATGCATGTGGGCCCCATTTGGCTATTAGAGGCATATTTGTAATTTGAACCCGTTGAGGGTGTGATTTTGCACTTTCTGTGGTGTTTCCGGCATGAGGAGATCCTGTCTAGCGGTGTTATTAGAGAGTCACGAAATTGGCGTTTAGTTGTGAAACTGGTAACTACTAGTAACCTGAGAATTAGTGTTATTACTGAAATAATAAGTAAAAGGTGGTATATTTGCAAAGAGTGAAAGGACTGGCTGCCCTTGAGGTTTAGTAAAGAAGTGAGTTAGAAGGAGGGGTAGAATGGTCATTTAGGCTCTAAACTAGATAAACCACAGCTGAAGTTAGCCTTCACGTTCTAGGCTTCTCTAGAGATCTTTGGTCATTTGGTTAATGTTTTCAAGAAGGAAAGGATAGCTCAAGACTAGGGAGCTGGATTTTGAGGAATTGGGAATAGAATCAAGCTGTGGAGGAGGATTAACAGCTACCAAGCCTTAGGAAATTCGAAATCCAAGAAGAGGTAAGTGCTTCATCTTCTGGTTTTGAGTATTGCTTGATGTTCTTGAGAGTTTTGGATTTTTTTTATGATTTCTAAATTTGGGTTTCGGGATAAGCTTTGAGGGACTTAAGCTTGAGGATTGAAGCTTGGAGTAGCATTGGTGGCAGCCTAGGGTCGAAATTTGATCTAAAGGTAAGGATTCCTTCAAGTTTTGAAAAGTTTCTGGTTTGGTTTAAGTTTCAGTTAAATTTTAAACCATTGATTGAAATTGAGTTTAAGTGTGAGATTGGATTGGGTTTTGATGCATATATGTTGTATATGTGGTGTTATTTGGGGTTTTGGGACCTTTGGGACTTAGGTACACTTGGGGCATGACTTGGGTGAGTTTTGGCTTGGGGAAAAATGTCAGAGAAACCTAGTTTTCTAGGTTCGCGTAGGAGCGCTGCGGCCAGATAGGTTGATTTAGGACAGTGAGCCCCTGCTGAGTGTCGTGGTGCCTGTGAGGCTGTCCCGCGGCTCTACGCCATTTTCAGGGCCTTAAATTTTATGTTTTTAGGTCTTAGGCCCAGGGGGCTCGGGAGACGATTTCACCACCCCATGTGGGGAAATGGGAGGTTCCGAGTGCACGGGATTGGTTCTAGGGATTAATTATAAAATTGGGTAGTAACGAGAATGTTACTTGTGGTGTGTGACTAGGCTACCGCTAGGACTCAGAAGAGGATCATTGTCGGAAGTCGTGGTTGCTTGCCTGATAGCTAGCACTTGGAATTAAAGGTAAGAAAACTGTTGTGCCCGTAGAGCAGGGCATGGCCCTATTGTTTGTATTGCAGGGCATGACCCTATGTGATTGAATTGCAGGGCATAGCCCAATTATTTATGTTTAGTATATGTTTAAATATTTGTTGATATTATGATATGTAGTGCATATTTGTGAATGAACAATGAAGGCCGGGAACGACGAAGGCTGGGAACGGCGAATGCCGGGAACGACGAATGCCGGGAATGGCGAAGGCTGGAAACGACAAAGGCTGAGAATGGCAGGAAGCCGAGTATGGCAAGGGACTGGAAACGACGTTGAGCACGCGGACTACAGACCATTAGGGAGAGACCCTCCTAGGATGCTGGAGTCATCCTCTCGGTGAAGATTGCGAACCCAGGGCCTGGTAAAGCGCCTGGGACGGCATGGCCGCAATGTGTTTAGCCTGTTCGCTGCTCTGTTATATGCTGTTGATAATTATTCATATGTTATCTGTTTTGTGTTGAATTTTCTTGCTGGGCTTTGGCTCACGGGTGCTCTATGGTGCAGGTAAGGGCAAGGTCGACCAATGATGAGTATGGAGAGCATGGGGCGACGGGTACATGTTCGGCCTACCTAGCTGCCACGACTAGGGTTATTTTGGGAAAATGTACTGTAATCATTGTTTTGTCGCCTAAATCGGCCTTAAATGTATTTTGAGATGTAAAGTATTTTCTAAACAGTATTTTGGGATCCCAAATGTTTAACTCTTTATGTTTTTAATGAATAACCAAATATTTTATATTCAATTTCTTTAAACAAATTTTGTCTCAGTTTAGTTACACTTTTGACCTAAAACCTCGATTAGCGAGCTCATGGCACGTTTTAAACTGACTTAGTAATGGCTCTAAGGAAGTAGGTCGTTATACCTAGCCAAGTCCCTTATAGGGTTGTTGGTCAGATCATCAACCCTATAGGGTGGTCAGACTATCACCCATGGGGTGGCTGACCTTTTTTTCATGGTACTTGGTGAAGCATCGTACTACTCACATTACCATGGTTGTTAGCATGAAAAACGTAAAGGGGTAAGGTTAGTATGGCACGTGAAAGACATGTGTTCAGAGTATACTAATACCTAAACCACTGAGGGTTGTGAGTATATACACTTAGTAAGCATTGGAAATAAAAAAATTTCAATTAATACACTGAGTACTCATAACAAAAAAGCATAAAGGCATAAAATTTCATATGTAAAAATTGTCATGTACAACGTGCCCCGCCAATGGCACGAAAGAAAAGACAGAGTAAAAGACCAAAAGAAAACTAACTAGGGTGAGCAATATCATCTGAAAGACCACCCCGAGCCTCAGCAGCCTCACGAGCCAGACACTTCCTAAGCTCATTGCAATGCCCTAGATAGCCAAGACCGTTACACTGTGTGTTTATAAAGGTGCAAGACTAGCTAATCAAGTCATTTAGTTAGAAACGTGTTGCTGAAACCATAATCGAACTAGGGTTAAAATATTTTGGTCATAAAAGGTACATTTCATTTAAATAAACATTTCGTACATTAGATCCCAAAAGAAATAGAGTTTAAAAGATAGTTTACAAAAATTCTAGGTTGCAAACAAGTACTGGCCACTCTAAGGGCAAAACAAACATTTAGGCTTCTCCTGTCTTGTATCACTCCTTGGTCGTGGAGGCCGATTAGCTGACTATGTACATTCAGCCTCAAAGCTCTCCAACTTAGGATTGGTCCACCTTGCCCTTGCCTTTACCTGCACCATGTAGCAACCGTGAGCCAAGGCCCAGTAAGAAAGCTATAAAGCATAGCACAAGCGACAACCAACAGGTAGTTAATTTACGAATCATCAATCAGATATACAACAAGTCATGCAGCTCACATAAACAGTGATATCAAACTACAAGTCAATAATCCGTTACTCTGATAACAAAATCGTCACAATCATCAGTTTAAACAACATTAAACGTATCACGCCAAAATCCAGGGCCGGCGCCCTTAGGCCACACCCTCTGATTATCCCACTGACTCCAGCTCGCTTAGGCCGAGCTCAGTGATTATGTACTTAACCTTAGCTACCAGTGGCCGAGTTGCGCCCTGTGCGCAAATGTTGATTCCAACACTCTTAGGCCGTTTATCACATGTCCCCATGGCATAATACCATCTCATGACATCACATACAAATATAGGGAACTCTTAGTCCTGACATATTCACATAACTAGGTGCAGTTTCTTACTTTTGACTTCGATAGTTTTGATTAGTGAAATCGACCTTCAAGCACGATCCCGTCCGAGCCCTAGCGTACACCTAGTCACATCCATAAATTAGAACCATCACTAAACTTTAATTTCATAACCTAACCTCGAGAAGCCCTAATTCTACCAAACGGGGAGGTGGAATCAAACCCCGAGCCCCTCGGCAAAAAGCCTAAGAAAATACCCAAAAACCCACTTCTGAAGGCAGGGTAGCGCTACAACACCACAGAGTGGGCGCTACAGCGCTACAAGAAGAGACAAAAGTCCCTCAGGAAGCCAGCATAGCGCTGTAGCACTCCAAGGCTAACGCTACAATGCTACAAACAACAATCTTCAACCTCTGGTATTCTCATTCGAATTTCCTCGAACCAAAATCCCTAAAACCCCTCCAAACCTTAACCACACACCAAATTGAGCCTACCATCTTCTACATCTCATCCCACATAACCTAACAACATAAAACTTAGCCACATGCACCATTAAACAAAGAAAACAAGAATTGGACTCAAAATTCAAGAACTCATCGGAAAACCAGAATCAACCCAGCAACTCTAATGATCAAGCTCAGAAATTCTTTCCTTTAATGGGGAATTCGACCTTAGGTTGCCCTTAGTATCCTTCCAGCCTTTAGCTCCTCAATTCTTCAAGCTCAAACCCCTTAACTTCCATTTAAAAATTCAAATTCAGAACTCAAACTCACCAAAACTCAGAAATCTCAACATAGCTTTAAACCTTACCTTTATTTGGGAATTAACTCCAGCTAACCCTCTTGATTACCTCAAGAACCAAGGACCCAACTCTAGCCTAAGCCTCCATTGAGTTACAGCTTCAGAAATCCTCAAGAAATGGTGAAGGGAGAGGAAACCGAGAGAGAGAGAAAGAGTCCCTATTTTTCTTCTTTCTTTCCTTCCTTCTACTTCTACTATTTTCCACAACTTCCACTAAGGCTAAAAACAGAACAACACTTATCCCCTTTTTTTTTAACCATCCAAAATACCATTTTGCCCTCCCATTAAAACATAAGCCTTTAATCACTCTAAGGGCATTTTGGTCATTGTTCCCAATTCCTGCTAATTCCTCGAGTGTCCCTAATAATTACCACTTACATCCTGTCACCTAACTAATCACCAATTATTTTCCTCAATGTCAAATAGTCCCCAATATATTTCCCAAATTCCCAGAAATAACCCCAGGCTCCCCCAAGCGGGGTATAAATCCTCATCATGACTTTCTCGCTAAACCGCTCACTAGGATCACTTCGAGTCACAAGCTGCAAATATATCAACATGATAATGTGGTCTCAACAATTCATCACAAATAATTACATTTATGCCCTCAACAAGCCAAAATTACGAATATGCCCTTTTCAAACTAATCAGGGCCTACATGCATACTAATACTCATAATCACGCATCTCATATATCCAGATAATCATATAAGCATGCTTATCACATAATCATGCATTTAATCATTTAAATCACACAAAATCTAGTTATTCCCTCCTGACACACTAATCAAGGCCCTTAAGCCTTATTAGTAATTTTGGGTCATTACACTCATTCACTCGCATCTTCTCGAGAAGGAAATCCAAGTTCAGATCTTTGTTGGACTTCCAGATCAAATAGAAGCAAGAGAAATTTATCTTTGAATACTCCTCTCGAGCCTTGTGGCAGGCAGCCTTGACCTCTTGCTCCTTCTCGACAAGAGCATTCTTCCACAGTTGATCCATGTCAACAATCAACTTCTCCTTTTCAACTTCAGATTGTTTGAGCTGATCGGCAAGTTTCCCCTTCATTTGCGTTACCTTGAGAGTCAACTCGGTCACTTCCTACTGTTTAAGCTCCACGGTACTGCGGAGAGTGCTGATCTCTTCATATTTTAAAGCAATGTCTGCATCCCTAGAGCCAAGAACGCGTCTAAGGTCCAGCACCTCATGGCAGACAACTTCAAGCTCAGAACAAAGGTTGGAAAGCGTAGTGGTATACTCTACAGACCTATCACAAACATGGGAGACCAACATCAGCGCCTGAAAAAAACATACAAGTGTTAGATAACGTCAGCACACAAGCTAACCAGACAAAAAGAAAAATGTAGAGGACTTACACTCTGAATATCAAGGAGTGACTTCGTGAGGATGGTGCTCAAATCCTCATTCTTAATCCCATTAAAAGTTGTTGTCGTCTGCTCCAGATGGGACGCTTGGTCCAGGATGGCACCTAAATTCCGTATGGCAGACTGGTGTGGCTCAGATAAGGGAGCAGGCGCAGAAGAGGAGCCAACCACATCAATGATACTGGGAGGAACCGGCGTAGGCAAGGGTGGCTCTACCTCTGTGATAGGACTAGATGCCAAAGGAGTCAGAAAAGACACCTCGGGAGGAACCTCCGTTATCGACTCAGCCTCAACCCTAGCCCTCTTGGCCGCTCGGACAGAAGGGCTAGTCTTGGTTGGAGTCGACCTTGTTGGGTGTGAACAAAGTTGAACATATATGAACCTACAAGAGAAGATCAAATATTTGTGGGATATCAAATACAGATGAAACATAAAGTAAGGATGATAAAAGTTCTGAGCCTTCTAAATGAGATTCGGGTTTGAATGTGGCTTCATCAAAATCATTTGAAGGAAGCAGTGAGTGTGCGGATGCATCTACCTCATCACCCTCCTATCCATCTAGAATGGGCAAAGAGGGCACCTCCTCGATATGAATAGGTCCAGGGGAGTCTATGGTGTTCATGAACTCAGGACTATCTTCATCCAGAATATCGGCGATAGTAGAAGGAAACAACCCGACCTTCCTAAGGTTCTCTGAAGTAACGAGGGTCTTGACATTGTTCTCCTCAGGGGTCATGGAAATCAACGTCTTGTTAGGAAAACTTACACATGAACTTTATTTATTTTCATGTATATCTAATATTAAACAAATTAATATGAGATAGCCTAGAACATGTTTTTAAAATTGAATTCAAAGAGAAACAAGGATAAGAATACTTACAATATACGTAGCGGAATGAAAGAGTCCTTCCTTCAGTTTCTCTAACTCTTGTATCCTTTCTGTCGGAGAGTATTATCAAGAAACTAAATCGATCTTCTATTTTCTTCACAGTCTTCTAATGTATCCTTAGAATCACCTAGACTAGTGTGGGCAATTCTCAACACATGAGATAGATATAGAGAGAAGAAGAGAAAATAACAAAGAGGCTTAGAAAAGGACTTGTGTTTAGAGAGAATCTAAAACTATCAGAAAACCAGTGATTAAACTTATCTATCGTCTCAGAAATCTTAACTTATGACTTCTCTCTAAGCACTCCTTTTAAGCCTATGGGCTTTTAATCAAGGCCTAAATTATTTTCTATTGATTTAATTAATTAAATAATTATTTAAATCCTTTATAAAATTAATTATTTATAATTTGAACCTTGATTTAAACTTATTTATTAATTTATATACCAATTTATCTTAATTAATAAATCTGCCATAATTTCTCTTTTCTTCTCAAAATTACATAACTCTGTGAAACTATCCAAAATTGACTTGGTCAACTTTGATAATTCTAATTGATAATTAAATCAATTAATTGAGACTATCTAGATGATTTTATCCAAGGTACAATGGGAAACATGGGCTTATGAAATCAAGCTCCAATAAGTTATCATAAATCTAACAAATAAATTTACTAACTTATTAATTCCTCGTGACTCCACTATAGACTCGGAATTGCACTCTTGAATTCATAGAACGCTCTATAACAAATATAGATACGCTATTAATTATCCATTGTTACAACCATAATTTTCACTCAATCCTCTATAGATGGTCTACAATGAGATAAGACTAAAATATCGTTTTACCCCTCATTGTATTTTATCCTTAAAACACTTAGTTCCTTGTAAATGATATTTTAGTAAACTAATTTAATTACTGAAATGAGATCTCTATCATTTAACACCTTGAACCAAACTAAAAGGAAACGATTGTTTCACTTCTTCATCAGAAGCTATAGATGTTCATATCTATGATTAGCACTCCCACTCAATTATACTATCGAGTTCCCAAGATGAAAGTATGGGCTAGTTCGTAGGGTATGCTGGTAAAGAATAAGTCAAAGAACTCAAATAATACAATCAGTTGGAACACTAACCACTCAGAATTGAGATTGAATTGACCTATGGTCAACTATATGATATGACTAGAATAGATAATAACAGTATGTTTACTTATCTTATCAACTGTCAATATCGATCCACTCCGACGTAACAAATACATCCGATCTTATCTACTTTGCTAATGTTCTGGAAAGAACATAACACCATAATGTGTAAGTAGATCATATCATAGATTGGCAAGTCAGTGTAAATCCTGTGCATTGACTAATCTTAGGACTAACTTATTTTGAACATATAATCATATTTATATTCCACTGTGATTGCATCACTATAAATAAGATTAACTATATGCTCGGGATTTAATAGAAGTTTATATTAAACAAATAATCATTAAAATAAAACATGTGAGAAAAGTGATTGACCAAGTCAATAAATGATTTCTATTCTTTTATTGATAATAAAATGAGATTATAAACAATTTGGGTTTAAATTAGGGCATAAAACCCCAACACGTCTCAGCTCTAACAATCATAGCCTGGGACGGGAGCGGTCTATAAAAAGGCCCGACGTGTTTAAACTTGGAGTAGTTGGCCTCTGCATCCTTAGTGAAGAAATAGTTGTGGGCATATCTAAACACCTTGCTATTTCTAGAGATCTCTTCCAAGAAGGTGCCACTACCCTTGCTCATATAATGGTGGAAGTGGAAGTACCCCGAGTTGCGCCGATAAGGGTTCGTCTTCAAGTCAAATAAGTAGTGGATCTCATGAGGTACTTGAGCAACCCATTTTCTATGATGATAGATAATGTACCAAGCAGATAACACCACGATCGCGTTGGGAGCCAGCTGAGAAGGACTAATACCAAAATAATATGCCATGCTTTGAAAGTATGGATGAAGAGGAAGTAGGGTGCCAGACTTGATGGCAGAGCGTGTCCAGGCGCACATACCCAAAGGGTGGTCCTTAACTTTGTCATCTGGACCAGGGATAATAATAGAAATGCCAAAGTGGTCAAATATCTTCCTTATGTTCTTTACCTTCTCTTAAGTCATGTCAGAGGAAGCCCCCTTGAACTAAACCACCTCGTAATCGGCAGGGCGAGGCTTCTCAACCGATTTCCATATGATCTCACTGGCAAAGGTGGCCCCAGAATAGGATGAATGGAACTCATTTTGTTGTCTTTTCTTCTGCTATGCAGCTGGCGAGACTTCTTGCTCTTGGGAGATGGGCGAACCACCTTAGGCAAGAACCTGTGAATAGAACGCTCCTGAGGATGAGTAGCCTGACGATGAGAGCCCTCGGTATGTTCTCGCTGAGAAAAAGTGTGATGGGGAACCCGACTAGTATCCCAATGCAAAGGGTGTTGCAAGGAGTCTTGCTGACCGGATAGACTTCGCTGAGATGTGTCTTGAGAGCCACAGGAGTACTATGCTGAGAATAGATCTGAGAAAATCCAGGCGAAGAGCCATCAGTGATGTGCCAGGCAATATGAGGATTATCTTCGCAAGGTTGCTGAGTTGTCTGTTTCACTCTCGCCATTGGGCTATAACTTTTCAAGAAATCTTCTTCATTGAATAAATATAAAGCAGAGCGAGGGAAAGTCCTTTTCACCCTTTCCAAGAAATTCTATGGAGTACACTCGCATACAGTCTTATCTGACAAAGAGGAGTTGAACATCTGCAACAAAGGAAGAATAAAGAGTAAAGTTAGTACATCAACATAATGAAGCTAATAGCTGGGGGCATATCCATTAACTCAGGAGCAAAATTGAAGAAACAAAAGGAAAAAAAGTTTAGGGTCCCAGGTGGCTGGCCTATGATTGGGCCGACCACCCTAGATCTTGGATCCCTGGAAATCGCCCAGGGAGTATGGTGGTCGGCCTATGCTAAGGTTTGTGCCAACCACCCAAGACTCGGAACCCTAGAAATCACCCAGTTGATGCGTGTCGTATGTCGTATCAAATCTATTTACTGATTTTATTAATTCCTTATACCAACTATTTCAGTATAGTGATAAATAAGGATCGAACCCACGAGGACTACTATTCAATTTATTATTCAAAATATAAAAACTAATAAAGAAAGGGGATTTAGATTTCAAACTCAAAATTAAATAACAAAAACTAGAAAGCAATTAAAGGTTGATATTACAATATTAAGAAACAGTTAAAGGTTAACAATCATTCTTAATCGCTAATAATAAATATTATTCCAATTTCTCAATTAAACTATTAACCCGCAGATAACGCTGAAGCAGACAATTATCCCAGTCTCCCTATTATAAGTATTCAAGGCGAAGCGCTCAATAATTAACTCTTTTATCTAAGCAATAAATATATGAAGCATACAATCTATTTAACTTAGATAAATCATTAAATCCTATGGAAACAAGTTAATCTAGGCAATAAATTAATGAAGCATATAATTCATTTAACCTAGGTTCTATTTTTCATCACAATCAACAATTCTTTTGACATCACTATCAATTGCAATTTATCACATGCACTTAGAATCCTAAACTATTAGGTGAGTAGCAATTCTAAGATGAAAATTGAATAATGTAAAACCTTAATTAGTTGGCCACCTAACAAGAAATCACAAAATTCATAACATTCAATTAGAAAAATAGAAACAATTTAATATTGAGAGAAATTAAAGAATAATATTCATTATCAACAATCAAGAATTCATGTCTTGGGTTTTGAATTAACCCTTAACCTAAAAAGAACCTACTCCATAATAGTAATTATAATCACAAACATAATTATAATTAAAATTGAAGAGATTAAGAGAAGAAAAGAAACTAGATTGATGAACAATAGTGTTGTAGTCTTCTCTCCAACCCTTTCTCAATCTTTTTCTCTCCTAAAACCGTAATAAAAACCTCTCTAAAATTAACCCTAATAATCCTTTATAGTCTCAATTAAATTCTAATTAAAAAGTAATTAAATATCTAAAAACGATGTCGCAAGCCGCAGCCTGAAAAATGCGAGCCGCGACTTAGCACAAAATCTGTGCAGAAATTGGTCACGCAGGCAGCGGCCTGAAAAAACTGAGCAGCGACCTATCTGGGAAAAAAAATTCTGAAACACCAATTCCATTTAAAGTGTCGTGGCCTGAATTTTATGGGCTGCGGCCTACCTTCAATTTCTTCAATTATTGACCTTAGATAGCTTGTACATTGCCTCCACTTCAACATTTCAATCCTGAAAGCCTGGAATACTCCTAAAACTTCATTTTAACAACGCTTGCCATCAAAATGTCAGATTTATCATCATAAAATGCAATGTAGAAAATATGTTGTAGAATCACGAATAATTTACCATTTGATTTTCAAAAATATTTTACTAAGCACTTAATCACAACACCAACTCAAATGCATCAAATTTAATCCATACTTGCCAAATCATTTTCTTTTAAATCAGTCCCTATATACCAAAATGTTATTCAATGAAAAGCATCCACTCCATAGACATTAACCAATAATTCTCCACTAATATAAACACACAATGATCAAAAATCAAAAGGTCTTTATAGGCTAGTAATGTAAGGCTAAGGTTAAGGGTAGTTGAGAAAGATACATTTAAGCTCAAATCACACCATAGCATACATCAATTCCATTCTTTGAACTTGCCCCAAATTTCCCATACAATTCAAGAAATACCTTTTTTTTTTTCTTACTCTTCTTGCAAAATTTGCATATAAGGAATTTTTTTTATTTTTTTCATTGCAAATCCTTTTTTTTTCTTCTTTTTTTATCATTTCTTTAATAATATTTCAAGGAGAGAAATAGAGATCATACACAAATTACAACCCAACAAATAACCCATAAGTATTTTCTTTTCTTTTTTACAAACCATCCCACAAAATCAAAAATCATATATATAACCATGGTGCAATGGGATACAATAAATAAATATTTTTTCAATGAGGTATAGGGTCAAAATTTTTGGTTCATAGAAGAAAAGTAACAGTCGTCATGGCTCAAACATGGGTAACTAGGGATTATCATATAATAGGTTGGCTTGAACGGCTCAAACGATCCAAAGAACTGCTTTAATCATCTTCCTAATCATGTGTACTTATGATTTCGCTTCAAACAATTGATCAATGATTTCTAGAGTGGTTGGGACTTCAAATTTTATTTTTTTCAACAAGCATAAATATTTTCCAACACATTTAAGTGGTGAATTCAAGTGTGCATAGAGCAAAAAAAAAAAAACATAAATCAAAATAGCAATTCACATAGGAGTCAATCACACAAATCATACAAAATTCCTCATTGTCTAACATCACTTTAAGCACAATTCAAAGTTTTGTCATCGCCCAATGCTTTCAACAAGACCAACACAACTGAACTAAAATTAAAGACAAATACTAACAGACACTAAATAAAACGAAAATAACAGAAAGTTAATAAAGACATAACAAAACAGAAAATAACCAACGTAAAACATTTTTTTGTCACTTCTCTCCCCCCCACACTTAAATAGTACATTGTCCTCAATGGACTTAGGAAAATAGAAAATAAAGTAAAAAGAGAAGAAAGTAAAAACTCCCTCATAACAAGTTACTCCTCAAGAATATCCATATCTGCAACGCCAATAACATCATTATCATCAGGGGCCTGATATGGCACCATGAGCATGGGAACCGGTGGTTGGTATGGCTGCAACCAAGTAGGGGCAGGTGGATATCTAGACATATCCACATTCAAACGAGCTTGATCCATCGTATAACAAATATCCTGATAGCTCGCATATTCCACAAACCTGTGGTTGTGAGCCAGGATATGCTAAGTATTGGCCCGAATATCAAGTCGGCCATAATAAACCTCTTGCTCCAAAGCTTGCAAACGTTGTTGAGTGGTTCTTCTACTATCGTTCAGAGGGGGAACAGGTGCCGGAATAGAAGATTGGCCTTGATCATTAACTTGAACAACGGTTTTTCCCTTCAATCGATCAAGGGTATTGTGATCAATAATGCGCAATGGATGCACTTTGTCTTCAGACTCATCCCAAGGAACACCCGCCTTCTTACATAACGCAATGATCAATGAGGGAACATAAAATCCATTCGTTACTTGGCTCATACTTCGGATGACGGAACCATGAATTATTTGCCCCACATTAATTGTTTTGTCATTGAGAATAGCATAAAGGAGAATTGCCTCATGAATATCAACGTGACCAAGTTGGGCTGTCGGCATTAATTTTTGCCCACATGAACTGCTGCCAAGCTTTTGTATTGCTATCCAGATAAGCGGCTTTGATTTAGCGAGGAGCCCCATTATTATATAAAGTCCATACAGCACCCAACATTGCAATCTCATCAATAATAGCTTGATGATTAAAAGTATCTTTAACCGAACCATATTCATCACGTTGAAAGTGGGGTAGCTCGTAATAGCTATTAATATCAGATGCTTTGAATGACACTTTCACACCTCTAACTTCCACCTTGTAATTTTCATGAGCCACAACATTGGCTTAAAATTCACAAACAATAGGACAAATGCCAGGTTCAGGATGAGCACACAATTTTTCCCAACCCCGAGACTCAATTTGATGCATGAAGAAAGGTTGATCATGATGCATGTGAAGATCAAATCCTCATTCAGGGACCCACGCCTTGTCATGAGCAATGGCATTCATGTAACTCTCATAGGCCTCGGTGGACACAAACCTTTGGGGATCATAGGGAATTGGCGTCGATGAAGAAGCTTGATTTCTATTTGTCTTTGGAGCCATGGCTGTCCAAAAATTAGAAAAATGAAGAACAAGAACCCAAAAACACCATTGTTAGTCATTAAAAGATTATGAGAAAAACACCACAATGGCCAACATTGATCCATACCAAAGTTTAAATGCCCCCAATTCCGGGGTCAAAGTGACACAATGCATCAACTCAACTCCTACATAACAAATTCTAACTTACCCCAAGAACACTCATACACCAACCATATACTCCATTCCTCACAAGCTTTTTATCAAACACATAGAGTGCAGAAAAATACCATCTCCAACAAATTATACACCATAAAGTAAAACTTCCCAAAAATCATAATGTGCATGAATTAATAATCAAAGTAATGCAAGAGACATTGATTACCAACATAAACAACCACACAAATGTTTCCAAAATACACCACATTTCAATTTTTCAATTGACAAAACAAGTACTTTTCACAATTTGAAAATTTGATCAAAGAAAAACTTACTTGATGAGAGTATTGAATGTGAATACAAACCTCCTCAAAATATATATATGAAATGTATAAGAAATGCAGAAAACAAAATGGGATGTGTGAATTTCGGATTAGTGTGGGGGACTAGGGGTGGAGATGTGTTTATGGAGTAATGGAGGAAGAAATAAAGAAATGGGTAGAATGAATTAGGGTGATTGTGATGGAAAAAGAATAAAGAAAACAAGGGGAAATGGAGGAATTGATGTGGGTTTTGTGATGAGAATTATGGGAAAAAGAAGAAAGAGGAATGGTGGTTTCTTTGTGATTTTTAAAGGAATGGTGAAATGGAGTTTATAAATTTAAAATGTGCTGAAATACTGTTCGTAGGCCACGGCTTGCAAAATTTGTGTCGCAGCCTACACATAAACCTGACGTTGCTTTCCCCTTTTTTTTTCTGAAAAACTTCCGTGTGTCGCGGCCTGCGAAAGACCTGAAGTTGTATTTTTTAAAAAGGGTCGCAGGCTATTAAAAGCGTGTCGCGGCCTGCGAAGACCTGTTTGTCTGAAATTTCGTTCGTAGGCCGCGGCGTGCAAAATTCGTGCCGCGGCTTGCGAACCTCCTGAAGCAATTTTTTCAGAAAAGGGCCGCGGCCTAAGAAATACGTGTCATGGCCTGAGAAACCTCCTAAATCTTTTTGTCTTTTTTTCGTAAAAGGGTTGCGGCCTAGGAAAAATGTGTCGCGGCCTGAGCCCCTTTTTTTTTTAACTTTTTTTTCATTTTTTCATTTTTTTCACTATTTTCACGGTTCTAATTACATAAATTAAACTAAAACTACCTCAACAAAAACAAAAATAAAAACATAATGTTCAATTTAAATAATGAAAATAAACTAATTTACAAAGTAGTTAAGTTTATCGTCGCTAGCTCGACTTAATGCTTCATTCATCAACATATACTAGGTCAATGAGGTGAATCACAACAGCTTGTTCTTTCTCCATTAATTCGTAATATGGCTTTAATCTCTGACCATTCACCTTGAATGACTTTCTGGTACTTGGACTTACAACTTCGACCACTCCATGAGGAAAAACATTGGTGACAGTGAACGGACCTAACCAACGAGACTTCAACTTCACAGTAAAAAGTTTAAGGCAAGAGTGATATATGAGAACTTTCTGACCTTCCACAAAAATCTTTCAAAGAATATGTTTTTCATGAAAAGCTTTGGTTTTCTCCTTGTAGATTCTCGAGCCCTCATATGCTTCATTGCATATTTCTTCTAGCTCATGTAATTGAAGCCATCGTTGTTGTCCTATAGCAACCATGTCCATGTTACTCTTCTTTACAGCCCACCAAGCCTTATGCTCTAGCTCTACCGGTAGATGGCAAGGCTTCCCATACACCAACCGATATGGTTACATACTGATAGGTGTTTTATATGTCGTACGATACGCCCACAAGGCATCATCAAGCCTTGTACTCCAATCTTTTCGGTTTGGATTTACAGTTTTCTCAAGAATCAATTTGATTTCACAATTAGAAACCTCCACTTGCCCGTTGGCTTGTGGATGATAAGCAACCGTCACCTTGTGAGTTACACTATAGCGTCGAAACAATGCTTCTATACTCTTGTTACAAAATGAGTGCCTCGATCACTAAGTATAGACTTAGGTGTACCAAAACGCACAAAAATGTTGGAGCGAATGAAATCCACTACTATTTTTGAATTATCCATTCTAGTTGCAATTGCTTCCATCCATTTAGACACGTAGTCCACTGCCAAAAGAATATATTCATAGTCGAAAGAGGATGGGAACGGTCCTATGAAATCCATACCCCAAACATAAAAAATCTCAAGAATTAAAATAGGAGTTTGAGGCATTTGATCCTTGGCCGTTATGTTACCAACTCGTTGACAATGATCACATGCCTTACAATAAGCATAAGAATCTTTGAAAATTGTGGGCCAATAGAAACCGCTGTCGAATATCTTACAAGTTGTCTTCTTAGGTCCAAAGTGTCCACCACAAGCATAAGCATGACAAAAAGTAAGGATGGAACGAAATTCAGATTCAGGTACACACCTTCGAATGATTTGATCTGTACAATGCTTCCAAAGATAAGGTTCATCCCATATGTAGTGGTGAGCATCATGCTTGATCTTGTTCCGTTGTGCTTGTGTGAGATCACTTGGTAACTCCTTTGAAGCAAGGTAGTTTACAATGTCGGCATACCAAGGAATAACTTCTTGCATGGAGAGGAGTTGCTCATCCGGAAATTTTTCTTCTATGGGAAAATTATCTTCATCCCAAATAAGACAAGTCAAGTGGTCCGCCACCATATTCTCAGAACCCTTTTTATCTTTTATCTCCAAATCAAACGCTTGAAGAAGTAAAATCCACCGAATCAGCTGAGGCTTGGCTTCTTTCTTTGCCAATAGATAGCGAAGACAGCATGATCGGTATAAACAATCACTTTAGTTCCAATCAAGTATGACTGAAACTTTTCCAAGGCAAAAATGACCGCCAAGAGCTCTTTTTCAGTGGTGGAATAATTAAGTTGAGCATCATTAAGAGTGCGAGAAGCATAGTATATAACATGAGGAAGCTTGTAAACTTGCTGCCAAGAACAGCACCCACGACATAGTCACTTGCATCACACATGAGTTCAAAAGGTAGCTCTCAATTTGGTGGCTGAATTATAGGATTTGTAGTCAAAGACTCTTTTAATAAGTTGAAAGCCACTAAACACTTTTCATTAAACTCGAACTTTACACCTTTTTGAAGAAGGTTGCTTAGTGGCGTGGAAATTTTAGAGAAATCCTTGATAAATCTCCGATAGAACCCAGCATGCCCAAGGAATGATCTCACTTCTTTCACACTAGTTGGAGATGGTAGAGAATGAATTAAATCAATCTTTGCCTTATCAACCTCTATTCCCTTGACTGAAATCACGTAACCCAAAACTATACCTTGGTTTACCATAAAATGGCATTTTTCCTAATTAAGCACAAGGATAGTTTCAATGCACCGCTGGAGTACCAAAGTGAGATTATGAAGGCAGCGATCAAATGAATCACCATAAACACTAAAATCATCCATAAAAACCTCAATGATGTTTTCAATATATTCTGAAAAAATGCTCATCATACATCGCTGAAAAGTAGCAGGAGCATTACATAACCCAAACGACATACGTCGGAAAACAAATGTACCAAAAGGGCATGTGAAGGTTGTCTTCTCTTGATCTTCGGGAGCTATAACAATCTGATTATATCCCGAATAACTGTCAAGAAAACAATAATAAGGATGACCTGCTAACCTCTCAAGCATCTGATCAATGAAAGGTAATGGAAAGTGATCTTTGCGGGTTGCCGCATTCAACTTTCGGTAGTCTATACAAACTTGCCACCCGGTTTGCATTCTTTTTGGTACCAGCTCGTTTTCATCGTTCTTTACCACTGTGATTCCAGAATTCTTTGGCACTACCTAAACTGGACTCACCCATTGACTGTCTGAAATTGGGTAAATAATACCCACACTAAGGAGCTTCAGTATCTCCTTTTTCACAACCTCCATCATAGGTGGATTTAATCTCCGTTGTGCCTCACGTGTTGGTTTAGACCCTTCTTCAAATAAATTCGGTGCATGCATATAGAAGGGCTAATCCCCTTAATATCAGCAATAGACCAACGAATGGCTGTTTTATATTCTTGGAGTACTCTCATTAATTTTTCTTCTTGGACATGGTTAAGATCTCTTGCAATTATAACTGGAAGTGTCTCGTTCTTCCCCAAGTAAATATATTTGAGATGCTCTGGAAGTGGCTTCAATTCAAGTGTAGGAGCTTGAACAATTGATGGCTGCAATTTCTCATTAGAAATCGGTAAATTTAGAAATGCAACCTTCTTAAACAGCATGATCTCATGAGACAAGATGCTCTCTCAACGCAACCTCCAAAAAATCTTCATTATGCAAATCTAAAACTTGTTGAGAAAGGATATCCAACACATCAAAAGAGTAAACAACATGTACATCACTTGGATACCTCATAGCCTCAAAAATATTAAATTGAATTGTCTCCCCATCAAATTCCATGGTCAATGTACCGTCATGCACATCAATCTTAGTTCTCACAGTTTTCATGAATGGTCTCCCCAACAAGAACATAAAAATCAACTAAAGACACCAATCCATTCACTTGAACTAACATATCTTCGATTACACCCCTGGGATAAGCATTCGATCTATCAGTAAGTTGAATAATCACCCCTGTTTCTTCAAGTGGACCAAGATTCAATGAAGCATAAATGGAGAATGGCATGACATTGATAGAGGCTCCCAAATCCAACATACAACACTCAATTCTTTTATTACCAATAGTGCAAGGGATAGTAAAAGTACCAGGATCCTTACACTTTGGTGGAAGCTTCTTTTGAAGAACTGCAGAAACATTTTGCCCCACACTAACTTTTTCAAAAACTTTACACCTCAATTTACGCTTATTAGTGCACAACTCTTTCAAAAACTTGGCATAGCGTGGCACTTGTTTAATAGCGTCAAGAAGAGGAATATTCACTTCTACCTTTCGGAATGTATCAAGAATTTCCTTGTCAACCTCTTCCTTTTTAGTCTTCTTTAGTCTACTTGGGAATGTAGGTGGGATGACAAAAGTAGGCTTAGGGTTTAGTTGTGTAGGGTTGGTTGGCTTTGGAGGAACATCTTCATTAATGAGCAATCAACTTGTGGCTTGGATGACAATTTACTGGGCAATGGAGGACTAGGTGGATCATATTTCTTCCCGCTTCACAAAGTTACTGCACTAGCATTCTCCTTGGGATTCATCTCATGTTGTGAAGGCAATTTATTAGATAGATGAGCTTCCAACCTGTTATATGATGCTGCTAATTGTCCCACCTGATTCTCCAAACTTTTGATGGAAGCTTGTGTGGATTTCTGAAACTGAAGAGTATTTGTTGCAAGTGCATTGATTAAATCCTCAATAGAGGGTTTGGCACTTGGTGGTGGAGCAGCTTGCAGTGCTTGTGATGGTCTAGGTACAAAATTATTTTGAGACCGCTGTTGCAAAGTAAAACCAGGTGGTCTCGAAGATGTAGACTGTGGAGTAACTTGTTGATTCCCATAACGAAGATTTGGATGATCACGCCAATAAGGATTATAAGTTTGTGAAAAGGGTTCATAGTACATCTGAAATAATTGACCAGGGAAATTTCCTACAGCATTAACACCCTCAGTTTCTCCCTCAAATATAGTAGGGAAAGTATCAGTAGCATGCCCCACAACTTGACAGATTCCACATGACCTCACATGTTGGCCTAAAGCTAGTTGTTGTACCACTACAGTTAATTGAGCCAATTGTTGACCCAGCTAATTAGCATTAGAGGTGCTCACTTCATTAGCTGATTTGGGTGGTGGAATAGGATCTTGGCGAATGCCAAACTGTTGTGAGTTAGCAGCCATATTAGAAATCAAACTCCTGGCTGCAGCAGGAGTGTTATCAACTAGTGCACCCCCACTGGCTGCATCAATCATACTCCTATCTAGTGATTGTAATCCTTCATAAAAGTACTGAATGAGGATCTGTTCACTTATCTGATGATGAGGGCAACTAGCACACAACCGCTTAAATCTCTCCCAATATTCATACAAAGACTCTCCTGTATATTTTCTTATACCACATATCTCTTTCCTGATGCTTCCAACTTTAGATGCTGGAAAATTTCGTTCCAGGAACATAGTCTTCATACCATTCCAGGTTTCAACAGTACTAGGTGGAAGATAGTACAACCACTCTTTAGCTGCATCCTTTAGGGAGAAAGGAAAAGCTCGCAACTTAATTTGTTCTTCAGTCACTGCAACAGGTTTCATACTAGAACAGACAATATGAAACTCCTTCAAATGTTTATTCGGATCCTCACCAGGCAGCCCATGGAAAGAAGGCAATAAGTGGATGAGGCCCAACTTCAGCTCAAAGTTTACATCCAACGGTGGATACTGGATGCAAAGTGGTTGTTGGTCAAGATTTGGCGCTACCAACTCTTTCAATGTCCTTTGCTGGGTCATTGTTCTATAGGATCGAACTGAATTGTCAAAATCAGATTTGTTGTCAGATGGTAATGGCACTTTAACAGGATTGACTTGTGGAGCAAGACGTTGAAAGAGTGGATTATCGGTATTAGTCCTTAAAGACTAAGAAGCTGACGATGACTCAAGATATTGTTTAAGCCTAAATAACCTTTCTTGGGTATCGTCATCACCAGACATCTACACCTGACAATTCCACAGTAAAAACTAATTAGTCACAAATAAATAAATTTGAATAATAAAGAGAATAACAATAGTCCCCGACAACGCCGCCAAAAATTTAATGCATGTCGTATGCCGTATAATAATTTATTTACTGATTTTATTAATTCCTTATAGCGACTATTTCATTATAGTGATAAATAAGGGTCGAACCCATGAGGACTACTATTCAATTTATTATTCAAAATATAAAAACTAATAAAGAAAGGGGATTTAGATTTCAAACTTAAAATTGAATAACATAAACTAGAAAGCAATTAAAGATTGATATTACGATATTAAGAAACAGTTAAATGTTAACAATCATTCTTAATCGCTAATAATAAATATTATTCCAATTTCTCAATTAAACTATTAACCTCGTAGATAACGCTGAAGCAGACAATTATCCCAGTCTCCCTATTATAAGTAATCAAGGCGAAGCGCTCAATAATGAACTCTTTTATCTAAGCAATAAATCTATGAAGCATACAATCTATTTAACTTAGATAAAGCATTGAGTCCTATGGAAACAAGTTAATCTAGGCAATAAATTAATGAAGCATATAATTCATTTAACCTAGGTTCTATTTTTCATCAAAATCAACAATTCTTTTGACATCACTATCAATTGCAATTTATCACATACACTTAGAATCCTAAACTATTAGGTGAGTAGCAATTCTAAGATGACAATTGAATAATGTAAAACCTTAATTAGTTGGCCACCTAACAAGAAATCACAAAATTCATAACATTCAATCAGAAAAATAGAAACAATTTAATATTGAGAGAAATTAAAGAATAGTATTCATTATCAACAATCAAGAATTCATGTCTTGGGTTTTGAATTAACCCTTAACCTAAAAAGAACCTACTCCATAATAGTAATCATAATCACAAACATAATTATAATTAAAATCAAAGAGATTAAGAGAAGAAAAGAAGAAAAGAAACTAGATTGATGAACAATAGTGTTGTAGTCTTCTCTCCAACCCTTTCTTAGTCTTTTTCTCTCCTAAAACCGTAATAAAAACCTCTATAAAATTAACCCTAATAATCTTTTATAGTCTCAATTAAATTCTAATTAAAAAGTAATTAAAAATCTAAAAACAACGTCACAAGTTGCGGCCTAGAACAAAATTTGTGCAGAAATTGGTCACGCAGGCAGCGGCCTGTCTAGGAAAAAAATTTATGAAACATCAATTCCATTTAAAGTGCCATGGCCTGAATTTTATGAGCCGCGGCCTACCTTCAATTTCTTCAATTCTTGACCTTAGATAGCTTGTACATTTCCACCACTTCAACATTTCAATCCCGAAAGTCTGGAATACTCTTGAAACTTCATTTTAACTGCACTTGCCATCAAAATGTCAGATTTATCATCATAAAATGCAATGTAGAAAACATGTTGTAGAATCACGAAACTAAGGTAACACTATTAAAAATGCAATCATAACACCATCCAAGCATAGAAAAACTTAACAAATATTAATACAAAAATGACCTTATCACCAGGACATAGGAATGTAGTCTAGAGTTCGATTTTGTAACCCTAGAACTCGCCCAAGGGTCTATATGCCTGGAAACCGCCCAGTCTAGGGAAGCCCTAGGGGTGGTTGGCCCATGAAGGAAACCTAAGGGTGGTCGGCCTATGGTGGAAGCCCTAGGGGTAGTTGGCCCATGATGAACTTCACAAGCTTGGAAATCGCCCAGGCAAAAGAAGCCCTATGGGTGCTCAGCCCATGATGGGATGTGTAGGCTATAAAATCACACAAGGCAAGGGAAACCCTAGGGGTGTTCGGCCCATGATGGGATTTACAAACCTAGAAATCGCCTATGCCTGGATCTGAAACCCTGGAAGTCGCCTATGCCTAGATGTGAAGCCCTGAAAATTGCCCAACCCTAATTTTCATAAGCGTGGAAATCGTCCAACCCTCAAAAATCAAAAGATGACATGGCGAATGAGAAAGAGGCACGCGGAATCACAAGTCAGAGAAAAAAGACTGATGAACAAAAAATATAGGTCTGGACCTATAGGGAAGTCGACCAGGCCTAAACCCCCAAGGGGTGGTCGGCCTGGCCCAAGCCCCTAAGGGTGGTCGGCCTGACCCCAACCCCTAAGGGTGGTCGGCCTGACATGCTCAAGTGCCACATGGATGGTCGGCCCACCCTATTCTTCATAGGGTGGTCGGCCTAAACTCCTAATAACTCTTTGCTAGATAAAGTTCACGCTCGTTCAAACTTAAATCAATAGACCTAGCACCCATAAGGTCATCGGGCCTAGCACTCAGAGTGTCATCAAGCCTAGCACCTAGGAGAGTCAATAGGCCTAGCACCTAGAAGGTCATTGGGCCTAGCACCCATAAGGTCATCAAGCCTAGCACATAGGAGGGTCATCAGGCCTAGCACCCAAGCTCTAAAAGGTCACCGGGCCTAGCGCCTAAGTCTCATAGACCAACCAAGAATTAGCATTTTCCTGAAGTTTTCAATCGTGCATCGTCAACCACGATCCAAAGAAACAACGAGAAGACCCACGATCTCATAATCTTGGGGAGGTGGACACGTATCTCCACTACCCAATAATCGTGTACCAAACCACGATCTCCAGTATTACTGATCATGTAACAGCCCCTGGGTACTATAAATAAAGACCCAGGGCTTCATAAAAGGGATCCTTTCGATCTTTTTTGGGAACGATTTTGAGAGAGATATAATTTGAGGAGAAACTCTGGGCAAATTGGTAACGAGCGAATACTTCAATTCATCCATGTAATTATCTATTGAGTGATTCAATACTAAAGACTTAGTAGATTAGGTTATTACTGTTCATCAGAACATGGCAAAACCATTATAAAATTTATGTGTGTTTGTTTAAGATATTTTTACTCTATCGTATATTATATTTATTTCGTTCAAAAGGTGTCGTATACTGTACATATGACCATTTTCCAATTTCACAGGTCAACACTTAAAATTTTCTATCTTGAATATTCTCTCACTTAAGCGTATCGTGAAACAATTTATTTTTGATAGATTTATAAAATAAATAATTAAATTCAAAATTCAAATTATAAAATATTTATTAAATAAATAAAATAAATATCAAGATCCAATCTTGGATATTTGTTACACGCCAACTACAGTACATGCACTGTAGTTTGTGTGTAACACATCCCTGATTTCAAGGATGTGTTCCAACCACTTTTATTTAATAATTATTTATTCAAAAATATCTAAACCTGATAACTTATCTTATCAGATTAATTAAAGATAAAATATCATTTAAAATTCAAATCCAATTTAAATGCTATTTTCAAAAATGCCCATTTTATTTAAAAAAAATTATGTTAATTAATTTATTAATTTCTAAAATTAATATACTAATTAATTAATTTGTCTCAATTACATATTTAACCAAGAAGAACAAATTTCTTGCAAATATGTCATCACTCTGATTTTTCCCAATTTCAACTCTTACCATGAATAGTGTTGATAGAGCCATCTCGGGGACCTGTGGACCTATAATTTCAAGCTCCAATAAAGTTATACTATTAATTAAACTATATATTATAATAACTTTAATTTATTAATCTCAATATTATTTCTCTAAAAAATGAGATTGCTTTCTTGTAATTATAGACGTTTATTTGTTGAGTACTTTTAAATATATAAAAAGTGTTCATCGATTTAATCACTACATACAATTCAATCTTCTATTAATGGTTCATAATTAAAGTAGGAATTAATCATCGTTTAACCTCTTTAATTATATTTTTTTTCCTTAAGTACCATTGACTTTACTAGTGAAGGTTAATTCACAAAATGATTTATGAATTTGAGCTCAATAACCTTTCATTTCCAAAAGCCAACCCTTAAGAGAACAATTATTCAATTCCTTTCGCATAGCTATAGATTCCATATATGTATATTATGTACCCAAAACAAAAAGTTTTCAGCCTGATCATTCGGACAAACCATAATGAGTGAATCAAAGAACTTATATGACATAAATAGGAGTTCATAATAACTTTAGGATTAAGATCAATTTGTATATGATCATCTTATTGATATGTTTAATTAATACTTATAAATTAGACGTTATTATTAGGTATTAATAACATATCGGGTTCCATTCATGTATAACCACTTTATGCAAAGTACCTCCACTAAGATGTCTTACTACATCAATAATTCGGATCTAGATTACATATATTCATAATACTAGTGAGCCGTACTTACAGTATTTAATCTAAAGATTCCATATAACTTTGTTTTACTACGAATTATTTAAATTTGTTCCGTGCAATCGTAATCCTTTCGTACCAATACAGAATTATAGTCAAAATAACGAACTTCTGAATTTTCTGATATTCATATAATATTATTCTAACAATAATAATAAACAATCAATATATGCAACAAAAATCATTTCATATATTTATTTCATAAAATATCGTTTAATACTTGGATCTTCTTGAGAGATTCAAACCCTTGCTAGACCACCACTTTTAACTTATTATTCTTCAATGAAAACACAACCAAGGGTTATACACGAGGAGTATTGCTGTCAAAATTCTCTATTTCCTAGCCCTTAATGGATTCTTGAGGCCTTTCTAAGAGGAAATGAGAATTGGAATTGAACAAGCCTTTAAATTCACAAAGACAAGCACTTTCTTTATGAATTTCTTGGAGAAAACTTGAGAACATGAAACCTAGAGAGAGAAAGGTTAGAGAGAGATTTGAGAGAGTGATCAAATCCATCAAAACTCTATGAGAACCCTTTTATTGTGTAGGCGTCATCATTAGTTCTAACCAATAGGATTAGAGCCTTAAAATACATTATTTGGAGCTTAAAATACTTGTCTGTACGGACGTCAGGCAACGCATCGCTTGCTGGGCATTGTCGAAACCCTGGTTTTAAGTGATGCAACGTCACCCCGATAGGTCAAAACTCTCAAATTTGACCTTAGAAACCTCCAAATGCTCCTAAATTTTTGGGCATCTTTAGATACCTCATTGTATCACTTTGGATCCAAAAACACAATTTTTAAATGCCTACAATAGAAACTCAAATTTCACATCTTCACTATGTGAAATAATCAAGTGTTTTATACCTAGCTAGTGTAAGAACACTTGATCTTTGTATTTTAACCAATCATAACATTTTATTACATAATTATTTATTTAATACAAACGTCTATAAAATCTTGAACAAGTGTAACTAGTTACAATTATAGTAATTGGGTCACAGTAGATTATAATTGTAATTATATATTCAAAAGAATTAGTCCTCAGATTAATCAGTGCACATGATTTTCATTGATTTAGTAATCTACGATATGATATACTTACACAATGGTGTGGTGTCTTGTCCAAGACATGGACCAATTAGGTACAATCAGATGTATCTAGTTACATCAGACTAGGACTGACATTGATTATTGTTGGAGATATGGCTATACACAAACTTTGAATTTCACAATTCAAAATAATAAACCAAAGATAATCTAATCTTCAATGGAAGAATAATACAAAGGAAATAGAACAAACAAGATCAAGTAGTAGAATGGACCTTTGAGTTGAAGAACCTTAGTTGCATAAAATCACAAGTCTATGATTTTATGATTTTACACAAAGGCTTGACACAAATTGAGATTTGTTATCCAAAAATCTCTTTTCCTAGCCTTTCCTTAGAGATTCCTTGAATATTTACATGCCTTTAATCTTTAAACAAGTCAAGCTTTCCTAATGAAGATATTTGAGAAAACTAGTAATCTTGAGAGCTAGAGAGAGGTGAGTAATCAATTCACCAAAAAATCAAATTGTTGGGGTTTTATGCCTTAATTAAAATTCAATTTCGTTGCAATCTCATTTTATTATCAATATAAGAATAGAAATCATTTTTTACTTGGTCAATCACTTTGCTCACATGTTTTATTTTCAATATTATTTGTTTAATATAAACTTCTATTAAATCCCGAGCATATAGCTAATCATATTTATAGTGACATAATCGCAGTGGAATATAAACATGATTATATATTTAAAATAAGTTAGTCCTAAGATTAGTCAGTGCACAACATTTACATTGACTTGCCAATCTACGATATAATCTACTTACACATTATAGTGCTATGTTCTTTCTAGAACATTAGCAAAGTAGATAAGATCGGTTGCATTTGTTACATCGAACTAGACCGATATTGATAGTAGATAGGATAAATAAACATACCGTTATTATCTATTCTAGTCAATTCAATCTCAATTCTGAGTGGTTAGTATTCTAACTGATTGTATTATTTGAGTTATTTGACTTGTTCATTACCAGCTTACCCTACGGACTAGCCCATACTTATATCTTGGGAACTAGATAGTATAATTGAGTGGGAGTGTTAATCATAGATATAAACATCTATAGATTTCGATGAAGAAGTAAAACGATGGTTTCCTTTTAGTTTGGTTCAAGGTGCTAAATGATAAAGATCTCATTTCAGTAATTAATATTAGTTTACTGAAATATCAAGGCGAAGACATAATAAGTGATGTAAGAGAAAATAAGGAGATAGAAAATGATGAAAGAGAAAATGAAAAGATAGAAAGTGAGAAGAGATAAAATAGCAAGAGAGAAAGTGAAGAAAGAAAAGGTAAGGGGAGAGAAAGTGATGAGAGAGAAAATAAGGAGATAGAAAGTGATGTGAGAGAAAGTGAAGAGAGAGAAACTAATGAGAGAGAAAATGATGTAACAATAAATGATGTTAGATAAGAATAATTAAAAAAGTGATGTTAGAAAAGAAAAAAAAAAGATAGACAAAAAAAATTTTAGGACAACAAAAAACAATTTTTTGTTGTTCTCAAAATTTTCTGTTTTTGGTAACTTTGTTTTTAAAAATTATTTTCTGAAAACAAAGCCAAACACCCTAACTTGTTTTCAAAAAACAGCTTTTAGCTTTTAAAAACAAAAAACAATTATTTAGTTAAGGAGCCAAACACCCTCTAAGTGTGTTAAGGATAAAATACAATGAGAGGTAAAATGATATTTTTAGTCCCATCTCATTGTAGACTGTCTATAGAAGATTGAGTGACAATTATGGTTGTAACAATAGATAATTAATAATGTATATATATTTGTTATATAGTGTCTATGAATTAAAGAGTGCAATTCTGAGTCTTTAGTGGAGTCACGTGGAATTAATAAGTTACTAAATCAAAGTTGACCAGGTCAATTTTGGATATTTTCATAGAGTTATACAATTTAGAGAAGAAAATATATTTTATGGCATATTTATTAATTAAGACAAATTGGTGTCTAAATTAATAAATAATTTTAAATCAATGTTCAAATTATAAATAATTAATTTGATAAAGGATTTAAATAAATATTTAATTAATTAAGCATTAGAAAATAATATGGGCCTAGATTTTAAGTCCAACAAGCTTATAATTAAATGGGAAATTTCACAGGCCTATAGCCCATGATAATTTTGACCTAATGGCTAATATTAACTATTATTTTATTGATTTTTTTAAAAATAAGTGACCTAATTGAGCCTATAAAATGAATGCTAAGTGAGTTGAAATCAGACGATCTGACAGATGAAAAGAAGATCAGAAGATCTATTCTTGATGCTCTAGATTTTAGATTCTCTCTACAGCAAAAGTCCTTTTCTAAGCCTCTAAATTCTCTTCTCTTCTTCTCTTTGTATCTATCTCATGTGTTGAGAATTTCCCATTCAGTCTAGGTGATTCTGAGGATATTTTGGAAGGCTGTAAAGAAATTTGAAGATCAGTTCAGTTTCTTGGTGATACCCTGGGACAGAAAGGATTCAAGGGTTAGAGAAACCGAAGGAATGATTAATACATTTCGCTGTGTATAATTTAAGTGTTCTTATCATTATCTCTGTTCAAATTCAATTATAGAAACATCTTTTAGGTTTTCTTATATTAATTTGTTTAACATTAGATATACATGAAAATAAACAAGATCTTGTATAAGTTTTCCCAATAACTGACCTCGGAGCCTTTGATAATCTTTATTTTCATGCATGAACATGTTATAAAAAATGAATTATTTGATGTGTTGAGTAATTTGATGGATTTCATGTTTTTATGAAGCTTATTGATTATTATGTGATTATTACCAAATTTGAGTTATTTTGTTGTGTTTTCTTTGCAAATAGTTTTTATAAATGCTTTATTTGATGTAAAACATGGTAAAAAATATTTAGAAAACGTGTTTGGGTTGAAAAATTACACAAAATATTTTTTGAATTTTTTTCGAGCTGTGGCCGCGGCCACTAGTTTTCACTGGTTGTGGCCTGGGAATCAGAATGCAATTTTCGCCCAAATTGGTCCCGTGGCCACGGCCTGTGATAAAAAAATTTCTTAAAATTTGGATTTTGAATGTATTTTTTAATGGGTTAAAACAAAAATATGAGATCTTTTCTATCATTTAAAAATATTTTTTTTTAAATACGATATTTTTGTTGTTTGATCTTTAAAATTAGATATTTTCTGCAAAGATTCAAATTCAAATTTAAGAATAGGTTAACTAATTAATTTTAAATATTTTATATATTAAAATTAAGTTATCAGAGATTAAATATATTATTTAATACTTGATATTTTTTGAAATCTTATATTTGAAAATATTAATATCTGATTATTCTATGGATTTGAATTATTTGAAATTTGAATTTTTTTTTAATTGTTTAAGATATTCTTAAAAAAAAACAGCTAGTGATATTTGTTTAAAATTTTGTAATTGTTTAAATTTTTAAAAATATCATGATTTGCAAACCAATTAATAAAATATTTTTTTAATAAATGAGATTTAACTTAAATTTGGTTAATTGTTGATAGATCATATTTAAATTAAATTAATATTTTTTTTCAAAATGACCTAAACTAAGTTGATTGTTGATAAATGAAATTTAAATTAACTTTGGTTAATCATTGCGAAATTTCATTTAATTTGGCCTATTTATTTTTTGCAAAATTTAATTAATTTTTGTTGATCTATGAAATTGGCTTACATTCGTATGTGCAGTATTGGACACCTTTTAAACGAAATAAATAAAATAAATGACAGAGTACAATATCTTAAATAAACACACAGGAATTTTATAGTGGTTCAGCCATGTTCTGATAAACAGTAGTAACCTAACCCACTTAGCTTTTAGTATTGAATCACTCGACAATTACACTGTTGAAACAAAATATCCACTCGTTCTCACTTGCCCATAATTTCTCCCCAAATATTCTTTAGGTCTCCAAAATTCCAGAAAAAGTGATCTAGCCCAGAGTCCAAAAGTCCCCGTAAATGAAACCCTGGGTCCTTTATTTATAGTACCGCGGCCCTAGGGACTCATGCCGCGTCCCCCAGCTCAACCCGAGACCTAGCCTCAAACTTGCCCACATGCGCCGCGACCCTTGCTGAAGGGTGCCGCGACCCTACCCCTCGAACCCAGAAAAACTCAGCATTTCTACCTCAAAAACCAATCCAATTTCCCCCAAAATCAAGCCAACAATCCAGATTAACTATCACAAAGATTCTAACACAATCTCAGCATCAAAACCTAACAAAGACCAGCCCCAAAACTCAACCAAGCAATCAAAAGAAAATCCTTACTTAGCTAACATGCAAACTCCAATATTCAACCTTAAAACCAGTAGAAATTCCAAACATGAACCGTATAATGTAGAACTTACCCTTGCTGGATTGAATCTCTGAACCAGCTCCCTGAGCTCCAAGCTTCAAGCTCCCCTAAATCTCAGCTGAATTACTTAGTCTCTAGCTTGATTCACCAAGAGTTTTCCCAAAGCCTCAAATGGAGAGAAAGTCTTCCAAAGAGAGGTGAAGGAAAGAGTCGGTTTCTGAGAGTTCTAAATAATTCTAAGTTTTGTTTTATTCAACTTAAGTCTATAAGGTTACCTCAAGGCTCGGGGTACCAAAAACGTCCCTGAGGGCAAAATGGTAAATTTCCCCAATATTCCCTCCTAGACATTCTAACCTCAAATATATCTCCAAATATATATTTCCATAACCTGATAACCCCATAAAACATCTAATACCCAAAATACCCCTCGACTTGCCCGGAGTCGGATTCTCAACCCTGTTGTGACCTTCTGGCTAAATGCTCTCTAGGACTGTCTCGGATCGTGCTATGGAGATATATCACAAACATATCACATTTATTACAGTTTTGCCCTCAACGGGCTAAAAACACAAACATACCCCTAATAACCAAACGGGGCCCACATGCATATTTAATTCAACTAAACATGCATCTCTATCACATATTCACATAGATTCACATATTATATCTGTAATTCACCTATTGCCCTCCAGGCACGCTAATCAAGGCCCTAAGCCTTATTAGCAAATTTTGGTCGTTACAGTTATCCTGTAAGGAATAGACAGACCAGATATGAGACAGAAAGAATAAGATTCTGAGGAACAAAGTGTACCTTGAGTTAAGGTAATGTTACAGAAACAGTGAGGTCGAGGGAGTGACCTGGGAAACTAGAATCAGTTGTGCGGAATTGATATTCCGGCAGTTCAGATAAATTTCAAGGATGAAATTTTTGTAAGGATGGGATATTTGTAATGCCCTGAAATCCATAATGCAGTTTAATGGCTGGATTAGTAGGTCGAGAGGGCCATAATTATTTAATTATGCCATTAACTAATAATATGCATGTTTATGTGAATTATATTATAATATGATGTTATATGCATGCATGTGGGTCCATATTTGATTATTAGGGTGTTTTGGTAATTTGGCCCATTGAGGGCATATTTGTATATTTGGGTGCATATTGTGATTTGTGAATGAGATTCCATTATTATGGAGATATATTTGAGCTATTCGGCATGAGACGGTCTTATATTATTGATTAGCGGTTTTGTCATAACGGGGGTCTTTTATTGGGATATTGAGTTATGAGGATGTTATTTGATGATAAATTGGGAGTTATTGAGATCATGAGGAAATTCTGGAGGTTTTGACTATTTTGTCCCCGGGGGTGTTTTCGAGACCCCGAGCATTAGGATTTAGTTGAGGCTACTTAAGCTTGAATTAACCTTTTAAGAAATAAACAGAACGTTCTGTACGTTCTCTCTCCCTCAAAGTTCCATTTTCGTCTCCTGATCGCATTTTCGAAGGTAACTTGAGTTCTAGGACTCGGATTCAAGTGAGGATCGAGGCATAGCAATCCTAGGGAAGATTATAAGCTTATTAGTCAAAGGATTTAGTTGGAAACAACTCAATTGGAGGTAATTTAAGTTTTAATTTTTTAAGCTTGAATTGGACTTTGTGTTTTGATGAGTTTTTGTTGGAATTGAAGCTTAGGTTTTATGGGTTTTGGATCATAGGGATATTTGGGAACTTTGATTTTTGGATTTGGGGGTGATTAGGTATGTTTTTGGGAGGTTTTAAAAGGTTGAAAATGGAGAAAAATGGTCGGCCCGAAGTTGGGCTGCGGCCCTGTTCTTGGGCGATGCGGCCCTAGCTTAAAGAAGTAGGAGGAGGGCTTTGGCCTTGCTGGGCGCCGCGTCCCTGGGTATAGGGTGCCGCGACCCTTTCTCTTGGTGAGGTTGGGGGCCACGGCTCAAGGTGCTAGGGTCATAGCCCTTGGGCAGGTTTGAGCCCGTTTGAGTGTTTTGACCTCGGGAACTTGGTTTTAGGCCTCAGGATCATTCCTATTACCCGGATTGGTGGGGTTTGATGTCTTGGAGGCTAGGTTTTGGTTCCGGGATTGGTTTTAGAACTTGAACTCATTGGATCACCATTTGTGGTTGTGACTAGGTTATCACTAGAGGCTTGGAATCGGGATCGTGCTTGTGGCTCATTTGTTGGTAACCTGTGTTTGGACCAAAGGTAAGAAAATTGCACCCCATATGTGACATGCATGGTTATTCTTTATGCATGTTGGATGTTTAAATGTAAACATTGATAGCATATTGAATGCTTATCAATCTTTCTCATTTGCATATGGTTATTATTGAGGCATGCTGGATGATTAAGTGTGATGCATGCGATGCACGAGAAACATGTGATTAGGGCATGCCATGAATATTGACTGTGAGATTGATCAGAGCTTGAGTCTCTATGTTTGTGCATGATCATAATTGTGCTAGCAACTGTTAAGTTAGCATGCTGAATGCTCTGCGTTTGAATATTCGACATATGACATATGTTTGGTAGCATTGCTTACTTGTGCATGGCACTGACTAATTAGTCAAAATTTGCAAAGGTGTCAGTATTAACTGTGAAGCTGTAACTCATTAGTCAAGTTCGGCAGTGGTATTGGGCACTGGTCACATAGTGCTGACTCATAAGTCAGGACGGCCTTAGCGTGTTCAACGCAAGCCAATAAAGATTAGATCTAATCAACATCTGCATTAAATGACTCAGAAGAGCGTTAATGCCGAACCGACCTCAACTTCGATGAAAACTAAAAGTGCTTGTGTGACTTACCCATCAGTCACTCATCTATTTAAGTTAGTGACTACCCATCAGTCAGTCATCTATTTAAGCTAGTGACTACCCATCAGTCACTCATCTGATTAGAGCCATTGCAGGAAAGCCCAGGTAACGGTTTCGTTACACGGCTATGGGCACCGAGCCCCATAGTGACTTGCTTGTCAGTCACTCAGTATGGTTAATAGAACCTCCAAGTGATATTCACTCATCTGTTCAGAGCTATGAGCTCTGTATGATCATTCTGATCATCATTTGTATGGCTTTAGGTACTGAGCCTCGTAGTGACTTGGTTGTTGGTCACTCAGTATGGTTTACCAGAACCTCAAGTGTTGAAAGACTCATCTGTTTAGGATTGACTTGATAGTCATCCAATCAGGAGGGCAGGATTTCTTATCCTTGATTCCCCAGCATTGTTTGAACTTATTTGCATGCTTGAATAAAGCTATGTTTGCTAGGCATGCCAGATATGATTTGATATCATGATATGACTGTTCATGAGCATTTGAGTTTTCTTGCTGGGCTTCAGCTCACGGGTGCTATGTGGTGCAGGTAAAGGCAAAAGAAATCTGGACCATCCTTGAGTTGGAGAGCTTAGGTGACGATGTGTACATATGCAGCTGCTCGACCGCCACGGCCGAGGTTTGAAGGAGAGGAACTAGGGTTAAACCCTGTTTTGCCGCTTAGATTGGCTGGTTGTAAATATTTTCTTGTAATAGACCTTTAAATTATATTTTTGGGATCCCAATGTATACAGTAAATGTTCTAGTGAAACGTTATATCTTAACCAAAAATTGTAATCCCTAAACCACTAATCATACTTAGTTACACGTTTATGGCCAAATGACTCGATTAGCGAGTTTAGCACTGTTTGTAATGTTCACCGTAATGGTCCCTGGAGTTTAGGGCGTTACAAGTCGGGTGTAATGCACCTTAGCAGTGGTAGGGAGTACCCTCATCGGTAGAGTACCCCTTCGACTATTATATATCGCACATCTTGTCTCACCAACTTCCTTGCTTTGTTCTTATTGCTGGGCACTACTCCTTGGTTGAGATAGTTAATAGTAGGGGTCATCCATGTATCTCCTAACTCAACAGGTAGTGCCTCTTACTCGGTTATGCTTCTTTCCACCAAGTATTTGATGGGAACAACGTTTAAGGTGTCTGCGTCTTTGGCACTGGCTAAGGCATCGGCATTAGCGTTCTACTCTCTTGGGACTTATATAATTGAGTATTTCTTGAACTGTGCTAACAAGTCCTTCACCTTGTTCAGGTACTATACCATCTTAAGTCCCTTGGTTTGATACTCCCCCAGTACTTGGTACACCACTAGCTGGGAATCGCTGAATATCTCTAGGGATTGTAAATGTACATCCCGAGACAAGCGTAATCCAGCTAATAATGCCTCTTACTCAGCCTTGTTGTTTGAAGCGTTGACTCCAAATCTAAGAAATCAATGTATTCGATGATTCTCTAGGGTGATCAGTATGATTCCTGCGCCTGGGTTGTGTTCATTGGATGCTCCATCAACATATAGCTTCCATACAGGAATATCTCCGTCCTTTTCGGTTTCTCCACTTTCCGATAGGTAGGAAGGGTCTTCAAGGTTGGTGCCTTCGACTATGAAGTCCTCCAATGCTTGTCCTTTTATCGCAGTCTTCAAATGATAAATGATATCAAAGTGTCCTAGTTCCACTGCCCACTTGAGTAATCGTCCTGAGGCCTTTGGTTTCTGAAGAACCTTTCTCAGCGGTTGATCGGTCAGGACTCAGATCGAGTGAGCTTGGAAATATGGACGCATCTTTCGAGAGGAGATTACTAAACAGTAGCCTAGTTTTTCAAGAGGGGGATACCTAGACTCTGCACCTACTAGCCTTTTACTGATATAGTATACATGGTGTTGTCCCCTGTTCTCTTCCTTTACCAAAGCAGCACTGATCGCATGCTCGGTGATCGCCAAATAGATGAATAGCACTTCACCATATATTGGCTTCACTAGGACGGGAGGTTGGGCGAGGTGCCCCTTCAGGGCTTGGAAAGCCTCCTCACACTTCTCGATCCATTGAATCTTCTTGCTGTCCCTCAGTAAGTTAAAGAAAGGGGCACACTTGTCAATAGACTTTGATATGAACCTACTGAGGGCAGCTACTCTCCCACTTAAGCTTTGTATTTCTTTGATTGTGGTAGGTGACTTCATGTCGATCAATTCTTTGATCTTCTCAGGGTTAGCCTCGATTTCACGTGAATTGACTATGTATCTGAGAAACTTACCAGAACCAACTCCAAATGAGCACTTTAGAGGGTTTAGCTTCATGTTATACTTTCTAAGTATTGCAAAGCATTCCTCCAAGTCTTGAACATGCCCTCCAGCTTCTTTGGACTTGACCAACATGTCATCGACGTATACCTCCATATTTTTGCTGATCAAGTCTCGGAACATGCCATTCACTAAACGCTGGTAGGTGGCTCCTGCGTTCTTCAAGCCGAATGGCATCACCTTATAACAGTACAATCCCTTGTCTATCCAGAAGCTGGTATGTTCATCATCGAGAGGGTGAATACTTATTTGATTATACCCAGAATACGCATCCATGAATGAGAGTATTTCATGCCCTGTCGTTGCATCGACCAGTTGGTCTATTATGGGTAGTGGGAAGTAGACTTTGGGGCAGGCCTTGTTCAGATTTGTGAAGTCCACGCATTTTCTCCACTTTCCATTTGGTTTTGGGACCGACACGGGGTTTGATACTCAATCAGGGTAGTAGGCCTCCCTTATAAAACTGTTTTCCTTGAGCAGCTCGACCTCCTCCTTCAGGGTTTGAGATCGATCTTTGTCAAGCAGTCTCATTTTTTGTTGCACTGGTGGGTATTTCTTGTCTATATTGAGGACATGACTTATTACGAATGAAGAAATTCTAACCATGTCCTTATGTGACCAGGCAAAGACGTCCTAGATTTTCTTCAAGAATTCCACCTATCGTGCTTTAATTTCCACCTTTAACTCATTCCCGACTTTGATTACTCTAGTCGGGTCATCCTCATCTAGTAGGATTTTGTCAAGATCTTCGGCTGGTCCTACCCCCATGAAGTCATCCCCAAAGCGAGGATCGATGTCGTTTCCCTAGCTTTGGAAAACTTGCTATAGCAACAAATCTTTGTTAAAAGGAGCCCCCGACTCCAGTAGAGTGTTTCTTTCAACGTCAACTTCTATGTTGACAATCTCATCGGTTCCTTCATTCTCTTCGTAGTAGGTTACTATCATGTTGTTTACACATGGTCCTTTCTTTGCCTTGACCACTGACACATTATAGCATTCTTGTGCCTCCTTTTGGTTTCCCTGTACGCATCCTTGCCCTACGCTGGTGGGGAACTTCAAAGATAGATGCTAGATAGATACTGCTGCGTGTAGTGCCATCAGGAGGGGTCTCCCGAGTACTACATTGTAGGCCGATGAGAAATCTACCACCAGAAACTCTATCATCATAGTTTCATGCCTGGGGGCATCCCCCACTGTGAGCGGTAGTTTGATAGTTCCTGCTGGTGCTAGGCATTCTCTTGTGAACCCATATATCACTTGGGAACACAGTGTCAGGTCTTTGACCGTGAGCTTCATCTTCTTAAGGGATGATTTCTACATGATATCTACTGATCTTCCCGTATCCACCAAGCATCTTTTCACTCTGGCATTGGTGATTTGATTGGTAAGGACTAGAGGGTCATTGTGAGGGTACCTCATGTGTCTGGCGTCATTCTCTGTAAAAGTGAGTGTTTCACTTTCATACTTTAGATTTTTTGGAGATCATTCCTCGACCGCCATACACTGGGGAGACTCCCCTACCTCATGCTTGAGGGTCCTTGCATATCGCTCACGAGCATTGTTATTGTTGCCTACTATGTGGAGCCCTCCACATGTGGTATCCAGTGTAAAGTCTATAACCACCGGCTCAAGTGGTGGACTCCTCTGCCTTCAAAATTCTAGATTCCTGCTTGGGGTCTCGGTCTTGCCTCAGTACCTTGAGAGTTTTCCTGATCGGAGAAGAAACTCTATCTCATCCTTCAATTGTTTGCACTCGTTTGTGTCGTGCCCATAATCATTATGGAAACGACAAAAATTATTCTTGTCCTTCTTTCCTTCTGAACGCAAGGGTGGTGGCTTTCGGTATGGTACCTCCTCGTATGTTTCCAAGTAAATGTCAGCCCTCGATGTGGTCAGGATAGTATAATTGGTGAACCTAGGCAGGTAGGGTTGATGCTTAGCTTGTTTGTCCGCGGGTGCTGACTTAGCTTTCTTTTCTCCACCCTGCTCAGCCCCTGAGGTATTCCTCTTCTTACCGTTGCCTCCACTGCCACCTTGAGGGTTCGTGCCATTTTTATCCGCCTTAACAGTGGTCGAATGGTTTATGCATTTCTCTTCCTTCATGATAGCATCATCTAGCTTCATGTATTTGTCAGCTCGGTCCAGGAACTCTTGCAAGGTGTTGATAGGGGTCCTATGTACACTATTCCACAATGGACTACAATAAATTATTCTTGCCGAGATGGCAACGAACTTCCCTTCATATCCTACCGTGGCCACTCGGTTTGCCTCTCTCATGAATCTTTGAATGCAGTCTTACAGAGATTCATCTTTCCCTTGCTTGATGTCAGCTAACTGATTGGCATAAATCAGTTAAATCCGCCCGACACTAAAGACCTTGCATAATTCCTTCTTGAACTGCTGCGAGGAAGTGATGGATCCAGGTTTGAACTGACAAATACCTTCCCCAGCCTATCAAACACAATATTTGTGTTATTCATTGGTTTTTTTCCCTTGCGAGATTGAGGGTGTAGGGGTGGTAGGTCTGTCTTGCCCCTGTCGGTGCGACCCAACCCCCGAGCCTCTCCTCCTACATGACTTTGAGACTTTGAGCGGCCATTTCCATTCCTATCACTCCTTTCAGATGTTTGACCCTCATCTCCTACATTTTTTCGTCGGTCCCCCTAGGAGGGGGCCTTCGGGTTGGTAATACTCCTACTCTGAGATGGAATGTTATTCTTCTTAGTCATGGAGGAGGCAGTCTTGGAATGTGCCTCTTCATCCTATCTCTGGGAAAGTGGTTCTGACAGTGTCCTTGGGGTCCTACTCCTCCCCTGGACTCTCTGTTACTGTTGTCTCACATTCCTACTGCTTTGGCCTGAGCCTCCCTCACCGCCTAAGCAGCAGCTTCAGTGTTAGCTCAGGCTAACTGAGTAGCCGCCTCCAAGGCCACAGCAGCCTCCTACTGCTTCCGGTCAGCCTCCTGCTCCCTCTAGATCATCCTCAGGACCTGCTCATCGATCTCCCATCGTTGTCATTCCATAGTTGCCCTCTAAAGGGAAAATTCTGCAGTAAAGGCCTCCTTCCTCGCCAGAAATTGCACCATCTCCACATGGTGATCGTCCTGTGGATCTTCTGCATCAGGTTGATCTCCTACCTTGACCTGAGGTTCGTTAACGGGATCTATGGGATCCTAGGTGGGGGGATCCCTAGGAGCAGTATTCTTTGTGTGACTGGGTCTTGGAGGGATTGTAAATTGATGAAAGTGTGTTTCTTGATTTCGTTCTCTCAATGAAAACGCCAAAATGTTGACCTATGAAATTGGCCAACGATCGTATGTGCAGTATACGACACCTTTTGAACGAAATAAATAAAATAAATTACAGAGTACGATATCGTAAATAAACACACAGGAGTTTTATAGTGGTTCATCCCTGTTCTGATGAACAGTAATAACCTAATCCACTTAGCTTTTAGTATTGAATCACTCGACGATTACACTGTTGAACCAAAATATCCACTCATTCTCACTTGCCTAGAATTTCTCCCCAAATATTCTTTATGTCTCCGAAATTCCAGAAAAAGTGATCTAGCCCAGAGTCCTAAAGTCCCCGTAAATGAAGCCCTAGGTCCTTTATTTATAGTACTCGGTGCAAATTTTTCAGGGACAATTTTACTATCGATACTTTGCTCGGTGCGAATTTTTCAGGGACAAATAATAATTCCTAAAAATAATTAGGTTTTTCAAGGAAAATTAATTTCCTAAAAATCTAATATATTTTTCAAGGAAAATTGAAATCCTAAAAATATAACATATTGTTCAAGGAGTTTTAAAGTCCTAAAAATATAATACATTTTTCAAGGATACTAATTCTTAAAAATAAATAATATTTTTCAAGGAATTTTAATTCCTAAAAATATAAAAAAGGTTATCAAGGAATTTTATTTCCTAAAAATATAAATACTTTTCAAGGAATTTTAAATTCCTAAAAATATAAATATTTTTCAAGGAATCTAAATTTTAACCATATCAGATATTTTTCAAGGAAATTTGAATTGCTAAAAATATCTTGTCTGCCTGAGAGGTTATAAGTAGATCATCTCTCCTCATTCCTGCTCCATGCGCCACTTTCAAACAAGATCCAAGTCTAATTTTTCCAGTTCCTCATCAAACTCAGATCTGTGGTAAGTACTCTCTTCTAATCTTCACATCATTTAATTTAAATGTGCTTAGATTCATAAGAAACACTTTGCATTTTTGAGGACTTTTTGTCTGAATCTTCTTGTATTGTTGTATCTTGATCCAAAATAATTGACTTACTCAAATCAAGATTTCTCTGTAAAATTCCTTAGCCTGGGCGATTTCTAGGGTTATAAACCCCAGACTAGACGATTTCCATCGATGCAGGACCCTAGGCCGACCACTCACTAGTCCTGGTGATTTTTGGACTCCAAACCCTAGTGCGTGCGATTTCCAGGGATAGGATCACGTTTGGGCAGAGCACCTCCATGGCACCCAATCATGGGTCGAGTACCTCTTGGACTCTCCTTGTACGATTTCCAGGCCTAAGAATAGGTTTGGGCTAAGCACCTCAGGGCTCCCAATCCTTGCCTTAGGCGATTTCCAGGACAATGTTTGGGCCGAGCACCCCTAGGGGTTTTAGGCTTGGTCGACTTCCCTAGGTCCTTGACCAATCTTTTTTGCCTGTCAATATTTTCTCAATACTTTGTCGTTTTTCCCTGATTTATGATTTCACATGTCACATTCTCATTCGCCACGTCATCCTCGTATTTTTGAGGGATAACAATTTCAATTTTTGATAAATTCTAGAAAATTAATTGTGGTATTTTTGCAAATGAAATAAATTGTGGTATTTTTGCATAAATTCATAGACTTGCTCATATAGTAACATGATTAGGCCCATCCAATTATAACATGTCTGTTTACACTATGTGTGGTATTTTTGCAATTGGGCTTAGATGCATATAGTATCCCATATGTTTTTTTAACATATAAATCTTGCAAAATAAACATTCATAAAATGATAGGTTTTATTTGGTCCCATTAGAAAATGTAACGTTTAAATTCATTTGTTTTGGGTGGTTCCACTTGTGAAAGCCCCTTTTTTCATGACTATAGTGGGCCTAATCCATTAATAACAATTAATAAAATGAATGTTTAAATTCCTGTCTTTTGGACCTTGTATGGAAGTATGGGGAAAGGACATACTGGGCACAACCCTCATCCATGCAAGCCAAATTGTTAAGGCCCAATTGTTTGAGCTGTACTCAATTGTATAAGTCCATTATAATAGTTCAACCTAAATGTAACGACCCAAAATTACTAATAAGGCTTAAGTGCCTTGATTAGTGTGTCGGGAGGGCATCACTGGATTATGTGTGATTTAACTGATTAAATGCATGATTATGTGATAAGCATGCTTATATGATTATTTGGATATATGAGATGCATGATTATGAGTATTAGTATGCATGTAGGCCTTGATTAGGTTATAAGGGCGTCATTGTAATTTTTGCCCTTTGAGGGCATAAATGTAAATATTTTAGATAAATTGTTGAGACCACATTATTATGTGGATATATTCGCAGCTTGATCCTAGTGAGCGATTCAGCGGCAAGGTCACAGTGGAGATTTATACCCAGCTCGGGGTGAGCCTAGGGGTATTTCTGGGAATTTGGGAAATATATTGGAGACTATTTGATATTGAGGAAAATAATTGGTGATTAGTTAGGTGTCGGGGTTTAAGCGGTAAATATTAAAGACACTTGAGGAATTAGCGGGAATTGGGAACAAATGACCAAAATGCCCTTGGAATGATTTAAAGGTTTGGTTATAATTGGGAGAGCATTATGGTCATTTGATTTAAAAGGGATAAATATTGTTCTGTTTTTAGCCTTAGTGGAAGTTGTAGACAATTTTAGAATCAAATAGAAGCTGAAAGAAAGAAAATAAGAAGGAAGGAAAGAAGGAAAACATGGGCTCTTTCTCTCTCTCGGTTTAGGTTGTTCTTCACTATTTCTTGAGGACTTTTGGAGCTGTAGTTCAGAGGAGGCTTAGGCTAAGGCTTAGCACTTGGGTCCTTGGTGAAGCTAAGAGGTTCTACTAGAATTAAGCTTAATTGAGGTAAGGTTTCAAGGTTTTAATGAGTTTTCTGGACTATGTTAGAATTGATTTCTGAAACTTGGTTTTGATGGAAGTCAAGGGAGTTAAGCTTTGGGAATTGAGGAGTTAAAGGTTGGAGAGGCTTGGAGGATAACCTATGGTCGAATTTCCCCATTGAAGGTAACAATTTCTGGCTTTGTAGTTCTGAGTTTCTGAGTTTGTGGTTGAGTTCTTGAATTCTGAGTTCAATGCTTATTTTCTTTGTTTGATGATGCATGTGGTTAGAATTGAGGTTATTGGGTCAAGTGTGGTGAGATGTAGATGTTGGTAGGCTCATTTTGGTGTATGGTTGAGGTTTCGAGGAGTTTTAGGGAGTTTTGGCTCAGGGAAATCGAAGGAAGAAAATCAGAGTGTTGAAGGTTCTGTGACTAGTGTTGTAGCGCTAGGCTTGGGTTTTGGGGGGCTTTTGGCTCTGTTTATAGTGCTGTAGCGCCCACTCTGTGGCGCTGTAGTGCTACCCTGCCTTCAGAAGTGGATTTTTGGGTTATTTCTTAGGGTTTTTTCCCGGGGGCTCAGAGTTTGAGTCCGCCACCCCGTTTTGTGGAAATAGGGCTCGGGATTGGTCTCGAGGTTAGGTTATGGAATTAAAGTTTAGTGATGGTTCTAACTTGTGGCTGTGACTAGGTGTACGCTAAGGCTCGGACGGGATCGTGCTTGAGGGTCGGTTTCACTAATCAAGCTATCGGAATCTAAAGGTAAGAAACTACACCCGGTTATGTGTTTGTGTGGGACTAAGAGCTCCCTATATTCATATGTGATGTCATGAGATGGTATTATGCCATGGGACATGTGATAAACAGCCTAAGTGTGCCGAAATCAATATTTGTGCACAGGACTCGGCTCGGCTACTGGTAGCTGAGGTTAAATATATAATCACTGAGCTTGGCCTAAGCGAGCCGGAGTCAGTGGGATATTCAGAGGGTGTGGCCTAAGGGCGCCGACCCTGTATTTTGGCGTGATATGTTTAATGTTGTTTAATTGATGATTGTGATGAGTTTTTTATGCGAATAACTAGTTATTGGTTTGTAGTGGATATCATTGCTTATGTGAGTTGTATGACTTGTTATAAATCTGACTCTCGTTTATTGTCTATACACTGTATTAAGGTTTCTTGCTGGGCCTCGGCTCACGGGCGCTTCGTGGTGCAGGTAAAGGCAAGAGCAAGGTGGACCAGTCCTGAGTTGGAGAGCTTCAAGGGCTGAATGTACATAGTCAGGTGATTGGCCGCCACGGCCGAGGAGTGATACAGGACGGGAGAAGCCTAAATGTCTGTTTTGCCCTTAAAGTGGCCAGTACATGTTTATAACCTAGAATTTTTGTAAACTGTCTTTTAAAATCTATTTCCTTTGGGATCTCATGTACAAAATGTTAAAAAATATGAAATGTAACTTTTGTATCCAAAATCTTTTAACCCTAGATCAATTATGGTTTCAGTAACACGTTTCTAACTAAGTGACTTGATTAGCAAGTCTTGCACCTTTATAAACACACAGTGTAACGGTCTTGGCTATCCAGGGAGTTACAACTTGGTATTAGAGCGTTCTAGGTTTAAGGGTTCCTAAAGACTGGTTGGACATGTACATTCACCGCTAAAGACAAGCTTGACTCAGGGGTTGGTAAATGTGTATACATGTTTATATGCTTAAATGATTAGAAAGGAATATGAATGTTGATATATGTGTGGTTAATAGGAAGCATGAGATACTGATAGGGCCTGGCCCTTGACTGTTGTGTGATGATATTGAGGCGTGCTTATTAACATTGTTGTGGTATGTGAATGAATATTTGAATAAACTGTCATATCTTGATTGCTTGTGATTGATTGGGTTCTAATGGTTATTATGGAAGGATTATTACCCTATCATCATAGTCTGATTTTCGAGTCGTTGATTGCAAATTAACTTGGATAGCTATGCATCCAAGGAAATCTATGCGACTAGCCGGCACCAGGTCTAAGACTAGAGATGATTACCAAGGTCAGACCCCTCCGCCAGTCCCTGAGAACTGGCAGCAACTTATGGCAAACAAGCCAGAATGGTTGCAGAGCCAGGATGAGCAGATTCAACTTCTGTGATAGCAGGCTCCATCAGGGAGTGCTGCCCCTATTGTGCCACCTGCAGTGGTACCAGTTGTGCAACCAGCAGAAGATGGGAACATATGGGAGTCGTTGTATGAGCGGTTCAGGAAACAGCATCCTCCAACTTTTGAGGGAGGACCAGATCCACTAAAGGCTGAATAGTGGATGAGTATGGTCACTGCTATCCTGGATTTCATGAGGATAGAGAGTCATGACAGAGTGGCCTGTGCCACATATATGCTAAGGGAGGATGCCTGCATCTGGTGGGAGGTGGCATCACAGACTAGGGATGTTACTACATTGAGTTGGGAAGGATTCAATGACTTGTTCAGTCAGAAGTACTACAATTTTTCCATCAGGGCAGCAAAGGTTAATGAATTTGTGGGGTTGGTTCAGGGTAGCATGACAGTTACAGAATATGCCCTGAAGTTTGAAAGACTTACAAAGTTCACACCGGATCTTGTGCCTACTGATGCAGCTAGGCAAGACAGATTTATCAGAGGGCTTAATGCTATGAGGATTACAACAGTTCCTAGGGGGACAACTTATGCCCAGGCTATGGAGAAGGCTCTTACCGCTGAGGAAGCGGAGAATAAGATTTGGAAGGAGAGTGCGGCGAGATGGGAGGCCGCAGAGTGGTGCCTCCATATTCTGGACCTGGTAGGGGCGGAGGCCCCAGTGTTTTGAAAAGGAAGACCCTTGATGCTTCAACCGCTCCTGGTCCTGATAGTAGAGGTCGAGGTACTCAGGGTGGCTGTCAGGGAGGCGGTGATTCATGGAGGAGTTATCCTGAGTGCACGAGGTGCAGAAGACGCCATCCGGGCGAATGTCGGGCTAAGGCCTGTTATGTGTGCGGGGTGATAGGACACCTTAAGAAAGACTGCCCGACAATGAAGAAGGGGGAAGCAGGAAAGGTGGACAGCTTGAATCCAGCTCGAGTGTTCACCTTGACGTAGGCAGAGGTCGAGGCTAGTCCCTTGGTAGTGACATGTCAGCTTTCTAGTGTTGGCTCTCCTTTTACTGTATTGGTTGACTCTGGGTCTACACATTCATTTGTTTCTAGTAAGGTAATTGATAGATTGTGTAGACCTAGTGAGTATTATGTTGCAGGGTTTGAGACTATATTGCCTGCAGGAGAACTGGTAGTTTCTAGGAGGTGATTTAGAGCACTGCCAATGATGGTTGATGGTAATGAATTGTCAGTAGACTTGATCGAGTTGGGTATGGAGGACTTTGACATGATTCTGGGGATGGATTGGTTGGTTAGATACGGAGCTACTATCGATTGTAGGAAGAAGATGGTGACCTTTGAGCCAGAGAGCGAGGATCCCTTCGTCTTCATGGGAGCGATATGTGGACCCCGTGTACCCAGAATATCAGCGCTGAGAGCCAGAGATTTGTTACAGGGTGGATGTATAGGCTTTCTAGCTAGTGTGGTGGATACCACTAGGGTTTTGCCATCAGGGCCGGAGGAGACTAGACTGATTTGTGAGTTCTTGGACGTGTTCCCTGAGGATTTACCAGGGTTGCCGCCACGTAGGGTGATTCAGTTTGTTATCGAGTTAACTCCAGGGATAGAGCCAGTGTCAAGGGCACCATATAGAATGGCACCAGCAGAACTGAAGGAATTGAAGATACAGTAACAGGAGCTTCTGGATTCGGGGTTCATCAGGCCTAGCTACTCGCCATGGGGTGCTCCAGTTTTGTTTGTGAAGAAGAAGGACGGGACTCTGAGAATGTGTATAGACTACAGGGAATTGAACAAGTTGACTATCAAAAATAAGTATCCTCTACCAAGGATTGACGACTTGTTCGATCAGCTGCAGGGTAAGACGGTGTTCTCGAAGATTGATCTTCAATCTAGTTGTCACCAGCTGAGGATCAAGGACGTGGACATACCGAAGACGGCCTTTCGAATTAGGTATGGGCACTATGAGTTTCTGGTCATGTCATTTGGTTTGACCAATGCCCCAGCAGCTTTCATGGACCTAATGAACAGGGTGTTCAAGGACTTTTTGGATCAATTTGTCATCATCTTCATTGATGACATCTTAGTGTACTCCAGATCAGAGGCAAAGCACGAGTTTCATCTTCGACAGGTTCTACAAAGGTTAAGATAGCACCAGTTGTACGCCAAGTTTAAGAAGTGTGAATTTTGGCTACTTGAAGTGACATTCCTTGGACATATTGCTGGTGCAGATGGGATTAAGGTGGATCCATCTAAGGTAGAGGTAGTTAGGGATTGGCCGAGGCCAAGGAACGCCTCGGAGGTTCGGAGTTTTCTCGATTTGGCGGATTACTACAGATGTTTTTTGGAGGGCTTCTCGAAGATAGCAGCACCGATGAAAAAATTGACACGGAAGAATTTGAAGTTAGTCTGGTCAGACAAGTGTGAGATCAGCTTACAATAATTGAAGCAGCGACTTATTACTGCACCTGTGCTGAGTCTTCCTACGGAGGGATGAAAGTTTGTAGTCTATTGCGATGTGTCGAGGTTGGGTTTGGGTTGTGTGTTGATGCAGAACGAGAAGGTTATAGCTTATACGTCACGACAACTAAAGGAGTATGAAGTGGTATCCTACCCATGATTTGGAGTTAGCAGCGGTGGTATTCGCACTGAAGGTTTGGCGGCACTATCTGTATGGGGAGAAGTGCGAGATATACACCGATCACAAGAGTTTTAAGTACTTCTTCACACAGAAGGACCTGAACATGAGGCAGAGACGTTGGCTGGAGTTGGTAAAAGACTATGACTGTGATATTCTTTATCATTTGGGGAAAGCCAATGTAGTGGCAGATGCGTTGAGCTGGAGGGGCCCATTTCAGTTATATAGTTCCATCCAGATCTCGAGAGAGTTAACTAATGAGATGGCCAGAGCAAGGATAGAATTGGTGGTGGGCCAGTTGACCAATATTACTCTGCAGTCAACCCTGCTCGAGCGGATTAAGGAAGGTCAGTTGGTAGACGTTCAATTAAAGGAAGATAGAGAGAATGTCTTAGCGGGAGCAGCTAAGGACTATTCTATTTCGGAGGTTGGTTTGCTACGGTATCAAGGGCGGATTTGTGTCCCAGCTGATGTAGGAATCAAACGAGAGATATTGGATGAGTCGCATACCACGCCGTACTCACTTCATCCGGGTACCACAAAGATGTACCAGGATCTACGGATGTTGTATTGGTGGCCCGGAATGAAGAAAGATGTGGTGGAGTACGTAGCCAGATGTTTAACTTGTCAGCAGGTGAAAGCTGAGCATCAGCGACCAGCAGGGTTGCTTCAGCCTTTGGGTATTCCCGAATGGAAATGAGAGGATATTACGATGGATTTTGTGCGATGTTTACCCAGGACTGTAGGGCTCATGACTCGGTGTGGGTGATTATGGACAGATACACCAAGTCATCTCATTTTATTCTAGTGAAGACGACATACACAGTAGATCAGTATGCAGAATTATATGTGAGGGAGATCATATGTCACCATGGGGTTCCTAAGTCCATAGTGTCAGATCGAGATCCTATCTTTACCTCCAAGTTTAGGGTAGTTTACAGAAGGCTATGGGAACTCAGCTGAAGTTCAGCACGGCCTTTCATCCTCAGACTGATGGACAGTCTAAGAGGATGATTCAGGTGTTGGAGGATATGCTTCGAGCGTGCGTGATCAATTTTGAGGGATTGTGGAGTAAGTGTCTTCCATTGATTGAGTTTTCATACAACAATAGTTACCAATCGATGATTGGAGTTGCTCCCTATGAGATGTTATATGGGAGGAAATGTAGATCACCCATTCATTGGGATGAGATGGGTGAGAGGAGGTATTTGGGGCCGGACGTGATTTAGAAGACAAATGAAGCTATTGAGAAGATCTGAGCTAGGATGCTCACCTCACAGAGTAGACAGAAAAGCTACGCTGACCCTAAGCGTAGGGACGTGGAGTTCCAGGTTGGGGACCACGTGTTTCTTCGAGTTTCACCACTGCGAGGGGTGAGGAGGTTTGGGAAGAAGGGCAAGCTAATCCCTAGATTCATCGGACCTTTTGAGATCTTGGAAAGGATCGGACAGGTGGATTACAGGTTAGCCTTACCACCGTCATTGTCGGGAGTTCATGACGTATTCCATGTTTTAATGCTCCAGAAGTACGTCTTAGATACGATACATGTGTTGAAGTATGAAGACCTGGAATTGCAGACAGATTTATCCTATGAGGAGCGACTGGTTCAGATTTTGGATCGAAAGGATAAAGTACTACGGAATAAGACGATTCCTCTGGTTAAAGTGTTATGGAGGAATGGTAGGGTCAAGGAGGCGACCTGGGAGATTGAGTCAGCAATCCGGGATCAGTATCTCGAGTTATTCACGTAAATTTCGAGGACGAAATTCTCATTAGGAGGGGATAGTAGTAACAACCCAAAATTACTAATTAGGCTTAAGGGACTTGATTAGTGTGTCGCGAGGGCATAACTAGATTATGTGTGATTTAAGTGATTAAATGCATGATTATGTGATAAGTATGCTTATATGATTATTTGGATATATGAGATGCATGATTATGAGTATTAGTATGCATGCAGGCCTTGATTAGGTTATAAGGGCATAATTGTAATTTTGGCCGTTGAGGGCATAAATGTAAATATTTTAGATAAATTTTTGAGACCACATTATTATGTGGATATATTCGCAGCTTGTGACTCGAGGCGAACCTAGTGAGCGGTTTAGCGGAAAGATCACGGTGGAGATTTATACCCAGCTCAGGGTGAGCCTGGAGGTATTTCTGGGAATTTGGGAAATATACTGGAGACTATTTGATATTGAGGAAAATAATTGGTGATTAGTTAGGTGTTGGGGTTTAAGCGATAAATATTAGAGACACTTGAGGAATTAGCGGGAATTGGGAACAAATGACCAAAATGCCCTTGTAATGATTTAAAAGTTTGGTTATAATTGGGAGGGAAATATGGTCATTTTCTTTGAAAGGGATAAGTATTGTTCTGTTTTTAGCCTTAGTGGAAGTTGTAGACAATTGTAGAATCAAATAGAAGCTGAAAGAAAGAAAAGAAGAAGGAAGGAAAGAAGGAAAACATGGGCTCTTTCTCTCTCTCGGTTTAGGTTGTTCTTCACCATTTCTTGAGGACTTTTGGAGCTATAGTTCAGAGGAGGCTTAGGCTAAGGCTTAGCACTTGGGTCCTTGGTGAAGCTAAGAGGTTCTACTAGAATTAAGCTTAATTGAGGTAAGGTTTCAAGGTTTTAATGAGTTTTCTGGACTATGTTAGAACTGATTTCTGAAACTTGGTTTTGATGGAAGTCAAGGGAGTTAGGCTTTGGTAATTGAGGAGTTGAAGGCTGGAGAGGCTTGGAGGATAACCTATGGTCAAATTTCCCCATTGAAGGTAACAATTTCTAGCTTTGTAGTTCTGAGTTTCTGAGTTTGTAGTTGAGTTCTTGAATTCTGAGTTCAATGCTTATTTTCTTTGTTTGATGATGCATGTGGTTAGAATTGAGGTTATTGGGTCATGTGTGGTGAGATGTAGATGTTGGTAGGCTCATTTTGGTGTATGGTTGAGGTTTAGAGGAGTTTTGGTGAGTTTTGGCTCAGGGAAAATCGAAGGAAGAAAATCAGAGTGTTGAAGGTTCTGTGACTAGCGTTGTAGCGCTAGCCTTAGGGTGCTACAGTGCTAGGCTTGGGTTTTTGGGGGCTTTTGGCTCTGTTTGTAGCGCTGTAGTGCCCACTATGTGGCATTGTAGCGCTACCCTGCCTTCTGAAGTGGATTTTTGGGTTATTTCAGAGGGTTTTTGCCCGGGGGCTCGGGGTTTGATTCGACCACCCTGTTTCGTGGAATTAGGGCTTCCCAAGGGCTCGGGATTAGTCCCGAGGTTAGGTTATGGAATTAAAGTTTAGTGATGGTTCTAACTTGTGGCTGTGACTAGGTGCACGCTAGGGCTCGAATGGGATCGTGCTTGAGGGTCAGTTTCACTAATCAAGCTATCAGAATCTAAAGGTAAGAAACTTCACCCGGTTATGTGTTTGTGCGGGACTAAGAGCTCCCTATATTCATATGTGATGTCATGAGATTGTATTATGCCATGGGACATGTGATAAACGGCCTAAGCGTTCCGGAATCAATATTTGCGCACAGGACGCGGCTCGGCCACTGGTAGCTGAGGTTAAATATATAATCACTGAGCTCTGCCTAAGCGGGCCGGAGTCAGTGGGATATTCAGAGGGTGTGCCCTAAGGGTGCCGACCCTGTATTTTGGTGTGATATGTTTAATGTTTTTTAATTGATGATTGTGATGAGTTTTTTATCTGAATAACTGGTTATTGGTTTGTAGTGGATATCACTGCTTATGTGAGTTGTATGACTTGTTATAAATTTGACTGTCGTTTATTGTCTATACACTGTATTATGGTTTCTTGCTGGGCCTCAGCTCACGGGTGCTTCGTGGTGCATGTAAAGGGAAGAGCAAGGTGGACCAATCCTGAGTTGGAGAGCTTCGGGTGCAGAATGTACATAGTCAGCTGATCGGCTGCCACGGGCGAGGAGTGATACAGGACGGGAGAAGCTTAAATGTTTGTTTTGCCCTTAGAGTGGCCAGTACATGTTTATAACCTGGAATTTTTGGAAGCTGTCTTTTAAACTCTATTTCCTTTGGGATCCCATGTACAAAATGTTAAATTATATGAAATGTAACTTTTGTATCCAAAATCTTTTAACCCTAGCTTAATTATGGTTTCATTAACACGTTTCTAACTAAATGACTTGATTAGCAAGTCTTGCACCTTTATAAACACACAGTGTAACGGTCTTGGCTATCCAGGGCTTTACACTAAATATTGATTAGGAACAAATTAATGCTAATTTAATTGAATTTGTTTCAATGTGACTCTTTAGAATTAATAGAAAATTATAGGACTTCGGTTTTAAAAATTTAATTTCACAATTTTTTAGAAAACCACAGTCATTAATTTTCAAAAATTAATAATAAAAAATATTTTTTTTAATTAGTAATGAGCTTACTTTAAGAATTAATATCCGATCTCCACTGTTAGTTTAACAAGGTTAATAACTTAATGGCGCCTTGAGACGCTTTGATTCGTCCCCCTACGGAAGGTGTTCATTAGTTATTTTTACATGGTTAGATTTCGAAAGATAGATAATTATAGGTCAAATTCTACTAGACTCACCCCTACGGTGACTACTAGGACTAAATCTATTGATTATTGAAACCGTGGGTCTGGCTCATAAAATAAGAGATTTTGTTTTCTTATTTTGATCGAATAGTAGGTTGTTAATAATGACGTCCATTATTAAATGAGTTTACAACTCTATTTAACTAATGATATTTTTTTACTTTCGCCAATCGGGACAGCGATATTATAGAATAGTTAAAAACCTAAAGAAATAGAGATATGATTATTTTGGTATTTTTTTCATATATTACATATTTATGGTATATGCTATGCTATTTCTTGAAATTAGAGTAAATAGAAATTTTATTGAGCAAATGTGATTGATTTCTATTTGATTGATAATATGTAGTTTTAAGTATGGTTGTGTCTGCTCCCATCCTTTCTCAACTTTTGATAGAGAAACTCACTGGAGAAAAATTCATTAAGTGGAAGCAGAACATCAACAGTGTGTTGATTAATGACAACTCCAAGTTCGTCATGACTAAGGAATCCCCAAAAGTTCTAGCTTAAGGAGCTATCAAGTCTGTAAGAGACAAATATGAGCATTTTTAGGCGGCCAATAACAAGGCAAGGTACTACATGTTGACTAGTATGGTCGAAAGTCTCAAGACAAAGATGGAGAATGTTGAGACGACCTATGAAATCATGGATTAGCTCCAAGACATGTTCGGTGGTGCAGACTCGTTTTGAGGCCACCAAGAAATATGCCAATGCTCGGATGGCATTGTTTCAGCATGTTCATGATCACCTGGTCAAAATGACCAACTACTTTCAGGAAGTTAAACTACATGGAGAAATTAGAAGACTCAAGTCGGCTTAATCCTCAACGGTCTCTCTCCCGCTTTCCTATCATTCACCACCAACTATGTGATGAATAAACTAAACTATGATCTGACGCAACTCATGAACGAGCCTCAGAATTTCGAGTCTATCATGGGTGGACCTAGTAAGGGAGGAGAAAACAAGACTATTGTTGTTGCTGCTGATCCAACTAAGGCTGAAGCTAACCTAGCTTCATCTTCAAAAATTGGAAACAAAAGGAAAGGTGGACAAAACACCAACCCCGGGCCTGCAAAGGCTGCAAAGACGAGTGCACAAACCCCTAAGGGGAAGAAAAATAAAAACAAGAAAGGTAAAAAAAAAAAAGGTAAATGCTTTCACTGTAAAGAGAAGGGGAATTGCATACAGGATTTCCTCAAGTTTCTAGCAGCAAAAGACAAAGGTAATATTTCATTTATCTTAGAAACATTTGTTTTAGATGATAAATCTGTGTGGATTGTTGATTCTGCATCTACTAACCATGTTTGTAACTCTTTACAATTTCTTGAATCGTGGGCGGAAGTGGATGAAGGTGGCTTAATGCTTAGATTTGGGAACAGAGCGTTCGTTACGGTCCAAGCTAGAGGAAGAGCTCACCTGAAGTTCAAAAATAAAAAATTTATTTTGAAAGATGTATTTTTCATTCTGAATTTTAGTAGAAATTTAATTTCAGTTTCCATGTTACAATTAGAACAATTTGTTATGACTTTCACAAGTTCAAATATATCCATTTCTTTCAATGGATCACTATTGTGTATTGCATGTTTGGAAAACGGGCTTTATATTCTGCGACCTAACGAACCCCTCGCTGTTAATAATAATTTATTCAAAGTAGCTAAACCTAGGACCAATAAACATCAAAAGATAGATAACTATAACATGACGTATTTATGGCATTTGAGACTAGGTCACATTGGCTATGATAGAATTCAAAGACTTACAAAGGATGGGCCTTTGGGGAAACTCACCATAGGTGAAGTACCTGTCTGTGAATCTTGTCTAGAAGGAAAATTGACCAAGCGTCCATTCTCTACAAAGGATGATAGAGCCAAAGAACCACTTAGACATGTTCATTCATATGTTTGTGGACCTTTGAATGTACAAGCTAGGGGTGGTTTTGAGTATTTTGTCACTTTCATTGACGATTACTCTAGATACTCATGTATTTATCTAATGCCTAGGAAATCAAAAACATTATCAAAGTTTCAAGAATTCCTAACTATGGCTCAGAACAAATTAGGTAAAACGTTAAAGATCTTGCGATCTGATAGAGGTGGAGAATATTTGGATATGCAGTTCCAAGATCATTTAACTGAACTTGGGATTTTATCACAACTTACTGCTCCAGGTACTCCACAAAAAAATGGTGTAGCAGAAAAATGGAATAGGACTTTATTGAAAATGGTCTGATGCATGTTTAGTTAGCCAACTCTGTCAACTTCATTCTAGGGACATGCAATTAAAGCTGCGAATGACATTCTAAATGTCGTACCGTAAAAATCAATCCCCAAAACACCTTTAGAATGCTGGAATGGTCGTGAACCTAGTTTACGTCATTGTAGAATCTGGGGGTATCTCGCCCACGTCCTAAGGAAAAAGGAAGGAAAGATAGAATCGTGAACTAAAGTTTGCATGTTTGTTGGCTATCCTAAAGGCACTCGGGGTGGACTTTTCTATAGTCATTCAGAAAAGAAAGTGTTTACTACAAATGCTACTTTTCTTGAAAATTACTATGTCTAAAACTTTAAACCGTGCAACAAAGTAGTTTTAGAGGAGATGGTTGAAGAACTGACTCCAACCAATGTTCCATCGTCACCAATGCATGTTGATGATGAAATTCCCACCCTTCATGTCCAACCGACGCAAGTCGATTTAAATGAAGAAATCACCACTGTTCCTGAGCAAACAGTTCAGAGCCTCGTTGTAGTGGGAGGGTTTTTAGGGACCCAAATCGCTATGGTTTGGAAGGTGAAACCAATATGGTTATTGGTGACACTGGTGACGATGATATGTTGTCTTTCAAACAAGCAATGGCTAGCCCTGAAAAGGAACTATGGCTCAAAGCCATGAAATAGGTATGGAGTCCATGTACTCAAATTCTGTTTGGGATCTTGTGGAAGAACCTAGTGACTTTAAGGCCATTGGGTGTAAGTGGATCTACAAGAAGAAATGAGGTGTTGATGGAAATATCGAAACTTATAAAGCTCGATTAGTGGCAAAGGGTTATACCCAAATATAAGTTGTGGACTATGAGGAAAATTTTAGTTTGGTAGCCATGCTCAAGTCCATTCGCATCCTCCTATCCATAGCAGCTGCTCTCAACTATGTGTAATGCCCCAAATTTCCTAATAAGGGTTAGGACCTTGATTAGGAGGCTGGGAGGGCCATAATTGATTTATTATGATACTAAATGATCATATGCGTGTTAATGTGAATTATATTATTATATGATGATAAAATGCATGCATATGGGTGTATTTATAATCATAAGGACATTTTGGTAATTTGGCCTGTTGAGGGCATATTTGTAAATTTGGTGCATATTGTAATTTGTGAATGAGATTTTATTATTATGGAGATATATTCGAGCTCTTCGGCATGAGACGATCCTGGATTATGAGTTAGCGGTTTTGTCATAACGGGGTCAATTTTGGGGTAATAGAAATGTTTATTTGATGATAAATTGGGAGTATTTGAGATCAGGATGGAATTCTGGAAGTTTTGACTATAATGTCCCCGGGGGTGTTTTCGGGACCCCAAGCCTTAGGATTTATTTGAGGTTACTTAAGCTTGAAGTAGCTTGTCAGATAAGAACGTACATTAGAAAGTCTCTCTCTTCCTTCCCGATAGCCTATTTTACCGTTCGAAGCTTTCTTAAAGGAATTTCGAGTTCTAGGAGTCGGAATCAAGCGAGGGTCGAGGCATAGCGATCCTAGGAAAGATTAGAAGCTTCTTAACCGAAGGATTTTACGGAAAACAACCCAATCAAAGGTAATCTAAGTTTGAAGTTTTGAGTTTCTTAAGTTTTTAAGCTTAGAATTGGACTTTGTGAATTGTTGAGTTTTTGGTTGGTTTGAGCTTCAGGTTTTGGTGGTTTTGGACCATTGGGAAGTTTGGGAACTTTGATTTGGTGATTTGGAGATGTTTGTATGGGTTTTTGGAAGGTTTTAAAAGTGGGAAAACTAAGAAAAATGGTTAGTGCGAAGTTGGGCCGCGGCCTTGTTCTTGGGCGCCGCGGCCCTAGCTTGAAGAAGGTGGAGGAGGCTCTGCCAGGGGGGCGGGTCGTGTCATGGTCCATGTAGGGTCGCGGCCCTTAAGGGAAAAATTACCCAAAAGTGTGTTTTTGTGATGGAAACTTAACTCTAAGGGCCTAGGATCGATCCTACTACTTAGTTGAGTGGGATTCGATGTTCCGGAGGCTTGGGTTGGGTTTGGAAGTATTTTATTACCCATTTTGATGAGGTTTTATATTTGGTTATGACTAGGTTACCGCTAAGGGGCTTAAAGGTTGATCGTTCTCAAGGGTCGTTCTTATATTGGTTCTAGCTCGAATCTGAGGTAAGAAAACTGCACCCTATGTATATGTGACATGCATGGATATTATTGGTGCATGTTGGATTGTTGAATATAATGCATATGATGCACAAGAAACATGTGAATAGGACATGCTTTACACATTGAGTGTGATGTTGTTCAGAGCTTGAGCCTCTGTGATCGTGCATAGTCCTAATTATACTAGTACTTGCTAGGTAAGCATGCTGAATACCTTGTTATGGATATTGGATATGTGATACATGTTTGGTGGCATGGCTTACTTGTGTGTGGCACTGACTTATTAGCCAGAATCGTCAATGGTGTTAGATCCATCTGTGAAGCTGTGATTGGTCGTGTTTTACTGACCTAAGAGTCAGAAATGGCATAGCGTCATGAACGTCAAGCCAAATGAAGATTAGATCTAATCGATATCAGCAAGAATGACTCATATGGGGTATTAACGCTGGACCGACCCTAAGGTCGATGAACTTATAAGCGCTTGGCTAGTCTGAGACTAGTTATTCAGAGCCAGGGCATATGGCCCTGGTGATTGTTTGTCACATGGCTAGGGAACCCTGTTCCAAGGTTATGACTCTAAGGTCATGAGGAAGGTTATGTTGGTGACTATTCACCATACACCTATCCTGTTCAAACTTATGAAAGGTTCACTTATCAATTAAGCCCAGGTGACCCTATCGTCACATGGCTATAGGGGGCTGTACCCACTTTTGTGACTTTCATGATTGTCACCTATTTGTTTGGACTGAAAGTCCTGGATGATTATTATGATCATTGGTTGATGTGTTATACTCAACATTATGTGGATCTGTTACCTGTTGGAGTAGGGCGTGTGCCTTATGATCTGATGACATGTTATAACTGTTCATGAGCATATTAAGTTTTCTTGCTGAGCTTCGGCTCACGGGTGCTATGTGGTGCAGGTAAAGGCAAAAGAAAGCTGAGCCATCCTTGAGTTGGAGAGCTTAGGTGATGAAGTGTACATATGCAGCTGCTCGTCCACCACGGCCGAGGTTGAGAAGGATCTAGGGTTAAACCCTGTTTTGCCGCTTAGAACGGCCTGTTGTAAATATTTTCTTGTAGTAGACTCTGAAATTATAATTTTGGGATCCCAACATATATATTAAACGTTCTAATGAAATGTTACATCTTATCCAAAGTTTTTAATCCCTAAACCGCTAATCACACTTAGTTACACGATTTTGGCCAAATGACTCGATTAGCGAGTTTAGCACTGTTTACAAGGCACACCGTAACGGTCCCTGGAGTTGGGGCGTTACACTATGAGATTTGGAAAATGGACATCAAGACAACTTTTCTAAATGGGAAGCTTGACAAAGTCATTTATATGGATAAACCAGAAGGATTTAAAATATCTGGACAAGAAGAAAAAGTTTGCAAGGTTAATAAGTCCATTTATGGACTTAAGCAAGCTTCTCGCTCCTAGAACCTTAGGTTTGATGAAATAATCAAAACCTATGGCTTTGAACAAAATATTGATGAGCCTTGTGTTTACCAACTGAAGGCAAATCAAATAGTGGTATTCCTAGTTCATTATGTAGATGATATCTTACTCATTGGAAACAATGTTAAGAATTTGTGAGATGTGAAGAATTGGGTGAACACTCAATTCCAGATGAAGGATTTGGGTGAAGCAAGTTATGTTCTAGGTATCCAGATCATTAAGGATAGAAAGAACAAACTCTTAGCTCTATGTCAAGCAACTTACATTGATAAAGTGCTTGAGCATTTTTCAAAGACAAATTCCAAGAAAGGACATCTATCGTCCCGCCATGGAATTCATCTTTCAAAGAAGAAGTCTCCCCAGACTCCTGAAGAGGAAGATGCAATGAGAAAAGTTCATTACGCATCTGCAATTGGTAGTCTAATGTATGTTATGCTGTGTACTAGACCAGATATCTGCTATGTAGTGGGAGTAGTGGGCATGTATCAGTCAAACCCAAGACCAAAACATTGGATAACAATTAAGCATATTTTGAAGTATTTAAGGCAGACTAGGGATTATATGTTATTCGACAAGGGTGGTGTTCTGAACATTTGTAGGCTACACCGATTCAGATTTTCATACAGATGTCGATGACACGAAGCCTACTTCTAGAATGATGTTTACTCTTGAGGGTGGAGCTATGATATGGAGAAGCATAAAGCAGTCTATGATCTCAAATTCCAACATGGAGGCTCAGTACATAGTTGCATCTGACACAGCTAAGAAAATAGTTTGGCTAAAGAAGTTTTATTCAGATCTTGGTGTTATTCCAGATAAGCATAAACCGCATGTGTTGTTTTGTGACAACACATGAGCGATAGCCAATTCGAAAAAACCTCGAAGTCACAAGAGGAGTAAGCATATAGAAATGAAGTATCACATAATTTGAAAATATATGGCCAGGGGAGATGTGAAGGTTATGAAGATTGCATCTGAAGACAATATTGTAGATCCGTTTACAAAGACACTACCAGAAGCTACATTTGATAAGCATATCAAGAAAATGAGATTAGTATAATTAAGGCGTTAGTTTCAATTATCGCAAGTGGGAGTTTGTTTGGGTTTTATGCCCTAATTAAAACCCAATTTCTTTTAAATATCAATAAAATAATAGAAATCATTTTTGACTTAGTCAATCACTTTGCTCACATGTTTCATTTTCATGATTATTTGTTTAATATAAACTTCTATTAAATCTCGAGCATATAGCTAATCATATTTATAGTGACGTAATCACAGTTGAATATAAATATGATTATATGTTCAAAATAAGTTAGTCCTAAAATTAGTCCGTGCACACCATTTACATTGACTTGCCAATCTACGATATAATCTACTTACACATTGAAGTGTTATGTTCTTTCTAGAACATTAACAAAGTAGATAAGATAGGATATATTTGTTACATCGGACTGGAAAGATATTGACAGTAGATAGGATAAGTAAACATACTGTTATTATCTATTCTAGTCATATCATATAGTTGACCATAGGTCAATTCAATCTCAATTCTGAGTGGTTAGTATTCTAACTTATTGTATTATTTGAGTTCTTTGACTTGTTCATTACCAGCTTACCCTACGAACTAGCCCATACTTACATCTTGGGAACTCGGTAGTATAATTGAGTGGGAGTGTTAATCATAGATATGAACATCTATAGCTTCTGATGAAGAAGTAAAATGATGGTTTTTCTTTTAGTTTGGTTCAAGGTGCTAAATGATAGAGATCTCATTTCAGTAATTAATATTAGTTTACTGAAATATCATTTACAAGGAACTAAGTGTTTTAAGGATAAAATACAACGAGGGGTAAAACGATATTTTTAGTCACATCTCATTGTAGACCGTCTATAGAGGAGTAAGTGGCAATTATGGTTGTAACAATGGATAATTAATAATGTATCTATATTTCTTATAGAGTGTTCTATGAATTCAAGAGTGCAATTCTGAGTCTTTAGTGGAGTCACAAGAAATTAATAAGTTAGTAAATTTATTATTTAAATTTATGATAACTTATTGGAGCTTGATTTCATAGGCCCATGGTCCCCAGTGTATCTTCGATAAAATCATCTAGATAGTCTCAATTAATTGATTTAATTATCAATTAGAATTATCAAAGTTGATCAGGTCAATTTTGGATAGTTTCACTGAGTTATACAATTTAGAGAAGAAAAGAGATTTTAGGGCAGATTTATTAATTAAGACAAATTTGTGTATAAATTAATAAATAAGTTTAAATCAAGGTTCAAATTATATATAATTAATTTGATAAAAGGATTAAAATAAATATTTAATTAATTAATCAATAGAAAATAATACGGGCCTAGATTTTAAGTCCAACGAGCCTATAATTAAATGAGAAATTTCACGGGCCTATACCATGAAAATTTTGACCTAATGGCTAATATTATCTATTATTTTATTGATTTTTTAAAAAATAACTGACCTAATTGAGCCTATAAAAAGAATGCTAAGTGAGAGTTGAAATCAGACGATCTGACAAATGAAAAGAAAATCAGAAGATCTATTCTTGATGCTCTAGATTTTAGATTATCTCTACAGCAAAAGTCATTTTCTATGCCTCAAAATTCTCTTCTATTCTTCTCTTTGTATCTATCTCATGTGTTGAGAATTTCCCACTCTAGTCTAGGTGATTCTGAGGATATTTTGGAAGGCTATGAAGAAATTTGAAGAACGGTTCATTTTCTTGGTGATACCCTGTGACTGAAAGGATTCAAGGGTTAGAGAAACTGAAGGAATGACTAATACATTCTTCTGCATATAATGTAAGTGCTATTATCATTATCTTTGTTTAAATTCAATTATAGAAACATCTTCTTGGTTTTATTATATTAATTTGCTTAATATTAGATTTACAAGAAAATTAACAAGATCATGTATAAGTTTTCCCAACACAAATGACCCTTTTAAATAGTATATGAACCATCATTAGACTCAATCAATGAGATTAAAGTATTTTAATTTGAATTTTGGAGCCAAAAATACATCGTTCTACTGTCCTGTACGGACTGCCCAATCAACGTGTCAACTGCACACAGGCGATGCATTGCCACCATGAAGGTGATGCGTCGCCTGTGTGGTGTTTTCAGTGCTTGGTGATACAACACATGTATCTCTGACTTGGCGCCCCAAAAATTGCCTCAAAAACATCCCCAAATACCTCCAAACTCTTTGGGTACTGTTATGCACTCCAAAGAAACACTTTGGGCCTAAAAAGATGATTTATAGATGCATATACAACAAGTCAACTCACACATGTTGACTTTAGTGAAACCGTTATGGTTTTTACACATCTCCATGCTTAACCAATTTCACTATGTATATAACCAATCATTAAATTTATTGATAGATAAATAAGTATCGTTATTATCAAATCTAATTAGTGTCACAACGTTGACCATAGGTCAAGGCGATCTCAATTCTGAGTGATAATATATCTATTAATTATATTATATGAATCTTTGACTTGTTCGTTAAAAACTTACCCTATGACATAGTCTACACTTACAACTTGGAGATTCAATAGTGTAATTGAATGGGAGTATTTATCATATATATATGAAATATATAGCTTCTATAATAAAAGTGAAAAGATGATTTCTTTAATATCTTATTTCAAATGGTTAAATGATTGAATACTCATTTCTGTAATTAAGTTTACAAAATTATCATTTATAAGGAACTTAGTGGGAGTTAAAGATAAAATACCAATGAGGGGTTATGGCATTAATTTACTGAGGGGAAATACACTAACTATTTAATTTGTTCTTGCAGCTCACATGGGGTTAGCCGACATTGCCCAGTTCACCCTGAGGCGTGAAGCACCGCCAAGCTCTTCGGCGGGAAAGGGGTCATGACGCCCTCAGGAGCATCTAGAACCCCCTCCTCCAGTCAAGAGGCAGAGGATCCTTACTCCCCTATAGCCAATCCTGAAGTCCATCCAACCCCGGTATTGGAGATTCTGTCCTCACCCGGGCTAGAAGAGGCGATCCAAGAGCCGGGGCAAGAGGCGGTCCAAGACTCAGAGCAAGAGGCAGTGTCGCCCCATATCTGTCTTCTGGTTTATCCCGAGAAATATGAGGGGGCCCTGCTAGAGCAATATGAGAAGATGCTTCAACATTTTGAGGCAAGGTTGGAGGAAGGTAACAACGCCTTGCATGAGACAGTCGAGGCCCTTCGCTAACCACCCTGACAAAGGCCAGCCGTTCCTCCAATAGGTCGGGCCGAGCTGGAGAATTTGTTCTCCGCCAAGCTATGGGAGATCATTGCTCCTCTCAATGCCGAGATCCTTCAAGGGTTCAGCTCCACTATGTGCAAGTTAACTGCCCGAAGCTTCGCCCAACTAGGTGACAGCAACGAGGCTTCTCTCATGGCCTCATATCGATACACTTCTATCCAGGTAAGTTATTCATTCTCACGTTTGAATTCAATTCAGTGAGGCTTTATTAGGCTAACCTTTTCCCTCTTTTATTTTATCTTTTTGCAATCTGCCTTGGCCTGCCAACGTCTGGGAGACATCATGATGGAGAAGCCATATGAACTCCAGAGGTCCTGGGACAAAATAACCTCCTTCAAGGAGAAAATTTAAGGCCCTTAGAAAGAGCTTTCCTGAGCCCAGGTTGCCCTTGAAGTCGAGCAAAAATGCTCTCGGGAGCTTGAGGAAGCTATCTAGAAGGCCACTGAGGACATGCAGTGGGCCAGCAAGGAGACCAAAACGGCAACTGAGAGTATGCAACGAGCCCAAGAGGAGACTAAGAAGGCCACAGCTGAGGTCACCCGAGTGGTCCTTGAAAACTCCCAACTTCAGGAGTAGACTAAGGAGGCCATTGACCGAGCTGAGCTAGGGGAGAGAAAAGCCCTCCATGCCATGAATATGAATAGGTCCTCTCGGTGTCGGGTGGAGAAGCTGGAAAAAGAAGTTGAGACAATCGCTGAGGATGCCTTCTATGTGGCCTGGTATCACAACCAAGACATGAGCTTGGATTTCACCGGAGAGCCCAAGAATTATAGACTCCTCTTCGAAGAGCGTCTCTGGGTGACCCAGGCTGCAAAAGCAGCTTCAGCTGCCAAGGAAATCCAAGTGGTTCAAACGGTCGAGGCGACCCATCTACCGAGGCCATCTAGCCAACTGAGGTGACTCCGGCTTCCGAAACGGCCCAAGCAGAGGGTGTCCCGAGTATAGACCCGATCATTGAACTGGTGGAGAAGGTCCCCGAGGACTATTCATAATTGTTATACTTAGGCTTGTGTGCCATAACTTATTGGGGTATAGACAAACAACGCTTAAGCCCCCGAGCATAGTTGTACTTACTTTCCCGTTTAAGAATTATGCAGCTTGCCATGCTTTTTTAATTTGTTTTAGTTCTATGAATTCAACATAACATGACTGGCACGAGAACAAGAACTCAAACCATTTTAAGCATTTGGTTCTATAAATTCAATGTAACATGACTGCCATGAGAACAAGAACTCAAATCATTTTAAAAAGCTGGTTCTATAAATACAACGTAACATAACTGCCACGAGAACAAGAACTCAATTCATTTTAAAAGTAATTCTAGCGTTTAGTGTCTCTTATAGGCTCATATTCCTAGAAGTAACTTCAATGAAAAATTTACTATTGCTCCTAACTCCGCGTCCTATGTCCCCACAATCCTAAGATTCGGGCTTTCAGGGGGCTTTGCCCGTGAAACCGCCTACCCCCCAAGTACGCACTACTCGTGAAGTCAGGCAGGGGTTTCATAACTGCTTTCTAAGTGCATATCGCATCACTTCCAGATCGTCTCACACCTCCTTGGGAGGTGATGTTAATGAGGTGCCCAAGCATGAGTGGATCGGGTATCCATCCATACCTCACAGATTAGGATTTGGTTATTACTCATCGGGCGCACGCTGTCCTCCGGAGGTAACCTGAATCTCTAAATTCGCACTTTTGGACTTTTGTGCTGGGTTTTCTCCAAGTTTCCTTTGGGATCAGGTGACATTATGTTGGTTTTTATAGATCAAATCAAAGATTATACGCAGTGGAACAACAATCAAAGTTGTTAATTTAACCCCACAAGATTTCTAGATCTACTTCTTCACATACATATATATATTGAATCAAAGAGATGAATAGAGAATTACCTCAAGTCCTTCCTTGCTGCTATCTTTTTGTACGGCAAAAATCCTTGAGATCTCACACCAAGATCTTCCAAAATGTTCTCAACACACAAAGAACGAGTGTGGACTTGCTATACAAAACAATAGGAAAAATCTATTTATCAGATGTCCCCAACACATGAGATCTGAAAAAGTTTGGACCTAAGTTTGTGAAGAACAGTGACCTATGCTTGTATCACTGTTCTATTTCTCTCAAGGAGATTTCATGATCTGCTTTTCTATCACTGAAAAAATATCGCTCTTGAAAAACCGATCTCCTATATTTAATATATCCAATATATTAAAATAAAAAATTAGTTATTTAAAACAATTTAAAAATAACTAATCAGTTATCAGATTTTGTTTAAATAATAATATTTTAATCAAATTACAATATCTCATTATTTATTTAATATTTAAATAACTAAAATTGTGGAACAAATAAACTTCTAGAAGCTTCTTGTGTGTGTAGCACAGTGACCGTACATTGTGCTACACGTGTACCACATGTCAAGGAAGTGATTTTTCCCAATTTTTCTTATTATTTAAATACCAAAAATTCTAAAAATAAATTAATTCAAAATTAATTATATTTTTGTTAAATCAAATAATTAATTAATTACACATAATTATACAATAATTATGTTTAGTGCATAGAAAAATATTTTACTTATCAAATAAGGCCTTTTGCCCATTTTTTGTATTTATCTTTGTCAGTGTTTGTTTGAGCCATTTCGGGGACCATGGACCTATAACATTAAGCTCCAATAAATAGAAACTAAATAATTAAGCTCTTTAATTATAGTAGTTAATTTATTAATTCTAATATTTCTCCACTATAAATTCAGAATTGAACTCTTTATGTTATAGATATACTTTTACAGAAATCTTATTCTAAGTTGTCCAATGATATAACCATCTTACAATAGTTCAACCCTCTAATTAATTAGTTCATAAATTATAATGGAAGAATTATCATTTTACCTTTCTAATTTACTTCTTATTCCTTAAGTACTATTAAATCACTAGTGAATAATTGATAACTCTACAAAATAGAGTTATTTTACCACTTTTTATGTGCTAATTGTTGCTTAATTCTTGAGTTTTTAATTGATTTGTTAAGTTTTTAAGTAATTTTGAATTTATTGGGTTTATTTTGATTTTATATACTTTTTGCGTTTTTATATTTATTTTGTTGTAAGACGTTGTAGTTAATTATTTGAATTAATGTTTTTTTTTTATCAAGAAAGATGAATTTCATTAATCACAAACCAAAATATACAAGGCAAAGTCCAAAGACTCAGACAAACAACTAGATAAAAGGCAGCTACCTTCAGTAGCTAAGTTTAATGCCTCTTACAATCTTATGGTTAAAACACGAAAGCCTAAACATGATGTCTTTTTTGATCAATTATATGACAGATTTAACACTAAGAGAATAGTGCTGAAAATGACAAATATTCCTGTTATGCCAAAGGTAATACACAGTGGCTGAGAAAACAGCAGCCACTAGAGAGGCTTGAAGACCCCCCTTCATGTCTTCAATCCAACCAGTCCAAGCCGTGAAATCAAGAGGCCAAGTGCACCTAACCCAGCCTTGAATCAGCCGAACCACCTGCTGAGAAAAAAGGCAATCAAAGAACAGGTGGTTGTGGCTTTCAGCAGCCAGCTCACAAACTGGGCAAGAACCAGAGGCAATAACCATAGAAACTCAAATAAGATGATCTCTCGTTAAAAGCTTAGAGTTTACAGCTTGCCATGTGATAAATTTATGCTTAGGAATACTCATTCGGTTCCAAACTCTAATAAGATGATCTCTCATTAAAAGCTTAGAGTTTACAGCCTTGAATTAATGTTGTTTAGTGTGAAAAAAAATGTTGTATTATTGAACTTAAATGTTAAATATAAATTAAGTTATAATTAATATTTTAAAAAAAACTAACTTGATTTATTTTATAGTTGAAATATTTTATTATGATTTATTTTATGTTTATTTTGTAGGGATTTTATTGTATTTTTATGTTTGGAAAAAATGATAGAAAACAAGAAAAGAAAGGGAAAATGGTATTATTGAAATACCATCAGCATGTCAGGCCCAATTCCATCAAGCCCTTGCTCTTTCAGGCCCGAAGCCCCCAGAAGCCCAGCCGCATGCCACTTTCCTCCTGGGCCCGCCCCAAGCTTCCAGGCCCAATGCCTCCCCAAGCTGCCTCCTGCCTTCAGCCGTCTCCCCAAACGCCTACCAGTGGCCCAAGCCCAGCTGAAGGTCCCTCCCAGCTGCCTGAACACCTGGCCCAGCCACCCAACAACTGCCTTTTCCCTATTTTTTGAGCCCAACAAATACATTTTGTCTACTTGTCCCATTTTCCAAAAATACCAACTTTTTACCCAACTTTTCTACACATTTTATACAAAAACATCATCATTACACCCTATAATTTATGCATATTTGCCATATTATTATTAATTTAATTAATTTAATCAGTTTAATTAATTTAAATTGATTATTTTAATACACTTTTTTTGGCTATAAATAAGGGAGTTTAGTGCTTAATTTTAGGAGAGGTTACACTACAATTTCTACATTGTCAAGACCTCTCTATTCTCTTCATCTTCTTCTTCTTTTATGTTAATTTTCTATGTATTTTTAGAGGAACAATTTGGGGGTTTCTCTTCCAAATTTTCCTAAGTTATGTTTGTAATTTTTTTGTTTGTATTTTCTATTCTAGTTATGAGTTTCTAATATTTTTAAGATTATTAAGGTGATGATGAAACAATATGTAACTAGATAGTATTTATTTTGTATGTTGATTTCCCATTTTGTGCAACAAATTTTATGGATTTTTCTTTTTCAAATATCATGTATTTTGGATTGTTAGCACATATTTACACTTTGCTCTTCATTAGTGCAAAAACATAATATTCTTTGTGTAAGATGTGTCATTAAATTGTACACATCCAATGCTCAGAACAAAAATATTATGTTTTGCCTTATAAATAATGTTCATTGATTTATTTGTTATTTCATTAGATTGATTTACATTAAATGCTTTGAAATTATATTTTTAAAAAGTGAAGACAGATCCTATACTTTTTATAAAAACTTGTGCTAAAATAGAATACCTAATTTGAATAAGTGATGGTTTGATTAATTTCTACTATTACTAAAACTTGGGAATCAATGTACTTTTAAATATTCTTGAACTTATATTTTGTGGATTCTATTATCTTAATAATCTTTCTTTTACCATCTTGATTTTTACTTTTAATTTATGTTTATATATTTGTCTTTAATATCTTTATTATTATCTTTTATTTTATTTTCTTGTTACAAATTCTCATCAATCTTTGGTGCTAGGTTAGAATTTATTAATTTTGATTTAAAATAGTTTTCTTTTTTATTTTAGACAACTCCTTTGGGTTCGATCTCGTGCTTACACGAACACTATATTCCATATACGATTCGTGCGCTTGCGAGTATAAATTTTGAAAACATACCCATTTTGGGTCCATCAATAATTAATCTATAATCTAATTATAGATTTGAGCTCGAAATCATTCAGTTCCAGAATTAACCCTTAAGAGAACTAATGTACGATCCGTTAGGAAAGATTAGATTCCGTATTGTTGATACATGTTCCCAGCCATCCATGATATTAAATCTCCAAAACAAAAGTCATTAGCCTCATTCTATGAAGAGGCCTTAAGGAATGAATCAAAAGATTTAATAAACATGAACAGGAGTTCATGAACACTCAGGATTTAGGTTGATCTATAAATGATCATCAGTTATGATATGAATTACAAGTCTTTATTAATAAATGGTTTTTGGATAAAGACTTTTATTCATATCGGTCCATGTCATATATAATCATATTTTATAAAGCACATTTACTGAGATGTCTTACCACATCAATAATCCGAATCTAGATTATTTGTATCAACATGATACTCAGCAAATCGCACTTACAACCCCAATTAAAGAATTCCATAACTTCAATTTGCTGTTGTTGACTATTTTTATTCATTCATGTGATCTTAATTCTCTCGTACTAATACAAGATCACATCCTCAATAATGAATATGGAATTTTTCTGATATTTACAAAATTATTCAAACAATAATTTAATAATCTAAATATAACTTTAATAGACCATTGTATTTATTTATTCATCGAAATAATAAATGTCTTTTACATGCTTTTAGGAGATACTCCTAACACATTAGGGGTGCTTCGCTTGTCAATTAGCCAAGCTCCCCGTGTCATGGATCTCCTAGACTTAGGTCCAAGCTCCTCGGGCGCAATGTATACGGGAGTTGCCCCAAGTCTCGCCGTGACCAAGTATGAGGTACTCGGCCTTCCGTTCTCATCTCGAGATAAAGAGACTTCATCAGAACTCCTCGGGCTCGGTGTCCACAGGAGGTGACCAAAGTCCATTCTCGCGCTACTAGGATTGTCTAATTTCTAGGTGTTAAGTATATTCTGCTTGGTCTCCTAGGTTAAAATGGATTAGTTGTCTAGGTTTGTTCTATACCCGAGGTGGCGACATTAGGCTTACTCTGCTTGAAAAGCTTAGTTTCCTAGGACGTTCCCAAACCCCATGCCCCCCAAGTGATCGGAGACTTGTCTACGATCACTTGTCCAAGCAAGCGGGTGCATTGCATAGCGTTAATAGGGTGAAGGAAATCAAAAGATAAGCAAGCAATAAATTTCTTACCGTGTTTTACATACATAGTTTCCATTAAGTGTGCCCAAAGGCTACAAAGGGTACTACAAAAATAGATAATTCATGCTGCTAATATCACTGGTAATACCAGCGCAGATGCTCGACATTCCAGGCGTGTGGAATCAACTCCCCATTTAGTTGGGCTTACTTGTATGTTCCCAGACACACAAAGCTCTCGACTTGGGAACACTTAATGGCAAAAATGGTGGAAAAAGGGCGGGCAATGAGCCATCAACATCTGAAAATAAACGCCCCAAAGGCAATAGATACGAGCCAAGATTCACCAACTATACGGCCCTTGTCGAAAGTAGAGCAGAGGTCTATCAAGCGACCAGCTCTAATGTCCCTTATAAGCGACCAGGGCCTATAAGGAAGGATATCTCTAGGAGAGATACGACAAAATTGTGTCATTTTCACAACGACTATGGGCATGACACCAACGAGTGTAACCTGTTGAAGGACGAGATCGAGTTCCTGATCAGGCAAGGACACCTAAGGAGATACGTACAAGCCGCAGGAGGGTCTCAGTGAGAGGCTCAAGGTGGCAACGAGCAGGCGCCTGCACGCCAACGCTCGCCACCTTTATAGCCAGCTCCAGTGGCAGGTACATTACTCACCATCTGTGGCGGCCCACACCTCGCAGGGGATAGTGGGAAAGTAAGAGAGCAATACGCTCGGATATTATGCCACGACCAGGACATCGAGATGATGAGTGTGGAGGATCGCGCACCAAAGAAAGCTCAAACAGAGGAGGAGTTGATAACCTTCTCTGAAGATGATGCTCAACACGTCTGATTCCCACACTCTGATCCACTGGTCATTGACGTCCAAATTGCCAACATGATGGTTAAAAGGGTGTTGGTTGACCCAGGAAGCTCAGTCAACATCGTGTACAAGTCCTCACTGGAAAGGATGAAGTTTTCAGTCAAGGACCTAGAGCCATGCAACCAAACCATGTATGGTTTCTCTGGCAAAGGGCTCGCCCCGACAGGGTCGATTAGACTCCCAGTTACAGCAGGAACTGCGCCTGCAAATAGGAAATTACTCACTACTTTCATAGTGATTGATTTTCCTTAAGCGTATAATGTTGTAATTAGAAGGCCAATTTTGGTCGACTTGCAAGTCGTTACCTCGATATGGCACCTTGCCATGAAATTCCCAACCGACGCAGGGATAGGGTGCGTATTAGGAAACCAGTGGGAAGTGAGAGAGTGATACAACGCCTCAATATCTAAAGCGAAGAAAGGTGTATCGAGGGAAGCTACCAGGAAAGAGTTGCATGCGACCAGTGATGTACAAACCCAATTAGGTGATTGTGTCACCAAATAGGGTGTTGCCCAAAGTGAGGATAGGGATTTGGATCCTCGCTTTGGGGATTTTGATGAAGAGATAGGTCCCATCGAGGACCTTGAAGAGGTCCAACTCGAGGAGACGGATTTGACCAGGGTTGTGAAAGTCGGTAAAAAGTTAGAGACAACAACGAAGCAAAGACTGGTGGAATTTTTAAGAAAGAACCAGAAAGTCTTTGCCTAGTCACATAAAGACATGGTTGGAATAGACCCTGCAGTCATTAGCCACGTCCTGAACATAGATAAGAGTTTTCCACCAGTACAACAGAAAAGGAGGATGCTCGACAAAGATAGATCAAAAGCTCTAAAGGAAGAAGGCGAGAAGCTAAAGGAGAATGGATTCATCCGGGTAGCATTTTATCCATCCTAGGTCTCTAATCCCGTGCTTGTTCCCAAGACGAATGGAAAGTGGCGAACATGCATGGATTTCACAGACCTTAATAAAGCCTACCCTAAAGATTGTTTCCCACTCCCTAGAATTGACCAGCTTGTCGATGCCACTGCAAGGCACGAGATTCTCTCATTCATGGATGCATACTCCAGATACAATCAGATCAGTATGCATCCCCCTGACGAGGATCACACTAGCTTTCGGACTGATACAGGGCTCTACTATTACAAGGTAATGCCCTTCGGTTTGAAAAACGCTGGTGCGACTTACCAACGACTAGTCAATCACATCTTCAAGGAGCTGATCGGAACAAACATGGAGGTATACGTTGACGACATGCTGGTTAAGTCGAAGAAGGCAGAAGGACACATAGGGGACTTGCAAGAGTGCTTCAACGTCTTAAATAAATACCAGATGAAGTTGAATTCCCTCAAGTGTTCCTTCGGAGTTGGATCAGGGAAATTCCTAGGATTTATAGTAAACTCACGAGGAATTGAAGCCAATCCTAAGAAGATCAAATCCCTGTTGATATGAAATCGCCAACAAAAATCAAAGATGCTCAAAGCTTGACTGGAAGAATTGCTGCTCTCAGTAGATTTATTTCCAAATCGACAGACAAATGCGTCCCATTTTTTAATCTACTCAAAGGCAACAAGAAATTTGAATGGACGGAGGAGTGCGAACAGGCTTTTCAAGCCTTAAATACTCACATGTCGTAGCCACCGATTCTATCAAAGCCGGTTGATAAAGAAACTTTGTTCATCTACTTGGAGATCATAGAATACGCTTCTAGTGTTGTCCTAGTAAGAGAAGAGGAAGGCGTGCAAAAGGTTGTTTATTATGTAAGCAAGAGGCTAATAGGAGCGGAGCTACGGTATCCACCTATTGAAAAATTAGCCTATTGCCTGATCTTAGCCTCCACAATATTGCGACCATACTTCCAAGCTCACCCAATCACAGTTTTGATCGACCAACCTCTACGACAAATTCTGCAGAAACCAGAAGCCACAGGCCGATTATTGAAGTGGGCGGTCGAACTTGGGCAGTTTGATATCTCTTACTTGCCATGAGCAGTGATAAAAGGACAGGCTCTGGCCAATTTCGTTGCAGAACTCACTGGGCTTCCAGACAGCGAGTAGCCAGAAGGGCCTGAAGAGCCTAAGTCTCAAAGCCAAACTCCTTCTTGGAAGTTGTTTATAGATCGTTCTTCTAATGAGCACCACGTAGGAGCAGGAGTGATTTTGATAACGCCTGAGGGGCATCAATTTCACTGCGCAATCAAATTTGACTTCACTGCTTCTAACAACAAAGTTAAGTATGAAGCACTGCTCGCAGGATTACGGTTAGCCAGAAGCATGCACATAAAGTCACTTGATATCTACAGTGACTCTCAGTTAGTGGTAAATCAAATCATTGGAGAATACCAGGCCCGAGGTTTAAAAATGGTCGCTTACTTGAATAAAGCGAAGGATCTATTGGCGTAGTTTGATAAGTACACTCTCCAGCAAGTACCTCACAACCAAAATTCAAACGCTGATGCTTTGGCCAAGTTGGCGAGTGCCAAGGATGCTGACACCCTAAACGTAGTGCCAATTGAACGACTATCTACACTAAGCAACCAAGCAGACGAGGCCTCTTTGGTGATTCAAGCGGCGGATACATGGATGGCACCTTACATAGAGTACTTAACGAAGGGTGTGTTGCCGACGGACAGGAACAAAGCCAAGACCCTACAGCACTAGGCTGCTAGGTATATCCTGGTCGATGGAATCTTGTACCGAAGGGGATTCTCAATGCCACTCCTCAGGTGTATTTTGAAAGAGAAGGACAAAGAATTGATGAGAGAGGTCCACGAAGGCTTTTGTGGGGACCATGCTAGGGGGCAGAGTTTATCAAAAAATATCCTAAGGCAAGGATACTTCTGGCCAACTATGAATGAAGACTCCATGGAATTTTTGCGGAGGTGTGACAAATGCCAAAGGTTCTCACAAATTCCACAAGCAGCCCCTAATGAGCTAAAACAGATGCAAAGTCCGCGGCCGTTCGCAGTTTGGGGTATAGATCTAATCGGATCTCTGCCCACAGGAAAGGGCGGTGTCAAGTACACCATAGTGGCCATCAATAACTTCACTAAATGGACCAAAGTTGAACCACTTGCAACCATAACAACCAAGAAAGTGCTAGATTTCATAATCGAAAACATCGTGTGTCGCTATGGATTGCCAAGAAAATTTGTCTCAGACAACGGCACCCAGTTTGATAGTGATCTGTTCACAGATTTTTGCAGCGTCATGGAATTATCAAGAGCTTTTCTTCAGTTGCTCACCCTCAAGAAAACAGACAAGTCGAGGCAGTCTATAAAATGCTAAAAGATACTCTGAAGAAAAGACTTGAAGAAGCAAAAGGGGCATGGCCATAGCAGTTGCCTGAAGTCCTTTGGTCATATAGGACGTCCTATCGCATAGCAACAGGCCATACTCCATTCTCCCTAGCCTATGGATATGAGGCTATGTTGCCTTTCGAGTTAGATCTGCCATCACACCGGAGAATGACGTACGATCAAGGCTCTAATAGCCAGTTATTGATGGAATCTCTAGATTTGGTCGATGAAAAGTGTGAGCAAGCCCAACTCTGAGTAGCAGCCTACCAGCAAAAGGTTGCCCAGTATTTCAATTCTAAAGTACGTGAAAGGAAATTCAATGTAGGAGATCTAGTACTTAGAAGGGTTTTCCTCAACACCCGCGACCAGGCCGCTGGAGTACTCGGACCTAACTGGGAAGGACCGTACCAAACTGAAGAAGTCCTCCATCCAGGCACTTACAAACTTGCTCGCTTAAATGGAGATCTCATTCCTTGCTATTGGAATGGAGAACACCTGTGCAAGTACTATCAATAAATAATTCTTCTTAAAGAATTGGCTTGTATTAATTTTACTTTTTACAAGTTATGAAAAAGGGTTGGTCATTTTATGTGATTGATCGCTTATAAGTTTAAGATCATGTTTTTTATCACTCGTACAAACACGATTTGTCCATTAATTACGAGAAATAAAAGGGACTGTGCACAGGCAGTCATTCTTGCCAACTATTGTATTTATTACAAGTATTTGCTCATTACGTGTGTTATTTTGCTGTATTATCATTTTTACAAGTCTTTATTACGAGCAGAAATGTTCGAACAGGTTTTGGTCAAGGCAAGTGACATAGGACCTAAAGCTCCTCCATCACTTGGGGGGCATATAAGGTACCTAGTAAGCAAAGCATATAAATAGGTATGAAAACACACAAGCAAAATCAACAAGTATGAAAACACACGAGCAAAATAAGTGAAAGCATGCTACGGTACTTAGAGTATTTTTCAAAATTTTGTATTTTGTTAAATCAAACCAAAGTACTATGCTTAGTTTGGTCATGCAAACAGATGTTATAGTAAAATGCAAGTATTATAATATCAAAAAGGAAACCTTTTACACCGCGAGCAGTTACTAATCGGATGTAATTGTCGGTTAAAAGTTAAAGCTGCCCGTGCAGCAATAAATATAATTGTCTTGAAGTACAGATAAAAGAAAAAATAATTATGAGGCAGGAGGGTCTTGTGGATTTTCCTGGTCGACTGCAAATTCGGCTTCATTCTCTACGCCTTCAATGCCAGTGGCCAAAGAGATCTCGGGCGAGGCTGGGGTTTTCGCTCTTTCTTCTTCCTCCAAGCGAGCAATGCACTGGGCTATTTCTGTTTGCCTCATGTGCTCGGAGAGATAGCTGAAATCGCCCCCTTGGTTGTGTTTCCAGAAATCATAGAAGCACTTGGATGTGGCGCCTTGTACCTCTCCAGAATGCTGGCGTTGGTTTTTTCGAGATCGTTGTTGCGAGCCTCCAACTTATCAGCCTCTTGCCTGCTCTGGATCAGGTCCGCCTCAAGTGTTTTGGCTTTGCGAAAATTGGTGAGGTGGGACTCTTTGTACTTCTCCTTTGCTTCAAGGGCTTTGTTCAGAGCAGCCTGCTGTTGCTTCATCTCCTCAGCCAGTTTATTTTTCTCCTCGAGCAATGCCGCATTTGCCTTCTGAGCCACCTCAAGCTGCTCTGTATATTTCGCTTCAACGGCCTTAATCTCCTCAGAGTGTCGTTGCTCGGACGCCTTGGATTGCTCAGTAATGACCCCCGAGCGGAGCCGGATGGCAGTCATGGTCAACATTGCCTGCGATTAGAACAAAAGTTAAAATGACTATAATAGATAAAAAGATTGAGTCTCAACAGGAAGAGACAACTTACACTGGAAAGCTCGTTTAGTGCGTGGTTCAAGATCTGGTCGACATCCACCGACTCTATCCCAGCCATGGCTTCTCGGTCATGCTCGTGCCTCAGGATCCTTGTCATCCTGTCCTTGGTCGATCTTAGAGCGTGGCTCGAAAAGTCATCCCCTGTTTGAACAGGGGCAGATGGCTGTGTCTGATCGACAGGAGCCGATGGAGGAGGGGTTGACCTGACCGGTGCAGGCGGAGATTATTGCTCGAGGGGAGATGGAGGTGGTGTTGTATTTTTTTGAAGGACCAGCTACTGGAGGGTCCTCAGTGTGGGTTTTCTTGGCTGAAGGCCCTTTGCTGCACTCCCCGCGATGCCGCCTGCTCGCCTTCTTCTTGCTTGCAGGAGCATCAGGCGCACTATAGAGGTTGAACATGTCTTCGGATGGCATGTCTGGAAGAAGGCAAGTACACGAACAATTAGACAATATAAATAAATGAGTGTGCTATGTTAAAAAAGGTAACAAAGGCAATTGTAAGTCAAATACCCAAGCTATAATTACTGGTCGCTACATTATATACTTTACTAGTGTTACATTCACTCTCTAGCATGAAGAAGTCTAAATCTAAAGTGGGAGTGTACTTAAAGTTGTCGTCCCCGTCAAATAAGTGACAGGGAATAAGCAAACTATCTAAAAGCGAGAGATCAGTACCGTTCTCGTTCGAGGATTCAGAGATAGGCTCGGAGACCTTCTTCTAACCCTTCCCTAAAAGGGCCCGAGGAGCATCTACTTGCGGGGTGCTGAAGGGTTCCTTGATTGTAACTCCAGTAGTACTCCTCCTTGGGGGTTGTGACACATCTGGGTGCTGCTCAGGAACTCCTTCATTAGTGGCACTCCCCGCAGTGGTTTCCTTCACATCCTGGTGAGGTGCCAGAAGGTCGACCAGCCTTAGATTGGCCTCTATGACCAACTTTTTGACGCTTTTTCCACGTCGGTCATGCTGGCCAAAAGAGCCGCTCGTAACTCCATCTCTGGAGTAGGGGCTAGTCGTAGCCATGGACCTGAACGGCATAAAAGTTCTAGTAAACGCATGGGAAAAGTTAAAAGAATTTAAAACGATAAGAGAATGAAGAATTTACCTCCCTCAGTGAAGGCCAGATTATTAGCGACCAGGTCTGGGGTTAAGAAGTACTCCTAGAAGTACTTTCCTACATTGGACTTGTAGGAGGTTTCACTCAGGAAAACGCGAGACGATTCCTGGTGGCAGAAATAGAAAAACCCCGTGTTGTTCTGATTGGGGTTAGACTTGAGATCGAACAAGTAGTTGATCTCATGAGGTGTGGGGACTAGCCACTTTTTATGGCTGTAGAGGATATGAAGGGCAGAAAGTGTCCTATACCCATTTGGTGTTATTTGGAAAAGAGCGACCCCGAAATAATTGGACACTCCTTGGAAGAATGAATGAAGAGGCAAGGTTGCCCCTGCCTCGATGTGATACCTCGACCAGGCACTGAAGGCGCCAGCAGGCAAGTTTGTCAGCTGGTCGTTGGTGGGTCGGAATAAGGTTACCCCAGGAAGTCTATACTTCCTGATATAATTGGCTACATCCTAACCGTGATTTGGCTAGGAGGAGCAACTTACCATTCGACGTCTGGTCGAAGGACGTTTCGGAGTTGGGCTTGATTTAAGATTTCTGGATCAGGGGTATTTTCATCTAGGGCTGTGCAAAAATTTTTACAACCCGAATAAACCGCCCAAACCAACCCAAAAAAACCGCCAAAAAACGCAACCCGAATAAACCGACCAAAATTTAAACCGCCCAATTGTTACATTGGGCGGGTTGAAAATAATTATCAACCCGCCCAATATAACCCAACTCGCCCAATTAAGAATTTATTATTTTTAATATATTCAAATAAATATATAAATTAATTAAGTTTTGTTTTAATTTTTTTACTATAAATTTAAAATATTGTTTTAAGCTTAAAAATATAAACTTCACACTATTAGTACTAGTATTTAAAAGAAAAAAATTACAAAAATGTTAAAAAAAAAAATTACTACTTTTTTTTGGGCGGGTTGACCCGACCAACCCGCCTAACCCGCCAAAAAAATATACAATTTCGGTTTGGGTGGGTTAACCCGACCAACCCGCCCAAATTATTGGACGGGTTAAAAAAAAAAATTCTTAATTGGGCAAGTTACGAGTCACTTTTGCTAACCCGATTATGACATTGGACGGGTAAAAATGTCTTGTAACCCGACCAACCCGCCCAATGCTCAACCCTATTTTCATCTCGACCACTAGTCGAAGGAATTTCAGCGCGAGGAGCAGGCTGATTTGAAGGAGGGTTGGATGATTTCTTTTTCTGGGCTGTAGACTTTACTCGACCCATGTTTGGAGGTGAGATTAAAGGATTATTTGGGGTGTTTTGAGAAAAAAGGATCTCCAGGATTAGCAGCGACGGTTGTTCTTTGTCCTCGAGCAGTTGGGCTAGCAGATCGTCGTCAATTGGCCTATCACCTCCCCACGGATCTTGCATGAAAATTTGCGAACAGAAAAGGGGAGATGAGAATCTAATGGACAAAAGGATCAAGATGTTTAAAAGTTGGAATAAAATTGCTCGTGTATAAAATTTAAGCTTTTATACGACCAGCAGCATTCTGACAAAAAACAACACATTTCAAGCGAACAGTTTGGAAAAATAGATTAAAAAGAAGAAGTGAAAAAAAAATTTGGAAAAACTTTTCGACTCTGAAAGGGAGGGAAAAACCCAGTTTTTTCTACAAGCTTAGAAATTGAATTTTTACTTCGATTTCACGCCCTAAAGTTATAATCCTAACTACCCAACTAATTCATCATCCCAGCAAAGTGTTATTTTCCTACCAAACTTAGCGCAAATCAATATACCCATTTACCCCGAAATCATTTTGCAAGAACTGACAGGGATATTCAAGAACTCAAAAATCAAAAATAAAGGGGAAAACAGGCACAACACAGCATAACATAAAAAAATAGACCAGAAAGCTTACTTGGATGAAGGATTGGAGTGATGATTTCAGAAGAATGGACAGGCGCACTTGAATCAGCGAAGTTTTCTGGGCTTGTTTTGCTTTTTTCTTCAGAGTTCTTGAAGACAAGAAGATTGGTAAAAAGTGAAAAGTGAAGAAAATGGGTTATTTATATTGATCGTGGCACTGTAAAAGAGGTAATAATAAGATTAACTTTTCAAGACATGAGGAAACGCAATAGCCGTCACACAACTTTTTGGAAACTGAAAAGACATGATTGGTTGCCTTTTTCGAGAAGACATGGGCGGAACTGACAGATTTGGTGGGGCATGTGAAGGGTCAGTCTCCTAAGTTTACTTTATGCTGGTCGCAGTAAAATAAACTTAGGGGCAAATGCTTACCCGAAAATGACTCCTGATAACGTGGCAAAAATTTATTACACATGGTTGGCACGTGGCAGCATCAAAATGAAGGAGTGTTGTTCGCTTATCGACCAGGTGTTTTTTGCCTCATCAAATCTCGCGATTAGATGCGATCAGTCTGGTCGCATGCTTCGGTTTATTTCCTTTAAAAATATGTAATATTGTAATAACTACATTTATTATATTTTCTCTTTATTGCCTTGATACACTGATATTAAGGATAATTAAGGCCCATTGGCCCATGTAACCCCCTCGAGCCTATAAATATGCATGAGAGGGATCAAGGAAGGGACTTTTGAACCTTGAACCTGAATACTCATAGAAAGAACATAGTGTGATTATCCACTGAAAAGTTGTAATTCTCCTAAGGCTGGTGAAACTCAAGAACCCTAGTTCTTTGATCACGGCATTATGATTCAACATCAATAAGAACACTAAGTGGACGTAGGCTATTACCACACAGTTGGGCCCGAACCACTATAAATCATTTGTGTCACATTCTTCCCATTTGATTTCATTCTTGATTTCCTTTTTGCTTCTTTGTCGTTGTTTTGACTCCGTGTCGTTGGCCAAATCGAGGGTCAACAATTATGACAAACCATAACACATGAATCGAAGGATCAAATGACATATATAAGAGTTCATAGTAACTTCGAGCCCTAAAAACATGATTTTATGACACTTTTTTAGGGCACTTGCCTAGATGTGAGCCTTACATCTCCTGGACTTTTTAGGACACTCATTGAGAGTCCTTAAAGAATTTCTTTTAGGACTCGCAACGCGAGTCTAAAAACTGATGCGTGTCTTAAAATTTTGAATTTTTTTAACAAAAGTTCCTGGACTTTTTAGGACACTCATTGAGAGTCCTTAAAGAATTTCTTTTAGGACATACAAAGAGAGCCCTAAAAACTTATGTGTTTCCTAAAAGTTTGAATAATTTTTTTAACTAAAGTTTTATTATATATATTAAATCACAAAGAAAAAAAACAGCCCATTCTCTCTCTTTCTCCTTGCTCTCTTCTCCCATCTCTCTCTCTCTCTCACGAGACCCCACTACCCAGCCATGAACGGCGGTGCTCTGGTCACCCACCACCTACACATACTGACCCACGACGTTCCCCGACCCCCGAAAACCCCAGCCCCACGAGCCCATGGCCTCACGCGCCCCCTAGCCTAGTCGACGAAGCCTCCAAAGTTTGACGACCATGTGGGTTTTCGAAACATTTTGGGCATTTTTTGACCACCTCAAGCCACCCCGAGCCAAATGACCACCACCATTGCATTCCATGTGCTTTGGGCTTCAAAACCCACTAAAGGATTGGACTGAACCACCACCGTGGGGTGGTGGCGCCGCCATCATCGTCGAAGCTTTGATAGGAGCTTTGGCTACCATTTAATTTTAAAAAATTAAAAATAAAAATTTTTAGGACTTGCAATGCGAGCCCTAAGAAAATTCGTTTAGGACTCACTTCGCGCCCCGCAAGTCCTAAAAGCCTTTTATGTAGTAGTGATTCAGGATTAAGATCAGCTTGTATATGATCATCAGTTGATGTGTTTTATAATACTACGAAATGGTATTTAAACAAGTATTATCAATCACATCTGGTCTAGTTCTACATACTCTCAGTATGCAAAGTACCTCCACTAAAGTGTCCTACTACACTAGTAACCCGGATCTAGGTCACATGTACTCATAATACTAGTGGACCATACTAGCAGTAATTAATCTAAAGATTCCACAACTTTATTTTACTACGAACTATTTAAGTCCTGTTATCCCCAAAATTTTAGTTTGATGATGTGGCAATCAGAAGTGACAGGTGGCAGTACATGATCATCAAGTGGCACATTAATGGTCAATAAATGTGTTGATCAAGGGAAGTGCAAAGGTTAGTGTTTACCGAGTTTTTCAGAAACTAGAATTATGAAAGATAAGAGAGCTTAAGAAGAAAGGACTGAGAATTTGCAAGCAAGGTTTTTACGTGGTTGGGGCGTTAATGAGCCTTAGTCCACGAGTCAGTTGTATTAAAGCTTAGAGAGCTTTTGACAATGGTGTTTTTTACATGTTTGAGCAGAGTAATTGCTTACAAGAGAAAATCCCCCTACTACAGTGCACAACTGGCCCTATTTATAGGCAGTTAGGTGCAATGGGCTTGGGTCGGACTAATCCTGGCCCAATAGGGATGTAATCATAGTTTTTTCGCTAATGGAGCCATAATTCAAAGAATGTTGCTTAATAAATCATATTAGTCAGGGCCCATTGGGCCGGCTTGGGCATAGCCAAGCCTTACAGCTGTCAATAGTACATAACCTCAGACTGGTCCGCATGGGCTTCTAAGGGGATCCTAGGGACAAGATTCATCAGAGTAGTGGTAGCACTGTTTCTTAGGAACAGTGTACGTTCCGTGCGTAACCTCTTCTGCAGGTTAGTTGAGGAGACCAACTTCTGTGTTTCTCGGGGACCTGTCAGCGTCAAGGAAGATCAAACTTTCCCTATCCGAACGTCTAGTTCGGGTTCATTTGCTAATGTCCCAGTTTGCTCACCGGGATGGGTTCATTCTCAACAAGGTCTATTCCCAGACTAGTGAGCCTACCACCTCTATTGGCATCCCGGAGGATATGGGTAGGTCGGGACCGGGAAGATGAGTTGGGCTTGCATCTTGATCCCGATTCCCCGAAGATACGAGTAGGTCGAGACTGAGAAGATGAGTTGGGCCTGCATCTTGATCCTAGTTCTCGAAGGATACGAGAAGGTCGGGACCGAGAAGATGAGTTGGGATTACACCCTGATCCCGCTTCCCCAAAGATACGAGTAGGTCGGGACAGGGAAGATGAGTTGGGCCTGCACCTTGATCCAGGCTCCCGAAGGATACGGGTAGGTCGAGACCGGGAAGATGAGTTGAACTTTCACCTTGGTCCCAGACTAATGAGTCTGCCAGCTCTATTGGCATCCCGGAATATATAGGTAGATCGGGACCGGGAAGATGAGTTGGGCCTGCACCTTGGTCCCAGTCCCCTTGTTATGGTCGCGCCCATCGAATGTTGTTGGGTTCATTGATGGTTGGACTATCAGTACTTTCTTATTCCATGTTCATCGAGATCAGGATGGACCCATCGTGTCATGCCACATGTCCCAGGGGAAAACAAGGATAACAGTTAGAAAATGACCTACGAAGTTGTGATATCACTAGTCAGAAGATGGTTTTACCTGGTCAGGAAATAATTCACCCGGCCGGATAGGAATTTAACTAGTGATGAGGGAGTCTTACCCGACCAGAAAAGGGTTTAACTGGTCAGGAAACGATTTACTCGATCGGATAAGAATTTTGTCTGGTCAGGAGGGAGTCTTACCCGACCAGACACATCAGAAGGGCAATTTATCCGACCAGGTAAGGATTGAACTGGTCAAGGAGTGTTTCACCCGACCAGCTACATTAGAAAGGGGTTTCACCCGACCAGTTACCTCAGAAAGGGGTTTCACCCAAACAGTTACATCAGAAAGGGGTTTCATCCGACCATTCATCTAAAAAATGAGTATCATCTGACCAACTATGTCAGATTGAGGATGTAGCCGACCAACTATGTCAGATTGAGGATGTGTCAGAATTTCTAGTGTTAACTGCCCAATGACTTCTTTGTGGAATCTCAGTAACAACTTCAACCCGAATCGCTCGTAACTACCGTGCGAATATCTCAAATATCCCGAAGTAATAGCTATATTGTTGTAATTTAAATTTGTTTATTACTTTATTAATTAAAGTTGGTTGAAACAACCAAGGACCCCATCAAAATGGGATATTTTTCAGATACGATCCATGAGCCTATAAATAAAGAGCTCATGGCATCATTGGGGGAGCTTTTTGGGACTGACAAAATCTCTCTAGTTTGGAGACTTTGGGACTGTTACTTGGGGCATTCTGGAGCATTTTAGAGAGAGAAACATTGTACTTTTTTACTTACACTTGAGAAACTCAGTTGACTCAGATTCATCCGATCTTAAGTGTAGGCTACATATATCACAACTCCAAGTGGATTAGGCTATTACCAACAAATTGGGGTTGAACCACTATAAAATTATTTGTGTCATTTATTTTCTATTCAAGGTTTACTGTTGTTTTTGCGTCTACTTGCCGTTGGCCAAAATCGCAGTCAACAAGTCCATTATCTCAATCTCGATCCTCTCATACCAATATGAGATTGAGACCACATAGATGAACTTGGGAGTTTTATGATATTTACTTAATACTATTAACAATAATATAGTACATAAGCTACATATACACAACAATTCAATTCATTTATTCATTTCATTAAAACCATTGTCAACTACAATTGTTTTAAGGGCACAATTCCCAACATAATCATATTTTATTCTATTGTGATTATGTCACTATAAATATGATTAGCTATATGTTCGGGATTTAATAGAAGTTTATATTAAACAAATAATCATGAAAATAAAACATGTGAGAAAAGTGATTGACTAAGTCAAAAAATAATTTCTATTCTTTTATTGATAATAAAATGAGATTACAAAGAAATTGAGTTTTAATTATGGCATAAAACCCCAACAAGAACAGCTTTGGATAAGCTCGCAGCAAGGGAAGATGAACTAGTTGTGGGCTATAAGGATTCACCCTTTGGTCATACAATAAGGGAAGAAGACCTCCATTCACACTTCAAAATGCCACTCATTGACTTATATGAAGGGAAAACTGACCCTCAAAAGCATTGGATATATCTAAGTTTTATGTTGTTCTTCTAACACTTAAAACTTGGGGGGCATACCACCTCTATCATTCTACATAGTCTGTATACCAGATTTTAGAATTTTTAAAGCACTACACCTCTTCATGTGCTATAGACAGAGCACCACTACCCAAGAGTGAGAGCTCGATCTTTGGACAGATCAGACACTCTACCAGAAGTGAGAGCTCGACCTTTGCTTAGAGCAAACACTCCACCTAGGAGTGAGAGCTCGAATTTTGCTAAGAGCAGGCACTCTACCCAAGAGTGAGAGCTTAGCCTTTGATAAGAGCAGACAGTACACCTAGGAGTGAGAGCTGACCTTTGCTAAGAGTAGACACTCTAACCAAGAGTGAGAGCTCGACCTTTGCTAAGAGAAGACACTCTACCTAAGTGGAGTGTTTGCTCTTAGCAAAGGTCGAGCTCTCACTCTTGGGTAGAGTGTTTACTCTTAACAAAGGTCAATCGCTCACTCCTAGGTGGAGTGTTTGCTAAGACCAAACACTCCGCCTAGGAGGGAGAGCTCGACCTTCTAAGAGTACCTCCTCGTCTCTATTTGAAGACACTCCACTCTAGATATAGAACTCAACTTCCTTTAAAGTAAATACTTCACCAAGAAGTGAGAACTTAAATAACATGATCTCTTGTTGAGTGAACGATGCTCACATGCATGATCTCACTTTTAAAAGATCTCTTGTAAGCAGACGATACTTACCTGCATGATCTATTTAATAAGATCTCTTGTAAGTAAACGATACTTACCTGCATGATCTTTTTCACTACGATCTCTTGTGAGCAGACAATGCTCACATGCACGATCTCTTTAATAAGATCTCCTGTAAGCAGACGATGCTTACCTGCACGATCTCTTTTATAAGATCCCTTGTAAGCAGACGATACTTACCTGTACGATCCCTTTAACAAGATCTCTTTTAAGCAGACGATGCTTACGTCCACGGTCCCTTTAACAAGATGTCTTGTAAGTTTATGTGATACTTACCTGCATGATCCCTTTTAACAAGATCTCTTATAAGCAGACGATGCTTACTTGTATGACCCCTCTTGACAAGATCTCTTATAAGCAGACGATGCTTACTTGTATGACCCCTTTAATAAGTTCTCTTGTGAGTAGATGAAGCTCACCTACATGATCTAAATCTCCTTAACTTATATTAAGCAAGCAATGCTCTCTTGTACAATCCTTTATAGAATCTCTCGTATAACCAGGCGATGCTCACCCACCTAACCTTCAAATAAGTTTACAATATTTTCAAGGAGAGCTCAAGAAGTAGCATCAAAGTTTATTATGTGCTTGGAGTGTGTGGTTATGAATTTCTATTGAGAAAATGGTTAAGTATGGGAGTGATTCGCATTATGCACTTCTATAAAAATTATTATGTATCATACATTATGCACTCCACAATACTCATCGACTAGTTCAACACACCCTTCATCATCTTGTCATGTATTTCAGCATCCCAAAGAATTTCTGTTTTTGTTTTCTACTCACTAGTGTCCAACCCATATTCTTTTTTATCAAGAAGGAAAAACTCACAACAAAGGTGAAACTGTGATATATCTACAAGTTTGCTAAAGTGCAAATTTTACTCTACAAGCTAGAGAATGTACTAAGTGTCGAAGAATATTTTTTGGAAATTATACTAAGAGTAGATGAGCATTTTTTAGAAAAAATACTGAGTATAAAGGAGCTTCGCGGAAGTCTCACCAACATTCTTAAAGAAGCTCTCTATAAATTTGCTAATTGTAGAGTAGATTCGCAGAAGTCTCACCAACATTCTTAAAGAAGCTATCCATAAATTTGCTAACTGTAGAGAGGCTTTGAGGAAGTCTCACCAACATTCTTAAAGAAGCTCTCCATAAATTTGCTAAGTGTAGATGAGCTCCGTGGATGCCTCACAAACATTCTTAAAGAAGCTCTCCATAAATTCACTTAAGTGTAGAGGAGTTTCGCGGAAGTCTCACCAACATTCTTAAAGAAGCTCTCCCTAAATTCGTTAAATGTGGAGGAGCTTCGTGAAAGTCTCACAAATATTCTTAAATAAGCTCTCCATAAATTCGCTAAGCGTAGAGGAGCTTCGCGGAAGTCTCACAAACATTTTTAAAGAAGCTCTCCATAAATTCACTAAGTGTAGAGGAACTTTGCGGAAATCCGACCAATATGCTTAGAGAATCTCTCCAAAATTCCTCGAATAATTCTAGATTTTTTCTAAATTTTTTCTAGTTTCATTCAACTACACTCAAGGCATTCAAGCATCAATTCATCAAGATTCAAGCAAGAAGTAAAGAAGGTTATGAAGAAAAACAAAAACTCACATTTCAAGAATTTGCTTCAAAATTGTCAAACAAGAATAATAAAAGTGTTGATCTCTTAGAGTGGAAGCTAGCAAATAAATAGTGTGAGAATTCCTACTTATATTATGATTAGGAATGGACTTTTAAATTTAAATTCAAATTCAAATTTTAATTTTAATTTAAATAGTCAAAGGATTATAGCTCTACTTCAAAAGCTCCAATCTACATCAAATTTGTTTCAAGAATTTCTTCTACATCAACAACACTCTCTAAGAGAGCCTACTAGCAAAACTTTTGAGTTCATGAATAAACTCAAAAGTTGGGGGCAATTGTTATGTGATAAAAATCACATTTACACACGTGACATGATGGGTCAGCAAAATTATTCTAGAATATTCTTTATAATATTTTATTAATATTTTTGTAACATAAATTCAAATAAGTCTATATTTGAATTTAAATGATTATTATATTGTAACAAATGAGAATATATTTATACTATTTCATCTCCCAAATTACTAAGTCTACCCCAAATTATTAGAGGTGAAGTTCATTTGTAGGGGGGGGGGTTGGGAATTCTAATTCTCCAGAAAACAAACTCTCTCAATTTGTAATAACTTTTCTCTATAGTCAAAACATTGGATGTAGACTAGAGATTATGGTCGAACCACTATAAATTCTCTATATTCTTGATTTATTTTTCACAAATTCTATTTCAATCTTATTTTCTGACACAAGTCTTCTCCTAGAAGTGTGTGCCCCCGTAATTGACAATTTCACAAATCAACAATTACAATTACTAATCATAATTATCCTCTCAAACTAACGTAATTAATATTTTTTTTTTGTAAAATCTGACATGATGATGTATTTCTTATCCTAATGATCATACGATAGTTTTCAATAGGCAGCTCTTGATTTTAGTTAGGAAAATCACACTTTTATTTTCTTACCTTCTAGCTAGAAGAATTATTGTTTAGAAGTTTTCACAACAAAATACGTATAATTTTTATAACATATTGTTATCCCAAAAATCAGAAGTGAATGACATGGCAGGAATTAATTGCACGTGGCTGACACCTGGCAAAACCTGCGTTCGACTATCGACCAGGAAGATATTCGACATTATGCGAATTCTAATTCTCCAGAAAACAAACTCTCTCAATTTGTAATAACTTTTCTCTATAGTCAAAACATTGGATGTAGACTAGAGATTATGGTCGAACCACTATAAATTCTCTATATTCTTGATTTATTTTTCACAAATTCTATTTCAATCTTATTTTCTGACACAAGTCTTCTCCTAGAAGTGTGTGCCCCCGTAATTGACAATTTCACAAATCAACAATTACAATTACTAATCATAATTATCCTCTCAAACTAACGTAATTAATATTTCTTTTTTTTGTAAAATCTGACATGATGATGTATTTCTTATCCTAATGATCATACGATAGTTTTCAATAGGCAGCTCTTGATTTTAGTTAGGAAAATCACACTTTTATTTTCTTACCTTCTAGCTAGAAGAATTATTGTTTAGAAGTTTTCACAACAAAATACGTATAATTTTTATAACATATTGTTATCCCAAAAATCAGAAGTGAATGACATGGCAGGAATTAATTGCACGTGGCTGACACCTGGCAAAACCTGCGTTCGACTATCGACCAGGAAGATATTCGACATTATGCGATCGGTCTCTTCATACGACCAGTCTGGTCGTATGTACGTAACACGCGGAGGAAATCTTAGGCAGTTATGATGGAATCCGAAATTCTCTCCCATGAAATCCTGTGTATCCGAGTATTTAGGAAATAATATATGTAACAAATCAATGTAAATCTTCCCTGAGCTTATAAATAGAAGAAGCGGATCCTTCTTTTTTTCTGACTTCTAAATCGCTGGAGATTAGAGTTATCATATCACTCATATTGTATTGTTCTGCAAAGGTTAGTGAAACTCATTGAACCCTAGTTCTTTGATCACTCCTTTGAATCTCGCATCAATAACAATCTAAGTGGACGTAGGTTATTACCAGATCCTGGGGCCGAACCACTATAAAATATCATGTTCTTATTCTTTTCGTCATTACGTTCTTTTCAACGCATTCATCCACGTCAAGCGTATTTTGACTACGTGTCAGTTGCCCAAAATCAGGGTCAACACATACAAAAAAACAAATTGTGTTGTATATGTAATATTTATTTTTAGAAAATAATTGACTATCACTCTTTATTATTAGGTTATTGCACTGTGTTATATTACACTCGTTTCCCACTTTTGTCTCCATAATAAAGTAGTACAACTAAAAGGGTGAAGAAGTTGCATGGTTTGAATTTGCAATTTGGTACTCCTAACCTAAATTCATGAATATTAATACAGTCTAACATAGCAATTTTCCCTATCTCATTGCATAGATGATAATATACATATATATATATATCTGTTTTTTATTTATATAGATAGATAGTGTGTTGAATTTTGTTTAATTTATTAGGAGGAAATCGAGGTGGAGGCCAAAGTCCTGTGCATGGGGAAGGAAATTGACAGGCAAAATTGTTGCTCAAGGGCGTCATATAAAGTACCTTGCTCATCTCTCCAGTAAAATGTGAATTACTTTTCTATTATGAGTCACTTAAAATTTACAATATTTCAGAAACCGGTTTTATATATATATATGGGTGCACTCTTAATGGTTACTACCCATAGATGGTTACTTCAATATTAACCATTGGATTAAGATCAATGATCCATATTTATAGTTGTTAATTAATATTTCTAAAAATAAATTATGATTTTTTCAAATTTTTGGAAGGATTAGATGATGAAAAACGTGTATTTATTATGAAAATTTAATATTGTAAACTTTTTATTTTTCAAATACATGTCAATTTCTAAAATATTTCTTGTGTCTCGCATTGGTTGGAAACAACATTAATTATAATAAAAAAATAACTAAATTGGAAATTAATGTAGAAAAAAAATATTTACCTATTGGTGACTTGCTATACCAAGTCACTATGTTGTCACATCATCATAATTGTTAGTACCCATCTATGGGTAGTAACCATTGAGAAGTCCTACATATATATATACATATTCATTACAAGGCCAATGATTCCAAACCGCTTGGCATATAAGCAGAATGACTTCCCCTCCTTCAATTTATTATATGCCAATTGTTTTATTGAAAAAGTGTTGGGAATGTGTTGTCCTCAAGTACACTTATGTGTACTATTCTGACAACAACTTAATAGGGTGAAGACCTACTTTTTATTTTAATATACAATTTTTACTCATGACATCCGGTTTTGGTTACTGGTTGGATTTTTTTATAATAAAAAAAAGTAGTTAAATAGGAATATAAATGTCTTTCTATATCATGTATATCTTTCCATATAAAAATAGCTATCTGCACGTTATTTACAAATGTTAGCACAGAGATTTAATAAAAGGTACACAGCTGTTACTATAGGATGCGCATTTATATTTTAACTTTTTTTTTGTTGCTAGAACTCATGGCCTTCAACATTTATATTATTTTCTTTACTTGAAAGATGATTATCTACTATTTATTTATCTTTTTTAATTTTTGGAAATATGTGGTTAAATTATTTTCTTAATAATGAGATTTTGATTGTAAACTTGTTATTTTAAGTTTTAAAATTCTAGATATTTAAAATTCAATGTTCCAAATCATATAGGAATTGGGGTTATTTAAAAAAAAATAGTTTATATTGTATGCAATATATTTATATTAAATTTGACAATGTATCATATTAAATAATTGAGTAAGTAACACAACATTCAACATGTTAGTGAATATAATTTTTCTTAGTTATATTTATTGCAATTCAATATAAAATGTTATTACATTGAATTACCTTATTTTGCTTGTAGTTAAATAATCGACATGTTCCGTCATCATATGTTAACACAGCTTGGTTTGGCCTTGATCTTAAAATTGTTGCATAAGTTGCCTGTGTACTGCCAAAGTACCATCGATCATAGGTCTGTCTTTCATGACGGTTGGTATTTGGATCTAGACCACCTCGAAGGGAGAAGTCTTCATTATAACCTATATGCTGGTATTGTATTGTTACAGGCTCTTGAAGACGTGATCTGATTGGGAACATGTGTTCCATAATCAACTAAAAATAAGATAATTATTATTCATGCAATGATAGTGCTAAATAATAATAAATATATTTATTTTTATTGATTTTAACATATAAATAAAACATATATAGATCAATATGTCAGTCGGTTTGTTTTTGAAAATATGATCAATACATAAGCGTAGTAATAACTATTACAAAATGATTCCATAATTTAACTATTAAGAGATAGTGATCTTAAAAATAATATCCAGTACACAATAGCATTGCGTCCAATAGGTTGCGCATTACACATGATCATCATAATCATTCCCAAAAGACTCCTGCGTTGAATAAGGCATGTCACTTTCACCTCCCCCATTTTCATTCCCCGATTCTGTGTACCGATCGATACTAACACTGCTTGTGCTTGCCCCTCTTCCTCTTCCAGTTGTGCGGCCACGATTGGGACATGTTCGACTATTGTGACCAAGGGCACCGCATGCTCCACATGCCCTTTTTCTGAAACCTGATCCGTCTGTTGGAATCCCATGTCCGTTGTCCCTTCGCTGCCCTGGATTTCCTTGACCTTTTGTTCTGACTCTAACTGGGTCTTGCATTATGTTTGTATTTTCTCAGTACGATCTCCTCGTGGATGTGCCCTGTGACACTCCTTGGATGTCCATACCTTCCTTGAAAATGGCAGTGAGATGAGCAATTTCCTCCTTTGCTGTGTTATGATATTGTGGTGACTTAGACGCGTAGAAGTTCATCATGGTAGCATCTAAATTAAGTGCACCGAATCTTGACATTTCGCAATGCACAGACTCTTCTTGAATAGGTTGGCTTATCTCCATGTTTTTCGGATGGGATTTTGCATGCAAGCTCCATCGTTTGAGGAGTAGTGAATTTGGGATTATTCTTATGCAACAGGACTTCATCATTGCCCAAATATGTCTACATGGGTAACCGTTAGTCTCGTAGAATAAGCAACTGCATTCGAAATTGTTTGTTCCAAGAGTACGAGTGACCTTATATCTCATTTGACCATCTCAAAAATTTCCAACATTGAAGATAGTGTGATTTGCATGATCTTCATAGCTGCTGATGAAATATGCATTTTCTCTTTTGATTTCCGATTCCACTTTGTAGTACATTTCCCGGGTGTAGAATTTTGCACACTGATCATAATAAATACTAAGAACATCTGAGGATGGGAGATTGGGGAGCGTGTGCTTCGTTGTAAAGTCATTTTCTCTTTCGATGTGCCTTATTTTTGTCCCCGCGATGTCAATGGCCGTAACGAACTCACGTAGGGTGTATCTCTTCAAAAGGAATTTTTTTAGGCAGAAATTCATTGACTCGCAGCACTGTGTTGTTCTCATTCCAGCAACAAACTGCCCATAGAGGTAGGTTTCTGCCCACATTCGCTTTCTTCAGTATTGGAGTTGGCACCATTCGTTGTCTTCCATTTTATATGTCTCCATCAACTCTTTCCATTTGTTCTCAAACACCTCCTCGTTGTAGTATGAGTACATCAAATTATTGAATGCGTTCGTGAATCTAGGATCTTACCAGCCCTAGATGCATTTGTGCTTAGATGCCAAGCACATAATCGATGTATGGATTCTGGAAGTATTTCTTTTATTGCCTCACGCATTGCATTATCCCCGTCAGTGACCACGACTGAAGGTTTTTTTTTATGGTGACATTTTAAGAATGCTCTTAGCATCCATGAGTAAGTCTCTATTTTTTCATTTACGAGCAACGCAAACCCAAAAACACAAGTTGAAAAATGGTGGTTGACCCCCATCAAAATGAACAATGGCTTGTTGTACGTGTTGGTCATGTACGTTGTGTCAAATGCTATCACATCCCCGAATGCCCGGTAGTCAATTCTTGCAGCCCTGTCAGCCCAGAATACGTTGGCGAGTCTGTTTTCTATGTCAGCTTGGTGGTACACAAAAAAGTTTGGATCTCGTGCAGAAAGACAATCCAAGAATCCTAATGCACCTTCCGCATCAGTTTCCAGTTTTTCTTCCCTAATTGCTCCTGCTACTCTGTTGTACACATCTCTGACTTGACATGGCATTCTCTCATAACCTCCCGACTACATAGCAATATGGGACATAATCTGAGAAGTTTTTATCCCGACTGAGTTCATCGAACGAACTTGTGCAAGCAAACCGTCGGACACCACACGATTATTCTTGAGGAATTGCAACTTAGGGACCGATACCATTTCATGATTATGTTCGTGGCTGAATTCTTTTGCCAACCATAAGTTGTTATCTTTCACGTGAACCACTCTGAGAGCTGCCTGACATCCCGATCTTGTGATTGGTCTTGATCGTTTTTTGCGATTGGGCATATTCACTCTGTCTATAACCTTCTCTTGTACAAACCCACCTTCTCATTGATACTACCCCATTTCTTCTCTTCACGTCATCTGACCTTTTGCCAAACCCCATCCACTTTGCATATATTTCATAGAACGACTCCCACTTATCAACTGAATCTAGATACTTACCAACAATGTCCTTTTTTCTAGTTCGTTAACTATTTTAGTTATATTTAACTCATGTATTATCGAAGCCCACTCAGGATTTGAACTTGTATCAACGTCTACCATCTGTAAAGAAATTTTAAAACTTCTTAAATTTACCATGTTATATTTTTTTCGGTTTAAATTATATATGGATTATGGAATAAGCTCATTTATTATTGGGCATTTGACATGCTATTGTGATTGGGCTACATCTTTAATTGAAAATGGGCCCAATGTATGTGTGTTGTACTTTTAGTAATACCCATATTGCTAGGCCATGAATAGTTGGCAAAAAATGATATTCAAATGTACTTTCAGCCCTTGGTATTAATATAAAAACTTATATTTTTTGACAATGGTTTTGTGTAAGTAATAATGTGGAATTGTATCAAATCCTTAAACATAATAAAAAAAAGAGGACTAAAAAAATAAACAAATGAGATTTTATTGATTTATCATGAGTTGTGATTTAGCAACTTATTTGAACACTATCATTAGAAAATTTGCTTTTTTAATAAATTATTGTCTCATTCAAGATTCTTTTAATAAAATGTATAATCTTTATTTAAAAAAATAAAAAGTCAGTAATTGTGACTAGACTACATATATTACATATGTATAACTTAAAAATATTGTGATTTCATAAAGCCACACGTATGACTACATAGATTTAACTACGGATAATATCATCATTATACCACCAACATATATACACGTTTATGGAGCACTATAATCTTTACTAACATGTACAGATTATTTTTCGTTAATTAAGACTTAGATTAAAATAAATAAGAATGTATCCACATGCATGATTCACAAGTAAGAATACATTTCTAGTTAAAAAATTCGTCTATTTAAAAAATAAATGCGTGATACATACCTTCGTAGATGTTTTAGTGTTACTTGTAGTGGTGCCCTAGCTTGACTACTTATCATGTAAGATGGTTGTTTTATTAAACAAAACATTGCATTAGGAAGGATATATAGATAGATTGCTCAATAATTTAATTAAAAATAAAGAATGTATTAGGGTGAAGAAAAAATAATAGTTATTAAACAGACCTTGAGATCCTAACTTTGCTTAACATATTTGCATTGCCATATCTATTTGATAGATACGAAACTCTAGAGCATCATCATCAAAGAGAGTTGGAAATATGTCTTCCAATTTTATTAATTTTTATTTTTTGTAATGAAAGTGTGTTGATGGACTTGTGATAAACTCATGCATCGTAGCTACCACCTTATAAATTAACTTGTGCGGGGAAGGTTAGGTTATGCAATTAAATGCATATCTTTAATACAATAACTAATGACCATATAGTACATTAAATTTGGCAGTTGAATCATGGATGCAACTACGCTAATATTTTCCTGCAGTTTGCTTCCCTAACCCTATTTTATAGTATGTGAAGGAACTCCCTTTATATATAAAATCATCATTTAATGCTTGAAAGTGCACCTGAGACTAATCACCTAAATGGACACACACTTAAAGTAGATGTGACAATTCTTAAAGAGAAAAGTCAGCAAATTTCTTGAATAAGTAAAAACACTTTTCTATGTTATAAAGTAAAAACATTATTGTGTATTTAATGTTTACTATATTCTATTATTCACACCAATATCAACAAACATAAATAAATTGCATGAAATTTAGTTAAAGATCTATGTTTTTATATTGCACGTTGTAAAAACTACAACCATTAATGTGTCCAATAAAGAAGAACAATATATCAAAATAGATTGTATTTATATATATAATGAATTTAAATACTGCGGTAATATGGGAGAGGTTCATGCATAGACGTAGTTGTCTTCAATTGATATACTACTGGTTCACTCTTAAGAAGGTAAAGTCAATTCTAGTTAGTACTTGTAATAAGAACTTTTCTAATAACCTACTTCGGTTGCATAACTGTATAATATAAATATACATATAAATAGTAAACTCTAACATGCTCTCATAATTTTCTTGGGTCCAATAATAGATTAGGAGACCATAGCCATTCTTGCATAGTTTCTTCTTCAAAACAATTATCATATGCATAATAATGAGTAACATAAAATTTCGATGTTGGGACCCTTTTTATCATTAAGACCAACCACAACTTTCAAATAATGTCAAGACACAGTATGGTGCACTCAGGCATCAAAACCCAATTATCAAAATGTTTAAAATATTTTACTATTTTGACTTTGTTAAATAGTAACTTGATAACAACACACTTTAGTTTTATACTTATATAAAACAACAAGAAAATACACTAGTAATAATAAGGAACTTAACTAACCATGATATACATACATATCATTTTCATATGTTTTCTGTAATTGATATTATCACATAGCCAATTTAGTTGTGTTAAGCTATTCATTTTTGCCCTGTTCTAAGTTCTTTTTGTCTTCAAGATTTTTAATGTTTTTCAAAACTTTTTTCCATTATCACTTTTATTACATGCAATGATGAGAAAATGGAAGGGCCAAATACTTTTGAAGACACACCACACATAGATAGTATAGTTGCTAGTGCTTATGAACTAATGAATTGCACAAACAAGTTTCAAGACCATGGAATCAAACACAACACCACACCCAACAGAGGGAGCAATTATGCATTATTAGCACAAAATATTTTTTAGCCGAAACATTAAAACCAAGACTCTATTATTAGAAATTTTGAACCTAGAAAATGAATAGAAAGCACAAACAATTTTTCACCCAAAAACTATTCAAAATAATCACATTTACACTAAAGATCATTGACAAAATATCATACAAAGAAACAAACACATGTTTCGTACCTCAAGAACATCAAATGCTAATTTCTCCACTGTGGGTTTAATGAATTGCATAAACAAGTTTCAAGACCATGGAATCAAACACAACACTACACCCAACAGAGGGAGAAATTGTGCATTATTAGCACTAAATATTCTTTAGCCAAAACAATAAAACCAAGACTCCATTATCAGAAATTTTGAACATAGAAAATGAATAGAAAGCACAAACAATTTTTCACCCAAAAACTATTCAAAATAATCACCTTTACACTAATGATCATTGACAAAATATCATACAAAGAAACAAACACATGTTTCGTACCTCAAGAACAACAAATGCTAATTTATCCACTGAGGGTTTAATGAATTGCTCAAACAAGTTTCAAGACCATGGAATCAAACAGAACACCACACTCAACAGAGGGAGCAATTATGTATTATTAGTACTATATATTTTTCAACCAAAACATTAAAACCAAGACTCCATTATTAGAAAATTTTCACATTTACACTAAAGATCATTGACAAAATATCATACAAAGAAACAAACACAAATTTCGTACCTCAAGAACAACAAATGCTACTTTCTCCACTGTGGGTTTAATGACAGAACACCCTGCCAATAAATGTTTATGTTTCACAAACAACAACAAGAAAAGGTTGAAAAAAACAGAGTGTTAGTTTTCTACCAGAAGAGATTAGTGGAAATTTTCCAAGAGATTAGAGGGTTTTAAAACAACTAACCTAGAATATGTACCTCAATATTCGTTTCCGAGCAACGGAAGAAATTTTGGAAAGAATGAGGATTTCTGATTTTGTTTCGGAAGGTTAATATGAGAGTAAAGAGAGAAGATGGAGTTGGTTTAAACATGGAAGAAGTAACCGGTTGCCTTACTCCATCAATACCCCTACTAAAACTAGACTGTAACTGATAGAAACTGACACGGGAACAGTCTCTTTTGCAGAGCACACCCCAGTCGTTGGATCAATTAAAATCTTATCTAACGACCCATATTAAAAAACGAACAATGTCCCGTCCCATTTCACGTTAAAATCTTATCTAACGACCCATTTCTCGGGGTCCTCATTACAAATTTACAATGTTCACTATATAATAATTTCTATCATACAGTGATACTTGTGGGAGTTTGACCAAACTAATAGTTACATATGAATTTGGTATAAATGATGAGATATACTTTTTATATTAAACAATTTAGATAGCTTGCATTTTAAAAATATATATAATTTAATTTAGAATATATATTTTCTATTATTATTAATGCTATATCATATGCCCCATAAGTACTGGGCCACTGAAAAGAGTTCAATCTTAGTTCCTCCAAACCTGTGAAATACATTTCTTTCATTTTTTGAAAGATGAAGAACAATTAACAAAATAAAATATATTAAATATTATGATTATCCTATATAAAATTAAATATATAATTTATATTTTAAAAAAAGTATATTAAAGTAATATTAAATCTACTATCGATTACTACTAACACCAAATATACAGTATAAAGAAATAACTAATATCATCTTCTTTCTATCCTTCTTACTCTCCCTCATTATTGCTAAACATAGCCAAATTAAATGTAATTACAACCAGCAGCAGTGCGAGGCCACACAGCCTCCACTTATTATTATTTTTTAATTAGAATTTTTGTATATTTTTTATTTTTATTCTTCTAGAAATTATTTTCGATCAAAAAAATATTATTATTTTTTAATTTATACTCCCACTAAATAATTTTCTACATTATAAAATATGTGAAATTAAGATATAAATAGATATAAATCTCACATCTTCATATTTATCATTAGTTAAAAAATACAATACAATATAAAAAAAAGTTATTTAATCCAAATTCAATCTTATAAACTTCTTTCTCAGCATGACTTGCATACCTTACATTAATATATTATTATAATAAGATACAAGTGTAAATGAGAGAAATTTGCCCAAACAGTTTAAAACCTAGCTTTATATATGTGCACGGCAGAATGATAAATACATTTTGACTTGGCTGAGTTTTATTTTTCCATCTGTTATTTTTAGATATTTTTGTTGAGTTTGTTTGTTGTTGGGTTGTTTTGGTTTGGACCTATGTTTTTCTATACATGTTACTTTTAGTTTTGAAAAATACAACTTTCATTTTCTCATTTTTTGTATTGAGATCAGCTTTTTGTTAGAGGCCCAAGTTGCATTTTTACAGATTTCTTTTTTGGACCCAAAGGTCTATTATGGTACGAGAGATATCAAGAAAACAAAACCTAACTCTCTATTTCTTTTCTTCCTCTACCGCACACGACGTTCAACCCTAGCTGCCTCCACCATTTCTGAAACAGCAGCCAAACCTCCATTGTCGCCTCCCTCTGCAACATTTCTGAAACTGCGGGCACTCCATTATCGCCTCCCTCTGCAACATTTCCGAAACTGCAGGCAAATCTCCACCACTGAAACGAAAAGGCACAGTCAACTTCTTCCTTGTTTTCTATTCCATTTACCATGGCAAGAACACGATCCCAGCGACCAACCTCTGAAACCGAAGGCACCTCCAACACTCATGGCATTCCAGCGGCTCAGGCAGATGCTACCCCGTTCGTTGATGGTTGCCCAACTCAGGTTGTTCCGGCTCCGCCACCCACAGCCCCACCACCTGTGTATGAGAATCCATATTTTATTTCCCATGTCAATCAACCAGGTGTGATTTTGGTCTCTAGCATTCTAAAAGGCAGTTGCAACTACAGTTCTTGGGTTTGATCTATCACGATTTCTCTTGTGGCCAAGAACAAGATGGGATTTCTCCTTGATACGATCCCAAGTCCTCCAGTCAACGACCCAAACTACAATTCTTGGACTCGTTGGACTCGCTGTAATTCAATGGTTATGGGCTGGATCAACAATTTTGTCCCACCTCCAATTGCTGCAAGCATTCTATACCAGGATCGAGCTGCAATGTGGCAGGATCTTCACGATCAGTACTACCAAAGCAAGGGTCCTCGGATTTACCAACTGAAGCAATCCATGGCTAACATCAAGCAAGGTGACCTTGATATTGGCACATATTTTGCAAATTTGCAAACTCTCTCTGTGATGAACTAAGTATGTTTAGGCCACTTACTAATGGAGCTTTTTCTTCTTATGGGTTGTTTCTTCTCATGGGTTTAACTGAATCATATATGCCCAAATTCGCTCCAACATTATGATGATGGAGCCTCTTCCTCCCATCAACAAATTTTTTTCTCTAATTGTCCAAGAGGAAAAACAAAGACCGTTATCCAACTTTCAGTTGCCCATTGTTGCCCATGTTCATACAAATAGAACTTTTGGGAAGAAACCCCTACTGTGTTCCCACTATGGTCTCCAAAACCATGCCCGTGATCGTTGCTACGAGCTCCACGGTCTCCCCCTGGTTGGAATCCCAAGCCTCATGACCCGAATGCTTCTTGGACTGCCAACAAACCTGATTTTCCATCCCAGTCTCATCTGAAACAAGGAGTAGCTGCTGCTATCTCAAATGAGCTATCCTCATCAAGCTTCACACCTGAACAGTGCTAACAACTCCTCACATACCTTGCAACTCAGATGCAATCTCGCCATTCTGAGGCATCCGCTTCACAAGTGTCTGGTATTACTTCTAACTCCTCTTGGCTGATTGATACAAGTGCTAGTCATCACATTTACAAAGATAAATTTTTGTTTACTGATTTTAGTGGCGCTGTTTTCCCTAATTTTGTGTCTATGCCTAATGCCATGACTGTCCTTGTTCTCAAAATAGGCACTGTCAAACTATCTGAAAAACTCATTTTGTACAATGTGTTATTTGTCCATACATTCACTAGAAATCTCATATTTGTTAGTGCTTTATGTCAAAAATCTGCATATAATGTAATTTTTACACTAAATGATTGCATTATCCAGGACAAGCATTGCCGCATTGCCATACTCAATGAATTGGGAATTTATATGTCATGGATGTGCCTAGGATTGAATCTATCCCTATGGCACTCAAGACTTGGACACCTTTCTTTACATGTTTCTACTAAAGCATTTTTTTTTTCATTTTCATCTTTAAATAAACAAGACATTCCTTATAATATTTGTCATTTAGTAAAACAAAGAAAATTGTATTTTCCCTCAAATAGCCATATTTCCAATTCTATTTTTGATCTAATACATATTGATATATGAGGACTTTTTATGCATGAGACTAGAGAATGATATCAATATTTCTTGACTATTGTAGATGACCATTCTCGTTATACTTGGCTTTTTTTTTATTAAAAATGAAATTTGATGTTTCTACAATTATACTACATTTTTTCTCAATGATTTACTCACAATTTGGCACCAAAATAAAAGGGGTTAGATCTGATAATGCTAAGGAATTAGCTTTTGATATTTTTTTTAAATCTCAAGGCACTATTCACTACTTATCTTGTGTTGATTGTCCTGAGCAAAATTCGGTGGTTGAACGAAAACACCAATATTTACTCAATGTTGCAAGAGCTTTAATGTTTCAATCAGGCATTTTATTAGTATATTGTGGTGACGCTGTTCTTACAACCACCCATTTGATCAATCGGCTTCCCTTTAAGCCTCTAAAAAAATCACGCCGTATGGGGTATTACATTCTAAAACTCCTACTTATGATCATTTGAAATGCTTTGGATACTTGTGTTTTGCTTCCACTTTGCCGAGTTCAAGAAATAAGTTCTCTCCAAGAGTTATTCCTTGTCTCTTCCTAGGGTATCCCCAATGTATGAAAGCCTACAAAGTTATGGACCTAACCACTAATAAAATATTCATATCTAGAGATGTATTTTATGAGAAAGTTTTCCCTTTTTTCAATAATAGATCTATTGATAACATCAATTCTTTATTTTCTAACATTACTTCTCTGTTGTCCATGCATGTACCAAATGGAGCTGCTGACCATGATCCTTCTCTACTAGAAACAAAAACCTCACAAAGGCAACGAAACCCTTTCGGCATTGACAACATCACCAATGTAGTGATCACTAGAACAGGGAGATCTTCTAAACCTCCCTCCTTTTTACAGCAATATCACTATTATAATAGTTTAGCATCTACCAAATCTTCTACTAAATATCATTTATCTGGCTATCTTGATTATTCTAAATTGCATCATTCATTTCATACAATTATTTGCAATGCTAGCTCTATAAGTGAACCCACATCTTACAAGACAGCTAGACTTTCCATAGAATGGATCAATGCATGAGTGAAGAACTAAATGCTTTAAACAATAACAACACTTGGACCATAGTTGACTTTCCCACTGCACATAAACCGATAGGATGTAAATTGATTTATTAACTTAAAAAGAATTCCAAAGGTATTGTTGAAAGATATAAAATTAGGTTAGTTGCTAAAGGCTATACTCAACAAGAAGGAGTGAATTATTGACACATTTGCCACTGTTGCTAAAATGGTCACTGTTAAACTTTTGTTAGCTATTGCAACCCATTATGGTTGGCATTTACACCAAATAAATGTAAATAATTCTTTTTTGAATGGTGATCTTGATGAAGAGATTTACATGTCTCTACCTCAAGGATACACACTTAAGGGGGAGCACACTAATTTCCAAAAACTAGTTTGTAAACTTAACAAAAGTCTATATGGCCTTAAGCAAGCCTCTAGAGAATGGAATACTAAACTCACTACTTTCTTACTTGCCTGTGATTTTCAGCACTCATATACTGATTATTCATTGTTCATCAAGCATGATGACACATTTTTTGGCTCTATTAATCTATGTTGATGATGTTATGATTGTAAGCAAATTCTACACATGCCATAAACACTCTTATTCTCTACTTATCAACTCGTTTTCAATTAAAAGATCTTGTTGAACTAATATTTTTTCTTGGTCTTGAAATTGCTAGGAATAACAAAGATCTTTTCCTATCTCAATGAGGATATGCTCTTCAAATCCTTGAAGACAGTGGCACACTTGGATGCAAAACAACATCTTCACCAATGGATGTCAACCTTAAGTTATCCGCTGAAGACGGTGAAGTACTTGAGGACCCAAAAGCTTATAAAAGACTCATTGGCTGCCTTATTTACTTAACCATTACACAACCTGATCTATCATTTGTCATCTGTTGATGCGTTTCTTCGGCAACAGATAATTATACGAACAAACGGGATGGATTAGGGCTAGATGATGAACCGTAATATATAATTATTTATATTCCAAACTAGTGAAAATAGTATAGGGGAAATGTTATAACTCTTTTCCTTTTAGGTGGTTCGAAAGTTAAAATCCCTCTAGTCCACCAGTCAATATTATTAATATCTCTCTAGTATTCCTTACAGGGTGTTTCTTTACAAACTAGACGCCAACCCCTTGCAACGCCCAGGGTCTCCATATTTATAGTGAGAGGACACCTGAGTGTTGGCAAAGGGGGTCATCCCGTGACCTTATTACCCATCATGTCACTTCTGTGACACTTATGATTAATTCCTAAAACCTGACAATAAAGTGTTGTCTAATCAATAGGTAAGGGGGATAATGGGTTGCATGGCCCAAACCAGTCGTTGGGTGCCTGAACACGCACGTTTATGCTGCGTGTCCGAGAATTCAGGAATGGAGTAGACACATGATGTCTGATATGCGCACGTTTACATTGCGTGGTTGACTTCATGAATGGTCGGGGATGTTAGCTCTATGTCGTACCTCGAGCTTGATGTAGTTCCAGCTCGTGGTGTCCACACTGCTGACCCGATGCCTTCGAGTCTTCTTACTAAACCTTTGACTACCTCGAGCTAAAGAGGTGGAGACTCGTAACTACAGCTCCGGGTAGGTGGCTTTCACGTGGCAGATAGAATTATGTCATTTTCCAGCTCGCTAATAACCCGTGGATATTTAGGGCGTACATTTGCCCCCTAAGCTCCTGCTCGTGGCACGTGACGTCACCTGGGGCCACAGCAGGGACTTTTAGGCTTCCTTGTCGACTCTTCATGTCCCGCCTATTGCGCTGGTACCGGATACGTGGAGCATCGTGGTTGGTGAAGGTCCGTCTTCCGAGAATCGCATTAAATGGCCTAGTCTGTCTTCGGCCGTCGTTTCGTCTTTCGAGTTGCGACCCTCGTATCCTGCATTAAGATGATCGAATGGCACTCGTTTCTTTGCCTTTTACGTACATATAAGGTTGGCCACTTTTCGCATGAGCCACCCTTTATTTGGAAATTTTCCTCATCTTCCATTTTCTCTCTTCTCAGCCTCAAAACCCTTTTTTCTTCCGGTTACTGTTCCAGAAGTCCCTGAGTTTCAGACACAAAGGTTTCTCCGTGACTCCGGTTCTAAAGGCTCCACCAGGATTCCTACTTCTACACCATTTTCGACTTTCATATAGCAAAGACTTATGTAAGTCCTCTGCTTGCTGCATGTTCAAATGTTTCCGTTTTTTTGTTTGTTTAGGTAGACTCCTTTTTTAGTTGCACACTGTAGGTTGTTTGCTGTTTTTTTTTACTCTAGGGGTATCAACCATAGGAAGGAATGCTTAGGAATATAACGCATATGACAAGATAATTCTGGGGGGATTTTTCTGGGTAATCTCTTGAAATGTCTATTTGGAGAGGGGAAGGCAACAAGTTTCTGGGGTGCAAAACTGGGTAGTTTAGGGGCCACGCTTCCCAGGCGATTTTTGCTTTTTGAAACTTTCCCTCCAAGGCAAGCATTATCCTGACCCTCCTGACACACGGATCCCGAGTGATCGGGGACCCGTTGGGAGCACAGGTGCGTGTTCATAGAACTGCGTGGCCTCACTCACCGCGGGTTGAGATTACCTCAGCTCGTGTAAGGAAAATCATTCCTCGCGCTAGATTCCCTTTCTTATGCTTAGGTCGTCTTTCTAAATTTTCTTCATCTTTATTCGTTAGGCGACCAGATGGGACCCAGGAAGAACATGCCCAAGAAGAGTGTCGCCAGCTCGTCGTCCCAGCAAGCCAGCAAGGGGAAGGAGGTGGCAGCAGATTCCCTTATCCCCCTCTTTGGTCCCACCGTGGAGAAAGAGGTCGAGGTGGGACCTGATGCCTTCTTCAAGGCCGAGAGGATTGTCTCGAAGGTTACAACTCAGGGGAAGGTCAACAAGATCTTGTTGTCCAACAACATTGAAATAGGGACGGGAGCTCTTGTTGCCCGACCTCCCCTCGAGGGCGAGCAGAGCTGCACACCGCTCGACGAGGAGTTCGCGGCCTGGAGCGACGAACATCTTAAGGCCAGGGCCTTTCTTCCTCTGGACCAGTACTTCGCGGACTTCTTGAACTTCGTGAAGCTGGCCCCCATTCAGCTCCCTCCTAACTTCTATCGTCTATTAACGGGGCTGAGGTACCTATTCCTGAAGCAGGAATGGGAGGTCCCTACACCGGCGGACATTCTCTACTTTTTCTACCTCACAGCCAGCCCGGACCAACGAGGGCGAGACGACGAGTTCTATTACTTGACCCGTTTCCCCAACTCCGCTGCAGTCATCGAGCTGCCTAGCCACCCCAACGACTTCAAGGACTAGTTCTTCATGTCGATGGGGTTCTGCAACTGCGAACATCATTACTTCAACCGTCCTCGTAAGTTCTTTCTATCCTCAGCTCGCAAAATCGCTGTTGACTTGTTCCTTTCCATGCGTATTGACTAGAATACTATCGTGGAGCTATTTTTGCGAGGACGGCTAAATCGATGACCATCGGGGGTGAATATGAGACCTTGGCGGGGCTTCCTCCAAGCGAAAAAGACTACCGCCAGCTCGTGTCTGATGAGACGATGCTGGCGTGTAAGTTAATTTCTCTGGGCTAGACTCTAGCCTTGAGGAGGCTGCAGATCGCCCCAGCAGCTCGCGAGAAGGCACCCATCCCCGAGGAGGGGGCCGCGAATGATGACGAGGAAGACAAGGTGCCGCTCGTGTGTTGGAAGCAGGCTCTTGAGGTCGCCCAAGGGGTCAACGCGGAGTGGGTCCAGTCTGGGGCAGCAGCCGGTCCCTCCGGCCAAGGTAACCCATACTTGTTTAGGGATTTAGACAGAGCTGCTGCAGACCTACGGCTTGCTAGGTTTAACCCCAACCTACTCGTTCACCGTCACCGAAACGACCCAGATCGTAACAAAACTCTACTCCAGTGCGTTGACCAGCTAGTGTTGCCTCATGACATCGGCCGCCCTAGGGGCACTGTAGTAGTAGACAATACCCTGGCCTTTAGGTCAGCCTTCTTTGAGGAGTATGGGACCAACCTTAGGTCGTGGCCCTCCTTTCTGGAGGGTATAGTAGCTCTGGGGCTTAGGCAGTATGTAGAGGAGTCCAATCCTGAGGCGGATCCGAACCCAGAGCCCCCTCTCATTCGCGAAGTTATAATCTTAGACTCCCCCGTAGAAGCTCCGCGGCCGGAGGTCGTGAAAATAGATTCCTCCTCTATCTCGGAGGGTAGGACCTTTTTCAATACATTCTTTAGATTTTGTTATCAAATATTTTTACATGCATACTGATCCTCCGTTCTTTGTTTCAGGCGAGGAGATGTCACAGCCCGGGGACAACGTTCTGCGATCCATGTTCCAGGGGGAAACCCTTCCTCCAAGTCGTCTGGACCCTTGGTGAAGAGGCTCCGGCTCACCAAGAAAACTCCCCCTCCCGGGACCACTTCCAAGTCTCCTGCCAAGGGGAAGGGCCAAGGTCCTTCCGCCCTAGAGAAGGTGCCTCCACCCCCTCCTGCCATAAAGAAGATGGCTCCACCTCCCCTGCGACCTCCTGTCTCTAACCGGGAACTGGAGGTACCAACCGGGACCTTGCCAGCTCCGGTTCCCACCGTGCACATCCCAGTAAACACTCGGGCCCTGGAGAAAATCCCTGAGGCCTTTCGAGGGACAGTTTATGAAACCGTGACCTATATGGTGGATCACTGCTATAATGCCACCCTAAGGGATCTACGGGAGATCGAGACGAGGAGCCCCGAGAACATTATGGAGTCTTCACTAGGGATGACCCTCGTGGTAAGTTTGCTTAATCACTGGTTCTCCTTGCTTCTTCTAAAGCACTTGCCTTATTATCTTTTTATCTTGCAGGCGGCTTTGGCTCTCCACCCGTGCATATCTCGGTCCAAGGCCAGGATTGACGAGATCAAGGGCAAGCACCAGGCTGCCCAGGCCACCCTCGTGTCTGCTTAACAACAAGAGCAGGATGCCAAAGCTGCCCTGGCGACTGCCCGGGAAAGCGAGAAGGTCGCGCAGGCCGAACTGGAGGCATCCCGGGCTAAGCTGCTGGAGGCCAAGGCTACCAAGGTCACCCTGGACGCCGCGAAGGTCAAACTTGAAGAGGCCAAGGCCGCCCTTGTAGCGGAGAGGGCATCTTCCAGCTCCTCCATGGAGGTCATGCTGTATCATTGCTGGGCCTTCAACCAGGATGGTGACTTTTTCTTCCTGGGGCTGGAGGTGTGGGAGTCCTTCCTAGAGAAGTTCAAAGATCGCCTTCAACAAGAGGTGCCCTCTGAGACCAGAGAGACTTCTATTGCTGCCGAGTAGGACGTGGAAGGGGTGACTTCGTCGGAGCGGCCTGGCGGTGCTTAGGACTTCTGCTCCTTTTCTCTTATTTTTTATTTGTAATTTTGTATTACGAGTTTTTTTTTATCCTTAAGACAATTGGTTTCCTTAGATTTACTTTAATCTATTTATATATTTTTTGTGGTTTAATTTTATTGTTGCTCATCTTTAACGCATTTGGTGAGAACTTAGTTTTTGTTGGTGTTATGACTGACATCTCATGCTTTTTAGGAAACAAACATCTATTAATCAATTTGAACCAAATTCTAAGTTTAGGACCTGGTTGTATCCAGGACATTGATTTTAAAAATTTAGTTCGTGTTAATCCTTTATTGATATCTCGCGCTTTTTAAGAAAAACATCGATCAATTACTTTGAATCAACTTCTAGGTTTTAGGACTTGGTTGTATCCAGGACAATGATTTTAAAAACTTAGTTTGCGTTAATCATTTATTGATATCTTGCGCTTTTTAAGAAAAACATCGATCAATCAATTTGAATCAACTTCTAAGTTTTAGGATCTGGTTATATCCAGGACATTGATTTTAAAAACTTAGTTCGTGTTAATCCTTTATCGATATGTCGCGCTTTTTAAGAAAAACGTCGATTAATCAATTTGAATCAACTTCTAAGTTTTAGGACTTGGTTATATCCAGGACATTGATTTTAAAAACTTAGTTCGTGTTAATCCTTTATCGATATGTCGCGCTTTTTAAGAAAAACGTTGATTAATCAATTTGAATCAACTTCTAAGTTTTAGGACGACCTGGTTATATCCAGGACATTGATTTTAAAAACTTAGTTTGTGTTAATCCTTTATCGTTATCTCGCGCTTTTTAAGAAAAACGTCGATTAATCAATTTGAATCAACTTCTAAGTTTTAGGACCTGGTTATATCCAGGACATTGATTTTAAAAACTTAGTTCATGTTAATCCTTTATCGATATCTCGCGTTTTTTAAGAAAAACGTCGATTAATCAATTTGAATCAACTTCTAAGTTTTAGGATGACCTAGTTATATTCAGGATATATGCCCCCCAAGTAATCAGGAAAGGGCCTTTTGTGGTTACTTGACGTTACATTCACAAAGATATACGACAATGCGAAAAGATTCTCTCATTATTTAATAAACAAAAGGTGGTTTTTCTAATTAAGCCTTACAAAGATAATACTGATAATATTTCTTCAGGTGTATAGCGTTCCAAGTCTATGGGACTGCTTCTCCATTAAGCCAAGCTAGCTTGAAGGTTCCTTCTTTCACGACCTCTGTTATTTGATAGGGCCTTTCCCAGTTTGGTCCCAACACTCCGTCCTTGGGATCCTTACCGGCTAAGAAGACTCTTCTGAGTACCAGGTCGCCAATGCTAAAGACGTGTTTCTTGACCTTTGAGTTGAAATAACGAGTGATCTTTTGTTGATAATGTGCGATCTGCAGTTGTGAAGCTTCTCGCTTTTCGTCAATTAGGTTGAGGGACGTGCAGAGCAATTCGTCGTTCCAGTCTTGGTCAAATGTCTGGACTTTATGTGAGGCTACCTTTACTTCGACAGGAAGGACTGCCTCACTCCCAAAAGCCAGGGAGAAAGGAGTATGACCCGTCGAAGTTCGGTGCGAGGTCCGGTATGCCCACAGTACCTGGGGAAGCTATTCGGGCCAAACTCCCTTGGCTTCATCTAGTCTTTTCTTAAGGCTTGTTTTTAGCGTCTTATTGACAGCCTCGACCTGCCCATTGGCCTGGGGATAGGCCATGGAGGAGAAGCTTTTAACAATGTCGTGCCTCTCACAAAATTCGGTGAAGAGGTCGCTATCGAACTGTGTTCCATTATCCGACACGATCTTCTTTGGCAGCCCAAATCGGCAGACAATGTTCTTGACCATAGAGTCAAGGACTCTCTTTGAAGTGATCGTCGCCAGGGGCTCTGCTTCTGCCCACTTCGTGAAGTAGTCGATAGCCACCATCGCGTAGCGAACTCCTCCCTTTCCAGTAGGGAGGGCACCAACCAGGTCAATCCCCCAGACCGCGAATGACCATGGGGACGAGATCATCTTCAGCTCGACCGAAGGAGCCCGGGCAATTGCAGCGAATTGCTGGCACTTGTTACACTTTTGGACATAGGAGATCGAGTCCTTTGACAGAGTGGGCCAATAATACCCTTGCCTTAAAATCTTCAAGGCCAGGTTTTGCCCCCCAGTGTGATCTCCGCAAAAGCCCTCGTGCACCTCCTACAAAATGGTCTTCGCCTCGCTTGACAGAACACACCGCAGGAGAGGTAAAGACAGGTCACGTCGATATAATATCCCATCTATCACTGTATACCTCGGAGCCTGGTAAAGTACCCTCTTTGCGTCATTTCGTCCCTCGGGTAACTTCCCTGCTGTGAGATACTCGAGGATGGGAGTCATCTAAGTTGGTCTGGTGTCGATCATCTCGACCTCTGCCCCGAATTCCTCTATGGTTGGTCTTTCCAAGAACTCTACCAGTACCAGCCCCAAAGTCTCTGCCTCCCCGGAAGTGGCGAGCTTTGCCAGGGCGTCCGCGTTGGAATTTTGCTCCTGAGGTATCTGCTCGATTGAGCCGCGTTCAAATGCGAATAGTTCTTGTAACGCCCTGGATAGCCAAGACCGTTACACTGTGTACTTATAAAGGTGCAAAACTCGCTAAACAAGTCAGCATTTTAAAAATGTGTCACTAAACATGCAAGAGTTAGGGTTAAAATGGTTTTGGTCTCAAAAGACTCATTTCATATATTTAAACTATTATAAACACGGGATCCCTTAAGAAAACAGAGTTAAAATAAGTTTACAGACTCCCAAAAGTACATGAGTATTCACTAGCCATACTAAGGCAAAACATACAGTCTTCAGGTCTCACGTCCTTGCCTAAACCTCAACCGTGGCGGCCGAGCACCTGGCTATGTACATTCAGCTCGCTGAGCTCTCCAGTCAAGGCTGGTCTACTTTGCCCTTGTCTTTACCTGCACCACGTAGCACCCGTGAGCCAAGGCCCAACAAGAAAACATCTTATACAACCCAATCAATGATAACAGACAATTAACTCATTACGCATGTATTCCCATCAGATAGTCCACAACAGATATTCAGCACATATAATCAGATTCAAGATACAATCTATCACATATAACACTCATATCACATAATATTCAGGGCCGGCGACTTAGGCCGCACCCTCTGTTTAACCCACTGACTCCGGCCCGCTTAAACCGAGCTCAGTGCATAATAAGCTGTCCTTGGCTACCAGTGGCCGAGCCACGCCCTGTGCGCTAGTGAAACCCTTGGCACCCTTAGGCCGTTGGTTCACTAAATGGCTTGCATGGCATAATACCATCTTGTCAAGCGTTTACAATAGGGAGCCATTAGTCCCGTCACATATATTCAACCAGGTGCAGTTTTCTTACCTTTAGTCTGTACAGTTATTGATTACGAGCCATGCCCCTCAAGCACAATATGTTCCCGAGCCTAAGCCTTTATCACCTAGCCACAACCAAAGTATAGGGTTCCATTAATACTCGAATATAGGTTTCTGGTTATAAAACTAACTCCCGGGAATCCAAATTCCACCAAGCATGGTGGTGAAATCAATCCCGAGCACACTAGACTACTTTCCCGTGCCTAAAACCCTCAAAAACTCATGTGTGCAACCAAGGGTTGCGGCCCTTGAAGCTTAGCCGCGGCCCTAGCCTCAAAACAGAACCAAGCCCATCCTGAACACGACACGCGCCGCGGTCCTTGCTTTGGGCGCCGCGGCGCCCTCCCATGGCCGAGCCTCCTTGGCCCTTTTTCATCCTAGGGCCGCAGCGCTCTAGAACAGAACCGCGGCCCTCCCCTTTGTGCCCAGAAAACCCATCATTTCTAAGCTTGAAACCTCACCTTAAACCATCCCAAAGCTCCCCAACTCATAACCAATTAATCCCAACTTCTTTAGCATGACTTAAACAACATAATTCCACAGAAAACACAGCCTAATACACACTAATCTTCTCTTTCAATTTCTGAAACTCAAGAGCTATAAACACTCAAACCAGCCATTCAAATCCAATTTAAAACCTCTAAACCATGAGTTGAAACTTACCTCTTCTGTTGAACCACTTCACCAAGCCAAAGCCAAGCTAAGTCTCCAAGTTTCCTCCTCAATTCTGCCTTAAAACATCAAAACCATGTTTGCCTCAAAACTTAACCAAAACCCAGAATTTCCAACCACAGAAGAGAAGATTAAATTGCTTACCTTAACCCTGACTCAGTTCTTGATTAATCCCTGAGCTAAGCCTCCAAATCCCCACCTCAATCCTCAGAAATTCCAGCTTGATTCCTTTAAGTTTTCTGTGTTTTCCTTCCATTTGTTTTCCTTGAGAGTGAGAGAGAACTGAGGTAAAAGTTTTAGTCGGTTTGTATTTTCTTCTAAAAGTTTCCTTAAGTCTATCTTTTTGCTAAGTCAATCCCAAGGCTCGGGGTGCCGGAACCGTCCCCGAGGCCAAAATGGTAAAATCCCCCAATATTCCCGCCTAGACATTCTAACCTCAAATATATCGCCATATATTTATTTCCGTAACCCGATAGTCCAAATCACTACCCGATACCTAAAATACCCCTGACTTGCCCAAAGTCATCTTAAATCCCGTGGTGACTTTTCCCACTATCTGACCCTAGGATCATCTCGAGTCGTGCTTTGCGAACCTGTCCACATAATAATGTGGTTCTCACATATATCACATATTTATTTCATATCATCACATAATATAATCCAACTATCATATAATCAACATAATCACACATTCACACATTTAAGTCAACAATATCCACTCCAATCCCATTTATGCCCTCCCGGCGTGCTAATCAAGGCCCTTAAGCCTTATTAGCAAATTTGGGTTGTTACAGTTCTTTCTTTACCTTGGCCAGGTAAGTAGCCATCTTGGTTCCCCGTGCTTGGTATTCTCCTAACACTTGGTTTACCACGAGCTGGGAATCGCTGTAACATTGGACAAAGCTGGCCCTCAGCTCCTGGGCCACCCTTAGCCCAGCCAATAAAGCTTCATATTCGGCCTCGTTGTTGGACGCTTTGAATCCAAACCGTAATGCCGAGTGGAATCGATGTCCCTCTGGGGAAATCAATATGATTCCAGCCCCGGAGCCCTTCTCGTTAGACGAGCCATCTACGAAGACCTTCCATGAGGCCTGAGTTGACTCTTCTACCGGATCTTCTTGGAACCCTATGCATTCTGCCACAAAATCAGCCAGGGCCTGGCTTTTTATTGCAGTTCGCAGTATGTACAGTATCTCAAATTGGCTGAGCTCGATAGCCCACTTCAACAGACGCCCCGATGCTTCAGGTTTCTGCAAAACCTGCCTTAAAGGCTAATCGGTTATGATGTGTATTGAATGGGACTGGAAATACGGTCTGAGCTTTCGGGAGGCCGTAATAAGGCAGAAAGCCATCTTTTCCATCAACAGTACCGGGATTCAGCTCCGAGAAGTCTCTTGCTGATGTAATAGACTGGCTTTTGAGATCGGTCTTCTTCTCGGACTAATACGATGCTAGCCACATCTTCCGTGACAGCTAGGTAAAGGAAAAAAGGCTCTCCTGCCGTTGGTTTGGATAACACGGGCGGCTCGGCTAAATGTGCTTTCAGGTCGAGGAAGGCACGTTCGTATTCCTCGGTCCACTCGAATTTTTTATTTACCCGGAGCAAGTTGTAGAATGGCAAACACTTGTCAGTAGATTTAGAAATAAACCGATTAAGGGCCGCCACCCTTCCTGTCAGACTTTGAACATCCTTTCGCGACCGGGGTGAGGGCATCTCAAGTAGCGACCTGAACTTATCGGGGTTCGCTTCTATTCCCCTGGTATTGACGATGAAACCCAGGAATTTTCTTGACGCAACCCCGAAAGTACACTTTTGGGGGTTTAGCCTCATGTCGTATTCCCTCAAAATCTTAAAGCATTCCTCCAGATCGGAGACATGGTTATCGGCAGTTTTCGACTTGACCAACATGTCGTCAACATACACTTCCATATTTTTCCCGATCTGATTGGTAAACATCCTATTTACCAACCTCTGGTACGTAGCTCCTGCATTTTTCAGCCCGAAAGGCATGACCTTGTAACAGTAAACGTTAGTTGGGGTCATGAAGCTAGTGTGTTCCTGGTCTACGGGATTCATGGCGATCTGGTTATAGCACGAGTATGCATCCATAAAGGACATGAGCTCGTGCCCCACCGTGGCATCTACCAATTGGTCGATCCTTGGCAAGGGGAAGCAATCTTTGGGGCAGGCTTTGTTCAGATCGGAAAAGTCGCGCAGGTTCGCCATTTCCCGTTGGGCTTCGGGACCAACACAGGATTGGTGACCCAGATCGGGAACTTTGCTTCGCGGATAAAGTCGCACTTTAAGAGTCGTGCTACTTCCTCTTCTAGGGCCTCAGCTCGGGTCGTTCCTAGGCACCTTTGTTTCTGGAACTTTGCAGGCACGTTTTTATCCAAGTGGAGGGTGTGCATGATGACTCTCGGGCTGATCCCTATCATGTCTCCATGAGACCAGGCGAACACATCTAGATTTCCTTGCAGAAAACTAATCAGCTCCACCTTCCTTTCGCTACATAGATTTTTCCCGAGCGTCACCACCTTCGAGGGGTCTTGTGGGTCGATATTTACCTCCTCGAGCTCTTCGATGGCCTGGAGCTCGGATCTATCATCGCCTACTCTGGGGTCCATATCATTATTTAAGATGATATCCTCCCTTCTGGCATTCTAAGGTTTTTCTATCTCGGGACTAGGTATGATTTCCCGAGATTCCTCACTCCCGCCCTGGATGGTCATCGTCTGCTGCCCGAGTTTTGATTTTCCCTTCATGGAAATGCTGTAGCATTCCCTGGCAGCGAGCTGATCACCTCGGACCGTGCATATCCCCGAGGAAGAGGGGAATTTTAGTGCGAGGTGGCGGATGGAGGTGGCGGATGGAGGTTATGGCTTCAAACGCTATCAATGTAGGCCGGCCCAAAATAGCATTGCACGCGGCGGGACAATCGATGACCACAAACTCGAGGAGTTTTGAGACAGTCTGGGGTCCCTCTCCCAAGGTAATCACCAACTTGATCGTTCCTATTGCTGCCGACCCTTCCCCAGAAAATCCATATAGTATCATGGAGGTGGCTTTCAACTCGGTGACAGATAAACCCATATTTTCCAGCGTAGACTGGAACAGCAGGTTCACCGAGCTCCCATTATCGACCAGTATCCTTCTAACTCTCTGGTTGGCGAGCTGGGAGGCTATGACCAGAGGGTCGTTATGGGGGAACTGGACGTGACTGGCATCTTCCTCGATGAATATGATTGGTTGCCTTTCCAGTCGTTGCTGTTTGGGTAGATGCTGCTCTGGGACGAACTCCACTCCGTTATGAGATTTCAATTCATTGACATATCTCTTCTGGGCACCTCTGCTCGTGCCGGCCAGATGAGGGCCTCCGGAGATCGTTGAGATCTCTCCTCCTATCACAGGAGGAGGGGTGTCCTGATTTAACCGAGACCCGGGCTGACTTATCGGAGCTTCTGGAGCTGGTTGACCGGCGGGAACTCTATTCCGCGCATACTGAGCCAAGGGTCCGGCTTTGATGAGAGTCTCGATCTCATCCTTCAGATGCCTACAATCGTCAATGTTGTGGCCAATGTCGTTGTGGAATCGACAAAACTTGGAGGGGTCCTGCTTAGCTTTCTGGTGCTTCAAAAGCTCTGGATTCTTCCAGGGGAGGCGAGCAGAGTTTGCTAGGAAAATGTTCTCCCTAGTGTTTGTGAGCTCGGTGTAAGTCGTGTAGACTGACTTAAACTTTTCTACGGGCTTGTTCTTCTTCGGGCCGTGCTGGCCGCCCTTGCTGCTCCATTTTCTCTTGCCTCCACCAAATTGGTTATTCTGTGTAACGGTTTGGGTCACTGTCACGACATCCGTTCCCACTCCAGCAGGCTGATCAGAGGCTGGGCTGGTTCCCGCGGTCGATGCTCGTGCCTCCTCCAGGTTTATCCATCCCTGGGCCCTATTTAGGAATTCGTTCACGGTGCTGACACATTTTCTCTGTATCTCCTCCCAGAGTCCGCCTCCAACGAGGATCCCAGTCCTCAAGGCCATAAGCTTGGAACTATCATATGCATCCCTGGCTCGAGTCGCGACGTTTGCGAATCTGCTCAGGTAAGCTTTCAAAGATTCCTCGGGCTGTTGTTTTATGTTTGCCAGGGTGTCGACTTTGATGCGGGCAGCCTGAGAAGCTTGGAATGCCCTTTTGAAGTCGGCAGAAAAGGTTTTCCACAAGCTGATGGACTACTTTTTATTCTGCTTGAACCATTGCCTGCCCGACCCAGTTAAGGTGGAAGGAAATATTAAACACCTCAGCTCGGGACCAATGTTGTGGGTCATCATCAGGGTGTTGAACATACCCAAATGATCTGACAGGTCCCCGTCTCCATTGAATTTGGACAAGTGAGGCATACGGAAACCAGGTGGATACGCCGTGGCTGCTATGCTGGGGGCGAAGAGCTCGAGTTCGTCCCCCGAGTCGTACTCATCTTTTTCTTTTTCCGATAAGAGCTTCCTCATCAGCTCCTCCATCTGAGCCAGACGCTCCAGGGTTTGGTTCTTACTTCCTTGGTTGTTCTAGGGCTGTTCAACAGCTCCAGTTCCATTGTACGCGTTAGGCGGGTTATTGTCCCTCCTATCTTGAGATAGGTTATGTAGGACAATCCCGCTGTCATGTACTTCCGACAGACCCTCCCCTCGGTGAGCACGACCACCATTTCTAGCTGGGTCTCCTCTCTGAGAGTTGAGGCGATCTCGAAGGTCGGCACTCTTGGGGGGGGGGGGCGAGGGCTTTGAGTTGAACTCAAACGATGGCACAGGTCTTCGCCGGACATGCCACTTCGATGACTCCCGGTCCAGTAACTTCCATTTGAAAAACTCGGAGCCCGCCGCTGAGGGTGAGGATCCCGGATTTCCCCGGGCGCTTGGCTGTGATGGGAAGGTCCGACGGAATGAGGATTTCTCCTGCTGCTCCCATGAGCCGGAATGTCTCGGACTGGACGAGGAGGAGATGGGTATCTTATTGGTGACAGGGGATGCCTAACTGGTGACGCGATCCTAGTCCCGTCAGGGCGGATTAAGCTAGGTCGTGGCCGCTTCGCTCTACCATCCGCGTCCTGCGCTCGGCGGTCTGATCGCGGTGCATGATGGCTGGCCGGGGCGGGCTGTCATCGCGAGCCCTCTCCGAATCTCCTTCGCGAGCTGTCTCGGGCCCTCCTGGGTGCGCTCGAGGGTTGAATCGAGCTAGGAGTTGAGGTCCGGACCGATCAACTAAATTCCTGATAGGCCCTAGGAAGTTCCTCAAACACAGTTTCTTGGTGGTGTGACGTGGGAGTAGAATCCGGAGTCGAGGTTCTGACCGACCGACTGGGCCTGGACCGGTTCCTCCGGCGGGACTTATGAGTCCCACCATGCCTCTTTCCGATGTTAGCGTCGGTTGTAAGAGAGGGTAATCGAGCCAAGACCTCTTCGATTTGTTTGTTTGCTTTCGACATCTGACTTCTCAACTATGCATTTTCCATTTCTATCGCCGTGTAGAAATCCGAGTTCGGATTAGGCGGCCGGGGAGCCGAACTTCCAGTGTCGCCTTGGTCCATTGGTTGCTTTCCCGGCCGCTGCTGAACCTCGAGGTTTTGCTCATCAGACATGGCGGCATGGTGGGCCTCCTGCCCATCACGTTGATCTGCTTCATTACCATGCCTTGAACGAGTAACCACCATGGTTGGGTTTCTGCAATAGCACCAATCTAAATTCTCTCAATGAAAACACTAAACTGTTGACGCGGTTCTTCGACAACAGATAATTATACGAATAAATGGGATGGATTAGTGCTAGATGATGAACCGTAATATATAATTATTTATATTCCAAACCGGTGAAAATAGTATAGGGGGAGGTTATAACTCCTTTCCTTTTAGGTGGTTCGAATGTTAAAATCCCTCTAGTCCACCAATCAATATTATTGATATCTCTCTAGTATTCCTTACAGGGTGTTTCTTTACAAACTAGACGCCACCCCCTTGCAACGCCCATGGTCTCCATATTTATAGGGAGAGGACACCTGGGTGTTGGCAAAGGGGATCATCCCGTGACCTTATTACCCATCATGTCACTTCTGTGACACTTATGATTAATTCTTAAAACCTGACACTGAAGTGTTGTCTAATCAATAGGTAAGGGGGATAATGGGTCGCATGGCCCAAACCAGTCGTGGGGTGCCTGAACACGCACGTTTATGCTGCGTGTCTGAGAATTCAGGAATGGAGTAGACATGTGATGTCTGATATGCGCACATTTACATTGCGTGGTTGACTTCATGAATGGTCGGGGGTGTCAGCTCTATGTCGTACCTCGAGCTTGATGTAGTTCTAGCTCATGGTGTCCACACTGCTGACCCGATGCCTTCGAGTATTCTTACTAAACCTTTGACTACCTCGAGCTAAAGAGGTGGAGACTCGTAACTACAGCTCCGGGTAGGTGGCTTCCACATGGCGGATAGAATTATGCCATTTTCCAGCTCGCTAATAACCCGTGGATATTTAGGGCGTACACCATCAATAGATTGAGCCAATTTATTTGTTCACCACGGCAGTCCCATTATCAAGCCGCCCTCAAAGTCCTACACTACATCAAATCCACTCCCGGACGTGGTCTCTTGTATCCAACCAGCAAGGACTCCATCACTACAACTCATTGACCCTTAGATCATTGCTTCAAAGTTTTTTGTGATGCTGATTGGGCCGCTTGCCTAGACACTAGGCGCTCCATTTCAAGTTTTTGTGTGTTTTTTAACAACTCTTTGATCTCTTGGAAGTCAAAGAAACAATACACCATCTCTCGCTCTTCCGTTGAAGCTGAGTATAGATCAATGGCTAATGCCACCATTGAAGTTATTTGGCTGCTCTCCCTACTCAAAGAACTTGGTTTTCCTCAAACAAAACCAGTTATTCTCTACTGTGACAGTCAAGCAGCTCTACATATCTCCTCAAATCCTATCTTTCGTTAATGAACAAAGCACATTGAGATAGATTGCCACTTAATTCGAGAAAAAATCAATCAAGACATCATCAAAACTTTACATGTCTCCACCAAACAACCAACTTGCTAACATCCTCACAAAAGCTTTACCAACAACTCTGTTTCGCACTCTTGTCTCCAATATGGGTCTTCACAACTTCTTTGCCCCATCTTGAGGGGGAGTAACAGAAATACATTTTGACTTGGCTGAGTTTTATTTTTCCAGCTATTATTTTTAGATATTTTTGTTGAGTTTGTGTGTTGTTGGGTTGTTTTGATTTGGGCCTCTGTTTTGGCCTCTATACAACTTTCATTTTCTCATTTTTTGTATTCAGATCAGTCTTTTGTTTGAGGCCCAAGTTGCATTTTTACATATTTCTTTTTTGGACCCAAAGGTCTATTAAGTTTTGTATTTTAGTCTCCATATATCAAAGGAATCAAAATTTGACGGCAGTTAAGAAACTTTAATTAAATTCGTATTATTACGTACAGATAATCACCATCATCTATTTTGGAATAAGTATATATCCCGGTCTATATATGTATATATTAAAAAATGTCTTATTTTTATATAATATATATCGATCTCTAGTATATGTAGTTACCACTCATAATTTTTCATTAATGCATTGCTATATATATATATTGCACGTTTTTCACATGAACTTATTTTGAATCGTATATTGATATATAATTAATTTGTTTCGTCTTGCAATAATGACAGACAATTAACTCGTGTGTTCTATTTATTTTGACTAGCTTTTACACAACAAAGATGCTTTATTACTTAGGTTTCGTCGTGCATGGTGTGCTTTGTTGTATTTCGGCTTTGGCCAATCGCCTTGCTGCGTTGAACAAATTATATTCTTTATTAATAATATCACGTTTACTACTTTTCTCCGAAAATACAAGTGCATTTGACGATAAAGTCAATCTCAATTAGCTTTGGTTATTTTTATACATATTAATTATATGGAATAAGATGAATACTAGGTTGGACAAGAGGAGTGACTTTAATTGAATCCTTTTTTAACCTTTTCTACTTATATAACCAATTGACCAAGGTACAAGTTTGACTACGTAATGATTTTGAAGTTTGAACTAATTAACTTATACTTTTGACTACTATTTCACACACAAATTTCAAACAAATACCTTAATTCTGTTTCTATATTATATATTGTACTACTACTATTACTATTCTATCGTTAATTTTTGTAGTTAATTATACCTAACCAAAAATATATTTACCGTTTCAATTTTGATAGTTGGGGTAAGATATTGGAATGTGTAATTAAATTAATTAGTTGTCTAATTCTCTCATATTTCCGAGCGCGTGACACAGTACCATAGAATATTATAAATTAACTAATAGTGACTCGTAAATCATATATTTTAAAGATAAATTTATAAATGTTTATTTACACATAAAGCTTGATAGTTTAGCCATATAACTATAAAATAAAAAGAAAAACAAACTTTATACGTTAAATAAGTGTAAAATATGACTGTTGAGTATAATTACTCCACATATCTAAACAGTTTGTGCACTTTTGCAGAGAGAAATTTGAGAGTATATGTTTAATAGTATACCATATTTTTTTATATAATAAATTTAATAGGCATTTCAATTATATGTAATTTTGTAAAACTTTGACAATAATGCCAATTTCATTAAACTCTCATCTCTTTCTCTCAAACTCTCTCTCTAGAATGCCCACCACCTCCCCACGATGAGTAGTTTCTCTCTTTCTCACAAATCGTTTCTATTTCACTCCTTTCTCCTTCTTTCTACTCATGGTCATCCGAAAAATAAAGAGAAAAAGAAACTCACAACTATTGAAACATCCATGATTAATTTTTGTGTTCTACATCAAAAATTTAAGGCATTAATTCTTATAAACGTGTAGATTTCGAAAAAAAATACTAAGATTAAAAAGAAAAATCTGCTAAAACTGACATCTAAGCAAAAAGTTATGTCTCACCAAAATTTAGTTAAATTTTAGCGCAGAACATCGAAAAAGCATCATAATTGCATCGCTTTTGCCAAAAAAATCAAATATTCATGAATGCATCGTAAAAGGATCGAAAAAGCATCGTTTTGGCAAAAAATCAAGTTTTTGTGAATGCATTGCAATTGCATCGAAAAAGCATCGCATTTGCATCGAATTTGTATCAATTTTAGGCAAAAAGATCATGAAAACTTGATTTTTTTAGCCAAAACAATGCAAATGCAATGCTTTTTCGATGCAATTGTAATGCATCACAAAAACTTGATTTTTTGGCCAAAACTATGCAAATGTGATGTTTTTTTGATGCAATCATAAAAACTTGATTTTTTTTGCCAAAACAATGCAAATGCAATGCTTTTTCGAAGCTCTGCACTGAAATTTGACGAAACTTTTGGCGAGGCATAACTTTTTGCATAGATATTTGTTTTAGTTGATTTTTTTTAATCTTAGTATTTTTTTTTTAGATCTACACATTTAGAAGATTTAAAGCCTTAAATTTTTGTTGTAGAACACAAAAATTAATCATTGGTGCTTTAATGCACTACGAGAAAAAATGCTTATTATAATACCACAAAAGTATTATAAAACAGTATCATAATACTTTTTGAAGCATTAGGGAAAGCTGTGTTATCATAAGTCATGACACTTTTCGTAATACATTTTTCCACTTATACTAAAATATTATTGAAAACTCTATCATAAGACTTTTTTAGTATTATTTTAATATTTTAATATACTTAAATTATCATTATCCTTAATAGTTTTCATAAGACTTTATTACTCTTATATTGAGAGTGTTATTGAATACTCTACAATAATACATTTTTGTGTTATCTTCTCATTTTTATAAGCTTAAAATATAATTATTGTTTTGGTATTCGTAATACTTTTTTATCCACTTATTTTACAATAATACATTTTTTGTGTTATTTTCTCATTTTTATAAGCTTAAAATATAATTATTGTTTTCGTATTCATAATACTTTTTTATCCACTTATTTTACAATAATACATTTTTGTGTTAAATTTGTTAAGCCTCCAATAAATGTTAACTATGTTCCAATAAATTACTCATAAATAAAAACAAACCATTTGATAACTCATGCTAGAAATGATAAGGTAGATTCAGCGAAGTCTTAATATAGGCTACCAAACTCGTTATCAAATTCGGTTTGAAATATCAATTAGGCAACAGTTCATTCGGCACAGTCATGTAGAAAGCGATTCCTAAATCTAATGACAAGAGAAACTGAAGCATCCAACACTTGGCGATAACATCATCAAGGCAATGGAGGAACGATCCTCCCCGAGCAGGTGTCGAACCCAATGTTGTATTCATCTCCCTGCAATGAATTCATATACATAGACCTTTTCAGTCTCTGCATTTTGAAGGTTTATTTATGATGCAATCATAATATCAAACAAACTACTCACATCTCAAAGCATAATGCATGATACAATTAAATAAAAGAAGTTGATATATGTGGACGGGTGTGGACATATAGTTTTATGAATATCCATGCACACAAGACACAACACAGCTGAAGATGCATGTATTCTATGAGGTGGAAATATGGTTATCATCATCATACTTCCTATTTCCCGGTAAAAGAAAGTTCATAAAAGATTTCAGGAGAAAAATAAAAGAGAGGTCTTAGTGAATCAAAGAACCTTGCAAAAACCAGTGATGATAACTTCATCACCGTCTTCTAGGAATTTACGGGTTGCCCCTTTCAATGACAGTGACTTCTGTCCATTCCATGACAAAACAAGCATCCCAAGGACTCTGGCTCCTGTTTGGACATACAACATTCAGAATGATCAACCTAAATCAAAATAATAGAAGTGCAGAGCCGAAGCCAGATTCATATGAAATTATCTCCACCACTTATATATATAAACTGAAACCATACAGGTCCACTAATGGTTCTGGTTCCCAGGAGATCGCCAGGTCTTAAGTTGCAACCATTAATAGTATGATGTGCTATCTGTTGAGTCAATGTCCAATATCTGTAACATGAGTTTACCAAAATTAATATTAATAACAGAATGACCCCATAAAGATACGACATGAGAAAGAAATGAGGGATTTTCATGCCTGCTGTTTTGGCCATCATGTAAATTTTAAACATGTACAAGCGGATTTTAAGACATTCCTAAAAGTATAGCATGAAAAAGCTGCTTGGCATAACATATAAGACACTGTATGTCAAACTGAAGCACTACCTACAGAAAATCAATATGATTCCAATTTGACCTAACTAACCAAAAGTAGGCTTGAAGAAATCCAGATTGAGGCAATAGAGAACTGAATTGGGTAAATAATCTACTGTATGTAATGTAATTAATGGATGCTTACAAGTGATTGAAATTACTCTTGGTGACCACAGTTGAATCCTTTGCGCCAACAGGTTTGATTTCAACCTAGCAAGAACATGCATTTAGTCATGATCCGAATAATACAATAAAAAAACTAGTTGCACAACTTTTTTTTGAGATTACAGCTAAATACCTCTAACTAAATGTCATAATTTTTAGAGACTTTTTCAGCCAAATAAGGCAATGGACAGGGATCCTGCAATATAAAACACACATCATATTGTTTGCAGCATATAAATAATTATCATAAAATTAGTATCATAATTGGTGTTATCTTCTATAACATTTGAAACAATTACGAACCTATTTGGGAGCAGCACAAACAAAAGGTTCTAGAGCTTCAAGAGTCACAATCCAAGGAGATATAGTAGTACCTGTAGTATTATGACTAAAAAAAGTTAGGCCAATCGTGCTATGATAACTTCTTAAAAAATGTGTACCACTCCAGTCATTCATCAACACAAGCCCAAAAATATGATCCGCTGCCTCATTCACATTCACAGGCTTTCCAAGTTCATTTCCTGGACCAACTACAGCAGCCTACAAGCAATCATGATAATTAGTACATAACAAAGAGAAAATGAATAGTTGAGCGTATCATTAGCAAAGGATACAATATAGTAATTTGTTTAATCAAAATTAGAGGAAGAGATATCCATGTAGAGCTGACATGGACAACTTTTCCTTATTGTAAAACTTTTACCATTTCCAGCTCGTAGTCTAACTTCAATGTTGGTCCAAAATATGGTGGAGTTGCCACTTGGATGACCTTGACCTCTGTATGATAAAACAAAAAGTAACCATATGAAAAGAATCATTATAAAGCATGATGACTAGTTCAATCTAAAAATTACACTAGGAAAGTGTTATAGTCCATCCAAATAATTGTTCGCCATTTTCTATATAGTCCATCTGTGATCATAGTTCAATTTCTTATTTACTCTATATAAAAATGAATCAAACTTAAAACTTTGTCTCACACAGATTTTCCCAGCAAGTACACATGCTGCTAAGCATAGAGGTAGCACAGATCCAGACATGTTTTTCGTGTTACAAGCAAATATCATAGTTATTAAGCCAAGATATTTTATAGGTACTGCATGATGGAACATATCTAAATATATATATACATATATATGACTAGGGAAAAGTTTAATTTCCTCTACTTTTTCTTTCTCTCTTGTTTGGTAGTTGGGGGAAAAATAATTCTAGGAAAACTAATATTTGATAGAAGGATTGAAAACTCATAATGAGAAGAGAGAAATGGAGGTCAAGAGACAGAAAAGAAGAAAGCATAGTGAAATGGGGAAGAAAATGAGAAGAGGGGATGAGGTGAGAGATAGAGAGAGAAATTGGATCGAAATTTAGAGTGAGAAAGAGAAAGGCTAGAGCAAAGTAATGGTTCTTATTCGATGATCATTAATTCTTCATAAATTTTAGTTCAATTTTTTTCCATGTTTTTCCCTGCACCTCTTTTTTTCCAGTTACCAAACAAGAATAACAAAGCCTTAAATAAAGAAAGAGAAAACAGTAAACATAAGTCCTAACCTCGGTCGAATAATGTCTGTTCCAGAGATTACAACAGATGATGCTCGCCCATGGTATGCAATAGGAAGGTGAAACCTGGACACCAATGAAAAGATTTCTTCATGAACTTGAAAGAGTACAATTATATAAATATGTATATATACGTACACACACATGTACATATGCTGTATTGAGACAAAAGCCTTAAACTATACATTAACAGCAATATCAGTTGAGTGGAATCGTGTTCAATTTCACTTTTAATGTCTTTTATAAGTTGCTTGGATGTGCACTATTGCATGATCATAATTATTATGGTAACCTAATAAAGTTAATTCATTTATCATAGCTACAAATAAAAATATATCTGATTTATTAAAAATAATTAATTCAACAACACAACTCTGAATATATATTGTTGATTCTATCACATTCCAGTTGAAAGACATTACATTAAAGAAGGCTAATTTATTTCAGAAGAAAACAACAGAAACAAAAACTATCATAGTTAAAAACTCTTTGTATGTATCAACTACTAGGCCTAATATTAAAAGGATGATGCTTCTTATATCTTTCTTCACTTTTAATTAATTTAAAGCACATTATCCTCCGCTTATTAATTATACAAATATACAATTATATGCTTAGATGCATAAGTAATAGAATTTTTTATACATTAGTTGAATACAGAATCAAACGAACTTTTGATCCTATCCATATTTGTGCAGTTCCTTTGGTTCAAACCTCCAAACAAGTCCCAATCATTGGGAAACCTGCTTTGCAGCACTACTGTCTATACTTGGCTTGCTTCTATTTCTATACCTCATTGGAAATCTACAGGTTAATTTAATATATATAACTCATTGATCAATCCTTCAATTCTCAGTTAATTATCATTATAACTAAGTCTCACATTATTATAAATCATCTCTATATTGGCACACACACACATATATATATATACTGACAAAGAAAAAGCATATATATAATTATATGTGCAGATTAATGCTTGGGTTATTAAATTTGAACAATATATTTACAATATAATATTATATAATTGGGGCAAACCATTATATAAGCAACTAGCTACACAGAGAACAGAGGACAAAAGATACAATAAGAAAGTGGAGATAAAAAGGCTAATGAAAGCAAAAGACAGATTCAAGCCCAAAATTCAAGCCTTATCATATTAAACCATTCACAACCCCTTAATGAAAGTTTCTAGTCCCTAAACACATATTAAAACTATATAAAATGCCCCACAAATTCATAGCCATCCTAAGAAATGAAAACGAAAAATTGGAACTGTAAACTACGAAGGAAATCTATGAATTTGTACCTCTTACTGTGGCCGGTTCTTGGTGGTTCCTTCTTCTCCTCAACTTAGTCCACAACACTGTGAACACAGCAAAACCATTTGACATGAATTTCGTATTCAGAATCTAAGAGAAAAATCCACACAAAATAGGTTCGGGCTTACGTTTTTCTTCTGACTATTCTTGTACCGAACATCCAATAACACTCCCTTCTTTCTCTTGCTTTCTTCTACAATCAAAACAAAGGTTCTAAGGACGTGTCTAAGGTCTGTAAGCCAAGGAAAAACCAAAGAAATGACTCACCTTACCTTCTTCTTCTTGGACCCGAAGTGGTCTTACACAATGTATGATGAATACAGGAACAAAGGAGTGATGGATGTCGACTACGTAATCGCCATGGATGATGGTGGAGAGGATAATCAGAGGTGTAGATCACTGATCGAAGAAGCCCGAGTAATGATCAGAGGAGGCGATGATGACCTAGGTCGTATGGTCTTTTGGCATGTTTTGCTATAGTATAAGAAAAAGGCCAAATAGTTAAAAGGCCAAATGTGATAGACTCTAAAGTGTTGTAGTGAATATTTAAAGAGCCCGTTTAAAATTTTGGCCCAATTTTTCAATAATAACACTTTTTAAACAATGTTATTTTTTAATGTATAATAGAAACTCTAAATTGTTGTAATTATAATACTTTTTTAATAGAGTTATAATCATGTGTTGTAGAAAGAGTATTTTGTTGTAGTGATGGATGCTTCGATGGTTGTGGGTTTCTTTTTTCTCTTTGTTTTCGGATGGACATGAGTCGAGAGAATGAGAAAGGAGAGAAATAGAGACGATTTGTGTGTGTGTGTGTGAGAGAGAGGAGCTTCTGGCCATGGGGAGGTGGTTGTGGTGGTGGTGGGGAAGGGCTGCCATGATAGAGAGAGATAGTTTGAGAGAGAGTGTGGAGTTTAATGAAAGGGGCATTATTGTCAAAATTTTACAAAATGACATATATTTAGAATGCTTATTAAATTTGTCATAGGAGTGAAATATGGCATACTATTAAGCATATACCCTGAAATTTCCCTTTGTATTTATACTGGATTCACTATATATATATATATAAATAATTAAGTAAATGAATTGTGTTATGCATTAATACTGATTTATATTTATATGAAAGTTTATTTTAAAAAAAAATAATTCAAAAAAAATAATATTGCATTTATTTTTTCTAAAAGAACCTTAATTATAAGGAGTCAATATGAGCTAGCCTAGTCCATGAGGTGGTGCAAACACGACCACTGATTTATAATGATTACACGATAGACTTTCGATAATTTATTTTGGTAAAATGATTTATTTTTTAAAGTTATTTGCACTTTAGTCTATATTTTATAATTTTTTGCAAAATGATTTCTCTGAAAATTTAGACAACTGGTTGAAAATTCAGACAGTCAGTTGAAAGATTCAGACAGTTGGTTGAAAGATTTAGATAATTTATCAAATTTTTAGACAGATGTCACTTTGCAAAAAATTATCTAAAGTATGTCAAAATACAAAATCACTTATTCTCACCAATTTCTCTAATAATAATAATAATAATAATATATTGTTTTGATAAATAAAGTGTTAAAAAATTATAATTTAAAACCTTTACATCAAAGATCATACAACTATAACCATTATATAAAAATAAAACAGAATATAATTAAATATTCTCAAATCAAGCCTTTAGAGACCACTAGAACGAATCCGTTAATTGAATATATGTACACCACACAACATATCAGACATTCAATTGCTCCCGCATTTGCAAAATAATTTACAAACTAGATAATCTATATCTTAATAAACATCGACCCTTGAATTCATAAAGGGTCAAAAGTTAACAGTGGGGTTTCAATTTCAAACCTCGACACTAAATCAGAAACGTTATATAACTCAATTTAATTTGCACTGTCTAATAATCCAAACATACCAACAAAATGAGTGTAAGATATATATATAGGCTATTAATTGTTGTTTCCCAAAATATTTGTATGATAACGTGGCATATTTAAGAGGCATATGAATAGCATGTGACTAGTTATTGGTGAAGGCCTGATCGACCAATGACCAGAATATCAAGAGGAAATTAAAGTTGGTCGATAGGCGCAAAGAATATGCTGAGCAGCAGGAAAAGAAGAGGTGTAGATGCATACGACCAGAGCTGCTCGTGGAACCGAGCCAAACGCTCAGAAACGGTTACAAGTTAGATAATTTCGAGATATTTAATTATTTCTTATGTAAATATCATTATTTATGTTACTATTTGGTTATGCTTGTAACGCAAGTTAAGGACGACCCATAGGCCCGTAGGTTCATCCATGAGCCTATAAATATGACTCATATGATTCATTTATGGGACAGACAATATTTTTTATTTAGAGAGAAATAGTGAGTTTATACACAGAACTTGTAGCTATCCTCAAAACTTGTGAAACTCAGTGAACCCTTGTTCGCTTATTGTAGGTTTTTGGGGTTTTATATCAATAAAATCACTAAGTGGACGTAGGCTATTACCAATCTCTGGGGTCGAACCACTATAAATTTCTTGTGTCGTTTACATTTTTGCATTCAACTCTATAATTATTATCGTTTTTCGTGACTCTGTGTCATTGACTAAATCAATAGTCAACATTTTGGTGCTTTCGTTGAGAGTCAAACTCAAGAATTCGAAGAAAACAATGGCTAAGAACACCAGGAAAGCGGGTCAAGCTAGACAGACGTCGGAAAATGTGCCAAATCCACCTCCTCCACTAGGTGTAGTGGAGGACGAGCCACAATTGGAATTGGAAGAGGAGGGGATGGATGCTGGAACCTTGCGAACAACTGTGGGAATGTTGCAAGACGGGTTAGCTACCCTAAAAGCTAACCAAGAGAACGTGGTTGAAACTATGGTAATGACCAGTCGAAGGTTCTCCGTGGTCATGAAGCCCCCCAAATCTAGCTCATCGTCACTAAGAGTGGCATAATACTTCTTTCGATCCAGGATCGATTTACTAAGCCGAGATTGAGCGTACTGACCTGTTCACGGGAACGTAAGTTTCCAATAAAATAAATAAAGGGCTAGATGAAAAATGAAGAAGGAGGACTTACCCACGCACTGAAAGTCCAGCACCAGGGTGGGGTTATTCTCGAGGAGGAACCCGGATGTCATGAACCAATAATGTCTGAAATCTGGGGGATGTTTCCACATGCTGAATGGTGCCGGACTAATGCCACGGGCCTTCAGCCTATAGAACCCATCCTGCGTCTTGTCCTTAGCATTAAGTTGCGACTCCAGCTTGTAAAAGTACAACACCTCCATGAGAGTAGGTGTCGGGATCTCCTTCGAAGCATAGAATATGAGCCATCCCGCAAGCAACTTATACACTTGGGGTAGAAGCTAGAAAGGCACAATCCCCATGAACTTGAGGAAGCGCACAAAATAGTCATGGAGTGGGAGAGTAGCTCCCGCACTGATGTGGCCTATGCTCCAGGCCCCGAACATGCCCGCTCCAGCGTGAGCTTTCTCTTTCTTCTGGGCCAGTCTGTTGTAAAGGAGCCCTGGAGTCAACTCCACTCCAAGGGCCTTTTCCAGCTCATTCAGCATCCAGCAGTTCCAGAACTCATTATTTTCCCTTCCCATCTCCCATGTGTTACTAGTGGGAAGTTTGGTCCCCTCCAAGACTATGGGGCCCGCTTGGACAATATCTTCCACGTACAAAGTAACGTCGTGACCCATGATCAAAGACCTAGAAGCGACAAGGAAAATGAGAATCAAGTAGTTAGCACCAAAACCGAAGAAAACTAGTTGAGGTACTGGGATTCTCCTAAAACTGCTTGGAGAGGTCCCCTCCGGACCCAGATCCAGGACCAATAGAGATCCTAGGATCTTAAGTCGGGAACTAAAGGCCAAGGGTTTTTCCAATTTACCCAAACAGTGTTTAGGCATCCGAATTGATCTGGGACAACCAAACTATGTGGTATGAGATGTCACCCAGAAACCCTACTGCTTAGTTCTACCGCTATCCTACCTAAGACCGCCCTACACGGTGGTCGCAACCCTAACAGTCTTACAGTCGCAGAAACGACATGACAATAAAAATGACCAAAAAGGAATAAAAAAGAGGAGAAAATGACTAGAAATCTTATTGTGAGGTATTGAATTTGGGATTCGTTGAGTCTCAGGCGACAACGTCGGCAGAATCTCGGTCTTGAACCTTAGGAGACGATGCAACAATTTGTCGGCACTCCCAGACGTATGAACTGGAAAAGAATTGTCTACTGGTTGAGTGGGAAGAGGCTCCGTCGGAAACAAATGAGTACGAAGATGTATTAATCGCCAGAGAATCTCGTCGGCAATTTTTGACATACGAAGTTTTTTCCTCTGCTCTCTAGATTGATTATTTGGGATGAGTAAAATGTGGAAATGAGCATGTCGAGGTATTTATGGGATAAAAATCCACTATTCGATCCAACGGTCCACAATGGGGATCCCAAGATTATCCCCATCCGACGGTCCCGGACGATGTGGAGGCATTAATTGGCCCAATCGAGTACTAAATTGTGGATTCGTCAATCCACGATCCGCGCCTACCTCATCCAGCAGTCCACATTGAAAATCCCAAAACTATCCCCATCCAACGGCTCCAGATAGTGTATAAGCATTAAATAGCCCACTCGAGTACCCAAAGCATCTTTTTTGTATAGACGGGATGCTTCGAGACGTGTGCTGACAGCCATCGGTCACCTAGGTAATCAAATGATTCTCTCCAGATTTCTAAGGCACAAGTGGTAAAAATGCACCATCAACCTGGTGACATGTGTCTAGGACATTAGAATCTGAAAGGACGGGGATCGCCCAAATGGCCCCCAAGTAAATGAACCCGGGTCCTGGTAAACAAACTGTGACTCAAGTAAACGAACCGGGATACTTGAGATTGATCCAGGAAAGGAATGCAAGTCTTCACCATGCAAACACGGATTAAGACTTAGGAGGTAAATGTTATCCATATTTTCCACATTTGACATGTGGCAGGGCCAAACGGATCCAGGGGCCCTCAGAAGAGGTTCGGGCCCAACCTGGGCCCAGTGAACAACATATCAGGAAACCCTGGCGACCCAGACCATACTAAGCCCGATGACGAGCAAGTAGTATAAACATAGTGAGGGGCCAAAACCAAGATGCAGGCCCATATTGTCTCCCTGATCACTCTCAACCTACATCCTCCGGGATGTAAATGGTGATGACGGATGGCTCACTCCAGGAGACAGATCCCATCAAGTGGGATCCAAGAGAAGATGTTGTCAACAAGGTATCTGCCTTGGTAAATGAACCTGGGTCCTGGTAAATGAACCAGGACTAAGGTAAACGATCCTGGGTATTAGTAAATGAACCCGGACCATACATCCGGAAAGGGCAAGCCTTGTTTTCCTTGATGCTGACATGTTCCCGAGAAATTCGAAGGTTGGTCTCCCTAACTAACCTGCAGAATGGGGTACGCATGAAATGTACATTGTTCCTAGGAAATAGTACTACCACTACTCTGACAGATCTTGTCCCCAGGTTCCTCTTAGTAGCCCACGCGGATTAGTCCGTACTAACAAACAAAGGATAGTTGTAAGGCTCAACCACGCCTAAGCCAGCCCAATGGGCCCATATTAACAACATCTAATTACGTTACATTCTTTGTATTATGGCTCCATTAGCGAGCAAATTATAATTACATCCCTATTGGGCCCGAATTAGTTCGGCGCAAGCACTTGACTACCTATAAATAGGGTCATTTGTGCACAGTAGAGGGGATCCCATAATTTCTCTTGTAAGCAAAAACTCAGCTGAACTTGTAGAAATAATCCATTGTCAAAACTCTCTAAAGCCTAATACTAGTGACTCGTGGACTAAGACTCATTAACGCCCCAACCACGTAAAAATTGTGATTATTCATCTCTAATCCTTTCTTTCCATTTCTTATTTCATAACATATTTCTAGTTTCCGAAAAACTTGGTAAACACTTATCAGCAACAAAATTGAGTATAGATCAAATAAAGATCAATCACTAATTGAATGGCTCATTATTGAGAGAGTGCATATGTAAGAAGTAATACAACCGTTGACTGCCTTTTTCGCTACCAACTTTTATAAGAGAGGTTAAAGAAATAACTGTAAAAGCACAAAGATTTTTACGTGATTCAGGTTATAAAAGAACCATAGTCCACGAGTCTCTAGTATTAGGGAGATTGCAAGCTTTTTTAGTGTCTTCTCAAGCAGCGTTTAGATTGCTCTGAGTAGGTTTCTCTCTAAAAAACTGAACCCCTTACAATGAGACTCCAAGCTCTATTTATAGAGGTTGAGATCATTAATGTTAATCATAAGTAATTTATACACATTCTCCCCATAATTGGGGTGGGGGGGGGGGGGGATTAATACACTTCAATGCATTGGGCTGCATTGAATAGAGACCATAGCCCAAGCAATATTTGTGGGGCCCACTGCAGAAAGGTAACCACTTTATGGGGAACATGCCCCTGGGACTGTCAAGGCATGTTGTACGTATTTCTGTGTCAAGCAGCGTAGTGGGAGTGCGAGTTGTCGAGCCGTACCATCGATAACATTGTAGGCAGATTTCCCAAAAAGGTTGTCAGGTCTTCCTCTTAGGCAGCTAATCCGCATTGGCTGACACCTGGCCTATCCCCAGGATTCCAAGGACTAGGCCCTCGGCCTGGAATATAGTTGAGGGCAAGGAAAGAAGCAGACTACTACCAAGCATCCTCGGGAGGTATCCTTATGAAGACATTCACAGCTCTCGGGACATGGTCCAGGAGAGAGGTCGATGCTTCCTCATTATCCGAGGAGGACGACCTCCAACTGTGGGTCTGACCTCCCGAGGACATACCCTCCGGGCGCTAGCTCATAAAATAGGCATGTGTCTTACTCGAGAGATCATGTGTTCTTGGGTGAAAACACAGACAACATTTTCCCCCAAGTCTCTACTCGTCCTCAGTCAGTGGAGGCTTAGAACTGATGAAGGCTTCAAAAGGTCCTTAAGCAAAAAATGTTTGGACTTCCGTTGACTCACTATGAGATTTCCTGCCACGTGCCTTAACCCCATTGTTGGGCCCATCAATCGGTGCAATTAATGAAAGGTCAATTCCATAGCCTAAAACGTCTTTTCTGTACCCTAGGCGTCCTTTCGGCTTACGCTCGAGATTTTCCTTTCCCAATGCCAATGATCACGATCCACACCACTCTAATTTTAGGCCTTTGGATCGTCCTCGAGTACCCAGGTCCTAGATAATCCAACGGTTGGGGTGAACTTCACCTCCAAGCACTGGGTCTATAAAAGGTCGAGAACCAAATTCCCAACGTTACTCTAGTTCATTTCAAATTTTTTGTGCCTTCAAATTCTTCAAACTCTCTTGACCTATTTTAAACCCTTTTCCGACAGTGCCTCTTCTCCAGTTCCTTCTGTCATTTTGGATGACTGGCGTGAGGCTTCATACTTTCGGGTGAACGGCCGATTGTTCTTGAAAGTTTGCACTCGGTTCAACACAATATGACGCTTCATTTCGAGTAAGTATCCCCAAACTGTGATTTCCAGTTTTCGTGCATATTTGAGAGTTTAGGATGCATGCTTAGGAGTTGTTTTTTGAGCTTTTCTAAGGTTGTGTTTGTCTTTCTTTTGGGATCATAAATGGCCCATTTTACAATTCTGTAGTGTTATGGGGCGTCTTTCCTTAGTCTGCTTCCTTGGCCAGAATCTAGAAAATTTCCAGATTCCGGTGATGTTCATCATCTCCGATGGTGTTCATCTTTTCTGGTGATGCCTCAGGGGTCAAGTACTTGGCTCCGAGTACACCCCAGAGCCACTAGCTTTTTTTTTCTCTTTTTTCTTCTTCTTCCCCGAGCAGTTGTCTTAGGGGTTCTTGTTTTGGCCCAACTTCTTCGGGTCAAGGCGCTAACGCTTGGTGTTTGTTTTCAAATGTCTGAAGAGCTTCATCAGCTCCATCAACAAGGATTCTACGCCTTCGACAACAAAATTCTCGAGATGGCTCAGGAGGTAGAACAACGTTCCAAAAAGGGGAAACGCGTGGCTAGCAGGAGCCAGGATCTTACTGTTCGGGCAAATTCGGGGCCGATAACGGAGAGGCCCTGTAGAGCTGGCCTCTCGGAGGAAGAGGCAAACGCTAGCCCGATGTTGTCAGATACCCCATATCCCGACATTGGATTCGAAGCAAAGGACATTCTGAGAAAATTTCGGCATTGTGGGGCCTTAAATAAAATACTCGCCAACTACGGGGTGGACAACAGCCATATATTAGTGCACCTAGCTCGGGAGGATGAGAGGCCGCACGAAAGCGTTAACGGGCTCGAGCCTTGGAGCGCCTCACACCTTCAAGCAGGTGTGGCCCTGCCACTGCACCAATATTATGCCGACTTCCTCAAATACGCCGGCATAGCCCCGTTCCAGCTATCTCCAAACGGTTATTGAGTGTTGGCTGGACTTTACGTCCTATACAAAATCAAGGACTGACCTACCCCTTCTCCCATCGAAATACTTATATCTACAGTTTTCGGCAATGCTCAAAGAAAGGGGAGAAATGAGGATATTCCACCCTGGTGAAGTATACAAGTTCGGGGAAAGGAAGTTATAAAGCCCCAAGCAGCAACGAGAACCACGCCTGAGCACACAAGGATCAGTTCTTTTGGGTGGATGGCTTCCCGACGAGGACTAACCCCACCCTACTCTTAGATTTCACCACTGTCGGTAAGTATCGAACCTTCGTAGGTTAGCCTGATGATGCTTAGCTCGTAACTAATTTCCGTACATATTTTCCCAATCAGGTTCGTACTGTCGTACCCCCTTCGTGGACTCCTTTGAAGAGAGGCTTTGAGCGATTGGCTCCCTCGATGATAAGGAGCTAGAGCTCCCCCATCTCATCGCCGACGCCCACCTTTGACAGTGTGGGCTATTGTGGGCTGGGCAAAGTGTAAATCCCGTGGTCCTTACCCCATTTCGAGACTCAAAGAGGTATCGAATAGAAACAAAGTTGCACACAGACTTCATGGCGACCAAGGCACTACAACAATACTAGCAGCACCTTCACAAGGAGCGTGCGGAGAGCGTTCTTGCCATCAAAGCCATCGATGAGGCAAAAGAGGATGAGGAACTTGAGGTAGAGCTAGAAGCGAGGATCGAATCATTCTCCACACACCAAGGTAAATCTCCGTTCCTTCTCCACTAACTAGGCATGTAGGGGAGGGAACTAGTCCCAACCATATCTTAGTCTCTCCCTCCCTTCTCGGGTGCAGCCAAGTTTTGGAGCGTTGCTGGTCTGTGGAAGAGTATTAAGATTACCAAGATCTCATCGACATGTTCCGTCACAACCCGAAGAGAAAAAGGCACCTTCCTGACTTCATACCTCTTGACGAATTGATGGCCATGTATGCATCCTGGTTTTTTCAGTACAAGAACAATTTGACACAAGAGATGGGTTGTCTCGTACGTGACTTTGCTAGTTCCCTCCTCCATCCCTAGGAGCCTGATAGTGGTGGTGATCCTGAAGAGTTTTAACTTTCTTTTTATGCATGTATTCTCCTATTATGGTTTGCCTTTCATTTATCGAGAATGGCCAGGGTGTTTCTTTTACACAAATAGCATGGGCCTTTCATATTTGGTGCGCTTGAAGCATCAAAGGGTATCAGGCCCTTCCGATATCGACCTCCCGACAACCTCGACACCCGTGCCACTACCCCCTCTGTCTATTCCAGCATCCTTAGTCATTGCTCCAATGGCCCCTACCTCGAGCGCAGCAATCATCGATGACATCATAGACCTTGAGGTCTCCTCCCCCCAAGATGAGGGATTCTCCAAGAAAGGCAAGGAAATTCCTCCCAATCCTCCTCAAGCCAAAGATCCTCATCTAGTTATCTCTCTAGAGTACTACAATGACGACGACTTGGGTCTATAGATGCAGGTCACTGAGTACTACAATGCTCGCATTGGCGAAGGCAACGAGAGTGTCTAACTTTTGACCGAGTTTCTGCGCGAGGACTGGCCGAAAGAACCTGTCTCTGCCCCTCGCTACAAAAAACTTGAACCTCTCCTCGCGGGGAGAATAGGAGAAAGGGCCATACCACTCGGCCCAAAACTCCTGCAGGGAATAATGACGTCCTTGTGCGAGATGACCGCAAGAAGCTTCGCCCGTTGCGGTGGTGAAAACGAGGTGGCGTTGGTGGCAACTAGCCGTCACGCTGCTACTAGGGTAAGTCTTGATTTTTGTTTAAGTTCGACGAATATCTTGTCTTTTTGGTTGATTCATCATCCTAAATCTACAGGTTGCTGCTTTAAACCAATGACTCGGGGACTTGCTGCTGATGTAGTCACTTGAGCTGAAGAAGACTCGGGAGGAGTTGGCTCGCATCCAGGTGGAGATTGCCCAAACCAAAGATCACGGCTTCAGAAAGAGGTGGAGGACACCAGGGGCTATGTTCGAGAGGTGGAGGATCAACTAGTCGTGGAGAGGTCAAAACTGTCCGCCTTGGAGAAGACATCCGCCAAGCTATTGGAAGATGTCGTGATCCGGACACGGACCGTGGAGGAGGAACTGGCTTGAGTCCGCGAGGAGTTTCAGATAAGTCGGATGGAACATGAAACCCGTGTTGGTGAGCTGGAAAAAACCAACAGGAACCTGTCCAAAGACCTCGACGTGATGGCTGAGGACATGCTTTTTATCGCATGGCAGAACAATAAGGACATGGACCTATTCTTCACAAAGGATCTTGATATGAGGACCAAACTCAAAGCGCATCTCAAGGTGGACATTACTTGCGAGGCTCAAGGGAGAGAGCCTCGGCGGCGGGCCAGATTCCTAAAGATAACCCAGTGATCAAGTTAGTGATAGAGGTGCCGTCAGGCGAAGGCCCCCAATAACTCAAGTAGAACCAGGCCTGCGTGCCATAACTTTTAGGGGTATAAACATAAATTTTAATGCTCAAGCCCCTGAGCACACTTGTACTTGTTTTTATGTTTAACTACACATCTTTTCTTTCACTTGATTTGGTTCTTTGAATTCAACGTAACCTAAGTTGTCACGCGAATAAGCACTCAAACCATTTTAAACACTTGTATCTATAAATTCAACGTAACACGAATGCTACGAGAGCAAGAACTCATACTTGTTTTATAACACTTGGTTCTATAAGTTTAGTGTAGCATGAATGTCACGAGAACAAGAACTCAAATCCTTTTTAAAATCTTGGCTCTATAAATTCAACGTAACACGAATGTCATGAGAACAAGAACTCAAATCATTTTTAAACTCTTGGTTCTATAAGTTCAACGTAACACGAATGTCACGAAGAACCCGAACCGTTTTAACATTTGGTTCTATAAAGTCAGCGTAACACGAATGTCACGAGAATGAGAACTCAGATCATTTTAACACTTGGTTCTATAAATTCAGCGTAACATGAATGTCATGAGAACAAGAGCTCAAATCATTTTAACACTTGGTTCTATAAATTTAGCATAACGTGAATGTCATAAGAACAAGAACTCAAATCATTTTAACACTTGGTTCTATAAATTCAGCGTAACGTGAATGTCATGAGAACAAGAACTCAAATCATTTTAACACTTGGTTCTATAAATTCAGTGGAACGTGAATGTCACGAGAACAAGAACTCAAATCATTTTAACACTTGGTTCTATAAATTCAGCGTAATAGGAATGTCACGAGAACAAGAACTCAAATCATTTTAACACTTGGTTCTATAAATTCAGCGTAACAGGAATGTCACGAGAACAAGAACTCAAATCATTTTAACACTTGGTTCTATAAATTCAGCGTAACACGAATATCACGAGAACAAGAGCTCAAATCATTTTAACATTTGGTTCTATAAATTCAGCGTAACACGAATGTCACAAGAACAAGAACTCAAATCATTTTAACATTTGGTTCTATAAATTCAGCGTAACACAAATGTCACTAGAACAAGAACTCACAGTCTTGGTTCTATAAGTTCAACATAACACGAATGCTACATGAACAAGAACTCAAGCTATTTCAATACCTGGTTTCCTCGTTTAGGCTCTTGTAGGTCCACAGTCCTAGAAGTAGCTTTGATGCAAAATTTATTGCAGGTCTTTAATCATCGCCCCATGCCCCTACAATCCGAAGATTCGGGCTTTCAGGGGTTCTGGCATGTGAAAACACCTGCCCCCTGAGTATGCACTATTTGAGAGGATGGGGGTTTTGAGACTGCTCTCCGAGTACATATCTACCTTCTGGGATTTCTTCTTAGGAGGTGAAGTTAATGAGACGCCCAGGCGTAGGCTGCCTGGGTATCCGTTTGTATTGCACAGGTTAGGATTTGGTTATTACTCTCCGGGTGCGGGCTATCCTCAGGAGGTAATCTAAATTATTAAGTCTATTATAATGCCTTTTCTAATATATGGGATACAATGATATTAGGGGTGCTTCACTCGTCGACTAGCCAAGCTTCCCATATCATGGATTTCCCAAGGCTAAGTATGGGTACTTGGCCTTCCGTTCGCATCTCGAGGGCAAAAGACTTGGTCAGAGCTCCTTGGGCTCAGTATCTGGGGGAGATGACCATAGTCTATTCTCACACAACTTAGGCTATCTAGCTCTTAGGTACTAGGCTTAGTTCTGCCTAGAACAAGTTACCTTCTATGCTAGACTTTATTAGTTGCCTATTTCCTAGGTCGTTCCTTGTGAGGCACGGTGTTGCCCTAGCTCCATGCCCCCCAAGTGATCGGAGACTAGTCTGCAGTCACTTTTCCAAGTGAGCGGGTGCTCTTTACACATCATTAACAGGATATAATAGAAACTAAATAACACAAGCAAAACAAACAAATTCCTTACCATGTTTTATATGCACGGTTTCCATTACATGTGGTCGAAGGCTACAGGGGATATTACAGAAATAAACAATGTGTGTTGCTCATACTACTAGTAATACCGGCGAAGATGCTCGGCATTCCAGGCATGAGGAATCATCTCTCCTGTAAGTCGGGCTAATTTATATGTTCCCAGACATACAACTCTCTCGACCTGGTATGGGCCCTCCCAATTGGGACCTAGCACTCCTGCACCTAAATCTCTGGTGGCTAAGAAGACTCTTCGCAACACCAGGTCACCGACCCTAAATTTTCTATCCTTCACTTTGGAGTTGAATTATCTGGCCACCTTCTGCTTGTAGGATGCTACTCGTAGCTAAGAAACTTCGCGTAGCTCCTCCATGAGGTCCAGGGACTTCCAAAGTAAGGCATGGTTCGTGGTCGAATCATACATATCCCGTCAGTGCATGGAGATTGCTGCTTCAACTGAGAGCATAGCCTCATACCCGTAGGCCATCGAGAAGGGAGAATGGCTAGTGGAGGTCCGAGCAGTGGTACAGTAGCTCCACAATGCCCTAGGAAGCTCCTCAGGCAAAGCTCTTTTTGCCTGCTCCAGCCTTTTCTTCCAGCCTTTTCTTCAATGTGGACTTGAGTGTCTTGTTCACTGCTTCCACTTGGCTATTGCCCTACAGATGGGCTACGGAAGAGAAGCTCTTGATGACACCATGTCGTTGACAAAAGTCTGTGACCACTTTACTGTCAAACTACAATCCGTTGTCGGATACTATGTTCCTCGGAAACCCATACCGGCAAACAATATTTTTTATGGCGAAGTCCAAAGCCTTTTTGGAGGTAATTGTGGCGAGCGGCTCGGCCTCAACCCACTTTGTGAAGTAGTCGACAGCCACTATGGCGTATTTTACCCTTCCTTTCCTTGTAGGCGAAGACCTGATAAGGTCGATGCCCCATATGGAAAAAGGCCATGGGCTGGTCATTTGAGTAAGCTCATTTGGAGGCGATCGGGGAATGTTGGCAAAGCGTTGGCTTTTGTCATATTTCTTGACGTAATCCATCACATAAACATTCATGGTGGGCCAAAAATACCCTTCCCTTAAGATCTTCTTGGAAAGGCTTTGCCCTCCGGCGTGATCACCGCAAAATCCTTCATGTACCTCTCGCAGCATTAAACTGACTTCTTGCTTGGACACGCAAAGAAGCAAGAGCAAAGAAAAGCCTCGCCTATAAAGCCTATTATCCATAATTATGTACCTCGGCACATGGTACAACAACTTTCGAGCTGCCTTCTTGTCTTGGGCCAACTCCCCAAAGACTAGGTATTTAACTATTGGCTCCATCCACCCATCTTAGGGTTGTACTGTTTCCACCTCGTCTGGAGCCAAGATACTCAGGAGACTCCAAGTACTCGATGGGGACCACATTGATTAACTCAGCATCTTTGGACGTAGCCAGCTTTGCCAGGGTGTCTGCATTAGAATTTCGCTCCCTCAGTACTTACCAAATAGTAAAATTTCAGAAGTTATGTAACATTTCCTGAGCCTTTGCCAAGTATGTTGCCATCTTTGTTCCTCAGGCCTGATATTCTCCAAAAATTTGGTTCACCACAAGTTGGGAATCGCTAAAGATCTCAAGTCCTTCGGCCTTGAGCTCTAATGCCACGTGAAGTCCAGCGATTAAGGCTTCGTACTCTGCTTCGTTATTAAAGGCGCTAATCCCGAAGTGGAGAGCACTATGCACTCTATGCTCCTCTGGGGAGAACAAAATAAGTCCTGCCCCTCCACCATTCTCGTTCGAAGACCCAACCATAAACTACTTCCATGCTGGTCCGACCACTGGGGTGCACTTGGTTTTCTCCTGATTCCCGGTGCACTCGATGATGAAATCGGCGAGTGCTTGACCTTTTATGGTGGTCCTCAGGACGAAGGTGATGTCGAACTGACTTAACTCCACCGAACATTTCAAGAGCCTTCCCGACAATTCAGGCTTCTGAAGGACTTGTCTGAGTGGGTGGTTCGTGAGGACCCTAATTGGATGCACCTGGCAGTAAGGTCTTAGCTTCCGAGAGGCCACCATCAAGTAGAAGGTTAGCTTCTCCATCAGTGGGTACCTTGATTCTACCCCAAGGAGTCTCTTGCTAATGTAATAAACGGGGTGTTGAACGCAGCTTTCCTCCCTAACCAACGCGGTGCCAACGGCGTCTTTCGACACAACCATGTAGAGTAGGAGGGGTTCTCCATCCACTAATTTGGATAGGATCGAAGGGTTTTCCATGTGCGCCTTCATTTTTTGGAACGCCCATTCACACTCTTCTGTCCATTCAAATCTCTGACTCCCTCGGAGACTATTGAAGATAGGGATGCACTTGTCTGTTGCTTTGGAGACAAAACGGTTCAAAGCTACGATCCTCCCTGTCAGCCTTTAAACACCCTTATGCTTCCGGGGAGAAGGCATTTCAATTAAGGCCTTGATTTTTTTGGGGTTCGCCTTAATTCCTCGAGCGCTTACGATGAATCCTAAAATTTGCCGGAGGCAACCCCAAATGTGCACTTTTGGGGGTTGAGCTTCATCCCGAACCGGCGGAGCACCGCGAAGACATCAGCCAGGTCACCTACATGATCTGGGGCGGTCCGAGACTTAACCAACATATCATTCACATAGACCTCCATGTTCCACCCCAACTTGTTCTTCAACATTTTATTAACCAGCCTTTGGTAAGTGGAATCGGCGTTCTTCAACCCGAAAGGCATCATAATGTAACAATAGACACCTTTGTTGGTTCGAAAGCTGGTGTGCTCCTGATCAGCGATGTGCATGGATATTTGGTTATATCCCGAGTATGCGTCCATAAATGACAACAACTCATAACCGGAGGTGGCATCGACCATCGGATTTATCCTGGGGAGTGGAAAACAGTCCTTTGAATAGGCCTTGTTAAGGTCTGAAAAATCTATGCATGTCCTCCAAGTGCCATCTGGCTTTGGCACAAGGATAGGATTGGACAACCACCTGGGATATTGGGCCTCTCGGATAAACCCATTGGAGAGGAGCTTTTCAACCTCGGCCTTGAGGGCCTCTTTTCGAGTTTGGTCAAACGTCTGTTGCTTCTGCTGGACGGGAGCAAAACTAAAATCGACATTCAAGGCATGGCATATGACGTTTGGATCAATGCTAGTCATGTCAAAATATGACCATGCAAACACTTCTTGGTTCTCTCAGAGGAAGACCACTAACGCTTCTCGGACCTCCGTTTTCAAGCCTCCCCCGACTTTCACCTTCCTATCGGGGGTGGAGGTATCTAGAACTACCTCCTATATTTCCTCTATTGGTTCGATGGACCTCTCCTCTTGAACCCTTGGGTCTAACTTGTCAGACCCCGAGTCCTGCACTGCTCATACCTCCGGGGTCTCAGAGTTCTCAGAGACTTCCTCCCTTACCATCATCATGGGATCCTTGAGAGAGACACTGTAGCATTGTCTCAACTCCTTTTGGTCACCGCGGACTGTGCCAATTCCTGCATCCATGGGGAATTTCATGCACAGATGACGGATGGAGGTGGCCACCCTGAACTCTACCAGTGCTGGTCGTCCCAAAATGGCATTGTATGCCGAGAGACAATCCACCACCACGAAGGTGAAATACTTAAAGGCCTGGCAAGGTACCTCTCCAAGCGTCACTGTGAGCTTTATCTGCCCCATTGGGATGAGGGCTTCTCCCGAGAACCCATAGAGTGTCAAGGCGCACGGGGACATGTCTGTTGTATTCAACCCTATCTTCTCGAAGACTAATTTGAATAGGATATTCACCGAACTCCCGTTGTCTACCAGAATCCACGCCACCATTTTGTTGGAGATTTAGCTCTCAATCACCAACGGATCGTGATATGGGAAATGCACTCTCTGAGCATCATCTTCAGAGAACGTTATGACTTGGTCAGTCATTCGCGACATTTGGGCAGGTAATTGGGTCAAAGCCATTACCTCATCATCGTGGTTCAAAGCTCGCGCATACCTGTTTTGTGAGCTTCATGAGGTTCCCCCCAGGTGAGGTCCTCCTGAGATGGTTCCTACCCGCCCATATACTGGAGGAGGCCCTTGGGCTGTTGGGTGAAGGGGACCTACAAGAAATGTTGTCTGAACCTGAGGTGTGGCAGGCAGGACCACCGGTCCGGCCACAAGTGGTTGTGCTTGACGAGGTCCACCCTTAGCATACTGATGGAGGTGTCCCAACTTGATGAGGTTGTCAATCTCATCCTTGAGCTGGCGACATGTGTTAGTGTGATGCCCTATGTCGTTGTGGAAACGACAAAATTTTCCAGGGTCCCATCTATCCCTGTCTCTTTGGATGGGTTGCGGCTTCCTGTAGTGGACGTGATGTGCCTTCTCCATGAAGATGTTCTCTCAGGAATCCACCAAGTCAGTATACTCTGAATATTGCGAGACATACTTCTCGCCTGATGCGACTCCCTTCTCGAGCTATGTGATTTTATTTCCCCTAGGTTTGTGACCCTTACCTTTCCCTCTGCACCTTGTGCCACTGGGAGCTCGACTGGATTCAGCCAGATGGGATGGGGCGACAACTCCAGCACTGATTGCATGATGAAAAGAACTGTATCAAGTGGGTGCTACCACGAACCTTGTCGGAGACATACCAAATCCAGGAGCAGACATGGCGCTACAACCGAAAGAGGCGGTGCTCTGGCCTGGCTGGGCTCCCAACGACCCCTGCTAAATGTGGACATAGGGGGAGTATTGGATCCCTGAGGCCATGGGGCCAGGAGCGGCCGAGGTAGGGAAAAGGGTCGACGCTCCGAACGCACCGATCTAGGCATCTTCCCAACTAATGTATTCTTGAGCCCAACGAATGAATTCGTCGAGACGTCGACATCCCCTTCGTTGTAGATCATCCCAGAGTGGGGATCCCGAACAGATGCCAGCCTGCAATTCCATCAGTTTTCGTCCATCATCGACCCTCTTAGTCCTTACCGCTTCTTCTTCGAAGCGTTTGATGTAGGCCTTAAGGGTCTCAAACGCTCCTTGCTTGATGTTGGCCAAGGCATTGACCTCAAAGTTTACCTTCCAGACTCCTATGAACTGTCTTCGGAAGGCAGATGATAACTGTTGCCACCTCTGAATGGACCCTGGTCAGAGCTTCTTAAACCATTCGTCTACTGGTCCTGTCAAGGTGAGAGGGAACACATGATATTTTGTGTCATCAGAGTCACGATGCACCGACATTAGCCTATTGAACTTGGAAAAACGGCCCATGGGATCCCAACCACCATCATAAGCTGGTATGGGTGGCATCTTGAATCCCGGAGGTAGCGGGGCCTCAACAAGGTGAGGAGCACATGGATCTACCTCCTCATCTTCCGAGTCAGACTCATGACCTTGTTGCCTGGCCATTCTCAGCATTATTCACTTTATACTTTCTAATTTTGCTCGAAGCAGATCGTGATCCCGGTTGATGCTCTGTGTCGAGCAATCTCTTCTCTGAGCGTTGAGATTGTCTCGGAGATATGACGGGCCTCTACCAGTAGGCTCACGTACCCCGACCTTATTACACCTCCGAGAATTGAGGTTATCTCGTAGGTCTTCCTGTCCTCGGAACACATCGTTATCTTCTGGGCGGGCCACCTCAGTTTCTCCATCGGACTTGTTTTCGTTTACTGAGATACTGATGTCCCATTTCCGATTCGGTGGGGCATGCTCAGATGATTATTCCTGTGGGACTAGTTAGCTCCCGAACAGACACCAGCTCTAGGCCTTGCGCGGTCTGTATGAGCGCGTCAGGGCGGAGGGTCCCGACCTCCACGGGCACTGCCTGCCTAGCGGTGTCCTCGGGCCCTTGCTTCATTACCCTTATCAGTTTGTTGCGGAGCCGGGTGGCCTTCAGGCTCTTGACGGGCCCTCTTATGCTTTGAAGAAGGGTCATCATTGGCATTTCCCTTACCATGGTCCTGCGGTGGTGCTAAGGCTCCAACTCCTGCTGGGTGCCTAGTGGGCACCCCAGCTGGCGGATCCTGCACCTCGGCAGTCGGGTGCTCAGGAGACACATCAGCTGTGTTGACAGGTGGTACTCCAACATGGTGCGCAAGTGGCACACCTGTTAAGTGCCCAGGTGGGGCATTTTCGTTGGGGTCCACTCACAACCCTTGGGCTGCAAGAGTGGCCTTCATGGCAAGCACCATCTCCTAAAGAGCAGCGATGTTACCTTCTTGAGCATCAAGTTTTTGTTGTTGGGTAACCACCTGCTCGCGAAGCACCACCACCTTCAGCATCTCTTCCACCTCCATGGGCTGAGGATCTTCATCCTCATAGTACCCTTGGTCGGCATCATTATCTTCGCCGTCATACTCATCGTAGTCCTCCATCATCTCAAGTACGTTCTGAGGTGGTTGCCTATTGGGTTTTCCTCCTTCAACTCCGGTAGGAGGGGCCACTTCATCTATAATGTTTCTTGGTGTAGTCACCATGATCATGAATGTCAAATGCTTCCTTCAAGCTCTCACTGAAAGCAATAAAATATTAACTGCCTTTTTCACTATCAACTTTTATAAGAGAGGTTAAAGAAATAACTATAAAAGCACAAATATTTTTACATGGTTTAGGTTATAAAAGAACCCTAGTCCACGAGTCTCTAGTATTAGGGAGATTTTAAGCTTGTGATTGCAAGCTTTTTTAGTGTCTTCTCAAGCAGCGTATAGATTGTTCTAAGTACAAGTAGTTTTCTCTCTAAAAGCCCGAACCCCTTACAATGAGACTCTCAGCCCTATTTATAGAGGCTGAGATCATTAATGGTAATCATAAGTAATTAATACATATTCTCCCCATAATTAGGGGGATTAATACATTTCAATGCATTGGGCTGCATGGAATAGAGACCATGGCCCAAGCGAGATTTGCAAGGCCCATTGTAGAAAGGTAACCACTTTATGGGGAACATGCCCCTAGGACTGTCAGGGCATGCTGTCCGTACTTCCGTGTCAGACAACATAGTGGGAGTGCGAGTTGTCGAGTCGTGCCATCAATAACACTGTAGGCAGATCACCCAAAAAGGTTGTCAGGTCTTCCTCTGAGGCAGCTAATCCAAATTGGCTAACACCTAGCCTATCCCCAGGATTCTGAGGACTAGGTCCTCGGCCTGGAATATAGCTAAGGGCAAGGAAAGACGCAAACTACCAAGCATCCCTGAGAGGTAACTTATGAAGACATTCACAGCTCTCGAAACATGGCCCAGGAGAGATGTCGACGCTTCCTCATTATCCGAGGAGGACGACCTCCAACTGTGGGTCTGACCTCCCGAGGACATTCCCTTCGGGTGCTGCCTCATAAAAGAGGCATGTGTCTTACTCAAGAGATCACGTGTTCTTGGGTGAAAACACAGACAACAACAACCATTCATTAATGTATAATGTATTTTTACATTATCCAATATATATCTAGAGCTTTCCGTTACTCAAAAGTAAAAAAACTCGAACTAGCCAAAATTGCTTGAAATTAGTTTCTTGAAGTCGTTCTGTTTACACACAACCGACTTTAAACTAGTATAAATATATATATGGGTTACCACTATAGTAGTAATTATTTTAAGAGATTTTTTACATAAAATTAATTTTGCTAAAAAATTACATTTTTACGGTCAAACATTTTATTTTTCAATTTTACGGCTGTCTTTTTTCTTTTTTTTTGTTGTTGTTTTTATGTTTGTTTTTTTGTTGATGTTTAGTTGTTCTAATATATATTGTTTATTTTTTGTTGATATAGTGAATTATTTTCAAGTTGCTGTTTAGTTGTTTTTCCTAAGACTGTATTTTTGTAATTATGAAACTTTGAAAATCGTATTTTTGAAAACTTGAGCACATATTTTTTAAGAAAAAAAATTAGGAACAGTAAAAAGTAAAAAAAAACAAAACAAAACATTTTTAATCACTACCTACATGTATTTTTAGTACATAAATAAGCTGCAACTTTAATTTTTTTATATGACTGTGTCTAATATAGTTACAGGAGATCTCCAACAAATTTTCAGGATATTCCGAATAATTTAGAATATCGAAATCAAGAATAAAAAAGTTATTGCATGCGTGCTTATTTCAATATTTATACACGCATGCAATAGACTCTTTAAATTATCATTTCGGCATAGTAAATCATTTTGGATTTCGTAATAAATTTATCACAGATCTCCTATAATTACATTATATACCAAAATATAAAATAAATAGAGTTACAACTTACTCATATACCAAAAATACTAAAAATAATTATCGACTGTGATTAAAAGCAATCACTATCCAATATATCTATATATATATATATAAATACGAGGGACTTGATGAGGGAGGAGGTAGTACGTAGTGTCAAGAGTACTGAAAGTATGGGAGAAATAATTAATTAAATCGCAAGATAAAATAATTAATAAAAGAATGTTATGTGTTGTTGAGGGGTGTATCTATAACATATATGAAAGTCTCAATTCATCCACATTTTTTTATCTTTCTATTTTGTCTTCTTCTTTCATGTATTTTGTTTTTTTATGGTTTTTCTAAATAAATTTGTTATCCCTCATTCAAGACCAAAGTAATAATCTCACTCCTCTAATATAATTATTCTTTTTTATTCAATCATTTTTATACTACAACTTATTAAAAATAAAATGCATTACATTATAAAATTTTAAATCATAAAAATTAATCTATTATTCATTTTTTTTTTAAAACAAAGTTATAAATAAAATTTTAATTAATAACAACATACTATTCTAAGAACAAAGAAATGTAAAGTATAATTATTTATTTTCAATCTTTTTTATACTGCAATGTATTAAAAGTAAATTCATTATAAAATTTTAAATCATGAAAATTACTCTATTTTTCATTATTTTTTTAAAAGAATTTATAGATAAATTTTAGTGAATAAAAACATATTATTCTAAGATCAAAGAAATGTAAAGTTAACATAAATTGAAATATTCTCTAGTAAGTATTTCCATATAAAAAGTATAAGTTGTTATTATATAAAATATTTTATTACACAAAATTTATCTAATATACTAAAAAAGTAAGTAATAATCTCACTCCTCTAATATAATTATTTTTTTTTCAATCTTTTTTATACTACAACATATTAAAAGTAAAATGCATTATATTATAAAATTTTAAATCATAAAAATTACTCTATTTTTTCATTTTTTCTAAAACAAACTTATAGATAAAATTTTAATTAATAAAAACATATTATTCTAAGAGCAAAGAAATGTAAAGTATAACTATTTTTTTCAATCTTTTTTTATACTAAACTTATTAAAAGTAAAATGCATCACAATATAAAATTTTAAATCATGAAAATTACTCTATTTTTCATTATTATTTTTTAAAAAAAAGTTATAGATAAAATTTTAATTAATAGAAACATATTATTCTAAGAGCAAAGAAATGTAAAATTAAAATAATTGAAATATTCTCTTGTAAGGTGTTGACCAACGATTTGGCCAACGACACAGAGTCAAATATACGACGAAGGATAAAACAACAAGTAAGAAATATAATCTAATAGAAGAGAAGAAAACACCAAGGATTTATAGTGGTTCGGCCCCAAATGATGGTAATGAGCTACGTCCACTTAGTGCTATTATTAAGATTGAATCTCAAAGCAGTGATCAAAGAACTAGGGTTCTTGAGTTTCACAAACCTTGGGAGAAATACAATAAAACGATGGATAATTGCAATATAGCTCTCTCTTTTTCTCTATCTTAGCGAAAAAGATTCAGGGATCAAAAGTCCCTTCCTTGAGCTATTTCCCGTATATTTATAGGCTCAAGGAGGGTTACATATGCCAACGTGCCCTATCTTTCCTAAATAATTGCGTATCAAGATAATAATGAAGCAATATTCAATGCAATTATTATAAGATTACATTTTAAGAAGGAAATAAATCAGGTTATACAACCAGCCTGGTCGTATCTAAAAGTTAACCCCTGGCGAAGCGATGTGCCTCTGGTCGATATTCGAGCAGTACTTTGGCCACGTGTCAACCACGTGTAAGAAATCCCCGCCACGTCATCAGTAGCCGTTTTTAGGGTAAACATTTGCCCCCCAAGTTTATTTATTGCGACCAGCAATAAGTAAACTTAGGAAACTGAGTCTTCGAATACCCCACGAAATCTGACAGAGTCGCCCATGCTTTCTCGAAAAAGGTGACCAATCATGTCTAATCAAGTCTTTTCAGTTTCCCAATAACTTGTCTGACGGCTATCACACTTCCCCACGCCTTGAAAAGTTACCATTTATGATTACCTTAGTAACCGCTCCTCGGCTAATATAAATAACCCTTCAGAATCAGTTTTTTACTTTTTACGTTTTAACTTTATCTTCAAGAAATCCCCAGGAACCCAGAAACTCAGACGGATCACGAACCTCTCGCCCAGCCAAATCAACTTAGCGCCCCAGAACTTTACTCCATCTTTCATACAAGTACGTTTCTTCAAACCTTTCAGTTGTTAATATGCCATGCAATACTTGTTTATCTCTATTTCTGATTTTTGAGTTCTTGACTAAAAATGTTTTGGGGAGATTGGGAATGTTAACCGATGCTTGAAAAGGTGATGAAACAACGTCTTCTAGGAGTTAAGAGCCAGTTTGGTAGTCGAGATTGTAGACTTAGGGCGTAAAATCGAAGTAAAAATTCGACTTTTAGGCTAGTTGAAAAAGTGGGTTTTTCCCGCCCCCTCGGAGTTGAAAAAGCTTTTTTTTTCAAAAAACTTTTTACTTCCGCTTTTCAAATTGCTCATATAGAACTTAGTGTTTTTGCTAGAATGCTGCTAGTCGTATAAAAGCTTAACTTTTATACGCGAGCAACGTTATTCTAACTTGCAACACAGATTTTTAGGCTTTACGTTCTCACCTCCCCCTTTCTCTGTTCACAGCTCTTCATGCAAGATCCTTGGGGAGGTGAGAAGCCTATCGACGATGACTTGCTTGCCCAGTTACTTAAAGACAAGGAGCATCCATCGCAGCTGGTACCAGAGATTCCTTTTTCTCGAACCCCACCCAATAGCCCTCAGATAAACCTTCCAGCCATGGGTAGAGTAAAATCCATAGCCCAGAAAAAGAAATCTTCCAAACCTTCAGACCAGCACACTCCTCAGGCTGGAATTCCTTCGACCAGTGGTCGGGAAAGAAATATCCCCGACCCAAACATTCAAACTCATGCTCAGCCCCGAAACGTCGTTCAACCAGATGTTGAATGGTACATCGCACCTGTCAGCCGGGTAATGATCAGGATGATCGCCAATTACATAAAAAAAATATGGACTCCCTGGGGTGACACTAGTCCAACCTACTCAAGACCAACGGGCGAACTTGCATGGAGGCGCCTTTAGCGCCTGGTCGAGGTATCACATTGAGGCAGGAGCAACCCTGCCTCTTCATCCTTTTTTCCAGGGGGTGGCCAATTACCTCAGGGTCGCCCATTTTCAAATAACTCCCAATGGATATAGAATGCTTGTTGCACTCTATATCCTCTATAGCCACAAAAAATGGCATGTCCCCACACCGCACGAGGTCAACTATCTGTTTGACCTAAAATCTAACCCCAACCAAGAAAACACGGGGGTTTTTCCACTTTTGTCACTAGGAAACAGGTCGTACTTTCCTGACTGACACCACCTACATCTCGAACGTGGGGAGGTACCATCTGGAGTATTTCTTGACAACTGACATGGTCGCGAAGAACTTGGCCTTCACTCAAGGAGGTAAAGTCTTTGTACCGCTGGTCGTCAATCTTTTTTCAATTTTTTGCTGCATCTTCCTTAGAAATTTAGTACGTTTCAGGCCCATGGTTGCGACCAAACCCTACTCCAAACATGGAGATGCGATCAGCCCTCCTGGCCAGCATGACCAACATAGAGAAAAGTGTCAAACAGCTGGTCACGGAGGCCAATATGAGACTGGTCGGCCTTTTGGCCCCTCATCAAGATGTGAGGGAGTCAACGGCAGGGAGTACCACTGGCGAAGACGTTCCCGAGCAGCATCCAAACGTATCACAACCCCCTCCGAGGAAGGCCACTGGAGTAACAATCAGGGAACCCTCCAGCACCCCACGGGCTGCTACTCCCCCCGCCCCAATGGGAAAGGGAAAAAAGAAAGCCACCGAACCTCTTTCTCGAGCCCCTCAACGAATCTTCAGATGAGAACGGTACTGATTTATCGCTCTTAGATAGTTTGCCAATTCCCTGCCACTTATTTGACGGGGATGGCAATTTTAAGTACGCTCCAAATTTAGATTTAGACTTCTTCATGCCAGAGAGTGAGTGTAACACTAGTAGAGTATATAATGTAGCGACCAGTAATGATAGCTCGGGTATTTCACTTACAATTTTCTTTGTTTCTTTTCCTGTCATAACATACTCAATCATTTATACTATCACACTGTTCGTGTATTTGCTTCTCTTACATACATGGACTCTGAGAACGTGTTCGACATATACAGTGCCCCCGAGGCTCCCGAAGCTCCCTCGAGCAAGAAGAAAACAAGCAAGAGGCATCTCGGGGAAAGCAGTAAAATGCCTCAGGCCAAGAAAGCCCGCACTGCAGGTCCTCCGGCTGATGGACCCTCAGCAAATGTAACACCACCTCCTTCTCCTCATGAGCAGCAAACTCCCCCTGCTCCTGCTGGGTCGACACCGTCTCCAACGACCCCAACCGAGCAGACTCAATAGGCTGGTCCTGCTGCCACAAGGGGCGACATATCGAGTTGCACCTTAAGATCGGTCAAAGACATGGTTGCCAAAATTTTGAAGCACGAACATTTCCAAGAGGCGATGGCTTCGACGGAGACAATGGACGTCAACCAGATCCTAACCCACGCATTGAATGAGTTCGCCAGTGTAAGTTATTTTTTTCTGTGGAGACAACCCTTTTACATTCTACAATTAGTTTAACCTTTGCTCTGATCGCAGGCAATGCTGACCCTTACTGCCGGCCAGCTTCGCTCGGGTGTTGCTACCGAGCAGTTCAAGTCTTTCGAGCAACGGCACGCTGACGAACTCAAAGCTGTCGAAGTGAAATATGCTGAACAACTTGAAGCGATGCTCGAGGAGAAGAACAAACTGGCTGAGGAGCTAAGGGATAAGTAGACTGCTCTTGATAAGGCCATCGAGAAAAAAGACAACTTTAAGGAGTCTAACCGTATCAACTATCGCGAGGCTAAAAAGCTCGAGCAAGAATTGGCTGCGAGTAGAAAAGAGGCTACAACCTTGGAGGGTCGGATCGAGAAGCTTGAACAAGCCAACGCCAGCAATTTGGAAAGGTACAAGAATGACACGGTTAAGTGTTTCTATGACTTCTGGAAACACAACCAAGGGGCTGACTTCAACTACCTTCCCGAGCACACTAGGCATGCTGAGATAGCCCGCTGCGTTGCTCGATTGGCGGAAGAAGAGAGAGCAAGGGTACCTGCCTCACCCGAAATCTCCTTGGCAACTAGCTTGGACGGGGCGGACAATGAAGCTATGGATGTCGTCGACCAGGGCACCCCTCAAGATCCTCCAACCTCATAGTCTGCAATTTTTTTCTTTTTATTTTTCAAGTACACGGCATATAGGTCATGATGTAAAGACACTTATTTTCCAATTGATTATTTATTGCTGCATGGGCAGCTTTTACTTTTAATTGAACAATTACATCCGAGCAGCAACAGCTCACGGTGTAAAAGGATCCATTTTGATGTTATAATATATTTACATCTTATTATAACATCTGTTCGCATGACCGAACTTAGCATAGTACTTTGGTTTGATTTAATAAAATACAAAATTTTGAAAAATACTCTAAGTACCCTAGCATGCTTTCACTTATTTTGCTCATGTGTTTACATACCTTTCGATAGGCTTTGCTTACTAGATACCTTATATGCCCCCCAAGTGATCGAGGAGCTTTAGGTCCTTGGTCACTTGCCTTGACCAAAACCTGTTTGAACAATACTGCTCAGAGCAAAATAATTAAAATTGTAATATAGCAAAACAACACACGTAATGAGAAAATACTTGTATAAAATACAATAATTGGCAAGAATGACTGGCTGCGCACAGTCCCTTATATTGCACGTAATAAATGGACAAAACGTGTATGTACGAGTGATCAAAAAGATCTTACACTTATAAGCAATTAGTCACATAAAATGACCAACTCTTTTTCATAACTTGTAAAAAGTAAAATTAATACAAGCCAATCCTTTAAGAAGGATTGTTTATTGATAGTACTTGCGCAAGTGTTCTCCATTCCAATAGCGAGGAACAAGATCTTCGTTTAAGCGAGCAAGTTTATATGTGCCTGGGTGAAGGACTTCTTCAATCTGGTATGGCCCTTCCCAATTAGGTCCGAGTACTCCAGCAGCTTGGTCGCGGGTGTTTAGGAAAACTCTTCGAAGTACCAGATCTCCGACATTGAATTTCCTTTCTCGCACTTTAGAATTGAAATACTGGGTGACTTTTTGCTGGTATGCAGCTACTCGGAGTTGGGCTTGCTCATGCTTCTCATCGACCAAGTCTAGGGATTCCATCAATAGTTGGATGTTCAAGCCTTGATCGTACGTTATTCTGCGATGCGAAGGCGGATCTAACTCAACAGGCAACATAGCCTCATATCCATAAGCTAAAGAGAATGGAGTATGGCCTGTTGCTGTTTGATGGGAAGTTCTATATGACCAAAGGACTTCAGGCAATTGTTCTGGCCACGCCCCCTTAGCTTCTTCTAGTCTTTTCTTTAGTGTATCCTTTAGCGTTTTGTTGACCGCTTCGACTTGTCCATTTTCTTGGGGATGAACGACCGAAGAAAAGCTCTTGATAATGCCATGTCGTCCGCAAAACTCTATGAATAAATCACTATTGAAATGGGTGCCGTTATCCGAGACAATTTTCCTTGGCAATCCATAGCGACAAACGATATTTTTTTATCACAAAATCCAGCACCTTCTTGGTCGTTATGGTTGCGAGTGGCTCGGCTTCGGCCCATTTAGTGAAGTAGTCAACGGCAACCACAACATACTTGACGCTGCCCTTCCCTGTGGGCAAAGATCCAATTAGATCTATGCCCCAAACTGTAAACGGCCACAGACTTTGCATCTGTTTAAGCTCATTCGGGGCTGCTCGTGGGATTTTGGAGAACCTCTGGCACTTGTCGCACCTCCGCACAAACTCCATCGAGTCTTCATTCATCATGGGCCAGAAGTATCCTTTCCTTAGGATCTTTTTTGACAAGCTTTGCCCCCCAGCGTGGTCTCCACAAAAGCCTTCATGTACCTCTTTCATCAATTCTTTGGCCTTCTCTTTCGAAATACATCTGAGGAGTGGCATTGAGTATCCTCTTCGGTACAAGATTCCATCGACTAGGATATACCTAGCAGCCTGTCGCTGAAGGGTCCTGGCTTTGTTTCTGTCCGTTGGTAATACGCCTTGCATCAAATACTCTATATATGGTGTCATCCACGTATCCGCCATATGGATCACCATAGCGGTCTCCTCTGCTTGGATGCTTGGCATTGATAGCCGCTCAACCGGCACTATATTCAGAGTATTAGCATCCTTCACACTTGCTAATTTGGCCAAAGCATCAGCATTGGACTTCTGGTCGCGAGGTACTTGCTGGAGGTTGTATTTGTCGAATTGAGCCAATAGATCTCTTGTTTTGTTTAGATAGGCAACCATCTTTAAAACGTGCGCCTGGTATTCTCCCCTGACTTGATTCACTACCAACTGAGAATCATTGTAGATGTCAAGCACTTTTATATTCATGTCCCTGGCTAACCGCAACCCAGCGAGTGATGCTTCATACTCGGCCTCGTTGTTAGAAGCAGTGAAGTTAAACCTGATTGCGCAGTGAAATCGATGCCCTTCCGGAGTTATCAATTTCACTCCTGCCCCAGCGTGGCACTCGTTAGAAGAACCATCTGTAAATAGTTTCCACGAAGGAGCTTGGTTTTGACACTCAGGCTCACTAGGCTCTTCAATCTGCTCGCCATCTGTAAGTTCAGTGAACTCTGCAATGAAGTCAACCAGGGCTTGCCCTTTTATCGCTGCTCGCGGGAAGTAAGATATATCGAACTGCCCAAGTTCGACTGCCCATTTTAGCAATCTACCCGAAGCCTCTGGTTTTTGCAGGACTTTCCGTAGAGGCTGGTCGGTCAAAATCGTGATTGGGTGAGCTTGAAAGTAAGGCCGCAGCTTCCTGAAGGCCAAAATTAGGCAATAGGCTAGCTTCTAGATGGGCGGGTATCGCTGTTCTGCTCTAATTAGCCTTTTTCTTACATAGTAAACGGCCTTCTGCACGCCTTCTTCCTCCCTTACTAAAACGACACTAGCAGCATATTCCGTGATCGCTAGGTAGATGAACAAAGTTTCTTTATCGACCGGCTTTGACAGGATGGGTGGTTGTGCCATATGATTTTTTAATGCTTGAAAGGCCTGCTCGCACTCCTCCTTCCACTCAAAATTTTTGTTGCCTCTTAGTAGATTAAAAAATGGAACACACTTATCTGTTGACTTCGAAATAAATCTACTAAGAGCGGAAATTCTTCCGGTTAAACTTTGAACATCCTTAATCTTTGCTGGCGATTTCATATCGATCAGGGCTTTAATTTTCTCGGGATTGGCTTCAATTCCTCTCGAGTTAACTATAAATCCAAAGAACTTCCCTGATCCTACTCTGAAAGAACATTTACGGGGATTCAACTTCATCTGATATTTATCCAAGACGTTGAAGCATTCCTGCAAATCCTTTACATGTCGTCAACGTAGACCTCCATGTTTGTGCTGATCAGTTCCTTAAACATGTGGTTGACTAGTCGCTGGTAAGTCGCACCAGCGTTTTTCAATCCGAAAGGCATTACTTTGTAACAGTAAAGCCCTGTATCAGTCCAAAAGCTAGTGTGATCCTCATCAGGGGGATGCATACTAATATGATTATACCCAGAGTATGCATCCATGAATGAGAGAATCTCATGCCCTGCAGTGGCATCGACCAGCTGGTCGATTCTTGGGAGTGGGAAATAGTCTTTGGGGCATGCCTTATTAAGGTCTGTGAAATCCACGCACGTGCGCCATTTTCCATTCGGCTTGGAAACTAGCATGGGATTTGATACCCACGATGGATAAAATGCCACCTTGATGAACCCATTCTCCTTTAGCTTTTCGACTTCTTCTTTTAAGGCTTTAGATCTATCTTTGTCGAGCAGCGTTCGTTTTTGTTGCACTGGTGGAAAACTCTTGTCGATGTTCAGGACATGGCTGATGAATGCAGGGTCTATCCCGACCATGTATTTTTGCGACCAGGCAAAGACTTCCTCATTTCTCCTTAAAAACTCCACCAGTGCTTGTTTTGTTGTTGTCTCTGAGTTTTTACCGAATTTCACAACCCTGGTCGGATTTTTTTCATCGAGTTAGACCTCTTCAAGGTCCTCGATGGGCCCAATTTCTTCCTCAAAATCCCCAAAGCGATGATCCAAATCTCTATCCTCCTTTGGGCAACACCCTATTTGGTGACATTATCACCTGAGTGGGCTTGAGCATCTATTGCCACTTGCAACTCTTTTCCGGGAGCATCTTTCGATACACCCTTCTTTGCCTTGGTGATCGAGGCATTGTAGCACTCCATTGCTTCCCGCTGATTCCCTAAGACGCATCCTACTCCTGCATCGGTCGGGAGTTTCATGGCGAGGTGCCATATTGAGGTGACGGCTCGTAGGTCGACCAGAATTAGTCTCCCAATCACAGCATTGTATGCTGAAGGGCAATCAACTACTATGAAAGTATTGAGTAATGTCCTATTAGCAGGTGCAGTACCTGCTGTAATTGGAAGCCTAATCGACCCTTTTGGGGCGAGCCCTTCACTGGAAAAACCATAAATGGTTTGGTTACATGGCTCCAGGTCTTTGACGGACAACTTCATTCTTTCCAGCGATGACTTGTATAGGATGTTGACAGAACTCCCTATGTCGACCAACACCCTTTTCACCATCATGTTGGCAATTTGTACGTCTACGACCAGTGGATCGGAGTGTGGGAATCTCACGTGTTGGGCATCGTTATCAGAGAAGGTTATCAATTCCTCCTCTGTTCGAGCCTTTTTTGGTGCTCGATCTTCCACACTCATCATCTCGATGTCCTGGTCATGGTGTAGGGTTCAAGCATATCGTTTCCTTGCCTTCCCACTGTCTCCTGCAATATGTGGGCCTCCGCAGATGGTTAGTAAAGTGCCTGCCACAGGAGCTGGTTGTAGAGGTGGCGAGTGTTGGCGTGCAGGCGCCTGCTCGTTGCCACCTTGCGCCTCTCGCTGAGACCCTCCTGCGGCTCGCACATATCTTCTTAAATGTCCTTGCCTAATCAGGAACTCAATCTCGTCTTTCAACTGGTTACATTCATTGGTATCGTCCCCGTAATCGTTGTGAAATTGACAGAACTTTGTAGTATCTCTCTTGGAGATATCTTTCCTTATAGCTGGGGGTCATTTGTAAGGCATGCTTGAGCTGGTCGCCTGGTAGACTTCAACTCGGCTTTTGACAAGGGTCGTGTAGTTGGTGAATCTTGGCTCGTATCGATTACCTTTGGGGCGTTTACTCTCAGAAGTTGAGGGTTCATTGTTTGCCCGTTTTCCACCATTCCTACCATTGCCATTCCCATTGCCTTTGCCATTGCCATTGGGCTTTTTTGATCCGTTGGCGGCTTTGGCGGGTTCTTCCTTGGGCCCCTGTCTTTACCTGGCGATTTCCCTTCGTTGGCAATCGCGTCTTTGAGCTTGATATACCGATCAACCCAATCCAAAAACTGTTGGGTACTTCTTACCCCATTCTTTCTGAGGCTACTCCAGAGGGGTGAATGGCGCCTAACTCCAGCAGTTAGAGCCAACCCTCATCGCCCACTGTCTTGGCTCCATCAGCTACTCGCATGAAGCGTTGGACATATTCTTTCAAGGGCTCTCCCTCTTTCTAGCATATCTCGACCAGCTGGTTAGGCTCTGTGGGGTGTACGCGACCCGCGTAGAATTGTCCGTAAAATTCCTTCACGAACATTTCCCAAGATACTATACTAGAAGGAGGGAACTTGAAGAACCATTCTTGAGCGGTGTCAGACAATGTCGCAGGGAAGATCCGGCAACGGGCATCGTCTAACACTTTTTGTATGTCCATTTGTATCTCAAACTTATTAACGTGAGATACTGGGTCTCCGTACTCGTCGAAGTTCGGCAACGTAGGCATCTTGAACTTACTGGGGGTTTCGGCCGAAGCAATCCTCTGTACAAAGGGGGTGTCCCTCCTCCTATCGTACTCAATATGGGACGTTCGTCCCCCGACCAGTTGCTATACCACCTGGTTCAGGGCATCAATCTGAGCCTGAACAGCTTCTGGGACTACTGGGGCCACCGGTTCCGGGGGAGCGTACTCGTCGTGCCTTTCACGGCAGTCGTTAAGTACGTCCCTAAGATCATCGTCTCTACATCTCTGCTCGCTAGCTCCTAGCCGAATATAGACGTTCGGCTGCCTGGGTTGCCCCCAAATGTTGTGGCTGGTTGGCCTATTTTCTCTAGGTGGGAGGCTTCTGCCTCCACCTCTTTCTTCATTTCTCCGGCCAGCATTTCTCTGCCGGAATCAGCTTCATTATAGTCATGGCTATCTCTGAATTGTGGCTGACTACGACGTGACCGGCTGTTCACGCTATTTCCTCCTTGGGCTGGCATTTCCCAGGCGTCAGGGGGAGGCCTGCGCAGGTCGTTGGGTCCCTGTGCATTGTTATGCCGTGGGGGGCCCCTGACCGCAGAGCCTGACTCGATGTTCCTCCTGTTGGCAGAAGGACGTTGCCCTCTGCTCGGTAGATTCAGCTCTTCATCCCCTGGGCGTCTAGGGCTACGGGGTGGCTGCCCTGCCCTATTCTGCCTCGGGCATTGGGGATTGCCTCGACTAGCCTGGGATGGAGGATACTGCTTAGGATCCCTAGGTGGGACATCATCCTGAGCCATAGGCGGCTGCCTCGGCCTTTGAGGGCTTGTTGGATGAAGCGGAGGGCTTGGATTGGGACCTCTTTGAGGTGGTGTGTTTGGTGGCTGGTCTGGCTGGGAGGCTGGCACAGCCTGACTCCTATCCAGTTGAATGGCTGCTTCAAGGGCGGCCATGGCATCCCTCTGCCGACGATCCATTTCTGCTTGCCGCTCACTCAGCTCTTGGCGCTGGCGTTCTATTTCCCTTTGCTGCAGCGCCATCGTCTCTGCAGCATTCTCCTTATTGGCCCTCAGATTAGCCAACTCATCTTGCAACACTCCTAGCGTTGCCCTCAATGTTTCAGAATCTAATTCCTCCTCATCGAACTCCAAATGTGGTTCATTCTCAACCACATTTGGGGGAGGAGGTTGGGATGGTGCAGGGCCAGCAGCCTGTCCAGTCTTCTTGGATGTTTTCGCCATTAGATTTTTTTCACAGTTTCTTGAGTTCAACTCTCAATGAAAGCACCAGAATGTTGACCAACAATTTGGCCAACAACACGGAGTCAAATATATGACGAAGGATAAAACAGCAAGTAAGAAAGATAATCTAATAGAAAAGAAGAAAACACCAAGGATTTATAGTGGTTCGGCCCCAAACGATGGTAATGACATACGTCCACTTAGTGCTATTATTAAGATTGAGTCTCAAAGCAGTGATCAAAAAATCAGGGTTCTTGAGTTTTACAAACCTTGGGAGAAATACAATAAAACGATGGATAATTGCACTATAGCTCTCTTTTTTTCTCTATCTTAGCGAAAAGATTCAGGGATCAAAAGTCCCTTCCTTGAGCTATTTCCCGTATATTTATAGGCTCAAGGAGGGTTACATATGCCAACGTGCCCTATCTTTCCTAAATAATTGCGTATCAAGATAATAATGAAGCAATATTCAATGCAATTATTATAAGATTACATTTTAAGAAGGAAATAAATCAGGTTATACGACCGGCCTGGTCGTATCTAAAAGTTAACCCCTGGCGAAGCGATGTGCCTCTGGTCGATATTCGAGCAGTACTTTGGCCACATATCAACCACGTGGAAGAAATCTTCGCCACGTTATCAGTAGCCGTTCTTGGGGTAAACATAAGTATTTCCATATAAAAAGTATAAATTGTTATTATATAAAATATTTTATTACACAAAATTTGCCTAATATACTAAAAAGTAGCAATTAATTATAATAGAAATGAGATTTATCTGAACACAATAGTAGCACTTTTATATCATTATTTAAAAAAAGATTTGACCCACATAAATTTTATCTTGGTTTGATAATTTTTTTTTTTTTTTTATTTAAAAAAAGAGTGAATTTTTTTGGCTAAGATTTAAATACTAGTTTTTTTAATAAATTTATATAGTAAGTTAGTTTAGTAAATTTGATCAAATTATATTATCATGTAATGAAGAATATATTTTAGCTATATATCTCTTTTTTAATTATTTTAATATTATTAATTAAACTTGATGAAAAAATTAATGAATTATTTAATTAATTATTACTATATAATCTATCATTAGTACTTTATCTCTATGTATCATTTCTTTTTTTTTTTATTTTATGTTTGCTCTATATTTTTGGTATTTATTTAAACGTATTTATTGTTTTTTTTTTAAATACATTGATTTTTTTTATTTTTTTATTTTGCTTAAAGTTTAAAATTTAAAAGTTAAAACTTTTTTGTTGAGTTTATTGGGATGATTTTATTTTAATAATTTTAATATTTTTATCCTTTTTCTTTTAAAATTGTATTGTGCTAAAATGTAATATTTGCATCTACTTTAATATTTTATATTCTAAATCCAAATTATAAATATTTTTGAAAATTTTTAATTTTTTTTTTATATTGATAGATACTTATTTAATTTAATTCTTTCTCAACCGTATTATATGATTTTTTTTAGAAAATAATGTATTTTTTTAGTTATTTTAAATTTTCTTTAATTTTATATGTATAAAAAAATATGCAACTTTTTTATATTATAATTAAGTGATATTTTAATTAATTTAATTAAAATTTTAATTAAAAAAAACATAATTTTTCCACACGTGCGTAGCAAGTGTCCAACCTAGTAATTAGAAAAATTTGTGGAGTAGGTCGTCTTGTCATATTAAAGCAATTACTTTGTTTGAATAAATTATATGTTTTCGGCACGGTAAATTATTCAGAATTTTCTGAAAATTTGCAGGATGCTCTAAATAACTATAATATACATGGTCATAAAAAAAAATCGCGCCGAAAACTGTTCAAAGGTTGAGAAACACAAAAGAGCCCTACAGTAGGCCTCTTTTTGAAAGCCCTACCAAAGAATTACCCTATATATATAAATATCAATATATATATATAGGCAATTCTTCTACAAGGCTTCACTTTAAGCTTTACCGGTAAGACTCTCAGTATTTCTTGACCAATGAACAGTTTTCGGCGCAATTTTTTTTTATGATCGTGTATATTGTGGTTATTTAGAGCATCCTGCAAATTTTCAGAAAATTCTGAATAGTTTATAGTACCGAAACTAGGTTCAAACATGTTGTTTTCTACGCGCATAAAAAAATTAGTCATGAGTGCAACAATATGTTTGAACTTAGTTTTCGGTACTGTAAACTATTCAGAATTTTTTGAAAACTTGCAGGATGCTCTAAATGGCTACAATATACACGGTCATAAAAAAAATCGCTCCGAAAATTGTTCACGGGCCGAGAACAATGAGATCCTCACCGGTAGGGCTTAAAGTGAAGCCCCTATAGGAGAATTCCTATATATATATATATATATATCCCATATAAAAAATGTATAGATAACGAAAATTTTTCGTTTTAACGATTTTTTTATTATTGTATTTTATATATATGTCATATAGTCATGTAAATATATATCTATATCAACATTGTGTTTACATGTCATATATGTTGAGATTATTAATATAAATATTTATATATCCTATAGAACTATAATTTATTCTATTATATATATTTAAAAAAATAATGAACCAGATTTTATTAAAATTATAAACAATGTTTATGTAAATCCTAAAATTGACATATTTTATAGAAATATCTTCTTTTTTTTTAAAGAATTTTTACTTTCCCTTTATTGTGATTTTCAGAATATCACTTTTCCATTATTGTGATTTTCGGAATATTTAGCTTAATTTTATCACAATAGGATTATAAAGGGAAGATGTATCTTGTTTATATAAATAAAATATTCTGTATTTACTCAAAAAAAATTCTGGAATATTTGACGTTAATTTTTCGTGCAGCTCAAGATAATAAAATTCATGAAACTGAATCTTTGATGTAATTAATCATTATTTCTATCTTGAGAAATTTGATCTGACACATGTATTAGCTATCCCCACCAAAATCGTATCTGTCGGATCTGAATCTTCTAAAAAAGGAAATTTTTCATCAATTAAGAATATATTCAAATATTCTTGCTTTTATTAGGAGATTCTTTCTCAGCCTTTATGAGCACAAAATAGACTCTATAAATAGGTTTCTAAGGCATTGATAAAAAATGAACTCATTGGTGCATAATTTGTGAGTGTATTGTAATAGTTGTGAAAATTCCTTATTTATATTCAAGATCATAGTAGATCATAGTATTCACGTGATCTTGTAGAAAAATGAGTGTTTAGTTTTTGCGGTGAGTTTATACCACGTTCATGAGTGAATATACATTGTACTTTGAACACAACTTTTAAAGTCTTCGGGAGAGGATTTTCACAAGCTTTGTGTCGGGAGGATGCAAGCACTCGCTTGCCATTAAAGGGAGTTCAAGTGGTTGAGCATTTCAATCAGAACCAGATTAGTGAAGAAAAGTACAACAAAGTTGCGCAAAATCTTAAGAGAGACTCTTGTTTTGTTTAAGTCAATATTTTGTACTTGTGATTCTTTATTAATTGGTTTTATTCTCCGGGCGTGGCTCCAAGGAGTAGGTTATTCGAAAGGATTTTTGAACCTTGCTAAAATTCGTTGTGTTCTTTATTGTTTTTGCACTGTCTTTCTATTGTATTCAGTTTCTGTCGTGACAAGTTCAGATTCTGTCCCGACAGATTTGAAAGTTGTTTCAACATTTAATTATCATTTTGCAACTTAATTAATTCATATGGTTTAATTAGTTTTGTAATTATTAAAAACGAAATTTCAGTTTACAACTTTAGAAATAAGCAAACGTGTATATATATAAAAATATAAATGGTTTACAAGGAAAATATCCCGAAGGGTGAATTATAATTTTGTTTGTTAGTCTAGGCTGAACAAGCTAATTTCAAACTTAAAATAAAAAAAAAAGTGCAATCTAAATTGAAGGAAGCTTATTAAATACTTCAAAATTCTTATTAGTGTCTTTATCTCTTTTATGAATTCTAGTCCATATTCAAATAACGCCTTACATAACTTGGTTCATAAATTCCAAGAGGCATTTTACATTTCTATATATATATATAGTGGACAATTTTTCTATAGGGTTTCACTCTAAGTCCTACCGGTAAGACTCTCAGTGTTTCTCGACCCGTGAACAGTTTTCGGCGCGACTTTTTTATGACCGTGTATATTGTAGCTATTTAGAGCTTCCTGCAAATTTTCAGAAAATTCCGAATAGTTTACAGTACCGAAAACTAGGTTCAAACATGTTGTTTTTCACGCGCATAAAAAAAATTAGTCACGCGTGCAACAACATGTTTGAACCTAGTTTTCGGTACTGTAAACTATTCGAAATTTTCTGAAAATTTACAAGATGCTCTAAATAGCTACAATATATACGGTCATAAAAAAAAATTGCACCAAAATCTGTTCATAGGTTGTAAACACTGAGAGCCCTACAATTTTTTTTAAAAAAAGTAATAACAATAATTTCACAAAAATATAAAATAGTTAAATGAACTTATTCATACATCTATATATTTAATATACATATATATATTTAATATATATATATAATATTGGGGAACTACTGTGACAAAGCTTCCCACTTACTATTGATAATAGGCGAATTCTTCAATCCCTCACAGGACTAAGTCCTTCAGTGTGGGGTCCAGCTTTGTGCCATTTGTCAAAATTTTATAGGATTTGGTCTTTTTGTCACATTTGTTTTTGACTTGCAATGGCCGGTTTGGTGAACCGGTTATAAAGTTGTTGGTGATGTGGGTGTAAAAAGTAGGGGCAAAAAAGTAATTCCATGTCCAAAAATATGTACAGTTGAGGAGTTTATCGTAAACTTAATATGAATTTGAGAGATATTTACGATTTTGGTAACGTAAGGATTGTGCTTCCAGCAAGTGATTTATATGTTATGTTGAGTGAGATGCACTAATAACCACGTAAGTAAAACTGATATATATTTTGTACTGTTTTGTAAGTTTTTTTAAAGTTTTTTCCCTGGACTTGATCGTAAACTTAAGGACTTGATTGTAAACTTAATATGAATTTGAGAGATATTTACGATTTTGGTAACGTAAGCACTGTGCTTCCGCCAAGTTATTTATATGTTATGTTGAGTGAGATGCACCAATAACCACGTAAGAAAAACTTATATATATTTTGTATTGTTTTGTAAGTTTTTTTAAAGTTTTTTCCCTGGACTTGATCGTAAACTTAAGGATTTGATTGTAAACTTAATATGAATTTGAGAGATATTTACGATTTTGGTAACGTAAGCATTGTGCTTCCGCCAAGTTATTTATATGTTATGTTGAGTGAGACGCAAGAATAACCACGTTAGTAAAACTGATATATATTTTGTAGTTGTTTTATAAGATTTTTTTAAAGTTTTTTCCCTGGACAAGTTTCATTTATTCAATATTGGGATGAATGAATCACTAACTAAATTAGGTATGGAAAAATGTTATTTAGATGGTTGATTAACTAGGAGAGTCAGTAAGCTGAGATGATTGATATATGTTTGACACTAACATGTTAATATCTTGCAACTAGTGTTTACATAAATTAAGTGTTAAAATATTCTTAATACAATATCATAAGTTTAGTTGAAATATTCTTAATACATAGGTTTAAAGTGAAGACCGCATTGGTGGCTTAGTGGATGAGGAAATTATAATTTTCTTATCAATTGCATGAAAAATTGGTTCAACCAACTGAGAAGCGTCGATTGTATGAGTGAGTCGTATTGGGGTGAGTAGAACGTCCCCAACCACGCTTTTGTAATCTATGATGTAGTAATAAAAAACGTATACACTCATCTGGTTTAGTGTTAATACTTTTTCACCATTCGACCACACTTGCCTAATTCTTGTATCTAATTGTAACTGTTTTGGGATAAGTATGTATCCACTACCTTGTCTTGTTGCCGATAATATTTTGAAAGCCCTTATGCCAAGGAGGACTGAATATCTGTTGAGGGTAATGGTGAAGACATCTTCAATTTGTTGGGGTAAGTTAATAACTTTAACAGTCGGACTTCTAGAGTCGAACAAGAACAACACTTGAGTAGTACATTATGTGGCGTTGACACCATTCATTGTTACCCCCTTAATATTTCATAAAGTACAAATATGATTAAGTTTAAATATGATGAATGAAGCTATTTATTTTAAGAAGAAATTATGATCACTTATCTTTGAGACTAGGGTAAGAGATATTTATGACCAGTTTTCGCACTGTACTTGGTTGTCATTGGAATTTTTTACAGTGGCAAAGGCCCTGACATGCCTTCCCATTGATGGGAGATGGCTCATTTGAACTGGCTGAGGTTGGCCTATATCCCATAGTTGTAGTCTCTTGGTTGAATGTAGAATGACTCCTTCATTGCTACTCCAGGCAATTGGTGTTGAAAATAGAAGTGGTTGTAAGAGAAGTCCCACATCACAATTCATTTTAATAGTCCCATTTGTAAGAACAAACAATTTAATGAAACTATCTTCGTTGTTTCCATATAGCATTAGATGATGACTTGGGACATGGCAGTGATATGCTTCATTATCTTGTTGTTCTTGTTCTTTAGTGCTTTTGTGTACATATATGATGAGAGGCATTGAAATAGATGGTATTCCCAGCTAGAAAATCCTCCAAAATTTTTGGAAACCGTTTGTGTACATTGTGACACATTTATGACACGTATATATCGATCTGAATATCCATTTTTTGTGATCGTAACTTGATTCCAAATTCCAGAGGGAAGAATTTTACCAGTGCAGTACCGTCTTGAAATAAGCTATATTTTGCAACATGAAAAGGGTGAACAATTTATAAGTTATTAATCACATAATAAAACGATAATGAATTAACTTGGTAACGATCATTGTAAAAATGAGTAGAGTTCATTTGTATTAAAAATTTAGAAGTTCAATTAATCATTTCGATTAATTTACGAATTTAAGGACTTACCAAACATGTGAGAATATCGTATATACAACATTGTCCTTCGTCGAAAACAAAAATGACAAGGTTTCCATCTGCATTTGTAAATTTTGAATATCTCCCTGATGGAAATGGGAGTCGTATTACTTGTATATGACACTTTGCAAGAGAAACATGTAACAAATGTGTTGGGATCTTGTTTTTGTGTGGGTCGTGAACACAATTCTTAGTTTTGATATTGGCAACTATTTCAATATTTTTTGTTTCCAACTCTATGTCTTGTGGGTCCGCCATTTGGAGGAGAGGTTGAGATTATAAACACCCTTCAAACTTTCAGTTAATGGAGTAAATGACGTAGGCAAACTACAAGCATATAATAAGGTTAATGTTAGTATTTGAATTTTTTATATTATACTCATTAAGTAGATAGTGACCAAGCTAAATGATCAAACTATTGAAATTTTTCTACACAAGCCTTCACAATTTTTAAAAATTTGTTTACAGTTTGTTTCTTGCCCACTTGAGGAAGTGAAGTAGTCCAGTTTAACTTATCAATAAGTTTGAGATAAATGTGGGCTACCAAAGTCAGGCCCACTTGCAAAGTGAAGAACCATTGGAGTTAAAAGATTGAATTCTATTTTCAAACATCAAATTTGGCGAGGTATAGAAAATAATAGGAAACGTTACTTGTGGACATTCATAATTAAACTGAGGTGGGTGTTTAATTTTATGATTGACTATAGAAAAATTTCTTGAGTACTTTGCAAAGTTATGAAAAGATGTTGTGCATAATAAAACATGAAAAATGGTGTATGAACTAGTTACTTGTCGTGCATAGAAAGCAACATCAATTGATCCACCACTTTTGACCTGTTTGTCACAGATGAACAGAAACTTTTGACAACTTGTAGTTGTACTGAAGAGAGGAATTTGTTATGGAATTCGTTATTTCTTGGTGAAGATGAAGGAGAAGCACATACGATGCTATGCGTGTGAACAAACTCCATCCCGTTGTAGATGAAAATTTATTGAAGTATTTTCATATTTGATATAGAAGGCAACAATTGGCGAGGAAAGTAAATGTATATTTATTGCTTGACCGTGTTATAGGTGGGTGATGCATGTACCGTTGTTTTTTGGGAAACTGAGTGATAGGTTAAATTCGTAAACACTTCACAGGTTAACTTGTGGGTACAAATTGGCGAATTTCCAGGAATATCGGTCCAGCCCAGCTAAAAATGGACCTACATTCATAGAGCAATTTAGGAATAGAAGTAGTACAATAGATTAGGGTAGCTGATTTGTGATAAGACTAATCATTACTATGTTAATACCAAATAAGGTTGAATTTTTGTGTTGTTTGACCGAAGAGAATAAGTAGTACAATAATTAGTTGATCCTCTGATATGGTAAATTTGAGGATCATAATTACGTTAAGGTTTGATCATCTCAGATATGTATTATAAATGCATCACTATAAGAGATGGAATGAGTGAATTACCAAGTAAATTACGATTTTTGAGGCCTTTAAAACCATATTTTTTTTAAATTGTCAGATACGTATATTAGGAAGATACGTTAGCGGGTAAGAGCTGATAAGTAATTTGAAAGTTGTAGTGCGTAACTCATAACTCTTACCCCGTAATAAAAACTGCTACTTTATAATTGTTCAGAGTATTCTATTTTATTACGTGCAAATGTTTTATTTGTGTGATTTAGGATGATTGAATCACCAACTATATTATTTACAGGAGAATATTTTATATATTCTGGTTATATTATAACTCGTTACATGTCTTTGTTCTCCTGTGATTGATATCTCAAATCGAATTAATTAATCTATGAAATTAGTTGGCCAACATTAACCGGAAATGATCGAAAATTTCAGTCATGATTTTTTTGATAAAACAAAAGAAATTCGTAAAAGAGACGGTGACGTATAAAAACAACTATTAAAATGTTACGAAGAGGTTGCATTTCAAATTGATGAAAAAAATGTAAGTTAAACCATGTCATGAAATGCATTAACAACACAACATAGTAACTGACATTCATAATAGCCGATTGGTTCATTGCGTACATGGTTGTAAAACAACTTCAAAATAGCATATTGAAATAAAACTACCAACCTAATTGTTTCATTCCTTATCCAACAAAACTATAATAGAGGACTGCAATAAACACAACACCACAATGAACAAAATACATTTCGGTTCCAGTCATTGATGCCTTACTACTTAGGACTAGAGGGAGGTGGTGGAGAAGAAGACTTGCGTTCGACTAGGTTGGGATTTCCCTTTTGCTCCCCGTGACAACATTGGCAACACCATCGACTCCTAATTTCGTCAACGTCGTTTCGCAGATTAAACAACATGCTAAATGTTAGATTTTGGAAGGTGTTCCTGCTCATGTACATCTCTTGGTGGGACACCTCAGAGTCTGAAGACGACAATGAGATTGTTTTCCCATGTTGTTTCGTCCTTCGACCAGACGAACCTTCGGGTAGAACAACCAGTTTTTTGCGAGGTCGGCCTTCGAAAACCAAAATTAATAGTTACGATTTGCAAATTATTCAAATCAGAGGAAGTTCTGAAGGTAATGTAAAAAAACGTAGTAAATAATATAATCATGAACTTGAGTGGATAACCTCGCCTTCGTCGTGGCTGACTTTTCGAAGCATCCCCTTTGACAAGGTCATCTTGTAAACTTTGTGGAGGAGGCACGTCTTTGTCTGGTTGTCGCTTGAGAGTGTTCTTGTTTTTACTAGGATGGCCGACCCTTGTCGGTGGAGATGGCTCAAGAGATCCATGGGGTGTGTCTTGCGTCGTTAATGGGGGGCGGCCAGCCAAGCATTTGAACCTCATGTTTTAGGAATGGGAAGCAGTTAGGTTTGTGATGGGGAATATGTGAATGGTAAGGGTTTACATATGATTTACTGAAATGAAAAGATGATGTTGGGAAAGAGAAACTGAATAGTGACCTCCAAAACTACACAGTAGGCTAATCATGGCTACTATGTGAACCTGGTTGGATACTAACACACGCAAGAAACATTCGGAATCCTAGTTGAATGATTCTGTTTATTTTTCTTGCACCAAATTTGATTTTATAATGCCACAGTCTGTAAAATATGTAGTCCATTTTTTGGTTAAATGGGCTAGACCTATTTTGAATGGGTCGAAATCTTTGCTGGAGATGTCAGTTTTTAATTAAATTCTTGCAAAATACCACATTCCACAATACCGAAAGGAAAAAATTTTAAATTACGGGACCAACAATTATTTAAAAAAATAAATTGCCTATTTATTACATTTTTAAATAGTAAGTGTCTAATAAATTACAAAGCAAGTTATTGTGACATTTTCAACATTTTTAATTATATTTCAAAGTAAATGTGAAGATATAATTTTGTGAAAAGAAAAGTTGTAAACATAGTATAAAACTCTTTGTTGACATTACATTAATTGAATAAGATATTCTAATTGAAGAAATGGTAAATGAAATGATTTCCGTGTTGGATTAGGTTATATAGGATCTTTATTTATTTCCATGTATATCTAATATTAAATAAATTAATACATAATAGCCTAAAACATGTTTACAAAATTGAATTGAAAGAGAAACAAAGAATAGAATACTTACAGTATACGCAGGGGAATTAAAGAGTCATTCCTTTAGTTTCTCTAACTCTTGTATCCTCTCTATCACAGCGTATTATCAAGAAACTGAACCGATTTTTTATTTTCTTCACAATCTTCCAATGTATCCTTAGAACCACCTAGACTAATGTGGGGAATTCTGAACACATGAGATACATATAGAGAGAATAAGAGAAAATAACAAAGAGGCTTAGAAAATGACTTGTGTTTAGAGAGAATCTAAATCTATCAGAAAATCTGAGTTGTGACTTATGTTTTGACTTCTTTCTAAGCACTCCTTTTATAGACTCAATTAGGTCAATTAATTTAATTAGAAAATCAATAAAATAATAGCCATTTTAAAGCCGTAGGTCGAAATTATCATGGGCTTTAGGCCTGTGAAAATTTTCATTTGATTATAAGCACATTGGACTTAAAATCAATGTCTGTATTATTTTCTATCAATTTAATTAATTAAATAATTTTGTAAATCGTTTATCTAATTAATTATTTATAATTTCAAGCTTGATTTAAACTTTTTTATTAATTTAGATACGAATTTATCTTAATTAATAAAGCTGCCATAATTTCTCTATTTTTCTCAAAATTACACAACTCTGTGAAACTATCCAAAATTGACCTGGTCAACTTTGATAATTAAATCAATTAATTGAGACTATGTAGATGATTTTATCCAAGGTACAATGGGGACCATGGGCCTATGAAATAAAGCTCGAATAAGTTATCATAAATCTAACAATTTACTAATTTATTAATTCCTTGTGACTCCACTATAGACTCGGAATTGCACTCTTGAATTCATAGAACGCTCTATAACAAATATATATATACGCTATTAATTATCCATTGTTACAACCGTAATTGTCACTCAATCCTCTATAGACGGTCTACAATGAGATATGACTAAAATACCATTTTACCCCTCATTGTATTTTATCCTTAAAACACTTAGTTCCTTGTAAATGATATTTCAGTAAACTAATTTAATTACTGAAATGAGATCTCTATCATTTAACACCTTGAATCAAACTAAAAGGAAACCATCGTTTGACTTCTTCATCATAAGCTATAGATGTTCATATCTATGATTAACACTCCCACTCAATTATACTATCGAGTTCCGAAGATGTAAGTATGGGCTAGTCCTTAGGGTAAGCTGGTAACGAACAAGTCAAAGAACTCAAATAATACAATCAGTTATAATACTAACCACTCATAATTTAGATTGAATTGACCTATGATCAACTATATCATATGACTAGAATATATAATAACGGTATGTTTATTTATCTTATCAACTGTGAATATCGGTCCAGTCCGATGTAACAAATACATCCGATCTTATCTACTTTGGTATAATGTTCTGGAAAGAACATAACACTGTAATGTGTAAGTAGATCATATCGTAGATTGGCAAGTCAGTGTAAATCCTGTACACTGACTAATCTTAGGACTAACTTATTTTGAAAGGGCATCCTGGAATAGAAGCCAAGACCATCGCATTGGTGTGTTGCATACTCCTAGATCGCGCCATCCGATGCCTCCCGGGATGCAATGAAGAGGTCGTGGTTCCCAAGTCCGAGATTAGACCGGGACGACTATGGATGAACCCGCGTCCTGGTAAACGAACCGGGACCCTGGTAAATGAAGAGGGATGTTGGTAAACGGATGTGGACCCGGTGTCGAAGTTGGGTGTGATAAATTGTCCCCGATACTGACATCACCCCAAGAAGTGTGTAGCTATGTCCCCATAGATAACCTGCAGAAGAGGTTACATCAGGAATGTACGGCGTCGGTTCAGAACTCCACTGCCACTACTCTGACAGATCTTGTCCCCTTAATCTCCCTCTAGAAAACAGGCAAACAGAGGTCGTCAACAAGATGTTGAAGGGAACAATGACGAAAAAGCTTCAAGCCTGAAAAAGTAAGTGGCCAGAGGAGTTGCCCTGTGTACCTCTTCATCGTCCAAGGGTTCCGCATCAGTTTTCTCCTTGGCATCAAACTCGGCTCTTTTCGTGGTGGGGTCGGGGTAAAGCAGGAGGTTCGTGTTCTTTTCATGGAGCCAGGCCATATAGATGGCCTCGTCGAATGTAGCCTCCAGCAAGGCGTCAGCATGTGTAACGCCCTAGTTACCCCAGAACAGTTACGGTGAATCAGAAATTTGACTTGCTACCCGAGTCATTTGGTTAAAAACGTGCTTGTAAGTATTATTAACAGACTAAGGTGGAAAACAATAAAAAGGAAATGATATATTTTATTAAATACATAAAACTGTTCATGGGCCCATAAAAACATTTACAGGTTATTTACAACTCAACAAGGTCATTACTATTTCAAATTTACAACCCGCCGACCTAAGCGGCAAAAATATGGTAAACCCCCTAGTTCCTCTAAGAAATCCTTGGCCGTGGTGGTGAACCAAATCAGGGCCAACCAGAGAATTCAAGGTATAGAAACGTACCCAAAGATAAGCTTATGATGCTCTTCAATGGAAGAACACTGTCCCAAACTCGTGAGGCTTACTTCCCAAGATTGAATCCTCAAGAATGGCTCAAAAATCTCAAAGGAAACTTGAGGAGAAAAAGATATGGGAAGGCTCTTATAGATGCTCTGTTTTCGTACCTCTTTCATAGCCTAAAATGGTTTATATCAATCCTATGGGTGAAAAGACCATTATACCCCTAGGTCAAATAAAGGTTTGTAAAGGCTCGCAAGGGAAAAATTGGTATTCCCCACCCAGTTCGTTAATCATAAATAACGCTCTCCAATTCCTGCTATTCTCGATAATCTCAAACACCAAAAATTAATATCCCATTATCCTTTAATTCCTGGTAACGCTCTTGTTATCCCCATTTCCTGTCGTGGCCCCGGGACGATGATCCAGGCCTATGGTCTGGGCGATTGGATATGGGCCCAGCCCAGGCTTGCTTAGCACGGGAGTAACCAAGGACGACTGGCCAAGTGTGGTTCCGGACCTGGATGGTGTCCAGGAAGATGATCCATGACAGTCGCCCGGGAGACTTATGGCCAGTTGGGGATACGGTCGCGGTATACGCAAAATGATCCCGGAGTCTGGTAAACGGTCCGGGCCTGTGGTAAACGAAGAGGGACAGAGGTAAACGAACCTGGGTCATGTCCTCCAGGTTGGCAGGAAAAGGCATCGATGACCCTGAAGCCGCCGCACGACGCGTGGGAGCTGTCCCCACTTTTCACATACGGAAAAGGCCACCTCCGGATTGCACGCCGCTGGTTCAGACCTGCACTGGCAGTGCACTGACCGATCTTCTCTACTGAATCTGCCTCGTAACTCAGAATGTCCAAACCAAAAGGCCTATTTTGTCGGGTGGAGCATAGGCTTTGGGCTGCCCCAGTGGGCTTCAGTCTCTCTTAATCTTTTGTATTTTTATCCTTTGTACTGGGCTTCCATTATAGAAGCCTAGGGTATTTATCCTTGATGGGCCCGGGTCATACCCGGTCGAAGGCTCGTGCTCCTGTGAGCCTATAAATACAGATGGTAGAGCTCTGTAGAAGGGATCTCTCTTCGACTTGTATACAGTTACTATGTCAAAACATAGAGAGAAACTCCATTGTAAAAGAGTTTCCAAGCTCTAATACAACGGACTCATGGACTAAGGCTCGTTAACTCCCCAACCACGTAAAAATCCTATTTTTATCTTCTAAATTCCATATCATTAGTCTTACCTAATATTCATTAATATAGTTTCCGAAAATCTCGGTAAACAGCTGTAATCATTAAAATCACCCCGAGACTCATCCCGAGGCCCGAACTTAAACCTATCCACATAATAATTGGTTCTCAAATATACCACATATTTATTTCATATTACATTACCACATAATACCATCAATTATCATATAAACATTAGTAAACATATAATTACTCATTTAAATCACAATTATTCCATTAATGCCGTCCTGGCACACTAAGCAAAGCCCTTAAGCCTTATTAGCGATTTTGGGTCGTTACAATGGGTCTCCCCATGCATCTTCACCTCCAGCTGAAGCAGCTCATCTAATGTCTGAACACAGGTCTCCATAGTCTCCAATGGCTTAAACATATCGAAGGGGTGAAAATACTAAATTGCCCCTAACTCATTTAAAGTTTTGTAAAGGCTCCCAAGGGTAAAACCGTCATTTCCCATGCGTTTTGTTAATCATAACTAACACCCTCAACTTCCCATTATTGTAGATATTCTCAAATACGAATAATTCATATCCCGTTACCCGTTAATCCCCAGCAATGCTGTAATCACCAAATTACCCAGAGACTCACCCCGAGCTCCGAACTTAATCCCGTTATGACGAACATGCATGAATATACATAATTACGCCATCAGCTGGCCAAATTACGAAACTGCCCCTATGATGAAATGTGGACCCAAATGCATGCATTTAACATCATATTATAATATAATTCACATAAACATGCCCTTCATCTGTTTTTAACTACATAAGACCACGAAGTAATCAACCTTTTCTACCGTTTCATTTTTACTCGACTTCTCTTTAGTAAGTTGCATCAGCATAACGGGGACTTCTCTTTAATAAGTTGAAATACTAATGTATTAAATAATTATGATACATTAGTGTTTCAGTGAAACTCCACATCATTTTTGGGAAAAAATCTCCGCATTTTGCAGCTATGTTCCTAACTACAAAATTATATTTTTAATGATGTATAACTGTATTCTATAATTTGTTTGACCATAATTTTAAAAAAAGATATCTTTCACATGTCGTATTAATATATATTTATAAAATTCTAATGATTTCATGAAATTTTGTTAGCACAACTGGGAAGGTGCTATCTGAGTTGTTACACGGGGAAGGGGGTTCGACCTGGTGCATTGTTACATTTATGCTCTTTAATTAAACGTAAGTTAAAATTTTTTTCCTCAACTAGCTTTCACCCCTCCATTGAAATTCAAATCAACTCTCTTGCATTGATTTTGCCTATATATATACAATAAATTTTTGCAAATTAAGTTCACACCACACTCAAAAGATTAGTTGAACATCTTCCCTCTAGTATTTTAAGTAAATACTAAACACAATATCAACCGTTTTCAGTTTCAATCCAAAACAAGAGGATGCTGAAAGATATGAAAATAGGTAACATTACACATATTTTGCTTTCTAATTATAACAAAAGGGTTCGCACAACATGATCCTTTATACTAATACATTGTACACATACACTCATGTTTACTTGATAGAACCATATGGCCAAATCGGCAACCATGGTTACTGAAAAAGAGTGACTACATAAACCAAATATCCATTATATATAGAACTACTACATTAGCTTGTTTAAGTTCAAGTTAATTTTCTCTGTCAGTACACAACATCCTCCAACTCTTGGAAACACAAAACCATAGTGTCTAGTGCATCTTGCATAGCACCGACGGTTAAGCTGCTCAAACCATTCTTCTCAATCTTAGCTCGGAGTAACTGAGCCGTCGTCATACCCTTGTCAAACTTCCCAATCTGTTCCTTAATAAAACTTTCAATGTCAGTGGGTTTTGGATACTCTAATTTGGCAACGTCAGGTTTCTTAACAACCGGGTACGGGGATATGGTTGTTAATTTTATGCCTACAGCCACCTGGGTGGTTCGAAAGTAAACTGGAGGAGTTAAATCCATTGCGATGGTGTTGCAGCCTGAATCCATCGTTTGTATGGCTCCAGCGTCAGTGTCTGCGTCCGCATCCAAAATTATGTCACGTTTGTTCAACTCTGAATCGTTGGCTGAGGTGGCCATCATCTTTTTGAAATATTACCCTTAATGTCTATGTTCGCCAAAATAGAAGTCCAATGCACATATGTGTTTATACCAGTGTTGGATTTATATAATGGCATTTTATTATGGTTTCCATTAGTTTTGTCTTATTATAGTACAATTACATTAGTGTATCTGTGCATTGAGAACCCATATATCCCACAATACCCGCCAAGCATTGAATGATTGACTGACTACCAACAGTATTTTGAAATTGACTACACTGTCGTGGGATCCACCCATTTTTTTTCAGTATTTATACACGTTATGCCTTCTTTGACTCAAATACTACCCACCCTCACCATACCTTCATGTCATATCCAAATTTGATTTTAATATCCATAGTGGGGCCAATTCTGTGGGTGCATTGTTTATTTGCTCATAACACGACCCTACATTGTTACTTGCATTTATTTCAAATGTCACTGCTGCAGGAATGTACTATAAGAAATGATAGTGTGGCCTCGTATTGGTCCCACTTAAAATTTGTGTCATAACGCCTATGGCACTTAGGCATACCTACACCTCTCAATGACTTCTAGAGTACACCATCCATGTCCTATGCTCTTGTTTGGACTATGTTATTAGTGTGCATATGTATGGAACACTATAAACTCCCATTTGTTTACGACCAACCATCTACTATGGATTCTGGCTCCTCATTCGACTCATGCAATCGAGAGGTTTTCCCCGAGGTCGCCCGTCAAGAAAACATCCGCCCGGAACTGGAAGAATTCACACACTGTAGAATAACAACCCTACCCCCACACCCTTTAGAGTACATTAATGATCTAAAGGATAAATTGGAGGAGAAGAAGTTCTTGATTTGGCAAATCAATTTTGAAAAAGGTATGTTGGAGGAACGTAACAAGTCAATGGAAGCGAAGATATTGGAGTTGGAGGCGGAAATTGTTGAATGGTGCAACGAATTAGAAGGATTGCTTCCAAGGACGACTACCAAAGGTTGTCCGAAGTAGTGGACGAACTTAAGTCTGAGGCATTGACTAGATACCAACAATATCTAGATGAAAAAGTGCACAATCGGGTCGGCGTCCGTTTGCAAAAGGAAGGTAGAAGAGGATGAACAACTCCATTGTTAGTAACTTCAAAACTTTATGATACTATCCTTGTCTAAGTTAGTCTAAGTGGGCGTTGCATTGCATTAGTTTCACCGAGTATATCTGGTTTGTTAATTTATAAGTGTTGTTCAATTAGGTTTGGGTTGTTAGTTTCTTGAGGTGGTGTATGTCGATCACAATGCCTTGTATGTCAGATTATTTGACTAAACTTTCATAATATGCATTTGTAGTACTTATGATAATTAATAACTTATTATGGAATTATGTTCACTAGTATTACTGTAAATGAATGTGAGAGTTACACTTGAGGACACTTAGTGGGACAGCCTTCCCATCATGAAGAAATTGTTAGAGTACCACATGACAGTGCACCTATCTAGAGAGTAGGTTCATCTAGTCTAAGTAAAGTTGGTTGTTGCCATACTCAAACAGCACCTCCCATCCCCCAATTACGACCATATATATATGCAGGTAAATTTTTTTTTTATGAACCCCTGGCAACTAAAGGATTCACAACTACATTGTTAAAAATTGTTGTTCTACAGATCGGTCATACATGGATCTTATTTTTTACATTTTCCCAGTTACATACAACATCCTCCCCTTGTTGACTACATAAACCAAATATATGCCTTTAGGTGATACAAATGAGGAGTTACAAAAATTGAATCCATTTCTCGGTATATTTAATTATCCTTCGAAATTGGGTTATAATATAAATTGGAAAGGAAAGCTCTAATGCTTTTTGTAATGACCCACTACCCAACACTTACATATAAAAACAACATAACTTTATTTAAAACTAAAAAGGAAATGTTAAACTATATAAAATTTAAAGTATGATATGGGATCCCATTGTTTTTAAAATAAAAACATATCACAACTTTAAGTAAATGGATTACAAAATAAAGTACGGAAAATACATATAAAGCGTAATTTTTAAAATACACTTCATCGTCGAACCGAAACGCTCAATCCACCGATTCCATCCCGCCTCAATACATAACCCCTAAGCTGCCAAGAACCTTTCCGCCACCAAAGCTATTTTTCTGGACATATAAACATAAAGGAATGAGCCTAATGCTCACGAAGAAAAATCTAACAACATAAATCATATACATAAAATTATATCATAGGCTAAAAACATACCATAACATATACTATAAGCATATCATATATGTCATATATACTATAATGGCCGTTACTACTTGGGGCTTGTAAAGTAAACAAGTCATATTAATCAAACCTAGGTTAAAATTAATATTCTAAAACTAAAGGTTAAACTTAGAAAATGTACAAGTGTTACCACGAGTGTCCAACTAAATCCAAAACTGAACCAAAATCCACAGGCATAAAAATACTACAACTATTACTATTGGTGCTACTATCTAACTAGCTAAGTAAAGTTCTTGGACTCTACACTTTTTAAATAATTACCATTATAATGATTAAATAAGCTCTTTAATATGAAATAATACCCCATGAGTTCGTAATAATTGAAATATTAAAAATTTTAATTATTTCATTTCTTCAGCTTTAAGAAGTACGATATGAAATCATGGGTGAAGTTCATAACCTAATAAAGCTTATTAACACAAACAACAAAGTAATTTAAAACATATATATTCTACTCACCCATGCGTCGCAAAACTATGACTACCGGCGATCGTACTTTCATTTAGAGGAATATCGCCACTCGCAGAAATGTTATTTTACCATGGTGTAGATGTGTCATTATTGCCATCATCATTGCTTTCTCCAGGCTGGATGAAGCCACAACATACACTTGCTTCTGTGGATGGAAACTTAGAAAATGGTTGAAATTGTTGAGTCATTTGAATTTGAGGTTGAACTTTGCAAGTTGCCCTGTTGTGCCCTAACTCGTTGCAGTTTCTGCATCTTCTCTTGTTAGCCACCTTGTTATCATGCTCCTTCTCCTTTCCTTTTGACTTTTTATTAGGTTCCCTCCCCTTAGTCCGAATTAAAGCTGGATCTCGGATCCCTCTGTTAGATGGGTGGGAGTGGTTCTCATTTTGCTCAATGTTTGCGTCACCGGATTGATTACAAAATTGGAAGCACATTGACTTAAATTTCTCCTCCAACCGAGACATCTCATTCATGGCCTCTTCGTAAGTGTCGCTTTGCTTGGTCGCAAAGTATCCCATTGCATTGAACAGTGATGTTAATGATCCCCATCTTGTACATACCAACACATCAGCGGGCACCCTAGAATGGGGGAAACCATTCAATTCAACCGAGCTCTTAGCATCCTTCCTCCATCTAGCCTTAAACAAAAAGTCTGGAATGCAAGGTATGTTCAAGTGCTTCATAACAGCGAATATATGACGACATGGAATTCCATCGGACTCGAACAGCATACATGTACAATTGATGTGTCCATGGTCAGTGTCGTAGTTCACTTGACTCCGTACAAGTCCTTTTGGGAAACGTGTCAAGTAGTACGATCGACTGTTAACTGTAACATCTGCAGAGTCAACTGAGTATGAAAGAGCACTACTGATTTGCTCTGCCACCTTTTCGTACATGGTCCTGGTAAGAATGGAGGCAACTTGTTGGTAGTACTGGTGGAGGACGTTTGTTGGTATACTGGGCGAAGTGTGGTTACTGATGAAGTCATCCTCCCTTTCGGTGTGGCGAATGTTCTGTATGGCTGCATCAACTTGGCCGACAAGATCCCTAAGCTTAAGTTTGCTCGTTAGGAAGTGCGATAGGTAGGAATTGATTGACTCGGACCTTTGGGTGGTTGTAAGACCCGCGAAGAAGTTTCCCCGAAGGAAACACTTAGCCCAACTTTTACGGTTGGCGTAAGTTGTTTTTGCCCAGCGACTTTCTTGAAGATGGAATTCTGAGACCATATTGTTCCAAGTATCCTCAAACTGTTCCTCGGTACAATATTGATAAAGGAGCTCGTTGAATTTTTCCTTGAAAAGTGGGTGAGGTGCATTGCTGGTTAAGTTGGCCTGAAGGTGCCACGCACACAAACGGTGGACTGACTGCGGCATGACTACCTTTATTGCGTTTGCCATAGCGTGGTCTCCGTCGGTGACAATAACATGCGGTGCCTTGTTTTTCATGCACTCTAAGAATTCTTGTAAAACCCATATGTATGTCTCCTCCGTCTCATCGTATAACAATGCAACTGCAAAAACAATTGTTCTGAAATGATGGTTCACCCCAACGAAGATTAGTAATGGATTGTTGTATGCATTTTTCCTATATGTCGTGTCAAAAGCCATGATTTCGCCGAACAAATTGTAATCTGTACGACAATTTCCATCGGCCCAGAACAGGTCTGCCAATCTGAAGTCCTTGTCAATTGTGTGTGTTTCATAGAAATCAGGGTCACGCAAACCGAGACATTCTAGGTAACCGAGTGCACCTTCAGCGTCTGTTTCCCCTTCTTCTGCTTCCTGTCGTCTTTGGCGACCAATCCAATTATAAAGATCCTTTTTCATGAATGGAAGATACTCACGTCCTCCCCTTTCTCGTGCTAGATGATTTAATATATGGCAAGTGCGTATGCCCGATCGTCTCATTGAAATGACCTGTGCACCTATACATTCTGGTATAGCTCGGTTGGATCGCAGGAAATGTAGCTCTGTCTTTGCAGCTAGGTCATGATTATGAACTGGGTTAAAGTCTTTCGCCACCCACGTGTTATCCGACCTATCCAAGTTTACTCGGAGTACTGCGAGACAACCTGTCCTGGTAATGGCTCTGGGTGTTTTCTTTCGGTTAGTTAGGTTTTTCCACTTCTCTCTTCTGAAGCCCTGTTTCGAGCAAACCCATTTTCTTTGCCACTCTGAGTTATCGGCCTTCTCGCGGCGAACATCTTCTTTTCGAACACTAAACCCCATCCATTGAGAGTACGTGTAATAAAAATCTTCCCATTCTTGGAGGGTATTAAGGTGTTGATGTACGATGTCTTCTTTTGATAGTTCTTGTGGATCTTTATTGAAAAATTTAACTTGGCCCGGTACTGTACAGATGTCACTTTCCATGTTTTCTCGATATTAAATCCCTGAATACACTACAACTTGGTAAGTGCCGAGGAAAGTAGAAAAAATATTTCAGTAATATGAAAGTCGTGATTTAATAGATTTCGGGGCGTTAAATATTGACATTTAGGATATCTCCCCTCTACTGTTTTTAAAAATTTGTGAGATGTTGTTCAAAACTTAATTTATTTTAGTAAAAGGACTTTTATTAAATTAATCTTCGACTTGCCAAAACGTGATATAATATATTTCAATTTCTATATTCAAATTCTTAATTAGGGTTCATTTAAATTAGGCAAAATGGAAAATTTTATATCTATGATCTTAAAATGTACATCGGCCCGGTAACTTATATTGGACAGTGTTACTTCTTGGGTAAAATGTTGGTGTTTCCCTCCTACACTTTTCACTTTTCAGTTTAGTGGGAAATAAAAAGAGCAAAACTACGGATAATGTTCACATCTTCTACTTCCTATGGGCCCTGTTCGGTAAAAAAATTATTTTTTAAATTTATTAAACACAAAAATATAAATATTAATTTTTTTTTATTTCTTTATTTTTAACAAATAGAAAGAAGATCGGTAACTATTTTTGTTTGCTGTTTTTAAAAACAAAAAATAGTAAACACGTAACTTATATATATATATTTTTAACAATACTAGGTGTTGATTTTAATGGAAGAAAAAATTAAGAAAAATTATAAACTATTTAAACGAATTTTGAAAGTAAAATAATAATTTTATCAACATTTAATAAATTTTAAATAAAATTTAATAAATTAAAAAATAGTTACCAAACATAATTTTTGTTTAATTGTTACATTTTTAATTAATTAAATAACAAGTGTTAACAAACGACACCTACGTATAAAGAGTATGGGTGACTACAGCATGAATGCATGTGAATTATTATTTGGTTCTTTCTTTCAGGTTAGCAACTGTATATTTGGTCTTATGTACAAGGCTTATACATATAGCTCTGTCTTATGTCATATGGGTTTCTATTACACTATATGCAATAAAAAATTGGGAGATAAATTACCAATTTTTTGGTGCCCAAGGTGATCTTTCTGATTTCGTAATAATTTAACCATATCAAATCTTATACATAAATGGTCATAGTTTACAAAAAATGTAAATCAGAGTGCAAATACTTTGGGTGTGTAATTTTTATGCGATATTACTTTGGACTTTCATCAAACTAATATTTCTGTACGAAGTAAGATTAATTTAAAAGGTGAATGACATCAAGTACATAACATACAGATAGCCTTAACAAGGATATATCACCTACTACAAAGCATTGCAACTATCTTACTAATAAAAGGAACTTGGATTACCCAAAATAGTGTTTTAGGTAAATTTAGTACCTAATACGAGTGCGTACGTAATATAAAAAACAATAATGCATTTGCAAGACACTTGATGACATGAAATTTAACATAGTGAGGTCATAATGCAACTGGATCTTATAACCAAAAGCATCATAATGTGAAATATCAGTCAAGCACTATGATCTCCGTCCTAATTCCTGAGTCGTTAGCTTCGACACACAACTCACTGCTAATGGTCTCTTGATGCTTAACCATAGTTCCTAGATGATCTATAATCTGGCGCTGTTGGAAAAGGAAAGACTTAATGTCCATTGAATTAACCCTTAAAGTTGAAGCTTTCTTAGCAGCAAGGTTTTTGAAAGTTGAAAGCTTCTCAATCTTAAGATCTTTTTTCATACAGTTTTTGCACTTACCACGGAAACCAGGCTTAGTCTTTGGTTTCTTACTACCATTATCACTCGGCGACATCGTCGCTGACCTGTTAACCGAGGAAGGAGCGGAGTGGGTTGTCATTTCAGTGTTCTTAGTGGACGGTGGTGTTGGGGGAGTGGACTCAACATGGAAAGGAATTGGGAATTGATGAGTTGGTGATTCAGGCTCTTTTTTAACTACGACCTCCTTTGGGAATAGATTGACGCATAAGTTAGAAGATGCCATGTTTTTTTAATGGTTCAGTGCAAAAAACTAGGGTACAAGGCGAGGGATTGGGGGTGGCGGGTTTCACTAACCGAGAGTGTTATATATACTGGGAGGCTGGGGTTGTTCATTCTCAAAAATGGTTCCCGCCAAAAAATTTGTTGGTTAAGGATGCTATATTCAACCTTAACGACAATGTGTAACAGTGAAACAAAACCCTTAACAAAACGATGGTTTCGTGATTACAAATGGAAGTGGCTTACATCTTCCATGTTTCAAGCAAATTAAATGAACAGTAAGGGTCAGTGGTACCTTTAAGTTATTGTGGCCCAATGCTATCTGAACACTTGCATCCCTTCTTACTCTTCCACCTGCTCAATTACGGGTAGCTAAATCAAAGGACACAATATTCCCCTGACAATCTGCCCCAAAGAAGATCCTATACAACTTTATTAATAGGCAAATTAATTAAGGCAATATCTTTCATTTTATTCTGAAATGGCGGGATCGATTATAGAAAATGTACATATAACATGGGAATGGATTTATTGATTTTATTACAGCTCGTATACCTTAATAAGGAGTGTTAGTTGAACATTACGAGTGGTGCAGAAAATAATGAAGCCATCAGTGAAAATTGGCACCTAAAAACAAATGAACACTACAAATCATATAGAGTAAGTATATCTTCTCGTAAATTTGTTTAGATGAGCATGACATAAAAATTACCTCTTTCAGTAGCTCATAAACTATATACTAACAAGTAAACGTTGGTTGACTTTGTGACTTTCTATGATACTAGATGTAGATCTTGCCATCCAAGGGCGAAGAGAGGCATAACATCAGTTTGGTTCACAAAAAACATGTGAATGGCTCATATATATACTGCTATTGAATGAGCCATTTAATGTGGTGGTTCTGGTTTGTTGTCGCAACTGTGCCTTACATTAATTATCGTTCTCCTTACACCTGGTGGTAAATGGTGTGTCATTTCATCCATACATTAAATGAACAAACATTCATGTTATTCCATAATTATAATTTGTTAATTAATAAACGCTCAAACAATCAATAGAAGGTGACATCACAGTAAATGCATTAAAAATATGGGGTGGTAGATGTAAAATGGAATTTACTCATTTGGTTCTTTTATTTTTTTTTCAAAATATCGTTCGGTATTCTATTTGCAATAATACATACCCGTATTTTGAAAACATAAATATTTGGTATCCTAATTGATAAAATTTTGCCATTAACACTAAATTGTCAGCAGTTATTTATAATATGTAGCTCGTATGATTAAATTTATTGTAATTTGATTAAATTGGTAAAAACTTATTAATTAAATTTGAGTTTATGGTACTAAATATGTACATTTTAAAAATACAGGGTACCAAATATCTCAATTGTACCAAATGAACATTATTTGTACCAACATGATACTCTGGAAAAATACATGTTAGCAAATGGTTACTTACCCGATGTAAAACGAATTAATGTATTACAAAGGTTAAGTGTAGTGATTGACTTACAGGAATCCTCTTTGTTGGGTTGAAATGGGAATGGTGACAATTGTTGGGGCTCTTACATGACAAATATAGATTTTTATTCTTGAATGTGTAAATGGTAGTACATAGTTTTGTTTAATGGTAGATGCCATCTAGTAATGAACCTTCATTTAGAAGCCATAGGAATTGAGAAACACTAGGAGTAATCGGCCATAAAGGGTATTACTCGGTGTTACACAATACATACGAAGTAAGCTGGAGAAGACTTGTTAAAACTAAAACCATAACATTTAATATATACATAGAGGATAGTTTGCATTACACATGCAAGGGCCCCTTACACATTGATAAAACCCGCCTAGACATCATAGTAGGGGGTACACAAAAGAGAAGAGTTTCCAAAAGTACGATCCAAAAGACCGTTTTATAGCAAAGTGACTTGTAAAGCCATTAAAACTTGAAAAGATACATATTCAGTAATTCCATTTATAGTAAGTGTAGACCAAACTGAGTAGATATAACTAAATAGATATCTATTGATTAGGTGGCTTCTGAGTTTGGACGTATAGTGGGTACATGTTGATATAGCCACTCCGGAGCTCATCGATCGCGGCTGCCACAAATTCCATTTCCTTTCTCCAGGCCATCTCTGTTGCAACCGACTTCTCTTTCAGCTCTAATACCAGCATCTTGATGGAGTGTAGGTCAGACTTAAGGAGAGTGTTCTGGATGTTGGACGCATTGTATCTCCTCTCCCATTCGTTCCGCTCGGTGGCCAGCCTGACGTTGTCATGCACAATTCGGTTAATGTATTGCATTTGCTCAAGATGATTGTCATCAAACGACGGGAAGTTAACGATGTTATTCATTGGCAAAGGTGTGGAGTCCATTTTACAGAGAAAAAGAGGATATCCAAGTATACAAGTAGGGTGGTGGAGATTTAATTGAGGTCAACACGATCCCTACACACATATATATACATATAGAAAACACATTCCTCTGTAAATGGTGGAGTTGTTAATGCACTGTCACTTATCAAAAATAGGGTTGCACATCAGTCAAAATACATAAAGTATGCCATTATTAGAAACATAAGGAAGCAGTCACGTATTATGTGGGAAGAATTAGAATTTGCGTTTCAGCACGTCATGGTCACGTGAGTTGCGAGTGCTATTACGTGGGAAGTTATTTGGAGCACAGTACATGAGAAAAATAAGAAAGGAGACGGAATTGACTTCCATTTTCACGTTTTTTTTCTTGTATATCAGAAACCTTTTATTAGTGGGCCATACTTAATATCAACTTATAATTCATAGATTATTTTCAATTTAAAATAAAATCTCCGTATATATGAGGGCCATACTCTCATGTTTTAGTATCGTGTAAATAGAGTGTAAATAGAATGTACAGGAGTAATATTGGATCCACACACAAGTACAAATCATTATATAGGGCCCCACACGTTTGACTATCTATTTGTGTTTCTGATTTTAGCTTGTTTCCAAAGGTTGCGTGCACAATTTTACTATGGATCACATTTGGTGGTCATGGGCCCACGTTATATCACTTTCATCAGGCTTTCATTAGCTTGTACCGATCAACATAAACCGAAAATACAGGATAGTGGGTTGTCAATTACACTGTACTCTATCATTATCTCTCTTGATATACTGCGGTGGGACTATATTGAGTTATTGAAACTAAATTTTTCAAAGGGCACTCGGTCATGGATTCAAATTCTTCAATCAATTCCTGCAATTTAGAGTTTCTACATGACCTCCCACCACGACAACCAGACCCCCCAGATTGGGAACAATTCAGTTTCTATAAAATAACAACACTCCCAGCAGATCCGGTCGATTACATTAACGATCTCCTGACTACATTAGGGGAGAAGGAGAACCACATTTCAAATATTGATAGGGAAAAACGTGTTTTGGAGGAACGAAACATAATAATGAAGGAGAAGATACTGCGGCTAGAGGCAGAGCTTGCCGAGAAGTCAAATAATTTACAAGAAATGACACGGGATGCTTCGTACTCGAAGGACGAGTGGATGGAAGATTATGAAAGGCTTTCCGAAGCAGTGCTGCAACTTAAAACAGAGTCAATTACTAGGTACCAAGAATACCTAGATGAGAGATTGAATAATATTGTGGGCCGTGAACTCTCCAATTTGAGGTGGAAGAGGATGACCAGTACCTGAGTTAGTAGCTTAATCTATTACTTGTTATGTTCATTGTTTCCTTAAAGTAAATGTTAGTTACGATTTTTAATCTTTCGTTGCCTCTGTTATTTCCAAAGTTGCTGACATTTTTTTAAAATGTTTGTTTGTAAGTTGGCCTTCTAAATTATATTTAATTAAATTTTATTTTCCTTTGTTATTTATGGACTCATCACACTTTTGTTGACATTAACTTTGAAAATATTTTACTTTCACTATCGAAATGAAATTGAGTGTATCTGTTTACTAGTATATTGATAGGACAGGACAATTTCGGGAGCCCATAATGAGAACTGTTCTTCACATTACCCCATAAGAAGGAAAGGTGAGTCTATTTTTAGGGTGGGTGGATGTAGTATTATTAAGCTCATGCTCTTCTAAGATATGTCAGAATAAAAGAAACAAATATTGTAATAATGGCAAATATCTTGTACGAAGGCTCTGTTTTACCTGTTCTGTTTTTACTAAAAAAGTTGACTTCAATGGTTTTTGTATATCATGTTACCTCATACACACGACCTCAATGATGGTGGTCTTTAAAAAATAATTTTTTTGTAATTTATTTTTTGTGCTACTCATTGAAATTGAGCATCGGCCGTATAAACCCAAAAATCCATATTTTAACTGCATCTTCACCAACTCTTAAAGATCATCACTTTCCCACATTTGGGTATTATAGTTTTTATGTAATTCATCTTTTCTCGTGGCGCATACACCATTTACAGAAATGGCCAGGAATACCCATTTGACACATTGATTAAACATGTGTACCCTTTTTCAAATAAATCTTAATTTTTGAAGAGACAATTCAAAAACTACCCTCATTACTAACTTGATAAAGAAAGAAAAACATGTTGTTTTTCGTTGAATCACAAAGTTCACAAACTAGTTAGTCTTTAATCATCAGTTTAAACAAATTTGTAAACAATGAGTTTACTATTTTAGAAATTTTCCAACCAAAATCGTAAAACAAAAAATACATAAACAAGGTATTAAGTATTTTTTCAAGTAAATTGTTAAAATTAACATTAACCGTCAAGCTTTTAGTTTTACACAATTGCATAGGCAAATATTGGTTTCTTGTAAACTGAAAACAATGAGTTTACTCTTTAATATTTTTTTCAATAACACTGTAAACAATAAGTTTACATTTCAAAGAAAATAGAGATTCACTATAATTAAAGAAAAAATTATTAGTCAATGAATGTATCTGTGTTCTGCTAGGGAAGAAGATGTATAAAATTCAAAATTAATACATTCATTCAATTAATGATTCATTCAAGTACTCCCCTTTTTAGTAAACAATTTTAATATTTACATGATACAATTTGATTTTTTGAAAGAAACAGTAGTATAACATAAGCAACGAATGTCATTAATTTTAGTTGACAACCATACTCATGAACTTGAAGCAATCATTATGTTGCCAGAGCCTATTAACCGTTAACGTATATCATGGAAGAACGTTCAAAATTTCCTTGTTGAAGTACTTCCTCCTTATTCACTCTCCTAATGTCAGATTCTCTTAGTAATCTCTGGTTCTGTAACAATAAAAAAATTTATAAAAAAAAAAAAAAAAAGAGCCAAATTATTTTGTAGCTAACTTAAATCTCTGCTATGTACAAGTCAACCCACCTGTTTCCCCAAGAATTATGTAATATTACAAAAACATCAGTACAACATACAGAAGGATATATACCACAAACCATATTTAATATGGTTGCAGTAGTGCATTTAAGTAAAATTGCAAGCAAGGTATTTTTTGGGATGTTGGAGCCTACCTTTACCTCCACAACAATTTCAAATTCCCAGCAAGTAGTCCTCAAAGCAAGTGGATGCACTACACATTCAACATATATGTAAATTAGTTCCATTATTGGTACGAAATAAGGAAAAAAACATGAATTGGAGTAATTATACAAACCAAATGATTAGAAATATGAACAATGAAGACTAGGAATCAGGTTGTATCAATTACCACTTTAATTTTGGAGCCTGCATCTGCAAAAGCTAGTTTCCTGAACTTTTAACATTTAAGCCAGGCTATTATCGTGGTCCTCACCGATTTCGGGTGTTAAAATCTATACAATTTATCTATTCTAATGTATAGAAACCTCTTAGCAAATTGAGTGTGTTCGCAATTCAGTTCAAGTAGTGAGAGAGTGCAAATGAATGTACTGAGCTCCTATTAAGTGTTCGCACTAACGTAATATATGTGATACGCTACGTAAGAAAAGTGCAAGTTCACGTAAAACGAGAAATAGAGTGTGAAAATTGACAGTTCAAGTACATGACCATCTTTCCAGCAAATATAAAGGACAGGATTATGTTTTGCATTTTTGAGCAGTACACATAACAGAGATCGGGTTTTTACTAATATGGTTGATGGATACTCGCATTATATGTCCCAATAATGCCTTCCTATTTAAGAGTGAATAATCAAAAAATAAACCACATAACACACATTAATGTGAGAAGCATGCATGCCCAACTATTGTATAGTCACAAAGAAATTAATAGTGTAATAGCTAATTGGTCTAAACATGGCATGGTAGTATGAAGACAAAATATGTAAATACAAGTTTAGTTCATTGACTTCCTCTTTTTTCTCATTCCGCGCTTCGACCAGTGTTGCTGTCTAGACTTTTTTGTTGAAAGCGTTGGAGGCGAAGCATCACGTCTTGGGGGAAGACACTTACCTTCTTTTAAGGTTGATGATTCACCACCTTTGCTTGAACAAACTCCATAATAAGCGGTTGCATCATGCATCACATCCCAAAATAGGCCGTTGGATTCCGATAAGACAATATCAATTGCAAATCGGAATCTCTCATTATGGTCGACTATCTGCAAAGTAGAAGCAGGCAAGCATACATTTAAGAAAGTAACGCGGTATTCTAAACACAGTGCATAGGTTGTTTAACCAAAAATTAAAATAAAAGGTCAAGAGACCTACATAGGCCGAGGGAGGAGATTGTCCAGATGCAATGTACTCCATAAACCTCATGACAAAAATACCACAATCATGTCCATTGTCCTGTTGCGGGAGTTTTCCGGCAGGCACTATATTGAAAACTTCAAAAACAGGTCGGCCAGAATGCACATCATCCATCGTCCTCAACAGCAACTTATCAAGCTTCTTCAACTGTAATAAGAATTAAATAGTACATATACTTTATCCATTATTTAACATCAATAATATTAAATTGACAAGACACGCATACCAGTGTGCTAAGCATATGTATCCTGTGCCTTTTTGCGCGTGCAGTGGACATGGAGTCCCAATACGATGCACAGGAACTCTTAATGTCCAATACAGCCAGTATCCAGTGATTGTATTCGATGTCCTTCATAGGCACTAGGATCTAAGTTAACTCATACCCAAAAACAGATGATTAGATAAGTGAATTATTCAAAGAAAATAAATAACTTGCATAAGGAAGGCTTGGAATACCTTTTCGGCATTATTTAGAACCAAAGTAACATCGACAGGTACACCAAGAAAACCAAAATCCCCCGTCTCCCAAAAGTTTCGACCATGACCACTTTCCTATTATTAGATTAATAGAAAATGAGCAACTACTAACTACGTTATCAATGTTCAACTGAGGCAATCAAACATACGTTACAACATACCAAATTGGGATGAAAGGTGGGCAAAATTAGAGTTCTCATATCCTCCATTTTTTCACACTTCTCTTTATGTGTAAATCGTAGTACATGAGCAAAAGCATCAATAATCTGCAAAACATAATTAAGTATAAAGCCATTTATCCAAACCCACCTTATCCAACAAATGTAAGGCGTAACCCTTCATAAGATACTTTGGGCATCCTAATAAAAGTGAACTATGTACAAACTGGGTACTTACCTTCATGTCCACATGAGCTTCAGGCCTAAGGCTCCTAAAGTACCAACGTTCCAACTTTGCCATTGGATTTACTACCAACACCTCACTGAAAATTACGGGGTTGAAAAATGTAAAAAAAGTAAACCTAACAACATCAATATTTTCAATGTAGAAATTCTGTCAGACATAAAAAATGGTTGATTTAAGATGAGAAAGTATCACATACGTCAAAGACAAACTGAAGTCAAAAATGAAAAGTGCGATTTCGAAACTCGCCAGGGCCAACGGCCTCCGCAATTTGAATGCTCCAATTTGGTAGTAATTGCTTTCATTGTATGTGTGAATCATATTCTGAAACAAGTTGTCCAATTTGCAGAGCTCCTTCTCTCTCCTTAGAGTGGGAGGATCGATCTTCTCATTATCATCTTCCTCTATTTCATGTACAACATGATCAACCGTAATCCCCGGGATACTAGGTTCATGAGTCGTGACTTCATCCACAATATCCTTCTCCTTCCCTTTCTCCACCTCCTTCTTTTCTTTCTCAGGAGGTCTAACTTTAGCAAGAGATTCGTTGAAATCCTTGTCCATTTCAACCATGGTCTTCCCATTCTCTGAATTAGATGGTTCATAGGAAAAAGCATTTGGGTCAGTGTTTCCTGGGACCTCATTGAACAACTCCTTCCGTGGTGAAAATGTTAATTCAAAATTAATGAAGTCATGCTTCACTTCCCCCAGGTTGCTTTCGTTGAAGGAGGGTGAGTAGTTTCCATAAGAAGGTTCATTCCGAAATCCTATACCGCACTCCAACAACATTGGGTCATTCCTAATCGAAAGCTTCTCCAATAGCCTATTCTCATCCATTTGCATGTTTGCTAGGATAGGGTCATTAATTAATATGGCTGAATCCCGAGGCTCCTCTCCCTTACTATACTTGGGAACACCACCACCACGCACCCTTGAACTGATTCCGCCGCTCAAACTCCTACGTAATCGTTTGAATTCCTTGGTCATTTGCAACTTCAAATCCTCATGAAATTTTACCATTTCTATTTCCTTTTCAATCATTTTGTTCTCAATCGATTCAACCTTATCACACAAAGAGGCGAGCGTGGCAGGCATCTTCGATGCTGCAGCACCGTCCTGTAACTCTATCATTGGAATCTGAAAAACATGGGAAAATTTTATTAATTCAACCAAACAAAATATTTCGAAAACAAGAAATAATTATTTACATAATCATATACTTACTTTATTTGATTCAAACCCCCCATGCTCCTGTACCCAATCCAGTATAGCCTTGAAATCATCGTCAGACCACACATTTAAAGGGCAGAGGGATCTATCAACATATCCTTCCTTCCAAACAACGTGATGACAGTAAAATAACTACAACATGCACAAAAACAAAATTGTTATACGATGGTGTCTCATAAAACAATTACAATTGCTAAGTTTAAAGAACATGTACCTGTAAAAAATATATGCATCCTCCGAAAAACATGCCTTTGTTTTTCTGATGCCGTCGAAGGGCCTTCCATAGATAATTGTACGACAGTGATGCCCAGTTAACACGACAAACCGCTGCAATGTCATTTATGGCCTTTATAGGATCCTCCACTTCGCGAGCAACATTTACAGACGTATTAGGCATCAAGAATACAGAGACAATAAAGAGCAAGAAGTCTCGAACGAAGGGCATGTCCGCCGATTGACCTGTTATCAATTTCTCCTCTAGAACTTGCACAGCAGTGCTTTCAACCTTCTTTTTCGAATGCTTCTTCTTGCTACAATGAAATAAATTTTCAACACCATCCTTAACACCCATCGTAGCACCAAATATTTGACTGTTCAATTTAAATTGTTTCCCATGAACCTCCAAAGACCCGTCCTGGGTGTTGAACTGAGAAAACAACCATGTCACTAGATTCCTTCTTACGACACAATCTTTCATCCCCAAAAGTGCCCCAAATCCCATTTGTTTCACTACCTCCTTTTGATCCCCATTGAGTTTGGAAATAACAGAAAATACCCTACGAGGTGAGCATCTATAATCTAACTTCTTTGCTTCAGCCATTTTTTAATTATTTTAATCACTCCAAACTAACCTGTCAAATAAAAAACGGAAATTTATTAGTCAAACACGACTTAACATTTACAAACTCATAAAAATAAATACACCATTCGCCTATCATAAAATTTACCAATGACAGAGGACAAAACATGAGGAATTCAGAGAGATTGTTCATAAAAGTTGCTGTATTAAGGGGTTCTGATCTGATCTGCTGGGAATTATTCAGAAACTAAACAGATTGAAGTCAGTGTTGATTTAGTTTAAGAAGAGGAAAGTTGGAGATGTCACAGATAGATATTTAGAAGCCAAGAAAAAATTTCAACAACCATAATATTTGCTGCAACAGCAACCTCAATCTATAGAGTTACAGCAAGCAGAACAAGTAGCATGTTCAGAGTTTAAACACTATTCAAAGATGCATGACAGTTTTCTTAGGCAAAGGAGCAAACTTACTTGGTTACGATTTGGAGATGACAATACATCTTACTTTTATGCTACTTTAAAACAGAGGTCAACTTTTAATAGAATCACTGCTTATTTGGATGAACATGGCAAGATTCTTGATTGTTATGATGATGTGCTTAATCATTTTATTAACCATTTTAAAGGTTTTCTGGGCAGTCCTAGCTCTGCTACTTCTAGGATTCAGCTGGATTGTTTTAAGGTTGGCAACATTTTGAGTTTACACCAGCAACTTAGTTTGATTAGGCCTCTTTCGAAGAAGGATGTAAAAATGGCCATGTTTAGTATTCATGCTGTTAAAAGTCCTGGTCCTGAGGGGTTTGGTTCGGGGTTTTTCAAGTATATGTGGAAAGATTTGGGGGATGAGATAGCCACTGCTGTGCTGCATTTTTTTTATTCTGGCTGCTTACCTAATTCCCTTAACAGATCAATTATTACCCTTATCCCTAAAAAAGATACTCCTTCCACAGCAATAGATTATAGACCAATAGTTTGTTGTAACACCTTATACAAGTGTATTTCGAAGATGATGTGTGTGAGATTGTCTACTCTTCTTCCTTTTCTTACTCATCAGAATCAGGGTGCTTTCATTAAGCAAAGATCGTTGGCCCATAATATCTCATTCTCTTTTCTAAGGGTTCCTATATTTCAGTTCAGATTCTGTATTATGGTTTTCGAAAATTCAGTCAGGTTTCTAGTCTTGCAGTGAACTTATCTAAGTCTCACATCTACTTTGGTGGTGTTCATTTGGATGAAAGGAAAAAAATCTTGGATAGCTTGAATATTGAGGAGGGATCCTTCCCTTTAAATATCTGGGATTGTGTCTAACACCAACTAAATGGAAGGCTGAGGATTGTGGTTTAATTCTTAAAAAAAATCCAAAATAGATTACATACTTGGTCTAGTAGACATCTTTCTTTTGCAGGAAGATCTCAACTCATACATTCTGTTTTGTTGGGTATTAGGACTTATTGGATGAGTATATTTTTCCTCCCTCAAATAGTTATTAAGGAGATTGATAGGTTATGCATGAAATTTCTTTGGGGAGTTAAAGGCATCCGTAGCAGAGTGCATTTATCATTATCGGATCAGGTGTGTTTGCCTAAAAGTTTGGGTGGGATTGGTTTTAAAGAAGGATCTAAATGGAATATTTTATTGATGGCCAAATATATTTGGGCTATTTAATCTAAACAGGACTCTTTATGGGTCAAATGGGTAGCTAATATCTATCTCAAAGGGCATAGTTTCTGGTCTTATAATCTACAATCTGATGTTAGTTGGTATTGGAGGAAGCTTATTAAGCTGAGAGATCCTTTCTCTCATGATTCATTAAAGCCTTCGGTTTCCAAAGGCAAGTTGAATCTTTCTAGTCTTTATATGCATCTGGTTCAGAAAGAGAAGGTTCATTATAATAAGGTGGTTTGGTGGAAGCTATCTATTCCTAAGCATATATTTATTCTTTGGCAAGTGGTTTTAGGTCACCTTCTTACTCGAGACAACTTGATTAAATGCCATATTCAAATTGAGTCTTGCTTATGTCCTGTTTGTGAGTTGGATATGGAGTCGCATGATCATCTGTTTTTTAGTTGTCCATTCTCTCAGCAGGTGTTGTATCAGGTTCGGTCTTGGCTGGGTCATCTGATGTGGCCTCCTAAATACTCAGAGTGGATGAAGTGGATGGATGGGAGACCTAGGGGGCTTCATCAAAGGATTAGTGCTGTTGTTCTTGTTGCTGCAGTGTACATCATCTGGTCTAATAGGAATTGGTGTATCTTTGAGTCTTATTCTTGTACTGTTTTGAAATTGAATTATTTGATTCTTATGGGTCTTAAAGCCAAATTACTTGATATTAGGAGCATTAAACTAAAGGCTGTTGAGAAGAGTATGGTTGATTTTATTCAACTTTTGTAAAGCTGTAACTGTATATTCGTTTCTGGTACAGGGGGTTTTGTAAGTTGATTTTTTAGTGGAATATATTTTTCTTCTTATCAAAAAAAAAAAAAATTACGCTAAGTAAACATTCCTATGCACTTACGTCAACAACCTAGCCATCTCTGTAATTAAAATGAAACAACTCTTGGGAACTCCCGAGTCCTTTCAAGTTATCACATAGTTTAACTATAAATGCACCACACATAAAAAACCAAACTACTTGATTAGAATAAATTATACCTTGTATTATAATTAATATACTCCATGCTACAACAATACTTGTCATGCTTTAACATTTAGATTTGTTTATATTTTAAATACTTATAAACAAAGATGTTAATGGAGTGGTAGTGCATTAGACAAAATAGATTTCAGTACAACAACCCCCTGGCAAATAAATATAATCTACTCCAATTTCTCAAAAACTTGAACACAATAAGTAAGGTGTAAACACATTTTAGTTGATTATATTTTCCTCCAAAATCAGTTGTTTAACATGAAAAAAATAATACTTCGGTCAACTGATTACATTTGTCTAAAACCTATCGAAGAAGTGACAAAGTAAACTATCAATGATTCAATCACTGCTGAAACTACCAGTGAGTTATGTTGCCAAAACCAATTAAGCCAATTATATGTTACTTCTAACATTTTGGTTGGTCACAGAAAACAGGTTAACAATTTTTTATTCTCATTTTTTCAATAACATATATCTTTACAGACTTCAACTCTGCCCCTTAATCTCACACACACCACTAGAGCTAATCTCAAGTGGCATCCAATATTATCAAATAAAGTGTCAATAACTACTTTTCTTGTGATTAGGACCTGATGCATGGCCCTTAGTTTTCCACAATGGTGTTTTATTTTATTTTTTGTACTCATTTTGACAGAGTTATCTATTTCAGTTTATCATCAATTTCCTTCCAATGATGACACATTCATAGTACACCATGACTATATCTCTTCCATCTAGTGACAACTGTGAACATAATCTTGTTAAACATAACAATGCTAGGTCAGAAATTACTTGAGTATTCTACGAGTCTCTTATTCAGTACACTGATTCTCTTACCTTGTCTATTTCCGTAAATTATTTTAATTTTTTCCAGACCCTCTACTTAAATTCATATGCATATTTGACGAGTGCCAACTGCATCTTTAATTGACCTTATAGCAATCAGAAATTCATAACTTTTCCAATAAATACTTCACTGAGACATTTTATCAAACAATATGCAAGCACTTTTAAAACTGATACAAATAAAAATAGAATTTAGAATTGGATGAAACAAATGCATTAAAAACTTTGATAATATAAATTTGATCACGCATTGTTATATTTCACAATCATATGATTGCTATTATAATTTCTCTCAAACTAAAATTCAAACATAAGGTGGTCACCATTATATATGCTCGGCCACTGAATAATCGAGTGCACCATTACCCAGAATTCAAAGAAGCCAAACATAATTTTTGCCTAATTAGCTAATCCCCAAAACTTATCACGTAAATGTGGTATAAGAACTTACCCGAAGAACTCGACACAAAGATGCAAGGATTTATGCTTGGCCACTCCGTCCTTCAAACTCAACGCAAGCGACAGTGCATGTAGAATCAAACACCTCCAAATTAGTAGCAAATTTTACCAAACTCAATCCAAATCCTCACTACTCCAAACAAAAAAAACTAGCCCGAATTCGTCAAGGAGACTAATGGACTAAATGAGAGGAAATTTTCCTTCCAAACTTATGATTTGGTTTAGGAGGGACTTTAGCTTTTCAAAGGAGAAGAATGGCTAAACGGCCAAAATCACCGATCAAACACAAACAAAAGGTCACCGGTTACTAAGGGGTCCCTAAGGCCATAACAGTACTTTCACACCCAATAAACCCAACAACTAAATCACACCCTCCATTTTATAAAACAAAAAATCTAAAGGCTGAAAATCAAACACAGGACTAAGTCCTGAAAATGAACCGAGGGACTTAAGAAAGTCCCTTGATAATAATATTATATATTTATATATACAATGAATATTTCACATTAGTCACATGACATCAACTTATATTTTTTAATCATATCCTAATACATTTATATATAGGGTATTTTTATGGTGTAACTCACATGTATACATTTTTCTATTTGGAGAACTATTTTTGGTGTAAAAAAAAATTTATGATTGTGTATATTATAGTTATTTAGAATATTTTATAAATTTTTAGAAAATTATGAATAATTTACAGTATAAAAAACAATATTCAAATAGGTTGTTGGACGTGCGACTATTTTTTTTATGCCCATGGAACATTATTTCGGTATTCTAAATTCTTCGAAATTTTCTGAAAATTTGCAAGATGCTCATAAAAAAAATCGTGTCGAAAACTATTTACAAAATGCAAACAAAAAGAGGTATATGGGTGCACCTCTTTTTTTTTAGTTGCACCAAAAAAATTAATATACACACAAATATTACACACAGTGATATGTCATTTTAGCCTAGCTAATCACATTTATTAAAATTGAGACTTACTGTTTTAAAAAGCAGTAACATGTTACTATGTGTAATATTTAGGTGCAAATTTTGAGTGCACATATTAATACTCATATATATATGTGAGTAATGATATGTGTACTCAAAATATACACTGAGACATTATACACAGTGATATGTTAGTTTAGTCTAGGTAATTATATTTATTAAAACTAGGATCCACTATTTAAAAAAAAAAGTGACACGTCACTGTGTGTAATGTTTGAGTGCATAGTTTAAGTGCACATATCATTACTTATATACATATATATGGTTTATACTTTTTTGGACCCTGTGTTTTTTTCATTACCTGTTTGGATCCTGTGTTTTGAAAAATTACTTTTTGGACCCTATATTTTGTAAAATGGTTAAAATAGAACCATAAACTCGATTTTGGTCAATGTTTTCTCAACTAAAATTACAAATAACTTACCAAACTAACAATTCAGAATAAAAATAAAATCATTCTGCTTAAAAACTGTGTTGTTATATTTAATTTTTTCTTCATCAAAATTGAGTTTAAGATTCTATTTTAATCATTTTAAAAAATAAAGGGTCCAAAAAATAATTTATCAAAGCACACCGTCTAAATAAATAATGAGACAAAATAATAAATATATATATATATATATATATAAACCCATATATATTTCCATACATGTATTGATGATCAGTTCAACTTTACAGTACTTTTAACACAAAAGCGGCTTAAGTTTCGTCATGCGTGCTTGATTGGGCTTTATTTGGTGCGCATTCATGCCACTCGTTGAATTACAAAATAAATGTACTTAATTATTATCCTATAATATATGTGTTGTACACTTTTGTAAAAAAATGCAAGTGGATCATGTGATGATCAAATCCATTGGGTATTGTCTATATCTTAATATTATATGCACACATATTAAGATTAGCTTTAAATGAAGATGAGAGCAAGTAGGGTTGGAAAGTGACTTGAATCCTTATCTTTTTCCTATTTTCTACTTATAGTTAACCTATTTGTTTTTAGAAGGCGACAAAGAATAAATTTATAAAAATAAGCTTGGTATAATTTGACCTATTCACAAACTTATATTATACAATTACGCAAAACCTGTAAGAAAGACTATACTGTGCAGGTTTATTTAGGGCGAAGAATCTAATTTGATTTCTTCTTAAAGGTTCAAAGTTAGAAGAATCTAATTTGATTTCTTCTTAAAGGTTCAAAGTTAGCCAATGTCGTATATATTTATAAGGGAAAAATAATAGTTTGTTTATTAATTTCGTCTGAATACTCAATTGATCCTTGTTTTGTTAAATGACTTATTTAGATTTTGTATTTTGTAAAACAAATTAATTTGGACCTTGAACTTAATTTTAGTTAAAATATTTTTCAATAGGATTAAAATGCCCTTATATTTTTTAATTATTGAATGATTAAATAATCTTAAAATAAAAAATAATTAAAAAATAATAAAAAATTTATATAAAATTTAAAAAATATTAAAAAAACTAAGACATATTTTAAAATCTATTTTTGTAATATAAGAAAAAATAAAAGTTAAAAAAAATTACTGAAAGGGTTAATTCAAAACCATAATTTTGCTACCATCTCTTCACTTCTATCTCTTCCAATCCCAGTATTCTCAATAGCCACCGTTGCCACCTTCCACCATATTCTCTGGCCTCGTTCTTCCACATTGGACCCAGTCTACTCATTTTGCGCAGGGGAGACCCTTGATGTTTCCCCCATCAGCAAAACCCCACAACAAGATCGAACTGTGCATCGCCTAGTCACACCACCACACACCACCAGCTCCGCTTGTTGATTCCACCTCCACCAACTATGACCGTGCGCAAGCGATGAGCTCCACCCTGAAATCCATGAGCCCAATTTGAAGATAACCCCCGCCCATCACCATTTCAGTTCCTGTTCATGAGTTTGCGGAAGCATTCCAGCCCCCCGGCGCAGCCCCCACTTCGTACAAACCCAGATCTCCCCTTTTTTAGATCTGCCAAAATCCCAAACCCATCTCAGATTAGCCAAAGTTCCAAACCACTGAAGATTTGCACCTATCCGAAATCGACAGCGAAGCTTTGAGATCTACACCCACGCCAAAGCTGTGAGATCTACACTGATGCTGAAGTTGTCAAAGTTCTGGACCCATACCCATTTTGTCCATCGTTAGTGGAATAAGAGACCCACACTCGACCCAAGCATGTATAAGAAGAATAGTGGGAGAAGAAGAGTCAATGAATTGTTGGAAAAAAATAGATTTTTGTTTTAGTTCTGTATAGTTTTAGTTTTAATTAAATTAATTTAAGATTTTAATTTAATTAATTAAGTTTAAGATAAAGGTTATGTTTTAAATTTAATTTAGTTTTGTCTTTTTATTTCAAATTAAATATTATGTTTGTTAAATTTAGTTAATTTTTTTAATATTTAAAACTAATTTAATATTATTTTAATTTCAATAATAGATTCAATATTTCATTTTTTTATATTATTTAATTAACTAATTCATAAAGTTAGGGGCATTTTGGTCATATTGAAAAATATTTTAATCAAAATTGGGTTTAAGGTCCAAATTGATCCGTTTTGTAAAACACAAGGTCCGATTTGTCATTTAACAAAATACATAGGTCAATCGAGTATTCGAGCAAAACAGAAAGACCAAATTGATATTTTTTCTTTATATATATATATAGTCTCAAATGATACTTTAGTAATGACTCATCTATACACTGTTTATATATATATATATAAATATATATATATTCACACATACTTAGAGGAGGCAATAATATTAATAGGAAAACTTGATGATTTATGCATCATATACCCTATTTTTTTGGGTATGCCAATTTTAAAAAATATGACAAAAGCATGACTTTTTATAATTAGTGGACAAGAATGCCCTTTAGTGTTCTCTCTCTCCATCTTGTACAACTTCTCTCTCAAACTCTCTCTCTTTCTCTATAACCACGACACCACCACCACCACCACCATCTCCCAATGGCAGCAGAGCACAACACCTCTCCATGCCGCCACTGCCGTTAACGCCTCCACCACCATTGAATCCTCACCTCCTACCGCCATTAAAGCTCTTTCATCATTTTTTTTTTTAATTTTAACAATGATAAATTTCATCCAAATCTTAAATCAAAGGAAAGATTCACCTAAGACATTAATTTATTGATTTGGAACACTTATGTACAAGATGTTTTGGTTTTGTTTGCGTTTTTTTTTAAATCTAAAACTTAAAAATTTGCAGAAAAATGATTTCTAGCGATGCATTAACGATGCAATTGCGATGAAGCCTTAAAAACATGGTTTTCAGGCCAAAACGATTCTTAGCAATGCATTAACGACGTAGTAACAATGCGTTTGCGATGATGACTTCCTAACGATGCTATAATGATGCATTAACGATGCATTTGAGATGGAGCCTTAAAAACATAGTTTTTAGGACAAAGCTATACAATAACGATGCGATTGTGATGGAGCCTTAAAAACATGGTTTTTATGCCAAAATGATGCGATAATGATGTGTTTGTAATGATGTCTTGAAGACATAGGCTTTAGGCCAAAATAATGCTTAACGATGCATTAATGATGTAATAACAGTGCAATTGCGATGGAGGCTTAAAAACATGATTTTTATGCCAAAACGATGCTTAATGATGAATTAATGATGCGATAATGATGTGTTTGCGAAAGTGTCTTGAAAACATGGTTTTTAGGCCAAAACGATGCATAACGATGCATTAATGATGCAAATTGCGATGGAGCCTTAAAAACATGGTTGTTGCTCAAATTTTCCACCTTGAACACGTGGCATTGTATAGTGGGCCTCATAGGCCCTCAAAAGAAGTCAAGGCCTAGCGAATACTGAGCAGCCAGGGGCCCGGAGGCCCAGACCCATCTTAGGTTCAACGACTAGCGAATAATCGTATAGTAAAGAGTGCGGACTTGAGACATAGACCTGAACCAACTTCATGGACTCATCCAATCTCCACCCTCCGGGATTTAGATCATTGTGGTAGACGGTCTATTCCAAGGGATGGATCCCACCATGTGGGATCCAGATGAAGTTTCTAGTTTCATCCTCTCGATCCAACTCACTACCGGGATCTTTCCCTTGATCTGTCTTCGCTGGCTGATGTCCATCTTGGTAGAAGAACCCGGACCTTGGTAAATGACCCCGAGTCTAAGTAAACGAACCTAAACCTTGGTAAGTGAACATGGACCATGCATCCGAGTAGATCAAGGCCAGTTCTTCATGCAGCTGTCGTGTCCCCGAGAAATCTGGCAGTTTGTCTCCCTAACTAACGTGCAGAAAGAGATATACATAGAACGTACGATGTTCCAAGGGAACAGTACTGCCACTACTCTGACAGATCCTGTTCCCAGAATCCCCCTGGTAACCCATGCGGATCGGTCAGTATTAACATACAAATAGCAGCTGTAAGGCTCTACTACGCTTAAGTCGGCCAAGTGGGCCTAGATTAACAACTTGTAATCATGTTACACTCTTGTATTATAGCTCCGTTAGAGAGAACTTATGAGTATATCCCTATTGGGCCCAAATTAGTCTTGCCCAAGCTACATGACCACCTATAAATATGGTCATTTGTGTACTATAGCAGGGATCCGATTTTCTCTTGTATGCATAAATGCTGCTAAACTAGTAGAAACCTCCATTGTTAAATTATCTAAAGCTCAATACTATTGAATCATGGACTAAGGCTCATTAATGCCCCAACCACGTAAAAATGGTGATCTTATTTCTCGATATTTATGTAGTTTCCGAAAAACTCGGTAAAATTTTTGGTGCTTTCATTGAGAACTAGAAGAAATCTTGAACCAGTCCTTATCATCTACAAAGATGGTGAATACCAGACATACTGTGTTTGATCCCACTAAACAACATCAACAACGAGACAATGGAGAACCATTGCAAGACCAGCAACTTCCTCAAGACCAACCAGAGCATATACCTCATCACGGGCCCCTGGTTGACGACTCCCAGAACTTCAGAGAAGGGGGTGAGTACGACGAAGAATACTACGAGGAAAACTGAGAGGGGTACAAAGACCATGAGGCCAAGAATCCCATCAATCCTAGTGAAAATTATGTGGAACCTAAACATGAGGACTTGGAAGTGGTTTATCTGAGACAACAGGTCCTCGATCATGAAGTAAGGATGGCAGAATAACAAGGGACCATCCGCCAGATGCAAGAGTCCCTCCTGGCTCTTCAAGTATTTATTGCTGCTCAGGGATTTATAGTTAATCCCCAGTTGTTCCTCCCCCAAGAACTCAGCCACCTGTCCTACCTACAGGGACTAGTGCTCCCAACAACGCTACAACCCCTACTCCTCCTCCAAGACGATCCATTCATCCCAAAGCCGGTCCTTCGAACCCAACTCAAGAAAAAAGGAAAGCCAAAGTAGCTGATCCCATAGAAAAAGCAAAGCCCCAAAAGAAGACTCCTCCCACTCCAAAATCTAGGGTGGACCCAGAGCATTCCCTAGGAAAGAACAGGTGAATCTTGTGCCAGGACAAAATCACCCTAACAATCTGCCGGGGAAACGTCCGCAGGGCATTAAACCTCGAAATGTCCCAACATATGAAGACCAGGGAAGACGATTTTATCCAAGCGCGTACATGAACAAAGATCACGGAGGACGTAAACGCAGAGAGGAGCCGGAAGCTATTAGGTCGAGAGATGACGCATCCCGCGTTGATTTGTGAGACAGCCTCAATGCTCAAAAGGAGCAGGCTTGGAAAGAAAAGATTCGCCCTCGAGGAGGCGACTTGAGGAATAACCTCAACGACAGGAGGAACGAAAGAGTTCCCATTGATGATGGAATGGCCAAGCAGTTCATGGATCAGCTGGTCGATCTCAAAAAGGTCACGGACCGCTTGGTCCGATAGGAAGTAGGCGGAGGTTCCGATTCAGAAGATGAAGAAAAGGAACAGTGTGCAAACACACATCCTAGACATCGTGTTACCCAAGGGGTTTAAGGTGTCAAATATACCCACCTATACCAGAAACACCAACCCAAGAGACCATCTATCCACCTACAATCGCTTGATGACTGTAGCCCATGTCTGCGACAACGGAAAATGCCTGCGCTTTTTTATCACCTAGGTGGGGCCCGCCGAAGATTGCTGGAAAAGGCTCAAGACAGGATCGATCCAATCTTGGTCTGGATTGCATTCAGCTTTCCGTAAGCAATTTGTAGCTGCCTAGAAACTGGACATGGAGTTTAGTGCGCTGGCCAACATTAAGCAACATCCCACTGAAACCATTAGAGCTTACATCCAACACTTCACAGAGGAAGCTTCAAAGACTAAGGTGGATGATGGAAAATGCTAAGTAGCCCTCCAGTCCGGAATCAGAGTTGGATCCCCTCTCTGAGATGACATGCAACGCAATAAGGCAGCCACACTTGAAGAGTTTATAAGGAGGGCTCAAGGCTTCATCAATTGGGAAGAAGCTCGAATCTAAGCTTTTGGATGGCATCCAACACCGCAACCAACAACGCAGACCATTCCTAGGTACGCCCCACAATACCCTGCAAATCCCTATTCGGCACCTCTAACAGTATCCGGGATGCAGTTCATGACCCCGACTGTCTATGCGCTCACTTCATCGGGATATGCTCCAGCTTCTTCAGCCCCTTTCTCTGGATAGAGAGTGGCACTGACTTGATACAGTGTCGCTCCCGGAGCGGTTTAACCATCCTAGACTGAAGCGGTTGAGGCAAGCATAAACCCTTCCTGGGGAAAACGATCCAGCAAAAATCAGAGTCGGACCAAGCCCTCAAAGAAGGGAAAGAGGGGGTACGAGCCCCAATACACAGAATAATCAAACATGGTGGATACCCGGGAGAATATCTACTTTTCAACGAGAAATGTAGTCCACTACCAAAAACCAAGCCCCAAGTTTAAAGGGGGAAAGAACCCGAGGATGCGAGCAAAAGATGTGCCTATCACAAGGACATATGTCGTACAACTAAGAAATGTCGTCAGCTAAAGGACGAGATCGAGAATCTAATCAAGCTGGTGTTAGGAACGAGTTTTCTAATATGCAGCAGAATGGTGGTGGGTTGGCCTAGTGTACAACAAAAAATTTACCTTTAAATATGCAGATCCATTAATGTAGATACATTAATCATAAGCAAGAAAAGAATAGAAAACATACCTCTTGATGCATATCAAGTGTCCTTGCTATCTTTTCGTAAAATAAACGATCTTCCTATCCAAGCTGCTCCCAGGTACTCACACCAAGATCTTCCACAACGTTCTCTACACCTCAAGAAGTGTGTGGGCACTTAGAGAATAAAGGATGGTATATTTCTGATTCAACTTGATGTACTCAACACATGAGATCAAGAGAATATGCCTGAGATTAGTTCTGTATCTTTTCCAGGGAGAGATAGAAAAATATCATTCTTTTCTTTAGAGCGAATAATTCTGTATTGATTATTCAATATATTTTTATTTTATGATAAGTCTAACTTAAATAGAAAATATTAAAATTTTAAAAATAAATCTGTAATCAATTTACAATTTATCTTTTAATTAATTATTTATTTATTTTTGTTGACCACGATTTTGGTCAACTGCGAGTAGACACAAAAACAACAATATCCTTGAATAGAAAGTAAATAACACAAGTAATTTTTATAGTGGTTCAGCCCCAATTTGTTGGTAATAGCCTAATCCACTTAGAATTGTGATATATGTATCCTACACTTAAGATCAGATGAACTTGAGTCAACTGAGTTTCTTAAGTGTAAGTAGGAAAATACAGTGTTTCTCTCTCTAGAGAATACATGGTTTCTCTCTCTAAGCTATCTCAGAAAATGCCCCAGGAATGCCCCAAATGACGGTCCCAAGTTCTCAAAACCAGAGAGTTCCTTTTTTTCTTTCAAAAGACTAGTCCCCCTAAATGATGCCATGAGCCATTTATTTATAGGCTCATGGATCGTACATTAGAAATATCCTTTGACGAGGTCCTTGGTTCTTCCAACCAACTTTAATTAACTAAAATATAAATAAATTCAAATTGCAACAATATAGCTATTATTCTGGGATATCTGAGAGATTCCTGCAGCAGTTGAGAATGATTCGGGTTGAAGTTGTTACTGAGGCTTTACTGAAGAGTCACTAGACGGTAACTTCTGAGATTCTGATCCGTGGACCGACCAAATCCATCCCCGAAGTGACTGGTCGGCCAAGACAACTCACCGATCGGCATAGGCAAGCACCTCTAGCACACCTCTAGTCGGTATAGGCAAAGTACTCCTCTATCACACCTTTGGTCGGTATAGGCTAATCACTCATCTAGCACATCTCTAGTCTAGCATGACACATTTCTGGTCTAGCATGAGACATCTCTGGTCTAGCATGACACATCTCTGGTCTAGCAAAATATTTTATTGGTCGGGCAAAACACTTTACACTATTTTCTAAAGTGACTGGTCGGACATAATTTTTTACTGGTCAGTCAAGAACCTTACAGGTCGGACATAAATTTTACCTGGTCAGTCAATTTCTTGACCATTAATATCACAACTCCGAAGATTAATTTCAAACCTTTTCACTTCTTTAGTCAACACATTTATTGACTATTAATGTGTAATTCACTACCATGCATTTCCACTTGTCACTTTTGATTTTCACGTCATTGAACGAAATTTTGGGGATGACAATTTTATTAATGAAAATATCAAAAACTAACTTTTGAATTTTTCATTAATTAATTAATTAATAAATAAAAGTGAAAAATCTATCCATGATTTTTTACACTGCTCACGCCACACACAATCCAGGAACTGTGTGTGGCATGTAGCACCCTGTAAATTAGGGATATTTGATTTTTCCACAATTATTTGATTATTTATTCAAACTACCTTATCAGATAAAATCCAACAACTTGATAATTAATTCAAATTTGAATTTATTATCTTTTTAACTAATTATTAAATATAATTAATTATTTGAATACATATAAATCTTTTAAATTCAAATCTAATTTGAACCTATCAAATTATTATCTCCCACTCAAATAAAGATATTTAATTAATTCTACCAATTAATTAAAACCAATTTTAATTAATACTAATTTCAAAAATTAAATATTAATTTTATTATAATTTCAAAAATTATAATTAATTAATTATTTTATATAATTTCAAAAATTATATAATAATTAATTATTAACTAATTTTGTTAATTACAACTTGTACGCCCTGATTTTCCCACGGGCTGATTAGCAGGTCGAGCTTCGGACTAATCATGGTTAGTCCATAAACATCCCCCAGGTCAGAGATCCTGTCTTGAGGTCGTACCCCCTTAGCTCGAGGAATCCTCAAGGACTCGCCAAGACTGGAGCAAGGAATCGAAAGGCCGACGGTCGGGTCAGGTGCACAGCTCGTGGTACGAGCTGGATATGGAGGCCATGACCCCTTGTAAAGTCAACACACGCAAGATAAACGTGCATATATCTAACATCACGTGTCCGATATCTCCCTGACTTCTCGTACACGCTGTAGGAACGTGCGTGTTCAGACACCCACGGCTGGGTTGGGCCGTGCGGCCCATTATCTCCTTATCTATCGATTTGACCATACTTATGTGTCAGGTTTAGGAATTAATCATGAATGTCACAGAGTTGATATGACAAATAAGAAGGTCACGGGATGACCTCCTTACCAACTTGATAACTCTAGAAATTAGAGTTATTTTACCACATTTTTTAAGCTAAAAATGATTTAGTTCTTAAGTTTTTAATTAAATTATTAAGTTTTAATTACTTTTTGAATTTATTAGTTTCATTTTAATTTTTATAGATTTTTATAGATTTTTATAATTATTTTGTTGTAAAATTTTATATAAATAAATGAGTATTGTTGAACTTAAATGCTAAATTAAGTTATGATTAATATTTTCAAAGAATTTATATGAATTATTTATAATTGGAAATATTTTATTATGACTTAATTTGCATTTATTTTGTAGGATATGGTTCTATTTTTGGTTCTTGAAGAGCCAAGAAAGAGTGAAGAAAAGAAAAAGGAATAAGGAGAAAAAAATGTTATTTTTGAAAGAATGGAGCCAACCAAGCACCTGGGCCGAAGCCCACTCACCAGCCAGGCCCGCCTGCCACTTGAGCCCAGCTCTGCTCTCCACGCGCCACCTGTCCACTCTCCTCAACACTCCATCAAAGCCCAGCAGCAACTCCATCAAAGCCATCAAAGCCATCATGAAAAATGCATGTCCAAGCAACTCCTGCCAGCCGAAGACCATTCACTCTCCAGCAGCAAGTTTCGGCCCAGCTGCTCTTCTCCTCATCATCCATTTACTTCTCCAATTATAGCCAGCCCAACACCAAAGCAGGCCCAACGCCACTCTCCTCTTCAGCAAGTAACCAGGCCCAGTTTGCAACCCATGCCAACACAGCCACCCAAAAAGGCCAAAAACCACATTTTTTCCTTCCCAATATTTTTCACTCAAATATCAATTCACTATTCCCTATTTTTCTTACCTAAATAAACATTCCTAATTTATTTTTTTATCCTAGCTTTTCACTAATATTTTACCCAACCAAACATTTCATCTTTCCAAAACTCTTACACTTACTCTATTTATCCTACCACTTCCCAACACAATTAAATTAATCAATTTATTTATTTTAACTTGATTAATTTAATCTCCACATTTTGCCTATAAATAGAGTCTTGTAAGACCATTTGGGGAGCTCTTCTTCTTCATTTTTTTTTCAACATCTTCTACACATACTTTTCTCTCTTCTTTTCACTAGTTTCTCTCTACCATTTTCATCTTTTGAAGAGCATGTCAAGTATGTTATTTTGTAATTTTTATCTAGTTATGAGCTTCTAATCTTTTTCAAAGGTTATTAAGATGATGATGAAGCAAAATGTAACTAGATAGTATTTTTCATTGTATGTTGATTTCCCATTTGTGTAACATTGTTTATGGATTTTTCTATCAAAGATATGCATTTTTCATTTATTATTAAGTGTTAAAGCATATTACACTTAGTTCTTTATGATGCAAAAATATGATATTCTTTGATTAAATGTTTTTCATTAAATTGTTCACATCTAATTCTTAGAGCATAAGTATCATATTTTGCCTAAACATAATCTCTTTGATTTTTTGTAGTTTCATTAGATTGTAACACAACTAATGCTTAGAAATTATATCTTATATAAGTGAAGAAAAATCCTACATTTTTTAAAGAGTAACTTGTGCTTGAATAGAAAATATATAGTGTGATTTATTTCAACTATATCAAAACTTGGGAATCAATATACTTATAAATACTATTGAACTTGCATTTTGTGGATTCTAATATCTTAATAATCTTATTTTACATATATCATTTGAAAACCATTTTTTCTATTTAATCTTAAATCTTTTTATTACTTGTCTTTTATTTTTCTAAAACAAAATCTCGTCAAATATTTGGAACTAGGTTAGAATATTATTGCTTTGCTTGAAATAGTTTCTTTTGATGTTAGTCAACTCCCATGGGTTCGACCTCGTACTTACATGAACATTATATTCCGAAACGATTCGTGCACTTGCGAGTTTAATTATTAAAACACCCTTTTTTGGGATCAACAAGTTTTTGGCGCCGTTGCCGGGGACTTGCAAGAAAGAAACGGTCTTTCTACAAGGTAAGTAACATTCTTCTACTAGTTATTTTTTAATTTTTTTTTATTTGCACAATTATCTTTAAAAAAAAAGTAAAAAAATATATATATATCTATAAAAAAAAAAGAGTAAAAAAAAAAAAAAAAAGAAAGTTATATATATATTTATTTATATTATATTATATATATATATATATATATCTTGGTAGTTGATGGCATTTAGTGCCTCCTACTTACTAATTAGTTGAGTGCATTAGTGCCTCCTAATTACTTGATAGTTGAGTGCAATTTTTGCCTCCTACATACTTGAGCAATCTATCTCTTCTAGTGATGGCATTAGTGCCTCCTAGCTTTTATTTATTTTTATTTTTTTATTATCTTAGTTGATGGCACTAGTGCCTCCTAAGTTTTATTATTATTATTATCATTATTATTATTATTATTAATGTTGGTTGATGGCATTAGTGCCTCCTAATTTTATGTTTTTTGATCATTTGGTTGATGGCATAAGTGCCTCCTAATTTTTATATAACTATTTACTATTGCTATTGTCATTTTTTTTTTCTATTTCTTAATTATCGCATTTAGTTAGTTGTAATTTTGTTGTTTAAGAAAATACTTGAAAAAAAAAAACTAAAAAACAAAGCTTGTTCTTTCAACATAAGCAATTTTTGCTTAAAGGAAATTTGACAAAGTTCCCATCCACGCTTATTAATTAACCTCGGGGAGTTGTTATTAAGTTGTGAGTAAGTGGAATCAAATAGGCCTGGGAACAAGTTAAACAAAAAAAAAAAATTTAATTCATAACAAAAAAAAAATTATATAAATATTATAATCTATTCTTGTTATAAGTATGCTCTGTGGTTGCGGTTCTAACTGATCTTCCACATCAGAAATTTGTTTCATTGTGATTGTTTGTGTTACTTTGAGAAATTTGTGACATTGTATGCATCAGTGGCATCGTAATTCAAAAAATCGTTTGGTGAAAAAATTAGTGTCTTTACGTGAAATTGAAAGTGTTTTTGAAAATTTAAGCATAATGGAACAAGAACCTAATGTTGTGCAAGAAAAAACTCTTCTTGAGTACTTTTCACCTATTTCATCTAATGCTCCATCATGCATTGTTTTGCCCACTACGAATGCCACTCATTTTGAACTTAAACCATCAATTATTCAATTGTTACCATCATTTTATGGTTTAGAAAGAGAGGATCCATACATGCATGTGAAAGATTTTTTGGAAATTTGCTCAACCTTTCGTTTTCAAAATTTTTCAGATGAGTCGGTTAAACTTAGGTTGTTTCCTTTTTCTCTAAAAGATAGAGCCAAAGCTTGGTTAAACTCACTTCCAACTGGAACCATAACTACTTGGGATCAACTTTTTAATAAATTTCTTGCTAAATTTTTCCCCATGTCCAAAACTGATAGTTTAAGAAGAGAAATCTCCGAATTTTATCAAAAAGATAACGAAGAATTTTATGAATGTTGGGAAAGATTTAAAGATTTATTATTAAAATGTCCCCACCATGGTTTTGAAAAATAGAGACTTGTAAAATATTTTTATGATGGTTTAACTCCTTCAAACCGACAAATGATTCAATCCATGCATACTGGAAAATTTTTAAAATTGCAAGGGCAAGAGGCTTGGGACGCTCTTGAAGAATTGTCTGTTAATTCACAACAATGGAATTATTCTGAGCCTAGATCTAGAGCCAACCCTTCACCAAAAAGAGAAGGAAAATATGAAATAAAATAGGAAAGTGATTTAAGAACATCATTTGATAAATTAGCAAGAAAAGTAGAAGCCTTAGTAATAAGTCAATCTATGAATTCTCATGTGCAACCTAAAAAAGATGTTTGTTCTTTATGTGCTAGTTCATGTCATAATGCTCAATCATGTCCTTCTTTTGTTGAAACATTTTCTGAAGAGGCTAATGCTTTACATTCATATGGAAAACCTTCTTCTGATAGCCAATTTTCCAACACATACAATCCAAATTGGAGAAACCATCCCAATTTTTCCTGGAGACAAAACCAACCACAAATGAATCAAGGAAACCAATTCCACATGCCAAATCCAAATCATGCCCAACCAAGTCAACCTTACCCTCCACAAAGAAAACCTTCCTTAGAAGACACCTTACAACAATTCATGCAATCCACCCAACAAATCTTACAAAATCAGTCTCAATCCATTGCCAAACTCGAGACACAATTGGGTCAACTAGCTAATGCTGTAACTGAGAGAGAAAAAGGAAGATTTCCTAGCCAACCCATCCCAAATCCTAAAGGCCAATATGAAATAGGAACTCCTAGTCATAAAGAAGAAGCTAAATCTATTTCAACTCTTAGGTCCGGAAAACAAATTGTCAAACCCGATTACATACCTCAAGTTGAAAAAGACCAAAGCCAACCTCAAAGTTCCAACACAAATGACCTTTCAAAATATGATGCTCAAATCCTTCCTTCCATCCCAAAAGCTCCTTTTCCACAAAGATTAATTCCACTCAAGAAAGGCAACCAATATAGTGACATCTTAGAAGTTTTCAAACAAGTAAGCATCAACATTCCTTTCCTAGATGCCATTAAACAAATTCCTGCCTATTCTAAATTCTTAAAAGACCTTTGCACTGTTAAAAGAAACACAAATGTTCCAAAAAAGGCATTTTTAACTGAACAAGTTAGCTCCATAATTCAACATAAAAGCCTTGTCAAGTATAAAGATCCCGGTTGTCCAACAATTTCATGCATCATTGGCGATCATTTTATTAACAAAGCTTTACTTGATTTAGGAGCTAGTGTGAATTTACTGCCTTATTCTGTGTATAAGCAACTTGGTCTAGGAGAATTAAAACCAACTTCTATAACACTTCAATTAGCCGATCGTTCAGTAAAAATCCCTAGAGGTATTGTAGAAGATGTTTTAATTAAAGTGGATAAATTCTATTTCCCTGTGGACTTTATTGTTCTTGACACTCAACCTGTTGAAAATGCTCATGCTCAAATACCCATCATTCTAGGTAGACCATTTTTAGCTACATCTAATGCAATTATCAACTGTCGTAATGGTGTATTGAAATTATCGTTTGGAAACATGACTGTTGAATTAAATGTTTTTAATGTTGCTAAATCCGTTGAGTGTGAGGAAGTGCATGAAGTTAACATGATAGAGAGTATATGTGAAGATGATGGAAGTGACTTACTTGATTTTTGTGAAAAATACTTTGGTATGAGCTTGCATATTGATGATTTTAATGATGATGTGAATTCTTTGTTAGAGTCTATACCCTTAAATGGAACCAAAGTTGAACCCTTTTCACCCTTAGATCATGTTCAATCAATTTCCGAGTCTCCAAAGTTAGACCTTAAACCTTTGCCAGAAGATCTAAAATATGCTTTTCTAGGAGAGTCTGAAACCTTGCCTGTTATCATAGCATCTGCTTTAGATAAAGAACAAGAAGATAAATTGTTAGATGTCCTTAGAAAATATAAGGAAGCCATAGGTTGGACTATTGGAGACATCAAGGGAATTAGCCCATCCATATGCATGCATAGAATCCATCTAGAAGAAAATGCTAAAACCTCTCGGGAATGTCAAAGAAGGTTAAATCCAAATATGAAAGAGGTCGTTAGGGAAGAAGTACTTAAACTGTTAGATGTAGGTATCATTTACCATATTTCTGATAGTCAATGGGTTAGTCCAGTTCAAGTAGTGCCTAAAAAGTCTGGGATCACAGTTGTTGAAAATGAGAAAAATGAATTAATCCCTACTCGAGTACAAACGGGGTGGAGAGTGTGTATAGACTATAGAAAGCTAAATAATGTTACTAGAAAAGACCACTTTCCTTTACCCTTTATTGATCAAATGCTTGAACGTTTAGCTGGCCATGCATATTATTGTTTTCTTGATGGCTATTCGGGATATAACCAAATCCCCATTGCCCCTGAAGATCAAGAAAAGACTACCTTCACTTGCCCTTTTGGAACCTTTGCATATTGCCGCATGCCTTTTGGTCTTTGTAATGCTCCTGCAACTTTTCAAAGATGTATGATTGCAATATTTTCTGATATGGTTGAACGAAATCTTGAAGTGTTTATGGATGATTTTTCTGTGTTTGGAAATTCTTTTGATGACTGTTTGCACCATCTTTCTCTTGTTTTAATCAGTTGCAAAGAAAAGAATTTGGTTCTTAATTGGGAAAAATGTCATTTTATGGTTAAAAAAGGAATTGTTTTAGGTCATGTAATTTCATCTGAGGGAATAGAAGTTGATAAAGCAAAAGTTGACCTTATTTCAAAACTTCCCCCACCTAAAACAATAAAAGAAATTAGATCATTCTTAGGCCATGCCGGTTTTTATAGAAGATTCATAAAAGACTTTAGCAAAATTTCACGCCCATTATGTCACTTGCTCGGAAAAGAAAATGCTTTTGTCTTTGATAATGATTGCCATGTTGCCTTTGAAAGATTGAAATCCCTTTTAACTAGTGCACCTATTATTCGCCCTCCTGATTGGAATATTCCTTTTGAGATAATGTGTGATGCTTCTGATTATGCTATTGGTGCTGTTCTAGGACAAAGAATTAACAAGTTACCTCATGTAATCTACTATGCTAGCAAAACTTTAAACGATGCTCAATTAAATTATTCTACAACTGAAAAAGAATTGCTTGCTGTTGTGTTTGCATTGGAGAAATTTAGGTCTTATTTTTTAGGATCTAAAATAATTGTCTATTCTGATCATGCTGCATTGAAATATCTCTTGTCAAAAAAAGATGCTAAATCTCGCTTAATTCGTTGGATATTGCTTTTACAAGAATTTGATTTAGAGATACGAGATAAAAAAGGTTCTGAAAATGTTGTCGCTGATCATTTGTCTAGAATTGTTGTTGAAACTAATAATGAATCCACCACTATAACTGAAACTTTTCCTGATGAACAACTCATGCATGTATCTTCTTTGCCTTGGTATGCTGACATTGTGAATTATTTGGTCACTGGTGAAATTCCTTCTCATTGGTCTAAGCATGACAAATCTAAATTTTATTCTGAAGTGAAAAATTTCATGTGGGATGACCCTTATTTGTTTAAATATTGCCCTGATCAAATAATAAGGAGATGCATTCCAAACTGTGATCAACTTAAAATCATATCTTTTTGTCATGATCATGCATGTGGTGGACATTTTAGTGGTAAGAAAACTGCTTTGAAAATTTTACAATGTGGATTTTATTGGCCTACTATTTTTCATGACACTTATGTTTATTGCAAATCTTGCGAACGTTGTCAAATGTTAGGAAGTGTAACTAGAAGAAACATGATGCCTTTGAATCCTATCCTTATTGTTGAAATATTTGATGTTTGGGGCATTGATTTTATGGGTCCATTTCCTAACTCTTTTGGTAACTTGTACATTCTTGTTGGTGTTGATTATGTGTCTAAATGGGTTGAAGCTGTTGCATGCCACACAAATGACCATAAAGTTGTGCTTAAGTTTTTAAAAGAAAATATTTTCTCCCGTTTTGGCTCACCACGTGCTATCATTAGTGATAACGGTACACACTTTTGTAATAGATCTTTTGAGCATTTAATGAAACAATATGGTATTACACATAAAGTCACTACACCTTATCACCCACAAACTAGTGGTCAAATCGAAATATCAAATAGGGAAATTAAGCACATCTTAGAGAAAACTGTCAATCCATCTAGGAAAGATTGGTCCTTAAGACTCATTGATGCATTATGGGCATATAGGACTGCATACAAAACACCCATTGGAATGTCTCCCTATAGACTTGTGTATGGAAAGGCATGTCACTTACCCGTTGAGCTAGAACATAGAGCCTATTGGGCAATTAAGCAATTGAATTTTTCCTTAGACAAAGCGGGTGAGAGAAGAAAGCTTCAATTAAATGAGTTAGAAGAACTTAGGCATGATGCATATGACTATTCCAAAAAATATAAGGATCGAATGAAGATTTACCATGACAAAAACATTTTGCGAAAAGATTTCTCTCCCGGTCAAAAAGTCCTTTTATACAATTCTCGTTTGCATCTCTTCCCGGGGAAGTTACGCTCTAGGTGGGTAGGTCCATACATTGTTCGCACTGTTTTTCCACATGGAGCCATTGCAATTGAAAATCCTAATAATGGTAATATATTCAAAGTGAATGGACAAAAATTGAAACCATTTTTAGAATTAAAAACTGCTAAAGTGGATGAAATCCTTCTTGAGGATCCTATTTACCATGATCATTGATCGCTCTCATCAATTATTGGTAAATGTGTGTTTTATTTATGTTTTTAGGTTAACTTTTTGTTTTGATTTTTGTTGCACTCTTGACATGCTCTATGATGAGGTACGACCATTCTAAACTCTAAACTCTTTTACACTTCAATTTATATTTGTATTTTGATACATTGAGGACAATGCATAAATTAAGTTTGGGGGTAGTGGTTTTATATGGTTACTTCTTTCATATGTTTGAAAATGGTAGAATTTCTTTTAAAAAAAAAAAAAAATTATATTTCTAGTAATATATATTTACATAGAGTTTTGTACTTTTATATTTTATTTTCATCAAAAACAATTAAAAAAAAATTAATTAAAAAAAAAAAAACCCCTTTGGTGATATCCGTTTTTCCTATGATAATACCCTTGATTGAGTTCGATTTTAGTTTAAAAAATATATGAATTTTTCTTAAGCTTTGTGTTTAATTCTTGGGTCAATTTTGCTTAAAAAAAATGAAATTTTGAAAAATAATTATTCATCATAATATGTGAAATAAATAGTTTATTACAACAATTTTTCCAAAATTCACATAATAACTTGATAAATAGTTTTGGACTTCTAATTTAAAATATATTTTCAAAGCAAGATTGACTATGGAATTAATTACATAAGATTAATTTTGATTCATATTTTTTATAAATTATTTTCAATGTGCAATCTTTGAGGACATTTTTGATATCACCAAATAAAAAAATAAAAAAGTGTGTTTTTAATTTTCTTTTGCTTGAGGACTAGCAAAATTCTAAGTTTGGGGGTGTGATAACTCTAGAAATTAGAGTTATTTTACCATATTTTTTAAGCTAAAAATGATTTAGTTCTTAAGTTTTTAATTAAATTATTAAGTTTTAATTACTTTTTGAATTTATTAGTTTCATTTTAATTTTTATAGATTTTTATGTATTTTTATAATTATTTTGTTGTAAAATTTTATATAAATAAATAAATGAGTATTGTTGAACTTAAATGCTAAATTAAGTTATGATTAATATTTTCAAAGAATTTATATGAATTTTTTATAATTGGAAATATTTTATTATGACTTAATTTGCATTTATTTTGTAGGATATGGTTCTATTTTTGGTTCTTGAAGAGCCAAGAAAGAGTGAAGAAAAGAAAAAGGAATAAGGAGAAAAAAATGTTATTTTTGAAAGAATGGAGCCAACCAAGCACCTGGGCCGAAGCCCACTCACCAGCCAGGCCCGCCTGCCACTTGAGCCCAGCTCTGCTCTCCACGCGCCACCTGTCCACTCTCCTCAACACTCCATCAAAGCCCAGCAGCAACTCCATCAAAGCCATCAAAGCCATCATGAAAAATGCATGTCCAAGCAACTCCTGCCAGCCGAAGACCATTCACTCTCCAGCAGCAAGTTTCGGCCCAGCTGCTCTTCTCCTCATCATCCATTTACTTCTCCAATTATAGCCAGCCCAACACCAAAGCAGGCCCAACGCCACTCTCCTCTTCAGCAAGTAACCAGGCCCAGTTTGCAACCCATGCCAACACAGCCACCCAAAAAGGCCAAAAACCACATTTTTTCCTTCCCAATATTTTTCACTCAAATATCAATTCACTATTCCCTATTTTTCTTACCTAAATAAACATTCCTAATTTATTTTTTTACCCTAGCTTTTCACTAATATTTTACCCAACCAAACATTTCATCTTTCCAAAACTCTTACACTTACTCTATTTATCCTACCACTTCCCAACACAATTAAATTAATCAATTTATTTATTTTAACTTGATTAATTTAATCTCCACATTTTGCCTATAAATAGAGTCTTGTAAGACCATTTGGGGAGCTCTTCTTCTTCATTTTTTTTTCAACATCTTCTACACATACTTTTCTCTCTTCTTTTCACTAGTTTCTCTCTACCATTTTCATCTTTTGAAGAGCATGTCAAGTATGTTATTTTGTAATTTTTATCTAGTTATGAGCTTCTAATCTTTTTCAAAGGTTATTAAGATGATGATGAAGCAAAATGTAACTAGATAGTATTTTTCATTGTATGTTGATTTCCCATTTGTGTAACATTGTTTATGGATTTTTCTATCAAAGATATGCATTTTTCATTTATTATTGAGTGTTAAAGCATATTACACTTAGTTCTTTATGATGCAAAAATATGATATTCTTTGATTAAATGTTTTTCATTAAATTGTTCACATCTAATTCTTAGAGCATAAGTATCATATTTTGCCTAAACATAATCTCTTTGATTTTTTGTAGTTTCATTAGATTGTAACAAAACTAATGCTTAGAAATTATATCTTATATAAGTGAAGAAAAATCCTACATTTTTTAAAGAGTAACTTGTGCTTGAATAGAAAATATATAGTGTGATTTATTTCAACTATATCAAAACTTGGGAATCAATATACTTATAAATACTATTGAACTTGCATTTTGTGGATTCTAATATCTTAATAATCTTATTTTACATATATCATTTGAAAACCATTTTTTCTATTTAATCTTAAATCTTTTTATTACTTGTCTTTTATTTTTCTAAAACAAAATCTCGTCAAATATTTGGAACTAGGTTAGAATATTATTGCTTTGTTTGAAATAGTTTCTTTTGATGTTAGTCAACTCCCATGGGTTCAACCTCGTACTTACATGAACATTATATTCCGAAACGATTCGTGCACTTGCGAGTTTAATTATTAAAATACCCTCTTTTGGGATAAACACAACTTCCAGGTACCTTCTCCTATAAAGATGGAGACCCTGGGAGTTGATAAGGGTTGGAACAAATAGTCCCTGGAGAGATAACTTTGTAACAAAATACCCAGAATATATCAATAATATTGACTAGTGGAGTAGAAGGATTTTAACCTTCGAACCACTTAAAAACGTGTCTCGAGTCTCCTATTTCATTTACTAAGATCTTATATCTGTTACGGTTCTATATTTGGCACTGATCCTCTTCTCTCTCTCTCTCTTAATTACCTGTTGGCGAAGAACCGCGTCAACACAACTAATTTGTATTTAATTAATTAATCACTATTATCATATAATTACATATTTGGCCTGAAGAAAAAAATTCTTCTTAAATATGTCTTTTCACAATTTTACCATTTATATCAACTCTTGCCTTGAATAGTGTTGATAGAGCCGTTGTGGGGACCTATGGACCTATAATTCCAAACTCCAATAAATTTGAGATTATTAATTAAACTCTTTAATTAAATAATCTCATGATTACTACACTATAAATATGAGACGACACTCTTGTAATTATAGATATTTCATTTACTGAGTACTTTATAATAATAAAGCTTCCATTGATATAATCATTACATACAAATTAATCCTCTAATAATAGTTCATAATTAATCGGGAATAAAATTACCATTTTACCCTTTTAATTATATATTGTTTCCTTAAGTACCATTGACTTTACTAGTGAAGGTTAATTCATAACTAAATTATGAATTTGAGCTTAATAACCTTTTCAGTCCCAAAAGTCAACCCTTAAGAGAACCATTATTCAATCTCTTACGATAAGGTATAGATTCCATATATGTATACTATGTCCCCAGCCATTTACATTAATGACTTCCCAAAACAAAAGTTTCTAGCTTGATCATTCTAACAGACCCTAACAAGTGAATCAAAGAACTCATATAACATAAATAGGAATTCATAGTAACTTCAAGATTAAGATCTATTTGTATATGATCATCAGTTGATATATTTAATTAATACTTCAAAACGGTATTTAACTAAGTATTAATAAACATATCTGGTTCAGTTCTATATATTCTCTAATATATAAAGTACCCCACTAAAGTGTCCTACTACACTAGTAATCCGAATCTAGATCACATGTATTCATAATACTAGTGGACCGTACTTGCAGTAATTAATCCAAAGATTCCATAACTTTATTTTACTGCGAACTATTCAAGTTCATTTATCTCAAACACAATCCTTTCGTACCAATACCTGGTTGAGATCACATATATGAACTTAGAAATTTTTCTGATATTTACTTAATATTAGCACAAAATAATATAGTCCATAAAATACATGCGTAATAAATTTAATTAATTAATTTATTTCTAAAAACAATGTCTGCTACATATGCTTTCAGGGCACAATTCTCAACTGCTAGGGCACCTCCACCAATGGGTTTGAATGCCGGTTGGAGTTCCAGGACAACCCATATAGCTCCCGAACAGCCTTTTTCCCAAGGAGCACCAGAGTAGTTCAAAACCCCTCAAGGAGGGTACGCTCCAGGACCAGGAGCACAAGCCTCTCAGGGGGGCTCAGTAGTGCGACCGACAGGAGGCTCTATGGCTCCTAGACCCGGGATGCCATATTCGCCCGAAATTGCGCCCCTTGAGTAGATGGACACATCGCCACCATATCGGGAGGCCCGCACCTGGGGGGACCATCCCGGAATGACCAAAAGATGAACCTCAGCGAACTTGACCACGAAAATGAGATGTGTGCATTGGTCCAAACTTCGGCCCAGCGCCCAAAGCTGATGAATCTGTTAGGAAAATATTGTTTTGCCTCAATGGAAATGATTATAATATTACAACTCTATGCAATAATATTACAAGTAAATATAGATTGATTAAATAAGGTTACAACTCTATAACTGAAAATACAAATAAACCAAAGAAAGGGAGAAGATGATGATGAAGAAGAGAATGGTGGAAATACAACTCAAAGCAAAATGTTACAAGTAAACTAAAATGTTTGAAATAAAGAAAAAAAGATTACAACCTTTGAACAAGAAATACAAGTAATAGGAACAAGATAATAAGTAGAAAAAAATGCAATAGAAAGAAGAACAGAAACAAAAGCAAACTCTCACTTACACAACCTAAGTGAAGAGGATTGGGGATCACCAACTTGAATAAGGTATAAAACCTTTGTCCAAAAGCTTATTTCCCCCTAACTCAAGCACTAAGGGATCTCTCTCAGATATTGGAAAATCTTTATGGAATTATCAAGCCTCAAGGTGTTTCTAGCCAAGTGCTCTAGTGGATAGAAAAGTTGTGTCTTACAAGTGAGCTATAGGCTCCTATTTATAGAGTTTAGAGACACCCTTTGAATTTCAAATTCCACCAACCCCCATGGCTGTTACCAATGTTTAATTGGATTAATATGGAATTAAAAATGAGATTTGGGAGTTATTTGAGTTTTTTGAGTCGTTTAACAAATATTGAAAAAACTGAAAATTTGGTCAGTTTTTGGCCTGTGGCCGCGGCCAGAGACATTAGTGGCCGCGGCCACTGGTCTCTGACCCACAGGCCGCGGCCACTGACCAAATTCAGCACAAAAATTGTGCTGTTTTTCCAAACGGTTCCAAACCCTCCCAAATGATTTTGTAACTCCCAAAACACATTATTGGGGTTAAAATCATATCTCTAACAGCCATATCACATATGGCTTTTATGAAATTCATCTCAATATTGTGTAACAACAATTTACACAATAAAGGGTAATATTTGGAGGTTACAAATTTGTAACACCAAATATGTTACATTATTTGGATATATCTCATATATCTAAATATTGTAACTCTCTATTATATGTTACAATATGTGACACACTTTGTCACATTTATTTAATCTAAAACATTATATTATAATATAATATAATTTTACATTATATTATAAAATAATATAACATTCCCCCACAAGATTAAATAGTTATATATTGTAACACTTATTTAATCAATCATTATATTTTGAAATATAACATATCCCCCACTTGATTAAATAAGAACTCTCTCTTATAGGAGTCATTGCATTAGTGCATAAAGTAAAGTGTTTTTCAACTTGAACTTTACTATAGTGTAATTATCACAAAATTTGTCGAAAATTAGGTTGCACTAGGCATTGAACCATCTTTTCATGATGACAAATCGGTGATAACACACACACCTTTGCGATGTTCACTTGAGACCTCTATGTCTCGCTTTGCACCGTTAATGGCCATGTGCATTTTCCATTCATGAACGTTCTTGAGAATACTCCCAATTCTCATGAGAGGCGGCACCACCCCTAGGTCCATATAGGTAGAATTCTTACAGCATTTTGTTACCAAAAATACTTGTCTTTACAAGACTGAACTCTATTAAAAAACCTTTCGGTTTTAACCCTCCACTTGGTAACACACAAGTACTCAATATCTCAGATGTGACTTGTTTTGAGTACAAATAATATTCACTTGAATGACTTGTTATTACCTATTGAACCTAACACTAGTTGAATAACTAGTGTTAAGATAGGTTACCATCAATCGTGAATCTCTTTAGGGAGTTTAAGTCCCATCCCTCGAGATGATGCAGCCACTAAATCCCTCGTTAGTGGCTTAGTGAAAGGATCTGCCAGATTTTCACTAGTTCTCACATAGGATATTGAGATGACTCCTCTTTGAATCAATTCTCTTACATATCCATGTCTTAGACTAATGTGTCTAGACTTCCCATTATACACTCCACTGTATGCTCTAGCCAATGTCGCTTGGCTATCACAATGTATCAATATAGTAGATACATTATCTTTGATTAGGGGAATCTCTATCAACAGATCCCTTAACCATTCGGCCTCTTTGCCAGTAGCAGCTAGAGCTATGAACTCTGCTTCCATAGTGGAATGAGATATACAGGTTTGTTTCTTGGAACCCCAAGAAATTGCACCTCCACCAAGTGTAAATACCCAACCAGTTGTGGACAAGTTGTCCCCAAGATTGGATATCGAACTTGCATCTGTATATCCTTCTAAAATCGAAGGAAATTTGGAGTAGTGAAGGCTTAGTCCTTTGGTTTTCTTAAGATAACCTAGGACTCTTCCAATTGCCTTCCAGTGATCCACACTTGGATTACTTGTAAACCTACTAAGTTTACTTACCGCAAATGCTATATCAGGTCTAGTACACTGGGCATCGTACATTAGACTCCCTATAGCACTAGCGTACTCCAATTGAGCCACCGCTCTTCCTTCATTCTTCTCTAGTTTTACACTATGATCGAATGGAGTATTGGCATCTTTAACCTTGAGATGGTTAAATTTGTTCAATACTTTCTCAACATAGTGGGCTTGCCCTAACGCGAAACCCCCACTATGTTTCTTTATTTTGATACCGAGTATGGTATCAACTTCTCCAAGATCTTTCATCTTGAAGGTTGATGATAGAAACCTCTTCGTTTCATCTATCCCTTTCATGCTATTAATTCAAATAAGCATGTCATCCACATATAAGCAAACAATGGTCACATATCCCTTACAAGTTTTGGAATACAAACACTTGTCACCATTGTTATGTCTAAACCCATTAGACATGATGGCTTGATCAAATTTCTCATGCCATTGCTTAGGAGCTTGTTTCAATCCACATAAGGATTTTACAAGTCTACACACTTTATGTTCATATTTTGGTAGGACAAACCCTTCGGGTTGTTCCATATAGACCTCCTCATTGAGGTCACCATTAAGGAATGCCGTTTTGACATCCATTTGATGAACATACAAGTTGTGTATAGAAGCTAAAGCGAACAAAATTCTTATAGAAGTTGTTCTTGCAACAGGCGCATAGGTATCGAAATAACCGATACCCTCTTTTTGCCTAAACCCTTTAGCTACTAATCTAGCTTTAAAGGTTTGGATAGTGCCGTCAGTGTGGTATTTTCTCCTAAATACCCACTTACACCCAATTGGCTTAGACCCCGGTGGGAGGTCTACCAATTCCCAAGTGTTATTGGAAAGAATGAAATCCATCTCATCATTGATGGCTTCTTTCCAAAATGCACTATCTCTCGATTGCATAGCTTCTCTATAAGTCTTAGGATCATCCTCAACGAGAAGTACAATAGGAATTTTCCTAATGACTTCGTCTCTATTTCCTTCTACCATGTAGAACGAAATTCGTTGAGGATCTATCTCATCCATTACTAGACTTTTAAGCCTTTGACTTCTTCTAGGTTCAAAGGGTTGCTTTACATCCTTTTGAGAATTCTCCTCTTGAGAATCAACTTTGGATGTAGAAGCTTGAGAATTGTTCTCATATAACATATTCTCCTTTAGAGATGTTGAAGCTTGAGAATTGTTGTCACTTAACATGTTCTCAAAGAATTCAACTTCTCTAGATTCAATCACAATATTAGACTCTAAGTCTAATAGCCTATAAGCTTTACTATTGTTGGCATAACCAACAAAAGCACACTTTATGGCTCTTGAATCTAACTTTGTTCTATTAGGTTTGGTTTTCTTGCAATATGCAAGACACCCCCACACTTTGAAGTACCCTATGTTGGGTTTTCTTCCTTTCCATAACTCATATGGAGATATCTCATTTTTCTTCATCGGTATTCGATTAAGAATGTGACAAGCGGTTAAAAGCGCTTCACCCCATAAGTTGAAGTTCAACTTAGAAAACACCAACATAGAATTTATCATCTCTAGATAAGTCCTATTTTTCCTTTCGGCAACACCATTGTGTTGTGGTGTATAAGGTGCAGTGCACTCATGAATTATACCATTTTCTTCACAAAATGTATTGAATTCATTAGAGAAGTACTCTCCTCCTCTATCACTTCTTAGCACCTTAATCTTTTTATTTAGTTGATTTTCAACTTCTAATTTATACAATTTAAAAGCATCAAAGGTTTCATCTTTATGCTTTAAAAGAAACACATAGGTATATCTACTAAAATCATCTATAAAAGTAAGAAAATACATTTTACCACCTCTAGTTAAAACACCATTTAATTCACAAAGATCACTATGGATTAAATCTAGTAAATTAGATGATCTTTCTACACTAGGAAATGGTTTCTTAATCATTTTCGCCTTAACACATGTTTCACATTTACCATAGTTTTTAATATTGCATGCAATCATACCACATTTTACTACTCTTTTCATGGTAGAAAAACTTATATGCGATAGTCTAAGATGCCACAAAAATAAAGAATCATACTCAACAATAGAGGCGGAATTAACATTTTTATTGATAACATTGAAAGTTACATCATTGGTGCACAATTTAACCATACCCTCACAAGAGTACCCCTTTCCCAAAAATACATTTGATTTGGTAAGTATAAGTTTACCGGACTCAAAAACGGCTTTAATGTCGGGCTTGCCAAGCAAATCACCACTTACCAAGTTTCTACTCATTTCGGGAACATAAAGCACATTCACTAATGTAACTTTCTTGCCGGAGGTGAAGTAGACATCAATAGTACATTTGCCAAGTACCTTGGATTTTCCCTCATTGCCCATTTGTATCTCATGGTTGCCATTTGACTCTTCAAAGGACTTGAATAATGATTTGTCATAGGTGACATGGACGGTGGCACATGTATCATACCACCACCCTTTCACCTTGCCTTGGACCGCATTCACCGCACTAAGGGTAGCAACTATGTTTTCCTCTTGAGTTGTATTCACCTTAGGTCCTTGTTGATCTTTTCTATGTCTACACTCTCTAGCATAGTGACCCTTTTTCCCACACACAAAGCAAGGACCTTTCTCGCCCTTAAACTTGTTTGGGTTGGTTTTTGGACCCAAAGGTTTCTCATTACCCTTTTTCCCTTTGTTTTTTGGATGTTTTGGTTGTGACACCGCATTTGCTTTGGAAGTCTCTCCATTAGACCCCTCCACAAGTTTATCTCTACATATCGATTCCTCTTCGATTCGAATATGTTTTTGAATTTCCTCCAAAGAATAATCCTCATTTTTATGAAGGATTCTTTTCCTATAGCTCTTCCAAGTTGGTGGTAATTTAGCCACAATAGCACCAACTTGAAAGGCCTCGGGAAGCTCTATCTTTAACACTTTCAATTTATTAACAATAATTTGCAATTCGTGTATTTGAGGAAGAATAGGTTTATCACAAAAAAATTTGAAATCAAAGTATTGAGATATCAAAAACTTTTTGGTACCTTCCTCTTCCGCCTTGAACTTTTTCTCAAGTGCATCCCAAATCTCCTTCGCTGATTTGGTCTCGGTGTAGAGGTCATAAAGCCTATCGGATAAGGCGTTGAGGATATGACCCCTGCAAAGAAGATTGTCCTCCTCCCTTTTCCTTCCCTTCTCCACCTCCTCGGGAGTGTCTTTGTCGGATGGCTCGGCTAGAGGTGCCAAGGAAGACTCAAGGATGTAGGCGATTTTGAGAGTGGTTAAAAGAAACCTCACCTTGTCTTGCCACCTAGTAAAATTGGATCCATCAAACCTATCCAATCTCACTAGGTCTTGGTTCATGATCTTGATAGTCTCCCCTTCCATTGAAACAAAAAGGAATAAGCTTTTGAATGTTAGGAAAATATTGTTTTGCCTCAATGGAAATGATTATAATATTACAACTCTATGCAATAATATTACAAGTAAATATAGATTGATTAAATAAGGTTACAACTCTATAACTGAAAATACAAATAAACCAAAGAAAGGGAGAAGATGATGACGAAGAAGAGAATGGTGGAAATACAACTCAAAGCAAAATGTTACAAGTAAACTAAAATGTTTGAAATAAAGAAAAGAAGATTACAACCTTTGAACAAGAAATACAAGTAATAGGAACAAGATAATAAGTAGAAAAAAATGCAATAGAAAGAAGAACAAAAACAAAAGCAAACTCTCACTTACACAACCTAAGTGAAGAGGATTGGGGATCACCAACTTGAACAAGGTATAAAACCTTTGTCCAAAAGCTTATTTCCCCCTAACTCAAGCACTAAGGGATCTCTCTCAGATATTGGAAAAGATTTCTGGAATTATCAAGCCTCAAGGTGTTTCTAGCCAAGTGCTCTAGTGGATAGAAAAGTTGTGTCTTACAAAGTGAGCTATAGGCTCCTATTTATAGAGTTTAGAGACACCCTTTGAATTTCAAATTCCACCAACCCCCATGGCTGTTACTAATGTTTATTTGGATTAATATAGAATTAAAAAGGAGATTTGGGAGTTATTTGGGTTTTTTGAGCCGTTCAACAAATATTGAAAAAACTGAAAATTTGGTCAGTTTTTGGCCTGTGGCCGCAGCCAGAGACATTAGTGGCCGCGACCACTGGTCTCTGACCCACAGGCCGCGGCCATTGACCAAATTCAGCACAAAAATTGTGTTGTTTTTCCAAACAGTTCCAAACCCTCCCAAATGATTTTGTAACTCCCAAAACACATTATTGGGGTTAAAATCATATCTTTAACAGCCATATCACATATGGCTTTTATGAAATTCATCTCAATATTGTGTAACAACAATTTACACAATAAAGGGTAATATTTGGAGGTTATAAATTTGTAACACAAAATATGTTACATTATTTGGATATATCTCATATATCTAAATATTGTAACTCTCTATTATATGTTACAATATGTGACACACTTTGTCACATTTATTTAATCTAAAACATTATATTATAATATAATATAATTTTACATTATATTATAAAATAATATAATAGAATCTGTCGATAATGTTCACTGAGGAAAATTCTCGGAATGTCCACTTCCCGCATCACGATCCCTTAGTCATTGACGCCCAAATTGCCAACAAAAGAGTATTCCAAGTGTTGGTAGACAACGAGAGTTCTGTCAATGTCTTGTTCAAGCCATCCTTCACAGCGATCGGCGTAACGGAGGTGGACCTAGTGTCGTGTCCAACACAGATCTATGGCTTTAATGGGGATTCATTACTTTCGATGGGCAAGATACATCTCCTTGTTACATTAGGGAACGATGTTCAAAACACGTTCAAGTACTGCACATTCGTGGTGGTGGATTGTCCCACTATGTATAATGTGATTTTGGGCACCCCGCTCTAGTCGACTTTGGTGCCGTTACCTCCTTCCGTCACCTATGCTTGAAGTTCCCATGTGATAACGGCGGAGTAGGGACAGTACAGGGAGATTAAAAGAGCGCTTGAAAGTGTTATACGTCTCCGCCTGACCAATCTTCATGGCCCGTGAAGAACCCCTCGAGGAGGAGAGCAACGCTCTGATCCCGCAACCACAACCAGCACGAGGGGTGGTCTGGGAAGACAAAAAATTGGATCCCCAGATAGAAGTGAATAACCTACGGAGGAAATTGAAGAGGTGTGCATTATTGACACAGATCCGACCAGAGTAATTGGGTAGGAAGAAATTTTAATCCGGAGGTCAGGGCTGCCATAGTTGCCTGAGTAAAATAAAACCAGGATGTCCTGGCATGGTCCCACTCGAACATGACCTGGATTGATCGCAACATTATATGTCACGCCCTAAACGTCGACGAAAATACAAATCCAATCTGGCAGAAGTGAAGGCTAATGGGCACGGAATGGGTAGAGGCCCTTAAACTAGAAATAGAGAAGTTATCCTTGATTAACTTCATCCAGGAAGTATTGTACTCTGTTTGGCTGAAAAACCCGGTGTTGGTGCAAAAACCAAATGGGACATGGAGAACTTGCATAAATTTCACGGTTCTCAACAAGGCATGTCCAAATGACTGTTTTCCTCTACCCTGGATAGACCAGATGGTGGATGCCACGTCCGGGTACGAGTTACTAAGCTTCATAGATGCATAGGTTTTGATGCACATAGCAGCCAAGAACACACCAGCTTCCAGATGAACTAGGGTGTATAATGCAACATTGTCATGCCTTTTAGGCTAAAGAATTCTGGAGACACATATCAAAGGCTTGTCAACAGAATGTTTCAGAACCTACTCGGGAAGAACATGGAAGTCTACATAGACGACATGTTGGTTAAGTATAAGACATCGGCCCAACACGCAGACGACCTAGCGGAAGCATTCGCCATTATCCGAAAGTACGGGATGAAGCTAAATCCCAAGAAGTGCACTTTTGGCGTGGTATCGAGGAAGTTTCTAGGCTTCATCGTAAGCTCGAGAGGGATATAAGCTAAACCAGATAAGATTAGAGCTTTGATTGACATCCCATCACCACAGAAATAAAAAGATGTTCAGAGCCTGACGGGAAGAATAGCGGCTCTGAGCCACTTTGTGTCAAAGTCCACGAACAAGTGCATTCCATTTTTCAACATACTTCGCGAAAACCAGAGGTTCGAATGGATAGCCGAGTGTGAAGAGGCTTTCCAAAAACTGAAAGAGCATTTGTCTCAAGCACCAATCTTATCAAAGTCGGTTGATGGGGAACCACTGTACCTATAATTGGCCGTGTCAGAACATGCCATAAGCACTGCCTTAGTGCGAGAAGAAGGAAATGTCTAACTCCCAGTCTATTACGCAAGAAAAATGTTGCTGGGCACGGAGTTCAGATACCCTTTGATCGAGAAACTGACATTTTGCTTACTAACCGCTTCTAGGAAGTTAAGTCCTTACTTTCAGGCTCATGCCATCAAGGTACTAACGAACCACCCCCTACAACAAGTATTAAAAAACTAGAATCATCGGGAAGACTTTTGAAGTGAGCCATGGAGCTGAGCCAATTCGATATTGCCTACATCCCCAGAATCTCCATCAAGGATAGGCCCTGGCCAACTTCATCGTAGAATGCACCGGGATTGCTGAGGACGAAGAGTCAATCGACCCTGTAGTGCCCTTTTGGAAGATCTTTGTTGACAGAGCCTCCAATGAGAATGGGGCCGGGGCTGGGATTATCCTAATATCCCTCCAAGGTCACCAATTTCAAAGTGCCCTATGCTTCCAGTTTGAAGCATCAAACAATGAGGCTAAGCATGAGTGTAACGTCCTCCTAATCCAGGATCGTTACACTGTGTACTTTAAATAGTGTCAGAGTTGCTAATCAAGTCATTTGGTTATAAATGTTTAACTAAGGTTAACGTCAAGGGTTAGGGTTACAAATGTTGGTCAAAGGAACCATTGACTTTTCATTTAAAAAGTTTTATACATAAATAGGTTCCCAAAATATTACAAACAAACGCTTAAAAGGGTGTATATACATAAAAAATTACAATTGCCGACCAAAGCAGCAAAATCAGGGATACAACCCTAGTTCCTTTGAGATACCCTCGGTCGTGGTGGACGAGCAGACGTATATGTACATGCTACCACCGAAGCTCTCCAACTCATGGCTGGTTAAGCTTTCCTTTTCCCTTACCTACACCACAAAGCACCAGCGAGCCAAGGCTCAACAAGAAAACTTAAACTTGTGCATGAACAATAATACAGGTTCTACATACATATTTAGCGTGCCCAACAATAATAACCTACTCATGCATGCAAACAAATACAAATAAATGATCATTGGAACATTCTGGGGCCCGCTGCCATGAATAGTTGACCATAGAGTCAACCCCGGGGCTCTATGCCCTAACTATGTGACCATAGAGTCACCTGGGGCCCTTGCCCTTAACTTTGAATAACTAGCCATAGAGCTAGTCAAATAATTTGTTTTCCAATGACCATAGGGTCGGCACACGTAATAGTATGTCGCTGATTTGGGCCTAAGCCTTTCGACCAGAGCGCAGCGCACTATTGCCGCCCTTGACTAATAAGTCAAGCCCTGAACCAGGTGTTCAGGCACAGTTACAAATAAGCATACTTCAGACAATACAAGTATGCATACATATTAATCATATAATACCATCAATTAAATGCAAACATAGTAATAACCATGTTCCCTAACGACGCCGAGCCCTAGCTACGCAGACCAGGCGAATAATCATATAACACTTAGACAGCAACAGAATATTCAAGTATGTTCAACCAACAAGTGCATTCATAACTCGAGCACATACATTCTCACGGGCCCAAGCCCTATTCATAATTTTAATAAACAATCGGGCCAAGCCCTAGTCACATATATCACGTATTGGGTGCAGTTTTCTTACCTCAAGTCTGAGTGCATGGTAAAATAAAAATGACCCTCAAGCACGATCCCAGTTCCGAGCCCCTAGCGATAACCTAGTCACAACCATAATATAGGATCCCGTCAATAACGAGCAAATAAAGGCTTCCGGACCAAGTCCTAGCCTCCGTGATGTCGATGTCCACTAAAACGGGTAATAGAATCAATCCTGAGCCCTTAGGTTTAAATTCCCGTCACTCAAGACTCATTGTGGCTAAAACAGCCCAGGCAGGCCGTGACTTTCCCCTAAGAGTCACGGCGCGCCTACCAGGTCAGAGGCTCCCTCTTGCCTGGAGCCTGGACACGGGCTGCGACCTGACCTAGAGGGTCGCGTCGCGCCCCCGAAGTAGAAAACTCTCTCTAGCCCTGGGTTCGGTTGGGTCACGGAGCCCCAAGAACAAGGCCGTGACCTGACCCTGTGAACCCAAATTTCCTCTGTTTTTCTCTAGCCAAAAACTTACCAAAACCTACCCAAATCAATCCCAAAACAACAATTAAATCCTCAGAACAATATCAGCATAATACTAGCATCAAAACCCCAGCTCAACACACTCAAAATTCTACCCAAAACTTAAATTCATAACCTTGAGTCTCAAAGCTCAAGAACAGCCAAACTTAAACAGAAAATCAATTGTAATCAAGGTCCAAAGCTTACCTCAATTGGCAACAATTTCCACCTAGTTGTAGCTAATCCAAATCCCAGTTTAAGCCTTCAATTCCCAAGCTTTCAGCCCAAAGATCTCCTTAATTCTCAAAGAATTTACTTAGGAAAGTTGAACGAGAATGAGAAAGAGAGAGAGAGAGAGAGAGAGAGAAAGAGAGATTCGGTTCAGTGAGTGAGGAAGTTAAGTGTTTGAGTGTTTTTTGTTTTGTTTTTTTTTCTTAAGGCTTATGTAATCTTAAGCTAATCTCGAGGCTCTAAGTACCAAAAACGTCCCTGAGGAAAAATGGTCAAAGTCCCCAATATTCCCTCCTAATCTTAATAACTCCAAATATATCCTCAATTATTCATTCCCGTTACTCGATAACCCGTACTGAGCTAGATACCCAAAATACCCGTTGACTCGCCTTGAGTCGGGTATAAAGTCCTGTTATGACTTTTTCGCTAACTTGCTCCCTAGGATCGTCTCGTGCCAAGTAACCCAAATAAACCCACATAATAATGTGGTCTCTCACATATATCACATATATGTACATATATACAATTATGCCCATAACGGGCCAAATTACGAAAATTGTCTTTCTAATAAGAAACGAGCTCACATGCATATCTAATACTCCTAAACATGCATATCCAATTTTATTATCATATAACTAACGTAATCACATAATTATACACAAATATATCATATAAGCATATAATTCCATAAATTTCCATCCTAGCCCCCTAATCAAGGCCCTAAGCCTTATTAGGTAATTTGGGACTTTACAATGAGGCCATGCTGGCCGGACTACGCTTAGCTCGGGAAATGGGGGCAGAAAACATTGAAGTCCACAACGATTCCTAATTGGTGGTAAGACAGATTTTGAGAGAATACCAAATGAAAGGGGAGAAGATGGCTGCCTGCGTGGTGCAAACCCGAGAGTTACTCCAATCGTTCAAAAGATATGTCATCCGCCAGATTCCCAGGGAACAGAATGTGTTCGCGGACACATTGGTAAAGTTGGATACAGATGTGGAACTAGAACTCTCCGGGGTAGTCCCAATCGACCATCTATCTGCACCCAATTGATGGCATTTATGATTGCGGGGGGCAATCATAAATGCCATCAATTACACAATGTCCTGGATAGGGCCTCTCATCCAATATCAAACCACTGGAGAATTGCCCACAGACAAGGCCGTCGCCAGGAAGCTTCAGTACCGGGCCCCCAGATATGTCATGATGGATGAAAAGCTCTATCGCAAGGGGTTATCCATGTCGTATCTTCGATACGTATCCGGGACCGAGATGAGCGCGATCGTGCACAAAGTGCACGAAGGATTTTGCGGAGATCACTCAGTCGAACTTAGCTTGTCCAAGAGAATCCTAAGACATGGATATTTCTAGCCAACAATGAAGAAGGACTGTGTAGATTACATCCACAAGTGCGAGCAATGCCAAAGGTACATGAAGATCCCACGAGCTCCTCCATGGAGATAACCTTGATGACTAGTCCCTGGCCTTTTATAGTTTGGGGAATTGATTTGGTAGGATCCCTCCTGACCGGGAAGGGCGATTGAAATATGCCATTGTAGCCCTCGACTATTACACCAAGTGGGTCGAGGTGGAACTAATGAGCACTATTACCTCCAAAAAGGCCCTGGATTTCATCATCAACAATATTGTGTGCCAATACGGCCTCCCTCATAAAATCGTGTCCGACAAGGAGAAACAATTTGATAACATCCACTTCACTGACTTATGTGAAAGACATGGAATCGTCAAAAGCTTCTCCATAGCCGCAAGGTCTCAAGCAAACGGGCAAACAGAGGTCGTGAACAATATTTTGAAGGGGACGCTAAAGAAAAAGCTACAAGCTTGCAAGAGCAAGTGGCTGGAAGAGTTTCCCCCTGTCTTATGGGCATACCAGACCACATAAAGAACTTTGACTGAACATACTCCCTAATCGATGGTCTACGGATGCGGAGCAGTCATCCCAGTAGAAATTGCGCTCCCTAGGATCGTCTCGTGCTGAGTAACCCAAATAAACCTGCATAATAATGTGGTCTCTCACATATATCACATATATGTACATATATACAATTATGCCCATAACGGGCCAAATTACGAAAAATGCCCTTCTAATAAGAAACAGGCCCACATGCATATGTAATACTCCTATTTTATTATCATATAACTCATGTAATCACATAATTATACACAAATATATCATATAAGCATATAATTCCATAAATTGCCATCCTGGCCCCCTAATCAAGGCCCCAAGCCTTATTAGGTAATTTGGGACATTACAACTATCCCCTCCTTACAGAAATTTCTTCCTCGAAATTTTACCAGAACAGCTCGGGATACTGAGTCTGCATATCTGCCTCCAGCACCGAGGTCGCTTCCTCGACCTTGCTGTTCCTCCATAATACCTTGACTAAAGGTATAGTCTTGTTCCTCAGGACCTTGTCCTTCTTATATAAAATCTGAACTGGCTGTTCCTTATAGGAAAAATCTGTTTCTAGTTCTAGATCTTCATAACTCAATACACGAGTCTCATCTAATACATACTTCCTCAGCATGGAAAATAAGAAATACATTGTGCATACTAGACAGTGCAGGGGGTAAGGCCAACCTATAAGCCACCTGACCGATCCTCTCCAGGATCTCAAATGGTCCCACAAACCTAGGGCTCCACTTGCCCTTCTTCCGAAATCTCTTCACCCCTCTCAGTGGTGAAACCCTAAGGAAGACATAGTCTCCCACCTGGAACTTCACGTTCCTCCAAGGTCTGAATAACTCTTATGTCTACTCGGAGACGCGAGCATCTGAACTCTAATCTTCTCAATAGCCTTAGTGGTTTTTTGAACTAGGACCCAAATATTTCCTCTCACCCATCCCATCCTAGTGAATGGGAGATTTGCACTTCCTACCATACAACATCTCATAAGGTGCTACTCCAATAGTATATTGGCAGGAGTTGTTATAGGAAAACTTTATCAGAGGTAAATATTTACTCCAGGACCCTTCAAAGTCCAATACACATGCTCTAAACATGTCCTCCAATATCTGAATAGTCCTCTCAGACTGACCATCACTCTGAGGATGATAAGTTGTACTAAACTTCAGCTGTGTACCCATCGCCCTCTGTAAACTTCCCCAAAACTTGGAAGTAAGGATAGGGTCCTTATCAGACACGATAGACCTCAGAGTCTCATGAAGGCGAACTATCTCTCTCACATAGAGATCTGCATACTAATCAACATTGTAATTCGTCCTCATTGGTAGAAAGTGAGCTGATTTTGTATATTGATCCACGATTACCCAAATTGAATCATGGTGGCCCACTGTCCTGGGCAATCCAACCATGAAATCCATCGTGATGTCCTCCCACTTCCACTTTAGGATATCTAAAGGCTGTAACAACCTTGCTGGCCTTTGATGCTCTGCCTTGACCTGCTGACAGGTTTTCCACCTTGCCACGTACTCAGTCACGTCTCTCTTCATCCCAAGCCACCAATATAAAACTTTCAGATCCTGGTACATCTTCATGGTGCCTGGATGTAGAGAATAAAGGGTAGTATGAGATTCATCTAGAGTCACCCATCTGATCCTAGTGTCCATCGGAATGCAGATCCGATCCTTATATCTCAACAAGCCCATGCTTGACACTGTATAGTCCTTAGCTACTCCAGCTAGGACATTCCCTCTAATCTTCCCCAATTGTGGGTCATATAACTGTTTCTCCTTAATTCTTTCCAAGAGAGTAGACTGCATGGTGATATTGGTTAACTGGCCCACCACTAACTCAATTCCTGCTCTAGTCATATCATAAGCCAACTCCCTGAATATCTGCCTGGCATTATACAACTGTCCCAGACCCTTCCGGCTTAAGGCATCTACTACCACATTGGCTTTCCTAGGGAGATAGAGGATCTCACAATCATAATCCTTTACCAGCTCTAACCAACATCGTTGCCTCATGTTCAGATCCTTCTGGGTGAAGAATTATTTCAAGCTCTTGTGGTCAGTGTATATCTCACACTTCTCACCGTATAAGTAGTGCCGCCACACCTACAGTTAAAAAACCATTGTTGCAAGTTCTAAATCAAGTGTGGGGTAACTCTATTCATACTCCTTCAGTTGACATGATGCATAGGCAATCACCTTCCTCATCTGCATAAGGACACAACCTAGGCCATGCCACGAGGCATCATAATAAACAAAAAATTTGTCTTGATCTGTAGGAAGACTCAGAACCGGAGCGGTGATCAAACTCTTCTTTAGCTTCTGGAAGTTGTCTTCACACTTGTCTAACCATATAAACTTCTGACTCTTGCATGTCAACTCTGCCAGTTATGACGCAATCTTGGAAAACCCCTCCACAAAGCATCTGTAATAACCTGCCAATTCACAAGAAACTTCTGATCTCTGAAGCATTCTTCGGTCTTGGCTAATCTCTGACTGCCTCAATCTTTGCTGGATCCACCATGATTCCATATTTACTTACTATGTGACCTAAGAAAGTCACCAGCGGCAACCAGAACTCGCATTTCTCGAATTTCGCATACAACCCGTGTTCTCCCAATCTTTGTAGTACCAAAATGAGGTGTTGCTCATTTTCTGTTTCTGACTGAGAGTATATTAGTATATCGTTGATAAAGACGATCATAAATTGATCCATGTAATCTTTGAACACCTTGTTCATCAGATCCATAAATGCTGCTGGGGCATTAGTCAGTCCAAATGACATCACCAAAAACTCATAATGCCCATACCTGGAGTGAAAATTTGTCTTTGGTATATCCTCCTCCTTGATCCTCAGCTGGTGATAACCAAAATGAACATCTATCTTGGAGAATACTGTCCTACCCTACAACTGATCAAACAGATCATCAATCCTTGGCAGAGGATATTTGTTCTTGATAGTCAACTTATTCAGTTCTCTATAATCGATACATATCCTCAGAGAACCATCTTTCTTCTTCACGAAAAGAATTGGTGTGTCCCATGGCAAGAAACTGGGCCTGTAAAACCCAAGTCTAGTAACTCTTGTAGTTGAACCTTTAGTTCCTTCAGCTTAGCTTGAGCCATCCAATATGGTTCCCTAGACTCTGGCTCTGTCCCTAGCGCCAATTCAATCACAAAATCTATCTCCCTGTGTGGAGGTAACCCTGGTAGATCCTCTAACAACACATTCAAAAACTCACAGACTAATCGGGTCTGTCCTGGTCCCAGTGGCATGACCTAGGTGGTATCCACCACACTAGCTAAGAACCCTATGCATCCCCCCTGCAATTGGTCTCTAGCTTTAATTACAAATATCATAGGTATACGGGGTCCATGCACAGTGCCAATGAATACAAAGGGGTCCTCACCCTCAGGCTCAAGGTTACCATCTTCTTCTTGCAATCTATCATTGCCCCATACTTCTCTAGCCAATCCATACCCAGAATTATATCAAAAGTAGTCATTACCAATTCTACTAAGTCAACTGACAATTCTCTGCCATCTGCTGTAACTGGTAATGATCTAACCCATCTCCTGGAAACCACTAACTCCCCAGTGAGCAGCATAGTACCAAACCCTATAGGATAAAAGTCACATGGTCTACACAATCCATCTATAATCCTACTAGAAACAAAAGAGTGTGTAGCACCCGAATCAATCAAAATAGTATAGAAGGTTCCAGCACTAGAAAGTTGACCTGTAACCACCGAGGGACTAGCCTCAGCCTCTAACTGGGTCAAGGTGAACACCCGAGCTGGCGTTAGGCTATACACCTTCTTAGGCTCTTCCTTTCTGGCTCTTGGGTAGTCATTCTTCAAATGCCCCACACTGCCAAAAACAAAGTAGGCATTCGCACGACATTCCCCAATATGGCACTTTCTGCACCGAGTACACTCTGGGAATGCTTTCTAGGTCTCACTGCCACCCTGTCTACCCACTTGTATGCCCCGTGGCCTCCTATCTGTCCATGGAGCTGAAACTATATTTGGAGTCTTTCTCTTTTGGTCACCGGGGCCTCCGCCCCTACCAAAGCCTCTAAATGGAGGTCCCGGCCTCCTAGAATCCTTTATGGTCGAATTCTCAAGTCAGATCTTGTTCTCTACGCTCTAGCTGTAAGCACCCTCTCCACAGCCTATGCATAGGAGGTCATTCATGGCACAGTAGTAATATAAACATCTCGTGCTATCATAGGTTGTAGCATATGAAGAAACCTCTCTCTTCTGGTCCCATCAGTGGGCACCAGATACACAACAAAATTTTCCAATTTGTCAAATTTCAAGGCATAATCAGTCACCGACATGTTACCCTGAAGTAATTTGCTGAACTCTTCAGCCTTCACAGCTTTAACTGAGTCATTGTAGTACTTCTCGTTAAACAAAGTTCTGAACTCTTCTTATTCCATGGTGTTTACTACTCTGGTCTGGGATACCACCTCCCACTATATTCAGGCATCCTCTCGAAACATGTGAGTGGCACAAGCCACTCTCTCATTACCACCAACCCTCATGAAATCCAAGATGGTGATTATCATGGTCATCCATTGTTCAACCTTTAGTGGATCTGAGCTGCCCTAAAACACTGGAGGGTGTGATTTCATGAACCTCTCATACAGGGGTTCCCATCTATCTCCCCCTGCATGGGCTGTACTACCGCTGGTACCTTTGGCTATGACACTACCAGTACTGCGGGCTGTGGGTTCCCTGTTGGAACCTGTTGTTGTCATAAGAGGTGGATCTCATCTTCCTGCCTCTCTAATCTGACTTGCATACCAGCAAGCACATCTTGCCAGTTTTCTAAAGCTGGCGGTGTTGGGAATTGTGCCCTGAAAGCATATGTAGTAGACATTGTTTTATGAAATAAATAAATAAATTGAATTTGTTATGCATATATCTTATGGACTATATTATTCTATGATAATATTATGTAAATATCATAAGTTCATATATGTGATCTCAAACACGTATTGGTATGGGAGGATTGTATTTGAGATAAATGAACTTGAATAGTTCGCAGTAAAATAAAAGTTATGGAATCTTTAGATTAATTACTGCAAGTACGGTCCACTAGTATTATGAATACATGTGATCTAGATCCGGATCACTAGTGTAGTAGGACACTTTAGTGGATGTACTTTATATATTAGAGAATAAATAGAACTGGACCAGATATGTTTATTAATACTTAGTTTAAAACCGTTTCGAAGTATTAATTAAATATATCAACAGATGATCATATACAAATAGATCTTAATCCTGAAGTTACTATGAACTCCTGTTTATGTTATACGAGTTCTTTGATTCACTCATTAGGATCTGTCAGAATGATCAGGCTAGAAACTTTTGTTTTGGGAACTCATTAATGTAAATGGCTAGGGACATAGTATACATATATGGAATCTATGCCTTCTCGCAAGAGATTGAATAATGGTTCTCTTAAGGGTTGAGTTTTTAGACTGAAAGGTTATTGAGCTCAAATTCATAATTAAGTTATGATTTAACCTTCACTAGTAAAGTCAATGGTACTTAAGGAAACAAGAGATAATTAAAAGGGTAAAACGATAATTTTATTCCCGATTAATTATGAACCATTATTAGAGGGTCATTTTGTATGCAATGATTATATCAATGGACACATTATCATTATAAAGTACTCAGTAAATGAAATGTCTATAATTACAAGAGTGCAGTCTCATATTTAAAGTGGAATAATCATGAGATAAATTAAGATTATTTAATTAAAGAGTTTAATTAATAATCACAAATTTATTGGAGCTTGGAATTATAGGTCCATAGGTCCCCACAGTGGCTCTATCAACACTATTCAAGGGAAGAGTTGATATAAAGGGAAAAATAGTTAAAAAGACATATTTAAGAAGAAATTTTCTCTTCGGGCCAAATATGCAATTATATAATAATAGTGATTAATTAATTAATTACAAATTAGTTGTAATTAACAAAATTAACTAATATTTAATTATGATATAATTTTTGATATTATATTAAATAATTAAATAATTTTCGAAATTTAATTAAATAATTCATTATAATTTTTGAAATTATAATAAATTAAATGTTTATTTTCAAAATTATTGTATTTAATTAATTGGTAGAATTAATTAAAATATCTTTATTTGAGTGGGAGATAACAATCTGATAAGTTCAAATTGGATTTGAATTTAAAAGATTGATATTTATTCAAATAATTAATTATATTTGATAATTAGTTATCAGGTTGTTAGATGTTTATCTGACAAAGTAGTTTGAATAAATAATTAAATAGAAATAGAAAAATCAAGTATCCCTAAAAATTAGGGTGGTACACGACCACACACAATGCGTGTACTGCATATTTTCAGGGACATATTTTTCAATTTTATTTAATTAATTCATGGATAATTTAAAAATGAGTTTTTTTTGGATATTTTCATTAATAAGATAATTAATGAATTAAAAGATAAATTGTAAGTTGGTTACATATTTATTTTTTTTAAATTTGAATACTTTCTTTTAAGTATGACTAATCAGAAAATATACAAAAAAAACTCAGACAACTCAGTCAGTTGCTCTGTGAAAAAAATAGAACGATACTTTTCTTTCCCTAAAAAGATAAAGAACCAAATCTCATGCCTATTATCTTGATCTCATGTGTTGAGTACATCACGTAGAATCACAAATAAACTATCCTTTATTCTCTAAGTGCCCACACACTTCTTGAGGTGTAGAGAATGCTGTGGAAGATCTTGGTGTGAGTACCTGGGAGCAGCTTGGATAGGAAGATCGTTCTTATTACGAAAAGATAGTAAGGACACTTGATAGGCTTCAAGAGGTATGATTTCTATTCTTATCTTGCTTATGATTAATGTATGTATATTAATGGATCCGTATATTTAAAGGTAGTTTACATATGTTACAAAAATTTTGTTGTACACTGGGTCAACCCCACCACCATTCCGCTGCGTATTAGGAAACTCATTCCAAACAGGCGGTGGGGCCTGGCCCTGGTTATTACCTTCCCTGGCCTGTATCTCTTGGTCAGCCAATCTCTCTGACATTCAAGGAATCATACTGATATCTAACCCCCTATGTAGTGAACAAATCTACCATTAGGTAAGTAATAACTATACCTCTTGTCGCCTGACGATCCAAGATTAACCAAACAAACAAATAGATGCAATGCTAATAAGCATGCCAACACGCAATATACACAATCATGGTGCTAATAAGCACTTCTTGATATTCATCAGCAAATAACAATGACATTCATTAGTAATTAACGATGCAAATAGGCATGCTCCAACATTTATACATGCATAACAATGTTAATAAGCATGTTCTTTAATCCAGTGCTAATAGGGCTAATGAGCATTTCCTGGCCTATATGCAATTAATAACGCTAATAAGCGTATCTTGACCTACATGTCCACATAATAACGCTAATAAGCGATTCCTTTGCATTCACAAGAAATGACAATGATAATAAGCACGTTCTTTATCATTCATGCAAAAGTCAAGGGCCAGGCCCTATCAGATTATCTCATGCTTCCTAAACAGACATGCAGATTAGGCATTTATATCCTATTTAAGCAGTTAAACACCTAACCACATAAATACTTACCGAACCCTAAGTCGAGCTTGTCTTCAATGGCAAGTGTACATGCCCGACCAATCTTCATTAAACCTTAAACCTTGACAGCTCTGATACCAAGTTGTAACGTCCTCCTAATCCAAGACCGTTACACTGTGTACTTTAAATAGTGTCAGACTTGATAATTAAGTCATTTGGTTATAAACATGTAACTAAGGTTAACGTCAAGGGTTAGGGTTAAAATTTTTGGCAAAGAAACTATTGAATTTTCATTTAAAAAGTTTCATACATACATGGGATCCCAAAATATTACAAACAAACGTTTAAAAGGGTGTATATACATCAAAAGTTACAACTGGCAGAACTAAGCAGCAAAATTAGGGATACGACCCTAGTTCCTCTGAGATACCCTTGGTCATGGTGGACGAGTAGTCGTATATGTACATGCCACCACCGAAGCTCTCCAACTCATGGCTAGTCAAGCATTCCTTTCCCTTTACTTGCACAACAAAGCACTTGTGAGCCAAGGCTCAACATGAAATCTTAAACTTGTGCATGAACAGTAATACAAGTTCTACATACATGTCTAGTGTGCCTAGTAATAATAACCTACTCATGCATGCATACAAATAAAAATACAAATAAATGATCATTGGATCATATTGGGGCCTGCTGCCCTGAATAGTTGACCATAGAGCCAACCCGGGGCCCTATGCCCTAGCTATGTGACCATAGAGTCTCCTGCGGCCCTTGCCCTTAGCTTTGAATAACTAGCCATAGAGCTAGTCAAACACTTTATTTTCCAATGACCATAGGGTCAGCTAACGTAATAGTACGTCGCTGATTTGGGCCTAAGCCTTTCGACCAGCGCGCAATGCACTATTATTGCCCTTGACTAATAACTAAAGCCCTGAACCAGGTGTTCAAGCACAGTTACAAATAAGCATACTTCAGACAAGACAAGTATGCATACATTTAATCATATAATACCATCAATTAAATGCAAACATAGCAATAACCATGTTCCTTAACGGGGCCTATCCCTAGCTACGTAGACCATGCGAATAATCATATAACACTTAGCTAGCAACAAAATATTCAAGTATGTTCAACCAACAAGCGTAATCATAACTCGAACACATACATTCCTAGGGGCCCGAGCCCTATTCATAATTATAATAAACAATCGGGCCAACCTTAATCACATATATCACGTATTGGGTGCAGTTAACGACCCTCGAGCACAATCCCAGTTCTGAGCCCCTAGCGATAACCTAGTCACAACCATAATATAGGATCTCATCAATAACGAGAAAATAAAGGCTTGTGCACTGAGTCCTAGCCTCCAAGATGTCGATTTCCACTAAACTGGGTAGTCGAATTGATCCCGAGTCCTTAGGTTTAAACTCCAGTCACTCAAGACTCATGGTGGATAAAACAGCCCAGGCGGGCCGCGACTTACCCCTAAGGGCTGCAGAGCACCTCCCAGGTTAGAGGCTCCCTCCTGCCTGAAGCCTAGACATGGGCTGCGACCCGGCCTAGAGGTCGCAGCACTCCCCCAAAGCAGAAACCTCCCTCTAGCCCTGGGTTCGGTTGGGTCGCGGTGCTCCAAGAACAAGGCCGCAACCTGACCCTAGGAACCCAGATTTCCTCTGTTTTTCTCCAGCCAAAAACTTACAAAAACCTACCCAAATCAATCCCAAAACAACAATTAAATCCTTAGAAAAATATCAGCATAATACCAGCATCAAAACCCTAGCTCAACACACTTAAAACTCCACCCAAAAATTCAATTCACAAACTTGAGCCTCAAAGCTCAAGAACATCCAAACTTAAAAAGAAAATCAATGCTAATCAAGGTCCAAAGCTTACTTCAACTGGCAACAATTTCCCCTAGTTGTAGCTAATCCAATCCCAAGTTAGGCCTTCAATTCCCAAGCTTTCAGCCCAAAGATCTCCTTAATTCTCAAAGAATTTACTTAGAAAAGTTGAAAGAGAATGAGAGAGAGAGAGAGAGAGAGAGAGATTCAATTGGGTGAGTGAGGAATTTGAGTGTTTTGTGTTTTGTTTTTTTTTCTTAAGGCTTAAGTAATCTTAAGCTAATCCTGAGGCTTGGGGTACCAAAAACGTTCCCGAGGGAAAAATGTTCAAAATCCCCAGTATTCCCTCCTAATCTTAGTAACTCCAAATATATCCTCAAGTATTCATTCCTGTTACCCGATAACCCGATACTGTGCTAGATACCCAAAATACCCCTTGACTCGCCCCGAGTCGGGTATTGGGTCTTGTAGTGACTTTCCCGCTAACTTGCTCCCTAGGATCATCTCGTGCCGAGTAACCCAAATAAACCCACATAATAATGTGGTCTCTCACATATATCACATATATGTACATATATACAATTATGCCCATAACGAGCTAAATTACAAAAATTGTCCTTCTAATAAGAAACGAGCTCACATGCATATCTAATACTCCTAAACATGCATATCCAATTTTATTATCATATAACTCACGTAATCACATAATTATACACAATATAGCATATAAGAATATAATTCCATAAATTGTCATCCTGGCCTTAAGCCTTATTAGATAATTTGGGACGTTACAATGAGGCCATGTTGGCCGGACTACGCTTAGCTCAAGAAATGGGGGCAGAAAACATTGAATTCCACAACGATTCCCTATTGGTGGTAAAACAGATTTCGAGAGAATACTAAATGAAAGGGGAGAAGATGGCTGCCTACGTGGTGCAAACCTGGGACTTACTCCAATCGTTCAAAAGATATGTCAACCGCCAGATTCTCAGGGAACATAATGTGTTCGCGGACACATTGGTAAAGTTTGCCACGGATGTTGAAGCAAAACTCTCTAGGGTAGTCCCAATCGACCATCTATCCGCACCCAGTATTCAAGCCCCCGCAATTGTAAATGCCATCGATTACACAATGTCCTAGATAGGGCCTCTCATCCAATATCTAACCACTGGAGAATTTCCACAGACAGGGCCGCCGCCAAGAAGCTTCAGTACCAGGCCCCCATATACGTCATGATGGATGAAATGATTAAAGTTAGTCTTTAAAACGGTCCAGGCCGTTGAAACCCGAACTTCAGGTTTGGGATAAGTTAATTAACTAATTTATACCTAAGAACTCGTTAATGGTCCAGTCCGTTAAAACTAAGTCAAATCTGAGAAGTCCATAACGATCCAGGCCGTTTGAACCTGAACCATTGATTCGGGATAAATCAGTTAAATTATATTTGGTAAGTTCAAAATGGTCCAGGCCGTTGAAACCTGAACCTTGGTCTTAGGACAAGTTAATAAACTTCCATAATTTTCCCCCTAATGGTATGGCCATTGGAACAAGGATTCCACATCTAAACAATTCATGCATAGTGCTAAAACACTTAGTGAATTTTAAAAAAAGAAATATATGAGCATAAAGTAGGAAATAAAGATGTGCAAGGTTAAAAACCAATATAATAACAAGATAGTAATATAAACAATTGTCTTAAGCACATCAACGCCCATAAAAAATATGTTCACAAAAATAAAAGAAAGGAGAGAGGAAGCCCCAAATAAAATTACAAAGGCTCAGACCTGGGCTTCGTTCTGATTCGGGACGTCTGGAGCGTTTTCATCTTGTTGATCCTCATAAAGAGATTTGAATCTTCTTTCTCCTTGGCCTCAAACTCGACCCTTTTTGCAGCCGGATTCGGATAGAGGAGGAGATTCATATTCTTGTCCTGGAGGTAGGCCATATAAATGGCTTCGTCAAAAGTGGCTGCAAGCAACTCGTCAGCCTACTCCTTCTCCATGCGAGCCTCCTCGCTCTGTTTCAACTCCAGCTGGGCCTGGACCTCCAAAGCCTGGATTTGGGCCCCGAGAGATTCCACCTTCTCCTGCTCTTGACGAAGTTGGGCCTCAGCTGCCTCTAAGAGTGCCTTGGTCAAAGCCTCCGAGCCACGGGCACAGGATAGTTCCACCTTTAGGTTTTCCACCACCTTCTTGTGGTCAACATCCTTCCTGGACAAAGCTTCCTCATGCTGAACTTGAACCCGGGCAGTCTCCTTGGTGAGGGCCTCCTTGGCAGCTTCTCGTTGGTTGACGGCCCCCTACAGTTCCATCTGAGCCGTCTCCAGCTTCATGGCCATCTCGGCCACCAGGTCTGCGTTTCTATGAGCCAAAAATGTCCTGGAACAAAACAAAGTTAGAAACAACACAAAAATATAACACCAATAAAGAAACAAGACAAATAAGTGGCTTACCGCCGTGGCCTGATGACGGATGGCCTGGGAGATGAAGAGGGCATCATTGCTAGTCAATGTGGCATAGAATTTGAGCTAAAGCGAGGACATGGACGTCCCCACTTGGGCTAGTAAATCCACAGAAAACAGGGCCACGTCTTGCCCCAACCTAGGCCGAAATCCAATATCGGATCCCAATCGATCCACGATCTGTTGGGGAGCGTTAAAGGCCTCTGGACGTCCAGAGAACTCCACTTTTCGACGAATGATCAGGACCCGGGTTGCCTCGTCCCGTTTGTCGCACCCCTCGTCCCAAGCCCAAGATACCATCTTCGTCCTCTCAACAAGGACGATTGACTCCCCTTCCTTAAGAAGTGCTGGGTTGGTGGGAAGCTCGTGAGAATCCAGGAGCTCCAGCGTAATAATGAGACTTTCACCAGAGGAATGATCCTCTATCACAGTGAAGTCCTTTGTCTTGGCCTTCTTGGCCCGCTCTGCGGACGCTGTGGCAACAGAGTCCGTCTTCCTTTTATTTGTCCCACCTTCTACCGAAGGCTCCTGCTCCAAGTTTATGATTTAGAGATGAGCAGGATGGGATTGATGCTGCTCAATAGGCGCCATAAGGGTTGAGGCGGCAGCTTGAACTCCCTCTAAAGCTCCCGTGGTCGGTTCTAAGGCCTCGAGTATCAGATCAATGATCTTGTTCTTGGCCAGGCCCTTGGTGGCCTTCTTCGCTGATGCCTTGGCCGCAGCAGCCCTGGCCTTAATCAGTTCCTTCATCTTGGCCACGGGATCAGACATGTCCGGTTCACCTGAAATATGAATAAAATACAGATTAGTAACAAAACGGGAAGGACAGGCAAAAGAACACATGCAAATCTAAGTCCTTTAGGACGGATCCTTATCTATGGAATGGGTCTAACTTAATTCTCCTAGGGTAAAAGCATGAATTTGATCCCCCATGTCATCCAGGTCAAAAAAGCTACCATATTGAAGGAACCAAGACGAATGCATGAGGTTCAGCGTGTCCACGGCAACGGGGCAAGGAAGCCCCACGTTGCTAACAGTCTCGGTCAAGTAGTCTAGGTACGTTGCCTATTCCTAACAAAGCCCTTTGTATGGGGGGCATAAGTCAAAAATTGTAATGCCCCGAATTTCCTAATAAGGGTTAGGACCTTGATTAGGAGGTCGGGAGGGCCATAATGGATTTATTATGTTATTTACTGATCATATGCATGTTTATGTGAATTATATTATTATATGATGATGAATGCATGCATATGGGTGTATTTTAATTATAAGGGCATTTTTGTAATTTGGCCCGTTGAGGGCGTGATTGTGTATTTTTGTGCATGTGGGTGAGTTATGATTTGTACCACATTATATGTGGATTTGTTCGAGCCTTTCGGCATGAGACGATCATGAAATGCAAGTGTTCGGTCTAGTCATAACGGTTTAAGTTCGGGGCTCAGGGTGAGTTTAATGATTAGAGTATTACCGGGAATTAAAGGGTAATGGGATGTGGATTATTGGTATGTGAGAATATTGAGAATAGCGGGAATTGGAGAGTGTTAATTATGATTAACGAAATAGGTGCGAAAGGATAGTTTTGCCCTTGGTGGCTATTAAGGCTTTATTTTAGACTTGAGGGCATTTAGGTCTTTTGCCCCCTAAAGGATTTATATCAGCCATTAAGGGTATAGAAGAGTAACAAAAATAGAGTCTCCTTTCTCCTTCTCTCCCGATAGGTTTTCTCCCTCATTTCTCTCTGGATTTTCAAGCTTTGTTTGAGGAATCAAGCCAAGGAACCAAGTTAGGATAAGCTAGGGTTATGCTCCACCATTGAGGAGGGTGTATTGCTGAGATTGAGGTGAGTTTTTAGCCATTAGAACTCTTACTTTTGCTCTATTTTCCAAGTTAAGTTCCAGCTGGTTTTTGGGTTGGAAAGTGGGGAATTTATTGGAGTTTTGGCTAGGGTTCTTGGGGTTATGATGCCTAGGACATGTGGAGGTGGTATTTAGGTTCATTTGGGACTTAATTTGATGTTTGGAAGCTTTTGGTTTGGGTTAGAAATGGTGGAATCGAAGGAATAGTTTTCTGGGCTGTTGTTGGCTGAAGGTAGCGCTACAGCGCCCAGTATAGGGCGCTACAGCGCTACCTGCAGAGGAGGCTAGGGCGGTTTGGTTCTGAGTATAGCACTGGGGCGCTAGGAGGGCAGCGTTGTAGCGCTACCCTGTTTCTTCAAAACCCTGTTTTGAGTGTTTTTAAGGGTTTTTGGCTTGGGGTTTCAATCCTTAAGGCCCGAGATCGAACTTAATCACCGTGTGGGCATGTTTCGAGGTCTCGAGAGTGGGGTTTAGGTCAAGACCCTATCTTTGAAGATTTTCATTAATTGGATATTGTATTTGGTTATGACTAGGTGACCACTAAAGGATTAAGGATCGATCGTTCTCAAGGGTCGTTCTTGTTCTAATTCTCGCTCGAACCGAAGGTAAGAAAACTGCACCCTGTGTATATGTGACATGCATGGATATTCTTGATGCATGTTGGATGCTTAAATGTAATGCACGAGAAACATGTGATTAGGACATGCTTTGTATACTGAGTATGATATTGTTCAGAGCTTGAGCCTCTGTGTTTATGCATGATCCTAATTGTGCTAGTAATTGTTAAGTAAGCATGCTGAATGCCCTGTACTCGGATATCGGATATATGATATATGTTTGATGGCATTGCTTACTTGTATATGGCACTGACTAGTCAGGGACACTGACCTAAGAGTCAGAGACACTGACCTAAGCGTCCTGAACGCAGGGCCTAATGAAGATTAAATCTAATCGATACCAGCATTGAATGACTCATATGGGGTATTAATGTTGGACCGACCCTAAGGTCGATGAAACTTATAAGCACTTGGCTAGTCTAGGACTAGTTACTCAGAGCCAGGGCCTAAGGCCTACGTGACTGCTTGTCACATGGCTAGGGAACGATGTTCCAGGGTTATGACTCTATGGTCATGAAGAAGGTTATGTTGGTGACTAGTCATCATGCACCTATCCTATCTAAGCTAGTGAAAGGATCACTTATTTACTCGACAGGTTTATGCTGGTGACTATTTCACCAGATACCTGTCTTGTTTAAGCTAGTGAAAGGATCACTTATCTATAAGCCTCGGTGACCCTATCGTTACATGGCTATTGGGAACAGAACCCACCCTAGTGACTGTACCGTTGTCACTCTCCTATTCGGGGTTAAAAGCCTTGTATGACTATTATGGTCATTGGTTGATGTGTTATACTCAACATTCGTGAACGCATTTGCCTGCTGGAATAGAGCTATATTTGCTAGGCGTGTGCCTTATGATTTGATGACATGTTATTATTGTTCATGAGCACTTTAAGTTTTCTTGCTGGGCTTCGGCTCACGGGTGCTATGTGGTGTAGGTAAAGGAAAAAGAAAGCTGGACCATCCTTGAGTTGGAGAGCTTAGGTGATAATGTGTACATATGCAGCTGCTCGACCGCCACGGCCGAGGGTTGAAAGAGGAACTAGGGTTAAATCCTGTTTTGCCGCTTAGATCAACCTGTTGTAAATATTTTTCTGTAATAGACTCCTAAATTATATTTTTGGGATCCCAATGTATACAGTAAACGTTCTAATGAAACGTTACATATTAACCAAAAATTTTAATCCCTAAACCACTAATCATACTTAGTTACATGATTTTGGCCAAATGACTCGATTAGCGAGTTTAGCACTAGTTACAAGGCACACTGTAACGGTCCCTGGAGTTTGGGGCATTACAAAAATGGAGGCGTTTTACCTTGCCCTGAGATACTGGCCCCGAGAGCTCCAGTGTTGGGCTGCCTCCCCTTGAGCAAGGCATCCAGCTCCTTGGATTCGGCCCGTTCCGTAAGGTGCACCCGCTCCACCTTCAACTTCTCCGCGTCCGCCTTGACCGTTGCCTCCACCGCCTCAATGTGAATGAAGGCCAATTCTTTCCTCAGAGCAGGGTCCCTCTCGCATTGCAATCCCTGGAGGTTGGGGGCATCTATCGACTGATGGGCAGCAATCAATCTAGTCAATCAAAGATTCTTCGTGGTCACGAACCCCCCCACGTCCAGATCTTCGACACTGGTGGCAGCATATATCTTCTTCCGGTCCATGATGAACCTGGCTAGTCGGGTTGAGCATACGGACCTGTTCACAGGAACATGAATATTTGATAAATAAAACAAAGGATGAGACGAAGAACAAGAAATGATAACTTACCCACGCGCTGAAAGTCTAGCACCAAAGTGGGGTTCTTCTCCTGAAGGAACCCAGATGACATAAAAAAGTAGTGTCTGACATCCGGGGGATATTTCCAAGAGCTGTATGGAGCCAAACTAACCCCACGACTCTTCAACTGATAAAACCCATCCCGCATTTTATCCTTGGAGTTCAGCTGCGGCTCCAACCGATAGTAGTACAACACCTCCGCAGGGGGTGGGCTCTAGGATCTCTTTCCAGGCACAGAATACACGCCACCCCGCAAGCAACTTGTACCCCTGGGGGCAGGAGCTGGAATGGCGCAATCCCCACGAATTTGAGAAATCGCGCGAAGTAGTCGTGAAGCGGGAGAATGGCTCCTGCACTAATGTGGCATGTGCTCTAGGCCCCAAATTCACTTACTCCAGTATGACCTTCTCTTCTTTCCGGGCCAGCCTGTTGAAGAAAAGCCATGGAATCGACTCTATCCTGAAGGATTTCTCCAGCTCGTTCAACATCTGATAGTTTCAGAACTCATTTACCTTCGTGTCCATTTCCCACCTGTTGCCAGTGGGAAGCTTTTGCCCCTCCAGGACGACGGGGCCCACATTTACTACATCTTCCGGGTGGAGGGTGATGTCACGACCCATGATTAAAGACCTGGAAGCGACAAGAAAAGCAATAACCAATCAGTCAACACCAAAATCGAAAAATTGGTTAAGGTACTGGGATTCTCCTAAACTGCTTGGAGATGTCCCCCCCTAACACAGATACAGGAACAATTAAGGTCCCAGGAGCAAGAGTCGGGAACTAAAGGCTAAATATCATTGCAAAAGGAAACTAATTCACCCAAATGGTTTTGAGGCGTCCGAGTTCGATGATTCAAAGCAGTCCAGCCCGCTCCATCGATCAATTTATCTATGGAAGGAAGTGTCACCTAGAAAGTTCCCTATTATTCATCACTACCACTACCTAGAACCACCCTACATGGTGGTCGCGGCCCTAACGGCCGCATGGTCACGGAGGCATTATGATAATAAAGAATAATGAAGGAAAAAAAGAAATTGACCAGAAAACTTATTGAAGAGACTTCAACTTAGGATTTGTTGATGTACATGTGAGAACGCTGGCAGAAACTCAGTCTTAAACTTGAGGAGGCGGTATAACAGCGTGTCAATGTCTTCAGAAGGGTCGTCCGGGGCAAAGCCATCCTCTTGATGAACGAAGGGCGGCTCCATTGGAAACAAGTGGGCTCAAAATGAAGTAGACTTTAGAAAAGTTCGTCTGCAATTTCGGACATTCAGAGTTTTAGCTCTCTGCTCTCTGGTTTGAAAGTTTAGAATCAGTAAAAAGTGAGGAAAGGAGCCCATTGGGGTATTTATAGAAGAAAATTCTCATGTTTGATCCAACGGTCCATACGGAATATTCCAAAAAGATCCCCATCCAATGGTTCCGAATAGCAAAAGTGCATTATCTAGCCCAATCAAGTGCTAAATCGTGGATTCGTCAATCCATAATTCGTGCCTCTCTCATCCAACGGTCCGTATTAACATGCAAAGGGCAGCTGTAAGGCTCTACTACGCTTAAGCCGGCCCAATGGGCCTAGAATAGCAACCTGTAATCATGTTACACTCTTGCATTATAGTTCCATTAGAGAGCACTTATGATTATATCTCTATTAGGCCCGGATTAGTCCAGCCCAATCTACATGATCACCTATAAATAGGGTCATTTGTGCACTGTAGCAGGGATCCGAATTTCTCTTGTATGCATAAACATTGCTGAACTTGTAGAAAACCTCCATGGTTAAGCTCTCTAAAGCTCAATACTATTGTCTCGTGGACTAAGACTCATTAATGCCCCAATCACGTAAAAACTATGATCGTGTTTATTTCTTTGCCTTTCTTTCTAGCTCTTATAGTTAACCTATTTGTTTTTAGACGGTGACAAAGTATAAATTTATAAAAATAAGCTTGGTATAATTTGACCTATTCACAAACTTATATTATACAGTTACATAAAACTTGTAAGAAAGACTATACTGTGCAGGTTTATTTAGGGCAAAGAATCTAATTTGTCCCTGTGTTTGGCCCGAATACTCGATTGGCCCCTATGTTTTGTTAAATGACAATTCAAACCTTGTGTTTTACAAAACAGATCAATTTGGACCCTGAACCCGATTTTAGTCAAAATATTTTTCAATATGACCAAAATGTCCTCATACTTTTTAACTATTGAATTGATTAAATAATCTAAATAGATTTTAAAATAAAAAATAATTAAAAAAGTATATTACTTAATTAAAATTGAATAAAAATTTCATATAAAATTTTAAAGATATTAAAAAAAACTAAGACCTATTTTAAAATTTATTTTTTATAATATAAGAAAAAATAAAAGTTAAAAAAAATACTGAAAGGGTTAATTCAAAACCCTAATTTTCCTATCATCTCTCCACTTCCATCTCTTCCAATCCCAGCATTCTCAATAGCCACCGCTGCCACCTTCCACAATCTTCTCTGGCCACGTTCTTCCACATTGGACCCAGTTTGCTCATTTCGCACAGGCGGAGACCCTTGATGTTTCCCCCATTAGCGAAACCCCACAACAAGATCGAGTTGTGTGTCGCCTAGTCACACCACCACACACCATCAACTCCGCCTGTTGATTCCACCTCCACCAACTACGACCATGCGCAAGCGATGAGCTCCACCCTGAAATCCATGAGCCCAATTTGAAGATAGCCCCCGCCCGTCACCGTTTGAGTTCCTGTTCATGAGTTTGCGGAAGCATTCCAGCCCCCCGGTGCATCCCCCACTTCGTATGAACCCAGATCTCACCCATTTTTTAGATCGGCCAAAATCCCAAAACCATCTCAGATTAGCCAAAGTTCCAAGCCACTGAAGTTTTGTACCTATCTAAAATTGATGTCAAAGCTTTGAGATCTACACCCATGTCGAAGCTCTGAGATCTACACTGATTCTGAAGTCATCAAAGTTCTGGACCCATACTGCAACGCCCTACTAATTAGGGTCCATTACCACATGTGTTTGAATAGTGCGGGAATCACTAAACAAGTCATTTGGACTAAACACATGTGATTAAGCCACTAAGAGTTCATGTATTGAAAATCTTGGTCAAGGAATAAACATTTCCATTAAAAGAAGACTTAGTCTTTACATGGGATCCCAAAATACAAGTTTAAAAATTTGTTTACAACTCAGGGATTACAAAATAAGCCGACTTAAGCGGCAAAACAGGGTCCAACCCTAGTTTCCCTACGATACCTCAGCCGTGGCGGTCGAGCAGACTGCATATGTACACATCGCCCCTAACGCTCTCCAGCTCATGGCTGGCCAGACTTCTCCTTTTCCTTACCTGCACCACAAAGCACCCGTGAGCCAAAAGACTCAGCAAGAAAACATATTAACATACTCATATAGTCAATAGAATTTAACAACATGCTTAAAGGTAATAACTGAAACCAAGCATACCCATTGTACACGTAAGTGACCATAGGGTCACACAAGTGTGTGTCGCACTTCCATGTATTCATATGACATCAGATCCAATCAAGTGCATGGTGCACTTCCAGGGTGGCCTAGCCATAACGGCCTGCGCTCAGCATGCATAATGTTGATCACGACTTATAAGTCGAGCCTTGCGAACCCTCAACTCATAAGTCGAGCCTTGTGAAAACTCGACTTATAAATCGAGCTTGGTGATTCCTCGACTTATTAGTCGAGCCTTGTAAACCCTCGAATTATAAGCTGAGCCTTGTAATTCCTTGACTTATAAGCCAGGCCAAAATGATGCGATAACGATGCATTTGCAATGGTGGATTCCTAACGATGTAATAATGATGCAATTGCGATGGAGCCTTAAAAACATAGTTTTTAGGCCAAAACGATGCATTAATGATGTCATGATGATGCGTTTGCGATGGTGTCTTGAAAACGTGGTTTTTAGGCCAAAATGATGCTTAACGATGCATTAACAATGCAATTGCGATGAAACTTTAAAAACATAGTTTTTAGGCCAAAACAATGTGATAATGATGCCCTTGCGATGGTGGTTTCTAAACGATGCAATAATGATGCATTAACGATGTGTTTGCGATATTGTCTTGAAACCATAGTTTTTAGGGCAAAACGATTCTTAACAATCCATTAACAATGTGATAACGATGCATTTGCAATGGTGGCTTCCTAACGATGCGTCTGCGATGGTAGCTTAAAACATGGATTTTAGGCCAAAACGATGCTTAACAATGCATTAATGCATCGTTAAGCATCGTTTTGCCCTAAAAACCACGTTTTCAATACATCATCGCAAACACATCGTTATCGAATCGTTAATGCATCGTTAAGAATTATTTTGGCATAAAAGCCATGTTTTTAAGATTCCATCGTATTTGCATCGTTAATACATCGTTATTGCTTCGTTAATGCATCGTTAAGCATCGTTTTGGCCTAAAAACTATGTTTTCAAGACACCATCACAAAGACATCGTTAATGCATCGTTTTGGCATAAAAATCATGTTTTTAAGGATCCATCGCAATTACATCGTTAATGCATCGTTAAGGATCGTTTTGGCCTAAAAACTTTGTTTTCAAGACATCATTGCAAACACATCGTTATCGCATCATTTTGGCCTAAAAACCATGTTTTTAAGGATTCATCGCAATTTCATCGTTAATGCATCATTATTGCATCGTTAAGCATTGTTTTGGCCAAAAAAACTATATTTTCAAGACACCATCGCAAACGCATCGTTATTGCATCATTAATGCATCGTTTTGGCCTAAAAACTATATTTTTAAGGCTCCATCGCAATTGCATCATTAATGCCTCGTTATTGCATTGTTAGAAAGCCACTATCTCAAACACATCGTTACTGCATCGTCAATGTATCGTTAAGAATCGTTTTGGACTGAAAACCATGTTTTAAAGGCTTAATCGCAATTGCATCGTTAATGCATCGCTAGATCTCGTTTTTCTGCAAATTTTTAAGTTCTAGATTTGAAAGAAAAAAAACACAAACAAAACCAAAAAATCTTGTACATAATTGTTCCAAATTAATAAATTAGTGTCTTAGGTGAATATTTCCTTTTATTTATGTTTTGGATGAGATTTATTGTCATTAAAATTTAAAAAAAAATGATGAAAGAGTTTTGATGGTGGTAGAGGCGCTAATTGCAGCGGCAACGTGGAGAGGTAGTGTGCTCTGCTGACGTGGGGAGATGGTGGTGGTGGTGGTGCTGTGGTTATAGAGAAAGAGAGAGAGAGAGAGATTGAGAGAGTTTGAGAGAGAAGTTGTACGAGATGGATAGAGATAACAATAAATGACAATCTTATCCAATAATTATAAAAAGTCATACTTTCCTCATGTTTTTTAAAATTGGCATACCCAAAAAAGGGAAATTTTATTTTTAATGCAATAAGTGACACTCCATTTGAAAAATACCCTATCCCTATAAGTCTCTCGTTTTGGTCCTACTAATCCCGTTACTACCCAAAATACCCCTGGCATAATTTTCTCAAACTCTCCATATTCTCTCCAAAAATACCCGAACCAAGCAAACTTTGAAATCGATAGGACTCGATTGAATCTGTAGAACCCATCCTTCATTGTCTTCCACAAACACGAACAAGGGCTCCCAAAGGTCGGACTTGACGATCGAAGAAGGGGAAGGAGAAAACGTCGAGCAAAGCAACCAAATTTTTAGGAAACAACCTCAAAGAAAGCGAGGTGAGGGTTTTCTTTTTTAATCTGCAATATGTGTATGTGCCTGGTTTTTTTTGTAGATTTTTGTTCATAGGATAGATCGGGGCTGGCAATAAAGAAATCTGGGTTTTTTTCAATATTTTCATGAAACTCGATAGAAATCGATAAGAATCGATAGGACTCGATAGTATAGGATGAGGAATGGATTAGACTGTGCCTCGATAGGAATCGACAGGAATCGATAGGACTCGATGATACACGACTTTGGGAATTTTTAGAACCTACCTCAATAGGAATCGATGATACACGGCTTTGGGAATTTTTAGAACCTACCTCGATAGGAATCATTAGGACTCGATAAGACTCGATGATACACTGCTTTGGGATTTTTAGGACCCTTCTCAATAGGAATCGATAGGCCTCGATATGACTACACTTTGGTTTTTTTTCCTTACCTCGATAGGCCTCGATAGTAACCTGATTATATTATTCTTTGTGATTTTGGAATCCACCTCGATAGGCATCGATAAGACTCAATAGAACTCGATTGTTTCTGCCTCGATAGTAACTGCCTTACCAGATTGTTTTACATTTTTAACATTTTTTTTTGTTTTTTTTTCCAGATGCCTGAACTTATTGTGCCGTTGGAGAAACACTTTCCTGGCCGTGTCACTTATAGGGGTAGTGCCTACTTGGATACCCTTATAGAGAAATTTAAGAGGCATGGTCTTATTGAAAGGGCACAGGCATGCCTGTTGGGACAGTTCTTTAAGGCAAAACCGTTTAGTTTTTCTGGGGTTCTGCTGCATCAGCTAATGTTGCGTAAGGTAGAAAGTAAGAAGCCTGAAGAGGGTCAGTTCTACCTGGGCAACACTCTATGTAGATTTGGTATTGCAGAGTTTTCCCTAGTTACCAGGCTAAATTTTGGGAAATCACCGTCCCCAGATGAATTGAAAGAGCATCTTTCAAGTGATCGGATCATCCAGGAATATTTTAATGGTGATTCGAAGGTTAGTTTTGGTCAGCTGGAAGATGCATTGAAGGCCTCCACAAACCCAGAAGATGCATTTAAGCTGGGTTTGTGCTATTTGATAGAGGGGGTACTGAATGCCCCAGAGAAGACAACAACGATATGGGGAGATTCCCTGAGGATGGTTGAGGATATTGATTACTTTTTCAAGTATCCTTGGGGGAAGTTGTCATTTAAGAAAGTTAGCAAATGCCTTCAAAAGGAAATGAAGAAGCAATTGAAACACTATGAGGAGAAGAAGAAAGAGGGGTCAAGCAAAAAACAGAAGGAGGCGAAGTATAGTTTCACTTGCTATGCACCCGCGCTTCTTTACTGGGCTTTTGAGGCCATTCCTTCTCTCGGGAGTAAGTTCGGTGAGAACAGTGGGAATCAGATTCCCAGGATGCTCAGCTGGGCTACGAAGACTGATATCACTATTTCGACAGCTCTGTTGGCTCCTATATTCGCCAATCGTCGAGTAAGTTTCGTTTTATCTTGTTAAATGTCACAAATTAATGCTTTAATGATTTATTTTATTAAAGTTTTTTTGACACATGTTATTCAACTATGCAGTTAGTGGTATTTTCCATGCTGAAGCCACGTCCCGGTGAGGTAGTCTACTACAATAGCCTCCCAGAAGTTGATTCCAGGTTATTCCCTGAGTTGGAGGCTGGGACTGTAGTGGATGAAGTAGTGGTACCTAAGAAGGAGGCAGAGAAGCTAGAAGAAGTTGCAAAGGAAGCCTCCATTTTTTTATGAGGATGTCCCAAGGGTTGATGAGGGCACTTCACACAGGCCTGTGCAGCTTCATCTAGTCAGGTTGCCCAGCATGATTATGAGCAACTTCTGCAGGGGCTTAAGAGGGTTGAGGAGGGCCAGGCAACCTTACTACAGAATCAGACCACGATCATGGCTCAGTTGGCGCAGCTTCTTTCACTGGTCTCAGGTCGATCCACCGACGTAAAATCAGATACAGAGTCTGATATCTTGCTTGCAGACTATGAGCGCAGTGATCAACCCTCCACTCCATAGGCCCAGACATCTGTAGCTCCCAGTGATGCTGACAGTCCCAGTGTACGAGTACTGCAGCCCGAGGAGGCAGCTGGCCTTGAAGTTGTCAGGAAGAAATGCAGGCCCAAGCGTTTTGATGACTTCACCGACCCAACAAAGAAGATCAGACTAGATAAACAGGGGCTAGTTGCTGAACCACTGAGGAAGTGTGACCCACAGCAGGAGAAGAGCTTCCATAGGTGGATCGTCGGGAAGATCGACAATAAGAGAGACCGCAACGTGTATACTGGGATGCACGGTGTGGCATGGTTCTTACAGTTGCTGACAGTCCAGACTTGGCTTTGGGATTCGGTATGTAAATTACATTCATGTTTTCAATTCAATCTTAAAATATATTGATGGTACTAACAAATTTGTATTTTTTTTAGCATATTGATGCCGCTTTGCACATGCTACACCGCCGACGCCACTTTTACCATGCTGCATTTCGGCAGGATGCTGCGATCATGAACACCACCTTCCCCCAGGTGTGCCTAGGTCGTTGGAATCATTTCAGAGAGACCGGCACTAAGTATACATGGGACGACGATGTGCTGAGAATGTTGAAGGGTGATGATAATCAATTCCTTATATCATGGCAAAATTTGAGTGAAGTATATTTTGCCTTGCACGTCGAGAAAGTCGCACATTGGATCGCCATTGAAGTCTCCATTCCAACGTGGTGCATCAACGTTTATGATTCCAACCATAGCGTGCTCAATCCCACTCTGATGGAGGAAGCGATCAAGCCTTGGTGCTTATTGTTGCCTTCGTTGTTATGGTGTTCTGGCATGTTTGATGACCACGAGGACCTCCAGGTATATCCTGAGCAGAATGTAAAGCCTTTCTCATATTGTTGTATTCCTCCAGAGGAGTGTCCTCAGACTACGACAAGGTATTCCCCTATTTAATTAGTGGATTTTAAAATTGGAAAATTAAAGTTATTTTTATCTTCTATTGACACAAAATCGATTATATGAAGTGGGGATTGTGGTATGTTTGCCATCAAACATATCGAGCATCTGGTTTCCAGGCTACCACTTGATACTGTTATCGATGAGAACATCCAGCATTTCAGGACCAAGTGGTGTGTGGACTTGTTCTATCAGAATTTGGCCCCGTGATGCTCTTTACATTTTTGTCTTACACATCTTGTATAGTATACCATATAGTTAGTTTTGTATATTATTTTTTCCCAAACAATATTTTTTGGAAAAGTTATTAAATAAAAAAATATTAAATTCACATAGTGTGTCTGCCTCAACATCCAAACACACAAAGTATTAGACGAAGTATTCCATATGATAAATGCAGCAAAATCAATTAAATAATTACATAACACAATATTTTAAATCTTAGCCTTACATGACTTCCTATTGTGTCCACTACGACCACATCTGCTACACTTACGTGGCTTGACAATCTTTTTCCCGCATGAAGCATAGCGATTTGTCTTTCGCCTATCCACTTTCTGTTTCCTGGGCCTTCCTACAGGGGTTTTCTCAGCGGGGACGCCGACAACCGTATCTCTGATGTGATCAGGGATTACCCATTCATCATCGTTCCCAACAGGGTAAATAGTATCTTTATAAATGTCCTTCAATGCCTCGATTCTATAGTAAGGGGAACACAATGAGTAAATGCTTATGCTTATTTTTCTGGCTGCAGCAAAAGCATGTACACAGGGTATCCCAATGGTTTGGAACATGCCACAAGAGCATGATTTTGTGGCCAAGTTCACCTCACCATCACCATTACCATCGACCACAAGAAATTCGTGATGACCAAGGACTTGGACATCTAAAAAGATTGCTTTATCACCTATTTGCTTCAAATCCATTTCCATCTCATGTGATAACACAGTTGTTGCTTTTGCTACTCTTTCACGTCTATCTGCAAACTAAGACTGAAGAGTGAATCTTATGAATTCAAGAAAAGTGGCGACTGGAAAGCTCCTTGCCTCCTTGGTAACATGCACCGTGATACGCATCTGGGAACACAAGCTCCAAAGCATGATTAATGCTTTTATGCCTGTCCGATACAAAAGCAAGGTTCTCAACGTCCCCTATGGCTTCCTTCAATTTTCTCATGAAATAAGTCAAAGAGTTATGGTTCTCACTGTCTACCAATGCAAACGCAATTGGAAACAACTGGTTGTTTGCATCCAACGCAACAGCACAGAGCATGTGGCCACCATACTTATTCTTCAAGAATGTGCCATCCACACAAATTAGAGGACGACAGTACTGGAAACCACACCTAGAAACACCGAGGGAAAAGAAGCAATACAAGAAACGACCATCTTCTGCTACAAAATCAGTAATTGTACCTGGGTTCTTATGCTCCAACTGACACAGGTATCCAGGTAACTTGGAGTATGATTCCTCAGGTGTCCCTCTGACATACATAAGAGCCTTTTCTCTGCATCTCCACGCCTTCTCATAGCTCATTTCAACCCCAAAATGGTGCTTCATGTCCTCCCTTATGTTGTTTGCCATGTACCGAGTACCATCGGTAGCAAATTTCCTCTTGATTAGGTGCCCAACAACCCACGGTGATGCTTGACGGTGGTCCTTATCTCGAATTTCTTGTGAGCAAGTGTGTACTTCGTTGTATACAGTAATCTCGAACATTTCAGATCACATTTTTTTCTTACCTCTCAATCTCCAACCACAATCAGGATCCTTGCAGGTAATGTACCGCACATCAGTCCCGGATTTCTTCACCATAAACTCAAAATTATTCTTCATCGCAAATATGGATGCTTTGGTTTTCAATTCAAGCTTGTTCTGAAAGAACTTCCCAAGGTGCAATTCTCCTAAAGCTTTGTTGGTTGAGGAATGATGTTGATGTGAGGCCTCTATATCCTCTTTGGTGAACATGGGAGCACTCCATGTTCTACGATCTTCACCTAAGTCCAATGGAGAACTCCATCTAAAACTATCATTGGTTCTACTTGGACTTGGACGATTACTGCTGGTCCCAGGTGTTTGCCGGTCTTCTATTTTGCGCTCCTCATCTACCATAACATCTGAACTCTGTGTTGGAAAATCTGCCCTAACATCTGGCCCACCAAGATCTGTTGCATCAGCAACAGGATCGTCGTTGACATAAGGTTCGTAGCCATAGGGATCGTACTCTGCCATGTCATGCACATATGAAGGATCTCTAACTGGGATATCATCATGGAGTATGACATCTGGATTTGTCTCGGGAACACATGTTCCAATATCACCTTGAGTTCCTTTGAAACCATGACATGGAGGAGAAATGTTCTCTTCAAATCGAACTTCTTTATTAACGCTGGCAGAAGCCAATGCATTTCTTACACCTCCCTTCTTAATCAATGTGACACATAGAGGAATGAGCTTCTCTACAGATTTCGATGCTAACCCAATGAATGCACGCACATGCCTATCATTTTTTATAATGGTAGGTTTGACGGATTGTGATAGGCATGTGTACAGGACCTCAATTTTCAAGTCATGCACACATTTATCCATTTCAAGCTCATCTTACAGCATGTCAAGCAGTTGCTCATATGTCATATTTGGGTGGAGCAATCTCATATTTGGGTGCATGAAGCTCTTGGACTGGGCCTGCTAAAGACTTGGGCTCCTCTTCTTGTCTACCATTTATTTCATCATTCTTCCAAATACACCACTTTTCCATCTCTTTCTTTCTCAATTAATTCTGTCTTTTTATTTGTATCAAAATGCACATAATTTCTGCAAAATAAAATAAATTAAATTCAAACTAAATATTTTTAGTTGTAAAAATATTTTTCATTAATTTCCTGAAAATATTAATTAAAATTTATTTTAATTTAACATTTGAGATCAATAAATATGCATTTTTTTACCACCAATCATGTCACATCCTTTTCCACGGGAAAAACTTGATTTTCAGCATCTTTGAAAATCCACTCCCTATTTTCGTGTTCCCAAACACCATTGAATGCAACAAATACGGAAATAGTCGAATCTGCAAAAAAAAAAAAGGGACAAAAAGTTAAACTACAACATAAAACAGAAAATATCGATTTCTATCGATATATGTTGAGTCCTATCGAGGTCACACATATCGAGTTTTATCGAGTACAGTCGAGGACTATCGAGGCAATCAATCCAATTAAACTCTTATACACCTATCGAGTTTTATCGAGTACAATCGAGGCAAACAATCCAATTAAACTCTTATACACCTATCGAGTTTTATCGAGTACAATCGAGTTATTAAATCCAATTAAACTCTTATACACCTATCGAGTTTTATCGAGTACAATCGAGTACCATCGAGTTATTAAATCCAATTAAACTCTTATACACGTATCGAGTTTTATCGAGTACAATCGAGTACCATCGAGGTACTAACATCCTAACACTATCGAGGCACGTCGAGATCCATCGAGGACCATCGAGCCAGCATGCATGCAACACATCGAGACCTATCGAGTTTTATCGAAACTCATCAAGGCAGGAAAAAAATCCAGAAAAAAACGCACGAAGTATCCAAAATTCATTTCGTGAAAAATTGCAATAAAACATGAAGGCATACACAGATCTGTTCGAAATAAGACAAGTAATGTAACCAGACAAGTTTCCTCACTACATATAACAAATATATACTTACCCATATGATTTTTTCCCCTAGATCCGAAATCCAAAATGAAGTTTCTTGACTTGAAAGGACTCACAACTTGCCCCTAGATCCGAAATGCAAATTAATGGTGGCTGGCTTTTTTTGTGTGTACGAGAGTTTGAGAGATAGAGAGGAAAATAAGAGATAGAGAGTGAAGACTGAGAAAAAGAGAGGGAAAATTATGTCAGGGGTATTTTGGGTAGTAACGGCATTAGTAGGACCAAAACGAGAGACTTATAGGAATAATGTATTTTTAAAACAGAATGTCACTTATTGCATTAAAAATCAAATTTCTCCCAAAAAATAAGGTATTTGTAATGCATAATGCATCAAGTTTTCCTACTAATAATGACAAATCAACCGTTAAAAATGAGGGAATGCATTTAGAAAAATAATGAGAGAGCTAAACTACAGTGAAAAGAATTAACTAATACTACGTAGTCTGAGAAAAAAAGAAATATGGTCAAGGTGAATTAAAATGAAAAAAAAAATCTCCACTAAAGCACATGTATTTTCTAGTAACAAAATTAATTATTTGTCAAGTAGGAAACTATGCAAACATATAAAACTTGATCGTTTAATACTAAAATTATCTTTTATAATGCACTGAAATGAAATTCGAATCTATGTGGCTCTTTCTTTCTTTCTTTTTTTAAGAGGGGAAATCTACGTGGTTTGGGAAACGAAACATCACTAATGAAAATGGTATGTAATAAAATAAAAAGTAAAAATTGAATGATGCCATGCCATATAAATAATAGCGCTCAACTTATTTTCCCTCTAATTTCATATTGGAAATTGAATTTGTTGCTATATTAAGGGACTGTTAGAAAAATGACCAAATTTTGGTCTATGCATGTTTATTCCCAAATTTTTATTTATATTTACTTACTAAGTGATAAACCATGAAATTTACCCAGTTTAAAAGCTGATGTGCGCAGTATATAAACTAAAAGTATAAAAGTGGATGTGTACTAAGAGCATTCATATCAGGTGATATGTAAAAAATAGCTCAAACTAAGAAAAATGGGTATTTATTGGATGATGTATTTTACAAATATTTTTAGATAAAATTATAGTACAAAGTTATATCTAATGTACACTATTCATCCTTCAACCCAATATTATAACATTAAAATATATAATGATATTATTGATAGTTATAAAAAATATTTGAAATGAATAAAAAATATTTGAAAATATAATATTTAAATGATATAGAGAAAAAATAGAGAATCTGATGTATGGTAAAATGTAACACTTAGAGATAAAATAGAAAAATATGTGTTTTGGGGAAGTATTTTAAAGGATGAAGTAGAGCACCGAATGAGAGTGCTCTAAGTGCAGAATTTGATACACAACTATTTAACTTTAATTTCTTGTAAATAAATGAGAAAAATGATATTATAGGGTCTAGAGACATATATATTGGGTTCAAATCTTTATTCAAAATTTTTCATAAATATGAGAATTTTTACCATTAGTCGATCAACTCAGTTTAAAAACTCATCAATCACAGATCAAACCACATCTCCTATCTATTTAATCTCTGGAAACATTGTGAATGGTTGAAATCTACTCAACTTCCAGCCACCAACTACTCAAGAAGCCAAAAAAGAACAGAGAAAAATGAAAATATTCAAGAAATTAGATCAGCTAGAGCAAATATCCAGCCAGAATAGTCAACTCCAGATACTATATCACCAAATTTGAAAAGAAAATCTAATCATCAACAAAAAAGAAAAGGTAAGAAAATTAGGATAAAAATTTCTTTATTCTTAAAATTTTATAAAAGCATGCTTTAAATTTATATAAAAAGAATATATATAATTTGCTCTTAATAAAGGAAAATAACTAGAAATGAATTTTTGCATTTTGTGTTTTGAATGCAAATCATTTCGTTCCAAAAGTTGATTTCAGCAAAATAAATAACTATTTAACACTACTACAAAAAAAGCTTTACGAGCCCTAAAAAAAGTTTTTTTAGGACTCGCAGGGCACGAGTCTTCTATTTGAGAGCCTTAAAAAGTAAGATTTTTTAATGCGAGTCCTGAAAAGTTTTATTTTTAATTTTTAAAAAATTAATTAGTTTATTTAAAAAAAAAAAATTAATTAGTAACCAAAGCTTCCGTCGGAGCTCCGACGATGATGGCAGCGCTACCACCCCACAGTGGTGGTTTGGTTCGATCCTTTAGTGTGTTTTGAAGCCCAAAGCACAAGGAATGCAGTGGTGGTGGTTATTTGGCTCGGGGTGGCTTGAGATGGTCGGAAAATGCCCAAAAAGTTTTGGAAATCCACATGGTCGTCGAACTTTGGAGGCTTCGTCAAGAGGGCTAGGGGGCACGTGAGGCTAGGAGCTCGTGGGGCTAGGGGTTTCGGAGGCCGGGGAAGATGATGGGGCGATGCGTGTAGGCGAGGGGTGGCTGGAGAGCCACCATTTTTGGTTGGGCAAAAAGCTTGCAAGAGAGAGAGAGAGAGAGAGAGAGAGAGAGAGAGAAATGGGGGAAGAGAGAGGGAATCAAAGGAAGAGAGAGAGAGAGAATGAGTTGAGTGTTTTTCTTTTCTTTTCTGATTTAATATATAATAAAACTTTAGTTAAAGAAAATTATTAAAACTTTTAGGACACACATAAGTTTTTAGGACTTGCACTGTGTGTCCTAAAAGAAATTTTTTAAGGACTTTCATTCAGTGTCCTAAAAAGTCCAAGAACTTTTGTTAAAAAAAAAATCAAACTTTTAGGACACACATCAGCTTTTAGGGCTCGCACCGCGTGTTCTAAAATAAATTATTTAAGGACTCTCAATGAGTGTCCTAAAAATTCCATGAGATGTTTTTAGGGCTCGCATCTAGGTGGGTGCCCTAAAAAAATGTCCTAAAAACATCTTTTTGTAGTAGTGTAAAAAGCCAAAAAGAAAAAGCTAACCAGTTACCTTGTCGACCTGCACCATACTAACTCCTTAATTGTTGCCAAAATTTACAGAAATTGACAATACTACTTCATTTGTTCAATTTGGAGGCAAGTGGAATGAAAACAATGAGTGCCAAGGGTAGACAATGACTAAAATATTAATTCCGCCAAATTGTTCTCTTGACAACTTGGTGAATTTAATAAAAAAAGAGATAAAGGAAACAAGGACAACTATTGAAATTTCTTATCAAGTAGCCAAAGGAACACCACCAATGAAGTTGGAAACAGACAACTCGGTATTGTTTTACATAGAAATAAAGAAAAAAGCTGCTGCAATCATAACAGATTTACCATTGTGTGTCACTGTAACGCCCTACTTCCTTAGAGCCGTTACTAAGTGAGTTTGAAACGTGCTAATCACTCACTAATCGAGGTTTTAGGTTAAAATGTGTAGTTAATTAAAATTTAAACTTGTTTAAATAAGATTTCGGTGTAAAAAGTTGGTCGTTCTTTTAGATTATGAAAAGGGTTACATTGGGATCCCAAAAATATCGTTTAAAAACATATTTACAACTCAAAAAGTTACTTTACAGCCGACCTAGGCGACAAAATCAATGTTCATGACCAGCTCCTCAAAATACCCCAGCCGTGGTAGCCAGACAGGCCAAACATTTATGCACCGCTCCATGCCCTCTAACTCATTGTTGTTTGGTATTTTCCTTGCCCTTACCTGCACCACAGAGCACCCGTGAGCCGAGGCCCAGCAAGAGAACCTTAAAGCACAACATACTATAATTTATCCCAACAAATAAACACTTAATTCAAGGCAATAAACCACCTATAAACTGTTATTAGAATATGCAATGGCACAGTAGCACAACAGCATCACATCATAGCAATATTGTAGCACATAGGTACATCAACATATCAACACATAAGCACAATAGCATAACATCTTAGCAGTATAATATCGTAGTAGTTTAGTGTTACAATAGCATATAACGAAGCAGCCAGCAAGCTAAACACATAGCGGCCATGCCGTCCCAAGTGCTTTTCCGAGCCCTTAGTTTGTGGTCTGCACCGAGAGGATGACTCCAGCATCCTAGGAGGGTCTCGCCCTAACGAATTGCACTCCACGTGCTCAACACTGTTCTCGGCCCCTTGCCGCTCCCGGCTCTTGTCGATCCTTGCTCTTGCCTCTCCCGACTTCTATCGCTCCCGGCCCTTGCCAATCCCAGCTCTTGCCTCTCCCGGCTCTTGCCGATCAATTACATTCACATATATGACATAGCAAACCATAAACAATACGCACAGTACAATACACCACATAGCTCTACGAGTACAAACAGTTCTCTTACCTGTATCCCAAGCTTCCTGAGCACCACAGTCCCGAGCATAGTCCCCTAACCCGAGCCTCGCTGAAAACCTAGTCACAAAGCATTAACAATAGCCATCCATCAAGTTCTAATCCAATAAATAACTTCGGGATATAATTCTAATCTCCGAAACCTTGGATTCTATCAATCGGGATGATAAAATCCATCCCGAGCCCTAGCTTTTGGGTTCCTGAACCAAGAACTAGAAAAAGGCCTAAACATTGAGTTAGAGCCACGACCTAGCCCCTTAATCACTGCGGCGCGCCCCAAAACAGAGGCACAATGACTCCCTACTGGGAGACACGGGCCGCGGAATGCCCTGCCTAGGGCCGCGGCGCGCCTCAAGAATAGAGGCCTCCCCAGGTCTTCACGCACACACGGGTCGCAGCTCGATCCCCCAAACCCAGAAAACCTCCATTCTTCCTGCATTATCCTCAAGCCTAAACCTCAATTCCCACATTCAAACACCAATTGAACCCACAATTAAGCTTGGATTCCTCATCTACACATCCTAGGCATCACATCCACCTAAGAACAACTCCCTAATCCTTACCCATACCATAAATCACATTCAAACATAGCTAATCAAGCCAAACCTCAAATAAGATGGAGTTCTCAAGAAAACCAGAAGAATTCAACAATTGAATTCAATTTAAAAGCTTACCTCACCTAGGTCAGTTCCTGAACTGGTTCCCTGTGCTTAAAGCTTCCCAATCCTCAAAGAACTCAGTCAAAATCTTCCAGCTAGTCCAAAGCTTTCAAACACCAAGAAAAGAAAGGAGAACCGAAGGAGAGAGAGTCTAGAGAGTTTTATGCTTTTATCTTCTTCTGAATTCCAGCAATTTCCTAAACTTCTAAGTGTATATCTCATTTGCTAAAAAGACCAATCTGCCCCTAAGCTTATCTTAAATCCTCAAGTAACCCTAAGGTTAATTTAGTCATTTACCCACTCCCGTTAAGTCCACGAGTATTCCTATAAATCCCCATTTAATCCCAACATAACCAAATGATTACCAAACTACTACCCGTTACCCGATAATTCCCGAACACATATTATATCCCCAAAGTACCCCCAGGCTCCTCCCGAGCCGGGCATTTGACCCCGTTGTGACTTCTAACTAAACTGCCCCCTAGGACTGTCTCAGATTGCGCATCATAGATATATCACCACTCGCACGTGGTAAAGATCACAATATTCACAAGTATTACATTTATGCCCTTAACAGGCTAAAATTATAATTATGCCCCTAGAAGCCATATGATGCATAACTAATTCACATAAACATGCATTTCTGATCACATCATCATCAAATCCACATATTAACATAATTAAATCAATTATTGCTCTCCCGGCACGCTAATCAAGGCCCTAAACCTTATTAGCAAATTTGGGACGCTACAATCACTATAGTTCAAGAATCATGCAATGAAAATAACCTTCTACTAGAAAATCAGATAGATACAGTAGAAGAAATGGAGGTGGGGACATTATTAATGCATGTCAGGGGGAAAATTCTAAAAAACCACTTAAGTAACCAGTTACCCTCGGTATATTAGCAAAGAAATAGCCTGGGTACCTACTTACCCTCAAAATCATTCTTGCCACAATTACACTTGGAAAATTAGCTAAACAACCCATTTGGGAACTAGTTACCCTCAAATAATTCCATAAAACAAAGGAAAAAAATATAAAAACAAATAGAAATCTAGCTACCTGCTTTAAAGTATTATATACAATATATATTAATAATTGAATTTAAAAAACAACAAACCAAGGGGGAAAAAATCTAAAAAACACTTAAGTAACCAGTTACCCTCGGTATATTAGCGAAGATACAACGTGGGTACCTGGTTACCCTCAAAATCATTCTTGCCCCAATTACACTTGGAAAATTAGCTGAACAACCCATATGATGAGAACTAGTTACCCTCAAATAATTCCATAAAACAAAGGAAAAAACACAAAATCAAATAGAAAACTAGCTACTTGCTTTAAAGTGTTATATACAATATATATTAATAATTGAATTTAAAAAACAACAAACCTAGGGGGAAAAAATCTAAAATACACTTAAGTAACCAGTTACCCTCGGTATATTAGCAAAGAACAGCATGGGTACTTGGTTACCCTCAAAATCATTTTTGCCTCCAATTACGCTTGGAAAATTAGCTAAACAACCCATATGGGAATTAGTTACCCTCAAATAATTCCATAAAACGGGAAAAAAAATACAAATACAAATAGAATACTAGCTAACTGCCTTAAAGTGTTATATACAATATATATATTAATAATTGAATTAAAAAAACAATGAACAAAAAAGTAAAAATAAAACAACAAATGAATTAACAAACGGCTAACTGATATAGATATATATATATATATATAACGACCTTAAGAATCCAAATATTTTACATAAGCAGAAATTTAAAATAGCTATCTGTAAAATTAGAAATTGACCCATTATTTAATTTATGTTATAGCAAAATAAAAAACAAAAGAAACATAACATCACTAAAATCCTATGCATCAATCTTCATTCTCTTCTGTCTCCTCTCCAAAAGCCTTTCATTGAACTCATCGCTAGTTAAGTATCCATCAAATCCTTTATTCTTTCCATGAAAGTACAAGCTGACAGCAATGTCTTCGCGAAGGAGACAAACATCAATATGTTTAGGCATCTCATTCTCCTTTCCAAGTATTATTTGCTCAGCAAAATAAGTAGAAAACACCCCACAATCGCTGCATATTGGAAACAAAAAAAAACAACTAAGAACATATAAACAAAATGACACAAAGAAAAAAAAATTAAAATCAAATAAACAAACTAATCAATCAATCTGTTGAGGAATGCCTCTAGCAATGCTCAACTTCAAAGCATCACTCTCTGCCACATCATAAGGACTAACATCAATATTTATATCTTGACGATCATAGAAACCAATCTTCTCCAATAGAAGAGGAATCAAAACAAAAAATGCTTCAACAACAGGTAAAATATGATTTTCATGCTTTACACCAGACATTGAATCATACACCTTAAGTGATCTCTACTGTATATCAAAGTGCAACACAATCCAGTGCATAAGAGCCTTCACATTAACAAGCATAACGACATTATCAAGCAAATTCCAATGAGTTGCACAAAATATGGATTCCCCCTTCATTATCTTCAAAGCAACGCAGTTGTCATCTACTTTAAATGCACCACTACCGTTTTTTTTAAATCTTTATACATAAAAACTATGTTTTACCCAAAACAACTGTCAGTGGTAGATACTCTCATCTTCAAATATTTAGATAATTTAATTTTTCTTTTAAAGTAATACATCATCACATCAATATGCTGCATAATAAAAAAAAAATACATGCTTATAAGATAATATACACAAAAAACCAATCAACTATAACATACAAGAAAAATTTATTACTCAAGGGTAACTGATTACCATCATCAACACAACACATTTACACAGCATGGGTAACCAGTTACCCAATGAACTACAACAAAGCAAACAGTTCGGGAACTGGTTACCTAATAGCATCATAATATATAATAAAATAGATCACTAGACTTATTATCTTTTAAAATCTACGGAAAGTAATAGAAATGAACACAAAATATCACTCAATGAACACAAAAAATCACCAAGAGACACATATTAACAATACATAAAAAAAACAAATAAACAAGCCCTGTGTACAAAATGGACAACTTAAAGCAAATCTTAAAAGAAGGCACGATTTACCAGTCCGTTGGCCAATCTTGAAGACCTCCGATCTGTCCGTTCACCTTTGTTTGCTGACATTGAAGACTTCTGTTATGCCCCTTCACTTTCATTCCCCTCTGTTCTCCACCGTTCACTTCCGTCCCCTCTATTCGCCGAAGATGCAGAAAAGGTAACCCCAAAATCGCACAAACAAGGAAGAAGAAGGGTCGGTTTTGTCACTTGGTAAAAAGGAAATATGAAAAAGTAAATATTTTAAGTTATAAAGTAATAAAAAAATGTAAAAACTTAAAAGGTAATAATGGTTAGTGGATAGGTAAACTAAAATAGTTAAAATAAATAAAATGAAAAGAAATTTAAATAACTACCCTTCTACTTTAATAAACTCTTATTAGTTATAAAAATATGGCATAATCATGTGTTACAAAACACATGGGGAAAAAAACCCATAAAAGTGATTAAATTTATAAAAAGCCATAAAATCATTATTCTTAAAAAAAAAAAAGCCATATTTTTGTAAACTTAAATAAAGAAAACCCATATAAGTACTGTCCACATCTTTATTACCAAAAAGAGTGGGCCTATTTTTAAGGATTAATTATATATAACACTGTAATTTAATAAAAAAATCATTTTATACAATATATTAAATTAATTACAAAAATACGGTTCTCTCCAACAGTATAACCTTTATAATTTCAATCTAAATTATAATTATATATTTATACTCATACCTATAGGAGATAATCTATATAAATTATTCTCTCTCTCTTATCTCTTTCAGATTTGTACGTGTTAATATTTTGTCTTTTTGTGTCCAATTTTAAATAAAATTCAGGCATAACAAATAATATAATAATAAAAGTAATAATAATTATAGCTACTATCTTCAATAAAGTAGATTAGAATATATTCATTTGGTACCCTATGTTTTTGCAAAATATCATTTTGGTACCCTCTGTTTTCAATAATGCTCATATGGTACCCTGTATTTTAAAATCGTACATATTTGGTACCCTAAACTCATTTTTGATAGATAAAATTTTATCAATTTAATCAAACTGCTGTCAATTATGTAAGTTACAAATTTAAATTTAATTACATAATTACATATAACTGATGACAGTTTGATTATATTGACAAAATTTTATCTATCAAATATGAGTTTAGGGTACCAAATATGTACGATTTTAAAATACAGGATACCATATGAGTATTATTGAAAACAGAGGGTACCAAAATGATACTTTGCAAAAATATAGGGTACCAAATGAGTATATTCCCTATTTTTATTTAAAATGAATGTAATTATTAATATTAAAATAAATATTTATACAATTACTCAAAAAATGAATAAATATTTATACAAGTTACAATATGCAGTTAATTGAAATTAATATTAATAACTATATGTTACAATATACAGTTAAAGATAATCACAATATTATTATTCTTTAACAAAATATTATATATATATATATTTTTTTAAATCATAGCTAGTCAAATCTCAACACTCAATGTTAAACCAAAACCATATTCTAGTCCAAGTTTCAAACTTTGTTACAAAAATATATTTCAAAGTTAAAAAATTAGTTTTGTAAATTGTTGTTACAAAATTGTAAAACTTGTTTTAAAAAATATTGTATTTCACCCATCTGTAACCGCATTTTTCATATAAATATATATACTCAATAAATTGTTTTATAAATAATAAATATCTTAAATTTATATTTTTAAGTTGTATAGCATAAATATGATGATTCTTGTAATTTTTTGGTATAATATTGTAACAATATGAAAAGTATAATATTTTTATATATATTTTGTTTATGATTTTTTAACAATAAAATATTTTTCGTAAATGTTAGTTACAAAAATATATTTCTTAGTTGTAAAACTAGATTGGTAAACTTTGTTGCAAAAATATAAAATTTAGTTACGAATTTGTTTGTAAGTTTTATTTACAAAAAAAAAAATCTACAATTCTATAACTGAATTTTGTAAATATTATTTACAAACATGTAACAGTATTTACAATTTTGTAACAAATATTTACAAGTTTGTAAATGTTGGTCACAAAAAATTGTATTTTACTACTTTTATTTATGATTTTGTCACTCCGTATTTACACTTTTACCACTCCATATTTTTATCCAAAAATTCCATATTTTTGTAAAGTACCGTATTTTTCATATATATTTTTTTAAAATTTTAGTGCATTTTTGTAGCTTTCCCTATTTTTAAAACTTCTGGTGTAACGGGTTGATGAAGTAGCCCATTCATTGTATGAATATACACAATATATCTATAGGGTACAAGAGCAAAATTAATTCATAGAAGAAGTATATTTTTATTTTCTAAAGCGAAATGGCTTAATAGATTAATATGTATATATATTAATTGGCAAACATACTCTTGATTTTTTTTTTCCTTTTCTCATTTCTCATGGATAATTGACAAAACTCTTGTTTGAATCAATATTTCAAAAGAAAAACAAAAAATAATGATGAAGTGCTTTTTTTTTTTTTCTTTTCTTAAAAAAAAAAGAAAAAGCTGAAGCATATATGTTAAATGCATCGTTTGATAGTTTAATTATTTAAATAGCTATTATTAACGGTATGATTTGTAAAACAACTTATGTTGAACCCAAAAGATGGTGTTTTAATATTTAAACTCGCAAGTGCACGAATCGTTAAGGAATATAATGTTCATGTAAGTACGAGGTCGAACCCATGAGAGCTGACTAACATCAAAAGAAACTATTTCAAACAAAGCAAGAAAATTCTAACGTAGTTCCAAATATTTGATGAGATTTTGTTTTAGAAAAATTAAAGACAAGTAATAAAAAGATTTAAGATTAAATAGAAAAATAGTTTTCAAATGAGATATGTAAAATAAGATTATTAAGATATTAGAATCCACAAAATGCAAGTTCAATAATATTTATAAGTATATTGATTCCCAAGTTTAGATATAGTTGAAATAAATCACACTATATTTTTTTTCAAAATACATTTTCTATTCAAGCACAAGTTACTTTAAAAAAAGTAGGATTTTTCTTCACTTATATAAGATATAATTTCTAAGCATTAGTTGTGTTACAACCTAATGAAACTACAAAAAATCAAAGAGATTATGTTTAGGCAAAATATGATACTTATGCTCTAAGAATTAGATGTGAACAATTTAATGAAAAACATTTAATCAAAGAATATCATATTTTTGCATAATGATGAACTAAGTGTAATATGTTTTAACAATCAATAATAGATGAAAAATGCATATCTTTGATAGAAAAATCCATAAACAATGTTGCACAAATGAGAAATCAACATACAACAAAAAATACTATCTAGTTACATTTTGCTTCATCATTATCTTAATAATCTTGAAAAAGATTAGAAGCTCATAACTAGATTGAAAGAAAAATTACAAAATAACATACTTGACATGCTCTTCAAAAGATAAAAATGGTAGAGAGAAAATAGTGAAAAGAAGAGAGAAAAATATGAAGTGTAGAAGAGGTTGAAAAGATGAAGAAAAGCTCCCCAAATGGTCTTACAAGACTCTATTTATAGGCAAAATATGGAGATTAAATTAATCAAATTAAAATAAATAAATTGATTAATTTAATTGTGTTGGGAAGTGGTAGGATAAATAGAGTAAGTGTAAGGGTATTGGAAAGATGAAATGTTTGGTTGGATGGAAGATTAGTGAAAAACTAGGGTAAAAAAATGAATTAGGAATGTTTATTTAGGTAAGAAAAAATAGGGAAGAGTGAAATGATATTTGAGTGAAAAAACATTGGGAAGAAAAATATGACTTTTTGGCCTTTTGGTGGCTGTGTTGGCAGCTTGCCTGTCTTGGGGCGGATTGGGCCATGGAGCTTCTGGGCTTGTGGAGTTGGGAGCTGCTGAAGGCAGCTTAGAGTTGGGCCAGGCGGGCTGGTATATGGGACTCGGGCCTGGTGGAGAGAAGCTTGGCCATGGGCCTTGCTGCTGAGGAGGAAGCCCAGGCGCAGAAGGAGCTGTGGTGTGCCAGGCAATGCACTGGTGGATGATGGATTGCTTTGGCTGGGGATTGCTTCGGCTGGGCTTCTTGCTGAAGAGGATTTAGGCTGGCAGATGAGGGCAGGCCCACGGTGGGCTGTGAAGGCAGGGAGGAAAGGAGGCATGGGCCTGGACGCAGGGAAGAGGGGCTGGGCTTCTTGGGCCTGGGTAGGTGTGATGGATGCAAGGGCTTCAAAAATGACATTTTTAGCTCTATCTCTTCAGTTTTGCCAAATTCTTTTCTTCACTCTTTCTTGGCTCTTCAAGAACCAAAAATAAAACAATTTCCTACGAAATAAATATAAATTAAGCCATGATAAAATATTTTCAATTATAAATAATTCATATAAATTCTTTGAAAATATTAATAATAACTTAATTTAACATTTAAGTTTAACAATACCCATTTATTTATTTATATAAAAAATATATATAAAATTTTACAACAAAATAATTATAAAAATACATAAAAATCTATAAAAATTAAAATGAAGCTAATAAATTCAAAAAGTAATTAAAACTTAATAATTTAATTAAAAACTTAAGAACTAAATCATTTTTAGCTTAAAAAATGTGGTAAAATAACTCTATTTTCTAGAGTTATCAACTTACATTCATTTTGATGGTATATGACTTTTTTTTTACATATGGTAAATCATTCTAAGTTAATGATATATTATTTTTATTATTGTTTTTTATTTTTGTTAAAATAAATACTTCTTTGATATTTATATAATTATTCTAATATGTTATGCTACCAGATATCAAAATATGTTAATGATAATTTATATCAATTAAAAATATAATAATGTCATAGTATATAGTTTTCTTACTATGGTATATGTTTTAGTATGGTATATCAGATGATATTTAGTATTTATTTTATTGTAAAAAAAATTAATATGGTATATACATTTTTTGTGTGCTATGGTATTTATATGTTATAATTTTATTGCATGGTATATAAGTCTATGTTTATACTGTATATCAAGATTAATGATATAAAAAAAATTAATAGTATATAATTTTATTAATATAATATATACATTGTTTGTGATATAATATAACAAATTCGTTTATTGTTATTCTATATCAATTGTTTTTGTTAGAAAAAAAATACAAATTTATGGTATATAAGCTTAATTGCATTGTATATCATTTTTTTTTTATTACAGTATATCAAGGTTGGTTTAGGAGCCCACACTTAAATGTAAACTGGCACTCCTCCACAATTCAAATAATTTGGCAATAGCCTAAAATCCCCTTGTGCCCAAAATGGGTGCCCTATGCCCATTCAAATAAGAAAAAACACATTTGGACAGTAGCTTATGACGCCCCCACACCTATTCAAAGAAGAAATACAAATTTAAGTAGTAGCTTAAATCACTATCTCGCTCATACAAATGAAAAAAAAATAAAATTAGAAGAATAAAGCATGTATATTTTTTAACACGGTATATTAATTTTTGTATATTATAGTAAATTAATTTTGTTGTTAATATTTAGTTTCTATTTTGTTGTATATATATAACGGTGGAATATAAATATTTTGTTAATATTTAGTAGTAGCATCGTATATACGCTTTTTGTATTGTGGTATGTCAATTTTCTTTTTGTTATAAATTATTATATTAATGGTATATAATTTTATCAGTACGGTATATTGCTTTTTTTTTTCTACAATATATCATAGTTGGACACTTAATTTTTTTATTCTGAAAGGGAAAAAAAAAACTTGATGGTTGTACATTGTTGTTTGAGCTATAATATATCATATTTGGTTCTTAATGTTATTCTATATCAATTGTTTAAAAGAAAAAAAAAAACAAGTCGATGGTTTATAATATTTTAGCATGGCATATATACATATATATATATATATATATATATAGGGGAATTCTCCTACATGAGTTTCACTTTAAGCTCTACCGGTGGGGCTCTCAGTGTTCTCGACCCGTGAACAGTTTTCGGCGCAGTTTCTTTTTATGACCGTATATATTGTAGCTATTTAGAGCATCCTGCAAATTTTCAGAAAATTCTGAATTGTTTATAGTACCGAAAACTAGATTCAAACATGTTGTTGCACTCGTGACTAATTTTTTTATACGCGTAGAAAACATGTGTTGAACCTAGTTTTCGGTACTGTAAACTATTCAGAATTTCCTAGAAATTTGCAAGATACTCTAAATAGCTACAATATATACAATCATAAAAAAAATCGCATCGAAAACTGTTCACGGGTCGAGAAACACTGAGAGTCCCACTGGTAAGAATTAAAATGAAGCCCCTATAGAAGAATTGTCCTACACACACAGATATATATGTATATATATATATATGTTAAGCTATGGTATATGCTTTAGAAATATATTAAGAGGTAAGAGCTAAAAAGAAAGAATTAGAGATGAACAAATTTTTACGTGGTTGGGGCATTAATGAGCCTTAGTCCATAAGTTAATTGTATTAGGGCTTAGAGAGCTTTTGACAATGGAGTTTTCTATAAGTTTTAGCAGAGTAATTGCTTACAAGAGAAAATTTGGGATCCCTGCTACAGTGCACAACTGACCCTATTTATAGGCAGTCAAGTGCAGTGGACTTGGGCCGGATTAGTCCGGGTCTAATAGGGATGTAATTACAGTTTGCTCGCTAATGGAGCCATAATACAAAAAATGTTACATAATAAAATGTAGTTAATCTTGGCCTATTAGGCCGGCTCAGCGCGTGGTCAAGCCTTACAGCTGCCCATTGTACATTTGCTTGGATTGGTCCGCATGGGCTTCTAAGGGGATCTTGGGGACAAGATCTGTCAGAGTAGTGGTGGTACTGTTTCCTAAGAATTGTGTACGTTCCGTGTGTACCCTCTTCTGCAGGTTAGTTGAGGAGGCCAACTGTCGAATTTCATGGGGACATGTCAGCATTGGGGCTAGCTAGGCTTGCCCTATCTAGAAGTCTGGTCCGGGTTCATTTACTAATGTCCCGGTTCACTTACTGGAGTCATCATTCGTTCACCAGGACTCGGGTTCATTTGCCAAGATGGATGTCATGACACTAAGTATCTCCCCTGGATTCTTGATAAGGTCTATCTCCATCGACTAGTTAGACTGCCACCTCAATTGGCATCCCAGAGAATGTATGTTGGTCGAGACCGAGAAGATGAGTCAGGCCTACATCTTACTCCCGGTTCCTTTGTTTTGCTTGCGCCCATTGAACGTTGTTGGGCTTGATGGTGCTTGGGCTATCTGGGGTTTCATCCTTTCCCGTTCATCAGGTTCAGGATGGGCCCATACCTCTTAAGAGGGCACACGGGCCCATTGGGTCATGCCACGTGTCACGGTTGGAAAACAAAGATAACATTTACCCCCCAAGTCTTCATCCCAGTTTTTTTGCCAAGAGCTGGATTCATTTACTTGGGGGTCGTTTGGGCGATCCCCATCCTTTCAAATTCTCAACGTTTCAGACACGTGTCTTTAGGTTGATGGTGAATCTGCACCACTCATGCCCTAAAGATCTGGAAAGAATCTTTTGATTGCCCTTTTGACCGATGGGTGCCAGCACAATTCTCGAGACATCTTGTCTGTACGTAAAAGGTTTATTGGGTACTCAAGTGGGCTTATTTAATGCTTTTGCACCATTAAGAACCGTTGGATGGGGATAGTCTTGAGATTTTTGAAATGGGCCATTGGATGAGGTAGATACGGATCGTGGATTGACGAATCCACGATTTAGTGTTCGATTAGGCCAATTAATACCCGTGCATCATCTGAGACCATTAGATGGGGATAATCTTAGGATCCCCATTGTGAACCGTTGGATCAAATAGTGGATTTTTACCCTATAAATACCTCGACAGGCTCACTTCCAAACTTTACTCATTCCATACATTCAAACTAGAGCGCAAAGAGAGCTTCGTATGTCCACCATTGCTGATGAGATTCTCCGGTGATTGATACACCTTCGAGTCCACCTATTTCCGACGGACCTTTTTTTGTTCAGCCATCAGTCAGCTCTATTCCGATTCGACCAGCATATGAACTACTGCATCATCTTCTCGGATTTAAGATTGAGATTCTACCGACTTTGTTGCCTGAAACTTTACGAATCTCAAACCTAGTACCTCATAGTAAGTTTTCTGGTCATTTTCTCATCTTTTTGTTCCTTTTTAGTTGTTTATATTGTCACATTATTCTTGCAACCATAAAACTATTAGGGTTGTGATCATTGTATAGGGTGGTTCTAAGTAAGATCGTGGTAAGCATAAACCATAGATTTTCTAGGTGATAACTCATATTAATCTGGTTGTCCCGGATCAATTCAGACGCCGCAAGACTATTTTGGGTGAGTTAGAAAAACCTTTGACCTTTAGTTCCGACTCAAGATCTTGGGATCTCTATTGATCCCGGATCTGGATTTGGAGGGGACTTCTCCAAGCAGTTTTGGGAGAACCCTCGTACCTCAACCAATTTTCTTCGATTTTGGTGTTAATTGCTTGGTTCTCGTTTTCTTTGTCGCTTCCAGGTCCTTGATCATGAGTCGCGGTGTGACTTTATACGTAGAAGACGTTGTCCAGGTAGACCCTGTAGTCTTGGAGGGGTCCAAACTTCCCACTGGAAACACGTGGGAAATGGACGGGGAGAAGAATGAGTTATGGAATTATCAGATTTTACACCAGCTGGAGAAAGCCCTTGGAGTAGAGGAAACTCCGGGACTTTTCTACAACCGACTGGCACAGAAGGAGGAGAAGGCTCATACTGGCATGGACATGTTTGGGGCCTGGAGCATAGGCCATATCAGCGCACGTGAGAGCTACTCTCTCACTCCACAACTACTTCCTGCGATTCCTCAAGTTTGTGGGGATCGCGCCTTTCTAGCTTCTACCCCAGGCGTACAAATTTCTCATGGTATGGCGCATATTGTGTGCATCGAAGGAGATCCTGGCACCCACTCCCGCGGAAGTGCTTTATTTGTACATGCTGGAGCCACAACTCAACTCCAAAGACAAGACGCGAGACAAATTTTATAGACTGAAAGCATGCGGAGTTAGTCCGATTCCATTCAGCACATGGAAGCACCCCCCGGATGTTAGGCATTATTGGTTCATGACATCCGAGTTCCTCCTAGAGAAGAACCCAACTTTGGTGCTGGACTTTCAGCATGTGGGTAAGTCATTCTTCGTCACTTTCGCCTTTAGTTTTGTTTATTGGACACTCACAATCCTAGAAAACAGGTCCATATGCTTAGACCCAGCTTAGCGAATCAATCTTGGAGCAAAACAAAATTCTATGCCATTCTGAGTGCTGAGGAGCTGGATGTGGGGGGCTTCATAACTATGGAGAACCTTCGGCTGGTCGGGATGATTGCTGTGAACCAGTCGATAGATGCCCATAGCTTCCAAGGGTTGCAATGTGAGAGTGATCCTGCCGTGAGGGAGAAGCTGGCCCTCATCCACATCGAGGTAGTTGAGGCCACAGCCAAGGCCGACGCGGAGAAGGTGAAGAAGGAGTAGGCCCATCAGGCGGAAAGGGTCGAGTCTGAAGAACTAGACGCCCTTCTCAAGGGGAGACAACCTAACATCGGAGCTCTCGGAGCTAGCATTTCAGGGCAAGGTAAATCACCTTTGATTTTAACTTATTCCCCTCATTTTGGGGGCTTAGTTAGGAATAGGCAATAGTACTAGAATTATTTGACTGGGACTGTTAGAAGCATGGGGCTTCCTTGCCCCATTGTTATAGACACAATGACCCTCATGCACTTGTCTTGGTTCCTCCAATATGGTAGTTTTTTGGACCTGGATGACATGAGGGACCAAATTCACTTTTTCGCCCTAGGGGAGTTGAGTCGTGCCCGTTCCTTAGATAAGGGTTCGTCTGAGAGGACTTTAGACTTGAATATTTCTTTTATTTTTGACTTATATCCCCATTCATGTATTTTGCTGATTAGTTTCCTTTTTCTGTCTATCTCAGGTGATCTGGAGATGTCAAACCCTATGGCCAAGATGAAGAAGATGATCGAGGCTAGGGCGGCCGTAGCCAAGGCTTCGGTGAAGAGGGCCATCAAGGGCCCAACTAAAAAGAAAATTATGGAGCTGGTCCTCGGGGACTCAGAGTTAGTCCAGGAAGCTTCTAAGAGGGGTCTAGATGCAAGTTCCATCCTGGTTGCGCACGCCGAAATGGTCCCGCCCTAGCCTGCTCCTCTCCATGTTATTAATTTGGAGCAGGAGACTTCCGAAGGAGGGGGTGGCCAAGAGGAAAGTAGAATCGGTTTCCGCGGGGTCCTCAAAGCGGGCCAAGAGGAATAAGACCAAGGATCCAACCCTTGCTGAGGAGCATTCCTTTGGGGAAAGCCTCATTGTTACGCAAGAGTTCCCGGAGGCTCCAGGGCTTCCCATCAGCCCAGTCCTTCATGAGGAAGGGGACTTGGTCCTCCAGGAGGAGAGGATAAAAATGGTGTCCCAGGCTTGGGATGACGGTCGGGACAAACAGGACGAGGTGTACCGGGCCCTGAACATCCAATGGAAGGTGGAGTTGGTTGAATGTCTGGAAGCCTTCAATGCTCCCCAACAGATCGTGGACTGACTTGTAGCCGAGATCGGGTTTCAGACTAAGTTGGGGCAGGACACGGCTCTGCTTGCGGCAGATTTGCTGGCCCAGGTAGGGGCTACCATGTCCAATCTTAAGCTCAATCAATATGCCACCTTGGCCAGCCAAGATGCTCTTTTCATATCCCAGGCCACCTCGGTAAGCCATATGCCCATCTAGTCTTTTATTTACCATCATTATTCCTTGTAAATTTTCTAACATTGATTTGTTCCATGATGCCTTGTTGGCCCATAGGAACGCGGATCTGGTGCCCGAGATGGCTGTGAAGCTAGAGACGGCCCAGGGAGGCCCTTGCCAAGGAGGCTTCTCAGATTAAGGCTGATCGTGAGGAGGCTTCCTGGGTTTGTACTCAGCACGAGGAAGCTTTGTCTAGGAAGGACGCCGAACATAAGAAGTCATTGGACAACTTGGAGGCGGAGCTACATCGTGTTCGTGGCTCGGAGGATTCGATCAAAGCCCTTTTGGAGGCGGTCGAGACCCAAATTTGCCAGGAGCAGGAGAAAGTGGCAAACCTCAAGTCCCGGAACCAAGTTTTGGAGGGCATGGTCCTGTTGGAGATGAAGCGAAGCGAGGAGGCTCGCCAGGAGAAAGAGCAGGTTGACAAGATGTTGGCAGCTACTTTTGACGAGGCATGGCCTGGCTCCAAGAAAAGAACATGAATCTCCTCCTCTATCCAGATCCGGCTGCAAAGAGGGCCGAATTTGAAGGCAAATAGAAAGCTGATGTGGCGCTCCTAGATGGGGGTGAATAGGGAAAGAATACTCTGGATGTCCCGGATCAGAACGAAGCCTTGGCCAAGGCCTCTGTATTTTAGTTAGGGCTTCCTTTCTGTTTTTTGCAGTTGTATTACTTTTATGGATGCGGATGTGTCCAAGACAATTTTTATCATCCGTATTGTTATATATTGATTTTTCTCTACATAATGGTTCCCACTTTATATTTGTTTATTTTTTCTTCTAAATTCACTAAGTGTTTTATCGTTCTGCGTGAATCCAAGTTGAATATTGGGTCCTGGTTCCAATGGCCAAGACCACTATGGGAATATCTTAGAAGGTATTTAACCTATCCTGAGACCTGCGTTTTGGTCTTGATGGCATGGACTGTGTTGGACTTAACCAATATAACTTAACTGGTTTATCTCGACTCTATGGTTCAGGTTCCAACAGCCTTGACCGTTAGAGATTATTTTTAGATATGACTTAATTAATTAACTCGTTTCAAACCCTAGGTTTAGGCTCCAACGACCTGGACCATTAAGGAGTTAATAACTGTCGTCCGATTTATTTATCCCGACTTTGGTGTTCAGGTTTCAATGGTCTGGACCATCATAGATTAGTTGATTAGCTTATTTCAAACCTAAGGTTTAGGTTCCAATGGCCTGGGTCATTTATAAGACTAACTTTAACCAATTAAGATCTAACATTCATGTTTCAATGGTTCTAGGCCATTGTAAGGGAGACATGGATAGGGATTTGGTTATCTGAGACCACGTTAGGTCTGGACCAATTTTTTAGGGGTTGGGATTTTAACCCTCGGAGCATACAGGTATGGGTTAGGATTGGAATTTGAGCCTTGCATCCTATTTTGGTTGAACCCCCCGGATACATGAATCCGAGTTAGGACTGGTCTTTGACCCTTGCCTCCTTTTTTATTGGGAGTTGGGTTTTGAACCTCCCGGACAATGTGGGTTTGGGCTAGGACTGGGCTTTGAGCCTTGCATCCTATTATGTTGGGAGTTGGGTTTTGCACCCCCTGTCAATACGAGTCCAAATCAGGACTAAGATCTGAGCTTTGCATCCTTAGGACTAAGCTCTTGGCTTTGCATCATTTTTTTTCTTTATTCCTGAACTTGTATAGACGGTCTTACCCCCTAAGTGACCGAAAAATGTAGTATTAGGTCATTTGTTTGTGTATAAAATGAAGACGAACGTGATTTTTTTTCCTTACAACATTTCTTATGATGTTTTGTATACACTATTTCCATTAAACAAGAAATTGCCCTGAGACGTACATTGCTAGAAATAAAAAACTTAGAAAGGAATAGAATCAGATCCTCCTGACTGCTGATAGTATTGGCGGAGGTGTTCTGCGTTCCAGGCCCTTGCGACCTCCGTTCCATCTAGTTGCCTTAAGCTATATGTTTCCAGACAGATTTCGTTTTAGATTTCATAGGGTCCTTCCCAGTATGGTCCCAGAACTCCCACTCCTGAATCTAGAGTTGGAGGGAAGACTCTTCTAAGGACTAGATCACCAGTTACAAACCTCCTGCTCTTAACTTTAGAGTTAAAGTGCTTGGTGATCTTTCCCTGATACATCTTCAACTGCACCTATGATTCCTCTCGGATCTCTTCGATGAGATCTAGGGATTCTTGGAGTAAGGTGTGGTTTCAGACGGGATCTATGTGTCTCATCTGTGCGATGGGACCGCTGTTTCTACAGGGAGGACCGCTTCACATCCGTACACCATTGAATAGGGAGTATGTCCAGTTGATGTTCTTTTTGTGGTCCGGTAGGCCCATAGGACGCGTGGAAACTCTTCTGGCCACTTGCTCTTGCAGGCTTGTAGCTTTTTCTTTATTGTCCCCTTCAAAATCATGTTCACGACCTTTGTTTGTCCATTTGATTGAGGCCTTGTGACTATGGAGAAGCTTTTGACAATGTCATGTCTTTCATAGAAGTCGGTGAAGTGGAAGCTATCGCATTACTTCCCATTGTTGGACACGATTTTGTAGGGGAGGCCGTATCGACACACAATGTTGTTGATGACGAAGTATAGGGCCTTTCTGGAGGTGATGGTGCTCATTGGTCCCACTTAGACCCACTTGGTGTAATAGTCAACGACTACAATGGCGTATTTTACTCCACCCTTCCCGGTCGGGAGCGATCCTACTACATCGATTCCCCACATAGCAAAATGCCAGGGACTGGTCATTAGGGTTATTTTCGTTGGAGGGCTCACGTGATCTTCACATACATTTGGCACTGTTCACATTTGTGGACGTAATCAACACAATCCTTCTTCATCGTTGGCCAGAAATATCCTTGCCTTATGATTTTCTTGGACAAGCTATGTCCGGCTGTGTGATCCCCACAAAAACCTTCACGCACTTCGTGCATGATTGCACTCATTTTTGTCCTGGATATGCATCGAAGATAGGACATGGACAACCCCCTGCAATAGAGTTTTCCATCCATCATGATGTATCTAGGAGCCTGGTATTGACGAACCATCCCTTACGACAAGTACTACAGAAACCTGGATCATCGGGAAGACTCTTGAAGTGGGCATGGAGCTTAGCTAGTTTGACATAGCATATGTCCCTAGGATTTCTATCAAGGGACAGACCCTGGCTGACTTCATCTTAGAATGCACTGGGATAACCGAAGATGAAGAACCCATCGACCCCATAATGCCTCTCTGGAAAATCTTCGTAGATGGGGCCTCGAATGAAAATGGGGCCGGGGCTGGGATCATCTTGATATCCCCTCAAGGTCATTAGTTGTAAAGCGCCCTACGCACGGAACATACTCTGTTCCTAGGAAACAGTACTGCCACTACTTTGACAGATCTTGTTCTCAGGATCCCTTTAGATACCCACACGGACCAGTTCGAACTAATGTACAATGGGATCCTGTAAGGCTTGGCCATGCCTGAGCTGGCCCAATGGGCCTAGATTAACTACATTTTATTATGTAACATTCTTTGTATTATGGCTCCATTAGTGAGCAAACTGTAATTACATCCCTATTGGGCCGGATTAATATCCTCTCTGCTCCTCAGACGTTCTTCATTAGCTTCTTCGTGGCTTCAAACCAACTATTTTCATACTTGTCTCTTCCTCTTGCAGCTTCACTCTGAGTACCCCTGGCGAAACCCAATCTGACATTTCATAGAATCCTACCTGTGACCCTGCTTCCTCGGTGTTAATGTCTTTGGCATAGTAGTTGTTCGCTTTCCTCTTCTGTCTGGAGGTAGTCCAACATACCACTCGTAGACTTAAAGGAGGCTTGTCCACACCATTCTTATACTCTCTGCTTGAAGAACTTACCTGTGCTGCTGAAGCCTGAACCGGTTTAGAACCCTTTTTACCAATTTCCTCACACCCTACTCAGTACAAGTACCAATTCCTTAAATGTCTCTTTCCTTGATCACCAGCTGGTAATAACCAGATCATGGATCAATTCCTGGAGACATTGTCCCGTCTTGTACCCAACATCAAAACTTTTCATTCTTAACCGACAATACCAACAAGTCCCGCAGTACAATGCTCCATCTGATTCAAGATCAAACCTCTTCGACTGCTTAGGTAATCCTTCCTGTCAAGTTATTACCACCCTCCATAATGTTTCCAACATCAAACTCGTTCGTAGTCCAGTCCTGAAGTGTTCCCATTCTTTCTTTGTACCCATCTGAATGCCTACTGACCGGCTTAGTTTCCATTCAATCAAATTATTAGTTTCCAGGTGATATCCCTTACAATCCATAGCTACCCCTTAGCAGATTAACTCTCCAACTCTAACTCTTGTTGAATCTTCCATACAACAAGCCCTACTGTGCTCACTACAAATCTCTTGATCATTTGTATCCCAAATCCTCTGCCAGAAGTTTCTAGTTCCTCCCCAATAATTACTGTCTCCTTCAGCCTCTCGTGCTGTACCCTTGAGGCATACTCTCTCCATGTCTGAATCTTTCTTGAAAGATACTCAACGCTGAACTCTTCCAACTTGTTATGTAACCAAAAACATGAACTATCTAACCCGCTAGTAAATTTCGAGAAACTAGTTTCGGGCTTCAGATGTAACAAGGCCTCCCAGTCTTTCTTTCCCTCACCATGAGGAAAACCATCCTAACACATTGAATTACCTCATGTAGAAATCATGCCTTCCCCTGTCATCCTTTCTAGCAACATCATCTGCCTAAGATACATACCAGATAACCTCACTGGTTCTCGCCACCATTTTGACAACTACCTTCGCAATCAAAACCCCCTTTCCTATCTCAAACTGGGTGCCACAGTACTGCCTGGGGTCCCTCTACCTCGATAACCGCGAATCTGTCCTCGCTGAGTTCTACCAACAGAAGTACTATCTTTTGCATCCTTTGCCCTACAACATTCATACTCGATATCTCATTTCATGGATCTCAAGCCACATGGCTCTCTCTACTGCTCAAATACAACCGAAGATCCAACACACTGGAGCGGCCCTGCCACCCTGGACCATTCCAAAAAATTAACCTTTACATGGGTCATCATTCCCAATTACCACCACTTGTATATTTCTCCCTAAAGTGTAGTATTCAACTTCTAATACTCATTAACACCTGTCATCATTGTCTTAATATCCCAAATCAAGCTCATAGTTTCATTAATCTCCGCAGCTCAGACTATGTCCTTATAACTTCTTTTGTCAAATTCCCATTTAAGTTCTTTCCCATCCATTATGCCAATGTCTCAATCTGAATACCATTTCCTAGCATCCTTCTGCCACAAATACTTAGCATAATCCCTTAATTATGACCTCTTATCACTATATCACCAAAAATGGAATCAACTTTGCCCATCCACTAAACAATTCTTAAGCCAACCCAAACTTTCCTCTTCAAACCAGAAAATAATGCCTTTTAAGCTTTCCATTTAATATCTTTTATCTGTCTGTGTCCGTATAACAAACCAACACCATTTACCCATATGCTGACAAACAACTTTGCAACTTTTATAATAGATGGAGGTTACCAACCCCAGTTATCATCTGCAACCCTCCTGTATTACGATACCAGGTCTATGAAACCAGCCTGTACACAAACAATCTGAGTTCATCTGCCACTGCCGACCAAACTCTTCAACCCTAATGTTCACACTCCGAACCAAACCATATCCAGGTCCAAGTAACCACAATATTCATACACACATAGAACATAATAAATATTAATTCACATTTCTATGCATTTAGCCATCCAATTTATTGCTACCATGTTCATTCACACTTTCTCATGCTTCCTACAAATCAATAGACAAGCATAACATATAAATTCAGCTTGGGCAGTCACCCACAAGTAAGCAATATGAAAACCATCATCCAAATATTCATTCACATGCAGCAAGAATGCTAATCAGCACGCCCCCATCACATCATGCAATAGTCAAGGGCCAGGCCCTATCAGTTCTCATGCTCCCTATAGTCATACATCATAATACATTCATATTTTAATCAAAAGCTTAAGCATATAGTCTTAAATATTCAATCAAAGAACCCTGAGTCGAGCTTGTCTTCGGCGACAAGTGTACATGTCCATCCTATCTCCAGGAACCCTTAAACCTAGGACGCTCTGATACCAAGTTGTAACGCCCTGGGTAACCAAGACCGTTACACTGTGTGTTTGAAATAGTTCAAGACTTGATAATCAAGTCATTTAGTTCAAAATGTGTTCCTAATGACACAAGCAGATTAGGTTTCAAAGAAACTCGATTATAAACGATTAAATTTTATTAAAAGCAGATGTTTAGTACATGGGATCCCAAGTCAGGGTTTAAATAACGTGAATACAAAATTCTTAATTACAAGTAAGTAACTGAGCCACTCTAATGGCAAAATACATGTTTTAGGTTCTCGTTCCTGTACAAATCCTCGACCGTGGTGGCCGAGCAGCTGACAATGTACACCTCGCCCCCAGAGCTCTCCAACCCATGGTCAACTTGTCTTACCTGCACCATGTAGCACTCGTGAGCCGAAGCCCAGCAAGAAAACATAATATCATGACATAACAGTATTAACAACTAGCAGTTCATAGAGCATAGTCCAATAACCACAAAATACTATTCAGTACCATCAGGCTATAAAATTCATTCAAAGCAACACACTGACCAAAAACCATTAATCTAGCTCAAGACACTCATTAGGTCACAGATATTAATCCACAATAAACACATATCAAGCAATAACTAGGGTTAACGCCCACAGGCCGCACCCTCTGTTTAACTCACTGCCTTTGGCTCGCTTAGGCCAACCACAGTGACATGCCCACTGACTCTGGCCAGCTTAACCGAGCTCAGTGCATAATAAGCTGTCCTCGGATACCAGTGTCCGAGCCGCGCCCTACGCGCAAGTGTGGATTTTGGCACCCTTAGGCCGCTACCACATGTCCCCGTGGCATAATACCACCTTATGACATTCATATCATTATAGGGAACTCTTAGTCCCAACATATCCACATGGTGTATCGCAATCACATAACAACACATTCAAATATAGGGAACACTTAGTCCCATCCTATCCACATACACAGGTGTAGTTTTCTTACCTTAATGCCAAATGCTTTAATTAGAAAGGATGACCCCCGAGCACGATCCATTCCCGAGCCCTAGCTTATCACCTAGTCACAACCAAGATAACGAATTCCATTAATATTCACATATGGGTTTCAAGTTACAAAACTAACTCCCAGGACTCCTAATTCCGCCAAGCACGGTGGTGAAACCAAACCCGAGCACACTAGACCACTCCCCCATGCTTAAAACCCTCAAAATCTCAAGTGTGCAACCAAGGGCTGCGGCCCCCAAAGCCTAGCCGCGGCCCTTCCCCAAAACAGAGCCTACTCCCTCACTGAACCACACACGCGCCGCGGCCCTTGCCTTGGGCGCCACGGCGCGCCCCCATGGCCGAGCCCCCTTGGCTTCCTTACAAGCTAGGGCCGCAGCGCTCTAGAACAGAGCCGCGGCCCTCCCCTCCGGACCTAGATTTTACACCATTTCAAAGCTCAAAACCTTACCTTAAACCATCCCAAAACTTCCCAACTCTTAACCAATTAATTCCGAACTTCTTTAGCATGATCTAAACCACCTAACTCCCAAGAAAACACAGCCTAACACACTCCAATCTCTTCCTTTCAATTTCTGAAACCCAAGTGCTAAAACATACACAAACCATCCATCAAACTCAATGAAAAACCTCTAAACCAGGAGTAGAGACTCACCTTTGCTGTAGATTCACTTCACTAAGCTATAGCCAAGCTAGGTCCCCAAGTTCCCTTCTTTAATTCTGCCTTAAAACACCAAAGCTAACTTTGTTTCAACACTTAACCAAAACTAGAATCCTAACCACAGAAAAGAGAATTAAAGGCTTACCTTATCCCTGTTTTAGTGCTTGATCAATCCCTGAGCTAGACCTTCAATTCCTCACCTCAAATCTCAGAATTTCAATTTGTTTCTCCCTTAAGTTTTCTGTGTTTTTCTCTCCTTAGTTTCTCTTGAAAGTGTAAGTGAGCTGGGACAAAATGCTTAGTCAGTTTGTGTTTTTCTTCTAAAAGCTTCCTTATGTTTAACTTACCCGTTAAGTTAATCCCGAGGCTTGGGGTGCCGGAACCGTCCCCGAGGCCAAAATGGTAAAATTCCCCAATATTCCTGCCTAGACATCCTAACCTCAAATATATCTCCATATATTTATTTTTATGACCCGATAGTCCAAATCGCTACCTGCTATCTAAAAGTACCCCCGACTTATCCAAAGCCGTCTCTTAAGCCTCGTTGTGACTTTCCCGCTACTTGCTCCCTAGGATCGCCTCGTGTCGATAGTTACAAATGCACACACCTGTACACGCATATATATATTTATCAATCTACCCACATAATAATGTGGTCTCAACAATTTATCACACACATTCACATTTATGCCCTAACGGGCAAAGATTACCATTATGCCCTTACCAGCCAAACAGGGCCCGCATACTTATTCAATACTCATTTCACGCTTTCTTACCATTAATTCTCTTAACCTCCAATTATGCCCTCCCGGCACACTAATCAAGGCCCCTAAGCCTTATTAGTAATTTTGGGTCATTACAACTATCCCCTCCTTATAATAATTTCGTCCTCGAAATTTACTTGAACATGCCAGACAGTAAACTTCATACCTTTGACCAAAATTCCCAAGAACCAACGTCTCTATTCTTAAGCTTCAGTAATACTCAAACAAGAGTAACCATATCACCCCATATGATCTCAACCGATAACTATACTTTCTTTAACAGTTACTCGCATACCAGACTCGCTGTACTTCCAGAGTCTGTTAATTCTCAACGATCTCGTCATTAATCTATTCTCAATGCCAGTAATACTTATGAATCATCACCCTCACCAGAGTGAGATCAGCTTATAAGCCCTCGGTCAAACCCTTGTTCAATCCTGGAACCTCGTGCTAAAGAGTTATCAATTTACAGGTTCCTATATGTTTTCAAATAGGCAGACATCCCTGTCTTAAGAATTTCCAACATCCTCCTTGGTTTTCTCCGAAGCAATACTGAATCGCCGTATCCACTAACTCTCAATTCTTTACTTCGCATGGTATTCCTTGCTTTTATCTTACCAGATCCTGTGCCATGTCATTTTTAGTTGTTTATCAGCATTCAATACCATGACTGACTTATCAAAGAATACACTTTCCTTGATATCCCAAATGTTACACATTCAATGCCTAATCCCTTAACATAATTGTTAAGCCCTATGTGATGCACATAGGGAACACTAGACTGTAACAAGGATGGGACTATCGTGCATCACCTGTGTATGTGGATAGGATGGGACTAAGTGTTCCCTATATTTGAATGTACGATAATTGAAAGGTATTGGATGTGCCATGTCATTTTGAGTTGTATTTCAGCATCCAATACCATGACTGACTTATCAAAGAATACACTTTCCTTGATATCCCAAATGTTACACATTCAATGCCTAATCCCTTAACATAATTACAGTCTAATGTGTATGTGGATAGGATGGGACTCTGGAAGTACAGCGAGTCTGGTATGCGAGTAAAGGTTAAAGAAAGTATAGTTATCGGTTGAGATCATATGGGATGATATGGTTACTCCTGTTTAAGTATTACTGAAGCTTAAGAATAGAGACGTTGGTTCTTGGGAATTTTGATCAGAGGTATGACGTTTACTGTCTGGCATGTTCAAGTAAATTTCGAGGACGAAATTATTATAAGGAGGGGATAGTTGTAATGACCCAAAATTACTAATAAGGCTTAGGGGCCTTGATTAGTGTGCCAAGAGATCATAATTGGAGGTTAAGAGAATTAATGGTAAGAAAGCGTGAAATGGGTATTGAATAAGTATGCGGGCCCTGTTTGGTTGGTAAGGGCATAATGGTAATCTTGGCCCGTTAGGGCATAAATGTGAATGTGTGTGATAAATTGTTGAGACCACATTATTATGTGGGTATATTGATAAATATATATATGCGTGTACAGGTGTGTGCATTTGTAACTATCAGCACGAGGCGATCCTAGGGAGCAAGTAGCGGGAAAGTCACAACGAGGCTTAAGATACGACTTTGGATAAGTCAGGGGTACTTTTAGATAGCGGGTAGTGATTTGGACTATCGGGTCATGAAAATAAATATATGGAGATATATTTGAGGTTAGGATGTCTAGGCGGGAATATTGGGGAATTTTACCATTTTGGCCTCGGGGACGGTTCCGGCACCCCGAGCCTCGGGATTAACTTAACGGGTAAGTTAAACATAAGGAAGCTTTTAGAAGAAAAACACAAACCGACTAAGCATTTTGTCCCAGCTCACTTACACGTTCAAGAGAAACTAAGGAGAGAAAAACACAGAAAACTTAAGGGAGAAACAAACTGAAATTCTGAGATTTGAGGTGAGGAATTGAAGGTCTAGCTCAGGGATTGATCAAGCACTAAAACAGGGATAAGGTAAGCCTTTAATTCTCTTTTCTATGGTTAGGATTCTGGTTTTGGTTAAGTGTTGAAACAAAGTTAGCTTTGGTGTTTTAAGGTAGAATTAAAGAAGGAAACTTGGGGACCTAGCTTGGCTATAGCTTGGTGAAGTGAATCTACAGCAAAGGTGAGTCTCTACTCCTGGTTTAGAGGTTTTTCATTGAGTTTGATGGCTGGTTTGTGTGTGTTTTAGCACTTGGGTTTCAAAAATTGAAAGGAAGAGATTGGAGTGTGTTAGTCTGTGTTTTCTTGGGAGTTAGGTGGTTTAGATCATGCTAAAGAAGTTGGGAATTAATAGGTTAAGAGTTGGGAAGTTTTGGGATGGTTTAAGGTAAGGTTTTGAGCTTTGAAATGGTGTAAAATCTGGGTCCGGAGGGGAGGGCCGCGGCTCTGTTCTAGAGTGCTGCGGCCCTAGCTTGTAAGGAAGCCAAGGGGGCTCGGCCATGGGGGCGCGCCGCGGCGCCCAAGGCAAGGGCCGCGGCGCGTGTATGGTTCAGTGAGGGAGTAGGCTCTGTTTTGGGGAAGGGCCGCGGCTAGGCTTTGGGGGCCGCAGCCCTTGGTTGCACACTTGAAATTTTGAGGGTTTTAAGCATGGGGGAGTGGTCTAGTGTGCTCGGGTTTGGTTTCACCACCGTGCTTGGTGGAATTAGGAGTCCTGGGAGTTAGTTTTGTAATTAGAAACCCATATGTGAATATTAATGGAATTCGTTATCTTGGTTGTGACTAGGTGATAAGCTAGGGCTCGGGAATGGATCGTGCTCGGGGTTCGTCCTTTCTAATTAAAGCATTTGGCATTAAGGTAAGAAAACTGCACCTGTGTATGTGGATAGGATAGGACTAAGTGTTCCCTATATTTGAATGTGTTGTTATGTGATTGCGATACACCATGTGGATATGTTGGGACTAAGAGTTCCCTATAATGATATGAATGTCATAAGGTGGTATTATGCCACGGGGACATGTGGTAGCGGCCTAAGGGTGCCAAAATCCACACTTGCGCGTAGGGCGCGGCTCGGACACTGGTATCCGAGGACAGCTTATTATGCACTGAGCTCGGTTAAGCTGGCCAGAGTCAGTGGGCATGTCACTGTGGTTGGCCTAAGCGAGCCAAAGGCAGTGAGTTAAACAGAGGGTACGGCATGCGGGCGTTGACCCTAGTTATTGCTTGATATGTGTTTATTGTGGATTAATATCTGTGACTTAATGAGTGTCTGGAGCTAGATTAATGGTTTTTGGTCAGTGTGTTGCTTTGAATGAATTTTATGGCCTGATGGTACTGAATAGTATTTTGTGGTTATTGGACTATGCTCTGTGAACTGCTAGCTGTTAATACTGTTATGTCATGATATTATGTTTTCTTGCTGGGCTTCGGCTCACGGGTGCTACATGGTGCCGGTAAGACAAGTTGACCATGGGTTGGAGAGCTCTGGGGGCGAGGTGTACATTGTCAGCTGCTCGGCCACCACGGTCGAGGATTTGTACAAGAACGAGAACCTAAAACATGTATTTTTCCATTAGAGTGGCTCGGTTACTTACTTGTAATTAAGAATTTTGTATTCACGTTATTTAAACCCTGACTTGGGATCCCATGTACTAAACATCTGCTTTTAATAAAATTTAATCGTTTATAACCGAGTTTCTTTGAAACCTAATCTGCTTGTGTCATTAGAAACACATTTTGAACTAAATGAATTAATTAGCAAGTCTTGCACTATTTCAAACACACAGTGTAACGGTCTTGGTTACCCAGGGCGTTACAACTTGGTATCACTAACGTACAATGGGATCCTGTAAGGTTTGGCCATGCCTGAGCTGGCCCAATGGGCCCAGATTAACTACATTTTATTATGTAACATTCTTTGTATTATGGCTCCATTAGTGAGCAAAATGTAATTACATCCCTATTGGGCTCGGATTAATCTGGCCCAAGCCCACTACACTTGACTGCCTATAAATAGGGCTAGTTGTGCACTGTGGCAGAGATCCCAGATTTTCTCTTGTAAGCAATTACTCTGCTAAAACTTGTAGAAAACTCTATTGTCAAAATCTCTCTAAAGCCTAATACAACTGACTGGTGGACTAAGGCTCATTAAAGCCCATCCACGTAAAAACTCTGATTGTTCGTCTCTAATTCTTTCTTTTCAGCTATTACTTCTTAATATATTTATAGTTTCTGAAATACTCGGTAAACAATATATTAGTTTGTTAATTATATTTATCATATTTAGTATTTATTTTGTTATACATAAAAATAAATTGAGATGTAATTTCATGTTCCAAATTTTTTATTGAATGATATTTAAATATATATATAAATATGTTGACTCATTTTTTTTTGTCAACTCATACGCAGTGATAAATGAAGAGTTGTTTTGTGTGTAGTACCTCAAAGTCGTTCTTACTGATGAACAATGAGCTAAATAAAAAAGGAATAAATGTAGCAATAAATCAATGAAACAAAGATTTATAGTGGTTAGACCCATAAAAGATGACCTATGTCCACTTTAGTTAGTATTATTTATGAACTTTGAACCCTCAAGAGCAAGCTGAGTTTGATCTTGCTCTTGGGGAAGTTACAAAGATGGAGAGTAGAAGCTCTCTCCGAAAATGAATAGTAACTGACTTGTTTTTCTCTCTATTTTCCATCCCCTATGATACAGTGAGGATTGCACTATTTATTGTTGTAGAGATGGGAAGGACAAATAGTGACACCTTGTTTCCCGATCAGGCTAAATCTTGGTACACTTGGCTTGGAGACAAGTTTGTGTTTCACAAAAAATGGTAGTCTGACGTGTCATGGTCATTTAATGGTTGAATGCGCACTCAGGTGTAGAATGAGGCTCGGATGGTGAGGGTCATCGATGAGCAGCGAGGGGCCTCGGTGACCAGTGGCTGGCTAATGGCAACCGACAAGGTGCCTCGGGGATCAGCTATGGTCGATGGCGACTCTAGAAGATCCTTGTGATGTGTGTTGGTCCGATTTGTGCATTTGGATAGGGCCCCTCTCTTCAACGATTGGTGTTGGCGTGGCCATCTGGGGATCATTTGGCTTCACGCGATGGGAGAAGTAGGTCGATGTTTGAGTCCTGCATCTTCTTGAGTATTGGGGAAGTGGTGAAGGCCACTCCTCACGACGACTGGTGGTGATTGTTGTATCCCGACACTTTGTCTTGACACATCATCGCTTCGCAGGTCACCATGTGGAAGTGCCAAATTTTGGGTATAACATTTTCCCCCCAAGTCAGGCTCCACGTTGCTGTGGGATTGACTTTCATAACCGATGGGTGGTCCACTTGTTGTAGTCCATCACTTTGTGGTCTCTACGCTCACTCATACTTCGACTCCTTTGACTGAGGAAGTCCTCGAGCGGGACGGGGTGGAATTGAAACTCTATGATGAATGGTCCACCTCATCCCTAGTCGACAGGAATTCCTCCTTGCGCGCCATCCAACTCAGGCTCCTTTTTCAGAGGGAGCAAACAAGCAGAAAGGTGGAAGTCGGGACCTATGGGGTTGTCACCAACTTCGTCTATTGTTGGGAGGAGATCCTCTAGTCACAACAAAGCAACGTTTTGCCTTTCGAGTGACTTGGCTTCAGGTGGGGCACGTCCTTCACTGGTGGCCTGTGTTAGATATATGCCCTAAAAGCATGTAAATACATTTTATAGATTTAAATAAAAGTACAATTTTATTATATTTGAATGTTATAATTATTATTTGAATAATTTATATTAATATCATACAAATTCCATATTCATTTATGAGGATATGTTCTTATATTAGTATGAGAGAATTAAGATCATATACAATGAATAAAATAGTCAGTAACATATTACAGAAAGAAATCTTTAATGAATGGTTACTAGTACGATTTACTAAGCATACGAGATGCAAGTAGTGTAGATTCTGATTACTGATGTGGATAGACATCTTGGTAAAGGTACTGTATATAATAGAGATTATATATGATAGAACCAATATGAATTAAGTATCTTTATAAACTTACTATTTGCTATAAAGATTGAATTCTTATCATAATAGATGATCATTTGTAAATCAGTCTAAATCCTTAGTAGTCATAACACATGTTTGTGCTTATTGGATCTTTTGATGCACTAGTTAAGGTTTCTTAGTATAATGAGGCTAGTGAATTTTTTTTAGAGATTCAATATCATGAATGGATGGGAACATGATTTACAATATTGGAATCGACACTTTCCTAACAGATCGAATATTGGTTCCCTTTAGGGTTAATTCTGGAACTGAATAGTTATTGAGCTCAAATATATAATTTGAATATAGTTTAGTTATTCGCTAGTGAATTAATGGTACTTAAGGAACAAGAGGTAATTAGAAGGGTAAAACAATAATTTTGACCAACTCTAATTATCGAACCAATACTTGGAGGACAAAACTGCATTTATTGATTATATCAATGGACTATAAAATAATCTCTGTAAATATAATTCTATAAATACTTAGAGTGCAATTTCATATTTATAGTAGAGTAATCGTGGAATTAATAAATAAGATTATTAGATTAAATAATTTAATTAATAATCTGGTTTATTGGAGCTTCGTATTATAGGTCTATGGTCCTTAGATCACATCTGTCCTACATTGTCAAGGGTAAGGATGTCAAAAGAAAGATTTGTAGAGAGAATGAATTAATTGCAAATGAATTAATTTTCTAGAGCAAGGAAATAATTATGTGATAATTATGGGAAATTGATTAAATATGAATTAATTAATTAACTATATAGTATTTATTTTAAAAACCTATATGTTAAAATAAATATTAATCATGTTTGGATTAATATAAAGAGAGATATTAATAATTATCTTATTTATAATAAGATATTTATTTATTTATTTAAAACTGATATTTAAGATAAAGTTAATTTTGAATCAACTGGTTTTTATTTTGTGATAAATATGTTGTCTTAAATATTGATTAAACAAACAAATAAGAGAATTAGGGAGACCCTAATAGTTTGGTGCGACATGCTCATTGCACAGTGAATGTGGCGCCACACACATGGATATTTGTATCCCTGGGATTTGAGTTTTGAATTTCCAAATTATTTGTTCCATCAGTTATTTTATTATTCTTTTTAAAAATGATTTCAAATTAAATAATTAAATAGGTTATAACTTATTGGTTTTATTTTAATAAAATAAAGATTAATTAATTAAGTTAATTATCTTTATAAAATTGATAAAGCGATACTTTTGCGAATAAGTTGTTTCAAACAATTAAAAAGTTTAGACTGTCAGGCTCTCTCTTTGTCTGAAAAGAAAGCAATAGTTTTTCTTAAACTTGAAAAACTATTCAATACATCTTCTCTCAATCAAACCTCTTTAAATATCATGTGTTGAGTACATCTAGAGAGTTCTAAATCAACATTTTCAATCCTACGTGCCCAATCACGTCCTTGTGTGTTTGAGGATTGGTCTGGAAGATCAAGGTGTGAGCTTTCACAATTTGGATAGGAAGATCATTGGTTTATACAAAAAGATTTGTGGATTCTTGATAGGCTTCAAGAGATAATCTCTAATCTATATGTATATGATTTAATATATCTATATATGTATGTTTCTGATTAGTATTAATAAAAATTTTAAAAAGACAAATTCTGTTGTTTAACTCTGATTTACACTTTTAATACCAAAAAATGACTTACCAATTCTCCTAAATACTCTGTGGGTGGAGTTGATGCCCCTCGTGAATAGATATCTATACGGGTACTCTCTAGCGTTGGACTTCCTGCTGACCACCAAGTCTGACAACCTGCTCTAAACGCGAAGGTGATAGAATCTGTATGTCCTACCATCTGGATTGGACTGAAGGTGATAGAGATAATGGATCTCTCGAGGTGTAGGAGGATCCTAGCCTAAGTTGCACTATAATACATGGAGTCCAAGAATAATCCAATAAGAGTTGGGTGACAACTGAAATGGCACCACCTGGAAGTAGTTGGAACACTAGCCAAATAATCTTGAAGCGGGAGAATGGCTCCATTGTCCCAATGTGAGTGTAGGCTTCCCGGGCCAGGCGAGCATCCAGATCGCCTTCCAGAAGGCTGGCAGGCGTGGATTCCTCGACACTGGAACCCTGGAGCCACTCTCCCACTTCACGATTATTTGGTCAGTGTTCCAACTACTTCTAGGTGGTGCCATTTGAGCTATTGTCCAACTCTTATCGAATTATTCTTAGGCTCCATGTATCATAGCGCAGCTTAGGCTGGGAGCCTCCTACACCCTAAGAGATTCATTATCTCTATCACCTTCAGTCCAATTCAGATTGTAGGACATACAGATTCTATCACCTTCGCGTTCAGAGCGAGGTGTCAGACTTGTTGGTTAGCGGGAAGTCCAACACTAGGGAGTACCCGCACATATATATGTTCATGGGGGGCTTCAAATCCACGCACATAGTCTTTAGGAGAGTTGGTAACTAATTTGTTGGTATTAAAAGTGTAAATTAGAGTTTTGCAGCGGAATTGGTCTTTTTAAAAAAATTATTAATACCGACCAGGAACATGCATAAATAGATATATTAAATCATAAACAAATAGATTAGAGATTACCTCTTGAAGCCTATCAAGAATCCACAAATATTTTTGTATAAATCAACGATCTTTCTATCCAAATTGTGAAAGCTCACATCTTGATGTTCCAAACCAATCCTCAAACACACAGACGTGTGAGGAAAGTATGATTCAAAAGGTTGATTTAGAACTCACTTGATGTACTCAACACATGAGATCTAGAAATGTTTGATTGAGAGAAGATGTATTGAATAGTTTTTCAAGTTTAGGAAAAACTATTGCTTTCTTTTCAAAGAGAGAGAGTTTGACAGTTTAAACTTTTTAATTGTTTAAAACAACTTATTCGCGAAAGTATCACTTTATCAGTTTTATAAACATAATTAACTTAATTATTTAATTTTTTATTTTATTAAAATAAAAACGATAAGTTATAACCTATTTAATTATTTAACTTCAAATCATATTTAAAAAGAATAATTAAATAACTGATTTAATAAATAATTTCAAAATTCAAAATTCAAATCCTAGGGATACAAATATCACTGTGTGTGGCGCCACACTCACTGTGCAATGAGTGTGTCGTGCCACACTATTAGGGTCTCCCTAATTTTCTCATTTGTTTGTTTAATCAATATTTAAGACAACATATTTATCCCAAAATAAATATCAGTTAATTCAAAATTAACTTTTTCTTATATATCGATTTTAAATAAATATATTATTATGACTAAGATAATTATTAATCTCTCCCTTTATATTAATCCAAACATGATTAATATTTATTTTAACATATAGTTTTTGAAAATAAAAAATATATAGTTAATTAATCAATTGCCCATAATTATCACATAATTATTTCCTTGCCCAGGAAAATTAATTCATTTGCAATTAATTTATTCTCTCTACAAATTTTTCTTTTGACATCCTTACATTTGACATTGTAGGACATAGGTGATTTTGGGACCATCGACTTGTAATACGAAGCTCCAATAAACCAGATTATTAGTTAAACTCTTTAATCTAATAGTCTTATTTATTAATTACATGATTACTCCACTATAAATATGGAATTGCACTCTAAGTATTTATAGAATTATATTTACAGAGTTTTCTATAGTAGTCCATTAATATAATCATTATATGTGATAACTTTATTTTAGTATTGTTTTAGAATATGTTTTTGTGGTAATCTTGAGTCTTTATGTGTGTTTTGTGCAAGATTACGCTTTTGTTTGTCTTTGTTGTAGGTAGGTGCGGTGAATCATGAGAAAATGAAAAAAGAAGAGAAAATGGTGCAAAAAGAAGCTCTTGGAGGTTGTTTGACTCAAAATGATGCTAAGGACGATTAAAAGTCGGTTTGGGATGAAGAGACGAGGTTTAAAGACCTAATTTGATGTATAAAGGAATTAGAGTCGTGACTTGAGCTTATAAGTTGCGACTCTAGGCAAGTCAGAAACAGATGGCTACTGGAGGCAATTAGTGTTGTGACTTGACCTTATAAGTCGATGCGCAAGGAACAGTCAGAGGCTAAGCAAAGGGGACATTCTGGACAAGGGTCGCGACTTGAGATGTTTGAGTCCTGAAGACTTGTGCAGATTCGGGAGGCTGCAAAAATTGACGCGGGCCTCGACCTAGAGAAGGCCAAGTCGTGGCCCACATATGAAAAACAAAGCTTTTGTAATTTTTTTACTATAAATTCAAACTTAGGGTTTAATTAGGTCATAAGGCCAGATTTTAATTACGTTTTTAGAGACTAATTTTGATTCTTAGACTAATTGTTCTGCATTTTTATATTTTTCTTTCTAATTTAAGTTTTTGAATCTTATGATTCTGAATTATTATTTTGTTAAATCAGTCATGTCTGATATGAACTAAACATTTTTATCTAGGGTTTAATGTAGTCACTTGGAATTCTATCTAATTTATTTATGATGTTCTATTGATTTTTCTTCTCTATTCTAATCTATATAATGTGTGCCTAATGCTAGTAAATACCTGACCAATATTTGCTTGATTTATGATTTTGATTCAAAATTCGAAAGATGAGAATTGAATATGCTATCGTTATATAGACATAGGTTGCATATTGGACGAAAGTACTTGTATGGCTTGTGTAGTAATTACATTTCAATGCTTAATGCCTACTATATTTTTAAGTTTATCACAAGAGATGTAGAAAACCTGCATATAGGATGATATCTTATATCTTGAAAAAAAATAGGAATCGATTTATGTTAACCTGTTATTAGAATAAGAAGAAAGAATTTAGAACTGATTAATGAAATTAGTAGAATGAAAAGTTGATGAAATTAACACCCTTGGTCTTTTTAATATTGATTTTTATCTTTTAATTAGTTATTTTTTCATAGTTATTTACAATTTTAAAATTAAATTCATTCATCTAAACTTTGTTTGCCAAATATAAATTTAAGAACAATTATTGGAACTTGGGAAATAGTCTTTGTGGGAACGATACTCTATTTTATCATCTATATTACTTGAATCGATTGCACACTTGCGTATATATATTTTCACGGTCAAGTTTCTGGCGCCGTTTCCAGGGACTTAATTTCCATTATCAAAGTTAATTGTTGTTTGTTCTAATTTGATTTTTTTTTCTTTTATTATTGTTTTACACTTATTTGGATTAAGGCTATTGTTTGTTTCAGGAATTATTGGTATATACGGGGAAGTAGACAAAAGGCACTCATACCAATAGATCTTGAAATTGAGAGAATGTGTAGAGAGAATGGCAAGCTAAAGAAAAGGTTGGATTTCACCATGGCTGAGAACGCAAATAATGTTTGTTGATGCTCATAATCTCATCAAGAGAAAATATAAGGCCGTCTAAGGCGTCCCATGCGCGAGGCCAAGAGGGGCCGCGAGGCCGACTACGGTGCCCCATGCGCGAGGCCAAGAGGGGCCGCGAGGCCGTCTACGGCGCCCCATGCGCGAGGCCAAGAAGGGTCGCGAGGCCGTCTACGGCATCCCATGCGCGAGGCCAAGGAAGGAGTCGCGAGGCCGTCTAAGGCGTCCCATGCGCGAGGCCATGAGGGGTCGCGAGGCCGTCTACGGCGCCCCATGCGCGAGGCCAAGAGGGGGTCGCGAGGCCGTCTAAGGCGCCCCATGCGCGAGGCCATGAGGGGATCGCGAGGCCGTCTAAGGCGTCCCATGCGCGAGGCCATAGGGGGGTCGCGAGGCCGTCTAAGGCGTCCCATGCGCGAGGCCATGAGGGGCCGCGAGGCCGTCTACGGCGCCCCATGCGCGAGGCCAAGAGGGGGTCGCGAGGCCGTCTAAGGCGCCCCATGCGCAAGGCCACGAGAGGGTCGCAAGGCTGTCTAAGGTGTCCCATGCGCGAGGCCATGAGGGGCCGCGAGGCCGTCTACGGCGCCCCATGCGCGAGGCCAAGAGGGGGTCGCGAGGCCGTCTAAGGCGCCCCATGCGCGAGGCCATGAGGGGGTCGCGAGGCTGTCTAAGGTGTCCCATGCGCGAGGCCATGAGGGGCCGCGAGGCCGTCTACGGCGCCCCATGCGCGAGGCCAAGAGGGGGTCGCGAGGCCGTCTAAGGCGCCCCATGCGCGAGGCCATGAGGGGGTCGCGAGGCCGTCTAAGGTGTCCCATGTGCGGGGCCATGAGGGGCCGCGAGGCCGTCTATGGCGCCCCATGCACGAGGCCAAGAGGGGGTCGCGAGGCCGTCTACGGCGTCCCATGCGCAAGGCCAATAGGGGCCACGGGGCCGTCTACGGCGCCCCATGCGCGAGGCCATGCAAGGTCCCGCGCGCGCACGCCCCGGGAGGTCCATCAGCCCATAATCTTCTCAGGAGGCCGACGCCCCATGACTTAACGTGTATGGGCCCAAGACCCCTATTCAACGCCACGGCCAATACGGACACCGAAGATCCCCTTTTTCACACTTCAAAGTCCCTATGCTTAGTGTGAGTCAAAGGAGACATGTTTGTACGACCAGGTACCAGGTACGGATGCCAGTACCAGTGAGGATCGTGGTCCGTACGTCTACGGCCATAGGTCAGAGCCGACACCACTACCTCCTGCGCCAACACGCCTGCTACCACGCCTCAGGAAGGGGTACAGACAAGTAGTGGAGACATCCTCCTGACACCTGCTCCTGTACGGGATGTACAGCCACAACCTCTGAAGCCACTTCCCTGGTACAGTACGTTTGTACCTCTTGGTCCCCTGGACCACTATGTACCTAAGGCCGTTAGAGCCTACTATAAATGGAATTCCAAGGCCACCTGAGAGGGGGTTGGAAATTTTACTGTAGCAGAGACATTAGTGTGAATGAGATACTGAATTCTCCATTGTTGTTATTCCATTATTCTTGAGTCATCGTTCAAGTTTTCATAGCTTTCGAATTAGCAATTTCAATTCGATAATTTTTCCAACTTAACTTCGTTGACGAGTTCTCACCGTCAACAGTTTGGCGCCGTCTGTGGGAACGTTAGTTTTAAGCTACTGTTCCACCATTATTTCCGACAAGAAGAAGATGCCGAGACGCTTGAAGCGACTAAGGGAGACGCAGGAGGTCGAAGTTCACTTAAACGGAGTCCAGCTGAAGGCCTCCATGAAGGACGCTCCTCCACCCAGGGACGTGGAGCCCCCGAAAGACCCTGAGGTTCAAGGAGGAGACAGGGTGGCCTCGTCACCGGCTGCTCCACCTGGGGGGAGTCGTCCCAGAGCACCACCGGTGCACGCTGATGAGTTCCCTCCTCCGAAACCACCGCGGGCACCGAACTCCGGCCGGCAAGACCCGGGCCCTTCTACTCATAGGCCAGACAAACACCCCCGGGTCCACTCCGTGAGCTCGAGTTCAAAGTCCCGATTTTACGAAGAGGAGATACGTGAGCTCCACCGTAAAAACCAAAGGTTAGAAACTACCTTGGAGAACATGCAAGAGGTCCTTAACGGCCTACTGCAGGGTAAATCCAGCATAACCTTGCCCAAGAGAAAGGAGAAGGGCAAGGGTGGGGTGGAGACCACTGTGCCAGTAGATGATGGAAGAACCCGACACTCGACTAGCAACACCCCCCGCACGAAGCAACGTGATCACCCCGAACCACCTAAGCAGGCCCAAAAGCCAACGCCGAGAACCACGGCTGCCCCTCGACGCGAGGATGAGGTCACCTCCAAAAGAACGCCCCCAGACTTGTGGGAGGAGATCAATAGGAAAAGGGCAGGCAAAGGGACCACACCCCCTGAGGCGCCTCGAGAAGGCAAGGGAAAGGCGGGTCTTAGCCCGTCCACTCTAAGAGACTCCCTCAGCAAAAGGAGGCAAGACTTAGACACAGAGATGCGGAGTTTGCGGAGCAAGATTGTCACCGCGTCGGGTGGCCAGGCCTTTGAGGAAGAATTCGACCACGAGTCACCCTTCGTGCAAGAAATTCAGGCAATCCGGCTCCCTGCCAATTTTAAGGAGCCCAACATGACCCCTTACGAAGGGAGCACGGATCCAAAGTACCACCTGGATGCGTTTAACGATCTCATGAAATTGAGGGGGATTGGAAGTGGTGCCAGGTGCCATTGCTTCGCTGTTACTCTGAAAGGACCCGCCTACAAATGGTTCAAAAGGCTAAGGCCGGGGTCCATCAGGTCCTGGCAGCAGTTCTCTGATGAGTTCCTCCAGCAGCACCATGCCGTGCGGGACTACACGATGCCAGGCACCAGCTTAGCCAACGTGAAGCAAGGGGAAAAGGAGAGCCTAAAAAGCTACATTCACCGGTTCAATATGGAGGCCGCGAAAGTGGGGAGCCTGACGCGCCGGGAGTTAAAAATGGCCATTACTGCTGGGGTACTCCCAGGGAGCAAGTTGTGGGACAACATGCTGAAGAGGGAAGTCACCGACTTGGACGACTTCTATGAAAGAGCACAGAAGTACATCCGTGTGGAGGATGGCCACGCAAACCTGAAGGCCGGAAAGGAGGAGTCCCATGCAAAGCCCCCAATTAACGACGGGCCGAATATAGCTAAGAAGAAGAGGACGTATGAGGGGTCGAGAGATGACCAGCAGAGAAAAACCAAACGAGGGGGTGATCATAGGCCAGCGACCTATACTTACTATACGAACCTCACTGACACCAGGGAGCATATTTACGTCACCAACGAAGATCGAGTGCCCTTCAAGAAGCCCCCACCAATGAGAAAGGATCGGTCCAAGAGGGACCCTAGTAAATACTGCCAATACCACAAAGACATTGGACACACCACGGCAGAGTGCATCCACTTGAAAGAGGAAATTGAGGAGCTCATCCGCCGGGGGCACTTAGGCCGTTATGTCAAGAAAGAAAGGCAAAGGCCAGAAAACGAGCCCAGAGCATCCCAGGCACAGGAGCGAGCCCCAGAAATACAAGGGGAGGTCCGCACCATTTTTGGAGGCCCAGGATTTGGAGGAGATTCTCGGAAGGGACGAGATAAATATGCAAGGGAGGCTCGACGAAGTCCGCCCCCCTGTGTCATGAGTTTAGAACAGCGACCCCCGAAGAGTTTCAAGGGGGAAAACGACTCAATAACGTTCACTGAGGAAGATGCACGGGGGGTACACTTCCCCCACAATGATCCGCTGGTGCTGACAGTTCAGTTGGCAAATATGCGTGTGCATCGAGTCCTGGTGGACAACGGGAGCTCAGTGGACATCCTATATCGCCCAGCTTTGGAAAAAATGGGACTGGGCATTCGTCACCTAAAGCCTTGCCAGTCGTCACTATACGGATTCACAGGGGATTCAGTGCAACCCCTTGGAATGATTGAGTTGACACTTACCATGGGGGAGCAGCCCCGCCAAACCACAATTATGTCTAACTTTGTTGTGGTAGATTGCGCATCAGCTTTCAACGCGGTATTAGGGAGGCCATCCCTGAGAGAATTGAAAGCCATAACTTCAATATATCACTTAGTTGTCAAGTTCCCGACCCCAGGAGGGATCGCGAGTATGAAAGGAGAACAGAAGGAAGCAAGGGAGTGTTACAACACCTCACTCCGCACGCCTGCAAAGCCACGCGAGCCGATGGCCATGGTGGTACACGAGGCGATAAGCATGCCCACAGGGGGTCCGCAGGAGCTGGACCCTCGGGTCGTGGATGAGGCAAGAGCAGAACCGGAAGAAGAAGTAGAGGAGGCTACGGTGACGGAGGAGCCTTTAAGGAAATTGAAGATAGGGAGAAGCCTACAAGGTGGCGTGAAGGAAGAATTGATAAGATTTTTGAAGGATAATCTGGACGTGTTCGCATGGAGTCATGAGGACATGGTGGGCATAGACCCCAGCGTAATGTGCCACCACCTGAACATCTCCCCAGGAGCAAGGCCCGTCAGGCAGAAGAGGCGGGCGCTCGATCCAACAAGGTACGCAGCGTTAAAGGAAGAGGTTGACAAATTGAAGGCCAACGGGTTCATCCGTGAGTCTTTCTATCCTGTGTGGGTATCAAACCCAGTACTCGTGCCGAAGCCAAACGGGAAGTGGAGGACTTGCGTCGATTTCACGAATTTGAATAAAGCTTGTCCTAAGGACAGCTTCCCACTCCCCAGGATAGATCAGTTAGTAGACGCAACAGCGGGGCATGAGTTACTAAGTTTTATGGACGCCTACTCGGGATACAACCAAATCCCAATGAACCCTGCAGATGAGGAACACACGTCATTCATTACAGATAAAGGGCTCTACTGTTATAAGGTGATGCCCTTTGGGCTCAAAAACGCGGGAGCCACCTATCAAAGGCTGGTGAATAAAATGTTCGCAAATCAGATAGGGAGGAATATGGAAGTGTATGTGGATGACATGCTGGTGAAGACCAAAGTAGCTGCAGAACTCAACAAAGACCTTGGTGAGATGTTTGACACGCTCAGGAAATATCGGATGAAACTGAACCCAGCCAAATGCACCTTCGGGGTATCCTCGGGAAAATTCTTGGGCTTCATGGTCAACTCCAGAGGAATCGAGGCCAACCCCGACAAGATAAAGGCGCTCATAGAAATGAGCCCGCCGAAGAATAAGAAGGAGGTACAATGCCTAACAGGAAGGGTGGCGGCCCTTAACAGGTTCATCTCAAGGTCCACCGACAAGTGCCTCCCATTCTTTGACATCCTCAAAGGGAGCAAAAAGTTCGCTTGGGATGAAAGATGTGGGGAAGCCTTTGTCAGGTTGAAAGAGCACCTGGGGAAGCCGCCCCTGTTAGCAAAGCCAGAGAAGGGCGAGAAGCTGTACCTATACTTGGCGGTGTCGGAGCATGCCATCAGCGCAGCCTTAGTTAAGGGAGAGAAGAAGCAACAACAGCCCGTATACTATATCAGCAAGCGTCTGGTGGACGCAGAGAGCCGGTATCCAGAGATCGAAAAACTGGCCTATGCGCTAGTAGTGGCGTCGAGGAAGTTGAAGCCTTACTTCCATGCGCATACGATTGATGTCTTAACGGATAGTCCTTTGAGACAAGTCTTACATAAGCCAGAGACCTCAGGGAGGCTAATGAAATGGTCGATTGAGCTAAGTCAGTTTGATATTGTCTACACCCCAAGGGCCTCCATCAATGGGCAGGTGCTGGCAGATTTCATAGTAGAATTCACCCATCAGCCGAATGAAGGACAGAGTGAAGGAGGGGCGCAGCCTGTTGTGGAGGATGAACTGGGAAATGTAGAGAAGTGGAGTTTGCATGTTGATGGGGCGTCAAATGAAGGAGGATCAGGAGCGGGCATCATGATGACTGGGCCCGAGGGACACAGAATGTACTGCGCAATCCGGTTTGGGTTCGAGGCCTCCAATAATGAGGCGGAGTACGAGGCGCTCTTAGCTGGCCTGCGCCTAGCCCAGGAATTGAAAGTAACGCGCCTCCATATTTTTCAGTGACTCACAATTGGTGGTATGCCAAATAAAGGGGGAGTACCAGGCAAGGGGGCCCAAGATGGCAGCATATTTAGAGAAGGTGAAGGGCTACTTGGGGCGAATGGTGGCATATACTATAGAGCAAATCCCCAGAGAAAAGAACACCCATGCCGATGCACTTGCAAAGCTGGCATCCACCAAGGATGGTGACGGCTTGGAATCAATACCCGTGGAGTACTTGCCAAAGCCCAGCATCGGAGGCGTAGATGTGCACATGATCAGCGTCCCAAAGAAATCATGGACCGAGCCAATCAAGAAGTACCTGGAGGAAGGAGTCTTGCCTGCGGATAAAAACGAATCTCGGAGGTTGGTGTACAAGGCCGCGAGGTACGCCTTGGTAGATGGGGTCCTTTACAAAAGAGGATTCTCCATGCCTCTCCTGCGGTGTGTAGAAGGAGAGGAGGCGTTGAAGGTGTTACAAGAGATCCATGAGGGAGAGTGCGGCAACCACGAAAGTGGACCCTCCACGGCTAGGAAGGCCGTAAGACAAGGATACTACTGGCCTTCCATGGAGAAAGACGCGCAGGACTTTACCACGAAATGTGACAAGTGCCAGAGGCACTCTAATTACTCTCGAAGACCCCCGAGCGAACTGACCAGCATACCCAGCCCCTGGCCCTTCGCCATCTGGGGGATAGACCTGATCGGCGCTCTGCCTACAGGTAGAGGTGGAGCAAAGTACGCGGTGGTGGCAGTAGATTATTTCACCAAATGGGTAGAAGCGGAACCCCTTGTGAAAATAACCGCTAGGCACATCACCTCTTTTGTCAACAAATTCATTGTGTGCCGGTATGGGGTACCCTACAAAATTATTTCCGACAATGGTACCCAATTTGAAGGAGGAGCCTTCGATGAATATTGTAAGAAAAGAGGTATAAGGAGGAGCTTCTCCGCAGTGGTACACCCCCAGGCCAATGGGCAAGTGGAGGCCATCAACAGGGTCCTAAAGAAGAACCTAAAGACAAAGCTAGAGAAGATGAAAGGAGCCTGGGCAGATGAGCTACCAAATGTGCTGTGGGCTTACAGAACCACCCCACGCACGACGACTGGGGAGTCCCCATTCTCCTTGGCCTATGGATGCGAGGCTGTGCTCCCAGTCGAAATGAGAGTCATATCCCACAGGGTGCAGGCGTATGAAGACGAAGCCAACCACACAGCCCTGACCGAAAGCTTAGACCTCCTGGAGGAAAAGAGAGAAAAAGCCCAGATGAGGGTGGCAGTATACCAGCAACGCGCCGCAAGGTACTACAATTCGAGGGTCCGAGAGAGAACTTTTAGAGTCGGCGACCTAGTGCTGAGGAAGGTGCTCCCAAACACACGAGACCCGAGTGCAGGAGTGCTGGGGGCAAATTGGGAGGGACCCTACCAAGTCGCTCAGTGCATCCCCCCAAACACTTACAAGCTGGCGCGCATGGACGACACCATCGTGCCCCGGGCATGGAACGCGGAACACCTGAGGAAGTACTACCAGTAAGACGCCGGTGCCCACGGATAAAAGCACAAGTGTGGCACGCTGCCTTGATATGGTAGGAAGAAATCAAAGAGGTTACCTAGATAACCTCCTAAGTAGGCGTGAGCCATTTTATTTCGTTTTATGTGAAAATCACCTATGTACCGTTGCAACTACGTGTATGAAACCATTATGTTACGAATATAATGAATGAAACCACGTATTATAAGTAAGACTGTTAGCCTCTTCGTGTGTTATTTTTTTCTTCAATACCAGGGCATCAGCCAAAGTGTCCGCCGAAATAAATTTCACCAAACACTTGGGGGGCAGGACAGGGGGCGATAACGCAGCTAGCAAGGGAGACCTGAAAAGGACCCTCTAACGGAGGGTCTTGAAAAGGACCCCTCGCCCTCCTAAAAAAGAGGCTCCTAAAAAAGACCCTCTGATAAGGGATCTTGAAAAGGGCCCTCGATTAGGAGTAGCCCAAAAGCGACCCCCTATGCATCAGGAGGACCCGAGAAGGACCGTAGCCCTAAAAAGGACCGTTCAATGGGAGTTCCTAGAAGGACCCCTTATATCGGGGCCCTAGACGAAGTTCCTAAACATAGAAAGTAGTAAAAAGACCTTGCAAGGCCTCCCCTGAGTTTACAAGGATTAGCTACCCTCGTGAACATCAAGGAGGCCAAAAGGCCTTACGAAAGAAAAATATATATATAGTGACAACACTAATAAGTCTGGAACGGCCACCAAGCCGCCCAGCCAAAAAGGGTCCCAAAAAAGACCCTTGCCGAAATAGTACTATGCAAAAGGACGAGAGGGACGCCTCTCGCAAAGAAATAATAAGCGCGCGCAAGAAAAACCCAAAAGGATAGCTAAGACCCAAGGGGTCAAAATATCCTTACAAAAACCGCCAAGGGGCACCAAAAGAGGTCCCAGTGAACCCTCTCACATGGGATCCAAAGGACCTCCAGCCTGACAAATAAAAGAAGGGAACCAACCAAACCGCATCATACAGGCATAAAAGGGCCTCAAGTGCAGTAGAACAAGAAATAAACAACAACATCACATGTATTCATACATAAAAAAGAAAGGAGTTCTCAAGACAATACAAGGGTTACTAACAGAAAAGTAGCACTAGTAATGACGTTACAAAACAAAAAAAAAAGAAGGAGCGAAACTAGTTCAAGGTCTCCTGTAGTGGGCACTCCACCAGGCCGCTCGGGCAACAGCTTGCTCGCCAAAAGAGGAGAAGTCGAAGTTGGGATCCTGCTTCCACACATTGTAAAGAGCCCGGTCTATAGACTTGCGCTCGATTACAGCCTTCTCCGCCTCCAAGGAAGCGACTTTCTCCTGTAGTTCAGTCCTAAGGGCCTCAACTTCAGTCCCCTGTCGAACAACCATCTCATGCGACCCGGATGCAGCGATCTTGGCCTCCTTGAGCTCGCGCTCCAAACATTTAGCCTTGCCCTTCAGCACCTTGATCTTAGCTTTCAGCTGCTCATTCTTCAAGTCCGACTTGGTGTACTTAGTCCGGGCTTTTGACAATTGGACCTTGGTTGCGCTAAGCTCATTTTCGAGCTCCTGGACCTGGACTATGAGGCCGTCCCTCTCAGTGGTAGATGCGGAAAGGATGCCAGTTGAGTCAGCATGTCGAAGAGACACGATATAGACCTGCACAAGAAAACCAATGGCATCAGCAATAAGTAACAAAAAGAAGAACACAGGTGCATCTATGCATAATACTAATCAACGCAAAGTGAAAAGCCTCACCCAGGCCGCAGCACGCCTTAGCATCTCCCCGAGGTCTGATTGAGTCACGTTCCCTAGGCCCCTCCAGTCGGAGACAGGGAGACTCTCAGCTATTGGAACGAAACGCTGCCCATAAACTGAGGCCATCCTGGTCACCCAAGCCTCTGCCCCCACGCTAGGAGCATCTGGTTGGACTGGGACAGATGACCCACTCGCCGAGGCAGGAGGAGGCGCAGCAGAAGAGAAAAATTGAGACTCTGGTGCATCGGCAGGGGGCTCCGCGAGCCCGACGAAATCAGCAGCCGGTATGCCGAGATCATGATGAATTGGAGGGAAGGCATCGCCACCACCGCAACCAGGAGAGGCGTAGCATCCTGCCGCGGCCTGCGGACCTAGAGGGTGAAAGGCCGTGTCCTGGTCATGGGAGTCATGAGGAGGATGTCCCCTGGGGGACAGGGGGGCATCCTCCATCTCCACCTCAGCCTCATCTTCGTGCAGTGATGGCCCAGCCGGCGTAGCCACAACCTTCTTAGACCCGGTGATTGACCATAGGAACTTGGGGTTAGAGACCGGAGACAATTGGTGGCGATTGAGATTCGTCATGGTAAATAGGACTGCTGCTTTCTTTAGGGCGGGGTCTGCTGCAATGAGTCTGTTTATCGCCTCCGCCTCCGACCCGATGACCGAGGGATCAGCAAATTGCCCTGCAAGAACCGCACCAATATCAGTACAAGCGAGAGTGCAAAATGGTGAGTTCTAATAAGAAAAAGAAAAAGACTGGATACTTACTAGGTTCAGCGCGAAAGCCTTCACGAACTGAAAGAGGCCCCTGTACCCAGAAAAAATCCTGTTTCCAGGACCCTGGGTTAGACACTGAGCCATCTATCAAGGGTAGCTCACTATTGGCCTTCTGCAAGTAATAGAAGCCCTTGGAATTGTGCACCCCAATAAGGTTGTACAAGGAATGCACCTCTTGCGCCGTCGGGGCGCGTTGCTCATTATTCTTGAACCAAAGAAAGAGGCAACTTAAAGTCAACCAACTGTTGGGTGACAGTTGGAGAGGGGCCAAATCAAAATAGTTGAGAACCGCCACAAAGAACGGGTGTAGAGGAACGGTGCCACCCGCCTTCATAATCTGCTCACTCAAAGCCACAAAGCCCTTCTCAGGGCGGTCGGCCCGGCAGGTCTCCTGAGGAACATGCAAGGCGTATTCTGGAGGAGTTCGGTAGCGCTTCACGATGGTCTTCAGTTTGTTCGAAGACATATTGGACACTAGGCTGGACGCCAGTAGGGGGGCGTCGTCTTCTTCCTGGACGGACACCTGTCTGCGTACCTTCGACATATCTGCAAAATCAAAAGAAACATGTGAGGAAGAGGCAGAGCACTTAACCCTCCATTTTCTCTTCCTAGCAAGGGTTTTCCATCGAGGGAGCGATGGCGGAAGCGCTAAGCCAGGATCAACGGAGACTAGGGGCTGAGGAGAGGAGTTGATAGCCCCGTGATCGTCATCAGGCGAAGGGGGAGTGGGAGGTTCTGGCGGAATGTGTCCCTCCATAAACTCTAACTCCCACCGCAATTCAAAAAGAGCCGTCCTAAGACGCGCTATATGGTCGCTAAGGCCCGGGGGTGAAGGTCCTCCGTCTCCCCTCGACACCGAGTCAATTTCGCTCTCTACCACCCAAATTTTATGCCTAAGATCAGCCATGCACTCGAGGTGGCGAATGCGGGCTTGCCTCAAAGACTCATAGTCCTGGTAAGGGCTGCCCTCAGGGGACTCAGGATCTGAAGACAGGTCGATAAACTCAGCCCTCGAGGGTATGTCGGACGGGCCCTCACTGGCCATGAAACCGCGTCCCAACAGCAAAAAGGGGGTCACGTTTAAACAAGGGGAAGACTACAAAACACAAAGGAACAGGCTTAATACCCCTAGGTGCAAACGCCCTAAATGGACTACTACAAGGTACATGTATAAAAAGAAAGAGGAGGGGCGCGCGTGTGGTCAAAACAAGCTCGGGCTAACGTACCCCACCCCAAGTATTGTTGGTCTGAATCCGATAAAATAAGTAAATAAATAGGAGAAGAAAAGAAAATATACCTCAAGCAATTGAAAGAACGAAGTCGGAGTCCAAGGAAAGTTGGGAGGCAAAAAGTACCAAAGCGTTGAAAATGCGCGTCTGCAAGAGTTAATCAGAAAAGTGTGTTAGCCCAAAAATGTACACACCAAGAAATTAGCTAAAAATAAAAAAAAAAAAAATAAGAAAAAAAAAAAAAAATGAATGGAAAAGTGATGAAATTGTAGAGAAAGTGTAGTTGTGGGGGGTTGAACCCTTTACCTTTTGGGAGGAGCAAGGGTCTAACTACCACTAAGCCAAGGAGGTAAGATGTAAAATATTAAGCCATGCATGACGGCCTATTTATAGGAACCAAGATGAATAGTCTACAAGAGCACCTAAAGGCCCTCTCCTAGACTAGGGGGGGCAAGTGTTGATGCTCATAATCTCATCAAGAGAAAATATAAGGCCGTCTAAGGCGTCCCATGCGCGAGGCCAAGAGGGGCCGCGAGGCCGACTACAGCGCCCCATGCGCGAGGCCAAGAGGGGCCGCGAGGCCGTCTACGGCGCCCCATGCGCGAGGCCAAGAAGGGTCGCGAGGCCGTCTACGGCATCCCATGCGCGAGGTCAAGGAAGGAGTCGCGAGGCCGTCTAAGGCGTCCCATGCGCGAGGCCATGAGGGGTCGCGAGGCCGTCTACGGCGCCCCATGCGCGAGGCCAAGAGGGGGTCGCGAGGCCGTCTAAGGCGCCCCATGCGCGAGGCCATGAGGGGATCGCGAGGCCGTCTAAGGCGTCCCATGCGCGAGGCCATAGGGGGGTCGCGAGGCCGTCTAAGGCGTCCCATGCGCGAGGCCATGAGGGGCCGCGAGGCCGTCTACGGCGCCCCATGCGCGAGGCCAAGAGGGGGTCGCGAGGCCGTCTAAGGCGCCCCATGCGCAAGGCCACGAGAGGGTCGCGAGGCTGTCTAAGGTGTCCCATGCGCGAGGCCATGAGGGGCCGCGAGGCCGTCTACGGCGCCCCATGCGCGAGGCCAAGAGGTGGTCGCGAGGCCGTCTAAGGCGCCCCATGCGCGAGGCCATGAGGGGGTCGCGAGGCTGTCTAAGGTGTCCCATGCGCGAGGCCATGAGGGGCCGCGAGGCCGTCTACGGCGCCCCATGCGCGAGGCCAAGAGGGGGTCGCGAGGCCGTCTAAGGCGCCCCATGCGCGAGGCCATGAGGGGGTCGCGAGGCCGTCTAAGGTGTCCCATGTGCGGGGCCATGAGGGGCCGCGAGGCCGTCTATGGCGCCCCATGCACGAGGCCAAGAGGGGGTCGCGAGGCCGTCTACGGCGTCCCATGCGCAAGGCCAATAGGGGCCACGGGGCCGTCTACGGCGCCCCATGCGCGAGGCCGTGCAAGGTCCCGCGCGCGCACGCCCCGGGAGGTCCATCAGCCCATAATCTTCTCAGGAGGCCGACGCCCCATGACTTAACGTGTATGGGCCCAAGACCCCTATTCAACGCCACGGCCAATACGGACACCGAAGATCCCCTTTTTCACACTTCAAAGTCCCTATGCTTAGTGTGAGTCAAAGGAGACATGTTTGTACGACCAGGTACCAGGTACGGATGCCAGTACCAGTGAGGATCGTGGTCCGTACGTCTACGGCCATAGGTCAGAGCCGACACCACTACCTCCTGCGCCAACACGCCTGCTACCACGCCTCAGGAAGGGGTACAGACAAGTAGTGGAGACATCCTCCTGACACCTGCTCCTGTACGGGATGTACAGCCACAACCTCTGAAGCCACTTCCCTGGTACAGTACGTTTGTACCTCTTGGTCCCCTGGACCACTATGTACCTAAGGCCGTTAGAGCCTACTATAAATGGAATTCCAAGGCCACCTGAGAGGGGGTTGGAAATTTTACTGTAGCAGAGACATTAGTGTGAATGAGATACTGAATTCTCCATTGTTGTTATTCCATTATTCTTGAGTCATCGTTCAAGTTTTCATAGCTTTCGAATTAGCAATTTCAATTCGATAATTTTTCCAACTTAACTTCGTTGACGAGTTCTCACCGTCAACAATGTTGTCAACAACAATGGAAATATGGGTAATGCAGTTGAAGTCGATCCGCCATTAAGAAGCTATGTACTCCCTATAGTTACAAGGATACATTCAAGCATTCGTCCTCCTACTGTCGAGGCAAATAATTTTTAAATAAAACCCTCAATTATTCAGATGGTACATAATTGTGTACAATTTGGGGGGTTACCAAATGAGGATCCAAATCTCCATATCACAAACTTTTTAGAGCTGTGTGCGACAATCAAAATGAGTGGGGTGAGTAACGATGCTGTAAGATTAAGATTATTCCCATTTTCACTAAGAGATAGAGATAAGAGTTGGTTGAATTCATTACAAGCCAACTCTACAGTTACTTGGGAAGATTTGGCTCAGAAATTCCTTGGTAAATATTTTCCTCCTGCCAAGTCAGCTAGAATAAGAGGAGAGATTAACAACTTCCATCAGCTAGATAGGGAGTCTTTATATGATGCATGGGAATGATTAAGGAGTTGCAAAGGAAATGCCCACATCATGGAATAGAAAAGTTGTTGCTCATACATACATTTTACAATGGTTTGGGGGGAAATACAAGGACAATTATAGATGTAACATCAGGAGGAACATTTATGAGAAAATGCGCTAATGAAGCATATGAATTGTTGGAAGAGATGGCCATGAATAACTATAATTGGCCTATTGAGCATGAGAATAAGAAAGTAGCATGAGCCTTAGATGTTGATCCAATTGCGCTATTGACCGCTCAAGTGGCATCTCTAACCAAGCAATTGCAACAGGCTAATCTCGATGCACAAGCAATGCGAGTACAAAATGTCATGAGTTGTGAGATTTGTGGGGGGCCACATTCCTATGAAAAATGCCCGAGCACAGCTAGTTGCTCAACAAATGTGAATAATATGCCTGAACAGACAGAAGTTATTGGTAACTTTTCAAGAGCTGCACCCAACACTTACTCCAACTCCTATACTGCTGCTTGGAAAAATCACCCTAATTTGTCTTGGAAAAATAATCAAGGGTTAAAACTGCAGTATCCACAGTATCCACCTCAACAACCCCACAATAAACCAACTTATGGACTACATTCTAGACCGTATTATGATCCAACCCCACGCCCATCTCATCCACCACCAAATCTTCCAACACAATCTGAGGTACAGCTCGACGTACTGAACTAGTTCATGACTGAAACCAGGGCATCTATCAGGAGTTTGGAGACACAAATAGATCAATTGGCTAAAATATTTTCTATTAGAAAGCAAGGGAATTTGCCAAGCACTACTGAGGTAAAACCAAAAGAGCAGTGTAATGCAATATCCTTGAGGAGTGGGACTAAGTATGATTGACCTACAGTGGATGACAAGGAGAAGAACACAGGGGATCAACATGTTACTAGTTCAGAATAAGAGGAGGTTACTGAAAATCTTTGAAAGATAGAAAAGCCAAAATACACCGAGCCAACACCAAGGATTCCATATCCTCAACGGTTTCGAAAGGCTAATCTTGACAAGAAATTCTCTAAATTTTTGGATATCTTTCGAAAACTACACATTAATATCCCGTTTGCTGAGGCACTTGAAAAAATGCCAAGTTATGTGAAGTTTATGAAAGAGATTTTGTTAAAGGAAAGGATGCTAGAGGATTATGAGATAGTGGCACTTACTGAGGAGTGCAGCGCGATACTTTAGAAGAAACTACCTCTAAAGCTTAAAGATCCTGGTAGTTTCAATATCCCATGTTCAATAGGGGGTTCAGTAGAAACAAAAGCTTTATGTGATTTAGGGGCTAGTGTGAATCTAATGCCTCTATCAATCTTTCGAAGGTTGAATTTGGAAGAAGCTCGGCCAACTGTTGTCTTTGCAGATGACAGATAGATCAGTTAATCATCCTCGTGGAGTGATTGAGGACATATTGGTAAAAGTGGGTAAATTCATCTTTCCTGCTGACTTTATTATTCTAGATATGGAGGAAGATGAAAATATTCCAATAATACTTGGAAGGTCATTCTTGGAAACTGGTAGGGCTTTAATCGATATGAAAAATGGCGAGTTAAAGTTATGAGTGCAAAAAGAGGAAGTAATATTTATTGATTTTGCAGCAACAGAAATTCCAATGTGTTGTAGAGTTGAAGTGGTAAACCAAGGAGAGAAAAAGTTGGAAGTCTCTAAGAAAAGATCCATAGTTAAAACTGGAATGCGAAAGGGGCGTCATCGATTAAAAAGGTTCTTTAGTGAAAGGATTCAATTGTTATATGAGCGGGGGAAAGTTCCACCAATTTCTAATCACAAGAAATGAGGGCCAACTCATGACACTATGGCTCTCAAGGACGTGAGTGGAGGACTTGATCCAAGTTGAATTTGAAAAAAGAAAAGTGTCCGGCTAAATGACGTTAACGACAACGCTATAGGAGGCATTCCTATACTTTATTTTAGTTTTTGTTTTTATTTTTTAATTAGTGGACAATTTTATTTTGGATTTGTAAAGTTTATTTATTTTTAGTATAAAGTTTTGTAAAAATATCATGCAAATCATGAAAAAGGATGATTTTCAATTAGTCTTTAGGCCAAGTCGCAACTTGAACTTATAAGTCACGGCTTTGACACAAGTCAAAGAGTATGAAACATTGATGGAAGGGGCGGGCCGCGACTTGGGCTTATAAGTTGCGACCCTCGGCCAAAACAGAGAGCATTTGAGTTTTAAAAATAGGGGCGGGCTGTGACTTGATGAGGCTGAGTCGTGGCGCCTGGAAAAGAGAATTCTGGAAATTTTTGAGGTGGGCCGCGACTTGCTCTACCTGGGTCGCAGGGTGCCTGTGTCAGACAGAGGAGAAGTGTTTTAAAATCATTTTTTCTAAGCCATACCTCTCATTTTTCATTTCCTTTCCTCCCAAACCAGTTTTTCTTTTGCAAAAGCTCTCAAATTTCTTCCCTTATCCTTCTATTTCAAATACCCTTAAGCCATATCCCTAATTTTTTATTCGTAGTTCATATTGATCTCTTTCTTCTTTGCTTTTCCTCTAACCCTAATTTTTTTTCTATTGGTGAAAAGTGAAGATTGAAAGGAGAATTGAAGAGTGGGCAGTCTTCAAGAATCAAGGGCTTGTAAGTTTTCTCTTTTTGAAGTTTTAATTGAAGTGATTTTATGCTAAGGGATTGAATTAGACTATTGAACTACCTTTTTAGTCTATTTAGTGTATTTGAGTGATATTTTTGGGGTTAATCAGTGGAGGAAATTACAGTAAATTAGGGGAAGTGCTGCCAAATTTTTGTGTTGTCATATTTGATACATTATGTAAGTATGGGTCCAAGAAAACAACCTACTAGGGCTGCTGTAACGCCCTGGTTACTCCAAGACCGTTACTGTGGAGTTTAAACAGTGCTTAACTCGCTAAATGATTCATTTGGTTATAAACGTGCATCTATGTGTTATTAATAGGCTAAGGTGAAAATCTTGATTAAAAGGAATGGATATATTTTATTTAAAACATTAAACTGTACATGGGCCCATAAAGTGTTTACAAAGTTATTTACAATCCAAAATGGTCATTATAGTATAAAAATTACAACATGCCGACCTAAGCGGCAAAAATAGGGTTAACCCCTCGTTCCTCTGAGAAACACCTTGGCCGTGGTGGTCAAGTGGCCGCATATGTACACATCGCCACCTAAGCTCTCAACTCAAGGCTGGGTGAACTTTTCTTTCCCTTTACCTGCACTACATAGCACCCGTGAGCCAAGGCTCAGCAAGAAAACTAATTACTGTATGTATGTAATATCAATAAATGATTCTGGTAATCATTCTGGGGCTTCCAGCCCTAATCGGATAGTGAGTCACACTTTGGGCTTCGCACCCTAATCAGATAAGTGACTATTAAGTCATACTCTGAATAGATGACTAATAAGTCTATCTCTATATAGATGACTAATAAGTTTATCTCTAGGGCTCTGCACCCTAAGCCATGTGACGTTCAGTCACTTGAGCCTTTTGGCTCTGGCTCTATGTAACTAGCCTTTAGACTAGACAAGCGCTTTTAGTTTTCATCGAACTTGGGGTCGTTCAAGAATTTCATGCTTATGTTGATTAGATCTAATCATTTTTGCCTGTGTTAAACACATTAATTTCTTTCTTGACTCTTAAGCCAATACCATACGATCAGGGCTCAGTATCACCGCTGAACTTGACTGATAAGTCATAGCTTCAGGATCAATACTAAAAACCATTGCTGTTCTTTGACTGATAAGTCAGTACTATACACAAATAAGCAACGCTGCTATGCATTTACTATGAAATCAATGTCCATATATAGAGCACTCAACATGCTTCATCAATAACCATGTATGTCACATACTAGGTGCAGTTTTCTTACCTCTGGTTTGAGCATGAAATAATAAAAGAATGACCTTTGAGAACGATCCGTGCTTAAGTCCCTTAGCGGTGACCTAGTCATAACCAATATGAAATCTCATTAATAAAAATAACTAATAAAAGGTTCATAATCTAAAACATCACTCCCAGGGCCTCGAATCATACTAAAATGGTTAGTAGATTCAATCTCGAGCCTTAGGAAATGAAACCCTGAGTGTAAACCCTTGAAAAACTCCTCCTTGGTACAAAAGGAAGGGGGGGGGGGGGGGGTTGCGGTGCGCCCCCAAGATAGAGAGCATCTGTCTGGGGTACCAGGGGCGGACCGTGACTTGGCCTAGTGGGTCGTGGCGGGCCTGCTTAACAGAGCCCAGGGGAGGCTCTGGCTTGGGTCCAGGTTGCGACTTGCATGAACTTGGTCGCGACTTAACCCAGCGGACCCAGCTCCCCTGCCCATTTTCTCAATTCAAACCAGCCCAAACCTTCATCAATTAAATCCCAAAATCATACCCCAAGAATTACCACAACATATCCATCATTCATCCAACCAAACCTAAGCTTTATAACACTTAAAACCTCATCAAATTCCCAACTACACATTCCAAAATATCAGCTAAAAACAAACTGAAAAACAGAGCAAAAACCAGGAACTATGGCTGGAATCTTACCTTAAACTCAGAATTGATTCCCCTTCAATGGTTGAACTAAGGTCCTAAGTCTCAAAACCATGATCTCCTAGCTTGAATCCTCAGGTTAAGCTTCAAAATTCCAACAAAAAAGAGAGAAAGAGAGTTGATTGAGAGGTGGAAGGAAGCTACTCTATTTTGGTTGCTTAAACCTTCTACAACCAGCCACTTAAGCCTATCCCATGGTCAAAATACCAAAATGCCCCTAAGCCCAATTAAAAACTATACAACCACCCAAGGGTAAAACAATCATTTCCCACTTATCCTGCTGGTCATAATTAACGTCCTCCGCTTCTCGTTATTCCCAATATTCTCAAATAATAATTAAATCATATCACATTACCCATTCATTCCTGATAATGTAATATGCATCAAATTAACCCCAGACTTACCCCGAGCCTGGAAATTAATCCCGTTATGACCAAATCGCTAACTTGCGTTCTAGGATCGTCTCATGCCGAATAGCTCGAACATATCCACATTATAATGTGGTCTCATCCATAAATCATAAACATCCATATAAATATACAGATATGCAATTATTATCATATAATCATGCATTTAATCACATAGTTGCATAATAAATCAATCATGGCCTTCCTGGCTCCCTAATCCAAGCATTAAGCCACATTAGGGAATTTGGGACATTACAGCTGCTTCTTCTAAGAACGTTAATTGCCCTTCCACATCCCGCACCCAACAAACCCAATCTCAGTCAATCTCGCCAACACCTCAACCATATCAAGAATTTGATCCAACTAGGTTTATTAGTAAGGAAGCCTTTGATCACTATCAAATGTTATGTCAGCGTCCAGTAATTCAAGAGAGAGGAATGGAATATCAAGAAAATCCTTACCCTTAGGAAACTTATAATATCATTCAGGCTGAAATTCAACGCCATCGTTGGAAACTTTTTGTGGATGATAAAATTCCCAAGGCTAATTATTCAATGGTTTATCAGTTCTATGCCAATTTTTCTAGGGCAGTTAATAGAAAGGTGTTTGTGCGAGGGGTTTCGATAGAATGTGATATTGATAATATTGATGCCCTATATCAATTACCCATGTTGTTGCAAGACGAGGATGAATATTATCAATTGGCGTATAATAGTGAAATTGATTTTACTGAGGTGGTAGAAACATTATGCATTCCTGGTGCTACTTTTGTCATGCAAAATGGAGAACCAAAGCATTTACAGAGATATCAAATGAATTGTGTGGCCAAGGCCTAGACTCTTTTTGTGAGTGCGCGACTTATGCCCAAAACTCACTTATCTGAAGTGGGTACCGATAGTTGTGTTCTGGAATATGCTATTATGATGAGACTCTATGTCGATATTGGTCGAGTTATCCGCCAAAGCATCAAGGATTTATGTCGACTGACTACTACTGCCGGTTTAGGGCACGGATCAATGATTTCTGATCTATGTGAAGTGTGTGAGGTACCTAAATATCCTAGTGATAAATATAGGAAGGCAATGGGGCCTATTTCTCGTGCTACGATGTATAAATTTAGTGACCCATCTTTGGAGCCACCAGTACCACAACCCAGGCAGATGAGAGTTGAAGAGGAAAGAGATACGGCTGAGGAAATCGCACCTGCCAATGATCAACCAGCCGATTCAAGGGTAGCTGAGCAATACAGGAGAGGAGAATCTCCTCAATATTTTGCACTCGAGGCTCCACCGGATCCGCACTTGGCCAGATTAGATCCAACATACTCACAATTATTTGGGAGAGCTTCATGATTATCATAGAGCTCAGGTTGACAGATAAAATGAGTTGGTTTACCGATGGTCAAATCAGGAGGCAGACCGACAGTATTTTCCTCATCCACCACCTTGGCATCCTTTTCTAGATCCACAACCTTTTTGAAGTGATTCACACCAGGTAAGTTTTCTTTCTTTACTTATTTTTAAACATTGGGAACAATGTGTAGTTTAAGTTTGGGGGAGGGAGCTTATTAAGTTGTTTGTTTGTTAGCTTTGTTTAGTTTATGTTAGTGTTTGGAGTTTTGTTTTAGTGTGTCTAGTATCAATATGAATGATGATTGACAACAAGTGCCGATGAGAATAAAGTGATTGTTATGAGTATAATTCAAAGAAAATGAAATCTGAAAAAAATCTGTGTGCTTGATTGAACACTCCGTTAGTTCATTTTAGTTTAGAAAACATTTGTTGAAATTAGTTAGTGGAATGATGAATGGAAAGTGGAAAGTATTTTCTACAATTCTAGAACTTCCTTACTTGTTATTTGAGGCGAAATAATATATCATGTATGCTTAGGAATATGATTTAGGCTATCATTTGGACCGTTTGAGCTTTTCTTGCCGACCTTAAATTACTTGATCATTTGTTTACCCCTTTTGAGCCTAACATTGTATCTTTTTGTTCTAAACCATCATTTAAGCCCAATACTTGAAACTTGATTGTATATCTATCCCTAATATACTATGAGCATATGATTGAGAAAAATTATGGGGATTGATGTGTAATGGGGTTTAATTGTGTCTTTAGTGGGTTTAGAAAATGAAAAGTGAAAAAAAAATTAGAGTATATATATTGAAAAAAAAACATAAGTTTGATACTCTCCTAATATGAATATATAACAAAATCAAGTTTGAGGGAGTGTGATTGTCATTTGAAAAAAATATATATTTTACATCTCTCTGAAGAAAAACATGAAAGGGGATTATGGGATTGTATTACTATGGAAGTAAATTCGGTGCTTTTGGGTCATGTGCTTATAGTAAAGTGAGCTTAAAAATGACTTTTTCATCTACCTTTACCTAAGCCGTCATTACAAGCCTATACAAGTCCTATTGATTCTTATGCATATCATGATTTATATTAGTGGAGAATAGCAAGTAATGTGAGCCTATGGAATTATTTGGTTTGAATGGTTTGTTTGGAAAGAATTTGGTAAGCATCAAATACATTTATTTAATGATCATGATTTGATAATCTAAAATGTTAGTAGACTAAAGTTTGTTGTTGGAGTGTTTTGATCAAAATTCTAGATTGAATAAATGTTGAGTAGTTTTTTGAGAATTATATGATTAACATTCATGATTTTGAGTCATAATTGTTGTTGTTGGTATAATTCATGTTGTTAGAGTCTAGGTTTATTTTGAGTCCTTTGTTCGAGGGCGAACAAAGAGTAAGTGTGGTGGAGTTTGATAACTTCATTTTAGTGTCATTTTAGAATGTGTTTTGTGGTAATCTTGACTCTTTTGTGTGTTTTGTGCAAGATTACGCTTTTGTTTGTCTTTGTTGTAGGTTGGTGCGGTGAATCATGAGAAAAATGGAAAAAGAAGAGAAGATGGTGGAAAAACGAAGCTCTTGGCGGTTGTTTGACTCAAAATGATGCTAAGAACGATTAAAAGTCAGTTTGTGATGAAGAGACGAGGTTGAAAGACCTAATTTGAGAAATAATGGAATTAGAGCCGTGACTTGAGCTTATAAATCGTGACTCTAGGCAAGTCAGAAACACATGGCTGCTGGAGGCAATTAGTGTTGCGACTTGACCTTATAAGTCGCGACGCAAGGCAAAGTCAGAGGTTAAGCAAAGGGGACATTCTGGACAAGGGCCGCGACTTGAGATTTCTGAGTCGCGACGCCTGAAGACTTGTGCAGATTTGGGAGGCTTCAAAAATTGACCCGGGCCGTGACCTAGAGAAGGCCACGTCGCGGCCCGCACATGAAAAACCAAGCTTTTGTATTTTTTTTACTATAAATTCAGACTTAGGGTTTAATTAGGTCATAAGGTTAGATTTTAATTACATTTTTGGAGACTAATTTTGATTCTCAGACTAGTTGTTCTATATTTTTATATTTTTCTTTCTTCTTTAAGTTTTTGAATCTTATGATTCTGATTTTTTTTTTGATTTAGTCATGTCAGATACGAACTAAACATTTTTATCTAGGGTTTAATGTAGTCACTTGGATTTCTATCATAATTTAATTATGATGTTCTATTGATTTTTCTTCTCTATTATATAATCTATATAATGTGTGCCTAATGTTAGTAAATACCTGATCAATATTTGCTTGACTTATGATTTTGATTCAAAATTCGAAAGATGAGAATTGAATATGCTATCGTTATATAGACATAGGTTGCATGTTGGATGAAAGTACCTGTATGACTTGTGTAGTAATTAGGTTTCCATGCTTAATGCCTACTATATGCTTAAGTTTATCACAGAGATGTGGAAAACCTGCATATAGGATGAAATTTTATATCTTGAAAAAGAATAGGAATCGATTTATGTTAACCTGTTATTAGAATAAGAAGAAAGAAATTTAGAACAGATTAATGAAATTAGTAGAATGAAAAGTTGATGAAATTAACACCCTAGGTCTTTTTAATATTTATTTATTTTTATCTTTTAATTAGTTATTTTTTCTTAGTTATTTAAAATTTTAAAATTAAATTCATTCATCTAAACTTTGTTTGCCAAATAGAAATTTAAGAACAATTATTGGTACTTGGGAAATAGTCTTTGTGAGAACGATACTCTATTTTATCATCTATATTACTTGAATCGATTGCGTACACTTGCGTATATATATTTTCATGATCAATATGTAGTTTTGTCCTCCATTTATTGGTTCGTTAATTAGAGCTGGTCAAGATTACTATTTTACCCTTCTAATTACCCCTTGATCCTTAAGTACCATTAATTCACTAGCGAATAATTAATCTATAACTTAATTATAGATTTGAGCTCAATAACTATTCAGTTCCAGAATCAACCATTAAGGGAACCAATATTTGATTTGTTAGGAAAGCATGGATTCCAATATGATAATTCATGTTTCCAGCCATCCATGATATTGAATCTCCAAAACAAAAGTCATTAGCCTTATTATTCTAAAAGACCTTAACGGGTGAATCAAATGATCCAATAAACATAAACAAAAGTTCATGAATACTCAGGATTTAGACTGATCTACAAATGATCTTCTATTATGATAAGAATTAAATCTTTACGTCAAACGACAAGTTTATAAAGATAATTAATTCTCATCGGTCCTGACATATATAATCTCTATTATATACAACACCTTTACTAAGATGTCTATCCACATCAGTAATCAGAATCTAGATTACTTGCATCTTATATGCTTAGTTTAACGTACTAGTAACCATTCATTAAAGATTCCATACTTTAATATGTTACTGACTATTTTATTCATTATGTATGATCTTAATTCTCTCGTACTAATACAAGATTATATTCTCGAGAATGAATAAGGAATTTTCTTGATATTATTATATAATTAATTCAAACAATAATTATAACATTCAAATATAATAAAATTTTACTTTTATTTTGATCAATAAAATGTCTTTACATACTTCCCCTATTTTTGACATACTTCTTAGGAGCATTGGGGGTGCTATTATCGCCATCCTGTGTAGGAGTCCTCGCCATTGGCGGTTGGCGAGCTCCTTTGTGTGGGTGTCGAGGGCCACGTGACTATACTTGACTTGCATTTTTCTAACGCGTTTGCTATTTTTCGCAGGTTCCCTTACTCATCCAACGGCGGGGCCTGGATACGTTAACTACCTGGATTTTCTATAAAACAGAGTGGCATAAGAGTGTAAGACCACACATGTCCTTTTCTCTGACCATACTCTACGACTATGCGAGTTTTTGGATGCCCATCAGTTTCTGAATGCAGCAACACCCTCTTCGCCTATAAAGCGTGTTGGTGAGCGTGGCTTTTTGGTCATCACACTTACTGACACTGTTTTCGTGGGATGGAAAGACCCAGCATTTCGCTATACGGGTGAGGTGGTGATCGACGATGGCGAGCCCATTACGATCGATGGTCGGTGACCAGCGACCCTCAAGTTGGGAGGTCCTTTGGCTCCTCGCCCGACCTACTCGTCATCCCGAAATTTACGGGACACTTCGTCACCTTTAGAGGTTAGCGCTTCGGGACCTTCTCAGGCATAGGGGAGTCTTCATGATCCTCGCTACATTGTTCCTTCCCCTCTTAGTGGGATAACTTTCTGGCTCGCACTGCGGCAGAGCTTGCGTCGATGCCTTTCTTCTCTACCGACCCAAGTGGCCATGGGCTTAATACAGAGGACGAGGCATTAGTGGGGTCCATTTTGGAGAATTGGGCTAGTATGAGTTTTCTTAATCCTCATCCGAGTGGAGGGGTACCTTTTAGTGGGCCTGCTTTATTAGATTCTTTGGGTATTTTTTGCCCACCGGATGCAGAAGCTATTTATTTGAGCTTATAAATGTGATGTTACAATAATGTTTCTACCTCGTCTGATTTATTGTTTGATTTATGAATTGAAGGACCCATGGACCCATCAAGGTACTTTTCTCAGCCCTTAACTATTCTAGAAGGCATAAGAAACGGCCTCTGCCCTAGATTCTATCGTGCAGGAAAGCTAAGAGGGTCAGGATTCAACCTCCAGCTGTTGCACCCACTGGTCCCTCTCTGTCAGACCTTCTCCTGGAGCCGGCGTGTGTACTTCTTTCTATTGCGCTTACTTCCTCTGAGTTTCCACCTCCTGCGCCTCTTCAAGAAAGTGTCAACATGGCGAGAGGGATGTTAGACTCTGTAGCACTAGGCCCTCACATCCTCCGCAACAGGCCATTGGTGACCACTGGCTCTTCTCTGGACTTGTCCCGCCGATAGATGAAGAACACTGTCATGGTAGCTATTTTGACTTGTCTCTCTTTCTTTCTGTTATGATTATGTCCTCACAATTTTCTTGCTTTATTTTCAGGCGGCACTGACTGTGGTGAATCATCATGCAAACTTGAGCAGAGACTGAGGATCTCCAGAAGACCCGTTCAGATTTGAGAGTACCCTTTTTGACCTTGAGAGCTCTCGTATTGCCCTTGTTGCCTCGAAGAAGGAGCTCGCGAGGGGTCATTCAGCATGATGCCATTGATGTGCTTCTCATGGCTGAGCATCAAAAATCTCATCGTGAGATTGAGGTGGATCGTAGAGGTGGCAGCGAGAAGACCAACAACATGTTCTTTTCTCTTTAGTGCTTCAACTGCAGTCTCGATTTTAGTCTCATGGGTGAGCCAGCAGCTACGAACATTTTGTCATACTATCAGGCTCACATAGCTGAGGAGATAGGCGAGGAGGAGATTGATGACGATGTCACCAAGGATTCAAGGAGTGTCATTATAAAGATCGTTGATAAGGGTGGCAATGACCAGGTTGACCCAGAGCGAGGTGATGTTGAGGGATTTGCACCTTTTGAGGCTTCTGCCGGTGAGGTGGCCTTCAGCGAGGGCACCACCAGCAAGGGCATCGTCGATGAGGGCGTTGCTGGCGAGGGTGCCACTAGCGAGGGCGATCACTCAGGCTTCTCATAGCTTTTTTTTTCCTGTAGTTTTGTCGTTCTTTACGTTGAGTTATGATCCCATCTATATGAAGATTGGCCTTGACTTGGTCACTTTTTGTTGTATATTGATGATGACTTTTGCTTGCCTTTTGCATCCATGCTAGATGTTGCCTCGCAAAAGTATCTGAATTTCGTTTTTTTGTTGTTGTTTGTTTGTATGTATGCTTCGTTCTGAATGCGCCTTTCGCAAACTTTACATGCTCTCTATTTTGTTCCATACGTACTTCTCTAAACTTTGCACCACTGTCGCTTTGTTCCATGCACATGGCACCCTTTATGTCCCCCAAGTGACTAGGAGAGTGAGGGAGCCTCGTCACTTGTGAATGACTGGCCCTTTGAATGATGGGGAGACTTGCGAGGGTGTAGAGTCCAAGAACTTTACTTAGCTAGTTAGGTAGTAGTATTATAGTAATAATAGTATTATCTTTATGACTGTGGATTTTTGGTTCAGACCGGGATTTATTTGGACCCTCATAGTAACACTTGTAGATTTTCTAAGTTTACCCTATAGTTTAAGAATATTAATTTTAACCTAAGGTGTGATTAATATGACTGATATTGAGGGTAATATTTATTATATTATAAGGTTTAGATAAGACCCAATAAGATAATAGCACATGTCATGCATAGGTTTATTAATGATTAAGTATTTTGAGGATTAAATTTATTAAGGTTAAAATTTGAATACCCTAAGGTCAGTCAGTAGCTTTGAAAACGTTAGAGGGCTTAGTCAAGGCTGTTTACTCATTTCAAATTAAGCTAAAAATGTGTAATTTCGTGTTTAAATAATCAGCGTATGCCGATATATCGCAGCTATAGGGGGTGATATATCGCAGCATGAAGATATGAAAAACACGAAACATTGCACGATTGCCTTGGGCATACTGGCCCAGGCGATATATCGCCTACAGGGGGCGATATATCGCCTCTCTCAGCATATTTTGAAAGTTTTCAAAAACGTTCTCCATTCAAACCTTCAACCTCTTGATAAGTCCAGCATCTTTTTGAACGAGTCTTCAGCCTCTGCTGAACGATAATTCAAATTATTTTCACTTAGAAAGCCATTATTTTTATTCAAGTTAAATGAAGATCTTTTCATTCATAAACTCTATAAATAGGACCTAGTACCCAGCCATTTATTCATCTATTACACTAAATTCAGAGGCTGCAAGTTGCTAGGTGAGTGTGAGAGTGTAAACACTTGGGTTGGGAATTATAAGCTTATCAAACACTTGGGGAAGTAAGGTTTATTCACATTTCGGTTCAAGGTTTAGATTGGTCATATAAGTCTTCAAGGTATTTCCAAACTCTAGTCCATTTTTGTATTATGTTCTTTAAAAATTCTCATAGTCTTCTACTCATTTTAACCTTATTCTTATTCTTGGTTAGGAAATCCAAGTTCTTAAGCACAAGGTTTTTGGTAAGTATATTTTGATAGCATAGACCCTTTTTCACTTTCATCCCTTTTCTTCAATATACTCACCATATTATAAATGGTTTCAAGGAGTGTTCCAAGGTCCCAAATCAGTTCCCATATCCCGGTTATTTTGGTAAGGAAAATAGGATAGGATTTATGTGTTATATGCTTTTATATGTTATCTTATGATTTTATGTTATGTAATATGTTATGTTAAGTATGATTGTAGACTTGGGCATATGACCTATATGACTAACAAGCCCCAAATAGATTATGGGCATATGACTTGCTTAGCTAGCAAGACCCCACTAATCTAATGGGCATATGACTTGCTTAGTTTATGGGACCCCAAGTAATAATGGCCATTATAGTATGTATGTGACATAAGTGTTATGATATGTTTTATGTTTCTTATGAAATTTATGTATATGGACTATGTGTTAGATTTTCCTTGCTGGGCATTAGGCTCACTCCTTTTTGTTTATATGTGCAGGAAAATAGTTTTAGTGGCGGGAAAGATTCTTGGAAGCTTGGGGAATGTTTATTGAGGCGGAATGGATACAAAGAGCCGAGAGTTTCGATTCGAGGATGTAGTTTTTGTTTCTTATGGTTTTTATATGTATTTTTCCGCATTTTATTATGTAATCTCTTTTTAATTATCATTATGTCATGTTTTGATTTTAAAACAATGGGATCCCATATCCTAACTTAAATTTTATGTAAGTTTGACCTTGTTTTTTTAAGTTTAAATAAAGTTATGATCTTATCACTTGTAAGTGTTATTAAGAATTAGTGTTTATGTATAGTTTTCATTAATGGTCCAAAATTCTAGAGTAGTTGGGTCATTACAGAGGGGCCCCTCCCACGCATGTGATGGCTCTCGTGAAAATAGGGCGAATTGCTTATTTTGCCCGGTTGCTTATAATAGCTAGCCTAGAAGAGCAAGTTGTTTTGTTGTTCTACCCTGATCGCTTGCAATGGATCTCGTGATCACGACCCGGGTTGAGATCAGGTTTGTGCCCTTTAGGTCCTTTGTAAAATGTCACTTTCTCATGATCGTCTGGCTTGACTCAATGGGTTTCACCATTCGATATTAGACCTTACAAGGAACTTAGAGAAATCAAGATTGTCCTGAAGATGTCTATTTTAATTTCCCGTGATGGTAGCCTTGATAATCATGGCATAGTCATCCGTGGCTCCGCCAATCGTGGCCTCACAATTCTTTGGTCTACGGCCTTGTCGTTCATGGCCTCGCCGTCTTTGTCGACTTTTTGTTTATTATCTTTTTTTTTAGAGAAATCAAGACTATCCTAAGGATGTGTACTGTGATTTCCATAAACTGTGGCCTACGGGCCATTACATGGAGGTCACTTGAGGGTGATGCCCAAAAACTCAAAATAATAATATTAAGAGTGATCGCTTGGAGGGTGGTCTTTGATTAAAAAAGTGGGGCATTGACCCTGTTACTAGTAGTACTTCTTTAGGTGCTCTCTATTCCAATGCCTCTGGATAGCTTCGCCTTTAAGCCTCGCTTGCTTATATGTTTTGATTGCATGGCTCCCTCTACTAAGTAGGGCCCCTCCCAGTTTAGACCTAGGACCCCGGCAGATGGGTCTCGCATGTTGAGGAACACACAACATAGGACAAGGTCGCCAATGGAGAACTTTTTGTCCTTGACCCGAGCATTGAAGTAGCGAGCCACCCTTTGTTCGTAGGCTGCCACCTGCAAGTTAGCTTGCTCCCGCCTTTCTTCAATGAGATCTAGGAACTCAGCAAGCAGTGCCTGGTTCCGCCCTTGGCGTAGTTCATTCTTTTGTGCGACGGGATGTCTACTTCGACGGGTAGCATGGCCTCGCAGCCATAGGCGAGCACAAAGGGCGTATGACCGGAAGAAGTTTGGGCAGTGGTCCTGTAGGACCATATCTCCTCTGGAAGCTTGTCGGTCCAAGCTCATTTTGCTTCCTCAAGGCGCTTCTTCAGAGTATCTTTGAGGGTCTTGTTGACGACCTCTACTTGCCCATTTTTATGAGGGTGTGCCACTGCTGATAAGCTCTTCACAATTCCACGTCGAACACAAAAGTTTGAGAATTGTTCATTGTTGAATTGACTTCCATTGTCGGACACGTTCTTGTATGACAACCCATAACAGCAAATGATATTCTTCACGACAAATTCTAGTACATTCTTGGAAGTGATGGTCTCCAATGGCTTGGTCATACACCACTTAATAAAATAGTCAATGGCGATCACTGCATACTTGACTTCGCCACAACCTGTGGGAAGTTGGCCTATCAGGTCAAACCCCACACTACAAATGGCCATATGCTTTGTGTAACGACCTAAAATCACTAATATGGCTTAAGGGCCTTGATTAGTGTGCCGGGAGGGCATAATTGGTTTATGTGTGAATCTATTGATTTAATGCATGATTATATGATAAGCATGCTTGTATGGTTATGTAAATGCTAATGTGATTATATGTTATATTTGTGAGAACCACATTATTATGTGGGTGAATCTACAACATGCGACTTGAGGCGGTCTTAGGGAGCTAGGTAGCGTGAAAGTCACAACGGGGCTTAATACTTGACTTTGGGCAAGTCAAGGGCCATTTTAAGGGTTGGAAGGTTATTTAGATTATCGAGTCGTGGAAATAAATAATTGGAGATATATTTGAGGTTAGGAAGCTTAGGCGGGAATACTGGGGAATTTTACCATTTTTCCCTTGGGGATGTTTCCGGCACCCCGAGCCTTGGGATTAACCTAATTATCTAAGGATAGACTAAGAAAAAAGACTCAGAACACAGTAGAACATAAGGAACCGACCCTCCCTCTTTCTCCCTTTCTCTCTCAAAGGAAAACTAATAGAACTTGAGGATTTTACTTGGGAATTCAGTGGATTGGGCTGGAGTTTGGAAGGATTAGTCCAGTGTTCAGCTAGGGACTCAGTCAAGAACTAAGGTAAGATATAAGCTTGAAGCATGGTGATTAAAATTCTATGTTATAGCTGGGTTTTGAAGTGTTTATGAACTTTGGTGTTGAAGGGCAGAATTGAGGCTTGAAAGCTTGGGTTTTAGCTCAGAAATTGTTAAGGAAGTTAGTTCATCAAAGAAGGTAAGCTTCAATTCGTAATTTAGAGTTTAAATTCTGAGTTTGCATGATTGGTTTTGATGTTTTTGAGTATGTGAGTTTCAGGGATTGAAGTGAGTTTTTAATGAGTTTCTAGACTAGGTTTCAGCTGGGTTGCTGGAGTCATGTGAGAAGTTTTGGGATAATTGAGTTATGGAATTGGGATAGTTTTGGATAGTTTCGAGTGAGGTTTAGGAGTAAAAAATGGTGGTTTTTCTGGGTTCGAAGGGGTAAGGCCGCGGTATAGTTCTTGGTGAGCCGTGGCCCTCTGAAGCTGATGGATGCTGGAGATGGAGTACGGGACGCGACATGGTCTGAGTAGGGCTGCGACCCATGTCTGGTTCTGAGCCTAGATGGGCTCTGTTTGGGGCTATGCCGCGGCATGGGTGGCTTGAGCCGCAACCTTTAGGAGATTTTGGGATTTTAAGCATGGGAATTTTACCTAAGGTGCTCGGGATTGAACCTACTCCCGTGTTTGGTGGAATTCAATGTTCCAGAGACTAGAACTTTATCTAGAAGCCCTTTTACGATTATTGATGGTATCCCTTATCTTGGTTTTTACTAGGTACTAAGCTAGGGCTCGGGGATCGGATCGTGCTCAAGAGGCATCGCTCGTAGTCAGTACACTTGGGAACTAAAGGTAAAAATACTGCACCCGGTTGTGGATTTATAATGGGACTAAGGGTTCCTTATTTTGTATGCTTTGTAAAGGATGGTATTATGCCATGTAAACAGTAAACCAACAGCCTAAGAGTGTCGAAGTTTACACTAGTGCACAGGGTGCGACTCGGCCACTAATAGCTGAGGACAGCTTATTATGCACTGAGCTCAGTTTAAGCGGGCCGGAGTCTGTGGGGTAAACAAAGGGCGCGACCTAAGGTGTCGACCCTGATTATTATGTGAATTGTTTGTTATTATTGATTGGTGGATTGTTATGCTGTATAGCTGGGTGATGATTAGCTGAATCTTTGGTTGAATCTTCATGCTTTGTGATTACTGTGGTATGTTAAGTGTATGAACATGCTTAAAGGGTTTTCCTAATGTTATTATTTCTTGTTATGTGATATGATATGTTTTCTTGCTGGGCCTTGGCTCACGGGTGCTTCGTGGTGCAGGTAAAGGCAAGGGAAAGCTTGATCAACCCTGATTTGGAGAGCTCTGAGAGCAGAATGTACATGATCAGCTGCTCAGCTGCCACGGTTGAGAGGGAGACAGGAACAAGAGAATCAGAAACGTCTGTTTTGCCCTTAGAGTGGCTAATGATTGTTTAAACTTTGGAAATTTTGCAAACTGACTTTTGAACGCTGTTTCTTTTTGGGATCCCATGTGTAAAAATGTTTAGTTATATTAAATGTACCTTTTTGAGACCAAAACCCTTTTAACCCTAGTTCATTTGTAGTTTCTGTATCACATTTTTCACTAAATGACTTGATTAGCAAGTCCTGCACCATTATAAGTACACAGTGTAGCGATCTTGGCTATTCAGGGCGTTACACTTTGCATCTACTTTAGCTCATTTGGAGTGGGTCTCGGGATTTTGGCGAACCTTTGGCACTTGTCGCACTTTCTCACATACTACATGGAATCCCCGTTCATGGTTGGCCAAAAGTAACCTTACCGCAATATCTTCTTGGAGAGGCTTTGCCCCCCAGTATGGTCGCCGCAAAATCCTTCATGAACCTCTTGTAACAACGTTTGGGCTTCCTCCTTGGCACATCTTAGTAGTGACATTGAATGTCCTCTTCGATATAGGCGACCGTCATGCATGACATAGCGGGGTGCTTGGTAAAGCATCTTCCTTGCCGAGTTACGATTTGATGGGAGGACACCTTCATATAGATATTTGATGATGGGGGTCATACATGTCTCTTTCTCGTCAATTCACATTGCGGTTTTGTGGTCGCCAATGGTTCGGTCACCGATAATGGTGTTCTCGATGGGTAGACTACCAAAGGTGTCGTTGCCAATGGTACGGTCGCCATTGGCAAGCTCGCCAACAGGGTCATCCGTGGCAAGGATAATGCTAGGTGCTGCTAAGAACTCAATTGGAACAGTATTGAGGGTCTTCGCATCTCTTGCGCTAGCTAACTTTGCTAATGCATTGGCGTTGGAATTTTGTTCTCTAGGGACTTGTTCGATCGTGTAGCGATTGAACTTGTAATGTCCTCCTAAACCAGAGCCGTTGCGCTGTGTAATTAAAATAGTGCTTAACTCGCTAAATGATTCATTTGGACTTAAAACGTGTCATTAAAACTAACATCAGGTTTAGGTAGTAAATTTTTTTGTCAAAAGTCAACCAATCCATTAAAAGAGTTTGAGTTCGATACATGGGATCCCAACAAAGTTTAAAACTATTATAGTTTCAAAATGAATACAAAAGCTGACCTAAGCGGAAAAATCAGGGTCCAACCCTAGTTCCAACTGATTCCCTTGGTCGTGGCGGTCGAGCAGGCCACATATGTACACCATGCCTCTGAAGCTCTCAAACTCATGGCTAGTCCACATTTTCTTTTCCTTTACCTGCACCATATAGCACCTGTGAGCCAAGGCTTAGCAAGAAAACATAATCATGCTCATAAGAAGTAAATCATCAGATCACAGAATCATAATTAGCATGCCTAGCAATAATAACCCTACAAATGCATGCATTCAATCCAGATAAGTGTCTATAGAGCCACACCAGAGCCCATTGCCCTATTCTCCAGATAAATGACTATAGGGCTGCACCAGGCCCATTTCCCTGTTCCCTTTATAACCAGCATTAGATCTGACTAAGCGTACCTGACGCTTTATATTTCAGGCGGCCATATGGTCGTTGAAGCGTATACCACGCTTTTGGGCTAGCTTAACCACATCGACCAGCGTTCAGCACCCTATTTTCGCCCTCGACTCATAAGTCGAGCTTTTAAACCCTTGACTTATAAATCGAACCTTGTAAACCCTCGAATTATAAACTGAGACTTGTAAACCCTCGACTTATAAGCCGAGCCTTTTAACCAGATATACGAGCTTCGAATCAAACACGAACGGGTCCTCATCCTCAGGTTCAAAGGTTACCATCTTTTTCTTACATTCTATGGTTGCCCCATACTTGGCTAGCCAATCCATACCCATAATCATATCAAAGTCATCTATGACTAGCTCAATCAGATCTACTGATAGCTCTGTACTATCCACCTCTATCGGTAATGATCTGACCCATCTCCTAGAGACTACCAGATTCCCAGTAGGCAATAAAGTCCCAAATCCCACTGCATAATACTCACATGGTCTACACAACCTATCAATTACTCTACTAGATACAAAGGAGTGTGCAACCCCAGAATAAATCAAAACAGTATAAGAAGTACCAACACTAGAGAGTTGACCTATCACTACTGAGGGTTGGGCCTCAGCCTCTAAGTATGTCAATGCGAACACTCGAGTTGGAGCCAAGCTGTCTGCCTTCCTTGGTTCTTCCTTCTTCATCCTCGGGCAATCTTTCTTAAGGTGCCAAACGACACCACATAAAAAGAAGGCCTTCGCCCGGAACTCTCCCAAATGATATTTCCTGCATTTGACACATTCTGGATAAGTCGTCCAGCTCTCATTGCTGCCATGGCGGCCAAACTGTATACCCCGTGACCTCCTGTTTGGGCCCGATACTGTAACACTGTCTGGGGTCTTCCTCTTCTGGTCACTAGGGCCTCTGCCTCTACTAGATCTAGCAAAGGGAGGTCCCACCATCCTAGTGTCCCTTTTAGCCGCGTTCTCGTGCCAAATCTTGTTTTCAGCGCCCTCAGCAGTAAGGGCCTTCTTCACTACCTGAGCATAAGTCTTCACTCCAGGTAGTGAAGTAATGTTAACATCCCGGGCTATCATAACATTTAGCCCTTGAACAAAGCTCTCCTTTCTTATGACATCTGTTGATACCAAGTCTGAAGCGAACTGGGCCAACCTATCAAATTTCAGATCCTACTGAAATATTCATGGTGCCCTACACCAAATTATTGAACTCATCTTCCTTTGCAGCTCTGACTGCTTCATTATAGTACTTCTCGTTAAACAACTCTCTGAACTCTTCCCAGCTTAGAGTCTTCACATATCTTGTATGGGATACCACTTTCCACCAAATTCAGGCATCCTCCCAAAACATAAATGTGGCACATGCCACTCTATTATTATCTGTCACCCCCATAAAGTCAAGGATGGAGGTGGTCATACCCATCCACTGGTCAGCTTGTATTGAATCTGTAACGTCCTCATAATGCATGACTGTCACACTGTGTACTTTAAATTGTGTCAGACTTTCTAACCAAGTCATTTGGTTTAAAATGTGTAACTAAGCTTAATGTCAAGGGTTAGGGTTAAAATTTTTGGTCAAAAGAACCGTCGAATTTTATTTAAAAAGTTTCATACAGACACGGGATCCCAAAATATTACAAAAAAACTTTTAAAAAGGTATATATACATCAAAAGTTACATTCAGCCGGCCTAAGCGGCAAAAACAGGGCTATAACCCTAGTTCCTCTGAGATACTCCCTGCCGTGGTGGTCGAGCAGCCTCATATGTACACACCACCACGGAAGCTCTCCAATTCATGGCTGGTCAAGCTTTCCGTTCCCCTTACCTGCACCACAAAGTACCCGTGAGCCAAGGCTTAGCAAGAAAACTCAACATGTGCATAAATAGAGAATATAAACCTCCAGATACCCATCTAACATGGCTAGCAATATCAACCTACAGTTAGCATCATTCAGTTACAAACAGGTGGTCATTGGACCAACTTGGGGCCGCTGCCCTAAACAATTGACCATTGAGTCTGTAACGACCCGAATTTTTAAGACTCGATAATGCAGAAATATAAATGTTTTCATTTAACCAAATGTCTCAAAAACCCGTATAAAAAAAACTTTTTAAAAGTCGTATGGCCATACTTAACATTTAATAAAAACATATTTTATAAAGAGTAGAGTGAGCCTTGTTTATGAAAATAACACAACATTTCCAAAATTAAAACGGCTACCCAAAAGGTCGGTCCATATGTACATTCGTAAGGTAGACTCCAACACTCACTGCTCTGCCTTGCCCTTATTCTTACCTACAACAGGAAACAACTAGGTAAGCGAAAACACTTAGTAAGTTCAACTTTAAAAAAAAAAGGCATGCAGGGAATTAGGGTTCCGGATCCATCCGGACCCTACACAATCAATTTTAAGAACGCAAAAGCGTCCTGCCAAACTTATGGTCATGCGTGATAACCAATGACAAATTATTTCCTATAAACAGATAAATTCTTGCACTCAGAAAATCCCAGAACAAGCAGATATATTATATTATAACTATTTCTTATCAACAAATAAATCCCTGCACTCAAAAAATCCCATAGCAAGCAGATATAATATATCACAATATAATTCAAGACCAACGCTCGACAATTTCCAACAATTCGGGCGTAACACGCCCTCTAGCATAAATGCTAATATGTATGAGAGAACCGAGTCTCAACACTAAGATCTAGCCAAATAATATCCCCATCAAGGGTAACTATCATGTTACCTAGGGCATCTCTACTTATCCAAGAGTAAATCCCTCACAAGGGTAACCATCAAGTTACCTAGGGCATCACTACTTAACCAACAGTGTAATCGAAGTTAAACGGGTTTACAGAGACTTCTATGTTAATCAATGGTGCTGGTGAGCAGTTGCCACTAGGGTGTTCAGCCTCACTCAAACTTGGTAACCCCTAGTATCTCTAGGCACTCTCACTGAATGGCCAATATTCACGGCTACTATCAGGGAATAACTTATCAGAGCACTTGCTTGGGTTCTTACCGTTCACTGATTAAGTAAGCATGAGGGCCCCTAGGTCCCATTCATTTTGGCGCCCCTAGGTTTAAACTAGCAATCCTCACCTCATGGCCACTCGTCGCAGTAATGAACCAGACATAAACAAAATCAAGCAGTGTAACGGGGATCAGCCGTCTAGAATATGACGGATATCGACCGGTCATATTTTCTGAATCAGCACCAACTAGACTAATGTCTCTAAGGAAACTTTCTACGACAGTGTATATATGTGCATGTGTCTCTATACTAACATACAATAGAATAGTCGTCTCATGTTGCAGCCACGCAATAGAAGTTGACATACTTGGAGTCCTTTGCTCTCAGCAAGATTTCACGCTCCAATGTATAATCCAATTATGCTTAGCCAATACTGTAATTATCCATACAATATACTTGGATTAATTATGGCACTTTATAGTTAATTAATATTATTTTGGGCAGTTTGGTCATTTTAAAAATCATTTGAAAGGATTAAAGATCCTTATTTGGTTTTAAACCTATTGGCCCTCGAACTGGTCAACGACACGGAGTAAGATAAATGATATAGAATGAGATCAAAACAAGAAGAAATTAAGACAAAAAAGTAAATGACACAAACAATTTATAGTGGTTCGGCCCCAATCAGATGGTAATGACATACGTCCACTTAGTGTTCTTATTGATGTAGGATCCCAACACTGTGATCAATGAACTAAGGGTTCACGAGTTTCACAAGCTTCAAGATGATTACAATTTCGGTGAATAATAATATTATAATTTTCTCTCTGAGTTTTCCCAGTCCAAGAGTCCCCTCCCTTGAGCCTTTTGATTCGTATTTATAGGCTCAAGAAGGTTACATGGGCCAATGGGCCTTAATTACAATTACAACTCGCGTATCTAGATAATAAGAGAAATTACAATTAATGCACAATTACAAGATTGCACATCTGAAGGAAATAAATGAATATATGCGACCAGGCTGGTCGCACATAAGTATGATGCTTGATAAACCAATAATCTTCTAGTCGATGGCTGAGCAGGGTATACTTACTAAAAACAGCCACGAGCCTCCCACGTGTAGACCAATCCTGCCACGTCATCAGGTAGTCCGTTTTTGGGCAAACAAAACCCATTAAGGAAATTCATACAAAAATATTTGAGACTAAACCCTAAGTCTCGGGGAGACCTACCCTATGGTCTCGATACCTAGGCTCGGGTATCATAATAGTATTTTCCTACAATCCGCTAAAAATCTTATTCTTTAAAAGTTTCGCTATTAACCCGTACTTTCAACAGTCGGTAAAATATATAAAAGATTTTAGCCAGTATTATGTCTCGAAAATACTAATTAAATTCCTTAATTATTTTTCAAGAAAATAAACTCTTAATTTTCCTTTTATTTTTCTTAAGGTTTTAATCTCTAAAAACTGTTTTAAGAAAATTGCCTAATTTATCTTAATTAGGAAAACCGTTAAAAATTTCTCATCTTGACTAGTTAAATTTTTCCGAAATCAATTAATCTAGTTTACTTACTAGAAAAATAATTCACTTAAATTATTTTATCAAAATATAGGGTTTTAAACCCTCTTTTAATTTATTAACTTATTAATAAATTAATTCTTTTATTTTTAGAAAGAATAAAAATTCTTTAATAAAATTAATTCTCACTAAACTCAAAGTGGTATTTTAGGTCAAATATGTTTTTCAAGACTTACCAAGTTTTTATCTTCCAATAAGCAAAATTTTAGTTTTGCCTTAAGTTCCAAAATCTCATTTTTACACTAAGTGTGAAAACTCCATTTTCACATTTGTAAACTACATACTTTGTTAGGTCATAACTCGAAATTTACTTACCCAATTGTTACCAAAATTTTCCAATTCTATTTTTGGTATGACATTTAGGTCTTTGTAAAATCTTAGGTCAAAAGGAGGATTTTTGATTGGTGAAATTATTTTCCAACAATGAGGTAAAAATGACCTTATTTTCAAGTCCTTAATTTTTCCAAACTTTGGCACTTAATAACATTCAAACCATTCAGTATTTTGTTACCAAATTTTACAGTGGAATACTAGGAGAATGCCAAGATTATGTCCACCAAATTTTAGAAAAAACTGGGTTCATTTTCCCTATACAGTGGCTGTCCAAACTTAGACCCGAAATTAAGAATACGAAAAAATAGTTTTTTACCTAAACTTTGAAATAGCATAACTCACTCATTTTTAAATATTTTTGAGTGTTTCAAAAGCACAATTTCATGTACTCAATCTCAAAAAAATTACAGTAAAATTAAATTTTACAAAATCAATATATAGTGGATGCTTGACCCCTTGGAAGTCACAGCTGAAAACTTGTATTTTGTTTTAGGGTTCTCACCAAAACCCTTAGGGATTTTGGTCCTTATTTTCAAAAATCAACACACAAGCATCGTAAAAATTATTGAGCAACTACCACAGCCTTATTACATCACCAATAAGAAACTTTAAGCATTAAATATACAAAATAATGCTTAAAAATAAAAACCATACAATAACAACCATAAAAAGTAAACTTTTTACCTCTTGTTGTTCTTGCTCTAGGTTTTTGATGTTCCTACTATCTTTGAGTCCTTCAAAACTCTTTCAATACCTTAACTAACTCCCCCCAACAACATAGATAGTTAGCTATTGAAAGACCTATGGTTAAAAACTTTACAAAGTCAAGTTTTTTGAAACTTTACCTTAGGGAAACCCTTCCTAGACCAAAGCTTAATGCTTCCAAGCCTTCTTAGTGTTCTTGAGGTTGAAGATGGAGAGAAAACTTGAGAGAGAGTTTTCAAAAAAGATGAGAGTGAAAGTGAGAGAGAGTGGGGTTGGTTCACTTGAGTGTTTTTACCATCCACTTGATGCCTCAACCATTATATTTAAATTGGGATTAAACTAAAAAAAATTTGGTCAACCCCATTAACTCCTTCACATGGCCGGCCACAACTTATTTTATATATGTGATCATATATATATATATATATATATTTCCTGAGAAGAAAAATCCAATTTGACTTCCTATAACATTTTTCACTCTTATTAAGTTTTAAAAACAAAACTTAACTCATAAGAATTAAATTAAATGTCTCTCACATTTACTTTAATTAATCACACAATAAATTTTAACCTAATGTCCATTCATGGAATAAAATTCCCCAATTCAGTAAAATTAAGCATTTAACACAAAATGCCCTAAAATTTCCATTTTCCCTTAGGTTTATTATTTTTTACCCAAATTTAATTTTTATGAATGTATTTTATACCCAAAATATATTTGCCATAGTTTTTCATTTTATTTTCCGAGATTTTTACCCGATCAGGGTTTTTGTGTCGGTCTAAGACCGAAAGTCTTATCTTAACTTTTAAACACAAAATTCATAATTTGGCTAGCAATAACTCATGGAAATAAATTCGAAGCAAATATAATATTATTTAAAATAATATTCTTAACTCGGGGAAAACAATCCCGACCTGAGTCGTTTCAAGGTACCCGAAGCGCAGGACGTTACAATACCTACAATTTATAGAGGTTTTGTCCTTGAAACTTAAAACAAATGAGGATACAACTCCCTCATCTCATATTTTGTTTCCCAGGTTGCCTCTTCAATGCCATGGTTACACCAATGCACCTTTACCAACGACACCGTCTTGTTCCTCAACACTTTTTCCTTTCGGTCTAGAATCATCACTGGCTTCTCCTCATAGACGAATTGAGGATCAATACTCAGCTGCTCATAGCTGAGTACATGCGAGGGATTGCGCACGTATTTTCTCAACAAGGATACATGAAACACATCATGCACCTTAGACATGGTGGGCGGAAGAGCTAAATGATAAGCTACTTCCCTGATCCTCTCTATGATTTCGAAAGGTCCAACGAATCTTGGGCTAAGCTTTCCTTTCTTCCCGAACCGCATAGCCCCTCGTAGGGGTGCTACCTTCAGCATCACATTATTGCCAATCTCAAACACCAAGGGTCTCCTACGTCGGTCGACGTATTTGCATTGTCGATTAACCGAAGTTTGCAAGCATTGCCTTATCTGTCGCATGTCCTTGGTAATCTGATCAACCTCATCCGATCCAAAAAACTTTCTTTCATCGGTCTCGTGCCAATGAATAGGTGATCGGAATTTCCTTCTGTATAAATCCTCATATAGAGCCATCTTGATTGAATCATGATAGCTATTATTGTAAGAGAACTCTACCAGTGGAAGCTTCTCATTCCATGACCCTTGAAAGTCAAGCATGCAGGCTCTTAGAATATCTTTCAGGGTTTGAATTGTTCGTTCACTTTGACCGTCTATTTGCGGGTGGAAAGAAGTGTTGAACTTCAGTTTAGTACCCAACCTTGTTTGGATTCTATTCCAGAATGTCGAGGTAAAATGTCCGTCGCGATATGATATGATGGAGTTGGGTACACCATGCAGTCTCATTATTTGTGCAATGTAAATATCTGCTAACTTATGTGCGCCATAAGTTACCTTGATCGACAAGAAATGAGTAGACTTAGTCAGTCTATCTATGATAACCCAAATGGCATTGTGCCCCTTGGGAGTGGTTGGTAGACCTGTGACAAAGTCCATAGTGACCATCTTTCACTTCCATTATGGAATTTCTAAGGGTTGCAACAATTCGGCCTGCCGTTGATGCTTGGCCTTTGTCTGTTGACAAGTCAAGCAGTGTGCCGCATATTTTGCCATCTCCTTTTTCATCCCAGGCCACCAAAAGTAATTTTTTCAAGTCTTGGTACATTTTCATGGCACCCGGATGCATGGCATAAGGAGCATTATGTCCTCGAAAAAGATCTGCTTCTTGATCTTGCCATCGTCCGGAACACATATTCTGCCCTTGAACCCCAATACTCCATCTTCGGAGATATGGAATCCTGGTCGCCCCTTGTCCCTCACTTCATACATCAGTCCTTGAACCCAAGGATCGACTAACTGCCCACCTTTTATAACTTCCATAATGGTAGGCTCAATAGAGGGGTTAGCCAATTGACCAACTACTATCTCTAAATCCAATGTAGCGAGGTCAGCACGTAGCTGTGGCGAAATCTCTTTCACTGTCATCACGTAAGCACTTGGCTGTCGACTCAATGCATCTGCCACCTTGTTTGCTTTTCCAAGGTGGTACAGAATGTCGCAGTCGTAGTTGTTGAACATCTCCAACCATCGTGCTATCTCATATTCAATTCCTTCTGAGTGAAGAAAACTTCAGGATTTTATGATCAGTGTAGATGTCACAGTGTATCCCATAAAGGTAGTGCCTCAAAATTTTCAATGCAAAAACCACTGTTGCCAGCTCCAGATCATGAGTGGGATAGTTCTTCTCGTAATTCTTTAGCTGTCAAGAAGCATAAAAAATTACTTTTCTGTGTTGCATCAGCACTGCTCCCAACCCTTGGCCTGAGGCATCGCTATAAATAGTGTAACGACCCAAATTCACTAATTAGGCTTAAGGGCCTTGATTAGTGTGCCTGGAGGGCATAATGGGAATTATGTGTGGTTTTAATGATTTAGATGCATGGTTATGATTTTAAGCATGTTATATGACTATGTGTATTATGTTATGTGATAATTATGATATGTGATTTGTACCACGTGGATGCGGTGATTTCAATGTGATGCACGTGCCGAGATGGTCCTAGAAAGCTAGATAGTGGTAACTGGTGTTTTGGTAACCTGTGTAACTGTTAGTAACCGTATTGTATAGTCCAAGAACTTTACTTAGCAAATTGTTTAGTAGTATTATAGTATGTTTAGTGTTATCATTGTTACTTTGGATTTTTGGTTCAGACCGGGAGTTATTTGGACACTCATAGTAGTACTTATAGATTTTCTAAGTTTAACCTATAGTTTAAGAATATTAAGTATAACCTAAGGTTTGATTAATGTGACTGATATTAAGGATTATATTATTATAAGGTTTAGACATCAACCAGTAGGATTTTAAGCACATGTTTTGAATGGTAATTAAGGATTAAGATTTTTGAGGATTAAATATAATAAGGAGTAAAGTTTGAATGTTATAGGGTCAGTCAGCAGCTTTGAGTACGTTGAGGGCTTAGTCAAGGCTGTTTACTCCATTCAAACTTAGCTAAAAATGTGTAATTTCGTGTTTAAATATTCAGCGTGTGCCGATATATCGCAGCTATAGGGGGCGATATGTCGCAGCACGTAGATACGGAAAACACGAAACGATGCACGGTCGCCTCGGGCATACTGGCCCAGGCGATATATCGCCTACAGGGGGCGATATATCGCCTCCTTCAGCATGGATTCAAACTCTTTTGAATTCATTTCCTTTCAGCCATTCAAACTCCTTCAACAGTCCAGCATCTTGTGAACGAGTCTTCAGCCTCTGCTGAACGATTATTCAAATGATTTTCACCTAAAAAGCCATTATTTTTATTCAAGTAAAATCAAGATATTTTCATTCCCAAACTCTATAAATAGGACCTAGTACCCAGCCATTATTCACCATTTGCTCTAAGTTCAGAGGCTGCTAGTGTTAAGTGAGTGTGAGAGTGTAAACACTTGGTTTGGGGAAAAACTATAAGCTTAAACATCATAAGCTTATCAAACACTTTGGGAAGTGAGTGCTATAGTATTTCGGTGGATGATAGATTGATCTTGCAATCTTTGAGGTAAACCCAAAACTCTAGTTCCTTTCTGTATTTTATGTTATTTCCTTTCTCAAAACCTTCTACTCAGTCCCCTAACCTTATTCTTATTTTGGTTAGGGAATCCAAGCTTTTAAGCATATAAGTCGGTAAGTATGTTTTCTATGGTTTAGTCTTTCCATCTCTTTCATTTCATCTCCTTTCTTTAGACTTACTCTTTCTTATGGTTTTAGGAGTGTTCCAAAAGTCCCAACTCATTCCATTATATCCCGGTAACTTTGGTAAGGAAAATAGGCTAGACTCAATATGTTATGTGCTTATGTTATCTATATGTTTTATGTTATTAAAAGTGTTATGATATGTATATGTGTATGTTTGTAGGCTTGGGCATATGACCCATATGACTAACAAGACCCCAAATGGGTTATGGGCATATGACCTACTTAGCTAGTAGGACCCCACTAATCCCATGGGCATATGCTTGTTTAGTCTATGGGACCCCAAGTAATAATGGCCATTATAATAAGTGAATTATGTGTTATGATATGTCTTTACGTTATTATGAAATTATGTTTATGTTTATGACTATGTGTTAGATTTTTCCTTGCTGGGCATTAGGCTCATTCCTTTCTGTTTATGTGCAGGAAATAAGCTTTAGAGGTGGAAAGATTCGTGACGCTTAGAGGATGTGTATCGATGGTGAATGGAGTCAAGGGGCCGAGCGTTATTCGATTCGAGGATGTAGTCTTATTTATGTTTTTATGGTTTTTAAATGTATTTTTCCGCATTTTCTATGTAACCCTTTTTACTTTAAGTATTTTTTTGTTTTAAAGACAATGGGTACCCATATCCTACTTATTTTATGAAAGTAACCTTTGTTTCCATAAGTTTTCAATAAAATTATGGTATTTCCGCAAAAATGTAAGTTTTATGTATAGATTCGTTAATGGTCCAAGTAGTCTAGATTAGTGGGTCGTTACACGTATAGAGTAACAAGTTTTGTTTGAGAGGTGGTAGAATTGTAAACCAGTGAAAGGACAAGTAAGCCCTTGAGGTCTAGTTAGAAAGGGATATATTTAGAGGGATAAATTAGTCTTTTGGCAGTAAATAGATGAGTTTGAGCTGAAGGAAATACATTTACGTATAACATTTTGGGAGTTGGTTTTATGCTGAATATATTGGAGACCTAGAAGAAGAACAAAAGGAAGATAGAAAAAGGGAAGCTGAACTTTAGCTCTTGGAAGGAGAATCAAGGGGTGTTTGAAGTTATCAACCAAGGTTAGGCCAAGAAAACTCAGAGGTAAGGATTTAGCTATAATATGTTTAAGTTTCAAGTTTAGTTTTTAGATGATGAATATGAATTGAAGCAAGTTGGTGGCTGGTTTTGCATGAATTTAGAGTTGGAGTAATCAAAAGGAGAAGGTGATTTGAAGCTAGAGTTGGGGAGAATTCAAGCTGGGTTCTTGATTTAGGTAAGAGTGTATCATGTTTAAATTCTCGTAGCTGTTATGGTTTAAGAATCTAAAGGGGCTGGTTTACATATTTCTCAAGCTTTGGTTCAAAGGTTTGAATATGAATTTAAGTGTGAATTCTGTGGGTGTTTGTGTAGTTGAGCTGGATTATAGTGTTTATAGGTTGTTGGTTGGTCTATGTGGGGTTTTAAATAAGTTTTGGGGCTTGGGTGTGAAGTTGGGATGATTTGGAGTGATTTGGGTTCGGGGAAAACGCAGGGAAAACCCAGATTTTCTGGGCTCGTGAAGGAGCGCCGCGGCGCGAGGATGAATTTCTGGGTAGGCAAGTCCTCTAACTTGCTGGGCGTCGCGGCCCTACAGGGCTGCGCCGTGGCGCAAGGCCAATTTCAGGATGTTAGAATTTGCAATTTTGAGCCTTTGCTCCGGGGGTTCGGGGGATGTATTTGGTGCATTGTTTTAGGGATTTGGGGGTTCCGAGAGTGTGGGATTGATTCCGGGGAGGTAGCTATGGATTGATTAGTGACAAAGGATGTTTCATTTGTGTTGTGATTAGATTTTTGGAGAGGCTCGGGGTAGAGGACCGTGCTCGCAGCTTCGTGGCATCGGAAACCAGTGAATTGAAAGGTAAGAAAACTGCACCCGGTTAAATGTTGGTGATGGGACTAAGTGTTTCCAAGAGTTGCGTCGTGTCAATGTTGGTATCACGCCAAAGGACATGTAAAAGTGACCTAAGAGTGTCGTACTTGATATTAGCGCACTGGGCGCGAATTGGCCACTGGGAGCCAGGAACAACGGGATAACAGAGGGAGCAGCCTGAGGGCGCTAGCCCTGGTTATCGTTTGTGAATTGTGAATGATATGAATTGAAATGCTTAGTATGTGGAATACTTGATTATACTGACTGATGATATATCTGAGTCTATGAGATGCAATATGAGTTATTGATTTGTTTGTTAATTGTTCATGCTCTGTTGTTGTTGTGTTTTCTTGTTGGGCCTTGGCTCACGGGTGCTACGTGGTGCAGGTAAAGGCAAGGGCAAGCTTGACCAAGCCTGAGGTGGAGAGCCCCGAGGTGGAATGTACTTAGCCAGCTGTTCGATCACCATGGTCGAGGAGTGAGTCAGGACAGGGATTACCTAACTGCTCGTTTTGCCTTAGTATGGCTGGTTAATGTATTTGAACCTTGTAACTTCTGTAGATGGCCCTTAAACTAATATTTTTGGGGATCCCGTGTAAATAAACAATGTTTCTTAGTGAAAACGTGACTTTTGAGACCAAAACGTTTTTAACCCTAGTTCCTTAATAGTTTCAATAACACAATTTTATTTAAATGACTTGATTAGGAAGTCTGGCACTTTATAAACACACAGTGTAACGGTCTTGGCTATCCAGGGCGTTACAAATAGTATATCCCTCTGTGCCATTAGGGATTGTCAGCAATGGGGTAGTCGTCAATCTTGTTTTCAGCTTCTGAAAACTGTTCTCAGTCCATTCATACTTGATGTTTTTGCGGGTGAGGGCAGTCATTGGTGCAACTATTTTGGAAAATCCTTCCACAAATCTCCGGTAATATCCCGCTAACCCAAGAAAACTTCTAACCTCATGAGCATTTTTCAGAGGTTTCCACTGCTTAACAACTTCTATTTTGGCGGGATCTACCGAAATTCCGTCTCTTGACACTATGTGCCCTAGAAAACTAACTTTCTCTAGTCAGAATTTGCACTTCGAAAACTTAGCGTAAAGCTTTTCATCTCGTAGACGCTGAAGGATCAGTCCCAGATGTGTTGCATGCTCTTCTTGGATTTTTGGGTATATTAGAATATCATCAATGAACACGACGATGAACTTATCCAAATACTCACAAAATACGCAATTCATGTGATCAATGAATACTGCAGGCGCATTGGTTAATTCAAAGGAAATCACTAAGAACTCGTAGTGACCGTAGCACATTTTGAAGGTCGTCTTTGGTATACCTATCTCCTTAACCTTGAGCTGATCATAGCCTGATTGCAGGTCTATTTTGGAAAAATACTGACGCTCCTTGTAGTTGATCGAAAAGATCGTCAATCCTGGGCAATGGATATCGGTTCTTGATCGTTACTTTTTTCAGCTCCCGATAGTCAATGCACATTCTCATCGAGTCGTCTTTCTTCTTCACGAATAAGATTGGGGCTCCCCACGGAGAATGACTTAGCCTTATGAACTTCTTGTCTAGTAACTCTTGCAGTTGCGATTGTAACTCCTTGAGTTTAGCTGGCGCAATCCTGTAAGGAGTCTTTGAGATTGGCGCAGTTCTCAGAATTAGCTCTATCTCAAACACGATCTCTCGGTCTGGTGGAATCCCTGGGAGATCTTCAAGAAATACGTAGGGAAACTTGCACACAACCGGTACATCAGAAAGTTGTTTCCCCGTCTCTTTATCCTTATCCACTATGTTTGCCAGAAAACCAATGCATCTGTCACTCAACATTTTTCTCTCCTTCATCGCACAAATCATGGGACACTTCTTTTCTCTTGACGTACCCTTGAACTCAAATGGTTCTTCTCCCGCTGGGGTGAAGACTACTTTTCTGCTCTTGCAATTGATAACGACTCCATATCTGGTTAACAAATTTATCCCAAATATGACGTCGTATTCATGTAGGTCCAAGACTAACAGATCCACCGTCAACTCACGACCTTCAACCCAAACTAGTACGGCTCTAACCCATGTTCACACCAGCATATCCTCTCCCGAAGGCAAGGATACCCCACAAATAATAGGCATAGGTTCAGACATTCTGCTTAATTTTTCCACAAAGGATGCAGATACAAAAGAATGTAATGCACCAGTATCCATTAATGCATATGTCTAGGTTTGGGCGATAGAAATCTTACCTGACACCATATCAGATGGTCCAGCTACTTTGTCACTTTGCATACGCGCATAAACTCAAGGCGGAGCTCCAATTTGTTTCTACTGGTCATTTCCGTTGCTCTTGGATGACATTTGGCACTCTTTAGCAAAGTGCCCTGGCTTTCCACAGTTAAAACATACCCTACACTCGCCCTGATGGCCTTGGTTACACTTGTTGCATAGTGGCCATTGTTCAAACTCACGTCTTGGCTGTTTGTTGGGACTAGCCATTGCCTGATTAGGAGGTCCCCATTTTATTTTTTTATTTCCCATAAAAATCAGCCTTGTACCTCTTGGATTGTTTGTTCACCCCGAGTTCTAGCCGAACCTCGGGTTGAACTTCCCCCTTGGGCCATTCTGATTGGCCTGAAACTATCTGGGGTTGTTGGGAGTGTACCTCCTGTCTTCGTTCTTCTGTGGTTCTGGCTTGTCTGACACGGCCCAAGACTCTTGGAAAAGAGCCCGTTCCACAACTTCGGCATACGTCTCCGGGCCAGTTCTACTAGTGTCTACACACCTGAAAATGTCTCTACGTAGGCCCTTCATGAAACTCCAGGTCTTATTCTCTTTAGTGTTCACCTGGTTCTTCGCGAACCTAGACAACTGGTCAAATTTTCGAATGTAGTCCTGCATGCTCGACGTTCCCTCCTTCATACAAGCGAAACCATTCACTTTGTGCTCAATCACTGCCTTACTAAAGTACTTGCCATTCAACAAGGTCAAGAACTCTAGCCATTCCATCTCGACAATGTTATGCCCTTTCTTGGCTGCGTCCCTCCAGATGCAGGCATCTTTTCTCAGCATATAGGTTGCACAAACTACCTTATCTCTCTCGGTAGTTTCAATGATGTCGAAGATCCTTTCCAAAATACTGATCCATTCCTCTGCCATTGATGGGTCACTGCTCCCCTCGAATATAGGTGCATTCTGGTGGCGGAACCTTTCTGATATAGGTTTCGCTCGGGTAGCTCTTGGTGCTTCTACTGGTAGTACTGGTTGCTCAATGACAACTTGCGGGCCAGGGTTCTGTTCTTCATTGTTTTCAGGTGGTATTTCGTTGTTCTGAGCATTATTGGGTGGCATGGGGAGTCATCCCAAAAGGGTGTTAAACCTTTCAGCTTGGAGGGCATCATCATCCTCCTGTCTCTTTTGCCCTCTTTCAATTTGGGCTCCCTGCATCTCCACTAGCCTTTGGAGATTATTTATCTGCTTGGCTATCTCGCGAAATCTAGCAGCTTGGTTTCGAGCTCTAGCGGCAGGCGCGTTCTGAGCTCTATCTGCAGGCGCGGCCAGCAACACCCCTTTCTCTTTGGGCTCTTGTCCTTGCCATTTTGTTTCGATTTCAAATCAAAAGCTCCTAAGCGCATAAGGACAAGAAGTTAATATCAACACAGATAGTTAATTAACCTAATTAAACACGCCAAACATATCAAGCAATCAACGCTTTTTAACAAAAGTTAGCAACTTTATTTCATAGCTTATACCATATACAACAACGTTTTAAGTTTGGGTCAGCCAGTCTAAGGGATTTGCAAAATTAACCCTAAAAAAATGGACTTATATTCCTGCTAGACAAATTTATTTCCTTAATTATATACAAGGTAGGTACATATTTCAAAAGTATGTGGGTTTCTAACACCTATGCAGCTCCTAACACCTAGTCGGTGTCGCTGTCGGCGGCCATATCAAAACCTTCCTCGGAATCCTCCTCAGGATCTTCCTTAAGATCTTCCTCAGTCTGGTCGATAGACTCTTCATAAGAAATTTCCCCGTCGCCGAGTTCGTCATCAACCACTTCCTCTACTGGCAGGTTCTCAACTACCACTGGGTTTGCTGCTGCTTGTCGTTGTGTTGCCTCTATCGCATGTGCATGGGCGTTCTGCACAGAAAAGAGCTCACGGAAGTCTATGTGCCACCTTGACCTCCTACCTAGAGGTCCAAAGGTCATCTCTATGGGTATCCTAAAGGTAGTCTAGTATGGAGTGGTTGGCCTTGAGTGCCTCTCCTGGTACCAAAGAAAAGCTGAGCCTCTCAGGTATAAACTTGCCAATCCTACCCTGAACCTATGGGGGGTACCGATGTCCTTGAAAATGGTGTCCAATGAGTAAGTCCATGCCCAGACTTCGTTGGATTAGACCTCTCCGTTGAATACGGTAGGCACTATGCTGGTGAAGGCATGGTAGATTTGGACTCTCTACCATTAGTCATACACCATAGGGGGGTCGACTACGATGGGATCCATCGCCTCTGGTTCGCCAGCCATTTTCTTACTAACCTACACTGTATAAAATATAGGTAAGAAAAATGGAAATAACACACTAAAGGAAGAGACAGTACTTACAGTGAGTATCAGTCTATCTTTGCGAAATGTACATGTGGGTTGTCGATCGAGCTCTGATACCAACAGTAATGATCCAGATTTTTAAGACTCGATAATGCAGAAATATAAATGTTTTCAGTTAACCAAATTTCTCATAAACCCGTAAAAAAAAAAACTTTTTAAAAGTCGTATGGCCATAATTAACATTTAATACAAACATGTTTTATAAAGAGTAGAGTGAGCCTAGTTTATGGAAATAACACAACATTTCCAAAAATAAAACGGCTTCCCAAAAGGTCGGTCCACATGTACATTCGCAAGGTAGACTCTAGCGCTCACTGCTCTACCTTGCCCTTGTTCTTACCTACAACAGGAAACAACTAGGTAAGCGAAAACGCTTAGTAAGTTCAACTTTAAAACAAAAACATCCAGGGAATTAAGGTTCCGGACCCTACACAATCAATTTCAAGAATGAAAAAGCGTCCTAGCAAACTTATGGTCATGCCTGATAACCAAAGACAAATTATTTCCTATAAACAGATAAATTCTTGCACTCAGAAAATCCCAGAACAAGTAGATATATTATATCACAACTATTTCTTATCAACAAATAAATCCCTGCACTCATAAAATCCCAGAGTTAGGAGATACAATAAATCACAATATAATTCGAGACCAACGCTCAACAATTTCCAACAATTCGGGCGTAACACGCCCTCCAACATAAATGTTAATCTGTAAGAGAGAACCGAGTCTCAACACTAAGATCTAGCCAATAAATATCCCCATCAAGGGTAAATATCATGTTACCTGGAGCATCGCTACTTATCCAAGAGTAATTCCCTCATAAGGGTAACCATCAAGTTACATAGGGTATCACTACTTAACCAAGAGTGTAATCGAAGTTACACGGGTTTATAGAGATTTCTATGTTAATCGGTGGTGCTGGTGAGTAGTTGCCCCTAGGGTGTTCAGCCTCACTCAAACTTGGCAACCCATAGTATCTCTAGGCACTCTCACTGAATGACTAATATTCACGTGTACTATCCGGGAATAACTTATCAGAGCACTTGCTCGGGTTCTAACAGTTCATTGATTAAGTAAGCATGAGGGCCCCTAGGTCCCATTCATTTTGGCGCCCCTACGTTTAAACTAGAAATCCTCACCTCTTGACCACTCGTCGCGGTAATGAACTGGACATAAACAAAATCAAGCAGTGTGACGGGGATCAACCGTCTAGAATATGACGGATATCTACCGGTCATATTTTTTGAATCAGCACCAACTAGACTAACGTCTCTAAGCAAACTTACTACGACAATGTATATATGTGCATGTGTCTCTATACTAACATACAATACAATAGTCGTTTCATGTTGCAGCCACACAATAAAAGTTGAATTACTTGGAGTCATTTGCTCTCAGCAAGATTTCACCCTCCAAGGTATAATCTAGTTATGCTTAGCCAATACTGTAATTATCCATACATTATACTCAGATTAATTATGACACTTTATAATTCATTAATATTATTTTGGGCAGTTTCGTCATTTTAAATATCATTTGAAAGGATTAAAGATCCTTATTTGGTTTTAAACCCATTAAGGAAATTCATACAAAAATATTTCAGACTAAACCCTAAGTCTCGGGGAGACCTACCCTATGGTCTCGATACCTAGGCTCGGATATCACAATAGTATTTTCCCACAATTCGCTAAAAATTTTATTCTTTAAAAGTTTCGCTATTAACCCGTACTCTCCACAGTCGGTAAAATATATAAAAGATTTTAGCCGGTATTATATCCCAAAAATACTAATTAAATTCCTTAATTATTTTTCAAGAAAATAAACTCTTAATTTCCTTTTATTTTTCTTATGGTTTTAATCTCTAAAAACCGTTTTAAGAAAATTGCCTAATTTATCTTAATTAGGAAAACTGTTAAAAATTTCTCATCTTGACTAGTTAATTTTTTCCGAAGTCAATTAATCAAGTTTACTTGAAAAATAATTCAATTAAATTATTTTCTCAAAATATAGGGTTTTAAACCCTCTTTTAATTTATTAACTTATTAATAAATTAATTCTTTTATTTTTAGAAAGAATAAAAATTCTTTAATAAAAATAATTCTCACTAAACTCAAAGTGGTATTTTAGGTCAAAATATGTTTTCAAGATTACCAAGTTTTTATCTTGCAATAAGCAAAATTTTACTTTTTGCATTAAGTTCCAAAATCTTATTTTTACACTAAGTGTGAAAACTCTATTTTTCATATTTTTAACTACATACTTTATTAGGTCATAACTTGAAAATTACTTACCCAATTGCTACCAAAATTTCCCAATTCCATTTTTGATATGCCATTTAGGTCTTTGTAAAATATTAGGTCAAAATGAGCATTTTTTATTGGTGAAATTGTTTTCTACAATAAGGTAAAAATGACCTTATTTTCAAGTCCTTAATTTTTCCAAACTTTGGCACTTAATAACATTCAAACCATTCAGTATTTTGTTACCAAATTTTACAGTGGAATACTAGGAGAATGCCAAGATTATGTCCACCAAATTTTAGAAAAAACTGGGTTCATTTTCCCTATACAGTGGCTGTCCAAACTTAGACCCGAAATTAAGAATACGAAAAAATAGTTTTTTACCTAAACTTTGAAATAGCATAACTCACTCATTTTTAAATATTTTTGAGTGTTTCAAAAGCACAATTTCATGTACTCAATCTCAAAAAAATTACAGTAAAATTAAATTTTACAAAATCAATATACAGTGGATGCTTGACCCCTTGGAAGTCACAGCTCGAAACTTATATTTTGTTTTAGGGTTCTCACCAAAACCCTTAGGGATTTTAGTCCCTATTTTCAAAAATCAACACACAAGCATCATAAAAATTATTGAGCAACTACCATAGCCTTATTAAATCACCAATAAGAAACTTTAAGCATTAAATATACAAAATAATGCTTAAAAATAAAAACCATACAATAACAACCATAAAAAGTAAACTTTTTACCTCTTGTTTTTCTTGCTCTGAGTTTTTGATGTTCCTACTAGCTTTGAGTCCTTCAAACTCTTTCAAAACCTTAACCAACTCCCCCCCCCCCCCCCCCAACAACAACATAGATAGTTAGCAATTGAAACACCTATGGTTAAAAACTTTACAAAGTCAAGTTTTTTGAAACTTTATCTTAGGGAAACCCTTCCTAGACCAAAGCTTAATGCTTCCAAGCCTTCTTAGTGTTCTTGAGGTTGAAGATGGAGAGCAAACTTGAGAGAGAGTTTTCAAAAAAGATAAGAGTGAAAGTGAGAGAGAGTGGGGTCGGTTGGGGAAGGTTAGAAGAGCATATCAACTAAAAAAAATATCTAAACACTTGAGTGTTTTTACCATCCACTTGATGCTTTAACCCTTATATTTAAATTGGGATTAAACTTAAAAAAAAATTGGTCAACCCCATTAACTCCTTTACATGGCCGACCACCACTTATTTTATATATGTGATCATGTATATATATATTTATATTTCCTAAGAAGAAAATCCAATTTGACTTCCTATAACATTCTTCACTCTTACTAAGTTTTAAAAACAAAACTTAACACATAATAATTAAATTAAATGTCTCTCACATTTAATTTAATTAATTGCACAATAAATTTTAACATAAGGTCCATTCATGGAATAAAATTCCCCAATTCGGTAAAATTAAGAATTTAACACAAAATGCTCTAAAATTTCCATTTTCCCTTAGGTTTATTATTTTTTACCAAACTTTAATTTTTATGAATGTATTTTATGCCCAAAATATATATTTGCCATAGTTTTTCATTTTATTTTCCGAGATTTTTACCCAATCAGGGAAAGTAGCTAGCAATAACTCATGGAAATAAATTCCAAACAAATATAATAATATTTAAAATAATATTCTTAACTTGGGGAAAACAATCCCGACTCGAGTCGTTTCAAGGTACCCGAAATGCAAGATGTTACAGAGTCAATCCTGGGGCCCTATGCCCAAGCTACGTGACCATATAGTCACCTGGGGCCTTTGCCCTTAGCCTTGAGTAACTAGCCGTAGAGCTAGTCCAGCGTACCTGGCGCTTTAATGTTTCATCTGGTTCAGGTCTAAGCCTTTCGGCCAGCGCGCAACACACTATTGACATCCTTGACTAATGAGTCAAGCCCTAATCTAGGAATACAGACCATAATACAGAAACAGACATGGATAGACACATCCCAACAAATAAGCACACATGCATGTTAATCACATAACACCATCGAATAACCATTTTCACAATAAATGTGCTCGGGGCCCAAGCCCTAGTCACGATAATTGATAATAGTTGGGCCAAGTCGAAAACACATATAGCATGTATTGGGTGCAATTTTCTTACCTTAGGTCCGAGTAAGCGTAAATAAGAATGCCCTCAAGCACGATCCCAGTTCTGAGCCCCTAATGGTATCCTAGTCACAACCATAAATTAGAATTCCATCAACAACGATCGAATAAAGGCTTCCAAACCGAGTCCTAGCCTCCGGGGCCACGAGTTCCACTAAACCAGGTTGTGGAATCGATCTCGAGCCCTAAGGAAAAAAGTTCCCATTTAAAAAAACTTTCCAAGGCCAAAAAGCCTAGGCGGGTCACGACCTAGCCCTGAGGATCGTAGTGTGCCCCTCCTATAGCAAGCCTCCTCCCCTCTGTCAAGAGGCACGAGCTACGACTTGCCCTATAGGGTCGCGGTGCGCCTCCCAAACAGAGGGCTCCTAAGGCCCTAGGTTGAAGCTGAGTCGCGGCCCCTCAAGAACATGGTCGCGACTTGGCCCCTCGAACCTAGAATTTCTTCCATTTTTAGCAGCCAAATTTAATCCAAACTAACCCAAATTCACCCCTAAACCATAATTCAATTACCACAATAGTTCTAACACCTTCCCAGCAACAAAACCCAACAGAAATCCAGTCTTAAACCTCATTAAAACATCACTTTCAATTCTTGAGCTAAAAGGTTGAAGAACACCTCAAACAACAATGAATTCTTCATAAATTTAACTATAACAAAATGTTTGAAGGGTTACCTTAGCTGTGAATGAAGTTCCTCTAGCCACAAGCTATCCAATTCCTAATCCCAAGCCTTCAATTCTTGTATTTCTAGCCCAAAATCCTCTTAATTCTTCAAGGACAAGCTTAGGAAAGTTTGAGAGAAAAAGAGTGAAGGAGAAAGAGAAAGAATCGGTCAGAGAAGTGTTTCTAAGTGTTTTGTCTTTTGTTTCCTAAGGTTAAATGACTTAAGCTAATCCCGAGGCTCGGGGTACCAAAAATGTCCCTGAGGGCAAAATGGTCAAATTCCCCAATATTCCCTCCTAAACTCACTAACTTCAAATATATCACCAATTATTTATTTTCATAACCCGATAACTCAATTAAATGTCTAATACCCAAAATACCATTTGACTCGCCTCGAGTCGGGTATTGGGTCTCGTTGTGACTTTCCTGCTAACTTGCTCCCTAGGATCGCCTCGTGCCGAGTAACCCAAATAAACCCACATAATAATGTGTTCTCTCACATATATCACATATATGCACATAGTTATATTATTATGCTCGCAACAGGCCAAATTATCATAATTTCCCTTCTAATAAGAAATGGGCCCACATGCACATTTAATATCTTTAAACATGCACAACTAGTCATACTATCACATAATCCACATAATTACAATTAAATATAGCAAATAAGTGCATAACTCCATATATTTCCATCTTGGCCTCCTAATCAAGGCCCTATGCCTTATTAGGTAATTTTTGTATGTTATAGGATCTGGCCCTCCCTCAAAGGTAGGAGGGTGATGCTTCCTGAAGCGCTCATAAAGATGCTCCCACCTGTTCTCAGTCCCTGGCTATTGTTGTAAGACTGGTGCCACAACAAGTGGCAGAACTGGTGCAGCGTTCCATCTTGGAACCTGCTGCTATCTCATTAGGCGGATCTTTTCTTCCTGCCTCTGTAATATAGCTTGGATGTCAACAAGCACCTGTTGCCAGTTCTCAAGAGTTGGCAGAGGGTTCTAACCCTGATTGTTATCTCTGACCTGAATTCCAATGCCGGTTGGTTCATTTGATTGCCCTGGAAGCATACTTCAAAGTCTATATGCAATCAATGACTTGGCTCATCAGGCCACAATAACGGTGCCCAACAGCTCCCCACAGTCCAAGACTGAACAATGCTAATAAGTAGTTCAATAGATTTCACAAACATCAGTCATGCTAATAAGCAAATTAGTTCATATTCATGCTCAATCAGGATGCTAATAAGCATGTTCTTAGTATTCATATGCATATAACAAGGATAATAAGCATTCTCTAGTTTTCAGAAGCAGCAGTAGTGCTAATAAGCACACACTTAGTAGTTATAAACAAATCAAAGTGCTAATAAGCATTTCCTTCAATATTCATAGCATCAATAGTTTTCATAAACACGTCTTTTATCATTCACATAGCAGTCAAGGGTCGGACCATATCAGTATAACTCATGCTTCATATTCAAGCATGCAAATAAGGCATTCAGATATCAAATAGGTAGGTAACACAGATTCATATCATTAGTTACCGAACACTGAGTCGAGCTTGTCTTCAGCGGCGAGTGTACATGCCCATCCAATCTTTAGGAACCCTTAAACATAAATTGCTCTAACACCAAGTTGTAACGTCCTCCTAATCCAGGACCGTTACACTATGTAATTAAAATAGTGCTTAACTTGCTAAAAAGTCATTTGGACTTAAAAAGTGTAATTGAAACTAACACCAAGTTTTTGTACTAAATTTTTTTGTAAAATGTCAACCATTCCATTAAAAAAGTTTGAGTTTGATACATGGGACCCCAACAGAGTTTAAAACTATTACAAACTCAAAATGAATACAAAAGCTTATCTAAGCGGCAAAATCAGGGTCCAACCTTAGTTCCAATTGATACCCTCAGTCGTGGCGGCCAAGCACGCCGCATATGTACACCCTGCCCCTGAAGCTCTCCAACTCATGGCTGGTCCATCTTTTCTTTTCCTTTACCTACACCATATAGCACCTGTGAGTCGAGGCTCAGTAAAACACATAATCAATAATCATGCTCACAAGCAGTAAATCATCAGATCACAGAATAATAATTAGCATGACTAGCAGTAATAACCCTACTTGTGCATACATTCAATCCAGATAAATGTCTATAGAGCCATACCAGTCCCATTTCCCCAATCTCCAAATAAGTGACTATAGGACCACATCGGGCCCATTGCCCTGTTCCCTGTATAACAAGCCTTAGGGCTGGCAAAGCGTACTTGGTGCTTTATATTTCAAGCGGCCATAGGGTCATTCAAATGTATACCACACTTTCGAGTTATCTTAATGACATTAACGGGTGTTCAGCATGCTATTGCTGCCCCCGACTCTTAAGTCAAGCCTTTAAACACTCGACTTATAAACCGAGCCTTTGTAAACCCTTGACTTATAAGCCGAGCCTTGTAAACCCTCGACTTATAAGCTGAGCCTTTTAACCAGATATACCCTCAAATAATAAGTCAAGCTTTATAAACCCTTGACTTATAAGCTAAGCCTTTTAACTAGATATACCCTTAACTAATAAGCCGAGCTTCTAATCATATATAATGAATAGATCATAAACTTATAAGCCGAGCTTTTCAGTTGAAGATAATCATTAAACCCTTCACTAATAAGTTGAGCTTCTAATAAGATACAATGAATAGATCTTTGACTTATAAGCTAAGCTTTTCATTCAAAGATAATCTTCAAACCCTCGAATTATAAGTCGAGCCTTTCAATCAGATATAACAGATAACCCTTGACTTATAAGCCGAGCTTTTCAATCAAACATAACAGATAAACAATCATTACTTAAGATAGGTAAGCACATCGTAATCAACATGTTTAATAAAACATTCTAAGTATGGTTATAACCATGTTCCATAACCGGGCCAAGCCCTAAACACAAACTGGGTGCAATTTTCTTACCTCAGATCCTGAGTGGATAGTGCATGGCAACCTCGAGTATGATCATTTCCTCCTGAGCCTAACGGTTCACCCTAGTCACAACCATAACAAGAAATAAGATTCAGGAATGAACTAATAAAGGCTTCTGAATCGATTCCTAGCCTCCGGGACCCTGAATTCTACTAACCTGGGTAGTAGGACCATTTCTGAGCCCTTAGGTTTGGGTTTCACAACCAAAAAATCTAATTTTTTTTTTGTCCCAATTAGAGCTGCAACGCCTCCCACTAAGGGTCACAACACAACAAGTGAGAGAGCCTCGAGCCCAAAACCACAAATCATGCGCCGTGGCACAACCCGCCTAGCGCCGCAACACTAAGGCAGTTCGAGGCACCTATTGGGGTTTTATGCCCTAATAAAAACCCAATTTCTCTGTATTCTCATTTTATTATCAATAAAAGAATAAAAATCAATTATTGACTTCATCAATCACGTTGCTCACATGTTTTATTTTCATGATTATTTGTTTAATGTAAACTTCTATTAAATCCTGAGCATATAGCTAATCATATTTTTAGTGACGTAATCAAAGTGGAATATAAATATGATTATATGTTCAAAATAAGTTAGTCCTAAGATTAGTCAGTGTACAAGATTTACACTGACTTGCCAATCTACGATATGATCTACTTACACATTGTAGTGTTATGTTCTTTCTAGAACATTGGCAAAGTAGATAGGATCGGATGTATTTGTTACATCGAACTGGACCGATATTAACAGTAGATAGGATAAGTAAAATTACTGTTATTATCTATTCTAGTCATATCATATAGTTGATCATAGGTTTAATTCAATCTCAATTTAGAGTGGTTAGTATTCTAACTGATTGCATTATTTGAGTTCTTTGACTTGTTCGTTATCACCTTACCCTACGGACTAGCCCATACTTACATCTTGGGAACTCGGTAGTATAATTGAGTTGGAGTGTTAATCATAGATATTAATATCTATAGCTTCTAATAAAGAAGTGAAACGATGGTTTCCTTTTAGTTTGGTTCAAGGTGCTAAATGATAGATATCTCATTTCAGTAATTAATATTAGTTTACTGAAATATCATTTACAAGAAACTAAGTGTTTTAAGGATAAAATACAATAAGGAGTAAAATGGTATTTTAGTCCCATCTCATTATAGACCGTTTATAGAGGATTGAGTGACAATTATGGTTGTAACAATGGATAATTAATAATGTATCTATATTTCTAATAGAGCATTCTATGAATTCAAGAGTGCAATTCTGAGTCTTTAGTGGAGTCACGAGGAATTAATAAGTTAGTAAATTTATTTGTTAGATTTAAGATAACTTATTGAAGCTTGATTTCATAGGCCCATGGTCCCCACTGTACCTTTGATAAAACCATCTAGATAGTCTTAATTAATTTATTTAATTATCAATTGGAATTATCGAAGTTGACTAGGTCAATTTTGGATAGTTTCACAAAGTTATACAATTTAGAGAAGAAAAGAGATTTTAGGGAAAATTTATTAATTAAGAAAAATTGGTGTCTATATTAATAAATAAGTTTAAATCAATGTTCAAATTATAAATAATTAATTTGATAAAGGGTTCCAATAATTATTTCATTAATTAAATCAATAAAAAATAATACAAGGCTTGATTTTAAGTCCAACGGGCTTATAATTAAATGAGAAATTTCACGGGTCTAAAGCCCATGGTAATTTTGACCATTAGGCTGATATTATTTGTTATTTTATTGATTTTTAATTAAAATAAAATGACCTAATTGATTCTATAAAAGGAATGGTAAGTGAGAATTGAAATCAGATTACAAAAAGACTATATGACAAAAAATCAGAAGATCTAGTCTTGATGCTCTAGGTTTTAGATTCTCTCTACAACATAAGTCCTTTTCTAAGCCTCAATTTTTCTCTTCTATTCTTCTTATCTTTGTATCTATCTCATGTGTTGATAATTGCCCACTCTAGTCTAGGTGATTCTAAGGATACTTTGGAAGGCTGTGAAGAAAATTGAAGATCGGTTCAGTTTCTTAGTGATACCCTGCGACAGAAAGGATACAAGGGTTAGAGAAACTCAAGGAAGGATTCAATCATTCCGTTGCACAATAATGTAAGTGTTCTTATCATTATCTCTGTGTGAATCCAATTTTAGAAATATGTTCTAGGTTGTCTAATGTTAATTTTTTTAATATAAGATTTATATGAAAATAAACAAGATCCTGTATAAGTTTGACCAACAACACCTTCTTGCCCCTCTGAGTTCATGAGGGCCACATTGCTCCAATAACAACCCCGTAGCGCGGCCTGCAAACCTAGAAAACTAGTGATTTTAAGAATCACAAACCTATCCAAAATCGTCCCAAAACTAGATTTTAACCATTTCGACCATAATAATGGTCTCAGCATCTCAGAAATATCAAAACCAACCTTGAAACTCAATCAAAACTACCTTAAACTTAGAATCTGAATAAAACTTCAAAAACTATAAAAACCAAAAACTAAAACTCAGATATTGAATTACCTTTGATTGAATTCGATTCCCAGCTGTGTTCCCTAAGCTCATAAGCTTCCAACCAACTATTGCCTCAAAACTCAAGGATCAAGAGTTCTCCAAAACTTCAATCACTTAGTGAGAGAGGGAGTGAGAGAAGAGAGAGAGAGAGAGAGAGAGAGAGAGAGAGAGAGAGAGAGTTATGTTTTAAAAAAAAATCAAAGTTGATAAGCTTCAGCTAATTAAGACAAACCCATGGTCCAAATGACCATAATGCCCCCATTCTCTTAAAATCTTCTCAAAGCCCCTAAAAATTTCTAGATAATTCTGCTAAACCCGGAATATCGCTATTTTTCCCAAAATACTACTCATACTCCAATGAGTCCCGGTAAATCACTGAATTACTGAAATTCCTCTTGGCTCACCCTAAGCCAGGTATAAATCCCGTGTTATGACTAAACTAATTTCTTGCTCAAAAGGACCGACTCTTGCCGAATATCTCAAATATATCCACATAATAATGTTGTCTCAATCAGATAATATCATATAATCACAATTATACCATTAACATGTCAAAATTACAAATATGCGACTTGAAATAAAAGCAGGTCTGTTTCACACATTTAAAACACTTAAACATGAATAATCAGTCATATAATAATATAATTCATGCAATTCACACAATCACATAAATATGCAATTAATTCATATATAAACACAGAATATTCCAATAATGCCCTCCTGGGATCCTAATCAAGGCACTAAGCCTTATTAGGAATTTTGGGACGTTACAAAACTAGGCAAGCCTGTCTTTGGCTTTGTTGGGGTAGGTGGACATACAAAGTTTGCGAGCTTGGTACTCGCCAAGGATTTGGTTGACCACCAGCTGTGAGTCACTTCTGATCGTTAGGCACTTGGCTTTTAATTCCCTTGCCATGCACATTCCCGCTAGCAATGCCTCATACCTGACTTTATTGTTTGTTGAAGCAAAATCGAACCTTAATGTGCGATGGATACTGTGGCCTTTTGGGGTTACTAAGATCAGGCCTGCCTCGACATTGTGTTCGTTGGAGATGTCATCCATGTAGACTTGTCAAAGATTTTCCCGTGGTTGCCATCCATAGCCTCCGATCGCCGATTTCATTTGACTATGAAATCAGCGAGGGAATGTTCCTATATCGCCATCCTTGTCTAATAGGAAATTTTGAACAGTCCTAACTCAATGGCCCATTTCAACAGGCTGCCTAAGGCATCAAGCCACTGCAATACTTGTCAGAGGGGTTGGTCTATCAACACCTTGATCAAATGAGCTTGGAAGTATGGTCGTAATTTTTGGGATGCCAACACCAAACAACAAGAAAGCTTCTTCATTAAGGGGTATTGAGTCTTGGCATCTATATGTCACTTGCTAACATAATGCACATGATGTTGTACGTTACCCTCCTCTCAAACTAGAGTTGCACTCAATGTGTTGTTAGAAAAAGCAAGGTACAGATACAAGTCCTCGCCATTGACAGGTTTGGATAGTATGGGCGGCTATGCCAAATGTTGTTTTATCGCCTGATAAGCTTGCTCACATTTTTCTGTCCATCGAATTTCTTGGTTCCCCTAAGGAGGTTGAAGAATGGAATGTAGTTATCGATTGACTTTGAAATGAAACGGCTTAGAGCACCGACCCTACCAGTCAGACTTTGCACGTTCTTCATTTGTTTAGGAGACTCCATGTCAATAAGGCCTTGATCATGTCGGCGTTTGCTTTGATTCCTATTGAGTTGACAATGTACCCCAGGAACTTCCCATAGGTGACCCTGAATGAACACTTCTGGGAGTTCAACCTCATGTTGTACTAGCGCAGAATGGCGAAAGCCTCTTCTAGGTCAGCTAGATGCCTGTAGCCTTCTTAGACTTTACTATCATATAATTGACGTAAACCTCCATATTCCTTTCGATTTGATCCTTAAACATCTTGTTAACTAGTCGTTGGTAGGTGGCTCCAGCATTCTTTAAGCTAAAGGGCATGACCATGTAGCAATACAGACCCATGTTTGTCATGAACGATGTCTGTTCTTGATCCAGGGGATGCATTGCTATTTGATTGTATCTTGAGTAGGCGTCCATGAATGACAGCAGCTCGTGGCCAAAGGTGGCGTCAACGAGCTGGTCCATCTGAGGAAACAAACAAAATTCCTTGGGGCACTATTTGTTGAGGTCGCTAATGTCAATACATACTCTCCAAGTACCATTTGGTTTGCACACAAGCACAGAGTTAGCGACCCATAGGGGATAGAAGGCCTCTTGGATGAAGCCATTCTCTTCCAACATCTTTACTTCTGCTATCAGTGCTTCATATCTCTCAACATCTAGGGATCATCGCTTTTGGTGGAATGGGGGTGCCTTCAGGTCTATGTTCAAGATGTGCCTAATGACCGACAGATTAATTCCTAACATGTCGTTGTGGGGCCAAGCAAAGCATCTTGGTTCTTTCGCAAGAAATCAATCCAATCGGCCTTCACATTGCTACTCAAGTTCTTCCTGACCTTCACCTTCTGAGTGGGGTAGCCATCCTTCAATTCCACTTTTTAGAGCTCTCCGGCCAGTCCAACCAGTCTCTCTTCATCCCCAAAGTGAGGATCCAACTCCTCCCCGCTTTGGGACTCATTTCATAATGTGTGTGGAATTGGGTCGCCATCGGTGGCGACGCTGTCCTGGTGATCGCTATTAGCGGCAGAACTAGAACTGCGGTCACCATTACCGGCAGTGCTGCCTTTGCGGTCGTTGTTGGCGACCACGCCGGGGGTGGCCTTGCCCATCGGGTCCTCGCCTCCCACGACGCATATTTCTGTTGCCTTGCCCATCGATGCCTCGCCAGTGTCAGCCTCGCCCATCAGGGTCTCGCTTATCAACCTTGTCCCCATTGTTGTGCTGGTCTTCTCATCGAATAACTCCTTTATTCCTTGAACTCCTTGGTCATCAAAGATTATGTTGGTGCAAGCAGTGCTTTCCGTTATAACTTTGCTAATCGAGGTGTTGTAGCATTCACATGCCTCTTGTTGGTTTCCTCGCACACAGCTAATACCTTCGCTTGTGGGGAACTTAATGGTGAGGTGTCAGATGGACATTATGGTGTGTAGATCAATGAGCACAAGACGTCCAAGAAAAATACACCGATGGGTAGTCGACAACTACGAACGTCGCCATGCAAGTTTCTCTCTAAGAGGTATCGCCGAGAGTTATCAGGAGCTTGATGGATCCAATAGGGTCCAAGCCCTCGCCATTGAACTCATAGATCATGGTTGAACATGGCACGAGGTCTCGAATGGACAGTTTCATCTTATCCAGACATGACTTGTACAAGATGTTGACAGAACTGTCGTTGTTAACTAGAACTCTTACCACCATTAGGTTGGAGATCTGAGCTGCGGTGACCATGGGGTCGTTGTGCGGGTAGTGAACGTGCCATGAGCTTCGGTGGTGAAGGCGATGTCTTGGTCTTCCATCCGTGAGACCTTGATTGGTCTCTCTTCATTTATCATTACTTCTGTAAATGCAGAAAAATTCACCAAGGCAAAGGTCAGAGTGCAACCTAAGGGTCACTAAGCCTCACCTCACAAGCGAGGCCTCTACCTCACATACCTAGGCCTCATGGTCTCGAATTGGTGGCCACCATGACACTCGAGTGCAATGCGAGGTGTGGATGAGGAAGAATGGTAAGAGATTCCAAGCACAGAACAAACACCCAAAAGGAGTCCTAAGAGATATGAAAAGCCTCGGGGATCAAACTTGCACCTCCCTAAAGCTTGGGGGCAAGCTCAAGCCTCCCTAGAGCTTAAGGGAGAGCTCAAGCCTCTTTAAAGCTTGGGGGCCGAGCTCAAGCCTCCCTAGAGTTAAAGCTTCCATGGAGTTTATTGTCTACTAAGAAACTAATGTGTGCATGGAGAAATGACAAGAGAAGCCAAACAAGATGCTAATGCCCAAATGATGCTTTGAGAAGATGGGGAAGACATGAAGACAAGGTCCACACCCACCGTGACCCCAGGGGCAAGTTTTGGGGGCGAGCTCACCCAAAGGGGTGATCTTAGGGGGGACCTGGGGAGTGAGCTCAAGGCCCCCATGAAGCCCAAACGTCAATTTGACCTTATCCATGACCATGGAACGCATGTAAGACTCCCTAGAAGCTAAGGAGATGATTCAAAGGGCCACAACCACTTTAAGCCTTATATCCTAAAGGCATAGTCCCTCCTCAACCTCAATCAATAAACACCTTACACTCAAGCTCTCAAGGGCTTATCAAGATACATACAAAGAGTAGTGGTCATACTAAGTCAGAAGAGTAGTGCCCGTACTTAGTGCGAGGAGGAGGGGCACCTCCTCCCACGCCTCCAAAAAATGTCAGGCCCGAAAGGCCTGAAACTTGACACCACTAATGCCTGCTCCATAATCCTCTGAGGTGCCCCATAGTACTACCACCTCTTTGTTCTCTTGGGACCGTTTTTGTACTAAGAGCCATTAGATTTACCCTATAAATAGAGCCTCCCCTGGTCTACCGTTCTGATTCTGGCATTGGCAGTGATCGACAAAATGAGGCATATGTCCTCTTCTGACCAGGAATTCTATCTCATCCTTTAGTTGATGGCACTCGTTATCTCATGACCATGGTCATTGTGGTAGCGGCATTACTTGGTGTGGTCATGCTTGCTTGGATCCTTCCTTATAGAATAGGCTTCTTGTATGGCTCTTGACCTTTGGTTGCTACAAAGATATCTTCACGCGTCCAGGCCAAGGCGGTGAGTTGGTCAAGTGCGGCTCGTACGTGGGTTTTCTTCCCTCTTGCTTGGGCTTCTTATGGTCTTGTCCTGGCTTTTGGGACACTTATTGATTGCTCGCTTGCTTCCCATTACCGTTGTTCTTGCTACCCTTCCGGTCCACGCAACCCCTTCGACCATGTTTGCTAGTCTTCGCTGGGTCCACATTCTTTATTGTCTCATTTAGCTTGATGAACTTATCCGCGTAGTCTAAGAAATCATGCATCGAGCTGGTTTCCTTCTTGGTCAGGTTGTTCCATAGGGGCTTTGGACTCTGATGCCAGACATGATCACCATTAGCCATCTTTCATCATCAACGGTCTTGGTGCGAGCGGCTTCCTCTTGGAACCTCATGATGTAGTCCTTCAAAGTCTCATTCTCGCCCTTCTTCAAGTTGGAGAGGTCGTTAGCCTCCCGAGGGTGGATGCATGCGGCGTAGAATTGGTGGTAGAAATCTTGAGTGAGTTGTTCCCAAGAGATAATGGATCTATGAGGATACTTCCAAAACCATTGCTTCGTGGCTCCTACTAGTGTGAGCGGGAATTGTAACACCTTTTCTTTCTTGTCCAAAATTGTTACTAGCTTTTCTTTGTAGGAAAGATTTTCTTAAAGATCCAATGTCTCAAAGTTAAGAATGTGAGATAGGTCTGAGACATACTTCCGTAACGTAGACACATGGAAAATATTGTGCACTCCCGAAAATGCTGGGAGCATGGCTATTCTATAAGCCATTTGTCCAATTCATTCCAAAATCTCAAACAGTCCGATGTATTTGGGACTTAACTTTCCTTTCTTGACAAACATCCTAATCCCTTTTATTGGAGAAACACGGAGAAATACATAATCTCCAACTCCAAATCAACATGCTTACATTTAAGATCGGCGTAGCTCTTTTGCTGGTCTTGAGAAGCAATCATGCGGGCCCTGATCTTGGCAATAGCTTCATTTGCTTCTTGAACCATCTCTGTGCCTAAATACTTGCTTTCACCCATTTTATACCAATGTATTGGCGATCTACACTTTTTCCCGTATAACATTTCATACGGTGCTACTACAGTAGTTGACTAGTGACTATTGTTGTATGAGAACTCAACCAGTGGAAGGTACTTGCTCCATGACCCACTGAAGTTCAATACACATGCCTTAAACATGTCTTCCAAAATCTTAATTGTCCTTTCAATCTGTCCATTAGTCTGAGGATGAAATGCGGAGCTAAACTTCAATTTAGTGCCCATTGCCTTCAGTTATCCTTCCTAAATTTTTCATGTAAATTTAGGATCCCTATCCAAAACTATCGATTTTGGTACTCCATGAAGTCACACAATTTCTTGGACATACAACTCTGCATATTGTTCTACTGAATACACTATTTTGACGGGTATAAAATGTGTCGACTTTGTGAATCTATCAACAATCACCCAAACCGAATCATGTTGCTTTGTGGTTTTAGGTAAACCAACCACAAAATCCATATCAATTTGTTCCCATTTCCATTCCAGAATGTTAAACGGTTGTACCAACCCAGATGGTCTCTGGTGTTCTGCTTTCACTTGTTGAAACTTAATGCATTAAGCTACATACTCCACCACATCTTTCTTCATCCCGGGCCACCAATATAACTTTTTTATATCATGATACATTTTCGTAGTCCTTGGATGTAATGAATAGGGGGTAGTATGTGCCTCATCGAGAATCTCTTTTTTAATCTTAAAGTTTGTGTGCACGCAAATTCGTTCTTTATACATCACTATTTCACTATCACTAAGGATAAAATCTTTAATACTCCCATCTTGAATACCTTGTCCATATTTTAATATTTGCGGGTCTTTATCTTGTCCTTCTTTAATTCTCTCTAACAGAGTTGAGTGTAGAGTTAAATTAGCTAATCCTCTCACGTTCAACTCAATGCATGCTAACTCTATTTCTTCCATTAACTTAGTGGAGACAGTTCTTATAGCCACTACTTTCCATTGGTTCCTATGACTTAAGGCATCAACTACCACATTTGCCTTTCCTAAATGATATAGTATATCGTTGTCGTAATCTTTTACTAATTCTAACCACCTTCATTGTCTCATGTTTAACTCATTTTGGGTAAATAAGTACTTCAAGCTCTTATGATTCGTATGGATTTCACATTTCTCCCCCATAGAGATTATGTCTCCATATTTTAAATGCAAATACTACTACCACAAACTCTAGATTATGCGTCAGGTAGCGCTTCTTGTACTCCATAAGCTGCCTTGACGCATAAGCAATTACTTTTCTAGCTTGCATCATCACACATCCAAGTCCTTGTTTAGATGCATCGCAATATACTATGAACTTCTCATTGTCTGTTGGTAGACTTAACATGGGTGCTGTAATGAGCTTATCCTTCAGCTCCTAGAAGCTTCGTTCACATTTGTTTGTCCAAACAAACTTTATGTTCTTTCTGGTCAGTTCTGTGTCAATGGAGTGGCGATCTTCAAGAATCCTTCTACAAACTTCTTTTAATGCCCTTCCAACCCAATAAAACTTCTCACTTCCATAGCATTCTTTGGGTTTGGTTAGTCCTTTACTTCTTCAATATTTACTGGGTCCACCTTGATGTCATCCTTGCGTACAATGTGTCCTAGAAATGCCACTTGTGAAATAAAAAATTCAAACTTTTTTAATTTTGCATACAACTTGTGCTCCCTTAACTTTTGTAGTGTCAGTCATAGATGTCCTTCATGTTCATCTTCAGTCCACGAATAGATCATGATGTCGTCTATGAACATAATCACAAACTTATCCAAATAATCCTTAAATACCCTGTTCATTAGATCCATAAATTTCGTCAGGGCATTGGTGAGGCCAAAGAACATTACCAAAAATTTGTAGTGTCCATACCTCGTACGGAATGTCATCTTTGGAATATCCTCTTGCTTAATCCTCAATTGATGATATCCCGAACTCAAGTCTATCTTTGAAAATAATGTTTTCCCTTGAAACTAATCAAAAAGATTGTCTATTCTTGGCAAAGGGTATCTCTTCTTAATTGTAACCTTGTTGAGCTCCCTATAATCAATGCACATACGCATTGATTCATACTTCTTCTTCACAAACAACTATGGTGCTCCCCACAGTGAGTAACTTGGCCTAATGAATCCCTAGTCGAGTAATTCTTGCAACTAAACTTTCAACTCCTTTAGTTTTGTCAGCATCGTTTTGTAGGGTGCTCGTGAAATCGGTGATGTTTTTGGTGCTAGTTTGATCGTAAACTCGTTCTCTCGATGTGGTGGAAATCCTTCGGAAAAACATCCAAGTAGTCACATACTATCCTTGTATCTTCTGGTTGTTGCGTTCCAGTTTTTGCAATGTCAACCACACTTGCCAAGAACCTCATAAATCCATGTTGCAACATCTTCCCAACTTCCAACGCTGAAATAATAGGAATCCTTAATCCCACCACTATCCCTATGAACATGAATGGCTCGTCCCTGTTGGGCGTAAACACTGCCTTTTTCTTCTTATAGTCAATGGAAGCGTTATACTTAGTTAAGCAGTCCATTCCGAGAATAACATCAAAATCAGGCATACTAAGCTCAATCAAATCTACATAGAACTCTCTACCATCTACCCTCATAGGCAAAGCTCTAATCCACTTCCTAGATATTACCACCTCCAAGGTTGGTAACATGGTCCTGTTGGTAACTGGTTTACCATATGCGCAGCGGAAAACATTGGGTGGTGAGCCCAGAGATTTAAAAAAAACAACATTTAAACAATATTTAAATAACCGGATCCATTAATATTCGAAACATTAATCATAGAGAAAGAAAAAGATGAGGATTTACTAGTTGTAGAACAATCAATAATCCTCGCTATCTTTTAGTAACTCCAAGGAACATCCAATCCAAAGCAGCCTTGTGAATACACAAACCAAGATCTTACAAAATGTATCTCTACAACTCAAGACGTGTGTGGGCACGTAGAGTAATGGTGGGAAATTTTCTTATTCACAAGATGTTCTCAACTCATGAGATCTTGGAATATTAGGTATGAGACAGTTTTCAGGGATAGGCAAATATTACATTATATTTTTCTCTCTGTGAAAAGCTTAGAATTTTCTCTCTATAATATTCTCACTTAAGCGTATCTTGAAACTATTTTTAAATGATAGATTTAAAAAAGAGTTAATTAAATTCAAAATTCAAAATTCAAATTATAAACCAATTATTTAATAAATAAAAGAAATATCTAGATGAATTCTTGGATCTCTGTTACACGCCAACTACAGTGCAACCACTGTAGTTGGCGTGTAACACATCCTTGATTTCATATATATATAAACCTGATAACTTATCTTATCATATTAATTAAAGAATAAATATTATTTCAAATTCAAATCCAATTTGAATTATCATAAATATCTTTTCACGTTATTTAAATAAATAAAACTAATTAATTCAAAATTAATTATCTTAATTATTTAAATGTAATTTTCGAAAATGCCCATTTTATTTAAAATATTATTTTTTAAAATTTTATCAATTAATTTATTAATTTTGAAAATTAATGTATTAATTAATTAATTCATCTCAATTACATATTTGACCATAAAGAACTAATTTCTTCCAAATATATCATTTCTCTTATTTTTCCCAATTTTAACTCTAACTTTGAATAGTGTTGATAGAGCCATCTTAGTGACCTATGGACCTATAATTTCAAGCTCCAATATATTTAAATTTTTTATTAAAACTCTTTAATATAATAACCTTAATTTATTAATCTCAATATTGTTCCACTAAAAAAATGATATCGCATTCTTATAACTATATACATTTATTTATTGAGTACATTTAAATGTAGAAAATGTCCATCAATTTAATCACTACATACAATTCAATATATTAATGGTTCATAATTAAAGTAGGAATTAATTACTGTTTTACCTCTTTAATTATATCTTGTTTCCTTAAGTACCATTAACTTTATTAGTGAAGGTTAATTCATAAACTGATTTATGAATTTGAGCTCAATAACCTTTCAGTTCTAAAAGCTAACCCTTAAGAGAACCATTATTCAATTCCTTTTAGAAAGTTATAGATTCCATATCTGTATATTATGTCCCCAACTATTTCGTCAATGAGTTCCCAAAACAAAAGTTTTTAGCCTGATCACTTTGGCAAACCATAATGAGTGAATCAAAGAACTCGTATAACATAAACAAGAGTTCATAATAACTTCGGGATTAAGATCAATTTGTATATGATAATCTTTGTAACGACCCAAAATTTCTGATAGGGCTTAGTGCCTTGATTAGTGTGCCGGAGGGCATAATTGGATATATGTATGTTTAACTAGTTAAATTTGTGACAATGTGGCATGCATGATTAATATGATATGTGAGTATGCTATATGCATTTTATGAGTATTAAATATGCATGTGGGCCTTTTATTATTCATAAGGGCATATTTGTAATTTTTTCCGTTGAGGGCATAAATGTGATTATATGCAATAAAGCATTGAGACCACATTATTGTGAGGATATATTTGCAGTATATGGCTCGAGACGGTCCTAGTGAGCGGATTAGCGAAATAGTCACAGTGGGATTTAATACCCAGCTCAAGGGGAGCCTAGGGGTATTTTGGGAATTTAGAGGATATTTAGGGATTTATTGGGTAATGAATAAGTATTTGGTAATTAATTGGACACGACATGATTAATTGATAAATGTTAGGAACACTTGAGGAATTAGCGAGAATCGGGAAAAGACTATTTTAATCTTAGAACAAATTAAAGGGCTAAGTAATGCAAGGGGCAGTCTGGTCTTTTGTTTAGGGGATAAGGTTAATTAACTTAGAGGAAATCCTGGGCTGAACTAGAAAATTCTCAAACATTCCCTCAGTTTTGTTTCTCTCTCTCCTACCTGATTTCTCTCTCTCTATCTCTCTCTCTCTCTTTCTCTCTCTCTCTTGTGTTTGAAGAAGTGTTGATGAGCTAAAGGTTAGAACTAGGGAATCTAGCTTGATGATTTGGGAAACTGAGGTCAAGACTCTAACAGACACTCAGGAACAGCAACAGCAACAGCATCATCAAGGTAAGGAATTTTGTCTGGTTCCTGTTAAGAATTCAGGTGTATAAGATTAGTTGGTTGAGGTTTTTAAAGGATGAATTGTTCATTGTTGGATTTTCTTTGACATTTTGTGCTGAAGATACATGACTAAGGATCCTAGACTCGTTGCTAGGCTTGATTTGGCTCTGGGAGTGTGATTGGGGTTGAAATATTAGGAGTTAGCTTGGTAAAAATGCTAAGAAAAGGTAGTTTTCTAGGTTTAGGGGCTCGGATCGCGACCCTGTTCTTCAGGTGCTGCGGCTCGTGTGTGTTTTTGGAGGCTGGGGGCCTCTGTTCGCCAGGCGCCCTGTGACCCGGAGGGGTGTGATTCGCGGCCCGTGTCCTTCATCAAGGAAGACTTGGCCTCTGTCTTAGGGGTGTGTCATGACCCTCAAGGGCAAGTCATGGTTCTAAATGGGAAATTAAGGGAGAATAAGGTTTTAGGCTCAGGGATTCAAGCCTAGACGATCAGGATGAATTCTACTACCCGGTTTAGTAGAATTCGGGGTCCCAAAGGCTAGCTTTTGTTTATTAAATATTTATTTGGAGTGGAGATTTATAGTTACCTATTGTTCTTGTGACTAGGATTATCGCTAAGGCTCAGGACTAAGGTTCGTGCTTGGGACCATTCTTAATTCTTTGCTCGAGAATTCGAGGTAAGAAAACTGTACTCTTGTGGTTGAATGGGACCGAGGTTCCCAATATTTGAATACGTGTACTATGTGATTGTACAAATGTTTTGATATATGAGAATGAACAGCCTAAGGGTGCCAAGGTTGATGATATGCGTACTAAACGCAAGTCGGCCTAAGTGAGTCGGGGTCAGCTAGATAAACAGAGGGCTCAGTCTAAGCGTACCAATCCTAAACATTTGCGTAACTAGATAGAATATGAACTTGAGATTATATGTTTACCATTGGTTAGTTTGATGATTGTATTCTGTTATTTAATTGAACTAATTGAGTTAAGATTGATTGAATATGTTTGTTGTTATATGTTCTTGATGTTTATGGTTTTCTTGTTGGGCCTTGGCTCACGGGTGCTACGTGGTACAGGTAAAGGCAAAAGGAAGCCTGACCAACCATGAGCTGGAGAGCTCTGGGGGCAAAGTGTACATAATCAGGTTCTCGTCCGCCACGGCTGAGGGAAATTGCACGGATAGAGCCTTAAAACTTGTATTTTTCCATTAGAGTGGCTTTTTGTTGTATTGTCTTTTGGAGGTTGTAAATTACCACATATACCATATTTTTGGGATCCCATGTATTAAACATTCATTTTAATGGAAATTAATTGTTTATGAACAAAAATCTTTTAACCTTAACCTGATGGTTGACCTTAGGATCACATTTTTGTTCAAATGACTTGATTAGCAAGTCTTGGACTATTTCAAATACATAGTGCAACGGTCTTGGTTATCCAAGGTGTTACAACTTGGTATCAGAGCGGTCTAGGTTCAAGGGTTCTTGAAGACTGGCTAGGCATGTACACTTACCGCTAAAGACAAGCTCAACTCAAGGCTTGGTAACTGTATATATGTGGTTACATGCTTAAATGCTTGAATGAAATGTAAATGTTTTAATCTGTATGATTAATAGGGAGCATGAGATACTGATAGGGCCTGACCTTTGACTGTTGTATGATTATAATGAGGCATGCTTATTAGCATTGTTGTTGCATGTGAATGAATGTTTAAATGCGTGTTTGCATCTTGATTACATGTTGTTGGTTAAGTTTCAATGGTGGACTATGGAAAGACTGTTAACCTGTCATCATTATTTGACTACCGAGTCATTGATTGTAGATAAACTTGGATATTTATGCATCCAAGGAAATCAATATGACTAGGTGACACAGGGGCCGAGGCTAGAGATGATGAACAGGGCCAGAACCCTCCTTCAGTCCCTGAGAACTAGCAGTAGATACTTGTTGATATGCAAGCTCGATTACAGAGTCAAGAAAAGCAGCTCTGTCTCTTGAGACAACAGGCTTCGTCAAGGAGTGCTGCACCTATTATGCCACCTGTTGTGGCCCCAGTTGTACAGCCACCTGAGGTTGGGAACAGGTGGGAGCCACTTTATGAGCGGTTTAGGAGACAACATCCTCCAACCTTTGAGAAGGACTAGATCCACTGAAGATTGAATAGTGTATGAGTATGATCACCTCCATCCTAGATTTTATGAGGGTGGAAGGTAATGACAGGGTGGCCTGTGCCACCTATATGCTTAGAGAGGATACCCGTATTTGGTGGGAGGTGGCATCACAAACTTGGGATGTTTCCACTTTGAGTTGGGATTGGTTCAGAGATTTTTTTAACCCGAAGTATTACAACATTTCCATCAGGGCAGCGAAGGCGAACAAATTCACAGAGTTGGTACAGGGCAGCATGACAGTTACAGAGTATGCCTTGAGTTTGATAGGCTGACGAAGTTTGCATCAGACTTAGTGCCTACAAATGCGGCCAGGCAGGACAGGTTCGTTCGAGGGCTTAATGCTATGATAGCCCAGGATGTAAGGATTACATCAATACCTGGGCAGATCACTTATGCACAGGCTATTGAGAAGGCTCTTACCACTGAAGAGCCAAAGAATAAGATATGGAGGGAGAACGCTGCGAGACGGGATGTTCCCAGGGCAGTGGACCCATCCACAGGGTCTAGTAAGGGTGAAGGCCCCAGTGATTTGAAGAGGAAGAACCCTAACACTTTGATCGCTGCTGGTCCTGATAGGAGAGGTCGGGTACTCAGGGTGGCTGCCAAGGAGGTGGTGAGACATGGAGGAGTTACCCAGAGTGCATGAAGCGCCATCCAGGCAAATGTCGGGCAAAGGCTTCTTATTTGTGTGGGGGTGGGTGGTGGGACACCTCAAGAAGGATTTCCCAACAGTGAAGAAAGAGGAATCAGGGAAGGTGGATAGGTTGACTCCAACTCGAGTGTTTACCTTGACGCAGGCAGAGGCCGAGGCTAGTCCCTCGGAAATGATAGGTTAGCTTTCTAACACTGGCTCTTCATATATTGTATTGATTAACTCTGGTGCTACACATTTGTTTGTTTCTAGTAAGGTAATTGATAGAATGTTTAGACCTAGTGAGTATTTTACTGCGGGATTTGGGACTATACTGCCTACAGGGGAACTGGTACTTTGTAGGAGATGGATTATAGCACTGCCGGTGATGGTAGATAGTAGGGAACTATCAGTAGATTTGATCGAGTTGAGTATGGATGCGTTTGATATGATTCTAGGGATGGATTGGCTAGTCAGATATGGAGCTACTATAGATTGTAGGAAGAAGATGGTAACATTTGAGCTTAAGGATGAGGATCCCTTTATTTTCGTGGGTATTGTTCATGGACCCCGCATACCCATGGTATCCACGTTGAGGGCTAGGGACCTATTACAGGGAGGTTGTATAGGTTTTCTAGCTAGCGTGGTGGACACCACCAGAGTTATGCTAGTGGGGCTGGGTGAGACCAGATTGGTATGCGAGTTTTTGGATGTGTTTCCTGAAGATTTACCAGGATTGCCGTCGCACAGGGAGATTCAGCTTGTCATTGAGTTAGCACCAGGTTCAAAGCCAATATTGAGGGCACCGTATAGGATGGCTCCGACAGAACTGAAGGAGTTGAAGATACAGTTGCAAGAGCTTCTTGATTTAGGGTTTATCAAACCTAGCTTCTCGCCATGGGGTGGTCCGGTTTTGTTTGTGAAGAAGAAGGATGGGACTCTGAGAATGTGTATAGAATACAAGGAGTTGAGTAAGTTTACCATCAAGAACAAATACCCCTTACCAAGGATCAATGACCTGCTCGATCATCTCCAGGGGAAGACAGTATTCTCAAAGATTGATCTTCGATCTAGTTATCACCAGCTGAGGATCAAGGGAGAGGATATTCCGAAGACGGCCTTCTGAATGAGGTATGGGCATTATGAGTTCTCGGTCATGTCTTTTGGTTTGACCAATTCTCCAACAACATTTATGGACTTGATGAACAAGGTGTTCAAGGACTTCCTAGACTAGTTTATGATTGTCTTCATCGATGACATCTTGGTTTACTCCATTTCAGAGGCAGAGCATGAACAACATCTTCGACAGGTATTGTAGATATTGAGAGAGCATTGATTGTATGCTAAGTTTAAGAAGTGTGATTTCTACCTGCTAGAAGTGACATTCCTTGGTCACATTATTGGTGAAGATGGAATTAAGGTGGATCCAGCTAAGGTAGAGGCAATGAGAGATTGGCCTAGGCCAAGGAACGCTTCAGAGGTTATGAGCTTCCTTTGATTATCGGGATGTTACAGACGGTTTATGGAAGGGTTCTCGAAGATTTCTACATCGATGACAGAATTGACACGGAAGAATCTGAAGTTCACCTGGTCAGAAAAGTGTGAGAATAGCTTCCAGGAACCGAAGCGACGACTAATTATTGCTCCTGTGTTGAGTCTTCCTTTGGATGGAGGGAAGTTTGTGGTATATTATGACGCATCGAGATTAGGATTGGGATGTGTGTTGATGCAAAATGAGAAGGTTATTGCTTATGCGTCATGACAGCTACAGGAGTATGAGCAGCGGTACCCTACCCATGATCTGGAGTTGGAAACAGTGGTATTCGCACTGAAAGTTTGGTGACATTACTTGTATGGAGAAAAGTGTGAGATATACAATGATCATAAAAGCTTGAAGTATTTCTTCACCCAGAAGGATTTGAATATGAGGGAGAGATGTTGGCTGGAGCTGGTAAAGGACTGTGACTGTGACATGCTTTACCACCCAGGTAAAGCCAATGTAGTGGTAGACGCATTGAGTCGGAGGGGCCCGGGATAGTTGTTTAGCTCTGCACAGATATCGAGGGAGTTGGTAAAAGAGATGACTAAAGTGAAGATAGAACTGGTTGTGGGCCAGTTGTGCATTATTACTTTATAGTCGACCCTCCTGGAGAGGATAAAAGAGGGTCAGTTGGTAGATACACAATTACAGGAGGTTAGAGGGAATGTCCTAGCTGGAGTAGCTAAGGATTTTTCCATTTCAGAGATAGGATTTCTACATTATAAGGATCAGATCTTTGTCCCCGATGGATATGGGTATCAAGCAAGAGATACTTGATGAATCCCATACTACACCTCATTCACTTCATCTAGGCACCACAAAGATGTATCAGGATCTACGGACTTTATATTGGTGGTCTGGGATGAAGATGGACGTAGTTGAGCATGTGGCCAAGTGTTTAACCTGTTAGTAGGTGAAGGCTGAACATTAGTGACCAGTGGGGTTGCTACAGCCTTTTGGTATTCCCGAATGGAAGTGGGAGGACATTACTATGGATTTTGTGGGAGGTTTACCCAGGACAGTGGGGCTGCATGACTTGGTGTGGGTGATAGTAGATATATACACCAAGTCAGCTAACATTTTGCCAGTGAGGATGACCTATACTGTGGATCAGTATGCAGAGTTGTACATGAGGGAGATTGTACATCTCCATGGGGTTCCCAAATCTATAGTATCAAATTGGGATCCCATATTTACCTCCAAGTTTTGGGGTGGTTTGCAGAGGCTATGGGGACTCGGTTGACGTTCAATACCGCCTTTCATCCTCAGACAGATGGATGGTCCGAGAGGATGATTCAGGTATTGGAAGACATGCTTAGAGCGTGTGTATTAGACTTTGAGGGGTCTTGGAGTAAGTACCTTCTATTGATTGAATTTTCATACATTGAGAAGATCCGAGCTCGAATGCTCCCTTCGTAGAGCAGACAGAAAAGCTACGCTGATCCTAAGCATATGGACGTGGAGTTCCAGGTAGGGGACCACGTGTTTCTGCGAGTGTCACCACTGCGAGGGGGTGAGGAGGTTTGGGAAAAAGGGCAAGTTGAGCCCTAGATTCATAGGACCTTTTGAGATCCTGGAAAGGATCGCACAAGTGGCCTACAGATTGGCATTACCACCATCATTATCAGGAGTTCACGACGTATTCCACATTTCTATGCTTCGGAAGTACGTCTCAGATACAACTCATGTGTTGAAGTATGAGGATTTGGAGGTACAGAAAGATTTTTCATATGAAGAGCAACCGGTTCAGGTCCTAGATAGGAAAGACAAGGTTCTACGGAACAAGACAATTCCTCTAATCAAAGTGTTATGGAGGAATAGCAAGGTCGAGGAAGCAACCTAGAAGCTTGAGTAAGCAATGCGGGATCAGTATCTAGTGTTAGTCAGGTAAATTTTGAGGACAAAATTCTCAGTAGGATGGGATAGTTGTAACGACCCAAAATTGCTGATAGGGCTTAGTGCCTTGATTAACGTGTCGGAAGGGCATAATTGGATATATGTACATTTAACTGGTTAAATGCGTGACTATGTCGCATGCATGATTATATATGATTATGTGAATATGTTATATGCAGTTTGATGAATATTAAATATGCATGTGGGCCTTTTATTGTTCATAAGGGCATACTTATAATTTTGGCCCATTGAGGGAATAAATGTAATTATATGCGATAAATGGTTGAGACCACATTATTATGAGGATATATTTGCAGCATATGGCTTGAGACGATCCTAGTGAGCGGATTCGCGAAATAGTCACAGTGAGATTTAATACTCGGCTCGAGGGGGAGGCAGGGGTATTTTGGGAATTTAGAGGATATTTTGCGATTTATTGGGTAATGAATAAGTATTTGGTAATTATTTGGACACGACGGGATTAATTGTTAAATGTTAGGAACACTTGAGGAATTAGCAGGAATTGGGAAAAGACTATTTTACCCTTAGAACAAATTAAAGGGCTAAGTAATTCAAGGGGTAGTTTGGTCTTTTGTTTAGGGGATAAGGTTAATTAAAAATTCTGGGTAGAACTAGAATATGAACTCGGCCTAAGCGAGTCGGGGTCAGCTAGATAAACAGAGGGCTCGGTCTAAGCGTACCAACCCTGAACATTTGCGTAACTTTCTAGAATATGAACTTGAGATTATATGTTTACCATTGGTTAGTTTGATGCTTGTATTATGTTATTTAATTGAACTAATTGAGTTAAGATTAATTGAATATGTCTATTGCTATATGTGCTTGTTGTTTATGGTTTTCTTGTTGGGCCTTGGCTCGCGGGTGCTACGTGGTGAAAGTAAAGGCAAAAGGAAGTTGGATCAACCATGAGTTGTAGAGCTCTTGGGGCGAAGGATACATAATTAGCTGCTCGTCCGCCACGACCGAGGGAAAGTGCAGGGACAGAGCCCTAAAACTTGTATTTTGCCATTAGAGTGGCTTTTGGTTGTATTTTCTTTTGTAGGTTGTAAATTACCACTCATACCCTGTTTTGGGGATCCCATGTATTAAACATCTGTTTTAATGAAAAGTAACCATTTATGAACAAAAATCTTGTAACCCTAACCTGATGGTTGAACTTAGGATCACATTTTTGTTCAAAAGACTTGATTAGCAAGTCTTGCACTATTTCAAATACATAGTGTAACGGTCTTGGTTATCCAGGGCGTTACAATCTTATTGATATGTTTAATTAATACTTATAAAGTAAACAATATTATTAAGTATTAATAACATATCGGTTCCCGTTCATGTATAGCCACTTTATACAAAGTACCTCCACTAAGATGTCCTACTACATTAGTAATCCGGATCTAGATTACATGTATTTATAATACTAGTGAACCATACTGACAGTATTTAATCTATATTCCATATAACTTTGTTTTACTGCAAACTATTTAAATTCATTCCCTACAATCTTAATCCTCTCGTACCAATACAAGATTGTAGTCACAATAACAAACTTGGGAATTTTCTGATGTTCATATAATATTATTCTAACAATAATAATAAACAATCAATATATGAAAAAAAAAAAATCATTTCAATTATTTATTTCATAAATGATTTTTCAATACACATGCTTTAAAGGGCACTACTCGCAATAGGTCCCAACTTCTGTAATATGCATATCATAAGGTATTGAGCCTATCAATTATTATCTTAGATACAAATGAATGAGTCGCACCAAAATCAATTAAAATATAATAATCAATTCTGGTGATAGAGATCTGACTTGAGACCACAGAAGGCTTCTTCTGCCTGTGCTGTAGTGAGGGTGTACACACGTGCCGCAACCAGGTTATCATCCTTCTTAGGTTGATCCTTAACATTGTCTTGTACCTTATGTGGGTAATTTATCTTGATATTCCCTTCCTTGCCACAAGCGTAGCATGCATTTGCCTGACATTCCCCTAGATGACGCTTTTACATTTCTCACATTTCGGATACGGTACCCATTCCTTATTCCTAGTGCGATTATTTGCCTTGTTCTCTTTAGCTCTCTTATCCTGACTAGATTATCCCACATTGTCATTTCCTTTTCTTTTCTAATCGTTCGAAATATTACTATGGGGAGCGTTCCTTCTTGCCTCTCTCTTAATAACACCTTCTTTCCAAATTATGTCCTTCATTCTCTCAGTAGTGAGAGCCTTTACCAATACTTAAGCATAAGTATTGTCACCCCTACTGATACAATCCCCATATCTTGAGCTATCATTGGTTTCAATCCGTGAACAAAACGATCTACTCTAACCGTGCTAGTTGGCACCAGATCTGCCACAAACTTTGCTAGCTTGTCAAACTTCCACGCGTACTCTATCTCTATCATATTTCCTTGGCTCAAAGTGGCAAACTCATCCACCTTCGAAGCTCGTACAGCAGCATTATAATACTCATCATTGAATGCTTGCTGAAATTATGCCCAGGTCATAGTCATAACATCTCTTGCTTGTGATATCACTTACCTCCAGATTATTGCATCATCCCTTAGCATGTGGGTTGCTCAAGCCACCCTGTCATGCCTTTCAACTCGCATGAAATCTAGGATAGATCCCACCATGCTCATCCATTGCTCAACCTTCAATAGATCAACTCTCCCTTCAAAAACTGGAGGATGCTGCTTTTTGAATCTTTTGTACAATGACTCTAAATGAGTTCTAACTTCAAGAATAGCTGCAATCGGCGCTAGAGGTCACTGAATATCTCCAACTACTTGTGTTGGTTGTCCTTGTTGCTGCCTCTACTGCCTCAATTCCCTTAACTCTTATGCTTGCCCCCCATGTCCTTATGCATGGCAATAAACCATGCTTCAAATCTCTGGTAGTCAGTTTGAGGATTAGAATCACGATCATTTCCCCCATTAGGAGGGTTACCATTTTCGTTTGCTAACGTATTTGGCATTATGCCAGGTGGATTGCCAAGATTATGGTTAACTCCAGCATTCTATTGCACTAATCTTCTAGGAGGTGTGATTTCAATTCGTTCTTGTAACCAACAATGTATCTTAGTGAAAAAATTTCCATGCTAGGAACCCAAAATACTCTTTCAATTCATCAAACAACTAACTTCATTCATTCATAAGCCAAAATATCTTAATACACCCATTCTCCACAAAAATTCAAACCAAAACAAAGAAACAATCAACTAAACCAAATGGCATGTCGTGTAGCATCTAAAGCCACATGCATGATAAGAACTTTTGAGCTTGTCCATCATCTCTACGGCGATTCCTTGATCAAACGGTTTAGTGGCCAGCTAAAAACCTTGTTGTCTTGCATATGCCATAAGGGTACGATTATACTTGGTGCCATCCAGACTCCTTTCATGAATCTGCTTCCACACAACTTCAAGATCTTCCTGCATCTTCCTTGAGGAAATTGTATTCTTGAATACGTCAGACTTCTTCTTACAACTTAGTAATCCTCCTTCCAGATCATGCCTTGAATGCACTGGTTGACTGTCACGAAATGGTTGAATAACTCCGCGATGCACCACTTCTCAAAACGACACATCCTTATCTTTCATATCTTTCTTATCCTCATTGTTAGGTTCCTTCGTTGAGCCTTATTTGAACGAACCTTAGGAACTCTAAGTGCTCTAGCCATACTAGCTACTCTATACATACAAGTAAATCACTAAAACACATAAGGGAAATAGTCACATAATGAATCAAACACAAATAAAGCTTACAATGCAATAAGACCAGCTTGTCTTCAGCGGCGGGAGTACATGTCTGGAAAATCTACAAGTAACAATATTGTTTCTCTAATACCAAATTGTAATGCCCCAATCTCTTGAAGCGTTAACTTGCCCATTTAATAAATAAATTGAAAATGAAATTCAAAACACGTCTTAATTTTCCTGACTAAAACTTCATTCATTAAAAGAAAAACAAACGTAATTGACAACCTTTTTTAAAAGAAAAGAAACTCTAGAATCTCATATTTGACGTTAAACAAAAATAACATTTTTACCCTAAACATAAAACTAAAAATAAAAATAAAAAAGGTCCTTAAAACTAAACCATAACAGATTCTAGATAGGCCCGACCCCTAATAGTCGAATCCTGGATATGTACGCCCTCCACCAAAGCTCTCCAACTCATGCAATGTAACCACCTCTTTACCTTTACCTGCAGCACATAGTACCCGTGAGCCAAAACCTAACAAGAAGAGATATGTAGGACACAATCCCTTAATCTTAACTAGGTAACATATATTAATAACATCATGATCAAAATAACAAATTAAATAATCTTAAACACATAAACATCACCCAAAAGAATGTAGACCGGAATACATGACCAGTTGTGCAACTAAGCACGAAACAACATAAGCATGCAATTTTAATACATCGTAAGCATGAAATTTTCATAATGTAGACATGCATTTAATAATGTAAGCATGTCAAGAAAGCACATCATACACGAATCTAACATTTTTATGCAACATAATCATACCTAGAACATAGTGAAACAAATTCTACATTAAGAGAGTACGTCGAGTGTTGTGCAGGTGTCCACTTTTCTTACCTCGATAGTAGCAGCGATCCACACACACTAACGCATCCCTTCAAGTATCCTTAGCGAGCCTAGTCATAACATATAACATTAAAATCTTTAAATTCATTCCAAGCCAAAACCATATTAAGAACACACCCATGCCCCTCCTAAGTTAATTCATACTCAATATATCCTTAAGAAAGTCCTAAAACTCTGTTATACAAAACACAAAACCAAGGACACTAAATCATAATAAATATATAAATAATAACAAAAATCTCATTTCTAGGCAACCAGTGCGGTCACACCCACAGAAAGTTTACACATTCCAAGCGAGCAGCGCGGTCGTGACATGTCCCCTCCCCACTGCTTTGGGTGCCCAAAATCACCCTCAATTATATCCAAATGATTACAAAATTTTAGGGTAATCTTAGATACCTCATTGTATCACTTTAGACCCATAAAACTCAATTATTAATGCCTACAATAAAAAATCATATTGTCACTTCAACTTAAGTGAAAACCTGTTTAGGTGTTTTACACAATATTGTGTAAAAAACTTAACCATTATATTTAACCAATCTTAACATTCCCCCATTTGTTAAATATAATCCTCTCTTCTTAAGTCAAAAAATATTTGTGCATAAAGAAAAGTGTCATTCTACTTGAACCTTAACTTAGTGAAAGTACCACAAAGCCTTATCAAAATGATTAGTTGCTAAAAAACTTGAACCAAGTATTTCCATGATAAAACAGTGATACCTCACACACTTCTACTTGCTCATGTATTTTCCCATTTTTCTCTCTTAGCACTAATATGGCCATATATGCTCATCCATTCGTGAACTTTCTAGGGAGATACTCCAACTCCCATGAGAGGCAACACCACCTCTAAGTTCAGTTAGGTGAAGTTCTTACAACATCTTTGCTACATTTAGAGATACTTTTTGAACTCAACTAAACTTCATTAGAAGCCCTAGGATTGACCCTCGCTTGGTAGCAACTTCACTAACCATCTTGGATGGGACCCACAATTTGTTTAGTGTTGAAACTATCCACTTATTAATGACTTATTCTTATCCATTGAACTCTTGCCCTTGATGTTCACAAGTTTGGAATTGGGTTACCGTCATTGGTGAATCTCTTATTCTAGGAATTTCAATCCCATTCGTCTAGATGTTGAACTTACTCACCTTCTCGCAAGAGATTTTGAATATAGATTCACTAAGTTCTCACTATAGTCTTAACATGTGGATAGATATGATTCCATCTTGAATCAATTGTCTCACATATTCATGTCTTAGACTTATGTGTCTAGACTTTCCATTATACACATTATTATATGCTATAGCAAGAGTAGCTTGACTATCATAATGTATTGATATTGTCCATAATATATTTGTGGTAAAGGGGATGTCCATCATGAGATCCCTAAGCCACTCAAACTCATTTTTGGTTGCAACTAAAGCTATAAACTAAGCTTCCATGGTTGAGTGTGATATACAAGTTTGTTTCTTAGAGCCCTAAGAAATGTCACCTCCTCCATGTATAACACTCAACCAGTGGTATAGAGATTATCTCCCACTCCCGATATCCAACTATCGTCAAAATATCCTTCAAGTATTCTAAGAAAATTTCAATAGTGGAGGCTATGTTGTTGGTTTTTTTTAAGATATCATATAATCCTCTAAATAGCCTTCCAATGCTTGATACTTGAGTTGCTAGTAAATCTACTAAGTTTACTCACCACAAATACAATGTTCGCTCTTGTACAATGAGCGGCGTAAATTAGACCCCCTTTTGCACTTGCATATTCAAGTTGAGTCACCGCTCTTACCTCATTCTTTTTTAGCTTCATATTTGAATCAAATGGTGTATTTGCCTCATTGATTTTGAGATGACTAAATTCGTCAAGCACTTTCTAGACATAATGGGTTTGACTTAAAACATAACCCCCACTATTTCTTCTAACTTTGATACCTAAAATGGTATCTAATTCGCCAAGGTCTTTCATCTTGAAGCTAGAAGATAAAAACCTCTTTGTTTCTATTATCTGTTTCATGTTGCTCTACCAAAAAACTAGTGTGATGTCACGGCGAGGAACTAGGACACGTGGCAACTAAGCAACAGTGAAACTAATAAGGGGTCTAGTCGATACTCCACCAGCTGATAAAGAATCACAAGAAGATTCATCATACAGCTAGGTTGGACTTTGTCAAAATAGTATTCAACAATTGGTTGAATATTACCAACCAAGTTGGTCGATTGCCACTCAACAGAGCTGGCCGACAATCCTAGAAGACGTCCTCAGAATCGATTATCATAGGGATATTTCTATTTTGAATAAACGATATAAATTATTCATTATTTTATTACAGCTTGTTGCACAATTCATGGGAGGCCCACGATCCATTTTGTAAATTCCTAACACTACAAATAGTGAGCTTAGTGAATCATTATTTTTTACGCACAAAATATTATAGAGCGAGGTTGTCATACTTTTATACATTGTTTCTTGTATTCTTTCAGGCTTACAAAACTCAGTTGATTCTAGCTCATATGACCATGAGTTTGGGACTTTCTACAGTAATAAAAGTATAAGAGAACTTAGGTTATTACCAATACTTGGGGGCCTAACCACTATAACACTGTTTATTTGACCCAGTGTTGTTGACCAAATCTTTGGTCAACATTTTGGTGCTTTCATTGAGAGCTGAACTCAAGAACATTGACAGTCAATTACTAATCATCAACCATCCCTCGTAAGTAGACTCAAAACCAACAGGCTGGCCAGATGTCTAAGGACCTGGAGGACCCACCTCCACCTCCTCCCCCAAGAGCTACTGAAGAAGAACCTCAGGTGGAGCTAGAAGAAGAAAGCGAGGAGATCGACACTGAAACCCTGCGAGCAGCGTTGGGAATGTTTCAAGATGAGTTAGCCATTTTGAAAGCTAACCAAGAGAATGTAGCTAAGACAATGATCATGCAACAGATGGAGATTGAAAGGCAACGACGAGACAAGAAGGCAAAAATGGGCCGCCGACAAAGGGATGCCACCGTTGCCCTTGAAGTTGTTATACAACTGGCTTAGGGATATTGGCCTGCGCAGAATCCCCACCATCCTGAGCAGCCTCAAAATCCTCCATTACCTCAAAATTCGTAGTCCCCAGAACAACCTCGAACTACTCAAAAGGAAAACCAACCACAAAAATCTAGTAGAAAAAATGAGCAGCATCCACCCCAACGGTCTGGTCGACATAGTGAGTAGCTACGAAGGCAAAATAGGGATGAGCAGTATCCTCAAAGCCCAAGACGTCTGGTTACTGATGAATAGGTTCTTCCTAGAAAAGAACAAGAAAATACCCATCTAGGAAATAGAAGGTAGCCTGACATAGGCTCTGCGCTATGTGGGCCCCCATGGCATAATAATGCCACAGGATCTAGTGACCAGCGCAAGCCACAAAGGCCACCACCTGTTTATCGCGACCACCTTGGTCATAGAGAAGGAGACAACATATGTAGTCGGTCACGAACAAATCATTCTCGATATAGAGATGAACATGACTATAATGAAGGAGAATCATAATATTATCGGAATCAAAGGAGAGATGCTGGTCGACATGATGAGCAGAGTCAAGGACAGCAGGTGTGTAGTGTCCAAAATTCGCTAATAAGGCTTAGGGCCTTGATTAGCGTGCCTGGAGGAAAATAAGTGATTTATTATATTAATGTGTGAATTTAATGAGTATGTGATTAGAAATGCATGTGTTGGGTGAATTAAATATGCATGTGGGCCCCATTTGGTTATTAGGGACATATTTGTAACTTTAGCTCGTTGAGGGCATAAATGCAATATTTGTATATATTGTGATTGATACCACGAGTAAGTGGTGATATATTTGTGATGCACAATCTGAGACGGTCCTATGGAGCGGTTTAGCTAGAAAGTCACAACGGGGTCAAATACCCGACTCAGGAGGAGCCTAGGGTTATTTTAGGAATGTTATATGTGCTCGGAATTTATTAAGTAACGGGTATAAGTTTAGTAATGATTTATACATGTCGGGATTTAACGGGGATTTATAGGAATAATCACGGACTTAACGGGATATGGAAAATGACTAAATTGCCCTTGGAGACACTTAAGGATTTAAATAAGCTCAAGGGGTATTTTGGACCTTTTGTATAGGAGGGGATTTTGATCAAATAAGAAAGCTGATTCTAGGGTCATGTGGAAGTAATTAGAAGGAAACTCTCATCTCTCTCTCTCTCTCTCTCTTTCTCTCTCTTGAGGTTTTGGAAATTTTGAGGAGAAAGCTTTGGATTTGAGGCTGCAAATTGGGGAAATCAAAGCAAGGAGCAAGGTTAAAGATAGCTGAGGGTTGAAATTGTCCTTGAGGATTTTTTCTTCAAGGCTCAGATTAGAGGACTGTGCTCATGATCGCGGTGCTCGGATAGCTTGGGACACAGGTAAGAAAACTATTGTACCCGTAGAGAAGGGCAAGGCCCTATAGTTTGTGTTGCAGGGCACGACCATGATTGTGTTGCAGGGCGTTGCCCCATTGTTTATGTTTATACGTGTTTAAGTATTTGTTTAATTATGCTATGTGTGCATATATGTGAATGAACGGCAAGAGTCGAGAATGGCGAAGGCCGAGAACGGTGACGGCCGGAAATGTCGAAGGCCAAGAACGGCGAGGGCCGGAAATAGCGAAGGCCGAGAACGACAAGGCTGAGTACGACAAGGGGCCAGGAGCAGCGTTAAGCACGCGGAGTGCGAGTTGCTAGGGTGAGACCCTATAGGATACCTTGGATATCCTCATGGTATAGACCACGAACCCAGGGCCTGGTAAAGCGCCTGGGATGGCATGGTCGTTATGTGTTTAGCCTATTGGCGGTTTTATTATGTGCAGAATGATAGTCATGAATATGTTATTTGTTTTTGTGGAGTTTTCTTGCTGGGATTCGGCTCACGGGTGCTCTATGATGCAGGTAAGGGCAAGGGGAAAGTCGACCAACCATGAGTACGGAGAGCGTGAAGCGACTAGTACATGTTTGGCCTACCTGGTTGCCACGACCAGGGGTATTTTTGGGAGATGTCTGTATTAAACCTAATTTTGTCATTTAGTCGACTTTAATTATATTATTGAGTTATAAATATTTATAAATAGTACTTTGGGATCCCAAATGTATATCGCTTTATAATTTTCAATGGATGATTATATTTTCAAATTGCATGACTTTTATTATGGTTTAGCTACACTTTTGTCTTAAAACCTCGATTAGCGAGTTAATTGCACATTTTAAATTCACTTAGTAACGACTCTAAGGAAGTAGGGCATTACAAGGTGCCCCCACCTATGAACAATCGACCTGAGAGTCAAAATACAAGGGTCGACCAAGAAATGCGAACATGTTTAACCACTTAGGAGGGTCATAAAAAATATGTAGAGAAGAAGATTTGCAAATGTGTTGAGTGATTGAAGAGAAAGACACAATGAACACAATCCAGGAGCCGCCACTGCTCCCACAATTCCATCAGCAGTTCAAGTGCAAATAGATGCTTTAAATCAGGATGTACAACAATTAGTAGGGAATAAAACTTCTGATATTGAATGTGATCAAAGGAAGGGCACTCCGTTTATTAGTAGGATTGCTCATGTAGAAGCCCGAGCAAGTTTAAGATGCCAGTCCTGCCTAACTACACTGGAAAAGAAGACCATGTATCTCAAGTTAATAAGTTTGAAATACAGATGGTGGATTTAGGATTTTCCCTACTACCTTGTCTGGTGCAGCCCAAGAATGGTACTTTATGTTCCAACCTACTACAATTACTTCCTAAGAGATGTTTGTCAAGGAATTCAACGGGAAGTTCTATGCTGCTTGCGTACATCACACAGAGGTTAACCAGTCGGTAGATATACGACAAAAGGATGATGAGCCTTTAAAAGAGTACATATAAAGGTTCATGAGAGTAGTTGCTCGTGCCAAATCTGTTGGTGACAAAGGAAAAATGATGGCTATTACAGCAAGGGTAAAAAGGCAATCACCTTTATGGAATAGCCTACGAAAGAATGGAGTAAAAAAAACTTAAGAATTCCTTGATCGAGTAGATAAATACATTAAGTTTGAAGATTCCATTGCCAATGGATGGAAGGAAAAGGGAGTGGTAGTAGACAAAAAGGAGGAACAGACCAAGGCTGGTAGTAATATGAGCAAGCCTAATAATGGTGGGTAGAATGGTGGTAAAAATGGGGGGAAACAAGCAAACAACGACTCCACTACCTTTGAAAACAAATGCCCAAAACTAACCAAGAATGAGCCAAGATTCACCAACTACACATCATTGGTCGAGAGTCAAGCAGATGATTATCAAGCTAGTCATACTATAGTGCCATATAAGCGACAAGCACCAATCCAGGAGGATATATCGAGAAGGGATACAAACAAATTTTGTTGCTTTCACAATGATTATGTACATGATAAAAATGAGTGAAACTAGCTAAAATATGAGATTGAGTTCTTAATTTGACAAGGGCATTTGAGGTATTATGCCTGAGCAGGGGTTGATCCCCAATCAACGGCTTCTAGAGGTAACGGACAGACGTGAGGATGTCAATGTCACCCCCACTACAGCATGCCCTGGTCGCAGGCACCTTGCTCACAATATGTGGATGACCACACTTGGCTGGAGACAGTGGCAAAGCAAGAGAAAGATATGCCAGAATACTGCGTCACAAACAAGACTCATAAATGTTATTAGTCGAGGAGCGAACTCCCAAAAAAGCTCGAATAAAAGGTGACTTGATAACCGTCTCTGAGCAAAAATCACAACATGTTAGTTTCCCATACGCAAACCCCCTGGTCGTGGATGTTCAAATCGCCACTATGGTGATAAAATGGGAGTTGGCCGATACAGGGAGCTTATTTAATATTTTATATAAATCATTTTTGGATAGAATGAAGTTTCCGATACGAGACTCAGAGCCATGTAGCCAGACGATTTATGGATTTATTGGAGAAGGGCTCATACCAGCGGGTTAATCAGACTCCCACTCACTGCAGGACCAACACCAGCAAATAGGAAAATTTTGGCAACATTTGTGGTTGCCGATTGTCCTTTGGCTTATAATGCGGTAATTTAAAGACCCATACTGGTAGATCTCCCAGCAGCCACATCAATATGGCACCTCGTTATGAAATTCCCCACAGAGTGTGCTTGGGAATCAAAGGGAAGCTCGGGAATGTTATAACTCCTCCATTACCAAGGCAAAGAAAGGAGGAAAGAGCACTAGTATGATTCACTCGTGCATCCCTTAGGAAGGAAGATTGAAAGTGTATTGTAATACCAACAAGATAAATGCACAATCAGGTGATCAAGTCACCAAATAAGGTGTTGCCCAAAGCGAAGAAGGTGTCGAAGAAGTAGGACCAATGGAGGATCTCCAGGAGATCAAATTGAAGGATGAAGACTCGACCAGGATAGTTAAGGTCAGTAGAAATTTACAAAAGAATGTACAAGAAGAACTGGTGGTGTTCTTAAAGAGAAATCATGACATCTTTGCCTGGTCGCATAAGGACATGGTTGGAATTATCCCAGTTGTGATAAGTCATGTCCTTAGTATAGATAAAAAGTTCCCACCAATACAGTATAAAAGAAGGCTGCTCGACAAGGATAAGTCGATAGCCTTAAAGAAAGAAGTTGAAATATTTAGGGAAAATGGATTCATTTAGGTAGCTTTTTGTCCATCATGGATCTCCAATCCTGTACTTGTCCCCAAACCAAATGGTAAATGGAGGACATGTGTGGATTTTACATAACTAAATAAAGCTTTCCCAAAAGATTATTTCCCATTGCCAAGGATCGACTAGCTGGTCGATGCAACAACTGGGCATGAGATCTTATCCTTCATGGATGCTTATTCTGGTTACAACCAGATTAGTATGCATCCCTCAGATGAAGAACACATCAGCTTTCAAATAGACACTGGACTATACTACTATAAGGTAATGTCATTTGGCTTAATAAGCGCTGATGCCACTTATCAATGCATAGTCAACCAGATGTTTAAAGACCAAATTGGAAACAATATGGAAGTATACGTCGATGATATGTTAGTAAAATCAAAGAAAGTTAGGGGGCATATAAAAGATCTCAAGGACTGTTTTAACGTCTTAAAGAGATACCAAATGAAACTAAATCCTTTTAACTGTTCCTTTGGAGTAGGTTCTGGTAAATTCCTTGGATTCATAGTCAATGCACAAGGAATAGAGGCGAATCCATAAAAAATCCAAGCTCTGATCGATATGAAGTCACCAACTAGAATCAAAGACGTTCAAAGTCTAACAGGAAGAGTTGCTGCTCTCAACATATTTATTTCAAAATCAACTTACAAATGTGTCCCATTCTTTAATCTGCTAAGGGGTAGCAAGAAGTTTGAATGGGTGAAAGAATGTGAGCAAGCATTTCAAGCCATCAAAAAGCACATGGCGCATCCTCTCATTCTATCTAAACCAATCGACGAAGAGACTTTGTACGTTTATCTAGCAGTCACCAAGTATATTGCTAGTGTTGTATTGATTAGAGAAGAAAATAAGGTCCAACATTAGCAAGAGGCTGATAAGATGAGAATCAAGGTATCCGGCAATAGAAAAACTATCATATTGCCTACTACTTGCATCAAGAAAGCTCAGATCATACTTCCAAGCTCATCCCATTATAGTATTTACCGACCAAACACTTAGACAAGTTTTGAAAAATCCTGAAGTGGTCGGTCGCCTACTAAAATGGGTTGTGGAACTAAGTCAATTTGAAATCACCTATCAACCGCGAGCAGCAATAAAAGGATAAGCACTTGTAGATTTTCTTGCTGATTACACGGGATTTCCCACCAGTGGCAAATCCTTATAACGTAGATGGCTCGTCTAACGAACACAACTCCGGAGTAGGAATAATTTTGGTCACTCATAAAGGACATCACTTTCATTGTGCGCTTAGATTTGGGCTTGTCACCTCAAACAACGAAGCAGAATATGAAGCATTGCTTGTTGGTCTACAGTTAGCAAAATATGTTAGTGCACGTTCACTCAAAATCTACAGTGATTCACAGTTGGTGGTGAACCGAATATTAGAATATTATCAAGCGCAATGATTGAAAATGGTTGCTTACTTAAACAAAACCAAAGACCTTCTGGCATAGTTCGACAAGTACACTATACAACAAGTACCTCGCAACCAGAACTCAAATGTAGATACTTTGGCAAAATTGGCAAGTGTGAAAGATGCAGATACGCTAAATATCATTCCAGTTGAACATCTAGCAGCTCCTAGCATACAAGAAACAACCTTTACCATGGTTATTAATGCCGTCGATACATGGATGACTCCCATAATTCAATATCCCGAGCAAGGTCTATTGTGTTCGTATTAAATATAAAAATATCAACATACGCAGCGGAAGACAAGGGAGGGGATTTTAAAATTTTATTAATATCAACCAAGATCATACATATACATATATATTAAATTAACACATACAAGGAAATAGAGATTACCTCATGAGTCTTTTCGTAAAATCAATGATCTTCTTATCTGAGCAAAAGCTTACACCTAGCCTTCTAAGTCGTTTCTCTAACACACAAGGACGTGTGTTGGGACGTAGGATTCACTGATTGATTTTTAGGCTCTCTAGATATTATCAGCACATGAGATCTCGAGAGGTTTGAGAAGAGAGAGTGCTTATGGAAACTTCTAGAATTTTTTTGGCTTAGAGAGAATTCTGTCATTTTCTTTTGAGAGAGTCTGATAACCTAAAAACAACAACTTCAAAAGAATCGCTTCCTTTCAGGTTTATAAAGATAATTAAAACTTTTTTAATATTCATTAATAAATTAAATTAAAACTTATCAGTTATAACCATTTTAATTATTAAATTTAAATCAAATTTAAAAATAATAATTAAATGAACAAATTAATTTGAAATTCAAAATTCAAATTCCAGGGACGATGTGGCACATGTGTGGCGCCACTCATTGTCTAGCACAGTGAGTGGCGTGTCCCACTATATGTGGTATCCCTGATTTTCTTAATTTTTCTGTTTAATTAATTTTAAGACAACATATTTATTCCACAAATAAATATTAGTTAATTCAAAATTAATCTCATCTTAAAACTATTAGTTTTAAATAATTATCTTATAATAAGATAATTAACCCTCCCAAATATTAATCCAAACATGATTAATATTTATTTTAACTAATATATATTTTTTCAAATAAAAACAAATTAATTAATTAATTCACAACTAATCAATTGCTCATAACTATCTCATAATTATCTCTTTGCTCTGGAAAATTAATTCCTTTGAAATTTAGTCCTTTTCTCTATTAATATTTATTGTGACATCCTTACCCTTGACAGTGTAGGACAGAGGCAACCGAAGGACCATGTACATATAATACAAAGTTCCAATAAACCAGATTATTAATTAAACTCATTAATTTAATAATCCTATTATTAATTCATTTATTACTCCACTATATATATGGAATTGCACTCTAAGTAACTATGGAATTATATTTACAGAGTTTTCTCTTGTAGTCCATTGATGTAATCAATAAATGTAGTTCTGTCCTCCATTTATTGGTTCGCTAATTAGAGCTGGTCAAAATTACTGTTTTACCCTTCTAATTACCTCTTGTTCCTTGAACCATTAATTCACTAGTGAAAAATTAATCTATAATCAAATTATAGATTTGAGCTCAATAACTATTCAGTCCCAGAATTAACCCTTAAGGAAATCACTATTTGATTCGTTAGGAAAGCATGGATTCCATTTTTTGTAGAATCATCTTCCGAGCCATTCATGATATTGAATTTCCAAAACAAATGTCACTAGCCTCATTACATCAAGAGACCTTAACGAATGAATCAAAAGATCCAATAACTATAAACACGAGTTCATGATTACTCAATATTTATACTGATCTACAAATGATCATCTATTATGATATGAATTAAATCTTTATAGAAAACTATAAGCTTATAAAGATATTTAATTCATATCAGTCATCTCATATATAATCACCATTATAAACACACATTTACCAAGATGTCTATCGGCAACAGTAATCTGAATCTTGATTACTTTCATCCCATATGCTTAGTAAACCGTACTAGAAACCATTCATTAAAGATTTTGTACTTTAATACGTTGCTGACTATTTTATTCATTATGTATGATCTTAATTCTCTCTTACGCATACAAAATCAAATTATCATAAATGAATATGGAATTTTATGATATTTATACAAATTATTCAAAAAATAATTATATTATTCAAATATAATAAAATTGTAAATTTAATTAAATCACTTACCCTCAAAGCAAGTGAGGCGTCTATCTCAATCGCATATTGCGAACATGACCCATAAACAACTTTGCTGGAAGTGTCTTAGTGAATGGGTCCCTAGGTTTTGCTCCAACAGTATCTTCATAACTGTCACATCACCTCGGTGCACAATCTCAGATGGTATTTCCTTTCTATATGGTCTCCTCTCTTTTGGCTTCTAGTTTCCTTAGAGTTAGCTACTACTCCATTGTTGTCATAGTACAGGATTAGTGGCTTCTCAAGGCCAACTTGATAAGCGTCAATTAAATCTCTGATGAAGGATGCACGGTTCTTTTTTCTTAGACTGATAGTTTTATTGTCTCATCATCTGGAATTCATGTCTTGAGATAGATGAGATCAAGTGACAATTGTTGTCTTTTGAGCACTAATTTAGTGTGCAATGCTGTGAAAACTGATGATACAAAACTGTGGCACTATAAGTTGGGTAATTTGAACAATAGAGATCTGAGTAAACTTGTGAAATTAAAGTTTGTTTGAGGTGTTCCCAATTTGTCTCCTTTGAAAGACAAGGTTTGTGGTCCTTTTCAACTTGGAAAACAAGTCAAAAGCAGCCATCCTCCTTTGAAGTATTTGGTTACTACCCAAATTCTTGAATTGATTCATGTTGATTTGATGGGACCTATGCAAACTGAAAGTCTCAACTTCAAAAGATATGTTATGGTGTGTGTGGACGATTATCATCGATTCTCTTGGGTTAGATTACTTAGAGAAAAATCTGATTCTTTTGAAAATGTCAAGGGCATGTGTCTTTCCTTGTAAGCTGAAAATGGTGAAAATGTGAAGAAAATAACTCCTCTTCGTAGTGATCATGGAAATAAATTTGAGAACAATTTCTTTGCTGATTTTGGAAATCAGGAAGGGATAGCTCATGAGTTTTTAGCTCCCAAAACTCCTCAACAAAGAAAAAATCGAACTCTCCAAGAGATGGCTCGAGTTATGTTGAATGCTAAGAAACTATCAAAAATACTTTGGGCTGAAGTGGTCAACACAGCTTGTTACATTAGCAATCAAGTAAATCTTCGTCTTGACACTAAACAAACTTATTATGAGTTGTGGAAAGGTAGAACACCAAACTTGGCTCATCTTCATGTATTTGTTTGCAAGTGTTACATTCTAAATGATAGAGAGAAGCTTGGTAAGTTTGATACGAAGAGTGATGAAGGGGTGTTCTTGGGGTACTCTACTAACAGTCGTTCTTATAGAATTTACAACATGTGAACTTAAGCAGTTATGGAATCCATCAATGTTGTGTTTAGTTACTGGGAAGACTTTGCAAATTACTATGAAGAAGAAGAAATTCCTACTCTTGTTGACACATCAATTCTACATGTTGCATCACAAACTGCAAATGAACCAAGCTTGTCAAAAATCCAAGAAATTGACGCTGCCACTTAAATCTCTGAAGCTTCAGATGAATCTTCCATTCCACAAAATGGTATCCCCACAAAAGGGACCAACCATGTGGATTCCCAGAGCTCACCCTCTATGTAGAGTCAAAGAACTTTACTTAGCTAGTTAGATAGTAGTAGTAATAGTAATAGCTAGTAAAAGTTGTAGTATTCTTATGACTGTGGATTTTGGTTCAAACCGGGATTTAGTTGGACACTCGTATCAACACTTGTAGATTTTCTAAGTTTAACCTATAGTTTAAGAATATAAATTATAACCTAAGGTTTGATTAATATAACTGATTATGAAGGTGATAAGTATTATACTATAAGGTTTAGATAGACCCAATAAGATAGTAACACTTGTCATATGAAGGTTTAATGTCAAATTAAGTATTTTTGAGGAATAAGTTTATTAAGAGTAATATTTGAATATCCTAGGGTCTGTAAGCAGCTTTGAAATCGTTAAAGGACTTAGTGAAGGTTGTTTACTCAATTCAAAATAGGCTGAAAAAGTGTAATTACGTGTTTAATATTTCAGCGTATGCCGATATATCGCAGCTATAGGGGGCGATATATCGCCATACGAGGATACGAAAAACACCTAGCTTCGTACGACAACCTCGACGAGCCTCGGGCATATGAAGCCATGCGATATATCGCCTATACTGGGCGATATATCACCCCATGAGCATGAGTTTTGAACTATTTTGAAACCGAGCTCATTTTAATCCTTAACCTCTTGATAAGTCCAGAATCTTTCGGACCGAGTCTTCAGCCTCTGTTGAACGATTATTCAAATGTTTTTCAATCAAAAATCCATTATTTTATTCAAGTTAAATGAAGATCTCTTCATTCATGAACTCTATAAATAGGACCTAGTACCCAACCATTTCTTCATTCATCAAGCTGAGTTCAGAGCCTACGAGTTTCTAGGAGTACTTTAGAGTGTTAAACACTTGGGTTGGGGTTATAAGCTTAATCGTTATAAGCTTAATAAACACTTGGGAAGTAAGGTTTATAGTATATTTCGATTCGAGGTGTAGTTTGGTCATAGAAGCATTCAAGGTATTCCTTATTCTAGTTCCTTTCTGTATTGTTCTTATAGTTTTTCTACTCAAATCCTAACTCATATTCTATTCTTGGTTAGGCACCTAAGATCTTGAACGTAAGATTCTTGTTGGTAAGTATGATTTCGATGGTGTAGTTATTCTTTTCATCTCTATTCCTTAGTATACTCACTTGTCTATTATGGTATTTAGGAGTGTTCCGAAATCCTGACTTTGTTCTCAGCATCCTGGTATATTGGTAAGGAAAATAGGATAGTACTTATGTGTTATGTGCTATGATTATGCTATAGTATGATTTTATGTGTATGATATATGTATGTTTGGGGCTTATAGTTGTTATATAGCAAACCCTATCACATTTATGTTTTGGGGCTTATAGTTGTTATATAGCAAACCCCAATAGTTATATGTTTTTGGGGCTTATAGTTGCTTAACTAGCAAACCTCATTGTAGTCTGAGGCTTATAGTTGTTTAGTTAGCAAACCCCAATAGTTACCATGTACATGGGTTAGAGTTATGATATATGTGATATAGTATTTGATATATGTTCATAGTTTATGTGTATGATTATGTTTCATGCTTGTAGTAGATTTTCCTTGTCGGGCATTAGGCTCATTCCTTTATGTTTTGTATGTGCAGGAAAATAGCTATGGCGGCGGGAAGATTCTTGGCAGCTTGGGGATGTGTATTGAGGCAGGATGGAAATGGTGGATTGAGTGTTCGATTCGAGGATGAAGTCGCTTCCTAGTCTTTTAAAAAATTATGTTTTATATGTATTTTCCGCACTTAATTTGTAAACCAATTATTTAAAGTTATTTTATGTTTTTATTTAAAAAAATCAATGGGATCCCATATCCTACTTTGAATTTTATGTAGTTTAACATTTGTTTTACAAGTTTTAATAAAGTTATGTACGTTTTCTTAAGATTAGTATAGTAGTTTCTAATGGTCCAAGTTTAGAATAGCTGGGTCGTTACACTCTATCCTCTATTTTTGGAAATCCAAATGAAGTGATGGTGACTAGATAGAAACTTGCAAATGAGATTGCTATGCTTGTTATCTTTCTTTAGTGGAACCAAAATTAGTCAAGTAATCCAATAAAGATGAGCACTGTATATCTGCCATGACAAATAAGCTTCAAAAATTTGAAAGAAATGAAGTGTTGACTCTTTTTCCACGTCCTTTGGATGCCAAAATCATTGGTACTAAGTGGATTTTCAAAAATAAGACTAATGAAGTGGAAACTGTTGTTTGCAACAAGGCAAGAACATTGGCTCAAGGGTATACTCAGATTAAAGGAGTGGGCTTTGAGGAAACATTTGCTACAGTGGCTAGATTGGAATCCATACAACTTTTATTGGTTGTGGCGTGTTTCATGAAGTTCAAGTTTTTGGAAATATATGGTTTTACACTTTACAAATCAACAATGAATAATGGGATAATGCAATATTCCAAACCCTAGATGTTAATCAAGATCCAAATTCAAAGTATGAATGCAATTTTTGATAATCAAATAAACATGTTCATGATATGAATATTAATCTTGAATATAAGAAAATAAATGATTAAATGATAATTAGATGAACTTAGAAACATTTAATCATCAATACTAACAATTAAAACACAATAGATTAACATAAAACAAAGTTAGGGTTAGAAAGATATAACCTTTGATTTAGACCAACCTAAATCTTCACCTTGGGAAACTTCTAAGGCTTATACACAATAAGAATATTGTTGTCCAAAATCTCTATTCCAAGTCTTCCTAATTGCTTGAAGGTTAAACTAACTAGAATGAGATTTGGGATTTAACATGCCTTAAAACTCATGTAGGTCAAGCAAAGCTTGATGAGTTTCTTGGAGAAAACTTTGATCTTTGAAAGTTAGAGAGAGAGTTGTAAAGTGTGATCAAGGCTATACAAATATAATAACCCATATTTATAGTGTAGGTCTCATCATTAGTATAACCAATAGGATTAGAGCATTTAAAACACATCATTTGGAGCATTTTTATGTAAATTGTACGAACACCCGTAACAGCCCAAGCGATGTATCGCCTGCATTTAGGCAATACGTCACCTACTAGCAGGTGATACATCGCTTGCTAGAGCTTTTGACGCCCTTCGCATTTTGGCGATGCTACGCCACTTAGGGGGAGACGCATCGCCGCCCCTTCTGACTTTAGACCCCTCCAATGGTCCTAAAATTGCTCCAAATGCTACCAAACTTTTTTGGGAATGTTTGGATACTCCATTGTATCACTTTCGACCCATAAAAGTTACTTTTAGATGCCTTCTACACAATTTCATGTTTTCACTTCTCCTTGAGTGAAAACTGTTAAGTGTTTTGCACATCAACGTGTAAACATCTTAACCATTATATTTAACCAATCTCAACATTTCCTCACATGGTTAAATATAATCCTCTCTTCTTAGCTTAATAGTTTTGGTGTATAATATAAAGTATCTTTCGATTTGAACTTTATCTTAGTGAAAGTATTACAAAACCTTATCGAAGTCATTCGTGTCTAAAATATTGAACCAAGTACTCCTTATGATAAGACCGGTAACACCTCACACACCTCCACTTGACCATTCATTTTCCCATTGTCGCGCTTAGAACTTTTCATGGCCTTGTGCTCATCCAATTAATGAACTTTCCGGGAAGAAACTCCAACTCCCATGAGAAGCGGCACCACCTTTAAGTTCACATAGGTGGAGCTCTTATAGCGTCTTTGCTATCTTTAGACATGCTTGTTGCACGCAACTGAACTTCATTAAAATCCATAGGCTTAATCCTCACTCAGTAGCAACAAACACTAACCATCCTTTGATGGAACTCACGACTTTATTAATGTTGAAACTATTCACCAAATAACTTGTTCTTACCCATTGAACTCTTGCCCTTGATGTTCACAAGTTTGGATTTGGGTTGCCATCATTGGTGAATATATTATTCTAGGAGTCTTAGTCCCATCCCTTTTGAAGTGGAACATACTAACCTTTTTGCAAGAGGTTTTATAAATGGATATGTTATGTTCTCACTCGTCTTAACATATGAGAATGATATGATTCATCCACGAATCAATTGTCTCACATACTCATGTCTTAGACTTATATGTCTAGACTTCACATTATATATGCCATTATAGGCTCTAGCCAATGTGGCTTGACTATCACAAAGTATCGAGATCATCGATACCTCATCCGCAGAAATTGGGATCTCCAACATAAGATCCCTAAGCCACTCGGTCTCTTTGTTGGTTGTCACTAAAGCTATAAACTTGACCTCCATGGTTGAGTGTGAAATACATGTTTGTTTCTTAGAACCCCAAGAGATCACTCCTCCTTTGAGCATAAACACCCAACCACTAGTGAAGATATTATCTCCTACACTCATATCCAACTCGCATCAGAATATCCTTCAAGTATCTTCGAGAACTTTCAATATTGGAGGCCTAGCTGATTGGTCCTTTTAAGGTACCCTAGAACTCTCTTAATCGCTTTCCAATGTTCCATACTTGGATTACTAGTAAACCTACTTAGTTTACTAACCGCATATGCAATATCCGCTCTTGTACAATGAGCGGCGTACATTAGACTCCCTAATGCACTTGCATACTCAAGTTGAGCCACTGCTCTACCATTATTCTTTTCAAGCTATATGCTTGAATCAAATGGTGTACTTGCATCTTTGATTTTGAGATGACTAAACTTGTCAAGCACTTTCTCAACAAAGTGTTCTTGACTTAAGGCATAACCCCCACTATTTCTTCTCACTTTTATACCCAAGATAGTATCAACCTCTCCAAGGTCTTTCATCTTGAAAGTGGAAGATGGAAACCTCTTCCTTTCTATTATGTCTTTCATATCATTACTCAAAATTAACATATCATCAACATATAGACACACCAAGATGACATAGTCCTCACAAGTCTTAGAGTATAAGCACTTGTCTGCATTATTGTGTCTAAACCTATCCGAAATTATGACTTTATCAAATTTTTCATGCCATTTTTTCGGTGCTTGCTTTAAACCATATAATGATTTAACAAGCCTACACACTTTATGTTCATTTCCCCTTAGAACAAAACACTTTGGTTGTTCCATATAAATCTCCTCATCGAGATCTCCATTTAGGAATGTCGTTTTGACATCCATTTGATAAACATAAAGGTTATATATTGATGATAAGGCAAATAGTACTCTTATAGTGGTTTTCCTAGAAACCGATGCACACATGTCAAAATAATCGATTCCTTCCTTTTGTTTAAACCCTTTGGCTACTAGTCTTGCCTTGAAGGTTTGTAATGTGCCATTGGTGTGATATTTCCTCCAAAATACCCACTTGCACCCAATTAGTTTTGAACCTTGTGGAAGGTCTACCAATTCTCAAGTGTTGTTTGAAATAATTGAATCAATCTCATCGTTTATTGCCTCCATCCAAAAAGTGGAGTCTCTCAAAGACATTGCTTCTTTGAATGTTTTGGGATCATCCTCAACTTGAAGAGTCATAGGAAATTTTCAAGTGACTTCTTCGAGGTTTCCCTCTACTAGGTAAAGTGTCTCCACTTGAGATGTCTCATTTGATCCCAACTCTTTAAGCCTTTGGCTTCTCTTGGGCAATATAGGTTTCTCATCAACCTTTGAATCTTTCTCTTTAAGAGATTCTCCAACACCTATGGGTTCTTAAGAATTTCTATCACAATATAGTATATTCTCAAAGAGCTCCACTTCTCTTGATTCAATTATCACATTATTCTCCAAGTCTAATTGCCTATAGTCCTTGCTATTTAAGGCATAGCCAAAAAATGCACACTTTATGGCCCTTGGACCCAACTTGGTCGTTTTAGGCTCCGTGCTCTTGCAATAAGTAAGGCACCACCACACTTTAAGATAGCCTAGGTTAGGCTTATTTTCTCTCCATTCGATTCAATATATGACACGCAGTAAGAAAAGCTTCACCCCACAAATTATAACACAATTTAGCATGTAAAAGCATAGAGTTAATTATCTAAAGATAAGTCTTATTCTTTCTTTTAGCTATTCCATTTTATTGTGGAGTGTATGGTGCAGTACATTCATTTATAATGTTATGTTGATCACAAAACACATCGATATCATTTGAAAAGTATTCACCACCTCTATCACCTCTAAGAGTCTTTATTTTCCTTTCCACTTAATTTTCTACTCCAACTTTATAGATTTTAAATGCATTAAATGCCTCATCCTTACTCTTAAGCAAATACACATAAGTATACCTAGAGCAATCATCTATAAAAGTCATGAAGTATCTATTTCCTACTCTAGTCAACATGTCATTTAATTCACATAAATCACTATGTATCAAATCTAGCAAGTTTGAACATCTATCAACACTTGGAAAAGGTCTCTTTACCATTTTAGATTTAACACATAATTCACATTTATCATGCTCATTCACATCACAATTAATCAATCCACATTTAACAACTCTTTTAATTGTGCTATAACCTATATGAGCAAGTCTATTATGACATAAAGTAATAGAATTGGAATTAACCACATTGCAAGATTTAGATGTCATATCATTATTGTTATTATCAAGAGTACATAGTTTGATCATTCCAGCACATGTATAACCCTTTCCCACAAAAGTTCCCAATTTAGTCTAAATGAGTTTACCGAATTCAAACTCCATTTTGATACCGGATTTACTCAATAGACTTCCCCTCATAATGTTTCCAGTCATATCAAGAATGTAGAAAATATTAGTTAGATTCACTTTCTTTCCATTAGTGAAGAACACATCAATGCAGCCCTTTCCAAGTACCTCTTGGATCTCTTTTCATTTATCATTTGGACTTCAAGTACCACCTTTGCACTTTCAAAGGTTTTGAAAAGAGTTTTATAATAGGTTGTATGAATGGTGGCACAAGTATCATACCACCATCCTTGCACCTTTCCTTGGGTTGCATTAACTTCACTTAAGGTCGCAATAATCTCAACATCAAATGCATTGGCCATGGTATCTTTACTTAGGTTTGCAATAATCTCAACATCAAATGCATTGACCTTAGTATCTTCACTTTCTTTTACAATAATCTCATCATCAATTGCATTGACATGTTCACCTTCTCTTAAGGTTGCATTAGTCTCATCACTACATACAAGAACCATGTCAATTCTCTTTAGGGTTATCATACATTCCTCATTAAATACATTATTCTCAATTAGGGTTACAATGCATTTCTCATTAAATGCATTAAATTTAATCATAGTAACAAAGATCTCATCATCAACTAGAGTGACAAAATTAAATTCATTTAAAAGTGCAATGATGTCAACATCAATTACCTTAATACTAATCTTATTATGGTTAATTTTACAATTACCATATCTCACATGATGATCAATAACTTTACAAACAAAATAAGTATAACAATAACCCTTGAATTGTTTATTAACATTAACCATTGTACTCATAATATAAGCAGTAATCTCACACTCACAAAAATATGGCAGCAAACACATTTCATACAAATTCTTAAAATATACACATTTAGAAATAAGGAATTTGATAATACCAATCTCCTTAAGTATATAATCTCATTGAGTCGTCTCATCCTTTGTTGAAGGAGACTTTGAATCCATATCCACATGCATGTATAGCATATCCAAATAGAATTTTCTTTGATATTTCATGGTTAAGTGTTCAACACAAACCAAATATTGAAATAAGGATTTGAAAGTTGTAGAAGATAAACCAATTTTCCTCATTATTTATTATGCAAAACACAAAAATGAAAGTAATTAGAATTAGAGATTTTAATTGTTGGGAATATATGGATTTACACTTTGCAAATAAAAAATGAATTATGGCAATAATGTAATATTCCAAACCCTAGATGTTAATCAAGATCCAAATTCAAAATATGAATGCTATTCTTGACAATCAAATAAACATGTTCATGATATGAATATTAATCTTCAATATAAGAAACTAAATAATTAAATGATGATAAGATGAAATTAAAAATATTTAATCATCAATAATAACAATGAAAACCCAATAGAGTAACATAAAACAAAGTTAGGGTTAGATAAATATAACATTTGATTTAGACCAACTTGAATTTTCAATTTGGGGAACTTCTAAGGCTTATACACAATAAGAATATTGTTTTTCCAAAATATCTATTCCAAGCCTTCCCAGCTGCTTGAAGCTTCAACTAAGTAGAATGAGATTTGAGATTTAACAAGCCTTAAAACCCATGCAAGTCAAGAACAGCTTGATGAGTTTCTTGGAGAAAACTTTGATCTTTGAAAGCTATAGAGAGAGAGAGAGAGAGAGTTGGGAAGTGTGATCAAGGCTTTATAACTATAATAACCCATATTTATAGTGTATGCATTATCATTAGTCTAACTAATAGGATTAAAGCATATATCACTTTAGACCCATAAAAGTTACTTTTAGATGCCTTCTATACAACCCCATGTTTTCACTTCTTCTTAAGTGAAAATCATTAAGTGTTTTGCACCTCAGCGTGTAAACATCTTAACCATTATATTTAATCAATCTAAATACAAGTTGTACGAAATGGATGTCAAGAGTGCTTTCTTGAACAGAATCCTGATGGAAGAGGCGTATGTAACTCAGGCTCCTGGGTTTGAAGATCCTCATCATAAGGACCATGTTTATAAGTTGAACAAGGCATTATATGGGCTCAAACAAGCACCTCGGGGCATGGTATGATCGTCTCACTTCTTACTTGCTTGAAAATGGCTACACTAGAAGTAATTTTGATAAAACTTTGTTTATTAAGCCTCTAAATACTGGTATTGTTTGTGCTCAAATATATGTTGATGACATATTTTTTGGATCCACTTGTGATGCACACATTCACTCCTTTGTTCAATTAACAACTAAGGAATTTGAAATGAGCATGGTTGGTGAGCTAAGCTATTTTCTTGGCTTACAAATTAAACAACTTGACAATGTTATTTTCTTGTCTCAATCAAAATATGCAAAAAATATGCTCAAAAAATTTGGCTTAGAACATGCAAAACATACTTGCACACCTATGGTCACTGCTGCCAAATTGATCAAAGACGAGACAAGTAAAAAGGTTGATGAAACACTGTATAAAAGTATGATAAGCAATTTACTTTACACCACTGCAAGTCATCCTGATATTTGCTTCAGTGTTGGTTTTTGTGCTAGATATCAATTTGCCCCCACTGAACTACATCTCACTACTATGAAAAGAATTATTAAATACTTGGTTGGTACCACTGACTTTGGACTTTGGTATTATTGTGATACTAATCACTCTTTCATTGGTTTTAGTGACTTTGATTGGGCAGGTAGCCTCGATGATAGGAAAAGCACTTTAGGTGGGTGCTTCTATGCGGGGAACAGCCTGGTTTCATGGCATAGTAAAAAGCAAAACTCTATCTCACTCTCCACTACCGAAGCTAAATACATTGTCGACGGAAGTTTTTGCACTCAATTCCTTTGGATGAAAGAAATTTTGCTTGATTATGGCCTATGTCTTGAGATTCTGACCATATATTGGGACAATACGAGTGCCATAAACCTCTCCAAAAACTCTGTCCAACACTCTCGCACCAAACATATCGACATCCGCCACCATTTTCTCCATGAGTTAGTCGAGTCTAAAATCATTACACTCTCTCATGTTGCATCTGAAAGTCAACTTGTTGATTTGTTTACTAAAGCTTTGAGTTCACAAACTTTTGTTCACTTGAGGAAGTCAATAGGAGTTTGTATGTTTGAGTAATAACATGTGGCACTTGACCAGTATATAGACCAGTAGTTCTAAACTCCAATAATTTAATTAATTTCACAAACTCTTAGTGTCATTAATTAATTTATTAACTATGAATTATTCCACTAGAAATTCAAACTTGAACTCTAAAAACTACATTATTATATTATTAGAAGCTATAACTATAAATTCGTCCATTGATTTAGTCATGGCATGAGTTATGACCCTCTGCTAGTTGTTCATAATTAGAGCTAGGTTTTAATGTTCGTTAACCTCTCTAATTATTTCTTTATCAATTAGTTACATTGATCCTCTAAGGAACATTATTCTATAAATTTAATTACAGAATGAAATTTATGTTCTCTAATAAAAATTGAGCGCTCTATGTTCAAGCCTCGAATCAACACTAAAAGGAACAACTAAATTGCTTTCATTTAAGTAAGGAGAAGATTCCATATTTTTGAAGTATGTTCCCAACCACTTGCAATTCTATGACTCAAAGATATCAGGAATTCGGTCGTAGGAATATTGAACCTTACCCAATAAGTCAAAAGTCATAAAAGCACACATAGGAGTTTATTACTCACTCCAAGAATGAGGTCAAGTCTCAAACGACCATCGATTGATGAATGTTGAAATTCTGTATTTTAACTTAAATTTTTAAAATTCGTTCTTTCATCGTGTCCCAGTACAATACAATTTATATTGTATATGTTACCTCTATCTTTTTCTATCACTACACTTAACAGTCTAGATAGATTGCTCTACCTTAAACAGAATTTGGACTATGCATAATCTTTATTAAATAAAGCTCCTTTTTTATTTAGGGTGCGTTTGGAAAGTTGCCATGTAATTGGAATTATGTATAATTCAGTAATTACTCAATTTGGTGGGTTTGTCTGATCATATAATTACACAGTAACTATGTAGTTGGAGGTAATTGAGGGATCCTAATTACACTCTTCAATTCTCATAGCCCCCCATTAGAATTGGGTGTAATTACACTATGTAATTACTAATTATTATCAATTTTAAATAGTATTTGTTACATAATATTATATTTTTTTGTAATTACTAACTATTTTGCCAAACATGACAATAGGAATTCATAAGTAATTACCACTTGACATCCAAACACACCTTGTATTTTAAAATGTACGGTAATTACTTAGATATGTAATTACCCGACCTAGTAATTATACAGTTGTTTCCAAACACGCCATTAGTGATTACAGATAATTTTTATATTATTTTCTTGAATTAGATCCTCATGTGTATATATATCATTATACATATACTAATTTAATACCACATCAATAATATTAGATTTTCATGATAAATGGCATGTATAATTAAATGAAGATATGAGTGCAAAATATTAATCTTTATTTAAATAAAAATAATCGTTCATACAAAATACACTTTAAGGGCACAAATTCCAACAATAATTACATATAAATTTTTATTTTTATGTTTGACAAGACAGTTTGTAATTACATAGTAAAATAATATTTTATAATAATTACTATTCAAAATTAACAGTATTGAGTAATTACACCAAATTCTTATGGGAGCTATGAGAATTGGATAGTGTAATCGAGACATTTCAATTATTTCTAATTACATAGTTACTGTGTAATTACATTGTTAAACAAACATGTCTAATCTAGTAATTATGTTGAATTACACTCAATTCTAATTACAAATTGGCTTTCTAAATGCACCCTAATATTTACTTGTGTACATATAACAATTAATATTTTTAATTTCTCATGTGTATAACTTAGATCTTAACTTTATGTATAACTAAAAAACATAACCGCGCTTCGCGCAATCTTTTGTAGCTATTAAAAAATATAAATATAAATATTTAAATATTTTTTTGGGAGATTGTGTTATTATAAGCTCTTGGGCAATCTCTCTTTAAGTGTCCCACTATCCCGCACAGAAAGCAGGCATTTACACGATACTCTCCCATATGGCGCCTCCTACATCTGGCGCATTCTGGGTAAGTCCTCCAGCCCTCATTGCCGCCCTAGCGGCCTATCTATATACCACGTGGTCTCCTCTCGGGGTCTGGAGTTGAAAAGGCATCTGGAGCCTTCCTTTTCTGGTCACTAGGGCCTCTGCCCCTACCTAAACCAATAAATGGAGGTCCTATCCTCCTAGTGTCTCTCCATGTCGCGTTCTCGCACCAGATTTTGTTCTCTGCGCCCTCTACAGTAAGGGCTTTCTCTTTCACCTATGCATATGCTATCACTCCAGGGACGGTGGTAATGCGAACATCCCGGGCCATCATAGGTTGTAGCCGCTGAAGGAACCTTTCCTTCCTTGTCCCATCAGTGGACACCAAGTGTGCAACAAACTTGGCTAATCTATCAAACCTCAGTGCATACTCTGTCACCGACATGTTTCCCTATAGCAGCTTACTGAATTCCTCGGCCTTTGTAGCCCTAACTGCATCATTGTAGTACTTTTCATTGAATACCATTCTGAACTCCTCCCAATCCATGGTATTCACGTTCTTGGTCTAGGATATCACTTACCACCAAATTCAGCCATCCTCCTAAAACATATGTGTGGCAGGATAGTGGTAACCATACTCATCCATTGTTCGGCCTTGTCCGGATCTGCACTGCCCTAAAAAACTGTAGGGTGCTGCTTTCTGAACCTTTCATAAAGAGGTTTCCATCTGTTCCTAGCCTCTGATGGCTGTACTACTACCAGTACCAAAACAGGCGGCACCTCTGGCTGAACATTCCCTATTGGAACATGTAGTTGTCTCAGGAGGCGAATCTCTTCTTCATGCCTCTGTAATATGGCTTGCATATCAGAAAGAACTTTCTGCCAGTTCTTAGGAGCTGGCGAAGGGGTCTGACCCTGATTATCATGCTCGGCCTGTATACCTTGGCTGGCTTGGAGATCTGACAGCCCTGGAAGCATACTTTCAAGTTTATACCTTGATGCAAAAATCAATTTAGCCAATTAGGTAGTAATAACTATACCTCTTGCCGCCCTACGGTCCAAGACCGATTAAACAAGCATTCACACTCAAAAATCATGCTAATTAGCATGTCAATTCATATTCATACCCAAACATAGTGCTAATAAGCATTTCCTGACATTTATAAGCAAATAATGATGCTAATAAGCATTTTTTGGCATTTATAGACAAATAGCGATGCTAATAAGCATTTCTTTAACATTTACCAGCATTAATAGTGCTAATAAGAATTTTCTTGGCCTACATATACATATAACAACGCTAATAAGTGTGTCAATCATTCAACAATCAAGGGCCAGGCCCTATCAGAATATCTCATGCTCCCTAATAAGGCAAGCAAACAAGGCATTTATATCATATTTAAGCAGATAAACACATAACCACAAAAATAATTACCAAACCATGAGTTGAGCTTGTCTTTAGTGGCGAGTGTACATGCCCAGCTAGTCTTCAGGAACCCTTAACCTTGGCATGCTTTGATACCAAGTTGTAATGCCTTGGATAGCCAAGACCGTTACAATGTGCGTTTTAAATATTGTTAGACTCTCTAAACGAGTCTCTTGGACAAAAACGTGTAACTAAATGTGATTAACGGTTTAGGGTTACAAATTTTGGTCAAAAGGAATAACCATTTCATTAAAATGTTTACGTTCATACATGGGATCCCAAAATAACGTTTAAAAGGCTTATTACAATTCAAATGTTACAACCAGCCGACCTAAGCGGAAAAATAGGGTTTGACCCTAATTCCTCTGAGAAATCCGACCGTGGTGGTCGACCAGTCGTATATGTACACGACGCCACCGAAGCTTTCCAACTCATGGCTGGTCCAACTTCCATTTCCCCTTACATGCACCACAAAGCACCCGTGATTCGAGGCTTAGCAAGAAAACTCAAACATGCTCATAAGCAGTTAATAACATATTGCATAATCATAATAAGAATGCCTAGTAGTAATAACCCTACCCATGCATGCATTATATTCAGATAAGTGACTATAGTGTCACACCGAGGCCCTTTGTCCTAAATGTGTGACTATAGAGACACCTCGAGGCCGCTGCCCTAAATAAATGACTAATAAGTGATATCGGGGCGCGTTGCCCTAGGATATGGGACTATAGAGTCACCCTGTGGCCCACTGCCCTATCCTCTGTATAACCAGCCTTAGAGCTGGCCAAGCATACCTGGCGCTCTAATTTTCCAATGAACATAGGGTCGGTTAATTGTATATCACGCTCCCGATTAGGCCTAACCATTTCAACTAGCGCTCAGCGCGCTATTGCTGCCCTTGACTTAATAAGTCAATGATTTCGACCAGCCCTCAACGCGCTACTGCCATCCTTGATTTATAAGTCAATGCTTTCGACCAGCGCTCACCACGCTACTGCCGTCCTTGACTTATAAGTCAAGCCTTTTCAGTCAAATAATGTAAACAATCATACATCATTTAACAATTATCCAGATACAGGGAATTCACGCATGCTTAATCAATAAATTACATGCATAATCATAATCATGCTCATTCACAGGGGCCCAAGCCCTAATCATTTCTAGATTTAACAACCACCAAGCCCTAATCACATATATCACGTATTGGGTGTAATTTTTTACCTCTGGTCTAAGCACAAGTTAACTAACAATAACCCCCAAGTACGATCCCGTCCCGAACCCTAGCAGTACCCTAGTCATAACCATAATAAGCGATATACATCAATATCGAATAAATAATGACTTCCGGACCAATTCCTAGTCTTTGGGACCTCAAATTCTACTAAACTAGGTAGTAGTGTAACGCCCCAAAATCCTAACCCCGAGACCTAATTAGGGTACTAGTCATTTAAAATTGTTTTAACGCTTGAAAACCAAATGATATACTATATAGTGCATAAAACTTTGTTAAAACATTCTCATTAAAAACATGCAGCATTCGGATATCAGTATTTAAAATAAAACATTTATCTTAAATGCAAGTAACCAAACAAAACTATTTTCAGTCTCCACTCATAATAAAACACATTTAAAACACCATGAATAAAAAAAGTTAAATAAAACCTTGGCATTTATGTCCCTTTGATCGTAACAGGGTTAAGAGGCTCTCATGATATACATTTTCTTTCTGGAGTGGACTTCACCCATCGCCACGAAACAAAACTAACATATGGCACCAGCAACACAGAGTACTCGTGAGCCAATGCCCAACAAGAAGAGCTATGTAGGTCATAACCACAAAGCCCAATCATAAAACATATACCAACTCAACCTTCACATCTTAAGTCATAAAATATCATAAAAGAGTCATAATATAACATATTATAGCATATCATAGCGTAACATAATAAAATCATAATGCATGTTACCAGTGTCATTCTAGCCATTTATTAATATGATTCTGGCCATTATGACCACAAACATACCGCCCTTGCAACGACTCACTGCCCTTATGACAGTCCATTACCCTTGCGAAAATTTCATGATTCTTACCACATACCAAGTTAAAAGAATATGTATTCTCTTGCTCTTCCACATATGTTATATTCATCATAACATACTCAAAGCATGATATAATCAAATCTTATAAAGTCAACATGAACATGCATCAATACACATAATCATGCAATAATCGTAACCCTCTTAACATATATGACAAAGCATGGTCATAAACATAACACGAACAATCATAACCATTAGATCACACATACAGAACACTTGTGCACTCAAATGCACACCCCAGTGACCACTCTTCTTACCTCAAGTCCAACAGCGACGCAATTACCCCCCTTCAAGTGCCTTGTCGAGTCATAAATCCAAAACATACAACATATCATTTATAGACTCATAACTTAACCAAATATCATGAACCAATCTTATACTTTCTAAGACTCAATCACCCTTAAAGTGTCCTCAAGAAAGTCCTAAAATCTCCAAACATAATACCCTTAAACAATACCATCAAAGACCCAACCAAAACCATCAAAATGAGGGGAAAACATGATTTATGGGCATGTAGCGTGGTTGCACCCGACAGAGAAATCCCAGATCGCGACTTTTCTTCGAACAGTCATAACTCTCTCAATTTAAATATGATTTGAACGATTCTTTTTGTGTTTCTCTCGTCTTGAATCCATCTATACGATCCTATACTTATTATAGATTAATATAATACCAAAAATTCATGAGCATCCCCTAACTCCATAACTCTAACATTCTCTTGCAACAAAACATTTTCTTCCCCAAGCTATCTTTCCAATCTTCAAACTAGCAATCATAACTTAATAAATTCAATCCTAGCATGTATCTAACCATTATAGATTAACAACCTAGTCTCTAACATGCATATAAACCAATCATCCTAACCTATCATGCTTTCTAATCAAATCCACCAGTAACATAACTCAAAGCTTCAAGAACTATCAAAGAAACTTTAAAAGTATGAGAAGTTCTTACCAAGATCATGTGCAGCAACCTAAGCCTTAAAAATCTTCTCCCAAAGCATCCTAAATGAGTCCCCACATGAGCTTCTAGTGCTCCATACGTATCTGAAGAGATCCTCATCCTTCTTCTTCCTTTGATCTCGAACCCTAGTCTAGAGAATGTGTGTGAGAGAAGGGGAGATATAGAGTTGTCTCCTTTGATCATGTATAGAGCAACCACCAAATTAAAATTGTGTGTCTAACCCTAACCCTAGTCTCTCACTTTCTATTTATAATGACTCACTATCGCCAAATTACCATCCTACCCTTGATCTAAGCCATTCTAAAAATTTCATTAAACCTTTTTTAGTAATTTCCCACTAAATATTAGTTTTCATAATCCATAATTAACCTATTCCCCATAAGTTATTTTTATTCCATTATGACCTTTGTTTCAACAATTATTGACAATAAAGCCCCTAGCACTTGAAGGAAAACGTGATTTGTCACTTTAACACATAACTCGAGCACCCTCGGTATATTCTAACATAAAATATCTTACACAGATATTTATATCACATAAACATATTCATATAATCACATAATACATAATTTCACAAAATTACAAAAATACCCCTCAAGAGTATTAAATTACTAAATTGCCCTCAAAGACCAAAATTACCAAAATACCCATGAAACAAAAAGACAGATATTACAAGTAGAACCCTTCCCGAGCCCTTAGGTTTGAGTCCTCACACTCACAAACCTCTTATGGATTACTTTTCCAATTAGTGTTGCGGCGCACCCCTGAAGGGTCGTTGCGCGCCTCAAGTCAGAGAGCCCCCCAGCCTACAATCCCAGGGACACACGCCATGATGCCAAGATGATTCAGGGAACCGCCTTGGCTTCTGGGTTCATGTCGACCACGACGCTCCAAGAACAACTTCGTGGCGCAAACCTCGCAAACCCAGTTTTTCAAACACTTTCTCTGAGCCAATTCCCTTAAAATTCACCCCAAAACGGTACCAAACCAATAATTGAGTCCCAAAACATCATCAATACATCACAGGCAGCAAAACCCAACTAAAAATCGAATCATTACACCCTCAAAATCACAAAATTTAAGCAAAGCTTAAGAAATTAAACAAACAAACAAAAAAACTCAAAAACTTGAAAGCTCGAATTACCTCTAATAAATTCATTTTTCAGCTGAATCCCCAAGCTATACAACTTCTAATCTTCCCTAGAATCGCTATGATTCTAATCTCGCTTGAATCCGAGCTCTAAAACTCAAGTTTCATTCGAAAATGTTAACGAGCTTAAAGAGAGAACGAGAGAGAGAGAGAGGGGAGGGAGAATTTGTGTTTTTCTGAGTTAATGAATTCAACCTTAACCTTATGTTCGAACGGTCTCGAATGACCAAAATGCCCCCACTAAACCCGCTTCTCTCTCAACACCCCATAAGGGCAAAAATATCATTTTCACTCTCTAACCTCGCTCTATACCCAAATATCCCCCAAATAATTCGGCTAAACCCGAAATATTGCTATTTCTTTCCAAATAAGACTCATACTACAATGAGTCCCGGTGACTCCAGATCACCCAAAATACCCCTTGGCTCGTCGCGAGCTGGATATTACTCCCCGTTGTGACTAAACCACTAACTTGCTCCATTGGATTGTCTCGTGTCGAATAACTCAAATATATCCACATAATAATGTGGTGTCAATTGATATACACCGATGTATTCACATATGCCCTCAACGGGAAAAAATTACGAAAATGTCCTTCTAATAAGAAACGAGCCTTTATTTTTAAAAATTAACTTGTGGATCTTAAGTTTTGTCAAAAGGTTAAAAATAGAAATAGATAGATCGATTATTTGAATACTATATTTTGGTCGGTTACTCGCTTTGAGCCTTTATTTTTAAAAATTAACCTTTGGACCATGTATTTATTCAAAAGGTTAAAAATTCTATATAAAAAGTAAATTATATAAATATATATAATTATCTATATAATATATGTTTTCTATAAGGGCTCACACCATTTTGAACCTTTTATTTTAGCTGATTATCCGTTTGGATCCTTTATTTTTATTTTTAAGATTAACATGTGGACATTGTGTTTTGTCAAAAGGTTAAAAATAGGAATATATAGTTAGATTATTTGAACCACGTGCATTTGGTTGATTACCCATTTGGATCATTTATTGTTAAAAGCTAACATTTGGATCCCATGTTTTCTCAAAAGGTTAAAAATACAAATAGATAGATTATTTATTATTATATATAGATATTTTTAATTAACATCTATTATAATTATTATTAAAATAAAAATGAGAAAAAAAAGAGAAAATGGATAGAGTTTTTTCCTTAATTAATTAATAGCCATAAATTAGAAAAGTAAAATAAAAAATGTAAAAAATTAACGTTTATTTATATTTATAATTTAATTAACAAACAATAGTAACGTCAATTGTCATAATAATATTTTTTTTAATTCATAATATATTCCTTGTTTCTAAAAAAGATTTTTGTGCTTTCACATTAACCTCCTATCTTTTGTTGCTGCCGGAATGTCCACTAAATTACAATCTATAAAACATTTATTTACTATAGTGAAAACAAATCACAAGCCAAACAATATCATTAGTAATGTCGTTTTGTTACAAGCTTAAGAAAATATAAAATGAGAGAAAAATATAATTATTAATATTGATGATTGATGATAATAATTATAATATTTTGTACAACTATTCACTTTTGAATAAAAAAATATAATTATAAAATAATAAGAAAAATATATATATATAGAGAACAAAAATTCAAATAATACTAATATCAATAATCGGTTAGCTAATTAAATTTGAAGATACAAATATTTTTTTTTCAGTACATATAGTAAACAACATCACAACACCATGATGCACGTTCAATTTCTTTTGCTTCCAAAAAATGTAAAAAAACATTAAAATCTATAAATCAACCATAAATAAATATACGTATATTGCACAATCAGTGAGTTCTCTCTATATTTGTCAGGTCCATAAAATTTGCTTGAAAATACTTTTAGAGATATATTGCAGTGTCAACATAGTTTGATATTCATGCCTGTGTGGAAATATGCATGATATATATTGAAAGTCATGTACCTGAATTAAAATTGAATGATTTTAGAGAGAAGAAGAGATAAAAGAAAAAGAGAAATTAGAGTAGAGTAAAATATGAGATTAGTAGAGAATGTTTATAATATATATAAAATCACGAAAATATATTTATATATAATTTTACTAATTTAAATAATATTTTGTGAATATCTTATTTAAATTTAAACTGGTATGTAACTAAATTTATACTAATGTGTAACTATATTTAAACTAATGTGTAACTAAATTAATTTTTTTTTAAATAAACGTGTTAATGTGGATTGTGTAATGTTTCTTTTCTTTTCTTTTTTTAAAAAAAGACGTTAGGTGTACTGAGATAAAGACTCATGTTATAATATTATATATAACATGAGATATTTATATATAATATCATTAATTTAAATAAATAACTTGTAAATATCTTATTTAAATTGACATTATATATAAATATATATATATCTTCTATATAATAAGTGTGTAGATAACGGAAATTCTTGGTTTTAACGGTTTGTTTTGTTAAGTTTAACGAAATATTCTAAATATTTAACGTAATATACCTATAAAACTAACTTAAAAATAGATATTTATCTATTATATTAGTATAATTCAAATATTATTATTATAATAATATTTACTATAAGACTACATATATAATAATTATATTAATATAAATTTAAATTCAAATATTATAAAATATCATTATTATAGTAATATATAATAAAAAACAAGATATTTAATAACTATATTAATATAAATTTAAATGTTATAAAATATTATTATGATAATTGTTATCCCCAAAATTTCAGTTCAATGACGTGGTAATCAGAAGTGACAAGTGGCAATGCATGGTCAGTAAATGACACATTAATAGTCAATAAATGTGTTGGCTCTTCGGAGTTGTGATAAAATGATCTGACCGATCTGATAGAATTTTTGTCCGACCGGTGAAGATTTTTGACTGACCAGTCAAGTGTTTTGCTAGACCATAGATGTGTCATGCTAGACCAAAGAAGTGTCATGCTAGACCAGAGATGTGTCATGTTAGACCAGAGATGTGTCATGTTAGACCAGAGAAGTGTCATGCTAGACCAGAGATGTGTCATGTTAGACTGGTGGAGTGCATGGCCGACCAGTGAGGTGTTTAGCCGACTGGTGGAGTGCATGGCCAACCAGTGAAGTATTTGGTCGACCGGTGGAGTGCATGGCCGACCAGTGAGGTGTTTGGCCGACCGGTGGAGTGCATGGCCGGCTGGTGAAGTATTTGACCGACCGGAGGAGTGCTTGCCCGACCAATGAGGTGCTTGGCCGACCGGTCAAATGTTTTGGCCGACCAGTTTTTCTCCAAGGAGTGACATCGACTTACTGAACAGATTATTGTTATGCAAGCGAAGTTCCAGCAACAGCTTAAACTAGAATCAGTCGTGCCTACGCGGGAATCTCTCAGATTATCCCAAAGAAGTATTGTATTGTTGTATTTTAAATATTATTATTAACAAAATATTGTGAGAATAACATAAAGGACCTGGTCAAAGGGAATATCTGATGTACGATCCATGAGCCTATAAATAAATGGCTCATGGCATCATTTTGGGGATCTGATCTTTTTAGACTGAGAAAAACTCTCTAGTTTGGAGACTTTGGGACTGTTACTTGGGGTATTCTTTGGGCATTTTCTAAGAGAGTTTAGAGAGAGAAACTATGTATTTTTCTACTTACACTTAAGAAACTCAGTTGGCTCAAGTTCATCTGATCTTAAGTGTAGGATATATATCACAACTCCAAGTGGATTAGGCTATTACCAATAAATTGGGGGCTGAACCACTATAAAATTATCTGTGTCGTATTTTTCTCTTGAAGGTTCATTGTAGTTTTGACGTCTACTCGTCATTGGCCAAAATCGTGGTCAACATTTTGGTGCTTTCATTGAGAGCCTGAAGAAAAGAAGCACACGACTATCATACCAAGATGGCGCCCAAAAATACCAATGTGGCATCCAAAAAGTCAGGCACCTCAAAAGAGCCTGTTAGACCAGAAGGTCCTGGACCGCAGAACCCAGGGACTGAGCCCAGGATCTCTCTCAAGGAGACCACTCCAGAAGTTGAACAAATCCAGGAATCAATAGGTGCTTTCCAAGAGGAGATGATGCAATTCAATGCTCGACAGGAGTCTTTCGCTGAAGAGATGGCCAGGCAGAAAGCTGCGTTAGAGCAACAAAGGCGCGATATGGAGGCTAGAAGCGAAGAGCTCAGACAACGACAGGAGGAAGTCGACCGAAGGCATCGTGAAGCAGCACTTGCTCTAGAAGCGGCTACCCAATTGGCCCAAGCCAATGCTCAAACCGCAGCACAAGCAGCCACCCAGGGAGCAAGAAATAATAATGTTGGTTGGAGGACCACTGACAGAGCCAATTCTCGGGGACCGGAAAGAAGTAGGAGTAACCCCCCTGGTCGGGAAGATGATGGGGACTGATCTAGAACTGCCTCGACACAAAGGGAGCACTCTAGAACTCCCTCCAGGAACCACCGATCAGAAACTTCGAGATCCAGAAGTCACCGATCGGGCAGTAAGAAGACCCCACCCATGCAGGATCATACTAGAACTCCTCGAGATATGGGAACTTCACAGTTCAAAGATGGGCATGGTCGTGATGAGGCTGATAGTCATCACACCGACTAGTCAAAGGATAAAGAAGACAATAACCCACAAGGAGGGAAAGACTGCCCGGGACGTACCAAAAAGCCTCCACTGCACCCTGGCCAGCAGCGTAGTAGGAGAGACCAAGTCCCGTGTAGTAAGCCCTCTGAAAAATCGAAGAGTACGATGTTCGATCGGGCAGAAGAGCATGCTTCCCGGAAGGATCTAAGGGATGTTATCACCAACAAGAGGAGGACCGTCCCTGTTGAAGGGCAAAATTTGAACCGCCCTGCCAGTCAAGTAGAAATACTTGACGATAGTGCACCAGATGGTAATGCCCAACCAGGCGGTCAAGACCTTGGAACTTCGTCAGTTGCACCAGCCATCCAAGCCCAGCTTGACGTGCTAACAGCTGCAGTGCAAGGTTTTTCAAAACGACCTTCCGGGATAGATGTGATAGACCACCGGAGTGGCAGCCCATTTTGTGCTCGGATTAAAGCAGTCCAGTCGCTGGCAAAATATAAAGCACCAGTTCTGACAATATATATATAGAAAAGGCAGATCCCATCAGACATGTTGGGAAATTTGAGGACCAGATGGAATTGCTCAGAGTAAGTGACAATTATCGGTGTAGAGTTTTCCCAACTACTTTGTCAGATACCGTCCAGGAATGGTATTGGAAGTTTAAGCCGAACTCCATTACCTCTTGGGAAGCATTCAGGAAGGAGTTTTGTAGACAATTCAACACTGCCCGGACTCCACCAGTTTATGCCAACCACTCGGCAGATATCAAACAAGGAAAAGACGAGTCTTTGAAGAATTATATACAGAGATTCATGAGAGAAGCCAATAGAGCAATTGCTATAGGAGACGAGGGGAAGATGGTTGCCATATCCGCTGGGATAACTTATCAGAGCCCTTTGTGGGATAGTATACATAGAAATCCAATTTCAACACTTCAACAATTTCTTGACCGAGTAGACAAGTATATGAAATTGGATGATGCAATCGAGAAAGAGGAGAATGGCATAAACAATCTGAGCGGATCAACTGACCCTCCTAAGAATGATGGAAAGAAACGTGGAAATAACGGGTCTGACCACCATGAGGAAAAGAAAGCAAAGTTGAGTTCAAACGAAAAGCCAACCAAGTATGAGCCTTAGTTCACTAATTACACCACTCTCTCAGCAAGCCGAGCGGAAATATATCTTGCTAGTCATGAAGAGGTTCCCTACAAGAAACCTCCACCCATCAAGAAAGAGATGAGGAAGAGAGATATGAATAAGTTTTGTCGTTTCCATGGAGATTATGGTCACGACACGAATGAATGCAATCACCTCAAGGACGAGATAGAGTTTCTTCTCCGGTCGGGCAAGTTGAGAAAGTACCGGGCAGAGACACCCCAAGGAGAAGGAGGCAGCAGCAATCTTGGGTTCAAACGACAAAGATCTCCACCCTTGCAGCCCGAACCTGTGGACTTTACCTTAGACACTATATGTGGAGGTCCACACTTGGCTGAGGAAAGCAACGAAGCAAGGGAGAGGTATGCTGAGCGGGAGTGCTAGGATCAGGAGCCACTGGAACGACGAGCGTCTGTGAATATATTATTTCTAAATACCGCTTTCAAAGTGGTAGTTTAATTTCAAGTTGTTTAACTTGTTATTTAAATTTGGTTTATGGGCTGGTTATTTGCTGACCAGTCATCTATTTTTGAACAATTTTTGTTGTTTAAGACTCGTTATTAGACACGTTTTGTCCTTTTTAATTTATCAGTAATAAAAGAGACTATGCGCAGCGTGGTCGATTCTTGCTACAAATGTGCATGTAACGCCCTGGATAACCAAGACCGTTACACTGTGTGTTCAAAGTAGTGCAAGACTTGCTAATCAAGTCATTTGAATCAAAATGTGTAACTAATGTCATAAACAAATTAGGTTAAAAAAGAATTTTGTTTATAAACGATTAAATTTTACTAAAATACATGTTTGATACATAGGATCCCAAAACAGGGTTTAAATAACGTAAATACAAAATTCTCGCTAATAAATAAATAACTAAGCCACTCTAATGGCAAAATTTACGATTTAGGTTCCCGTCCCTGTATAATCCCTCGACCGTGGTGGCCGAGCAGCTGACAATGTACACCTTGCCCCCAGAGCTCTCCAACCCATGGCCAACTAGCATTACCTGCACCACGTAGCACCCGTGAGCTGAGGCCCAGCAAGATAACATAACATAACAGTAATAGCAGCTAAACAGTTCGTTGAGCATAATCCAAATAATTACAACGCATTAATCAGTTACTAGCAAATCATAAAATACACTCAAAGCAGCACACTGGTCAATAACCAATAATTCAACTCCAGACACTCTTCAAGTCACACACCATAATCAACAATAGAATCTATGTCAAGCAATAACTAGGGTTAATGCCCGCAGGGTGCACCCTCTGTTTAATTCACTGTCTTTGCCTCGCTTAGGCCAAGCCCAGTGACATACCCACTGACTCCGGCTAGCTTAACCGAGCTCAGTGATTAATAAGCTATCCTCGGATACCAGTGTCCGAGCCGCGCCATGTGCGCAAGTATTGATTTCGGCACCCTTAGGCCCCTTATCACATGTCCCTGTGGCATAATACCACCTCTTGACATTCATATAATTATAGGGAACTCTTAGTCCCAACATATTCACATAGCAACACAATCAAATATAGGGAACACTTAGTCCCATCCTATCCACCTACACTAGTGTAGTTTTCTTACCTTAATTCCAAGTGCCTTGATTAGAAAGGACGACCCCCGAGCACGATCCGTTCCCGAGCCCTAGCTTATCACCTAGTCACAACCAAGATAATGGATTTCATTAATATTCAAATATAGGTTTTCGTGCACAAAACCAGCTTCTGGGAAAATCGAATCCCACCAAGCACGGTGGTGAGATTGATCCCGAGCACCCTAGACTCGATCCTCGTACTTTAAAACCTTGAACGCTCAAGTATGCATCTAAGGGCTGCGGCCCTTAAAGCTTAGCCGCGGCCCTGCCCTCAAAACAAAACCAAGGCCCTCCTTGAAAGAAGACACGCGCTGCGGCCCTTGCTTGGGCGCCGCAATGCTTGCTCCTGGCCGAGCCTCCCTGACTCATCTTCAAGCTAGGGCCGCAGCGCTCTAGAACAGAGCCGCGACCCTTCCATTCGAACCCAGAATTTCCCCCATTTCTAACATCCAAAACCTCATCCAAACCCATTTTAAACAATCCCAATAACACAACTCAATTATCCCAACACTCTAGCATGCTTCCAACAGTAAAACCCAGCAGAGATCTAGGCTAAAAACCCCTCAACACATCATTTTAATTTATGGAACTCTCACACCCAAGAACTTCAAAACCAGTCAGAAAATCTCATAAATTCAAACATTAAAACCTTAATTTCAAACTCACCTTTGCTGCAGAATCAATCCCCCAAGTAAAACTGAGCTAACTCCCAAGCTCCAAGCCTCAATTCAACCCTTAAATGTCAAAATCCACAATCTCTTCAAAACCCAGCATAATCACAAAATTTAACCATCAAGAAAAAACTTATAGCTTACCTTTTCTCTTGCTGGAATCCTCAGCTAATCCCTGAGTTAAGCTCCTAAATCATAGCTTCAAATTCTCTGAATTTCAATCAAATTCCCCTTAATTTTCCATAGTTCTTCTTGAGAGAAAGAGAAAAGGAAGAAGACAAGAGGGAAGGCTGAGGCTAAGTCGATTTCTCTAAGTTTCCAAATCATTCCTTTGTTTTGTATTATTAACTTAAGTTTTAAGGTTACCTCAAGGCTCAGGGTACCAAAAATGTCCCCGAGGGAAAAAATGGTGAAATCCACCAATATTCCCACCTAGATTTCCTAACCTCAAATATTTCTCCATATGTTTATTTCCATAACCCGGTAGTCTAAATAACTACCCGATACCTAAAATACCCCTGACTTATCCAAAGTCAAGTATCGGGTCATGTTGTGACTTTTCCCGCTACCTGCTCCCTAGGATCGCCTCGTGCCGAAAGTTACAAATACACACACATGTACACGCATATATATATATTTATCTATCTATCCACATAATAATGTGGTCTCAAAAACTTATCACACACAATCACGTTTACGCCCTAACAGGCCAAAATTACAATTATTCCCTTACCAGCCAAACAGGGCCCACATCCTTATCCAATACCCATATTCATGCTTTCTTACCATTAGTTCTCTTAACCTCCAATTATGCCCTCTCAGCACACTAATCAAGGCCCTTAAGCCTTACTAGTAATTTTGGGTCGTTACAGTGCATGTGTGTTAATTATTCAGACAGTGTTCAACTGATCGATACGTTCAAGCAGCGTTCAACTGCTCGAATATTTTCAATATATTCTATGTGTTTCACGAGCAATTAACTGCTTGAACAGATTCGGTCAAGTAGCAAGTGACCCAGTATCTTTCAACCCTCGATCGATTGGGGGGCACATGGGGTATGCTGGTATATAATTTAACACAGGCAATAAGAGCACGAGTAAACATATTTGTTTTTAGGCTGACTTGTAAAATTTTGAAGTAAAAAAAGGTCATTAAACTAACTTGTTTGACAAAGCTTAAGTAACTTGGAATTTTTCAAAATTTCAAGTTAAAAGCAAATATTCGTGTGACAATAAATATTATGCTCATAAAATGTTAGAGCAATAAGAGTGTGAGAAAGTATACTTAGTATGGACTTATGAAATGTCTAGAATTTCAAAGTTAGAAAACTAAGTACTCATGCAAAAATATAAGGCATACATCAGAGTGAATTTACTATTCACAAAAAACTTATAACTTTTTAAGTCTAAAAAAGACTTAGAATGTTTTAAGTTAACAAAGAAAAGTAAAGTATAAATGCCAACAGCTCGGCTGCACGAGAAAAATATCAAAGCTGCTAAGCAACAATTGTCTTCACAAGAATAAAGAGTAAACTATTGGCCAGGTGCAAAGTTTAGCTGATCAGGTGCAAAGTTTTCCTGGTCAGAAGAGCAGATACAACTTCCCTGGTCGGCTGAGCATATATCACTGGTCAAGTAGGAAACTCTGTTGTTGAGCATGACTAACAACGATGAGTCCCTGGAGTGAATCAAACAAACACAAACAAATGCATGCAAAGTAAATACTACATAGTGAAAAAATGTCTTTGACAAGAGAAGTCAATTTTTCCCCAAGATTGATTGAGAGAAAACAATCTCTAAAAACACTTTTGGGAGATACGGACAAGGCGTTTTGAGGGATAAGTTTTGGGCATAGGCTTAAGTGGCTATGCCATATGCCCGATCGGTTGGGTGATGGCCGAGCGGATGCCGAGTGTACCCAGGTAGGCCCGCGCGCGTGTCCGAAGGTTGGTGTCCGAGCAGTGGGGGCTGCGTCCGATCGGTTGGCTGCATGTGTCCGAGTAGCTAGATGCACGCCCGAGCGGTTGGGGTGCATGGCCGAGCGGCTGGAGGAGTTGCGTGTTAGAGCAGTGGGGCTGCGTCCGATCGGTTGGCTGCATGTGTCCGAGCAGCTAGATGCGCGCCCGAATGGTTGAGGTGCATTGCCGAGCGGTTGGAGGAGCCGCGTGTACGAGTGGTTCGAGGGGCACGCCGAAGGGCTGGGTGTCCGAATAGCTGGGCATCCGAGGAGAGGCTGGCATGCCCGAGGAGTAATGTTCGAGGAGCAAGGCATGCATCCAAGTAGTCTGATCGGCTAGAATGGCTAAGGCCATGGGTTTGATGGGCTAATGGAAAGGTTAAGTTGTGAGTTTACTACAAAAGTGAAGGTGTTACTGACCGGATGGAAGCTTTTGGATGACCTCGAAAATATTTTGCTAGAGAAAAAGTTTATCATACGAGTAAATCATATAATAAACTTGGGGGGTAAATGTTATCCCCAAAATTTCAGTTCGATGACGTGGGAATCATAAGTGACAAGTGGCAATGCATGGTTAGTAAATGACACATTAATAGTCAATAAATGTGTTGGCTCTTCGGAGTTGTGATAAAGTGATCTGACCGATCTAATAGAATTTATGTCCGACTGGTGAAGATTTTTGACTAACCAGTCAAGTGCTTTGCTATACCAGAGATGTGTCATGCTAGACCAGAGATGTGTCATGTTAGACCGGTGGAGTGCATGGCCTACCAGTGAGGTGTTTGGCCGACTGGTGGAGTGCATGGCCGACCAGTGAGGTGTTTGGCCGACCGGTGGAGTGCATGGCCAACCAGTGAAGTATTTGGTCGACCGGTGGAGTGCATGGCCGACCAGTGAGGTGTTTGGCCGACCGGTGGAGTGCTTGCTCGACCAGTGAGGTGCTTGGCCGACCAATGAGGTGTTTGGTCGGCCGGTGGAGTACATGGCCAACCGGTCAAATGTTTTGGCCGACCAGTTTTTCTCTAAGGAGTGTCGTCGACTTACTGAACAAATTATTGTTATGCAAGCGAAGTTCCAGCAACAGCTTAGACTAGAATCAGTCGTGCCTACGCAGGAATCTCTCAGATTATCCCAAAGAAGTAGTGTATTGTTGTATTTTAATTATTATTATTAACAAAATATTGTGAGAATAACATAAAGGACCCGGTCAAAGGGAATATCTGATGTACGATCCATGAGCCTATAAATAAATGGCTCATGGCATCATTTTGGGGATCTGATCTTTTTAGACTGAGAAAAACTCTCTAGTTTGGAGACTTTGGGACTGTTACTTGGGATATTCTTGGGGCATTTTCTAAGAGAGTTTAGCGAGATAAACTATGTATTTTTCTATTTACACTTAAGAAACTCAGTTGGCTCAAGTTCATCTGATCTTAAGTGTAAGATATATATCACAACTCCAAGTGGATTAGGCTATTACCAATAAATTGGGGCTGAACCACTATAAAATTATCTGTGTCGTATTTTTCTCTTGAATGTTCATTGTAGTTTTGACGTCTACTCGTCGTTGGCCAAAATCGTGGTCAACAATAATAATATATAATCTTATTTTTTTACTAATTATATTAATATGAATTCAAATATTATAAAATATTATTGTAATAATATTTAATACAAGGCTAGATATTTAATATTTATATTAATATAAATTTAAATATTATAAAATATCATTATAATAATATATAATACATAATCTTAACTTTTATTATAAAAATTATATTTTATGTTTAAAAAGGTTATCATATAATATATATTCAAAAAAACATAAACACTGTTTTGGTTTAATTTTTCTATTAATATGTTTATGTCATTTTTTTCTATATAATTATTTATTTATTTGAAATTTATATGACAACGATAAAAATTTAATAAATTATATAAATAAAACTAAGTAAATGTACATTGCACGTTGCTTGTATCTAATATATACATTTATATATCTTCTATATAAAAAATGTGTAGATAATGTAAATTATTGGTTTTAACAGTTTTTTATTTATTTTTCATTAACTTTAACAGAATATTCTTATATTTAACAGTAGATTGCAAACATGACTTAAACTCAAATAAAATTAATTACATAAATAATTAAATAAATTAAAATGGGATATATTTTTATATATTTTACAATAATAAACCATACATTTTATAACTTAAATAAAATTTCGTTAAACTTCACATATTAGAATAATATCATATTAAACATATAATATAATATAATCTACTATCAACTAATAACAAACTTCTTTAAAAAAAAACGAGTAATAAACTTAAATTTAATTAAAATTAATGTATAATATATATACTATTAATACCATATTAATATAATTAATATATATAATAAAATCCAAACAACAACAAAGTTAACAACAACGTTAAGTTTATTAATTATTATATATAATTTTAGTATCGTATGTATATACATGTTTTAATATTAACATATGTTTTATAACTTAAATAAAATTTAATTAAATTTAAATTTCACCTATTAGAATAATATCATATTAAACATATAATATAATCTATTATCAACTAGCAACAAATTTCTTTTTTAAATATAATAAAATAAAAAATAGCAACAAACATAAATTTAAAATTCACGTACAATATTAATATTGTATTAAACATATAATATATAATCTCTTATTGTCACTGCCAAATTCAAAAATTAGAACAAACACAAACTTAACAAAAATAAATTAATTAAAATATGACATTTTTAAGATATTTTATGATAATTTAAATAATTACATCATATTTATTTAAAAATAATAAATCATACATATCATTTTTTAGGGAAATTTGCGGTAAATGCCTATGTTAAAATTTTGGCTGCAAAAATACCTAAGATGTTGGTCCCTGAGCCGTTAAGTGTGTTTAGGATATATGTGCAGTCACGTGGCCACATATGACTGGCCCATTTATTTTTCATTTTTAAATATTATAAAAATGATTTAAAATATTATTTAAAAATCTAATTAATTTAATTTTTAATTTAAAAATCTAAAAATATATTTTAAATAAATTAAAACCCAATTATACCTGATTATACCCAAAAAAAAAAGTAAAAAAAGTTTAACTAAATTTTAAAAAAAAGTCCATCTTTCTTAAAAAAAATCGTCTTCAACCTCCATCTCCTTTCCCCCGAACTTGTTCAATCTCCATCTCCCCTCTCCCCTGACCCAAGCTCCGATGGACACCATGGACTAAAGTCTCAACCCCTAGATGGTGATTCCCCTAATCGCACCAAATCCCACGTTTCTGCTACATGTTTCATCTTCGACTGGTTTTTTTTTTTGTTTAATCTGCAATCTCTCGTCGGCGAGGATGAATGGCCATTATCAGATCGGCCACTAACAGATCTTCATTCTCTCGTTGATGAGCTGGAGGATGAATGACCATTAACCTTCTGAAGTTCTAAATCTGGGTTTCATTCACGGAAATAAATATGTGTTTCTATTGCATCCGCATAAGTTTGCGTTGTATAGATCTCTGTTTTGGTCGAAAGATTTGCTTGAGAGATTGTTCAAAGTAATTCTCAGTATTGATTTTAAAGAAAGGAAATATTTTCTTGGGAGAATGGTCAACGTTGTAGAAGTCAGTCAAAGTTCTGGGTAATGGAAGGTTTTTGTTGAAGGTTAGAAATCGTATGATAGATACCAATATCATTGAGTTTGATTTTGTATATATGAAAAAAAATTCAGGGTTAATGTGGAGGAAGATTTTTTTACTGAGGTGAAGAAGAAGACCGCAAACTCTTTTTTTATTATAATTTATTCAGTTTTTAAGAATTTATTAGTTAAATTTTAGATTTCAAAATTTTCATTTGTTAAAGTATTTATATCTTTTAGGATCTGTTTTGAAAAATTATTTTTTAGTTTCTATATTTTGTAAAATAGTTAAAATAAAATTATAAACTCAATTTTAATGAAGAAAAAATTGAATATAACAACACAGCTTTTAAGCAGAATAATTTTTTTTTTTTTTCTGAATTGTTAGTTTGGTAATTTATTTGTAATTTTAGTTAAGAAAACATTGATCAAAATCGGGTTTAGGGTTTTATTTTAACCATTTCACAAAACATAAGGTCCAAATAATAATTTGTCAAAACACATGGTCCAAACAGATAATAGAAAAAAATACAAAGTCCAAAAAAATATAAACTCTTTGTTAAATAAGTTTTTAATTAGTTAAATTTTACGATTTTACATTTTTTTAGTTGATTTATTTTTAATTTATTGAATTTTTTATTATTTTAAATTAGCTAATTTTTAAAAAAATAATTTTTAATGATATTTAATAATTTTAAAAAATTGAGCCAATCAAATGTGGCCACGTGGTAGCCATGTAGGTCCTAAACACATCTAACGACTCAGGGACCAACGTCCGCACTAAAAGAGTAACGGAATGTATTTTTGCTGCCAAAATTTTTACACAGGCATTTAAGTGCAACAAATTGAACTACATATGTATTTTTACGGCAAATTTCCCTTTTTTAATCTTATAAATTTGTGTGATAGTTTATTTTTTATATTGAAGCTTTTTTTATTCATCATCAAATTTACCCAAGGACATTGTAAGATACATTAGAAACTAAAACTAGTTTATGCATATATACTACTCTACACTATCACTTTTTCTATTCTTATTTTATTATATTATTAATTTCATTTAAAATATTATTGTAATTTATATATATGTGATGTTGCCATGTAAAAATATATCAATGTTAGTGTTTTGTTTAGAAGTCGTATATGTACAGATTATTCATATAAATATTTATATATACTATAAAACTGTAATTCATTCTATTATATATATATATTTAAAAAAAAAAGTGAACCAACAGTTTTTATTAAAATAATAGACAATGTTTTGTCCTAATATTTTTAATACATTTATGTCAGACATTATATTAAGCATCTTTTATTTATTTTTATGATATTTTTTATTTATTTAAAGTTTATATGATAATTAAAAAATATATAATAAAAATAAATATATTTTTAAATAAGTATGTTTACAACTTTAAAACTAAGCAAATGTGCATTGCACGTTGCTTCTACCTAGTTGTTGACTGTCTTTTTCGCTGCTAACGTAATCTGAGAGATTAAAAGATAAACAAGGAAAGACACAAGGTTTTACGTGGTTCAGGTTATAAAAGAACCCTAGTCCACGAGTCTATATTATTTAGTGAGATTGAAGCTTGAGGTAACAAGTTTCAATGATGATTCTCAGGCAGCGTATATATTGCACTAAGTATAGAGTTTCTCTCTCTAAAATATCCAACCATTTACAAGGAGATACCTCAACCCTATTTATAAAGGTTGATGTCATTAATGCTAATCATCTCTCATAAATATTAGGGTATTAATGTTATGTTAACACACAAAGGGTTGTGTTACAATAAAGACTATGACCCATGTGGATCCTACGGAGCCCATTGCAGAAAGTCACACACCAACTTTATGGACAACATATATGTGACTGTCAGGGTGCGGCGCACGTTTGCCCATGTCAAGCAACGTTGTGGGAAATGCTAATTGTTGAGTGTACGAACTCGACACCACTAATCGAGAATCACCAAAAGTTGTTAGACGACTGCATGGTGGCCAACAATTGCAGTGACTAACATCCGATGGCTATCCTAGGTCCGAGGACCGGAATCATAGACCTAGAGGATGAGTGAGGGGAGAGAGCTCTGGAATCATAGACCTGAAATCTAGGATGGTGATTATCATAGTCATCCATTGTTCAGCCTTCAATGGGTCTGAGCTGCCCTAAAATACTGGAGGGTGTTGTTTTTTGAACCTCTCATACAGGGGTTCCCATCTATCTCCCCTTGCCTGGGGCTGTGTTGCCGCTGGTACCTCTGGTTGTAACTGTAACGACCCAAAATCACTAATATGGCTTAAGGGCCTTGATTAGTGTGCTGGGAGGGCATAAGTGGCTTATATGTGTGTGTTTATTAATTTAATGCATGATTATATGATAAGCATCCTTGTATGGTTATATGCTATAATTGTGAGAACCACATTATCATGTGGGTAAATCTGCAGCATGCGACTTGAGGCGATCCTAGGGAGCTAGTTAGTGGGAAAGTCACAACGGGGCTTAATACTTGACTTTGGGCAAGTCAAGGGGTATTTCAGGTATTGTATGGTTATTTAGGTTATCGGGTTATGGAAATAAATAATTTGAGATATATTTGAGGTAAGGAAGATTAGATGGGAATACTGGGGAATTTTACCATTTTGTCCTCAGGGACGTCTCCGGTACCCTGAGCCCTCAGGATTGGTTTAATTGCTTGAGGATAGACAGATAAAACTTAGGAAAACATTGGAAACTTAAGGAACTGACCCTTTCCTTCTCTCTCTCCTTCTCTCTTCTTCTTCTCTCCCAAGGAAATCATTGAAAACTAAGGGGATTTGGCTGGGAATTCAGATATTTGAGTTGAGGAATTGGAGGATTAACTCAGTGGAAGCTAGGGAATCAAACTAGAAACTAAGGTAAGCACTGACTTTCATTTTTGATCAGTTGATTATGAGGGTTCTGGGTTGAAATCTAAGAGTTCTTAGGTTCTTAATTTCAAGGTTGAATTAAGGTAGAAAGCTTGGGAGTTAGCTCAGAATTTGCTTAGAGAATTGGTTCTGCAGTGGAGGTAAGCTTGAATCTATGATCTAATGGTTGGATTCTGGTGTTTCATGGCTGGATTTTATATTCTTGAGCTTCTGGGTTTCAGAAATTAAAATGGGATTTTAATGAGTTTCTAAGCTAGGCTTTTGCTGGATTATGTTACTAGAATCATGTTAGAAGTTTTGTGATCAATGGATTTGGGAATTAGGATGGTTTGGGGTGGTTTTGAGCAAGGTTGGGATGTTAAATATGGTGGATTTTCTGGGCACGAGGGGTTGGGCCGCGGCTCTGTTCTAGAGTGTCGCGTCCCTGCGAAGTAAAGAAGAGCCAAGGAGGCTCTGCGATAGGGAAGCGCTACGGCGCCACAGGGCAGGGCCGCGATGTGTGTCTGTGATCAGAGAGGCCTAGCCTCTGTTTTAGGGGGCGGGCTGCGGCGCAGGTTTCTAGGGCCGCGGCCCTTAAGGGCATTCTTGGTTGTTTGAAGGTTTTAAGTGCGGGAACCTAACCTAGGGTGCTCGGGATCGATTCCACCACCGTGCTTGGTGGAATTCGATGTCCCGGGAACTTCACCTAGAAATATTTATTCGAATATTAATGGAATCCCTTATCTTGGTTGTGACTAGGGAAAAGCTAGGGATTGGGAGATGGATCGTGCTCAAGGGGCATTTCTCGTAATCGAATCGTTTGGAAATTAAAGGTAAGAAAACTGCACCCAGTTGTGGATTCATAATGGGACTAAGGGTTCCCTGTTCTATATGCTTTATAGAGGATGGTTTTATGCCATGTAAATAGTGGAAAAATGGCCTAAGAGTGACAAAGTTTACATTAACGCACAGGGCGCGGCTCGACCACTGGTAGCTGAGGACAGCTTATTATACACTAAGCTCGGTTTAAGCGGGCCAAAGTCAGTGGGGTAAACAGAGGGTGCGACCTAAGGGTGTTGACCCTATTTATTGTGTAATCTAATTGTTGTGGTTGATTTTTGATTACGATGTGCTGAATGGCTAAGTGTTAGTTTGTGAATTCATGTTTATATCAATGAGTTATATGTTAATTAGGGATTGTTGAATGTTTAAACTTGCTTAAAGAGTTTATGGTTATTATCAGTACTTGTGTTATGATGTTATGCTTTCTTGCTGGGCCTTGGCTCATGGGTGCTTCGTGGTGCAGGTAAAGGCAAGGGCAAGCTTGACCAGCCATGATTTGGAGAGCTCTGGGAGTAGAATGTACATGAACAGCTGCTCAGCCGCCACGGTTGAGGGGAGACAAGGACAAGAGAACCATAAACATCTGTTTTGCCTTTAGAATGGCTAGTGGTTGTCTATACACTGGAGATTTTGTAAACAGACTTTTAAATGCTGTCTCTTTTGGGATCCCATGTTTAATTATATGAAAGGTGTCTTTTGAGCCAAAACCTTTTAACCCTAGCTCATTAATGACTTTAGCAAGCACGTTTTCAACTAAATGACTTGATTAGCAAGTGTTGCACCTTTTTAAATACACAGTGTAGCAGTCTTGGCTATGCAGGGCATTACAACTTGGTATCAGAGCGTCCTAGGTTTAAGGGTTCCTGAAGATCGGATGGACATGTACATTCGCTGCTAGAGACAAGTTCGATTCAGGGTTTGATAATGTGTATTTGTGTTTATATGCTTGTATGCTTGAAATAACTTATGAATGTTGATATTTATTGAATTAATAGGAAGTATGAGATACTGATAGGGCCTGGCCCTTGACTGCTGTGTGAAGATATGGAGGCATGCTTATTAGCATTGATGTGCATGTGAATGAATATTTGAATGATTAACTGTATATTTTGTATGGATGAGTGTTTATATCTTAGTTGTTGTGTGGAAATGTTGGCGCATTCTTATTAGCAATGCCAGTGCATGTGAATAAATGATTATATCTTGATTGTTTGTGATTGGTTATGTTCCTTTGGTGGATTTTGGAGAAGCTTTTACCCTGTCATCATGGTCTAATTGCCGAGTCGTTGATTGCAGATTGACTTGGATAGCTATGCGTCCAAGAAAATCTCGCGACTAGCCGACACTAGGTCTGGGACCGAAGGTGATGACTAGGGCCAGATTCCTCCGCCAGTCCCTGAGAACTGGTAGCAACTTATGGCAAATATGCAAGCACGATTGCGGAGTCAATATGAATAGATTCGTCTGCTGCGACAGCAGACTCCATCAGGGAGTATTGCCCCTATTGTACCACCTGCACTGATACCAGTTGTACAACCAGGAGAGGTTAGGAACAGGTGAGAGTCGTTATATGAGCGGTTCAGGAAGTAGCAACCCCCAATCTTTGAGGGAGGACCTGATGCATTGAAGGCCGAGCAATGGCTGACCATGATTACTACTATCCTGGACTTCATGAGGGTAGATGGACATGACAGAGTGGCCTGTGCCACATATATGTTGAGAGAGGACACCCGCATCTGGTGGGAAGTGGCCTCACAGACCAGGGACGTCACTGCTTTGAGTTGGGAAGGATTTAAAGACTTGTTCAGCCAAAAATACTACAATGTTGCCATCCGGGCAGCAAAAGTTAATGAGTTTGTGGGTTTGGTGCAGGGCAACATGACAGTTAGTGAGTATGCCTTGAAGTTTGACAGGCTTGCGAAATTTGCACTAGACCTTGTGCCTACTGATGCAGCTAGGCAAGACAGGTTCATTAGGGGGCTTAATGCTATGATAGCCCAAGATGTGAGGATTACAACAGTTCCTGGGGGGACAACTTATGCCTAGGCTGTTGAGAAGGCTCTTACCATTGAGGAAGCGGAGAATAAGATCTGGAGGGAAAGTGCAGTAAGGTGGGAGGGCCGCAGAGTGGTGCCTCCTTATTCTGGGTCAGGAAGGGGCGGAGGCCCCAGTGATTTTAAGAGAAAGACCCCTGACACTTTGACCAATGTTGGTCCTGATTGAAGGGGTCGAGGTGGTCAGGGCAGCCGTCAGGGCAGCAGTGGACCATGGAGGAGTTATCCGGAGTGCCCGAGGTGTAGAAGACGCCATCAGGGCAAATGTCGGGCTAAGGCTTACTTTGTGTGTGGAGCGGTGGGGCATCTCTAGAAGGACTGCCCAGCAGTGAAGAAGGGGGAAGCAGGAAAGGTGGATAGCTTGACTCCAGCTCGAGTATTCACTTTGACACAGGCAGAGGCTGAGGCTAGTCCCTTGGTGGTGACAGGTCACCTTTCTAGCACTGGCTCTCCTTTTTCTGTATTGATTGATTTTGGTGCTACACTTTCCTTTGTTTCTAGTAAAGTGATTGATAGACTGTGTAGACCTAGAGAGTATCAGACTGCGGGGTTTGGGACTTTATTGCCTGCTAGGGAACTGGTAGTTTCTAGGAGGTGGATCTGGGCACTGCCAGTGATAGTTGATAGTAGGGAGCTTTCAGTTGACTTGATTGAGTTACACATGGAGGATTTTGACATGATCCTAGGAATGGATTGGCTAGTCAGGTATGGGGCTACCATTGACTGTAGGAAGAAGATGGTGACTTTTGAGCCTGAAGGCGAGGATCCTTTTGTCTTCGTGGGTATGGTATATGGACCCCGCGTACCCATGATTTCAGCATTGAGAGCCAGAGACCTGTTGCAGGGTGGATGTATAGGTTTTCTTGCTAGTGTGGTGGACGCTACCAAGATGTTGCCAGCGGGGCCGGGAGAGACCAGGATGGTTTGTGAGTTTTTAGATGTTTTCCCTGAAGAGCTACCAGGTTTACCACCGCGCAGGGAGATTCAGTTTGTTATTGAGTTAGCACCGGGGACAGAACCAGTATCAAGAGCACCATATAGGATGGCACCAGCAGAGTTGAAGGAGTTGAAGATACAGTTACAAGAACTTTTGGATTTGGGATTCATCAGACCTAGTTACTCTCCATGGGGCGCTCCCGTTTTGTTTGTTAAGAAGAAGGACGAGACTCTAAGGATGTGTATAGACTACAAGGAATTGAACAAGTTAACCATTAATAATAAGTATCCTCTACCAAGGATTGATGACTTGTTCGATCAGCTGCAGGGAAAGACAGTGTTCTCAAAGATTGATCTTCAATCTGGTTATCACCAGGTGAGGATCAAGGATGAGGACATACCGAAGAGGGCCTTCCGAACGCGGTATGGGCACTATGAGTTCTTGGTCATGTCTTTTGGTTTGACCAATGCCCTGGCAGCTTTCATGGATCTGATGGTGTTCAAGGACTTCTTGGATCAGTTCATCATTATCTTCATCGACGACATCTTAGTGTACTCCAGTTCAGAGGCAGAGCACGAGAGACATCTTCGACAGGTCTTGTGGAGGTTAAGGGAGCATCGGTTATATGCCAAGTTTAAGAAGTGTGAGTTTTGGTTGCCAGAGGTGACTTTTCTTGGGCATATAGTTGGTGCAGAAGGGATTAAGGTGGATTCGTCCAAGGTAGAAGCGGTGAGAGATTGGCTGAGACCAAGGAACTTGTCGGAGGTGCGGAGTTTCCTTGGGTTAGCAGGTTATTACAGGCGGTTCGTAGAAGGATTCTCGAAGATTGCTTCACCGATGATAGAGTTGACACGGAAGAATCAAAATTTTGTTTGGTCAGAGAAGTGTAAGCACAGTTTCGAAGAATTGAAGCGACGGCTTATTACCGCACCTGTACTGAGTCTTCCCTCGAAAGAAGGAAAGTTTGTAGTATATTGTGATGCATTGAGGATGGGTTTGGGCTGTGTATTGATGCAGAATGAGAAGGTTATAGCTTATGCATCACGGCAGCTAAAGGAGTATGAACAGCGGTATCCTACCCATGATTTGGAGCTGGCGGCAGTGGTATTCGTACTGAAGGTTTGGCGGCATTATCTGTATGGGGAGAAGTGCGAGATATACACTGACCATAAGAGTTTAAAGTATTTCTTCACCCAGAAGGATCTGAACATGAGACAGAGGCGTTGGTTAGAGTTGGTTAAGGATTATGATTGTGATATCCTTTACCACCCAGGGAAAGCCAATGTTGTGGCAGATGCATTGAGCCGGAGGGGCTCGGGGCAGTTATTTAGTTCTGTTCAGATCTCCAAAGAGTTAGCGGATGAGATGGCCAGGGCAAGGATAGAGCTGGTGGTAGGCCAGTTAGCCAATATTACCTTGCAGTCGACCTTGCTAGAGCGGATCAAGGAGGGTCAATTGGTAGACGCACAACTACAGAAAGTTCGACAGAATGTCTTAGCGGGGATAGCTAAGGATTATTCTGTTTCGGAGGCCAGTATACTTCGATATCAGGGACAGATTTGTGTTTCGGCAAATGAAGGGATCAGACGAGAACTACTAGATGAGTCTAACACTACGCTGTACTCACTCCATCCGGGTACCATGAAGATGTATCAGGATCTACGGACATTATATTGGTGGTCCGGGATGAAAAAGGATGTGGTGGAGTATGTGGCTAGATGTTTGACATGTCAACAGGTGAAAGCTGAGCATCAGCGACCAGTAGGGTTGCTTCAGCCTTTGGGTGTTCCTGAGTGGAAGTGGGAAGACATTACAATGGATTTTGTGGAGGTCTACCCAGGACAGTGGGACTTTGTGACTCGGTGTGGGTAATAGTGGGCAGAAACACCAAGTCAGCTCATTTTCTGCCAGTGAAGTCGACTCACACAGTGGAACAGTATGCAGAGTTGTATGTGAGGGAGATAGTTCGTCTCCATGGGGTTCCTAAGTCTATTGTATCTTGTCAAGACCCTATCTTTACCTCCAAGTTCTGGGGAGCTCTGCAGAGAGCTATGGGGACTCAGTTGAAGTTTAGCACAACTTTTCATCCTCAGACTGATGGACAGTCTGAGAGAACGATTCAGGTGTTGGAGGATATGCTTAGGGCATGTGTGATTGATTTCGAGGGATCTTGGAGTAAGTATCTCCCGTTGATCGAATTTTCGTATAACAACAGTTATCAGTCCATGATTGGAGTGGCTCCCTATGAGATGCTATATGGAAGAAAGTGTAGGTCACCCATTCATTGGGATGAGATGGGTGAGAGAAAGTATTTGGGACCAGACATGGTTCAGAAGACAAATGAAGTTATTGAAAAGATTCGAGCCAGAATGCTTGCTTCGTAGAGTAGACAGAAAAGCTACGCTGATCCCATGCATATGAGCGTGGAGTTCCAGGTTTGGGACCACGTGTTTCTGCGAGTTTCACCACTGCGAGGGGTGAGGAGATTTGGAGTAAAGGGCAAGCTGAGCCCTCGGTTTTTTGGACCTTTCGAAATTCTAGAAAAGATTGGACATGAGGCTTATAGGTTGGCCTTGCCACCGTCATTGGAAAGAGTTCACGATGTATTTCATGTTTCTATGTTGCGGAAGTATGTTTCAGATACAATGCATGTACTGAAGTATGAGGATTTAGAATTGCAGACATATTTGTCCTATGAGGAGCGACCAATTCAAATTTTAGATCGGAAGGATAAAGTTCTACAGAATAAGAAGATTCTGTTAGTTAAAGTGTTGTGGAGAAATAGCAAGGTCGAGGAAGCGACCTGGGAGCTGGAGACGGTGATGCGGGATCAATATCCCGAGCTATTTAGGTAAATTTTGAGGACGAAATTCTCAGTAGGAGGGGATAGTTGTAACGACCCAAAATCACTAATATGGCTTAAGGGCCTTGATTAGTGTGCCGGGAGGGCATAAGTGGCTTATATGTGTGTGTTTATTAATTTAATGCATGATTATATGATAAGCATGCTTGTATGGTTATATGAATGTAAATGTGATTATATGCTATAATTGTGAGAACCAAATTATCATGTGGGTAAATCTGCAACATGCGACTTGAGGCGATCCTAGGGAGCTAGTTCGCGGGAAAGTCACAACAGGGCTTAATACTTGACTTTGGGCAAGTCAAGGGGTATTTCAGGTATTGTATGGTTATTTAGGTTATCGGGTTATGAAAATAAATAATTAGAGATATATTTGAGGTAAGGAAGCTTAGGTGGGAATACTGGGGGATTTTACCATTTTGCCCTCGGGGACGTCTCCGGTACCCCGAGCCCTCGGGATTGGTTTAATTGCTTGAGGATAGACAGATAAAACTTAGGAAAATAGTGGAAACTTAAGGAATCGACCCTTTCCTTCTCTCTTCTTCTTCTCTCCCAAGGAAATCATTGAAAACTAAGGGGATTTGGCTGGGATTTCAGAGATTTGAGCTGAGGAATTGGAGGATTAACTCAGTGGAAGCTAGGGAATCAAACTAGAAACTAAGGTAACCACTGAATTCCAGTTTTGATCAGTTGATTATGAGGTTTTGGGCTGAAATCTAAGAGTTCTTAGGTTCTTAATTTCAAGGTTGAATTAAGGTAGAAAGCTTGGGAGTTAGCTCAGAATTTGCTTGGAGAAGTGGTTCTGCAGTGGAGGTAAGCTTGAATCTATGATCTAATGGTTGAATTCTGGTGTTTCATGGCTGGTTTTTATGTTCTTGAGCTTCTGGGTTTCAGAAATTAAAATGGGATTTTAATGAGTTTATAAGCTAGGCTTTTGCTGGATTATGTTACTAGAATCATGTTAGAAGTTTTGTGATCAATGGATTTTGGAATTACGATGGTTTGGGGTGGTTTTGAGCAAGGTTGGGATGTTAAAAATGGTGGATTTTCTAGGCACGAGGGGCTGGGCCGCGGCTCTGTTCTAGAGTGTTGCGGCCCTGCGAAGCAAAGAAGAGCCAAGGAGGCTCTGCAGTAGGGAAGCGCCGCGGCGCCACAGGGTAAGATTGCGACGCGTGTCTGTGATCAAAGAGTCCTAGCCTCTGTTTTAGGGGGTGGGCTGTGGTGCAAGTTTCTAGAGCCGCGACCCTTAAGGGAATTCTTGGTTGTTTGAAGATTCTAAGCGCGGTAACCTAACCTAGGGTGCTCGGGATCGATTCCACCACCATGGATGGTGGAATTTGATGTCCCGGAAGCTAGAACTTCACCTAGAAACCTTTATTAGAATATTAATGGAATCCCTTATCTTGGTTGTGACTAGGGAAAAGCTAGGGCTCGGGAGATGGATCGTGCTCAAGGGACATTTCTCGTAATCGAAGCGTTTGGAAATTAAAGGTAAGAAAACTGCACCCAGTTGTGGATTCATAATGGGACTAAGGGTTCCCTGTTCTGTATGCTTTATAGAGGATGGTATTATGCCATGTAAATAGTGGAAAAATGGCCTAAGAGTGCCGAAGTTTACATTAGCGCACAGGGTGCGACTCGACCACTGGTATCTGAGGACAGCTTATTATACACTGAGCTCGGTTTAAGCGGGCCGAAGTCAGTGGGGTAAACAGAGGGTGCGACCTAAGGGTGTTGACCCTATTTATTGTGTAATCTGATTGTTATAGTTGATTGTTGATTACGATGTGTTGAATGGCTAAGTGTTAGTTTGTGAATTCATGTTTATATCAATGAGTTATATGTTAATTAGGGATTGTTGAATGTTTAAACATACTTAAAGAGTTTATGGTTATTATCAGTACTTGTGTTATGATGTTACGCTTTCTTGCTTGGCCTTGGCTCACGAGTGCTTCGTGGTGCAGGTAAAAGCAAGGGCAAGCTTGACCAGCCATGATTTGGAGAGCTCTGGGAGCATAATGTACATGAACAGCTGCTCAGCCGCCACGGTTGAGGGGAGACAGGGACAGGAGAACCATAAACATCTGTTTTGCCTTTAGAATGGCTAGTGGTTGTCTATACACTGGAAATTTTGTAAACAGACTTTTAAATGCTGTCTCTTTTGGGATCCCATGTTTAAAATGTTTAATTATATGAAAGGTATCTTTTGAGACCAAAACCTTGTAACCCTAGCTCATTAATGACTTTAGCAAGCACGTTTTCAACTAAATGACTTGATTAACAAGTCCTGCACCTTTTTAAATACACATGTAGCAGTCTTGGCTATCCAGGGCGTTACAGTAACACTGCTGGTACCGAGGACTGTAGGTTCCCTGCTGGAACCTTTTGCTTTCTCAAGAGGAGAATCTCATCTTTCTTCCTCTGCAACCTAGCTTGCATATCAGCAACCACCCTGGTCATTCTCTTCCCTGGCCATTATCTCTTGGCCAGCCAACCTCTCTGGCCTTCGAGGAAGCATACTGATAACTATTCCACTCTACAGTGATCAAATTGGTCATTAGGTAAGTAATAACTATACCTCTTGCGGCTTGACGGTCCAAGACCGAACAAACAAACATATACAATGCTAATAAGTGTGCCAACACGTAATATATTCAATCATGGTGCTAATAAGCACTTCCTGATATTCATCAACAATTAACAATGCTAATAAGCATTTATGACATTCATAAGCAATTAACGATCCAAACAAGCATGTTCAAGAATTTATGCATGTATAGCAATGCTAATAAGTGTGTTCTTTAATCCTTGCCAGTATTAACAGTGTTAATAAGCATGTTCTTTATCATTCATGCAACAGTCAAGGGCTAGGCCCTATTAGAATATCTCATGCTCCCTAATAAGGCATGCAGATAAGGCGTAAACATTTATTTTAAACAGTTAAGCACTTAATCACATAAGTAGTTACCAAACTCTGAGTCGAGCTTGTCTTTAGTGGTGAGTGTACATGCTCGGCCAGTATTCAGGAACCCTTAAACCTTGGCAGCTCTGATACCAAGTTGTAAAATCCTCCTAATCTAGGACCGTGACACTCTGTGCTTTAAATTGTGTCAGACTTGCTAATCAAGTCATTTGGTTATAAACATGTAACTAAGGTTAATGTCAAGGGTTAGGGTTAAAATTTTTGGTCAATGAACATTTACTTTTCATTTAAAAGTTTCATACATACATGGGATCCAAAAATGTTACAAATAGATGTTTAAAAGGGTATATACAAATCAAAAGTTACAACCAGTTAGCCTAAGCGGAAAAATAAGGGATAAAACCCGAGTTCCTCTGAGATATCCTCGGTCGTGGTGGACAAGCAACCGCATATGTACACGTTGCCACTGAAGCTCTCCAACTCATGGCTGGTCTAGCTTTCCTTTTCCCTTACCTACACTACATAGCACCCGTGAGCCAATGCTCAGTAAGAAAAGTTAAACATGTGCATGAATAGTAAATACATATTCCAAATACATATCTAGCATGCCCATCAGTAATAACCTACTCATACATGTATACAATTACAAATAAATGATCATTGGATCATTTTGAGGCCTACTGCCCTGAATAGATGACCATAGAGTCAACCTGGGGCCCTATGCCCTAACTATGTGACCATAGAGTTACCTGAGGCTCGTGACCATAGAGTAACCTGGTGCTCTTGCCCTTATTTTCCAATGACCATAGGGTTGGCCAACGTAATAGTACGTCCCTGATTGGGCCTAAGGCTCTCGACCAGCGCGCAGCGCAGTATTGCCGCCCTTGACTAATAAGTCAAGGCTTTAATCAGACATTCAGATAACTAGACAATCAAATACATATATGCATACTTCAGACAATACAAGTATGCATACATACAAATCATGGTATCTTAACCAATCAAACACAAACACAGTAATAACCATGTTCTTTAACGGGGCTGAGCCCTACCTATATAAACAAGGAGAACATTCATTAAACAATTATCTAGATACAGAGCAATCAAGCATATCCAAATTCACATTCATTCTCGGGGGTTGAGCCCTATTCATAGTTATAATCACACATATCATGTATTGGGTGAAATTTTCTTACCATGGTCAGAGTGCAACGTGTATTCAGAATGATCCTCGAGCACGATCCTGGTTCAAAGCCCCTAGTAGTAACTTAGTCACAACTAATAGAGAATCTCCTCAAAATGAGCAAATAAAGTCTTCCAGATCGAGTCCTAGCCTCCGGGATGTCGAATTCTACTAAACCGGGTAGTAGGATCGACTCGAGCCCTTAGGTTTGAGTTCCCGCACTCAAAAACCCTCCTGGGGCTCAAAACCCTTCAAGCATCGCGGCTGAAAACAAAGGAGCCATGACTCGCCCCAAATGAAAAAGCCCAAGCCCTCCTCTGCTTCAACATGCGTCACAGCGCGCCCTAACAGTCGTCGCAGCTCAAATGGCCCAAAGGCACCTGCTTCTCCCAACGTTCAAGAGAGTCGCGGCTCCCCAAGAACAGGGTCGCGGCTCGCCATGAAAACCCTATTTTTTCTCTGTTTTCCTCAAGACAAATATCTCCAAAAACCTATCCCAACATAGCTAAAACTAAAAAGTAAATTCCCCAATCAATTCAGTAGCCCAATACCATCAAAACCCCAGCAAAAGCTTGACCAAAACCCCATCAAATTCCCACTCAGAATTGAGTTTCCAAAACTCAAAAACTGAACTAAAACAAAAAACACACAGAGATTTAGGGCTATAAATCATTTCCTCTGTTGCCCCAATCGATAGAAATTTTGTCCTCGAAATTTTACCTGAATAGCTTGGGATATTGATTCTGCATATCTGCCTCCAGCTCCCAGGTCGCTTCCTCGACCTTGCGGTTGCTCTATAATATCTTAACTAAAGGTATAGTCTTGTTCCTCAGGTTCTTGTCCTTCTTGTCTAAAATCTGAATTGGCTGCTCCTCATAGGACAAATCTGTCTTCAGTTCCAGATCCTCGTAACTCAATACACGAGTCACATCTGATACATACATCCTCAACATGGAAATTTTAAATACGTTGTGCACACTAGACAGTGCAGGTGGTAAGGCCAACCTATAGGACACCTAACCGATCCTCTCCAGAATCTCAAATGGTCCAACAAACATAGGACTCAACTTGCCCTTCTTTGCAAATCTCTTCATCCCTCTCAGTGATGAAACCCTAAGAAAGACATAGTCTCCCACTTGGAACACCATGCTCCTCCGCTTTGGGTCTGAATAACTCTTCTATCTACTCTAAGAAGCGAGCATCCGAGCTCTAATCTTTTCAAGAGGCTCAGTGGTCCTCTGAACTGCCTCAGGACCTAAATATTTCCTCTCACCCATCTCATCCTGGTTAATGGGCGATCTACACTTTCTACCATACAACATCTCATAAGGTGCCACTCCAATAGTCAACCGGTAACTATTATCATAAGAAAGCTCTATCAGAGGTAAATATTTATTCCAGGACCCTTCAAAGTCCAATACACATGCTCTCATCATGTCCTCCAGTATCTGGATAGTCCTCTCAGACTGACCATCAGTCTAAGGATGATAATTTGAATTGAACTTCAGTTGTGTACCCATCTCCTTCTGAAACATCCCCAAAACTTGGAAGTAAAGATAGTGTCCCTATCAGACACAATAGACCTTGAAGTCCCATGAATACTATCTCTCTCACATTGAGATCTGTATAATGGTCAACCGTGTAATTCATCCTCACTGGTAGAAAGTGAGATGATTTTGCATACCGATCCATGATGAACCAAACTGAATCGTGCTGGCCCACTGTCCTAGGCAATCCTACCATGAAATCCATTGTGATGTCCTCCCACTTCCACTTCAGGATATCCAGAGGTTGTAACAACCCTGCTGGTCTCTGATACTCTGCCTTGACCTACTGATAGGTTAGGCACTTTGCCATGTACTCGGTCACATCCCTCTTCAACCCAGGCCACTAATATAAGGCTTTCAGATCCTGGTACATCTTTGCGGTGCCTGGATGTAGAGAATAGGGGTAGAACGAGATTCATCCAGAATCTCGCGTCTGATCCCAGTGTCCATCGGAATGCAGATCTGATCCTTGTATCTCAATAAACCCATGTCTGACATTGTATAGTCCTTAGCTACTCCAGCTAGGACGCCCCCTCTGATCTTTCCTAACTGTGGGTCACTCAACTGCCTCTCCCTAATCCTCTCCAAAAAAGTAGACTATAGGGTGATGTTGGCTAACTGGCCCACCATTAGCTCAATACCCGCTCTAGTCATATCCTCAGACAACTCCTTGGATATCTGCCTAGCACTATACAACTGTCCTAGACCCTTCTGGCTTAAGGCATCTGCTACCACATTGGCTTTCCCTGGGTGATAGAGGATCTTACAATCATAATCCTTCACCAACTCCAACCAACGCCTCTGTCTCATGTTTAGATCTATATGTGTGAAGAAGTACTTTAAGCTCTTGTGATTTGTGTATATCTCACACTTCTCACCATATAAGTAGTGCTGCCACACCTTCAATGCAAAAACCACTGCTGCAAGTTCCAGATCATGTGCGGGGTACCTTTGCTCATACTCCTTTAGTTGACGTGATGCATAGGCAATCACCTTCCCTGTCTGCATAAGGACACAACCTAGGCCCTGCCTCGAGGCGTCACAATAAACCGCAAACTTTTCTTGATCTGTAGAAAGACTCAGAAGTGGAGTGGTGATAAAATTCTTCTTCAGTCTCTAGAAATTGTCCTCACACCTGTCTGACCAAATGAACCTCTGATTCTTGCCTTTCAACTCTGTCAGCGGTGATGAAATCTTGGAAAACCCCTCCACAAAGAGTCTGTAATAACCTGCCAATCCCAAGAAATTTCTAATCTCTGAAGCATTTTTCGTCTTTGGCCAATCTCTGACTGCCTCAATCTTTGCTGGATCCACCATAATTCCATTTTTATTGACTATGTGACCCAAGAAATTCACCTGTGGTAACCAAAACTCACACTTCTTGAATTTTGTATATAGTCTGTGCTCCCCCAGCCTCTATAGTACCAATTTGAGATGCTACCCGTGCTCTGTCTCTGACTAAGAGTATACTAATATATCATCGATAAAGACGATCACAAACCGATCCAAGTAATCTTTGAATACCCTGTTCATTAGATCCATAAATGATGCTGGGGCATTAGTCAGTCTAAATAACATCACCAAAAACTCATAATGCCTGTACCCGGTGCGAAAAGTTGTCTTCGGTATATCCTCCTCCGTGATCCTCAGCTGGTGATGACCAGATCAAACATCTGTCTTGGAGAATACCATCCTTCCCTATAACTGATCAAATAGATCATCGATCCTTGCTAGAGGATACATGTTCTTAACAATCAACTTGTTCAGTTCTCTATAATCGATACACTTCCTTAGATAACCATCTTTCTTCTTCACGAAGGGAACTGGTGCACCCCATGGTGAGAAACTGGGCTTGATAAAACCCAAGTCTAGTAACTCTTGTAGTTGAACATTTAGTTACAATCTTCTTCTTGTTCTTGCAATCTATCATTGCCCCATACTTCTTTAGCTAGTCCAGGCCCAGAATTATATCAAAATTAGTCATAAAAAACTCTACCAAGTCAACTGACAACTCCCTGCCATCCATTGTCACTAGTAGTGATCTAACCCATCTCCTAGATACTACTAAATCACTAGTATGCAGTGTAACGACCCAAATTTGTTAATAAGGCTTAGGGCCTTGATTAGTGTGCCTGGAAGGCAATAAGTGAATTATGGATATAATATGTGAACTTATTTGAATATGTGATAGAAATGCATGTTTAGGTGAATTAAATATGCATGTGGGCCCCGTTTGGTTATTAGGGGCATGCTTGTAATTTTAGCCCGTTGAGGGCATAAATGCAATATATGTGTGATATTTGTGATATATCTGTATAGTACGACCCGAGACAGTCCTAAGGAGCCATTAGCCAGAAAGTCACAACGGGGTTGAGAATCTGACTCGGGGCGAGTCGAGGGGTACTTTGGGTATTTGATATTTTATGGGGTTATCGGGTTATGGAAATAAATATTTGGAGATATATTTGAGGTTAGAATGTCTAGGAGGGAATATTGGGGAAATTTACCATTTTGCCCTCGGGGACGTTTTTGGTACCCCGAGTCTTGAGGTAACCTTAAAGCTTAAGTTAAATAAAACAAAAGAAAGGGAAACACTAAGAAACTTGTAGAAATCGACTCAAACTCTCTCTCTCTCTTGTTCCTTATTTGTTTTCTCTCAACTTGCCAAGGGAATTTTGAGGGAAAGCTTTGGGTATGAGGTTGCAATTTGGGGAATCAAAGCAAGGAGCAAGGTTAAAGACAGCTAAGGGTCGAATTGTTCTTGAGGTAAGGATTTAAGCTTGAGTTTTATTTAAGTTTTTCTCTGTTTTATTGAAGTTTTAGGAGTTAGAACTTAGGCAATTAAGTTTGAGTTTTGGCAGGATTTTGATTGGTTTCTCTAAGGCTATGTGTTGCTTATAGTGTATTAGTATGTGTATAGCCTGTTGATGGCCTGTTTATATGCTAAGTGTTTAATGTGCATATGTTATATGCTTGTGAGAGTTTTCTTGCTGGGCTTCGGCTCACGGGTGCTCTGTGGTGCAGGTAAGGGCAAGTGAGAGGTTGACCAACCATGAGTACGGAGAGCGTGAAGCGGCGCGTACATGTTTGGCCTGCCTGGCTATCATAGCCAGGGGTATTTTGGTAGATGTTTGTAGTGAAACTAGATTTTGTCATTTAGCCGACTCTAATTATATTTTTTAGTTGTAAATATTTCTAAACAGTATTTTGGGATCCCAAATGTTAAACGTTTTATGATTTTCAGTAAATAGAATTATTTCCAAAGTTTATTACTCTGATTATGGTTTGTTCACACTTTTGCCTTAAAACCTCGATTAGCGAGTTAAATGCACGTTTTAAACTCACTTATTAACGACTCTAAGGAAGTAGGGTGTTACAACTTGGTATCAGAGCGAGCCAAGGTTTATGGTTTCTGGAGATTGACCGAACATGTACGCTCGCTGTCAGTGACAAGCTCGACTCAGGGTTGGTTAGTATGATTGACTTAAATGCTTGAATATGTGCTTAAATGTCCGGTTTGCCTTCTTATTTCTTATAGAGCATGATGAATGAGCAAACATATGCATGATGCTAAGGCATGGCCTGTTGTATGATATATGTTATCCGTATGTTATGTCAATTACTATTTGTGGTTGGCTGATGTGATTGGGAGGTGGTTTTGGATGTTGTTATCATGCTTGACGAGCGGCGTCATTGATTGCAGGCATATTTATTGAGTTGCCTCGTCAATTATCTAGACTCCGCGGCAGTAGGGCCGAGGATGACAACCAGGGTCAGGACCCTTCACCTACCCCACAGAATTGGCAACAGGTGTTTGCCGAAATGGAAGCAAGATTGCAACGAATAGATGAAGAACTCCGACAGTTGAGACAACATGCCCCTCCACAAGTCACTGGGTTGCCAGTTCAGCAGGTTGTGGTGCCAGTACCGATTCAGCCTGTGATGGAGAACAGGTGGGAACCTCTGTATGAAAGGTTCAGGAAGCAGCATCCTCCCACCTTCGAGGGTGGACTAGACCCACTGCGGGCAGAGCAGTGGATGAATATGGTTTCCTCTATCCTGGATTTCATGAGGGTTTAGGGAAATGAGAGAGTTGCATGTGCCAGTTATATGTTTAGAGAGGATGCCTGCATCTGGTGGGATGTAGTGGTTCAGAGAAGAAATGTGGCAGTCATGACCTGGGAAGAATTCAAGAACATCTTCAATGAGAAATATTACAGTGTGGCAGTCCGAGCTGCAAAGGTTGACGAGTTTATCAACCTGACCCAGAATCGGTTGACCGTGACTGAGTATGCTTTGAGGTTTGACCGGTTGGCGAAGTTTGCACCAGATTTAGTGCCGATAGATGCAGCAAGAAGAGAGAGGTTTGTACTAGGATTGAATGTTATGATCGCCCGTGATGTGAAGATCACTTTGGATCCAGAGACTACTACTTATGCTCAGGTTGTGGACAAGGCCCTTACAGCTGAGGGGGCCAAGGATCAGATTTGGAGAGAGAGCCTTGTTAGGCGCGATGCTAGGAGGACAGTGCCACCTTTTATTGGGTCCATTCGGGGTAGTGGCCCCAGTGAGTAGAAGAGGAAAGCCCCAGATTCCTTTATTTTGCCCAGTTTGGATAGAAGGGCGCGGGGTACTTTCAGCGGCCATCAGGGCGAGAGGGACAAATGGAGGAGCTTTCCAGTGTGTCCTCGGTGCAAACGAAGACACCAGGGTGAGTGCAGGATCAGGTCCTACTTTATCTGTGGGAGTGCTAACCATTTGAAGAGGGACTGCCCACAAGTCAGGAAAGAGGAGCCGAAGCAGAGTGACAACCTCGCTCCTGCCAGAGTATTTACTTTGACTCAGACTGAGGCGGAGGCTAGCCCCTCAGTCGTGATAGGTCTGATTTCTAGTGCTGGTTCTTTGTATAATGCATTGATTGATTTGGGAGCTACTCACTCCTTTGTGTCAGCTAGAGTGATAGATCAGCTGTGTAGACCTAGTGTTGTGTATGCTAGGGGTTTTCAGACTTTGTTGCCAACTGGGGAGCTGGTGGTCTCTAGGAGATAGATTAGGGCTTTACCAGTAGAGGTAGATGGTAGGGAATTGTCTGTTGATCTGATTGAGCTTGCGATGGATGATTTTGATATGATTTTAGGCATGGATTGGTTATCGAAGTATGGGGCTACGATTGACTGCAAGCGTGGAATGGTGACTTTTGAACCAGAAGGGGAGGTACCCTTTGTATTTGTGGGGATGTCTAGTGGACCGCGGGTACCTATGATTTCAGCATTGAGGGCTAGGGACCTGATGCAGGAGGGTTGCATAGGATTCCTAGCGAATGTTGTGGATGCTTCTAGGGTTATGTTGGTTTGACCGGGTGAGACCAGACTAGTGTGTGAGTTTCCAGATCTATTTCCAGATGATCTGCCGGGTTTGCCGCCGAAGCGGGAGATTGAGTTGGCACTAGGGGCGGAGCCAATATCTAGGACACCTTATAAAATGGCTCCGGCAGAGTTGAAAGAGTTGAAAATTCAGTTACAGGAGTTACTGGATTTGGGGTTCATCAGACCGAGTTTTTCACCATGGGGTGCTCCAGTGTTGTTCGTCAAGAAGAAGGATGGATCTCTTAGGATGTGTATTGACTACAGGGAGCTGAACAAGTTGACCATTAAGAACAAGTATCCACTGCCAAGGATCGATGATTTATTTGATTAGCTACAAGGAAGGACAGTGTTTTCCAAGATTGATCTCCGGTCAAGTTACCACCAGTTAAGAATCAAAGAGGAGGACATACCAAAGACTGTTTTCCACACAAGGTATGGACAGTATGAATTCCTGGTTATGTCCTTTGGATTAACCAATGCCCCAGCAACTTTTATGGATATGATGAACAAGGTTTTCAAGGACTATCTGGATAAGTTTGTGATTTTATTTATCGACGACATTTTAGTGCATTCTCAGTCAGAATCAGAGCATGAGCAGCATCTGCGGTTGGTATTGCAATGGTTGAGGGAGCACAGGTTATATGCTAAGTTCAGCAAGTGTGAGTTCTAGCTACTACAAGTTTCATTTTTGGGCCATATTGTGAATAAGGAGGGGATTCTGGTTGACCCAAGTAAGATTGAGGCAGTGAGAGATTGGCCTAGACCGAGTAATGTTCCCGAAGTGAGGAGTTTTCTGGGATTGGCAGGATATTATCAGCGGTTTGTTGAAGGATTCGCCAGGATAGCTACGCCATTGACGGAATTGACAAGGAGGAAGACAAATTACGTTTGGACAGACATGTGTGAAAACAATTTTAAAGAGTTGAAGCGGCGACTGATCACCGCGCCAGTGTTGAGTCTGCCAACAGATAATGAGAAGTTTGTGGTTTATTGTGATGCTTCCAGACAAGGTTTGGAGTGTGTGCTGATGCAAGCTGGTAAGGTGATAGCCTATGCATCGAGGCAGTTGAAAGAATATGAGCAGAGATATCCCACTCATGATCTGGAGTAGGCAGCGGTGGTATTCGCACTTAAGATTTGGAGACATTATCTATATGGTGAGAAGTGCGAGATGTACACCGACCACAAAAGTTTGAAGTATTTCTTTACTCAGAAGGATCTGAATATGCGCCAGAGATGGTGGCTGGAGTTAGTTAAGGATTATGACTGTGATATCCTATACCATCCTGGGAAGGCTAATGTAGTGGCTGATGCATTGAGTCGAAAATGCCCAGGACAGTTGTTTAGTTCGAGACAGATATCCGATAAGCTAGCTGAGGAGATGACTAGAGCGGGTATAGAGTTAGTGGTTGGATGGTTAGCCAAAATCACTCTTCAGTCTACACTCCTCGAGAGAATCAAGGAGGCGCAGGGGAAAGATTCCCAGTTGAGAGGTCACAGAGAGAACGTCTTAGTCGGAGTGGCTAAGGACTTTTCCATTTCAGAGATAGGGTTGTTGAAGTACAAGGGTCGGATTTGTGTTCCGATGGATTCTGATATCCGACGGGAGATTTTAGATGAATCACATACCACTCCCTATTCTTTGCATCCGGGTACGACGAAGATGTACCAAGGTTTGAGAGCTTTGTATTGGTGGTCGAGCATGAAAAGGGATGTGGTGGATTATGTGGCCAAGTGTTTAACTTGTCAGCAGATCAAGGCTGAGCATCGGAGGCCAGCAGGATTGTTGCAGCCTCTGGGGATTCCAGAATGGAAGTGGGAAGATATCACCATGGACTTCATGGTTGGTTTGCCGAAGACCGTAGGTCAGCATGACTCGGTGTGGGTGGTTGTGGATAGGTATACCAAGTCCACCCACTTTTAACTTGTTAGGATGACTTATACTGTGGAGCAGTATGCTGAGTTATATGTGAAGGAAATTGTTCGACTTCATGGGGCTCCGAGATCGATAGTATCCGATAGGGACCCCACCTTCACCTCTAAGTTTTGGGAGAGTCTACAAAAGGAAATGGGTACGCAGTTACGGTTTAGTACCGCTTATCATCCACAGACAAATGGACAGTCTGAGAGGACGATTTAGATATTGGAGGACATGCTATGAGCCCGTGTGTTAGATTTTGGGGGATCTTGGAGTAAGTATCTCCTTTTGATTGAGTTCTCGTACAACAACAGTACTAGGCGACTATCGGAGTGGCTCCGTATGAGATGCTTTATGGGCGAAAGTATAGATCACCTATTCATTGGGACGAGACGGGTGAGAGGAGATATTTGGGTCCAGAGATGGTTTAGAGGACCAATGGGGCGATTGAGAAGATTAGAGTGTGAATGCTCGCCTCCTAATGTCGCCAGAAGAGTTATTCAGACCTGAAACGCAGGAGCGTGGAATTTTAGGTTGGTGATCATGTGTTCCTTAGGGTTTCACCTTTGAGGGGAGTGAAACGGTTTGGTGTTCGGGGCAAGTTGAGCCCTAGGTTTGTTGGCCCCTTCGAGATTCTGCAACGGGTTGGAGAGGTAGCTTACAGATTAGCGATGCCTCCGGCTTTATCAAGGGTTCATGATGTTTTTCATGTGTCCATGCTCTGGAAGTATGTGTCAGATTCAACGCACGTCCTGAGTTATGGGAATTTGGAGCTGGATCAGGATTTGTCCTATGAGGAGAAGCCGATTCAGGTTCTTGACCGGAAGGATAAAGTCTTGCGGAGCAAGACCATCACCTAGGTGAAAGTACTGTGGAGGAACAACAAGGTTGAGGAGGCAACGTGGGAATTTGAATCAGAAATGCGGGACCGGTATCACGAGTTGTTCAGGTAATTTCGAGGACGAAATTTCTATAAGGAGGGGATAGTTGTAACGACCCAAATTTGTTAATAAGGCTTAGGGCCTTGATTAGTGTGCCTGGAGGGCAATAAGTGAATTATGGATATAATATGTGAATATGTGATAGAAATGCATGTTTAGGTGAATTAAATATGCATGTGGGCCCCATCTGGTTATTAGAGGCATGTTTGTAATTTTAGCTCGTTGAGGGCATAAATGTAATATATGTGTGATATTTGTGATATATCTGTGTAGCACGACCTGAGACAGTCCTAAGGAGCCGTTAGCCAGAAAGTCACAACGGGGTTGAGAATCTGACTCGGGGCGAGTTGAGGGGTACTTCGGGTATTTGATATTTTATGGGGTTATCGGGTTATGGAAATAAATATTTGGAGATATATTTGAGGTTAGAATGTCTAGGAGGGAATATTGGGGAAATTTACCATTTTGCCATCGGGGACGTTTTTGGTACCCCGAGTCTTGAGGTAACCTTAAAGCTTAAGTTAAATAAAACAAAAGAAAGGGAAACACTCAGAAACCTGTAGAAACCGACTCAAACTCTCTCTCTCTCTCTCTTCTTCCTTATTTATTTTCTCCCAACTTGCCAAGGGAATTTTGAGGGAAAGCTTTTGATTTGAGGTTGCAATTTGGGGAATCAAAGCAAGGAGCAAGGTTAAAGACAGCTAAGGGTCGAATTGTTCTTGACGTAAGGATTTAAGCTTGAGTTTTATCTACATTTTTCTCTGTTTTATTGAAGTTTGAGGAGTTAGAACTTAGGCAATTAAGTTTGAGTTTTGGCAGGATTTTGATTGGTTTCTCTAAGGTTATGTGCTACTTATAGTGTATTAGTAGGAGTGTGGGACTCAATTCTGCTGTTGGGATGTGTTTAGAATGATTCCAGGGGTGTTAGTTCGAAAAGTTTGCATGGGAATTCTGGGTTTTAGGCTCGCGCCGCGGCCCTGTTCTTCAGCGCCGCGGCCTGCTTGCGTTTTTAGGCTAGTGGCCTTCAAGGGAATTTTCCAGGTGCCGCGGTGCAAGGTTTGAGTGCCACGGCCCTAGGCTGGCAGATGTGAGGCAATTTTGCCTTTGTCTAGGGGCGCGCCGCGGCGCTTAAGGGAGGCTGAGTCGCGGCCCAAATGTGAATTTTTGGCAAAATGAGGGTTTTTAGCTTGGGAACTTGAACGTTAAGGCTCAGGAAGGTTCCTACTACCCGGTTTGGTAGAAACCAAGGTCCCGGAGGGTAGAATTATGACTCGAAACTATTTAGTGGATTAGAACGTGATGGTTGATTATGGTTCATGCGTTGTGACTAGGATTTCTTCGAGGCTCGGGATAGAGGACTGTTCTCGTGATCGCGGTGCTTGGGAAGCTCGAGACACAGGTAAGAAAACCACTGTTCCCATAGAGCTTGTATGCAGGGCAGGGCCCTATGTGATTGTGTTGCAGGGCTTAGCCCTTTGATTAAATTTGTTCATTTTTAGTATTTTCTTGTTATGCTATGTATGCATATGTGTAAATGTTCGGCAAGAGCTGGGAACAGCGCAGGCCGAGGTCGGCAAGGCCGGGAACGGCATGGGATCGAGAATGATGTAAGGCACGTGGAGTGCAAGGCCGAGTGTGGCAAGGGGCCGGGAGCAGTGTTTAGCAAGCGGAGTGCCAGTTGCCAGGGCGAGATCCTAAAGGATACCTGAGATATCCTCACATTATGGACCGCGAACCCAAGGCCTGGTAACGCGCCTGGGACGGCATGGCCGTATGTGTATAGCCTGTTGATGGCCTGTTTATATGCTAAGTGTTTAATGTGCATATGTTATATGCTTGTGAGAGTTTTCTTGCTGGGCTTCGTCTCACGGGTGCTCTGTGGTGCAGGTAAGGGCAAGTGAGAGGTTGACCAACCATGAGTACGGAGAGCGTGAAGCGGTGCGTACATGTTTAGCCTGCCTGGCTGCCACAGCCAGGGGTATTTTGGGAGATGTTTGTACTGAAACTAGAATTTGTCGTTTAGCCGACTCTGATTATATTTTTGAGTTGTAAATATTTCTAAATAGTATTTTGGGATCCCAATTGTTAAACGTTTTATGATTTTCAGTAAATAGAATTATTTCCAAAGTTTATGACTCTGATTATGGTTTGTTCACACTTTTGCCTTATAACCTTGATTAGCGAGTTAAATGCACGTTTTAAACTCACTTAGTAACGGCTCTAAGGAAGTAAGGTGTTACAGGTAGCATAGTACCAAACCCCACAGGATAAAAATCACATGGTCTAAAAAATCCATCTATAATCCTACTAGCAATAAAAGAGTGTGTAGCACCCAAGTCAATCAAAACAGTATAAAAGGTCCCAACACTAGAAAGCTGACCTGTAACCACCGAGGGACTAGCCTCGGCCTCTGCCTGGGTCAAGGTAAACACCCGAGTTGGCATTAGGTTGTCCACCTTCTTGGGCTCTTCCTTTCTGGCTTTCGGGCAGTCCTTCTTCAAGTATCCCACACTCCCACAGACGAAGCAGGCCTTCGCCCGTCATTCCCCAATATGGCACCTCCTGCACCGAGTAAACTCTTGCAAGAGCAGAGGCCTCCTATCTGGCCCTGGAGCTGAAATTGTATCTTGAGTCTTTCTCTTTTGGTCACTAGGGCCTCTGCTCTTGCAAAAGCCTGCAAATGGAGGTCCCGGTCTCCTAGAATCCGTTATGGCGACATTCTCACGCCAGATCTTGTTCTCTGCAGTCTCAATTAAGAGCGCCTTCTCCACAACCTGTGCATAGGTAGTCACTCCTGGAAAAAAAAACCTCTCTCTTCTGGTCCCATCAGTGGGCACCAGATCCCCGAAAAACGTTGCCAATTTTTCAAACTTCAGGGCATAATGAGTCACTGTCATTGTAACCTCCCAAAATTACTTAATAAGGCTTACGACATTGATTAGGGGGCCAGGATGGCAATATATGGAATTATATTTTTATTTGATATATTTGATTGTGATTATGTGAGTTATATAATAATATAACTAGTTATGCATGTTTAGGAATATTAAATATGCATGTGGGCCCGATTCTTATTAGAAGGGAAACTTTCGTAATTTGGCCTGTTAGGGGCATAATTGTGTATATGTTCATATATGTGAGAGACCACATTATTATGTGAGTTTATTTAGGTTACTCAGCACAAGACGATCCAAGGAAGAAAGTTACCGGGAGTGTCACAATGGGACCCAATACTCGATTCGGGGTGAGTCAAGGGGTATTTAAGGTATTTGGCATTAAATCGGGTTATCAGGTAATGGGAATGAATAATTGAGGATATATTTGGAGTTAGTGAGATTAGGAGGGAATATTGGGGATTTTGACCATTTTGCCCTCGGGGACATTTTTGGTACCCAAACCTCGGGATTAGCTTAAGTTAACTTAAGCCTTAGGAAAATAAAAAAAATAGAACATACAAACACTCTCTGAACCGACCCCCCCTCTCTCTCTCTCTCACTCTCTTTCTCTCTAAGTTTCCCTAAGTAAGTTCTTGAAGAACTAAGAAGATTTTGGCTAGAAACTAAGGAATTGAAGGCTCGGGAATAGAATTTGAATATCTTGTGGCTAGGGGATCAACATTCATAGCTGAGGTAATGTGTTAATCTCTGTGTTCAACTGAATTTTGTTAGAACTCATAGCTGCTCTTGAGGAGTTCTTGATCCTTATATCTCAAGAGTTGAATTGGAAGTTTTGATGAGTTTTGCATCTAGGTTTTAGTTGGGTTTTGTTGCTGGGAAGATATTAGAACTGTTATGTGGATTGAATTATTATTTCAGGGTGAAATTGGGATAGTTTTGGTTGGATTTGGTTGATGAAAAATGGAGGAAATCTGGGTTCACAGGGCCAAGTGCAGCCCTGTTCTTGAGGGGTCTCGACCCAACCGAACCTAAGGCCCTTGGGGGCTTCTGTTTGGGAAGTGCGCCGCGACCCTCAAGGGCAGGTCACGGCCCTCCTGGGCTATTTTGGCCATGGTGAGTTTTTAGTGACGGGAATCTTTTCCTTAGGCCTCAGGATCGATTCTACTACTCGGTTTTGTAGAATTCGAGGTCTCGAAGGCTAGGACTCAGTCTGGAAGCCTTTATTTGGTCATTATTGACAGAATCTTATATTATGTTTGTGACTAGGTTATCGCTAGGGGCTTAGAACCAGGATCTTGCTCGAGGGTCGTTCTTATTTTATGCTATACTCGAACCTAAGGTAAGAAAACTGAACCCAATACATGTTATATGTGATTAGGGCTTGGCTTGACTGTTAATAAAAATTATTAATAGGGCTTGGGCCCCTGAGGATGATTATGATTAAGTTTAATATTTAACATACTTGAATATTTTATACCTGCTTAAGTGTTTCATGACGGTTTGCATGGTTTGCGCGACTAGGGCTTGGCCCCGCTAAATTAGCATGATTATTACTATGATTACGGTTACTTGATGATATTATGTGATTAATATGTAAGCATGTTTGTCTTGTTGAGGTATGCCTATCCATATCTGTTTCTGTATTGATATTCAAATACCTAGATCAGGGCTTGACTTATTAGTCAAGGACGGCAATAGCGCGCTGGTCGAAAGGCTTAGGCCTAAACCAGCAATGTACTATTACGTAGGCCGACATAATGGTCGATGGAAAACAAAAGTGTTTGCCTAGCTCTATGACTAGTTACCTAGAGCTAAGGGTGAGGGCCCCAGGTGACTCTATGGTCACATAGCTAGGGGATAGGGCCCTGGGGTTGACTCTAAGGTCAACTGTATAGGGAAGCGGCCCCATAATGGTCTAATGAACATTTATTTATGAATGTATGTTGATATGAGTAGATTATTACTCCTGTTTATGCACATTTTAAGTTTTCTTGCTAGGCCTTGGCTCACGGGTGCTTTGTGGTGCAAGTAAGGGAAAAGGAAAGCTTGACCAACCATGAGTTGGAGAGCTTTGGTGGTGGTGTGTACATATGCGGCAGCTCATCCATCACGACCAAGGATATCTCAGAGGAACTAGGGTTGTAGCCCTGATTTTGCCGCTTAGGTCGGCCGTGTAACGACCCGGATTTTCAAGACTCGATAATATGGAAATATAAATGTTTTCATTTAACAAAAAGTCTCAAAAACCCGTATAAAAAAAAACTTTTTAAAAAGTCATATGGCCATACTTAAAATTTATTTATAAACTTATTTTATAAAGAGTAGAGTGAGCCTAGTTTAGGAAAATTACAAAAAATTTCCAAAAATAAAACGGGTTCTCAAAAGGTCGGTCCACATGTACATTTGCAAGGTAGACTCCAGCGCTCACTGCTCTGCCTTGCCCTTGTTCTTACCTACAACATGAAACAACTAGGTAAGCGAAAGCGCTTAGTAAGTTCAACCTTAAAACAAAGCATGCAGAGAATTAGAGTTCCGGATCCATCCGGACCCTACACAATCAATTTCAAGAACGCTAAAGCGTCTTGGCAAACTTATAGTCATGCCTGATAACCAATGATAAATTATTTCCTATAAACAGATAAATTCTTGCACTCAGAAAATCCCAGAACAAGCAGATAATATTATATCACAATTATATCTTATCTACAAATATATTCCTGCACTCAGAAAATCCCAGAGCAAGCAGATATATTATTTCACAACTATATCTTATCAACAAATATATCCATGCACTCAGAAAATCCCAGAGCAAGCAGATATATCATAACACAATATAATTCGAGACCAACGCTCGAAAATTTCCAACAATTCGGGCGTAACACGCCCTCCAACAAAAATGCTAATCTGTAAGAGAGAACTGAGTCTCAACACTAAGATCTAGCCAATAAATATCCCTATCAAGGGTAACTATCGTGTTACCTAGGGCATCGCTACTGATCCAAGAGTGTAGTCAAATTTACACGATTTTACAGAGACTTCTATGTTAATCAATAGTGCTGGTGAGCAGTTGCACTTGCTCGGGTTCTAACAGTTCACTGATTAAGTAAGCATGATTGTCCCTAGGTCCCATTCATTTTGGCGCCCCTAGGTTTAACCAGCGATCCTCACCTCTTGGCCACTCGTCGCGGTAGTGAACCGATCATAGTAATAAAAATCAAGCAGTGTGACGGGGATCAGCCGTCTAGGATATGACAGATCTCTACTGTTCATATTTTCTAAATCAACACTCACTAGACTAACGTCTCTAAGCAACTTTCTACGATAGTGTATATATGTGCATGTGTCCCTATACTAACATATAATACAATAATCGTTTCATGATGACGGTGAGAACTCGTCAACTAAGTTGAGTTGGAAAAATTATCAAGTCAAGGTCTCTAATGGAAAAGCTGTAGAAACTTAAACAATCACTCAAGAACAATGATAGAACAATAATGGAGAATTCAGTCTTTCATTCACACTCAAGCCTTTGCTATAGTAAAATTTCCAACCCCCTTTCAGGTGGTGTTCAAGTTCATTTTATAGTAGGCTCTAATGGCCTTAGGTACATGGTGGTCCAGGAGACCAAGTGGTACATAAGTACTATGTCAGGGGAGTGGCTTCAGAGGTTGTGGTCGTACCTCCAGTACAGGAGCAGGTGTCAGGAGGATGTCTCCAATACTTGTCTGTACCCATGTTTGATGAGTGGTGGCAGGCATAGTGGTGCAGGTGGTAATGGTGTCGACTCTGACCCTTGGCCGTAGGCGTACAGGCCATAACTCTTATCCCAGCAGTCCCACTGATACCGGTGTCCATACTCAGTTCTAGGTAGTACAAGTATGTCCCATTCGACTCGTACTGGAGCCTCTAAGCATAGGGGTCTCAAGGTGTAAGGAATGGGACCCTTGGTGCATGGCTTTACTCACGTGGCCACTAGGTGATGTAGCTCTCATTCCTTCGCGAGGCCCCCTTGGAAGGCTTATTAATGGCGCGACTCTCTTGGTTGTTCACGAGGCCGAGTGTGCTGCGGATGTGACCTCCATGAGGCCGTGGGCGAGGCCATCATTCGGGCCTAATTGGCGAGGCCACTCTGGAGCCATGGGCGAGGCCATCACGGGGCCTAGATGGCGAGGCCACTCCGTGGGCGTGGGCGAGGCCACCACGGGGTCTAGATGGCGAGGCCATTCGGGCCTAGATGACGCGTGCCCATATTTGCGAGGCCACCAGGCGTGCGGGCGTGGCCGAGCGAGGCCACCTGGTGCGTGCGGGCGTGGCCGAGCGAGGCCACCTGGTGTGCCCGAGTGTGGCCGAGCGAGGCCACCTGGTGCGTGTGGGCGTGGCCGAGCGAGGCCACCTGGTGTCCGAGCGTGGCCGAGCGAGGCCATGGCTTCTATGTCGTGTAAATGGGGGCTTCATGGCATCGATCTCATATTTTCCCTTGGTAAGATTTTGAGCATCAACACTAGCCATACAATATAAGTTGACTTACTTGGAGTCCTTAACACTCAGCAGGTTTTCACCCTCCAACGTTTAGTCCAGTTACGCTTAGCCAATGCTGTAGTTATCCATACAGTATACTCGGATTAATTATGGCACTCATAATTTATTATTATTATTTTGGGCAGTTTGGTCATTTTAATAAAAATCATTTATAAGGATTTATGATCCTCATTTGGTTTTAAACCCATTAAGAAAATTCATACACAATATTTGAGACTAAACCTTAAGTCTCGGTGAGATCTATCCTATGGTCTCGATACCTAGGCTCGGGTATCACAATAGTATTTTCCCACAATCCACTAAAAATCTTGTTCTTTAAATGCATCGCTATTGATCCGTACTTTCAATAAGTTGGTTAAAATATATAGAAGATTTTAGGTGATATTATATTCAGAAAATACTAATTAAATTCCTTAATTATTTTTCAAGTAAATAAACTCTCAATTTTCCTTTTATTTTTCTTAAGGTTTTAATCTCTAAAAACCATTTTAAGAAAATTGCCTAATTTGTCTTAATTAGGAGAACCGTTAAAAATTTCTCATCTTGACTAGTTAATTTTTCAAAATCAATTAATCAAGTTTTACTTACTAGAAAAATAATTCACTTAATTATTTTCTCAAAATATATGGTTTTAAACCCTCTTTTAATTTATTAGCTATTAATAAATTAAATCTTTTATTTTTGAAAAGAATAAAAATTCTCTCATAAAAATAATTCACACTCAACTCAAAGTGGTAAATTTTAGTGAAGATACGTTTTCAAGACTTACCAAGTTTATATCTTGCAATAAGCAAAATTTTACTTTTTACCTTAAGTTCCAAAATCTCATTTTTGCACCAAGTGTGAAAACCCTATTTTTTCACATTTTTAACTACATACTTTGTTAGTTCATAACTTGAAATTTACTTACTCAATTGTTACCAAAATTTCCCAATTCCATTTTTTGGTATGTCATTTAGGTCTTTGTAAAATCTTAGGTCAAAATGAGCATTTTTTATTGATGAAATCATTTTCCAACAATGAGGTAAAAAATACCTTATTTTCAAGTCCTTATTTTTTCCAAACTTTGATACTTAATAACTTTCAAACCATTCAGTATTTTCTTACCAAAATTTAAAGTGGAATACTAGGTTATACCAAAAATATGTCCACCAAATTTTAGAAAAAAATGGGTTTATTTGCCCTATACAGTGGCTGTCTAAACTTGGTTCAAAAATTAAGAATACGAAAAAAATAGTTTTTTACCTAAACTTTGAAATAGCATAACTCACTCATTTTAAAACATTTTTGAGTGTTTCAAAAGCTAAATTTTATGTACTCAATCTCAACAACATCATTGTATAATTAAATTTTACAAAATCAATATACAGTGGATACTTGACCTCTTGGAAGTCATAGCTCAAAACATGTATTTTGTTTATAAGGTTTCTAACAAAACTCTTGGGGGTTTTGGTCCCTATTTTCAAAAATAACACACAAGCATCATAAAAATTATAAAACAACTACCATAACCTTATTACAACACCAATAAAAAACTTTAAGCATTAAATATACAAAATAATGCTTAAAACTAAAAACCCTACAACAAAAATCATCAAAAGTAAACTTTTTACCTCTTGTTGTTCTTGCTTAAGGTTTGGATCTTCATATTAGCTTTGGCTCCTTCAAAACCTTTCAAAAACCCTAACCAAATCCCCCCAACATCATAGATAATTAGCTATTTGAAACTCTATGATTAAAACTTTACAAAAGTCTAGATTATTGAAACTTTACCTTAGGGAAAACCCTTCCTAGACCAAGGCTTAGCTTCCAAGTCTCCTTAGTGTTCTTGAGGTTGAAGGTGGAGAGAAAACTTTGAGAGAGTTTTCAAAAAAGAAAAAAGATGATAGTGAAATGGGAGAGAGGTGTGGTCGATTTTGGGGGTTAGAAGGGTTCACACAACTCTACAAAATATCCTAAAAAAAAACACTCAAGTGTTTTACTATCCACTTGGCTATTAACCCTAAACTTAAAATGGGATTAAAAGTTAATTACTTTGGTTCACACTTTTAAAATAATCACATGGCCGGCCACCCTTCTCATTTTATCTATGTTATATATATATATATTTATAATGGTTAATGAATATTTCATAAGAAGAAAGTCCAAATTGACTTTCTATACATTTTTCACTCTTATTAAGTTTTAATCACAAAACTTCATTAAATAATTAAATTAAATGTCTCTAACATTTAATTTAATTAATCACACTATAAAATTTAACCTAAGGTCCATTCATGGAATAAAATTCCCCATTTCAGTAAAATTAAGCATTTAACACATAATGCCCTAAAATTTCCATTTCCCCTTAGGTTTATTATTTTTTTTACCAAACTATAATTTTTATGAATGTATTTTATGCCCAAAATATATTTGCCATAGTGTTTCATTTATTTTCTGAGATTTTTACCTGATCAGGGATTTTGTGTTGGTCCAACACCGAAAGTCTATTTCCAAACAAATATAATATTATTTAAAATAATATTCTTAACTTGAGGAAAAAAATCCCGACCCGGGTCGTTTAATGATACCTGAAAACGCAGGACGTTACAGGCCGACTGTAACTTTTGATGGATATACACCCTTTTAAACGTTTGTTTCTAATATTTTGGGATCCCATGTATGTATAAACTTTTTAAATAAAAGTCAACAGTTCGTTTGGCCATTATTTTTAACCCTAACATTTGACATTCACCTTAGTTACACGTTTATAACCAAATGACTTGATTAGCAAGTCTGACACAATTTAAAATACACAGTGTAACGGATCTTGATTATGAGGGTGTTACAGTCATGTTGCCCTAAAGTAACTTACTGAACTCCTCAGCCTTTCGCAACTTTAACTCCGTCATTGTAGTATTTCTCATTGAACAGAGTTCTGAATTCCTCCCATTCCATAGTATTCACTGCCCTAGTCTGGGATACCACCTCCTACTATATTCAGGCATCCTCCCAAAACATGTAAGTGGTACAGGACACTCTCTCATTATCACCTACCCTCATGAAATCCAGAATGGTGGTTATCATAATCATCCATTGTTCAGCCTTCAATGGGTCTGAGCTGCCCTAAAAAATTGGACGATGTTTTTTTCTCCTGAACCTCTCATATAGAGGTTCCCATCTATCTCCCCCTGCCTGGGGCTGTACTACCTATGGTACCTCTGGCTGTAACACTGTCGATACCGAGGATTGTAGGTTCCCTGCTGGTACCTGTTACTGTCTCAAGAGGCAAATCTCATCTTCCTGCCTCTGCAACTTGGCCTGCATATCAACAAGCACCTGTTGCTAGTTCTCTAGAGCCGACAGTGGGGCTTGTCCCTGGTCATTCTCTTCCCTGGCATGTATCTCATGGCCAGGCAACCTCTCTTACCTTCGAGGAAGTATACTGATAACTATTCCACTCTACAGTGATCAAATCGGTTGTTAGCTAATTAATAACTATACCCTCTTGCCACTTGACGGTCCAAGACCGAACAAACAAATAGACGCAATGCTAATAAGCATGCAAACATGTAATACATTTAATCATGGTGCTAATAATCACTTCCTGATATTCATCAACAATTAACAATGATAATAAGCATTTATGACATTCATAAGCAATTAACGATGCAAACAAGAATGTTCAAGCATTTATATGTGTATAGCAATGCTAATAAGCATGTTCTTTAATCCCTGCCAGTATTAATAGTGTTAATAAGCATGTTCTTTATCATTCATGCAATAGTCAAGGGTCAGGCCTTATCATAATAACTCATGCTCCTTAATAAGGCAAGAAGATAAGGCATAAACATTTATTTTCAACAGTTAAACACTTAATCACATAAGTAGTTACCAAACCATGAGTCGAGCTAGTCTTTAGTGGCGAGTGCACATGTCGGGGCAGTATTCAAGAGCCATTAAACCTTGGCAGCTCTGATACCAAGTTGTAACGTCCTCCTAATCCAAGATCATTACACTGTGTACTTTAAATTATGTCAGACTTGCTAATCAAGTCGTTTGGTTATAAACATGTAACTAAGGATAATGTCAAGGGTTAGGGTTAAAAATTTTGGTCAAGGAATAAATGTTTAAAAGGGTATATGCAAATCAAAATTTAAAACCAGCTGGCCTAAGCGGCAAAATAAGCGATACAACCTTAGTTCTTCTGAGATATCCTCGGTCGTGGTGGACGAGCAGCCGCATATGTACACGTCGCCACTGGAGCTCTCCAACTCGTGGCTGGTCTAGCTTTCATTTTCCCTTACCTGCACTACATAGCACCCCTGAGCCTAGGCTAAGCAAGAAAACTTAAACATGTGCATGAACATTAAATACAGATTCCAAATACATATCTGTTGGGGTTTTATGCCCTAATTAAAACCCAAATTCTTTGTAATCTCATTTATTATCAATAAAAGAATAGAAATCATTTTTTCACTTGGTCAATCACTTTGCTCACGTGTTTTATTTTCATGATTATTTATTTAATATAAACTTCCATTAAATCCCGAGCATATAGCTAATCGTATTTATAGTGACGTAATCACAGTGGAATATAAATTTGATTATATGTTCAAAATAAGTAAGTCCTAAGATTAGTCAGTGCACAAGATTTACATTGACTTTCCAATCTACGATATGGTCTACTTACACATTACAGTGTTATGTTCTTTCCAGAACATTAGCAAAGTAGATAAGATCAGATGTATTTGTTACATCGGACTGGACCGATATTGAGAGTTGATAAGATAAGTAAACATATCGTTATTATTTATTCTAGTCATATCATTTAGTTGACCATAGGTCAATTCAATCGCAATTCTGAGTGGTTAGTATTCTAACTGATTGTATTATTTGAGTTCTTTGACTTGTTCATTACCATCTTACCCTACGGACTAGCCCAAACTTACATCTTGGGAACTCGGCAGTATAATTGAGTGGGAGTAATAATCATAGATATGAACAACTATAGCTTTTGATGAAGAAGTGAAACGATGGTTTCCTTTTAGTTTGGTTCAAAGTGTTAAATGATAGAGATCTCATTTCAGTAATTAAATTAGTTTATTGAAATATCATTTACAAGGAACTAAGTGTATTAAAGATAAAATACAATGAGGGGTAAAATGGTATTTTAGTCCTATCTCATTGTAGACCGTCTATAGAGGATTGAGTGACAATTATGGTTGTAACGATGGATAATTAATAGCGTATCTATATTTGTTATAGAACGTTCTATTAATTCAAGAGTGCAATTCCGAGTCTATAGTGGAGCCACGAGGAATTAATAAGTTAGTAAATTTATTTGTTAGATTTATGATAACTTATTGGAGCTTGATTTCATAGGCCCATGGTCCCTATTGTACATTGGATAAAATCATCTAGATAGTCTCAATTAATTGATTTAATTATCAATTAGAAATATCAAAGATGACCAGGTCAATTTTTGATAGTTTCACATAGTTATGTATTCTGAGACGAAAAGATAGATTATGGCATATTTATTAATTAAGATAAATTGGTATCTAAATTAATAAATAAGTTTAAATCAAGGTTCAAATTATAAATAATTCATTTGATAAAGGATTTAAATAATTATTTAATTAATTAAATTAATAGAAAATAATACAGACCTTGATTTTAAGTCTAATGGGCTTATAATCAAATGAGAAATTTCACGGGCCTAAAGCCCATGATAATTTCGACCTAGGGCTTCATATTGGCTATTATTTTATTGATATTTTAATTAAATTAAATGGTCTAATTGAGTCTATAAAAGGAGTGCTTAGAGAGATGTTATAACACAAGTTTGACAAGTTCAAATTTCTGAGACGACAGATAAGTTTAATCAGTTGTTTTCTGATAGTTTTAGATTCTCACTAAACACAAGTCATTTCTATGCCTCTTAGTTATTTTCTCTTCTTCTCTTTGTATCTATCTCACGTGTTGAGAATTGCCCACACTAGTCTAGGTGATTCTAAGGAAACTTTGGAAGACTGTGAAGACAATTCAAGATCGATTCAATTTCTTGATAATACTCTGCAACAGAAAGGATACAAGAATTAGAGAAACTGAAGGAATGACTCTTTCATTCCACTGCATATATTGTAAGTATTATTATCTTTGTTTCTCTATGAATTCAATTTTAGAAACATGTTCTAGGGTATCTCATATTAATTTGTTTGATAATAGATCTACATGAAAATAAATAAAGATCATGTATAAAGTATTCCTAACAACAACTGGCCTCAAAGCCTTTGGTAATCTTTATTTCCATGCATGAACATGTTAAAAATTGGATTATTTGATGTGCTTGAATAATTGGATGGATTTTCATGTTTATATGAAGCATATTGATTTAATGTGATTATTATCAATTTTTAGGTTATTTTGTAGTGTTTTCTATGCTATTAATTTTTATATATGCTTTATTTTGTGTAAAACATGTTAAAAATTAATTGGAAAATGATTTTGGTTTGAAAAATTGCTCAAATTTTTTTTTTTGGAAATTTGGCCCGGCTGTCCATGCGCACACCCACTCGCACCAGCCACCAGTGCGGTGAACAGTACCCACAGGTACTATTTATCCAAATTTTTTTTTTAATTTTTTAATTTTTTTTAAATTAAAGAAAAATAAAATTTGTGAAAATAAATTATTTATAATCAAAACCAAAAATATCTTTTTTGTTTTATCATTTAAAATTGTTTTTTTTAAATAAGATATTTTTGTTAGTTGAGATTTAAATAATTAGATATTTTCTACAAAGATTCAAATTCAAATTTAAAAATAGACTAACAACTTAATTTTAAATCTTTTAATATATTAAATTATTAGAATTAATATATTAGATATTTAAGATATTTTCTTTTATATTCTTGATATTTTTATTAAATATTTATTTGAAAATATGAATATCTTTTTATTCTATAGTTTTTAATATTTAAATTATTTGAAATTTTAATATTGTTAGTTAGATATTTTTATGGATATTTGAATTTGATTAACTGTTTTAAGATATTTTAGGGTTGTTATAACTATTAATATTTTTTTTAAATGGTTAAAATATTTACTTATAGTTGTAACAACACAAGATATTTTTTAAAAATAGTTTAGATATTGATTTTAAAATTGGTTAAATTTTGAAAAATATCAAATTTTTCAGCCAATTAATAAAATATTTTTTTAATAAATGAGATTTAAATTAACTTTGGTTAATTATTGATAAATCCTATTTAAATTAATTTTTTTTTTCCAAATTAACCTAAAACCAAGTTGATTGTTGATAAATGAATTTAACTTAACTATTGTTAATTGTTGATAAATTTCATTTAAATTGACTTATTTTTTGTAAAAATTTAATTAATTTGAATTTTTTGATAAATTCTAGATAATTAATTGTGGTATTTTTGCAAATGAAATAAATTGTGGTATTTTTTCATAAATTCATAGAATTGCTCATATAGTAACATGATTAGGCTCATACAATTATAACATCTATTTGCAGTATATGTGGTATTTTTGCAATTGGGCTTAGATGCATATAGTGGCCCATATGTCTGTTAGATATATGGATTTTGTCAAATAAAATATTCATAAAATGATAGATTTTATTTGGGCCTATTAGAAAATGTAAAATTTAAATTTATCTCTTGTGGGTGATTCCACTTGTAAAGGCCCATTTGCTTTGCATGACTATAGTGGGTCTAATCAATTAATAAAATGAAGGTTTAAATTCATGTCTTTTGGACCTTATATGGAAGATTGAGGGTCTTTGTAGTGGGAACGAAATAATGGACCCAACCCTCCTCCATACAAGCCCAATTGTTAAGGTCAATTTACCTGAGTTGGACTTAATTGTATAGGTTCGGTATATTAGTTAAACCTAAATATTGATTAGCAACAAATTAATTCTAAATTAATTGAATTTGTTTCAATGTGACACTTTAGAATTAATAAGAAATTATAGGACTTTGGTTTTAAAAATTTTAATTTGTTTAATTTTTTTTGGAAAACCATAGTGATTAATTTAATAATGAGCTTATTTTAAGAATTATATTCGATCTCCACCGTTGGTTTAACATACTCAATAGCTTAATGGAGCCTCGAGGCGCTTTGATTCGTCCCCCTACGGAAGGTGTTCATTAGCTATTTTGACAAGGTTAGATTTCGAAAGATAGATAATTATAGGTCAAATTCTACTAGACTCACCCCTATGGTGACTACTAGGACTAAATCTATGATTATCGAAAACGTGGGTCTAGCTCATAAAATAATAGATTTTGTTTTCTTATTTTGATCGAATAGTAGATTGTTAATAGTGGTGTCTATTATTAAATGAGTTTACAACTCTATTTAACTAGTGGTATTTTTTGACTCTCGCCAACCGGGACAAGGATATCATAGATTAGTTAAAAACCTAAAGAAATAGAGATATGATTGTTTTTGGTATTTTTTTCTCATATCTTACATATTTTGGTATATGTTGTGCAATTTCTTGAAATTTATGTGAATAGAAGTTTTATTGAGAAAATGTGATTGATTTCTATTTTATTGGTAATTTGTAGTTTTAAGTTAAGTAGTGTCTGCTCCCATCCTTTCTCAACTTTCGATGGAGAAACTCACTGGAAAAAACTTCCTTAATTGGAAGCAGAATATCAACATGGAGTTGATTGATGACAACTCTGAATTCGTCATGTCCCCAGAATGAGCACCGTGTCCGCACGTTAGTGATGGCACCGTCAATGCTCATGATGGCATCGTAAATGCTTGGATAGCACCGTCTCCGCGCGTTCATGATGGCACCATAAATTCTCAGATAGCACTGTGTCCGCACGTTCGTGATCAACTCAACTATGGTCTAACGTAGCTCACGAACAAGCATCAGACTTTCAAGTCTATCATGGGTGGACCTAGGAAAGGAGGAGGAAATAAGACTACTATTATTGTTGTTGATCCAGCTAAGGCTGAAGCTAACCAAGCTTCGTCTTCGAAAGCTGGAAATAAGAGGAAAGGTGGACAAAACAACAACCCCAAGCCTGTAAAGGCTGCAAAGACGAGTGCACAACCAAATGCACAGATGCCTAAGGGGAAAAACAAGAAAGGTAAAGGTAAGATTTTTCACTGCAAAGAGAAGGGGCATTGGAAACAAGATTGCCCTACATTTCTAGCAATGAAAAACAAAGGTAATGATTATAGTTCATTTCACTGCAAAGAGAAGGGGCATTGGAAACAGGATTGCCCCAAGTTTCTAGCAGCGAAAAACAAAGGTAATGATTATAGTTCATTTATCTTAGAAACATGTGTTTTAGAGAATGATAAATCTATTTGGATTATTGATTCTGGATCTACCAACAATGTTTGCAACTCTTTACAGATTCTTGAATCGTGGGAGGATGTGGATGAAGGCGGCCTAAAGCTTAGAGTTGGGAACGGAGCGTTCGTTGCGGTCCAAGCTAGAGGAAGAGCTCATCTGAAGTTCAGAAATAAATACTTAATTTTAAAACAAATGTATTTTTTATTCCGAATTTTAGTAGAAATTTAATTTCAGTTTCCATGTTGCAATTAGAACGATTTTTTATGACTTTCACAAGTTCTAATATATCTATTTCTTTCAATGGATCACAATTGTGTATTGCATGTTTGGAAAACAGGCTTTATATTCTGCGACCTAATGAACCCCTCGCTCTTAACAATGATTTAATCAAAGTAGCTAAACCTAGGACAAATAAACGTCGAAAGATCGATAACGATAATATGACGTATTTATGGAACTTGAGACTAGGTCACATTGGCTATGATAGGATTCAAAGACTTACCTAGTGAATTTAGGGCCATTGGGTGCAAGTGGATCTACAAGAAGAAACAAGGTGTTGAGACTTATAAAGCTCGATTAGTGGCAAAGGGTTATACCCAAAGAGAAGGCATGGACTATGAGGAAATGTTTTGTCTAGTAGCCATGCTCAAGTCCATTTGCATCCTTCTATCCATAGCAGTTGCTCTCGACTATGAGATCTGGAAAATGGACGTCAAGACAACTTTTCTTAATGGAAAGCATGACGAAGTCATTTATATGGATCAGCCAGAAGGATTTAAAGTAGCTGGACAAGAAGGAAAAGTTTGCAAGTTGAATAGGTCCATCTATGGACTTAAGCAAGCTTCTCGTTCCTGGAATCTTAGGTTTGATGAAATAATCAAGACCTATGGCTTTGAACAAAATATTGACGAGCCCTATGTTTACCAAGTAAAGGCAAATCAAATAGTGGTATTCCTGGTTCTTTATGTAGATGATATCTTACTCATTGGAAACAATGTTAAGAAATTATCAGATGTGAAGAATTGGCTGAGCACTCGATTCCAAATGAAGGATTTGGGTGAAGCATGTTATGTTCTAGGTATCTAGATCATTAGGGATAGAAAGAACAGACTCTTAGCTCTATCTCAAGTAGCTTACATGGATAAAGTGCTTGAACATTTCTTAATGAAAAATTCCAAGAAAGGGTGTCTACCGTCCCGCCATGGAATTCATCTTTCAAAGAAGCAGTCTCCCCATACTCCTGAAGAGGAAGATGCAATGAGAAAAGTTCCTTATGCATCTGCAGTTGCAAGTCTGATGTATGCTATGTTGTGTACTAGACCAGATATCTGCTATGCAGTGGGAGTAGTGAGCAGGTATCAGTCAAACCCACGACCGGAACATTGGATAGCAGTTAAGCATATCCTGAAGTATTTGAGACGGACTAGGGATTATATGTTAGTCTATGAGAGTGGTGTTCTGAACCCTGTAGGCTACACCGATTCAGATTTTCAGACTGATGTCGATGACAGGAAGTCTACTTCTGGAATGGTGTTTACTCTTGGGGGTGGAGTTGTGATTTGGAGAAGCGTAAAGCAGTCTGCAATCTCATATTCCACCATGGACGCTGAGTACATAGCCGCGTCACAAGCAGCTACGGAAATAGTTTGGCTAAAGAAGTTCTATTCGGATCTTGGTGTTATTCTAGAAATAGATAAACCACTTGTGTTGTTTGTGACAATACAGAAGCGATAGCCAACTCAAAAAAACCCCAAAGTCACAGGAGGAGTAAGCATATAGAAAGGAAGTATCACATTATTCAAGAATATGTGGCCAAGGGAGATGTGAAGGTTATGAAGATTGCAACTAAAGACAATCTTGCGGATCCGTTTACAAAGACACTACTAGAAGCTACATTTTATAAGCATATCAAGGAAATGGGATTAGTATAATTAAGGCATTTGTTTCAATTAGTGCAAGTGGGAGTTTGTTGGGGTTTTATGCCCTAATTAAAACTCAAATTCTTTGTAATCTCATTTATTATCAATAAAAGAATAAATATCATTTTTTCACTTGGTCAATCACTTTGCTCACGTGTTTTATTTTCATGATTATTTGTTTAATATAAACTTCTATTAAATCCCGAGCATATAGCTAATCGTATTTATAGTGACGTAATCACAGTAGAATATAAATATGATTATATGCTCAAAATAAGTTCGCCCTAAGATTAGTCAGTGCACAGGATTTGCACTGACTTGCCAATCTACGATATGATCTACTTACACATTATAGTGTTATGTTCTTTCTAGAACATTAGCAAAGTAGATAAGATCGGATGTATTTGTTACATCGGACTGGACCGATATTGACAGTTGATAAGATAATTAAACATACCATTATTATCTATTCTAGTCATATCATGCAGTTGACCATAGGTCAATTCAATCTCAATTTTGAGTGGTTAGTATTCTAACTGATTGTATTATTTGAGTTCCTTGACATGTTCGTTACCAGTTTACCCTACGGACTAGCTCATACTTACATCTTGGGAACTCGGTAGTATAATTTGAGTGGGAGTGTTGATCATAGATATGAACATCTATAGCTTCTGATGAAGAAGTGAAACGATGGTTTCCTTTTAGTTTGGTTCAAAGTGTTAAATGATAGAGATCTCATTTCAGTAGTTAAATTAGTTTACTGAAATATCATTTACAAGGAACTAAGTGTTTTAAGGATAAAATACAATGAGGGGTAAAATGGTATTTTAGTCATATCTCATTGTAGACCGTCTATAGAGGATTGAGTGACAATTATGGTTGTAACGATGGATAATTAATAGAGTATCTATATTTGTTATAGAGCGTTCTATGAATTCAAGAGTGCAATTCCGAGTCTATAGTGGAGTCACCAGGAATTAATAAGTTAGTAAATTTATTTGTTAGATTTATGATAACTTATTGGATCTTGATTTCATAGGCCCATAGTCCCCATTGTACCTTGGATAAAATCATCTAGATAGTCTCAATTAATTGATTTAATTATTAAAGTTGACTAGGCCAATTTTAAATAGTTTCACTGAGTTATGTATTTTGAGAAGAAAAGATAAATTATGGCATATTTATTAATTAAGATAAATTTGTATCTAAATTAATAAATAAGTTTTAATGAAGGTTCAAAATATAAATAATTAATTTGATAAATGATTTACATAATTATTTAATTAATTAAATCGATAGAAAATAATACAAGCCTTGAATTTAAGTCTAATGGGCTTATAATTAAATGAGAAATTTCACGGGCCTAAATCGCATGATAATTTCGACCTAGGGCTTTATATTGGCTATTATTTTATTGATTTTTTAATTAAATTAAATGGCATAATTGAGTCTATAAAATGAGTGCTTAGAGAGAAATCAAAACACAAGTTTGACAAGTTCAGATTTTTGAGACAACAGATAAGTTTAATCACTGATTTTCTGATAGTTTTAGATTCTCTCTAAACACAAGTCCTTTTCTAACCCTCTTAGTTATTTTCTCTTCTTCTCTCTGTATCTATCCCATGTGTTGAGAACTGCCCACACTAGTCTAGGTGATTCTAAGGATACTTTGGAAGACTGTGAAGAAAATTGAAGATCGGTTCAGTTTCTTGATAATACTCTACGACAGAAAGGATACAAGAGTTAGAGAAACTGAAGGAAGGACTCTTTCATTCCACTGCGTATACTGTAAGTATTCTTATCTTTGTTTCTCTTTGAATTCAATTTTAGAAACATGTTCTAGGATATCTCATATTAATTTGTTTAATATTAGATCTACATAAAAATAAATAAAGATCTTGTATAAAGTATTCCTAACAACAATATCTAGCATACCCAACAGTAATAACCTACTCATGCATGCATACAATTACAAATAAATGATCATTGGATAATTCTGGGGCTCACTGCCCTAAATAGATAACCATAGAGTCAACCCGGGGCCCTATGCCTTAGCTAATTTGCCATAGAGTCACCTGGACCCTTGCCCTTAGCTCTGAGTAACTAGCCATAGAGCTAGACAAGAGTTTTGTTTTCCGACGACCAAAGGGTCGGCCAACGTAATAGTACGTCCTTGATTGGGCCTAAGCCTCTTGACCAGCGTGCAACGCGGTATTGTCGCCTTTGACTAATAAGTCAAGGCTTTAATTAGACATTCAGATAACCAGAAAATCAAATAAAAATACAAATAAGCATACTTCAGACAATACAAGTATGCATATATACAAATCATGGTATCTTAACTAATCAGACACAAACATAGTACTAACCATGTTCCTTAACGGGGTCGAGCACTACCTATGCAAACAAGGCAAGTCTTCATTAAACTATTATCCAGATACATAGCATTCAAGCATAACCTAATTCACGTTCCTTCTCAAGGGCCAAGCTTTATTCATAGTTATAATCAACAATCGGGCCAAGCCCTAATCACATATATCACATATTGGATGCAATTTTCTTACCTTAGGTATGAGTGCAACATGTATTAAGAATGACCCTTGAACACGATCCTGGTTCCGAGCCCCTAGCGATAACCTAGTCACAACCAATAGATAATCTCATCAAAACGAGCGAATAAAGGCTTCCGAACTGAGTCCAAGCCTCTGGGACATTGAATTCTACTAAACTGGGTAGTAGGATCGACCCCGAGCCCTTAGGTTTGAGTTCCCGCACTCAAAAACCCTCCCAGGGCTCCATACCCTTAAAATGAAAGTGTCGTGGCCAGCCCCAAGTCAGAGAGCCTAAACTCTCCTTTACTTTGACATGCGTTGTGGCGCACCCTAACAGGCGTCACGACTCAAATGGCCTAAAAGCACCTACTTCTCTCAGCATTCAAGACAGTCGTAGTGCCCCAAGAATAGGGTCACGACTCGACATGAAAACCCTTTTTTCTCTGTTTTCCTCAAGTCAAATCCCTCCAAAAACCTATCCCAATATAACTAAAACTCAAAAGTAAAGTCCCCAATCAATTATGTAGCCCAAAACCATCAAACCCTAAGCAAAAGCTTGGCCAAAACCCCATCAAATTCCCAACTCAAAACTGAGTTTCTAAAACTCCAAAAACTTAACTAAAATCAGAAACACACAGAGATCTAGGGCTAGAAATCATTATGTATGTTGCCTCAATTGATGGTAACTCCTTACCCAAGCTATCCTCAGCCTAAGCTATCCTTATTCTCCTTAAATCGCAATAATTCCCAAAGAATTTAAGAAAGTTTGTGAATGAGAGAGAGAGAAAGTGATGAACGTTTTCCTCTGTTTTTGGTGTTTTGTGTGGTTTACTTAGACTCTAAGTAGCCTTAAGCAAATCCCGAGGTTCGGAGTACCAAAAAAATGTCCTCAAGGGCAAAATGGTCAAAACTCCCGATATTCCCTCATAATCTCACTAATACCGAATATATCCTCGAATATTTATTCTCGTTACCCGATAACCCCGTAATGTACTAGATACCCGAAATACCCCTTGACTCATCCCAAGTCAAGTATTAGGTCCCATTGTGACTTTCCCGCTAACTTGCTCCCTGGGATCGTCTCATGCCGAGTAACCCAAATATATCCACATAATAATGTGGTCTCACACATATATCACATATATTCCAAATATACCCATAATGAGCCAAATTATGAAAATTTCCCTTCTAATAAGAAACGGGTCTACATGCATATCTAGTCATATTATCATATAACTCACATAATCACTTAATCACATAATTACACGCATATATATCACATAACCATATAATTTCCATAAATTGTCATCCTGGCCCCCTAATCAAGGACCTAAGCCTTATTAGGTAATTTGGCTCGTTACATTTTTGGTTTTCACAAGTCTATTTTGCCTCATTTTGACACTAGAGATGGTCAAAATGGCCCGTGACACATCTTACGCCACTTTCACATTTTTGAAACTACGACAGGAATCTGGAAAATTCCATGATTCTGGTAGGTTCATCTCCTCCGGTGGTGTTCTCCGGCCTGATCCTAGGCTCCGAGGACACCCCATATTCTTAGAAAAACTCTCATTTTCTCCCCGACAAGCAGTCTTAGGGTCGTCCGTGTTTTGGCCATTTCTTCTTTCGGTTAGGATACTACATGCTTGGTTTTTGTCTCAGATGTCCGAGGAACTTTGACAGTTACATGAGCACAGTTTTTATCTCTTCGACCAGGAAATCTCCGACATGGCCCGTGAAAAAGGTGCATCTGGGGATGGCACGAGGGTGGAAGTCCGAGAATCAGTCAGGGAGCTGGTTGTGTTGGGCTGATGGCCCAGTCGCAGAGAGGCCAGGGTTGGTGGCTAATAAGGGGTAGACCGCCGAAGAATTCAACCGAGCCTCGGTTCCACATCCCACACAAACGTACAAGGGTGATGGGTTTGAAGTGGAGGATTACCACACCCTGCTCCGACATCTCAAGGCCTTGGAGACCATTATGAGGCACTATGCGATCAGGGATAGGTGTCTCATGCATCTTTGCTTGGAATCTGAGAGGGCACACCGTAGTGTCAAATGTCCTGGCACCCGGAGCCAAGCCCACTTGAAGGCAAGGGCCACCCTACCCTTAAACCAGTACTTCGTGGACTTTCTGAAGTACGTGGGGATAGCTCCCTTCCAACACTCTCCCAACGCTTATAGGGTGCTCGCAGGGATGTACGTCTTGTACTGGAAGCAGAAATGGCTCGCACATTCACCGACGGAGATTTTATACTTCTATAGGTTCTGCACCACCCCGAGGAAGAAGTTCAACCGAGATGGGTACTATGCCATGGTAAAGTATGCTTTCTCATCCCTCGACTACAAGACTCCTCATCACAACGAGAACCATTCTCGGGATTTCAAAGACGCATTTTTCTTCACGAACGGGTTTCCGATCCGTAACAACCCGACCTTGATCGACTTCTCCATGGTTGGTGAGTATCTTCCTGGTCGTTTTCTTTTTCCTTTGTTTGCGGGATTATTTTGTACTCTATACTCAAGTCATTTCTCTGAATAGGCCCCTTCCTCCAGACTCACTCTGTCCAACTTTACGAGGACCATCTCCAGGAGATGAAATCTCTACCCGATCGAGATCTAGATCTGACAACCGAGTGACAGAGGATCTCATCGGGTCGGGGCTTCTTAGCGCAGGAAAAAATATTAGCAACCTCAAGCTGACTAAGTACCACCAATCCAAGAAGTCTCGGGATTTGGCGTCCCAGCATATCAATTACATTGATGGGCTCGCCCGGGAGATTTTGCACCAGCAGCTCACGGAGGGGCGGCTGGAGACCATCCGGGCCACAGAGGCAGCCGGAGAAGCCCAAGAAGATCGGGAGCTCGAGGAAGAGCTTCAGGTGAGGATGGAGGTTTTTCATCTTACCCCAGGTAAATCGCCCCTTATTCTAAACCATGCTTCCCAAGTAGGGGACATGATAAGTCCCGAGCATGCCTGGGCCTCTCCCGCCCTTCTTCATTGTGGTCAGATTACACATCAGCGTTGGACTAGGAAAGAGCTTCAGGAATACTTAGACTTGATAGAAGTTTACCTTCACTGCCCAAGGAGATAGCTACCTCCTCTGGGCTTTAAACCCTTAGACCGAGTGACCTCTCTCAACTCTAACTGGTTCTGCCAATATGGCACCAACCTGAGTTGTGAGATGGGAGATAGGATAAAACACCCTCATATCCTCCACCAAGACACAACTCATGGCGGGCTTTCGAGAAGCCTACAATTTTGTTTTACTTTATTTTGGAATCTGCACTAACCATATATTTGTTCTTACAGATCACATGGGGCTAGCTGACATTGCCCGGTCCGCCTAGAGACTAGGAGTGCCCCCAACCTCTTTGGCTACCAAGGAGTCATCGTGCCCTTAAGAGAATCTCAAACCCTCTCAACCAGCCAAGAGGCAGAGGGTTCCTACTCCCCTGCTGAAGTTCCTGATCTTTGAGATTCCTTCCTCCCCCACGGCAGGCGAAGAGGCCCACAACTCGGACCAAGCAGGGCCGGCACCCCAAGCTCAGATCTTGCTACACCCCGAGTTATATGAGGGGGCCTTTGCTGGAGCAGTATCAAAGGATGTTCCAAAATTTCGAGGCAAGAAAGTAGGAGGGCAACAAGTTCCTCCATGAAAATGCAAAGGCCCTCCGTCAAATGAAGTCGCCGAGGGAAAGACCAATCGTACCTCTGATAGGTCGGGCTGAGCTGGAGACTTTATTCTCCACAAAATTAGGGGAAGTTGTCACCCCTCTAGCTGCTGAATTCCTCCAGGGGGTTAGCTCCACTATGTACGAGCTGACCACCCGTAGCTTCGCCCAACTGGGCGACAGCAACGAGGCCTCCCTCGTGGCCTCATGCCGAGATGCCTCTGTCTGGGTAAGTCATCACTTCTCTATGTTTTATTTTATTCCCTCACTGCTCGAGATAATTTTGTTTTCTTTTTTGCAGTCTGCCTTGGCTTGTTAGAGTTTGGGCGACATCATTATGGAGAAGTCCTACCAACTTCAACAGTCTCAAGAAAAGGTATCTGCCCTCAAGGAGAAACTCTGAGTCCCTCAAGAAGAGCTTGCTTGCATTTAGTCTACCCTAGAAGCCAAACAAAATCATTCTTGGGAGCTTGAAGAGGCTGCCCAAAAGGCCGACAAGGACCTGCAGCTAGCCTAGGAGGAGGCAAAGAAAGCAATGGCCGAGGTCGTCCGAGGGGTAGTTGAAAACTCCTAACTTTAGCGGCAGCTAAGGGAGGTAATCGGCTAGGCTGAGCTTGGTGAGAGGAAAGCCATCCAAGCCATGGAGATGAATAGGTCTTCTCGGCATTAGGTGGACAAACTCAAGAAGGAGGTCGAGACAATCGCGGAGGACGCCTTTAATGTGGCCTGGTTACACAACCAAGGTATGAGTTTGGACTTTACTGGAGAGCCTGAGAGGTACACAGTCCTCTTCAAAGAGCGCCTCTAGGTGACTCAGGTTGCGGAGGCGGCTCGAGTACCTGAGGCGGTCCAAGCTGCCGAGGTGGCCCAAACTGTTGAGGCGGCCCAAGTAGCCGACACAACTCAAGCTGTCGAGGCAGCCCAGGTAGCCTAGGTGACTCAAGTTGCGGAGGCTATTTAGGGTGCAACCCATCGGGCAAGGAGTGCCTCGAGGACAGATCCAATCATTGACATGGTGGAGGAGGTACGATAGGACAGTTGAAGCTTGAGCCCCTGAGCATTTTTTCGCAACATATTAGGCATGTGTGCCATAAACAATTAATTTGTCTTTTTATTTTGTACAAACGATACAATGTGTTTTCTTTTAAATAGGTTTTTATCCCCATAATGCAATCGTAAGTCACGAGGGTCCCTGGACGTTGGCCTAGGTCTCGCACTCAAGCCTTGAAAACTCGAGTCTTTATCGACTTCTCTCAGTACTTAGATAATTTTTATGCGTCTAGTGTTGCTTTGTAAGCTCTCGGCCCTCGAGAGTAACTTTAACGCTAGGCCAAGTGATTAATTGACGCGGCCCTACGTCCCCGAGTTCCAACGACTCAAGATGGGGCTTGTCTACAATACTTAGAGCTTGAGGATTTTCCTGCCAGTGTTTAGACGCTTGTGCATCTAGTGTTTCATCTTAGGCTCGAGGTCATAAGAGTAACTTTGATGCGGTGTCAAGTGAGGGCACTTGACTATCCTACACCCCCGAGTTCAAATGACTTGGGATTAGGAGGTCTTGTACTGTAGGGTTCTGCCTTAGTTCTCGACGTTTAAGACATTTTGTGTCGCCTTTCAGGCTCAATGTCCTTGAAAGTAACTCAAATGTCACCCACTCGAGTCCTGATGACTAAGTTCTTTAGGGGGTCATCCACACTAAGCTATCTGCCACTAGGAACGCAGTCCCCAGTGTACCAGCTTGGGATTCTTTACTTGCCCCCTGAGCACACAGCTCGGGACCTAATCATATGGAAGTCGTGAAATCATCATCCTAAGCCTAGGAGGTTGAATTCACACCCATGGAATAGTTATATCGTGACACTTGAGTTTAAGCGCTCGAGGTCTAGCCCCTAAGTTCCAACGACTCGGGCTTCCATTCGCATTTCGAGATCAAAGGACTAAGTCACTGCTCCTCAGGCACAATGTCCTTGGGAGGTAACCTCAGTCCATACTCGTGCTACTTAGGCTTTATTTTACTCTTAGGGTCAATATCCCGTAGAGCACTCTGCGCGTCTAGGGGGTAGTAAACAAATCCCAATCCTCAAGAGGTGAACGGAATCCTGAGCGTCGGTACTCGGGCTCTGGCATAAGTCACCTTAAGACTTGAGCAGAGTGCTCTATGGGATATTAACCCTAAGAGTAAAACAAATCCTATGTAGCACGAGTATGGACTGAGGTTACCTCCCGAAGACACCACACCCGAGGAGCAGTGACTCAGTCCTTTGATCTCGAAACGCAAACGGAAGCCAGAGTCATTGGAACTTGGGGACCAAACCTCAAGCCTTGAAAACCCAAGTCTTTATCAACTTCTCCCAGCACTTAGATAATTTTTATGTGTCTAGTGTTGCTCTATAGGCTCGTGGTCCTCGAGAGTAACTTTAACGCTAGGCCAAGTGATTACTTGATGTGGCCCTACGTCCCCGAGTTCCAATGACTCATGATGGGGTAGAGCTTGAGTATTTTCCTGCCAGTGTTTAGACGCTTGTGCATCTATTGTTCATCTTAGGCTCGAGGTCATAAGAGTAACTTTGGCACGGTGTCAAGTGAGGGAACTTGACTATCCTACACTCCCGAGTTCTAATGACTTGGGATTAGGAGGTCTTGTACTTTAGGGTTTTTCCTTCGTGCTCGATGCTTAAGACATTTAATGTTGCCTTTCAGGCTCAATGTCCTTGAAAGTAACTCTAATGTCACCCCATATTCCTGAGTCCTGATGACTTGGTGCTTTAGAGGGATCATCCTCACTAAGCTATCTGCCCCCGGGAACGTTGTCCCCGGTGTACCAGCTTGGGATTCTTTACTTGCCCCCCAAGTTGTGAACTCATCATCCTAAGCCTAGGAGGATGAATTCACACACATGGACTAGTTATATCTTGACACTCAAGTTTAAGCGCTCGAGGTCTGGCCCCTGAGTTCCAACGACTCGAGGTTTCGTTCGCATTTCGAGATCAAGGGACTGAGTCACTGCTCCTCGGGCGCACTACTTAGGCTTTATTTTACTCTTAGGGTCAATAACCCATATGGCATTCTGCTCAAGTCTCAAGGCGACTTATGCCAAAGCCGGCGTACCAAAGACTCAGGATTCCATTCACATCTCGAGGATTGGGATTTTTTACAACTCCTTAAGCGCGCGCCATCCTCTGGAGAATATGCTAAATCCAATCTTGCGTTACTTGGATCTTTCGGCACTACATTTTTGTCAAATCATTTAGCCATGGGATCCCATTACACTAGATGTGCTTCACTTGTTGACTAGCCAAGCTCCCCATGTCATGGACTTCCCGACGCTACAAGTTCAAGGCATGCGGCGGACTAGGACGTAATTCCTTGGGCGCTACATCCACGGGAGGTGTCCCAAGTCTGCCCCAGTACCAAGTACATAGTACTTGGTCTTCCGTTCGCATCTCGAGAATGAAGGACTTGGTCAGAGCTCCTCGGGCGCAATGTCCATAAGAGGTGATACAAGTTCATTCTCATGCTACTAAGATTCTTTGTCTAGTCTCTAGATGCTAAGCCTTACTCTGCTTGGAACAAGCTTAGTCTCTTAGGCCAGATTCGACTAGTTTGCTAGGTTTTTCTATTCTCGGGGTGGTGACACTAGGCTTACTCCGCTTGAAAAGCTTAGTATCCTAGGTCGTTCCACTCGAGGCGTGAAGCTACCCCAACTCCATGCCCCCAAAGTGATTGGAGACTAGTTTGCGTTCACTTGTTCAGGCCAGCGAGTGAGTGCTCTTATACATAGCAGTAACAATAAAGGAAACCAAAAAATATAAGCAGACAAACAAATTTCTTTTTTACCATGTTTTATATAGACGGTTTCCATTCAATGTGCCTAGAGGCTACAAGGGAGATTACAAAAAAAATAACAAGGCTCACCGCTCATACTACTAGTAATACTAGTGAAGATGCTCGACATTCCAGGCATGGGGTATTAACTCCCCACTTAGTCAGGCCAATTTTTACGTCCCCGGACGTACAATGCTCTCGGCTTGGTATGGCCCTTCCCAGTTAGGTCCCAACACTCCTGCACCAGGGTCTTGGTGGCTTAGAAGACTCTTCGCAACACCAGATCTTCGACCCCAAACTTTATATCCTTCACTTTAGAGTTGAAATACTTGGCTACCTTCTACTGGAAGGACACTACCCAAAGCTGAGAAGGCTACCTTCACGGAGCTCCTCCACGAGGTCCAGGGTTTCTCGGAGTAAAGCATGGTTTGTGATCGGGTCATATGTATCCCAACAATGCGTGGAGATTGCTGCTTCAACTGGGAGCATGGCTTCGTATCCATAGGCCATTGAGAATGGCAAGTGGCCGGTGGAGGTCCTGGCAGTGGTGCGGTAGCTCCACAATTCCCTAGGCAACTCCTTAGGCTAAGCGCCTTTCGCCTGCTTGAGTGTTTTCTTTAAGGTGGCTTTGAGCATCTTGTTGACTGCTGCAACCTATCCATTTTCCTGCATGTGGGCGACAGAAGAAAATATTTTCATGACTCTGTGTCTCTAGCAGAAGTCTATGAACACCTCGTTGTCGAACTGCAGACCATTGTCAGAGACTATCTTTCTTGGGAGCCTATAACGGCAAACAATGTTCTTGATGACAAAATCTATAGCATTCTTAGAAATGATAGTAGCGAGTGGCTTGGCCTCGACCCTCTTTGTGAAGTAGTCGACTGCCACTATCGCATACTTTACCCCTTCCTTTCCCGTGGGAAGTGACCCGATAAGGTCAATGCCCCAAACTGCGAAGGGCCAAGAACTTGTCATCTAGTGAGCTCATTCAGAGGAGCTCGAGGTATGTTTGCAAAATGTTGGCACTTTTCACATTTCTTAACATAGTCCATCACATCTCCGTTCATGGTGGGCCAAAAGTATCCCTGCCTCAAGATTTTCTTAGTGAGGCTTTGCCCCCCGACGTGGTCCCCGCAAAAACCCTCGTGCACTTCCCGAAGTATCATGATGGCTTCTTGCTTGGACATGCACCGTAACAAAGGCAAAGAATATCCTGCCTGTACAACTTGCCGTCCATGATAATGTACTGGGGCACCTTGTAGAGTAGCTTCCGAGCTACTTTTTTATCCTCTAGCAACTCCCCTGAGACAAGATATTTGATTATGGGTTCCATCCACCCGTCGTGGGGCTAGATTGTCTCTACTCCCTTGGGAGCTGAGATGCTCAGAGAAGACAAGTAGTCGATGGGGACTACATTGATCAGTTCAGCGCCCTTGGTGTTTTCCAACTTGTCCAAGGCGTCAGCATTCGAGTTTTGCTCCTGCGGCACTTATCGAATTGTGAATTTTCTGCAGCCATGTAGCATCTCTTGGGTGTTTGCAAGGTAAACAACCATTTTCGTTCCTCGGGCCTGGTGCTCCCCGAGTACCTAATTAACTACCAGCTGTGAGTCACTAAAATTCAAAAGGCCCTCAGCCTTAAGCTCAATAGCAACTCGCAGGGGTACGGCTGGAGGTGCGCTGGGCCGCAGGGGCGTAGGCGAGGGTGCTGGGCACTAGCAGGGGCACATGCGCGGGTGCTGGGCATTGGGCAGAGGCACAGGCGCAGGTGCTGGGCACTGGGCAGAGGCACAGGTGCAGGTGCTGGGCATTGGGCGCACAGGGATGCACACGGCTGCAGGGGCAACGACTCGGGCCTCAGGCTTTGTGCTTGGAGCTCGAGCCATTTCAGAATTTTTCCAGAATTAAAAAAAATAAATTACAAAATTCCTATGCCCCATAATGGCTTACAATTTTTGTATATCTAGAAAAATTAAGAACTTTTCCTAACCCAAAAAACACCATGAAAACCAACCCTTAAGAACATAAATGATTCATACACAAACATCCATCCATTCATATATTACACATAATATAAAAAAATGCATATGATACCCACACTGTAATTAACATATGCAGGAATTAAAGATGGCTCTGGTACCAATTGTTAGGAACGATTCCTAGTGCGCAACGGAAATTGCATTAATAGTATACAACAAAAAATTTCATATAAACAATTTTATATGAGGATCTTTCTATATGCAATATGTTAATCAATATATATAATATGTATATGGAAAAATAATACGAAACGATTTACCTCTTGTAGCCTATCAAGAATCCTTGAATCTTTTCGTATGTATTTCAATCTTCCTATCCTTTCTTGAGTACTCACACCTAGATCTTCCAAGACGGTCTCTACACCTCAAGATGTGGGTGGGCACATAGAGAACAAGGATCACTTTTTGTGAATCAAAAGTATTCTCAACACATGAGACTTTTGATTATAGGCTAGCGAGAAAAAGATATTGCTTTGTGAAAAAAGATGATAGTTTTTTTTCTCTATAAAAATTTGTCAAGCCCTGTTTTTTCTATTTTCTATCATATAGAATATATAGGCATTGTTACCATAATAATAATAATAATAAAATCAATCATGTTTTATAGTAATAATAATGATAATATACAAAAATCCAACATTCCATTTTAAAACCCCTTTTAAAATGTTTTATTAATTAATTAAAAATAAAAATAAAAAACCAATATCTCATATCATCAAATGTGCCACACGCATAGAGCAGTCCAAGCCCCATGCGTGTGGCCTATCCGTGAAAAATGGGAATTTTTTTTTCATGTATTTTTATTTTAATTAATTAATAATTAGATATCCAAATAAGATATCATATTTTTAAGGAAAAAGATAACAACTTGAATTTCAAAATTCAAATTTTGAATTTCCATTATCATCTTATTCTTAATTAAATAAATATAATAATCAAAACTAATTTTGACCATACATATTTATTTATTCACACTTAAATAAAATAATTGATTAAAATCAATTTACTCTATTTCCACACAATTTCGAAAATTGCACTGTAATGCCCTACTTCCTTAGAGTCGTTACTATGTGAGTTAAAAATGTGCCATTAGCTCGCTAATCGAGGTTTTAAGTTAAAAGTGTGACTAAACTAAAGTAAAACTCGTTTAATGACATTAATTATAAAAACTTGGAGATTCATTGAAATCATAGCAAAGTTATACAATTGGGATTTCAAAATACTGTTTAGAAAACATATTACAACTCAAAAATACAATTAAGGTCCACCTAAGTGACAAAGCGGTTCATTACAGAATTTTTTCCCCGAAATAACCCTGGCCGTGGCGGCCAGGTAGGCCGAACATGTACCCGTCGCTCCACGCACTCCATACTCATGGTTGGTTGACCTTCCCTTTGCCATTTCCAGCACCATAGAGCACCCGTGAGCCGAAGCCCAGCAAGAAAAATCAACATATAACATATAATAACATTCTACAGTATACAACAAAATAACCAACGGTCTAAACACATAGCGGCCTACAATGACCCAGGCGCTTTACCAGGCCCTTGGTTCGCGATCTTCACCAAGTGGGTGGATTCATCATCCTAGGAGGGTCTCGCCCTAGCGGCCAACACTTAGCATGCTTAACGTCGTTCCCGACCCCTTGTCGTACCCGGCTTCATACCGTTTTCAGTCTTTGCCGTTCCCGGCTACTTGTCGTTCACTCGTAACATACATAACATAACATAATAATCACAGATATCCACACATATATTAAGCATAAACATTAGGGTCGCGCCCTGAAATACAAACAATAGGGTCATGACCTACTCTACGGGTACAACAGTTTTCTTATCTGTGTTCCGAGCTGATAAGCCAATGCAATCCAGAGCACAGTCCCCTAATCCAAGCCTCTTTGAAAACCTAGTCACAACGCATTCATAATAACCATCCATCAAGCCTTACACCAATAAACAAGTTCATAATATTAATCTAGCCTCTGAAACCTTTAATTCTACTAAATCGAGTAGTAGAATCCTTCTGGAGCCTTGACATTCAAATTCTGAAGCTTAAAACCTCAATTTCCCTTCTTCTTCTTTTTTCCATTTTGGGTCGCGGCATGCCCTCTAGAGCCGCAGCGCGCCTACAGATCAGATAGCAGAGCTCTCTCTTTGCTGAAGGACAACGGACGCGAAGCCTGGGCATACCAAAGGCTCCCCCAGCCTCTTCAAACACGCGGGTGACACCTGAAGAACAGGGTCGCAGATTAGGCCTCCGAAACCCAGAAATCCACCATTTTCTTGCGTATTTCCCAGAGCATAAACCATTAATTCTCACCCCAAACACCAATTAAACCCAAAATTGAGCCTAGATTTCCTATCCATATAGCCTAGGCATCATAACCATTTAAGAACAATTCCATATCCTCATCAAACACTCAAAACCAAACCAAAAATTAAACTCTCACGCAACTTCCAATCCATGGACGAATTTAGCAGAAAAGATTGGGTTTAGGATCTAACCTCTGTACTAAATTCAACCTTGAGCCACTTCCCAGCAGTTCTAGCTTCAATCCTCAACAAATTCTAGCCTTGAATCCTCAATTTCTAGACAATTTTCTTCAAAACCCTTCCAAAGACCAAGAGAGGGAGAAACATGAAGGAGAAAGAGAGAGAGAGAGCTGAGATTGTTTTCTGTTTCCTCCCCTTTGTCTTTTCCTCATTCCATTGTTTTCTCAAAGTCTCTAGCTACCTAAATGACCAACATACTCCTATGTCTATCCTCACTGCTTTAATGCCACCAAGGGAAATCCCGTCAATTGCCACATCTCGCTAAATCCTTGAGTGTTCCTATAAATCCCAGTTTAATCCCTACATGCCAAATAATTGCTACATTACTACCAATTACCGAGTAATTCCCGAACACATACCATATTCCCAAAATACCTGTAGGCTTCTCCCAAGCCAAGTATTTGACCCCGTTGTGACTATTTAACTACACAGCTCCCTAGGACCGTCTCGGATCGTGCATCACAAATATATCACCACACCTAGGTGGTCTCAATCACAATACACACATATACCACATTTATGCCCTCAACAGGCTAAAATTACAAATATGCCCCTAATTACCAGATGAGGCCCACATGCATATTTAATTCGCCTAAACATGCATTTCTAATCATATAATCTTTTAATTTACATATTAGCATAATTAAATCAATTATTTCCCTCCCGACACCTTAATCAAGGCCCTAAGCCTTATTTCCAAATTTGGGACGCTACAACTATCTCCTCCTTACAGAAATTTCATCCTCGAAATTACCTGAATAATTTGGGATACCAATCCCGCATATTAGTCTCAAGTTCCCAAGTCACCTCTTCCATTATACAGTTCCTCCACAGCACTTTCACTAAGGCGATGGACTTGCTCCGCAAGACTTTATCTTTCCGGTCTAGAATCTGAATAAACTTTTCTTCATACAATAAATATTGATCTAGCTCTAACTTCTCATAACTCAGCACGTACTTTCGGAGCATGGATACGTGAAACAAATTGTGAACCCCTGATAGAGCTAGAGGCATCGCTAATCTGTAAGCTACCTCTCCAACCTATTCTAGAATCTCAAAGGGGCCAATAAATCTAGGGATCAGCTTGCCCCTTACTCCAAACCGTTTCACCCCTCTCAAGGGAGAAACTCTATGGAACACGTGATCACCGACTTGAACTCTATGCTCCTGCGTCTCAAGTCTGAATAACTCTTCAGCCGACTTTGGGAGGCGAGCATTCGCGCTCTGATTTTCTCAATTTCCTCATTGGTCCTTTGAACAACCTCAGGACCTAAATACCTCCTCTCACCTGTCTCATCCCAATGGATGGATGATCTGCACTTCCTCTCATATAACATCTCATACGGAGCCACTCTGATAGTGGCCTGATAACTGTTATTGTACAAAAAATCAATGAAAGAGAGATACTTACTCCAAGATCCCCCAAAATCCAACACGCAGGCTCGTAACGTATCCTTCAGTATCTGAATCGTTCTCTCAGACTGTCCATCTGTCTGAGGATGATAAGCAGTATTAAACCACAACTGTGTACCCCTAGCCTTCTACAAGCTCTCCCAAAACTTGGAGGTGAAGGTGGGGTCCCTGTCAGATACTATCGACCACGAAGTCCCATGTAGTCACACAATTTCCTTCACATACAATTCAGTGATCTGCTCCACCGTATAAGTTGTTTTAACAGGAAAAAAGTGGGTTGACTTAGTGTACCTATCCACAATCACCCACACTGAATCATGCTGTCCCACTTTCTTTGGTAATCCAACCACGAAGTCCATGGTGATATCCTCTCATTTCCACTCTGGAATCCCTATAAGCTGTAGCAACCCTGCTAGCCTCTAATGTTCAGCCTTTACCTGCTGACAAGTCAAACACTTGCCCACATATTCCACCACATCCCTCTTCATTCCCGGACACCAATAAAAAGTTCTCAAATCTTGGCCATCTTCGTCGTACCCGAATGTAAGGAATAAGGAGTGGTATAAGACTCATCCAAAATCTCATGCTGGATACCGGAATCCATCGGAACCAAAATCTGACCTTTGTACCTCAGTCAACCCATTTCTGAAATAAAAAAGTCCTTAGCCGCTCCAGCTAAGATGCCCTTTGTCTGTTCTCTCAACTAGGGATCCTCCCCCTATGCTTCCTTGATCCTCTCAAGGAGCGTGGACTGGAGAGTAATGTTGGCTAGTTGTTTGTACGCCCTGATTTTCCCACGGGCTGATTAACGAGCTGAGATACGGCCTAATCATGACTACCACGTGGACATCCCCAAGACCGGAGCTGCCATCATAAGATCCTACCTCCTTAGCTTGGGGTAACCCAAGGGTTCGCCAAGGTTGCTTAAGGACTGAGTCTGGAATCTGAAGACCACAGGTAGAGGGAATCATCCAGCTCGTGGTATGAACTAGAGTTGGAGGTTGTGACCCTTTATAAAGTCAACCACGCAAGGTAAACATGGATATATCAGACATCACGTGTCTGATATACCCCTGACTTCTCGGACACGCAGCAGGAACGTGCATATTCAGACACCCACGACTGGGTTGGGCCGTGCGGCCCATTATCCCTTTACCTATTGATTTGACCACACTTATGTGTCAGGTTTAGGAATTAATCATGAATGTCACAGAGTTGACATGATAGGTAAGAAGGTCACGGGATGACCTTCTTACCAACTCCCAGGTGCCTTCTCCTATAAATATGGAGGCCCTGGGAGTTACAAAGGGTTGGATTCTATATTGTAAGAAATACCCTGTAAAAGAATACCCAGTATATAACAATAATACTGATTGGTGGAGTAGAAGGATTTTAACCTTTGAACCACCTAAAAAAACGTATTTTTGTGTCACCATTCCATTTCCAAGATCATTCATCTATTTCGGTTCAACACAAGCACTAATCCCTTTCTCTTTCTTTTCTTAATTACCTGTTGGCGAAGAACTGCGTCAACAGATTGGTGATTTCATTGAGAGCAAGTTAGATTAGTGCTGTCGCAAACATCTAACCATGGTGACTACTCTGTAACGCCCTACTACCTTAGAGCCGTTACTTAGTGAGTTTAAAATAGAAATCGTGCTTTTGACTGACTCTAAGTGGTTTCTAAAAACAAAAGTGTGAATAAACCAGAGTTTAAGGCTGTACTCTTTGGAAATGTTTAGTTTCATTGAAAACGTTAAGTATAAAACATCTGGGATCCCAAAATAAGGTTTACAAAATATTTACAACTCAAAAATAGATTTACACTTGATCAACTATCAAAAGAATGGTTTAATACAGCCATATACAAAATGCCCCCAACCAAAGCAGTTGGGCAGGCCGAACATGTACGCGCCGTCCCCACGCTCTCCATACTCATGGCCGGTTGACTGACTCCTTGCTTTTACCTGCCACACGGATCACCCGTGAGCCGAAGCCCAGCAAGAAAACCCAAATAGTACATAACATATGCAAATAATATAGCTGGCATAATTCACCGATAAATAGGAAAACCATCAGATTAAACAAGCACGCCCATGCCGCCCCAGAGGCCTTACCAAAGCTTGAGGTCTCGGTCCTCACCGAAGGATAACTCATGTATCCCTTGGGTCCCACCCTGACTATAGCATCCCATGTGCTGAGTGTTACTTCCGGCCCCACTGCTGTACCCGGCCTTCGCCGCTCTCGGCCTTAGCCGTTCATTCCATTATAATCACACATATAATACATTCTGAAATAACCAATCAAACATACAATAGTTCATCTAAGATTACACATTTGCACACAATACAATCTAGGGTCGTGCCCTGCAATCACACAGTGGGCCCATGCCCTATTCTCGGGTGTTACAGTTTTCTTACCTTTAGATTCGGTAGCCTTGATCACCTGACTCCTTGAGCACGATCCTACCCGAGCCCTAGCGCTTACCTAAGCAAAATCCACAAGTCAAAGTCATTACCAAACCTCGAGTCCAAAAACTAGCCTCGGGACCAATCCCGAGCCCTCGGGGAGTCCAAGATCCCCAAAACAATGTGGCGGAATCGAGCCCCGAACCCTAAGTCAAAATCCCTTCACAAAAGCCCAAAAATCCCCTCTGTGAACAGTGCAGCGTTACAGCGCTCTAAAGAGGGCGCTATAGCGCTACGAGCAGAACCACCCCATCAGAAACAGGGGCTAGCGCTACAGCGCCCCCTGACTAGCGCTATAGCGCTAGTTGCAGCCAGACCAAACCCAAAATCGCATCTTGCGATTTTCTTCTCCCATTTCAACTCCAAACTTGCCCAAACCTTTTCCAAACCCAAAAACACACATAACCACACCTCACACTCATCCCAAGCATCCCATGAACTCAATCCCAAGCTCAAGCAACCCAAAACTCAAAATCTAACACAATGAACCCAAAAACCAGAAATTCACTCAAACAATCAAGGATAAAGTCTTAGAAATCATACCGTGGGTGGAATTTTGACCTTGAATTGAACCCTAGACCTGTTTTCCCCAAAAACCCCATCCATTTAGCTCAAAAACACAGTTCAAACCAGTCAAGCCCTAAAACAGAAAATCCCCAAGAACTTACCTCAATTTCTGATGTGATCTTGCTAACCCCTTGCCAATCCTCAAGCCTAGCTTAGGATCCTTGATGCTCAGCCTACCCTAGCTCTCCACTGAGCTTGACACCAAGAAAAATGAAGGAATTTGGTTGGGAGAGCCACAAACCGATCTTGGACAAACCCCTTCAGCTTTTCTCTTTCTTTTTCCCTTCTTCTTTCTTTTCAGCCTATAACTCCTTTTTCTACAAAATCCACTAAGTAAAAAGCCCTCCTTTAATTCATCTCTTACAAGCCTAAAGACCAAAATGCCCTCCCTTACTAATTCTAAACCTTTATGTCCATAAAGGGGCATTTTAGTCATATTACCCAAATTCCCACTAATTCCTCAAGTGTTCCTAATAATTCCCGCTCGCTACCCAATACCTGATAAATCATCAAATATACATTCCTCATCATCAAGATTAACCTCAATATATTCCCAAATTCTCATTTAAACTCCCCAGGCTTAACCCAAGCCGGGTATAGATTCCCGCTTTGAATTTTCCGCTAACTCGCTCACTCTAGGATCGTCTCGAGTCATGGATCACCGATATCAACACAAAACATGACCAAAATGGCCAGATTACAATTATGCTCTTTTTTAGACAATCAGGTCTACATGCATACTAATTCGCATAGTCATGCATTACAGATAATCAAATAGTCATATAACGTGCATTAAATCATAATCATGCATTAAACTCATTAAAGTCACACACGGAATCCCATTATGCCCTCCAGGCACACTACTCAAGGCCCTTAAGCCTTAACAGCGAATTTGGGTCGTTACATACTCGATCCAGACACGGTAACGAGACGGAACAACATGATGGGCAGGAGGCTCATCATATTGCCATCCCCGACGAACAAATTCTTGAAGTCCAACAGCGGCCAGGAAAACAGCCGGCAGGCCAAGATGACACTGGAAGTTCGGCGCCCCGGCCACCTAATCCAAACCCATGTTACAACTACAGTGGAGATGGAGAATGCTCAGCTAAGGAGCCAGCTAGCAATAGCTAATCAGCAGATCAAAGACGTGCTGGCCCGACTACCCCTTCTCACAACCGACGCTAACGTCGGAGAGAGGCAAGGCGAGGCTCCTAAGTCTCTCCGGGGTAATCGGTCCAGGCATAGCCACTCGGACAGACTTCCGACAGCCAACTCCACTCCTTCATCGCACTGTCGAGAGGCAAACTTCGGAGAAATGCCTAGAGCCGGACAACAGCAGTACAGCCGTTCGGTCAGAATTTCAACTCCTAGCTCCCAACCGGCCTCGAGCGCGCCCAGAAGAGCCCGAGGAAATTCCATAAGGAGAACCGAGGAGGGCTCGCAGCATCAGCCCGTCCCCAACAGCCGTCCTGCGGCTCGTCCTGATCACTAGGCGCGGGACCCGCAGGTTGGCAAGGCCGAGAGGCCCCCACCTAACCTCATCCGTCCTGACAAAACTAGGATCGCCTCTCCGGTCAGGCATCCTCCCTCTCCAATAAGATATCCATCTCCTCCTCGGCCCGTCCGAGATATTCTAGCCTATGGAAGTAGCAGGAGAGACCCGCCTTCCGCAGGGCCCTCCCGACGAAACAGGGCACCGAGGGAAAGCCCAGATCCTCACCACCAAAGGCGGACTCCGAGCCTATCTAACAGGAGCTACTGGACCTGCAGTCGCCAGAGCGACCTCTCTGGCGGAGACCTGCGCCAACGCTTAAGTTTGACACAAAGTCCTCGAGCCACCCAGGGGGACGACCTTCGAGATTGCCTTAACTCTCATAGAGGTGAACAAGTAGGAGGTGACAGCCATGCTCACTCAGGGGGAGCCCTGTCCGAAGTACGTAACGGCGGGAATGCCCCAAATAACCTATCTCAAGATAGGAGGGGCAATAACCCACCAAATATGTACAATGGATCCGGAGCTGTTGAACAGCCCCGGAATAACCAAGGAAATCAGGACCAAACCCTCGAGTGCCTGGCCCAGATGGAGGAGCTGATGAGGAAGCTCATGTCGGAGAAAGAGAAAGATGAGTACGATTCGGGGGACGAGATGGAGCTCTTCGCCCCTAGCATAGTAGCAACGGCGTACCCACCTGGTTTCCGTATGCCGCACCTGTCTAAGTTCAATGGAGATGGAGATCCGTCGGATCATCTGGGGATGTTCAACACCCTGATGATGGCCCACAACATTGGCCCCGAGCTGAGATGTTTAATCTTTCCTTCAACATTGACTGGACCAGCCAGGCAGTGGTTCAAGCAAGGCAAAAGACAGTCAATCAGCTCCTAGAAAACTTTCTCGGCTGACTTCAAAAGGGCATTCCGAGCCTCCCAGGCTGCCCGCGTTCAGGCGACTCTCTGGCTAACGTAAGACAGCAGCCCGACGAAACTCTGAAGGCTTACCTGAGCAGGTTCGCAAACGTCGCTGCTCGGGCCAGAGACGCGGATGACAGCTCCAAGCTCATGGCCATGAGGACTGGAATCCTCGTCGGAGGGGAACTCTGGAAAGATATACAAAGAAAGGGAGTTAGCTCAGTGAACGAATTCCTTAACAGGGCCCAGGAATGGATCAACTTGGAGGAGGCCGAAGCCTCAACTGCAGGAACCAGCCAGGTCCTTGAGCAGCCCGCTGGAGTGGGGATGGAGGTCGTGGCAGCGACCCAAAACGTCACACAGAACAACCAACTCGGTGGAGGCAAAAGAAAGGGGAATGGCGAGGGCAACCAACACGGCCAAAAGAAGAATAAGTCTGTAAACAAGTTTAAGCCCATCTACGCGACTTATACAGAGCTCACCCAGTCTAGGGAGAATATCTTCCTAGCCAACTCTGCTCGCCTCCCCTAGAAGAGGCCCGAGCCGTTGAAGCACCAAAAGGGGAAGAGAGACACCTCCAAGTTTTGCCATTTTCACAACGATATTGGCCACAATACTGATGATTGTAGGCATTTGAAATATGAGATCGAGACTCTCATCTGAGCCAGCCCCTTGGCCCAGTACGCACAGAACGGGGTTCCAGCAAGTCGGCCTGCTCCAGAAGTCTCGGCCAGTCAGCCCAGGTCTCGGATAGATCAGGACGTCCCTCCTCCCGTGATAGGAGGGGAGATATCCACCATCTCTGGAGGTCCGCATATGGCTGGCACGAGCAGGGGTGCCCAGAAGAGGTACGTGAACGAACTCAAGGCGCATAATGGAGTAGAGTTCGTCCCGGAGCAGCGCTTGCCAAAGTAGCAGCGATTGGAGAAGCAACCGATCATTTTTACAGAAGAAGATGCGGACCATGTCCAGTTCCCTCATAACGACCCTCTGGTCGTAGCAGTTCAGCTCGCTAACCGGAGGGTTAGGAGGGTGCTGATTGATAATGGGAGCTCAGTCAACCTTCTATTCTGGTCCACGCTGGAGAAGATGGGTTTGACTGTCGCCGAGCTGAAGGCGACCTCCATAATGCTATATGGTTTTTCGGGAGAAGGATCGGTGGCTATAGGGACTATCGAGCTAGTGATCACCCTAGGAGAAGGGCCTCGGACAGTCTCCAAACTCCTCGGGTTCATGGTCATCAACTGCTCCGCCGCATACAACACAATTTTGGGATGACCTACACTCATAGCCTTTGAGGCCGTCACTTCCATTCGCCACCTCGCGATGAAATTCCCTACTCCCACAGGAATATGCACTGTCCGTGGCGATCAGCTCGCTGTCAGGGAATGCTACAGCATTTCCATGAAGGGAAAGTCGAAACCCGGGCAGCTGGCAATGGCCATCCCAAGTGGTGAAGAGGAATCTCAGGAACCCTTAGCTGATCCTGATATTGAAAAACCTCAAAGCGCCGAAGGGGAAAATATTGTCTTAAGTGAGGATATTGACCCCCGAAAAGGCGAGGATAGGTCCGAGCTCAAGCCATTGAGGAGCTCGAAGAAGTGAGCATCGACCCACAGAACCCTTCACGGATGGTCAAGCTCGGGAAAAACCTCTGCAGCAAGAGGAAGGCGAAGCTGACTAGATTTCTGCAGGACAACCTAGATGTGTTTGCGTGGTCGCACGAGGACATGGTGGGAATCAGCCCGAGTGTCATCATGCACACCCTTCATTTGGATAAAAGTGTTCCTTCAAAGGCCCAGAAACAGAGACGCCTAGGAACAACCCGAGCTGAAGTCTTAGAGGAAGAAGTAGCCCGGCTCAAGAAATGCGGCTTTATCTATGAAGCCAAGTTTCCTGTGTGGGTCTCCAACCCCGTGCTGGTCCCGAAGCCCAACGGGAAGTGGCGGACCTGCATCGACTTCTCCGACCTGAATAAAGCCTGCCCCAAGGATTGTTTTCCATTGCCGAGGATTGACCAATTGGTGGATGCCACGGCGGGACACGAGCTCATGTCCTTTATGGATGCGTACTCAGGCTACAATCAGATCGCCATGAATTCGGTGGACCAGGAGCACACCAGCTTCATGACCCCAACTAACATCTATTGTTACAAGGTCATGCCCTTCGGGCTGAAGAACCTCGATGCTACGTATCAAAGGTTAGTAAACAGAATGTTCGCAAACTAGATCGGGAAGAACATGGAAGTGTACGTTGATGACATTCTAGTCAAGTCAAAGACTGCCGATAACCATGTTTCCGACCTGGAAGAATGCTTCAAGATACTACGGGAGTATGGCATGAGGCTTAATCCACAGAAGTGCACTTTTGGAGTCGCATCGGGAAAATTCCTGGGTTTCATCGTCAATACCCGAGGAATCGAGGCAAACCCCGACAAGATCAGATCATTGCTCGAGCTTCCCTCACCCAGGTCGCGCAAAGATGTCCAAGGCCTGACAGGAATGGTGGTAGCCCTCAATCGGTTTATTTCAAAATCCATTGATAACCTGCTCCGAGGAAATAAGAAGTTCGAATGGACAGAAGAGTGCGAAAGCGCTTTCCTCGACCTGAAGGCACATCTGGCCAAGCCACCCGTACTATCCAAACCAAAAGCAGGAGAGCCTCTTTTTCTCTACCTGGCTGTCACGAAGGATGTAGCCAGTGTCGTATTAGTCCGGGAAGAAGACCGGATTCAGAAGCCAGTCTACTACATCAGCAAGAGACTTCTCGGAGCTGAATCCCGGTACCCGTTGATGGAGAAATTTGCGTTCTGCCTTATCACGGCCTCGCGAAAGCTCAGGCCGTACTTCCAGTCCCACTCAATACACGTCATGACCGATCAGCCTTTAAGGCAGGTTTTGCAAAAACCTAAAGCATCGGGACGTCTGTTAAAGTGGGTCGTCGAACTCAGTCAGTTCGAGATTTTGTACACTCCGCGAACTGCTATAAAAAGTCAGGCCCTGGCCGATTTTGTAGCAGAGTGCATAGGACTCCGGGAGGATCCTGGAGAAGACTCACCCCAAGTCGCCTCGTCCCAGGTGTCATGGAGGATCTTCATGGATGGTTCATCCAACGAGAACGGCTTCGGAGCTGGAATCATTTTGTTATCCCCTGAGGGACATAGATTCCACTCGGCGCTGAGATTTGGATTCAAGGCCTTCAACAACGAGGCCGAGTACGAAGCTTTGTTGGCTAGGCTAAGGATAGCCCAGGAGCTGAAGGCGAGCTCCGTCCAGTGCTTCAGTGACTCCCAGCTCGTGGTAAACTAGGTTCTGGGCGAATATCAAGCACGAGGACCCAAGATGGCTGCCTACCTAGCAAAGGTAAAAGTTGAGCTGTCCGCATTCGGGCGAGGCTCGATCGAGCAGATGCCTCGGGAGCAGAACGTCAACGCGGACGCTCTCGCCAAGCTCGCCACCTCCGGGGAGACGGAGGCCTTGGAGTTAGTGTCGATAGAATTCTTGGAGAAATCAAGTATAGAAGAAGTCAGGACGGAGGTCGAGATGATCGACACCAGGCCGACCTGGATGACCCCCATCCTTGAGTTTCTCGTCGAGGGAAAACTACCTGAAGGGCGTAATGATGTGCGGCGTGTTCTGTATCAAGCTCCCAGGTATACTATAGTAAATGGGGTGTTATACCGACGTGGGCACTCCCTACCTCTCCTACGATGTGTTCTTCCAGACGAAACAAAGGCCATTCTGCAGGAAGTGCATAAGGGTTTTTGCGGAGATCACACTGGGGGGCAAAGCTTGGCCTTGAAGATCCTGAGGCAAGGATATTACTGGCCTACTCTGTCCAAGGACTCAATCTCATACGTGAAGAAGTGTGACAAGTGCCAGCAGCTCGCCACAGTTGCCTGAGCTCCCCCAGTCGAGCTGAAGATGATCTCGTCTCCATGGCCGTTTGCAGTTTGGGGGATCGACTTGGTTGGTGCCCTCCCTACTGGAAACGGCGGGGTCCGTTACACCGTGGTGGCCATCGAATACTTTATGAAGTGGGCTGAGGCAGAACCTTTGGCGACGATAACTTCCAAAAAAGTCCTTGACTTCGTGGTTAAGAGCATTATCAGCCGATTCGGGCTGCCCAAGAAGATTGTTTCCGACAATGGGACTTAGTTCGACAGCGACCTACTCACCGAGTTTTGTGAGAGGTACGTAATTGTGAAAAGTTTCTCCTCCGTGGCCTATCCTCAGGCGAACAGCCAGGTTGAGGCTGTCAACAAGACGTTAAAGGTGAGCCTTAAGAAGAGACTAGACGAAGCGAAGGGGGTCTGGCCAGAACAGCTCCCCCAAGTTCTCTGGGCATACCGAACCTCGCATCGGACTCCTACGGGTCATACTCCTTTCTCCCTGACCTTCGGGAGTGAGGCAGTCCTCCCTGTGGAGATTAGGGTACTTTCGCATAGGATCCAGTCATACGACCAGGATTGCAACCACGAGCTACTTTGCACTTCCTTAGACTTGATTGATGAAAGACGAGAAGATTCGCAACTCCAGCTCGCCCATTATCAGCAGAAGATCACTCACTATTTCAACTCAAAAGTCAAGAAGCGCGCCTTTAGCGTTGGCGACCTGGTCCTCAGAAGAGTTTTCTTAGCCAGGAAGGATCCCAAAGATGGAGTATTGGGACCGAACTGGGAAAGACCATATCAAGTCATCGAGGACATCAAAGAGGGAACTTATAAATTAGCTCGGCTTGATGGAGGGGCAGTCCCACAGACTTGGAACGCCATCCATTTGAAGAGATATTACCAATGATTTCCTTGTAAGGCCTTAAAGGCCATTTTCTATGTATTACGCAAGGAGAATTAACTTTTCGTTTATGATTGTACATATTTACGAGTGTAATCTTAAGTAACGACGAAAGACCCTTTCCTAGTTACTTGGGGGGCATATGGTGCCTGGATATAACCAGGTCGCCTTAAAAAGGCTTAGAAGTTAATTTAAATTGATTGATCGTTGTTCTTCTTAAAGAGCACGAGATATTAATGAAAATTAACGCGAACTAAGCTGTACCCTGGATACAACCAGGTCATAAAACTTAGAAGTTAATTTAAATCCATTGATCGTTGTTCTTCCTAAAGAGCACGAGATATTGATAAAAATTAACATAAACTAAGTTTTCAAATTAAGTTCCTGGATATAACCAGGTCATAAAACTTGGAAGTTAATTTAAATCGATTGATTATTGTTCTTCCTAAAGAGCACGAGATATTGATAAAAATTAACGCGAACTAAGATTTTTCAAAATAGTAACTAAAGTGCGCAAAGACAAGGAAATAAGTCAATTAAAAATAAAATTGATAATTGAATTGTCTCTAGGTGGAAACACCTTGTGCAAAAGTTACACAAAAAAATAAATATAAAAGGAGGGGGAGCAAAAAAGGAAGACCCTAAGCTCCGCCAGGCTGCCCCGTGGAGGTCGCCGTCTCGCCCTCCTGCTCAGCTGAGCTGAAGGCTTCCTCGGCCTCGGAAGGTGCCTCTTTCTCGAGGTGAGCTTTAAAAACCCTTCCAGCAAGGGCTCCCAGACGTCCGCTACTAAGAAGGAGAAATCGCCGTCCGGGTTGTAGGCCCAGCAGTTATAGAGCATGTCCTCCAGGGCGGTGCCGGAGGCTGCCTGCTCGGCTTCCAGGGTGGTTTTGGCCCCAGCCTTCGCTGTATCCAACTCCGCCCGCGCAGCGGCAAGGGCAGCCTTGGCCTCCTCGGCCCCAGCCTTCACGGCGTCTAGCTCTGCCCGCGCGGCGGCAAGGGCGGCCTTGGTTGCCTCGACCTCCTGAAGCTTGGGATGAGCTTCTTCCAGCTTGGCCTGCATGGCCGCCAGGGCATCCTTAACCACCTAATGCTCGCCCCGCATATCTTCGAGCTGGGCCTTGGTCCTGGCTATGCTCCGATGGAGGGCAACGGCGCTCTGCGAAAACGGAGAGGCAACTGCCTTAGAAAAAAAAAAGAGAAAGGAAAAACAGGGAAAGGCATGATAATTAAAAACCATAAAGGGTAAGGTCAGCTTACCGTTAGAGCCATGCCCAGTGAAGATTCCAGCACGCCCACTGGGCTCCTTGTTTCGATGGCCCTGAGCTCCTTCTCGTTGAACTTGTAAATGTGGCTGACGGCATAGTTCGTCGTCTCATACACCATCACCCGGAAGGCCTCTGGAATCTTCTCCAGGTCCTGGGGGTCAACCGGGATGCGCACCTCGGAGGTTGAAGTTGCGGAAGTCCCGAGCTCCGCCCCTGTGTCCTGGACGAAGGCCGAAGCTCGCGGAGGGGGTGGGGGCATGTTGCTCCCCCCTGCAGCAGGAGGAATAGTTCCCACGACCTGAGCGGCTGGGGGCTGCTCTTTCTCCTTGGCTGGAGACTTGGATGGGGTCCCGACGCCTTTCTTCAGCGTCCGGAGCTTCTTCATTTTGGGCCCAGAGGCCCCAGCTGAGGAGTTCCCCCCAACGAGCGCAGCCCGCAGACTTTGTCCCCCGGACTGAGACATCTCTTCTGTCAAAACAAAGATATGGTTAGTACAGAAGTTAGCAGTCGTACAAAAACAAAGGAAAGAAAAGAAAAAAATGCAAAATTCAAGTATATTTATGTACTAAAGGGAAATCCTACCCCCCGAGCTAAAGGAAGAGTCTACGGTTACGACCATCGGCCCTGGAGCTTCTTCGGGGGAATCTAAGACAATCATTTCTCGAGCTAGCGCAGGTTCTGGATCCGAGGCCGGCTCAAGACTAGACTCTTCTACATATTGCCTAATTCCTGGAGCTACAGCACCCCTTCGGAGTGATGGCCATGACCGAAGGTTGGTCCCATACTCCTCAAATAGGATCGACCTAAAGGCTAGGGTGTTATCTACGACTATGGTACCCCTAGGGCGGCTATCTTGATAATCCAGCACGAGCTGGTCGACATAGTGGAGCAGGGTTGTATCCAGGTCCGGATCACGTTGGTGGCGTTGGACGATCTGTTTGGGATTATACCTAGCTAGCCGGGGGTCAGCAGTAGCCCTATCTAAATTCCTAAACATATAAGGGTTACCTTGGCCAGAAGGACCCGCGGCTGCTCTGGACCAGATCCTCTCCTCGTCCGTCCTTTGGACGACCTCCAGCGCTCGCTTCCTCGTCCTCACGAGGGGCACTTCGTCCTCCTCATCTTCATCCCCCGCGACGTCCTCCACAATGATAGGCCTGGTGTCATGAGCAGGGGGAAGCGCCCGGAGCCTCCTTAGGTTCAGAGTCTGACCTGGGAAGATCAGCTTACAGGCCACCATCGTCTCGTCTGTCACGAGCAGACGATAATCCTTTTCACTGGGGGGCAAGCCCGCCAGTGTCTTGTACTAGGCCCCGAGGGTCACAGATTTCTTTGTCCTCGCGAAGATAGCTGCAGAATTAATCTAAGTCAGAAAGGGATACAGGAGGAGCTAAATGGTACTTAACTTACGAGCTAAGGTTGAAAAGCACTTATGAGGACGATTGAAGTAGTGGAGCTTGTAGTTTCGGAACCCCGTCGACATAAAGAATTGATCTTTGAAGTCGTTGGGGTGGTTAGGCAGCTCGATGACCGCAGCCGTGTTGGGGAACCGGGTTAAGTAATAAAACCCGTCACCTTGCCCTCGCTGCTCCGGGCTGGCCTTGAGGCAGAAGAAGTACAGGATGTCCGCAAGAGTGGGGACCTCCCACTCCTGTTTCAGGAACAAATATCTCAACCCCGCCAACAAACGATAAGAGTTGGGGGGAGCTGGAATGGGGCCCACCTCACGTAATTGAGGAAATCAGCAAAATACTGATCCAACGGGAGGAAGGCCCCCACCTTGAAGTGCTCGTCGCTCCAGGCCGAGAACGCCTCATCAAGCGGCGCACAGCTCCGCTTGCCTTCTAAAGGAGGACGGGCAACCACGGATCCTCTCCCCAGCCCGATGTTATGGGATAGGAATATTTTGTTGACCCTCGCCTGGTTAGTGATCTTTGAAACGATCCTCTCCGCCTCAAACAACGCATCAGGAGCCACCTCGAGCTCCTGTTCCACTGCTGGCCCGAAGTTGGGGATCGGGGATTCGGCCATCACCTCCTTTCCTTTGTCTTGGCTGGAGGATGAGTTGCCTACAGGCTTCTTGGGAGCATTCTTCTTGGGTCCCATCTGGTCGCCTAGCGAACAAAAAGAAGAAATTTTAGAAAAAGGCGACCTAAAGTGAAGAAGAATCTAAATGTGTTTCTTTGACACGAGCTGAGGTAAGCCCAGCCCGTGGAGAGTGAGACCACGCAGTTCTACGAACACGCGCCTGTGCTCCCAACAGATCCCCGATTGCTCGGAATTCGTGTGTCAGGAGGGTCAGGTTAGAATTTTTCCTTGGAGGGAAAGTTCCAATAGGCAAGAAAGGCAAAACCGCTTGTGAAGCGTGTCCCCTAAGCTACCCGGTTTTGCACCCAAAATACTGGATATTTTGAACTGATATCCCAAAAATCCTACCCAGAAATTTTCCCCAGAAAATGCATTCTGTAAACCATGCTCCTAAACGGTTTTCTACTACAAACAATACACTAACCTAAAAGGCTTTCACCCTTCATGCCCACAAAAAACCAGCATACGGCTACAGTAAATATTTACCTAAGCTACAGTGAAAAATAATTTCAACACATGCACGGTCAGAAGACTTACTGAGTGTTCTGGTTGAGAAGAGGATGAAGGAATCGCCTGGGTTGGGGCTTCATCGGAGTAGTTGATTCCAAAGCCTCGAAGGAGCCCTTGCACCTGAGTTTCTGGAACGCCGAAGATGGTAACCAGACAGAGAAAAAGGGGGGATTTTTTAGAGCAAGAAGAAGAAAAAATTCTGGAAAATTTCAAATAAACGGGTGGCCCATGCGTAAGGTGGCCACCCCTTTTATGTACATGAAGGGCCACGTGGGGAGGACCGTTGGATTGCCCTGATGTGGGATCCAAGGCCCTCCACTCGAAAGGAGAAACGACGGCTGGGCATAGGCTAGGCCATTAAATGCGGTTCTCGGAAGACGTACCGTCACCAACCACGATGTTCCACGTATTCGGCGCCTGCGTAGAATGTGGAATATGAAGAGTTCATGGGGAAGCCTAAAAGCCCCTACTGTGGCCCTACACGACGTCGTGTACCACGAGCAGAGGCTTGGGGGGCAGATGTATGCCCTGATTTTCCCACGGACTGATTAACGAGCTGAGATACGGCCTAATCATGACTACCACGTGGACATCCCCAAGACCGGAGCTGCCATCATAAGATCCTACCTCCTTAGCTCGGGGTAACCCAAGGATTCGCCAAGGTTGCTTAAGGACTAAGTCTAGACTCTGAAGACCACAGGTCGAGGGAATCATCCAGCTCACGGTACGAGCTAGAGCTGGAGGTTGTGACCCTTTATAAAGTCAACCACGCAAGGTAAACGTGGATATATCAGACATCACGTGTCTGATATACCCCTGACTTCTCGGACACGCAGCAGGAACGTGCGTATTCAGACACCCACGACTGGGTTGGGTCGTGCGGCCCATTATCCCCTTACCTATTGATTTGACCACACTTATGTGTCAGGTTTAGGAATTAATCATGAATGTCACAGAGATGACATGATAGGTAAGAAGGTCACGGGATGACCTTCTTACCAACTCCCAGGTTCCTTCTCCTATAAATATGGAGGCCCTGGGAGTTACAAAGGGTTGGATTCTATATTCTAAGAAATACCCTGTAAAAGAATACCCAGTATATAGCAATAATACTGACTGGTGGAGTAGAAGGATTTTAACCTTTGAACCACCTAAAAAAACGTATTTTTGTGTCACCATTCCTTTTCCAAGATCATTCATCTATTTCGGTTCAACATAAGCACTAATCCCTTTCTCTTTCTTTTCTTAATTACCTGTTGGCGAAGAACCGCGTCAACATTGTTCAACTACCAACTCAATACCAGCTCTAGTCATCTCTTCAGTCAACCTATATGATATATGCCTCTAACTGAATAATTGTCCTGGGCCCTTCCAACTCAACGTGTCGGCCACCACATTGGCCTTCCCAGGATGGTATAGAATGTCACAGTCGTAATCCTTTACCAATTCCAGCCAACGCCTCTTTCTAAGTAAAGAAGTACTTCAAACTCTTATGGTCGGTGTATATTTCACACTTTATGTCATACAAATAATGTCTCCAAACCTTTAGTGCGAATATCACCGCTACCAATTCTAGATCATGTGTGGGATACCTCTGGTCGTACTCCTTTAACTGTCTCGACGCGTAGGCTATTACCTTTCTTACTTGCATCAGTAATCACTCCAAACCCTGTTTAGAAGCATCACAATAGACTACAAACTTTTCATTTTCTAACGGTAGACTTAATATTGGAGCGATGATCAGTCACCGCTTCAACTCCTTCAAACTGTTCTCACACCTGTCTGTCCACACATACTTAGTCTTCTTACATGCCAGTTCATGCAATGGTGTGGTTATTCTAGAGAATCCTCAACGAACTGCTGATAGTACCCTACCAATCCCAAAAAGTTCCTAACTTCTGGTACACTGCTCGGCCTGGGCCAATCTCTCATTGCCTTAATCTTACTTGGGTCCACTGGAATCCCCTATTTACTGACAATATGACTTGGAAATGTTACTTGGGGTAGCCAAAACTCACACTTGCTAAACTTAGCATATAACCTATGCTCTCTCAACCGTTGTAGTACCAGGCGTAGATGCTACTTGTGCTCTGTCTCTAACTGAGAGTACACCAGTATGTCATCAATGAATACGATCACAAACTTCTCCAGATAATCCCTGAAGACCCTATTCATCAAGTCAATAAAGGTTGCTGGATCGTTGGTTAATCCAAAGGACATAACCAGGAATTCACGGTGTCCATACCTAGTCCGAAATGCGATCTTTGGTATGTCCTCATCTTTAATCCTTAACTAGTGGTAGCCTGACCGAAGATCAATCTTAGAGAACACTATCTTCCAGAGTAGCTTATCAAACAATTCGCTGATCCTAGGTAGTATCTCCTTCTTCTTGAAAAAAAACACTGGAGCACCCCATGGTGAAAAACTCAGTCTAATGAATCCCAAATCCAATAACTCCTGCAACTGAATCTTTAGATCCTCCAACTCTGCCAGAGCCATTCTATAAAGTGTCCTAGATACATGCTCCGCTTCTGGCGCCAACTCTATGACGAACTCAATCTCTCGGTGTGGTGGCAACCCTAGAAATATGCTGGAAACACATCAGGAAACTCTCATACTAATCTGGTCTTATCCAGTCCAACCGAAATAACTCTAGAAGTATCCACAATGTTTGCTAGGACTAATATGCAACCCTCTTGCATTAGGTCTCTAGCCTTCAGTTCCGAAATCACAAGTACTCATAGTCCACTCACTGTCCCAACGAATACAAAGGGCACCTCCCCTTCCGATTCAAAGGTCACCATCCTGCGCTTGCAGTCAATCGTCGCCCCATACTTTGATAACCAATCCATCCCTAGGATCATATCAAAGTCATCCATTGCTAACTCAGTCATATCCACAGACAACTCCCTACTATCTATCTCTACTGGCAATGCTCTAACCCATCTCCTAGAGACTACCGGATCCCTAGTCGGCAACAAAGTCTGAAATCCCCTAGCATACAAATCACTAGGTCTACACAGTTGATCTATCATTCTAGCATATAAAAATAAATGAGTAGCCCCTGAGTCAATCAATGTAGTAAAAGAAGATCCAGCACTAGAAATCTGACCTGTCACGACCAAGGGGCTAGACTCAGCCTCAGCCTCAGTCTGGGTCAAGGTAAATACTCTAGCAAGAGTGAGATTGTTGCTCTATTTTGGCTCTTCCTTCCTGGCTTGTGGGCAGTCCTTCGTCAGGTGATTAATGCTCCCACAAGTAAAGCAGGCCTTGATCCTGCACTCTCCCTGATGTGATCGTCTACACTGAGGACACATAGGGAAACACCTCCAGTTGTCTCTCCCGCCCTGACTGTAACGCCCTATGGCCTTAAAGCCATTACTAAGTGAGTTTTAAATGTGCAATTAACTCGCTAATCAAGGTTTTAAGACAAAAGTGTAGCTAAACCATAAACAAAGTCACATAGTTTGAAAATATATCTATTCATTGAAAATTATGAAGCATTTAACATTTGGGATCCCAAAATACTGTTTAGAAATGTTTACACTTTCCAAAATATGATTAAAGTTGACCAAATGACAAAACTAGGTTCAATACAAACATCTCCCAAAAATACCCCTGGTCGTGGCAGCCAGGCAGGCAAAACATGTACGTGTCGCTTCACGCTCTCTGTACTCATGGCTGGTCGACCTTCCCCTTGCCCTTACCTGCACCATAGAGCACCCGTGAGCCGAAGCCCAGCAAGAAAACCCACACAAGAAAATAACATATGCACATTTGTCATTCAACATATATTCAAGCCGCCAACAGGCTAAACACATACAGTCATGCCGTCCCAGGTGCTTTACCAGGCCCTGGGTTTGCGGTCTACACCGTGAGGATATCCCAGGTATCCTATGGGGTCTTGCCCTGGCAACTCGCACTCCGCGTGTTAAACACTGCTCCTGGCTCTGCCGCTCTCGGCCTTCGCCGTTCTCGGCCCTCGCCATTCTCGGCCTTCACCGTTCTCGGCTCTTGCCGTTCATTCACATATATGCACACATAACATAATTAAACAAATACTTAAGCATTTATAAACATATTCAATGGGGCTACGCCCTGCAAAAAAATCATATAGGGTTGTTCCCTAAAACACAAACTATGGGGCCTCGCCCTGCTCTATGGGTACAACAGTTTTCTTACCTGTGTCCCAAGCTATCTGCGCACCGCGATCACGAGCACAGTCCTCTAACCCGAGCCTTGAAGAAATCCTAGTCACAATGCATGAATAATAATCAACCATCACATTCTAATCCATTAAATAGTTTCGAGACATAATTCTAACCTCCATGACCTTGGTTTCTACCAACTCGGTAGTGGAAACCTTCCCATGCCTTAACGATCAAGTTCCTGAGCTAAAAACCCTCATTTTGCCAAAAATCAACTTTTGGGCTGCGGCCTAGCCTCCCTTAAGCACCGCGGCACGCCCCAAGGCAGAGGCGAAATTGCCTCTCATTAGACAGCCTAGGGCCACGGCGCCCAAACCTTGCGCCACAGTGCCTGGGAAATTCCTCGAAGCGCCACCAGCCTAAAAACTCAAGCGGGCCGCAGTGCTGATGAACAGGGCCGCGACTCAACCCCAAAACCCAGAAATTTTCATGCAAAATTTCGAGCTAATTCCCCTGAAAATCATTCTAAACATATTCCAAAATTAGGATTGAGTCCCACAATAATTCTAGTACACCTTAATCAATGCTAGAACCCCAAAAATTAACTAGCTCATCTCAATTAACAACAAATCAAGTCTTAAGTTCAAAACTTAACTATGCTCATTAATTACAATAGAATACAATAGAAGAACAACTCAGAATCCATACCTTGCTGATAATTTCGACTTGGCCAACTTAAAATCTCCTCCTAGCCCTAATCCCTCAATCCTCAAGCTTGCCAACCACCAAATCCTTAGCCCAAATCTTCAAGTTTCCTCAACCATCAACAAACACCCAAGAGAGAGAGAGAGAGAGAGTTACACGATAGAGAGAGAGAGAGAGAGAGAGAGAGAGAGAGAGAGAGAGATAGCTTCCTTTTGAATGTTTATCCCCTTCTAACCTCTTCTAGTGCCTTATTAGTAAAAAAAATCCAAGCATATCCCTTACCAAAAGACCCAATTGCCCCTTTAAACTTATCCCAACCCCTTAGGTAACCTAAGGGCAATTTAGTGATTTGTCATATCCAGCTAAGTCCCTGAGTATTCTTATAAATCCCCATTTAATCCCGTCATGCCCAAATAATTACCAAACTACTACCCATTACTCCATAAATCCCGAACTCATTTTACTTTCCCAAAATACCCCGTTGTGACTTTCTAGCGAGACTGCTCCCTAGGACTGTCTCGGATCATGCAACACAAATATATCACCACTCACACGTGGTAAATATCACAATATTCACAAGTATTACATTTATGCCCTCAACGGGATAAAATTACAAACATGCCCCTAATAACCAAACGGGGCCCACATGCATATTTAATTCACCTAAACATGCATTTTTAATGACATACTCATTAAATTCACATATTAACATAATAAATCATGTATTGCCCTCCAGGCTCACTAATCAAGGCCCTAAGCCCTATTAGCTAATTCAGGATGCTACAACTATCCCCTCCTTACAGAAATTTCGTCCTCGAAATTATCTGAACATCTCGGGATACCGCTCCCACATATCTTATTCAAGTTCCCACGTCGCATCCTCAACCTTGTTGTTCCTCCTCAGCACTTTCACCAAGGTGATGGTCTTGCTCCGCAAGACTTTATCCTTCCGGTAGAGAATCTGAACAAGCTTCTCCTCATATGAAAAATCTTGGTCCAGCTCCAAGTTCTCATAGCTCAGTACATGCGTAGAATCCAATACGTACCTCTGGAGCATGGACCGTGAAACACGTCATGAACCCCTGATAAAGCTGGAGGCATTGCCAATCGGTAAGCTACCTCTCCAACCCGGTCCAGAATTTCAAAGGGGCCAACAAACCTAGGGCTCAACTTACCCCAAACACCAAACTGTTTCACTCCTCTCAAAGGTGAAACCCTAAGGAACACATGGTCACCAACCTGAAACTCTACGCTCCTGCGTTTCAAGTCTGAGTAACTCTTCTTGCGACTTTGGGAGGTGAGCATTCGAGCTCTAATCTCGCCTCATTGGTCCTCTGAACCATCTCAAGAACTAAATATCTTCTCTCACCTGTCTCATCCCAATGGATAGGTGATCTGCACTTCCTCCCATAAAGCATCTCATACGAAGCCACTCCGATAGTCGCCTGATAACCATTATTGTACGAGAACTCAATCAAAGGGAGATACTTACTCCAAGATCCCCCAAAATCTAGCACATAGGCTTGTAGCATGTCTTCCAGTATCTGAATCTTCCTCTCAGACTGTCCATCTGTCTGAGGATGATAAGCAGTACTAAACCGCAACTGCGTGCCCATAGCCTTCTGCAGACTCTCCCAAAACTTGGAGGTGAAGGTGGGGTCCCTGTCGGATACTATCGACCTCGGAGCCCCATGAAGTCGAACAATTTCCTTCACATATAACTCGTCATACTGCTTCACAGTATAAGTCGTCCTGACAGGTAAAAAGTGGGCGGACTTGGTATACCTATCCACAACCACCCACACCGAGTCATGCTGACCCACGGTATTCGGCAAACCAACCACGAAGTCCATGGTGATATCTTCCCACTTCCACTCTGGAATCCCTAGAGGTTGCAATAACCCTGCTGGCCTCTGATGTTCAGTCTTAACCTGCTGACACGTTAAGCACTTGGCCACATAATCCACCACGTCCCTCTTCATTCCTGACCACCGATACAAGGCTCTCAAATCTTGGTACATCTTCGTCGTACTTGGGTGTAAAGAATAAGGAGTGGTATGCGATTCATCCATCTCTCGCCGGATATCAGAATCCATCAGAACACAGATCCAACCCTTGTACTTCAGTAACCCCATCTCTGAGATAGAGAAGTCCTTAGCCACTCCGACTAAGACATTCTCTCTGTGCCCTCTCAACTGGGAATCTTTTCCCTGGGCCTCCTTAATCCTATCAAGAAGTGGAGACTAAAGAGTGATGTTGGCTAACCAACCATCCACCACCTCTATACCCTCTCTAGTCATCTCCTAAGCTAATTTATCAGATATTTGTCTCAAACTGAACAATTGTCCTGGGCCCTTCCGACTCAATGCATCAGCCACTACATTAGCCTTCCCAAGATGGTATAGGATATCACAGTCATAATCCTTTACCAATTCTAGCCACCGTCTCTGGCGCATATTCAGATCCTTCTGAGTAAAGAAGCATTTCAAGCTCTTATGGTCGGTGTATATCTCGCACTTCTCACCATATAGATAATGTCTCCAAACCTTAAGTGCAAATACCACCGTTGCCAACTCCAGATCATGTGTGGGATATCTCTGCTCATACTCCTTTAACTGTCTCAATGCATAGTCTATCACATTTCCATCTTGCATCAGCACATACCCTAAACATTGTCTAGAAGCGTCACAATAAACCACGAATTTCGCATTGTCTGTCGGCAGACTCAACACTGGCACGGTGATCAACCGCTGCTTTAGTTCCTTGAAACTGTTCTCACATCTTTCTGTCCATACATACTTAGTCTTCTTCCTTGTCAATTCTGTCAATGGCGTAGCTATCCTGGAGAACCCCTCAACAAATCGCCGATAATACCCTGCCAATCCCAGAAAACTCCTAACTTCAGGAACACTGCTCGGTCTAGGCCAATCTCTCACTGCCTCAATCTTACTTGGGTTAACCAGAATCCCCTCCTTACTGACAATATTGCCCAGAAATGTGACTTGTGGTAGCCAAAACTCGCACTTGCTGAACTTATCATATAACCCATGCTCCCTCAACTACTGCAATACCAAACGTAGATGCTGCTGATGCTCTGTCTCTGACTGAGAGTACACCAGAATGTCTTCGATAAACACAATTACGAACTTGTCCAAGTAGTCCTTGAAAACCATGTTCATCATGTCCATAAAAGATGCTGGGGCATTGGTTAATCCAAAGGACATAACCAGGAATTCGTAGTGTCCATACCTCATGCGGAAAGCGGTCTTTGGTATGTCCTCTTCTTTAATCATTAACTGATGGTAACCTGACCGGAGATCAATCTTGGAAAATATTGTCTTTCCCTGTAGCTGGTCAAATAAATCGTCGATCCTTGGTAATGGGTACTTATTCTTAATGGTCAACTTGTTCAGCTCCCTGTAGTCAATACACATCCTAAGAGATCCTAGGAATCCTATGCAACCTTCCTGCATTAGGTCTCTAGCCTTCAATGCTAAAATCATAGGTACTCACGGTCCACTAACTATCCCCACAAATACAAAGGTTACCTCCCATTCTGGTACAAAATTCACCATCCTACGCTTGCAGTCAATCATCGCCCCATACTTCGATAACCAATCCATCCCTAGAATCATATCAAAGTCATCCATCACTAGCTTAATCATATTAACAGACAATTCCCTGCCATCTATCTCTACTGGCAATGCTCTAATCCATCTCCTAGAGACCACCAGTTCCCTAGTCGACAACAAAGTCTGAAAACCCCTAGCATACAAGGCACTAGGTCTACACAGCTGATCTATCACTCTAACAGACACAAATGAATGAGTAGCTCCTGAATCAATCAATGCGGTATAAGAAGAACCAGCACTAGAAATCTGACCTGTCACAACCGAGGGGCTAGCCTCCGCCTCAGTCAGAGTTAAGGTGAACACTCTGGCAGAAGCGAGACTGTCGCCCTGCTTCGGTTCCTCTTTCCTGGCTTGTGGGCAGTCCTTCTTCAGATGATTGACACTCCCACAGACAAAGTAGGCCCTGATCCTGCACTTACCCTGATGTCATCGTCTGCACCGAGGACACACTGGAAAACTCCTCCAGTTGCCACCTCCGCCTTGACAACCACTAAAAGCACCCCGTGCCCTCCTATCCGAACTAGGAGGAACAAAAGAATCTGGGGTCTTCCTCTTCTGCTCATTAGAGCCACTACCCCGGTTGGATCTAACAAAAGGAGGCTCTGTCCTCCTGGCATCGCACCTAACAGCGCTCTCTCTCCATATCTGATCCTCGATCCCCTCAGCTATAAGGGCCTTGTCCACCACCTAGGCATAAGTAGTAGTCTCTGGATCCAAAGTAATCTTCACATCATGGGCGATCATAACATTCAATCCCCGTATTAACCTATCCCTTCTTGCTGCATCAGTCGGCACTAAATCCAGCGCAAACTTCGCCAACCAGTCAAATCTCAGGGCATACTTAGTAATTGCCAACCGGTTATGAGTCAGGTTGATGAACTCGTCAACCTTCGTAGCTCAGACTGCAACACTATAGTACATTGAATATGTTTCTGAACTCTTCCCAAGTCATAACTGCCACATTCCTCCTCTGGGTCACTACATCCCATCAGATGCAAGCATCTTCTCTGAACATGTAGTTGGCATAAGCTACCCTCCCCTTCCCTTCCACCCTCATGAAATCCAGGATGGAGGAAATCATATTCATCCACTGCTCTGCCCGCAGTGGGTCTGGTCCACCCTCATAGGTGGGAGGATGCTGCCTCCTAAACCTTTCATACAAAGGTTCCCACCTGTTCTCCATAACAGGCTGAACCGGCACTGGCACCATAACCTACTGAACTGGCAACCCAGTGGCCTGAGGAGGGGCCTGCTGCCTCAACTATTGAAGTACTTCCTCAGTTCGTTAGAGTCTCGCTTCCATTTTGGCAAACATATGTTGCCAATTCTGTGGGGCAGGTATAGGTTCCTAACCCTGGTTGTCATCCTCAGCCTAACTGTCACGGAGTCCTGATGATTGTCAAGGCATCTCAACAATATGCCGGAAATCAACGACGCCGCTCATCAGGCATGATAACAACATCCAAAACCACCTCCCAATCACATCAGCCAATCATAACAGCAATCCAGATAACATACAAATAGCATATAACACTCAACGGGCCATGCCCTGGCATTATGCATATGTTAACTCAGTCATCATGCTCTATATAAGATAAGCAGGAAAACAGGGCAGCTTAGCACATATTCAAGCATAAAAGTCAATCATTACCAACCAACCCTGAGTCGAGCTTGTCACTGACAGCGAGCGTACATGTTCGGTCAATCTCCAAGACCCATAAACCTTGGCTCGCTCTAATACCAAGTTGTAATGCCCTACTGCCTTAGAGTCGTTACTAAGTGAGTTTTAAACGTGCAATTAACTCACCAATCGAGGTTTTAAGACAAAAGTGTAGCTAAACCATAAACAAAGTCACATAGTTTGAAAATATATCCATTCATTGAAAATTATGAAGCATTTAACATTTGGGGTCTCAAAATACTGTTTAGAAATGTTTACAATTTCCAAAATATGATTAAGGTCGACTAAACGACAAAACTAGGTTTAGTACAAACATCTCCCAAAAATACCCCTAGCCGTGGCAGTCAGGTAGGCCAAACATGTACGCGTCGCTTCACGCTCTCCGTACTCATGTCTGGTCGACCTTCCCCTTGCCCTTACCTGCACCATAGAGCACCCGTGAGCCGAAGCCCAACAAGAAAACCCACACAAGAAAATAGCATATGCACATTTGTCATTAAACATATATTCAAGCCACCAACAGGCTAAACACATAAGGCCATGCCGTCCCACGTGATTTACCAGGCCCTTGTATCCTATAGGGTCTCACCCCGGCAACTCGTACTTCGCGTGCTAAACGCTGCTCCCGGGCCCTTGCCGTACTCGGCCCTGCTGTTCTTGGCCTTCGCTATTCCCGACCCTCGCCGTTATTGGCCTTCACCGTTCTCAGCTCTTGCCGTCCATTCACATATATGCACACATAGCATAATTAAACAAATACTCAAGCATTTATAAACATATTCAATGGGGCTACGCCCTGCAACAAAATCATATAGGGTCGTGCTCTGCAACACAAACTATGGGGCCTCACCCTGCTCTATGGGTACAGCAGTTTTCTTACCTGTGTCCCAAGCTATCCGCGCACCGCGATCACAAGCACAGTCCTCTAACTCGAGCCTTGAAGAAATCCTAGTCACAATGCATGAATAATAATCAACCTTCACATTCTAATCCATTAAATAGTTTTGAGACATAATTCTAACCTTCGGGACCTTGGTTTCTACCAAACTGGGTAGTGGAAACCTTCCCAAGCCTTAACGATCAAGTTCCTGAGCTAAAAACCCTCATTTTTCCAAAAATCCACTTTTGGGCCGCGACCTAGCCTCTCATTAGACAGCCTAGGGCCGCGGCGCTTGGCAAATTCCTCGAAGCCCCACTAGCCTATAAACTCAAGCGGGTCGCGACGCTAATGAACAGGGTTGTGATAGTTAGTATCCCGTGATCCGTATGGGGAAAGACCGGGTAAAGCTGTGCAATCCCACACTGCCTGGGGAAGGTCAAGTGTGATGACTCTAAGACTGTGTAGGTATGGGACTACACAGTTGACGAGGGCTTAAATGGATTGATGGGTACTATCTATATCAACAAGATTCATCTTCTTTTCGGTAACCCATCATTTGAGAACTCCAAAGTTAAGCGTGCTTGACCTGAAGCAATCTTATGATGGGTGACCTCCTGGGAAGTTTTCCCTGGAAGCATGCGAGTGAGGACAAAGCATGCTGGAAAGACTCGTGTTGGTTTGTAGGGTCATTCATCATTCCAGGAAGCAACCATAGTGACGTGAGGCGTTACAAGGGTCGCGGCTCAACCCCGAAACCCAGAAATTTTCATGCAATATTTTGAGCTAATTCCCCTGAAAATCATTCTAAACATATTCCAAAATCAGGATTGAGTACCACAATAATTCTAGTACACCTTAAACAATGCTAGAACCCCAAAAACTAACTAGCTCATCTCAATTAACAACAAATCAAGTCTTAAGTTCAAAACTTAACTATGCTCATGAATTACAGTAGAATACAATAGAAGAACAACTCAGAATCCATACCTTGCTGATAATTTCAACTTGGCCAACTTCAAATCTCCTCCTAGCCCTAATCCCTCAATCCTCAAGCTTGCCAACCACCAAATCCTTAGCCCAAATCTTCAAGTTTCCTCAACCATCAACAAACACCCAAGAGAGAGAGAGAGAGATAGCTTCCTTTTGAGTGTTTATCCCCTTCTAACCTCTTCTAGTGCCTTATTAGTAAAATAAATCCAAGCATATCCCTTACCAAAAGACCCAATTGCCCCTTTAAACTTATCCCAACCCCTTAGGTAACCCAAGGGAAATTTAGTCATTTTTCATATCCCGCTAAGTACCCGAGTATTCTTATAAATCCCCATTTAATCTTGTCATGCCCAAATAATTACCAAACTACTACCCATTACTCCATAAATCCCAAACTCATTTTACTTTCCCAAAATACCCCTAAGCTATTCCCGAGCCGGGTATTTGACCCCGTTGTGACTTTCTAGCGAAACTGCTCCCTAGGACCATCTCAGATCGTGCAACACAAATATATCACCACTCACACGTGGTAAATATCACAATATTTACAAGTATTACATTTATTCCCTCAACGGGCTAAAATTACAAACATGTCCCTAATCACCAAACAGCGCCACATGCATTTCTAATCACATACTCATCAAATTCACATATTAACATAATAAATCACATATTTTCCTCCAGGCTCACTAATCAAGGCCCTAAGCCCTATTAGCGAATTCAGGATGCTACACTGACGGCCACTGAAAGCACCCTGTGCCCTTCTATCTGAGCCAGGAGGAACAAAAGACTCTGGGGCCTTTCTCTTCTATTCACTGAGGCACTGGCTAGATCCAGTAAAAGGAGACACCATCCTCCGAGCATAGCACCTAGCGGCGCCCTCCCTCTATATCTGATCCTCGACCACCTCAGTTGTAAGGGCCTTCTCCACTACTAGTGCATAAGTGGTATTTCCCGGATCCAAAGCTATCTTAACATCACAGGCGATCATAATGTTCATCCTCGCACAAATCGATCCCTCCGTGTCATGTCAATAGGCACCAAATCTGGCGCGAACTTCGTTAACCAGTCAAACTTCAAGGCATACTCAGTAACCGTCATCCAGTTCTGAGTCAGGTTGGTAAACTCATCATCCTTCGCAGCTTAGACTGCGACACTGTAATACTTCTCATTAAAAATGTTTCTGAATTCTTCCCAAGTCATGACTACCGCATTCCTTCTCTGAGACACAACATCCCATAAGATGCGGCCATCTTCTCTCAACATGTAGTTGGCGCAGGCTACTCTCTCATTCCCTTCCACCCTCATGAAATCCTGGATGGAAGAAATCATGTTCATCCACTGCTCTGCCCGCAGTGACCATGGGCCACCCTCAAAGGTGGGAGGATGCTGCTTCCTGAATCTTTCATACAAAGGTTCCCACCTATTTTCCATAACAGGCTGGGCTAGCACTGGTGCCACAGCCTATGGAACCTGTAGCCCAATGCCCCAAGGAGGGGCCTGCTGCCTCAACTGTCGAAGCTCTTCCTTTGTTCGATGAAGTCTTGCTTCCATCTTGATAAATAACTACTGGCAATTCGGTGGGGCAGGTGGAGGGTCCTGACCATGGTTGTCATCCTCGACCCTAATGCCGCGGAGTTTTATTGATTTCCTAGGCATCACTACAATATGCCTGCAATCAATAATGTTGCACATCAGTCATAATAACAACATCCAAAACCACCTCCCAATCTCATCAATCAACCACAATCAGCAAGTCCACATATCAACACATTCATCATGCTCTATCTATATATTCAGGCAAATAGGGCACTTAAACAAGCAATCAAGCATATAACTCATTAATTACCAACCAACCCTGAGTCCAGCTTGTCACTGGCAGCGAGCGTACATGTTCGTCGATCTCCAGGAATCATAAACCTTTGCACACTCTGATACCAAGTTGTAATGCCCTACTTCCTTAGATTCGTTACTATGTGAGTTAAAAATGTGCCATTAGCTTGCTAATCAAGGTTTTCGGTTAAAAGTGTTACTAAACTAAAGTAAAACTCATTTAATGACATTAATTATAAAAACTTAGACATTCATTGAAATCATAACAAAGTTAAACAGTTGGGATCCCAAAATACTATTTATAATATATATTGCAACTCAAACATACAATTAAGGTCGACCTAAGCAACAAAGCGATTCATTACATAATTTTTTCCCTGAAACAACCCCGGTCGTGGAAACTAGCTAAGCCAAACATGTACTAGTCGCTCCACGCTCTTCGTACTCATGGTTGGTCGACCTTCCCTTTTCCCTTACCTGCACCATAGAGAACCGTGAGCCGAAGCCCAACAAGAAAACTCAACATATAACATAACATTCCATAGTATACAGCAAAATAGCCAACGAGCTAAACACATAGTAGCCTACTCCATCCCAGGAGCTTTACCAGGCACTGGATTCGCAGTCTTCACCGAGCAGGTGGATTCAACACCTTAGGAGGGTCTCGCTCTAGCGGCAAGCACTCAGCGTGCTTGACGCCATTCCCGACCCCTTGCCATACCCGTCTTCATGTCGTTCTCGGCCTTCGCCGTTCCCGGCCACTCACCGTTCACTCATAACATACATAACATAACATAATAATCACAGATATTCACACATATATTAAGCATAAATATTAGAGTCGCTCCCTGAAACACAAACTATAGGGTCGTGCCCTGCTCTACGGGTACACCAGTTTTCTTACCTGTGTCCCGAGCTGATAAGCCAATGTGATCCCGAGCACAGTCCCCTAATCCGAGCCTCATTGAAAAACCTAGTCACAGCGCATTCATAATAACCATCCATCAAGCCTTAAACCAATAAATAACTTCAAAATATTAATCTAGCCTCCGAAACCTTGGATTCTACTAAACCAGGTAGTAGAATCCTTCCTGAGTCTTGCCATTCGAATTCGTGAGCTTAAAACCTCAATTTCCCCTTTTTTTCCATTTTGGGTCTCAACATGCCCTCCAGAGCCGTGACTCGAGCCTCTAAAATCCAGAAATCCACCATTTTCATGCGTATTTCCCCAAGCCTAAACCACTAATTCTCACCCCCAAACACCAATTAAACTCAAATTGAGCCTAGATTTCCTATCCATACAGCCTAGGCATCATAACCATTTAAATATAATTCCATTTCCTCATCAAACACTCAAAATCAAACCAAAAATTCAACTCTCATGCAACTTCCAATCCATAGCAAAATTCACTAGAAAATATTAGGTTTAGGATTTTACCTCTATACTAAATTCGACCCTGAGCCACTTCCTAGTACTTCTAGCTTCAATCCTCAACAAATTCTAGCCTTGAATCCTCAATTTCTAGACAATTTTCTTCAAAACTCTCAGAACCCTTCCAAAGACCAAGAGAGAGAGAGAAACGTGAAGGAGAGAGAGAGAGTGAGACCTGAGATTGTTTTCAGTTTCCTTCCCTTTGTCTTTTCCTCATTCCAGTGTTTTCTCATAGTCTCTAGCTGCCTAAATGACCAACATACCTCTATGTCTATCCTCACTCCTTTAATGACACCAAGGGCAATCCTGTCAATTGTCACATCCCGCTAAATCCTCGAGTGTTCCTACAAATCCCCGTTTAATCCCGACATGCCAAATAATTGCTAAATTACTACTCGTTACCCGGTAATTCCCGAACACATACCATATTCCCAAAATACCCCTAGGCTCCTCCTGTAACGCCCTGGGTAACGAAGACCGTTACACTGTGTGTTTAAAATAGTTCAAGACTTGCTAATCAAGTCATTTAAAAAAAAAATGTGAATCTAACGTCATCAACGAATTAGGAATAAAATATTTTGGGTCATAAAGAGGTTATTTTATTAAAAATGACAGTTTAGTACATGGAATCTCAAAACAGGGTTTAGATGACATATTTACAAAAGTTCCAGAAGTTATAAACAACTCAGGCCACTCTAATGGCAAAATACACATTTTAGGTTTTTGTCCCTGTACAATCCCTCAACCGTGGCAGCCAACCAGCTGACAATGTACACCTCGCCCCCAGAGCTCTCCAACTCATGGTTGAATCTACATACCCTTGCCTTTACCTGCATCACGTAGCACCCGTGAGCCGAGGCCCAACAAGAAAACATAAAAAATAGCATGATCAACATCAATAACCAAATATTCCACATAGCATATCCAAGTATTCAACAAGTTCATAAAATTCATTTATTTAGTGATAACAATCGACAAATAAACAACTCGTCATCCAAATAACCCACTTATCATATTCTTCATATTAACAACAATAATCACATTCACAATCAACAGTTTATAGCAACCATTACACAATATTCAGGGTCGGCGCACTTAGGTCGCACCCTCTGCTTAACTCACTGTCTTCGGCTCACTTAGGCCGCCCCAGTGTTATACTCACTGACTCCGGCTAGCTTAACTGAGCTCAGTGATTAATAAGTTGTCCTCAGCTACCAGTGGCTGAGCCACGCCCTGTGCGCAAATATGATTCCGACACTCTTAGGCCGGTTATCACATGTCCCATGGCATAATACCATCTCATGACATGATATACAAATATAGGGAGCTCTTAGTCCCATCATGTTCACATGGTTTATCACAATCACATAACAATGCATACAAACATAGGGAACACTTAGTCCCAACCTAACCACATAATCGGGTGCAGTTTTCTTACCTCTTGTTCGAGCGAGAAACACGTTACGAACGAGCCTTGAGAACGATCGATCCTTTGATCCTTTAGCAGTCACCTAGTCATAACCAAATATGGAATCCAATTAATGAAAACTTCAATAAAAGGGGCTTAACCTAAACCTCACTCCCGGGACCCCGAATTGTACCCAAACGGTGAGTAGATTCGATCCCGAGCCCTAAGGATTGAAACCCCAAGCCAAAAATCCTTTAAAACACCTAAAATGAGCATCTGAGAAAACAGGGTAGCGCTACCCCCCTAGTGCCACAGCGCTACAACCAAGGACATTTTTCCCTGGCTAGCGCTGTAGCACTACCCTCTGGGCGTTATAGCGCTAGGACCAGGCAGACATGGCCCTGGTTCTTCTTCCTTCGAATCCTCCATTTCCAACCTGATTCAAAAGCTTCCAAACGCCATTTAAACTCCTAATCGAACTCAAATACCATATATACTAGTCCTAGGCATCATAACCTACCCAAGCTTTACCAAAAACCCCATTGAATTCTCTACTTTCAAACCCAAAATCTCAGTTGAACAAAATAAGAAAACAGAGCAGAAAACCAGAGTTCTAATGGAGAGAATCTTACCTCAAGCTCGGTATGAACTCCTCTTCAATGGTGGAGCAATACCCTAGATCCTCAAAACTTGATTCCCTAGCTTGGTTCCTCAAAAGAAGCTTCAAAATCCAAAGAAAAATGGAAAGGATATGATGTACGGGAGAAGAGGTGAAGTGCTCTATTTTGCTTCCTATTTTCTACAGCCTTCCTTGATTCATATACATCCTTAAGGTAGAAAAGACCTTAATGCCCTCAAGTTTAATTAAAGCCCTTAACAGCCTCCAAGGGCTAAATTGTCCTTTCACACCTATCTCGTTACCATAATTAACACCCTCCAATTCCCGTTATTCTCAAAATTCTCAAATACCAATAATTCATATCCCGTTACCCCTTAACTCCAGGCAACGCTCTAATCTCCAAATTATCCTGGGACTCACCCCAAGCCTCGAACTTAATCCCATTATGACCAAACCTCGAACTCACCCCAAGCCTCGAACTAATTCATGGTGATATGCTGAAAACGGTACAATCTTCTAATTGGAACCCCATGCCTTTGCTTTCCAATTCAATAAAACTCTTACATTTACTTTGAAAAGTGAGTCTCCAAGCTCTAACTTTTAATAATCTCAATGACCCCCTGAGCTACCTCAGGATCCAAATATAACATCTCACTTATCTCATTCAACGAATGGATGATATACATTTCCTACTATACCCCATCTCATTAAATTTTCTTCCAATAACTAGATAACTCCTTCTCTCTATCTCTGATTTACCATCAGTCTGAAAATTAGCAACCGTACCAAATTCCAAGTATATACTCATCATCTTTCTTAACCCTTCTAAGACCTGAAAGTAAAACAAAGTCCTTATTCAATTAAGTAGACCATGAATTCCATGTTATCTATCTCACATAGTGATTTGAATACTGACCAGCTGTGTAACTTGTTCTTACTGATAAAAGCGAATTCACCCCAAATGCTGGTTCATAATGACTCAACCATCTCATGCTGACCCACCGTCCTAGCAGCCCACTGCGAAACCCATCACGATGTTTCCTTGTTCCCATTATAAAATACTCAAAGACTGTGATAGCCTTACTGGTTTCTGATACCTTGTCCCGACCTGCTAACAGGTTAAGAGCTTTGTCATATATTCCATTATGTCCCTCTCCATCCCAGGCCGCCAATAAAAAACTTCAAACTCTGGTACCTTTTCCTGACGCCTGGATGAAAAGACCAAGAGAGTAGTATGAGATTCATCCAGAATTTCCATGTAATTCTGGTGTCCATCAGATTCCAGATCCGATCCTTATATTACAATAAACTTATACTTGACACTGCATGCTCCTTAGCTAATCAAGCCAAGACTTTGCCTTAAATTCTCCCATCTATGGTTCACTTAATTGTTTTTCCTTAATCCTTTACATGATAATAATCTCAAGTATCAAACTGGCCCCCTAGCCCACTAGAAACTCCACTCTAGTTCTAGTCGGATTCTTTAACCAACATCATGCATAAACAATCACCTTCTTCCTATCACTTAGGTGTCATAACAACTCACAAACTGATTCTGACCTGTAAAAAGACGTAGAACTCAACCTGAAATACATGTACCACCATGCCCGCCTAAGGAAACTCCCACTCCTAAGGTATTCCTTAACCTTGGAAAATTTCCAACCAAGAACACATCACCATAACCCTAATCGAGACAATCACAAATCCAATTCAGTTAATCCTTAGTTACTTTGCTCATCCATTCCGCAAAAAAACACTTTGGCACTGACCAAATCCTCAACACATGACTCAGCATCCCCAGTGCCCTTATCTAATATACTAACAATCTTTTGCACAACCTTCTCCCTGATCTCTAGCTGGTAGTAACCAGATCAAAGATCCCTAGCTGCCCCTGATCTCTAGCTGGTAATAACCAGATCAAAGATCCCTGGCTATCCCTGATCTCTAGCTGGTAATAACCAGATCAAAGATCTACCTTGAAGAACATCATCCTACTCAACAATTGAGCCTTTGGTTCTTACAGCTTTGTTAAAATCGTTCAGTACAATGCCCTAGATCCGATTCCATCCCTGGCACCAATGCAATCACCATTCTATCTCTTTGTACAGATGTACCCTTGATAAATTCCTTGAAAACTTATCTGAAAACTCACAAACTAATCCAGTCTGTCTTGATCTCACTGGTTCAGTTTAAGTTGTGTCCATCACACTAGCTAAGGTTCTAACACACCCCTGCAGTAAACCTCCAACTCTAAATACAAATGCAATATATACAACACCAATTACTGCAAGGGTTTCTCCCTTCTAAATTCAAGAATTACTATTCCTTCCTTACAATCCATCATCATCCCCATACTTGACTAACCATTCCATATTCAAAATCCTTACGTAGTAGCTGTCTTCGAAAATGCTTTGGGTAGTGGCTAACCTGTTCACCGGCTTTAATGTGCTTCTGATAAAACCTCTTCATACCTGATCTCTTCCTTTCCTGTAATATGATCTTGAGTACCCTTGAAAAAACGAAGTTAATACCTTCTGAAACTTTGCCTATGGCCCTACTACTTTAGTCATAATATCATCAGTGTAGTAGTCGTTCACATTCTAGTTCTAGTTGGGGAGTAGTTCAACACATCGCTAATAAACCTGAATATAACCCATTCATGTCGTTCCTGTATTCTCTGCTTGTCGGACCTATTCATGTCATTGAAATATAAAATGATTAGGAACCTTTACTCTTATTCCATTAGACCTCACTCGGTACAAGTATTAATTCTTGAAATGTCTCTTTCCTTGATCCTTATCTAGTAATAACCAGATCGATGATCAACTCCTGAAGACATTGTCCTGTCTTGTAATGGGGCATTTAAACTCTTCATTCCTAGCAAGCGATATCAATGAGTCCCATGATACAATGCTCTGTCCAATCACCCCTAAATCAAATACTTCTTTAGATGAACCGGTATTTCCTTAAGCCAACTAATATCATTCTTCATAACGTCCTTGATACCGAATCCGCCCATGCCCAAGTTCTGAAGTGTACCCAAGAATTCCTTGTGTACTCAATTAAATCCGTACTGACCAATTTAGTTTCCATTCAGTCAAATCCATATACTTCGGGTGATGCCCTTGACAGTCTAGGGTCGTCCCTTATGTAGCACATTAGCTTTCCCACAAGCCCTTATCATAGCTCTCATATGACAAGCTCAACCACTTCACCCATAAATCCCTTTACCACTCATATTCCAATTCTTCCTTGTGGAATTGCTAACCCTTCCTCAACAAGTACTCGTATCTGAATCTTTCCTGGGAGACACATAGCACCAAACTCTTTCCAACTCATATTCTAACCAAAAACAAAGATTATTAAATCCACTGATCACTTTCAAGTAACTAGCCTTGGGCTCTGAATGTACAAGGCATCCCGGTCTTCCCTTCTCTACTCTTGGGAAATCCGCCCTAGCGTACAAAATCATCTCATATAGAAAATATATCCTTACCTGACATCTTTTCAAATAGCTTCCTTCGCTTCTGATGCACACTAAATAACTTCACTAGGCTTCATCCCTGTTTTGTTGGCCAACCTATGCATTGGATCCCCCTTCCTGTCAAAACTAGGAGCCATAGAACCATTAGGGGTTTTCCTTTTTCCGATCACTGAGTATCCACCCTTACTAAATTCCACGAACGAGAATATCATCATCTGTATTCCTTATTTCTTAAATGACATGGCCCTCACTACTGTCCAAGCATAGATAACCATCTCAAAGTTTAATTCACGAATGAATCATCATCTCCAGTTGCGTCCATTTGTATCATAATCCAAAGTGGATTGGTCAACCCACCAACCTCATTGACATAAACTGTCGCTATCTTACCACTTTCGGCACCCTCCTACCACAAACACTTAATACAACTACTCTGTCTCAATTTTTTCCTCCTCATACTATCAAGAATGGGATTAGCTATACCCATTTACTAACCAATTCCTGTACAAACCCAAACCTTCCTCAAAACTAGAGGATAATGCTTCCAAAGCCTTCCATACAATAATCCCTATCTGTTTCCCCCTCGGTTTAACAAATACTGGTGTCCCGCAGTCATGGTATACAAAGCAGCTCGTTTCCCCTAGTAAACCTGCTGCAAATCTCAGGGGCAGATGGAGGATTCCAACCCTAACTATCACCTGCAACCCTTACTAAAACAAATCCAGGTCCAATTAGCCATTCTGAGCACATACAATCTGAGTTAATCTGTCTTCACCAACTGAACCCCTTAGCCTTGATATTCATACCCAGAACCATCCCAAGGGCAGATCCAATTAACCATAATAATCAAGCACACATAAAGCATACTAAGCACCAATTTATAATACTATGCATAAATTATCAAATGTCATTACCATTAGATGCATTCATACTTACTATGCTTTCCATACCGATACACAGGTATAGCATATAAATTCAATTTAAACATATAATCACCTGCAATCCATATACCAATCACTATCCAAGTATTCATCCACATGCAAGAGCAGTGCTAGTCAGCACACCTCAATATCATCACATAGCAGTCAAGGGCTAGGCCTTATCAGTATCTCATGCTCCATATTAATCATACCAATCAATACACTCATATTTCATTCAAGCACTTAAACATACAATTTCATGTATCCAATTACAAACCCTTGAGTCGAGCTTGTCTTTAGCGGCGAGTGTACATGTCCAGCCAGTCTTCAGGGACCCATAAACCAAGACCGCTCTGATACCAAGTTGTAACGCCCTGGGTAACCAAGACCGTTACACTGTGTGTTTAAAATAGTGCAAGACTTGCTAATCAAGTCATTTAAACAAAATGTGAATCTAACGTCATCAACAAACTATCTAACGTCATTAACGGATTAGGAATAAAAGATTTTGGGTCATAAACAAGTTATTTTATTAAAAATGACAGTTTAGTACATGGAATCTCAAAACAGGTTTTAGATGACATATTTACAAAAGTTCCAGAAGTTATAAACAACTTACGCCACACTAATGGCAAAATACACATTTTAGGTTTCCGTCCCTGTACAATTCCTCGACCGTGGCGGCCGACCAACTGACAATGTACACCTCGCCCCCAGAGCTCTCCAACTCATGGTTGAATCTACATACCCTTGCCTTTACATGCACCACGTAGCACCCGTGAGCCGAGGCCCAGCAAGAAAACATAATACATAGCATGATCAACATCAATAACCAAATATTCCACATAGCATATCCAAGTATTTAACAAGTTCATAACATTCATCTATTTAGTGATAACAATTGACAAATAAACAACCCGTCATCCAGATAACCCACTTATCATATTCTTCAAATTAACAACAATAATCGCATTCACAATCAACAGTTTATAGCAACCATTACACAATATTCAGGGTCAGCGCCCTTAGGTCGCACCCTCTTCTTAACCCACTGTCTCCGGCTCACTTAGGCCGCCCCCAGTGTTATACCCACTGACTCCGGCCTGCTTAACCGAGCTCAATGATTAATAAGCTGTCCTCAGCTACCAGTGGCTGAGTCGCGCCCTGTGCGCAAATATTGATTCCAACACTCTTAGGCCGGTTATCACATGTCCCATGGCATAATACCATCTCATGACATGATATACAAATATAGGGAGCTCTTAGTCCCATCATATTCACATGGTTTATCACAATCACATAACAATGCATACAAACATAGGGAACACTTAGTCCCAACCTAACCACATAATCGGGTGTAGTTTTCTTACCTCTTGTTCGAGCGAGAAATACGTTACGAACGAGCCTTGAGAACGATCGATCCTTTGATCCCTTAGCGGTCACCTAGTCATAACCAAATATGGAATCCAATTAATGAAAACTTCAATAAAAGGGGCTTAACCTAAACCTCACTCCCGGGACCCCGAATTGTACCCAAGCGGTGAGTAGATTCGATCTCGAGCCCTAAAGATTGAAATCCTGAGCCAAAAATCCTTTAAAACACCTAAAATGATCATCTAAGAAAATAGGGTAGCGCTACCCCCCTAGCGCCATAGCGCTACAACCAGGGACATTTTTCCCTGGCTAGCGCTGTAGCGCTACCCTCTGGGCTCTATAGCGCTAGGACTAGGCAAACATGGCCCTGGTTCTTCTTCCTTCGAATTCTCCATTTCCAACCTGATTCAAAAGCTTCCAAACACCATTTAAACTCCCAATTGAACCCAAATACCATGTATACTAGTCCTAGGCATCATAACCTACCCAAGCTTTGCTAAAATCCCCCATTGAATTCTCTACTTTCAAACCCAAAATCTCAACTGAACAAAATAAGAAAACAGAGCAAAAAACCAAAGTTCTAATGGTTAGAATCTTACCTCAAGCTCAATATGAACTCCTCTTCAATGGTGGAGCAATACCCTAGAACCTCAAAACTTGATTCCCTAGCTTGGTTCCTCAAAAGAAGCTTTAAAATCCAAAGAAAAATGGAAAGGAGATGATGTATGGGAGAAGAGGTGAAGTGCTCTATTTTGCTTCCTATTTTCTACAGCCTTCCTTGATTCATATACATCCTTAAGGTAAAAAGACCTTAATGCTGTCAAGTTTAATTAAAGCCCTTAACAGCCTCCAAGGGCAAAATTGTCCTTTCGCACCTATCTCATTAACCATAATTAACACCCTCCAATTCCTGTTATTCTCAAAATTCTCGAATACCAATAATTCATATCCCGTTACCCCTTAACTCCTGGCAACGCTCTAATCACCAAATTATCTCGAGACTCACCCCGAGCCTCGAACTTAATCCTGTTATGACCAAATGGCTAACTTATACCCAAAGATCGTCTCATGCCGAACACCTTGAACAAATCCACATTATAATGTGGCCTCAACAATAGCTCGCCAATATGCACATAAATATACAATTACGCCTTCAATGGGCCAAATTACCAAAATGCACTCATAACAAAATATATACCCATATGCATGCATTTATCATCATATAATAATATGATCCACATAATCATGCATATAATCATATAATGGCACAATAAATCAATTATGGCCCTCCCGACCCCCTAATCGAGGTCCTAAACCTCATTAGGAAATTTGGGTCGTTACACCTCCCGAGCTGAGTATTCGACCCCGTTGTGACTATTTAACTAAATTGTTCCCTAGGACCATCTCAGATTGTGCATCACAAATATATCACCACACCCTCATGGTCTCAATCACAATACACACATATACCACATTTATGCCCTCAACAAGCTAAAATTACAAATATGCTCCTAATAACCAAATTGGGCCCACATGCATATTTAATTCGCCTAAACATGCATTTCTAATCATATAATCATTTAATTATCGTATTAGCATAATTAAATCAATCATTGCCCTCTCGTCACGCTAATAAAGTCCCTAATCCTTATTAGCAAATTTGGGATGCTACATGCACAGATGTAATAATAAATTGTGCAACTTCAATTATCACATAATTGCACATTTATCCCGAAGAATAAATATTCTCTCAAATAGCCCATTCATAGTTTAACCCTTGTATCAACTCTTACCTTGATTAGTGTTGATGATTAGTGTTGATAGAGCCACCCTAGGGACCTATGGACCAATAATTCAAAGCTCCAATAAATAGAAGATTATTAAACAAAACTCTTTGATTCAATAATCATATTTATTAATCTCATGATTATTCCACTATAAATATGAGCTGAACTCTTGAGAATTAAAGACATGTTTACTGAGTAGTTTATAGTAATCATAAAGTGTCCATTGATATAATCATTACATACAAAATAATCCTCTATTGATGATTCATAATTAAGTGGGAATAAAATTACCATTTGACCCTTTTAATTATATCTTGATTCCTAATGTACCATTGACTTTACTAGTGAAGGTTAATTCATAATCTGATTATGAATTTGACGTCAACAACATTTTCAGTTCCAAAAGTCAACCCAATAGGGAATCATCATTCAATCTATAAGAAGGTATATGTTGACGCCGTTTTTTGTCGTCTTAGAAATGAAGAGCAATTAAAGAAAATACCAGAAGAAACAAACAATAGAAGACATGCTTTTTTACGTGGTTCAACAGTTAAAATCTGCCTAGTCCACGAGTCGATGTTATTCAACTATGGAACTCCCGTAAAGCTTTTTGAAAGCAATTTAACAGAGTATTCCTCCAATAAAAAAATTTCCGTCCCTTTCAAATGAATAGCTCCAATCTACTTATAGATTGGTTTACCGAGTATCTCCCCTCACATTTTGGAGAGTTATTATTCAAATTTCAAATTAAATACAAATAAATTCATATAATTATATAATATGTGTATTAAATCCCATGTTATTCTGGATTTAATAACAGTTATATCCAATCCCTTCGATATAGAGATTCTTAAACAGTAACTATGTTCACACTCGGCTACCGATCTCGAATATTGGAATGCTTTCGAGATCAACAATCATCACGAGCTTTCTGGCTCGGTTTGCCTCGGTCTTAACAAGTAACTTTATCGAGACCATCCTCTCCGAGCTCACAATGCCCGAGCTCGAACCATCTTGTCTGATGGTAAAAGATGAACTAGGAGATTTACACAAGTGTGGAACCTTTGTCATTGTAGTTTCAAGCTCGACTTGTAACCTCGGAACACCTCCGAGCTCACCAATTCCGACGTCGTTATTTTAATACTTAGCAACTATCCCTGATATTCTCATTAATGCTGATTATATGACAAATCTACTTATTTCGAGCTTACACCTTACGAGTCTGACTTTCGAGATCAAAATTTTCATTCTCGAAATTTGGGTTCGGAACTGCTGATGGGGAGGTGCCTGGTCCGTGAAGGTGGTGTCATGGGCTGCGTCCCATTATAATTTTTGTAACTCATATATATATATAATTTGTATATATGTTCCCTTGGGGAAAAGACAATTCACATCTCGATTTAGAGCTATTTTTATTAAGTACTATCATTTAACCTTTATGCATACAGTTTCTGGCTCGAAAAATCTTTTTATGCATTTGATTTTGTTTTTAGCTTCTTGCCTTAATATATGCTTTACATTTCTGGGTCAAAATATTTCCAGCATGTTATATTAAAGACCTGGTTTTATATTTTTTATTCGTACAAATAAATCTATTGGATTTAGGCTCGAATTTCAATGCATTCATGCACAATTTATTCGAAATATCCATGTTCAACTTCATTAATGTCAAGGTCGAACCTTACTTTTACCATGTACTCGAAAGTACTTAATTGGCATGTAATTTTAGTAGTTTAGTTATATCTTTCTCTTCTAGTCATTTTTTCTCATCCTTGAGTAGGTCCTCGAGGTCGTGAGGTCGAAACTAATTTTGCAAAACTTTCCAGCCTCGAAATCAACTTAATTCATAGTTGGTTTATTTTACATTCTAACTTTCTTATTGCCGATTGGTTTTAGCTGGTTTGTTCCAAACTAATTTAGCTCATGTTTGGTTTGTAATCCATACACTTATAAATTTTTATAGTCCAGATAAGTCCAGACAGCTTTAGCTCGTGTGTTTGGTTATTAATCCATACACTTATAAGCTCACATGTTTGGTTATTAATCCATACACTTATAAATTTTTATGTCGTGTTAATGATCCAGACATTTTTATTCTATGTTATTTATTTTTTCAAACTTATCGTATGATTGTATACCATTGATGCCCCCTTAATATCCTATGAGTGTGACCATAGGTTATTGAATTAAGAGGGTTTGCAAAAAATACAACATTGAAAGAATATAACTTTTGAACAAAACTTAGCATTTTATTGACAAAAAGCAGAAAAAATAAATATGCTTGGTTACAATGAAAACACCCTTCCTACATTATTGATAATAAGGTCGTAGATGTTCGCTATTCCAAGCTCGCAGAGCCAACTCTTCATTCAACCTCGCTAGTTTATACACTCCAGGTCGGACGACAGACTCGATTTGGTAAGGTCCTTCCCAATTAGGTCTGAGTACCCCGGCAAACGGGTCTCGTGTAGCTAAAAAAACACGCCTTAGCACCAAGTCTCCCAATCCAAACTTTTTATCCTGAACCCTCTTATTAAAGTATCTAGTAGCTCATTGTTGGTATGCATCATTTTTCAACTGGGCTTCATCTCGTCTTTCTCCAATGAGGTCTAGACTTTCTTCGAGCTGAGATTTGTTTGACGCCTGGTTGTATGCATGGCTCTGTATTATGGGGATTTCGACCTCAATGGGCAACATGGCCTCGCATCCATAAGCTAGGGAGAAGGGAGTATGCCACGTTGAAGTTCGAGCTGAAGTACGATAAGCCCACAAAACTTGAGGTAATTCCTCGAGCCACTTTCCCTTTGCCTCTTCTAACATTTTCTTTATGGAGCTCTTTAGGGTCTTGTTGACTGCTTTGACCTGGACATTTGACTGGGGGTGGGCAACGGAGGAAAAGCTTTTTATTATCCCATTTTTCTCACATAAATGGGTAAATAGATCACTATCGAACTGGATTCCATTGTCCGACACTATCTTTTTGGGCATCCCATATCGGCAGATGATATTTTTTACAACAAAGTCTAAGACTTTTTTCGAGGTAATAGTGGCCAAGGGTTCAGCTTCGGTCCATTTTGTCAAATAATCGACCGCAACCACAGCGTACCTTACTCCACCTTTGCCAGTTGGTAATGAGCCTATGAGGTCGATCCCCCATACTGCAAATGGCCATGGAGCGCTCATCATGGTGAGCTCGGTGGGTGGAGCTCGTAGAATTGAGGCAAATCGTCGGCATTTATCGCATCATTCGACATATTCAAACGCGCCTTCCTTGACTATGGCCAGAAATACCCTTGTCTTATCACTTTTTTGGATAGACTATCCCCCCAGTATAATCTCCACAAAATCCCTCATGAATTTCTTCCAAAATTTTCTTCGCCTCGAGTGGAGTTACACATCGGAGTAATGGCATAGAATACCATCTTCGATACAACCTTCCTTCCACAATAGTGTATCTCGGGATCTGATACATTATCTTTCGAGCCTCGTTCTGGTTTACTGGGAGACTCCTGATTTCGAGGTAGTCAATTATTGGGGTCATCCAGGTTGGTTGTGAGTCGATCATGCATGCGTCCTCCTCGTCAGGCTCGCTGATACTTTGGGTCGATAGAAACTCTACCGAGACCACATTCAGTGTATCGGCCTTGCTGGTTGTGGTGAGCCTGGCCAGTGTATCTGCATTTGAATTTTGTTCTTGAGGGACTTGCTTAATAGCATAGAATTCAAACTTCCTGAGCGCAGCTTTTGCTTTCTCCAGGTACAGGGCCATTTTTATGCCACGAGCCTGATATTCCCCTAAAACTTGGTTGACCACCAGCTGTGAGTCCCTATATCAATGTATAGCCTTTTCTTTGAGTTCTCTAGCTATTTGAAGTCCTGCTAGTAACGCCTCGTATTCAGCCTCATTGTTTGACGCTTCGAAGTTGAACCTTAACGCGGAGTGGAATCGATTTCCTGCTGGGGTAATTAGTATAATGTCTGCCCCTGATCTATTTTTGTTAGAGGATCCATCAACATAAAGTTTCCATAGCTCGAGAGCTGGGGTTACAACTTCGTCATTTGAGATCCCAGTACATTCAACAATGAAATCTGCCAGGGCTTGTCCCTTGATGGTCGTTCTTGGGTGGTATGTGATCTCTCACTGCCCGAATTTAATAATCTTCTGGAAGCCTCTGGTTTGGACAAAACTTGTCATAAAGGCTGGTCAGTTAGCACATGAATAGGGTGTGCTTGGAAGTAGGGTCGGAGCTTTCGTGATGAATGTATCAGACTCAGAGCCACTTTAATAATCTTTCGGAAGCCACATCCCACTTTAATAATCTTCCAGAAGCCTCTGATTTGGAAAAAACTTGTCGTAAAGGCTGGTCAGTTAGCAGATGAATAGGGTGTGCTTGGAAGTAGGGTGGGAGCTTTCGAGATGAATGTATCAGACTCAGAGCTAGTTTTCCATTATCGGGTATCTCGATTCTGCCCCCAATAACCTTTTGTTGACATAGTTTACAAGCTTTTGTACCTTCTTCTCCTCATGTACTAGCACCGCACTAATGGCATGCTCAGTTGTAGTGAGGTATAGATACAAAACCTATCCCGTGATAGGTTTTAACAAGATTGGTGGTTCGGTGAGGTGCTTCTTAAGATTTTGAAATGCGAGCTCGCACTCTTCCGACCACTCGAATTTTTTGCCCCTCTCAAAAGGTTGAAAAATGGAAGACACTGGTCTGTAGATTTCGAGATAAACCTACTCAATGTCGCCATTCATCTAGTCAAGCTCTGGACATCCTTATGCTTCCGAGGTGAGGGCATATCTATCAATGCCTTAATCTTGTCCAGATTAACATCTTTTCCTCGCGCATTTACTATAAAACCAAGGAAATTTCCCGAAGACACTCCGAACGAACACTTTTGTGGGTAAAGTTTCATGTTGTATTTTCGAAGTACAGTAAAGCACTCTGCGAGATCATCTACATGGTTATCGTTATGTTTCGATTTGACTAACATATTGTCCACATAAGCTTCCATGTTATTTCCTATCTGCTCGGCAAACATTCTGTTCACCAGCCTTTGGTACGTGGCTCCAACATTTTTGAGCTCGAAAGGCATGACATTATAGCAGTATAACCCTTTGTCGGTTACAAAGCTCGTGTGTTCCTAATCTGGTGCATGCATAGCGATCTGGTTATATCCAGAATAAGTGTCCATGAATGACACGATTTCATGGCCCGCAGTGGCATCTATGAGCTGATCTATCTGAGGTAAGGGGAAACAATATTTAGGGCATGCCTTGTTAAGATCTAAGTAGTCGATACAAGTTCGCCATTTTTCGTTGGGTTTTGGGACCAATACCGAATTGGCAATCCAATCAGAGTAAAAGGCATCTCGTATGAATTGATTTGCCTTTAACCTATCGACCTCTTCCTTGAGCCTTCTTTCTATCATCGTCCAGGAGTCTTCGTTTTTGCTGCTTCGGGGGGGGGGGGGGGGGGGGGAGCTCTTGTCAATATTGAGTGCATGGCTCATGAAATTTGGACTGATTCCTACCATGGTCAAGTGTGACCATGCAAACACATCCTAGTTTCTTTCAAGAAGTAGATTAATTGTTATCTTGCCTTTTCAGAAAGATTCTTACCCACTTTCACCACCTTTGTGACATCTACTGCATCGAGCTCAACTTCCTTGAGCTCTTCTAAAGGTTTGAGATCAGCCCTTTAATCTACTCTGAGATCGATCTCCTCACCAATCTTGAAGACGGCTCCATTTATCTCTTGAATAACCACCAGTGCTTACGCACTTGTTTGACTTTTTCCTCTTATGGAAATGGTGTAGCACTCCCTTCCTGCGAGCTGGTCTTCCTTCAACATCCTGATGCCACTAGAAGTCGGGAACTTGATGGCCAAGTGCCTGACAGACGACACTGCCCCCAGCCCATTAAGGGCGGGTCTACCGAGCAGTACGTTGTAGGTCGACGGGAGGTCCACCACTACAAACTCTATCATCTTGATTACTGAGACTGGATAGTCTCCCAAGGTTACAAGGAGTTCAATGGATCCCATACAGGCAATCCCTTCTCCTGAAAAGTCATACAATGTTGTTGCACATGCTTTCAAATCGCGAAGCGTGAGTCCCATCTTTCTAGAGTGGCTTTGTAAAGGATATCCATCGAGCTCCCATTATCTACTAGGACTCGGCGTACCCTCTTGTTCACAAGTTGGAGGGTAATGATCAAGGGATCGTTATGAGGAAATTGGACGTGTGACGCGTCCTCTTCGGTAAATGTTATGGGTTGAGTCTCAACCCTCTGTTGTTTTGGGGCTCGCGGTTCGGGTTCGTAGGGAGAACTGTCTCTAGTTTTGAGCTCGTTTACATATCTTTTTTGGGCGTTTTTGCCCGAGCCTACAATATGAGGTCCCCCCAAGATGGTTACTACATCCTCTCCATCAATCGGTGGGGGTCGCTCGTTCTCCCGAGCTCAAGAGTTGTTGTGTTGGGTAGGTTGTGCAACTTCTGCCCTCTGACTTGTTGAGGCTTGATTGGGATTTTAGTTTCTGACGTACTGACTGAAATATTCCCTCGAGATCAAACCTTCAATCTCGTCCTTCAATTGTTGACATTCATCAGTCATGTGTCTGATGTCTTTATGGAATCTACAGTATTTATTTGAGTCCATTTTCGCCTTCTGATTCCGCATGGGGTCAGGTCTTCTGAATGGTACCTGGTTTTCATTGGCTAGGTAAATATTCTCTCGAGTCTTGTTGAGCTCGATATACACTTGTATATGGAGAAATATTTATCCCATTTCTTCTTTTTGCCTCCATTAGCCTCGAGGTTATTCCCTTCGTTCTTCTTCCTTTTAGAAGGGTACTCCCTAGAGGGTTTTGAAGTAGATGGGGCTGCCGAGGTTGAGGCAGAGTTCACGTTTGTTGTTGTAGTTATGGGCTAAGAGGTCAAGTTCAGGGCTAACCTCACCTCTTCCACATTGACAAACCTATGGGCCCTTCAATTGAACTAGGTTAGAGACCTGATAGGTTTCCTTTGTAAATCTTCCCAAAGGGGCTCCCTGGAAAAATACTAGCTCTAACTGCCATTAGGTGGCCACTATCATCGACATTCCAGGCCCGGGCCACTTCTAGGTTAAACCTCGTAAGGTAACTCTTTAGTGACTCATCTTGCTGTTGTCGAACATTGGTTAAGGTTGAGGCATCGGGCCTGATGCCAACCATAGCTTTAAATTGTTTCTTAAATTCTCTAGCTAATTGATCCCAGGATGAGATCGAATGTCTTCGAAACTTCTCGAACTAGTTTTTTGTTGGTCCTATAAGAATGGCTGGAAACAGCATACATCTGAGCTCGTAGCCAACATTGCTGGCTCGCATGATGGTATTAAAAGTACTCAGATGACTATACGGGTCTGAGTTTCCATCAAATGGTGCTACATGGGGTATTTTGAATCCTTGGGGAAATAGAGTGTTAGAAATATGCTGGGCAAAAGGCTCGAGCTCTTCGTTAGACTCTTCAGCCTTATCCCTGCTCCGCTTATCTTGCAGGAGCCTGAATGCTCTTTCTAACTAATCAATCATTTCCTGGACCAGATCCATTAGAGTTCGAGCCTGGACTTGAGGGGGCTGGTTATCGTTAATAAAAACTCCAACTCCCTATCTTTGTATAGGATTATGTGCCGATTGCTTACGACCATTCAGATGATCTCGCAAATCAGGGTTCGGGGGATTATCTCGCCCCCGGTTATGGTTCAGATGATCCCGCAGATCAGGGTGATTCCTCGATTTTCAGGATGTCTAGGCCCAGTATTATAAATACTTACGGAGTGAGTGTAATCTAAGCTCCTGCTTATGTAACTTGTAGCCCTTTCTGGATGTGACGCTCGATGATTACGAGGTGGGTCCCTTGCTAGTCTCCTTGTTCCAGCAATTTGTGATCTTGACATTTGGCTTCCTGAAGGATGAGGAGCTCTGTGATCTCGGGTAGTCTCCTTTTCGTTCCCCTATCCAAGCCTAGCCTGTCGGTTTCCATCTCAACTGCCGCTGCGAGATGGTCTCCGTGTTGCAGGTCGCGGGACCTCTCGGACTGGTAAGGGGTGCCTTATAGGTGACGGTGGATGCCTTATGGGCGATGGTGGCTTTCTCCCATTGTCGGGCCTAGATGGCCCAAATTTTTCCTGGACAGGCTCCAGGTTGTTTCTTGCAACATTAGGATTCGGGTTCCGAGGCACTGGAGGGGCTTGGTTATTACCCATTCCTGTTGATAATTCTTCGGTGGGGTTGGCCACAGCCTCACCTCGGGTACTTCTCTGGGGCCTCGGCTGATTCAGCTGCGACGCTTGTTCCGCCCTCCTGGCGGCTGTGCTCCCACAGGGACGTCCTCTAGGTCTCTGTGGAGGTGCCTGGGTGTCAGCAGCCTGTCTGGCTAATTCTTCATTACGCTTCTTCGCCTCTGCCAACTACTTCCGCAGTTGTCAATTTTCAAGATCCACGATAGGAACATACCTCTCGGGATTGTAGTACAGATCCTTGTCAGACCTGGCAGCAGGCGACCCCCGAGAATTGGACGAATCACTCCTCTCTTCAGGGTCCAGATCCACCATGGGCTGCTTTCCAGGTCATCGGGGATAGTCCTCGGTATGCGGAGTCTGCTCCTCAAGTATCTGGGGCAATTTTCGCCCACCAGTGCTAGGGTTGTTTGTAGCGGCCATTGATGATTCAGGAGGTTTTCTGATTAAACAGGCTCACGTCTTGTTTAATGGCTCTCAATGAAAGCACTAAACTGTTGACGTCATTTTTTGTCAACTTAGAAATGAGGACCAATTAAACAAAATACCAGAAGAAACAAACAATAGAAGACACAATATTTTACGTGGTTCAGCAGTTAAAATCTGCCTAGTCCACGAGTCGATGTTATTCAACTATGAAATTCCCTTAAAGCTTTTTGGAAATAATTTAATAGAGTATTCCTTCAGTACAAATTTTTCCATCCGTTCCAAATGAATAGCTCCAATCTATAGATTGGTTTACCGAGTATCTCCCCTCACATTTCGGAGAGCTATTATTCAAATTTCAAATTAAATACAAATAAATGCATATAATTATATAATACGCGTATTAAATCCCATGATACTTGGGATTTAATAACAGATTACATCCAATCCCTTGATATAGGGATTCTCAAACAGTAACTATGTTCACACTCGGCTATCGAACTCAAATATTCGAATGCCTTCAAGATCAACAATGATCATGAGCTTGCTGGCTCGGTTTTCCTCGGTCTTAACAAGTAACTTTATCGAGATCATCCTCTCCGAGCTCACAATGCCCGAGCTCGAACCGTCTTGTCTGATGGTAAAAGATGAACCAGGAGATTTACACAAGTGTTGAACCTTTGTCATTGTAGTTTCGAGCTCGACTTGTAACCTCGGAACACCTCCGAGCTCACCAATTCTGACGTCGTTATTTTAATACTCAGCGACAATCCTTGATATTCTCATTAATGTTAATTTTATGATGAAATTGCTTATGTCGAGCTTACACCTTATGAGCCCAACTTTTGAGATCAAAATTTCCATTCTCGAAATTTGGGTGTAACAGTATAGATTCCATATCTGTTAACCTATGTCCCCAGCCATATACACCATTGAGTCCCCAAAAACAATAGTTCTTTGCCTGATCATTCTGACAAACTGTAATGCATGAATCAAAGGATCAAGTGACATATATAGGAGTTCATAGTAACTTCGGGATTGAGATCAATTTGTATATGATCATTGGTTGATGTGTTTATAATACTACAAAATGGTATTTAAACAAGTATTATTAAATCACATCACAATTCCCAACACCTCCGCCTTTAGGGCTTCTGCTCTAGTCTGGTCAAACGTCCTCCACTTCTACTGGATTGGAGTGACGTTTGGATCGACATTCAAGGCATGGAAAATAATATTCAAGTTAATACTTGTCATGTAGAAATGAGACCAGGCAAAGACATCATGGTTCTCTAGGAGGAAGGCTAGGAGCGAGTTTCAGACCTTCTCCTCCATATTTTTTCCAATCTTGGTTCTCCTATCATGAGTGGCCGCGTTGAGAGCCACCTCCTCGACTTCCTCCATAGGCTCGACCGCCCTTCCTTCTTGAACCCGCAGGTCTAGCTCATATGCCTCTTCAGCCAGCACTGCTATCACTTCCGCATTCCCGAGAAGAGACTACTTGTTGTCCCTTTTCTCGACTACCATTACTGGTTGCTAGAGAGAGACATTGTAGCATTGCCTCGCCTCCTTCTGGTATCCTCGGACTATACCGATTCTTGACTTTGTGGGAAATTTCTGGCACAGATGTCGAATTGAGGTGACGACTCTGAATTCCACCAAGGTCGCATGCTCTAAAATGGCGTTATACGGTGAGAGACACTCTACCACCACGAAAGTGCAATACTTGAAGGCCTAGCGAGGCTCTTCCCCAAGTGTCACGGGTAACTTGATTTGGCCTATTGGTATGAGACCCTCTCTCGAGAATTCGTAAAGAGTCAAGGTACACGGGGACAGGTCGCTTGTGGTCATCCTGATTGTAGCGACCCAAATTTGCTAATAAGGCTTGGAGCCTTGATTAGTGTGCCTGGAGGGCAATAATTGTTATACTGTATTAATTTATGTGAATTTAATGAATATATGGTTAGAATGCATGTTTAGGTGATTAAATATGCATGTGGGCCCCATTTGGTTGTTAGGGGCATAATGGTAATTTTATCCCATTGAGGGCATAAATGTAATATATGTGATATTTTTTATATAATGGTGATATATTTATGATGCACGTTCCGAGACGGTCCTAGAGAGCTGTTTTGCTAAAAGTCACAACGGGATTAAATACCCAGCTCGGGAGGAGCCTAGGTGTATTTTGGGAATATTATAAATTTAGTTTGGGAATTTTGAGTAACTGTTAATGGCACTTGGATAACTTGGGTAATTTTAGGTAACCATTGAGGATAGTTACTTTAAGTGAGAAAGTGGTATTTTTGTAAAAGAATAGGAAATGTCTAGGTTGCCCTTGAGGATTAGCTAGAATAAGAGTTAGATGGAAGGGAAAATGGGTCTTTTGGCTTGGATATAGATAACATTGGCTGAGGGGAAAGGCTGGAACGTTCTCATCCTTATGTTTATGCAAGAGCTTGGCTTTGGGAGCTCTAGAGAAAACTAGGGAAAAATAGAAAGGAAGGAAAGGAATCTCTGAATTTTTGTGGGATCAAGAAGGGAATTAAGACCAAGAAACTTAGAGGATTGTTCTACATATTGAGGTAAGGGAATTCTGAGTAATTATATTGTAGAATTCAGCTAAGAATGTCATGGTTTGAGAATTGAAATTGGGTGTTTTTCTTGGTAGATTCTTGGGGTGAATTATGGTTAGGTTCAGCTTGGATTTTTTTAATTAAGCTTGGAATTTGATTGGGAAAGCAGCTCAAGGTCGAATTCTTGTTTGAGGTAAGAATTCTATGCATTTTTTATGTTTATATCTGGTATGGTTTAAGATTTTTAAAGGGAGGTTTAAGTTTTGAAAGGCTTGGTTTAAGTTTCTGAAGTTTTAAACCAAATTATGAATTGTAGGTTTGATTGTTTGTTTGAGCTTGTTGTTGATGTTTTTGAGTTGTTAGATGGTCTATGTGGGGTTTTGAATTGAATTTGAGACTTAGGTATGCCTTGGAATTGATTTAGGAGTGTTTTGGCTCTGGGAAAACGTTTGGAGAAACCCATATTTCTGGGTTTGCGAAGGGGCGTCGCGGCCCTGTTCTTCTGCGCCGCGGCGCTAGGTTGCATCAGGGAAGGGAGCCACGCTGGGCGTCGCGGCCCTTAAGGGCTAGTGCCGCGGCGCTAGGCCAATTCTGGGCAGGGGAAATTTCAGTTTTTAGGCTTTTGCCCAGGGGGCTCGGGGGACGTTTCCGCCACCTTGTGTGGGGATCCGGGAGGTTCCGAGAGCTCGGGTTTGGTTCCGGAAGATGTTTTTAAATTGATTAGTAATGGGAGTGTTATTTGTGTTTTGTGACTAGATTCTCAGTGAGGCTCAGTGTAACGACCCAAATTCGCTAATAAGGCTTAAGGGCCTTGATTAGCGTGCCAGGAGGGCACGATGGGAATTATGTGTGATTTTATGAGTTAAATGCATGGTTATGATTTAAAGCATGTTATTTGACTATTTATTTATCTGAGACGCATGTATATGTGTATTAGTATGCATGTAGGCCCTGATTGTGTTGAAGGGCATAATTGTAATTTTAGCCCGCCGAGGGCATATTTGTGATAATTGTATTCCGTGATTTGTACCACGTGAGTGTGGTGTTATTTTGTGATGCACGTGCCGAGACGGTCCTAGAGAGGAATTTAACTTAAGAGTCACAACGGGATTTCTATACCCGGCTCGGGAGGAGCCTAGGGGTACCTCGGGAATTTTATGGTTAAGTTGAGATTTAGCGGGTAATGGTTATTGGAGATTTAGTAACCTGGGTAACCATTAGTTACTGCTGAGAGTAACAAGTTCTAGGTAGAAAATGGTAGAAATGAAATAGGAGTAAAAGGACTTAAGTGCCCTTGAGGTTTAGTTGGGAAAGGATAGGCAAGGAGGGGTAAAATGGTCATTTGGCTGGGAAATTGATTTATGGCAGCTGGGTTATAGGGGGTACACGGTTTGGGGCTTGGCATTGATTGGTTTTGATAAAAACCAAAGAGAAGAAAAGTTAGGGCAATGAGAAGAAGAAGAAGAAGAAGAGAAGTGAAGGAGCTGAAATTTGGAGACTTAGGAGATGAATCAAGGGAGCTTGGGAAGGGATTCTCTACTTGAGGTAAGGAGTTTATACACATTTAAGGCTTGATTATGTTATGGGTTAAGAGATTTGAGCATGGTTTAAGTTTGAACTTTGAGTTTTTAATTTTCTGAAATTGAAATCAAGGATGTGGATTTTGGGGATTTGATTGTGTGTTTGATTGCTTTGATGATGTTTATGGGTTGCTAGATGGGTCATATGAAGTTTGGATTTGATTTTGGGGTTTGGGTATTGGTTTGGTATGAATTGGGAAGGTTTTAGCTCGGACAAAACGCAGGAGAAAACCCAGAATTCTGGGTCTGCGAAGGCGTGCCGCGACACAGGTTTTTCGTGCCGCGGCAAGGGAGCCTCTGATTGATGGGTGCCGCGGCACAAGGATGTGGTGCCGCGGCACAAGGCTAAATTCAGGGCATCATTTTTAGGCAATTTTAGGCCTTTGCTCCGGGGGTTCGGGGGATGTCTCCGGGGTGTTGTTTTAAGGTTTTAGAGGTCCCGAGAGTGCGGGATCGGTCCCGGGAAGTGGTTTTGGGTTGATTAGTATTGAGGGATGTTTCTTGTGTGTTGTGACTAGGTTGTTGGTGAGGCTCGTGCTTGAGGACCGTGCTCGCGGCTATAGTGCATCAGGAGGCTCGGAATTCAGGTAAGAAAACTATAACACCCGTAGGATAGGGCGTGGGCCCATAGTATGATTGCGGGGCGCGGCCCTATATTGCATCACATGTTAGGGTGCAGACTTAAATGAATTAATATTTGATTGCATGTTGTTGTGTTATATTATATGTGTGATTATGATGAAATGAACGGCAAGGGCCGAGTACGGCGTAGGCCGGGGCGGCCGTGGGCCGAAAGTAACACCTAGCACATGGGATGCTATATTCAGGGTGGGACCCAAGGGATACATGAGTTATCCTCGCAGTGAGAACCGATACCCCAGGGCTTTGGTAAGGTCTCTGGGGCGGCATGGCCGTGTTTGTTTAGTCTAATGGTTGACTTGTTTATTTGAGGATTATCTGTTATGATAAACTGTATACATTGCATATGTTATGTTCTGCATGAGTTTTCTTGCTGGGCTTCAGCTCACGGGTGCTCTGTGTTGCAGGTAGGGCAATGACTGAGTCAACCAACCATGAGTACGGAGAGCGTGAAGCGACGCGTACATGTTTGGCCTGCCCGACTGCTTTGGTTGGGGGTTTATTTGAAAATGGCTGTAATAATCTATGATTTTTATGATTTATCAACTGTGAACTCATTTTTAAGATGTAAATAGTTTTCAAACCTTATTTTGGGATCCCAATGTTTAATATTAGGAGTTTTATTGAAACAACGCATTTTTCTAATATTACAGCCTTAACTTTTAATTAGTCACACTTTCGTTTCAAAAACTCGGTTAGCGAGATCTTTGCACACTGATTTGTCTTAAAACTCACTAAGTAACGGCTCTAAGGAAGTAGGGCGTTACAACTTGGTATCAGAGCGAGCCAAGGTTTATTGGTTCTGGAGATCGACCGAACATGTACGCTCGCTGTCAGTGACAAGCTCGACTCAGGGTTGGTTGGTGTGATTGATTGATATGCTGAACATATGTTTGAATGCCGTGTTTTCCTGTTTACTCATATGGAGCATGATAGATGAAATAACATATGCATGAGATACTGATAGGGCCTGGCCCTTGACTATTGCATGTTGAGATTAATGCATGCTGAATGACATTATGATGTATATGGATGAATATTGGCATATTGGTTCGCGTTTTGTGTATATGCGATTAATTTTCTGGATGAAATTCATTTGTTATATCTGTATATTGGCTTGTATGAAGCATGATGAGTATGGATATACTTAGTGATGATTGAATCTGGTAGCTAAATGTATATCATTGTGGATTTGACCTAGTATATGCTTGTGTGTGCATTATACCTGTAGATGTTCGGATCTAGTTGTGGATTGGTTCAGGGTATGAACCTCTGAGTTCAGGAGTTTGGTCGGTTATGACGGATGAACTCGTGTTGATTGTTCCTAGAAGGGTTTTCTGGACCGGATATTGTGTTGAAAGGGGATTCTAGTTATAAGTTGGAGTTGAGATCTCCAGTTATCCCTGAAAGCAGCAGCAGTGGGTCACTAGTGTGTGAGTAGGCTGTGGAGTTTGTTAGTTGAGATGGGATAGAAGAACAACGGATTTCTCCGGGGAAAGAGCTGATTTATAAGCTTTAGCAGTAAAGGTGACCAGTGTTGGTTTACTGTGAGGATGGACAGATAAAAGTATTATATGAGAGGTTTAAAGGGGTGTTATCCTCGGGTTTTGAGGAGAGCTCGAGTTGGCAAGGGACTTATCAATAGACGAGCAGAGTTAATTCCACCCTTGGTTAAGAGGATGAGAGATCCTGATTAGAGGGTTGTGTTAAATGTTGAGGCAGAGAGTTGCCTGGAAGTGACACTCGGGCTGAGGTACTAGCTTATTGGGTTGGAAAGAACCTAGTTGATGAATGGTTAGAAGAGATTTTAAAGACATGATTAGAACCATGGAGACTGGTGGGCTTATAAGTTGGGTTCGGACCGTTAGGGTAACAACAGCGTAATTCAATGGGTTTGGTAAAGCGAGTAGTCCATTTCAGGAAGTTATATTGATGGATGTATCTGGAATTGGTGGCGACCCATTTAAGGATATGAGATCTGGTTTAGTCTAAGGTATTTGGGCCGCTTCGATGTAAGGACTTATCGTCTGCATGTGGATGGCGGAGAGGGCCATGTGGTTCGAGGAACTGATGGTTGATGTCTGGAGCATGAGTGCTAGAGTCGCTATGGCAGTGCTTCTTTGGATGGAATTAGTAAAGTTAGATTCGTGATAATCGAGTTAAAGGAACCCCGGATAGTTCTATGGCTTCTGGTTTGCCAGAAAGGGGGAAAAGTCTGATTGATAAGATGGTGCTTGTGTTGATAGAACGCAGCGAGGTCGGATTCTCAATTTTGAGGTAGAAGGACCCCAGACAGTGCTTGGGCACTTAATTTGAGTTTGGAAAGAAACATGAGTGAGAAGCTAGTTACCAAGATGGCGATAGGAACCAGGGAGGTTATTGGTATGCGTGAGGGAGAGGATGCCGCCTGAGAGGAGGTCAGGCGAGGGCATGACGTCTGCATGGGATGACTCAGTATGATTGAATGGAATTCCCGTGGTGAGGGAACGGAGAACTTGAATGCCTCGCTACATTCGTAGTTCGAGGCCGATTCCTCGAGGATGAGTATTTAACATAATGGTTTATGCTTTGGACATATAACGAACTGGAAGGACTCGGTGTTGTGAATGCTCCGAGAGGGTGATGGACATAGAGAGGTTGCCTCAATGGTGCCATTTGAGAGGCTAAGGACAGTAATGCTTATTGAGAAGGAATTAGAAGCTCTGGCAGATGGATTGTTGTGGATATCATCTGGAGTACGTGAAGGAGACAGAGTTGACCAGTGGGAAAGCTATATGGTTATGCACAGAGAGATTTAGGTAATACTTCAAGGTCAGACTACAGATAGGATTGGTTTAAGGAATGTTGTAAAAGACGGTTTTGGCCGACAGAAAGCCTATTGGAACAATCGAAGGAATTTGAGCCTGGTGTAGCCACTGTGTTATACTGCGGGGATTGTTAGCATCGTCGGGGTAGGACGGAAAGTACGATGTTGGATACAAGGTAGGACGATGTCTCCAAGAGTTGATCTATGACCTGTTAATTTCCAGTTGGAAACCAAGGAAAGAGACATTTCAGGAATTTTGTTTTGAACTGAGTAAAGTGCGAGGAGTTGGTAACAAAGATTCTAGATTTGGTTCAAGCTACGGCAGCACAGGTAAGTTCTTTAAGTAGAGGATACAAGAATGGTTCAGGCAAGTTCCCTTCAAGTTCACGAGCAGTACATGTGGATTACTCCCAGACGGAAATGGTGAGCAAGTGACTATGCGAAAGACGTTTGTACCCAGAAGGCAGAGTCTCAGGTAAGGTTCTACGGATTGTTAGTTTGAGCGTCGTCAGGAATACTCAGATTAGAGCTACAAGGAGAAAGGGCAGGTACGATAAGATTTGATCTGAAGCCACAAAGAAGCTAATGAAGAACGTCTGAAGAATAGAAAGCATAACAGGGCTGGTAAGTGCGTCATCCATTGCACAAGCACCTCCGGAGACAACTACATCAGAGATGAGGAAATCAGTAAAACTCGAGGTTAGACGGACTGAGTGGTGTCAAATCAGAAAGAAATTCAGAAGATAAGGTAAGGTTGTTTAGTATCGGGTAATGATGGAATTTGCGTGTGTTTTGGTTAGTAAAGAGTGTTTTCATAAAGGACCTGATCTATGGTAGGGTTATGAAAATGTGGGAGTGCATCACGAGTTGGGCACGCCCAGGAATAAATTGACGCGAGGATGGATTGAACCTTGCGAGAGGCGACAGAATGGATCATGGTTGATACACTTGGAACGTTAAGTCGACTGTTGTGTATGGCATAAGATACTTGAGTGTTGGGTATTAGTAAGAAGGTTAGCGCTGAGACCCAGATGTGGTGAAAGGTAACAGACGGACGATCAGTGTTTGAAATCCTCGATTGAGCGAGGGGAGAGATAATTGGAGGCGGAACTCCTGGCTGTGAGGCGTGTGTCAGTCGGGGAAGAGCGCCATAGATTGTAATGGGGTGGACAAAGCAACGACCGAGAGCGGCATAATGTTAATAGGTAAGGGTTAGCTGGTGAAAGTCACTGAGCTATGGAATCCAAAGTGTTGACTTGAGTTGAAACAGGGAAGGACCCTGTCATGGTAGTACAGTGGGATACCAGGATCGAGTGAAGGATCCAGGTGGGATATGGTTTTGAATGAGGATTCTGAATGGACATCATTCCACCTCCTAGGGTACGTCGTACCGGGAGGGTTGAGCGGGTGACAGAACCTAGTGATTTCCTTTGGACCCTGAAGGGTTAGGTGATGTGGTGGTGCATCGTGGGGATAGACCACAATAGACCTTAAGTAAGGTGTTTGGACATGAAAAGTTTTAACTCGGTTGTTTGAGTTAACGTTGTTGGGGCAAGTGAGCTGGTTTCGTGATAGAACGTCGATGACATTGAATTGAGGCCCTATGATATTTTAAATTGTGGGAATGGATTTAAAGAACGAAAAGAACAGAGTGGGAACCTGGAATTATCAGTTGATTGCAAGTGGAATGGTTGTCTGAAAGTTTATCAAAGATCTTAAAGAATTAAGCGCTGAGTAGGCGAAGACTTGAGGTATTAAGGGAAGTGTAATCCCTGGGAAGTAAGTCGTGATGGCAGTTGCTGGTGTCTTGTTGATGTAGCGCGACATAGGGCTTGATAAGAGGTGAAGGATGGTGAATACTACAGTTTGGCTTTAGTTCAGAGAGAAAGACAAGTAGGTCGTTGAACTTCTTAAGGCAGGAGTGTCTGTCTATTTGGAAGAATAAAGAGCTGCGTCTCCGCGTTTAACAGACCAGGATCGGTGAGGCGTTCAAAGAAAGAAGGGAGAGTTCTGACCCTTGATTCAACATAAAATTTCGAAGTTGTACTAGGTGTTAGGCGAGCGGGGCCTATAAGCTGATCCCACCTAGTAGAGGTGATGACGTTTGAGTATCTATGGAATCAGGAATAAGACAATGAATTGGTCATTGTAATCTAGGCAGACCCTGGGCTTCGGCAGGGTTGCGGTGTTAATGAGGGCCTATCGAGAGTATGGCTATTAGACGAGATCTTGCGAGCCAAGATTGTTCTCCTGAAAGAGCGTTGGTGGGAACTAAAGTAAGGCGATGGACCTTGGAGATTATGGTCAGATTGCGGGTTGCTGACTGATGTGTTTGAGTAAATTTCGAGGATGAAATTTTTATGAGGAGGGGATAGTTGTAACGACCCAAATTCGCTAATAAGGCTTAAGGGCCTTGATTAGCGTGCCAAGAGGGCACGATGGGAATTATGTGTGATTTTATGAGTTAAATGCATGGTTATGATTTAAAGCATGTTATTTGACTATTTATTTATCTGAGACGCATGTATATGTGTATTAGTATGCATGTAGGCCCTGATTGTGTTGAAGGGCATAATTGTAATTTTAGCCAGGCGAGGGCATATTTGTGATAATTGTATTCCGTGATTTGTACCACGTGAGTGTGGTGTTATTTTGTGATGCACGTGCCGAGACGGTCCTAGAGAGGAATTTAACTTAAGAGTCACAACGGGATTTCTATACCCGGCTCGGGAGGAGCCTAGGGGTACCTTGGGAATTTTATGGTTAAGTTGAGATTTAGCGGGTAATGGTTATTGGAGATTTAGTAACCTGGGTAACCATTAGTTACTGCTGAGAGTAACAAGTTCTAGGTAGAAAATGGTAGAAATGAAATAGGAGTAAAAGGACTTAAGTGCCCTTGAGGTTTAGTTGGGAAAGGATAGGCAAGGAGGGGTAAAATGGTCATTTGGCTGGGAAATTGATTTATGGCAGCTGGGTTATAGGGGGTACACGGTTTGGGGCTTGGCATTGATTGGTTTTGATAAAAACCAAAGAGAAGAAAAGTTAGGGCAATGAGAAGAAGAAGAAGAAGAAGAGAAGTGAAGGAGCTGAAATTTGGAGACTTAGGAGATGAATCAAGGGAGCTTGGGAAGGGATTCTCTACTTGAGGTAAGGAGTTTATACACATTTAAGGCTTGATTATGTTATGGGTTAAGAGATTTGAGCATGGTTTAAGTTTGAACTTTGAGTTTTTAATTTTCTGAAATTGAAATCAAGGATGTGGATTTTGGGGATTTGATTGTGTGTTTGATTGCTTTGATGATGTTTATGGGTTGCTAGATGGGTCATATGAAGTTTGGATTTGATTTTGGGGTTTGGGTATTGGTTTGGTATGAATTGGGAAGGTTTTAGCTCGGACAAAACGCAGGAGAAAACCCAGAATTCTGGGTCTGCGAAGGCGTGCCGCGACACAGGTTTTTCGTGCCGCGGCAAGGGAGCCTCTGATTGATGGGTGCCGCGGCACAAGGATGTGGTGCCGCGGCACAAGGCTAAATTCAGGGCATCATTTTTAGGCAATTTTAGGCCTTTGCTCCGGGGGTTCGGGGGATGTCTCCGGGGTGTTGTTTTAAGGTTTTAGAGGTCCCGAGAGTGCGGGATCGGTCCCGGGAAGTGGTTTTGGGTTGATTAGTATTGAGGGATGTTTCTTGTGTGTTGTGACTAGGTTGTTGGTGAGGCTCGTGCTTGAGGACCGTGCTCGCGGCTATAGTGCATCAGGAGGCTCGGAATTCAGGTAAGAAAACTATAACACCCGTAGGATAGGGCGTGGGCCCATAGTATGATTGCGGGGCGCGGCCCTATATTGCATCACATGTTAGGGTGCAGACTTAAATGAATTAATATTTGATTGCATGTTGTTGTGTTATATTATATGTGTGATTATGATGAAATGAACGGCAAGGGCCGAGTACGGCGTAGGCCGGGGCGGCCGTGGGCCGAAAGTAACACCTAGCACATGGGATGCTATATTCAGGGTGGGACCCAAGGGATACATGAGTTATCCTCGCAGTGAGAACCGATACCCCAGGGCTTTGGTAAGGTCTCTGGGGCGGCATGGCCGTGTTTGTTTAGTCTAATGGTTGACTTGTTTATTTGAGGATTATCTGTTATGATAAACTGTATACATTGCATATGTTATGTTCTGCATGAGTTTTCTTGCTGGGCTTCGGCTCACGGGTGCTCTGTGTTGCAGGTAGGGCAATGACTGAGTCAACCAACCATGAGTACGGAGAGCGTGAAGCGACGCGTACATGTTTGGCCTGCCCGACTGCTTTGGTTGGGGGTTTATTTGAAAATGGCTGTAATAATCTATGATTTTTATGATTTATCAACTGTGAACTCATTTTTAAGATGTAAATAGTTTTCAAACCTTATTTTGGGATCCCAATGTTTAATATTAGGAGTTTTATTGAAACAACGCATTTTTCTAATATTACAGCCTTAACTTTTAATTAGTCACACTTTCGTTTCAAAAACTCGGTTAGCGAGATCTTTGCACACTGATTTGTCTTAAAACTCACTAAGTAACAGCTCTAAGGAAGTAGGGCGTTACACTCAGATTAGAGGACCGTGCTCGAGGGTTCCGTGCTCAAGAAGCTCGGGACACAGGTAAGAAAGTTGTTGTACCCATAGAGCAGGGCGAGGCCCCATAGTTGTGTTGCAGGGCACGGCCCTATGTGATTATGTGTTGGGTGTAGCCCATTGATTATGTTAGTATATGTTTAAGTTATGTTTTAATTATGTTGTGTACGCATATATGTGAATGATCGGCAAGGGCCGGGAACGGCGAAGGCCGAGAGCGGCAAGGGGCCGGGAGCAGCGTTTAGCACGCGGAGTGTGAGCTGCCAGGGTAAGACCCTGAGGGATACCTGGGATATCCTTACGGTGTAGACCGCAACTCAGGGCCTGGTAAAGCGCCTGAGACGGCATGGTCGTATGTGTTTAGCTTGTTGACAAATTGGTTATATGTTGAATGGTTCATATGCGTATGTTATCTGTTTATATGGAGTTTTCTTGCTGGGCTTCGGCTAACGGGTGCTCTGTGGTGCAGGTAAGGGCAAGGAGAAAGTTAACCGACCATGAGTATGGAGAGCGTGACGCGACGCGTACATGTCTGGTCTGCCTGGCTGCCACGGCTAAGGGTATTTTTGGAAGTTGTTTGTAAAGAACCCAATTTTGTCGTATAGTCGACTTAAAGTATATTTTGAGTTGTAAATATTTATAAACAGTATTTTAGGATCCCAAATGTTAAATGTCTTATGATTTCAGTAAATGGAATTATTTTCAAAGTTTATGTTTCTGTTTATGATTTGATTACACGTTTGCCTTAAAACCTCGATTAGCGAGTTAAAAGCACATTTTAAACTCACTTAGTAACGGCTCTAAGGAAGTAGGGCGTTACACTGATCTTCTTGAAAGTGGACTTAAACAGGAGATTCACCGAACTCCCATTGTCCACCAGGATCCTAACCACCATCTTGTTGGAGACCTGGCTCTCGATCACTAAAGGATCGTGGTGAAGGAAGTGAACTCTCTGAGCATTGTCTTGTGAGAATGTGATGACTTGTTCAATCATTCGCGGAATTTGGGCTGGCAGTTGAGTCAAGGCCATCATCTCTTCATCATGGTTTAAGGCCCACAGATATCTGTTCTACGAGCCTCTAGAAGTTCCCCCTAGGTGGGGTCCTCCCAAAATGGTCCCTACTCTATCGTTTACCGAAGAGGGCCTATTAGCTATCGGCAGCGGCGGAGCTACGAGCATCGAGCTCGGAGATAAATGAGAAACAAGTTGTACAGGAATTCCTGCTGCTGGGGCCGGTGGTTGGCGAGGCCCGCTCCGAGTGTATTGGTGGAGGTTTCCTAACTTGATGAGGCTCTCGATCTCATCCTTGAGCTGGCAATACTCATTGGTGTGGTGCCCTATATGGTTATGAAAATGACAAAACTTGTTGGGATCCCGCTTTTCCCTGTCCCTCCAGATGGGTTGTGGCATTCGATAATGAACATGTTGTTCCGTAGCCACAAAGATATTCTCACGAGAGTCTACCAAGTCAGTATAATCGAAGTACTGCGAGATATACTTCTTGCTAGAGGCAGTTCCTTGTCAGCTTACGCGATATCATTTCCCTTGGGCTTTCGGCCCTTACCCTTGCCCCCGCGTCTACTATTATTGGGGGTCCGACTGGGTACGACTAATTGGGATGGAGTGACAACTCTGGCACTGAATGCAAGCTGAAAAGCATTGTACCCAGTGGGTGCCATGGCACTAAAACCAGCGGTCAGCATGACACTAAAGCCAGTTGGCGAGACACTCAGACTGGACTGGACTCCCCTCAAACTTGGTTTGACAAGGGCGTAAGACGGATACTAGATCCCCGAAGCGATGGAGCCAGGGGCTGTCGGAGTAGGAAAGGAGATAGGTCGTCCAAATGCTCCAATGTGGGCATCCTCCTAGATGATATATTCTTGTGCTCGACGAATGAAGTCATCGAGCCGTCAGCATCCTCTCTGCTGAAGGTCATCAAACAACAGAGACCCCGCGCAGATGTTGGCCTGCAAAGCCATCAGTTGTTTGCCATCGTCGACCTTCTTGGTCCTCGCAACTTCCTCTTTGAAGCATTTGATATATTCCTTGAGGGTCTCAAAGTGTCCTTGCTTTATGTTGGCCAATGCATTGACCTCGAAGCTCACCTTTCGAGCTGCCATAAACTGTCTTCGGAAGGAAGACGACAATTGGTGCCACGAATGAATGGATACCAACTGGTGTTTCTTGAACCACTCGTCTGTCGGTTCCGTTAGAGTTATTGGGAACACATGACACTTAGCATCCTCAGAGACGCAGTGCACCGACATCAACCTGTTGAACTTCGAAAGGTGGTCGGTGGGGTTCGAGGCACCATCATAAGACGGGATGGCCGACATCTTAAAACCCTGTGGCAAAGGGGCTTCCACTATGTGAGGAGTGCACGGCACCCCATCTTTTTCCTCCTAGTATGAGTCGTGGCCTTTTCATCGGGCCATTCTGAGCATGATCTTCTTCAAGCTCTCTATTTCTGCGCGAAGCGGTTCGCGGTCTTGGTTGACGCTCTGTGCCGGGTTATCTCTCCTTCGGGCATTAAGATTGTCCCTGAGGTCTGATGGACCTATCTTGGCATGCTTGCACCCATGGGTCTTATTGCACCGATGAGCATTAAGGTTGTCCTACAAATCATCCTAGCCTCGGAATGCACTATTGTCCTCAAGACAAGCCACCTCAGTTTCCCCGTCAGACTCAACATTCTCATTGTTCACCGAGATGCTGAGGCCATGCTTTCCGCCTACAGGGAAATTTTGCATGCTGCCTCCTCAGCCACTGTTCCTATGGGGATGGTGAGGTGCCTGGGGGACACCACCTCCGGGCCTCGTGCGATCCGTATTGGCGTGCCTGGGCGAAATGCCCTAGGCTCCACAGGCGCTGGTTTCCTAGCGGCATCCACGGGCTCCTGGGCCTTCGCCTATGCTAGTCGACCTTGGGACCTGGTTATCTTTGAGGTTTCGACGTGCCTTCTTTGATTTTGGAGTAGGGTTATCATCAACCTATCCTTGCCACGGTCCTGTGGCGTAGGTGGGGTTCCATCTTCAACTGGGTGCACGGGAGGCACACAAGCTGGCAGATCTCGCCCCAGCCCAGCTCAGTGCTCAGGAGGCACACTGGCTGGAGTGACAGGTGGCATTCCTACTGGGTGCACAGGTGGCATTCCTGCTGGGTGCATAGGAGGCACACCAGTCAACTGCCCAAATGGTACTTCGCCATGGGGGTCCACTCGTAGCCCTTAGGCCGCCAAAGTAGCTCTCATGGTATTAACCATCTCCTATAAGGCGACAATATTACCCTTTTGGGTGTCGATCTTCTACTGTTGAGTGGCCACCTTGTCATGGAGCGCCACCACTTCTGGTGTCTCCTCTACATCCATGGGATGAGGGTATTCCTCCTCATAGTATTCATCATCACCCCCGCTGTCCATGTCTTCGTATTCAACATTTTCGTCATAGTCCTCCACCATGTCAAGGTGGTCCTACGGCAGCAAGTGACTGGCTTCTCCTCCCTTAGCCGCGACGTGAAGGGCAGTATTGTCTGGAGCATTCCTTCGAGTGGCCACCATGATTGTTTTCCAAGATTCCTTCAAGCTCTCAATGAAAGCATCAAAATGTTGACTGCCTTTTTCGCTGCCAACTTAATCTAAGAGATTAAAGGATAAACAAGGAAAGACACAAGGTTTTACATGGTTCAGGTTATAAAAGAACCCTAGTCCATGAGTCTCTATTATTTAGTGAGATCGAAGCTTGAGGTAGCAAGTTTCAATGGTGATTCTCTAGCAATGTGTATATTACACTAAGTACAGAGTTTCTCTCTCTAAAAAATCCATCCCTTTACAAGGAGATACCTCAGCCCTATTTATAGAGGCAGGGGTCATTAATGCTAATCATCTTTCATAAATATTAGGGTATTGATGTTAAGTTAATATACAAAGGGTTGTGTTACAATAAAGACTATGGCCCACGCGGATCCTACGGGGCCCATTGAAGAAAGTCACACACCAACTTTATGGGGAACATATCTGTGACTGTCAGGGTGCGGTGCACGTTTGCTCATGTCAGTCGGCGTTGTGGGAAATGTTGATTGTCGAGTGGACGAACTCGACACCACTAATCGAGGATCACCAAAAGTTGTCGATTGATCGCCTGGTGGCCCACGATTGCAGTGACTGACATCTGGTGGCTATCCTAGGTCCGAGGACCGAAATCATAAACCTGGAGGACGAGTGAGGGGAGAGAGCTCCAGACGTGGCCTCACCTGGAGAGCCCCCGACCTTGAGGACGGACCTCAAAGGGGGACCTCGCTCGAAGACATTCATGGCTTACCAGCTAGCCCAGTAGGTGGCCTCACCCGGAGGAACCCTCTCCCTAAAGATAGACCTCGGGGCATGACCTACCTCGGAGGTGTCCACGACTCGCCCAAACTAAACTTCTTAGAGAGGTTGCATTCCGAACATCTCATGATTTGTCTCATCACTAATCACTTTCAACTGACACATGTCAGGACGTGAAAATATAGACAAGACTAGTATATAGATAAGTGGTAATTAATAATGTTGAACAAAAAAAAAATTGATTTAGGGAGTCATATGATACGAAAATTAAAAAAATGGTATTTATCTTTAAAAATAGAAAAAAGAATTTAGTTTAAATATAAGAATCAAGATAATATAGTTCCAAATAATATGCAGTTTGACTAACTCGTGAATTTATACACGTAGTTGTGATGTTAGTATAGTGGAGAAGCAGTACTTCCATACGGATCCAAGATGGGGCCCTCTCTTGCAGACGTGCTAGCCACATACAACACAAAGCAAGCCTGTGTAATATTAACTCTCCTACCTAATCAATTAAAGGCCACTTTATATCTATGTAACCATAGATAATAGTATAATGAATAGTTGTAAAAATTGACAATCTCATTAACCACGCACTAGCTTGCTACGTAGCTAGGTAATCAGCAACCAGAAAAACATTAATATATATACTGCATGAGACTTAGGTTTAAGTACTATTAATTAAGAGAAACCATTCATTACAGCTATATAGAAATTGGCACCATTTCTAAATAAATATTTATCTTAGACCTCCACGCCTACCTAACAACTGCGTGAATGTTATATTTTTACAAATTAGGATGTTATTAGTAAGAGAAATGTTAAAGGCATTTTAGGGTGTACAACACCCTATATTGCTATTGGTGCAAATGAATATCCAGTCTCATACATTTCAATTAAATTAAAATATATAAGACTCGATAATAAATTGTATCAATGACGCTATGTTAGGTCTTAAGATGTTAGACACATGAATGCTCTATTAGTAAGAAGCTATAGTCTAAGTTCTTTTTTGGGTTAATAATTATAAAAATCTCAATGTATCTCTTTGGTTAACTTCTAAGTATAATAACAATATGAGAAAACTATTTTTTATATATAATTTTCTTTATACATTTTTACTTTATTTGTTAGAGAAAATAATATTGTTTCAATGGAAATAATGAAACCAAACACAACTCTAAACAAAAAGTTACAATGGACAAGGTGATAGATGAAATAAGTGTTACCACTCTATTGCCAAAAGTACAAATAAATAGAAAGATGTAGAAGAAGAAAGATACAACTCAAAATATAAATAATACAAGTAGACAAAAATAGAAGATGATATATGTTGACACGATTTTTCGCCAACAGCAGATTAATAAATCTGAAAAAGGATGATTAAGCTTTTGTAAACCGTAAAATAAGAACACAAGAAATTTTACGTGGTTCAGTGGTTAAACTTCACTTAGTCTACAAGTCTATATTATTCTGTTTATGAACTCCTCGAGAAATTATTTAAGACAATTTATGCAGAGTTTTTGCATACAAAATTCGGTCTCTTTTACTTCCAATTCCAATTGTATTTATATTTATAGGGGGTGATGGAAAAGTTTGGGTAACCGTACAATATTTGGCAACTTACAAGAATTGGTAACTTCTCAAATACATAATTCTTAAATATGCTAAATGTCGTTATATCGAGCATTTACTATATAACGACTACAAGCATTTATGGTGTATAATGAACCTCCGAGTCTGTGGGAATTCTTCCTTATGCGTGTCACGGTATCACCACAAGCTGAATGTGATCCTCGGACTAGACGTTATATACGAAGGGTGATCTGACCCAAGTGATGCTCGAAATCTGATTAAGACGATATGGAAGTCATGTATTTCTAGCCAAGTGCTCTAATGGATAGAAATAGTGTGTCTTACAAGTGAGCATTATGCTCATATTTATAGAGTTTTGAGACACCATTTGAATTTCAATTTCCACCAACCCACTTGGTTGTTACCAATGTTTAATTGAGTGTTTATGGAATTAAAAGGAAGCTTTGGGAGTTACTTGAGCTATTCAAAATGTTCAATTTGATCAAAAAGCAAAATGAGATTTGGTTGTCAGCTTGTAACCTCCCAATTTTGCACATTTTCACAAAAATGTCCCAAACATTTCCCAATTGATTTTGTAACCTCCATACACCTAATGGAAGTTAAAATCATATCTTCAACACTCATATCACATTATGGCTTATGAAATCCAATTTTAGAAATGTCTAACTCTCAATCTACACATTATTTTGGTGATCTTTTGAGAGTTACAAAATAGTTACTGAATTTGTAAGATATGTAACCCCCAAAAACATGGTACAAACTTAGACACACACTTGTCTATTTTATTTATAATTCTAAATATTATGGTACAATATGCACTACAACAAAATAGGCATTTAATGGCTATATGGGGGAGACATTATAGACATTTAATGTCTCCCCCTAGGGGAGACGTTGTTGCAGGAGCCATCTGAAGTGGCCTTATGATGACTCCCAGGGGGAGACGTTAAATGTCTACAAAGTCTCCCCATGGGAGACGTTGTAGGTACCTATGACGTCTCCCATGGGGAGACTTTGTACACATTCAACGTCTCGCCTTGGGAGTCATCATAGGTTTCTGTATTTTTTTTTTAAATAATTATTTTCACTATATTAATTAATAGAATTAAATATATTAATTTTTTTAAATAGAATTAAATATATTATTTTTTAAAATATAATTAAATATATTAATTTAAAAATCTAAATTATATGCAAATTTAAATTGTGAATTTTCATTAATAAAACAAAAATGTGTATATAATATGTTTTTGCTAGCTAAATATACACAAATGTAATATTTGTTGTTAAACATACAAAATTAACAAATATTATTCTAGCTAGCTAGACATATAGTAAGAAATAAAAAGTAAAAAAAAACCTAATATGTGGGACGATGACTTTGAATTATCAGTAGCATATGGTTCGCCCAGTGTTGTCGCATTTCATTATTCTGTGTTGGTGTATATGGCGTAGTGTTTAGCTACAAAAAAATACAAAGTAAAATATATTAGTTAATTAATATTTAATTATATATACTATAATAATAAATAAATTGTTAACTTTGTATAAATTTATATACACACCTCTTTCTTCAAGTAACGTCCAGGTCGTGGATGTTCAATGTAATCCTTCAACATCCTCATCATATAATATCCAAATGGCACATTGTCTGGTTGGTATGGACACTAATATTTAATATAAAGAATATTAGTAAAATTCAACTATAGATTTTCAAAATAATTGAAGTTGTAGTTAGCTACTTAAGGTTGCACAATTTCTATATTATTTAGAATCTCGGGATGTTTTGGTAGACTGGTCAGAAAAAAGTTGACCCCGTTTTTATATTCCACGGATAAGCTATTCGCTGACATCCATTTTCTATCTATATCATCTCCTATGTTCATGGAAAATTAAAAAAAAAAAAAAAAAACTAAATAAGCATACGAAAAATTAGGCAGCATTTCCCCTATATTAGTAACCTAACCATTTGTCAATCTAATCAAATCCAATCGAATAAGCACAACATAATACAAATATAATAATAGAATAATAAAATACATAATTCTAGACAAAATTGAGCAGCATTTCCCCTATAATAGTGATCTAACCATCTGTGAACAACAAGTCAAAAAATTCAAACAACACACAAACAAATTTTCCAGAACCTACTATACTAAAACACACAGTTCTCAACCTTCTGTTATCACCGAAACACACAATTTTAATCTCATAACCTACTTCACTATGAATGAATATTTAAGATATTTAAACCCCTCTAACAAAAGTTTAATAATGCTAAAACAAGAAAGAAGAAAAAGTATGTACCACTTGCAATTAATAGTCTTTGCTAGCAAATTTACTTCACTTTGCAAAAAGTGCACTTTGCTATTAAATTCACAACCTACAAAACTAAATTAATTAATAAATAAAATATTACTAAACAAACTTCACTAAATAATTAGATTAACAATAACTTATTATTGAAATTTTAGAAACTTAAAAACTTCAAATATGTGCTTGAAATCGAAAATTTGAGGCAAAAATCTCATAAAAATCTCTATTAAAACCACAACTTAAAAATTTAAATTAATCAATTAATAAAATATTACTAAATCAATAAAATAACATAACTATATATAAATAACGTTCTTACATTTTAATAAAGATTACAAATATATATAATTTTCTAATTAAATAATAATATAAATTAAAAAAATATATAAACATTATAAACTTGAATTACTATTTTGTATGTAAAATTCAAATTAAATTATTTTTTTTATTTTAGACAATTATTAAATACATTTTAGCAAAACATATTTACATATATATACTTAACAAACATTAAAAATTAATTAAAAAATGTATAATTTTCGGATTAAATAGTTATAAAAAATTAAAAATAGTAAATAATGTGGTATCATCTTAAAATTAAACAATATAGTATATCAAATATACATAAAAATTAATTTTCATATATTTCTATAAAACCCACAAATCATATTAAAAAAATGCACACAAATAATTTTTTCTACCATTCTAACTATAATACATTGTTTAATCTTGAAATCCTACCTCAAATATGCTTTAAATCCACTTTGTTGAGCCAAAAATCACCCAAAACCGCAACTCATAAACCATAAAATCTCAATATCAATTCCTTAATAACTAGAGACAATAAGCATGAAAATTATCCTAACTATTATACAACACTTATAAATAATAAAAACTTACCTCAAATGGGACTTTATAGCCTAAAATTGGCCAAAATAGTCAAAAAATAGCCCTGAAATCGCCCTTCTCTGCCTCTGGTTCGTGCGCTCGGGGAAGAAGAAAGAAAGGTTGAATATATATATTAGGCCAAACATTTAACGTCTCCCCTGGGAAGATGTGCCAGACATCTAACGTCTCCCCTGGGGAGACGTCCCATGTGGCACGTCTCCCCAGGGGAGACGTTAGATGTCTGGCACGTCTTCCCAGGGGAGACGTCAGATGCTCTTACAAGTCTGATATTTTATAAATAAATAATTTTATATTCATATTTTTAAATTAACGTCTCCCACCATTTTTAATGACTTACCTTGGTAGTCATCAATAAGAACTTTTAATGACTTACACCATTAGACTTTAAATATCCCTGAATACATTTAATGACTTACACTATTGGTGTAAGTCATTATAGAGAGTCATTAAAAGTGAAAATTGTTGTAGTGATGTCACAAACACATTTGTCGCTTTATTTAATCTAAACGTTATATTATATAAATAATATAACATTATTGTTGGACACATAAATTTTATTAATGATTTTTTATATTTTATATAATATCTACTCTTTCAAGAACTCATAATTTAAAACTTAAAAAAAATTACCCTTTATTGTCAGAAGCTACCCTTTATTTTTGAATTTTTTTTTGGTTCTCATGCTTTATTTTTTTAAATATATTTGAATTCATGTTCATAGAAACATAAAAAATTTCTTTAATTTAAATAATAAATTATTTATTGTATTAAATATATATTATTTTGTTTTTAATATAAACTATGTTAAACGTGCTTTTTTTAAATAAAAATATTTTCATAAAAAATTTAGTACCTATATATAGAGAGTGATTAAAAAAAATTACTATTGAATAATTTTGTTAAAAATATATCTTTATATATAACATTCCTCAATTAAAATCTTAACACAAACACACACACACACATATATATATATATATATATCTTTATATAAAAATCTTAACATTCCTCAATTAAAATGGGAGAGTACAAAAGCACAAAATTATATATGACTTATCCCAAACAACTTTTGTTGATTAAATATGTTTTGCAATGCAATATCATTGGCCATTTAGAAAGTTTACCATTTAATTTTGACAAAACAAGATGGAGTGGTGAAGTTTATAAAATTGTTAATGTAATGCAAATTATCAATTATATATATGTAACTTTAATTAATTACAAAAAAAAAATTGTGTTATCCAAAACAGTTTTTTAGCTTCTTAAAAAAAACCCTTTAATTTGAAAAGAGTATTGCATTTGACAATTATATATAACTAATGTTTCACAATACATATATGATAATAAGATTGACTGGATGGAATATATTGAGATAGTGATAATCATCACATGTGACTTTTTTTTGTTTTTACAATAGTAATGCAAATATAGTAGTAGAGTGCATTACTCAATTATTATTTAACGGGTACCATATATAATTGTCCTTGCCTTCCAAAAGAATTTATGATCTAGTTCTTAGCTCTCACAATAATATTCCAATTCCATTCATTTTTTTAAAAATAAAATAAAATGAGGACATCGCATCACATCGCTCGAGCAACACTCCTTTTTGTATAGCCCATGTATGTATTGCACGCAATATAATTATAATTTCTAACAAATATATTCATAAAAAATATACATCTATTGATTCATTATCAATATCATCGCAACCATACATGATCATGTAGTCTGAATCTGAAATGTAAAACTTAAAATGTTCAGAAAGGAAAATGTTTAATATAATAAGCATGGTTGATTAGTGCAATTTTTTTTTTAAGAAATGAAGAATTTCATTGAATAAGAGGCAAACTTCAACTACCCAGAGGGCATACAACTAGTAATATCAAAGTCCAAAGAAGATGCAACTCAGCAGAGAACCTAAAACATCATGACTTTAAAATTTGTCATAGTAACAAAGACCAAACAAAACAAAGTGAATGAAACAATACCATTAAAGTGGACTACAAAACCACCACAAAGGCGAACTACAAAACCAACACAAAGATGGACTACAACCTCACACACATGGGATATTATTAACAAAATGTAAAGAAAATCCAAACAAACCAAAGCAACAAAAAAAAAAAAAAAAACAAGTGTAAAACAACTCTCGTTGCCGACCCAATCAATCGATGGTAAGCCTCTCCCCAAAAGACCAAGCCCACCGTGCCTATAGATCTAACCTCACCAGATGTGGAGCTTTCCTTCCTGAACTGATCCTCCCCGTGATACATATCACTAAATCTAACCAAGCACACGACGCAGGCACCTCGCGACGAGAATTGATCTCCTCCACACCATTGATATCTCCTCCCACCACGGCCCCAACAGATCCGAAACCCACATCCACACCGAAACCCATCGAGATCTGGCCTCCCCACTACCTGGAAATCCTACTACCAAGACACACCGAAGAAGAGAGAATTACTCAAGATTCTACTCGGCCAGAGCATATCCAACCCGTAGGCAGGCTCTAGCCGAGAGGAAGGGAAGCACAACATGGATCCTAGCTTGGGAGAAGAATGGTAAAGATAAACTAATTATGTGGGATCAAATACTAAATTATATTAATAATAATATGTCAAATGAGGTGGTATTAGATTCTATTTGTACCAACTAAAAAAAATATTGCAACATGAGTTATAATATGTGCACTCAAAATATGCACAAAAATATTATACTCAGTGATGTAGTGCTGTTTTTTAAAATAGTGAGTCCCAATTTAGAAAAAAGTGATTGACAGAAAAAAACTATAACATTTTATATAATATTTGAGCGCATATTTTGAGTGCATATTATTACTCATATATAGGTTATGTATAATCTAAATTAAAATATCCTATAAGGCATTTGAGCCAACGACATGGATGCCAGTGACCCCATGCATGCATCCCAAACAATATCGAATTTGCTTAAGTTGGTTAACTTGAAGCCAAAAGATGGTGATCCGTTCTAATCCACTTCTAGTAAATACCAATGATTCTCTTTTCTTTCTTTTAGAAAGATATAATTATATAGCTATGGTTAAATATATATATAGGGATAATTGCATGTTAAAAAGATTATAATAAAAAGCCATATATATATAATATATATCAGTAGCTGTTAAACAACTGGCAGAGGAAAATGGTGACTTTTTTGCTCTCTGAACTTGGTAAGGGGACAATTAATGTTAGGTTAAAAAAAATGATATGTGTGGATTTAGATCTAAAACCAAATGGCAAAACATAATAATAATTAAAAAAAACAAAAAAACTAAGTTGCTTTGGTTTGGCTCACAAACCAAGCCAGAGGCATCAGAGAGGCCGACCCTCCAACAATGCTACACCCATGTGGGCAGTTTTCGTCGCCTTGTAAATTTGGAGCATACGATGCAATACACATATATTTACATATTTACAATGCATGTAGATTTGTCCAACATGTGGCAACGTTTATAGTTTACAATGCTGCCACGTGGTGGCTCCCTCGGATGCCTTTCAGTGTGAGACTTAAATACTCTTGCAGAAATGTACGAGTAGAGATCTCTCAGAGGCTGTCTCATGATTCATGAACCCACAAAATAATACCCCAACTGTCTTCCATCGGACACACTGACCCTAACGCAAAGGCAAAGGAAAGGGGCCACATTAATATTGATGTGAAAATGCTCATGGAAGGCCAACTTATTTTCCTTTTTTCTTCTTTTGTTCCTAAAAACAAAAAGCAAAACATATGGATTATTATCTAATTGTTTTTTTAATAATTTATTTTTTCTGTTTCAATTTTTTTTTCAAATGGTTTTATTTTGCATAAATATGTTCATTTTTATGCAAACTTTAATAATTATATTCTAAATATTAGATAAGTTTAACAATGTGATGCCAGGTTGACTGATATTATTTTTAAATTTAATAAGTTTTTAATTATTATTTTGGAAATCATGATACAATTAAACAAAATTATGAAAATTAAACCTTTTGCATTATCAACTCGCAATAAGATTTATGACTTTTAATAATATTTTTCTTGGTTACATAAGATCTATGTATTTCGTGTTTTCATATCGTAATTATATTATTTTGATATATATGTATAACGAGTAATATTTATAAGTAAATTAAGAAGATAATACATTTAAATAATATGTTATCATATTAAAACTCAAACACAAGTATTTTAATAAATATGTAACTAATTGTTGGGCTCAAAATGTTCGGCCCAAAAGGTTTTTTCGTTTCAAGTAAATTGAAACGGATCGTTTTGGCCTTGCAGAAGCTTCGAAGTTAGAAGCCATGGGTCAGAGGCGTAGACCTCTGCATATTTATTTGATCCAAATGCATTTTGGAGGAAAATTCAGTTATTCCTCCCACCAACCAGGGAATCAGCTTAACCAACTAACCACCTCACATTTTTGTTCTATAAATACTGAACTCTTATTCAGATGAAGGGATCGAAATCTGACTTAAGCATCGGAGTGTCTTTCTTGCAGGTACTCCCCGACGGTTCGACGATCAGCAGAGTCATCTTTATTGACGGAGAAGCACCGGAGAACCGGAGTTCATTGACAAGTACCTCCAGATTTAGAAAGACAAAGTTGTTGCATCAACAAATTGGCGCCGTCTGTGGGAACCTATTCCCTCTTTAACAACGTCGTTAAATCAAGAAACTCCCCCTGCAATCAAGATTCACTCGAACACAAAAGCCATGCCACCAAAGAACAACGGAGCACCAGGTACCGCCGCCCCAACAACGGATGTAGGCGACCAAATCGACAGGATGTGTCGACTGCTAGAAGCCAGCCAGCAAAGATCGGACGAAGACATTAGGACACTGACCGAACTGACCGAAGCTCAGGCCCAACTCGAAGCTGAGATCGCTGAATTGTGAAAAACAAGCGAAGCCACACGCAGAACCCAAGACAAAGAAAATCTTGACCTTGACAGGACAGGAGCTCCGGTTGTCCAGATCGACTCCCCTGAGAGGAGCACTCACCACATCAGGGAAGGGTCCTAGGGTCCTGTACCATCCTCTCCAACTCGTCTTCACCAAGGGACTGGGGAGCAACGGGCGGTTCGGTGTGAAGCACAGGCGCGAGCCGATGCAGGACCCACGGGGACAGCCCAACCAGTCGCTGAGAAGGGGCCCCAGCGAACCCAAGCACTGACCATACAAGACGAACCAACCGAAGAGCGTACCCCCTCTGTCTGGTTCTTGGATAGCTGGAAAGAAGAGATGCTGCGAGAAGTGATGCAGAAGTTCTCAGATGGAAGAACTGCCTACGCTACTGATTACATGGATTTGGTTTCAAGGAACACCGAGAGATCGCCTTTCGCAGAGTGGATACAGAATGAGCCCAAACCGTGGGACTTCACAATTCCCCCACTACCCGCATTCAACGGAAAAGGAGATCCGCTCAATCACCTATTCCAATTCCAACAGAAGATGGCCTTGGAAGCCAACAATGAAGCCATACAATGCAAAGTTTTCTCCACAACTTTTTCTGGACCAGCCTTGCTATGGTTCAGGCAGTTGAAACCTGGCTCTGTCAACGGCTTCGGTGATCTTCGCAGAGCCTTTCTCCAACAGTATAATGCTAACCGCGAAGCACCAAGAACGATGGCAGATCTCTACCGAATTGAGCAAGGTGAAAATGAACACCCAATGGCGTACCTGCAACATTTCATCGACCTCGTACATCAGATCCACGATGTAGAGCCGGCAACTGCGGCTAATCTCTTCGTCAAAAGCCTACAAGTGGTGTCCCTCTTACACGAAAACCTCACCATGACACCACCGTATGACATGGCTGAAATCCAAATCCGCACCGAGGGCGTCTTCAGGGTCCTGGAATTTCGAGAATGTGCGCAAAAGAAGTCCGCCCTTATTTCAACGCCACCAGCAAATAACCCTCCTCCTCCATCTACAAGGGACGACAAAAGAAAAAGACAAGAGGCAGATCACACGAAAGGAGGAAAGATACCAAAAGCAAATCGAGATCCACCACGATACCCCTCTTTCGAGTACACCGTCCCTCAGGAGGTCATCTACGAAGAAAACAAAGACAGACTCATCTGGCGTGAGCCATACAAAATCACCACTCCCCCAGAAAGAAGAGATAAAAATAGGTTCTACCTCTTCCATGAGGATCATGGCCACACAATCTCCGAGTGCCACAACCTCCACAATCAGATCCAGGCCCTCATGCGAAGCGAACGATTGACCCAGTATATTAAAGGATCAAGCAGATCCGTCGTCTCGCAACCTAGCGCCACTTCTACCCCGATGCTGCCCGTGGCAGACTCCCTAAATGTGGCTTCTACGAGCTCACAAGAGCCTCTCAAACAGATCCCCATGATACACAAAATCGTGGAGCTCACCACGGAACAAGAGCAGGCATCCAAAAGCCATAAAAGAATGGAGGAAAGGGTGAAGCAGTACAGATCATTAGGCCACACCGTCAACTTTGTCACTTCGAAAGACAGATGCTATCCAGCCTCTACAATAACCTTCACAGAAGACAACCTGCAGGGAGTACACCTACCCCATGACGATCCTTTAGTCATTTCATTGCAGGTCGACCGTTGCCAGCTGGGGAGAGTTTTAGTCGACGGGGGCAGTGGTGTTGATATCCTCTTCTGGGAAGTTTTTTAGAAGATGGGACTCGAAGAAAGTCAGATTAGACCCTCTGTTGCACCAATCCTGGGATTCAACAGTCAAAGGGTATACCCGAAAGGCGTCGTTAGGTTAAACGTAGTCGCCGCAGAACACACTTTGCCAGTGGAATTCCTCATAGTGGACTCCGTCACAAGCTACAACGCTATCATGGGGAGGAACTGGATACATAAAATGCAGGGAGTGGTCTCCACTTTGCACCAAGTTATACGATTCCAATCACCCAACGGCCGTTATACAATCGACATAAAAGGGTGCCAGAAGCAAGCAAAGAAATGCTTCCTTACCTTGAAAGAGATAAATGACGCTGGCACCTCCTCTCTAGACAACAACCCCACCAAATAGCAATCAAAGGACAGCTTACCAGCATGTCTCAAAGGCACAGATGTAGAGGAAGATTGCGAAAAGCCTCAAACCACCCTTGACGATCTAGAAGAGATCTGTGTAGATGATGATGACCCATCCAAAATACTGCTGTAACACCCTACTTCCTTAGAGTCGTCACTAAGTGGGTTTAAAACATGTCATTAACTCGCTAACCGAGGTTTTAAGACAAAATTGTAATTAAACCATAAACAGAGTCATATACTTTGAAAATACTTCCATTCATTGGAAAATCACAAAGCGTTTAACATTTGGGATCCCAAAATACTGTTTAGAAATATTTACAACTCAAAAATATAACTAAAGTCGGCTAAACGACAAAATCTAGGTTTAGTGCAATCATCTCCCAAAATACCCCTGGCCGTGGTAGCCAGGCAGGCCAAACATGTACGCGCCGCTTCATGCTCTCCGTACTCATGGTTTGTAACGACCCAAAATCGCTAATAAGGCTTAAGAGCCTTGATTAGTGTGCCTGGAGGGCATAATGGGATTTATGTGTGATTTTCATGAGTAAATGCGTGATTATGATTTAAAGCATGTTATATGACTAATTGAACATTCGAGATGCATGACTATGTGGTTAGTATGCATGTTAGGTGAAATAAATATGCATGTGGACCCCGTTTGCATGATAGGGGTAAATTGGTAATTTTAGCCCGCTGAGGGCATATATGTGATAATTGTATTATGTGATTTGTACCACGTGAGTGTGGTGATATTATTGTGATGCACGTGCCAAGACGGTCCTAGAGAGCTAGTTAACTCAATAGTCACAACGGGATTTTATACCCGACTCGGGAGGAGCCTAGGGGTACTTTGGGAATTTTATGGTTAGGTAGAGAATTAGCGGTTATTGGTTATTGGTTATTGGTGATTGAGTAACCTGGGTAACCGTTAGTTACTGCTGAGAGTAACAAGTTTAGGTGAAAGAAATGGTAGAATTGCAATATAGGAGAAATGACTAGTGTGCCCTTGAGGTTTAGTTAGCAAAGGGTTTTGATGAAGGGGTAGAATGGTCATTTGGCATGAGTTTACGTAACTTTCAGCTGGGATATAAGGGGGTACGGTTTAGGCTTAGACATATTATGGGTTTTATAAAAAAATTGAAAGAAGAAGAAGAAGATGAGGAGAATGAGCTGAAATTGGAGACTTAGGAGATGAATCAAGGAAGCTTAGGGTTGGATTCTTCATTCAAGGTAAGGATTCTAAGTAATTTAAAGCTTGTTTCTGTTTTGATTTGGGAAATTTAGGTGCATGAGTTAAGTTTTCTTTTGGTTTTGGTTGAGTTTGCTGAAATTAGAAATCAAAGAGTGGATTTTGGGTGTGATTGTGTTTTGAGCTTGATACTAGTGTTTATGGGTTGTTAGATGGTTCATTTGAAGTTTTAAATTGGTTTTGGGGCTTAGGTGTGAGTTTGGGATGATTTGGAGAGGTTGAAGCTCGGGAAAAACGCATGAGAAAACCCAGAAATCTGGGTTTGCATAGGAGCGCCGCGGCCCTGTTCTTGGGCGCCGCGGCGCGAGGTTGCATCAGGAGGAGGGCAAGCCGCTAGGCGCCGCGGCCCTTGAATGGTGTACCGCGGCCCTAGGCCAATTTTGACAGCCAAAAATTGGGTTTTTAGGGCTTTTGCCCGGGGACTCGGGGATGGTTCCAATGTATTGTTTTAAGGAATTAGAGGTCCCGAGAGTACGGGATTGGTCCCGGGAAATGGTTTTGGGTTGGTTAGTATTAAAAAGTGTTTTATGTGTGTTGTGACTAGGATTTCGGAGAGGCTCGTGCTTGAGGACCGTGCTTGTGGCCTTTGTGCATCGGAAAGCTCGGGATGCAGGTAAGAAAACTATAGCACCCGTAGGACAGGGCATGGGCCCATAGTGTGATTGCAGGGCACGGCCCTATGTTGCATTACATGTTAGGGTGTAGACTTGATTGAATTTATATATGTTCAAATGTTATTTCGAGATGTACTATATCTGTGATTATAGTGGAATGATACGGCAAGGAGCCGAGAACGGCGAAAGGCCGAGAACGGCAGTGGGACCAGAAGTACCACTTAGCACATGGGATGCTTACAGTCAGGGTAGGACCCAATGGATACATGAGATATCCTTATGGTGAGGACCGAGACCCCAGGCTTTGGTAAGACTTCTGGGGCGGCATGGCCGTGTTTGCTTAGTCTAATAGTAGACTTGTTTATCTGTGGACTATCTGATATGATTAACTGTATAATTTGCATATGTTATGAGCTGCATGAGTTTTCTTGCTGGGCTTCGGCTCACGGGTGCTCTGTGTTGCAGGTAAGGGCAAAGATTGAGTCAACCATCCATGAGTACGGAGAGCGTGAAGCGACGCGTACATGTTTGGCCTGCCCGACTGCTTTGGTTGGGGGTTTATTCGAGAAATGGTTGTAATAATCTTTGATTTTTATAACTAATCAACTGTAAACTTATTTCAAGATGTAAACAGTTTTCAAACCTCATTTTGGGATCCCAAATGTTTAATACTAGAAGTTTTTAATGAAACGGCACATTTTCAAGGATTACAGCCTTAGCTTTTAATTAGTCACACTTTCGTTTTAAAAACCTCGGTTAGCGAGTCTTTGCACACTATTTTGTCTTAAAACTCACTTGGTAACGGCTCTAAGGAAGTAGGGCGTTACATGGTTGGTCGACTTTCCCCTTGCCCTTACCTGCACCATAGAGCACCCGTGAGTCGAAGCCCAGCAAGAAAACTCACACAAGCAGATAACATATGCATATTTAACATTCAATATACAATTAAGCCACCATCAGGCTAAACACATACGGCCATGCCGTCCCAGGCACTTTACCAGGCCCTGGGTTCGCGGTTCACACCGTGAGGATATCTTAGGTATCCTTTAAGGTCTCACCTTGGCAACTCACATTCCGCGTGCTAAACGCTGCTCCCGGCCCCTTCGCCGTTCCCGACCCTTGCCGTTCTCGGCCCTCACCGTTCCCGGCTCTTTCCGTTCAAACACATATATGCACACATAGCATAACTAAACAAATACTTAAACATGCATAAGCACAATCAATGGGGCTACGCCCTGCAATTCAATCATATAGGGTCGTGCCCTGCAACATAAACTATAGGGCCTCACCCTGCTCTACGGGTACATCAGTTTTCTTACCTGTGTCTTGAGCTTTCCAAGCACTGATGTCCCGAGTACAGTCCCCTAGTCCGAGCCTCGCCGAAACCCTAGTCACAACGCGTCAAAATTATTCATCCATCAAGTTCTAATCCATTAAATATCTTTGAGTCATAATTCTAATCTCCGGGACCTTGAATTCTATCAATCCAAGTGATAAAATCCATCCCAAGCCTTAACTTTTGGATACCCGAGCCTAAAACCTCCCTAAAGTCCAAAAAGGCACTAAGCATCGCGGCCCCAAGAACCCATGCCACGGCCCCCAGTTCAACCAGAGGCCCTGCCTCCTTTTTGCCCACATGCGTTGCGGCCCTGCCTATAGGGCGCCATGGTGCGCCTCCACTTTCAGGCCGCCATGGTGCGCCTCCACTTTCAGGCCGCCCAAAGTTCTAATTGGTCGCGGCTCAGCAAGAACAATGTCGCGGCCCGACCCCTCAAACCCAGAAAAACCCACCATTTTCTCTACCAAAACCAAGCCAATTACTCCTAAAATCAGTGTAACAACTTAATTTAATCATCTCAGAAGTTCCACTATGATTCCAGCAGCAAAACCTAACAAACTCTAGCTTTGAAACTTATCAAACCCAAAATTCAATCTTCAACTTCAATACCTCAAAAGAACTAAGAAAACCAGTCAATAACCACTTAATTAAGTAGCTAAAATCACAGTTAATGCTTACCTTAGCCTTTGTTTGAATCCTCAAAGTGATGTTGAGTTAATCCCCAAGTCAAGAGCTCAAATCCTTACTTTATTCCCAATTTTTCCCTTGGTTTGGCTTAGAGAGAAAGAGAATGTTTTGGGTCAGTTTCTCCAAGTTTCTGAGTATTTATTTTGTTTTGTTTTATTTAACTTAGTCTCTAAGGTTACCTCAAGGCTCAGGGTACCAAAAACGTCCCCAGGAAAAAATGGTAAATTTCCCCAATATTCCCTCCTAAACATTCTATCTTCAAATATATCTCCAAATATTTATTTCCATAACCCGATAACCCCATAAACGTCTAATACCTGAAATACCCCTCGACTCTTCCCGAGTCGGGTTTTCGACCCTATTGTGACTTTCTAGCTAACGGCTCCCTAGGACTGTCTCAGATCGTGCAACACAGATATACCACAAGTGTATCACAATTATCACATTTATGCCCTCAACGAGCTAAAATTACAAACATGCCCATAATAACCAGACGAGGCCCACATGCACATTTAATTCACCTAAACATGCATCTCTAATCACATATTCATACAAATTCACATATTATAATAATAAATCACTTATTGCCCTCTAGGCGCGCTAATCAAGGCCCTAAGCCTTATTAGCAAATTTGGGATGCTACAACTGCTGGTGAGTGCCAAGCTCCCTGAGACAAAAAAACAGACCCTAATCCAATTCCTGCAAGCCAGAGCTGGGACTTTCTCTTGGTCCCGCATGATATACCAGGAATAGATCCTTCTATCATGAGTCACAGCCTCAACATATCAAACAGCTTCCCACCCGTCAAGCAGAGGCAGAGGAGGTTTGCTCCCGAAGTCAACCAGGCCATACAAGAAGAGGTACAACGGCTGCTGAGCATAGGAGCAATCGAAGAATGTCTGTATCCCAGCTGGCTAGCCAACCCTATAGTAGTCTCGAAGAAAAACGGAAAAAAAAAAAAAACGAGTGTGCATAGACTACACCAACTTGAACAAAGCATGTCCTAAAGATAGCTACCCTCTCCCAAAATTTGATAAAATGATAGATGCCACAGCAGGGTACGAAAGAATGAGCTTCCTTGATGCCTACTCAGTATACAATCAGATCCCAATGAATGCAGAAGACCGAATCCACACGGCCTTCACAACAGAATGCGGCCTATACTGTTACAAATTTATGCCCTTCGAACTAAAAAATGCAGGAGCAACATATCAGAGGCTGATGCACAAACTTTTTTCTTCATTGCTTGGGAGGAACATGGAAGTTTATATCGATGATATGGTAATCAAATCTCGACAGGGTGTTACACATGTAGAAGATCTAACCGAATGCTTCAACATCCTCGATGCCCATAAAATGAAATTGAATCCAACCAAGTGCGTTTTTGGGGTGTCCTCTGGCCAGTTCTTAGGGTATGTGGTCATCCAGAGAGGCATCGAGGCCAATCCAACCCAAATTGCCTCGCTCTCAGAGGTCAAGGAACCTAAGACCATCCGGGATATCCAAGCTCTGACAGGCAAAGTCGTAGCACTAAGCAGATTTATATCCCGCATGTCCGATTGTTGCCAGCCTCTTTCCAATGCATCAAGAAATCCACCAACACCACCTTGGGGCCAGAACAAAATATAGCATTCGAGGAATTGAAAGCCTATCTGAGCGCTCCTCCCATATTAAGCTCTCCCATCCCCAACAAAGATCTCTTCCTTTACCTGTCTGTTTCACGCTTTGTCGTAAGCTCTGTGCTCTTTCGAGAAGATGAAGGCCGACAAAAGTCAGTGTTCTACTGCAGTAAGGTGCTACTAGACGCCGAAACGCGCTACATGATGATGGAAAAATTGATCCTCACGTTAATTACGGTAAAGAAGAAGTTGCGACGGTATTTTTAAGGCCATACCATCATTGTATACACGGACTACCCACTAAAGAAGGTCTTGAACAAATCTGATCTCTCTGGCAGATTATCCAAATGGGCAATTGAACTCGGGACATATGATATACAATTCTTACCACAAAAAGCAAAGAAGGGCCAAGTTCTAGCTGATTTCCTAGTTGAGATACAATCTTTCACACCCGAGACCTTACCTGAACTGCTGGATTCAGAAGTTGAATGGATGTGGACAATGCACACAGACAGAGCCTCCAATTCTCAAGGAGCTGGGATCGGCGTCGTATTGGAGGCACCCTCTGGATTGAAAATTGAGGAAGCCATACGGTTGGAGCAATCCGCCACAAATAACGAAGCTGAGTACGAGGCTCTAATTTACAGTCTAGAATTAGCATGAAACATAGGCATCCGATGACTGCGAGTCAGAGGAGATTCGAAGCTCGTGATAGAGCAAGTGGGCGGCAATTTTGAAACCAAGGCACCTCACCTGGGAAACCTACTGGAAAAAGTATCTGAATTGAAGTCACAATTCCATCAATTTGAGCTCATACAAATACCAAGGGAACAGAATCAGAAGGCCAATGTCCTCGCCAAACAAGCCTCTGCAGGAGAATGTTCTCGGCACTCCGCAATTTCCGCAAGCCACTCACCAGGAGCTATGAAAGTTTTCTCTATCTCATCAGAACAAGAATGTTGGATGGATCCAATCATCCGCTACCTCACCAAATCTGAATTACCACCCAGTGCAAAAGACGCAAAGCTTCTGCGCCTTAAAGCTCAACGCTACTCCATCATCCATGGAACGTTGTATCGCAGATCCTTTAGTGGCTCCTACCTTCGGTGCTTGCGTCCCTCAGAAGCTAGACAATTATTAGAGGAGATCCACGAAGGAGCATGTGGGAACCACACAGGGGGACGAAGCTTGGCACACAAAGCACTCACAGCGGGGTATTACTGGCCATACATGATGACAGAAGTACGCGAATATGCAAAGAAATGTGACAAATGCCAGTGATTTGCGCCCACCATCCATCAGCCCGCTCAAGTTCTACATTCCACCATCGAACCTTGGCCCTTTCCAAAGTGGGGGATGGATGTAGTAGGAGAACTGCCCAGAGCCGCTGGAGGAAAACGGTATGCTTTGTTAGCCACCGATTACTTCACTAAATGGGTCATAAGCAGAGGCCTACGTCACAGTCAGCAAAACAGACACCATGAGCTTTATATGGAAACACATCATCTGCCAATTCGGGATCCCATGGGAAATAGTCATGGACAATGGAACCCCATTCCAAAACACCAAAGTACAGGAGCTGTGTGACACATACAAGATAAAATTAAGTTTTTCTTCTGTCACCTACCCCCAAGGCAACACCCAAGCAGAGGCCTCCAACAAAGTCATTTTTGCCAACATCAAGAAAAACATGGAAGATCAAAAAGGCGCATAGGTAGAAGAGTTACCAAAAGTGTTATGGGCATACAGAACAACAAAAAGGTCCTCTACAGGCGAGTCTCCCTACGCCATGGTGTATGGAACGGAAGCCATCATCCCAACGGAAGTGGGCCTGCCGACACTTCGGACAGAAATAGCTTCTGATTTTACCTCCAACAACATACAGTTAACACACAACCTCAACCTCCTGGACGAGTTACGCACAACATCACAAATAAGACACGAAAAATACCAAAAAGCAGCAGAACGCTATTACAATAAGAGGGTCCATTCACACACGTTTAAGAAGGGAGACTGGGTTTTGCGTAAAGTCACTGGCAACCCAAAGAAGCTGGAGCCGAACTGGGACGAACCCTTTGAAGTAACAAAAGCACTAGGGCAAGGGTCTTATACTCTCAAAAACGTACGTAGTGGCAAAAATGTACTGCGTACTTGGAATTCAATGTCTTTGAAACAATATTATTGTTAACAGTTGTGTGTACTATACAATTCAAAAGTAATAAAAACAACTTTCCTTTCTTACATTACTCTAAGATATTTTACATAGTCAACTTTTGTTGACACAATTCTGCATGAGGAATCTTTCCTGACGTACCATAAACAGAACACGCATGTGACAATTATCACTTTATTTGCTCTGCACTAAGAGCTACTATTACATGCATATTTTACTATATCCTTACCTACCTATATGGGAAACAACGTTATTCACGTGCACTAAGCTCTACCTACCACCTCCGCTATAAATATGGGCTTGAGAGGGTCACTTCAAACACACAAGATACATACAGAGGCATGATGCCTCTACCACTCCACTTGATCTTTTGCAAACAAAAGTTTATGGTTTCACCTAGTAAACCCTCCACTATAAATATCTCTACTCATGGCATTCGCACAATATGTCCATCATCAAGGCACACTTTACTCATCCAAACGCATTCTAATCTGACCTAACTAAACTAACGGGGAACTAAGGCCTGGCCATTTTGTAGTCTAATCTAGCCTAACTACGCAAATTTGGCTGACCATCCATGGTATACTTCACCATCTACCCTCTCTTCTTACTTTGTTGTGCCCACAGAGGAGCTCTGTCGGGTCCAGTAAATAGAGGAACCTCGCCATGCAGTTTAATCTGCCCTGACTACTACAATAGAACCATCAGACACCCCACTTCAGTTCTACCTTAGTTACATAGGAACTGGTTTGGCAATCCAAGGCTGGGAGGAACTTTTCCCGCAGTCGCACCCACATCCTACACGTCGGCTACTCCTGTTGGGTTTAATAGCCTACCCCAGCAAGAAGTACCAAATAAACCTCTGATGCCAGGTTATGCCTTTCTCAACTCTGCCTCGATGCCCAGCCTCGCATGCTGCATTCTGCATCCAAGCTGAACCGCGTCGCCCCCTCTCACAAATGGTAAAGCACTACCTTGCTTTTTCATGCACCCAAGGGGACGACTTAGTTCTAATAAGAAAGCAACACAACTCTCTTAAGGAAAAAAGAGTTAACACAAAACAAAAGAACATACTTTATAAAGCACAAAACTGTCATGATAGTGATCATGTTCAGCAGATAATAAGCGAGAAACTACCTACGCACTCGACTCTCTCAGTAATAAACACAAGGAATAAATGTCAATTTTGTAAATCAGAAAATCAACTTTATTTACAAAATATGTTATATTAAATATTAATTCACATTTGTTTACATCACTCGCCTATATTCCCCCTTGAGATACAAATAACATAATTTACAAAATACACATCTTGGGAGTATCTAATCCCATTCAATACGACGCGTATACTCTGCCATCGCACTCTCTAGCTTCGGATGACCTAATCCATTATGCTCGCACGATATGTAATATGGGATTGCACTTCTCACTAACTCATTCAACGCACACGTCGAGTACATCCATTGCGGCTTATCAAAGATCCGCCTAAAAAATGGCACATTTACCCAATCATAATGTTCACTTGAAACAGATATGTCATCAGCACCAACAAATCGCCTCAACATTATGCCAGATAACTCACACAACACTTAACTGGGCATTTTCTCCCACCATCTGTACAGGCTCTTACTGTATCTCACACGCAGCAGCCTAAAGGGTCTATGAAGCCTCTTATCAGAATACGTCAACTGATCCTCACCTGCTACAATATTTTAATTATCATAGTATATAAAAAAACACATTCACCAACAACCAGGCAAAGAACATGAACGAATTTTTTAAGTTGTATTAATAATTTGCACATCATTACATCTACAATTTTCCAAGCAGTAACAAACAAAGAAGAGTAAACATGCATATACAAGCATAAAAAACTGCGTCGATCATTCTATGGCATCTCTTTCACCAACTGGCCTTGCCTCTGTCACTAAAGCAGGCTCCACCACCATCTTTTTGGCAACCTCTGCCACGGCAACAGAGGACACCTACCCTACGATATCACCATCTTCAAAAGGCTCCCCACTTGCAGTATAAATTGAGCCCAAGGTGTCGCCCCTTCAGCTTCAATTTTTCAAGATGTTGTGCTGGGTAGGAGATTTGCATATCCCCGAGTTCATTAAGATATTGATCGACATTATATTTTCCAACCTTCACATCGATGCTTTTATAGTACATCTCCAGCTTATCCCATTTCTCCTATGGAGTATGCTTCTTATTACGCAGTGCAAGATCTAGGTATTTTGTAGTGTCCACTTCAGCAATCCTCACAAACTTGCGTTCGGTAATCTCATGATCCCGGATGTGCTGCCTCGTGGCTTCCACTGCCGCCTCTTCTACCTTTTGTAATACAAACCAGTCAACTAATTAACACATGCAACACAACACTCAACCATAATATCTTCATACCAATGTATAAAGCACATACACTTCAGCCATTTCCTTTAACTGTCTCTCGATTTTAGTGATGGCCTCCTATTTCTCCTTCAACTTACTATTTAACTGGAATTCTACCTCCAGCTTTTGCTTCTACACATCTGCAATGTTCATTTCCAACCCCCCCCCCCCCCCCCCACTTTCTGCTGCAGCTCTTTCTTCTCCTTCTCTAATATCTTTTTATCTGTTTGCAAGGACACTACATCTTCCTGCAAATTATTTATTATGTTATCTAAATTCTTCATCTGGGCTTCATGCTGTGCGCAGAACTGGCTCTTTTCCATCCATTTGTTCGTCATCGCCACTAGGTCTGCTTTCAGTTTGTCACGCTCCAGCTCTAGCCCAACAGACCCTACTAGCTTCTCCTTCGTGGCCACCACTTTCTCTTTTACCTATGCTAGCTGCGCTTCTAACTTTTTTATGGCCTCCACGAGCACATCACGGTTCGCTTCGGCCATCCTTCTCCCCGCTTGCTCCTCCTCAAGCATGGCTGCCTGCTCAGCAATCTTAGCGTTGTTCTAGACAGTCGCTCATATTCCCTTCTAGCAGTAGATGCGCACACATAGCTCTGCAAAACATTAACTAAACCTGTTACACATCAAATAGGGCAGACACCACACGATACTCACTCTAATACATACATGGTATTCGTGCTCATATTACACAAACTTACCATCCATATGTGGTCAGACACTTGTTGAAGCAAGTCACCTTGATCACTTAACGACCCAACAGCTTCAGCAGGGAGATGTGATCTACTGATGCGCAGCATCTCCTCCATCACCTTCGTTGGTGCAGAAGACACATATTCTGGCAAACCCCCTACTCTATCATTTGCTTCTCTCCCTGCTAGTGCAGCAACAGAAGCAACGGGGGCAACCGATTCCCCGCCTCTCGCTAGCGATGACACCATAATGCTATCAGAGGTCAGAGCAGTTGTTCCTATTTTAGAAAGATGTGGCATGGAGGGATGAACAAACAACCCTTCCCCAACATCGTCGCCCAAGTCACTTGGCAAAAACATTGGCGTCTGCACTGCAGAAGACGCCAGTTGCTCTAGAAAGGTACTGGGTAACTCAAAATTACTTTTACAATCCGGGGATACAATGATGACCTCCCCCAAAGGTGTCCCAGTAGCTGCAGGAGATGTCACGCGAACATCAGCACCTAAGTTATGGCCACCTGCGGCCTCGGTAGCACCTAATTTTTGACAAATAGGGAGAGTTTCTGAAGCAATGTCTTTGCCTGCATCGACTGGCCGAGAAGGACTGCTCAGGGTCCCTGAACCGCCCCGAAAGCATCTTCTAAAAAATGATTTTTACGGGAGGCAGAAGAAGGGCGCCTCCCCTCTGATCCTTTCATATGGCCAATGCCAAACCCACCAGCCAAGACAGAGGTAGAGGACAACGCCTTTACTGATCTCGCACAGGTGCTAGGAGATCTCGCCTCCACCGGCAAGTCACCATGCATCCCAGTAACAGTTACCGCTTCTGACGGCTTGATCGTTGCAGAAGATAGAGCCGCAAGGGGCACAACGCTTTTCGGGCCCTCCCCCAGGGAGGACCCTGGTGCAGAAGAGGAAGAGGACGGTGGAGGTAAAGAATCAAAGGAGGTAGGCCCCAGGGGCATCTTGGGTAAGGTCAGAGCTTGCCCAAGTGGTAATTTCCCTGGTGTAAGCTTGGGGATTGTTAGAGAAGAGCCTCTAGCAGCAGAAGCAGACCCTCTTGAAATCCAAAGCTTGGACGAAATGCATTTTCCATCGTCTGAATCTTCATCAGAAGATTCCTCTCGGGACTTCCTCTTTCCCAGGGCGTCCTTTGGCAGAGGCACCTATTGGAGAGGTTGGACTTGCAGAGCAGCTGAAGGCGTGGAAGACCACCCATGTATACGAGAAGACCTGCGAGCCAAAGCAAATTGGTCAGGGGACGATTCTGCAACAGGAGCTGAGTCAGAGCCATCTCTCTTCTTGCTCTCAGGGATCCCTTGTCGCTTGGCACATGCTACAAAGGTCTCGGAGCATGCCCTCTCATACTCAGTATTTGATAATGACTAAGTCGAAGAAGCAGGGGGGGACCTTTTAAGAACATTCCCAACTGCTTCGCACAAACAGCAGTGACTTTAGACAGAGACATGTCACCCTTTAGTGCTCTGACTCACATAGCCCCAAGGTCAGTTCGATCCATGAAGTAGAGTCGAGTCATGATCTGCATACAGTAGGGGTTCATTACCCCTCTGATACTAATGGCATTTTCCTTAGACTCATGAAGGAGCCCTTTCTCTGCCAGCAGACTTTGTCTCTCAGGACTCATGCTGACCTGAGGCCACGAGAAATCTGTAACATAAAATAAAATGGCAACGCATAGGACCAGATCAATGAACAATCATTTAAACGCAATATGCTTACATGAAAGAAGGGAAATAACAAAGTAAAGACAGAACTCGCCTCTTATGAAAACCCTGGCCAGAGGGAAAATCTCTTGGGGCAGGAATTCGGGGTACCACGCACCTCCGACTGCAAAGAAATATTTGTCCCAATTCCTATGGGAGCTGTCGAAATCAGTAAAGATTGTTCGGTCTTTTTTGGGAGAGAGGTAGAAGGTCCTCCAGGGCTTGCCTTCTATTGCTTTATTCGTCGATTTGGTAAAGCATGCATAGATATCATCTGACTAGATGTCAACGTTCCTGAGAGCTCCGATCATCTGAGCCCCAACTATGGATTGAATGGCATTTAGAAGAAACTGAGAAATGTGAGCCCCAGAATTTGAAATTATTTGCACCAGCAGAGCAGGAAGAGGAAATCGGAGCCATTCAATATGCCTCAAGCTCATGACGATCTCGTTGGGCTTGACCACATCCTTATTGCCATTCTCTTAGCTCAAAATTCGTGAGCATTCGGACTGTGAGGTTGTCTGGAATGTCAAACGATTTGCACATGCGATCGTATGTAGCTTTGTATCCCTCACGGTCCACAGGCTCGGGAGATGAACGTGAAGACATGGTTAGGAGAATTGGGAGATTGGCTATCTACCAGAGTGGAAGGGCGACTGATCTTAGGGTTTTTCTCTATGTTCTTCTTTGAAAAGGCCGAAATGAAGTTTGAAAATTTTGAAAATGGAGTTATTTGAACTGGACCAACAAAATGGGAAACGAAATGCCTTAATCGAGTGCAATACTTGGTAATTGTGCTCACATTGAATTTTGAATGACGCTTTTCAGGGACCTGTGTGATCGTGCACCTTCGGCTCACCTCGATTATCGGGAAACGACGGCTTTGGGCGAAATTTTTGGAGTTGAAGAGTCGGCGCAAGGTTCGAGTGGTTAGGCGTGCCCCGTACATTCGACACTTAGGCTGGGGGGTATCTGTTGGGCCCAAAATGTTCGACCCAAAAGGCTTTTCCGTTTTAAGTGAATTGAAACGGATCATTTTGGCCCTACAGAAGCTCCAAAGTCAGACGCCTCTGACCTCTGCATATTTATTTGATCCAAATGCATTTTGGAGGGAAACTAAATTATTCCTCCTGCCAATCAGGGAGTTAGCTTAACCAACTAACCACCTCACATTTTTGTTCTATAAATACTGAACTCTTATTCAGATGAAGGGATCGAAATCTGACTTAATCATCGCAGTGTCTTTCTTGCAGGTACTCCTTGACGGTTCGACGATCAGCAGAGTCATCTTCATTGACGGAGAAGCACTGGAGAACCGGAGTTCATTGACAAGTACCTCCAGATTTAGAAAGACAAAGTTGCTACATCAACACTAATAACATGACACATTTATTTAACATTTTATTAAAACATCATTAATGATAGACACACTCTCAATTTATACACAAAATTTACAAATTATGATGTGTCACAAATATCAACCATTTAATATTTTTAGGTGTGTCTCTCATACTTTAAATTGTGTAGTTATAATCAATGACACATTATAATGTGTAAATTGGAAGTGTGTCTATTATTACTCTTTAAACATATCATAATCCAATTCTGATTGACTTATGTATATTATATCATTTTAATTCAACAAAATTTTATAATTTATTGACATATATTTAATTTATTAATGCTTTTATACTACATGTTATTTTAAATATGCTAAAATTCATCTATTAACATATTTAATATCTATTTATATATCTATATCTATATATTTATATAAAGGAAAGTTCTAAAGAGATGATGTGACACTCTAAAATTGTTCCAAATTTTTTTTTTTCATTTTTTTCACATTTTTTAATTCTTTTTTTTTTCAAATTTATGATTATTAGTAAATAAACTAAAATATATAAATTATAATAAAAGTAAATTAATTCCATTATTCTAATAACAATTGAACAACTAACAATATAATGAAATTTATAATAAATAATCAACTAATTAATTTAAATCTTTCTCCTTTTTTTCTACTTTTTCTATTTACTATTTTATATTAAATGATTATATATATACTTTATATAAAAAACATTAAGATAACAGAAATTATTGGTTTTAAAGAGTTTTTTTTTGTTAATTTTAATGAAATATTCTAAATATTTAATATAATATACCTTTAAAACTAATTAATAATAGATATTTATTGATCATATTAATATAAATTTAAATATTATAAAATATCATTATTATAATAATATTTAATATGAGACTACATATTTAATAATTATATTAATTTAAATTTAAATTCAAATTCAAATGTTATAAAATATCATTATTATAATAATACATAATACAATACTAGATATTAAATAATTATATTACTTAATTTTTATTGTAAAAAATTATCATTTATATTTAAAAAAAAACATGTTATTTTTTTATTTGATTTAACTTATATAAATATATAGGGAGCGACTATAACGCATCCACTTTTTTGACAACACTGATGCATCTTTTTTCTATTTTCGGCACCTGGATAGATATAATCTCAAATTTGTTTTATATGACGGTGTACATTGTAACTCACTAGAATATCATACAAATTTTCAATAAATTTCAAATAAATTATGGTACCGAATACAGGGTTCAAACAACTTGTTGCACGCGTGCTTAATTTTTGTATACACATGTAAAAGTCAACTGTGTTGAATCTTGTTTTCGGTACTGTAAATTATTCAGAATTTCTTGAAAATTTGCAGGGTGCCTTAAATGATTACAATGCACACTATCATATAAAAAAAATTGGAAAAAAATTATCAAGGTGTAGAAAACATAAAATGGTTGCATTGGTGTTGTCAAAAAAATAGATGGGTTGTAGTCGCTCTCTAAATTTATATATTCATATTGAATAACAATAAATATTATAAATATATTAATATATAGGTGTCGTGTGTATATAAATAGTATAACTGTATAACTACATAATAAATTAGAATAACATTTATCTTCCATCGAGAGTAAACAATATTATTCTCCAATCATTAAGGTACAATTTAAATAATATCATGAATGTTTTGTACCTTAAATATGGTAGTTTGTGATCTAAAAGACTATCATATTATATATATTTTTAAAAAAAAACTATAAACAATGTTTTTTTTTTGTTTTTTTTTTCTTTTAATATGTTTATGTGATTCTTCTACATATAATATTTTTTATTTATTTGAAATTTAAATGATAATTATACAAATTTAATAAAAATAATTAATAAATTTTATAAATAAAATTAAGCAAACGTGCATTGTAGTTGCTTGTATCTAGTTTATATAAAAAGTAAAAAGGCTAGGAACCGTATAATAAAATATTTTTTAGATTAAATGATTATCAAAAATTAAATAAGTTAATTAAAAATATCTATAACATAAAATTTGAAATTAATAATAATTAACGTCCTTTTTTCCTTATATTTTTATTCTACTTAACTAATTTATGGTTATTAATTCATTATGGTAAAGTTTAATTTTAAAAAATAAGGGTTCAAATAGGTAATTAGCAAAAACATAAATTTATATATATATAGAAGACTTCTCAATTGTTACTACCCATAGATGGGTACTAACAATTATGATGATGTGGCAACATAGTGACTTGATATAGTAAGTCACTAACATGTAAATATTTTTTTCTACATTAATTTCGAATTTAGTTATTTTTGTTTTGCCATAATTAATGGTGTTTCTAACCAATGAGAAACACTAGTTATATTTAGAAATTGACATGCATTTAAAAAATAAAAAGTTTACAATATTATATTTTCATAATAAATACACATTTTTTATTAGGTAATCATTCCAAAAATTTGAAAAAATCAAAATTTATTTAAAAACTATTAATTAACAACTATAAATATGGATCATTGATTTTAATCCAATGGTCAATATTAAAGTAACCATCCATAGGTAGTAACCATTAAGAGTGCACCTATATATATATAATTTAGACTTTTTATAATCAGTCAAAATACATGGTTCAAATAATCTATCTATGTATTCCAATTTTTAACATTTTAACAAAGCATGAGGTCCAAAAGTTAATTTTTTAAAATAAAGGGTCCAAAAAGGTAATCTTCTAAAATACAGAGTTTAAAATGGTATGAACCCTTACACAAAACATAAATTTCTATGCATATAATTTAGACTTTTTATAATCAGCCAAAATACATGGTTCAAATGATCTATGTATTCCGATTTTTAACATTTTAAAAAAGTACGAGGTCCAAGAGTTAATTTTTAAAAATAAAGAATCCAAAAGGGTAATCGGCTAAAATACAGGGTTTAAAATGGTATAAACCCTTACGCAAAACATAAATTTCTCTATATCAGTTGGTGTAATGTTTTGGTGCATAATTTGGTGCACATATCATTACTCATATAATTTAGACTTTTTATAAAGAATTTTTAATCTTTTGACAAAATACGAGGTCCAATAGTTAATTATTTTAAATAAAGGCTTAAAATAGGTAATCAACCAAAATACAAGGGTTTAAATAATCTACCTATCTATTATGATTTTTAACATTTTGACAAAACACGGGGTTTAAAAGTTAGTTTTTAAAAATAAATGGTCTAAACAGGTAATAGACCAAAATAAACCTTATACAAAACATAAATATCTTTTTTACATAATTTAGATATTTTATAAAGAACCATGCGAAACGTATATATTTAAAAATAAATGTGTGCAATAAGTTGTTTTAACTTTGTTTTCGGCACGGTATATTATTCAGAAGATCTTGAGAACCTACAGGAGGTTTGTTATTCAATGAACATTGTCATGAAAAAAAAATTAGGGTCAAGATACTCCACATGTCCATATAAGGAGCATGTTGTACTAGTAGGATGAAACTCCCTACAGCAGAATCTCCCTTTTTTTTTTAAATAAATATTTTTTAATTATTACAAAAGATTGTACGAAGGGCGGTTATGATTTCTAGTTATAAATATAATTAATAAAAAAATTGATAAACAATTAAAGTTTGGTAATGATATTAAGTTATTTATTAATTTTTAGTCGTGTTAAATATGATAATTTTAAATTAAATAGTTCCTTAATTTTGACCATAATTGAAGAGAATTGCTACAGAGCACTATAGTGCCCAACATCACATTAGTATTTATTGACTGCCATTTTCACTGTAAACTTAAAGATGAAAGATTAAAGAAAGGAACAAATAAGAACACAATAATTTTACGTGGTTCAGGCTATAAAAGAGCCACAATCCACGAGTCTCTGGTATTTATAAGATTGGAAGCTTGTTAGGGCAAGCTCCAATGGAGTTTTCTCAAGCAGCATTTATATTGCTCTGAGTACAAGGCTCTTCTCACTCTAAATTCCAACCCTTTACAATGAGACTCCCAACCCTATTTATAGAGACTGGGGTCATTAATGCTAATTATATGCAATTAATACACATTATCCCCGTTATTGGGGTATTAATACCACTTTAATGCATTAAGCTGCAATAACTAGAGACCATAACCCAGGAGATATACGCGGGGCCCACTGCAGAAAGTTATTACTTTATGGGGAACATGCCCCTGGCACTGTTAGGGCGTGTTGTACATATCTCCATTTTAGATGGCATAGTGGGAGTGCAAATTTTCAAGTCGTACACTCGACAACACTGTAGACGAGTCACCAAAAAGGTTGTTAGACGATCCTCTGACGCTGCAAACATGCACTGGTTGACACCTAGCTAGCCCTCTAGGTCCTGACGACAAGGTCCTTAACCTGGAGGACAATTGCTTATAAAGATCTCAAGGACTACTAACTAGTCCTCGGGGCATGGCCTCAGATAGAGACGCCTGTTCCCTGTCTTTATCCGAGGGACATGGCCTTCTTTCGAGATATCCACCCTCAATGATTGACTTCGAGGCGTGGCCTCACTTGAAGATATTCACGTCCGGCTACTAGTATGCGAGACGTGACCTTCTTTAGAGATGTCCACCCTCCGAGGACTAATCTCGGGGCGTGGCCTCACTTGAAGAGACATGCGTCTCCGCCACGTGTCCCTTGGTGAAAACACAAACAACATTTGCCCCCAAGTCTCTATTCGTCCTCAGATAGTGGAAACTTAAAACTGGGGAGAAATTGAATAGTCCTCGGATAGAAACATTTGAACTTCCTCTGACGTCACTATAAGATTTCCTGCCACATGCTGAGCCCCAATTGTTGGGCCCATCAATCCGTGCAATTAATGAGGGGTCAAGTCCATGACCCAAAACGTCTTATCTGTACCCTAGGTGTCATTTCAGCTTGTACTCAAGGTTTTCCTTTTCCAATGCTAATGATCACTATCCACATCTTTTGGATCGCTCTCGAGTACCTATGTCCTAGGTAATCCGACGGTCGGGGTGAACTTACTTCGCCCCCAAGCGTTGGGCATATAAAAGTTTGAGAACCAAATGTCCAACGTTACCTTTGCTCATTTCAAATTTTCTATGTCTTCTAATCTCCAACCTCTCTCAGCTTCCCAAACCATTCTCCTTCCCAGCATCCCCCGACTTTGCATCCTCTTTGATTTCTCTGTCACTCTAGACGATAGGCGTGAATCTTCTTATTTCTGGGTAAACGACAAGGAACTCTTCAGAGTTCGCACTCAATTCAGCACCATCCGACGCTTCATCCCGAGTACGTTCCTCTGAACTATGGTTTTCTGTTTTTGTATATGTTTGAGAACTTAGGATGCATGCTTAGGAATTTTATTTTGAGCTTTTTAAAGGTCATTTTGACCTTATTTGTTATTGAAAATGATCTAAATGGCCTAGTCAGATGTTCTGAGGTGTCTTGAGGAATTTTTCATCTTTTTGGACCTTCGACCGGAATCTAGAAAATTTTCAGATTCTGGCGATGTTCATCATCTCCGATGGTGTTCATCTTTTTCAGTGGTGTCCTCCAGCGCCAAGTGTCTGGCTTTGAGGACACTCCAATGTCATTAGTTTGTCTTTCCTTCCCTTCTCCTCGAGCAGTGGTCAAGGTTCTCATTTTGGCGTAGCTTTCTTTGGATCAAGGCACTAACTGCATGGTGTTTGTTTCAGATGTTTGAGGAGCTTTATCAGCTCCATCAACAAGGTTTCTACGCATTTGACTCTGAGCTATTGGCAATGTCGCGAGAGAATGAACAAAGCACCGAGAAGAGAAAGCAAGTGGTCGACGAGAGTCGAGCACTCGTGGTGCGAGAGGATGTGCTGTCAACCACCAAAACCTCTCCGAGTTGAACTCACAGAGGAGGAGGTCAACATGGGCCTCATGCCTTCGAACACTCCTTATACTGCCAAGGAGTTCGAAGCGGCAATTATCCCCAGCAAGCTCAGGCACCGAGGAGCGCTGGAGAAAATTACGACTCATTATGGGGTGGACACCCATAATATGTTGGTACACCTTGCTCAGGACAATGAGAGGGCTCATGAGAGTGTCCACGACCTCGGGGCCTGGAGTGCTTCTCATCTTCAAGCTGGTCCAGCACTACCCCTACACCAGTACTATGTCGACTTCTTAAAGTTCGTCGGCATAGCACCCTTCTAGCTCATCCCGAATGAATATCAAGTGTTGGTGAGACTATACGTTCTGTACAAGATGCAGAACTGGCCTGTGCCATCCCCCGCGGAGATATTGTATCTCTATAGTTTCCACCAGGTTCTGAAGAAGGACAGTCGGGATGGTTATTATACTTTGATGTAGTATACAAAAATGGGGATGAGATACAAAGCCCCGTGCGGTAATGACAACCACACCCGCAACTACAAAGACTAGTTCTTCTTCGCCAATGGTTTTCCCATGAGGACCAACCCCACCCTTCTCCTAGATTTCTCCAGGGTTGGTAAGTGTCTTCTCCTCGTGCATTTTATTTGTGCCTTTTCTCAGCGTTTATTAAGATTTTTACTCTTGTCAGGTCCTTACAACCGCACATCCTTCGTTGAATCCTTCAATGCGAGGTTTAAGGGAATGAGTGAGCTTCCTGGTGGGGATATGAGCCTCATGTTTCTCGTCACCAACGCTCACTTAAGGCAGTATGGGCTACTGCAGCTGGGGCAAAGGATCAGTCATGTTCTTCTCGCTGGCTTTCGCGACTCGAAGGCATCGCGCACGGAGGCGCTGAGGCAATCAAACTACATGGTAGCCTAGGTCGAGATGGCATATACATGATATCTTCGCGAAGAGTGTATGGAGACCGCCCTTGCCATCTCGGCCGTCGAGGAGGCGAGAGAAGACCAGGAGCTCGAGCCAAAGCTCGAGACAAGAATCGAGCCATCCGCCATGCTTCAAGGAAACCCCAATCATTGTCTATCATGATAATTGCTTAAGGGAGGGAGCTAATCCCGACCATCTTCTCTTCTCGCCCGAGCTTCGTGAGTGTGGACAAGTCTCGGGGAGACACTGGACCGATGAGGAGTACCAAACTTGCCAGGACCTCATTGACGTATTCCTGGACAATCTGAAGAGAAGGAAGCATCATCAAGGCCACGTGCCTTTGGACGTCTCGACGTCCATGCATGCGACTTGGTTTTGTCAATATGAGACAAACCTAACACAAGAGATGGGTCGACTCATGCGTGAGTTTTCCCTCTCTGTCCTTCATCCTGAGGAGACTGTATGTGGTGAGGCTCCCGAGGAGTTTTACTCTTTTGTGCCTATATAAGAACTAATTATTTTTCATGAATTTTTTCTTCATTCCGATCATTGATCCTTCTCGTTTCCTTTGTGCAGATAACATGGGCATGGCGAACAAGATCCAGGCCAAGCGCTAAAGGGTGACGGGGACCTCAGAACCCAAAACATCGACGACATCAGTCGCTAGGCCGACACCCCCAGTGGTTGTCCTTCAAGCCGCGGTGGCCCCAACAGCTGTTCTTCCTGCTGTGCTGGTTCTAGCAGCTCCTGCAGCTACCCCCCAGTCCTCACTCTGAGGACTGGGGTCCCCGGCGAGGTCATTGACCTCTCTGTTTCTCCCCGTCAAGATAAGGGAGACACCAGGAAGGGTAAGGAAATCCCTTTTAAGGTGTCCAGTGAGCCTTCCGCTAAGGCACCTCAGCTCATCATCTTCCTTGAGCAACACCGGAATGTGATGGAGTTTTACAACTTTAGGCTGGACGAAGGGAATAAGGAATTCAAACTCCTTGCTGAATTGTTCAAAGATGACCTTTTGTAGGCTCCACTCGAGCCTCTCAGCCGCGAGGAGTTAGAGCCCCTCCTCATGGGCAGGGTCGGAGAGAAGGTCATTCCACTTCCCGCAAAGTTACTCCAAGGGATGGTAGGGTCCCTATGTGAAATGCCCTACCACAGCTTCGCCCGTTGTGGTAGCGACAACGAGGTGTCCCTGGTCGCTGCCAACCACCACTCCGCTTTGAGGGTAAGTCTTCGATATAACATTTTCATCAAGTTTTCAATTTATGTGCTTGTGTATTTGTATTGATTACTTATTTTGATACAGACTGCATCCTTCAGTCAACAGTTAGGAGACATCGTGCTGATATGCTCCTTTGAGCTGCAGGAAGCCTGAAACGAATTAGCCTAGCTCAAGGAGTCGTCGGTTTCTCTAGAGGCACATTCGAAGCTCCAGAAAGAGATCGAGGACACGAAGGCCTGTGTCCAAGACCTAGAAAACCAGTTTGTAATGACCCAAAATCCCTAATGAGGTTTAATGGTTGGATTAGAAGGTCGGGAGGGCCATACTTGATTTATTATGCTATTAAATGATTATATGCATGATTATGTGAGTTATATTATTATATGATGATAAATGCATGCATGTGGGTCCATTTTTCATTATAAGGGTATTTTGGTAATTTGTCCTATTGAGCGCATATTTGTATATTTTCATGCATGTTGGTGAATTATGGATGAGGCCACATTATTATGCGGATATGTTCGAGCCATTCGGCATGAGACGATCCTAGGATGCAATTTAGCGGTTTCGTCATAACGGGGTCAATTATTGGGATATTGGATAATGAGAATAATTATGTGATGATATATTGGGAGTTAGTGAGATCAGGAGGAAATTTTGGGAGTTTTGACTATTTTACCCCGGGGGCATTTTTGGGACCCCAAGCATTAGGATTTACTTGAGGTTACTTAAGCTTGAAGTAACCTGTCAGAAGGAAAATTACGTTCAAACACCTTTTCTCTTTCTCTCGTTATCCATTTCTACTGTTTGTCGCATTTTCGAAGGGAACTTGAGTTCTAGGACTCGTATTCTTATGAGGATTGAGTTATATCAATTCTGAGGAAGATTAGAAGCTTATTAACCGGAGGATTTAGCAATAAACAACTCAATCAAAGGTAATCCAAGCTTTAAGTTTTGAGTTTTCGAGTTTCTAAGTTTTGAATTGGATTTTATGTGTTGATTTTTTGATTTGTTTGAGCCTCGGGATTTGTTGATTTTGGATCATTGGGATGTTTGGAAACTTTGATTTTTGGATTTGGAGATGTTTGAGTAGGTTTTTGGAAGGATTTAAAAGAGGAAAAATGAGGTTTTTACTGGGTTCGTGGTCGGGCCATGGCCCTGTTCTTGGGCGTCGCAGCCCAGGCTTGATGAAGGAGGAGGCTTGTTGTCTCGGCAGTTAGGTCCGCAGCACAAGGTAGGAGCGTTGCGACACTAGGCACAGACAGATTGGGTTCAACCTTTGTAGGGAGATAGCAGGCCGCAGCGCAGGTCTGGGTGGGGTCGCGGTGCTTAAGGGCATCTTTGGCCAGAATTGTGTTTTAATCATGGTAACTCAAACCTTAGGCCATGGGATCATTCATACTTCCCGGCTTAGTAGGATTTGACGTCCCGGAGGCTAGGTCTTGGTCTGGGAACCTTTTATTACTCATTTTATTGATGGGATTTTATATTTGGTTATGACTAGGTGACCGCTAAGGGATCAAAAGATCGATCGTTCTCAAGGGTCGTTTTTAACTTGTTTGACGCTCGAACCAGAGGCAAGAAAACTGCACCCAGTATGTGACATGCATGGTTATTAATGAGGCATGTTGAGTGCTCTATATGTGGACATTAACTGCATATTAAATGCTTAGCAATCTTGCTTACTTGTGAATGGTACTGACTTATTAGTCAGAATCGGCAATGGTGCCAGTATTGACTGTGAAACTGTGACTCATTAGTCAAGTTCGGCAATAGTATTGAGCACTGGTCGTATGGTATTAACTTATGAGTCAAGAACAGTATTAGCGTATTTAACGCAAGCCAAAAAGATTAGATCTAATCGACATGAGCATTATCGTCATAAGCATGAAATGCTTGACCGACCTTAAGTTCGATGAAAACAAAAGCGCTTGTCTAGTCTAAAGGCTAGATACTTAGATCCTAGGCCAGAAGGCCCAGGTGACTACATCATCACATGGCTAAGGGTGCGGAGCCCAAGTTCGTGACTCACTCATTAGTCACTTATCTGATTCAAATTCGTGACTCCATGATCACTTATCTGGTTTAAGTTCGTGACTTACTCATCAGTCACTTACTCGTGACCACATGCCCCAACATGATTATTAGAATCTTGATATTATCTAATTAGGGCTACAAGCCCAGTATGATTATCGTAATCATCAATTGATATTGTATACATGCAGTAATGAGTTTTCTTGTTGATCCTTAGCTCACGGGTGCTATGTGGTGCAGGTAAAGGGAAAGAAAAGCTCACCCAACCTTGACTAGGGAGCTTAGGTGGTGATGTGTACATATGCAGCCGCTTGACCACCATGGCCAAGGTGTTTCTCAGGGGAACTAAGGGTTAAACCCTAATTTTGCCGCTTAGGTCGGCGAGTTGTAACTTTTACACTATAATGACCATTTTGGTTTGTAAATAACTTTGTAAACACTTTTATGGGTCCATGTACAGTCAAATGTTTTAAATAAAATATATCCATTCCATTTTATCGATATTTTTCACCTTAGACTATTAATAACACCTAGATGCACGTTTATAACCAAATGACTCGTTTAGCGAGTTAAGCACTGTTTAAAGTCCATGGTAACAGTCTTAGAGTAACCAGGGCATTACACAGTTGGCCACCGAGCATTCGAAAGTGTCAACTCTCAAGGATACTTCTTCAAAACTTCTTGAGGAAGCTGCGGCCCAGACTCGAGTCGTAGAAGGGGAATTGTTCGCTCGCACTGTGGAGCTGGCCACTTGTAGCGTCCCAAATTTTCTAATAAGGCTTAGTGCCTTGATTAGCATGTCGGGAGGGAAATAATTGATTTAATTATGTTATTACGTGAATTAAATGATTATGTGATTATAAATGCATGTTTAGGTGAATTAAATATGCATGTGGGCCAATTTTGGTTAATATGGGCATATTTGTAATTTTGGCCCGTTGAGGGCATAAATGTAAATTATATGTGTGTTATGCTTGAGACCACAAGATTGTGGAGATTTATTTGTGATGTGTGACCCAAGACGTTCCTAAGGAGCGGAATAGCGAAATAGTCACAACGAGGTTGAATACCCGACTGGGGGTGAGCCAAGGGGTATTTTGGGGATATAGTACGTGTTTGGAATTTCTGGGTAACGGGTAGTAATTTAGTGATTGTTTAAGTATGTTGGGGGTTAAATGGGGGATTATAGGACACTCGAGGAATTAGCGGGATGTGACGAATGACGATTTTACCCTTGGTGGTGTTAGAAGGGACTAAGGTTAGCATATGAGTAATTTAGTCATTTGGAGGCTAAGGGGTAACTTGGACTAGGCTTGGAACTCCAGAACTCACCAGAAAGAAAATAATTCTTAGCCTTATCTTTCTGTCTCTCTCTCTCTATATATATATATATATTTGGCTCCCTCCCTCTCTTGGGTGTGTTTGGAACCTAGTGAATCCTTTGGACATTTGGTGAATTCTTTGGGAAATTGGCTGAGAAGTGAGGTTGGGGACTTGGGAAAACAAGCTTGGAAGAAATCTGAGGCACCTGAGGGTCAAAATTGTTGTTAAGGTAAGCCTAAATCCTATTTTTTATTCAAGTAATTGGCTGAGTTGAAGGTTTTTCTTAGGTTCAAACCTTGGTCTGTGTAACGACCCAAATTTGCTAATAAGGCTTAAGGGCCTTGATTAGCGTGCCTGGAGGGCATAATGGGAGGTATGCGTGAATTTAATGATTAAGATGCAGGATTATGATTTTAAGTATGTTATATGACTATTTGAGTATTTGAGATGCATGATTATGTGTACTATGGTATGTGATAATTCTAGCCCGTTGAGGGCATACGTGTGATAACTATGTGATGTGATTTGTACCATGTGGGTGTGGTGATATCAATGCGATGCACGTGCCGAGACGGTCCTAGAGAGCTAGATAACTCAAAAGTCACAACGGGGATTCTATACCCGGCTCGGGAGGAGTCTCGGGGTATTTTGGGGATTTTGTAAGTTAGCTCTTGTGAGATAATGGTAACTGGTAATTTGGTAACTTGTGTAACTGCTAATAACCATAGAGAGTAACAAGATTGGTTTAAGAAGTGGTAGAATTGTAAGGAGGTAGGAATGACAAGAAGGGCCTTGAGGTTTAGTTGGAATGGGAGTTAGATGGAAGGGTAAAATGGTCATTAGGCAAGGATTGGGATTACTTCAGCTGTAGGAAAAGGGAATACGTATTATACTTTGTGATATTTTGGTTTATGCTGAAATTGAAAGAAAGGGCTAGAAAGAAAAGGGAAATGAAGAAGGGGCTGAACTTGGGACCTAGGAGGAGACTCAAAGGGAGTTTGAGGCAATCAAAACCAGGTTTAAGCTAGGATTTCTCAAAGGTAAGAATTGTGCTCTGTTTAAGTTGAATTTAAGTCTGAATTTTCAGAGATTAAGTGAGAAAACTTAAAGGGAATATGGCTGGTTTTACTTTGAAACTCAATTAGGGTAATCAAGAGCAAAGAGGTTGGGAGCTGGGAATTGGGAGGAGTTCAAGCTGAGTTTGATTGAGGTAAGAATCTTTAGCATGTTTAATTTCGTAATTGGTGTGGCTTAAGACTTTTGAAGCATGATTTGTAGTTTTGGAAGCCATGGTTAAAGTTTTAGGAATTTGAAACTCAAGATAGGATTTTGGGGTGTGTTTGTGTGATTGGGGTTGTTTGTGATGTTTATAGGTTGTTAAAGGGGTTCATTTGGGGTTCTGAATTGATTTTGAGGCTTAGGTATAAGTTTGGGGTGATTTGGAGTGTTTTGGGTTCGGGAAAACGCAGGGGAAAAACTCAGAATTCTGGGCTCGCGAAGGAGCGCCGCGACGCTGTTCTAGCGCGCCGCGGCGCAAGGCTGTTTCTGGGCGGTGCATGTGCTCTCTGACTTGGTGGGCGCCGCGGCCCTATAGGGCAGCGCCGCGGCGCTAGGCCATTTCCAGAATGTGATATTTTGCAGTTTTGAGCTTTTGCTCCGGGGATTCGGGGGATGTCTTTGGTGCATTGTTTTAGGGATTTGGGGCATTCAGAGAGTGTGGGATTGGTTCCGGGAAGTAGATTTGGATTGGTTAGTGATAAAGGATGTTTTGCTTGTGTTGTGACTAGGTCTTTGGTGAGGCTCGGGATAGAGGACCGTGCTCGCGGCGTTGGGGCATCGGAAGCTCGGGATACAGGTAAGAAAGCTGCACCTGAGTATGTTGTTAGGTTGGGACTAAGTGTTCCCTATGTTTGTATGCATTGTTTTGTGAATGTGATTAACCATGTGGTCACGATGGGACTAAGAGTTCCCAATATTTGTATATCATGTCATGAGATGGTGTTATTACACCATGGGACATGCGATTACCGGCCTAAGGGTGTCGGAATCATTATTTGCGCTCTGGGGTGCGGCTCAGCCACTGGGAGCTGAGGTAGCTTATTTATCACTGAGCTCGGTTAAGCTGGCCGGAGTCAGTGAGTATTACACTGGGGGCGGCCCTATTGAGCCGAAGACAGTGTGTTAAATAGAGGGCGCGACTAAGGGCGCCAACCCTGAATGTTATTTGATGGATATGACAATCTATTAGTTATGAACGTGAATATTGTGCTATGAATATGGTTGATTGACTGTCTGGATGACAAATGTTATCATTACGTGGATAGGTGTTATGAACTGATGAATTTCTGATTATGTACTGTGGAATATTTGATTATTGATGTTAATCTTGCTATGTTATTATGCTTTCTTGCTGGGCCCTGGCTCACGGGTGCTACGTGGTGCAGGTAAAGGCAAGGGTAGGCTGAATCAACCATGAGTTGGAGAGCTCTGGGGGCGAGGTGTACATTGTCAGCTGCTCGGCCGCCACGGTCGACACATTGTACAGGACGGAAACCTAAAATGTATATTTTGTCATTAGAGTGGCTTGAACTATTTGTAACTTCTAGAATTTTTTGTAATTAAGACATCTAAACCCTATTTCGAGTCTCCATGTATTAAACCGTCATTTTTAATGAAAATAGCCTGTTTGTAACCAAAATCTTTTTATTCCTACTCAGATAATGGTATAGAGTTTACACTTTGTCTGAATGACTTGATTAGCAAGTCTTGCACTATTTTAAACACACAGTGTAACGGTCTTGGTTATCCAGGGCGTTACAGTCTGATTTTGAGGTTTTGATGAGATCATGAGCTGGTTTTTGAAGTGTTTATATTGACTAAGTTACCTAGACACGAATTCTAGGGTTAATTAAGGGTATAGGGGCTGAATTGGGTGTGAATTAGTAAGTCTGGCTAAGGAAAACGTAGTGAAAATGCATGGAAATTATGGGTTTCGAGGCTCAAGCCGCAGCCCTGTTCTTCAGGCGTCGCAACCCGTATGAACAAAGAGGCTTGGGAGCCTCTGAAATCGTCCAGGTGCCACAGCACAGGCTAAGGTGCACCACGGCCCGTGTCCCCTAGAAGAGAGCCCAAGGCTCTCTGACTTGTAGCGCACCGCAGCCCTAATGGGCTGGCATGCAACTCAAATAGGGGATTTTGGCCAAAATAGGGTTTTAAGCTCGAGAACCCAAATGTAAAGGCTCGGGAAGGACTCTACTACCTGGTTTAGTAGAATTCGAGGTCCCGAAGGCTAGAATATTAATTTGAAGTTCTTAATTGGTTAAGGCTTGATGGATGTTTGTTTATTGATGTGTTGTGACTAGGTTTTACATCAAGGCTCGGGTATAGGGGATCGTGCTCGGGATCGCATTAATCAGTTAACTTGGGACACAGGTAAGAAAACTGTTTGTACCCGTAGAGCAGGGCATGGCCCTATTATTTGTGTTTGATGTGTGTGTGGATACCTGTAAATGTTATGCTATTTTGTGCATGATTATGAAAGAACGACAAAGGCCGGGAACGGAGAAGGCCGAGAACGGCAAAGGTTGGGAACGGCGAAGGCCAAGGACAGCAAAGGTCGGTGTAACGCCCTAACTTCAGGGACCGCTACAGTGCACATCGCAAACAGTGCTAAACTCGCTAATCGAGTCGTTTGGCCATAAACGTGTAACTAAGTGTGATTAGCGGTTTAGGGATTAAAAATTTCGGTTAAGATGTAACGTTTCACTAGAACGTTTAATATATACATTGGGATCCCAAAAATATAACTTCAGAGTTTATTACAAGAAAGTGTTTACAACAGGCCGTTCTAAGCGGAAAAACAGGGTTCAGCCCTAGTTCCACTTTCAAACCTCGCCCAAGTATTGGTCGAGCAGCTGCATATGTACACGTCATCACCTAAGCTCTCCAACTCAAGGATGTCCCAACTTCCTTTTGCCTTTACCTGCACCACAAAGCACCTGTGAGCCAAAGCCCAGCACAAAAACTCATACGCTCATAAACAGTCATATCATGATATCAAATCATGTCTGGCATGCCTAGCATTCATAGCTCTATTCAGCATGCAAATGAATTCCAACAAATGCTGGGGTATCCAGGATAAGAAATCTTGGCCTTCTGATTGGAGGACTATTAAGTCGATCCTAATCAGATGAGTGTCGCAACACTTGAGGTTCCGATAAACCATGCTGAGTGACCGACAAGCGAGTCACTAATTCAAATGGAAGGGTGGCTGTTGGGTAAGCCTCTAGCCTTCAATAGGTTCTGGTAAACCATACTGAGTGACTGACAAGCAAGTCACTAATTCAAATGGAAGGGTGGCTGTTGGGTAAGCCTCTAGCCTTCAATAGGTTCTAGTAAACCATACTGAGTGACTGTCAAGCAAGTCACTAATTCAAATGGAATGGTGGCTGTTGGGTAAGCCTCTAGCCTTCAAGCACTTATAATGTTCATCGACCTTGAGGTCGGTCTGGCATTAATGCTCTTTGAGTCATTCAATGCATAAAGTCGATTAGATCTAATCTCTGTTGGCTTGCGCGATACACGCTAAGGCCGTTCGGACTAATGAGTCAGTGCAATGTGACCAGTGCCCAGTACCACTGCCGAACCTGACTAATGAGTCACAGCTTCACAGTTGATACTTGCACCTTTGCCAAATCCGACTAATTAGTCAGTACCATGCACAGGTAAGCAATGCTATCAATGTGTATCATATGCCAATTATCCAAGAATAGGGCATTCAGCATGCTTACTAAACAGTTGCTAGCATGATTATGATCATGCACAAACACAGAGACTCAAGCTCTGACCAATCTCATATTCATCATTCATGGCATGCCCCAATCACATGTTTCTCGTGCATCACATGCATCACACTTAATCATCCAGCATGCCTCAATAATAATCATATGCAAATGGGCAAGATTGCCAAGCATTCATTATGCTATCAATGTTTACATTTAAACATCCAACATGCATCAAACATAACCATGCATGTCACATATGGGGTGCAGTTTTCTTACCTTGGGTTCGAGCAAGAATTAATAAAAGAAACGACCTTTGAGAACGATCAGTCCTTTGGTCCTTTAACGGTCACCTGGTCATAACCAATTATGGTATTCCATCAATAAAATAAATAACAAAAGGTTCCCAAAACGAAACCTAGCCTCTGAGACATCAAACACTACTCATCCGGGTAGTAGGTTCGACCCCGAGGCCTAAGGCTTGAATCCCCAAGCTAAAAACACAGTTCTAGCCAAAAAACCACTAAGGGCCGCGACCCTCCCTAGCTGCGCCGCGCCGCGCCCCTCAAACAGAGGTGGCCTTTCCCTGTCGAGCACCATGGGCCGCGGCTCACCATTGCCATGCCGCGGCTCATTACGTAAACCAGCCAAAAAGACAGCACGCACCAGCTCGACTTCCCCTGCGTTTTCCCTTGGAACCAACCCTTCAAACCAACCCAAAACACCAACCTAACACCCAATTCAACCCCTAAACATCATCAACAACTCACCCTCATCAAAACCCAAGTTACCAAACTCAAGAACTTCCATTAATTCTCAACTAACACATCAAAATCCTTAACTGAAAACTTAATAGAAAAACAGGGTATATAAGATTTTCATGACTGAATTTCCCTTACCTCAAGCTTGATTTAAATCCCCTTCAATGATTGAACCAAAGTCCTAAACCCCCACCTTTGATCTCCTAGCTTGATACCTCAAGATGGCTCTCAAAAATTGAAAGGAAGATGAAGGAGAAATGGTGTACGACAGAGAGAGAAGGATGAGGATGATGATGCTCTGTTTTGGTTCTGTTTTTCTACAGCCTTAAAGTACATATAAATCCAATCCAATGACCTAAATACCCCTAGGTCACTTAAGGTTCCTAAAGCCACCCCAAAGGCAAAATTGTCCTTTCCAACCTATACCGTTAATTATAATTAACGCTCTCCAATTCCCGCTAATCTCAATATTCTCAAATACCAATAATTCACATCCCATTACCCTTTAATTCCCGGCAATGTTCTAATCACCAAATTACCCCGAGACTCACTCCGAGCCCCGAACTTAATCCCGTTATGACTAGACCGAAAACTTGCATCCCCATGATCGTCTCATGTCGAATGGCTCGAACCAATCCACATATAATGTGGTAAAATTATAATTCACCCATATGCATGAAATTACACAATCACGCCCCCCAACGGCCAAATTACCAAAATGCCCTTGCAATTAAAATATGAGCCCATATGCATGCATTCACCATCATATAATAATATAATTCACATAAACATGCATATAATCATTAAATACCATAATAAATCAATTATGACTCTCCCGGCCTCCTAATCAAGGTCCTAAACCTTATTAGGAAATTTGGGGCATTACAGTCGGGATCGACATTAAGCATGCTAAATGCAGGCAACTAGGGTGAGACACTCTAAACAAATAATAATAACGATCATGATATCGTTCTGGGGCTCGCAACCCTAATCAGATGATGACTATTAACCATTCTGGGGGTCATGTGCCTTGATTAGATAACTGTTAAGTTATTCTAGGGTCCTTTTCCCCGATTAGATGGCTAATAAGGCATCCTGGGGTCCTGCGCCCTAAGCCATGTGACTATCAAGTCACTTGAGCCTTTTGGCCCTGGCTCTGAGTAACTAGCCATAGAATAGCCAAGCGCTTTAGTTTTGTTCGACCAATAGGTTGGACGAGCATATAATGCTCTTGTTGATTAGATCTAATCATATCGACCAACGTTCAATGTGCTACTACCACTCTTGACTCATAAGTCAATTCCATACGACCAACGCTCAATCCTATTGCCGATCCAGATTGATAAGTCAAAGCTTTACGACCAGAACTTAACACCATTGTCGTTCCTGACTCATAAGTCAGTGCGGTGCTCAGATAAACAATGCAATCAAGCATTCATAATGCAACAGATATCCAAATATAGAGCACTCTACATGCTTCAACAATAATCATGTATGTCACATAATGGGCGTAGTTTTCTTACCTCACACTTAAGCGTAAAATAAGTTAAGAACGACCCTTGAGAACAATCCTGACCTTAGGCCCTTAACGGTCACCTAATCATAACCAAATATGAAATCCCATCAATAAAATGAGTAATAAAAGAATCTTGGACTAAGACCTAGCCCCTGGGAGCTCGAATCTTACTAAAACGGTTAATAGATTCTATTCCGAGCCTTAAGGTTTGAAAACCCGCGCTTAAAACCGAATAAAAGTATGTCTGGCCAAAAACAGACAGGCGGGCCCCGACCTGCCCCCCAAGGGCCGTGGCGCACCTCCCAGACAGACAACCCCTATCTCAGTGCCAGGGGCAAGCTGCGACTTGCCCTTGAGGGTCGCGGTGCGCCTGCCAGACAGAGCCCAGTGAAGGCTTTGGGGTTCACTTAAGTCGCGACACCCTTGAACTCGGTCGCGACTTGACCCCGCGAACCCAACTCCTCTGCATTTTCCTCAATCCAAACTCAGTCAAAACTCAACCAAACAATCCTAATATCAAAACCAAACACCAACACAACATTATCACCAATCTAATAGCAAAACCCAAGCCTAGAAACACTCAAAACATCATCAAATACTCAATTCTACAACCAAACTCCCAAGCTTTCAAACAACATAAAAACAAAGTAAAAACCTTAAAGTTCAAGCTGAGAATCCTTACCTCATTCCCAAAATTATCTCTAAGCTTCACTCAATCAAGAACCTAGCTCAAATAGCTCCAAGTTTCCCAACCTCAAGCTTCAAAAATCAACCGAGTGAGTGAGAGAGAGTATGAATGAGAGAGAAGAGAGAACCCCTGTGTTCCTGACTTGGTTCCTTCTACAACCTACTTGGCTAAGTATATCTAATGGCCTAAATGACCAAATTGCCCCTAGGGCCATCTAAAAGCTTCAAAGCCACCCAAGGGCGTTTTAGTCATTTTTCACCTACCCGGTAATCATAATTAACGTCCTCCAATTCCCGCTACACCCAATATCCTAAAATAATTACCAAATCATTTCCCATTACCCGCTCATTCCTGATAATGTACTAAGCACCAAATTACCCCTAGGCTCACCCCGAGCCCGGTAATTAACCCCGTAATGACAAAACCTCTAACTTTCTTTCTAGGATTGTCTCATACCGAATAGCTCAAACATATCCACATAATAATGTGGTCTCGCCCATATATCACATACATGCACATAAATATACAAATACGCCCTCAACGGGCCAAAATTTCAAAAATGCCCTTCTTATAAGAAATGGCCCACATATATGCAAATCCAATCATATGATAATAAAACACACATAATCATGCATATAATCACATAATAATGCATTAAATTAATTATGGCCCTCCTAGCCCCCTAATCCAGGCATTAAGCCACATTAGGGAATTTGGGACATTACAACTATCCCCTCCTTACAGAAATTTTGTCCCCAAAATTTACCTGAACAGCTCGGGATACTGACTCTGCATATCTGACTTTAGCTCCCAGGTCACTTCTTCGACCTTGTTGTTCCTCCATAATACCTTAACCAAAGGTATAGTTTTATTTCTCAGGACCTTGTCTTTTCTGTCTAGTATATGGACTGGTTGTTCCTCATAGGAGTGATCTGCCTCAAGCTCCATATCCTCGTAACTCAACACATGAGTCACATCTGATACATACCTCCAAAGAGCTAAAATATGTAATACGTTATGCACGGCCGACAATGTTAGTGGTAAGGCCAACCTAAAGGCCACCTGACCAATGCTCTCTAGGTTCTCAAATGGACCTACAAATCTAGGGCTCAGCTTGCTCTTCTTCCCAAATCTTTTCACCCCTTTCCATGGTGAGACTCTAAGGAAGACATAGTCTCCTACTTGGAACTCCACGTTCCTGCGTTTGGGATCAGCATAACTTTTATGTCTGCTTTGAGAAGCGAGCATACGAGCTCTAATCTTCTCAATGGCCTCATTGGTCCTCTGAACTGCCTCAGGACCCAACTATCTCCTTTCTCCTGTCTCATCCCAATGAATGGGAGATCTACATTTCCTACCACATAGCATCTCATAAGGAGCTACTCCAATGGTTGACTAATAGTTGTTGTTGTAGGAAAACTCTATCAAAGACAAATACTTACTCTAGGACCCACCAAATTCTAGCACACATGCTCGCAGCATGTCTTCTAATATCTGGATCGTCCTCTCAGACTGTCCATCTGTTTGAGGATGATAAGCAATACTGAACTTCAATTTTGTACCCATGGCCTTTCGCAAACTTCCCTAGAACTTGGAAGTAAATGTGGGGTCTCGATCTGACACGATCGACCTCGGTGCCCCATGAAGGAGTAAAATATCTCTCACATAGAGATTTGTGTATTGGTCAACTATATAAGTTGTCCTCGCTGGTAAGAAGTGAGCTGACTTGGTATATCGATCCACGATAACCCACATTGAATCATGTTGACCTACAGTCCTGGGTAACCCCACCACGAAATCCATCGGGATGTCCTCCCATTTCCATTCTGGGATGTCAAGAGGCTGCAATAGCCATGCTGGTCTCTGATGCTCAGCCTTGACTTGTTGACATGTCAAGCACTGCCACATATTCTACCACATCCCTCTTCATCCCAGGCCACCAATACAATGATCTCACATCTTGATACATCTTCGTAGTGCCTAGATGCAAAGAATAAGGAGTGGTATGAGATTCATCCAGAATCTCCCATCTCATAGCAGTGTCCATCAGAACACATATCTGACCCTTGTATCTTAACAAGCCAAAATCTAACACTGTATAATCTCTAGACCCTCCAGCTAAAACATCCTCTCTGATCTTTGTCAATTGTGGATCACCCAACTGACCTTCCTTTATCATTTCCAACAGCGTAGACTGTAACATAATGTTGGCCAACTGGCCTACTAACAACTCTATGCCAACTCTGGTCATATCCTCTACTAATTCTCTAGAATTCAGTCTCGCACTAAAAATCTGTCCCGGAACCTTCCAGCATAAAGCATCAGCTACCACGTTGGCTGATAACTCTACAAAATAGAGTTATTTTACCACTTTTTATGTGCTAATTGTTGCTTAATTCTTGAGTTTTTAATTGATTTATTAAGTTTTTAAGTAATTTTGAATTTATTAGTCTTATTTTGATTTTATATATTTTTGTGTGTTTTTATAGTTATTTTGTTGTAATATATTGTAGTTTAATTATTTGAATTATTGTTTTGTTTAGTGGTAAAAAAATGGTGTATTATTGAACTTAAATGTGAAATATAAATTAAGTTATAATTAATATTTTCAAAGAATTAAATTGATTTATTTTATAGTTGAAAATATTTTATTATGATTTATTTTATATTTATTTTGTAGGGAAATTTATGACACTTTGGCTCTTGAAAAGAAAGCTAAAAAAGAAAGGAAAAATTGACATTTTTAAGGAAAAGAAAGAAGGGAAATGGCATTTTTAAAAATGCCATGATCAAGCCATGGGCCCAAGCCCAATTTCTCCTTCCCAGCAAGGAGCTCCACGTACCTGCTGCCTTCATTCCACCAGCTCCCTAGCTGCCTCAAGACTTCCACGCCTAGCATCACATTTCCTCCCCCAGGCAGGTCTCCTTCAGCAATCTGCTCCCAGCCGCCTGGCCTAAAGCAAGCTGCCCCAGCCCATTTCCCCAGGCCCGAAAATCACCATAGCTGCTCCCCACGCCCACAAAGCCTCCAATTGTATTGAGCCCAACAATATCACTTTGCCTTTATGTCTAAAAATACCACATTTTTACCCCACTTTCTACACTTTTTACCCCAAAACATAATTATTACACCCTATAATTTATCCCTATTTGCCATATTATAATTAATTCAATTAATTTAATCAATTTAATTAATTTGAATTTATTATTTTAATTATCATTTTTGGCTATAAATAAGGGATTTAGGGTGTCCATTTTTAGGGGAGGTTACTATACAATAATTTCTACACATTCAAAACCTCTCTATTCTCTTCATCTTCTTCTTCTTTTTTGTTATTTTTCTATGTATTTTTAGAGGAAATTTTGGGGGTTTCTCCTCCAAATTTTCCTATCTATGTTTGTAATTTCTTTGTTTGTATTTTCTATTCTAGTTATGAGTTTCTAATCTTTTTAAGATTATTAAGGTGATGATGAAACATTATGTAACTAGATAGTGTTTATTTTGTATATTGATTTCCCATTTTGTGCAACAAAGTTTATGGAATTTTCTTCTTCAAATATCTTCTTTCATCTTAAATATCATGTATTTTGGATTGTTAGCAAATATTTACACTTTGTTCGTCATTAGTGCAAAAACATAATAGTCTTTGTGTAAGATGTGTCATTAAATTGTACACATCCATGCTTAGAACAAAAATATTATGTTTTGCCTTATAAATAATGTTCATTGATTTATTTGTTATTTCATTAGATTGATTTACACTAAATGCTTTGAAATTATAATTTTGAAAAGTGAAGAAAAATCCTATCTTTTTAGAAATAATTTGTGCTTAAAATTATAAATCTATTTAGAAAATGATAGTTTGATTTATTTTAACTATCACTAAAACTTGGGAATCAATGTACTTATAAATATTATTTAACTTATATTTTGTGGATTCTAATCATTAATAATCTTATTTTACCATCTTCATTTCTATTATTAATTTATGTTATATATATATTGTCTTTAATTTCTTTATTATTATCTTTTATTTTATTTTTATTATACAAAAATCTCATCAATCTTTGGAACTAGGTTAGAATTTATTAATTTTGGTTTAAAATAGTTTTCTTTTCGATTTTAGATAACTCCTTTGGGTTCGATCTCGTGCTTACACGAACACTATATTCCATATACGATTCGTGCGCTTGCGAGTTATAAATATTTAAAACATACCCGTTTTGGGTCCATCATTGGCCTTTCCTGGGTGATACAGGATTTCACAATCATAATTTTTTACCAACTCCAACCAACACCTTTGTCTCATGTTCGGATCTTTCTGTGTGAAAAAATACTTCAGGTTCTTATGGTCAGTATAAATCTCACACTTCTCCCCTATAAAGGTAATGCCTCCATACCTTTAATGCAAAGACCACTGCTTCCAACTCTAAATTGTGAGTGGGGTATCTCTGTTCATACTCTTTCAACTGATGTGAGACATAAGCAATCACCTTCCCTGACTGCATAAGAACACAACCCAAACCCTGATGTGAGGCATCACAGTATATCACAAACTTCTACTAATCTGTCGAAAGACTCAAAAATGGAGTTGTAATCAACCTCTGCTTTAGTTCTTGGAAGTTGTTCTCACACTTATTCGACCACACAAACTTTTGATTCTTGCGTGTCAGTTCAGTCAATGAAGTAGCAATCTTAAAGAGCTCTTCCATGAAACACCTGTAATAACCTGCCAACCCAAGGAAACTTCTAACCTCTGAAGCATTCTTTGGCCTTTGCCAATCCCTGACTGCCTCAATCTTGGTTGGGTCCACCTTGATCCCCTCCTTACTGACAATGTACCCAAGGAAAGTTACCTGAGATTACCATAACTCACACTTCTTGAACTTTGCAAACAACCTGTGTTCCCTCAGTCTCTGTAGAACCAACCTCAGATGCTGCTCATGTTCTGACTCTGACTGAGAATAAACCAAAATATCATCAATGAAGATGATCACAAACTGGTCAAAATAATCTTTGAACACTCTGTTCATCAAATCCATAAAAGAAGCTGGGGCATTAGTTAACCCAAAGGACATAACTAAAATCTCATAATGCCAATATCTGGTGCGAAAGGCAGTTTTCGGTATATTTCCCTCCTTGACCTTCAACTGATGATAACCAGATCGAAGGTCTATCTTTGAAAATACCCTTTTACCCTGCAATTGATCAAACAGATCATCTATCCTTGGCAAATAATACTTGTTCTTGATTGTTAACTTGTTCAGTTCTCTGTTATCAATACACATCCTCAAAGAACCATCCTTTTTCTTCACAAACAGGACTGGTGCACCCCACGGTGAGAAACTAGGTCTGATAAAACCCAAATCCAACAACTCCTGCAGCTGTACCTTCAGCTCTTTTAATTCTGCAAGGGTCATTATGTAAGGTGCTCTCGACATTGGCTCCGTCCCTGGTGTCAGTTCAATCACAAATTCAATCTCTGTGTGTGGTGGCAACCCTAGTAAATCTTCTGGAAATACATCCAAAAACTCACACACTAGTTTGCTCTCCTCTTGTCTCTCTGGCATCACCTGAGTGGTATCAACCACACTGGCTAAGAACCCTATGCAACCATCTTGCAATAGATCTCTAGCCCTCAAAACAGATATCATAGATTACGGGGTCCATGCACAGTGCCAACGAACACAAAAGGATCCTCACCTTCAGGCTCAAAGGTTACCATTTTCCTTCTGCAATCTATGGTTGCCCCCATACTTCACCAACCAATCCATACCCAGAATCATATCAAAGTCAGTCATAACCAACTCTATCAAATCAACTGATAACTCTCTGCCCTCCACTATTACTGGCAATGATCTGACCCATCTTCTGGATACTACTAACTCCCCAGTGGGTAATAAGGTCCCAAACCCCATAGCATAATAATCACATGGTATACACGGTCTATCAATAATTCTACTAGCAACAAAAGAATGTGTAGCACCAGAATCAATCAAAACAGTATAAGGGGTTCCAACACTAAAAAACTGACATGTAACTACTGAGGGACAAGCCTCAGCTTCTGCCTGAGTCAATGCGAACACTCGATCTGGCGCCGAGCGGTCCTCCTTTCTTGGCTCTTCCTTTCTTTCTCTCGAGCAATCTTTCTTCAAATGTCCCACTACCCTGCATAAAAAACAGGCTCTTTCCCGACACTCCCCTAGATGGCACCTCTTGCATCTAGGGCACTTAGGAAAAGTCCTCCAGACCTCATTGCTACTATGGCGACCCATTGTAATACCACATGATCTCTTGTAAGGACCTGGAGCTTCGAAGGCATCAGGAGCCTTCCTCTTCTAATCACTGAGGCCTCCGCCCCTACCTGAACCCATAAATGGAGGTCCCACCCTTCTAAAGTCTCTCTTGGCTGCATTGTCACTCCGGATCTTGTTTTCTACGCCCTTAGCTATGAGCGCCTTCTAAACCACCTGTGCATAAGTAGTAACTCCAGACACAGTGGTAATACAAACATCACAGACTATCCTAGGCTGTAGCCCCTGGAGAAACCTCTCCCTTCTGGTCCCATCAGTGGGCACTAGTTCCCTTGCAAATTTTGCCAGTCTGTCAAACTTTAAAGCATATTCAGTCACTGACAAACTCCCCTGAAATAGCTTGATGAACTCTTCAGCTTTTGCTGCCCTGATCGCATCATTATATTACTTTTCATTGAATAAAGTCTGAAACTCTTCCCAACTTAGGGCATTGACATTTCTGGTCTGGGATATCACTTCCCACAAAATTTGGGCATCCTCCCAAAACATATATGTGGCACAAGCCACCCTCTCATTACCAAACACCCTCATAAAGTCTAGGATGGTGGTAACCATGCTCATCAATTGCTCGACCTTAGCTGGATCTGCACTGCCCTCAAAAACTGGAAGGTGTTGTTTCCTAAACCTCTCATAAAGAGGTTCTCATTTATTCCCAGCCTCTGACGGCTTCTCAACTGTCGGCACAACTATAGGTAGTGCCTCTTGCAATATGTTCCCTACAGGAACCTGTTGTTGTCTCAGGATGCATATTTCTTCTTCTTGCCTCAATACCCTGCTTGTAGGTCAACAAGCAACTGTTGCCAGTTATCAGGAACTGGCTGAGGGGTCTAACTCTGGTCATTATTCTTACCCTGTCTATCATTATGGCCCTATTCTTCCTGGCCAGTTGTTGAATCTACTTGTCTTGGAAGCATTCTTTCAACCTTATACCTTGCTGCAACAATCAATGCGGCCAATTAGGTAGTGATAACTAAACCTCTTGCCGCCTCACCGTCCAAGATCAAGCAGAATCTCATCCACATACGATAGTCATGCTAATAAGCATGTCGATTCATAAGCACATAGCACTTAACATTTAACACTCAACAATTAACAATTAACAATGCTAATAAGTATGTTCTAACAATATCAGTGCTAATAAGCACGTTCTTGCTTATCATGCAGCAGTCAATGGCCAGCCCTATCAGTGTATCTCATGCATGCAGGTAAAGCATTTATATTATATTTAAGAAGTTAAACACATAACCACATAAATAGTTACCAAACCATGAGTTAAGCTTGTCTTTAGTGGCAAGTGTACATGCCCAGCCAATCTACAGGAACCCTAAACCATGGCACGCTCTTATACCAAGTTGTAACACCCTGGTTAGCCAAGACTGTCACACTGTGTACTTTAAATAGTGCTTAACTCACTAAATGAGTCATTAGGCCATAAACGTGCATCTAAGTGTTATTAATGGGCCAGGGTTAAAATCTCGGTCAAAAGGAATGGATATATTTTATTAAAAACGTTAAACTGTACATGGGATCCCATAAAAGTGTTTAAAAAGTTGTTTACAATCCAAAATGGTCATTACAGTTCAAAAGTTACAATCTGCCGACCTAAGCGGCAAAAATAGGGTTAAACCATAGCTCCCCTGAGAAACACCTTGGTCATGATGGTCAAGCGGCCGCATATATACACGTTGCCACCTAAGCTCTCCACTCAAGGTTGGGTAAGCTTCTCTTTCCCTTTACTTGCACCACATAGCACCCGTGAGCCAAGGCTCAGCAAGAAAACTTATTACTGCATGTAAACAAATAATAATAACGATCATGATATCGTTCTAGGGCTCACAACCTTAATCAGATGATGACTATTAACCATTCTGGGGGTCATGTGCCTTGATTAGATGACTGTTAAGTTATTCTAGGGTCCTTTGCCCCGATTAGATGACTAATAAGGCATCCTGGGGTCCTGCGCCCTAAGCCATGTGACTATCAAGTCACCTGAGCCTTTTGGCCCTGGCTTTGAGTAACTGGCCATAGAATAGCCAAGCGCTTTAGTTTTGTTTGACCAATAGGTCAGACGAGCATATAATGCTTTTGTTGATTAGATCTAATCATATCGACCAACGTTCAATGCGCTATTGCCCCTCTTGACTCATAAGTCAATTCCATACAACTAGCGCACAATACTATTGTTGATCCTGACTGATAAGTCAAAGCTTCCCGACCAACACTTAACACCATTGTCGTTTCTGACACATAAGTCAATGTGTTGCTCAGATAAACACTGCAATCAAGCATTCATAATGCAACAGATATCCAAATATAGAGCACTCAACATGCTTCAACAATAATCATGTATGTCACATAATGGGTGTAGTTTTCTTACCTCACACTTGAGCGTAAAATAAGTTAAAAACGACCCTTGAGAACGATCCTAACCTTAGGCCCTCAACAGTCACCTAATCATAACTAAATATGAAATCCCATCAATAAAATGAGTAATAAAAGAATCTTGGACTAAGACCTAGCCCCCGAGAGCTCGAATCTTACTAAAACAGTTAGTAGATTCTATTCCGAGCCTTAAGGTTTGAAAACCCGCGCTTAAAACCGAATAAAAACATGTCTGGCCAAAAACAGACAGGTGGGTCGTGACCTGCCCCCCAAGGGCCGTGGGGCGCCTCCCAGACAGACAGCCCCCTATCTCCATGCCAGGGGCAGGCCGTGACTTGCCCTTGAGGGTCGCGATGCGCCTGCCAGACAGAACCCAGTGAAGGCTCTGGGGTTCACTTAAGTCACGACACCCTTGAACTCGGTCGCGACTTGACCCCGCGAACCCAAATCCTCTGCATTTTCCTCAATCCAAACTCAACCAAACAATCCCAATATTAAAACCAAACACCAACACAACATTATCACCAATCTAACAGCAAAACCCAAGCCTAGAAACACTCAAAACACCATCAAATACTCAATTCTACAACCAAACTCTCAAGCTTTCAAACAACATAAAAACAAAGTAAAATCCTTAAAGTTCAAGCTGAGAATCCTTACCTCAATCCCAGAATTATCTCTAAGCTTCACTCAATCAAGAACCTAGCTCAAATAGCTCCAATTTTCCCAACCTCAAGCTTAAAAAATCAACCGAGTGAGTGAGAGAGAGTATGAACGAGAGAGAAGAGAGAACCCCTGTTTTCTTGCCTTGGTTCCTTCTACAGCCTACTTGGCTAAGTATATCTAATGGCCTAAATGACCAAATTTCCCCTAGGGCCATCTAAAACCTTCAAAGCCACCCAAGGGCGTTTTAGTCATTTTTCACCTACCCGGTAATCATAATTAACGTCCTCCAATTCCCGCTACACCCAATATCCTAAAATAATTACCAAATCATTTCCCATTACCCGCTCATTCCTGATAATGTACTAAGCACCAAATTACCCCTAGGCTCACCCCGAGCCCGGTAATTAACCCCTTAATGACAAAACTTCTAACTTTCTTTCTAGGATTGTCTCATGCTGAATAGCTCAAACATATCCACATAATAATGTGGTCTCACCCATATATCACATACATGCACATAAATATACAAATCAACAGGCCAAAATTTCAAAAATGCCCTTCTTATAAGAAATGGCCCACATATATGCAAATCCAACCATATGATAATAAAACACACATAATCATGCATACAATCACATAATAATGCATTAAATCAATTATGGCCCTCCTGGCCCCCTAATCCAGGCACTAAGACACATTAGGGAATTTGGGACATTACACTCGAGGACTTAGCGGGATGTTGCAAATGACGGGATTTCCCTTGGTGGCATTAAAGGAATAATGATCGACTTAAGGGCATTTTAGATATTTTGAAAGCTGGGGGATAGACTTGGATGGCCTTAGACACTAGAACCCACCAGAATTGGAAAGAACCCACACTCTCTTAGGCTTCTCTCTCTCCCGGCTCTCTCCCTATCTTTGGTGTGCTTGGAGGTATTAATGAATTCTTGAGGAGTTTGGCTAAGAATTGAAGAATTGGAGGCTTGAGGTGGTTGGAAATTAGCTCAGGCCGAAATCATCACAGAGGTAAGGGTCTATACTGAATTGTGTTAAGTTTTTGTTTGTAGTTAGAAGTTTTTTTTAAAGTTTAAGCTTAGTCTGATTTTTGGGTTTTGAGGGGTTATAGGAAAAGTATTGGGGTGGTTATGTTGCTGTGGTATGAACTGTAGGTTGAATTTTGAGTGTAGGGGTTGATTTGACTGAGAATTGGTAAGTTAGGCTAAGGAAAACGTAGTGGAAAATGCATGGATTTCTGGGTTTGGGGCTTGAGTCGCGGCCCTGTTCATCAGGTGCCGCGACCCGCATGAATTCAGAGGCTTGGGGGCCTTGGATTTTTGCCCAGGCACCGCGGCACAGGCTGAGGCGCATTACGGCCCATGTCCCTTTGATGAGAGCCCAAGTCTCTTTGACATGTGGCGCGCTGCAGCCCTAATGGGCTGGGTCGCGGATCAAATAGGAAATGTTGGCCAATTGAAGGTTTTAAGCTCGGGAACTCAAATCTTAAGGTTCGAGAAGGATTCTACTACCTGGTTTAGTAGAATTTAAGGTCCCGGAGGCTAGTATGTTATGCTAAAGGTTTTAATTGATTTAGATCGTGATGGCTATTTATCATTACGTTGTGACTAGGTTTTACCGCTCAGGCTCGGTATTAGGGATCGTGCTTGGGATCCCTTTGGGTTGTTAGCTCAAGACACAAGATAAGAGAACTGTTTTTTCCCATAGAGCTATGTTGTGTTTAGTGTTGTGTGTATTTTTTATAGCTATTATGTCATACATGTGATTGTGACCGATCGGCAAGAGTCGAGAGCGGCAAAGACCGGGAACGGCAAAGGTCGGGAACAGCAAAGTTCAGGAGCGACAAAGGATTGGGATCGACATTAAGCATGCTGAATGAAGGCCGCCAAGGCGAGACCCTCTAAAGATGTTGTACACACCCATTCGGTTAAGATTGCGAACTCGGTGCCTACTAACGCACCCCGATCGGCGAAGGCCGCTGTACTGCTGTGCTACTGTATTGTTGTGCTGTTATGCTGTTGTGTTATTGTGGTGTTGTGTTTTCCAATAGAAACTTGTAAATTGTTTGTTGTCTTTGATTAAGTATTTATTTGTTGAAATAAATTATTGTATGCTATGCTGTGAAGTTCTCTTGCTGGGCCTCGACTCACGGGTGCTCTGTGGTGCAGGAAAAGGGAAGGAAAATGTCAATCGACCATGAGTTGGAGGGCATGGAGCGGTGCGTACATGTTTTTCCTACCTGGCCTCCACGTCTGGGGTATTTTGAGGAGTGTGTTATAAATGTTTGATTTTTTCGCTTAGGTCGACTGTAAAGTAACTTTTGAGTTGTAAATATGTTTCTAAACAGTATTGTTGGGATCCTTATGTAACACTTTCATGATTTAAATGAATGTCCAACTCTTTTATTCCAAAATCTTATTTAAATGAGTCTTCATTTTAACTAACCACACTTTTTGGTCTAATACCTCGATTAGCGAGCTAATGGCACATTTTAAAATCACATGGTAACGGCTCTAGGGTAGTAGGGCGTTACATGCTATTTGTTGAGTTTTCTTGCTGGGTCTTGGCTCACGGGTGCTCTATGGTGCAGGTAAGGGCTAGAGCAAGGTCGACCAACCATGAGATGGAGAGCGTGGAGTGGCATGTACATGTTCAACCTACCTTGCTGCCACGACCTGGGTTGTTTTGAGGAATTTATTGTAAATGGTTGGTTTTGTCTCTTAGGCCGATTGTATCTTAACTTTTGAATTGTAATACATTTTTGAAACAGTATTTTGGGATCCTGATGTATAACTTTTATGACTTTAATGAATGTCCAAATCTTTTATAATTAACATTCGACAAATGAGTCTTTATTTAGATTTAATCACACTTTTCAACCTAAAACCTCGATTAGCGAGCTAATGGCACATTTATAAATGACATGGTAACGACTCTAAGGTAGTAGGGTGTTACACCACTAGGACTAGAGTTGTAACACCCCATGTCACTATGGCTGCTTCCTATAATGACGACTGGCTCCATAAACCAACATGAGTCTTTCCAACATGCTTTGTCCTCACTCGCACGCTTCCTGGGAAAACTTCCCAGGAGGTCACCCATCATGAGACTACTCCAAGTCAAGCACGCTTAACTTTGGAGTTCTCAAGTGATGGCTACCGAAAAGAAGATTCATCTTGTTGGCATAGGTAGTACCCATCAATCCATTTAAGTCATCTTCAATTGTGTAGTCCCATACCTACACAGTCTCAGAATCATTACACTTGACCTTCCCCAAGCGATGTGGGATTGCACAACTTTTACCCGGTCTTTCCCCCTGCGGATCACGGGATTCTGACTGTCACAAGATTGCTGGCCACGAGGACCGAGGAGCTGACTACTCAGACCAATGAGCTGGCCAACGCCAAAAGAGAATCTGCACCTCGGTCCGAGGAGTTGGCCTAGGCAAAGAAGGATGTTGAAGCCTTAAGTCTTCGAGCAGCTGAGGTAGAGAAAGAGCTTGAAACCATGGTGAATGACACTATATATGTTGCATGGCAAAGCAACAAGGATATGGACCTGTGCTTCATTGAAGAGCCCAACATGCGTGCTATGCTCGAGGTGCGTCTGGAAGCGAAGGAGGCCAAAATCGCTAAGGCAAGGGAAGTCGTTGCTGTTGGTTGCGCTCCAGAGGCCAACCCTGTGGTTGAGTTGTTGACCGAGATCCCTCCAGGTCAAGGTCCTAAATAATCTGTAAAAAAAAATGTATATTTTGTAAGTAGGCCTGCGTGCCACAATTTTTTTGGGGAAAAACCAGTAATGCTCGAGCCCCTGAGCACTAATGTAAATATTTAATGTAATGATAGCCTGCATTACTTTTAAACTCCTTTGATTCTTTTAGTTCTTCATAACATTGCATTCACGAGAACAAGATTCCTAAGTCTTGCTTCATTTAGTTTGGTTCTATAAATTCAACGTAACCTAGCTGCCACAAGAATAAGCACTCAAACCGTTTTAAAAAATTGATTTGGTTCCATGAATTCAACATAACCTAACTATCACGAGAACAAGAACTCATACCATTTTAAATATTTGACTTGGTTATGTAAATTCAACGTAACATGACTGCCACAAGAACAAGAACTCAGGCCGCTTTAAATATTTGATTCGATTCTGTAAATTCAACATAACATGACTGCCATGAGAACAAGAACTCAAACCATTTTCAATATTTGATTTAGTTCTGTAAATTCAACGTAACATGATTACCACGAGAACAAGAACTCAAACTGCTTTGTAGGTGATTCCAACGTTTAGTGTTTCTTGTAGGCTTGTAGTCCTAGAAGTAACTTTTATGCGAAATTTAGCATTAATTTAACACAAATCAGCGTCCTTGATTTCCTACGATTCAGGATGGATTCGGTCTGTTGTGCTCGAACCTTTAGACATTCAGTGTACTTGTCGTCCTCCTGTGTCCCTGAAGTCCAAAGACTCAGGCTTTCAAGATTTCTTGCACATCAAACTGCCTGCCCCCCCCCCCCCCCCCCCGAGTATGCAATACCCTGAAGGTCAGTTAAGGGCTTTAACTTTGCCCCCGAGTGTATATCTCGAGGCTTCCATTCGCCTTTCAAGATTATCTCACAACTCCTCGGCCTCGATGTCCTCGAGAGGTGATGTTAATCCGTGCTGGTGCTACTAGGGGTTACTTTTAGGGTCTATCCTTCCAAGTATTAAGCTCGAATCCCGACAACATGTCAAGACTATAACTTGGTCAGAGCTCCTCAGGCGCGATGTCCACGAGAGGTGACCTTAAGTCCACTCATGTTGTCTAGGGTTTTAGTGTTAGGGTCCCACAAAGTATTGACTTGAAAGTCTGGCGACTTCAGTCTATGCTTGAGTACAAGCGACTCGGTCGTCCATTCACGTCTCGAGGATTAGGATTTGGTTATTACTCCTCGGGTGCACACTATCCTCGGGAGGTAACCTAAATCTCTAAGTTCGCGTTACTTGACTTTTTACGTTGGGTTTACTCCAGGTTTAAGTTGTTTAGGGTTTTGACCTTAGGGGTACTAACACTTGTCCACTAGTTTAGTTCCCCAGTCTAACCTTTCACAGCTGGTTTGTCTTAGCACTTTAGTCAGTGACTTGGTACTCGTTGGAACACAATGAGCTTGATCAGAGCTCCTCAGGCTCAAAGTCCTCGGGAGGTGACTTAGCCCACATGCTCTAGACCGAGTATACTGGACTCGGCCTCCCTTTCGCATCTCGAGACCAAAGGACTTGGTCAGAGATCCTCAAGCTCGATGTCCACGAGAGATAACAAAAGTCGATTCTTTTGCTACTAGGGTTGTTTACGAGTTTTTACTTAGTTTCTTAAGACCTTGCGATCTTGGGGTATTGACGCTAGGCCTACTCTACTTTTCAAGCTTAGTTTCCTAGGTTATTCTCTGCAAGTCATGATCGATGTTTAGTGTTGTACTGTGAGGCTACCCCTACTCTATGCCCCCCAAGTGATCGGAGAATAGTTTGTGGTCACTTGTTCAGGCCAGTAAGCAGGTGCTCTAACGAGTATTCATGATAAAAAAAACTAAGACATGAAAGAAAAAAAAATGAAAATTTTCTACTATGTTTTGTTCACATCGTGCCCAGAGACAACACAATAATTATGAAATTTTTCATTAATTGCTATCATGGGTAATATCGGCGAAGGTGCTCGACATTCCAGGTGTGGGGTATCAGTTCCCCACTGAGTCGAGCCAGCTTGTATGTCCCTAGACACACGATGCTCTCGACTTGATACGAGCCTTCCCAATAAGGTCCTAGCACTTCCGCACCTGGGTCTCGGGTGGCTAAGAAAACCCTTCGCAACACCAAGTCGCCAACCCCAAATTTCCAATCTTTCACCTTAGAGTTGAAATATCTGGCCACCTTCTGCTAGTAAGACGCTACTTGAAGCTGAGAAGCTTCACGGAACTCCTCCACAAGGTCTAAAGACTCTCAGAGTAAAGCATGGTTAGTGGTCGGGTCATATGTATCCCTTTGGTGCATGGAGATTGCTGAACTGGGAGGATAGCTTCATATCCAAGGCCATGGAGAACGGCGAGTGGCCAGTGGAAGTCCTGGCAGTGGTGCGATAGCTCCACAATGCCCTAGGAAACTCCTTGAGCCAAGCTCATTTTTCCTGTTCCAATATTTTCTTCAAAGTGGACTTGAGTGTCTTGTTAACTGCTTCCACTTGATTGTTTGCTTATAGATGAGCCACAGAGGATAAGCTCTTAATAACTCCATGTTGTTACCAGAACTCCATGAATACTTCAATATCAAACTGCAACCCATTGTCGGAGACTATCTTCCTCGGGAGCTCGTATCGGCAAACAATGTTTTCAATGAAAAGACCAAGGCCTTTTTAGAGGAGATCGTAGTGAGTGGCTCAGCCTCGACCCACTTTGTGAAGTAGTCAACGACTACTATGGCATATTTCACTCCTCCCTTTCCTGTAGGCAGGGACCTGATAAGGTCGATACCCCAGACAGCGAAAAGCCATGGACTGGTCATCTGCGCAAGCTCATTTGGAGATTCTCGGGGGATGTTAGCGAAGCGCTGGCACTTGTCACAATTCTCGACATAATCCTTCACATCTCCATTCATGGTGGGCCAAAAGTACCCTGCCTTAAGATCTTTTTGGAAAGACTTTGCCCCCCCCCCTCCCCAACGTGGTCCTCGCAAAAGCCCTCATGTACTTCTTGGAGTATTAGACTGGCTTCTTTCTGGGACACACATCAGAGCAAAGGCATAGAATAACCTTGCTGATATAGCTTACTATCCATGATTACGTACCGAGGTGCCTGATAGAGTAGCTTTCGAGCTACCTTCTTATCTTGTGACAGCTCCCCGGAGACAAGATATTTTACTATTAGCTCCATCCACCCATCTTGGGGTTGTATAGCTTCCACCTCGTCAGGAGCTGAGATGCTCGGAGCAGCCAAGTATTCAATGGGGACCACATAGACCAATTCAATGTCTTTGGTGGTGGCCAACTTAGCCAGGGCGTCAGCATTGGAATTCTGCTCTCGCGGCACGTCACTAAATAGTGAATTTTCTGAAGTTATGCAACATTTCTTGACCCTTTGCCAGATACGCTACTATTTTTGTTTTCCGGACCTGGTACTCTCCGAGTACTGGGTTTACCACGAGTTGAGAATCACTAAAAATCTCAAGGCCCTCAGCCTTGAGCTCAACTGCCACTCAGAGCCCAATGATTAAGGCTTCGTATGTCGCTTCATTGTTAGAGGCATTGAAACCAAAACGGAGTGCGTTGTGCACCCTGTGCCTCTCAGGGGAAACTAAAATGAGTCCAGCTCTGGCACCATTTTAGTTTGAAGACCCATCAACATACAACTTACAGGCTGGTCTAACCACTGGGACACCTTCAGGCTTCTCATGATTCCCCGTGCACTCGGCGATGAAATCAGTCAGTGCCTGACCTTTATAGAAGTCGTCAAATGATAGGTGATGTCAAATTGACTTAACTTCACCGAACATTTCAAGAGTCTTCCCAAGGACTCTAGAATTTGAAGGACTTGCCTGAGGGGATGGTTTGTGATGACCTTAATTGGATGCGCCTGGAAGTAGGGTCTTAATTTTCAAGAAGCCGCCAATAGGAAAAAAGTTAACTTCTCCATCAGTGGGTACCTAGACTCTACGCCGAGGAGTCTTTTGCTAACGTAATAGACGGGGTGGTGAACATGGCCTTCCTCCCGTACCAAGGCGGCACTGATAGCATTCTCCGATACACCCATATAGAGTATGAGGGGTTATCCATCTACGGGCTTGGACAAAATAGGAGGATTTTCCATGTGCACTTTAAGCTGTTGGAATGCATGTCCTCACTCTTCCGACCACTCAAATCTCTCACTTCCTCAAAGCACATTAAAGAAGGGGATGCACTTGTCTGTTGCCTTGGAGACAAAACGACTCAAAGCTGTGATCCTTCCTGTCAGGCTCTGAACGTCTTTATGATTCTGAGGAGATAGAATTTTGATTAGTGCCTTGATCTTTTCGGGGCTTGCCTTAATTCCTCGAGCACTGACGATGAAACCTAGAAACTTTCTGGAGGCAACTCCAAATGTGCACTTTTGGGCATTTAACTTCATTCCGAACCGGAGGAGCACCGAGAAACCCTCTGCTAAGTCGCCCACATGGTCGAGAGTTGTCCTAGAATTGACCAGCATGTCATCCACATAAACTTCCATGTTTCGCCCTAGCTGGTTCTTGAACATTCGGTTGACCAGTCTCTGGTAGGTGGCACCAGCATTCTTCAGTCTGAAAGGCATCACAATGTAACATTAGTAACTCTTATCGGTCCGAAAACTTGTACGTTCCTGGTCCGCGACATGCATGGATATCTGGTGATAGCCCGAATACGCGTCCATGAACGACAACAAATCATAGTCAGAGGTGGCATCGACCATCTGATCTATCTTGGGGAGTGGGAAGCAGTCTTTCGAAAAAGCCTTGTTAAGGCCCAAGAAATCGATGCATGTACTCTAGGTTCCATTTGTCATGGGCACGAGAACAGTATTTGATAGCCACCTGGGGTACTAGGCTTCTTGGTAAATCTGTTGGCGAGGAGCTTGTCTGCCTCGACCTTGAGAGCCTCTTTCCGAGTTTGATCAAACTTCCTTTGCCTTTGCTGGACGGGAGTAACGTTGGGATCGACATTTAAGGCGTGGCAGATGATGTTTGGATCAATGCCAATCATGTCAAAATGCGACCATGCAAACACGTCTTGGTTTTCTTGGAGGAAGTCCACCAATGCTTCTCGGACTTCCGTCTTCAAGCTTCCCCCAACTTTTATTTTTCTATCGGGGGTGGAGATATCAAGAACTACCTTCTCCACCTCCTCTATTGGTTCAATGACCCTCTCCTCTTGAACCCTCGGGTCCAATTCATCGAGCCCCGTATCCTGGACCACCTAGACTATAATGCCTCGGGCTGCTCGGGGACTACTGCCTCCACCACCATCACGAGGGTCTTGAGAGACACATTGTAACATTGTCTCTCCTCTTTCTGGTCTCCGCGGATGGTACCAATCCCTGCCTTTGTGGGGAGCTTTATGCACAGGTGGAAGATGGAAGTGACGGCTCCAAACTCTACTAGGGCAGGCCGACCCAAGATGGTGTTATACACCGAGGAGCAGTCTACCACCACAAAGGTGCAGTATTTGAAGGCCTGGTGAGGCACTTCTCCAAGTGTTACAGGGAGCTTTATCTACCCCCATTGGGAAGAGAGCTTCCCTCGAGAAACCGTAAAGAATAAATGCGCACGAGGAAAAATTTGTAGTTGTCAACCCTATTTTCTTGAAGGCTGACTCAAACAAGATGTTCACTGAACTCCCATTATCCACCAGAATCTGCACCACCATTTTGTTGGAAATTTGGCTCTCAATTACCAATAGGTCATGGTGCGGGAAGTGTACTCTCTGAATATCGTCTTCCGAGAATGTTATAACTTGGTCAGTCATCCGGGGCATTTGGGTAGGCAACTGATGTAACGTCCTCCAAATCAAGGATCGTTACACTATGTACTTTAAATTGTGTCAAACTTGCTAGCCAAGTCATTTGGTTTAAAAAATTGTAATTATGGTTAATGTCAAGGGTTAGGGTTAAAAATCTTGATAAAAAGAACCATTGAATTTTATTTGAAAAGATTCAAACATTAATGAGATCCCAAAATATTACAACCAAACTTTTAAAAAGGTGAATATACATCAAAAGTTACATTCAATCGGCCTAAGCGACAAAAACAGGGCTACAACCCTAGTTCCTCTGAGATATTCCCGGTCGTGGCAGTCGAGCAGCCGCATATGTACACGCCGCCACAGAAGCTCTCCAACTCATGGCTGGTCAAGCTTTCCCTTCCCCTTACCTGCACCAAAAAGCACCCGTGAGCTAAGGCTCAGCAAAAAAACCCAACATGTGCATAAACAGAAAATATAAACTTCTAAATACCCTTCTCGAATGTCTAGCAGTAATAACTTGTAGAAACAATTGCTCAGTTATAAACAAGTGGCCATTGGACCAACTTGGAGTCGCAACCCTAACCAGTTGGCTTAGAGCCAACCCTGGGGCCTATGCCCTAGCTATGTGACCATAGAGTCACCTGGGGCCCTCGCCCTTAGTTCTGAATAACTGGCCATAGAGCTAGCCCAATCCCTTGGTTTACTAATGACCATAGAGTCGACCAACGTAATAGTACGTTGCTGGTTTAGGCCTAAGCCTTTTGACCAACGCGCAATGCACTTTTGCCGTCCTTGACTAATAATTCAAGCCCTGATCCAGGAACACAGACCTCAATACAGAAACAGATATGGATAGGCATATCCCAACAAAATACGCACGTATGCATGTTAATCATATAACACCATCGAATAACCATTCTCACAACACTAATCATACTTATTTAACAGGTCTTCATGCCCTAACCACGGAGTTCATACAACAAACATGGAATACTTAAACAAGTATCATCCAACATGTAAAACAATAGCCTAAATATAGATGCCCTCGGGGCCTAAGCCCTAGTCATGATAATTGATAATAGTCGGGCCAAGCCCTAATCACATATAACACGTATTGGGTGAAGTTTTCTTACCTCAGGTCCGAGTATAGTGTAAATAAGAGCGACCCTCAAGCACGATCCCATTTCCGAGCCCCTTAGCGATAACCTAGTCACAACAATAATATAGGATTCCATCAATAATGAGCAAATAAAGGCTTCTAGACTGAGTCCTAGCCTCCGGGGCCTCGGGTAGTGGAATCGATCCTGAGGACTAAGGAAAAGGTTCCCATTTTTAAAAACTTCCCAAGGCCAAAATGCCTAGGCGGATCACGACTTGACCTTGAGGGTCGCGGCGCGCCTCCTAGACAGAGACCTCCCAAGGCCCTGGGTTTAAGCTGAGTCGCAGCCCCTCAAGAACAAAGTCGTGACTTGGCCCCTCGAACCCAGATTTTCTTCAATTTTTAGCAACCAATTTCAATCCAAATCAACCCAAATTCACCCCAAAACCATAATACAATTACCACAATAGTTCTAACATCTTCCCAGCAACAAAACCCAACAAAAAATCCAGCCTTAAAACTCATCAAAACACCAAGACAAATCTCAAGCTTAAAGGTTCAAAAACACTCTCTAAAACAGCCAAGCAAACACATAATTTCAATGTCAAAAACATGGTCTAGAGCTTACCTCAACTGATGATTAATCTCACAAGCTGTAGCAGGACTAATTCCCCAAGTTTTAGGCCTCAATTCTCTTATTTCTAGCCAAAATTCTCTTTAACTTCTCAAAGAAACAAGCTTAGGAAAGCTTAGAGAGAAAGAGAGTGAGGTGAGAGAGTATGACAGTTCAGTGAGCTTCTAAGTGTTTTGTGTTTTTCTTTTGTTTCCTAAGGCTTAAGTGACTTAAGCTAATCCCGAGGCTCGAGGTACCAAAAACATCCCCGAGGGCAAAATGGTCAAATTCCCCAATATTCCCTCCTAAACTCACTAACTTCAAATATATCTCCAATTATTCATTTTCATTACCCGATAACCCAATTAAATGCCTAATACCCAAAATACCCCTCGACTCGCCCCGAGTCGGGTATTGGGTCTCGTTGTGACTTTCCCAATAACTTGCTCCATAGGATCGTCTCATGTCGAGTAACTCAAATAAACCCACATAATAATGTGGTCTCTCACATATATCACATATATGCACATAAATATACAATTATGCCTGCAACGGACCAAATTATCATAATTGCCATTCTAATAAGAAACGGGCCCACATGCATATTTAATACCCCTAAACATGCACAACTAGTCATATTATCACATAATTCACATAATTACAATTAAATATAACAAATAAGCATATAACTCCATATATTTCCATCCTGGTCCCCTAATCAAGACCCTAAGCCTTATTAGGTAATTTTGGGACGTTACAACTATCCCTTCCTTACAGAAATTTCATCCTCGAAATTTTACCTGAACAACTCGGGATACTGAGCTCGCATATCTGCCTCTAGCTCCTAGGTCGCCTCCTCGACCTTGTTGTTCCTACACAATATCTTAACTGAAGGTATAGTCTTGTTCCTCAGGACCTTGTCCCTCCCGTCTAGAATCTAAACTGGTTGTTCTTCATAGGACAAGTCTGCCTCCAGTTCCAAATCCTCATAACTCAGTACATGAGTTCCATCTGACACATACTTCCTCAACATGGAAATATGGAATACATTATGCACACTAGACAGTGCAGGGGGTAAGGCCAACCTGTAGGCCACCTGCCCGATCCTCTCCAAGATCTCAAACGGTCCCACAAACCTAGGGCTCAACTTGCCCTTCTTCCTGAACCTCTTCACCCCTCTCAGAGGTGAAACCCAATGGAAGACATAGTCTCCCACTTGGAACTCTACATTCCTCCGCCTTAGGTCTGAATAGCTCTTCTGTCTACTCTGAGATGCAAGCATCCGAGCTCTAATCTTCTCGATAGCCTCAGTGGTCTTCTGAACTGCATCAGGACCTAAGTATTTCCTCTCACCCATCTCATCCCAGTGAATGGGAAATCTTCACTTCCTACCATACAACATCTCATAAGTTGTTGCCCCAATGGTAGACTGGTAGTTGTTGTTATAGGAAAATTCTATCAAAGGCAAATATTTACTCCAGGACCCTTCAAAGTCCAACACACATGCTCTCAGCATGTCCTCCAATATCTGGATAGTCCTCTCAGACTGACCATTGGTCTGAGGATGATAAGTTGTGCTAAACTTTAGCTGTGTGCCCATCGCCCTCTACAAACTTCCCCAAAACTTGTAGGTAAAGATAAGGTCCCTATTAGACACGATAGACCTCATAGTCCTATGAAGGCGAACTATCTCTCTCACATAGAGATCTGCATATTGGTCAACCGTGTAATTCATCCTCACAGGTAGAAAATGAGCTGATTTCGTATATCGATCCACGATGACCCAAATTGAATCATGTTGGCCCACTATCCTGGGCAAACCCACCACAAAATCCATCATGATATCCTCCCACTTCCACTATGGGATATCCAGAGGCGGTAATAGCCATGCCGGCCTCTGATGCTCAGCCTTGACCTGCTGTCAGGTCAAGCACCTTGCCACATACTCAGTCACATCCCTCTTCTTCCTAGGCCACCAATATAAAGCTTTCAAATCCTGGTACATCTTCGTGGTGCCCAGATGTAGAGAATAAGGGGTAGTATGAGATTCATCCAGAATCTTTTGTCTAATCCTGGTGTCCATCGAAACGCAAATCCGATCCTTGTATCTCAATAAGCCCATACTTGACACCGTATAGTCCATAGTTACTCCAGCTAGGACGTCTCTTCTAATCTGCCCCATTTGTGGGTCATCTAACTTCTTCTCCTTGATTCTCTCCAAGAGAGTAGATTGTAAAGTGATGTTGGCTAACTGGCCCACCACTAACTCAATCCCTGCTCTAGTCATGTCATCAGCCAATTTCCTCGACATCTGTAGCATCCCAAATTTGCTAATAAGGCTTAGGGCCTTGATTAGTGTGCTTGGAGGGCAATAATTGATTTATTATGTTAATATGTGTGAATTTGATGAGTATGTGATTAGAAATGCATGTTTAGGTGAATTAAATATGCATGTGGGGCCCATTTGGTTGCTAGGGGCATATTTGTAATTTTAGCCCGTTGAGGGCATAAATGTAATATTTGTGTATATTGTGATTGACACCACGTGTGAGTGGTGATATATTTGTGATGCACGATCCGAGACGGTCCTAGGGAGCAGTTTGGCTAGAAAGTCACAACGGGGTCAAATACCCGGCTGGGAGGAGCCTAGGGGTATTTTGGGAATATAACTTGTGTTCGGGAATTATTGAGTAATGGTTAGTAGCTTATCAATAATTTGGTATGTCGGGATTAAACAGGGATTTTTAGGTGTACTCGAGGATTTAGCGGGATGTGTCAAATGACTAAACTACCCTTGGTGATATTTGAGGACTTAGGCTAACTAAAGGGGCAATTATGTCATTTTGAGCAAATGGATATACTCAGTGGGAGCTAGGAATTCTAGAGGCATCTAGGCAAAACAGAGGAAAAGAACAAAAATCTCTCTCAGCTCTCTCCCATTTGGCTCTCTCTCCCTCTCTAAGGTGTTTGATTGTGAAGGATCCTAGGCCAGAGATTCAAGTATTCAAAAGCTTAATTGAGATCAAGGGTAAGTTTCCTAGTCAATTCTCTGTTGAATTTCTGCTGAAAATGTTATATTAGTGAGTTAAATTGTGTTTTGCTTTGTGGACTCTTGGGATGAAGTTTGGCAAGGTTAAGCTTGGGGATTTGTAGATTTGAGTTTGGAATTGGATTGGGGAAGCAGCTCAGGGTCCAATTTCTACTTGAGGTAAGAGTTCCATGCATCTGAAGGGTGGTTTAAGTTTATTTGCTGGTGTGGTTTAAGTTTTCTGAAGGGTGGTTTAAACTTTGTGAAGTGTGGTTTAAGATTTTGTGAATTTTGAACCACTAGGTGATTCTTGAGTATGATTGAGTGTTTGAGGGTGTTTCTGGTGTTTATGGGTTGATGTACTGCTTATTTGGGGTTTTAGGCCGAATTGGGACTTGGGTGTACTTTGGTGATGATTTGGATGAGTTTTGGCTCGGGAAAAATGTTGGGAAAAACCCAATTTTCTAGGTTCGCGTATGAGCGTCGCGGCCCTGTTCTTCCGTGCCGCAATGCTGGGTTGAATTAGGACAGGGGGACTTGTTGGGCGTCGCGACCCTTATAGGGCGTGTCGCGGCGCTAGGCCAATTTCAGGAGATGGGATTTTGCGTTTTTAGGATTTTGGCTCAGGGGGCTCAAGGGACGCTTTTGCTACCTTGTGTGGGGAAACAGGAGCTCCCAAGAGCACGGGATTGGTTCCGGGGTACAATTGTGAATTGGTTAGTAACGAGAGTGTTACTTGTGCATTGTGACTAGGTTTTCAGCGAGGCTTGGACTAGGGGACTGTGCTTGGGACATCGGTGCTTGGAAAGCTCGGGACACAGGTAAGAAAACTGTTGTAACCGTAGAGCATGGCATAGCCCCCATTGAATAAGTTTATATGTGTTTAAGTATTGTTTAATTATGATATGTATGCATATATGTGAATGAACGGCAAGAGCCGGGAACGGCGAAGGCCGAGAACGGCAAGAGCCGGGAACGGCGAAGGCCGAGAACGGCAAGGCCGAGTACGGCAAGGGGCCGGGAGCAGCGTTTAGCACGCAGAGTGCGAGTTTCCAGGGTGAGACCCTATAGGATACTTGGGATATCCTCACGATGTAGACCGCGAACCCAGGGCCTGGTAAAGCGCCTGGGACGGCATGGCCTTATGTGTTTAGCCTGTTGGCAGATTTGTTATGTGCTGAATGATTGATATGCATATGTATTTATTTGTGTGGAGTTTTCTTGCTGGGCTTCAACTCATGGGTGCTCTGTGGTGCAGGTAAGGGCAAGGGGAAAGTCGACCAACCATGAGTATAGAGAGCGTGAAGCGACGTGTACATGTTTGGCCTGCCTGGCTGCCACGGCCAAGGGTATGTTTGGGAGATGTTTGTATTAAACCTAGTTTTATTGTTTAGTCGACTTAATTATATTTTTGAGTTGTAAATATTTCTAAACAGTATTTTGGGATCCCAAATGTTAAATTCTTTATAATATTCAATGAATGGATGTATTTTCAAATTATGTGACTTTGTTTATGGTTTAACTACACTTTTGTCTTAAAACCTCGATTAGCGAGTCAATTGCAATAACTCACTTAGTAACGTCTCTAAGGAGGTAGGGCGTGACAATATCTGCCTGGCACTATATAGATGTCCTGTACCCTTCCAGCTTAAGGCATCTGTTATCACGTTGGCTTTCCTAGGGTGATAGAGGATCTCACAATCATAATCCTTTACTAGGTCTAACCAATGTCTCTACCTCATGCTCAGATCCTTCTGGGTGAAGAAGTATTTTGAACTCTTGTGGTCAGTGTATATCTCACACTTCTCACCATACAAGTAGTGTCTCCACACCTTCAGTGCAAAAACTACCGCTGCAAGCTCTAAGTCATGTGTGGGATATCGTTACTCGTATTCCTTCAATTGACGTGACGCATAGGCAATCACCTTCCCTACCTGCATAAGTACACAACCCAAACCCTGCCTCGAAGCATCACAGTAAACTACAAACTTATCTCAATCTTTAGGTGTAACACCCTGGTTACTCCAAGACCGTTACTGTGAACTTTAAACTTTGCTTAACTTGCTAAACGAGTCATTTAGTTATAAATGTGCATCTAGGTGTTATTAATAGGCTAAGGTAAAAAATCTCGATCAAAAGGAAATGATATATTTTATTTAAAACATAAAACTATACATGATCCAATAAAAAAATTTACAAGTTATTTACAATCCTAAATGGTCATTACAGTGTAAAAATTACAACTCGCCATCTAAGTGGCAAAAATAGGGTTAACCCCTAGTTCCCCTGAGAAACACCTTGGTCGTGGTGGTCAAGCGGCCGCATATGTACACATCGCCACCTAAGTTCTCCACTCAAGGCTGGGTGAGCTTTTCTTTCCCTTTACCTGCACCACATAGCACCCGTGAGCCAAGGCTCAGTAAGAAAACTTATTACTGCATGTATACAATATCAATTGATGATTATGATAATCATACTAGGCTTATAGCCCTAATCACATAATATCAAGATTCTAATAAGCATGATGGGGCGTGTAGCCCTAATCAGATGATATCGAGATTCTAATAATCATGATGGGGTGTGTAGCCCTAGTCAGATAAGTGACTAATGAGTAAGTCACGAATTTAAACCAGATAAGTGACTATGGAGTCACGAACTTGAATCAGATAAGTGACTGATGATTAAGTCACGAACTTGGGCTCCGCACCCTTAGCCATGTAACGATGCAGTCACCTGGGCCTTCTAGCCCTGGCTCTAAGTAACTAGCCTTTAGACTAGACAAGCGCTTTTGTTTTCATCGAACTTAGGGTCAGTCAAGCATTTCATGCTTATGACGATAATGCTTATGTCGATTAGATCTAATCTTTTCATCTTTCGTTAAACACGCTAATACCGTTCTTGACTTATAAGCCAATACCACACGACCAGTGTTCAGTACTACTGCCGAACTTGACTAATAAGTCATAGCTTCACAATTAATACTGAAACTATTGCCGATTCTGACTAATAAGTCAGTTCCATTCATAGATAAGCAAGATAGCTAAGCATTTAATATGCAATCAATGTCCACATATAGAGCACTCAACATGCTTCATTAATAACCATGCATGTCACATACTAGGTGCAGTTTTCTTAACTTTGGTTCGAGAGTGAAACAAGTTAAAAATGACCCTTGAGAACGATCGATCCTTTGATCCCTTAGCGTTCACCTAATCATAACCAAACATGGAATTCCATCAATAAAATCAATAAAAGGTTCATGATCTAAAACCTCACTCCCGGGACCTCGAATCGTACTCAAACGATTAGTAGATTCGATCCTGAGTCTTAGAAATTGAAACCCCGACCCAAAAACCCTCAAAAGTGCCCAAAATAGTACCCTGGAAAAATAGGGTAGTTCTATAGCACTGCCCCCTGGCGCCATGGCGCTACAAGCAGGGCTAACATGCCCTGGACAGCAATGTAGCGCCCATCCTTAGGCGCTGTAGCGCTAGAACCAGGGTGATTCAGCCCTGGTTTTTCCCCTTCGACTTCTCCAATTTCCAATCTTCAAGAATTGATTCCAAACCTCAACCAAACTCACAAATGAACCCAAAACCCCATTCTATAAGTCCTAGGCATCAAAACCCAACCAAACTTTGCCAAAAACTTCAATGAATTCTCAACTATCCAATCCAAAAATCTCAGCTGAAAATCAATGAAAATAGAGTAAAAACATAGTTTCCATGGTTTAATTCTTACCTCAAGCTCAAGATTAAACCCTCTTCAATGGTAGAACACAATCATAGACCCTCAAGGCTTGATTCCCTAGCTTGAATCATCAATTGGGGCTTCAAAAATTCAAAGGAAAAATAAGGAGAAATGATGATCGTGAGAAGGAAGAAAGAGGCTCTGTTTTTGCCTTAAACATCTACAGATTTCCACCCTTAAGTCTATCCCATGGTCAAAAGACCAAAATGCCCCTAGGTCATTAAATTCCCGCTTAAGGCAACCAAGGGTAAAACTGTCATTTCCTGCCTATCTCGTTAATTATAATTAACGTCCTCCAATTCCTATTCCATATATTCTCAAATGCCAATAAATCATATCTCATTACCCTTTAATTCCCGGTAATGTACTAATCATCAAATCACCCCGAGACTCACCCCAAGCCTCGAAATTAACCTCGTTATGACCAAACCGCTAACTTGCATTCAAAGATCGTCTCATGCCGAATATCTTGAACAAATCCACATTATAATGTGGCCTCATCAATAATTCACCAACATGCATGAAAATATACAATTATGCCATCAACGGGCCAAATTACCAAAATACCCCTATAATGAAAAGTGGACCCACATGCATGCATTTATCATCATATAATAATATAGTTCACATAATCATGCATATAATCATTTAATGGCATAATAAATCAATTATGGCCCTCCCGACCTACTAATCCGACCATTAAACCTCATTAGGGATTTTGGGGCATTACAATAGGAAGGCTCAAAACCGGAGCAGTGATCAAACTCTTCTTGAGCTTCTGAAAGCTGACTTCGCACTTTTCTGACCAACAAACTTTGGATTCTTGTGGGTTAACTCTGTCAGGGATGATGCAACCTTGATGAACCCTTCCACAAAGCGTCTGTAATACCCTGCCAATCCTAAGAAACTTCTGATCTTTGAAGCGTTCCTCGGTCTTGGCCAATCTCTGACCGCTTCAACCTTCATTGGATCCACCTTAATTCCATCCTTACTAACTATGTGACCTAAGAAAGTCACTTGTGGCAACCAAAACTCGTATTTCTTGAACTTTGCATACAACCTATGTTCTCTCAACCTCTGTAGTACCAATATGAGGTGCTGCTCGTGTTCTGTCTTTGTCCGAGAGTATATCAATATATCGTCAATAAAGACAATCACAAACTAGTCCAGGTAGTCTTTGAACACCCTGTTCATCAAATCCATAAATGCTTCTGGGACATTAGTCAACCCAAATGACATCACCAAAAACTCATAATGCTCGTACCTGGTGCGAAAAGTTGTCTTCGGTATATCCTCCTCTCTGATCCTCAGCTGGTGATAACCAGATCGAAGATCTATCTTAGACAATACCATTCTACCCTACAACTGGTCAAACAAATCATCAATCATTGGCAGAGGATATATGTTCTTGATAGTTAACTTGTTTAGCTCTCTGTAATCGATACACATCCTCAGAGAACCGTCCTTTTTCTTCACAAAGAGGACCGGTGCACCCTATGGCGAGTAACTGAGCCTAATAAAACCCAAGTCCAGTAACTCCTATAGTTGAACCTTTAGTTCCTTCAGCTCAACTGGAGCCATCCTGTAAGGTGCCCTAAACACTGGCTATGTCCCTAGCGCCAATTCAATTACAAACTCAATCTCCCTATGTGGAGGTAACCCTGGTAGATCCTTTGGAAACACGTCCAGGAACTCACAGACTAATCAGGTCTGTTCTGGTCCCACTGGCACGGCCTGATTGGTATCCACCATGCTAGCTAAGAACCCTATGCATCCCCCCTGCAATAGGTCTCTAGCTCTAAGTACAGATATAATAGGTATACGGGGTCCATGCACAATGCCAATGAATATAAATGGGTGCTCACCCTCGGGCTCAAAGGTTACCATCTTCTTCTTGCAGTCTATCGTTGCCCCATACTTCTCTAGCCAATCCATACCCAGAATTATGTCAAAATCGGTCATCTCCAGTTCCACCAAGTCAACTGATAACTCCCTGCCATCCACTGTAACTTGTAGTGATCTAATCCATCTCCTGGAAACCACTAACTCCTTAGTAGGCAACATCGTACCAAATCCCACAGGGTAAAAGTCACATGGTCTACATAACCCACCTATAACCTTACTAGCAACAAAAGAGTGTGTAGCACCCGAATCAATCAAAATAGTATAGAAGGTTCCAACACTAGAATGATGACCTGTAACTACCGAGGGACTAGCCTTGACCACTGCCTGGGTCAAGGTGAACACCCGAGCTGGCGTTAGGCTATCCACCTCCTTTCTAGCTCTCGGGCAGTCTTTCTTCAAATGCCCCGTACTTCCACAAAAAAAATAGGCCTTCGACCGACATTCCCCAATATGGCACCTCCTGCACCTAGCACACTCTGGGAATGCCCTCCATGTCTCACCGCCACTCTGGCGGCCCATCTGTATGCCCTGTGGCCTCCTAACTGACCTTGGAGCTGAAGTTGTGTCTGGAGTCTTCCTCTTCTGATCACTGGGGCCTCCGGCCCTACCAAAACCTGAAAATGGAGGTCCCAGCCTCCAGAATCTCTTCTCGCTGCATTGTCACGCTAGATCTTGTTCTCTGTGCTCTCAGCTGTAACTGCCTTCTCCACAGTCTGTGCATAGGTAGTCACTCCTGGAAAAGTAGTAATACGAACGTCTCGGGCTATCATAGGTTGTAGCCCCTGAAGAAACCTCTATCTTCTGGTCCCATCAATGGGCACCAGATCCCTGGTAAACTTTGCCAACCTATCCAGCTTTAAGGCGTAATCAGTCACTGTCATGTTACCCTGAAGTAACATGTTGAACTCTTCAGCCTTTGCAGCTTTAACCGCGTCATTGTAGTATTTCTTATTGAATAATGTCCCTTACTCTTCCCACTCCATGGTGGTTACTACTATGGTCTGAGATACCACCTCCCATCATATTCGGACATCCTCCCGAAACATGTAAGTGGCGCAGGCCACTCTCTCATTACCACCAACCCCCATAAAATCCAAGATAGTGGTTATCATAGTCATCCATTGCTCAGCCTTCAATGGATCTGAGCTGCCCTCCAAGATTGGAGGGTGTTGCTTCCTGAACCTCTCATACAGGGGTTCCCACGTATCTCCCCCTGCCTAGGGCTGCACTACTTTTCGTACCTCTAGTTGTATCACTACCAATACCGCGGGCTTTAGGTTCCCTGCTGGAACCTGTTGTTGTCTCAAGAGGCATATCTCGTCTTCCTACCTCTCTAATCTAGCTTGCATGTCTGCAAGCACCTATTGCCAGTTTTCTGGAGCTGGCGGTGGGGCCTGGCCCTGGTCATTCCCTTCATTGTCCTGTAACTCTTGGCCAGCCAATCTCTCTGACCTTCGAGGATTCATACTGTTACTCAATCCACCCTACATTGATCAAATTGGTCGTTAGGTAAGTAATAACTATACCTCTTGCAGCCTGATGGTCCAAAGATCAACATATAACAACACAAGTGCAATGTTAATAGGCATGTCATCACGCAATATATTCATTCATGGTGCTAATAAGCACTTCCTGATATCCATCAGCAATTAATAATACACACAAGCATATCCAAGCATTTTCACAAGTATAACATAGCTAATAAGCATGTTCTTTATCATTCATGCAGCAGTCAAGGGCCAGGCCCTATCAGATTATATCATGCTTCCTAAATAGGCACGCAGATAAGGCATTCCTATCATGTTTAAGCATTTAAACATATAAACACATTATAGTTACCGAACCCTGAGTCAAGCTTGTCTTTAGTGGCGAGTGTACATGCCTGGCTAGTCTTCAAGAACCCTTAAACCGTGGCAACTCTGATACAAAGTTGTAACGTCCTCCTAATCAAGGATAGTTACACTATGTACTTTAGTGTCAGACTTGCTAACCAAGTCATTTGGTTTAAAAATGTGTAACTATGGTTAATGTCAAGGGTTAGGGTTAAAAATCTTTATCAAGAGAACCATTGACTTTTATTTGAAAAGATTCAAACATTTATGGGATCCCAAAGTATTACAACCAAACTTTTAAAAAGGTGAATATACATCAAAAGTTACATTCAGCCGACCTAAGCGGCAAAAACAGGGCTACAACCCTAGTTCCTCTGAGATATTCCCGGCCGTGGTGGTCGAGCAGCCGCATATGTACACGCCGCCACCAAAGCTCTCCAACTCATGGCTGGTCAAGCTTTCCCTTCCCCTTACTCGCACCACAAAGCACCTGTGAGCTAAGGCTCAGCAAGAAAACTCAACATGTGCATAAACAGAAAATATAAACTTCTAGATACCCATCTAGAATGTCCAGCAGTAATAACCTACAGATACAATTGCTCAGTTACAAACAAGTGGTCATTGGACCAACTTGGGGTTGCAGCTCTAAACAGTTGGCTTAGAGCCAACCCCGAGGCCTATGCCCTAGCTATATGACCATAGAGCCACCTAGGGCCCTCGCCCTTAGCTTTGAATAACTAGCCATAAAGCTAGCCCAGCCTGTTGGTTTACCAACGACCATAGAGTTGGCCAACGTAATAGTATGTTGCTAGTTTAGGCCTAAGCCTTTCGACCAACACGCAATGCGCTTTTGCCATCCTTGACTAATAAGTCAAGCCCTGATCTAGGAACACAGACCTCAGTACAAAAACATATATGGATAGGCATATCCCAACAAAATATGCACGTATGCATGTTAATCACATAACACCATCGAATAACCATTCTCACACACACTAATCATACTTATTTAACGGGGCTTCATGCCCTAACCACGGAGTTCATACAACAAACATGGAATACTTAAACAAGTATCATCCAACATGTGAAATAATAGCCTAAATATAGATGTCCTCGGGGCCCAAGCCCTAGTCATGATAATTGATAATAGTCGGTCCAAGCCCTAATCACATATAACATGTATTGGGTGCAATTTTCTTACCTCAGGTTCGAGTATAGCATAAATAAGAACGACCCTCGAGCACGATCCCGGTTCTGAGCCCCCTAGCGATAACCTAATCACAACCATAATATAGGATTCCATCAATAATGAGAAAATAAAGGCTTTCAGACCGATTCCAAGCCTCCGGGGCCTCGAGTTCCTATAAACGGGGTAGTGGAATTGATCCCGAGCCCTAAGGAAAAGGTTCCCATTTTTAGAAACTTCTCAAGGCCAAAATGCCCAGGCGGGCCGCAACCTGACCCTAAGGGTTGCGGCACGCCCTTCCTATCAAAGAGCCTCCCCCTCTATCAAAGGGGCGCAAGCCGTGACTTGCCCTTGAGGGTCGCCCCCCCCCCCCCCCCCCAAGACAGAGACCTCCCAAGGCCCTGGGTTTAAGCTGAGTCGCAGCCCCTCAAGAACAAAGCCGTGACTTGGCCCCTCGAACCTAGATTTTCTTCAATTTTTAGCAACCAATTTCAATCCAAATCAACCCAAACTCACCCCAAAACCATAATTCAATTACCACAATAGTTCTAACATCTTCCCAGCAACAATACCCAACAAAAAATCCAGCCTTAAAACTCATCAAAACACCAAGCCAAATCTCAAGCTTAAAGGTTCAAAAACACTCTCTAAAACAACCAAGCAAACACAAAATTTCAATGGCAAAAACATGGTCTAGAGCTTACCTCAACTGGTGGTTAATCTCACAAGCTGCAGCATGACTAATTCCCCAAGTTTTAGGCTTCAATTCCTTGATTTCTAGCCAAAATCCTCCTAAACTTCTCAAAGAAACAAGCTTAGGAAAGCTTAGAGAGAAAGAGAGTGAGGTGAGAGAGTATGTCGATTCAGTGAGCTTCTTGTTTTGTGTTTTTTTTTTCTTTTGTTTCCTAAGGCTTAAGTGACTTAAGCTAATCTCGAGGCTCAGGGTACCAAAAACGTCCCCGAGGGCAAAATGGTCAAATTCCCCAATATTCCCTCCCAAACTCACTAACTTCAAATATATCTCTAATTATTCATTTTCATTACCTGATAACCCAATTAATTGCCTAATACCCAAAATACCTCTCGACTCGCCCCGAGTCGGATATTGGGTTTCGTTGTGACTTTCCCAGTAACTTGCTCCATAGGATCGTCTCGTGCTGAGTAACTCAAATAAACCCACATAATAATGTGGTCTCTCACATATATCACATTTATGCACATAAATATACAATTATGCCCGCAACAGGCCAAATTATCATAATTGCCCTTCTAACAAGAAATGGGCCCACATGCATATTTAATACCCCTAAACATGCACAACTAGTCGTATTATCACATACTTCACATAATTACAATTAAATATAATAAATAAGCATATAACTCCATATATTTCCATCTTGACCCTCTAATCAAGGCCCGAAGCCTTATTAGGTAATTTTGGGACATTACAACTGAGCCAAAGCCATGACCTTCGTCATCATGATTTAAAGCTCGCGCATACCTGTTCTGCAAGCCTCGGGAGGTGCCCCTCAGGTGGGGCCCTCCTGAAATGGTTCCTACTCACCCGTTCACTAGAGGAGGTCCTCAAACCATTAGATGTTGCAGGGCCATGGGAGCGACTGCTGGGATTTGTGGAGAAACAGGCGGTATAGGCGCTCTTGCCGTGAGGAGTTATGCCTAACGCGCTCCGCCCTTAGCATATTGGTGGAGATGCCCCAACTTGATGAGATTTTCGTTCTCATCCTTGAGTTGGCGACACTCATTGGTATGGTGCTCTATGTCATTATGAAAACAACAAAACTTGTCGAAATCTCGCCTTTCCCTGTCCCTCCGGATGGGTTGTGGCTTCTGATAGTGAACATGTTGTTCCGTGGCCACAAAGATATTCTATCGGGAGTCTACCAAGTCAGTATACTCAGAATACTGGGAGACATACTTCTCACTAGAGGTAGTTCCCTGCTCAGCCCATGCGATTCCATTTCCCTTGAGCTTTCGGCCCTTGCCCTTGCCCTTGCCCCCGCGTCTACTGCTGCCGGGGGTTTGACTGGGTGTCACAGACTGGGACGGAGCGGCAACTCCAACACTGAATGCAGGCTGAAAAGCACTGTATCCAGTGGGCACCACTCCATATCCTGTCAGAGTCGCACTAAAACCAGCGGTCGGCATGGCACTAAAACCTATGGGCAGGACACTCAGGCTGGATTGGACTCCTCCCAAACCTGGTTGGACGAATACTGGATCCCCGAAGTTATGGGGCCAGGTATTAAGGAGATTGGAAGCTTTTTAGGGCAAGCTCCAATGGAGTTTTCTCAGGCAACGTTATATTGCTCTGAGTATAAGGCTCTCCCTCTCTCTAAATACCCTTTACAATAAGACTCCCAACCCTCTTTATAGAGGCTGAGGTCATTAATGTTAATTATCTGCAATTCATACACATTCTCCTCGTTATTGGGGTATTAATACCACGTTAATGCATTGGGCTGCATTAACTAGAGACCACGGCCTAAGCGATATACGCAGGGCCCATTGCAGAAAGTTACATACTTTATGGGGAACATGCCCCTAGAATTTTTAGGGTGTGCCGCATGTGTCTCCATGTCAGACGGCGTAGTGAGAGTGAAATTTGTTTAGTCGTATACTCGACAACGTTGTAGACAGATCACCAAAATGGTTGCCAGACGATCATTTGATGCTGCAAACATACACTGGTTGACACCTGGCTAGTCCTCTAGGTCCCGAGGACAAGGTCCTTGACCTGAAGGACAGCTGCTTATAAAGAGCTCGAGGACTACTAACTAGTCCTCGGGGCATGGCCTCAGACAGAGACGTCTGTGCCCTGTCTTTATCCGAGGGACGTGGCCTTCTTTCGAGATATCCAACCTCTGAGGACTGGCTTCGGGGCATGGCCTCACTTGAAGATATCCATGTCTGGCTACTAGCATGTGGGACGTGGCCTTATTTGGAGACGTCCACCCTCCGAGGATTGATCTCGGGGCGTGGCCTCACTTGAAGAGACACACGTCTCCACCACGTGTCCTACCCACACCGATTTTTTATTGCCACGTGTCCCTTAGTGAAAACACGGACAACAATATTATTGGTACAATTAACTATTAGTTTCACATATTATTTCTTAATGAATTAAAATATATGGTTTATACTTTTTTTACCCTGTGTTTTGACAAATTCCTTTTTGGACCCTGTGTTTAGTAACATGATTCAAATAGACCCCTAAACACAATTTTGATGAAGAAAAAATTGAATATAACAATACAGTTGTTAGACAGAATGATTTTGTTTTTTATTTTTGTTTTTGTTTTGAGTTGCTAGTTTGGTGAATTATTTGTTATTAAAGTTCAGAAAATTTTGACCAAAATCGAGTTTAGGGTTCTATTTGAACTATTTTACAAAACAGATGGTCCAAACAGGTCTTGGACAAAACACATGGTCCAAAAATGTATAAACTCATTTATGATACTTGATATTAAATTACTCCAATAACTACCATATCAAGAGATATTGAACACTATTTGTGTCTTGTAGTAATACTCATATAATCATGTTTGACTTATATTTATTAGTTACATCCCAACATGCTAATTTTGTATAGATTTTAGGTCAAACAGTGTCATTGTTAGAGAATATTATAACAATGGAGGAAATCTAAAGATCACAGCTCTAAGCACAATGTTTACAATACAACTTACAAAGAACAAAATGAGGAGATTACAACTCTATTCAAAATCAATACACATAAATACGACAATAGATGACAAGATATATAGAAGAAGAAAGAATAAGACAATAATCTATAAATAAACACAATAGAAATAAGGATGAGGGAAGAAAATAAACTCTCACTCACACTACCAAAGTGAAGAGTGGTGAGGATCACTAGTCTTGAACATGCTTCGAAACCTTTGTCAAAAAGTTTATCTCCCCTATTCTCTTAACATTAAGGGACTCTCAAGTTTAAGAAATAGCTCTATGGAATTATCAAACCTTATTGTTTTTTAGCCAAGTCCTAAAATGGATGAAAAACTCATATTCACAAGTGACCAAATTGTCTCTATTTATAGAGTTTTGAGACACCCTTTGAATTTCAAATTTCACAAATTCCATTGGTTGTTACCAATGTTAAAATGAGTGTTTATGAAATTGAAGGGAAGATTTGGGAGTTACTTGAAGTGTTCCAAACGCTCAAATTAATGAAAATGCAAAAATGGAATTTGGCTATCAGCGCCCTAGGTCAAGACCTAAGTCATTCTAGGCCGCAACCTTGGATCCGCGACCATGAGGCTCTACCTCCAAGGTCGTGACCTGGGATACTCTAGGTTGCAGTTTAGAGTGCTTGTAACCTCTCAATTTTTGCACTTTGCCACAAAAGCGTTCAAACTCTTTCATTTTTTATTTTGTAACTTCCATACACCTAATGAGAGTCATAATCACATATCCAACAACTATTCAACATAATAACTCATGAAATATAATTTAGAAATGTGTAACTCTTATTTTACACATTAATAGATGATCTTTTGGAGGTTACAAATGATTACTGATTTTCTAAGACGTATAACTTCCAAAAGTATGTTATAAATTTGAACACACACATTTGTCTCACTTATTTGTGACTCTCAAATTATATTACAAAATATGACAAACTCATTTTTTCACATTTATTTAATCTACTATTATATTATTTACAATCCTGGCCTATATTATTGACACTTTAATATTGATTATAGTATTAATAATTTACTCAAAGACGAACTTAATTACATGTGTGGTAACTAGGTTCAACAATTGACTCCCAAAAAAGTTACTGTTTTTTTTTGTATGTATATAATTTTTTCTATACTTTTCTTAAGAAAAAAATACTTACGTTTATCTTAAAATTTTAATTTTTTTTATATTTATTTCCTTCTCAATTTTTTACATTTTGTATCTTAGAGCTAGCACTCAAAATAAATGATGTAAAATAACTATACTTTATATAGAAAAAAAGAATGGAAAATACACTCAAATAAATACTATATTTTATATTTTATTTTACTAATTATTTATCTTCTTTATATTTAAAAGATACTATTCATCCTTTAGATATATTTTTTTTATAATAGCTCTCTCCTACTTTATTTTTCATTTCCCATTATATTAGGTGTTCCCATTAAAATGAATAAAAACTATTAAAAAATGTAATATTTAAAGTATATTGAAAAATAAAAAAAATTATTGTATAATATAATATAAAAATTGGAGGTAAAATAAAAACAAAAAGAAATTGGCCACGTATTTTAAAAATAGAGTAGAGAAATTGGGAGTAGATTTTTGTCCAATATAATTTTGAAAGGTTATTTATATAACAAAGTTTATATTATAGTATTTTTTTTTTTTACTTAAAATGACTATTAAATGGATAGGTAAAGCAATAAAAGAAAAAAAAAACATATATATAATAAATATAAACATATGTAAGGATTTTAATTAGCCCTTTGTTAGTACGTGGCTACTAAATAATAATTTTGATGTAATGATCTTTCGTACGTTTTAAATGTATTTAAATTTGATTAAGAAAAAATAAACATGTAGGACCCTGCACTAAAATTTATGAGAACGAATATTGAGAATTGAAATATTGTTTTGTTTTTAAGTGTACACATGATTTGTGCTTAAGAATCCATCTTTCACATCATAAATAAACGCTTGATAGCAAATAATAAAATAAAAACAAATAAACGAGAGAGTTTGAGAATTGAAGCTTTAAAGGCTCCTCCTAACCCTATACTTTATTATTTTTTAATTTTATTAAATAAATAAAAAAAACTTTACTTTTCATACGACCTCTTCCTTTATTTGCATGGTCCAAAATCCTAACGATAAAAAAGCATATAAATAAATTAAAAAGATCTCATATAATAATTGAAAAAAATGCTCACATGTTGTGAAACTGAAAAGATCATAATTAATACACTAAAAATAATAATCATTTATAGAAACAGCCAGAAATTTTTGTGATATTAATGATAGTGGTCTTTTTACACAATAAAATTACGACGTCGCTTCGTACACTAATGATTTAATTCGCAACTTTGCTTTTTCTAAGCCAAAACGACGTCGTCTGGGATCCCATAAAAAAGAAAAAAGATGAATAAACTATATTACAGGGATACTTACGTTGACCGTACAAAATTACAGGGGATGAGGTATAGCTAGCGTACACCATTGTATATGTACGTATATGAATCGTATGTTTTGTGTATATTAGTATATCTTTGTACAAGCGTCATTTTCTTCAGCAGAAATCCCTGGAACGAAACTTTCTCTTTCTCTCTCAACATTCACCTCTGAGCTCCTTTCTCTCTCTTTATCTCTTCTGTTCTGTACTTTCCTCTTCCGCCATTTCACACTAGCACACACATCACGAAGAACCAACACGACCCATTTGCTTGCTAGACCTGTCTTTCATTCTTTCCTTCTCTCTCTCTCTCTCTATAGCTAAATGGCTGAATCTCGCCGGAGAAGATGAAGGTATCCGGCAAGTCCCACCTAGCGGCAGCATTCCCGGCTACCCTTTCAACCAAGGGTATAAACCCACGAACGGATTCGGATCTTCAGCCCAAACCCAGTACCCGAAAACCCGCCAGGAGAAAGCCACGTACGCCTGGCTTCGGTAGGGTCAAGATAACCGGAGCTTCGAATGGGAGGCGGAGCCGGCCGGAGACGCCCTTATTGAAGTGGAAGATCGATGATGTTGTGGAGAGAGTGAAGGATGAGAGTGAGGCTCTAGAGGAGGACGAGAAGGTTGAGGATGGTCGGAGACATGGCCGGAAAGGTAGGAGGGAAAGGGAAGCGGCGGTCTCGGCGAGGAAGCTCGCCGCTGGACTTTGGCGGCTGCAGTTGCCGGAGGTGACTTCGTCCGGTGGCAAAAGGAGGGGTCAGCTAGGGTTTCAGGTAAGTTTGAGCTATAAATCATCTTTGGGAATGTTGCTAATTAAGGGTTCTGGATTTTTTGGTTTTCAAAGATCTGAACTTTTGGGTGTTCGTAGGTGGAAGGTTTGATTAAATGTGCGATCTTTAAGCATTGTTGACCTAAGATGATTCAACCTTGACTTTTTTTCCCCATATTTTACTAAAGAGGGAGACTTCTTGATATAGTGATATATTGTATAGGTTTTGTAAATTTAAAGATGCTTACTAAGAATGGTTGTGACTTGTGAGTGATCTTCAAGCTTGGGTTTTGTTTGATGTGATTTTTTCCTTCTTTCTTTTTCCTTTTGGCTTTTAGAAATTAGCATTGTGGATCAAGCTTTTTATAGAAAAGTACTTGATAGTCTCTTAAAATCAAGATTTGCGTTCTCAGGTACCAAAGAACGAAGTGTTCTTCGAACCCTTTATTGGTTAGTTTTATTTCACCAGGACGAAATATTAATTCTTAGGGTTCTTGGCACCCCCCCACCCTACCAATTTTTGTTTTTTTGGTTGAGGTTTGAGAAATATGTATGCGTACTTGATCAGAGAAATAAAGTTGCTAACGGTGACTAAATCTGTGGAAGTTTATCTGGCGATAGTAAGTTAGGTTTGAAAATTCCAATCCAATATTAGTTTAGGCAATACTAAATAATAGGCCACTTTATCCATTGAAGGTTTTTGGCTGTTATATCTGAAGAATTGAATTGATTTTTTGTTCTTTCCCTGCAGCCGCCCGGAGTTGGCCATGTTGGGTTATCTTTTGTCCACCCTCGCAGTAACAAGGCACATGGTTCTGAAGCAAAGGAGTACCTACAGAGCCCCAGTTCTTCTTCGAGGAATGGAATGTTTTGCAAGGTACATTTTAGTTTTGTTTCCTAATTGAAGCTTGTGCAAATCTATGAATTAATAGATCTGGATCATGCCAAATGGATTAGAGACGGAAAACAAAACCCTTACATCGTCTCAAATGATTTGCATTTTTTGAATCGAGGGTTTTTTTAATCATCTTAATCGTTCATGCTAACAATTATGTTTGCTTTGCTCAATCAGTGTAAATACTAAAGTCCTGACATTGTTTTGATGCACTTTTATTCATAAGTATTTGTAACTTTTATTCATAAGTATCTGTAAACAATTATCTATTTTCCATAGCAAATGAAATTATTTCCTTCCTTGATGTTATAAATGATTAGGAAGAAAGAAACCATTTTCTTTCATGTTCTGAAATTCTAATCTTAGATCTTTTTTTTTTCCTTCTCTTCTCCTTTTATTTTTTTAGCTTCAGCCTTCTTTTCAGTTTCCCAACACTGCCATGGAAGGAGCAACAAAGTGGGATCCTGTGTGCTTAAAAACATCTGATGAAGCGCTCCAGATTTACCGACAAATGAAGCTGCTTGATCAACAAGTTAGTGCTGTATCTGTGATGTCTGCACTTGAGGCTGAACTAGAGCAGGCTCATGCTCGCATTCAGGAGCTTGAGACCGAACGACGATCCTCAAAAAAGAAACTCGAGCACTTCTTAAGGAAGGTTAGTGAGGAAAAGGCCTCATGGCGGAGCAGAGAGCATGACAAAATTCGTGCATTTATTGATGACCTGAAAGCAGAGTTAAATCGAGAAAGGAAGAATCGCCAAAGAATTGAAATTTTAAATTCTAAATTGGTCAATGAGCTCGCTGATGCCAAGTTGTCAGCAAAGCGTTTTCTACAGGATTATGATAAAGAAAGAAAGGCCAGAGAATTAATTGAGGAAGTATGTGATGAGCTTGCCAAGGAAATTGGAGAAGACAAAGCTGAAGTTGAAGCATTGAAGAGAGAGTCCATGAAGCTCAGAGAGGAAGTTGAAGAAGAAAGGAAGATGCTGCAGATGGCTGAGGTCTGGCGTGAAGAACGTGTTCAAATGAAGCTCGTTGATGCAAAGGTTGCAGTTGAAGAGAAGTATTCTTATATGAACAAACTTGTAGCAGATCTGGAGAAATTTTTTGAGTTAAGAAGTACAACCCCAGATGTGAAGGAGATGAAAGAAGCAGAGTTGCTTCGACAGGCTGCTGCTTCTGTAAATATTCAAGAAATCAAGGATTTTTCGTATGAGCCTCCCAACCCTGATGATATCTTTTCTGTTTTTGAAGAAGTTAATTTTGGTGAATCAAATGAAAGGGAGATTGAACCATGTGTTGCTTACAGTCCTGTAAGCCATGCCTCTAGAATTCATACTGTTAGTCCTGAAGTTAATGGGATTAGTAAGAACTGTATTAAAGGACATCTTATGGTGCTTGCTGATCATAATGGTGATATAGAAGAAGATGAAAGTGGATGGGAAACTGTAAGCCATGCTGAGGACCAGGGCTCGAGCTATTCACCAGACGGAAGTGGAAGTGCCCCATCTGTCAACAAGAATCTTCGAGATAGTAATGTTTCAGGGAGTGTAACAGAATGGGAAGACAATGTTGGTAATGAAACACCAATCACTGAGATCAGTGAAGTCTGTTCAGTACCTACAAAGCAATTTAGGAAAGGATCCTCGATAACAAGGCTTTGGAGATCTGTCTCAAACAATGGAGAAAATTACAAGATAATCTCGGTAGAGGGAATAAATGGCCGACTTCCAAATGGAAGGCTGTCTAATGCAGGTACCATGTCTCCAGATAGAGGCTCAGGGAAAGGGGGGTTTAGCCCTTCGGATTTGCCAGGGCAATGGAGCTCTCCTGACTCTGGGAATTCTCACATTCGAGGAATGAAAGGATGTATTCCTCGCAGCGTACAGAAGCACAGTTTAAAGGCAAAGCTTTTAGAGGCAAGAATGGAAAGTCAAAAACTCCAGTTGCGTCATGTTCTCAAACAAAAGATCTAGTACTAAGCTGGCACAGCTTGATCATGAAAATTACCAACATAAACAGGAGGAAAATATGTTGTTTCATTTCTGGCTGTGGGAGTGGTTCTTCCAAATGAATCTGCTAACCGGTGATCATCATTGGGTTCAGGAGCCTTGAGCCTAGGAATAAAACCCAACACACAATTGGCCCCCTACACTTGCTTCTTTCTCTCCAGTTTTCCCGCAACTGATTGTGTGTGCTGATATTCTATTTCTTTTTGTTAAGACCTAACGAGCTGGAGAATAATAGTGCTCTGTAGAATGGCCAGGTAGTCTTCTTCCATTAGCAAGAAGGTTCATTATTTTCTCGGAAAAGCAAGTCATTATTTGTTGTATCATTAAATTGTCAAGTCTTCAGGACACTATCGCTACTGAGGAAAGGAAATTCATGGTGAAGACTAAAATTGATAACATTCTCTTCTCTGTAATCTGTACTATTATTACGAGGGATTCTTGCAGTTTCTTATAGAATATGGAAGATGAAAAACTAATGCTGGCCTGCTGTAATTCTTGAGCATAATAATCAGGCAAAAACCATGCAAATTATGTTAATTTTCTTATATTTTTTTGTATCCAAAATTTATATTTCTTTACAGTTTAACTCAAGTTTTGACACCAATTAATCATATCTAATAAGACTAAAGACTGGTTTTAATTACTTATCTAATGAGATAAAAGAAGATTCAAAATACCATCAGAAGCTTGCTTGACAATAATGTTGTTTCTACCCGTTTTCCTCTACTATTAGGTGCCTCTAGGACACTAATGAGATAACAATTCAATCAAAGAAGTAGAATCGAGAATATTATCGGTTTCTCACTTGAGTGAGAAAATTGCTCAAATATCAAATACAACAAATGAATGATCGTCTGTGGTTTCATTTTCCATGGTTAAATACAACCAAACAAATGATTTTTAAATGACTATGTATAAAAATTGAAAATTCTGTGTATGAGTAGTGAAAGAACACAACTGAGTAAATCCCAGTAGAAATAAGCCCATTGCAGTGCCACTGTTCCTACTCTCTTGATTCTGGTTCTTTTATTTTCAAGAGTTTGTCATCTGTATTCTTGGAAGTTGGCATGGCCTGTAGCCCTTGCATGCTCAACAGCCTCCTGAAATTTACGTAAGAAGAATCAAAACATCAAGATACTAGTGAAATCAAAAGCCATTGAGAATGGAAGTTATATAGACAACCCAAATTTGATGGAAGTTATATAGACCTTTTGGCCCTTCACTCCGATTTGGCATACCCCACAGCGCAACGTGAAGTTAGAGGTGTCTGTGAAACTCCTTTTCCTGGGAATTTGGAGGAAAATTCAGGCAATATAATGAATCATATGATGTATATTCTACATACATATGCATAAGTTAATACATGATTGTGCAAAGATTCCAATTTTCAGTCAAAACTATGATAGAATTCTGCTAGAACTTCTCCTAAGAAACCTCTTTATTGTTCAGTTCTAATCTCTAAAACAGAGAATAGTCGACAAACAACAGTCACCATAGCTAACTCGAGATAGTCACTCTCCAATCAGTCAAAGAATTCAATTACCTAACCACCGATAATCATTTTGGTTGTATAATCTACTAACAACAAACTTACTAAACACCCCAAACCAACAATCTCAGCCACCAAGCAACCAACTGAATTAGTCGTTCCCTGTACACCTCACATCAGCTAACCTTATGGAGAGGTCTATCAAACTATAATCCAAAGCTAAATAGCCAAAACAAAGATCGCATTGAATTTAACAAAATATTTTGAAAGAAAAGGATGGAAATTTTTTGTTTGATAATATGTTCTTGAGGTTGAAGAGTAGAGTAATCTAGTGTGGTATGTACATCTATTACCAAAAAATAAATAAAAAGGTGTGGCATGTACATCTAGAATAAAAACTAAATAATAGTTTTGTTGACGGTTAAAAAAAAATAGGGTATTAATGTTTGATCTTTGGGTTTCCTAATAATAGGAATCGATTCTTATTTCTGTGATTAATGTAGTTATTTTTGTATATCCTATATATATATTTCTAGTCCTAGGTTGTACAAAAAGTATCAGAAAATAAAAAGATAGTGAAGGTGATTAGTTCTCACCATTTTGCACATGGTATCAGAGTTGTAAGGCTCCTCTCCAATCCTCTCTGTCCATTCCAGCAACTGCCATTTTTTCCGGCAAATCTTTTTGAGTCACCGATCTCAACAAGTACCAGTCCGACATCCAATCACACAGTCAGCCCAACTGCAGAAGCCCTCGGACGACCAGCCACGACGCACCCTCAACAAGTCCTCGGCCAGCCCAATCCGACCCCAGTCGCTCCACTCCAGCATCGTCTCCAGTCAACATTCCGGCGTCGCACAACCCCAGGCAGTTCTCCGAAGGTCTCAACCAATTCTCCTCAGGTGCCCTCTCCCTCACAGCCGCCAATCTCACTAAGATGTCTAACAGTTATGAAATTACCTCTCAAACTATTGGGCCTCACTCAACCCAACCAAATGAAAGTAACCCTAACCCACACTCAGCCCAATGGGTCTATGGGCTCTCTTTATAGCCTAATCAGTCTATTGAGTCAATCATCCATGAACCCCAGTTCCGGGTCTGAGACTCATTGTGCCTCTGTTGCACGCTCTGGTAATTTTTCTTCCACCTCCAACACACCATGGATCATCAATTCAGGCACCACTGCTCACATGACAGGTTTACCACATTTGTTTGATACTTATTCTCCATGTTCCACTAAATCTAGTGTCACAATTGCAAACGACACCCACTCTCCTATTGTTAGAATAGGCACTATTTAGTCATCTGCTGATCTCATTCTTAAATCAGTACTTTATGTTCCTTCTTTGCAATGCAATTTAATCTCTGTCCACAAATTAACCAATAATAATCATTGCTTCGCTAAATTTGTGTCAATTTCAAGATCTATCATCGGAGAGGATGATTGGCAGTGCTAGGGTTTGTAATGGACTTTATTTCTTTGAAAGGCAGCATCCAGTTAAAGAGTTCTCTTCTCTACTACGTTTGGGTTCAAGTTCTGTTTCTAATTCTTGTTCAATTTCTTCTTTTGTTTCAAACTTTGTTTCAAAAACAATTATGTTATGACATTGTCGACTTGGGCATCCAAGTTTTTTATAGTTAAAACAATTATTCCCATCTTTTTTTGTCAATAAGAATATTACTGATTTCCATTGTGATTTTTATCAATTTGCCAAGCACACGCGTGTTTCGTTCCTTCACAAAATTTATACACCTTCCAACCCATTCTCTCTCATTCATAGTGACATATGGTGACCTTCCAAGGTCAATACTTCTCATGGTAAGCGATGGTTTCTCTTTTATCGATGATCACACACGTCTCACTTGGTTCTATCTTCTTAAAAGTAAATCTGAAACAAGCCAAGTTTTTCAGAACTTTCATCAAATGATCCAAACACAATACCAAACATCTATAAGAATACTTCGTAGTGATAATGGTACTGAATATTTCAATACCACCCTTGGTCCCTATCTTCTCAAAAATGGGATTGTCCATCAAAGCTCGTGTGTTGATACTCCTCAACAGAATAGAGTTGCTGAACGCAAAAATCGTCATCTCTTAGAAGTAGCTCGTGCTCTTATGTTTACTATGCATGTCCCTAGATATCTTTGGGGTGACGCTATCCTTACCGCTGCTTATCTCATTAATCACCTCCCTAGTCGACCCCTTCAGTTCAAAACACCATATTCTGTTCTTCGATCTCTACATCCTCACATCTCTACAAATAATCTACCCGTTAAAGTATTTGGTTGTACTGCCTTTGTGCATGTTCACTCCCACCATCGGAGTAAATTTGATCCTAGAGCCATTAAGACTGTGTTTTTGGGTTACTCTCCTACCCAAAAAGGTTATTGGTGTGATTGTCCCTTCACCAAAAAAACATTATCTCATGTGACGTCACATTTTTTGAGGATACTCCTTACTTCACTCCCACATCGCTTCTAGGGAGTTCAACCATCACCAGCAAGAAGCTCAGTGGTCGTGGGGGTTAGAATTACACTTAGCCACTCCTTTTCCATTTACCTCTTCCACTCTACTTTCTTCTGAACCAGATATCCAAACTTTCCCTCCTGAACAAGGAAATCCAACTATCTCTCCAGAAAATCCAACAACCTCTCCTAAAATCACTGAATCAGAAGGACATCCTCAAGACCAAAACGTACATCAAGAGATTCGGGAGTATTCCAGGAGAGAAAAAAATAAACAAGTTACAAATCCTCAGCACAGTCAAACGCCCAATCCGGTAATGGAACCACTTCCCTCAAAAGATCTAGGTATTGTCCCATCTAACAAACAGTCAGATCTAGATATGCCTATTGCATTGAGGAAAGGAGCCAAATCATGCACCCAATACGCCATTTCAAAGTTCATTTCTTACTCAAAATTGTCATCTCCATTTAAAGCTTTCACCTCGAGTCTATCAAATGTTGTGATTTCCAAGAATATCGAAGAAGCACATAATTCTCCCCAGTGGAAAGCAGCAGTGCTTGAAGAAATAAGAACACTTAATAATGGAATGAGGAAATTAGTGGAGTTACCACCATACAAGAAGGTAATAGGGTGCAAATATGTGTTCACCGTCAAATACAATGCAAATGGATCTATTGAGAGGAACAAAGCTCAATTAGTTGCCAAGGGGTTCACTCAAACCTATAGAATTGACTACACGGAAACATTCACTCCAGTTGCCAAACTCAACACTATACGAGTTCTACTCTCGCTAGCTGTTAACATGGATTGGGAATTGCATCAACTTGATGTAAAGAATGCATTCTTGAATGGGGAACTTGAAGAAGAAGTGTATATGATTCAGCCTCTGGGATTTGAAGAATCTCTCAAGACAACCACAGTCTGCAAACTGAACAAATCACTCTATGGCTTGAAACAATCTCCTCGAGCATGGTTCCATCGTTTCATGAAAGTTGTCAAAGGGCTTGGATACATACAAGGCCAGACTGATCACACTCTTTGTCAAACACTTAGGAAGTGGAAAATTTGTGGTACTAATCGTATATGTTGATGACATAATTATCACTGGTAATCACACTGAGGAGATAAACTCAATCAAAGAAATGTTGGCAAAGAAGTTCGAAGTCAAAGATCTCAGTGCTCTCAAATATTTTCTGGGTATGGAATTTGCTAGAAGTTAAAAAGGTATTTCCGTGTCCCTGAGAAAATACACTCTAGATCTTCTAAAGGAGACAGGCATGCTCGGAAGCAGGCCCAGCAAAACTCCAATTGAGCTCGGAGACAAAAGAAAAATGTTTGAAGGAAGTCCAGTTGACAAGGAGAAGTACCAACAGCTGGTAGGAAAACTCATCTACCTCTCACATACTACACCCAACATTGCTTTTCCAGTGAATCTAGTCAGTCAATACATGCATGATCCGTGTCAGGGACATCTCAATGCAGTGTATAGAATTCTGAAATATCTCAAGCAAACATCAGGAAAGGGCCTCTTTCTCAGGAAGACAACTGAGAGAAAGGTTGAAGTGTTCACAAGACAACTGAGAGAAAGGTTGAAGTGTTCACAGATGCAGACTGAATGGATTCAGTTGATGATAGAAAATCTACATCTGGATATTGCACAATGGTATGGGGGAATGTGGTCACATGGCAAAGTAAGCAAACCGTGGTCGCAAGAAGCAGTATAGAAGCAGAGTATAGAGTCATGGCACATGGAGTGTGTGAAGCTATATGGATCAAACGTCTACTAGAAGAATTGAAGATTGAATATGAAACTCCTATTCAGCTCTATTGTGACAACCAATCTACTATCAGCATTGCACATAATCCTATAACATCGTGATAGAACCAAACACATGGAAGTTGACCGTCACTTCATTAAAGAAAAAATTGATGAAGGAATTATCGGCATTAGATATGTGCATACTGATCAACAACTAGCTGATATTCTCACAAAGGGATTATCTGAACAAGCATTTGATTTTCTTGTAAACAAGCTTGGACTCATCAATATCTATAGTCCAGCTTGAGGGGGAGTGTTGACAGTTAGAAAAAAATAGGGTATTAATGTTTGATCTTTGGGTTTCCTAAGATAGGAATCGATTCCTATTTCTGTGATTAATGTAGTTATTCTTGTATATCTTATATATATTTCTAGTCCTAGGTTGTACAAATAGTATCAAAAAATATAAAAATAGTGAAAGTGATTAGTTCTCACCATTTTGCACAAGTTTACTGGTCAATTCAATGGTAAGAGAGGTGTAGACATGTAGTACTTACCTTTGTTGCTCCTTTACAAAGTTAAGAGCAATCCCTTCAACTAGACCAATAGTTCTGTCCAGTTGTACAGAAAAAATAGTCTGATCGAACTCCTCTGGTGCTCCTTCAAAGGGAGACATCTGATAAATCAAGATATGTAAAGTTAGAAGAAGCCAACTGACCCTTTGAGTGGTTAGCTCACATGTAAAACCATTGCCACAGATATATTGCTCATGGAAAGAAGAATGAACAAAATTGGAAAAAATCCAATTTTCCCCGCGTCCTGAAAACTGCACTGCAATAATTGAAAGAATATAGAGGTTGGGCAAAGAGTAGGCCAAAAACCTTCTTTGTAGTCCCTCCAAAATTCGGTGATAGAAAGATATAAGAATATGATAAAATAAACTGAATTCTATACGTACAGCTAAAGCATCATAGTGAAGTCCATCATAGATCAGCATGACCCGCTCAAAGTACCTCATTTCCTGTCAAATAGTATCCCAAATGAAACAAGTAGAAACACTTCAGCAATGGCAAGCTGACAAAGATTAGATGTATGTAAAAGAACTCATTCCAAATGTTCACCTGTCCATACAAATCACATCGTGTGGTTTGGATATCATATGCCGCGATCTCACGTCCATAGTATTCAGCTAATATTGACAACTCAATGGCACCTTGATGGTACATTAAGATGTAAGTAAGCCAAGTAAGAATATTGTAGTGCTTAATGGTGACAAAGATCACCATATAAAGAAAGAGAATCTTCAATTTAACATTAGGATAAGTATAAACTGCGACGCTGATTTCACGGGTCAAAAGTTCAGTGCTTTCACAAATTTAAGAACAGGCCAATAATCTAGAGATCTAAATACTACTTCAAAATCTTATCAAAGCTACTTCGAAATACTAAGATACTCATTCTATAGCCAGAATTAGCCTCTTTTTCTTCACAGCTAAAAAATTAGACACATGTTTTTAAGTATTGTAAAGACAAATTAACTTGATCACTTAAAGACCTGCTAGACATAAATAGTAAGAAATGAGAAGTAAAAAAAATTAGTTATTGTTTGAATAGTATACTTTAAAGAAAATTTTCAAATAATAATTAAAAAAAAAGTGCTTCCATATATTTAGAAAAGAATAAACTAAGAAATATATGAATTTCATTAGAATCCAAAATAACTTTTATGGGTTTGTTTGGGATGACTTTGAAAGCATTTCAAACCCTAAAAGTTACTTTAGAGAGTATTTGGATGAATTTTCGAAAATACTTTTTGTGTTTGGAAACTCTTTCTAAAGAAGTCACCATCTTTTAAAAAACCATAAAAAAAGTTTTAATTAAATTTTAAAAGATTTCTTATTTTATCCTTGTATTAATATAAAAAATTACATTAAAACATACTTTTGTGATTTGGAAAACTCTTTTTAAGTAGAATACCAAAACAGTAACTAATAAAATTAAACTTTTACTTATTAGCACAAACAAGTCCTTTATTTATTTAAAAATCTTCCGGAAGAAGCTGCAGACACTTGCTTCTAAAACAAGAGTTTCCAAACACAAAAGCCATTTTTAAAAATTCATCCACACTCTTAAAAGTATCTTTTAGACTATAGAAGTGCTTTCAAAATAATCCCAAACAAGCCCTAAGTGTAGCACAACAACTTTGTTTGGTACCCCGTATTATTGTATTATATAGTATAGTATTATATTAAATTGTATTGTATAGCATATTTTTTATGTAGTACTATGTTTGATATTAAATTTTATTAAAATGTTGTATATATTATATGTAAATACAAGTCAATATCAATCATGGTACTATATAAAAATATACTATACAATTTAATATAATACTATACAATACAATACGAGATGATATGACGCATCAAACGCACCCTAAAAGTTTTAAAGAACTCCAAGGACAAGGAGCAGCTGTGATTTGTTTCTTAATGTTCTAGTTATAATATGTTGACACTACAATTCATATTCGATTTAAATCATGGAATTCAACTTACCACCCCACTTATCTGAGTCGAGAATCCACCCACAATACTCTTCATTTGGCTTTCCAAGAAATGCTTCCGAATACTTTGTTGGATCACTTGCCACAGTTGCAGCTATAACCTTCAAAAAAAAGGAAAGAAATAACAAATATAAGAAATATAAAAGGCAATATAGGTCATTTCGTGCTTATTATGGAAGTAGAAACATATATGTAATCAGGCACGGAGTCAGGTTTCAAGTGAGGAGTCTTTTAAGAATTTTAAAATATTAGGGAAGGTTAAGTACGTTTATCTATAGAAGAAAAAAGAATACATATTTTATAAGAAATTGTTTTTCTTGAAAAGAAAATGTGCCTCCGTCTCTGTTTGTAATCATAGCCAACAACCTGTCTCAATTCTGGAGCTTTTAGTTTGTCATGGTCCATAACATACCTGAAAATGAAAATGATGATAGATTAATATTAATTCTTTTGTATTTTCTGCCATTCACAACAATAAAATGGTAGATAGACCAGAATGTATATGCTGGTTCTGAAGCTTACCCAACTGCATTGAAAAGACAACTATTGTCTGATGGAATCACCCTTCTAACAACAGTACCTTCCATTTGTATGCACCTGAAAGGGTCAACAACTCAACAGTCAGATTGCATTATATTGAATTAACTTTATTTTGAAGAAAAACACACGCTGACAAACCAAATCAAAGAACTCCAAGAAAAGATAAACTAGAGGAATAAAACTCGTGAAGTAGCAATCCATTCAAATGGTTAAAGAGGCATGTATCGCTTCATGACCAGAAAGAACAGACAATTATTTTGAAAACCCACGTAGAATAAGACAACGTTTATGATAGTTTATGATATATGCGTACAAATTTTATAAAACTGAGAATGCTAAATATTGATGTGTAAATATGACTAAACAATAGGATAATACAAAAACCAGACCCAATTAGAAAGGAAGAAATGACAAATTTCTCTAGTTTTCCACCTTATCTTTTTTTTGTATTATAAAATCACCCCTTGAACTATTACAATTTTTGTGAAAATAATCATTTTACTATGTTTCGCCAGATTACACATTATTGGAGGCTCATCATACTTTAGAGTCATTCTCATCCTCTATAACATGTTTTATAGCTATCAGCTCCAATAATACATGTTTTATTTTGTCATTTTCTATTTGTCCTTGTGATTATTAATATAAACGTAAACAAAGTTGATAGTGTTGAGAAAAAAAAAATGTATACAGAAGGAAAGTAACTCCAAGTATCATGAGCCATATTAATAATTTATCTTCAAATCGACGTATTAATAATCTTCAAATAGAAGAAAATATAATATTACACCATTTTCACAAAGATGTTAATACAGTTTTTATAACACAAAACTAACTAGTCAAAGGGATGTTTTTTTAACAAAAAAAGAGTTAAAACTAGAATAATTCAATAGTTGAGTCAAAAAATTGTCTTTTGTTCTTTGGAAATCATACAGTCAAAGCAGCAAAACTAATCCATAAATACAATTTGTTTTTTTTTTTGATATTTATGTTAAAGAAAACAAAGAGATGAATAAAAAAATAAAGATTTAACAGTCTAACCCCAAACATGATATCTTTGCACAAATAACCCAAAAATCACCTAATTTATATCATCTATTAAAAGAACGCAAAAAGACGTAAAATCAAGCAATAAACCCAAGTTCAGGAAAAGGGAAAAAAAAAAAGTGGATCAAAAAATTAAAATCAAACAGAGGCTAAAATTATTATTTAAAAAAAAAACAAGAAAAGAACGTTCTTTCACCAAAGATAAATATTGAACAGATATGTCGAAAACAATTATTAGATCTATGAACATTACCCAGAATCGCTTTAAAGTTGTAAAATATGAGAACACACGAATACAAATTAAGAGAACCCATCAACCTATGTATATTTATATGATTAACTTAAGAAAGAAATGACATCTGGGAAAAAAAATCTTACTTTCTTTTTTGCCTAATGAAATCCTCCAAAGTAGGGAGTGTGGTAGTAGAGAGAGAGAATGTGGAAGCTTTGCTTTGGCTTTTGCTTCGGCTAATTGTTATGGCATCTGTGTTTGGATGTGTCCAGTTAAAAGCAGGTGTGGAAATGTTAATCGGGTTGGAATCAGTTGCGATCGGGTCTTTGGTACTAAAGTGGGGATCTTTGAACATTGACAATCAATTTATTAGATAACATACGTATATGATTGTTTGTTGGGTCCCACTGATTTTCAGGTGGGGTCCTTGTTTGTAATTTTAACATACTTTACGAAACGTCTTTAAGCATTTTATTTGTTGTTGAGATTATCTACAAATGTAAATTTTGTGCCAAATTTAGCACTAAATTAATGTTATATTAGACCTAATATTTATAATTGTGTTACAATACACAAAATACAAATTAATAAAAAAAGTCAATAATTTATTTAATATTTATTAAGAATGTACAAAATTTAATTTTTTTTATTATTCAAATTATGTACTTTAAAAAATTTGTCATAAAAAAAATGATATATTGTTGTTTAATAATTGTCAAGTACTAAATTATATTAATTAAATGTAATATGGTAAATAAAAAAATAATATTTATTGATGTGTTAAATTTGATACAGTTTTTAGAATACTATTGGAGTGATACTTTTTGTAAGATGTGTTAAATATAACATTACAATAACGATTTGGCATTCCATTGGAAATGCTATAATCTATATATCTATATATTTATATAAAATAGAGCATTAAGAAGATGATGTGACAGTTCTAAAATTACTCTAAAATATTCTTTCTATTTTCTATTTTTTTTACATTTTTTATTCTTCTTTTGAAAACATATATATATACATTTTTTTTCTATTTTTTTTTTAAAATTATGATTGAAAAAATAAAAATATCTATCTAATTAATTCATATATAATTTGAATATATTTATCTCATTAGCATATATTTATCTCTTATCTCCATCTCTTCCTCACTAATTTTTTTTTATTTGACAAAGTCATTAAAGAGACATCGTAATTACCATTATTATCCTAAGTTGTTTTATAATGTTCATTACATTTTTAATTCTTCACTAATATTCTTTTTTTTTTTGAGAGGAAATACAATAGATAAACAAAAGAAAAGGAAACAGAGCCACCTAGGGTCGGTCTGCCATACGAGCCATATCTTCAGCAAGAGCCGGAAACGCAATGGGGGGAACCCCACCGTCCCAACATCCAGAAGCTTGATAACAAATAGCGTGCCTGGCTGTCAAATGGGCAACAGTGTTCGACGATCTTGGTCCATACCGAACAGATAAAATACTGGGGTCCTCTGCTTCCCTTCTAATCTCAGCCACCAAAAGATCAAGGTCTCCACTCTCTTCTGGAGGTCTATTGAGCATGCCCACTGCTAAGCTGCTATCAGAAACAATCAACCCCCCCTGCAGATTTAAGCTCTTAAACAAATCAATGCCATGCTTAATGGCCAGCAGCTCGGCCACCAGTGGTTCGTGAGCATAGTTTATGAGGGTGCTCTTGGACACAATAACCCTTCCCTCGCTGTCCCTGATCACCACTCCATTGCTACAGCAGCCTTGGACCCTGTTAGTGGCAGCATCCATGTTGATCAGAATCTCGTTTGCAGCTGGGGCGTTCCACCCTTCCTGGGTCGAAGTGCTAATGTGGGGGTTGGCACCCCGACTTTGAACAAAGTCATTGTGATAGTTAGCTGCCCAGTCCACCAATGCAGCAGCCTCCGGGTTCCATTTCTTAAATAGACCATTATTCCGACTCTTCCAGCATTGCCACGCTAAGACAATGAAGAACCCGAATCTGTCTCTGGGAAGCTGAGAAGAAATTCTGGAAAGGAAGGAAATCGGGTCTTCCATATTCCTCCTCTTGATGACCTTGCTGAATCCCGCCACCTTCCAGACCTGTTTATTTCTTGGGCAGTTCCAAATTGCATGATACCAATCTTCTCTTTGCGATTTCACCCCGCACCTGCAGCAGTCATAATCTTTCCTGAGTTTCCTGCAAAACAACACACTGTTAGTGGGAAGCCACTTGTTGCTAAGCTTCCATAAGAATTGTTTGATTTTCGGAGGGACACTCAGGCCCCACACTCTTTTCCACCAGCTTTCAGTTTCGCTCATGTCTGACCTTTCTACCATTTCTCTCTCCCGGATAGCTACTTGGTATCCACTACGCACCGAATACTCTCCATTCTGGTTGTAATGCCATATCCTCTTGTCTCTTGAATCCAGGGGCCCTGGTATAATACTAAGGATGCTTCTTGCATCTTCCTTATTGAAGATGCTACGAACAAAGTTTTCATCCCACTCCCCCTCAGCTCCCCTCAGATCAATAACTCTGAGTCCCGTAGGCAGCTCGGGTTGCTCCGTAAAAGCGAACTGCACAGGCCTAGGAATCCATTTATCTTCAACAATTCACACTTCTTCTCCTGAACCGATTCTCCAACGCGCCCCAGCTTCGATAATCTGCCGCCCCCAGAGGAGACTTCGCCAAATAAAGGAAGGGGCAGCACCCAACTTAGCCTGCAGAAAATCACAGCTACCATGATAACTGTATTTGAGGACTTGAGCGACGAGGGAGTCGGGATATTTCACCAGCCTCCAGCATTGTTTAGCGATCATAGCTTTATTGAAGAGCTCCATGTCTTTAAATCCTAAACCTCCTCTGAGCTTTCTTTTGCACATCACCTCCCATTTGCACCAATGAATTCTCCTTCTTTTCTTAGAAGAACCCCACCAGAACTTGGCAGCTATGCTATGAATACTGTTTATCAGGTTTAAGGGGAGTCTAAAACAGTTCATTGTATAATTCGGCATCGCCTGCACCACTGCCTTAATCAATACCTCTTTTCCAGCTGCAGAGAACAAAGATCTCTTCCATCCCTTAATTTTATTCCAGATTCGGCCTTTGATATAGCTGAAGGTCTCCTTCTTTGATCTGCCAACCAGCCTGGAAAGCCCAAATATCTCTCAAACTGGTTCGTAGTGTTAACCTCCAAAATCTTTGCTATCTCTTTCTTGGTCCCTTCATTAACCTTGCTGCCGAAACATACTTCAGACTTGCAAAAATTGACCTTTTGTCCCGAGGCGGTCGTGTAGCACCGAAGGATGTCCTTCAGCACTCTACATTCATCAGCATTTGCATTTAGAAACATAATGTTGTCATCCACAAAGAACAAGTGGGATACTCTAACACCCCTTCTACCGAAACAAAGACCCTCAAGAAGATTTCTCTGCTCAGCTTCCAATATCAAACAAGAGAGCGCTTCAGTACAAAGCACAAAAATGAAGGGAGAGAGGGGGTCGCCCTGGCGGAGGCCCCGACCTGGGGACACATTACCTCTGACTTCCCCATTCAACAGGAAGGCAAAGGAGACTGACGTAAGACACCCCAGGATTTTCTTCACCCATACTTCGTGGTATCCCAGCTTTAACATCAATCGCTCCACAAAACTCCATTCGATTCTATCATACGCCTTAGACATATCAAGTTTTAGAGCCAATTTCTTGCCATTCCCAAAGCGATCCTTCCTCATGCAGTGTAGCCCTTCATAGCCAACAATAGCATTATCATGTATCATCCTACCCATCACGAAAGCACTTTGAGACTTCGAGACAGCCACCGATAATGAACTTTTCATACGATCAACCAAGCATTTTGACACAATTTTGTATACCACATTGCACAAGCTAATAGGCCGGTACTCTTCCACTCTCTTAGCATTAGGCACCTTCGGAATTAGCGTAATCAGTGTTTCATTGAGCTGATGGAGAGGGGCGTTATCATTTAGAGCTTTCAAACAGACACTCACGACATCCCCCCTCACTGAGCTCCAAAATTTCTGATAAAAGAGGGCAGGGAGTCCATCGATCCCCGGGGCTTTGATAGGATTCATTCCCCTAACCGCCGCAACAACATCCTCCTCTGTGAACCTGCCTAGCAAGTTCTCATTCATATCCTCTGTTATTCGTGGTTGTATCCCTCTTATAGCTATATCTATGGATTCATTGGAGGGACTAGTTGATTTGAACAGGTCTTGGAAATAATCAACTACCACTTTTTCGATATTTCCAGTTTCACTCTGAAAGTTCCCTTCTTTGTCAAGCAGCCCCCCGATCTTATTTTTCTTCTTTCTCGCCGAGGCTTTATGGTGGAAATACCTAGAGTTGCGATCTCCACATTTTAACCAGACTGCTCTACTCCTCTGCCTCCAGTAGACTTCTTTCTTCTCCAGTAAACAGTTCAGGTGTTTTTCCTCTCTCTTGAGCTGTTGCCAGTTACCAGGGTCCATTGACATAGATAAATCATTAATTTTTCGTTGAGATTCGACAATGCTATCGTTCATTTGCTTCCTCCTCTTATGGTTCCATCGCCTTAACTCCTCCTTACAATCCTTCGACTTCAAATTGAGTTCAGAGGGGTTGTTACAAGCCACTCCATTATTCCACTTCTCCTCGATAATCTGTTTACACTCTGTCTTGTCGCACCAGGCCTCCTCGAAGTGAAACCGGGACTTGAACTGACCTCTCTTTTCCATAGAAGGGCCCTCCTCACCAAACACAATAATGCTAGCCTTATGGTCAGAGCCCAGCCAGTCAAGGTACTATAACCTGAAGTCCCTGAACAATTCTTTCCACTCCACATTAGCCAGCAAACAGTCCAGTTTTTCCATGATAAAATTTGCCTTCTGGCCATTACACCACGTGAAGGTTTTCTCCTGTCTGGTAATATCGTCCAAAGCACAGTAATCCAGCGCTCTCTGAAATCTACTCATAGCCTCCCCACTCCGCGAACTGCCTCCACACTTTTCCTCCATCGTTAAAATTTCGTTAAAATCACCTCCAAGGATCCATGGCCCCTGGATTGAATCAGCCAGACGACACAATAACTCCCAAGTGTGAATGCGGTCACCAGTCACCGGGTTCCCATACACACCAGTAAAATGGAATCCCACCTCCTCTTCTTTATGTATAAAGGTATCAATGTGAGATTTTGAATGACTGCGAACACTAACCTTCACGGAGGAATTCCACATTAGCAACAATCCCCCGCTTAAACCAGCTCTATCCACGGTAAACAGATTGTCAAAGCCACATCTAATGGTAACACTTTCAGCTTGGCTCCGGGCAAGCTTGCTTTCCATGATAAACACAATATTTGGTTTTAGACGAACACAGTGGTATTTTAGAATATTGAATGTACAGGGGTTCCCCAACCCCTGCACATTCCAACACAGGATTTTCATTGGGACCGGCGGCCTTGGTCAACAAGGCGCGCCGACTCGATTTCATCTGCGGGAGCCGAGGAATCCTCTGAGCTAGGAAACCTTTCCCCTGGTGTTGCCTTTCCTTCTTCCATCCTCGTTCTTGCCTCTTCTCCATTAGTAGCTGACTTCTCACTCAGTTCGATGACACCAAGCCCAATGGCCCTGTGTCGGGCTTCTTCCTTGATCGACCTTTTCTTCCGGCCTTTCCCTTTGGACTGAGCAGAACGAAGAGAGACATTTCCGACTGAGAAAGGCTCGGGAACCAGCATAAATTGGGAAGAGGGGTTGGGGTTGCTCTCGTCGATCTTTGGCTCGTCCCCATCCTGTTTCTTGCATCTTCGCTCTAGCCTTTCAATGATCCCCTCCTTCTCCCCTCCACTTTTCCTCTTGCTTGTCGTATGCTCGTATCTTCCCTGGCCTGAAGCCTTACCAGGGCTTGTCTTTCTTGTTATTCTTTTCCATCCTTCCTTCCGAATACTTTCAACGGTCCTCTCATGCAACAGCACGTGCCCTTTTCCCTCTTCATTAACCAGATTTTTCCCTCGGGTCAGACCTTCCGGTTGAGGACCCAGTTCCTTCACTTCACACTCCCGAAGCCCAGAAGGTCTTATGCCCAGCCCACTAGATCCTTTGAACTTGTCAACCAGCTCAAGATCCGTTGACCCGACATGCACTTTCCCTGCCGCCACTTGTCCATCCTGCTGTCCCGTTTGTCTGACTCCGAAATGTCTTTCTGTAGGGGGCAGAAGGTCCTTCCTAGGAGCATTACCTTTCGTATTTCCCAAGTTCCCTCCAACTCTCTGTTTCATCCCTTGGTCCCTGATCATAGCAGCCGTCTGAGGCTGTAAAAACTCTTCCCCCAATGCGCCTTTAGGTGCTTCATGCATGAAAGTACCCTTTCCAATCCCATCAACTTCCTTTGCCCCCTGGTTAGCTTTATCTTTCCTGGCACTTCCGGCCTCCGTGTACGCCGTCGACCCTTCAACTTCGGCTATCACCTCTCCCTTTGTGTTACTGAAACAGTTCTTCCTTTCGTCGTCTGAGTTAAGCCAACCACCGTATAGGGCAACCAAATTCCCCATTGGGTCGTGGACCATAACTTGTTCCTCGGAGCATGAGTTTTTGTGGTGGCCCCATCGGCCGCAACAAAAGCAGAGTAGGGGAAGAAAATCGAATTTAAATTGAACCCAATGTTTCCCCCCATCTGCTGGTAGATATCTCCCCATAAAGGCAACCCTGTTGATGGGGTATTTGATCTTGACTCTCACTTCTTGTTTCATCATGATGATTCGGGGGTCTTCCCATTTGATAGTTGTCACTGTCCCAGCCATACCTCCCAGTTGGGCTATATTGTTCTTTGTTAAAGCCTTTGGATGGATACCTGTTATTCTAACCCAGCATTCAAAGTGCTCAAGACGTGCATCTCTCCAGTTACCTGACGCTGGCCACTCCTCCACAATCAATATACCTCCTTTAAAGGACCATGGAGACCTATTAATGACCCTTTTTTGAAGTTGAACCTCCTCAAACGTGAATCCCACGATCGAGCTCCCTTCCATCTGTTCAAGAATCTTCACATTCCAACCCACCTTAGTTTCCCATATTCTTCCGAAGTTCGTTCTTAAGAAACTCTCCTTGCACTTTCTCCTGGCTACCACTCTTCCCACCACAGACATCTTCCCCATGATATCCCTGGGCTCAATAGTCTCCCATTCCTCCTCAGCATCCTCGACTGACAGGGACCCTGTTTTATTGAGGATGTTTTCCAGATCCACCTGTGACTCTCAATCGGCTCCATACAAGTTGAGAAACAGTAAAGTTGAAAGAAAACAACAGAAGCTGAAAGGTCAAACCAGGACCACCTAGAGAGAAAAGGTCACGCGGGACCACCTGTGAACAGAAGTTAAATTATTATGAGTGCATGAAAACGTAGACAAATTCAAACTTGACAGCTGAAAAAAAGTTAAAATGGCCACTAATGGGAGTTTCTTCACTAATATTCAAAAGCATGAAGACTTAGGTACTCTTCATTATTCAATCAACATTCCATAGGATTTACTGAGGTCTCTATATTACATATTACTAATTTCTTGATTCTTAGTTCTATTAATTACACGCAGCCTAAACCATTTGTACGCACTAATTATCCACGGGCTATTAGCGAGCTGAGAAATAACATAATTATATATGAGCCGCGTGGATGACATGTATCTGGAGCTGCTGTTACCAGGTCCCACCTCTTTAGCTCGAGGTAACCAAAGGCTTACTAAGGTTACTAAGGAGTCAGGTCAGAAGTATGGACACCGCGGGCTAAGAAGACATCCAGCTCGAGGTACGAGCTTGAGTTGGAAGCTATGATCCCTTATAAAGTCAACCACACAATGTAAACGTGCATATATCAGACATCACGTGTCTGATATATCCCTGAATTCTCGGACACACAGCATAAACGTGCGTGTTCAGGCACCCACGACTGGGTTGGGCCGTGCGGCCCATTATCCCCCTTACCTATTGATTAGGCCACACTTCATTTGTCAGGTTTTAGGAATTAATCATGAATGTCACAGAAGTGGCATGATGGGTAAGAAGGTCACGGGATGACCCCCCTTGCCAACCCCCAGGTGCCCTCTTCTATAAATATGGAGACCCTCGGAGTTGCAAAGGGTTGGATTCTATTGTGTAAAGAAATACCCTGTAAAGAATACCAGAAATCTAGCAATAATATTGGTTGGTGGAGTAGAAGGATTTTAACCTTTGAACCACCTAAAAAAGTATTCGTATCACCATTTTATTTTAAGATAATTCATCTGTTATGGCTCGTTACTTAGCACTAATCCCATTCTCTTATTCTATTAATTACCTGTTGGCGAAGAACCGCGTCAACAGTTTGGTGCTTTCATTGAGAGCTTGTTAGATTGGTGCTATCGCAAATACCCAACCATGGTGGTCACTCGCTCAAGACACGGTAACGAGGCAGACCAACGTGATGGGCAGGAGGCCCATCATGCCGCCATCTCCGATGATCAGAACCTTGAGGTTCAACAGCGGCTGGGCAAGCAGCCAATAAGCCAAGATGACACTGGAAGTTTGGCTCCCCGACCACCTAATCCGAACCCAGATTTCTACACGGCGGTGGAGATGGAGAATGCACAATTGAGGAGTCAACTGGCGAAAGCTAACTAGCAGATTCAGGAGGTGTTGGCCCGACTACCCCCTCTTACAACCGACGCTAACGTCAGAAAGAGGCAAGGCGAGACTCATAAGTCCCGCCGGAGTAATCAGTCCAGGCCTAGCCGGTCGGTCAGACCCCCGACGTCAAACTCTACTCCCTCATCGCACCACCGAGAGACGACTTTCGAAGAGCTACCTAGGGCCGAGCAACAGTACAGCCGATCAGTCCGAACTTCAACTCCCAGCTCACTTCCACCCTCGAGTGCACCCAGGAGGGCTCGAGGAAATTCGCGAAGGAGATCTGGGGAGGGCTCACAGCGACAGCCCGTCCCGGCTAGCCGTCCTACACCCTGCTCAGACCGCCTAGCACAGGACCCGAAGGTTGGCAGAACCGAGCGGCCCCGACCTAACCTAATCCGCCCTGACGGGACCAGGATTCCATCCCCGGTCAGGCATCCTCCTTCACCGATAAGATATCTGTCTCCTCATCAGCCAGTCCGAGATATTCCAGCTCATGGGTGCAGTAGGAGAAATCCACCTTCTGCAGGGCCTTCCCATTGTAGCAGGGCTCCCAGGGAAGTCCCGGATCCTCATCCCTAGAGGCGGGCCCCAAGCTTCTCAAATGGGAGCTATTGAACCGGAAGCCGTCGAAGTGACCTTTCTGGCGGAGACTTGCGCCAATGCTTGAGCTCGGTGCAAAGTCCTCAAGCCACCCCGAGGGACGACCTCCGAGATCGTCTAAACTCTCAAAGAGGAAACTCAGTGGGAAACGGCAGCCGTGCTCGCCCAAGGGAAGACCTGTCCGAGGTACGTGACAGCGGGAACGTCCCATATAACCTATCTCAAGATAGGAGGGACAATAACCCGCCAAACACGTACAATGGATCCGGAGCTGTGGAACAGCCCCAGAACAACCAAGGAAATCAGGACAAAACCCTTGAGCGCCTGGCTCAGATGGAGGAGCTGATGAGGAAGCTCTTATCAGAAAAAGAAAAAGACGAATATGATTCAGGGGACGAACTTGAGCTCTTCGCCCCCAGCATAGCCGCAACGGCATATCCGCCTGGTTTCCGTATGCCACACTTGTCCAAATTCAACAGAGACAGAGATCCGTCAGATCACCTGGGTATGTTCAATACCCTGATGATGGCCCACAACATTGGCCCCGAGCTGAGGTGTTTAATATTTCCCTCCACCTTGACTGGGGCGGCTAGACAGTGGTTCAAACAGAGTAAGAAACAGTCAATCAGCTCGTGGAAAACTTTCTCTACTGACTTCAAGAGAGCATTCTGAGCCTCCCAGGCTGCCCGCGTCAAGGCCGACACCCTGGCAACGTAAGGCAGCAACCCAACGAGCCTCTGAAGGCTTACCTGAGCAGATTCACGAACGTCGCTGCTCGGGCCAGAGACACAGCTGACAGCTCCAAGCTCATGGCTTTGAGGACTGGAATCCTCGTCGGAGGGGGACTCTGGAAAGAAATACAAAGGAAGGGAGTCAGCACCGTAAATGAATTCCTAAATAGGGCCCAGGGGTGGATCAACCTGGAGGAGGCGCAAGCCTCAGCTGCAGGGACCAGCCAGGTCCCTGAACAGTCAGGTCCCTGAACAGCCCGCTGGAGTGGGAACGGAGGTCGTGACAACGACCCAGACCGTTGCGCAGAATAACCAGTTTGGTGGAGGCAAGAGAAAGGGGAGCAGCGAGGACAACCGGCACGACCCAAAGAAGAACAAGTCCGTAGAAAAATTTAAGCCGGTCTACGCGACTTATACGGAGCTCACCCACTCTAGGGAGAACATCTTCCTAGAAAATTCTACTCGCCTCCCCTGGAAGAAGCCGGAGCCGTTAAAGCACCAGAAGGGAAAGCGAGACCCTTCCAAGTTCTGTCAGTTCCACAACGACATTGGCCACAATACCGATGATTGTAGGCACCTAAAGGATGAGATTGAAACCCTCATCAGAGCCGGACCTTTGGCTCAGTATGCGCAGAATAGAGTTCCCGCAGGCCATCCAGCTCCGGAAGTCTCGGTCAGTCAGCTCGGGTCTCGGGTAGATCAGGACGTCCCTCCTCCCGTGATAGGAGGAGAGATCTCCACGATCTCTGGAGGTCCCCATCTAGCTGGCACGAGCAGGGGTGCCCAAAAGAGATACGTCAACGAACTTAAAGCTCATAATGTAGTGGAGTTTGTCCCCGAGCAGCATCTACCAAAGCAGCGGCGATTGGAAAGGCAACCAATCATATTTACTGAAGAAGATGTCGGCCACGTCCAGTTCCCTCATAACGACCCTCTAGTCGTAGCAGTGCAGCTCGCCAATCGGAGGGTTAGGAGAGTGCTGGTCAATAATGGAAGCTCGGTAAACCTACTATTCCGGTCCACGCTGGAGAAGATGGATTTATCTGTCACCGAGCTGAAAGCAACCTCCATGATGCTTTATGGTTTTTCCGGAGAAGGATCTGCGGCAATAGGGATGATCGAGCTAGTGATCACCTTGGGAGAGGGACCTTGGACAGTCTCGAAACTCCTCGAGTTTGTGGTCATCGATTGTCCCGCCGCATACAATGCCATTTTGGGTCGACCTACGCTTATAGCGTTTGAAGCTATTACCTCCATCTGCCACCTTGCGCTGAAATTCCCCTCTTCCACAGGGATATGCACGGTCCGTGGCGATCAACTTGCTGCCAGGGAATGCTACAGCATTTCCATGAAGGGAAAAGTAAGACCCGGGCAGTTAACGATGACCGTCCAGAGTGGAGATGAGGAATCTCAGGAACCTTTGCCTAATCCTGAGATTGAAAAACCTCAGAGTGTCGGAGGGGAAAATATTGTCTTAAGTGATGATATTGACCCCAGAGTAGGCGAGGATAAGTCCGAGCTCCAAGCTATTGAAGAGCTCGAGGAGGTAAATATCGATCCACAGAATCCCTCGCGGATGGTTAAGCTCGGGAAAAACCTCTGTGGCGAGAGGAAGGCGGAGCTGATCAAATTCCTGCAGGAGAACCTGGACGTGTTCGCATGGTCTCACGAAGACATGGTGGGAATCAGCTCGAGTGTCATCATGCACACCCTCCATTTGGATAAGAGCGTGCCAGCAAAATCCCAGAAACAGAGGCACCTAGGAACAACCCGAGCTAAAGCCCTAGAAGAGGAAGTAGCCCGGGTCAAAAAGTGCGGCTTTATCCGAGAAGCTAAGTTCCCGGTCTGGGTCGCTAACCCTGTGTTGGTCCCGAAGCCCAACGGGAAATGGCGGACCTGCATCGACTTCTCCGATCTGAACAAAGCTTGCCCCAAAGACTGTTTTCCCTTGCCAAGGATCGACCAATTGGTAGACGCCATGACGGGGAACGAGCTCATGTCCTTTATGGATGCATACTCGGGCTATAATCAGATCGCCATGAATCCAGCGGACCAGGAGCACACTAGCTTCATGACCCCAACTAACGTCTATTGTTACAAGGTCATTCCGTTCGGGCTGAAGAACGCAGGTGCTACATACCAGAGATTGGTGAACAGGATGTTTGCCAACCAGATCGGGAAGAACATGGAAGTGTACGTTGACGACATGCTGGTCAAGTCGAAAACTACTGATAACCATGTTTCCGACCTAGGAGAATGCTTCAAGATACTAAGAGAATACGACATGAGGCTTAACCCGCAGAAGTGCACTTTCGGGGTCACATCTGGAAAATTCCTAGGTTTCATTGTCAACACTAGAGGAATCGAGGCGAACCTTGATAAGATTAGGTCGTTGCTCGAGCTGCCCTCACCTCGGTCGCGAAAGGAAGTTCAAGGCCTGACAAGAAGGGTGGCAGCCCTTAATCGGTTTATTTCTAAATCCATCGACAAGTGCCTGCCATTCTACAACTTGCTCCGGGGGAATAAGAAGTTTGAATGGACAGAGGAGTGCGAACGTGCCTTCCTCGACCTGAAAGCACATCTAGCCGAGCCGCCCGTATTGTCCAAACCAACGGCAGGAGAGCCTCTTTTCCTTTACCTAGCTGTCACAGAAGATGCAGCTAGTGCCATATTGGTCCGAGAAGAAGACCGGGGTCAAAAACCAGTCTATTACATCAGCAAGAGGCTTCTTGGAGCTGAGTCCCGATATCCGTTGATGGAAAAGATGGCATTCTGTCTCATCACGGCCTCCCGAAAGCTCAGGCCATATTTCCAATCCCACTCAATACATATCATAACCGATCAACCTTTAAGGCAGGTTTTGTAAAAACCAGAAGCATCGGGACGTTTGTTGAAGTGGGCTATTGAGCTCAGCCAGTTCGATATTTTGTACACTCCACGAACTGCAATAAAAAGCCAGGCCCTGGCTGATTTTGTGGTGGAATGCACAGGATTTCGAGAAGATCTTGTGGAAGATTTTCCCCAGGCCACCTCGGTCCAGGCGTCATGGAAGGTCTTCGTAGATGGCTCATCTAACGAGAATGGCTCCGGGGCTGGAATCATTTTGATATCCCCAAAAGGACATAGATTCCACTCGGTGTTGAGATTCAGATTCAAGGCTTCCAACAATGAGGCTGAATACGAAGCTTTACTGGCCGGGCTAAGGGTGGCCCGGGAGCTGAAGGCCAACTCCGTTCAGTGTTTCAGCGATTCCCAGCTCGTGGTAAACCAAGTGCTAGGTGAATACCAAGCATGGGGAACCAAGATGGCTACTTACCTGGCCAAGGTAAAAGTCGAGCTGTCTTCATTTGAACGGGGCTCAATCGAGCAGATACCTCGGGAGCAGAACGCCAATGCAGACGCCCTCGCCAAGCTCGCTACCTCCGGGGAGACAGAGACTTTGGGGTTAGTATCGGTAGGGTTCTTGGAGAAACCAAGCATAGAAGAAGTCGGGGCGGAGGTCGAGATGATCGATGCCAGACTGACCTGGATGACCCCCATCCTCGAATAACTCGCCGAAGGAAAGTTACCTGAAGAGCGTAATGACACAAGGCGGGTACTTTACTAGGCTCCAAGGTATACGGTGGTAGATGGTCTATTATACCGTCGTGGGCACTCCCTGCCTCTCCTGCGATGTGTTCTACCAGGCGAAGCAAAGACCATTTTGCAAGAAGTGCACGAGGGTTTTTGCGGGGACCACACTGGGGGGCAAAGCTTGCCCCTAAAGATCTTAAGGCAAGGATATTACTAGCCCACTCTGTCGAAGGACTCGACCTCTTACGTCAAGAAATGTGACAAGTGCCAGCGATTTTCCACAGTTGCCCGAGCTCCCCCAGTTGAGCTGAAGATGATCTTATCCCCGTGGCCATTCGCGGTCTAGGGAATCGACTTGGTTGGCGCCCTACCTACTGGAAAGGGAGGGGTCCATTACGCGGTGGTGGCTATTGACTACTTCACCAAGTGGGCTGAGGCAGAACCCTTGGCAACAATCACTTCCAAGAGAGTCCTCGACTTCGTGGTCAAAAGCATTATCTGCCGGTTCGGGCTGCCAAAGAAAATCGTATCAGACAATGGAACGCAGTTTGACAGCGACCTCTTCACCGAATTCTGTGAGAGGTATGGCATTGTGAAAAGCCTCTCCTCCGTGGCCTATCCCCATGCAAATGGGCAAGTCGAGGCCGTCAATAAGACACTAAAGGCGAGCCTTAAGAAGAGACTGGATGAAGCCAAGGGAGTTTGGCCAGAACAGCTCCCCCAGGTACTGTGGGCATACCGGACCTCACATCGAACTCCAACAGGTCATACTCCTTTCTCCCTAGCTTTCAGGAGTGAGGCAATCCTTCCTGTCGAGATAAAGGTATCTTCGCATAGAGTCCAGGCGTATGACCAGGACCGCAATCACGAACTGCTCTACATGTCCCTCGACCTGATTGATGAAAGACGAGAAGATTCACAGCTCTAGCTTGTGCATTACCAGTAAAAAATCACTCGTTATTTCAACTCAAAGGTCAGAAAACGTGCCTTTAGTATTGGCGACCTGGTCCTCAGGAGAGTCTTTTTAGCCAGTAAGGACCCCAAAGACGGAGTATTGGGACCGAACTGGGAAGGGCCATACCAAGTAATCGAGGTCATAAAGGAAGGAACCTACAAGTTAGCTCGACTTAATGGAGAAGCAGTCCCACGAACTTGGAACGCAATCCATCTGAAGAAATATTATCAGTGATACCTTTGTAAGGCTTAGTCAGAAAGGCCATCTTGTATTTATTAAGTAATGAGAATTAAATCTTTTTTCATTAGTGCATATTTGCGGATGTAATCTCAAGTAACCACGAAAGACCCTTTCCTAATTACTTGGGGGGCATATGGTGCCTGGATACAACCAGGTCACCTTAAAGACTTAGAAGTTGATTCAAATTGATTGATCGGTGTTTTTCTTAAAAAACACAAGATATTAATCAAGAATTAACGCGAAATAAGTTTCCAAATTAACGTCCTGGATGTAACCAGGTCCTAAAACTTAGAAGTTGATTCAAATTGATTGATCAGTGTTTTTCTTAAAAAACACAAGATATTAATCAAGAATTAACGCGAATTAAGTTTCCAAATTAACGTCCTGGATGTAACCAGGTCCTAAAACTTAGAAGTTAATTCAAATTGATTGATCGTTGTTTTTCTTAAAAAGCACGAGATATTAATAAAAAATTAACGCGAACTAAGTTTTTAAATCAATGTCCAGGATGCAACCAGGACTTGTCTTAGAAGTTGGTTCAAAATTGATTAACATGTTTTTTCCTAGAAAAGCATAAAATGTCAATCACAGCACCAATAAAAACTAAGACTATTACCAAAATGCATAGAGGCAAAAGGATGTAAATCAATTAAAAACAAAAAGTTGATAAAACCAATTGTCTCGAGGTTAGAAAACCTCATAATACAAAGTTACAAAAAACAAAATGTTCGAATGGTAAAAAGAAAAGAGAAGTCCTAGGCCCCACCAGGCTGCTCCGATGAAGTCACCACCTCGCCCTCCTGCTCGGTGGCTGTGGAGGTCTCCCCGGTCTCGAAGGGCGCCTCTTGCTGAAGGCGAGCTTTGAACTTCTCCAGGAAGGTGTCCCATGCGTCCGCCCTCAGAAAGGAGAAGTCACCATCTGGATTGAAGACCTAGCAGTGGTACAGCATAGCCTCCATGGAGGAGCTGGAGGCTGCCCTCTCCATCGCCAGGGCGGCCTTGGCCTCCTCGGCCTCGGCTTTCGCGGCGTCCAGTGCGGCCCGAGCGGCCCTGGCCTCCTCAAGCTCAGTCCTCGCAGTGGCTAGGCGGCCTTGGTAGCCTCGGCCTCCTGCAGCTTAGGTCGAGATGTGTCCAGCTCAGCCTGCACAATCGCCAGGGCATCCTTGGCATCCTGTTCCTGCTTTTAGGCAGTCTTAAGGGTGGCCAAAGCAGTCTAATGCTCGCCCCTCATATCATCGAGCCTGGCCCTAGATCGGGATATGCTCCGGTGAAGAGCCAAAGCACCCTGCAAGACCAAAAGATAATAAGGCAACTGCCTTAGAGGAAAAAACAAACATGTGATGCATACGAGCAAGGAATATCAATGGCAAGGCCAACTTACCGTGAGAGCCATCCCCGGCGAAGACTCCATAACGTTCTCCGGGCTCCTTGTCTCGATCGCCCGCAGGTCCCTCTTGGCGGCATTGTAATAGTGGTCCACGGTGTAGCTCGCCGTCTCGTAGACCATCCCCCGAAAGACGTCGGGGATCTTCTCCAGAGCCCGGGGGTTCACCGGGACGCGCACCTCGGGGGTTGTGGTTGACAAGGTCCTGGGGGGCACCTCCGTTTCCCGAATAGGGGCGGGAGCTCGCGGGGGAGGCGAAGGCATCTTCATTGCAGGAGGGGGTGGAGGCACTTTCTCCTGAGCTGCAGGAGCCTGGTTTTTCCCCTTCGCAGGGGACTTGGAGGTACTCCCGATGGCCTTCTTTGCCAGCCGGAGCTTTTTCACCATGGGCTCGGAGGCCCCAAAGGAAGGGTTCCTTCCAGGGAACATAACTCGCAAATCGTTGCTCTCGGGCTGAGACATCTCCTCTGGTAAAGCAAAGACAAAGTATTAATATACAGGTAAAAATATTTATGCAAAACAACAAAAATAAAAGGGAAAACAGATCTCAAGTATATATTGAAAGGGATCCTACCCTCCGAGCTAGAGGAGGAATCTATGGTCACGACCACCGGCCCCGGAGCTGCAACGGAGAACTTACAGAATGTTTTGCTGTGATGAGGCTGAAAGGGTCGTCTGGGTTGGAGTCCTGCTGAAATTGCTGGTGCCAAAGCCTCAAAGGAGCTCTCGTGCCTGAACTTCTGGAACGCTGGGAACAGTAACCGGAAGAAAGAAAGGGTTTTTTGAGACTGAGAAGAAAGGAGAAAATAAGAAAATTTCCAAATGAATGGGTGGCCCATGCGAAAGGTGGCCACCCCTTTTATATACGTAAGAGGCCAAGTGAGGAGGGCCGTTGGATTGCCTTGATGTAGGATATGAGGATCACTACTCGAAAGGCGAAACGACGGCCGAGTATAGGCTAGGCCATTTAATGCGGTTCTCGGAAGACGTACCGTCACCAACCACGATGCTCCACGTACTCGTCACCTGCATAATGAGCGGAATGTGAAGAGTCCACACAGAAGCCTAAAATCCCCCACTGTGGCCCCAGGTGGCGTCATATGCCACGAGCAGGGGCTTGGGGGGCAAATGTACGCCCTAATTATCCACGGGCTATTAGCGAGCTGAGAAATGACATAATTATATATCAGCCGCGTGGATGACATGTATCCGGAGTTGCTGTTACCAGGTCCCACCTCTTTAGCTCGAGGTAACCAAAGGCTTACTAAGGTTACTAAGGAGTCGGGTCAGAAGTATGGACATCGCGGGCTAAGAAGACATCGAGCTCGAGGTATGAGCTTGAGTTGGAAGCTGTGACCCCTTATAAAGTCAACCACGCAATGTAAACGTGCATATATCAGACATCACGTGTCTAATATATCCCTGAATTCTCGGACACGCAACATAAACGTGCGTGTTCAGGCACCCACGACTGAGTTGGGCCGTGCGACCCATTATCCCCCTTACTTATTGATTAGACCACACTTCATTTGTCAAGTTTTAGGAATTAATCATGAATGTCACAGAAGTGACATGATGGGTAAGAAGGTCACGGGATGACCCCCCTTGCCAACCCCCAGGTGCCCTCTCCTATAAATAAGGAGACCCTGGGAGTTGCAAAGGATTGGATTCTATTGTGTAAAGAAATACCCTGTAAAGAATACCAGAAATCTAGCAATAATATTGGCTGGTGGAGTAGAATGATTTTAACCTTTGAACCACCTAAAAAAGTATTTGTATCACCATTTTATTTTAAGATCATTCATCTGTTACATTATTTAGTACTAATCTCATTCTCTTATTCTATTAATTACTTGTTGGCGAAGAACCGCATCAACGCCATTGATCCTCAACTATTTTTTTTTTGTAGAACTACTCTTTAATTGTCTCACTTCATCCAAAAAATTACAGATTGAACCTATCTATCAGATGTCATGTTAATGAGGAAAAGAACCATTTGTAATTGTAGTATTTGTGAGAAATAGCCTATTAAGATTAATGCTAGAATTAATAATCAAGTAATAATTGTAGATCTATTTAGTATTTAAGTTTATTTTAAGTGAGTTTCCTAATCTTTTCTATAAAAGTAACATAGGTTCTCAAACTTTATTTGTAACTTATTAATTTTGTCTAAATATTTTGTTTTTCTGTTTGATTAGTATGTATAACAAGGGTTTCATGAGACTTGATCATTGTAGACGCTCAAATTTCACCTAAGGTCTGGCCTGGCCTTGAGTGGGTACCGCCTAAGCCTCAAGGGTCTCATGACGCGCAGCCATCAGTGACCCACATCCAAGTGCCCACGCGAGGCTCCGCCTTGCGCCCTTATGCGCGCACCCATCTGCCCACGCGAGGCCCCGCCTCGCGTCCTTATGCGCGCACCCGAGTGCCCCCGTGAGCCCTCGCCTCGCCATAGGCCGAAGTGACCAAGTGGCCCCGCCTCGCCATAGGCCCAAGTGGCCTCGCCTCGTAGGCTGAAATGGCCTCGCCTTGCCATAGGCCGAAGTGATCAAGTGGCCTCGCTGGAACCTCTCGGCGTCGCGCCCATGGCCTCGCCCAAGTAATATGGCCTTGCGTAGCCTCGCCAAGTAGGGCCTCGCATGGCCTCGCCAAGTAGGGCGTCGCCGAGTATGGCCTCGCACGGCCTCGCCACGCATGGCCTCGCCAAGTAGGGCCTCGCATGGCGTCGCCAAGTAGGGCCTCGCATGGCTTCGTCACGCATGGCCTCGCCAAGTAGGGCCTCGCGTAGCCTCGCCTAGTAGGGCCTCGCGTAGCCTCGCCCAGTATGGCCTCGCACGGCCTCGCCACGCATGGCCTCGCCAAGTAGGGCCTCGCATGGCCTCGCCAAGTAGGGCCTCGCATGGCCTCGCCCAAGCATGGCCTCGCGTGGCCTCATAAGAGGAGAGGGGCCTCGTGAGCAGCTAGGGAGCCGAGTCACCAAGGAGGTCGCAAGGAGGGCGTCTCGCCACGCATCCTTAGACGTCCGCCAAGGCCACGTGCCTATCAACCGGACTCATGAGTGACCTCGGGAGGCTTCAGGCATCTCGTGCCAAGGATCCAAGATCTCCACCTCACGCCGGGACCATAACACATACCCAAGGTCCCATTCCTTACACCTTGAGACCCCTATGCTTAGAGGCTCCAGTACGAGTCTAATGGGACACATTTGTACGACCTAGTGAGTACGGATACCAGTGCCAGTGAGACTGCTGGGGTAAGAGTCATGGTCCGTACGTCTACGGCCATAGGTCAGAGCCGACACCACTACCTCCTACGCCACTACGCCTGCCACCACTCATCAGACATGGGTACAGATAAGTAGTGGAGGCATTCTTCTGACACCTGCTCCTGTGCTGGATGTATGACCATAACCTCTGAAGCCACTCCCCTGACATAGTACTTATGTACCCTATGGTCTCCTGGACCATTATGTACCTAAGGCCATTAGAGCCTACTATAAAATGGACTTTAAGACCATCTGAAAGGGGGTTGGAAATTTTATTGTAGCAGAGGCTTGAGTGTGAATGAAAGACTGAATTCTCCATTATTGTTCTATCATTGTTCTTGAGTTATTGTTCAAGTTTTTACAGCTTTCCGATTAGTGATCTTGATTTGATAATTTTTCCAACTCAACTTAGTTGACGAGTTCTCACCGTCAACAATCATCAAGTTCTTGAAAATCTAAAAAAAAACACTAATCAACAAATTTTTTATTATTTTGATTTAAAAACTATTACTAATAATAATAAAAAATATTATTAATATTACTATTAATCGTTTATTTACTCTATTTACTTATGGTTATTAAACACACTTAATATCTTAAGATCATATATAACATAAATTTGAATTTAAATTTAATTAAATGTTTATTACTAGTAAGTTATATATTATTAGTAAAATCATATATTTAAAACGTGACTTTACCCAAATTTTTATTCTTATTCTGTTGTTTAGTTAAAATATTAAATTTGAAATTTAATACAATTTTATTGCTCAATTATCATTAAGCAAAAAAAACATATTTTTTTCCTGTATATAATAAAGAATTATCTATTTTGTCTTTTTTTTTTCTTATTTTTATTTTAATAATAATTATAATAGATGATAATTAAAAATATATATAATAAATAAATAAATAATATAACTATTTATATTTGTAACCTTTAACAAAACAAAGGGTCCAAAAGTTAGTTTTTTACCATAAAGGGTTCAAATGGGTAATCGACCAAAATACAGGTTTCAAATAATCTATCTCTACATTTCTATTTCTAAGCTTTGACAAAACACAAGATCTACAAATTAATTTATAAAAATAAAGGGTCCAAATGAGTAATTGACTAAAATACAATATTCAAAATGGTGTGAACCCTTACAGAAAACATAAATTATATAAATATAATTTACACTTTTTATAAAGAATTTTTAACCTTTAATAAATACATAGCACGAATGTTAATTTTTAAAATTAAAAGGGTCAAAATGGGTAATCGGTAAAAATGCAGTGTTCAAATAATTGATCTATCTATTCCTATTTTTAACATTTTGATAAACCATGAGGTCAAAAAGTTAATTTTTAAAAAGAAAGTGTCTAAATGGGTAATCGATCAAAATAACCCTTACACATAACATAAATTTTATTATACATAATTTAAAGTTTTTATAATAAAGAAAACCACGAAAAGCGTATAATAATAATTGTTGACCACAATTTTGGCCAATGGCGAGTAGACGCAAAAACGACAGTAAGCCTTGAATAGAAAATAAATGGCACAAATAATTTTATAGTGGTTCAGATGTACCTTAACTTAAGATCAGATGAACCTAAGCCAACTGAGTTTCTTAAGTATAAGTCGAAAAATACAAAGTTTCTCTCTCTAAGTTCTCTCAAAAAATGCCCCAAGAATGCCCCAAGTAATAGTCCCAAAGTCTCAAAATTAGAGAGTCTAAAAGTCTGAAAAGTCCTAAGTCTGAAAAAAATCAGCTCCCCCAAATGATGCCATGAGCTCTCTATTTATAGGCTCGTGGATCGTACAAGAAATGTCCCCCCTTTCGACGGAGTATTTGGTTGTTTTAACCAACTTTAATTAACAAAGTAATAAACAAATTCAAAATACAACAATATGGCCATTACTTTGGGATATTTGAGAAATTCTCACGGTAGTTACAGACGATTCTGGTTGAAGTTGTTACTGAGCTTCTGTAGAAATGTTACTTGGCAGTTAACTCCTGAGATTCTGTCATATCCGGTCTACTACACTCCTTAAATCTGACATAGCTGGTCGGCTCGGTTTTCTTCCTGATGTAGTTGGTCGACTATGTCTTCTTTTTGACGTAGCTGGTCAGCTCTATTACTTACATGACATACCTAGTCGGGTATGTCACCTTCCTGACATACCTGGTCGTGTATGTCTCTTTGCTGGTTATACCTGGTCGGGTATATCACTTCATGACCAAGTAAATTCATACCTGGTCGGGTATATCATTTCCTGACCAGGTAAATTCATATTTGTCTTTTCTCGACCAGGTTAAACCATCCTCACAGTCAATGTTCTTTCCGACCAGTGATGTGACGACTTTGTAGGTCATTTTCTAACCTTTGCACTTCCCTTGGTTGACACATTTATTAACCATTAATGCTCCACTTGGCAGCCATGAGTTGCCACCTGTCACCTCTGATTACCACATCATTAAACTGAAATTTTGGGGATAACATTTTCCCTCCAAGTTTATTATTTGATTTTCTCACATGATAAACTTTTTCTCTAACTGGTAGTTATTCAGGTCGTCCAAAAGCATGTGCTTGCTCAATAACTTTTTTAAATAATAAAAGTCCGACAAGTGAATATCCTAGCAGTTACCTCCACGTGGTGACTCACCAGTAACTTTAATATTTTATGTGTCTCAAAATTCCAAAAAATGACCCTTTGTATTCTCCCGCCTTTTCAAATAGACCCACAATTGAACAAGAAGAACCCCCTTGGTCGATTCTCCTCCAAATCCAAAGCTCCCAAGGTGCTCCATCTTCTTCAAGCAAAGGCTTCTTCAAGAAATCAAGTGTTCTTCCATCAATTTGGGTAAATTTTCTCTTCTTTAGCTTCACTTTTAAACATTTTTAGGCTTTAAAATTCTGCACAAATCCTTACTAGAACATGTAATAGCCGAAACCCTCTTTTGGTATGCTTTCTTTGGAATTTTGTGATGAATCTTTGTAGGATAGTGTTTTTTGTGGCTGTTTTGATGTAGTTTAGGCTTTGGGTTAGCCAATTTTGCTCGAAAAAAAAATGATTTCCCATCTTCCATTATAGTTTCGGGTTCATGGGTTTGTATGAACTTTGAAATTTTCATGAAACTTTTTATAACCCTTGAAATTCCCTTTTTGATCTTGTTTGTGTGCCCCATGATTTGGAAATTGTGTTTGTGCCCCATGGTTTGGAGTATGTCATCCGAATATATTTTTTTTAAAACCAAATCACTGTTCTGGTTCTGCCATAGAGAAAGGAAAAAAAATTCATGAACCCGGTTGGGTAGGGCTTGGTTTGTGCTCAGAATATGCCCATTGTTGTTTTTCAGCTCCTCATAGTCAATTGTTGCCGATCGGGTCTAATTATGGTTGCTCGAAATTGTCGAGAACTGATTGGGTTTGCCTTGAGTGGTCGGAACCTGCGTCTAGCCGGTCGAGTAGACCTTAGCCCCTCGGATCCCTCTTAGGCACTCTAGTTTGGCAAGGCTGCTCGGAATAAGTCTTAGCTGCTTGAGCTATCGTTTAGCCCATCGGATTTTCACTTAGCTCTTCGGAACTCCCTAGTTGCTCGGGTACCTTGGGATGCCTTGGCTCCTCGAAACCCCCACTCGGTTACACATTTTAGCCGCTCGAATCACGCACCTTACCACTCGGGTTTGTGCGCATTTAGCCGAGCACAAAAACTCCTAGCACAAAAACACATAGCACAAAAACTCTAGGCCTTATGCTCTCAAACACATGGTACCAAAAAATTTCCTTTTCTCTTGTGAACCGCTTAAAATTGTCATCACTGCTCAAATATATTTTTTATCTGGGTAGTAAAATGTTTTCACTTTGCATTCATCTTCTGTTTGGTTTACTCACCTTCCCATATTTTTTGTAGATGAATCACTTCGACTATAGGGGAGGTGACAACCAAACAAACTCCGATTCTTCATCTCTTGAGCCAAGTGACAGCCCTTCGAGCAGTGATTCTTCTTCCAAATCTCTGAGCAAACGAACACCGGAAGACCGTCTTCGTTGTCTCAAGAAAATCCTTCCCCAATAAGATTTATACTTCCTTCACGAAGAGCAGTTCCTTAAGCAACAACGTCACCACCAACCAATGAGGGTGAAAAAGTCCAATCGACTTCCTCAGGAGCAAGATCCCCAAGTAGCTCGTAGATGGACACAAAAGGTAGTGGAATGAGAACCTTTTGTGAGAGAACATTTATTAGAAGAAGCTGAGATTGAAGCCTCTTCAAGGCCTCCCTGCCAAGTCTGAAAAGTTAGCTAACCCAAGAAAAAGGCTACCCAAACTTTTGCAACAGTGATCCAAAGAATTGATGTACTTAAACCAAGGAAAGAGGAAGATTGTGTGCTGGCTTGGTTTGTAGCTAAAGCTTCCAAGCTGAACTCCAAAATGTTCGATAGGTACACTCAGACTTTGGGCCTTGAAAAAGTGAGTGTGATATGCCCACACCCTTACCAGAGAGCCAATAATCCCGGAGGAGCCTATTGCGCCTGGTCTAGATATCACATCTATGCAGGGGCCACTATCCCTTTGCATTCTTTCTTTCGATCAGTGGAAAATCACTTTAATGTTTCTTCATTCTAGATAGCTCCAAACGAGATACAAGCCTTGTCTGCTTTGTTCATTCTTTATCACTTCCAAGGCTGTGACCCACCTACTCCCCATGAGTTACACTATTTGTTCGATTTTAAGACTAATCCTAGCCACAAGAACACATGTTTTTTCCACCTCTTTCATAGGCAACCAAGAATTAAGTACATTCATGGCATTGCCCATAAATCGAATCCTGGAAAGTACTATACGAAATACTTTCTTACTTCAGATATTAAAGCCAACAACTTGGATTTTACGCACGTTGGACCTTTTTATCGACCTCTCCTGACCAGGGAAATGCATGACCGGGCAGAGCTTCTTGTAACGTCCCAAATTTTCTAATCAGGCTTACTGCCTTGATTAGCATTCCAGGAGGGAAATAATTGATTTAATTATGTTGATACGTGTGTGATTAGAAATGCTTGTTTAGGTGAATTAAATATGCATGTGGGCCCATTTCAGTTAATAGGGGCATACTTGTAATTTTTGCCTATTGGGGGCATAAATGTGAATTATTTGCGTGTTGTGCTTGAGACCACGAGATTGTGGTGATATATTTGTGATGTGTGATCCGAGATGGTCCTAGGGAGCGAAATAGCCACAGCGGGGTCGAATACTCCTTCAGCTGTCGTGATGCATAAACTATAACCTTCTCATTCTGCATCAACACACAGCCTAAGCCCAACCTCGATGCATCACAGTAGACAACAAACTTCCCTTCCCCCGAAGGAAGACTCAACACTGGCGCTGTAATAAGTTGTCGCTTCAACTCCTGGAAACTGTCTTCACACTTGTCTGACCAGATAAACTTCAGATTCTTCCTTGTCAATTCTGTCATTGGTGCTGCTATCTTTGAAAACCCCTCTACAAACCTTCTGTAGTAACCTGCCAGACCAAGAAAACTCCGCACCTCCGAGGCATTCCTTGGCCTCGGCCAATCTCTAACTGCCTCTATCTTAGATGGATCCACCTTAATCCCATCTGCACCTACAATATGTCCAAGGAATGTCACTTTAGGTAACCAAAACTCACACTTCTTAAACTTAGCATAGAACTAATGCTCCCTCAACCTCTGAAGAACCTGTCGAAGATGAAGCTCGTGCTCCGCCTCTGAACTAGAATACACCAAGATGTCGTCGATGAAGACAATAACGAACTGATCCAGGAAATCCTTGAACACCCTGTTCATTAGATCCATAAAGGCTGCTGGGGCATTGATCAAACCAAAAGACATGACCAAGAACTCATAGTGCTCATACCATGTTCGGAAGGCCGTCTTAGGTATGTCCTCATCCTTGATCCTCAGCTGGTGATAACCAGATCGAAGATCAATCTTTGAGAACACTGTCTTACCCTGTAGCTGATCGAACAAGTCATTAATCCTTGGTAGAGGGTATTTATTCTTGATAGTTAACTTGTTCAACTCTCGATAGTCAATACACATCCTCAAAGTCTCGTCCTTCTTCTTAACAAACAAAACTGGAGCACCCCATGGCGAGTAGCTAGGTCTGATGAACCCCAAATCCAAAAGCTCCTGCAGTTGTATCTTTAATTCTTTCAGTTCCGCCGGTGCCATTCTATATGGTGCCCTCGACACTGGCTCTGTCCCTGGTGCCAATTCAATAACAAACTGAACCTCTCTACGTGGCGGCAACCCAGGCAAATCCTCAGGAAACACATCCAAGAACTCGCAAACCAATCTGGTCTCCTCCAGTCCTACTGGTGAAACTTTGGTGGTATCCACCACACTGGCCAGAAAGCCCATACATCCACCCTGTAGCAAATCTCTGGCTCTCAATGCAGTTATCCTGGGTACGCGAGGTCCATGCACTGCTCCCACAAAAACAAAGGGATCCTCGCCCTCTGACTCAAAGGTTACCATATTCTTCCTACAGTCAATGGTAGCTCCATATCTAACCAGCCAATCCATACCTAAAATCATATCAAAGTCCTCCATACTCAACTTAATCAAGTCTACTGATAACTCTCTACCATCAACTATCACTGACAGTGCTTTAATCCACCTCCTAGATACTACCAGTTCTCCTGTAGGCAATATAGTCCCAAACCCCGAAGTACTATACTCACTAGGTCTACACAGTTTATCAATCACCTTATAATATACAAACGAATGCGTAGAACCAGAATCAATCAACACAGTAAAAGGAATGCCAGCACTAGAAAGCTGACCTGTCACTACCGAGGGACTAGCCTCGGCCTCTGCCTGCGTTAGGGTGAACACTCGAGCTGGGGTCAAGCTGTCCACCTTCCCTGTCTCTCCCTTCTTCACTATTGGGCAATCCTTCCTGAGGTGTCCCACCACCCCGCACACATAGCAGGCCTTAGCCCGACACTCGTCCGGATGGCGTCTCTTGCACCTCGTGCACTCTGGATAAGTCCTCCATGAATCACCGCCTACCTGACGGCCACCCTGAGTACCCCGACCTCTCCTATCAGGACCAGGAGCGATCAGAGCATCATGAGTCTTTCTCTTCAAATCACTGGGGCCTCCGCCCCTACCAGAACCAGGATATGGAGGCACCGCCCTGCGGCCCTCCCTTCTAGCAGCACTCTCCCTCCATATCTTATTCTCCGCTTCCTTAGCGGTAAGAGCCTTCTCCACAGCCTGGGCATAAGTTGTCCCTGCAGGAACTGTGGTAATTCTTACATCCCGGGCTATCATAGCATTCAACCCTCTGATAAATCTGTCTTGCCTAGCCACATCGGTAGGCACAAGATCTGGTGCGAACTTCGCAAGTCTGTCAAACTTCAAGGCATATTCTGTAACTATCATATTGCCCTGAACCAGCCCCACAAACTCATTCACTTTCGCTGCCCTGACGGCAACATTATAATACTTCTGGTTAAACAAGTCCTTAAACCCTTCCCAAGTCAACGCAGGAACTTCCCTGGTCTGTGATGCCACCTCCCACCAGATTCGGGCATCCTCCCTCAGCATATAAGTGGCACAGACCACCCTGTCATGTCCTTCCACTTTCATAAAATCAAGTATGGTAGTGATCATAGTCATCCACTGCTCAGCCTTCAGTGGATCTGGTCCACCCTCAAAGATCGGGGGCTGTTGCTTCCTGAACCGCTCATACAACGGTTCCCACTTGTTCCCAACATCAACTGGCTGTACCACAGATACCATTGCCGGTGGCACAGCAGGGGCAACACTCCCAGATGGAGCCTGCTATAGAATTCAAATCTGTTCGTCTTGGCTCTGAAGCAGGGCCTGCATGTCGGCCATCAACTGCTGCCAGTTCTCAGGGACTGGCGGAGGGGTCTGACCCCGATCATCATCTCTAGCCCCAGACCTGTCGGCTAGTCGTGTGGATTTTCTTGAACGCATAACTATTCAAGTCAATCTGCAATCAACGACTCGGCAATTAGGCTATGATGACAGGGTAATATTCCTTTCATGATCCATCACTGAAACTCCAATCATTCACAAGCAATCAAAGTATAACAGTTTATCCAGATATTCATTCACATGCACAACAGTGCTAATAAGCACGCCTTAATAGCATCATGCAATAGTCAAGGGCCAAGCCCTATCAGTATCTCATGCTCCCTATTCATCAAACAGATATCAGCAATCATATCTCACTCAAATAATTTAAACACATAATCATGTATACACAATTACCAAACCCTGAGTTAAGCTTGTCTCTCGCGACGAATGTACATATCCAGCCAGTCTTCAGGACCCATAAACCTAGGACGCTCTGATACCAAGTTGTAACGCCCTGGATAGCCAAGACCGCTACATTGTGTGTTTATAAAGTGCTAGACTTGATAATCAAGTCATTTAATTAAAAGTATGTTACTGAAACCATAGAGGAACTAGGGTTAAAATGTTTTGGTCTCAAAAGTCGCATTTTCATTAAGAAACGTTATCAGTTTACACGGGATCCTGAAAATATTAAGTTCACCAAAGACCGTTTACAAAAGTTATAAAGTTTAGATTCAACAACAAGCCATATTAAGGCAAAATGAACAGTTAGGCAATCCCTGTCCTGATCCACTCCTCGATCGTGGTGATCGAGCAGCTGGCTATGTACATTCCACCCCGAAGCTCTCCATCTCAGGCTTGGTCCAACTTGCCCTTGCCTTTACCTACACCACGTAGCACCCGTGAGCCAAGGCCCAGCAAGAAAACACAACAACAGAGCATAAGCAATCAGCAGACAAGTCAATATCTCACGTTGCATCACAAGTTTTCAAACATATAATCATTCACTATAACCAAGTATTCAACATACTAAACATATCAACTCATATCATATATCACTGCACAAATGATAACTAGGGCTAGCACTCTCAGGCTGCTCCCTCCGTTATCCCACTGACTCCGGCCCGCTTAAACCGAGCTCAGTGAATGTAAGCTGTCCTCAGCTACCAGTGGCCAAGCCGCTTGTGCGCTAATATTATGTACGGCACTCTTAGGCTGCTTTCACATGTCCCATGGCATAATACCATCATTGACACGATACAAGTATCGGGAGCACTTAGTCCCATCACAAACATATAACCGAGTGCAGTTTTCTTACCTTTCAATTCACTAGCTTTGATCCCTCGACTCCTTGAGCACGATCCCCCTCGAGCCCTAGCGCTCACCTAAACACAATCATAGGCCAAAGTCATCTTCAATCCTTAAGTCCAAAACCTAGCCTCAGGGCTAATCCCGAGGCCCTGGGAAGTCCTAGTTCCACCAAACAAGGTGGTGGAACCAAACCCCAAACCCTTGGTCAAAAACCCTTGCAAATAACCCTAAAATCCTCTTCAGAAGGCAGGGTAGTGCTACAACGCTCATGGGAGGGCACTACAGTGCTACAAACAGAAGCAAAATCCCTCAGCATGCTTGGCCTAGCGCTACAGCGCCCAAAGGCTAGCGCTGTAGCGCTAGTCACAGACAGATACCACCCCAGTTCTCCTTCCTACGATTTCCTCGAACCAACCTCAAAATTAACCTTATGACCATACTCCACTCATCCCAAGCACCCCAAATACCTAAAACTCAAGGACATGCATCCCCAAACTCAAAATTCACCATAGCCACTCCTAAACACTAAAACTCAGCAGAAACCAGTTGAACAACAAAGTTAGAGTTTAGAATTTATACCTTTGATGGGATTTCGACCACAAGTTGCCTCTAGACTTCCTTGGCTTGCTCCTCCTCGGCCTTAGGCCTGAATTCCCTAAAGTTTTCATCCAATTCAACTTAAACACCATAGCTCAAAAACCAGAAACAGAAACTGAAGAACTCTAAAGTCTTACCTCAAGTGTTAGTGACCTCTTGCTAACCCTCTGCCAATTCCTCAACCCTAGCTTAGGATCCTCGATGTTCAGTCTATCCCAGCTCTCCTCTGAGCTTTGCTCTAGAAATCCTCAAGAAACTGATGAAAGAAGTATAAACCGACCTTAGAAAACTCTCTCTGTTTTCTCCCTTTCTTTTTCCTTCTTTCAGACTTCTACACTTCTCTACAATCTCCACTAACATAAAGCCTTGGTAATACTTAACTCCTGTAAGCCAAATGACTATTATGCCCTCCCTATTAAGTCTAAACCCTTTAATCCACTTAGGGCACTTTAGTCATTTTACCCAATTCTCGCTAACTCCTCGAGTGTCTCTAATATTTCCCGCTTAATTCCCGATACCTAACTAATCACCAATAATATTCCTCAATGTCAAGATAGACTCCAGTACACTCACTAAATTCCCATTTATACCCCTAAGCTCACCTCGAGCCGGGTATAAATCCCCGCCATGAATTTTTCGCTACTTTGCCCACTAGGATCGTCTCGAGTCGCAGATCACAGATATATCCACATAATAATGTGGTCTTGACAATTATCCCATATATCAAAGCAGTTATGCCCATAATGGCCAAAATTACGATTATGCCCTTCTAACCTAATCAGGGCCTATATGCATACTAATACACATAGTCATGCATCTCAGATATTCAAATAGTCATATAACATGCTTTAAATCATACTCATGCATCTTAATCATTAAAATCACACATAATTCCCATTATGCCCTCCAGGCACGCTAGTCAAGGCCCTTAAGCCTTATTAGCAAATTTGGGTCGTTACAGTCTCACAACCGGACAAAGACAATTCGTACAAATGATGTGCAATGGCGAATTCCTTCAAAAAGATCCCGATGAAACTTTTGAGTGCCTCGACGATCTCGCTGAAAAGTCCTACACATGGAATGGACCGAGTCTTATGGACAAGCCACAATCAACTGGAATCTACCAATTGAGGGAAGATGACAACATCAAAAGCCAAATTGAATCATTGAGACAATAATTCGAGGCTTTCAAATCTCAAGAAGGTAGAGGAATCCACATGGCTACAAAGGTAGAGACACGAGATCTATGCTTCATTTGTGGAGGGGTGGAACATCAACCACAAGAGTGCCCAACTCTTGGTGAGCTAAGAGGAGGAAATGAGGAACAATACAATGCTTTAGGGGATTACAAGAAGCCTTATAACCCTTTCTCAAACACTAACAATCCCGGTTGGCGCAACCATCCAAATTTCAGCTGGAAGGATTCAAACCAAGCATCTGGGAGCCAATGGAGGCCTGAGCAGCAACGACCGCCAAAAGCATACATTGCTCCTCAAAATAACATGCAGTCAAGTAGTTCTCTTGAGAATACTTTGCAAATGCTTGCGCAAACACAAATAGCCTAAACTCAAGAGCTCAAATATTGTTTCACACAAATGGTAGAGGAAATGAAAGACATGAAAATCCAAATGACAAAGCTAAACACTACTTTGGCAATTCAAGAGTGTTGACCCTTGATTTGGCCAACGACATGGAGTCAAATGTACGACAAAAGATAAAATGACAATTAAGAATTTAATCTAATGAAAAAGAAGAAAACACCAAGGATTTATAGTGGTTCGGCCCCAAAGAATGGTAATGACCTACGTCCACTTAGTGCTATTATTAATATTGAATCTCAAAGCCGTGATCAAAGAACTAGGGTTCTTGAGTTTCACAAACCTTGAAAGAATTACAATGAAACGATGAATAATCACACTATAGCTCTCTTTCTCTCAATACTTAGCAAAAAGATTCAGAGATCAAAAGTCCCCTCCTTGAGCTATTTCATGCATACTTATAGGCTCAAGGAGGGTTACATGGGCCTTAACTTTCCTTAATAACCGCGTATCAAGGTAATAAAGAGGAAATATTCAATGCAATTATTATAGGATTACAATCTTAGAAGGAAATAAATCAAATTATACAACCAGTCTAGTCGTATCTAATAGTTAAGCCCGGTGAAGCGATATGCCTCTGGTCGATAGTCGAACAGCACTTCCGCCACATGTCAACCATATGTAAGAAATCCTTGCCACATCATCCGCAACCATTTTTCGGGTAAACATTTGCCCCCAAGTTTATTTATTGCGACCAGCAAAAAGTAAACTTAGGAAACTGACCTTTCGCTTACCCCACCAAGCCTGTCAGAGCCGCCCATGCCCTCTCGGGAAAAGCAATCAATCATGTCTAATTAAGCCTTTTTTGGTTTCCCAAAAATTTGTTCAACGATTATTACACTTCCCCAAACTCAGAAAAAAGTAATTCATCATTGTTGATGCGGTTCTTCGCCAACAGCTAATTAAGAGAAGAAGAGAAAGGGATTAGTGCTAAATGTAGAACCGTAACAGATATATGATCTTAGAGAGTGAAAAGGTGACTCAAGACATGGTTTTTAAGTGGTTCAAAGGTTAAAATCCTTCTACTCCACTAGTCACTATTATTGATATATACTGGGTATTTGATTACAGAGTGTTTCTTACAAGAGATCATTCAACCAACCCCTATCAACTCCCAGGGTCTCCATATTTATAGGAGAAGGCACCTGGATGCAGCTAAGAAGGTCATCCCGTGACCCTCTTGCCTGTCATGTCAATTCTGTGACATTCATGATTAATTCCTAAACCTGACACATAAGTGTGGTCAAATCGATAGGTAAGGAGATAATGGGCCGCACGGCCCAACCCAGTTGTGGGTGTCTAAATACACACGTTCCTGCTGTGTGTCCGAGAAGTCAGGGGCATATCAGACACGTGATGCCTGATATATGCACGTTTACCTTGCGTGTGTTGACTTCATAAAGGGTCATAGCCTCCATATCCAGCTCGTACCACGATCTGCATACTTGACTCGACCTTCGGCCTTTAGAGTCCCTGCTCCAGTCTTGGGCAATGAAGGCGAGCCCTTGGGGCTTCCTCGAGCTAATGACAGAAGCTCCGGTCTTGGGGGCATCCATGAGATTAATCAAGATTAGTCCGCAGCTCAGCTTGCTAATCAGCCTGAGGGAAATTCAGGGCGTACATCTGCCCCCAAGCTCCTGCTCGTGGTCTACTATGTCGTATCTAAGACCACAGTAGGGCTTTTAGGCTTCCCCATGAACTCTTCATATTCCACTTCCTATGCAGGCGCCAGATACGTGGAACATCGTGGTTGGTGACGGTACGTCTTACGAGAACCGCATTTAATGGCCTAGCCTATGCCCAGCCGTCGTTTTGTATTTCGAGTGGAGGGCCTCGGATCCCTCATCAGGGCCATCCAATGGCCCTCTACACGTGATCCTTCACGTATATAAAAAGGGGTGGCCACCCTACGCATGGGCCACCCTTTCATTCGAAATTTTCCAAACTTCTCTCCTTCTTCTCTCTTCATTTAAGAAGAACAAACCCTCTCCTCTGTGACTGCTACCTTCAGCGTTCAAGAAGTTCAGACGCATGGATTTCTTCAAATATTTGGAAGCCAACACACCGACGCAGCTTTCATCAAGGCGATACCTTCATCCACCTTCCAGCCAAACACTGTAAGTTCCCTGACCCTGTGCGTTTTGAAAATATATGTTACTGTAGCTTAGGTAAATTTTTTACTGTAGTCGCATGCAAGGTTTTACTGGGTTTTCTGGATACGGAGGGTGAAAGCCCTTTTAGGTTAGGGTTTCTTTGCTGTAGGAAATCACTTAAGAGTATGGTTTCCAGGATGCTTTTTCTGGGGAAAATTTCAGGGTAGGAGTTTTGGAACTTTTGGGTGCAAAATCGGGTAGCTTAGGGAACACGCCTCACAGGCGGTTTTGCAATTTTTGCCTACTGAAGCTTCCCCCCCAAGGAAAATTCTATCCTGACCCTCCTGACACGCGAATTCCGAGTAATCGGGGATCTGTTGGGAGCACAGGCGCGTGTTCATAGAACCGCCTGGTCTCACTCTCCACGGGCTGGGCTTACCTCAGCTCGTGCAAAGAACATTTGATTTTTCCTCATGCTTGGGTAGCCTTTTCTGAAATGTTTTCTTTTGTTCGTTAGGCGACCAGATGGCACCAAAAAGGAATGCCCCAAAGAAAAACGTCGGAAGCTCGGCCTCCCAGCAGGACAAAGGCAAAGCGGTGGTGCCGGACTCCCCAATCCCCCGCTTTGGGCCGGCAGTGGAGAAGGAGCTTGAGGTGGCTCCTGATGCATTTTTTGAGGCGGAGAGGTTCGTCTCAAAAATGACCGACCAGGTGAAGATCAACAAGATCTTCCTTTCCCACAACATCGCTCTGGGGAAGGCGTCTGTGGTGGCACAACCTACTGCAGATGGCGAGCGGAGCTGCGCCCCGCTCGACGAATCGTTCGCGGCCTGGAGCGGTGAACATTTTAAGGCGGGGGCCTTCCTCCCACTGGATCAGTATTTTGCTGATTTCCTTAATTATGTGAGGTTGGCACCGTTTCAGCTCCTGCCCAACTCTTACCGCTTGTTGGCAGGGTTGAGGTATTTGTTTAAGAAGCACGAGTGGGAGGTCCCCACTCCTGCGGACATTTTATATTTTTTCTGCCTCAAAGCCAGCCCGGACCAGCGGGGGCGAGGCGACGGGTTTTACTACTTAACCCGATTCCCCAATACGGCTGCGGTCATCGAGCTGCCCAGCCACCCCAACGACTTCAAGGATCAATTCTTCATGTCGACCGGGTTCAGGAATTGCGAGCTCCACTACTTCAATCGTCCTCGTAAGTATCTTTTTCCTTAGCTCGTAAGTTAAGTGTCGTTTTAGCTCCCCCCGTACCCCTTTCTAACTTAGGCTATTTCTGCAGCCATCTTCGCGAGGATAGAGAAATCTGTGACCCTCGGGGCCCAATACGAGACGCTGGCGGGCTTGCCCCCTAGCAAGAAGGATTACCGCGTGCTCGTAACAGATGAGACGATGATAGCCTGCAAGCTGATTTTCCCGAATCAGACTTTAAACCTCAGGAGACCCCGGGGGCTTCCCCCAGTTCGCGACACCAGACCCATCGTCGTGGAGGAGGTCGCGGAAGACGAAGATGAGGAGGATGAAGGCGACGAAGTTCCGCTCGTGAGGAGTAGGAAGCGGACCTTGGACGTCGTCTCGGTGACGGGTGAGGAGAGGATCCAATTCGGAGCAGCCCCGCGTCCTTCTGGCCAAGGTAACCCTTACTTGTTTAGGAGTCTAGATAGGGCCACAGCAGACCCCCGGCTGGCTAGGTTCAATCCTAGGCAGATCGTCCATCGTCACCGAAGGGATCCGGACCTGAACACGACCCTGCTCCATTGCGTCGACCGGCTAGTGCTGGATTACCAAGATAGCCGACCTAGGGGTACCGTAGTAGTAGATAACACCCTAGCCTTTAGGTCGATCCTATTCGAGGAGTATGGGACCAACCTTCGAACATGGCCATCACTCCGGAGGGGTGACGTAGCTCCGGGGCTTAGGCAGTATGCAGACGAATCTAGCCCTGAGTCAGACTCGGAACCAGAACTTGCGCCAGCTCGGGAAGTAATCGACTTAGATTCTTCCCCGAGCTCGGGGGGTAGGATTCCCTTAGTATTCATATACTTTTTACCTCTTAGTTTTTGTGTCTGTATGGTTGCTAACTCTTACTAACCATGCTTTTGTTTTGACAGACGAGATGTCTCAGCCCGAGGAGAGCCTGCGAGGTGCAGTCTTCGGGGGGAATCCCTCAGCTGGGCCAAGAATGAAAAGGCTCCGGACGTCCAAGAACGCCGTCGGGACTCCCACCAAGTCTCTTGCAAAGGAGAAGGATCAAGCCCTAGCTTCATAGGTTGCGGGAGCGGTTCCTCCTACTGCAGAGGGAAGCAATATGCCTCCACCGGCTCCGCGAGCTCCACTCGCCGCCCGGGACGTAGTAACGAAGGTCGGGACATCGGCCATCGTATCCTCCGATGTGCGCATACCAGTCAACCCCTAGGACCTGGAGAAGATCCCCGAGGCCTTTCGGGGAACGGTGTATGAGTCGGCGAACTACGCCGTCAGCCATATATACAAGTTCACCGAGAAGGAGCTCCGGGCCATCGAGATAATGAGCTCGGTGGGCATGCTGGAGTCTTCACTAGGCATGGCCATGACGGTAAGCCAACCTTAACTTTTGTGGGTTTTTTTTTTTTTTTTTTACTTTGTTATTCTTTGCCCTGCTTTTTTCCTAAGGCAATCATCTTTCCGTCTTTGCAGAGCGTTGTCGCCCTTCACCGGAGCATCGTCAGGACCAAAACTCAGCTCGGGGACATGAGGGACGAGCATCAGACTACCCTGCAAGTGGCCAAGGATGCCTTGGCAGCCTCTCAGGTCGATTTGGAGAAATCCCGCTCGAAGATTCAAGAGCTCGAGTCTTCCCTTGCCACCTCGAAGACGGACCTAGACGCTGCGAAGATTGAGGTCCAGGCTGCACAGGATGCCCTAGAGGCCGAGCGGACAACTTCGGAAAAGTCCATGGAAGATCTGTTCTACCACTGCTGGGCCTACAATCCGGATGCGGACTTCTCCTTCATGTCAGCGAGCCTTTGGGAGCGCTTGCTGGTGAAGTTCCAAGCTCGCCTTGAGAAAGAGGCGCCCTCGGAGACCGGGGATGGTTCTGGCACAGCTGAGCGAGGTGAGACGGTGACCTCCAAGGGCCCACCTGGCGGAGCTTAGGGCATTTCTTTTCCTGTGCCCCCCCCCCCCCCCCCCCCCCCCAATATTTTTTAAATAATTTTTATGTAACCTTTGCATGAGGTGCTTTCACCTCGAGACAATTTGCTTTAACACTTTTAATTGATCATCTCTTTTTTTTTTTTGCCTTTACGTATTTTGGTTACAATCTTTTGAAAAACTTAGCTTATGATGATCTTTATCCATATCCCGACCTCTTTAAGGAGAAGAGTGATCAATAGATTTGAATAAACTTCTAAGTTTTATGACCCGGTTAGGACTAGGAACTTAATTTGAAAACTTAGTTCGCGTTAACTTTTATCCATATCTCGAGCCCTTTAAGAAGAACAACGATCAATAGATTTAAATCAACTTCTAAGTTTTATGACCTGGTTAGGACCAGGAACTTAATTTGAAAACTTAGTTTGCGTTAACTTTTATCCATATCTTGAGCTCTTTAAGAAGAACAACGATCAATAGATTTAAATCAACTTCTAAGTTTTATGACCCGGTTAGGACCGGGAACTTAATTTGAAAACTTAGTTTGCGTTAACTTTTATCCATATCTCGAGCTCTTTAAGAAGAACAATGATCAATAGATTTAAATCAACTTCTAAGTTTTATGACCCGGTTAGGACCAGGAACTTAATTTGAAAACTTAGTTTGCGTTAACTTTTATCCATATCTCGAGTTCTTTAAGAAGAGCAACGATCAATAGATTTAAATCAACTTCTAAGTTTTATGACTCGGTTAAAACCAGGAACTTAATTTGAAAACTTAGTTCACGTTAACTTTTATCCATATCTCGAGCTCTTTAAGAAGAACAACAATCAATAGATTTAAATCAACTTCTAAGTTTTATGACCCGGTTAAAACCAGGATAGGACTTAGTTATCGTTAACCCTTACCAATATCTTGCGTTTTTAAGAAAACAACGGTCAATCGATATGAATCAACTTCTAAGTCGTTAAGGGGACCTGGTTATATCCAGGTACCATATGCCCCCCAAGTAACTGGGAAAGGGTCTTTCGTGGTTACTTTATATTACATTTGCAAATATGCATAAAAGGTTGATTTTCATTATAAAAAGTGGCCTTCCAAGCCTTACAAGTTAATCATTGATAATATTTCTTTAAGTGGATGGCGTTCCAAGTTCGCGGGACCGTCCCTCCATCAAGTCGAGCTAGTTTATAAGTTCCCTCCTTGATGACTTCGATGACCTGGTATGGTCCTTCCCAGTTTGGTCCCAAAACTCCATCTTTAGGATCTTTACTGGCGAGGAAAACTCTCCTTAGGATCAAGTCGCCCACACTAAAGGCGCGTTTTTTGACCTTGGTGTTGAAGTAGCGAGTGATTTTCTGCTGGTAATGGGCGAGCTGGAGTTGCGAATCCTCTCGCCTTTCATCGACCAGATCGAGGGAATGGCGCAAGAGCTCGTGGTTTCGATCTTGGTCGTAAGATTGGACTCTATGCAAAAGAACCTTAATTTCCACGGGGAGGACCACCTCGCTCCCAAAGGTTGGGGAAAAGGGAGTATGACCCGTAGGAGTCCGATGCGAAGTCCGGTAAGCCCATAGGACCTGGGGGAGCTGTTCTGGCCAGACCCCCTTCGCTTCATCTAATCTCTTCTTGAGGCTCGCCTTTAGGGTCTTGTTGACAGCTTCGACCTGGCCATTAGCCTGAGGATAGGCCACGGAGGAAAAACTTTTTATAATTCCATGTCTTTCACAAAACTCGGTGAACAGGTCGCTGTCGAACTAAGTGCCGTTGTCGGAAACGATCTTCTTGGGTAGGCCGAATCGACAGATGATGCTCTTAACCACGAACTCAAGCACTTTTTTGGACATTATCGTTGCCAAAGGTTCTGCCTCAACCCATTTAGTGAAGTAGTCGATGGCTACCACGGCATAACGGACCCCGCCTTTTCCAGTGGGGAGGGCGCCAGCCAAGTCTATCCCCCAAACGGCAAATGGCCATGGGGACGAGATCATCTTCAGCTCGACCGAAGGAGCTCGGGCAACCACAGTGAATCGCTGGCACTTGTCGCACTTCTTCACGTATGAGATCGAGTCTTTGGACAGAGTTGGCCAGTAATACCCTTGCCTGAGAACCTTTAAGGCCAAGCTCTGCCCCCCAGTGTGGTCTCCGCAAAATCCTTCGTGCACTTCCTGCAGGATGGCCTTTGCTTCACTTGGAAGAACGCACCGGAGGAGAGGTAGGGAATGCCCACGTCGATACAACACACCATCGACTATAGTATATCTAGGAGCTTGATACAGAAATCGCCGTGCATCGTTACGTCCTTCAGGCAGCTTGCCCTCAACGAGATATTCAAGGATGGGGGTTATCCAGGTCGGCCTGGCGTCGATCATCTCGACTTCCGTCCTGGTTCCTTCTATACTTGGTTTCTCCAGGAATTCTACTAGTACCAACCCCAAGGTCTCCGTCTCTCCGGAGGTGGCGAGCTTGGCAAGAGCATCTGCATTAGCGTTCTGTTCCCGAGGTATCCGTCCGATCGATCCTCGCTCAAATGCGGACAGCTCAGATTTCACCTTTGCCAGATAGGCGGCCATCTTGGGTCGTCGTGCTTGATATTCGCCCAGAACCTGGTTTACCACGAGCTGGGATCACTGAAGCACTGGACGGAGCTTGCCTTCAACTCCTGGGCTATCCTCAGTCCTGCCAGCACAACTTCGTATTCGGCCTCGTTATTGGAGGCTTTGAATCCGAACCTTAGCGCCGAGTGGAATCTATGTCCCTCAGGAGATATCAGAATGATTCCAGCGTCGGAGCCGTTCTCGTTGGACGAACCATCTATAAAGATCCTCCACGAAGCCTGGGGCGAGCTTATCTGGGGTGAGTTCTCTGCGGGATCCTCCTGGAATCCCGTGCATTATGCCATAAAATCGGCCAGGGCCTGACTTTTTATAGTAGTTCGCGGAGTGTACAGAATTTCGAACTGACTAAGCTCGACGACCCACTTTATCAAACGCCCCGATGCTTCAGGTTTTTGCAAAACTTGCCTTAAAGGTTGATCAGTCATGATGTGAATCGAGTGGGACTGGAAGTACGGCTTGAGCTTTCGTGAAGCCATGATAAGGCAGAACGCCAATTTCTCCATCAGCGGGTATCGGGACTCAGCACCGAGAAGTCTCTTGCTGATGTAGTAGACTAGTTTCTGAACTTGGTCCTCCTCTCGTACCAGCACGGCACTAGCTGCGTCCTCAGTGACAGCCAGGTAGAGAAAAAGGGGCTCTCCTACCTTTGGTTTAGATAGCACGGGCGACTCGGCCAGATGTGCTTTCAGGTCGAGGAATGCGCTTTCGCACTCTACTGACCATTCGAACTTCTTGTTACCTCTGAGCAGGTTGTAGAAGGGCAAACACTTATCGATGGACTTGGAAATGAACCGGTTGAGGGCCGCCACCCTTCCTGTCAGGCCTTGGACATCTTTTCGCGACCTGGGAGAAGGAAGTTCGAGCAGGGATCTGATCTTGTCGGGGTTTGCTTCGATTCCTCGGGTATTGACTATGAACCCCAAGAATTTCCCTGACGCGACTCCAAAAGTGCATTTCTGTGGATTTAGCCTCATGCCATATTCCCGTAGTATCTAAAAACATTCTCCCAGGTTGGAGACATGGTTATCGGCAATCTTTGACTTGACTGGCATGTCATCAATGTACACTTCCATGTTTTTTCCGATCTGGTCTGCGAACATTCTATTTACTAGCCTTTGGTAGGTAGCTCCAGTGTTCTTCAGACCGAACGGCATGACCTTGTAACAATAGACGTTAGTTGGGGTCATGAAGCTGGTGTGCTCCTGGTCCGCCGGATTCATCGCGATCTGATTGTAGCCCGAGTACGCGTCCATAAAGGACATGAGCTCGTGCCCCGCCGTGGCATCCACCAACTGGTCGATCCTGGGTAATGGGAAGCAATCCTTGGGGCAGGCTTTATTCAGATCGGAGAAATCGATGCAAGTCCGCCATTTCCCGTTAGGCTTTGGAACCAGCACGGGGTTGGCAACCCACACTGGAAACTTGGCTTCACGGATAAAGCCGCATTTCTTGAGCCGGGATACCTCTTCCTCTAGGGCTTCAGCTCGAGTGGTTCCTAGATGCCTTTGCTTCTGGGACTTGGCAGGAACGCTTTTATCCAGATGAAGTGTGTGCATGATGACGCTCGGGCTAATTCCCACCATATCCTCGTGCGACCATGTGAATACGTCCAAATTATCTTGCAGAAACGTAGTCAGCTCCGCCTTCCTCTGGCTACAGAGGTTCTTCCCAATCCTGACCATTCGTGACAGATTCTGTGGATCAATGTTTACTTCCTCGATCTCCTCTATCGCCTGAAGCTCGGATCTGTCCTCGCCTATTCGGGGGTCAATATCTTCACTTAAGACGACATTTTCCCCCTCGGCGTTTTGAGGTTTTTCAATCTCAGGATCCGCTAAGGGTTCCTGAGATTCCTCTCTCCCTTGAATGTCCATTGCCAACTGCCCGGGTTTAGATTTTCCCTTCATGGAAATGCTGTAGCATTCCCTGGCAGCGAGCTGATCACCACGGATAGTGCAGATTCCTGTCGAAGTAGGGAACTTCATTGCGAGGTGGCGAATGGAGGTGATGGCCTCGAAAGCTATGAGCGTAGGTCGACCCAAAATGGCGTTGTAGGCAGCGGAGCAGTCAATAACCACGAACTCAAGTAGTTTGGAGACTGTCCAAGGTCCTTCACCTAGGGTGATCACCAGCTCGATCGTCCCTATCGCTGCTGATCCTTCTCCCGAAAAACCATACAACATCATGGAGGTTGCCTTGAGCTCGGCGACAGTCAAGCCCATCTTCTCTAAGGTGGATCGGAATAGCAGGTTCACCGAACTTCCGTTGTCTATCAGTACCCTTCTCACTCTCCGGTTGGCGAGCTAGACTGCTACAACCAAGGGATCATTGTGAGGGAACTGGACATGGCCTGGATCTTCCTCTGTAAAAATGATTGGTTGCCTCTCCAATCGCTGCTGCTTTGACTGACGCTGTTCTGGGATGAACTCCACTCCGTTATGAGCCTTTAGTTCGTTCACGTATCTCTTTTGGGCGCCTCTGCTCGTGCCAGCCATGTGCGGACCTCCAGAGATGGTGGATATCTCTCCTCCGACCACGGGAGGAGGGACATCCTGATCTACCCGAGACCCGGGCTGACTGGCTGGGGCTTCTGGAGCAGGTCGACTCGCCGTAACCCTGTTCCGTGAGTATTGAGCCAAGGGGCCAACTCGGATGAGAGTCTCAATCTCATATTTTAAATGCCTACAATCGTCGGTATTGTGGCCCACATCGTTATGAAAACGGCAAAACTTGGAAGTATCTCTCTTTCCCTTGTGGTGCTTCAATGGCTCCGGCCTCTTCCAGGGGACTCGAGTAGAGTTGGCCAGGAAGATACTCTCCCTGGACTGGGTGAGCTCGGTATACGTCGTGAAAACGGGCTTAAACTTGTCTACGGACTTATTCTTCTTTTGGCCGTGCTGACTGTTTTTGCCATTTCCCTTTCTTTTGCTTCCACCGGGCTGGTTGTTCTATGTGACGCTTTGGGTCGCTGCCGCGACCTCCGTCCCTACTCCAACGGGCTGATCGGGAACCTGGCTGGTTCCCGCGGCTGAGGCCTCAGCTTCCTCCAAGTTTATCCATTCTTGGGCCCTGTTAAGGAATTCGTCAACCGAGCTGACTCCCTTCCTTTGTATGTCCTTCCAGAGGTCTCCTCCGACAAGGATTCCGGTTCTCATGGCCATGAGCTTGGAGCTATCATCCGCGTCTCTAGCCCGAGCAGCAACGTTCGCGAATCTGCTCAGATAGGCCTTCAGAGTCTCACCGGGATGCTGTCTCACGTTTGCCAGGGAGTCGGCTTGGACATGGGCGGCCTGGGAGGCTCGGAATGCCCTTTTGAAGTCAGCTGAGAATGTCTTCCAGGAACTGATTGACTGTCTTTTACTTTGCTTGAACCATTGCCTGGCTGGTCCGGTCAGCGTGGAAGGGAAGATTAAGCATCGCAGCTCGGGGCCAATGTTATGGGCCATCATCAGGGTGTTGAACATCCCTAAATGGTCCGATGGGTCTCCGTCCCCATTGAATTTTGACAAGTGAGGCATACGGAAACCAGATGGGTATGCTGTCGCTGCTATATTGGGTGCGAAGAGATCCATCTCGTCCCCTGAATCATATTCGTCTTTTTCTTTTTCTGACAGGAGCTTCCTCATCAGCTCCTCCATCTGAGTCAGGCGCTCGAGGGTTTGGTCTTGATGTCCTTGGTTATTCCGGGGCTGTTCAACAGCTCCAGATCCATTGTACATATTTGGTGGGTTATTGCCCCTCCTATCCTGATTTCATATCGATCAGGGCTTTGATTTTCTTGGGATTGGCTTCAATTCCTCTCGAGTTAACTATAAATCCCAAGAACTTCCCTGATCCTACTCCGAAGGAGCATTTAAGGGGGTTCAGCTTCATCTGATATTTGTTCAAGATGTTGAAGCACTCCTGCAAATCCTTTATATGCCCTTCTGCCTTCTTTGACTTGACCAGCATGTCATTGACGTAGACCTCCATGTTTGGGTCGATCAGATCCTTAAACATGTGGTTGACTAGTCGCTGGTAAGTTGCACCAGTGTTTTTCAAACCGAAGGGCATTACTTTGTAACAGTAAAGCCCTGTATCAGTCCGAAAGCTAGTGTGATCCTCATCAGGAGGATGCATACTAATCTGATTATATCCGGAGTATGCATCCATGAACGAGAGAATCTCATGCCCTGCAGTGGCATCAACCAGCTGGTCGATTCTTGGGAGTGGGAAACAATCTTTGGGGCAAGCTTTATTAAGGTCTGTGAAATTCACGCACGTTCACAACTTGCAATTTGGCTTGGGAACTAGCACAAGATTAGAGACCCATAATGGATAAAACGCAACCCTGATGAACCCATTCTCCTTTAGCTTTTTGACTTCTTCTTTTAAGGCCTTTGATCTATCTTTATCGAGCAGCCTTCTTTTCTGCTGCACTGGTGAAACACTCTTGTCGATGTTCAGGACATGGCTGATGACTGCAGGGTCTATCCTGACCATGTCTTTGTGCGACCAGGCAAAGACTTACTGGTTCCTCCTTAAAAACTCCACCAGTGCTTGTTTTGTTGTTGTCTCTAAGTTTTTACCGACTTTCACAACCCTGGTCGAATTTTCTTCATCGAGTTGGACCTCTTCAAGGTCCTCGATGTGCCCTATTTCTTCCTCAAAATCCCGAAAGCGAGGATCCAAGTCTCTATCCTCTCTTTGGGCAACGCCCTATTTGGTGACATTATCATCTGACTGGGTCTGAGCATCAATTGCCATTTGTAACTCTTTTCCGGGAACATTTCTCGATACACCCTTCTTTGCCTTGGTGATCGAGGCATTGTAGCACTCCCTTGCTTCCCGCTGATTTCCCAATACGCATCCTACCCTGCATCTGTTGAGAATTTCATGGCAAGGTGCCATATTGAAGTGACGACCTGTAGGTCGACCAGAATTGGTCTCCCAATTACATCACTGTATGCTGAAAGACAATCAACTACTATGAAAGTAGTGAGTAATGTCCTATTAGCAGGTGCAGTACCTGCTGTAACTGGAAGCCTAATCGACCATGTTGGGGCGAGTCCTTCACCGGAAAAACCATAGATGGTTTGGTTGCATGGCTCTAGGTCCTTGACGGACAGCTTCATTCTTTCCAGCGAAGACTTGTATAGGATGTTGACCGAACTTCCTGTGTCGACCAACACCCTCTTCACCATCATGTTGGAAATTTGTACGTCTACGACCAGTGGATCGGAGTGTGGGAATCGCACGTGCTGGGCATTGTCTTCAGAGAAGGTTATCAATTCTTCCTCTATTCGAGCCTTTCTTGGTGCTCAATCCTCCACACTCATCATCTCGATGTCCTGATCGTGGCGTAGGGTTCGAGCATATCGTTCCCTTGCTTTCCCACTATCTCCTACAAGATGTGGGCCTCCGCAGATGGTGAGTAAAGTGCCTGCCATAGGAGTTGGCTGTAGAGGTGGCGAGCGTTGGCGTGCAGGCGCCTACTCGTTGCCACCTTGAGCCTCTTACTGAGACCCTCCTACGGCTCGTACATATCTTCTTAAATGTCCCTACCTGAACAGGAACTCAATCTTGTCTTTCAACTGGTTACATTCATTGGTGTCGTGCCTGTAGTAATTGTGAAAACGACAGAACTTCATCATATCTCTCTTGGAGATATCTTTCCTTATAGACACGGGTCGTTTGTAAGGCACGCTTGAGTTGGTGGCTTGGTAGACTTTAGCTCGGCTTTCGACAAGGGCCATGTAGTTGGTGAATCTCGACTCGTATCGACTGCCTTTGGGGCGTTTACTCTCAGAAGCTGAGGGTTCATTGTTTGCCCGTTTTCCACCGTTCCTACCATTGCCATTCCCGTTGCCCTTATCGTTGCCATTGGGTTTTTTCGACCCGTTGGCGACTTTGGCGGGTTCTTCCTTAGGCCCCTTGTCTTTTGTTGGCGATTTTCCTTCATTGGAAATCGCGTCCTCGAGCTTGATATATCGATCAGCCCGATCTAAAAACTCTTGGGTACTTCTTCCCCATTCTTTCTGAGGCTACTCCAGAGGGGTGAATGGCACCTAACCCCAGCAGTTAGGGCCATCATCTTACCTTCATCGCTCACTGTCTTGGCTCCGGTTGCTACTCGCATGAAGCGTTGGACACATTCTTTCAAGGGCTCTCCCTCTTTCTGGCGTATCTTGACCAGCTGGTTGGCCTCAGTGGGGTGTACGCGACCCACATAGAATTGTCCGTAAAATTCCTTCACAAACATTTCCCAAGATACTATACTAGCAAGAGGGAACTTGAAGAACCACTCATGGGTGGTGTCAGACAGTGTCGCTGGGAAGATCCGACAGCGGGCATCTTTTGACACTTTCTGTATATCCATTTGTATCTCAAATTTATTAACGTGAGATACTGGGTCTCTGTACTCGTCGAAGTTCGGCAATGTTGGCATCTTGAACTTACTAGGGGTTTCAGCCTTAGCGATCCTTTGTACAAAGGAAGTGCCCCTCCTCCTATCGTACTCAATATGGGACGTTCGCCCCCGACCAGCTGTTGTACCACCTAGTTTAGAGCATCAATATGAGCCTGAACAACATTGTTATACCGTGGGGGCCCCCTGATCGCAGAGCCTGACTCGGTGTTCCTTCTGTGGCAGAAGGATGCTGCCCCCTGCTCGGTAGATTCGGCTCTTCATCCCCTGGGCATCTAGGACTGCGGGGCGGCTTCCTGGCCCTATTCTGCCTCAGGCGTTGGGGATTGCCTCGACCATCCTGGGACGGAGGCTGCTGCTCAGGATCCCTAGGTGGGACATCATCCTGAGCCACAGGCGGCTGCTTCGGCCTTTGAGGGCTTGCTGGCTGGATCGGAGGGCTTGGATTGAAACCTCTTTGAGGTGGCACATTCGGTGGCTGATCTGGTTGGGAGGTTGGCACAGCCTAAATCCTAGCCAATTGGATGGCTGCTTCAAGGGCAGCCATGGCATCCCTCTGCCGACGGTCCATGTCCGCCTGCCGCTCACTCAGCTCCTGGCGTTGGCGTTCAATTTCCCTCTGTTGCATCGCCATTGTCTCCGCAACATTCTCCTGATTGGCCCTCAGATTAGCCAACTCATCCTGCAGCACTCCCGGTGTTGCCCTCAGTGTTTCAGAATCTAACTCCTCCTCATCAAACTCCAAATGTGGTTCATTCTTAGCCACATTTGGGGGAGGAGGTTGGGATGGTGCAGCGCCATCGGCCTGTCCAGTCTTCTTGGATGTTTTCACCATTAGATTTTCTTACAATTTTTCGACAAACTCTCAATGAAAGCACCAGAATGTTGACCCTTGATTTGGCCAACGACATGGAGTCAAATGTATGACAAAAGATAAAACGACAATTAAGAATTTAATCTAATGGAAAAGAAGAAAACACCAAGGATTTATAGTTGTTCGACCCCAAAGAATGGTAATGACCTACGTCCACTTAGTGCTATTATTAATATTGAATCTCAAAGCCATGATCAAAGAACTAGGGTTCTTGAGTTTCACAAACCTTGAAAGAATTACAATAAAACGATGAATAATCACACTATAGCTCTCTTTCTCTCAATACTTAGCAAAAAGATTCAGAGATCAAAAGTCCCCTCCTTGAGCTATTTCATGCATACTTATAGGTTCAAGGAGGGATACATGGGCCAATGGGCCTTAACTTTCCTTAAAAACCGCGTATCAAGGTAATAAAGAGGAAATATTCAATGCAATTATTATAGGATTACAATCTTAGAAGGAAATAAATCAAATTATACGACCAGTCTAGTCGTATCTAATAGTTAAGCCCGGTGAAGAGATATGCCTCTGGTCGATAGTCGAACAACACTTTCACCACGTGTCAACCATATGTAAGAAATCCTTTCCACGTCATCAGCAGCCATTTTTCGGGTAAACAAAGAGCATGGTAGACTTCCCGCTCAACCTCTAATCCATCAAAAAGAGCAACACATGGCACAAAACTCCTCCTCTCCAGATACAAATTTCAAAGAAGTTAATGCCATCTCTACTCGAAGTGGTCAAAGTACGTTTTCACCGTTAACTAAGACAACGAGTACATCAATGCCCTTTCCTTAAGCTTTGAAATCCACTGGAAAGGTATTGGAAAATCATGGTGAAATCCTAGACCTTTTAACACAAGTGAATATCAATTTGCCATTGTTGCATGTGATCAAACAAGTGTCGGCTTATGCCAAGGTTATCAAGGATTTGTGCACCGTTAAAAGAAAGCACCATGTCAAGAAAACTGCATTCTTGGCAGAACAAGTTAGCGTGGTAATTGACTGTAAGACACCGCCTAAGTACAAAGATCCTGACTGTCCCACCATTTCCTACCAAATTGGGGAACGGGAATTCGGTCAAGCCCTTCTAGACTTAGGAAAAAGTGTAATTCTCATGCCATATTCAATATACTTGCAATTAGGTCTATGAGAACTCAAGCCCACATCTGTGGTGCTACAACTGGTCGATCGATCAGTCAAGAAACCTTGGGGAATAGTATAAGACGTTCTAATTCAAATTGAAAAATTCTATTACCCTGTTGATTTTCTCATCTTGGATACTCAATCTGAAGTGAGTATAGATTCCAAAATTCCCATCATTCTCAGTAGGCCTTTCCTCACAACAGCAAATGCACTCATTAACTGTAGGAATGGTCTCATGAAAATCTCTTTCGGGAACATGGCTCTAGAAGTGAATGTTTTCCACATCGGCAAACAACCACCTGATAATGATGAGTGTTTCCAATCATATCTGATCGGTACACTTATTTCGGAAGAGGTCAAAGCAAAATACACATCTAATCATTTTAATCACCTCTTCCAAATTTCAGAATGTTCTGAGCCTGATGAGTCTAAAATCAACCCTGAAATCTTCAAACACTCACAGGCTAGAAGAACCATGTTTTGGAATCCAATGTTTGAGGAACTCCCTCAAGATCGAGAAACAACAAAACCCTCCATTGAACAAGCTCCTCAACCAAAGTTGGCACAACTTCCTGAGGGTCTTAAGCATGTTTTCCTGGGAGCTAACAACACTTTTCCTGTCATAATATCCTCCAAGATCAATGCCATAAAAGAGCGCCAACTCATCAATGTGTTGCAAGAACAAAGAGATGCATTAGGATGGATGATAGCTAACATTAAAGCTATTAGTCCTTTAATTTTCTCCCATCACATTCAATTGGAAGATGGGGCTATACCACGTCGTGACCCTCAAAGAAGATTGAACCCAACGATGAAGGAAGTAGTTAAGACTGAAATCTTGAAACTTCTTGATTCTGGAATAATCTATCGTGTTGCTGACAGTAAATGGGTTCTACCAACTCAAGTTGTTCCCAAGAAATCAGGGGTAACAGTGGTAGAAAATGAAATAAGGGAACTGGTGCCTACCAAGGTCACAACCGGGTGGTGCATGTGCATTGATTATAGAAAATTAAATGCAGCCACCCGCAAAGACAATTTTCCACTTCCATTCATCGATCAAATATTGGAACGTGTGGTGGGTCATCCTTTCTATAGTTTTCTCGATGGTTATTCAGGGTATTACAAAATCGAGATTGCCTTAGAAGATCAGGATAATACCACATTCACTTGTCCTTTTGGTACTTTTACCTTCTGGCGTATGCCATTTGGCATGTGCAATGCTCCAACCACTTTCCAGTGATGCATGATGAACATATTTAGTGATATGATCGAGAAATGTATGGAAGTATTCATGGATGATTTGACAGTCTTTGGAGATTCTTTTGAATCAAGCCTTCTCAATTTAGAATCTGTGCTTAAACGTTGCAAAGAGAAAGGCTTGGTACTCAACTGGGAAACGTGTCATTTCATGGTGCCATCAGACATAGTCTTGGGGCATGTCGTGTCGGAACGAGGAATTGAGGTTGATCAATCAAAGATTGAACTCATATCAAAGCTGTCCACCCCCAAGACTGTTAAAGACATTTGATCTTTTCTTGGGCATGCAAGATTATATAGGAGGTTCATACAAAATTTCTCGACAATTGCTCGCTCTTTGTCAAACCTCCTAGCAAAAGATGTTGTGTTCACTTGGACACCTGAGTGTGAGGATCTTTCCGAACGCTCGTTGCAAAACTCACTTCCGCCCATATCATTCAATCACCAGATTGGAACTTACCGTTCGAAGTCATGCGTGATGCTAGCAATTATGCTATAGGGGCCGTCTTAGGTCAAAGAAGGGAAGGAAAGCCCTTCATTGTCTATTATGCAAGTAGAACTCTTAATAGTGCTCAGATGAACTATTCTACAACTGAAAAAAAGTTACTTGCTATAGTATTCACACTTGACAAGTTTCGTTCCTACCTGATTGGTTCACCTATCACAGTCTTTACGGACCATTCCGCCTTAAAATACCTCATTTCTAAAAAGGATGCTAAGGCGCGTTTAATTAGGTGGATCCTTCTGTTACAGGAATTTGATCTAACCATAAAGGACAAGAAAGGAGTTGAGAACGTGGTAGCAGACCACTTATCTCGTCTTGAATTTTCTGATTCCGCTGATGACCCAGCCATTCGAGATGACTTCCCTGATGAACATCTCTTTGCAGTCACTAAGTTGCCATGGTATGCTCATATTGTTAATTAATTAGTGACTAGCGAACTTCCAACTGCGTGGAGTGCACAAGATAAACGTAAATTTTTGGTCGAGGTTCGTAACTTCTATTGGGACGATCCATATCTTTTCAAGTATTGCCCTGACCAAATTATGAGACATTGCATTCCAGATGATGAAATTTTTAGTGTTCTGAACTTTTGTCATAATGAAGCTTGTGGTGGTCATTTTTCTATGAAAAAGACTGCTGCAAAAATCTTACAGTGTGGTCTTTATTGACCCACTTTGTTCAAAGACACTAACAATTTATGTCGATCATGTGAAAGGTGTCAGAAATTAGGTGCTTTGTCCCGGCGACATATGATGCCATTAAACCCAATTCTTGTAATAGAAATATTCGATTGTTGGGGGATAGACTTTCTGGGACCATTTCCACCTTCTTCTGGCTACCTTTACATTCTCCTCGCCATAGACTACGTCTCAAAATGGGTGGAAGCTGTGCCTTGTCGAAATAATGATAACACAACTGTTGTGAAATTCTTAAAGGAAAATGTGTTATCTAGGTTTAGCACACCACACGCTATCATAAGTGATCAAGACACCCATTTTTGCAACTATTCTTTCGAGACCTTAATGCAAAAATATGGTGTAATTCATAAGGTTTCATTGCCTTATCACCCACAGAAAAATGGCTAGTTGAGTTAGCCAACTGAGAAATTAAGCAAATCTTAGAAAAGACGGTTAATCCTGACCGCAAAGATTGGTCCTCACGACTTCTCGATGCTCTCTGGGCATACTGCACTGCTTACAAAACTCAGCTTGGTATGTCTCCTTATAGGCTAGTCTATGGAAAAGCCTAACACCTTCCGGTTGAGCTGGAACACAAAGCTTATTGGGAAGTTAAAAGCCTAAATTTTGATCTCAAGGCGGCAGGACTCAATCGTAAGCTTCAGTTGTCAGAAATTGAAGAGTTAAGGAACGATGCTTATGACAATTCTAGGATCTACAAGGCTACAATGAAAGCGGCCCATGACAGGCAGATCCTGAGAAAAGAATTTGAGCCAAACCAATGAGTGCATCTTTATGATTCTCGTCTGCATATCCACCCTGGCAAGCTGAGATCAAGGTGGACTGGCCCATATGTTGTGAAATCCGTCTTTCCCAACGGTGCTGTTGAGGTCACAGACCCAACTGATGGGAGAGAATTCAAAGTAAATGGCCAACGACTGAAACACTACATAAAGAGGGTGACCCAGCCTGAAGAAGTCACTCCCATGGAATCAGTTTACCAAGTCTGAGTAGTGTTCCAAATTGTTTGTACATAGGTTTGTTTTCTGTTTATTTCCCTTTTGTCATTTTATTTTATTTGTTATCGTTTTGTGTTTTCATTTTTTTATGTTTTAGAGAATCAATATTCGCTCTATCACTCGACGCTCGCTATCTAGGTGTTCTCTTTCCCTGCTCTTTTACATTTATTATTGAGACATTGAGGACACTGTCAGATTGTGGTTGGGGGTGGTGAGCATATTCATGCACGTTCATGTTGATTTTTGTCATATTAATATTTTCACAGTTAAACTTTTTTTTTTTTTTTTTTTAAATTACTTATTTATTCTTGCAAAATGTTACTTTTGAGTCAATTTTTGTTATCTGTATTACTAAGAGTTTCTGTAGAGTTACCTAATGCACATGCCAAACATTGCGGTAAGATGGTTGTTAGCACATATTTGCTTAGAAATTTTCCATGTTTAAGAATTCATTCTTTTCTGTGAGAGGTGAGACTTGAGAAAACAACTTTAAGCTTTTTTATTGATTCTTAGAAATGATTATAATTATTTGTCTCTTGTGTAAAAAAAAAGTGTTTATTAATTTATTATTATGGCTCTTAGACTAAATGTAAAGATTGTCTATTTAACTTAGAATTCCCGAAAAAACTGGTTTTGTGGTACTCTTTATGGTGGTTGTCCAAATAGTTTATTTCCTATCTTCGTTTCAATGATTATTTAAAAGTTTGTCATAAATATATATCCATTTGATGAGTGTTTACTTCTTTATTTCCAACTCCATGAGCGAAACCCTTAACTTTAAATATTTTCAATTACATGGGAGGTTAATGGAGTTGAGACTTTTACTTGGCATAATTTCGAAGGCTTTATGTGCTATGGTTTGCGGTAAGAAGGTTCAAGTTTGGTGCACACACTCACAACTCTAGATTTATTCAAAGTAATTTTGATAACTCTTGTTGACTTGTTACTAACATTTTGTGTTAATACTTAAGTTCTTTTATAATTTTTGACCTGAAATATATCATGTTGACATTTATTATTTCGCTTGAATTGCTAGAGACTAGCAATAAGCTGGTTGGGGGTTGTGATTAGTGCTCAAAAATATCATTTTATTAGTCTTAAAGTGTAAAATTAATTAAGTTTTAATTAGTATTTTCATGGATTTATTGTAATATATTTTATATTAGAAAATATTAATATTAATTTAATTTGTGTTTAATTTTCAGGAAATAAAATATATTTTTGACATAAACAAAAAGAAAGAATTAAAATTGAAGAAATCATGAAAAAATGGCATTTTTGACAAAATTAGGCCCAAAACGGAGCCCAGGCCCAAAGTCTTCAGCAGCCTAGCCCAGCCAAGCTGAGCCAATCAGCTTCTGCCATGTGTCCTTGCGCCTGCCACACCGTCCACGTCTGACGCGCCAGCTGCCGAGCCAACCCGGGCCCGCCACCTATCCCACTCGCCTGGCAGCTGTCTCCCACGTGCCTGCCATGCCACCTGCCGAGCCAATCAGCTTTCGCCACATGGCCCAGATGTCCCCCACGGCCCAACACCACTTGCCCCACTTCCATTAGTTTTTATGCCACTTTCCCACTATTTTGTACACGATTTTACACATTTTGGGTCCTATTTCCACTATAAATAGATAGCCAAATGGAGAAAAAAATGATCAAATTGTGGAATTAAGTGTGGAGAGTATAGTGAGAGAGAAAAACATTTTTTGTTCTTATTTTTCTTTCATTTCTTTACATTTCTTTAAGTGAAAACAATGCATATTTTAGGCTAAATTCTCTTGTGGAAAGGCTAGAGTGAAGTTCATGTTTCACATTATATTTTTAATATATTGATTCTTTATTTTGTTCTTCATTTCTATATCTTTGTTACAATTAAATTTATTTTCTTCTAATTTTTATTCTAAATTTATTAGTGTCTTTTACATAAGTCTAGTCATGCTCTTCTTATGTAATTTAGGCTCTTAATTTAATTTAGGATATTTGTTATATTATATGCTTTTTACTGCATTTTGCCATTGATATTTTGTCGCTCTAAGGTTTATAATATGATAGGTTTTTAAAATTAGAAGTTAGTATAATTTAATTAAGAACATATTTTAAGGTGAGTTTTATTATATATATTTTCCAACTATAATTAATGGTGTAGAATTCTAGTTGAGTAGAGTGAATCAATTTTATTAAAATATATATATATATATGTTTGCATGAATGAAACTTATGCCTTCCATATTTTCTTTCTGATTCTAATTCTTCGATTTTGTTTATTTAATGTAAAAAAAAAACATATTCTTTTTCAAAGTTACATTATTTCAAAGTTTATTATTTCTAATTTATTAATCTTTCTTTTTACTTGTATTTTACCTCTCCATGGATACGATAATGCCTGATTACTACTGCGACCGCTTAGGAGTTATTGGGCGATATCAGGGCCCCGCGACTCTAATTGGGGGCACCGTGACGCAAATAGAGGGTTATGTCTAATCTAGGGTTTTAAGCTCGGGAACCCAAATCTTAGGGCTTGGGAAGGATCCTACTACCCGATTTAGTAGGATTTGAGGTCCCGAAGGCTAGAATAATATTCCAAAGTTCTTATTTGGTTTAGGGCTTGATATATTGTTATTATGGATGCGTTGTGACTAGGTTTTACATCAAAGCTTGGGTTAGGGGATTGTGCTCGGGTTCGCGTTAATCTATCAGCTCGGGACACAGGTAAGAAAACTGTTTGTGTCCGCAGAGTAGGGCATGAACTCATTATTTGTGTTTTAGGGCATGGCCCTATTATTTGTGTTTAATATATGTGTGAATACTTGTAAATGCTATGCTATGTGGTGCATGATTATGAATGAATGACAATGGCCAGGAACGACAGAGGCTGAGAATGGAGAAGGCCGAGAACGGCGAAGGTCGAGAACGGTGAAGGCTGAGAATGGAGAAGGCCGAGAATGGCGAAGGCCGAGAATGACAAAGACCGGGAATGGCGAAGGCATGTTGAATGCAGGCCGCTAGGGCGAGACCCTCTAAGGGTGCAATATTCACCCGCTCGATAAAGCACCTGGGTCGGCACAGGCCGCTGTATGTTTAATCTGTTGTTTGTTTAAGCTGTGTATTATCATATTGAATTATATTATGTTATGTGTTGAGTTTTCTTGTTGGGCCTCAGGTCACAGGTGCTCTATGGTGCAGGTAAGGGCAAGGGAAAGGTTGACCAACCATGAGTTGGAGAGCGTGGAGCAGCGTGTAAATGTTCGGTCTACCTGGCTGCCATGGCCGAGGTTGTTTTATGGGATATGTTGTAACAGTTGATTTTTTTGCTTAGGTCGGCTGTACCTACATTTTTGAGTCGTAATACATTTTCGAAACATTTTTGGATCCCAAATGTGTAGCTCTTATGATTTTAATGAATGTCCAAATCTTTTATAACTAATGTTGTAAAATGAGTCTTTATTTTAATTTAATCATACTTTTTAACCTAAAACCTCGATTAGCGAGCTAATAACACATTTATAAATCACATGGTAATGACTCTAAGGTAGTAGGGCGTTACACTTCTCACTAACATGCCCATTGAGGAGAAGGATGTTGAGCAGTTAGTTAACTTGGATAACCTTCGATTGGTAGGGTTGTTACAGAACAACAAAGACATTGTTGTTGGCAGTACTACTGATGAAGCAATCACGACCGACCAGTCAAGTGCAGATACCGAAGTAGTAACTGACCAATACTCTCATGAACCATCTGCCCAACCACGCTAACCAGGTGATCTTATCATTAGAGAACCTCTTCCTGAGTACCCTCGTCGACCCGCCTTCCTTACCAGGCCTGGGAAAGGAAAAAGCATTGAACTCCTCAGAAAAGACAACTCGTCGTCGGAGGACGAGGATGACATTTTTGATGAAATTCTAAACTCAAGTTTTTCTACTAATAGTAAACATAGTTTATCTTGTTCTAGATAACTTTGAGAATGATTGTGATAGGATTTTGTAGAATCATATGGTCACAATAGCACTTTTCGTTAACTTATTTCTCATTTTCACTGACCGGGATTTTGCTTTACTTTTTTGTAGATCCAGACTTGTTCAAGCAATTCAACACTCCCTCTGCACAAAAGAGGAAAACTTGTGAAGGTAGCAGCGTGAATCCTCCAAGCAAGGTTGCGAGGACTATCCTACCTGATCAGGGGAGACCATCCGACCAGTTAGCCACTATCCCACGCTTGACTCCTCCATCTATTCCACCTTCTGCCCCGAAGAAAACTACCCGACGAACCATCTTAAGTGAGCCCCTTCGTGTTGCTGGTGAGTATGGCAAAGAGTTATTAGACCAGACTCTTTACAATGAAAAGACAACTCAGACCTTTGAGACTCTACCCCGGTAGAGTGTTGAAGTTGTCCTCCACAAAGGCCTCGCAGAAGTAATGAGTGTAAGTATATTATCATAAAAGCGCACACTTTCTTATTGATTGATCTTATTCTAAGTACTTTTCTGTTATTTATTCCAGGGACTCATCACTATTAGTCATGCTCAACATTGAGCAGTTGACTATAAGGAGCTGGTCAAGGTCTTGAAAGATCAATTGGTGGAAGCCCAAGCAAAGATTGAAAGCCTGGCTAAGTCTGAAAAGGATCTCCAAGAAAATACTGAGTAGGCAAAGAAAACAGTTTCCGATCGGGATAGATCTCTGAAGGAGTTGGCTGATGAAAATAGGAAGCAAATCCAGGCCAACAAGACATTGACTGACCAGCTGGAGAAAAAGACTAAAGAGAATGAAGAGTTGAAACAAGACAAAGAAGCTGATCTGGCTCGTTATGAAGAGATCTGCTTCAACTGCTTCTATTAGATATGGAAGCTAAATAAGCCTCTCAACCTTGAGTTTCTTCTAAAGAAGCAAAGGTTGAAGAGCCTGCAAATGTGAAGCTAAGGCCGCCGAGGAGGCAGCTCTTCCAGCTAGCACTGTGCCTTCCTCTCCTACTTTATCATTCCGACCAAAGGAGGTCCCAAATGTTGACGACGGAGTTGACCAGCTAGGGACAAGTGTGCCTAACCGTGGAACTTCCTACCCGACTAGTGATGTATGCTCCACCGACCATTGAAATTTTATACCTGACCAGTAGGTTTCTTTTTAGTGCCCTTATAAAGACAATTGTTGCTTGACAACTTTTATATTTTACTCATACGACTGAGTTGTTGGCATTTATACTTTACTTTTCTTTTTTAATAAAACATTCTAAGTCTTTTTAGATATTAACATTATAAGTTTTTTGTGAATAGTAAAGTCACTCTAATTTATGCCTTATATATTTTCACATGAGTACTTAGTTTTATTTAACTTAGAAATTATATACATTTCACAATTTTCTACTAAGTATACTTCCTCACACTCTTATTGCTCTAAATATTTGTGAGCAGAATAATTATATTCACACGAATGTTCATTTCTAAATTCAATTTTTCTAAAAACAGAAAAATTTAAAGTTACTTAAGCTTTGTTATACAAGTTAGCTTAATGGTCATTTTCAACTTCAAAAATTTACAAGTCAGCCTAAAAACAAATACCTTAATGTGTGCTCTTATTTCCTGTGTTAAATTATATACTAGTATACCCCATGTGCCCCCCAAGTGATCGAGGGTTGAATGATCCTTGGTTACTTGCTACTTGAACGAATCTATTCGAGCAGTTAATTACTTGTGAAACACATAAAATATATGGAAAATATTTAAGCAATTGAACACTGCATGAACGTACCGACCAGTTGAACATTGTCCGATTTTACCGATGAGTTGAACACTGTTAGAATAATTAACACACATGCATATTTGTAGCAAGAATCGACCACGCTGTGCGTAGTCTCTTTTATTACTCGTAATATAAAAGTGACAAAACATGTCTAAAAACGAGTCTTAACCAAAAATAGGCGACCGGTCAGCTAATGACCAGCCCTTTAACAAACTTAATTAACAAGTTGAACACTTGAAACTAAGCTACCACTCTGAAAGTGGTATTTATTGATAATATATCCTCAAATGCTCGTCATTCCAGTAGTTCCTGATCAATGTTCGTTTAGCCGAGAAAGTTTGTAAGTGCCGGGAGGAGAAACTTGCTTGATCTGGTAAGGTCCCTCCCAATTTGGTCCTAGCACTCCAGCTGTTGGGTCTTTGACGAACACCTTTCTCAGGACCAAATCGTCGACCTGGAAATTTCGATGTTTCACCCTGGAATTGAAGTAGTGAGATAATTTATATACCAATATATCCTATGTGCCCCCAAGTGATCAAGGGTTAATTACTCGTGAAACACATGGAAATATATGGAAATATTTTGAGCAGTTGAACACTGCCCGATTTTACAGACCAGTTGAACACTAATCGAATCTACTGACCAGTTGAACAATGTTCAAGTATGTCGAGCAGTTGAACACTACTTGATTTACCGACCAGTTGAACAATGCTCGATTTTACCGACCAGTTGAGCACTGTTCGAGTATACCAACTAGTTAATCACTACTTGATTTACTGACGAGTTGAACACCACTTGATTTTATCGACTAGTTGAACATTACCTGATTTTACTGACCAATTGAACACTGCTTGATTTTACCGACCAGTTGAATGCTGCTCGATTTTACCGACCGGTTGAGCACTGTTCAATTTTACCGACCAGTTGAATACTACCTAATTTTACTGACCAGTTGAACACTGCTCGATTTTACCGACTAGTTGAAAACTACCCGATTTTATCGACCAGTTGAACACTGTTTGAGTATATCGAAAGGGCTAACACTCCTATGGTCGATGTCATCCAACCCAATAGGTCAATTTTTCAAGCTTTGCACCACAACCGCCAATGCATCAAGATGAGCTTGAATAACTGACGATACTTATGATGTTCCAACATCTTGACCTTCTGGTTGGGCATTCCCGATCGTCGTACTTCTGTCAAGTATTTCTACTTGATCGTGAGGGCGAACATGACCTTGCCCTTCGACCGGGGGGGGGGGGGGGGCTTCTTTTTGTTGTTGATGACATCTCGCAAATCTCTTTGGGCAGCATGTCCTCCTAACTAGTCAAACACTGTACTTTTTTATTTTTCCTTATCAGACAGTTTATTGCATTGGATCAGCTTTTTTCCACTACGCTGCTGCCCAGGATGTAGCGATGGTTTCTCATGATGAACTAGGCGGTCTTTTCCTCTTTCATGTTGGTCATTACCCTCTCGGTCTTTTGAGTGGTCGGTCTGATGGCTGTCAGCCTCATCCCGACCATATATATCATTGTTATTGGGGAGTTTCTTGTCTCGAGGAGCTCTGGTCTGGTTATTCCTGGAAGGGGTTTGCTTACTACCTGACTGGTGACTTCCTGACCGGGAAGTTTCTGACAGGTGGTTTATGGAAGTGGTTTTAGAATTCTCTCTTTGCATTGACGCAGTTCTAGAGCGGACTCCATCATCTGTCCAACTAGTCTGATTACTTTGACTTCGATCAGGTTCCCGAGAGCCCATTCTCCCAACAGGGGACTTTCGACCAGTATTGTCGTTTCATGCTCCCTGGGCAGCTGCTCGTGCTGCGGCTTGGGTGTTGGCTTGGGCCAACTAGGTAACCGCTTCTAGAGTGCTGCCTCGCGATGCCGCTGGTCGGCTTCCTCCTGCCGTCGTCTGATCTCTTCGCTTTTGGCATCCATATCTCATTTTGTTTTTGCTCTAACACAACCTTCTACCAGGCCATCTCTTCAGCGAAAGACTCCTACCGGGCATTGAATTGCATCATCTCTTCTTGAAAAACTCTCGTGGTTTCCTGGAGTTGTTCAACCTCTGGTGTTATCTCATTGAGAGTAACTCTGGGCTCAGTGTCAGGATTCTCAGGTGCAGTAGGACCTTCTGGTCTAATAGTTTCCTTTGCAGTTGATGTACCGGGTTTCCTGGGCACCATAATGAATGGAGTGATAGTGTGTTTCTTCTATTCAGGCTCTCAATGAAAGCATAAAAAATGTTGACCACGATTTTGGTCAACGACAAGTAGACGCAAAAACAACAGTAAGCCTTGAATAGAAAATAAATGACAAAAATAATTTTATAGTGGTTTAGCCCTAATTTGTTGCTAATAGCCTAATCCACATGGAGCTGTGATATATGTACCTACACTTAAGATCAGATGAACCTGAGCCAACTAAGTTTCTTAAGTATAAGTCGAAAAATACAAAGTTTCTCTCTCTAAGTTCTCTCAGAAAATGCCACAAGTAACAGTCATAAAGTCTCAAAATTAGAGTCTAAAAGTCAGAAAAGTCCTACGTCTGAAAAAAAATCCTCGACCCTAAATGATGCCATGAGCTCTCTATTTATAGGCCCATGGATTGTACAAGAAATGTCCCCCCCCCCTTTTGATGGAGTATTTGATTGTTTTAACCAACTTTAATTAACAAAGTAATAAATAAATTCAAAATACAAAAATGTGGCTATTACTTCGGGATATCTGAGAAATTCTTGCAATAGTTATGGGTGATTCTGATTGAAGTTGTTATTGAGCTTCCGTAGAAAAAGTTACTGGGTAGTTAACTCCTGAGATTCTGTCATATCCAGTCTTCTACACTCCTTAAATCTGACATAGCTGGTCGCCTAAGGTCTTCTTCCTGATGTAGCTGGTCGACTCCATTACTTCCACGACATACCTGGTCGGGTATGTCTCCATCTTGACATACCTGGTCGTGTATGTCTCTTTGTTGGTTATACCTGGTCGGGTATATCACTCCATGATCAGGTAAATTCATACCGGGTCGGGTATATCATTTCCTGACTAGGTAAATTCATATTTGTCTTTCTCGACCAGGTTAAACCATCCTCGCAGTCAATGTTCTTTCCGACCAGTGATGTGACGACTCTGTAGGTCATTTTCTAACATTTGCACTTCCCTTGGTTGACACATTTATTAAACATTAATGCTCCACTTGGTAGCCATGAGTTGCCACCTTTCACCTCTGATTGCCACGTCATTAAACTGAAATTTTGGGGATGCTAATAATAATAATAATAATAAATGAAAAGTATGCGTACAATAAGTTGTTTGAACTTTGTTTTCGACACTTTAATTATTCATAATTTCTTGGAATCCTGTAGGAGGTTTGCTATATACTGAACACTATCATGAAAAACATTTTGACTAAAAATGAGGTCCAAAAGTTAATTTTTTAAAATAGAGGGTTCAAATAGGTAATCGACTAAAATACAAGGTTCAAAATGGTGTAAACTCTTACACAAAACATAAATTATACATATAATTTATGTTTTTATTAAGAATTTTTAACCTTTTGAATACATCCATGGTCCAAAGGTTATTTTTAAAAATAAAAGGTCAAAATGGGTAATCAGTCAAAATACAATGTTCAAATAATCGATTTATCTATTCTTATTTTTTACATTTTGACAAAATAAGAGATCTAAAAATTAATTTTTAAAAATAAAGGGTCTAAATTGGTAATCAACCAACCTTTACACAAAACATAATTTTTTCTATACATAATTTAGATTTTTTATAAAAAATCATGCAAAGTGTATCTTAATAATAATAATAATAATAAATAAATAAACGCGTACAACAAACTGTTTGAATTTTGTTTTCAGCACTTTAATTATTCATTATACAATAAATACTATTTTAGAAAGAAAAAAAGCACTAGGGTCAAGACACGCTCACAGTTCATATAAGGAGCATGTTGTACGTGTTGGGTGAAAATGATTCCCCACAATACAATCTCCTCAAAAAAATTAAAAATCTATTTTTTTAAACATTACAAAAGACTGCGTGAAGCGCAATTATGTTTTCTAGTTATAACATAAAAGCTCTACAAAAAAAAAAATTATAACATAGGATAGAAATAAAATAATTCTTTTAACAATTAATATTATAAACTACCTTATAAAATAAAAAATTAATATTATTAACTAACTGTTAAATCTAAATTTTAAAATTTTGTTCTTGAATAATGATATGAAGGTAATAAAACCAGCTAGGTGAAGTTTAAATATAAACTTTGGTTGTTATCATCGTTGTTTGTTTATAATTGTTTTGATATTTGAACTTTCTTATTATTTATTTTTAATAATTTCTTTCTTTGTGAAATTTTGTTTTATGAATTTATTTCTATATTTGTTTTTGTTGATTTTTCTATATTTAAATATTGGGTAGATAGCCATTTGATACTTTGTATTTTTGTAAAATATCATTTTGGTACCCTTTGTTTACAATAATGCTCATTTGATACTTTGAATTTTGAAATCGTACATATTTGGTACCCTAAACTCAAATTTAATTAATAAAAATTTACCAATTTACTCAAACGGCTCTTAATTATATGAGTTCTAATTTTATATTTAATTACTTAATTACATATAACTGGTGTCAGTTTGATCATATTGATAAAATTTTATTTATAAAATCTGAGTATAATGTATCAAATATGTATGATTTTAAAATACATGGTACCATATAAGCATTATTGAATAAAGATGATACAAAAATGATACTTTGCAAAAATACAGAGTACCAAATGAGTAAATTCCATTAAATATTTTATATCTAGATTAAAAAAAAATTATGTCATCAAAAACCATTATCTATCGTTTATCCATTGCAACTCAATTTAAATCCTATTTACATGAAAGACTAATTTGTGAATAAATAATTAAGGATGACAAAATGCTATGTATTAATAGAGTACACATATTGCTTGATTACTTCTTCTCCTTTTTTTTTTTTAATATAGATACAATTATGAATCTTTAGTTGATGACGGATGAGTTCTATGATGTTAGAAAATTTGGTTTGTAAGGATACATTGGTTTTGTTTTTCAATCTATTGAAGTAATTTGTATGCGCCCTTTGTCTTTTGATCTATATTCTCACTTGGAATATATACTTGTATTGTATTTTGTTTAGTGATTTTCTTGCTACTTTATCTTAAAAAGGGATGTTTCCTATTTGCTAGATTTGTTGGTTTTTCTTTAATACATTGCTTGTTTATAGAATAAGCAGTTACTTATATATATAAATATTTTTATAATATGATATAGAAACAAGTATTTTTCATGATTCAACTTGCTTTGTGCCTTCTAGTATTTGTCTTATGCTTTCTTAGGCTCGCCGTAGTTGGATTGTCTTGTGTTTTTCTTAGGTTAATTTGTGCTTTTTAACGCTTGTCTTGCTCCTTATAGTGTGCATTCTAAGGCTTGTTTCATTATTAGCTAAGTTTGTATCATATTTTGATTGTGTTATGTTTATGCATTTGGGTCATATTCATTTTCTGCCATTAGAGATATTCTTAGAGAGCTAAAAGGATTGTTTGCTAATTTACAATTTAGGGGTCTTTATTATATAATTGAGAGCTTTGAATGTGAGTTTTTTTTTCTTTCTATTTTAGTGAGTAAGAGATAGATTCTTACTTTTTTCTTTGTTGTTAGTTTCCTAATTTAATGCTATTTATTGATTATTTTCCTCTAAATAATTGTATAATTATTGTTTTTTATTTTTTTATCTTCTACCCCCAATTAGCCGTCCCCCTTTTGTCACAGCAATAATAAACAACCACATGTCTTCTTTTTTTTTTTTTAACTCACTTGATTTACTTTTCTCCCTTAGTTTAGTTTTCCCAAAAATTTGAAATAAGAAATAAGAAATACTTTAAATATATTATGTCAGTCATAAAATGTATATTAGTCAACTTTCAAATCAACTTTATTTACTTTATTTATGTGTTAGTGTTTAAATAATATTTTATATTTATTTCATCATTATAGATTAAAAGAAATTGAAATATTATATATGTTGTCTGTGATTTCTTCATTGGACACGTGACAGTCATTAGAGAAGTAATTAGGCTCCTTAGGAGGATAGTGAAGCTCTATAAAGCTCACCCAGAGCTCATCGGAGTATAGTATCATTGGAGTGAAGTAATTACCCTGACAGTGTCAGAGGCATGCCTCCTGCAAAGTTGATGGGCTGCAACCTACAAATTGGGCTCCTTGCGATATGCACGGGTCCACAATATTTATTAAAACATTCAGAGGGGTTAAATAGCAATTAACTCCCCAAATAATTAGGGAATATTTATAATTAATGATATTAATGACCTTCAGCCCCTATAAATTGGGCTAGGATACCATTGTAAAAGGCTTCACAACTTTTGTACTCAGAGCAATATATACGCTTCCTGAGAAACCCCAATTGAAGCTTGCCATCTCAAGCTTCAAGAACTCTAATACTACAAACTCGTGGACTAGGGTTGTTTTGTAACCTGAACCACGTAAAACCTTGGTGTTTATCTTCATTATTTTCTTTAGGTTCTATTATTAGGTTGATAGCGAAAAGGGCAGTCAACATTTTGGTGCTTTCATTGAAAGCTTGAAGGAAGCTTGAAGAAACAGTCATGGTGACCACTCGTAGAAACGCCCAGACAACGCGACTCCTCCCACCAGAGCTAAAGAGGGAGAAACCAACCGGCCACCTCCACACGACTTCCCAGAGATGGCCCAATAATATTTTGATGAGAATGTTGACTACAACGGCGAAGACGGCAAGTTTTACGAGGAGGACTATCCTCAGCCTATGGACGCGGAGGATCAGCTGGAGGTGGTGGCGCTCCGCGGCCAAGTGGCCTCCCAGCAGCAAAAACTTGATGCCTAAGAGGGGAATATCGCTGCCTTGTAGGAGATGGTCAACGCCATAAGGGCTACTGTAACGCCCTAGGTAACCAAGACCGTTACACTGTGTGTTTAAAATAGTACAAGACTTGCTAATCAAGTCATTTAAACAAATTGTGAATCTAACGTCATCAACGGATTAGGAATAAAAGACTTTGGTCACAAACAGGCTATTTTCATTAAAAATGACAACTTAATACATGGAAACTCAAAACAGGGTTTAGATGACTTAATTACAACAAATTCCAGAAGTTATAAATAATTCAGGCCACTCCAATGGAAAAATATACATTTTAGGTTTCCGACCCTGTACAATCCCTCAACTGTGGTGGCCGAGCAGCTGACAATGTACACCTCCCAGAGCTCTCCAACTCATGGTTAATCCAATCTACCCTTGCCTTTACCTACACCACGTAGCACCCGTGAGCCGAGGCCCAGCAAGAAAGCATGATATCATAGCAAGATCAACATCAATAACCAAATATTCCACAACGCATAACCAAGAATACGACAATTCATAATATTCACCCAATCAGTGATAACACTCAACAAATTAACCATTTGTCATCCAGACAATCAACAAATCATATTCATAACACAATATTCACATTCATAATCAACCGTTTATCACAACCATCAAATGATATTCAGGGTCAGCGCCCTTAGGTCGCACCCTCTATTTAACCCACTGTCTTCGGCTCACTTAGGCCGCCCCCAGTGTTATACCCACTGACTCCGGCCAGCTTAACCGAGCTCAGTGATTAATAAGCTGCCTCAGCTACCAGTGGCTGAGCTGCGCCCTGTGCGCAAATGTTGATTCCGACACCCTTAGGCCGGTTATCACATGTCCCATGGCATAATACCATCTCATGACATGATATAAAAATATAGGGAGCTCTTAGTCCCATCATGTTCACATGGTTAATCACATTCACATAACAATGCATACAAACATAGGGAGCACTTAGTCCCAACCTAACCACATAATCGGGTGCAGCTTTCTTACCTTTAGATATAGCTAGCTTGTTCAATTGATCCTCAAGCACGATCCCGTCTGAACCTTAGCGCGCACCTAGTCACAGCCATAGATCAAAATCATCACCAAACCTCAAATCCAAAACCTAGCCTCGGGACCAATCCCGAGTCCGCGGGAAGCCCTAATTCCACCAAACGGGGTGGTGGAATCAAACCCTGAGCCCCCGGGCAAAAACCCTAAGAGATAACCCAAAAACCCCTTTCTGGAAATAGGGTAGCGTTACGACGCTATAAGGAGGGCACTACAGCACTACAAGCAGAGCCAAAAACGCCCAGAAAGCCCAAGCCTAGCACTGTAGCGCTCAAAGGCTAGCGCTACAGCGCTAGTCACAGACCAGCAACACTCTGTTTTTCCCTTCTTCGACTTTCTCGAACCAAAACTCCTTAGAACCCTTTCAAACCTCAACTTCACACCAAATTGAGTCTGCCATCACCTATATCTCATCCCAAATGGCCCAACAACCCAAAACTTAGCCACATGCATCATCAAGCTAAGAAAACAAACATTGAACTCAAGAACTCATCTGAAAACCAGCAACTACCAAGAAATTCAAGGTGACAAAACCCAGAAATCCTTACCTTTTATGGAGAGCCCAACTTAGGTTGTCTCTAATATCCCTCCAGTCCTTAGCTCCTCAATCCCCAAAGCTCAATTCCCTTAAGTTCCATCCAAAGCCTTAAATTAGAAATCTATTGTAGCAAAGTTCAGAAAACTCAACAGAACCCTTTAAACCTTACCTCAATTGAGTAACCAATCCCTGATAACTCTTTAGCTTCACCAAGGTCTCTACCCCCAAACTCCAGTCTGAACTTTCTCTAAAATCCCAGCTCCAAAACTCACAGAAAATGATGAGGAAAAGAACAAACCGAATGGAGAAGAGAAGTCCCTGTTTTTCTTCTTTCTTTCCTTCTTTCCCTTTCCTTCAGCTTCTCACACTTTCTAATAATTTCACTAAGGCATAAAGGCAGATATTACTTATCTCTTATAGTCAAATGACCATATTGCCCTCCCAATTAAACAAAGCTTTTAAACATCCTAAGGGCATTTTAGTCATTGCTCCCAATTCCCACTAATTCCTCAAGTGTCCTAAATATTTACCACTTAATTCCCATCATCTAATTATTCACTAACTATTTTTCCTCATTATCAAATAATTTCCAATATGTTCTCCAAATTCTCAGATACATCCCCAGGCTCACCCCGAGCAGGGTATAAATCTCCGCTGTGACTTTCCCGCTAAACCGCTTGTTAGGATCGCCTCGAATCACAAGCTACAAACACATCCACATAATAATGTGGTCTCAACATTGGCCTACCAATATACACACAAATATGCAATTACGCTCTCAACGAGCCAAATTACCAAAATACCCTCACAACAGAGTATATATCCCCATGCATGCTTTTATCATCATATAATAATATGACCCACATAATCATGCATATAATCATATAATAGCACAATAAATCAATTATGGCCCTCTCGGCCTCCTAATCAAGGTCCCAAACCTTATTAGGAAATTTGGGTCGTTACAGCTACACTGGCGGCCCAAGGGCTACGAGTGGACCCTCATGGTGAAGTACCCCCAAGGTAGCCAGTTGGCGTGCCACTTGTGCACCCAGCTGGAGTGCCATCTACAAATGCAGTGGGCGTGCCTCCCGAGCACCCTGCTGACATGACACAAGATCCGCCAGCTGGCATGCCACTTGCGCACCCGGCTGGAGTTGGAACCCCACCTGTGCCACAAGGTTATGGCAAAGGCAAAGTAGACGAAGATCCTGCTCAGAGACAGAAGAGAACTCGTCGGACTTCTGAGCCCATTCAACCGTCGAGGAAGGCCAATGATAACGAAGGGCGTGGGGCCCAAGGACACCGCCAGGCCGCTATCGTTCGCGGAGCCCAGGGTGTTCCACCTAGGTGCGCTGTGACAGATTGCGTCAGGCCTGGAGGTGGTGTCTTGTCAGTACCTCGCTAGCATCACAGAAACCCTAGCCAGAGGGCCAACATGGAGAAATGTCTCAGCCAACCGAGGACAAGGGATTAGTGTCTTGGTCAATAACGAATACGCTGACTCCAAGGGGGAAGTAGAAGTAGAATACCCTGAGGAAGGTGGTTGCCTCCAAGATCAGCCTGGCCTGCGAGACAGCATGAACGCTCATAGGGGTAAGGCAGCTCCAGAGGACAATCCAAGGAGACAACAACAACCGGACCTCCGAGACAAGGTCACGACTCAGACTCTGAGCAGGAGGATGGGGAACCTCGTGCTCCTCACATTGTGGAGGCTCCACTACCTTGAGGCTTTAAAATGCCAAAAATCAATTCGTACAATGGAGGCACGGATCCAACTGGCCATCTCTCAAAGTTTAATAGATTGATGTCGGTCCACCGTGTCTCCAAGAACACCAAATGCCACGTCTTCCTGTTGGCCTTGACTGGATCAGCAGATGAATGGTTCAAGAAGCACAAGCCTGGATCCATTCACTCCTGGAAACAACTCTCCTCCTCCTTCCAAAGACAATGCATAGTTGTGCAAAAGGTGAACGTCGAGGTCAATGCTCTGGCCAACATAAAGCAGGGACCACTTGAGACCCTTAAATCTTACATTTAGCGCTTTGAGGAGGAAGCAGCCAGGACCAAGAGGGTCGATGATGGCCAACTACTGATGGCCCTACAAACTGGCATCCGAGCAGGTACCCTACTATGGGATGGCCTCTAGCGAAGAGGATGCCACATGCTCGATGACTTCATACGTCGAGCCCAAGAGTACAACAACTGGGAGGAGGCCCATAGTGGAGCGCTTGGAGTGCCAATCCCTTTCCTCGCTCCATTGTTCCCAAACGTTGTGGCCCTGGGAACCCAGTACTCACCATACACTCCAGCCTAAACGAGTGTATTGAGAGCTCCATAGTTCAGCTATGCTGTTCAACTAGCTGATTTCAGCATAATGCTGAGTGTCTTCTTTGGTGTCGCCTCGACATGCTATGGACAACCTCCCACTGGATACAGTGCTTTTCAGCCTGCATTTAGTGCTGGAACTGCGACTTTGGCCCAGTCCGTGGCACCCAGCGGGAGCAAACATGGGGGAAAAGGCAAGGGCCAGAAGCCCAAGAGAACTGGGGAAGCTCTCGAGGAGAAGTACGCTCCACAGTACTCCGAGTACACAGTCTTGGTGGATGCCCGGGAGAACATTTTTCTTTCCACTTAGCAGCAGGTCCACTGCCAGAAAACGCCGCCTATGCGGAGGGATTGGGTGAAGAGAGATTCCACTAAGTTTATCCGATTTCACAATGATGTGGGACACCACACCAACGAAGTGCAGGAAACTTAGAGATGAGATCAAAAGTCTCATCAAAATAGGGCACCTCCACTAGTACGCTAGGATCAGAGCCCGTTCAGCACAGGCCCCAACGGCAGGGGGTTCCTCGACCCCTGGTCTAAGTGCCCGTGATCGCGCAGCAGCTGATAACCCATGGACCTGTTGAGAAAACTTATACAGGATCTTGTTTATTTTCATGTAACTCTTATATTAATCAAATTAATATGAGACAACCTAGAACATGTTTCTAAAATTGAATTCAAACAGAAATAATAATAAGAACACTTACATCATACGCAGCGAAATGAATGAGTCATTCATTCAGTTTCTCTAACCCTTGTATCCTTTCTATCATAGGGTATCACCAAGAAAATGAATCGTTCTTCAATTTTCTTCACAGCCTTCCAAAGTATCCTTAGAACCACCTAGACTTCTAAAAAACAAGTGATTTAAAAATCTGATTTCAACTCTCACTTAACATTCCCTTTAAAGACTCAATTAGATTACTTATTTAATTAAAAAATTAATAAAATAATAGCCAATTATCAGCCCTAGGTCGAATTTCCCATGGACTTTAGGCTTGTGAAATTTCCCATTTAATTGTAAGCCCGTTGGTCTTAAAATCAAGGTATGTATTATTTTCTATTGATTTAATTAATTAAATAATTATTTAAATCCTTTATCAAATTAATTATTTATAATTTGAACCCTGATTTAAACTTATTTATTAATTTAGACACCAATTTATCTTAATTAATAAATCTGCCCTAATTTCTCTTTTCTTTTCTAAATTACATAACTCTGTGCATCTATCCAAAATTGACCGAGTCAACTTTGATAATTCTAATTGATAATTAAATCAATTAATTGAGATTATCTAGATGATTTTATCCAAGGTACATTGGGGACCATGGGCCTATGAAATCAAGCTCCAACAAGTTATCATAAATCTAACAAATAAATTTACTAACTTATTAATTCCTCGTGACTCCACTAAAGACTCGGAATTGCACTCTTGAATTCATAGAATGCTCTATAAGCAATATAGATACGTTATTAATTATCCACTGTTACAACCGTAATTGTCACTCAATCCTCTATAGACGATCTACAATGAGATGGGACTAAAATACCGTTTTACCCCTCATTGTATTTTATACTTAAAACACTTAGTTCCTTGTAAATGATATTTCAATAAACTAATATTAATTACTGAAATGAGATCTCTATCATTTAGCACCTTGAACCAAACTAAAAGGAAACCATCATTTTACTTCTTCATTAGAAGCTATAGATGTTCATATCTATGATTAACACTCCCACTCAATTATACTACCGAGTTCCCAAGATGTAAGTATGGGCTAGTCCGTAGGGTAAGCTGGTAACGAACAAGTCAAAGAACTCAAATAATAAAATCAGTTAGAATAACAATCACTCATAATTGAGATTGAATTTACCTATGGTCAACTATATGATATGACTAGAATAGATAATAACGGTATGTTTACTTATCCTATCTACTGTCAATATCGGTCCAATCCAATGTAACAAATACATCCGATCTTATCTACTTTGCTAATGTTCTAGAAAGAACATAACACTACAATGTGTATGTAGATCATATCGTAGATTGACAAGTCAGTGTAATTCCTGTGCACTGACTAATCTCATGATTAACTTATTTTGAACATATAATCATATTTATATTCCACTGTGATTACGCCACTATAAATATGATTAGCTATATGCTTGGGATTTAATATAAGTTTATATTAAACAAATAATCATGAAAATAAAACATGTGAGCAAAGTGATTGACTAAGTCAAAAATTGATTTATATTCTTTTATTGATAATAAAATGAGATTACAAAGAAATTGGGTTTTAATTAGGGCATAAAACCCCAACAGGACCTCCCCCAGTGAACGAGGGAGTAGGGACTATCTCCGAAGGACCCCACCTGGGGGGCATGTCAAGTGGTTCACAGAATTGGTATGCCCAGGCCCTTAACCATGATGATGAAGTGTTGGTGTTAACCCAGTTACCAGCATAGAGGCCTCGAATGACATACCAAGTCATCACTTTCTCTGAGGACGATGCTCGGAGGGTGCATTTTCCCCACCACGATCATTTAGTAGTAGAGAGCCATATTTCCAACAAGATTGTGGCATAGATCCTGGTGGACAACAGGAGTTCAGTGAACATCCTGTACAAGTCAGCCTACGAGAAGATTGGGTTGAATGTTGGTGACTTGTCCCCATGCACCTCCACTCTTTATAGGTTCTCGGGGGAAGGTCTTATCCCAATGGGGCAAATTAAATTGCCTGTGACACTTAGAAGAGCCTCACCAAGCCTTCAAATACTGTACTTTTGTGGTTGTGGACTGCTCCTCTATGTACAACGCCATCCTGGGGTGTCCAGCCCTAGTGGAGTTTGGAGTGGATACCTCCATACGCCACCTATGCATGAAACTCCCTTTTGAGGCGGGAATAGGCACAGTCCGTGAAGACCAGAAAGAGGCTAGGCAGTGCTACAATGTGTCCCTCAAGCATCCTATAATGGTAATTAAGTCAGCCTCTGAAAAGCCCCCTCCCGAGGAGATGGAGGTTCAGGCTGTTCAAGAGGAAAGGGAGTCCAATGAGTTGGACCCCAGAGTTCAAGAAGAGAGGGCTACCGAGCCCATGGAAGAGACGGAGGAGGTAATCTTTGACGCCTCCATCCCAGATGGAAAAACAAATGTCGGGAATGATCTGAAAGCAGATGTTCGAGCAGCCTTAACGAGTTTTCTCAAGGAAAATCAAGACATTTTTGCCTGGTTTCACTCCGACATGACATTCATTGATCCGAACATCATATGCCACACCTTGAACATCGATCCTAACGTTGCTCCTATACAAAAAAAGTGGAGAACGATCGACCTAACCCGAGGTTTTGCTTTGAAGGTGGAGGTGGACAAGTTCCTCGTGAACGGGTTCATCTGAGAAGCTCAGTACCCGAATTGGGTGTCTAACCCGGTCTTGGTGCCCAAGCCAAACGAAACCTGGAGGACCTGTATAGATTTCTACCACCTTAGGGTCCCATCAAGGTCCTCACCAACCATCCCTTGCGGCAAGTCCTTTAGAAACCAGAGTCCTCAGAGAGACTCCTCAAGTGGGCCGTCGAATTAAGCCTGTTTGACATTACTTATCATCTGAGGACTGCCATCAAGGGACAAACATTGACAGATTTCATAGCTGAGTGTACGGGGACGCATGGGCGAATAGGAAATGCCCCGGCGGTTAGGCCCACGTGGAAGCTGTATGTAGATGGGTCCTCCTATGAGAATGGAGGAGTGGTGAGCCTAATCTTGGTATCCCATAAAGGGAATAGGGTCCATAGTTCCCTAAGGTTTGGGTTTGATGCCTCCAACAACGAGGCTGAGTACGAGGCCCTTATTATTGGACTCCAAGCGACCCTAGAGCTCAAGGCTGAGATCCTTGAGATTTTTAGTGATTCCCAACTTGTAGTGAATCAGGTCCTTGGAGAATACCAGGTCCGAGGGACAAAGATGGCCGCATACTTATCCAAAGCCCAGGAAATGTTGCACAACTTCAAGGGGGTTTCCATCTGAAAAGTGCCAAGGGAACAAAAATCTAATGCTGATGTCCTAGCCAAGCTTGCTACCACCAAGGATGCTGAGTTAATCAACGTGGTCCCGATTGACTACTTAGCCGCCCAAGCATCTCAGCTTCTGAGGAGGTAGAAGCACTCTCTGGAGAGTTACTGCAAGATAAGAAAGCAGCTCGGAAGCTGCTTTACCAAACGCCTTTGTAACGCCCTAGACAGCCAGGACCATTACACTGTGTATTTTAAACAGTGCTAGACTCTCTAAACGAGTCATTTGACCATAAACGTGTAACTAAACATGATTAACGACTTAGTTTTAAATTTTTTGGACGAAAGGAATAGTCATTTCATTAAAACATTAAGTTCGTACATGAGATCCTAAAATAAACATTTAAAAAGGTTATTTACAACTCAAAAGGTTACAACAAGCCAGCCTAAGCGGAAAAATAAGGTTTAACCCTAGTTCCTCTGAGAAACCTCAGCCGTGGTTGTCGAGCAGCCGCATATGTACACGCTACCACCGAAGCTCTCCAACTCATGGCTGGTCCAGCTTCCCTTTCCCCTTACCTGCACCACATAGCACTCGTGAGCCAAGGCTCAGCAAGAAAAATTAAACATGCTCATAAGCAGTTAACAACATATTATAGAATCATAATTAGCATGCCTAGCTGTAATAACTCTAATCGTGCATGCATTCTATTCAAGTAAGTGACTACTGGGTCACATCGGGGCCCGTTGACCTAGAATAAGTTACTGTAGAGTCACCTTGGGGCTCATTGCCCTATCCTCTGTATAACCAGCCTTAGGGTTGGCCAAGCGTACCTGGCGCTTTATTTTCCAAGCGACCATAGGGTCAGTCAAGCATATACCACGCTCTTGATTAGGCCTAACCATATCGGCATGTGCTCAATGCGCTATTGCCGCCCTTGACTTATAAGTAAATCCTTTCGACAAACGCTCAGTGCGTGATTGCCGCCCTTGACTTATAAGTCAAGCCTTTTTAATTAGATAATGCAGAAAATCATGCGTCATTTAGCAATTATCGAAATACAGAGCATTCACGCATGCTTATTCAAAGAATCACAGGGATAATCATAATCATGCTCATTCACATGGGCCTAGGCCCTAATCATAACCATGTTCAGCAACTGGGCCAAGCCCTAATCACATATATCACGTATTGGGTGCACTTTTATCACATATGGTCCAAGCACAAGCTAAATAAAAATGACCCTCGAGCACGATCCCCTTCCAAGCACTAGCGATCCCCTAGTCACAACCATAATAAATGATATCCATCAATATCGAGTAAATAAAGGATTCCAGACCGAATCCTACCCGCCGAGACCTTGAAATCTACTAAACCGGGTAGTAGAACCCTTCCCGAGCCCTTAGGTTTGAGTCCTCGCACTCACAAACCTCTTTTGGCTAACTTTCCAACTAGCGCCACGGCGCACCCCTGTAGGGTTGCGATGCACCTCAAGTCAGAGGGCCCCCAACCTATAATCCTTGGGACACGTGCCACGACGTAGCCCACTAGGCGTCGTGGCGCCAAGATGATTCAGAGAACCGCCTTGGCCTCTGAGTTCATGCGGGCCGCGACGCTCCAAGAACAGTGCCGCAGCGCAACCCCGCCAACCTAGTTTTTCAACACTTCTCTCCTAGCCAAAACCCTACAAATTCACCCCAAAGTTGTACCAAACCCATAATTTAGTCCCAAAACCTCAATACTATACTTAAGGCAACACAAATACCCAAAGAACCATGCCAAAACCTTATCCCAATTCAAAATTCAATCTTGAGTTCAAAACTCAAGACACCAAAATAAACCAAAAGAAATTCAATAAGCTAAGGGAACTGAATTACCTACAAAAAATTGAATTTCTCAATTGGAATCATCTAGCTTAACAACTTTTAATCTCCCAGAGCAAGCTTCCAATTCAAAAATTCTCTTCCAAATAAAAAATGCTTCACCACAAAGAAGGGAGAATGAGGGAAATGAGAGAGAGAAAGGGAGCTACTGTCTCTTAAGCTTTCTACCATGTTTTGAGAGTTTCCACTCAATTAAGTCATCCCAACACTTAGAAAAGACCAAACCACCCTTTGGTCAAACCTAAGTCCTTTAATGCCCCCAATGGCAATGTCGTCATCCACATTTCCCGCTAATTTTAGTTAACACTTAATTTCCCAAATAATTCTAATATCCTCGAGTAATCCAAATAATTTCCCATTACTAGATAAATCCCAATAATGTACTAAATTACCAAAATACCCCTGGGCTCACCTCGAGCCGGGTATTTGACCTTGTTGTGACTAAACCGCTAACTTGCTCACTAGGATCGCCTCGTGCCAAATAACCCAAATATATCCACATAATTATGTGGTCTTAATCATAAAACGCATATATTTACAAATATTCCCTCAATGGGTCAAAATTACTAAAATGCCCTTCTAATAAGAAATGGGTCCACATGCATGCTTAATACACATAAACATACTATAATAGTCATATCATAATATAACCCACATAATTCACATAATAATGCATATAATCACATAATTAATTAAATTATTGCCCTCCTGGCCCCCTAATCAAGGCACTAAGCCTTATAAGAGAAATTGGGACGTTACAATTATCCCTTCCTTACAAGAATTTCGTCCTCGAAATTTTACTTGAACAGCTCGGGATACTGATCCCGCATATTCGACTCTAATTCCCAGGTAACCTCCTCGACCTTGATGTTCCTCCATAATACCTTAATCAAGTGTATGGTTTTATTCCTCAGGACCTTATCCTTCCTGTCTAATATCTGGATTGGCTACTCCTCATAGGATAAATCTGCCTGCAGCTCCAGATCTTCATAACTCAATACATGAGTTTCATCACACATATACTTCTAAAATATCAAAATATGACACACATTATGCAGTGTTGACAATGCCGAAGGTAAGGACAATCTATAGGCCACCTGACCAATCCTTTCCAGGATGTCAAACGGTCCTACAAATCTAGGGCTCAACTTCCCCTTCTTCCAAAATTTCTCCCCCTTTCAATGGTGAAGCTCTAAGGAAGACATAGTCTCTCACTTGGAACTCCATGTTCCTGCGCTTCGGATGAATTTTCTGTCTACTCTGAGACGCGAGCATTCGAGCTTTAATCTTTATGATAGCCTCAATGGTCCTTTGAAATACTTCAGGACCCAAGTATTTCCTTTCACCCATCTCGTCCCAGTGAATGAGTGATCTACATTTTCTACCATACATCATCTCATAAGGAGCTACTCCAATGGTCGACTGATAGCTGTTATTGTAGGAAAACTCTGTTAAGGGAAAATACTTACTCCAGGACCATTCAAAGTCCAAAACACATGCCAAAAGCATGTCTTCCTGTATCTGAATCGTCCTCTCAGACTAACCATCCGTCTAAGGATGATAAACTGTACTAAATTCCAATTGTGTACCCATGGCTTTCTGTAAACTTCCCCAGAACTTGGAAGTAAATGTTGTTGGTATTAAATGATCAAATAAAATGTGCGCAGTAGAATATATGGACCCATTTTAATAGATATTAAAACCAGCCAGGATCATATACATATATAAACATTAAATCACATACAAAACAGATCAGGGATTACCTCTTGTAGCCTATCAAGTGTCCTTGAGTCTTTTTGTATACAATCAACGATCTTCCTATCTAGTAATCTGAAAGCTCACACCTTGACCTTCTAGACCAATCCTAAAAAATACAAGGATGTGTGTGGGCATGTAGGATTCAAAAGGTTGATTTATGTGACTCTCTAGATGTTCTCAACACATGAGATCTAGAGATGTTTGACTGAGAGAAGAGGTTTTCAATAGTTTTCAAGTTTAGAGAAAACTATCGCTTTAGAGAGAGAGTCTGTATTTTTTTTTTATCTCGTAAAAAATAAATTAAAGCTTGTTCTGAAAGTCACGCACTATCAGACTTATACAAAATTATTTAATCTAATTAAATAATATTTATTTTATTAAAATTCAAATTCAAATTAAAACTGATATGATATTTATATTTAATTATTTATTTAAATCATATTTAAAAAGGAATAATTAAATAACTGATTAAACAAACTTATTTGAAATTCAAAATTCAAAATTCAAATCACAGGGATAAAAATCCCTGAGTTAGGCGCCACACACTGTAGTGTACATTGTGTCTCACCCAGCCTTATTAGGGTTTCCCTAATTTTCTCATTTGTTTATTTAATAAACTTTTAAGACAATATATTTATCCCAATATAAATATCAGTTAATTCAAAGTTAACTTGATCTTAAAATATCAGTTTTAACTTAACTTAAATAAATATCATATTATAAATAAGATATTTATTATTTTCTCTCTCTATATATTAATCCAAACAAGATTAATATTAATTTTAACATATAGTTTTTCAAAATAAAAACTATATAGTTAAATAATTAATTAATTCAAAATTAATCATTTACCCATAATTATCACATAATTATTTCCTTGCCCTGGAAATAAATTCCTTTTCAATTTAGTTTTTCTCTCTACAAATCTTTCTTTTGACATCCTTACCCTTGACAGTGTAGGACAGAGGTGATCTGGGGACCATGGACTTATAATACGAAGATTCAATAAACCATATTATTAATCAAACTCTTTAATCTAATAATCTTATTTATTAATTCCATAATTACTCCACTATAAATATGGAATTGCACTCTAAGTATTTATAGAACTATATTACAGAGTTTTCTCTTGTAGTCCATTCATATAATAAATATATGTAGTTCTGTCCTCCATTATTGGTTCATTAATTAGAGCTGGTCAAAATTACTGTTTTACCCTTCTTTTACCGAGTTTTTCAGAAAATAGAATTATCAAAGATTGGAGAGCTTAAAAAAAAGGATTTAAGAATGTAAACAAGGTTTTTACGTGGTTGGGGCGTTAATGAGCCTTAGTCCACAAGTCCGTTGTATTAGAGCTTAGAGAGCTTTTGACAATGGAGTTTTCTGCAAGTTTGAGCAGAGTAATTGCTTACAAGAAAAATCTAGGATCCCCCTCCTCAATGCACCACTATTCGTATAGGCAAGCGAGTACACTGGACTTGGGTCGGGCTAGTCCAGGCCCAATAGGGTGTAAGTACCATTGGCTTCTCTGATGGGAGCCCAATACAAAGGATTGAAATATGAAACATACATTAATCAAAGCCCATTGGGCCAGCCCAAACAAGATCTAATTATAAGACACGCGACAAACTGGTGTTTCAGTTTGGGTGTTATGGACTACGAGGAAGATTTGGGGGACAAGATCGGCCAGAGTAGTGGCGGTGCAGTTCTGAACCAACAACGTACAATCCCGAGGTAGCCTCCTCTGCAGGTTACTTATGGGGACAACATTCCATGCTTCTTGGGACGATGTCAGTATCGGGGATACTTTATCACGCCAAACTTAGCCAATCGATCCAGGTCTGTTTACCAATGTCCCCCTCCGTTTACCTGGGTCCCGGTTCGTTTACTAGGACCCGAGTTTATCCACAGCGATCCCGGTCTAATCTTGGCTTTGGGAGTCGCGACCTCCTTTACCGCATCTCAGAGGACATCCTGGTACACGGTCCCGGGTTTATACAACCTGCCCCAGCGATGGTCCCGGCTTACACTCCCGGATGCCCTTTGGGCCTTGTCGAGACTTGGGTTACCAATATCCGTTTTCCCTTCATCTAATGGGCCCGATCTGGGCCTTAACTCCCAGGAAGGCGGCCCATGGACTTAGAGTGTGGATCCGTACATTTTGGAAGAAATGGCGATAACACCTTCTAATTACCTCTTGATTCTTAAGTACCATTAATTCACCAGGGAATAATTAATCTATAATATAATTATAGATTTGAGCTCAATAACTATTCAGTTCCAGAATTAACCCTTAAGGGAACCAATATCCGATTCGTTAGGAAAGCATGGATTCCAATATTGTAATTCATGTTCCCAGCCATCCATGATATTGAATGTCATTAGCCCCATTATTCTAAGAGACCTTAATGAGTTAATTAAAAGATCCAATAAACACAAATAGGAGTTCATGAATACTCAGGATTTAGACTGATCTACAAATGATCATCTATTATGTTAAGATTTAAATCTTTGTGTCAAACGACAAGTTTACAAAGATAATTAATTCTCATCGGTCCTATCGTATATAATCTCTATTATATACAGTACCTTTACTAAGATGTCTATCCACATCAGTACTCTGAATCTAGATTACTCGCATCTCGTATGCTTAGCAAATCATACTAGTAACCATTCATTAAAGATTCCATACTTTAATATGTTATTGACTATTTTATTCATTATATATGATCTTAATTCTCCCGTACTAATACAAGATCATATTCTCATGAATGAATAGGGAATTTTCTTGATATTATCATATAATTAATTCAAACAATAATTATAACATTGAAATATAATAAAATTATACTTTTATTTAAAACCAACAAAATGTCTTTACATGCTTTTAGGACATTAATCCTAACAAATGTGAGGTCCTGTTCTGACACAATCGATTTTGGAGCCCCACGAAGATGCGCTATCTCTTTTACATAGAGATCTGCGTACTGGTCAACTGTATAAGTCATCCTCACTGGTAGAAATTGAGCTGATTTGGTGTATCGATCAACGATAACCCACACCGAATCATGTTGACTCACTGTCCTGGGCAACCCAACTACAAAATTCATAGTGATGTCCTGCCATTTCCATTCTAGGATATCCAGAGGCTGTAATAGCCCTGCTGGCCTATGATGTTCAGCCTTGACCTGCTGACATGTCAGGCACTTAGCTTCATATGCAGTTACATCTCCCTTCATCCCAGGCCACCAATATAATGTCTTCAGACCCCGATACATCTTCGTGGTGCCTGGATGCAAAGAGTAAGGGGTGGTATGAGATTCATCTAGAATCTCCTATTTGATAACAACATTCATCAGAACACAGATCTGACCCTTGTATCTCAGTAAGCCCATCTCAGACACTGTATAGTTCCTAGCCACCCCAGCTAGGATATCCTCTCTAATCTTCATCAGCTGTGGATCATTCATCTGACTTTCCTTTACCTTTTCTAGAAGAGTAGACTGCAGGGTGATGTTGGCTAACTGGCCCACCACCAACTCTATCCTTGCTCTGGTCATATCCTTAGCCAATTCCTTAGATATCTGCCTCGAACTAGATAATTGTCTCGAACCTTTCCGGCTTAAGGCATTTTCCACCACATTGGCCTTTCCTAGGTGATACAAGATTTCACAATCATAATCCTTCACCAGCTCTAACCAACACCTCTGTCTCATGTTCAAATCCTTCTGTGTGAAGAAGTACTTCAGACTCTTGTGGTCAGTGTATATCTCACACTTCTCCCCATACAGGTAATTCCTCCATACCTGTAGTGCAAAGACCACCGCTGCTAACTCTAGATCATGCGTAGGGTACCACTGTTCATAATCCTTCAACTGTCGTGATGCATAGGCAATCACCTTCCTGCCTGCATAAGGACACAACCTAATCCTTATCTCGAGGCATTGCAGTAAACTGCAAACTTCTCCTAATTTATTGGAAGAGTCAAAACTGGAGCGGTAATCAAACGCCGCTTCAACTCTTGGAAGTTGTTCTCACTTTTATCTGACCATGCAAACTTCTGGTTCTTGCATGTCAGTTCCATCAGTGGGGTAGTTATCCTTGAGAATCTTTCCACAAAGCGCCTATAATAACCTGCCAATCCAAGGAAGCTTCTGATCTCTGAGGCATTTCTTAGTCTTGGCTAATCTCTAACTGCCTCAACCTTAGCTGTGTCCACCTTGATTCCATCTCCACTGACAATGTGACCAAGGAAAGTCACTTTCGATAACCAGAACTTGCACTTCTTGAACTTCACATACAGTATGTGTTCCCTCAGTCTTTGTAAAAGAAACTTGAGATGCTGCTCATGCTCTTCCTTCGACGGAGATTAAACTAAAATATCATTGATGAAGACGATATCAAACTGATCCAGACAATCCTTGAATACCCTGTTCATCAAATCCATAGAAGCTGCTGGGGCATTAGTCAAACCAAATGACATAACCAAAAAGTCATAATGCCCGTTGTGAAAAGCTGTCTTCGGTATATCTTCCTCCCTTATTTTCAACTGGTGATAACTAAATCGAAGATCTATCTTCGAGAATACCGTCTTACCATACAACTAATCAAACATGTCATCTATCCTTGGCAGAGGATACTTGTTCTTAATGGTTAGCTTATTCAGTTCCCTACAATCAATACACATCCTCAGGGAACCGTCTTTCTTCTTTACAAATAGAATTGGTGTGCCCCATGGTGAAAAACTGGGCCTAATAAAACCCAACTCTAACATTTCCTGTAATTGTACCTTCAGTTCTTTCAACTCTGCTGGGGTCATTCTGTATGGTGCCCTAGACACTGGTTTTGTCCCTGGTGTAAGTTCAATAACAAACTCTATCTCTCTGTGTGGCGACAACCCTAGAAAATCTTATGGAAACATATCTAGAAACTCACAGACTAGTCTGGTCTCTTTTGGTCCCACTAGCACGACCTGAGTGGTATCCACCACACTGACTAGGAATCCTATGTAACCACCTCGCAATAGGTCTCTAGCTCTCAATGCTGATATCATAGGTACACGGGGTCCATGCACAGTGCCAACAAATACAAAGGGATCCTCTCCCTTCGGCTTAAAGGTTACCATCTTCTTTTTTCAATCTATGGTTGCTCCATATTTTACTAACTAGTCCAAACCAAAAATCATATCAAAATCATTTATAACTAACTCAATCAAATCAACTGACAACTCTCTGCCATCCACTGTCATTGGCAATGATCTGATCCATCTCCTAGAGACTACTAACTCTTTAGTGGGCAGTAAAGTTCCAAATCCCACTGTATCGTACTCACAGGGCCTACACAGTCTATAAATTATTCTACTATAAACAAAAGAGTGTCTAGCATCAGAATCAATCAAAACAGTATAAGAGGTTCCAACACTAGAAAGCTGACATGCTTGAGGAACTAGCCTCAGCCTCTGCCTGCGTCAACGTGAACACTCAAGCTAGAGTTGAGTCTTTTGCTTTCCTTGGTTCCTATTTCTTTTCTCTCGGGCAATCTTTCTTCAAGTGTCCCACTATCCCGCACAGAAAGCAGGCCATTGCCCGACACTCTCCCACGTGGCATCTCTTACATCTAGCGCACTCTGGGTAGGTCCTCTAGACCTCATTTCTTCCCTGGCCCTATCTGTATACCATATGGCCTCCTATCAGGGCATGCAACTGAAAATATATTTGGAGCCTTCTTTTTCTGGTCACTAGGGCCTCCGCCTCTACCAGAACCCATAAATGGAGGTCCCATCCTCCTAGTGTCTCTCCTGGCTGCGTTCTTGCACCAAATTTTGTTTTCTGTTTCCTCTACTGTAAGGGTCTTCTCTACCACCTGGGCATATGTCATCACCCTAGGCACGGTAGTAATGCGAACATTCCAGGCTATCATAGGCTGTAGCCCTTGAAGGAACCTTTCCTTCCTTGTCCCATCAGTGGGTACCAAGTCTGCAACAAATTTGGCCAGTCTATGAAACCTCAGAGCATACTCTGTCACTGACATGTTTCCTTGTAACAACTTACTGAATTCCTATGCATTTGCAGCCCTAACTGCATCATTGTAGTACTTTTCATTGAATAAAGTTCTGAACTCTTCCCAATATAGAGTATTGACGTTCTTGGTCTGGGATATCACTTTCCACCAAATTTGGGCATCCTCTCGAAACATATATGTGGCATAAGCCACCCTCTCATTACCAACTACCCTTATGAAATCCAAGATGATGGTAACCATGCTCATCCATTGCTCAATCTTGGCCGGATCTGCACTGCCCTAAAAAACTGGAGGGTGCTGCTTTCTGAACCTTTCATAAAGAGGTTCCCATCTATTCCTAGCCTCTGATGATTGTACTATTTCCGGTACCAATGCAGGTGGCACCTCTGGTTGAACATTCCCTATTGGAACCTGTTGTAGTATAAGCAGGCGGGTCTCTTCTTCCAGCCTCTGTAATATGGCTTGCATATCAGCAAGCACTTGCTGCTAGTTCTTTGGAGCTGGCAGAGGGGTTTGACCTTGATTATTATTCTCGGCCTGTATTTCCTAAAGAGCAAATGGATTTGACTGCCCTGGAAGCATACTTCCAAGCTTATATCTTTCTACAGTAATCAATTCGACCTGTTAGGTAGTCTTAACAACACCTCTTGCAGCCCTTCAGTCTAAGATCGAACAAATAAGCATTCATACTCAAACATGGCGCTAATAAGCACTTCCTGACATTTATAAGCAGATAGCGAGGATAATAATCATTTTATGGCATTTATAATCATGTAGCGATGCTAATTAGCATTTATTTAATATATTTACTAGTATGAACAGTGCTAATAAGCATTTCCTGGCCTACACCTGCATATAACAACGCTAATAAGAATTTCCTTTACATTCACAAATAATAATAGCAATAATAAGTGCATCTTTAGCACACACACAACAGTTGTAATGATCCAAATTTCCTAATAAGGTTTAGGACCTTGATTAGGAGGTCGGGATGGCCATAATTGATTTATTATGCCATTAAATTATTATATGCATGATTATGTAAATTATATTATTATACGATGCTAAATGCATGCATATGGGTCCACTTTTGTTTATAAGGGCATTTTGGTAATTTTTCCCGTTGAGGGCATATTTGTATATTTTCATGCATGTTGGTGAATTATGAAGAAGACCACATTATAATGTGGATTTTTTCGAGCGATTCGACATGAGATGATCTTTGAATGCAAGTTATCGGTTTGGTCATAACGGGGTTAATTTCGGGGCTCGGGGTGAGTCTCAGGGTAATTTGAGGATTAGTACATTGTTGAGAATTAAGGGGTAATGGGATATTATTTATTAGCATTTGAGAATATTGGGAAAAATGGGAATTGGAGGGTGTTAATTATTATTAAAGAGATAGAGGAGAAAGGATGGTTTTTCCCTTAGTGGCTGTTAAGGGTTTTAATTAGGCTTGGGGGCATTTTGGTCTTTTGACCTAAGGGATATATATCAACCTTAAGAAGCTATAGAAAGCTGAAGAAAATAAAGCTTTTCTTCTTCTTCTTCTCCCATTCATCATTTGTTCTTATTTTCTCTTTGAATTTTTGAGCTCCATTTGAGGAACCAAGCCTTGAGGGTCTAGGGTTATGTTCTACCATTGAAGATGGTGTAATTATGAGCTTGAGGTAGGTTTTCAACCATTAAAAACTCTGGTTTTACTCTGTTTTCTTATTGAGTTTCAGTTTGAATTTTGATTTGGATAGTGAGAATTGATGGAAGTGTTTGGCAAAGATTGATTGGGTTATGATGCCTAGGACTTGTATGTTGGGTATTTGGGCTCATTTGTAAGTTTGGTTGAGGTTTGGAATCAGTTTGTGAAGCTTGGAATTGGAGACTTTGAAGGAGGAAAAAACCAGGGCTGAAAAACCCTGGTTGTAGCGCTACAGCGCCCAAGGGAGGGTGCTACAGTGCTAGCTAGGGAAATTAAACTCTGTTTGTAGCGCTATGGTGCTGGGGGGCAGCGCTACCCTATTTTTCCAGGGACCTATTTTGGGCACTTTTGAGGGTTTTTGGCTTGGGGTTTCACTTCCTAAGGTTCGAGATTGAATCTACTTACCGTTTGAGTACGATTCGAGGTCCCGGGAGTGAGTTTTAGGTCAAGAACCTTTTATTGTTGATTTCATTAATTGGATTCCATATTTGGTTATGACTAGGTGACCACTAAGGGATCAAAGGATCGATCGTTCTCAAGGGTCGTTGTAATGACCAGAATTTGCTAATAGGGCTTAGGGCCTTGATTAGCGTGCTTGGAGGGCAATAAATGATTTAATATGTTAATATGTGAATTTATGTGAATACGTGATAAAGATGCATGTTTAGCTGAATTAAATACGCATGTGGGCCCCGCTTGGATGTTAGAGGTATGTTTGTGATTTTAGCCCGTTGAGGGCGTAAATGTGATAAATATGATATGCATGTGATATATATTTTGCATAGCGCGATCTGAGACAGTCCTGGGGAGCGGTTAGCCAGAAAGGCACAACGGGGTTAAGAATCCGACTTAGGGCGAGTCGAGGAGTAGTTTGGGTATTAGATGTATTATGGGGTTATCGGGTTATGGAAATAAATATTTGGAGATATATTTGAGGTTAGAATGTCTAGGAGGGAATGTTGGGGAAATTTACCATTTTTCCCCCGGGGACGTTTTGGTACCCCGAGCCTTGAGGTAACCACATAGATTAAGTTAAATAAAACAAAAAGAAAGAATCATTTAGAGACTTGTAGAAACTGACACTTTTCTCTCATTGTTAGCTGAAGTTAACTCTATACCCTCTATCACCTTTTCTTATCTAAGGCAACTCAAGGAGGCAAGTTAGTGAAAAACCAGTCAAGAAGCTTTGGTGGAACTAGTCAAGAATTGAGGATTTTGGGCTGTTAGAGTTAAGGAGCTAAAGCTGGGCATTTGGGGAAATCAGTTCAGAGGCATAACTCAGCAAGGGTAAGCTCTAACTATGGGAATTATGCTTGAATTTCAGCTATGTTCTTGGGATATGCATGTGAGTAGAATTTGATCTATTCTTAGGTGTTTTAGTTGAGTTTTTGGAGCAGGTTTTGATGGGTTTTGATGTTGAAACTGGGCTAGAATCTTTGTGTTGATTATCTGGAGTTGTTAGCTTGATTATTGGATGAGTTGGTCTGAAGAAAATGCAGGAAAAGATGAAAAATTATGGGTTTGGAGGTGAGGGCCGCGGCCCGTGTGCGCGCGCGGCCATGGGAGGCCAAGGAGTTGGATGCGCGTCGCGGCCCGTGTGTGCTTCAGTGAAGTGTTAGCCTCTGTTTCGAGGCTAGCCGCGATGCTTGTGGGTAGGGCCGCGTCTCTTAGTGCCAGTTTTTGTATTAATGTGTGTTTAGGCTTGGGAACTCAAAGGTTAAGGCTCGGGATGGATTTTATCACCCGGATTGATAGAATCCAAGGTTCTGGAGATTAGAGTTATGATTCAAAGTTACTTAATGGACTAGTTATTGATGGATAAGTATTGTTGATGTGTTGTGACTAGGGTTCGGCAAGGCTCAAGTTAAGGGACTGTGCTCGAGATATCGGTGCTTGGGAAGCTCGGGACGCAGGTAAGAGAACCCTTGTTCCCATAGAGCTTGTATGCAGGGCTGAGCCCCAATATGTTTGAATTACAGGGCGTAGCCCTTTGATTGAATTTGTTAGTGTTCAGTATTTGTGTATTATGCTATGAAGGCTACTGTGTAAATGTTCGGCAAGAGCCGGGAACGGTGCAGGCCGAGGTCGGCAAGGGCCAGAAACGGCGTTGGGCACGTCGAGTGCAAGGCCGGGTACGGCAAGGGGCCGGGAGCAGCGTAGAGCACGTGGAGTGCGAGTTGCCATGGCGAGACCCTAAAGGATACCTGGGATATCCTCATGGTGTGGACTGCGAACCCAGGGCCTGGTAAAGCACCTGAGACGGCTTGGCCATATGTGTTTAGCCTATTGATGGCCTGTTTATATGATATGTATTGGTTTTGCATATGTTATCTGTTTGTGGGTTTTCTTGCTGGGCTTCGGCTCACGGGTGCTCTGTGGTGCAGGTAAGGGCAAGGAGAAAGCCAACCAACTATGAGTGTAGCAAGCATGAGGCGGCGTGTACATGTTTGGCCTGCCTGGCTGCCACAACTAGTGGATTTTGGGAGATGATTGTAATAAAACCTAGATTTTGTCGTTTAGCCGACTTGGTTGTATTTATATGTTGTAAATATTTCTAAACTGTATTTTGGGATCCCAGGTGTCAAACTTTTATGATTTTCAATGAAATAGAGTTATTTCCAAAAATTCTACTTTGTTTATGACTTAATTACACTTTTGCTTTAAAAGCCTCGATTAGCGAGTGATTGTACATTTTTAAACTCACTTGGTAACGGCTCTAAGGTAGTAGGGCGTTACAACTTGGTATCAGAGCGAGCCAAGGTTATTTGTTTTGGAGATTGACCAAACATGTACGTTCGCTGTCAATGACAAGCTCGACTCACGGTTGGTTGGTATGATTGACTAATATGCTTGAATGCCCTATTTTCCTGCTTATCTTATATAGAGCATGATGAATGAGTTAACATATGCATGATGCCAGGGCATGGCCCGTTGTGTGTTATATGCTATCTGCATGCTATATGAGTTACTGTTTATGGTTGGCTAATGTGTTTGGGAGGTGGTTTTGGGATGTTGTTATCATGCCTGATGAGCGATGTTGTTGGTTGCAGGCATAATTGTTGAGATGCCTCGACAATCAGCTAGACTCCGCAGCAGTAGGGCCGAGGATGACAACCAGGGTCAGGACCCTTCACCTGCCCCACAGAATTTGCAAGAGATTGGTGAAGTTTGCACTAGACTTAGTGCCGACGGATGCGGCAAGAAGGGATAGGTTTGTGCGGGGGTTGAACGTTATGATTGCCCGAGATGTGAATATTACTTTGGACCCAAAGACTACTACTTATGCCCAGGTAGTGGACAAGGCCCTTACAACTGAGAGGGCTGAAGATCAGATATGGAGAGAGAGCGCTGTTAGGCGCAATGCCAGGAGGACAGTGCCTCCTCTCGTTGGATCCAGTCGAGGTGGTGATTCTAGTGAACAGAAGAGGAAGGCCCTAGATTCCTTTGTTCCTCATAGTTCAGATAGGAGGGCACGGGGTGCTTCTATAGGCCGTCAGGGTGGAAGTGATAACTGGAGGAGTTTTCCAGTGTGTCCGCGGTGCAGGTGACGACACTAGGGTGAGTACAGGATCAGGGCCTGCTTTGTTTCTGGGAGTGCCAGTCATCTGAAGAAGGATTGCCCTCAAGTCAAGAAAGAGGATCAGAAGCAGAGTGACAGTCTTGCTCCTGCCAGGGTATTTACTTTGACCCAGACCGAGGCAGAGGCTAGCCCCTCGGTAGTGATAGGTAAGATCTCTAGTGCTGGTTCTCTATATATTGCATTGTTTGATTCAGGTGCTACCCATTCATTTGTATCTGCTAGAGTGATAGATCAGCTTTGTAGACCTAGTGGGGTGTATGCTAGGGGATTTCAGACTTTGTTGCCAACGGGAGAACTGGTAGTCTCTAGGAAATGGATTAGAGCATTTCCAGTAGAGGTAAATGGTAGGGAATTGTCTGTTGATTTGATTGAGTTAGAGATGGATGACTTTGATATGATTCTAGGGATGGATTGGTTATCGAAGTATGGGGCAACGATTGACTGCAAGCGCAGAATGGTGACTTTTGAACTGGAAGGGGAGGTACCCTTTGTGTTTGTGGGGACAGTTAGTGGACCGCGAGTACCAATGATTTCAGCATTGAAGGCTAGGGACCTGATGCAGGAAGGTTGCATGGGATTTCTAGTGAGCGTTGTGGATACCGCTAGGGTGGTGTCGATTGGACCGGGTGAGACTAGATTGGTGTGTGAGTTTCCAGATTTGTTTCCGGCAGATTTGCCAGGGTTGCCGCCGCAGCGGTAGATTATCTTTGTTATAGAGTTGGTACCAAGAGCGGAGCCAGTATCTAGGACACCTTATAGAATGGCTCCAGCAGAATTAAAGGAGTTGAAGATTCAGTTGGAGGAGTTAGTTGACTTGGGGTTCATCAGACCGAGTTTCTCGCCATGGGGTGCTCCAGTATTGTTCGTTAAGAAGAAGGATGGATCCCTTAGGATGTGTATCGATTATAGGGAGCTAAACAAGTTAACCATTAAGAACAAGTATCCACTGCCTAGGATCGACGATTTATTTGATCAGTTACAGGGAAGAACAGTGTTTTCCAAGATAGATCTCCGATCAGGTTACCATCAGTTAAGGATTAAAGAGGAGGACATACCAAAGACCGCTTTCCGAACGAGGTATGGACACTATGAATTCCTGGTTATGTCCTTTGGATTAACCAATGCCCCAGCACCCTTCATGGACATGATGAATAAGGTTTTCAAGGATTATCTGGATAAGTTTGTAATTGTGTTCATCGACGACATCTTGGTATATTCTCAGTCAGAGATAGAGCATGAGCAGCATCTGCGGTTGGTTCTACAGCGGTTGAGGGAGCATAAGTTATACGCTAAGTTCAGTAAGTGTGAGTTCTGGTTACCACAAGTTACATTTCTGGGCCATATTGTCAGTAAGGAGGGGATTCTGGTTGACCCAAGTAAGATTGAGGCGGTCAGAGATTGGCCTAGACTGAACAATGTTCCTGAAGTGAGAAGTTTCTTAGCCTTAGCGGGGTACTATCGGCGGTTCATAGAAGGGTTCTCCAGAATAGCTACGCCATTGATAGAACTGACAAAGAAGAAGACAAGGTATGTCTGGACGGACAGATGTGAGAATAATTTCAAGGAGTTGAAGGGCCATTGATTACTGCGCCAGTGCTAAGTTTGCCGACGGACAATGAGAAGTTTGTGGTTTATTGCGATGCATCCAGACAAGGTTTGGGGTGTGTGCTGATGCAAGCTGGTAAGGTGATAGCCTATTCCTCGAGACAGTTAAAGGAATATGAGCAGAGATACCCCACACATGACTTAGAGTTGGCAGCAGCGGTGTTCGCACTTAAGATTTGGAGACATTATCTCTATGGTGAGAAGTGCGAGATATACACTGACCATAAGAGTCTAAAGTATTTCTTTACGCAGAAGGACCTGAATATGCGCCAGAGGCGGTGGCAGGAATTGGTTAAGGATTATGATTGCGATATCCTATACCATCCTGGGAAGGCTAATGTGGTGGCTGATGCATTGAGTCGGAAAGGCCCAGGACAATTGTTTAGTTCAAGGCAGATATCTGATAAGCTAGCTCAGGAGATGACCAGAGAAGGTATAGAGTTGGTGGTTGGACAGTTGGCCAACATCACTCTTCAGTCTACACTCCTTGAGAGGATTAAGGAGGCGCATGGGAAAGATTCACAGTTGAGAGGTCACAGAGAGAATGCCTTAGTTGGAGCGACTAAGGACTTTTCTATTTCAGAGATGGGATTACTGAAGTACAAGGGTCGGATCTGTGTTCCGATGGATTCTGATATCCGGCGGGAGATCTTAGATGAATCGCATACTACTCCCTATTCCTTGCATCTGGGTACAACGAAGATGTATCAGGATTTGAGAGCTCTGTATTGGTGGTCGGGCATGAAGATGGATGTGGTGGATTATGTGGCCAAGTGCTTAACGTGTCAGCAGGTCAAGGATGAGCATCAGAGGCCAGCAGGGTTGCTGCAGCCTCTGAGGATCCCAGAATGGAAGTGGGAAGATATCACCATGGACTTTGTGGTTGGTTTGCCGAGGATCGTGGGACAGCATGACTCGGTGTGGGTGATTGTGGATAGGTATACAAGTCCGCCCACTTTTTTCCTGTTAGGACAACTTATATTGTGGAGCAGTATGTTGAGTTGTATGTGAAGGAGATTTTTCAACTTCATGGGGCTCCGAGGTCAATAGTATCCGACAGAGACCCCATCTTCACTTCCAAGTTTTGGGAGAGTCTGCAGAAGGCTATGGGCACGCAGTTACAATTTAGTACCGCTTATCATCCTTAGACAGATGGATAGTCTGAGAGGACGATTCAGATATTGGAGGATATGTTGCGAGCCTGTGTATTAGATTTTTGGGGATCATTGAGTAAATATCTCCCTTTGATTTAGTTCTCGTACAACAACAGTTATCAGGCGACCATCGGAGTGGTTCCGTGCGAAATGCTTTATGGAAGGAAGTGTAGGTCGCCTATTCATTGGGTTGAGACAGGTGAGAGAAGATATTTGGGTCCAGAGATGGTTCAGAGGACCAATAAGTCGATTGAGAAGATTAAAGCACGAATGCTCGCCTCCCATATTCGTCAGAAGAGTTATTCAGACCTGAAATGCAGGGGCGTGGGATTTCAGGTTGGTGACCATGTGTTTCTTAGGGTTTCACCTTCGAGGGGAGTGAAACGGTTTGGTGTTCGGGGAAAGTTGAGCTCTAGGCTTGTTGGCCCCTTCGAGGTTCTGGAAAGAGTTGGAGAGGTAGCTTACAGACTAGCGATGCCTCCAGCTTTATCAGGGGTTCATAATGTTTTCCATGTATCCATGCTTCGGAAGTATGTGCCAGATTCGACGCACGTTCTAAGTTATGAGAATCTGGAGCTTGATCAGGAATTTTCCTATGAGGAGAAGCCGGTTCAGATTCTTAACCGAAAAGATAAAGTCTTGCGGAGCAAGACCATCGCCTTGGTGAAAGTGCTGTGGAGGAACAACAAGGTTGAGGAGGCGACATGGGAACTTGAGTTAGAGATGAGGGAGCGGTATCCCGAGTTGTTCAGGTAATTTTGAGGACAAAATTTCTGTAAGGAGGGGATAGTTGTAATGACCCGAATTTGCTAATAGGGCTTAGGGCCTTGATTAGCGTGCCTGGACGGCAATAAATGATTTAATATGTTAATATGTGAATTTATGTGAATACGTGATAAAGATGCATGTTTAGCTGAATTAAATACGCATGTGGGCCCCGTTTGGATGTTAGGGGTATGTTTGTGATTTTAGCCCATTGAGGGTGTAAATGTGATAAATATGATATGCATGTGATATATATTTCTGCATAGTGCGATCCGAGACAGTCCTGGGGAGCGGTTAGCCAGAAAGTCACAACGGGGTTAAGAATCCGACTCAGGGCGAGTCGAATGGTACTTTGGGTATTAGATGTATTATGGGGTTATCGGGTTATGGAAATAAATATTTGGAGATATATTTGAGGTTAGAATGTCTAGGAGGGAATGTTGGGGAAATTTACCATTTTTCCCTCGGGGACGTTTTGGCACCCCGAGCCTTGAGGTAACCACATAGATTAAGTTAAATAAAACAAAAAGAAAGAATCATTTAGAGACTTGTAGAAACTGACACTCTTCTCTCATTCTCAGCTGAAGTTAACTCTATGCCCTCTCTCACCTTTTCTTCTCTAAGGCAACTCAAGGAGGCAAGTTAGTGAAAAACCAGTCAAGAAGCTTTGGTGGAACTAGTCAAGAATTGAGGATTTTGGGCTATTAGAGTTAAGGAGCTAAACCTGGGCATTTAGGGAAATTAGTTCAGAGGCATAACTCAGCAAGGGTAAGCTCTAACTATGGGAATTATGCTTGAATTTCAGCTATGTTCTTGGGATATGAATGTGAGTAGAATTTGATCTGTTCTTAGGTGTTTTAGTTGAGTTTTTGGAGCAGGTTTTGATGGGTTTTGATGTTGAAACTGGGCTAGAATCTTTGTGTTGATTATCTGGAATTGTTAGCTTGATTATTGGATGAGTGGTCTGAATAAAATGCAGGAAAAGATGAAAAATTCTGGGTTTGGAGGTGAGGGCCGCGGCCCTAGGAGGGGCAAGCCGCGACCCGTGTGCGCGCGCGGCCATGGGAGGCCAAGGAGTTGGATGCGCGCCGTGGCACTTTGCCAAGCGCGCCGCGGCCCATGTGTGCTTCAGTGAAGTGCTAGCCTCTATTTCGAGGCTAGCCGTGGCGCTTATGGGTAGGGTCGCGACTCTTAGTGCCAGTTTGTGTATTAATGTGTGTTTAGGCTTAGGAACTCAAAGGTTAAGGCTCGGGATGGATTTATCACCCGGATTGATAGAATCCAAGGTTCCCGAGAATAGAGTTATGATTCAAAGTTACTTAATGGACTAGAACTTGATGGATGAGTATTGTTGATGTGTTGTGACTAGGGTTCGGCAAGGCTCAAGTTAAGGGATTGTGCTCGGGATATCGGTGCTCGGGACGCAGGTAAGAGAACCATTGTTCCCATAGAGCTTGTATGCAGGGCTGAGCCCCAATATGTTTGAATTACAGGGCGTAGCCCTTTGATTGAATTTGTTAGTGTTCAATATTTGTGTATTATGCTATGACTGCTATTGTGTACATGTTTAGCAAGAGCCGGGAACGGCACAGGCCAAGGTCGGCAAGGGCTGGGAATGGCGTTGGGCACGTCGAGTGCAAGGCCGAGTACGGCAAGGGGCCGGGAGTAGCGTAGAGTACGTGGAGTGCGAGTTGACAGGGCGAGACCCTAAAGGATACTTGGGATATCCTCATGGTGTGGACCGCGAAACCAGGGCCTGGTAAAGCACCTGGGACGGCTTGGCCGTATGTGTTTAGCCTATTGATGGCCTGTTTATATGCTATGTGTTGGTTTTGCATATGTTATATGTTTGTGGGTTTTCTTGCTGGGCTTCGGCTCACGGGTGCTCTGTGGTGTAGGTAAGGGCAAGGAGAAAGCCAACCAACCATGAGTGTAGCAAGCATGAGGCGGCGTGTACATGTTTGGCCTGCCTGGTTGCCACAGCCAGTGGATTTTGGGAGATGATTGTAATAAAACCTAGATTTTGTCGTTTAGCCGACTTGGTTGTATTTATATGTTGTAAATATTTCTAAACTGTATTTTGGGATCCCAGGTGTCAAACTTTTATGATTTTCAATGAAATAGAGTTATTTCCAAAAATTCTACTTTGTTTATGACTTAATTACATTTTTGCTTTAAAAGCCTTGATTAGCGAGTGATTGCACATTTTTAAACTCACTTGGTAACGACTCTAAGGTAGTAGGGCGTTACAGTCGTTCATTTGTTATTTCTCGCTCGAACCAGAGGTAAGAAAACTGCACCCAGTATGTGATTCATGAGATACGTGTTATTAGGGCATGACATGAATATTGAATATGAGATTGATAAGAGCATGAATCTCTGTAAATGTGCATGATCGTAATTATGCTAGTGATTGTTAAGTAAGCATGTTGAATGCCCTACATTTGGATATTTGACATATGATATATGCCCAGTTGCATTGCTTACTTGTGAATGGAACTGACCTATGAGTCAGGAATCGGCCATGGTGTCAGTATTAATTATGAAGCTGTGACTTATTAGTCAAGTTCGGCAGTAGTACTGAGCACTGGTCGTATGGAATTGGCCTATGAGTCAAGAACGGTATTAGCGTATTTAACGCAAGCCGAAAAGATTAGATCTAATCGACATAAGCATTATCATCAGAAGCACGAAATGCTTGACCAACCTCAATTTCGATGAAAACTAAAAGCGCTTGTCTAGTCTAAAGGCAAGTTACTTAGAGCCAGGGCCAAAAGGCCCAGGTGACTGCAACATCACATGGCTGTGGGTGCTACAAGCCCCAACATGATTATCAGAATCTCAAAGTGTTACTCACTCATCTTATTAGGATTGACTTGATAGTCATCCATACAGGAGGTCATGATCCACAATCATTATTTGGACTTATTTGCATGCATGAATATGGCAATTATTGCTAGGCATGCCTATTATATTTTGGTAACATGTTATTGTTGGGAAAACTCATACATGATCTTTATTTATTTTCATGTAGATTTAATATTAAACAAATTAATATATGATAACCTAGAACAAGTTTCTAAAATTGAATTCAAAGAGAATCAATGATAAGAATACTTACAGTATACGCAGCGGAATGAATGAGTCATTCCTTCAGTTTCTCTAACCCTTGTATCCTTTCTGTCGCAGAGTATTATCAAGAAACTGAATCGATCTTCAATTTTCTTCACAGTCTTCCAAAGTATCCTTAGAATTACCTAGACTAGAGTGGGAAATTCTCAACACATGAGATAGATACAGAGAGAAGAAGAGAAAATAACAAAGAGGCTTAGAAAATGACTTGTGTTTAGAGAGAATCTAAAAACTATCAAAAAATTTGACTTGTGACTTATAAACTTATCAGAACTTATCTTTTCATCTCTCACTTACCACTCATTTTATAGACTCAATTAGGCCATTTAATTTAATTAAAAAATTAATAAAATAATAGCCAATTTGAAGCCCTAGGTCGAAATTATCATGGGCTTTAGGTCCGTGAAATTTCTCATTTGATTATAAGTCATTTGGACTTAAAATAAAGGCATGTATTATTTTATATTGATTTAATTAATTAAATAATTATTTAAACCCTTTATCAATTTAATTATTTATAATTTGAACCTTGATTTAAACTTATTTATTAATTTAGATACCAATTTCTCTTTTCTTCTAAAAATTACAAAACTCTGTGAAATTATCAAAAATTGACCTCGCCAACTTTGATAATTCTAATTGATAATTAAATCAATTGATTGAGACTATCTAGATGATTTTATCCAAGGTAAAATGGGAACCATGGGCCTATGAAACCAAGCTCCAATAAGTTATCATAAATCTAACAAATAAATTTACTGACTTATTAATTCCTCGTGACTCCACTATAGACTCGGAATTGCACTCTTGAATTCATAGAACGCTCTATAACAAATATAGATACGCTATTAATTATCCATTGTTACAACCATAATTGTCACTCAATCATTTATAGACGGTCTACAATTATATGGGGCTAAAATACCCTTTTATCCCTCATTGTATTTTATCCTTAAAACACTTAGTTCCTTGTAAATGATATTTTAGTAAACTAATTTAATTACTGAAATGAAATCTCTATCATTTAACACCTTGAACCAAACTAAAAGGAAACCATCATTTCACTCTTCATTAGAAGCTATAGAGGTTCATACCTCTAATTAACACTCCCACTCAATTATACTACCGAGTTCCCAAGATGTAAGTATGGGCTAGTCCGTAGGGTAAGCTGGTAACGAATAAGTCAACGAACTCAAATAATACAATCAGTTAGAATACTAACCACTCTGAATTGAGATTGAATTGACCTATGGTCAACTATATGATATGACTAGAATAGATAATAACGGTATGTTTACTTATCTTATCAACTGTCAATATTGGTCATGTCCGATGTAACAAATACATTTGATCTTATCTACTTTGCTAATGTTCTGGAAAGAACATAACACCACAATGTGTAAGTAGATGATATCGTAGATTGGCAAGTCAGTGTAAATCCTGTGCACTGACTAATCTTAGGACTAACTTATTTTGAACATAAAATCATATTTATATTCCACTGTGATTATGTCACTATAAATACGATTAGATATATGCTCAGGATTTAATAAAAGTTTATATTAAACAAATAATCATGAAAATAAAACATGTGAGCAAAGTGATTGACCAAGTCAAAAAATGATTTCTATTCTTTTATTGATAATAAAATGAGATTACAAAGAAATTGAGTTTTAATTAGGGTATAAAACCCCAACAAACTCCCACTTACCCTAATTGAAACTAATGCCTTAATTTTACTAATCCCATTTCCTTAATATGCTTATCAAATGTAGCTTCTGGTAGTGTCTTTGTAAACGGATCTTGAAGATTGTCTTTAGTTGCAATCTTCATAACCTTCACATCTCCCTTGGCCACATATTATTGAATAATGTGATACTTCCTTTCTATATGCTTACTCCTCCTGTGACTTTGGGGTTTTTTTGAGTTGGCTATTGCTTCTGTATTGTCACAAAACAACACAAGTGGTTTATCTATTTCTAGAATAACACCAAGATCCGAATAGAACTTCTTTAGCCAAACTATTTCCTTAGCTGCTTGTGACGCGACTATGTACTCAGCGTCCATGGTGGAATATGAGATTGCAGACTGCTTTACGCTTCTCCAAATCTCAGCTCCACCCCCAATAGTAAACACCATTCCAGAAGTAGACTTCCTATCATCGACATTAGTCTGAAAATCTGAATCAGTATAGCCTACAGGGTTCAGAACACCACCCTTGTAGACTAACATATAATCCCTAGTTCGCCTTAAATACTTCAGAACATGCTTAACTGCTATCCAATGTTTCGATCCTGGGTTTGACTGATACCTGCTCACTACTCCCACTGCATAGCAGATATCTGGTCTAGTACACAACATGGCACACATCAGACTTCCAACTGCAGATGCGTAAGGAACTTTTCTCATTGCATCTTCCTCTTCATAAGTTCGGGAGACTACTTCTTTGAAAGATAAATTCCATGGCGGGACAGTAGACGTCTTTTCTTGGAATTTGTCATTGAGAAACGTTCAAGCACTTTATTTATGTAAGCTGCTTGAGATAGAGCTAAAAATTTGTTCTTTCTATCTCTGATGATCTGGATACCTAGAACATAACTTGCTTCACCCAAATCCTTCATTTGGAATTGAGTGCTCAGCCAATTCTTCACATCTGATAATTTCTTAATATTGTTTCCAATGAGTAAGATATCATCCACATAAAGAACCAGGAATATCACTATTTGTTTTGCCTTCAGTTGGTAAACACAGGGCTCATCAATATTTTGTTCAAAACCATAGGTTTTGATTATTTCATCAAACCTAAGATTCCAGGAACGAGAAGCTTGCTTAAGTCCATAAATGGACCTATTCAGCTTGCAAACTTTTCCTTCTTGTCCAGCTACTTTAAATCCTTTTGGCTGATCCATATAAATGACTTTGTCAAGCTTTCCATTAAGAAAAGTTGTCTTGACGTCCATTTGCCAGATCTCATAGTTGAGAGCGGCTGCTATGGGTAGGAGGATGAGAATGGACTTGAGCATGGCTACCGGACTAAAAGTTTTCTCATAGTACACGCCTTCTCTTTGGGTATAACCCTTTGCCACTAATTGAGTTTTATAAGTCTCGATATTTCCACCAACACCTTGTTTCTTCTTGTAGATCCACTTGCACTCAATGGCCCTAAAGTCAATAGGTGCTTCCACAAGATCCTAGACAGAATTTGAGTACATAGACTCCATTTCCTGTTTCATGGCTTCGAGCCATAGTTCCTTTTCAGGGATAGCCATTGCTTGTTTGAAAGATAATGGATCATCATCACTAGAGAATTGGGTTTCACAATCCAAACCATAGCGAACTGGGTTCCTAGAAACCCTCCCACTACGACGAGGCTCCATGATTGTTTGCTCAGGAACAATGGTAATTTCTTCATTTAAATTGACTTACGTCGGTTGGACATGAAGAGTGAGAATTTCATCTTCAACTCACGTTGATGACGATGGAACATTGGTTGGAGTCCATTCTTTAACCATCTCCACTAAAACAACTTTGCTGCGAGGTTTGAAGTTTTGGACATAGTCATTTTCTAGAAAAGTAGCATTCGTAGAAGTAAATACTTTTTTTTCTTCTAAATGACTATAGAAAAGTCCACCCCGAGTACCTTTAGGATAGCCAACAAACATGCAAACTTCAGTTCGCGGTTCTAGTTTTCCTTCCTTTTTCCTCAGGACGTGGGCGGGACACCCCCAGATTCTATAATGGTGTAAACCAGGTTCACAACCATTCCAGCGTTCTAAATGTGTTTTGGGGATTGATTTAGATGGCACGACATTGAGAATGTCATTCGCGGTTTCAATTGGATGGCCCCAGAACGAAGTTGGTAGAGTTGAGTAACTAAGCATGCATCTAACAATTTCCAATAAAGTTCTGTTCCGGCGTTCCGCTACACCATTTTGTTGCGGAGTACCGAGGCAGTAAGTTGTGATAAAATCCCAAGTTCAGTTAAATGATCTTGGAACTGCATATCCAAATATTCTCCACCCCTATTAGATCGCAAGATCTTTAACGTTTTACCTAATTGGTTCTGAGCCATTGCTAGGAATTCCTGAAACTTTGAAAATGTTTCTGATTTCTGATGCATTAGGTAAAGACATGAGTATCTAGAGTAATCATCAATGAAAGTGACAAAATACTCAAAACCACCCTTGGCTTGTACATTCAAAGGTCTACAAACATCTGAATGAACAAGTCCAAGTGGTTCTTTGGCCCTATCACCCTTTGCAGAGAATGGGCGCTTGGTCAGTTTGCCTTCTAGACAAGATTCACAGACAAGTAATTCACCTAAGGTGAGTTCCCTCAAAGGCCCGTCCTTTGTAAGTCTTTGAATCCTATCATAGCCTATGTGACCTAGTCTTAAGTGCCATAAATATGTCATATTCTCGTTATCGATCTTTTGACGTTTATTGGTCCTAGGTTTACCTACTTTGAATAAATCATTGTTAAGAGTGAGGGGTTCGTTAGGTCGCAGAATATAAAGCCCGTTTTCCAAACATGCCATACACAATTGTGATCCATTGAAAGAAATATATATATTAGAACTTGTGAAAGTCATAACAATTGTTCTAATTGCAACATGGAAACTGAAATTAAATTTATACTAAAATCCGGAATGAAAAATACATCTTTTAAAATTAAGTATTTATTTCTAAACTTCAGACGAGCTCTTCCTCTAGCTTAGACTGCAACGAATGCTACGTTCGCAACTCTAAGCTTTAAGCCGCCTTCGTCCACTTCATCCCACGATTCAAGAAGCTGTAAAGAGTTGCAAACATGGTTGGTAGATCTAGAATCAATAATCCAAATAGATTTATCACTCTCTAAGACACATGTTTCTAAGATAAATGAACTATAATCATTACCTTTGTTTTTCGCTGCTAGAAACTTGGGGCAATCTCGTTTCCAATGCCCCTTCTCTTTGCAATGAAAGCACTTACCTTTACCTTTCTTGTTCTTCCCCTTAGGCGTCTGTGCACTTGGTTGTGCACTCGTCTTTGCAGCCTTTGCAGGCTTGGGGTTGTTTTTTTGTCCACCTTTCCTCTTGTTTCCAGCTTTCGAAGACGAAGCTTGGTAAGCTTCAGCCTTAGTTAGATCAGCAACAATAGTCTTATGTTCTCTTCCTTTACTAGGTCCACCCATGATAGACTCGAAAGTCTGATGCTCGTTCATGAGCTGCGTCAGACCATAATTGAGTTGATCACGAATGTGTGGACACGGTGCCATCCGAGAATTTACGGTGCCATCAAGAACGTGCAGAGACAGTGCTATCCAAACATTTATGGTGCCATCATGAGCACTGACGGTGCCATCACGAACGTGCGGGCACGGTGCTCGTTCTGGGGATTCCTTAATCATGACGAACTCAGAGTTGTCACCTATCAACTATATGTTGATATTCTGCTTCCAATTAAGGAAGTTTTCTCCAGTGAGTTTCTACATCGAAAGTTAAGAAAGGATGGGAGTAGACTCAGACACTACTTAACTTAAAACTAAAAATTATCAATAAAATAGAAATTAAACACATTTACTCAATAAAACTTCTATTCACACAAATTTTAAGAAATAGCACAACATATTCCAAAAATATGTAAGATATGAGAAAAAATACAAAAAACAATCATATCTCTATTTCTTTAGGTTTTTAACTAATCTATGATATCCTTGTCCCGGTTGGCGAGAGTAAAAAATACCACTAGTTAAATAGAGTTGTAAACTCATTTAATAATTGACACCACTATTAACAACCTACTATTCGATCAAAGTAAGAAAAAAAAATCTATTATTTTATGAGCTAGACCCACGGTTTCGATAATTATAGATTTAGTCCTAGTAGTCACCGTAGGTATGAGTCTAGTAGAATTTGACCTATAATTATCTATCTTTCGAAATCTAACCTTGTCAAAATAACTAATGAACACCTTCCATAAGAGGACGAATCAAAGCGCCTCGAGGCCCCATTAAGCTATTGCCGTTGTTAAACCAACGGTGGAGATCGAATATAAATCTTAAAATAAGCTCATTATAAAATTAAAAAAATAGTATTTTTATTATTTTTCGAAAATTAATGACTGGTTCTCCAAAAAATTGTAAAATTAGAATTTTTAAAACCAAAGTCCTATTATTTCCTATAAATTCTAAACTGTCACATTGAAACAAATTCAATTAATTTGTTGCTAATCAATATTTAGGTTTAACTAATATAATGAACATATATAATTAAGTCCAACTCAGGTAAATGAGCCTTAACAATTGGGCTTGTATGGAGGAGGGTCGGGTCTAGTATGTCGTTCCCATTACAAATGCCCCCAATCTTCCATACAAGGTCCAAAAGACAGGAATTTAAACCTTTGTTTTATTAATTGATTAGACCCACTACAGTCATGCAAAGCAAATGGGCCTTCACAAGTGGAATCACCCACAAGAGAGGAATTTAAACTTTACATTTTCTAATGGGCCCAAATAAAACCTATTATTTTATGAATATTTTATTTGGCAAAATCCATATATCTTACAAACATATGGGCCACTATATGAATCTAAGTCTGATTGCAAAAATACCACATATAGTGCAAACATACATGTTATAATTGGATGGGCCTAATCATGTTACTATATGAGCAATTCTATGAATTTATGCAAAAATACCACAATTTATTTTATTTGCAAAATACCACAATTAATTATCTAGAATTTATCAAAAAATTCAAATTAATAAAATTTTTACAAAAATAAGTCAATTTAAATGAAATTTATCAACAACTAACAATAGTTAATTTAAATTTCATTTATCAACAATAAACTTAGTTTAGGTTAATTTAAAAAAATTATTAATTTAATTTAAATAAGATTTATTAGCAATTAACCAAAGTTAATTTAAATCCAATTTTATTAAAAAATATATTTTATTAATTGGTAGAAAAAAATTGATATTTTTCAAAATTTAACCAATTTTAAATTTTAAAATCAATATCCTAATTGTTTTTTTTAAAAATATCTTGTGTTGTTGCAACTATTAGCTAATATTTTACCCATTTAAAAAAAATAAAATATTAACAGTTATAACAATCCTAAAATATCTCAAAAACAGTTAATCAAATTCAAATATCCATAAAAATATCTAACTAACAATATTCAAATTTTAAATATTAAAAACTATAGAATAAAAATGTATTTATATTGTCAAATAAAGTGTGGATGCCAAAAATCCACCAAATAAGAAATCTCTAGTCCCTAATTAGAACAGAGGGATAAAGGCCACTTAATCATGCAATTGGACTCGAGCCTGTAGGCCTTTTTTGAATACAGGAGTGTTGATGCTCAAAATCTCACCAAGGGAAAATATGAGATCAATGCGAGGCCCTCGGGCCATCATCGTCTCGGGAAGTCGTCACACCATCACGTCACGAGTTTGGATCCATGCCTCATGGGATCAATACCATGTGGCCCCCATTCGCAAAGCATAGATGCGAAACACCAGGAGGCCTCACGCCCAAGCAGGCCCTCGGCCTCGCGCAGCCGCGCCCGCACACCAGGCGGCCTCGCACCCCAGCAGGCCCTCGGCCTCGCGCAGCCGCGCCCGCACACCAGTCGGCCTCGCGCAGCCGTGCCCGCACACCAGGTGGCCTCGCGCCCCAGCAGGCCCTTGGCCTCGTGCAGCCACGCCCGCACACCAGGCGGCCTCGCGCCCCAGCAGGCCCACGGCCTCGCGCAGCCACGCCCGCACACCAGACGACCTCGCGCCCCAGCAGGCCCTCGGCCTCGTGCAGCCACGCCCGCACACCAGGTAGCCTCGCGCCCCAGCAGGCCCTCGGCCTCGCGCAGCCACGCTCGCAGCATCAGGTGTCCATGCAAATGGAGGCATGCGTCAAAGGAGCCTCGCCACCAAGGGGCTCGCGAGGAAGTCATCTCACCTCGCACCCATCTGTCAAGGCCCCATGCCTATCACTTATGCACGCAGGTGACCTCGGGGTGCTTCAAGCATCTCGTGTCAGGGACCCGAGAGCCTCGCCTCTTGCCACCACCTTTACGCGCGCCAAATGTCCCGTCCCCTATACCTTGGGACCCCAATGCTTAGGGACCCGGGTATGAGTTGAATGGAACGTAATTGTACGATCTCATACCCCAATGGGTACGACCCTTAAGACCTTGTATGTCGAAATACGGACACCCATACCAGTGGGGGAATGGGAATGCAAGGATAGGAGTTATGGCCCGTACGTCTACGACCAAGAGTCAGAGTCGACACCACTACCACCTGCACCACTACGTCTGCCACCACTCCTCTGACATGAGTACGGACAAGTAGTGGAGACATCTTCCTGACGCCTGCCCCTGTGCTGGATGTATGACCACAACCTCTGAAGCCACTCTCCTAACAAAGTACTTATGTATCACTTGGTCTCCTGGACCACCATGTACCCAGGGCCATTAGAGCCTACTATAAAATGAACTCTAACCCCACCTGAAGAGGGGTTGGAAAATTTATTGTAAGCAGAGGCTATTGAGAAATATACCAAGGCTTGCTCTATCATTTATCTATGTTTACTTTTCCTTAAAGTTTATTCACAGTTCTTATATAAACATCACCTGACTTACCTTTGAGTTTTCCGATCTAATTTCGTTGACGAGATTTCTATTTTTATTATATCTGATAGGCATGGGGCCTTGACATCTTTTTTTAAATATCTGATATCTTAATTCTAATATTTTATTATATTAAAAGATTTAAAATTAATTTGTTAGTCTATTTTTAAATTTGAATTTGAATTTGAATCTTTGTAGAAAATATCTAATTATTTAAATCTCAACTAACAAAAATATCTTATTTTAAAAAACAATTTTAAATGATAAGACAAATCTGATATTTTTGGCTTTAATTATAAATAATAATTTTTCACATTTTTAATTTTCTTTAATAAAAAAAATTAAAAAAAAATTGTGATGACAGGTACTGTTCACCGCGCTGGTGGCTGGGTGTTGCGTGCGGGTGCGCACGAGTGGCAGCTAGAAGAAAATATTTTCAAAAATTTTTTTTTGAGCAATTTTTTAAACCATAACCATTTTCTTATTAATTATTAACATGTTTTACACAAAATAAAGCATATATAAAATTTAATAGCATAGAAAACACAACAAAATAACCTAAAATTTGCTAATAATCACATAAAATCAATATGCTTCATATAAACATGAAAACCATCAAACTATTCAAACACATCAAATAATCTAATTTTTAACATGTTCGTGCATGAAAATAAAGATTACCAAAGGCTTTAAGGCCAGTTGTTGGGAAAACTCATACATGTTCATTATTTATTTTCCTGTAGATCTAATATTAAACAAATTAATATGGGATAACCTAGAACATGCTTCTAAAATTGAATTCAAAGAGAAACAATGATAAGAATATTTATAGTATATGCATTGGAATGAATGAGTCATTCCTTCAGTTTCTCTAACCCTTGTATCCTTTCTGTCGCAGAGTATTATCAAGAAACTGAACCGATCTTCAATTTTCTTCACAGTCTTCCAAAGTATCCTTAGAATTACCTAGACTAGAGTGGGCAATTCTCAACACATGAGATAGATACAGAGAGAAGAAGAGAAATTAACAAAGAGGCTTAGAAAATGATTTGTGTTTAGAGAGAATCTAAAAACTATCAGAAAATCTGACTTGTGACTTGTGAACTTATCAGAACTTATCTTTTCATCTCTCACTTACCACTCCTTTTATAGACTCAATTAGGCCATTTAATTTAATTAAAAAATCAATAAAATAATAGTCAATTTGAAGCCTAGGTAGAAATTATCATGGGCTTTAGGCCCGTGAAATTTCCCATTTGATTATAAGCCCATTAGACTTAAAATCAAGGCATGTATTATTTTCTATTAATTTAATAAATTAAATAATTATTTAAATTATTTATAATTTGAACCTTGATTTAAAATTATATATTAATTTAGATACCAATTTATCTGTTATCCAAAAAACAGGCATGGATGACATGGCAAACATTTAATACACGTGGCTGACATCTGGCAGAATTCGTGCTCGACTATCGAACAGGAAGACATCTATTGTCACAACGTTCGATCTTTATGTACGACCAGCCTGGTCGTACGCATGCTATACACAGAGAGAATCTTATGCAATTATGATAGAATCCGAAATTATCTCCCATGATTTCCTGAGTATCCGATTATTTAGGAAATAATATCTGTAACAAATTAATGTAAATCTTCCTTGAGCCTATAAATAGAGAAAGGTAGCTCAAAGGAGGGGGACTTTTGCTTTCTAATGATCTGAGATTAGAATTCTTATATTTGATATATTGTCTTGTTCTTCAGAGGTTGGTGAAACTCATTGAACCCTAGTTCTTTGATCACTCCTTTGAATCTTATATCAATAATAATTCAAGTGGACGTAGGTTGTTACCAGATTCTGGGGTCGAACCACTATAAACTCTTGTGTCCTTTATTGTTTTTGTCATCACATTCATTTCAACATGTTTGTCCACATCAAGAACATTTGACTCCGTGTTAGTTGGCCAAAATCAGGGTCAACATTATCTTAATTAATAAATCTGCCCTAATTTCTCTTTTCTTCTCAAAATTACATAACTCTGTGAAACTATCCAAAATTGACCTGTGCAACTTTGATAATTAAATCAATTAATTGAGACTATCTAGATGATTTTATCGAAGGTACAATGGGGACCATGGGCCTATGAAATCAAGCTCCAATAAGTTATCATAAATTTAACAAATAAATTTACTAACTTATTAATTCCTCGTGACTCCACTATAGACTCAGAATTGCACTCTTGAATTCATAGAATGCTCTATACCAAATATAGATACGCTATTAATTATCCATTGTTACAACCATAATTGTCACTCAATCCTCTATAGACGGTCTACAATGAAATGGGACTAAAATAGCGTTTTACCCTTCATTGTATTTTATCCTTAAAACACTTAGTTCCTTGTAAATGATATTTCAGTAAACTAATTTAATTACTGAAATGAGATCTCTATCATTTAACACCTTGAACCAAACTAAAAGGAAACCATCGTTTCACTTCTTCATCAGAAGCTATAGATGTTCATATCTATGATTAACACTCCCACTCAATTATACTACCGAGTTCCCAAGATGTAAGTATGGGCTAGTCCGTAGGGTAAGCTAGTAACGAACAAGTCAACGAACTCAAATAATACAATAAGTTAGAATACTAACCACTCCGAATTGAGATTGAATTGACCTATGGTCAACTATATGATACGACTAGAATAGATAATAACGGTATGTTTACTTATCTTATCAAGTGTCAATATTGGTCTTGTCCGATGTAACAAATACATTCAATCTTATCTACTTTGCTAATGTTCTAGAAAGAACATAACACCACAATGTGTAAGTAGATCATATCATAGATTGGCAAGTCAGTGTAAATCCTGTGCACTGACTAATCTTAGGACTAACTTATTTTGAACATATAATCATATTTATATTCCATTGTGATTACGTCACTATAAATACGATTAGTTATATATTCGGGATTTAATAGAAGTTTATATTAAACAAATAATCATGAAAATAAAACATGTGAGCAAAGTGATTGACCAAGTCAAAAAATGATTTCTATTCTTTTATTGATAATAAAATGAGATTACAAAGAAATTGGGTTTTAATTAGGGCATAAAACCCCAACAATTATAACTGTTCATGAGCATATTGAGTTTTCTTGCTGTGCTTCGGCTCACGGGTGCTATGTGGTGCAAGTAAAGGCAAAAAAAAGCTGGACCATCCTTGAGTTGGAGATCTTAGGTGACGATGTGTACATATGCAGCTGCTCGACCGCCACGACCGAGGGTTTAAAGAAGAACTAGGGTTAAACCCTATTTTGCCGCTTACGTCGGCTGGTTGTAAATCTTTTGTTGTAATTAACCTTTAAATTATATTTTTGGGATCCCAATGTATGCAGTAAATTTTTTAGTGAAACGTTGTATCTTAACCAAAAAGTTTAACCCTAAATTTTTAATCATACTTAGTTACACAATTATGGCCAAATGACTCGATTAGCGTGTTTGCACGGTTTAACATGCACACCGTAACGGTCCCTGGGCAGTAGGGCGTTACAACTTGGTATCAGAGCGAGCCAAGGTTAAGGGTTCCTAAAGACAAGCTGGGCATATACACTCGTCACTAAACATAGCTTCACTCAGGGTATGTAACTATTTTTGTAGTTATGTGCTTAACTACTTAAATAGAATGTAAATGCGTTACCTACACATTGTACTAGGGAGCATGAGATTCTGATAGAGCCTGACTCTTGACTATTAATGTGATTATATGATTACATGCTTCGTGAATATATATGAATGTGATATTTTCATGCTGGAGTTGGAGGCATGGTATGTATGTTGGAAGAGCAGAGATTATGAGTGATGTATGAATGTTATGGGCATGTTTTTAGCATTACAGTGGGTTGATTGTAGTGTGGTATGATTTTTCCCATGGGGAAAGCTTTTGATATGCTCATCATGTTTAACAAGTCAAGTTATTGGCTGCAGATTCAATCAACAGGTATGTATCCAAGGCAGATAATGAGACCTGGTGGTTGTTATATAGAGGCATCCAGCAAATGTTTACAGATGTGCAATTGAGATTGCAGAGGCAAGAGGAAGAGATTAGGTGTTTGAAGCAACAACGGAACCTGTTGGGGAACACCTCTTCCTTTGTTATGCCAGGAATGGCACTACTTTTGGCTCAGCCTAAGGTTGAGAACAGATGGGAATTTCTCTGTGGAAAATTCCAGGAGTATTACCCTTTAGCCTTTGAGGGAGGCCTAGATCCATTCAGAGCTGAGTAATGGATGGGCATGATCAGTTCCATTCTCGATAGTATGGGGCTAGTGGGTCACGATAGGGTGATCTGTGCTACATATGTATTGCGGGATGATGCCCGGACATGGTGGGAAGTAGTATCCCAGACACGAGATACAACTGTGATGGAATCAAAAGAATTTAGGCAGCTATTTAATGAAAGATATTACTGTGATGCAGCCCAGACTGCTAAGATGAATTAGTTTATGCATCTGATTCAGGGTAATGCAATAGTAACCGAGTATGTTAACAGATTTTATGGGTTGGCCAAGTTTTCTTTTGATATGGTACCCATAGATGTAGCTCGAAAGGAAAGGTTTATCCAAGGATTGAATCCCAGAATAGCCCAGGGCGTTAGAGTCACCCCAGTGCATGAAACCTCTACCTATGCTCTGGTGGTAGGGAAGGCTCTTGCTGTTGAGAGCACAGGAAATGAGACTATAAAGGAGAGTGTTGGAGAGCACGGAGCTCAGATAGTGACACCTCCGTTTATTGGATTGAACAAAAATAAGAATTGGAGGACTTACCCATAATGCGCTCGGTGCAAGAGGCATCATTTGGGAGAATGCTGAGCAAGGGCATGTTTCTTATGTGGAATGTTGGGGCACCATGAGAGGAATTGCCCAAGGCAAAGGAAGGATGAGAAAAAAGGGATGGACAGCTTGACTCCAGCTCAAGTGTTTGTTCCGAATCAATCAAAGTCAGAGACTAAGACTGAGATTGAGGCTGGTTCCTCAGGGGTGGAAGGTCGGCTTTCCAGTTTTGACTTTTGTATTATGCTGACTAGTTTTGGTGCCATGTTGTTCTTTGCTTGTTGCATCTAGAGAGCATGGACTTTTTATGCAGATCACATGGTTATGTTGAGATGGGTTAGGTTATGGTGGAAATGACTCATCAGTTGTTTTGATAAAGTTGGTTATGACTGACTTCAGTATGATCCTGGTTATGGATTGGTTAGCCAAGTGTGGGGAAATGGTAGATTGCAAGGAAATGATAGTAACTTTTGAGTTTGAGAGTGGGAAACCCTGGTGGTAGTTGGCACTGTGCATGGAATTTTGTATGCTTATGACATCTGTATTTAGAGCTAGAGATCTATTGCAGGAGGATGCATAGAACTCTTAGCTAGTGTGGTGGATACCACTTAGGTTGTGCCAGTGAGATCAGGACAGACTGGATTAGTCTATAAGTTTTTGTATGGATTTCCAGAGGAATTGTCAAGATTACGTTTACATAAAAAGGATAGAATGGTGATTGGATTGGTGACAGAGATGGAATCAGGTCTAGGGCACTGTATTGAATGGCTTCAGCAAAGTTGTAAGACCTAAAGGCTCAGTTATTGAGTAAGATGGTATTCTCCAAGGTGGATCTTTGATCTGGTTATTACCAGCTAGAGATCAGGGAGAAGGATATGTAGAATACTGCTGTTATATTAGATAAGGGCACTGGGAGTGCGGAGTTATGTTTTGAGGATTTGATTAATGCCAAGTTGTTTTTATGGATTAGATGAACAAAGTATTCAAGGGTTATCTAAATTAGATTTGTGATCGTCTTGATCGATGGTATTATGGTATACTCTCAGTTGGAGATTTGCCAAGGTCAAGGAACGCCTCAGAGGGCAGGAGTTTCCTTGGATGGGAAAGATATTAGAAGTGTTTTGGGAGAGAGTTCTGAGTCTTCTTACAGATTAGAATCAGTTGTAGGTTGTTATAACACCTCATCGATAGAGAAAAAGGGATTGCCTGTGCATCATGTTAGTTAAAGGATATGATCAGGACTAGAGTAGAGTTACAGGTGGGCAAGGTGGCCAGCTTTATGCTTGAGATTATTATTTCAGAAAGGATCAAGGAAAATAGTTAAGTGAACCACAGATAGGAGGATTGAGTGGAAAGTCATAGGTGGATTAGCTAAGGATTATACAGTGTCAGGTATGGGTTTATTGTGGTATAAGAATCAAATTTGGAATTCGATGGACACTGGGATTAAATGGGAGATTCTGGATGAATCTCATACTACCCTCTTATTCTCTTCATCCAGACATCATGAAAATGTACCAGAATATGAAAGCTTTATAGTGGTGGCCTGGGATGGAGAGGGACATAATGGAATACATGAAAAAGTTCTTAATCTGTTAGCAGGTCAAGACATAGTATCAGAAACCAGTAAGATTATTGTAGCCTTTGAGTATTCCATAGTGGAAATAAGGAAACATCGCGATAGGTTTTGCGGTGGGGCTGCCCAAGATAGTGGGTCAGCATGAGTTGGTTTGGGTCATTATGGACCAGTATTTAAAGTGAGTTCAATCCTATCAGTAAGGACAAGTAACACATTTGATCAGTATACAGATCTCTATGTGAGAGAGGTAGTACGCCTTCATGGAATTCAAGGTCTATCTTATCAGATGAAGACTCTATTATTACTTCCAGGTCTTGGGAGGGTTAAGGAAGGCGATGAGTATACAGTTGGAATTTAGTACAATTGATTATCCTCAGACTGATGGTAAATTAGAAAGAGTTATCCAGTATTGGAGAGGCACCTTTTGAAACGTTGTATAGAAAGGAATGTATATCACCCATTCATTGGAATGAGATGGGTGAGATGTTATATTTGGATCCTGAGGTAGTTCAGAGGATCATTGAGGCTATTGAAAAGGTTAGAGCTTGGATGGTCGCTTCTCAAAATAGAGAGGAAAGTTATGTTAATCTGAAATGCAGGAACATGGAGTTCCAAGTGGAAGACTGTATCTTCCTTAGAAAATCACCATGGAAATGGGGTAAGGAAATAAGGGCAAGTTGAGCTCTAGATTGGTAAAACTGTTTAAAATCCTGGATATGATCGGTCAGGTTGTCTTTGGGTTGACATCAGCTTTGGCACTTTTTGTCGTATACAGTGTGTTTTATATTTCCATGTTGAGGAAATGGGTTAGAAGAGACTCATGTGTTGAGTTATGAGAATCTGGAGATTGAGGCTAAGTTATCCTATGAGGAGTAGCCAGTTCAGATTTTAACAGAAAGAATAAGGTTCTGAGAAGCAAAGCGATAACTTTAGTTAAGGTATGATACACAAACAGTGAGGTCGATGGAACGACCTAGGAAACTGGAATCAGTTGTGCGAGATTTATATTCCGGGTTGTTCAAACAAATTTTGAGGACGAAATTTCTGTAAGGAGGGGATAGTTGTAATGACCCAAATTTCCTAATAAGGTTTAGGACCTTGATTAGGAGGCCAGGAGGGCCATAATTGATTTATTATGCCATTAAATGATTATATGCATGATTATGTAAATTATATTATTATATGATGATAAATGCATGCATATGGGTCCACTTTTCATTATAAGGGAATTTTGGTAATTGAGCCCATTGAGGGCATATTTGTATATTTTCATGCATGTTGGTGAATTATTAATAAGACCACATTATAATGTGGATTTTTTCGAGCTATTCGGCATGAGACGATCTTTGAATGCAAGTTATCAGTTTGGCATAACGGGGTTAATTTCGGGGCTCGGGGTGAGTCTCGGGGTAATTGGAGGATCAGTACATTGCTGGGAATTAAAGGGTAATGGGATATGATTTATTAGCATTTGAGAATAACGGGAATTGGAGGGCGTTAATTATAATTAACGAGATAGAGGAGAAATGACGGTTTGGCCCTTGGTAGGTGTTGAGGGTTTTAAATAGGCTTGGGGAATTTTGCTCTTTTGACCTAAGGGATATATATCAACCTTAAGAAGCTGTAGAAAGCTTAAGAAAACAAAGCTCTTCTTCTTCTTCTCTCGTTCATCATTTCTTCTTCTTTTCTCTTTGAATTTTTGAGCTCCATTTGAGGAACCAAGCTAGGGAACCAAGCCTTGAGGGTCTAGGGTTATGTTCTACCATTGAAGAGGGTGTAATTCTGAGCTTGAGGTGAGTTATCAACCATGGAAAACTTTGATTATACTCTGTTTTCTTATTGAGTTTCAGTTGGAACTTTGATTTGGATAGTGAGAATTGATGGAAGTTTTTGGGTTATGATGCCTAGGACTTGTATGTTGGGTATTTGGGTTCATTTGTATGTTTGGTTGAGGTTTGGAATCATTTTGTGAAGCTTGGAATTGGAGAATTCGAAGGAGGAAAAAACCAGGGTTGAAAAACCCTGGTTGTAGCGCTACAGCGCCCAAGGGAGGGCGCTACAACGCTAGCCAGTGCAATTCAACTATATTTGTAGCGTTATGGCGGTAGGGGGGCAGCGCTACCCTGTTTTTCCAGGGTCCTGTTTTGGGCACTTTTGAGGGTTTTTGGCTTAGGGTTTCAATTCCTAAGGCTCGGGATCAAATCCACTAACCGTTTGAGTACGATTCGAGGTCCCAAGAGTGAGATTTAGGTCAAGAACCTTTTATTGTTGATTTCATTAATTGGATTCCATATTTGGTTATGACTAGATGACCACTAATGGATCAAAGGATCGATCGTTCTCAAGGGTCGTTCATTTGTTATTTCTCGCTCGAACCAGAGGTAAGAAAACTGCACCCAGTATGTGATGCATAAGATACATGTGATTAGGGCATGACATGAATATTGAATATGAGATTGATCAGAGCTTGAGTCTCTATAAATGTGCATGATCATAATTATGCTAGTGATTGTTAAGTAAGCATGTTGAATGCCCTACATTTGGATATTTGACATATGATATATGCCTGGTTGCATTGCTTACTTGTGAATGGAACTGACCTATGAGTCAAGAATCGGCAATGGTGTCAGTATTAACTATGAAGCTGTGACTTATTAGTCAAGTTCGGCAGTATTACTGAGCACTGGTCGTATGGAATTGGCCTATGACTCAAGAACAGTATTAGCGTGTTTAACGCAAGCCGAAAAGATTAGATCTAATCGACATAAGCATTATCACCAGAAGCATGGAATGCTTGACCGACCTCAAGTTTGATGAAAACTAAAAGCGCTTGTCTAGTCTTAGATCCAAGGCCAAAAGGCTCAGGTGACTGCAACGTCACATGGTTGTGGGTGTTGAGCCCAAGTTCGTGACTCACTCATTAGTCACTTATCTGATTAGGGCTACAAGCCCCATCATAATTATCAGAATCTCAAAGTGTTAATGACTCATCTAATTAGGATTGACTTGATAGTCATCCATACAGGAGGGTAGGATCCACAATCATTATTTGGACTTATTTGCATTCATGAATAGGGCTATTATTGCCAGGCATGCCTATTATGATTTGGTAACATGTTATTACTGTTCATGAGCATATTGAGTTTTCTTGCTGAGCTTCGGCTCACGGGTGCTATGTGGTGCATGTAAAGGTAAAAGAAAGCTGGACCATCTTTGAGTTGGAGAGCTTAGGTGACGATGTGTACTTATGCGGCTGCTCGACCGCCACGACCTATGGTTTAAAGAGGAACTAGGGTTAAACCCTATTTTGCCGCTTAGGTCGGCTGGTTGTAAATCTTTTGTTGTAATTAACCTTTAAATTATATTTTTGGGATCCCAATGTATACAGTAAACGTTTTAGTGAAACGTTGTATCTTAACCAAAAATTTTAACCCTAATCATACTTAGTTACACAATTATGTCCAAATGACTCGATTAGCGTGTTTAGCACTGTTTAAAATGCACACCGTAATGGTCCCTGGGTAGTAAGGCGTTACAGTAGTCAAGGGCCAAACCTTATTAGAATATCTCATGCTCCATAATAAGGTAGACATATAAGGCATTTATATCCTATTTAAGCACTTAAGCACATAACTATTAGGATTGATGCTCTAAAAGCATGTAAATACATTTTATTTGTTATAAATAAAAGTACAATTTTATTATATTTGAATGTTATAATTATTGTTTGAATTAATTATATTATAATATCAAGGAAATTCCCTATTCATTCATGAGAATATGATATTGTATTAGTACGAGAGAATTAAGATCACATATAATGAATAAAATAGTTAGTAACATATTAAAGTATCAAATCTTTAGTGAATTTTTACTAGTATAGTTTGCTAAGTATACGAGATGTGAGTAATCTAGATTCAGATTACTAATGTAGATAAACATCTTAGTAAAGATGTTGTATACAATAGAGATTATATATGACATGACCGATGAAAATTAATTATCTTTATAAATTTGTCGTTTGACGAAAAGATATAATTCTTATCATAATAGCCTAAATCCTGACTATTCATGAACCTGTTTATGTTTATTGGATCTTTTGATTCACTCGTTAAGGTCTATTAGAATAATGAGGCAAATGACTTTTATTTTGGAGATTCAATATCATGGATGGTTGGGAACATGAATTACAATAACGGAATCCATGCTTTCCTAACAGATCGAATATCGGTTCCCTTAAGGGTTAATTATGGAACTGGATAGTTATTGAGCTCAAATCTATAATTAAATTATAGATTAATTATTCGCTAGTGAATTAATGGTACTTAAGGATCAAGAGGTAATTAGAAGGGTAAAATGGTAATTTAGACCAGCTCTAATTAACGAACCAATAATGGAGGACAAAACTACATATATCGATTATATCAATGGACTACAAGAGAAAACTCTATAAATATAATTCTATAAATACTTAGAGTTCAACTCCATATTTATAGTGGAGTAATCATGGAAATAATAAATAAGATTATTAGATTAAAGAGTTCAATTAATAATCTGGTTTGTTGAAGCTTCGTATTATAGGTCCATGGTCCCCAGATCACATTTGTTCTACACTGTCAAGGTTAATGATGTCAAAAGAAAGATTTATAAAGAGAAATGACTAAATTGCAAATGAATTAATTGTCTAGGGAAAGGTTATAATTATGGGTAGTTTATTAATTATGAATTAATTAATTATTTAACTATATAGTTTTTATTTTGAAAAACTATAGGTTAAAAATTAATATTAATTTTGTTTGAGTTAATATGAAGAGAGAGAATAATAAATATCTTATTTACAATATGATATTTATTTATTTATTTTAAAACTGATATTTTAAGATAAAATTAATTTTGAATTAATTGATATTTATGTTGGGATAAATATAGTCTTAAAGATTGATTAAATAAATAAATGAGAAAATCAAGGAAACCTTGATTAGGTTGGGTGACACACACTGTGCAACACAGTGTGTGGCACAGTGTGTGGCACCTAACTCAGGGATTTTTATCCTTGGGATTTGAATTTTTAATTTCAAATAATTTTGTTTAATGAGTTATTTAATTATTATTTTTAAATATGATTTAAATAAATAATTAAATGTAAATATCTGATCAATTTTAATTTGAATTATATTTTAATAAAATAAAGATTATTTTATTAGATTAAATATCTTTATATAAGTCTGATATTACGTGATTTTCAGAATAAGCTTGATTATTATTTTGAGAATAAAAATATAGACTCTCTCTCTAAAGCGATAGTTTTCTCAAAACCTGAAAACTATTCTAAACCTTCTCTTAGTCAAACCTCTCTAAATTTCATGTGTTGAGTACATCTAGAGAGTCACATAAATCAACATTTTGAATCCTACTTGCCCACACACGTCCTTGTGTGTTGAGGATTGATCTGGAAGATTAGGGTGTGAGATTTCAGATTGCTGGATTTGAAGATCGTTGATTTTATACAAAAATATTCAATGACACTTGATAGGCTATAAGAGGTAATGCCTGATCTATTTTGTATGTGATTTAATATTTATATATGTATATGATCCTATTTGGTATTAATATTTATTAAAATGGGTCTATATATTATGTTGCATACCTTTTATTTGATCATTTAATACAAAATATTGGTACCAGAGCAGTCTATACATATATATATAAAATACTGTGTGAGTTTCTTGCATTTGTTATATGTATGTTGATATGTTTATTGAATGGATAGATATGTTTTTTGAATGTATGGTTGAATGATGGATCGTTAATTATATGGTGCTATTGGGTTAGGAATTTTTTTGTTTTTCTATATCTTGTGTAAGCATAAAGGGCATATGTTTTTTGTAAATTTTATTTGTGAAATATGTATTTTAAAATTATGTAGACAAGAGATGAGAAGGACCCAAGCCTAGCCGCATGCACCAGCCTTGGGACAGGCTTGAGCCCTAGTCGCGTGCAAGCCCCGTGGCTCTATGCACACACCCCGTGTGCATGCATAGTCTCTCGAGCCCCTCCTCCCGTGCGCACATGCCAAGCTGCACCCTGGACTCCTGCCGCGCGCATCCCTGCAGTGCACCCAATACCTTGCGCTGAGCCCCTGTTGCAGCCATGCATCCTAGCCTAAGGCTCAATGGTGCCGCTGGCCCTAGGATGGCTAGGGCACCAAATTGGTGCCCAAACCCTAGTTTCTAATTTTGTGCAAAAATCATTTATTTAATTATTTTTTAAATTATTTGAATTTAAAAAGTTTAATTATCTTTTAGTTGATTAAGATATTTTAATATCTTAAGTTTAAATAATTATTAAAATTTGATTCTTCAATTATTTAAATTCAACTGAATTAAAAAATGCAAAAATAGTTATTTAATTAAAAGTTAGTTTTAATTAAATAAATTAATTAGAAAGTAAGTTTCTAATTAATAGGACGAGTGTAAAACGCCCTTAAATAGTACTTAATAAAACATTCACATTTTCAATGGTTTATAATAGAAAGCCACTTATTATAAAGGTTTCAGTTGGGTCTTGCTTAAAACATGCAAATTGGGCCCAAAAGTTTAAAAAGAAAATATCAGTTTTATGCAAAGTTCTAAAACAAACAATAGTTTAAGTCCCACTGACAATTTTTAAGAAAATCCCATTAAACATAACATTATTAAAAATGGCATTTAAAGTTGATCGTTTTTCATCCATAGGATGCCCCACGCCATACACGCCAGGATGACAGAACTCCCCACATCACCACGTGTGCCACAGAGAAACCTATTTGCTACCTGGAAGGGAAAGTAAGGGGGTGAGCTAAAAGCCCAGTAAGGGAGTACAAACAACAAGCAAGTAAAATACAACAATTTACAACCACTATCACTCATCTTTATACATCATAGCATCATCATAAAATTGGCATCAATATCATAAACATAAACATAATGCCACCGTCATATCATAAACACCATAACAAAATCATAAACATCACCAAACATCATAACATAATCATGAACAATTCCTTGTGAACATGGCCCGCTAACTTGTCCATGCCACCCTTTGAGGTAAACAAGAGTCTCTGGTCCTTGAATAACCTCGGCGTGTCCGCCCATGGAGTTACGTCTTCACATCCTTAGTAACTCGGGTTACGTCTTCTTTATCCTTAGCAACCCATTTTGATGTGTCGCGTTCATCACGCTAACATCCATTCATATCATACAATATTCATACAAGCCAACATACCATCACATTATGGCATTCATAATTCATAAAATTTTATTCACACAACAGTCTTACCATTCACAATATAACAATCATAAATTCTATCTAACTTCCTTACCTCAGGTCCAAGCTAAGTAAAACCACAACTTCTCAACGAGCCTATACCATAATCAAACGACATTTCTTAGCTTCATATCATTACTATTTTGCCCTCTCATATAACTCATGTGTGCATGGGCCATGCACACATGGTAGGAGTTACACACAACATACACATATGCTTAATTACACATAAGGTCATAAAAAGAATAATGCCCATTCTACCTATATTGCATGCATGATCTTTCTATAAAAACTACATGGTTACATAATAGACAAGATTTTGGACGTAAAAGTGAATTTGTATGTAACTTGCAAATATGGGAACGTTGCGTAAATGTGGCATTTAAAACGACAATTTCATGCGTCCTACTTCTATTTTTTATAAATAATAGACTTGTTGCATGTTTTGTTTACTATTGTTTATCTTCTTAAAATTACTAGGTTGATTAAATCTCCCAAGAGGTTCTTTTTCTCTCATAAAACAATTTTATTTAGCCATTAAAAATATATAAAAGACCCATTTATTATTTTTAAATTACAAAGAAAAGCAAATGCATTGGAAATTATTTTAAAAAGAAAAATACCTATGATTATCATGTCTCCTTAGAAAATAAAAATTTAATTTAAGTTAATAGAATTACATAATTTGATGTTAGAAAAAAAAAATTAAGTGTGGGAAAAATATATCTTATGTGAATTATTTTTAATACTTAATTTTTATGTAACACAAATTCATTTGTGAAAATTTAAATAACTATTTAGAACTTTTTAAACTAAACTTTTAGCCATTATTTAAAAAATCACAAGTGAATAAAAAATCCAACACTTTTTCTTAATCCAATTAAAGAAAATCATAACTTGTAAAATAACCACTCATATTATATTAAAAATACCACTTTTAAATTTTACCATAGTTTAGGTTATTAATTTATTTCAAAATACCAATCAAATTCCTTTTATTGAAACATACCTTACATTTTTAAACAATAATTCCAGCATTCACATTTATCATTAAAATCATCATCCTTATTTTTAAAACTCATATTTTCTCAAAAAAATAACAAAAAATCTGTAGGTAATTATTTGTACAAAAACATCATTTTAATTGTGAATTAGAGCACCATTTTATTTTCACAGACACCATATATCATTAGAGTCATTCTTATGCATACATATCCTTATTTCATCGATCTTTTCACCATTTAATCACAAAATCAGCAAGCATAAATCCCCATGAATTTTATCTTTGACCTCATGCCTCATAAAATTCATACAAGATTATTCATGTTTCATTAACACAATAATTCACAAATCCTAACATGCTCTTATTATACAAATAATTCTAAGAACATAACTAACACATATTCATATACAACCTTATAAAACCTTATTCTTTTTCTAATGAGTTCATGCATGCAACCCAACAAAATAATAATACAACATGCATGAATAACATAACACAAATCCTCATATATACTTTTATATTAAACCTAACATGTTCCTATTATTTTTCATGCATACCATAATATATTAATACATAATCTCATACACACCCTATCATGTTTCTAGATTCACAATTGATTTAAAACATATAAGAAAACAATTATGCTTGAACATCACCCCTAGGCCGAAACACCTAGGATACCAAACAATACTTTACACAAAAACCTCATCTATATACACATGAAACCTAGCATGTTTCTAACATGTAAATGTGACACAAAACAAAACAACCCAATATGCCCAAACCACATAGGCCGAAACATACATACATACATGAAATCATAGAATATCATCAACATCATATTTCAATAATCATCTCAGTACACATATTATGAACATACAACAAAAAATCAAACCAACACCATCAACCCCTACCCACGCCTAGATCAATCTCCCATGCATCAACATATTGAAAAATATCCACAAATCTAATAACTCAAGAGAACACCATAGCATTATGGGTAGAGATTCAATACCTCTCTTGATTGTAAAATCAAGAACACAACTTGATCAACACCCAAGTGATAATCACTCTTGAATACCCTAGGGTTTTTGAAACCCATGAAGAAGAAGAACATAAAAAAAGACATAAGATGATGGGGAAGATAAACCTTCATCTAAAAAAAAAATAACAAGGAACCATAAGAAAACCATACCTAGGACCTCCTTCTTCTTCTTCCTTTCTCCTCCACCTTCTCTCTAGAAAATGGCAGCCCCTTCCCTTTTCTCTCTCTAGCTCCACCCTCTCTCTCTCTTCCTCTCTTCAACACACGGCCAAGAGCAAAAAAAATGACCCTTCCCAAATTTCCTTCCCCCTTTATCTTAATTCCCTCAATAAAGCCTAATCAAATAAAATGGTAAGTTTCCTTTCTCTTTTTATTTTCTCTTAATTTTTGTATAATTGTTTTTATCTTAAAATGGCATGGAATAAAAAGATGATCACATCCTTACTTAAAATAACCATGGTCTTCTAATTTTTAATTTATTAGAATCAAGAAAATAAATGGAATAAACCATTCCTTTCCCACTGCACATACATGTCCAAGATGGTTTCTCATTCCCTTTTATTTATTTATTTATTTTAAATAAATCAATTAAATCTAATATATGGAAGCTATATAATGTGTAGGAAATTCTACCCATATGCATCATGCTACCATGCACTAGCACACACTAAATCACTAGGGTACATCACTATCTACCATGCACCTTAGTGCATTCAACCAAATCTCACATAATCACATTTTTAAAATAAAAATAAATAAATATCATTGAACAAATAATTTCACAAAAATATTCTACAAAAAATTCTAACAATTAAATAAAACAAACAACAACTAAATAAAATAAACAAAATTTAAATAAAACAATTCACTACACTTAACACTTAAATAAAATAAAACACCAAAAATTTTAATAACTAAAAAAAAAATTTGGTGCACTACAACGAGCTTAAGTAAGAAAGCCTATAGGAGAGGATGAGCATTCTTGGAGTCTTGAAAGCTACACAGGCTTAGATTACAATTTTATGTCTAATTTTTCAAGGGTCGTAAATTTTAGAAATACCCAATAGTACTTGATTCATCATTTATTTATTGTTGTTATTCCAAAAATTGACATGTCTGATGTGACACCAAAATTGGACACGTGGAGTAGGATAAGTAGACCCCTTGACACGGTGGTCAGTGTATACCTGCAGGGTATACGACTCGGTGGGGTAAGCAGTTTAAAGGCAGTAAATATCTACACATTTCTCAAGTTTGAGGGGAAGTCTTTTTAATACTGCTCGGCAGGACCACCAGAAACTTGTTGGTTAGTATGACAAGAAGACTAGTCAGAATACACTTGACAAATGAATAACAGTCATTGCTAGGTGCGCTTGCCAGGAGAATAACTGGTCGGTATGACGAACAGACATACTTGCTCGGATGAAAGCAGTTACACTCTCCGTTAGCACTCCACAAGAATCACCCAACCACCCGCAAAGAGCGCCTAACAACCCTGAAGACCCGGTCAAACCTCCTAACAAATAGGACTGTAACTACCTGTGAGAAGGAAGGGATATTTCCCCATCAGTTATGCTCAGGCACGACCATTGGGCGAAAGGAACATTATAAATATAAAATCTCCACCACAGTGGAGGGTTCACAAAAATTGCTTACCGACCAGTACTGGAAATATACCGAGCAGCCTGGCTTAGTACTTAGTAGCATTTCTACCACTCTGTATTGTTTTTTACACTTAGAAATTTACCTGTGTTCTCTGGTCATCTTGTGTAAACTCTTAAGATCAATACAAATCTAAGAGGAAGTAGGTCATTACCAATTCTTGGGGTGTAGCGTCTCAGAATTTTACTTAGCTAGATAGCAGTAGTAGTAGCTTAGTATTTTAGTTTTCGTGGTTATTGGTTCAAGTCGAGATTTAGTTGGAAACTCGTAGAGATAGTTATGAATTTCAAAAGTTTAGCCTATAGTTTAGATATAATAATTTTGTCATAAGGTTTGATTAATGAATATAGTCATAAGAATATTATTTATTATAACCTAATGTTTAGATAGACTTCATAAGAACGTGACACTTGTCACATGTATGTTTATTAAAAATTTAAGGTTTTGATGAATAAAAATAATCATGGATAAGTCTAGGAAGTATAGAATCTTCCCTCAGTTGTTAGGATCACGTTTTACTCAGTCAAAGTGGTTTAAACAAATTCAAGTGTGCTGAAAGTGTGCAAAAATGTGTTTGAAATATCAGCGTATGCCGATATATCGAAGCTATAGGGGTCGATATATCGCCTATGATTGATATGGAAAACACGTCGACTTCGCATGAACGAAACCACAGACCCTTGGGATTATGGTGTAGGCGATATATCACCTATAGGAGGCAATATATCAGCTCCAGTGACCAAGACACTAAGTTCGCGACGGACATGGTACCAATCGAGACGCTAAGAATTCAAAGATTCGTGAGGGACTAAAACCTATGATCGCCCGTGATGTAAGGTTGATTCAGGGAATAACCACTTAAGCAGAAACATTAGAGGTAGCCTTGGAAGCTGAGCAGGCAGAAGAAAGGATTTGGAAGGAAGGCGCGGCCAGAAGGGATGCAAAAAAGAATAACAAAGAACAGAACGACCACAAATGAAAACATGACGGTGGTCAAAATCAAAAAGCTGACAAGAAGAACAAGATTGTATCAGAAGGTAACGGGAATAAGAAGCCCTATGTGGAATATCCCCAATGCCCTATTTTCAAGAGGAAGCATTTAGGAGAATGTCGATATAAGAAGAAAGGTTGTTTTAATTATGGAGAAGAAGGACACATTAAAAAGGATTGCCCAAAGATGAAAGACCAAAAGAAAGATGACAAGCTTGTGCCAGCCAGAGTTTCTGCTATTACTAGAGGTGAAGCAGAAACTAGTAATATAGTGGTAACAGGTCAAGTCATTATCTCTGGTAAACTATGCAAGGTTTTAGTCGATTTGGGAGCTACACATTCTTTTGTCTCTATGAATACAACTGATAGCTTAGATAGACCATGCAAACTTTTTAGAGGTAAGTTTGTCACGGAGTTACCCTCGGGGGAAAGAATTCTATCTAGTAGAGGGGTGCCTAGCATTGTAGTTAGAATTGGAGCAAAAGAATTACCAATAGATTTGATCGAGTTAGACCTTAAGGATTATGATGTAATTTTAGGCATGGAATGGTTAGAAAAATAAGGGGCAACGATAGACTGTAAGGGTAAGACAGTCAACTTTCAAACAAAAGGCGGAGAACAATTCACCTTCAAAGGAGAAGTTTCCCGAACTCGCATACCAATAGTCTCAGCTCTCAAAGCTCAACAACTAATCAATAGTGGTTGCCAAGCATTTCTAGCCAGTGTGGTGGACAAAACACGAGAGACGCTGCTCGAACCAAAGGATGTACATATTGTATGTGAATTTCCCGAGGTGTTTCCAAAAGATCTATCAAGATTACCTTCGAGTAGGGAAATTGAGTTTGAAATAGAATTGGCACCTGAGACGGCACCAATCTCGAAAGCTCCCTATAGCATGGCACCTACCAAGTTAAAGGAGTTAAAAATACAATTGCAGGATCTTTTAGACAAGGGTTTCATCCGACTGAGCTATTCGCCTTGGGGAGCACCGATGCTTTTTGTCAAAAAGAAGGACGGTAGTATGAGGAAGTGCATCGACTATCGAGAACTAAATAAAGTGGAGATCAAGAACAAATACCCTTTGCTTCGAATAGATGATAGTTTTGAGCTACTACAAGGATCTACGGTATTCTCAAAGATAGATTTGCGGTCAGGGTATCATCAACTAAAAGTACGAGATGAAGATATCCCAAAGATGGCTTTCCGGACTAGATATGGACACTACAAATTTCTGGTAATGTCTTTTGGATTAACGAAGGCACCAGCCATGTTCATGGATCTTATAAACATAGTTTTTAAGGACAACCTGGATAAGTTTGTTGTGGTGTTTATAGATGACATATTGATTTACTCAAGGATGAAAGATGAGCATGAAGAGCACCTGTGACTGACGTTGGGACGACTCAAAAGTCATCAATTTTACGCTAAGTTTAAGAAATGCAAATTCTGGCTAGAGAAGGTGGCATTTCTAGGATACATTGTATCTAAAAAGGGTGTAGAAGTAGACCCAACCAAGATCAAACCAGTGAAGGACTGGCCCAAAGCAAAGAATGCCACGGAGGTGAGAAGCTTTCTAGGGTTGGCAGGATACTATAGATGATTTGTTGAAGGGTTCTCCAAAATAGCTACACCCTTAACAAATTTGACAAGGAAGCAATAGAAATTTGTATGGATGGAGAAGTGAGAAGAAAGCTTCCAAACATTAAAGGAAAAGCTTATATCAGCCCCACTTCTATGCGTCCCAAACGATAAGGGCAAGTTTGTGGTGTATTGCGATGCGTCGAAATAGAGACTTGGATGTGTTTTGATGCAAGACGAAAAAGGGGTTGTATATGCCTCGAGATAGCTAAAGGAGTACGAGCAGTGGTACCTGACCATTGACTTAGAATTAGCAGCAGTGGTTTTCACTCTAAAGATTTGGAGGCACTATCTGTGCGGAGAAAAGTGCGAAATCTATATGGACCACAAAAGTCTAAAGTACTTCTTTACACAGAAGGAGCTTAATATGAGGCAACAGAGGTGGCTGGAGTTAGTAAAGCACTATGATTGTGAGATCTGGTATCATCTAGGAAAGGCTAATGTTGTGGTAGACGCACTTAGTAGGCAGAGTTACGGAAACATATCAACACTTAAGGGGATAGCTCAACATTTACAAGATGATATTAAGAGGTCCGGAATTGAGTTAATAACTGGACAACTAGCTGATCTCACGATCAAGTTAACACTAATGGAGGAAATAAAGGATAAACAACAAGATGACGAGTTTCTCTTAAGATGAAGGCAGCACTACAAAGCTTAGAAAATGCTTATTTCTCCTTGACAAAAGAAGGCATGTTACGATATAGGAACCGAATATGTGTGCTCAAAAGTGATGAATTAAGGGAAAGTATTATGAAAGAAGCGCACACTACTCTGTATTCACTTCACCCGGGATCGACAAAGATATACAATGATGTCAAGAAAATGTAGCGGTGGCCGGGGATGAAGAAAGACATAGCAGAATTTGTAGCAAAATTCCTTACATGTCAACAAGTTAAGGCTGAACATCAGAGGCCTGCTGGAACTTTGCAACCATTAGAGATTCCCGAATGGAAATGGGAAGATATAACTATGGACTTTGTGATGGGATTACCAAGGACCACCAAGCAGCATGAATCTGTTTGGGTGATAGTAGATAGACTCACAAAATCTGCTCACTTCTTGCCGGTAAGAATAGTTTATAACGCTGAGCAGTACGCAGAGCTTTACGTAGCAGAGATAGTGAGATTACATGGAGTTCCAAAGACGATATTCTCTGATAGAGGATTAGTTTTCACATCAAAGTTCTTGGAAGGTCTACAGTGTGCAATGGGCACTAAGTTAAAACTAAGTATGACATTTCACCCTCAAACCGATGGTCAGTTAGAACGTACCATACAAATATTAGAAGATATGCTGATGGCATGTGCGTTAGACTTCTTAGGATCATGGAGAAAGTATCTTCCATTGATAGAATTCTCTTACAACAACAATCAGGCAACAATAGGCATGGCACCTTATGAGATGCTACATGGACAAAAATGCCGATCACCACTTCATTGGGATGAGGGTGGTGAAAGATGATATTTAGGACCTGAGGCTGTAAGAGAAGCAACTGAGGTACTAGAAAAGATAAGACAATGAATGATTGTCGCTCAAAGTCGCCAGAAGAGCTATGTCGACGCTAAAAGGCGAACTGTTGACTTTTCAGTAGGTGATCAAGTCTTTCTCAAAGTTTCTCCGATGAAGGGGATTATGCGTTTTGGAAATAAAGGAAAGTTAAGCCCGAGGTTTATAGGTCCTTTTGAGATATTGGAAAAAGTAGGGCATGTAGCATATCGGTTGGCTTTACCGCCATCATTAGCTGAAACACAACATTTTTCATATATCGATGTTGAGAAAATACATATCAGATCCATCCCATGTGCTCGATTACAAGGCTCTGGAGATAAAACAATATTTCAATTATGAAGAACGACCAGTGCGCGTTCTAGAGCGGGGAACTAAGGATTTAAGGTCCAAAAGTGTCCCTATGGTTAAAATCTTGTGGATAAATAACACAAAATGAGAGGCAACATGGGAATTGGAGGAATATATGAGGGAGCAATATCCCGAGATTTTTGGGAAGTAAATTTCGAGGACGAAATATTTTTAAGCAAGGGAGAATTGTGGCGTCTCGGAATTTTACTTAGCTAGATATTAGTAGTAGTAGCTTAGTATTTTATTTTTTGTGGTTCTTGGTTCAAGTCGGGATTTAGTTGGAAGCTCGTAGAGATAGTTATGAATTTTATAAGTTTAGCCTATAGTTTAGAAATATTAATTTTATCATAAGGTTTGATTAATGAATATAGTCTTAAGAATATTATTTATTATAACATAAGGTTTAGACATACTTAATAAGAACGTGACACTTGTCACATGTATGCTTATTAAAAATTTAAGGTTTTTGATGAATAAAAATAATCATGGATAAGTCTAGGAAGTATAGAATCTTCCCTCAGCTGTTCGGATCACGTTTTACTTAGTCAAAGTGGTTTAAACAAATTAAAGTGTGCTAAAAGTGTGCAAAAACGTGTTTGAAATATCAGCGTATGCCAATATATTGCAGCTATAAGGGCCGATATATTGCCTATGATTGATATGAAAAACACGTCGACTTCACACGAACGAAACCACAGATCCTTAGGATTATGGTGTAGGCGATATATCGCCTATAGGAGGCAATATATCTGCTCCATTGACCAATTTTTGAATTTTTGTGGAATCCGAAACTAGAAATAGCCCTCAAAAACTTTGACTTGTTCCTAAACGTTTTTGACCAAGTTCTGGGCATCTGTTGAGCGAAAAATGTATTTTTAATAATTTATTTATTCATTTTAAAAGGATTTAGTTTCACTCCTTGAACTCTATAAATAGGACCCTATACTTAGCCATTTTTCATCATCTTTCAAGCATAGTTCAGAGCCTCCAAGCTGCTATGTTCATTCTAGAGAGAAACATTAGGGTTTTGGGGTTAAAGCTTTCAAATCTAAAGCTTTTCTAAACACTTGGGAAGTAAGATTTTGGAGTGATTTTGGTGTTTGAGGTATAGAACGAAGCCGTAAGCTGTCTAAGATACTTTTAATCTTCAGGTTTAGTCCATTTCCATTCTTCTTATTCTTTCCTTTTATTCAAATCTTAACTCGTTATAATGACTTTTGGTTAGGTGTTCAATTTCTTTGAAACTTAAGGTTTTTGGTAAGTCTTTATTCCAATGTTTTAGATCTTCTATTCACATTCTTTTCTCTAGAGGACTTATGGTTTCTTTATGTTTGGTTTTAGGAGTTTCCAATCCCGCTCTTGTCTTCAATATTCCAGTTTTTGGTAAGGAAAATTAGGTAGTTTAGTTTATGATCTACTACTTATGTTTTGTATGACCTAACATTTCAGGTACAATAAAGGGGTAAGTGTGTCTGGACATAAGGTGTCCAATGATGTATGAAAGACTTATGTCTAGTAGGCTTGGTAGCCAAAATTTTATGAAGGACCTAAGTTGATGTCTGGTGTATGATGGACTTTTGTCCGGGGCTTAATTGCCACCCCTGTATAAGCACTTATCTTTTTATTATATCTGACTTGTTATTATGATCTATGACCTATAGTTACGATTATGACTTATGACCTATGATTTATGACTATGATTATGACTTAGATTATGATTTATGATTATGACTTAGGCTATGATATGAACTACAGTTTTGTGATGTGATATGATTAGTATAAATAAGTTTTTGTTATGACTCTTGTGTAATTTAGGATATGTTGATTAAATGATTATATGACTAACTCTTATTTGTATTTTCCTTACTGGGCTTAGAAGTTCACCCCTTATGATGTTGTTGTATGGAGAATTGATGATAGATTGGCCGGTGGCGAGTGAGACCTAGGAGCTTCGTGATGTACTCGTGGGGACCACATAGTCGAGGAAGATCAAGCGGGCCTATTTATTTTTATTAAAGAATGTGTTCTTTTGAAGTTTTATTTAAATGTTGCTCATTTTAATATGTTAAAGACAATTATTTTATTTTTGTAAAACCATGGATCCATATATTTATTTTCAAGTTTTTATTCAATAAATGAGCAATATTTATGATTATGATCCAACGCTGTGTTCTCGATAATTTATGAGAAATTAGGATGTTACATGGGGCTGAACCTCTATAAATCCTAGTATTTTTTATTATTTATTGCTCATTATTATCAGGTTATTGGCTTATTTATGGTTCATTGATTGTCTAATTGAAATTTCTCTAATTAATTATTTGACTTCGCGTCAGTTGGCTAAAAAGCAGCAACATTTTGGTGCTTTCATTGAGAACCTAAGACAATCACATTCAGATTCTATTGCTGCAAGGATGGTAGTCTCAACCAGAAGGTCAAGCCAAGAGCCTCTAGAGGCCGAGGCTGAAGTCTTTCACCAAGTCCCATCAATGAGCAATTTCAATGGGCAGCAAAGTGATTTGCCACCTAGAAATCCATCTGGTGTCGGGGGGAAAACCACTGGGCCCACTGCACCAAGACGTGGAGCTGCTGCCTCTGCTAGAATCACCCATGCAGGAACGTCAGGTGGAGTTGCTGCACGGGGTACCGATTAGCCAGTACCTAGAGCTGGAGGTCCTGCACAGTATGATCCCCACGTAGATATTGAAGGACTTGACCCTGAAATTAATTAGATAAGAGAAGTCGCAGGGCAGATGCAAGATCAGATTGCCACTAAGAACTAGGGGTGAGCCATTGCACATGTGGCCCTTATTGAGGCTTTCGAAAAACAAAGGAGAGATTTCCAAGAATGGATGGATTGACATACCCAGGAGGTGCAGGCCCGACAGGAGGACATGGAGTGCCAGACTAGAGAGGCCGCTGAATCCATCCACAATTATATGCAACAGCAACAAACCCAAGCTATGGGAACTACAGCTGAAACTACTGCCCAAAACCAACAACGTCCACCCGTTTTTGGTTTTGGTGAAGGTGTCATGCATGGACTAGAGGCTCAACCTCAGAATGGGAATCAAGGTTCGAACAGGAGTCACAGACCTGGTCAGGGTGCTCAAATCAACAACAATAGGCGACCCTTACCAGCTAATGAATAGGTCCTGCCAAGGCATGGCATGGGACAGGACCAAGCAGGAAATTTTTGGCCAAGATCTTAGGGCAGTGGCCGTGACAAGAATCCTGGTGCTGCAGGACGGGACGACAACCCCTGAGCTCCATCACTGAATAGTAGTGGTCAACCCCAAAACTACCAGCAGCAACCTGGTCGGTATAGACATCATCAAGAATACCGACCAAGGTCCTAAAGAGATGAAACAGAGGTTAGTAGCCTATACAAGCCCCATTATGCTGATGGGTATGACCATGATAAAGCAACAAGCCAAGTTCGCCAACAAAATAATCAAGGTCAGAAAGGTAACCAGCCCGAAGGACCATTTGTCCCACAAGGGCAGAATATTCTGAATAAGCAACCACCTCGAGTTGGAGGGTTCCAAGGAGTACCTCTAGTATAGGCCAAGTAGATAGCCAGAATGCCGGGGGTAGACCTCGACCAAATTCTATTTTCAACTGAATGGGCCCCATGGGAGGTGAAGACCTTCAGAATGCTCTTAATCAAAGTAGGGAAAATTGGGATTCGAACAACATAGCTCCGCCTAAGCCTGTTCGGGACCCATGAATGGATGAGGTCCACAATGTAGTGCAGCCCCAGGCAGCTGCAGACCCTAACATCCAAGCCCAGCTGGATCTGTTAACCCGACTAGTAAGGGACTTGACAACCCCTAAGTTAACAGATATTGAAATGGAGAGGCATAGAGGTTCACCATTTTCTGAACATATTAATCAGCTGCCCATACCTGACAAATTTAAAATGCCGACATGGAAGACGTACAAACAATAGGTCCATGCACTGAAACACATATAATAGGGTCACACCTTACTCTATGAGCACAAATAGTTTTCTTACCTGTGTCTCAAGCTGATAGATTAATGCGATCCAGAGCACGATCCCCTAACCCGAGCTTTGACGTAAACCTAATCACTGCGCATCCATAATAACAGTCCATCAAGCCCTAAACCAAATAAGAACTTCAGAATATTATTCTAGCCTCTGGGACCTCGAATCCTACTAAACCGAGTAGTAGGATCCTTCCTGACCCTAAGATTTGGGTTCCTGAGCTTAAAACCCTAGATTGGCCATAATTCCCTATTGGCGTCGCAGCGCCCCCAACTAGAGTTGCGGCGCCCCAGCAATAAAGGTCAGACCCTTTCTAAGTCAGAGAGCCAAGCCTGAATTTTCCAAGACACGCGCTGTGGTGCGCCCTACCTAGGACCGCGACGCTAAGGGGATTTGGCGAATCCTTAAGGCCTGCTGAGTTCATGCGGGTTGCGGTGCTCAAGAATAATGCCATGGCGCGACCCAGCGAACCCAAAATTTCCATCATTTTCAGATTTCTAAATCTCATGCAAATCGATCCAAACGTGTTCCAAAGCCTGAATTGAGTCCCAAATCACTTACACTATACTCAGAGTAGTACATAAACCCAAAGAAATTGACCAAAACCTCTTCACAATCCAATTTCAATCACCTAAGTCCCAAACCCCAAAACTCTAAAAAAACAGATAAATTTAGGAACAAAACATGTTCTAATCCTTACCTCTATAATGATCTCGACCCTGAGCCAATTCCTAGCACTTCTAGCTTCAATCTTCAACAAATCCTAGCCTTGATTCCATAAATTACAGTGATTTTCCCATAGAGTTCCAAAACTTCACCAAAGGGAGTGAGAGAGTGTGAGCTGAGAGATTGATTGAGTTTCTGGTTGGTTCTAGGTTACCTGAGGCTAGCCTGCTCACCAAAAGACCAACATGCCCCTAGATAAATGCCTAGCCCTTCTAACACCACCAAGGGAAATTTTGTCATTCACACAATTCCCGCTAATTCCTCGAATATTCCTATAAATCCCTATTTAATCCCGGCATACTTAAACAATCACTAAATAATTACTTGTTACCTGGTAACCCCAAACACGTGCTATATTCCCAAAATACCCCTAGGCTCAACCCCAAGTCGGGTATTCGACCCCATTGTGACTATTTCGCTAATTCGCTCCCTAGGACCGTCTCGGATCACACATCACAAATATATCACAACAATCTCGTGGTCTCAAGCACAACACACATATAATTCACATTTATGCCCTCAACTGACCAAAATTACAAATATGCCCCTAATAACCAAAATGGGCCCACATGCATATTTAATTCACCTAAACATGCATTTATAATCACATAATCATATAATCCACATAATAACATAATTAAATCAATTATTGCCCTTCCGACACGCTAATCAAGGCACTAAGCCTTATTAGCAAATTTGGGACGTTACATGGCAAATGGACGTCAAGACAGCCTTTCTGAATGACTATCTTGATGAAAGTTTCTATATGGTACAACCAGAAGGGTTCATAAAGAAAGGGGAAGATCAAAAGGTGTGGAAGTTGCTAAGATCCATTTATGGATTAAAGCAAGCATCTAGATCTTGGAATATCACTTTTGATGAAACAAATAAAACATATGGCTTCAAACAAAATTTTGACGAAGCATGTGTGTATAAATACATCAAAAGAAAAGTGGTGGTTTTCTTAGTTCTTTATGTTGATGACATTTTTCTCATTGGGAAGAATGTAAAGACATTGTCAAATGTGAAGAAGTGGTTAGCCGAAAAGTTCCAAATGAAAGATTTGGGCGAGGCAAGCTATGTTATGGGAATCCAAATCCTAAGGGATAGGAAGAATAAGATCTTGGCACTTTCTCAGGATAATTATATAGATAAGGTGCTTGAAAGATTCTCTATGGAGAATTCTAAGAAAGGTCAGTTATTGACAAGACAAGGAATAGCTCTCTCCAAGGACCCATGTCCTAAGACACCTTAGGAGGAAGAGGATATGAGAAAGTATCCCTACGCTTCAGCAGTTGGGAGTCTAATGTATGCTATGTTGTGTACTAAGCCCGACATATGTTATCCAGTTGGGATTGTAAGTCGTTATCAATCAAATCCTAGTTTGGAACACTGGATTGCAGTAAAGCACATTCTCAAGTATCTTGAGAGAACAAGAGATTATATGCTTGTATATTTAGGGGGTGAGCTGAACCCCACTGGATACACTGATTCTAATTTCCAATCAGACAAAGACAGTTGAAAGTTGACATCTAGGTCAATGTTCACTCTTGGTAGAGGAGCAATTGTCTAGAGAAGCATTAAACAATCCATCATAGCTGATTCAACCATGGAAGTCGAATACATAGCGGCTTGTGAAGTAGCTAAGGAGGCGAATTGGTTGAGGAAGTTCTACACTGATTTGGAAGTTGTTCCAGACATGGATAAGCCACTAATCTTGTACTGTGACAACAGTGGAGCAGTAGCTAATTCCAAAGAACTGAGAAGCCACAAGAGGGGAAATCATATAGAAAGGAAATACCATCTAGTAAGAGAGAGATTGTACACCAAGGTGATGTGATTATTATGAAGATAGCGTCGGAATAGAACCTAGCAGATCTGTTTACCAAGACACTTCCTCCAAAGTCGTTCATGGGTCACGTGCACAATATGGGATTAAGGGAGATGCCTCACTTGCTTTGAGGGCAAGTGGGAGATTGTTAGGATTGATGCCCTAAAAGCATGTAAATACATTTTACTGGTTTTAAATAAAAGTACAATTTTATTATATTTGAATGTTATATTTATTGTTTGAATTAATTATATAATAATATCAAGAAAATTCCCTATTCATTCATGAGAATATAATCATGTATTAGTACGAGAGAATTAAGATCATATATAATGAATAAAATAGTCAGTAACATATTAAAGTATGGAATCTTTAATGAATGGTTACTAGTACGATTTGCTAAGTATACGAGACGCGACTAATCTAGATTCGGATTACTGATGTGGATAGACATCTTCGTAAAGGTGTGGTATATAATAGAGATTATATATGACAGGAGCGATGAGAATTAATGATCTTTATAAATTTGTCGTTCGACATAAAGATTTAATTCTTATCATAATAGATGATCATTTGTAGATCAGTCTAAATACTGAGTATTCATGAGCTCCTATTTATGTTTATTTAATCTTTTGATACACTCGTTAAGGTCTCTTAGAATAATGAGGCTAATGACTTTTGTTTTGGAGATTCAATATCATGGATGGCCGGGAACATGAATTACAATAATGGAATCGATGCTTTCCTATTAGATCGAATATTGGTTCCCTTAAGGGCTAATTCTGGAACTGAATAGTTATTGAGCTCAAATCAATAATTAGATCATAGATTAATTATTCGCTAGTAAATTAATGGTACTTAAGGATCAAGAGGAAATTAGAAAGGTAAAACGGTAATTTAGACCAGCTCTAATTAACGAACCAATAATGGAGGACATAACTACAGATATTGATTATATCAATGGACTACAAGAGAAAACTCTGAATATAATTCTATAAATACTTAGAGTGCAATTCCATATTTATAGTGGAGTAATCATGGAATTTATAAATAAGATTATTATATTAAAGAGTTTAATTAATAATCTGATTTATTGGAGCTTCGTATTATAGGTCCATGGTCCCCAGATCACCTCTGTCCTACATTGTCAAGGTTAAGAATATCAAAAGAAAGATTTGTAAAGAGAAATGACTAAATTGCAAAGGAATTAATTTTCCAGGGCAAGGAAATAATTATGTGATAATTATGGGTAATTGATTAATTGTGAATTAATTAATTATTTAACTATATAGTTCTTATGTTGAAAAATGATAGGTTAAAATTAATATTAATATTGTTTGGATTAATATGAAGAGAGACAATAATAAATATATTATTTACAATATGATATTTATTTATTTAATTTAATACTGATATTTCAAGACACAATTAATTTTGAATTAACTGATATTTATGTTGGGATAAATATATTGTCTTAAAGATTGATTAAACAAACAAATGAGAAAATCAGGGAAACCCTAAATATGTTGGGCAACACACATTGTGCAACACAGTGTGTGGTGTTGTTGACCCTTGATTTGGTCAACGACATAGAGTCAAATAAACGACAAAGAACAAAAAGAAAATCAAGAAAAGAATCAAATGGGAAGAAAGTGACACAAGCAATTTATAGTGGTTCGACCCTAACTATATGGTAATGACCTATGTCCACTTAGTGTTCTAATTGATATTGAATCCCAATAATATGATCAAAGAACTAGGGTTCTTGAGTTTCAGAAGCCTTAGGAGAATTACAATTTTCGGTGGATAATCACACTATGCTTTTTTCTCTGAATCCAAAGATTAAAAGTGCAAAAGACCAAAAGTCCCTTCTTTGAGCCCTCCTATTCTTATTTATAGGCTAAAGAGGGTTACATGGGCCAATGGGCCTTAATTATAATTAAGATCCGCGTATCAAGGTAATAAAAGGAAATATAATGAATATAATTATTACAAGATTGCGTGTCTCAAAGGAAGTAAATAGAAGTATGTGACCAGACTGGCCACACTTAAGTGCGAGTCTTGATGAAGCAATGATCATCTGGTCGATAGTCGAATAGAATCCCTTCACTCAGAACTGCCACGTGCCAACCACGTGCAAGAAATCCTTGCCACGTCATCAGGAGCCATTTTTGGGTAAACAAGTGCCTAACTCAGGGATTTTTATCCCTGGGATTTGAAGTTTGAATTTCAAATAATTTTCTTTAATCCGTTATTTAATTATTCTTTTTTAAATATAATTTAAATAAATAATTAAATGTAAATATATGATCAATTTTAATTTGAATTATATTTTAATAAAATAAAGATTATTTAATTAGATTAAATATATTTATATATGTCTGATAGTACTTGACTTTCAGAATAAGCTTGATTATTATTTTGAGAATAAAAATATAGACTCTCAGTCTCTAAAGCGATAGTTTTCTCAAAACCTGAAAACAATTCTAAACATTCTCTCAGTCAAACCTCTTTAGATTTTATGTGTTGAGTACATCTAGAGAGTCACATAAATCAACTTGTTGAATCCTACGTGCCCACACACGTCCTTGTGTGTTTGATGATTGATCTGGAAGATTAGGGTGTGAGCTTTCAGATTGTTGGATTGGAAGATCATTGATTTTATACAAAATGATTCAAGGACACTTGATAGGCTACAAGAGGCAATGCCTGATCTATTTTGTATGTGATTTATTATTTATATATGTACATGATCCTGATTGGTATTAATATTTATTAAAATGGGTCTATATATTCCGTTGCGTACCTTTAATTTTATCAGTTAATACCAGCAACAACAACATAAATAGTTACCAAACCTTGAGTCGAGCTTGTTTTTAGTGGCGAGTGTACATGCCCAGCCAGTCTTTAGGAACCCTTAACATTGGCATGCTCTGATACCAAGTTGTAATGCCCTTGGCACGTAAAATAGGGTTTAAACTTAGCTCCTCTGAGAAACCTCAGTCGTGGTGGTCGAGTAGCCGAATATGTACACGACGCCATTGAAGCTCTCCATTTCATAGTTGGTCCAACTTCCCTTTCCCCTTACCTGCACCATATAGCACCCATGAGCCAAGGCTCAGTAAGAAAACTTAAACATGCTCATAAGCAGTTAACAACATATTACAGAATCATAATTAGCATGCCTAGCTGTAATAACTCGACTCGTGCATTCATTCTATTCAAATAAGTGTCTACACGGTCACACTGGGGCTTGTTGCCCTAGGATTAGTGATTGTAGAGTCCCCCTAGGGCCCATTGCCCTATCCTCTATATAACTAGCCATAAGGCTGGCCAAGCATTTCCGACACTTTGTTTTCCAAGCGACTATAGGGTTGGTAAAGTGTATACCACGCTCTTGATTAGGCGTAACCATATTGGCCTTCGCTCAGCGAGCAATTTCTGCCCTTGACTTATAAGACAATCCTTTCAACAAGCACTAAGCACGCTATTGCTTCCCTTTACTTATAAGTTAATCCTTTCGACAAGCGCTCAACGTGCTAATGCTGTCCTTGACTTATAAGTCAAGCCTTTTTAATAAGATAATGCTGGCAAGCATACATCATTTAACAATTATCCAAATACAAAGCATTCAACCAGGCTTAATCAAACAATCACATGCATAATCATAACCATGCTCATTCATAGGGGCTTGGACCCTAATCATAATCATGTTCAGCAACTGGGCGAATCCCTAATCACATATATAACTGTTGACTACATTTTTTGCTATCAACCTAAATTTGAGAGATTAAAGAAAGAAATAAATAGGAACACAACAATTTTACGTGGTTCAGACTATAAAAAAGCCCTAGTCAACAAGTCCTTGGTATTAAGGAGATTTTATTAGGACAAGCTTCAATGGAGTATTCTCAGGCAGCGTTTTTATTGCACTGAGTACAAGACTCTCTCTCTCTTTCTAAAAACCCAACCCTTTACAAGGAAATACCTCAGCCCTATTTATAGAGGTTGGGTCATTAATGCTAATCATATCCCATTAATATTAGGGTATTAATGTTAACTTAATACACAAAGAGTCGTGTTACAATAAAGGCTATGACCCACAGATTTTGCGGGGCCCATTGCAGAAATCCACACATCAACTTTATGGGGAACATATCTGCATCCGTCAGGGTGTGGCGCACGTTTCCCCATGTCAGCGGCACTGTGGGAAATTTCGATTGTCGAGTGTACGAACTTGACACCACTAATCGAGGATCACCAAAAGTTGTCAGACGATCCTCTCGAGACTCACACCTGTAATAGATCGATACCTAGCAATAATTCTGGGCCCGAGGTCTGGAATCCTAAGCTGGAGAAAGGCCAAGTTAGAAGGGCCCCTCGGGGCATAACATCACTCAGAGACATCTTCTCCCAAAGGAAAAACTTCGGGTCATAATCTCATGCAGTTATCTATAACTCAGAGGTCAGCTAGGAACATGGTCTCAATGGGAGACAATCTCGCCTGAGAGAGGGCCTTGGGACGTAACCTCAATGAACTCGCATCCCGAGGGCTCCATGGCCTATCGCTAATTACTCTTAATTGCCACGTGTCAAATGGTCAAAACACGGACAACATTTTCCCCCCAAGTCTTCACTCATCCTCGAACAGTGGAGACTTAGATCATGGAGTAATTCAACAAGGTCTTCGGGAGGTGACGTTTGGGCTACTTCTGACTTCTCTAAAAAGTTTGTTCCACGTGTTTACTCCCTATTGCTGGTCCCAATCCGTGCAATTAATAAGAAGTCGATTCCACTACTCAAAAATTCAACTCCGTACTATAGGCATATTTTTGCTCCATTCCCAAGACGTCGTTTCCCAAGGCCAATGATCACAATCCGTGCCTTTTTTAATCTGACTATTGGATTGTTCTCGAGTGCTTACGTCAAAGGTAATCTGACGGTTAGGGTGTAGTTGCTTCCTCTCCAAGTCTTGAGTATAAAACTCAATAACCACCTCTTCGCAAACATACTTTCCATTCAAAATTTGAAAACCCCCACACTTTATTCTTCCTCAACTCCCCAACCCCTCAAATGTTCCATTATCCCTTCTACAAGTCTGGATGATTGGTGAGAGTCATCGTACTTCTGGGCGAATGGTAGGCAATTCTTCAGAGTCAAGACTCACTTCAGCACTTACCGTCGCTTTATCTCAGGTAAGCATTTACTAGTTTCGTGTTTTTGCTTGTGATACCTTGGTGGAAGTTTTGACCCCCTACTAATCTTTTCAGGCGCATTTTGGTGATAGGATTGGACAAAATGGAAAATTTCACGTCTTGGGTAACTTTTGCCTTTCTGGGCAGTCGACCAGAATTAGGAAAATTCCCAGATTCTGGCAGTGTTCATAAGTAACAGTGGTGCTCTTTAGTGTTGAACTTTCAGCCCCGAGGACATCTTAAGCCTTTAGAGATTCTTCTCCTTCCCAAGCAATAATCTTAGGGATTCTCGCTTTGACCCATCATTCTTCGGGACAAGGCGCTGACTCCTTGGTTTGTTGTTTCAGATGTCCAAGGAGCTTCACCAACTACACCAACAGGGATTTTACGCTTTCGACGTCGAGATCCTCCAGATGGCCTGAGAAGCAGGGCAGCATCCCAAGAAGGGGAAATAAGTGGCTGGTAGTAGCTAGGCCCTTGTGGTACGAGAGAGCTTTGACGTAGTGGCGACGGGGCCTCTCAAAGCTGGCCTCTCGGAGGAAGAGGCAATGTGGGCCCTACATCGTTGGACACCCCTACCCTACCATAGGGTTCGAGGCAGAAGACATCTCGAGCAGACTATGACACCGAGGCACCTTGTAAAAGATCCTCAAAAACTACAGGGTGGATGATGGCGAGATACTAGTGCGCCTGTATTGGGAGAACGAGAGGACCCATGAGAGCGTTCACGTGCTTGGGCCCTGGAGCGCCTCTCATCTCCAAGCTGGTACAACCCTGCCACTACACTAGTACTATGTCAAATTCCTCAAATTTGTCAGCATAGCTCCCTTCTAGTTGTCCCCGAAGGGATATCAGGTACTGGCAGGGCTCTACATCTTGTACAAGAGGCAAAATTGGCCCATCTCTTCCCCCGTCGAAATATTGTACATCTACAGTTTTTGACAATGCTCAAAGAAGGGGGAGAAATGAGGATATTATACATATGATCCCAGGGAGAGGCTACAAAGCCCTGAATGGAAACGAGAATCACGCTTGGGCCTACAAGGACCTATTCTTTTGGGCAAATGGGTTTCCGACAAGGGCCAATCCTACCCTACTCCTCGACTTCGCTACAGTTGGTAAGCACTTTTTTCCTCATGTAATTTAGTATGATAGTATTTATCTCGCAACTTATCCCCGTCCATTTCATCTTAATTAGGTCTATATCACCGCACTCCTTTCGTTGACTCCATTGATGAAAGGCTTTGGGTTATGAAATCCATTCGTGATGAGGAGTTACAACTCCACTTCCTCGTCACCGATGCCCATCTCTGATAGTATGGGTTGCTGCAGGCGGGACAGAGGATAAATCCGATAATCCTAACAAAATTCTAGGACTCGAAGCAATCTTGGAATATGGCGAGGCTCCACGCGGAGTATATAGCAGCCAAGGCACAACTTCAATACACAAAGCGCCTTCACGAGGAGCACGCAGAGAGCATCCTCGCCATCAAGGTAGCCACGGAGGCGAAGGAAGATGAAGAGCTCGAGGCAAAGCTCGAGGCGGGGATTGAGTCGTCTTCCATGCCTCAAGGTAAATCTCGGGGCGTCGTTGCTTCGAGGAGGAGTATCAAGAATATCAGGACCTCATCAACGCATTCCTCCACAATTCGAGGAGGAATAGGCATCCTCAAGGCTTCGTGCCTCTTGGCGAGATGACGGCCATGGGCATCTCTTGGTTTTGTCAGCATGAGACCAATCTAACGCAGGAGAAGGGTCGACTCATACGAGAATTTTCCCATTCTATCCTCCATTTCGAGGAGCGTGAACACGGTGGGGCTCCCGAGGAGTTCTATACTTGGTCTTACATTTTTATCTGTTTTGGTGTCTCTTTCTTTCCTAGAGACTAACCGATTTGTTTCCTATGTGCAGAAAGCATGGGCCTCTCTAATCTAGTTTGGTCGAAGCGTCAGAGGGTATCAGGGCCTTCTGAGATAGGTGCCTCATCATCTCCAACCGCAGTGCCCACATCCATATCCGTGGCAGCATCTAACCTAGTTGCCCAAGCACCCTCGAGGGCTCCTCCCCCCAAGATGAAGGATTCTCCGCGAAGGGTAAGGAAATCCCTTCCAACTCACCCCAAGTCAAGGTGCCTCCGTTGGTTATCTTCTCAGAACACTATGAAGGGGAGGACTCAGAGGTGCATAGGGAGGTCATCGATTACTACAATGTCCGCATCAAGGAGGGCAATGAGGACTCCCAACTCCTAGTCAAATTTCTGCATGAGGACTGGCCAAAGGACCCCTCCGTCCCTCCTCACAGCGAAGAGTTGGAACCTCTATTCGTGGGGAGAATAGGAGATAGGGCCATACCGCTCGGTGTGGAGCTCATGCAAGGACTAGCGGTGTCCCTATGTGAGATGCCTGCCAGCAGCTTCGTTCGCTATGGCAGTGCCAACGAAGTTGCGCTAGTGGCTACCGGCCGTAACTCTTCCTTGAGGGCAAGTCTCCTAATTTCTGCCTAAGTTCAGTGTTTATTTCTCTATCTTTTTGGTTGATTTGATATTCTGATTTGATAGACTGTGACCCTTAATCAACGACTCAGGTACCTTGTGCTGATGTGGTCCCATGAGCTAAAGAAAACTCAGGAGGGGCTAGCCCGGCCCCAGGTAGAACTGGCTTAGCTCCAAGAGACCGCAGTCCCCCAAGTGGAACATTTGCGACTCCAGAAAGAAGTGGAGGACACGAGGGCCCATGTGCTCGAGGTGGTGGACTACTGGCCACCGAGCGATCGAAGCTGTCAACCCTAGAGGAAACATCCTCTAAGTTGCTTGAAGATGTTGCAGGCTGCAACTGGACAGTGGAGGAGGAGCTAACCAAAGTCTACAAAGAGCTCTGGTTGAGCTGGGCAGAGTCCCTAGCCCGTACCGATGACCTGGAGAAAACTAGGAGAGCCACTGAAGAACTTGCAAAGGACCTCCATGTGATGGCTGAGGATATGATCTTCGTTGCATGGCAGAGCAACAGATACATGAATCTCTCATTCACAGAGCATTCTGACATGAAGACAAAGCTCAAGGCACATCTTGAGGCAGAAACTATCCGTGCAGCTCAGTAGAAAGAGGCCTCGACGGCGGGCCACATTGCCTAAGGCGATACTATGATTGAGGTTATGGTGAAGGTGCCCCCAGGAATCTAGTCCCATATAATTTTTGTTTTAAACTAAGTAGGCATGTGTGTCTTAGTTTATTGGGGTAAAGACAAACAACGCTTGAGCCCCCGAGCATAGTTGTAACTATTTTTCGTTGAAAACTATGCAGCTTTCACTACTTGCCATGATTACATCATTATTGCCAAATTCAATTTTTATCAACTTATTTGAGCACTTAGGAAATTTCCATGTGTTTAGTGTTGCCCTGTAGGCTCCCAATCCTCGAGAGTGACTTTAATGTTGTCGAGGGGTCACTCGACACGACCCTATGTCCCTGAGTTCCAACAACTTAGGACGAGGCCTGCTTGTCAGTGTTCAGATGTGCACATCTAGTGTTTCATCTTAGGCTCGAGGTCATAAGAGTAACTTTGATGCTAACTTTCACACTGTTGAGGGGTCACTCGACGCGGCCCTATGTCCCCGAGTTCCGATGACTTAGGACGAGGCCTGCCTGTTAGTGTTTAGACGTGCGCATCTAGTGCTGCCTTCCAAGCACAATGTTCTTGAAAGTAACTTCAATGTCATCCCGTGTCCCCAATTTCTGATGACTCGGGGCCTTAGGGGGTCATCCACACTATATCATGACACCTCGAGTTTGAGCGATCAAGGTCTGGCCCCGAGTTCCAACGATTCAGGCTTCCGTCCGCGTTTCGAGATCATAGGACTGAGTCAATCCTCCTCAGGAGGTAACTCTAGTCCATACTCATGCAGAGTATTTTGCTCAAGTCATAAGGAGACTTATGCTAGTGCCTGAGTACTGCCGACTCGGGGTTCCATTCACATCTCAAGGGTTGGGATTTGTTCACTACCCCTAGGCAAACGTTGTCCTCGGGAGAGTGTTTAATCCGATCTCGCGTTACTTGGATTTTTTCGGCACTGCATTTATATCAAGGCTTTTAGCTATGGGATCCCACAACACTAGGGGTGCTTCACTCATCAACTAGCCAAGCTCCCCATGTCATGGATTTCTCGAAGCTATAATATTTGAGGCATACAGAGGAATTGGGCATAACTCCTCAGGCGTAATGTCAACGGTAGGCGTCCCAAGCACAATGTCCTTGAGCACAAAGTCCATGGGAGGTGATGTAGGTGCATTCTCGCGCTACTAAGATTCTTTCTAGTTTCTAGGTGCTAGGCCCTATTATGCTTGGAACAACCTTAGTCCCCTAGGCCAGACTTGACTAGTTTCTTAGGTTTTTCTATTCTTGGGGTGGTGACACTAGGCTTACTCCACTTGACAAGCTTGATTTCCTAGATCGTTCTCTGTGAGGTGTGATGCTACCCTAACTCTATGCCCCCAAGTGATCGAAGACTAGTCTGTGTTCACTTGTTCAAGCCAGCGAGTAGGTGCTCTTATACATAACATTAATAGAATAAAGGAAACAAAAAATATAAGCAGACAATAAATTTTTTTCTTACCATGTTTTATATACACGGTTTCCATTAAATGTGCCCGAAGGCTACAAGGTAGGTGTGCACATGGGTCGGATTTTTGGGTCTCGGGTGCATCGGGTTTGGTCGAGTTGGGCTGGGCCAATTGGGCTTTGGGCCAAAAAGCCCAATTTAAAAAAAAATCTATTATTTTTACACTTTTTTCATTTTTAAAGTTTGTTTTTACAAATTGATTTTCTTACAAATTGGGCCTTGGTGAAAATTTTGAAAAAAATATAATTATGAAACATAAGTTTATAGAAAATTAGAAATTAGAAAAGAAAGGTGAGTTTAATGCATTTCAAGAAACAAACTACAAAAGTAATATACTAAAACACTTAAACATAAAGTCCAAAGTCCAATCACTTACCTATTATCTATTATATAATGTCCAAAGTCCAAATTACAAACATAAAAATGTCAAAAGTCCCAAAATACAACCATAAACAAACATGAATTCCATAAAGTACATAACTAGTTAACTACAACCATAATAAATTCCATAACTCTACAACCATAAACATAAAGTCCATGAAAATTCAAAATACAAAGAAAGAGATTAGTAGTATGTATGGCCACTCATTTCTTCCTTTCCTTCTTTCTTTTCAAAATTCAAATGTTCAAATAAAAAAAATATTAAAGAAAAGAAATTAAGGATAATAAATAACGACACACTAAGTAAAATAAGGCACAAATAAATTCTTACAAGCAATTCTTTCAATTTGTAGATTGTCGTGCAGTTGATGAAGCTGAAGATTGAAAATTGACAGAGGATGAAGCTGGCCCAGCACTTGTATGATCATCGGTCTTCTCTACAAATATTATTAATATAAAAGATAAATATTAGATTATAAAACATTCACACACTTAAAATAAATATTCATAAGCTATAAGTTACAAGGTAGAACATGAAAATCCAAATAAAATATAATAAATTACCTAACTCAAGGTACTCCGATGTTTGAAGTGCTTCTTCTTCATCCATATAGTATCGAACAATGATGAGTTGATGTGATTTTCTCCACCAGTTATTGAGAAAAATTAATGCTTCAACAATACTTGGGTTTAGTGAGCTTCTAAAAGGATCTAAAATTTGACCTCCTATAGAAAATGTCGCCTCAGAAGCAACGATGGTAACTGGTATAGCTAACACATCATGAGCCATGAGTGATAAGATCTTGTACTTGCATCCACTACTAGCCCACCATACCAAAACATTAAAATTCTCACTTGGTCGCTCAGGTGCCTCTTCCAAATATTTATCGACCTCATTGTTTGTCATTCCATCATCCTTCTCCAATCTCCGTGCCACAAACTCATCATGCAAATTACGTGACTTCTTGGCAGTAGGTTGACCACTAATAGGCATGACGAACGTGGATGAAGCACTAACAATAGGCTGAGACTGTAGGTGATTCATAGATGCCGATGGATGAAGACTTGATGTTGTCTCATTATATTGATCAAACATAGCCCGTATTGTCTTCTCTGCCCTTTTTCACCATCTCTTTGCATGTCATCTCATCATAAGTAGCACTAAAGCAATGTCTGAGATACTCAAGCTTGTATCTTGGGTCAAGGACCAAGGCAATTAGAAGTGCCTGATTATAATTATCAAGCTTTCCCCAATACTTGTCATACTTTGGTTTCATGCTCGTTTTCATTGTCTCAATTACTCGTTCTCATCATCGTCAACTGCTAAGTCATACAGCTCTTGTAGCATATTGAAGATCTCAATGAAGTACTTATTAGCAATAACATAAGTAGACCCACTAAACTTTAATGTTATTTCGTAAAAAGTCTCCAAAAACCTCAAAAATATTAGCGCATTATGCCAATCAACATCAGTGGGGGGCCCCTCCTTTGGTTTTCCATCTTTGTCAACCTCATCAAAATATTTCATATAATTAACATTTGATTGCATCTTGTCAAATGCCTTCCGAAATTTCATTGCAAAATTGAGCATTAGATATGTGGAGTTCCACCTTGTTGGGACGTCTAAACACAAAAGCCCTTTACATTCAATCCTTTCCTCCATCACACGCTCCTTAAAAATTTTAGCCTAGAAGAAGAAGACCTAACGAACCTCACATCATTTCTAATTGATGCAATTGATCCATGTTTTTCCTTTAACCCTTCAGTGACAATTAGGTTCACTATATGAGCGCAACACCTCATATGTAAAAAATTTCCATCCAAAATTAGTCCCTTCTCTTTCTCCTTGAACTTCCTCCTCAAGTATCCAATGGCAAGATAATTAGAGGAAGCATTTTCTACCGTAATGGTAAACAACTTAGAGATGCCCCATTCTAAAAGACATAACTTGATCTCATTGCCAATGGTTTCCCCTTTATGATCTACCACTTGGCAAAAATTGATAGTTCTTTTATGATATTCCCAAGCATTATCAATCCAATGAGTAGTGATGATCACGTAATTCAAATTTTGAATGGAAGTCCAAGTATCTGTAGTAATCGATATCCTCTCATGGCTCAAAATATTTTTCAATGTCACATTCTCCTCCTTATATAACTTCAATACATCCCTAGCAACAGTCATTCGAGAAGGGATCTCAAACCTAGGTTGGAGTGTTTTGACAAATCTTTTGAACACTTCACCCTCGACATGTCTAAATGGCAACTCATCCAACACAATATATTGTGTGAGGGCTACCCTACAAGCTTCTTTGTTATAAGCTATCGCTACTAAGCTTGTTTCCCCATCTTTCCCTCCCTTTACATGTTGAAAGCTTAAAGTCTTTTATTTCTGCTCATCAATGTTAAACGGACTTAGCTTGCATACTTTCTTAAAATGGTTCCACAAATGACTAGTCCCATGTTTTCTAGTGTCACACAAGAAGTCAGACCCACAATAATTACAGATACACTTGGGGGGAGGAGGCTCTTAGTTAGGATCTGTCGGGGGTTGAGGATGATCTTCCCTAGTAAAATGATCCCAAACAAATGACCCTTTTCCCTTTGATTTCCCAGTACTAGCACTAGGGATGGGAGGTCTACCCCTCTTTCTAGCCCTAGTTTTTCTACCTTTTTTCAGTAGGAGTAGGAGGAGTAGGGTTTTCAGTTTGAGTGAGAGGTGGTTGATCTTGATCATCTATCAGCGGAAGAGTTTCATCTACCTCATCAATATCCATTACGTAATACAACATATTTAAGAAAAAACTAATCAACAGAGCAATACACAAGCCTATAATCCACTACAACAGAGCAGAACACAAGACTATAATAATCCACTGCAACAAAGCAGCACACAAGCCTATAACAATCCACTACAATAGAGCAGCATACAAGCCTATAACAATCCACTACAATAGAGTAGCACACAAGCCTATACTCCACTACAACAAACCAGCACACATAAACCTAATATCCACTACAACAGGGAGCACACATTTAGACAAGCCTATATATTTATATTATAATCCAATATAACAAAGATAATATATTTACCTCAAGTTTCAAAGTAGAAACATTGACTTTACTTTATACTAGTATGATTTCGCTCCAATCTGTAAATCAACAAAAATTTTTTTTGTCAATTTCTCAATAACTTTTAGGCAAATTTTTAACACAATTAAGATCTAACTCTAAAAAGTAGACATGAATTGTCAACCTAATTTAATATTAACAAACAAATAAATAAAAGGTATATGTTTTTATGAATTTTTGGATTTTAGGATACTAGGCTAGGGTTTAGAAAAATACTACAACTTGATCAACATTTTAAAGAATAACATATTAATACAGTTGTATAACAAATCACATAAAAAAGTGTTATTTAATTCCAATCTAATATATATTTATATATATAATTCCTGTTATATATTTAGTAATAAGTAATAACTTATACATTATATAATATATATTAATAAAAAAAAGTGAAAAGGAAAACACTAACTAGAGGAGATTGCTAAGCATGAGACTAAGAGCCGAGAGGGGTCGGGGTCGGGGACTCGGTGGTTGTGGGCGAGGTTGGGGCAGAGCTGACTGACTCGCTGACGGGCGTGTGTGTGGTGCGGACTGCTGCCAACGGAGAGCCAGGCAGTAGAAGCTACGGAGCAGAGGGATGTGTGTGTGGTGGCTGGTGGGCTTCAGCTACGGAAGTGCGGCGGTAGGGGGCTGGGCAGGCAGGCCGAGAGAGAGAAAGGGTTGGGGCGTTAGAGTATTAGGGTTCTTTTCTTTTCTTTGAATGAAGATGACCCCAAAGAAATAAGTTTTATATAAAAAAAATTCAGCTTTTAAATGGGGTTCGAGTTTCAGGTCTGAACTCGAACCTGTGAAAAGAAAATTGCGAAACCCAAACCCGATCCGACTCCTGTTGGGTTTGGGTCAGTTTTAACTCGAATCTGACGGTTTTTGCCAAAAAATGATTTTTCGGGTTGTGGGTCGGGCGGGTTTTCGGGTTTTGTGGGTCAAATGTTCTCCCCTACTACAAAGGGATACTACAGAAATTAACATGGTCCCCTGCTCATATTATTGGTATTACAGGCGAAGATGCTCAACATGCCAGGTGTGGGGAATCAACTCCCAACTTAGTCTAGCCAATTTCTATGTCCCCGAACATACAACACTCTTAAACTTGGTATGGGCCTTCCCAGTTAGGTCCCAACACTCCTATACCTGGGTCTTAGGTGGCTAAGAAGACTCTTCACAACACTAAATCTCCGACCCCAAACTGTTTATCCTTCACTTTAGATTTGAAATTCCTGGCTACCTTCTACTGGTAGGACATTACTCAAAGTCGAGAAGCTTCACGGAGCTCCTCCACGAGGTCCAGGGTTTCTCGTAGTAAAGCATGGTTCGTGGTTGTGTCATACGTATCCCGTAAGTGCGTGGAGATTGCTACTTCAACTGGGAGCATAGCTTCATATCTATAGGCCATCGAGAATGGAGAATGGTTGGTGGAGGTCCTGGCAGTGGTACGGTAGCTCCACAATGCCTTAGGCAACTCCTCGGGCTAGGCGCCTTTTTCTGCTCAAGTCTTTTCTTTAAGGTGGCCTTGAGCATCTTGTTGACTGCTTCCACTTGGACGTTTGCTTGAGGGTGGGCGACAAAAGAGAAGTTTTTGATGACTTTGTGTCTCCGAAAGAAGTCTGTGAACACTTTGCTATCGAACTATAGACCGTTGTCGGAGACTGTCTTCCTGGGGAGTCCTTAGCAGCAAACAATGTTCTTAATGATGAAGTCCAACGCCTTCTTGGAAGTGATAGTAGCGAGTGGCTCGGCCTCAACCCACTTCGTGAAGTATTCAGCCGCCATTATCGCATACTTCACTCCTCCTTTTCCCATGGGCATGGACCTGATAAGGTCAATGCCCTAGACCGCGAATGTCCAAGGGCTCGTAATCTGAGTGAGCTCATTTAGAGGAGCTCGAGGTTGTTGGCGAAACGCTGGCACTTGTCACACTTCTTAACATAGTCCATTGCATCTTTGTTCGTGGTGGGCCAGAAATATGCCTGTCTCAAGATTTTCTTGGCAAGGCTCTGCCCCTGGCGTGGTCCTTGCAAAAGCCCTCATGTATCTCCTAGAGTATTAGACTGGCTTCTTGCTGGGATCAGAGCAAAGGCATAGAATAACCTTATCAATATATCTTACTGTCCATGATTACATACCGAGGTACTTGATAGAGCAGCTTTTGAACTACCTTCTTATCTTGCGGCAGCTCCCGTGAGACAAGATATTTTACTAATGGCTCCATCCACCCATGTTGTGGTTGTATAGCTTCCACCTCGTCAGGAGCTGAGATGCTCGAAGCAGCCAAGTAGTCAATGGGGACCACAATGATCAATTTAGAGTACTTGGTGGTAGCCAACTTAGCCAGGGTGTCAACATTGGAATTCTGCTCTCGTGGCACCTGCTGAATAGTGAATCTTTTGAAGTTATGTAGCATTTCTTGAACCTTTGCCAAATACGCTTCCATTTTTGTTCCCCTGGCGTGGTACTCTTTGAGTACTTAGTTTACCATGAGTTGAGAATCACTAAAAATCTCAAGGCCCTTGGCCTTGAGCTCAAGTGCCACTCATAGCCCAACGATTAAGGCTTCGTATTCCACTTCATTGTTAAAGGCATTGAAACCAAAACGTAGTGCGCTCTGCACCCTGTGCCCCTCAGGGAAACCAAAATAAGTCCAGGTCTGACACCATTTTTGTTTGAAGACTCGTCTACATACAACTTCCAGGCTGGTCCAACCACTAGGACACCTTCAGGCTTCTCATGATTTCTCATGCACTCAGCGATGAAATTGGCTAGTGCCTGACCTTTTGTAGCAGTCCTCGGATGATAGGTGATGTCGAACTGACACCAACTCCATCGATCATTTCAAGAGTCTTCCCGATGACTCTAGCTTTTGAAGGACTTGCCTGAGGGGGTGGTCTGTGAGGACCTTAATTGGATGCGCCTGGAAGTAGGGTCTTAATTTTTGAGAAGCCACCATTAAGAAAAAAGTTAGCTTCTGCATCAGTGGATACTTAGACTCTGCGTCGAGGAGTCTTTTGCTAACGTAATAGTCGGGGTGCTGAACACGACCTTCCTCCCGTACCAAGGCAACACTGATAGAATTCTCTGAGACAGCCATGTAGAGCAGGAGGGGTCCTCCGTCTACGGCCTTGGACAAAATCAAAGGATTTTCCATGTGCGCCTTAAGCTGGTGGAATGCATGTTCACACTCTTCCGACCACTCAAATCTCTTACTTCCTCGGAACACATTAAAGAAAGGGATGCACTTATATGTTGCCTTGGAGACAAAATGACTCAAAGTTGTGATCCTTCCTGTCAGGCTCTGAACGTCTTTATGCTTCTGAGGAGACGAAATTTCGATTAATGCCTTACTCTTCTTGGGGTTTGCCTCAATTCCTCGAGCACTGATGATGAAACCTAGGAACTTTCCAGAGGCAATCCCAAGTGTGTACTTTTGGGGATTTAATTTCATTCTGAACTAGCGGAGCACCAAGAAAACCCCCGCCAAGTTGCCCACATGGTCAGGAGCTGTCCTAGATTTGACCAGCATGTCATCCATGTAAACTTCCATGTTTTACCCTAGCTGGTTCTTGAACATCCGGTTTACCAGTCTCTGGTAGGTGGCACTAGCATTCTTCAGTCCGAAAGTCATCACGATGTAACAGTAGACACCCTGTTTCATGACATGCATGGATATCTGGTTATAACCTGAGTATGCATCCATGAATGATAATTGATCGTAGCGAGAGGTGGCATCAACCATCTGATCTATCTTGGGGAGCGAGAAGCAGTCTTTTGGACAAGCCTTGTTAAGGTTCAAGAAATCGATGCACGTCCTCTAGGTGCCATTTCGCTTGGGCACAAGAAAAGGATTGGATAGCAACCTAGGGTACTGGGATTCTCAGATAAATCTGTTGGTGAGGAGCTTGTCTTCCTCGGCCTTGAGAGCCTTTTTCCGAGTTTGATCAAACGCCATTTGCCTTTGCATGACGGGAGGAATGTTGGGATCGATGTTTAAGGCGTAGTAGATGATGTTCGGGTCAATACCAGTCATATCAAAATGCGACCATGCAAACACGTTTTGGTTTTCTCAAAGGAAGTCCACCAATGCTTATCAGACATCCGTCTTCAAACTTCCCCTGACTTTTATTTTTCTGTCGAGGTTGGTGGTATCAAGAAATACCTCCTCCACCTCCTCTATTGGTTCAATGGCCCTCTCTTCCTAAACCCTCGGGTCCAATTCATCTAACCTGGTCTCCTGGACCGCCTGTACTTCCAATGCCTCGGGTTGCTCAGGGACTGCTGCCTACACCACCATCACGGGGGTCTTGAGAGACACATTGTAACATTGTCTCACCTCTTTCTGGTCTCCGTGAACGGTACCAATCCCCGCCTTCGTGTGGAACTTCATGCACAAGTAGAAGATGGATGTGACGGCTCCAAACTCTACTAGGGTAGGTCGTCCCAGGATGGCGTTATACGCCGGGGAGTATTCTACCACCACAAAGGTGCAGTATTTTAAGGCTTGGCGAGGCACTTTTCCAAGGGTTACAGGGAGCTTTATCTGCCCCATCGAGATGAGGGCTTCCCCCGAGAAACCGTTAAGCATCGAGGCGCATTAGGACAAATCTGCAGTGGTCAGCCTTATTTTCTTAAAGGCTGACTTAAACAGGATGTTCACCAAACTTTCATTATCCACTAGAGTCTGTGCTACCATTTTGTTGGAGATTTGGCTCTCAATGACCAACGGGTTGTGGTGCGGGAAGTGGACTCTCCGAGCATCATCTTCGGAGAATGTTATGACTTAGCCAGTCATCCAAGGTATTTGCGCAGGCAACTGAGCCAAAGCCATTACCTCATCATCATGATTTAAAGCTCGCACATACCTGTTTCGCGAGCCTCAGGAGGTGCCCCCCAGGTGGGGCCCCCTGAAATGTTTCCCACTCGCCCATTCACCTCGGGAGGTCCTCGGGAGTGAGTGCTGGCATCTGCGGAGCAATAGGTGGTATGTGTGTTCCTGTCGTGGGGAGTTGTGCCTGACGCACTCCACCCTTAGTGTAACACCCCAAACTCCAGGGACCGTTACGGTGTGCCTTGTAAACAGTGCCAAACTTGCTAATCGAGTCATTTGGCCAAAAACGTATAACTAAGTATGATTAGCGGTTTAGGGATCAAACATTTTGGTTAAGATGTAACGTTTCACTAGAACGTTTAATATATACATTGGGATCCCGAAAATATAATTTCAGAGTTTATTACAGAAAATATTTACAACAGGCCGTTCTAAGCGGCAAAACAGGGTTCAACCCTAGTTCCACTTTAAACCTCGGCCGTGGCGGACGAGCATCTGCATATGTACACGTCATCACCTAAGCTCTCCAACTCAAGGATGGTCCAGCTTCCTCTTGCCTTTACCTGCACCACGTAGCACCCGTGAGCCAAAGCCCAGCAAGAAAACACAATAGAGCATGATATAATATCAACAACGATCATAATAACCATTCGGGACTATCAGTCCAAACAAATAGGTGACAATAGCCAAAAGTCACAATAATGAGCATCGCTCCCTCTAGCCATGTGACGACAGGGTCACCAGGGCTTAATCAATAAGTGATTCTTTCTTAAGTTTGATTAGGACAGGTGCAAGGTGATTAGTCACCAACATAACCTTCCTCACGACTCTAGAGTCGAAACTATGGACAACGTCCCTTAGCCATGTGACAAACGGTCACCGGGGTCATATACCTTGGCTATAGTCATCTGGTCGTAGACCAGGCAAGCGCTTATAAGTTCTTCGACCTTAGGGTCAGTCCCGCATTAATGCCATGGAGCTATTCAATGCGTGATCATCGACTTTAGGGTCGGTCTGGCATTAGTGCCTTAGAGCCACTCAATGCACGATTCTCGACTTTGGAGTCGGTCCAGCATTAATGCCATGGAGCCATTCAATGCATGATTCATCAACCTTAGGGCTGGTCTAGCATTAATGCCATAGAGCCATTCAATGCATGATTCATCGACCTTAGGGTCGGTCTAGCATTAATGCCATAGAGCCATTCAATGCGTGATTCTCGACTTTAGAGTCGGTCCCTGACTAGTCAGTGTCATACAGAAGTAAGTCATGCCACCAAACATATATCACATGTTCAATATCCATAAACAAGGTATTTAGCATGCTTACTAAACAGATACCAGTACAATTAGGTCCATGCACAACCACAGAGGCTCAAGCTCTGAACAATATCATACCCAGTATACAAAGCATGTCCTAATCACATGTTTCTCATGCATCATACGCAATATATCCAGCAATCCAACATGCACCAATAACAGCCATGCATGTCACGTTTAATAGTCAACCAACATGCATCAAGAGTAGCCATGCATGTCATATGTAATAATCAACCGACATGCATCAATAATAACCACGCATGTCATACATAATAATCAACCAACATGCATCGATAATAGCCATGCATGTCACATATACACAGGGTGCAGTTTTCTTACCTCAAAGTCGAGCTAGAATAATTTAAAGAACGACCCTTGAGAACGATCAACCTTTAGTCCTTTAGCGGTCACCTAGTCATAAAAAAATATAAGATACCATCAATAAAAATGGTCAACATAAGTTTCCAAACCAATATCTAGCCGCTGGGACATCAATCCCCACTTAACCGGGTACTAGGATCAACCCCGAGGCCTTAAGCTAGCATCCCTAGGCCAAAAACCCATTTTTGGCCAAATCTGCCTTGATGGGCCGCGGCTCACCATAGCCATGCTGTGGCTCATCCCCCTGACAGAGGCATAATTTCCTCAGAAACCACCGTAGGCCGCGGCTCATTACCCTGACAGCCCAAAAGCCAGCAACGCACCAGCAAACTCCCCTGCGTTTTTCCTCTCAAACCAGCCCTTCAAATCAACTCAAAACCTCTTCCAAATACTCATTTAAACCTCCAAACATCACCCATAACTCCCCCTCATCAAAACCCAAGTTCCCAAACTCAAGAACTTCCATTAATTCAAACTTTCTACAAGTGATTCACAAGTCAAAAGCTAAAACTCAAAACAGAGTATGAACCAGAAATTAATGGTTGAAACTTACCTCAAACACAATTTTGAATCCCCTTAAATGTCTGAATCAAGTTCCCTAGCTCCCACCTTTGATTTCCTAGCTCAATTCCTCAATTTGGGCTCTCAAAAATCAAAGAAAAGTGAAGGGAGAAGCTTGTACGGGAGAGAGAGGAAGAGAGGATGAGGATGTCTCTGTTTTATAATATTTCCACAGCCTTCTAAAACTCCCAAGGCTGATATAAATCCTTAAGGTCAAAAGACCATATTGCCCCTAGGCCAAATAAACCCCTTTAAAGGCTTCCAAGGGTAAAACCGTCCTTTCCTGCCTATCTCGTTAATTATAATTAACGCTCTCCAATTCCCGCTATTCTCAATATTCCCAAATACCAATAAATCATATCCCATTACCCTTTAATTCCTGATAATGCTCTAATCACTAATTTCACCTCGAGACTCACCCCGAGCCCTGAACTTAAACCCGTTATGACTAGACCGAACACTTACATCTCATGATCGTCTCATGTCGATTAGCTCGAACCAATCCACCTTATAATGTGGCTATATTAATTAATCACAACCATGCACCCAAAATATACAATTACGCCCACAGTGGCCAAATTACCAAATTACCCTCATAATTAATAAATTCTCCCATATGCATGCATCCACCATCATATAATAATATAATTCACGTAAACATACATATAATCATTAAATACTATAATAAATCAATTATGGCCCTCCCGGCCTCCTAATCAAGCTCCTAAACCTTATTAGGAAATTTGGGGCATTACACTTAGCATATTGGTGGAGATGCCCCAACTTGATGAACTTTTCGATCTCATCCTTGAGCTGGTGGCACTCATTGGTGTGGTGCCCTATGTCGTTATGAAAATGACAAAACTTCTCGGGATCTCGCCTTTCCCTGACCCTCCAGATGGGTTATTGCTTCCAATAGTGAACATGTTGTTCTGTGGCCACAAAGATGTTCTCTCAGGAGTCTAACAAGTTAGTATACTCAGAGTACTGCGAGACATACTTATCGCCAGAGGTAGTTCCCTACTCAACCTATGCGATTCCATTTCCCTTGGGCTTTCGGCCTTTTCCCTTGCCCCTGCGTCTACTGCTACCAGGGGTTCGACTGGGTGCAGTAGACTAGAACGGAGCAACAAATCCATCACTGAATGTAGGCTGAAAAGCACTGTATCCAGTGGGTACTGCTCTGTATCCCGTTAGAGGCATACTGAAACCAGCAATCGGTATGACACTAAAACTTGTGAGCGGGACACTCAAGCTGGGCTAGACTCCCCCCAAACCTGGTTGGATAGGAGCGTAAGGCAAATAATGGATCCCTGGAGCTACGGGTCTTGGTGTGGTTGGCAAGGAAGGCGACGGGCCCTCCAAATGCTCCAATATGGGCATCCTCCCAATTGATATACTCTTGTGCTCGACGAATGAAGTCGTCGACACCCTCATTGTTGGAGGTCATCCCACAATGGGGACCCCGCATGGATACCAGCCTGTAAGGCCATCAATTGCTGGCCCTCATCAACTCTCTTGGTTCTTGCGGCCTCCTCCTTGAAGCATTTGATATATGCCTTGAGGGTCTCGAAAGGCCCTTGTTTTACGTTGGCCAACACATTGACCTCGAAGCTCACCTTTCGAGCCCTTATAAATTGTCTTCGGAAGGAAGACGATAATTGGTGCCACGATTGAATGGATCTTGTCTGGTGCTTCTTAAACCACTCATCTACCAAATCCATTAGAGTTATCGAGAACACATGACATTTAGCGTCTTCGGAGACGCAGTGCACCGATATCAATCTATTAAACTTAGAAAGGTGGTCGGTGGGGTCCCAGCCACCATCATAAGGCGGGATGGCCGAGATCTTGAAGCGCTACGGCAAAGGGGTTTCCATAATGTGAGAAGCACATGGCTCCCCTTTTTCTTCCTCTGAGTCTGAGTCATTGCCTTGCCGTCCGGCCATTCTTATTATGATCCTTTTCAAACTCTCTAATTCCGCGTGGAGCGGGTTACGGTCTCGATTGACGCTCTGCGCCTGGTTATCTCTTCATCGAGCATTGAGATTGTCTCGTAAGTCTGACAGACCTTTCTTGGTGGGCTCACGTCCGTTAGTCTTATTGCACCTACGAGCATTAAGGTTGTTTCGTAGGTCAGTTTGACCTCAGAACGCATCGTTATCCTCAGAATGAGCCACCTTAGTTTCACCGTCGGACTCAATATTCTCATTATTTACCGAGATACTGATGCCACATTCTCGGTTCATAGAGACGTTTCTTGGGTGGACCCTAGACCGTTGTTCCTATGGGGTAGGCAAGGTGCCGAGGGGACACCACCTCTAGGACTCGCGTGGTCCGTATTGGTGCGTTGGGGCAGAACGCCCTGAGCTCCACGGGCGCTGACAACCTAGCGGTTGCCTCGGGCTCCTGGGCCATTACCCTTACCAGCCTGCTTGGGAATCTGGTTGTACTCGAGATCCCAACGGGCCTTTTTTTTCTTCTTTGGAGTAGGATTATCGTCAACTTTTCCGTTTCCATGATCCTGTGGCAACACTGGGGTTCCAACTCCAGCTGGATGCTCAGTGGGCACTCCAACTGACGAATCTAGCGCCTTTTTAGTCGGGTGCTCGAGGAACACTCCATCTGCATTGATAGGTGGCACTCCAACAGTGTACGCAGGTGGCACGCCAGTTGGGTGCCCAGCTTGCACATTACCATTTGGGTCCACTCGTAGCCCTTGGGCTACAAGAGTGTCCTTCATGGCAAGTACCATCTCTTGTAGGATCATGATGTTACCCTCTTGAGAATCAATCTTTTGTTGTTGGGTGGCCACCTATTCATGGAGCACCACCACTTCTGGTGTCTCCTCTGCATCCATGGGCTGAGGATACTCTTCCTCATAATATTTCTGGTCACGACCGTCGTCTTCGCCATCGTACTCGTCGTCTTCATCATATTCCTCCACCATTTCAGGCATGTCCTGGGGTGGCTGTCAACTGGTTTCCCCTCCAACTTTGGTAGAAGGGACTACGTCATCTGTGACATTCCTTCGAACGGTTACCATGGCTATAAATGTTCTGAATGCTTTCTTCAAGATCTCAATGGAAGCACCAAAATGTTGACTGCCTTCTTCGCTATCAACCTAAATATTAGAGATTAAAGAAAGGAATAAATAAGAACACAACATTTTTACGTGGTTCAGGCTATAAAAAAGCCCTAGTCCATGAGTCTTTGGTATTAAGGAGATAAGAAGCTTATTAGGGCAAGCTCCAATGGAGTTTTCTTAGGCAGCATTTATATTGCATTGAGTACAAGGCTCTCTCTCTCTCTCTTTCTCTAAAAATCAAACCCCTTACAAGGAAATACCCCAACCCTATTTATAGAGGCTGGGTCATTAATGCTAATCATCTCCCATTAATATTAGGGTATTAATGTTAACTTAATACACAAAGGGTTGTGTTATAATAAAGGCTATGACCCACGTGGATTTTGTGGGGCCCATTGCAGAAATCCACACATCAACTTTATGGGGAACATATCTGCATCCGTTAGGGTGTGGTGCATGTTTACCCGTGTCAGGCAGCGCCGTGGGAAATGACGATTGTCGAGTGTATGAACTTGACACCACTAATCGAGGATCACTAAAATTTGTCAGATGATCCTCTCAAGACCCACACCTACAATAGATCGATATTTGACAATACTCCTAGGCTCGAGGACTGAAATCCTAACATGGAGAAAGGCCAAATTAGAAGGGCCCCTTGGGGCGTAACATCACTCAGAGACATCTTATCCCTGAGGAAAGACCTTAGGTCATAAGCTAACGGTTATCCACACCTTAGAGGTCAGCTTGGAATGTGGTTTCAATGGGAGGCACTCTCGTATGAGAGAGGGCCTCGAGACATAACCTCACCTGAAGGCACTCTCATCTCGGCCGAATTATAAATGCATCAACGAAGTTGCATCGTGAGGAATCCATGGCTTGTTGCTAATTACTCTTAATTTCCATGTGTCAGATTGTCAAAACACGGACAACAATCACGTATTGGGTGCAGTTTTCTTACCTTTGGTCCAAGCACAAGCAAAATAGAAATGACCTTCGAGCATGATCCCCTTCGAGCCCTAGCTATATCCTAGTCACAAACATAATAAAGGATATCCATCAATATCGAGTAAATAAAGGCTTTCAAACCGAGTCCTAGCCTCTGGGACCTTGAATTCTACTAAACTGGCCAGTAAAACCTTCCTGAGCCCTTAGGTTTGAGTTCTTGCACAAACCTCTTTTGGCTAACTTTTCCAACTAGCTTCGTGGCGCACCCCTGAAGAGCTATGACACACCTCAAGTAAGAGGGCCCCAACCTATAATCCCTGTGACATGCGCCGCGGCGCAGCCCGCTAGGCGTCGCGACACCAAGACGATTCAGAGAACCGCTCTGGCGTTTGAGTTCATGTGGGCTGTGGTGCTCAAAGAACAACATCGCAGCGCAACCCCACGAACCTAGTTTTTCAACGCTTTTCTCCGAGCCAAAACCGTGTAAATTCACCCCAAAGTTGTACCAAACCCATAATTGAGTCCCAAAACCTCAATACTACACTTAAGGCAACACAAATACACTAAGAACCATGCCAAAACCTTATCCCAATTCAAAATTCAACCTTGAGTTCAAAACTCAAGAACACCAAAATAAACCAAAAGAAATTCAATGAGCTAAGGGAACTGAATTACCTCCGAGAATTTGAATTTCCCAACTGGAATCCTCTAGCTTAGAAGCTCTTAATCTCCCAGGAAAGCCGCCAATTCAAAAACTCTCTTCCAAATAAAAAAGACTTCACCACAAAGAAGGGAGAAGGAGTGAAACGAGAGAGAGACTGGGAGATGATTATTGCCCAAATATACACATTTATTGATTTTAATTGTCAAAATAAATTAAGTTTTAATTAATTTTTTTATCGAATTAATATGATTAAATCTATAAATGAAAATATTTAATTTTAGTTTAGTTTGTTTTATTTTGTAGGATTTAATTGGTATTTTTAGCACTTGGAAACAAAGAAAAAAATAAATAAATAAAATTGAAGAAAGAAAAGGAAATGTGGCATTTTTGAAGCCAGCCTGTCCAAATAATAGCCCAGGCCCGCACTCCTCCCCAAGCCCACTGAAGCCAGCCTGTCCGCGCCCCAGCGCGCCACCTGTCCGCTAGATTTAGCACCCCAGCCTAGCGATCCCCGTGACCCACATGGAACCCCGACCCCTCGACCCGGCAACCCGCATGCTTCCCTTCTCCTCCTGCATTGACCCGGTCAACCAAGCAATTCCTCCTAGCAAGTCGTGCCACGTGGCATTTCTCCATTGGTCGGGCTTGGTCAAAGTCTTCTCTGCAGCAGACACCCATAAGCCCAATATTCTAAGCACTTTGGGCCTTGCACGTTTCCATTTTGAGCTGTAAAGCTCTTTTTTTCTGGTGTTTTAGAATAAGAGCATATTGACCATGCACCAAAATAACTAGGTTAATATTTATAATAAGATTTGATTTTTCAATATCATATTTTATTATTAATATTTCAGATTTATTTTGTAAATCTCATTTTGTTATTTAATTTCTTTTTAGTCTTTTTCTCCCCCTATAAATAGAGACTCTCAATTCACATTTTCTATGTAATTTGGAGGTAGCAAAACTCTACCAAATTTTAGTCTCACTTCTCATATTTTATCTCTAGAATTTTCGTGAGAATGTCTAGCATAATAGGCCAACCTTCTTAAAAAAGTTAGGATGATCCTATATGCACTATGACTTTGTTTGGTATTTTTGATTCATCATTTGCTTAAAGTTTATATATTTGAGTGATTTATTTTCTTTCATCTCTATTTTTTCATCTTGTTATCTATATTTATGTTTACTAATAGTATATAGATTTTGTCAAGCACTTTCTATGTATTATCAAATTAGTGAAAATAATATAGATAATATCTTTATCATTTTTTCCATCTCATTCATATATATTTACTTTTGCTAAATCTATATAGAATTAGTCATGCTCTTTCTATGTATTTTATAAATAATAAAAGTAATATTTGTGTTAGGTTTTATGTCCAATCTTTTATTGTATTATTTCCAATGGTATAATGTCATTTTTAGATTTCTCATAAGATTTATTTCATCCTTCCATGGTAAAGAATAGTAACCACTTGAATACATTTTTGCAAAATATATTTGTGCTTCAATGTTAAATCTTCCAAATGAATAGTTGGGATGTGAACTATCCATTTGTGTAATTTTTGTGAATCAAAGATTCAAATAAATAAGTATGCATATTGGTGACTCTTGATCCTTCCTACTTGTTACCTATTGTTACATCACATTTTAGTCTATCTTTATTTTTAATATTTAAATCTCTAAAACAACAAAAATATCACTTGTTCTATTTTCCTCATATTATTTATCTCTAAACTTTATTTATTGATTAACTTTATTTTTTTGCCTCCTAGTGGAATCAACCACCCGATCTATACTACAACCACCGCTTAGTGGATGCACGTTTTGGGCGTTAAACAAATTTTGGCGCCGTTGCCGGGGAGGTAATAGTGAAAAAAAAAAGCTTTTCAATAAATTTTGCAAAAGAGGTAAGTAATTCTATCATTTTCTTTTTGTGTATATTTCTCTAGGATTTTTTTAGAATTATCTTATTTACTCTTAAAAAAAATCACAATCATTATTTTTTTATTGTTCATTTTTAGTTTGTTTTTCATTTTTTTTGGATCATTGTTGTACTAAGAGAAAAAAAATTGTTATCCTTTCTTTTTCTTAGTTTTATTCTTAGTTTATTTTGTTGTTATTTTGTTAGTTTTCTTTTTCTCTCTTTTTATTTATTATTGTTGTAAAAAAAAAAGCTTGTTGTGTGTATATTTAGTTTTTTTTTTCTTGTTAATTTATTTTTGGTAGCTTATTTTATTTTATTTCTTTTTTTATTTTTAGTAAAAAAAATCTTAAAAAAAAATAAATTGGTTGCTTATCTCTTGCTAGTTTAATTTTCATTTATTTTTTATTTTAATAATTTGTGTTTAGGATTTGTTACATTTTTTGTTCTTACTTTTGTGTTTTTTTTTGTGTGGTTGTATGATTAATTTAGTTTTGTTGTTTACTTAGTTAGTTTTTCCTCTATCTTTGAAAAAAAATATATATTACTTTCTTAGATTTTTTTATCCCTTATATTCATTTGATTTTTTTATAATATTTTTTTTAGGCTTTGTGAGCATCTTATTTCTTGTGTTTAAATATTTTTTTTATTTATTATTGCTAGGTTTGTCTCTTTATTTAATTTTTTTTTTGTTATTAGTTTTTTTTTTAATTTTTAGGTTTTAAATCTTAAAAAAAAAATCATAGAATACAAAAAAAAAAAATAATAATAATAAAAACAAAGCTTGTTTTGTCAACATAAGCAATTTTTGCTTAAAGGCCAATTTGAGTAAAGTTCCATCCATGCTTACTTAGTAATCTCGGAGAGTTCTAGTAAGTGTTGGTTGTAAGATGACTGTTTTTGTGAATTGTGACCCCTCCACAATTATCTAGTAACCTCGGGGAGTTCTAGATAAAGTGTGGGTCTTAAGTAAGACCGTTTTAAAAACCTCAAATCGACTTGGAAACAAGCAAAAAAAAAAAAATTAAAAATCATAAAAAAAAAAATGACTGATGGAGAGAAGAAACGTTTCGAGCTGTATTTTTCAATGTATTATCCTTAAGTTCGAAACAATCGTAATTCTAGTGCTACTGAGGGTACTAGCCGTTTTAGGAGTGCATGCAAACTTAATGTAAGAGATTACCACGAACTTGAAGTCTTAGAAACTAAGTTTGAAGAGGAAGTTACGAGGTAGATTATGATGAACGTTATTGACTTTGAAAGAGTCGACCATAGGAATCATAATTCTAGTTGGACCAACCCCGTAGATTTTAGTTGGAGGCCTGAGTACAACTACCATGCACCGCTTCACATGAATTTTGAGCAAAATTTTCCTAACTTCCCACATGAACCTCCATATAATGTCTGCACTAATGCAAATTCCTTAGAGGACACTTTACACACATTTATAGAGGAGCAAAGAGAATTCAATAGACAAATTGTGGAAGATTTTAGGGAAACTAGTACTCAACATTCATAATTGACCAATGCTATTATTTCACATAATTTAAGTCAATTCCCGTCCCAACCTGAGGCCATCACACCATCCCCTACTCTCAGTTCTAAACTTGATGAGGATGATGCTATTACCATTTGGAGTGAAACTCTTTCCCATACCAAAATTCTTCCAACCACTCCAAAGAAAAATGGAAGCTATCATACTGATGTGATAGACTTAATCGTTGAGGAAATCATAAACATATTTGCAATGAAACATCCACCCAATTTCCACCACGATTTTGAACTCAAACATTTTCTTTATCCTGACAATGTTTGTTATCCAAAAAATTAGCATTAATGACGTGGCAAGTGATCCCTGGATGCGTGGCTGACACCTGGAAGAGCTCTGCTAGGGTATCGACCAGAAGACGCATTAGAATTAGTAAGCAGCCCAGTCTTACCTGCGACCAGTCTGGTCGATGGTTCCGCATACAAAGCAACATTATTGAGAAGATCTTTGTAAATCCCGAATTTAACTCACACAATCTCCTGAGTATCCGATTATTCAGGAAAGAATATCTGTAACAATCTTTTGTAATCCCCTTTGAGCCTATAAATAGCAAAAGATAGCTCAAGGAGGGGAGTTTTGGGGCTTTTGAATCATTTGAGATTAGAGTAGTTCTCCTAGTGATATTGTATTGTTCTTCAGAGGTTAGTGAAACTCATTGAACCCTTGTTCTTTGCTCACTCCTTTGATTCTTATATCAATAACAGTCTAAGTGGACGTAGGTTATTACCAGATCCTGGGGCGGAACCACTATAAAAACATCGTGTTGTTATTACATTTTGTCATTACGTTCTTCTCTACACATTCATTCATATCAAGCATATTCTGACTCCGTGTCAGTTGACCAAAATCTGGGTCAACATTCTGGTGCTTTCATTGAGAGCTTGATTTATCATTGCTGAGAAAACTAATGGCGAAAACTGAAAGGAAAGCTGGACAGGCGGCCGCTGCTGCGCCACCAAATCCACCTCCTCCTCCCCCTGCAAGTGTGGCGGAGGATGAACCACATCTGGACTTTGAGGAGGAAGAAATGGATGATGCAACGCTAAAAAGTACCCTGGGGGCGTTGCAGGAGGAGCTGGCTAGTCTGAAAGCCAGTCAAGAGACTGCTGCCGGAGTTGCGGCGCGGTAGCAGCAGGAGATTGAACGGAAGCGCGTGGAATTAAGCGAAAGGCAGGCGGAGATGGACCGCCGCCAGAGCGAAGCCATGGCGGCCCTCGAGGCGGCCTTGCAGCTGGCAAGGAATCAGGCTGCACCTGTTTCACAGCCTGATCAACCTGTCAATGGGCCACCCCAGAGGGGTCATAATCCAAGCCCACTGATCCAGCCTTCGAGTCCACAAAGGCCCGAGCAGCCGCAAGTGCCCCATGACGATGTCCCGCTGGACCCTGAGGCGCAACCACCATCCCAAGCTGGTCGCGGCAATCCCCCGCAACAGAGGCAGAATAGGGCCGAGCATCAGCCTCGTAGTCATAGACGTCGTAGGGGCGATGAGCCAAACCTACCGAACAGAGGTGAGTATCCCCCTGGTAACAGGAGGGACTCAGAGTTAGGCTCTGCGGTCCGAGGTCCCCCACGGCAAGATAATGCATGGGGACACCATGACCAGCGCAGGCCTCCCTCTAACGTTCGGAACGTTTCAGCTAGGGACGGAAATCGAGGGAACAGTCAATCCCACCATAGCCAATCAAGGTTCAGAGATGGCCATGGGTATAATGAGGCCGACTCAGGCAAGGGAAACGCTGGCCGAAGGAATGAAGAAAGAGGTAAAGGCAGGAGCCAAGTACCTCAAGATGACCAACCCGATAGACGGAATGCTGGGGGGCAGCCCAGGCAAAATTATGTCTTCAACCGGCTCGGGGGTAGCGAGCAGCGGAGAAGAGACGAAGATTTGAGAGACATACTCAACGATCGCCACGAGCGGCATGGCGAGAACGTCCCCCCAGCAACAGATGCCACAGCGATTCCTGTCGTTGTACAGGCCCAGATAGACGCCCTCAACCAAGCAGTGCAACAACTGGTCGGGGGAAGGACATCTTATATCGACCACGATAGGAGGAAAGGCACTCCTTTCATACAAAGGATAGCTAATGCCAAAACTCCAAGCAAGTTCAAAATGCCTACACTTCCAAACTTTGACGAGTATGGAGACCCAGTGTCTCATGTCAACAAGTTTGAAATTCAAATGGACATTCAGAAAGTGTTCGAAGACGCTCGGTGCAGGATCTTTCCTGCAACACTTTCTGAAGCCGCGCAGGAATGGAATTTTAAGTTCCCTCCCGCAAGCATAGTTTCCTGGGAAATGTTCGTAAGGGAGTTTTACGGACAGTTCTATGCAGGTCGTGTGCATCCGACCGAAGGAAACTAGCTGGTTGAAATTCGCCAGCAGGATGGAGAATCAGTAAAGGACTACATCCAGTACTTTATGCGTCCAGTACTTTATGCGAGCGGCAGCTGGAGTGAAAACGGTGGGGGACGAAGGCAAAATGATGGCCATTACTGCAGGAGTTAAACGTCATTCTCCCCTTTGGAAAAGTCTCCGAAAGGAAGGAGTGAGAACTACCCAAGAATTTTTGGACCGGGTTGATCGCTACATCAAGCTCGAAGAAGCCATTGCTGACGATGGAAAGCCCTCAAGCAAGGATAAGAAGGCTTCCGAACCCGCCAAAGCCGCCAATGGTTCCAAACCTAATGGCAACGGCAAAGGAAACGGCAATGGCAAGAATGGTGGAAAACGGTCGTATAACGAGCCTTCCACCTCCGACAATAAACGAGCCAAAGGTAATCGTTATGAACCTCGGTTCACTAACTACACTGCCCTCGTTGAGTCTCGGGGAGAGGTTTATCAGGCCACAAGTTCTAGTGTGCCTTACAAAAAACCTGGCGCCATTCGAAAGGATATTTCGAAAAGAGACACTACCAAGTTCTGTCATTATCATAACGACTACGGACATGACACCAATGAATGCAACCAGTTAAAAGAAGAAATCGAGTTCCTTATTAGACAAGGACACTTGAGAAGATACATACGGGCCTCAGGAAATTCCCAACGAGAAGCTCCGAGTAGCAACGAGCAGGCGCCCGCGCGCCAACGCTCGCCACCCTTACAGCCTGCCCCCTTGACTGGCACACTCTTAACCATCTGCGAAGGCCCGCACCTCACGGGAAATAGCGGAAAGGCCAGGGAACGATACGCTCGGACTCTGCGCCACGACCAGGACATCGAGATGATGACTGTGGAGGACCGTGCACCAAAAAAGGCTCGGTCAGAGGAAGGTGAGATAACCTTCTCTGATGGCGATGCCCAGCACGTCCAGTTCCCACATACCGATCCGCTGGTCGTGGACATCTAGATGGCCAACATGATGGTGAAGAGAGTACTTGTTGATACAAAAAGTTCAGTGAATATCCTGTATAAATCAACGCTGGAACGCATGAAATTGTCCGTTAAGGACTTGGAGCCCTGCAACCAAATGATATATGGCTTCTCTGGAGAAGGACTCGCCCCAGCTGGATTGATCAAACTGCCAGTAACGACAGTTATAGTGCCTGTAACAAGGACACTACTCGCCACTTTTGTAGTGGTTGATTGTCCCTCGGCGTACAATGCCGTTATTGGAAGGCCTATATTGGTCGATCTACGGGCCGTCATCTCTATGTGGCACTTGGCCATGAAGTTCCCAACAGATGCGGGGGTAGGATGCGTATTGGGGAACCAGAGGGCAGCCAGGGAGTGCTACAACGCCTCAATCACAAAGGCAAAGAATGGAACGTCGAAGAGCACTACCTCAGATAGGTTGCAGATGACAGTAGATGCACAAACCCAATCCGGTGATGAAGTCACCAAATAGGGTGTTTCCCAAAGTGAGGATAGAGACTTAGATCCTCGCTTTGGGGATTTTGAAGAAAACGTTGGACCCGTCGAGGACCCGGAGGAGGTCCAACTCGACAAAGAAGACCCGACCAGAGTCGTAAAGGTTGGGAAAAACTTAGAGCCCACCACGAAGCACGCACTGGTGGAATTTCTGCGAAAGAACCAGGAGGTTTTCGCTTGGTCGCATAAAGACATGGCTGGGATAGATCCTGCAGTAATCAGCCATGTCCTGAATATAGACAAGACCTTTCCACCCGTGCAAAAAAAGAGACGGTTGCTCGATAAAGATAGGTCGAGAGCCTTAAAGGAAGAAGTCGAAAGACTAAAGGAGAATGGGTTCATCAGGGTGGCATTTTATCCATCGTGGGTCTCCAATCCAGTGCTGGTTCCCAAGCCTAATGGCAAGTGGCAGACCTGCGTGGATTTTACAGACCTCAATAAAGCCTGCCCAAAAGACTGCTTCCCACTCCCAAGGATCGACCAGCTGGTCGATGCAACTGCAGGGCACGAGATCCTCTCATTCATGGATGCATATTCAGGCTACAACCAGATTAGCATGCATCCCCCTGACGAGGATCACACCAGCTTTCAGACCAATACGGGCTTATACTATTACAAAGTAATGCCCTTCGGACTGAAAAACGCAGGTGTGACTTACCAACGGCTAGTCAACCACATGTTTAAGGAGCTGATCGGAGTAAACATGGAGGTATACGTGGACGACATGCTGGTAAAGTCTAAGAAGGTAGAAGGACATGTGAGGGATTTACAAAAGTTCTTTGATGTATTGAGCAAATACCAAATGAAGTTAAATCCCCTCAAATGTTCCTTCGGAGTTGGATCAGGGAAGTTTTTGGGGTTTATTGTAAATTCAAGAGGAATCGAGGCCAACCCCGACAAGATAAAAGCCCTGATCGACATGAAATCGCCAGAAAGGATCAAAGATGTACAAAGTTTGATTGGGAGAATCGCAGCCCTAAGCAGATTTATTTCGAAATCAACAGACAAGTGTGTCCCTTTTTTCAATCTACTTAGAGGAAATAAGAAGTTTGAATGGATGATAGACTGCGAACAAGCGTTCCAGGCCTTGAAAGCCCATATGGCACAACCTCCCATCTTATCAAAGCCAATCGAAGGAGAAACTTTGTTTGTTTACCTGGCGATTACTGAAGTTGCTGCTAGCGCGGTATTAGTGCGAGAGGAAGAAGGCGTACAGAAAGCAGTCTACTATGTAAGCAAGAGACTGATCGGGGCAGAATTGAGATATCCGCCAATCGAAAGGTTAGCATATTGCTTAATCCTGGCCTCTAGGAAGCTACGCCCTTACTTTCAAGCCCATCCTATTACAGTCCTAACTGTCCAGCCCCTTTGGCAAGTCCTCCAAAAACCAGAGGAGACTGGGCGATTATTAAAATGGGCAGTCGAATTAGGGCAGTTCGACATAACTTATTCATCGCGAGCAGCAGTCAAGGGACAAGTCTTGGCCGACCTTATTGCAGAGTTCACCGAACTCCCGAACAGCGAACAGTGCGAACAACCTAAAGCGCCTGAACTTCAAGACAAAGCTCCTTCGTGGAAGTTATTCACGGATGGTTCATCCAACGAATCCCACGTTGGAGCGGGAGTGATATTGATAACGCCGGAAGGGCATCGATTTCACTGCGCCATCAGGTTCGACTTCACCGCGTCAAATAACGAAGCTGAGTATGAAGCACTCCTCGCTGGATTGAGAATGGCAAAGGATATGAGCATAAAGACGCTCGATATCTACAGTGATTCACAGCTAGTGGAGAATCAGGTCCTAGGAGAATATCAAGCGCGAGGCTTAAAAATGGTGGCCTACTTAAATAAAACAAAATACATGCTAGCCCAGTTCACTAAATACACCCTCCAGCAAATTCCGCGAGATCAGAATTCAAATGCAGATGCCTTAGCCAAACTCGCAAGCACGAAGGATGCTGCCACTTTGAACATTGTGCCAGTAAAAAGACTGAGTAAGCCAAGCATACAAGCGGCCGAATCCAATATGGAGATTCGAATGGAAGATACATGGATGGCACCTTATTTGGAGTATCTGACAAATGGTACGCTACCAACAGATAGAAACAAGGCCAGAACTCTACAAAGATGAGCCGCTAGGTACATACTGGTCGATGGTGTTATGAACCGAAGAGGATATTCAATGCCACTACTCAGATGCGTTACACCTGAAAAAGCTAAGGAACTCATGAAAGAGGTGCATGAAGGCTTCTGCGGGGATCACGCTGGGGGGCAGAGTTTGGCAAAGAAGATTCTGAGACAAGGCTACTTCTGGCCAACTATGAACGAGGATTCGATGGGTTTTGTACGAAGATGTGATAAATGTCAAAGATTCTCCAAGATTCCATGAGCAGCTCCAAACGAATTGAAACAGATGCAAAGTCCGTGGCCTTTTGCAGTATGGGGAATAGATTTGATTGGATCCCTACCTACAGGGAAAGGCGGAGTAAAGTATGCAGTCGTAGCAGTCGATTACTTCACCAAATGGGCCGAAGCTGAACCGCTCGCAACCATCACGACCAAGAAAATCCTTGACTTCGTTATCAAAAACATTGTCTGTCGATATGGTTTGCCTAGAAAGATAGTTTCAGACAACGGAACCCAATTTGACAGCGATTTATTCACCGATTTCTGTGAAATACATGGAGTCATTAAAAGCTTTTCTTCAATTGCACACCCCCAGGCGAATGGGCAGGTCGAAGCCGTGAATAAAACCCTTAAAGACACCCTGAAGAAGAGGCTTGAGCAATTTCCTGAAGTCCTCTGGTCGTATAGAACGTCTCACCGAACAGCGACAGGACATACCCCATTTTCCTTAGCCTATGGATATGAGGCAATGTTGCCTGTCAAATTAGATCCCCCCTCGCATTGACGTCTAACATACGACCAGAACCAGAACAGCCAACTGATGATTGAATCCCTATACTCGATTGACGAGATACGGGAGAAGGCCCAACTCCAAGTTGCTGCATACCAACAAAAAGTCGCCCGGTTCTTTAACTCCAAAGTTAAAGAAAGAAAATTCAACGTCGGAGACTTGGTGCTACGACGAGTTTTCTTAAATACCCGTGACCCTACTGCTGGAGTGCTCGGACCTAATTGGGAAGGATCTTACCAAATTGAAGAAGTCCTTCATCCGGGCACCTACAAACTTGCACGCTTAAACGGAGATCTCGTTCCGCGTTATTGGAATGGAGAACACCTGCGCAAGTATTATCAGTGAACAGTTCTTCTTAAAGGACTGGCTTGTATTAATTTTCTTTTTACAAGTTTAGCAAAGAGGGTTAGCCACGCTATATGGCTAATCGCTCATATATGTAAGATTCTATTTCAGAATCACTCGTAAAGACATGTTTAGTCCATTTTTAATACGAGATTATAAGGGACTGTGCGCAGCCAGTCATTCTTGCCAACCTTTGTGAATTTATATTTACAAGTATTTGCTCATTACGTGTGTTGTTTTGCTGTATTACAAGTATTATTTTTCACCCGAGCAGAAATGTTCGAATAGGTCGTGGTCAAGGCAAGTGACCAAGGACCTAAAGCTCCTCGATCACTTGGGGGGCATATAAGGCACATCGATAGCAAAGCGTACCATGAGGTATGTAAACACATGAAAAAAATGAGTGAAAGCATGCTGAGGTACTTAGAGTATTTTTTAAAATTTATATTTTGTTAAATCATGTCAAAGTACTATGCTAAGTTCGGTCATACGGACAAATGTTATAATAAATGAAAATGTAATAGCATCATGCAATCTTTTACACCGCAAGCATCACTGCTTGGATGTAATTTCTCAAGTAAAAGAAAAAGATTTACTGCCCATGCAGCAAAATTTAAAATGAAAATATTGTCTTTACATCACGACCTGTGGGTCATGTAATCAAAAGAAAAAATAAAGGAAAAAGCTTAAGAGACATTGGGAGCAGGAGGGTCTTTAGCAGCATTCTGGGTGACAACATCCTCAGCAACCCCTTCTTCCTCTGCGCCAGCGATGCTTGGGGAAGCAGGGATCCTCGCTCTTGCCTCCTCTTCAGCCAGTTGGGCAGTGCAGTGAGCCAGCTCGGCAGCCCTGACATCCTCTGAAAGATAGCTGAAGTCGGCTCCCTGATTGTGTTTCCAGAAGTTGTAGAAACATCGGAGCGTCATCCTCTTATACCTTTCCAGATTTTTGGAGTTTTCGAGCTCCAGCTGCTTTACTTTTCCCTCAAGAGTGGTGATGGCCTCGTCCTTGGGCTTATGCACCTCTTCCAATCTTTTGACTTCGCCAAGATGGGTTCGGCTGGCATCTTGATACTCCTGCCTCGACTTTACCGCAGCCGCCTTTGCAGCTTCAGCCTCCGACAACTTGGTCACCGCAGCATCCCTCTGTTGAACTATCGCCTCCAACTCCTTAGTATGCCTGGCCTCTGCAGCCGAAAGCTCCTCGGCTGCTTTCACCTGATACCTCTCAATGGCCTTTGCCCTAGCCTGCTACATGGTGACTTGGGTGCGGGTGCGAGCAGTGGTGGTAGACAGCAATGCCTGAGAACAGAGGATAAAAGTTAGAACCTGTGGCAAAGACTAAAAGACTGAAGCCAAAAAGATTAAAGAAGTACTTACGCTGGCTATTTCGTTCAAGGTCCTGTTCAGGATTAGGTCGACCGTCATATTTTCTGCCTCAACCATTGCATCCTTGACATGGTCGTTTTTCCCGATATACGCAATGCGGTCTTTGGCTGCTCGTATGGCACGGCTCGAGAGTTTGGCCCCAAGAGTTTCCTCCCGTTTGTCTTGTTCCCTTCTGGGCGCAGCCGGAGAAGGGTTCATTGGGGCAGGGGGAGTCTCCTTCTCAGCAGGGGCCGGATGATGAGCAGAAGTTTTCCCAACAGGCACGTCTCTAGGAGGGTCTTCTGTTCGACTCTTTTTTGCAGGACCCTGGCTCGTCTCGCCAGTCTGTCACCGTGACGACTTCCTCCGAAGCTGAGGAACTTCCTCTTCCTCCTCAGCCTGGTATAAGTCGAAGACATTGGGAGTGGACATATCTGCACACAAATAAAAACATGCAAAGGGTAAAGATAAAAGCAGATGAAGACTCTCTATCAAAACGAAAAAGAAGGTCACAAAGTTAGTACCCGAGCTACAACTACTGGCCGGTATACTATTGACTCTATTAGTCACACACTCATTATCTGGCATGAAGAAGTCTGTCCCTAAATTTGGAGTATATGTAAAGTTGCCCTCCTCGTCAAACAAATGACAGGGAATTGGCAAGTTACTTAAAAGCAAAATAACTTTACCATTTTCATCAGAGGATTCCCCCAGGTCCATAACTGGCTCTTTGGCCTTTTGTTTCCCCTTGCCTTGGGGAGCAGAAGGCCTTTCTGCGGAAGGATTGCCCATGGGCTCCCTGATAGTAACCCCCGTTGGCCTCCTTCGAGGAGGGGACGCGGGAGGTTGCTGCTCGGGAACCCCCTCGGCAGTGGCATCGTCTACCACGGACCCTCTTGTTTCATGGCGAGGAGCCAGGAGGCCAGACAGCCTCAAGTTTTCATCGGTAACCAGGGACTTGATGCTTTTTTCTGCGTCTGTCATCCTGGCCAGTCTATTCGACCTCAACACCATGTCTAGTGTTGGGGTCAGACGTAACCATGGGCCTGAAAGACAAAGTGCAGTTTGAGAAAAATGAAAGGAAACTCCTTGATTGAAAGTATCGACCAGTCAAAGACAGTACTTACCTCCTCGGGCGAAGGCAAGGTTGTTGCTGGTTATGTCTGGAGTAAGGAAGTACTCCTTACTGTACTGCCCCATGTTCGATATGTGCGTAGTGTCACTCAGGAATGTCCGGTTTGTCTCCTGGTGACAGAAGTGGAAGAAACTCGTTCCATATTGTTGCGGGTTGGATTTTAGGTCGAAAAGATAATTGACCTCGTGGGGAGTAGGTTCTGGCCATTTTTTAAGTTTGTACAAGATATAGAGTGCGGCCAGCATTCTATATCTATTTGGAGTAATTTGGAAGGGGGCGACGTCGAAATAATTCGCCACCCCCTGATAAAAAGGATGTAGAGGGAGGAAAGCCCCCGCCTCTATGTGATACCGAGACCAGGCGTTGTATACACCTCCGGGAAGGTTAGCCCTTTGGTCTGCGGCAGGAAGTTTGATGGTGACCCCTGTGAGGGGATACTTCCTGAAATAGTTAGCAACCATCCGAAGGGTCACTACGCTGGTTGGGGAAATATACCACTCGACATCAGGCAAGTTCTGATGCCGAGGGTAGGCTCTAACTTGGATGTTAGGGTCAGGAACAGGAGTGTCTCGACCACTGGTTGAGGGAGCCCTAGCCTGCGAATCAGGCTGGGCAGGAAGGTTTGGGCTATTATCATATTCAGGTCTTTTCTTGCCTACGGATTTGGAACGGGCCATTTGAGGAGGAGAAGGACGAGGTCTGGATGAGGATCGAGAAAAGGGAATCTCGTGGATTCGAGCGGCCGGTTGTTCTTCGTCTTCGAGAAGCTGGGCGAGAAGATCGTCGTCGATGGGCCGTTCACCTCCCCACAAATCTGGCATCAATGTCTGCAAACAGAAAAATGGGGAGGTGAGGATGAAGAATTTTTAAAGGCTTTTTAGAATAACGCTGGTCGAGTATAAAAGCCAAGCTTTTATACATCAGCATTCTAACAAAAAGCTAAATTTTTCGCACGAACAGTTTGAAAAACGGATCAGAGGGTGAAAGTAAAAAGTTTTTCAAGAAAGCTTTTTCAACTCCCCTTTGGGCGGGAAAAACTTATTTTCCAACTAGCCTAAAGATCGAATTTTTACTTCGATTTTACGTCCTAAAAGTACAATCCTAACTATCAAACTAACTCGTAAAACATTCTACTCACAAGCGTCTCAAACCAGAAGCGAATGAACTCAAACAGTCAACATACAGGAGCATGCATCATAAAAATTTGAAGCATAAGTATTCGAAAACTTACCAAGAAAATGATCGTGGAGATGGAAAAAGGGTCTTCGGAGGTCAAGGAACTCTCGGACTGAGTCTTGAAAATGTAGAAGAACAGTCTCCGGAGAAGGTTAAAACTGTGGTTTTTAGGGTTTCTTGAGAAGACAATGACGTGCGTAAAAAGAAAAGGAAGATTTCGAAGGTATTATATAAGTTTGTCTGTGGCATTGAAAAGGTGTAATCATTAGTTTCCCTTTTTCGAAGTGTGGGGAAGTGGAATGGCCGTCGAATTAGTACTGGGGAACCGAAAAGTCATGATTAGACAGAAGTAGGTTGCTTTTTCCAAGAACGCATGAAGGGTTCTGACACGTATGGTGGGGTTACCGAATAGTCGTTCGCTCAAAAGTTTATTTATTGCTCGTGATAAATAAACTTGGGGGGCAAATGTTATCCAAAAAAATTAGCATTAATGACGTGGCAAGTGATCCTTGAACGCGTGGCTGACACCTGGAAGAGCTTTGCTAGGGTATCGACCAAAAGACGCATTAGAAGCAGTAAGAAGCCCAGTCTTACCTGCGACCAGTCTGGTCGATGGTTCCGCATACAAAGCAACATTACTGAGAAGATCTTTGTAAATCCCGAATTTAACTCACACAATCTCCTGAGTATCCGATTATTCAAGAAAGAATATCTGTAACAATCTTTTGTAGTCCCCCTTGAGCCTATAAATAGCAAAAGATAGCTCAAGGAGGGGAGTTTTGGGGCTTTTGAATCATTTGAGATTAGAGTAGTTCTCCTAGTGATATTGTATTGTTCTTCAGAGGTTAGTGAAACTCATTGAACCCTTGTTCTTTGATCACTCCTTTGATTCTTATATCAATAACAGTCTAAGTGGACGTAGGTTATTACCAGATCCTGGAGCCGAACCACTATAAAAACATCGTGTTGTTATTACTTTTTGTCATTATGTTCTTCTCTACACATTCATTCATATCAAGCATATTCTGACTCCGTGTCAGTTGACCAAAATCTGGGTCAACAATGTTACTAACACTTCTATTTTTGAGACGCATGATAAAAGAAAATTCATTTTTGATACAGGATAGTACGCAAATATGCAGTTGGTAGACTTACCTGAGAGCGATGCTTTTGTCTACCAAAGACTGATCAGGTTTTATCTTTCTTTATAATGTGCTTTATTTTAATTTGTGTCTTTATTTTATGTTGCGAATTTTACTTTTTGGGGTTTTGTTGGTTATCATATTCCCTTTTTCTCACACAATGGGCTTAACGTTAGACATTGAGGACAATGTCTCAATTAAAGTTGGGAGTAGTAGGCATATTCATGCGTTGACATATACTTTGATTACCATTTTGAAATTTTGAGTTAAATGTTTGCAAAACTCATGACAACATAATTTTTGTGAGATAGTTTTTGCTATTTTTACTATTAGGAAGTAATATTTTAGAGTAATGCCATGCACAACCAAACATTGAAAAAAAAATTCACACATTCAATTGAGAAAAATCCTAAAGTTTAAAGATTTTAATTTTTGTGAGATGTGAGAATGAGAAAACAACTCTGAAAACTTCTATTTATCATTTGAGTTGGTAAAATTAATTTTTGGGATTTAAAACATGGCATTTACTAGAGGGATCATTTTTGTTTAAAGAGCCTTTGTTGTATTTTATTGTACTTTTCCTTTTAATTTCTTGCAATGTTTTTTTTATTCTTATGTTGTCTCTTGTCAAAAAATTTATATAAAAAAAAAAAGAAAAAAATTAAAAAAAAAAAAGAAGAAGAAGAAATATATTAACAAAAAATGAATGAAAAAAAAGAGAACAAGAGCAACATTTTTCATCAACATTTTTTGTAGTTTTGTTGAAAAAAAAAGGGTTTATACCTTTTTGGACCCTATGTTTTTTCCCATTACCTGTTTGGGCCCTGTGTTTTGACAAATTACTTTTTGGACCCTATGTTTTTTAAAATGGTTAAAATAGAACCCTAAACTCAATTTTGATGAAGAAAAATTTGAATATAACAACACAGTTTTTAAGCAGAATTATTTTATTTTTGTTTTGAATTGTTAGTTTGGTAAATTATTTGTGATTTTAGTTGAGAAAACATTAACCAAAATCAGGTTTAGGGTTCTATTTTAACCATTTTACAAAACACAGGGTCCAAAAAATAATTTGTCAGAACACAGGGTCCAAACAGGTAATGAGAAAAAACATAGGGTCCAAAAAGGTATAAACCCAAAAAAAAATTGTCAAATAAAAAAAATCAACATTACTACATTTGTTATCAATCAAAAACAAAAAAAAGTTTGTGTATTTTATTTTTGTTTTGTTCTTTATTTTGACTCTTAATATCATTTTGTAAAATCCCGACGGTTCTTATGTCATTTAGATTCCAATTAATTGATTAGCCTATCTTTTGATCAATATTCGTTAACATTGTTTGTCCTCAAACGATAACATCAATTTTTGAGTATTAATTGATAAATTTCCAACTCCAAGAGTGTCAACCATCTCGCATAAAAATACTTTCAATACCTTTGTGAGGACTTGTAGTTGAGACTTTATTTTTTGGTGATTTTTCAATAATGTTTGTGTTAATTGTGGAAAGAACGATATGGTTTGGTGCCTGTTATCCAGATTTTCGGATAGCGTTTAGATTGATGACCTCGGGGAAGCAGAATTATCGATGTCTTTCACGGTAGGTGACCAGAGCTCGCGGATGAACAGAAAGGCTTCGCCTCTCCCGCTTAGTGTTCGGATTACTCTTCCAAGCAAACACAATACGGAAACTCGTCAACTCTCCCGGACTTCCGAAGGGGTATCCTTCGGGGAAGCTCCTTCCAGGAGAAGCTCTTCGAGTGGTCTCCGCGGAAGCAGTTCCGTGCCTCGCATGGAACAAAGCCAAACGGTCGAGTCCTGGAGGAGGCATATTTGGAATTATATCCTCCTGACACGCCCGTCAGGTCAAAGCCGCACACATCCCAGCACGCCTAAGGGTACCTTTTCGCCTACTGTTCCGCTGACAACTTGGAAAAGACGGCTGACTTTGTGTGTTCCCCATACTTTCACGTAAATATACCCACATAGAGTCTTGTAGCCATGCTACTACAGTAATTGTATCCCTATTTATGGCTGGTGTAATTAAGACTCATGTACGTAGAGAAAAACCCTAATAAAAAAACCTAGCTATAAAGACCCCTTCATTTTACAAGAAGAGGGACGAACAAATCATATAGCAAAAACTCTACTAAAATCTCTCTAGCTTCATCTTCTTCAAGAGAACCCGAGAGAAACACTGTGAGTGTGTGAAGTTCTTGTGCACCAGCCATCTTACTGTAACCTTTTCCAAGTATAATAACATCGACTCGTGGACTAGGGCTTGTTAACGCCTGAACCACGTAAAAACACTGTTTGTTTAGTTACATTTCAGCATTTCTACAGTTCTTATCTTTTTATTATTCCGTTAGTTATTCGTTTCCGAAAAACTCGGTAAACATTTTGGTGCTTTCATTGAGAGCTGTAGGAAGTTGTTAGTCAGCTCTTTTTCTGTGTACGTTTTCTGTATTCACTTCGTGCTAAAGAGATGGTGACTACGAGAAAATCCGCCGTTGACAAAAATGCTACGGTCAACCCCGATACCGTGATGGAAGATGTGGTGCAAAGCGAACCCTTAGACTACCAAGGTGAAGACCCGACATCCCGCCAGGATCGGGTCAGTACCGAAGATACAACATACTTAGAAGACGAAGAAGAGTATGTCCAAGACGGTTATTACAAGGACGGCTGCTACTATGAGAAGGACCCAGAACTGGTCCAAGTAGCCGAAGAACTGGTGGCCACTAAGGCCAAGCTTGCTGAGCAGGAGCGCGTCTCCGAAAGAATGCAACGCATGATGGAACGCCTCCAAAGTAAGTTCGGAGATCTAGGCGACTCGGACGAGGATGCCTCTGTTCTAGGTGGTGCTGATGCCCCCATGCCGGATCCAGCCGCTACTGGACCATCCAAAGCCGCCCCTAACAAGGGCAAAGAGAAAGTTGGAGAGCCTGTGCGCGCTGACGCCCCTGCACCTCCTAAAGGCGTGAATCACCAGGCCGACTGCCCCCCCCGCGTGCAGAAGGTCTCTGGCGCTCCTAAGCCCAGACGTCCTTCAGCCCCAAGGGGGCACTCTGTGCCTAAAGGGCCCGGTGCTAAGGCACCCAGGCCTAGGGGAAGGAACAACCGCCCCAGTGATTCCGTCAATCAGGACGGTCGGGCTGCGAACTCGCACTCCGAAGATAGCTGGTCCACGGTGGACCTAAGAAGAAGGTTGGAGGCCAAGTATGAAAAGGCCAAAGGGGAAAAGGCCCGGCCTCGCGGAGATGACCTCCGAAATCATATTAATGACAAGCTCCGGGGACGTGACCTCCCGGAAAGTGATACGAAGAGGCTCGAGGAACAGATTGCTGCCTTGACCAAGCTGGTCCGGAAGCAAAGTGGGGCCCTGTCAGATTCTGAGGAGGAAGACCCGGAACCATGTATTAGGAGGATCGCGGAAACTTCCCTCCCGGATAACTTCAAAATGCCTCACATAGAATTATATGATGGGAGGACAGACCCGCGTACCCACCTAGCTAAATACAATAAAATGATGCAAGTGGCGCGTGTCAGTGAGGACGCCAAATGCATGTGCTTCTCACTCACCCTTACCAAGTCCGCGGAGGACTGGTGGAAAAGATTAGCTCCCGGATCAATCCACAGTTGGAAGGAGCTACAGTCCTCGTTTAGGAGGCAGTTTATTGCTGCCCGCGACCACGACATGGAGGTTGGTTCCTTAACCAACATCAAGCAGCAACCCACTGAGAACCTCAAAGCTTTCATTCAGAGAATGATGGAAGCTGCTGCAAAAACCAAGGTCAGCGATGACATGAAGCTGATCGCCCTTCAATCGGGCCTTACTGTCGGCTCCCTGCTATGGGGGGAAATGCAAAGGAGACGGGCAGAAACGCTGTCCGAATTCATGTCAAAAGCTCAGGGAATCATCAACCTTGAGGATGCCTACCAGCAGGCCTTTGGAGTTCCCCCGGCTCCAACGCCTTCCGTGACTGCGCCGAGCTTTGCTTCGCAAGCTCCTGCACCAGCCCTCACGCTTCCAGGAGCCCGATTCACTCCAAGTGTGTATGGGCCTTCCGCGTCTGCTCAGACGCCGAGTCAAACCCATTTCTCTGGGTACGGAGCAGTACAAACCGGATGTAGTATCGCTCCTGGCATGCCGCAGCCGCAAGCGGAAGCCCCAGAACGAAATTTGAGCCAATCGCGGAGCAAACGAAGCGAAAGAAACTCCAACCGGGGAGACCATTCAAAGAAACCCCGGAAGGACTATGAGCCCAAGTTCACGGAATATACCAGTTTGATAGGCTTGCGAGAGAATGTCTATCGGGCGACCTGTAATATGGTCAACTACAGGAAGCCCCCGAAAGTGTCTCACAGAGGAAGGCATCCGCGAGACTCCAATAAGAGGTGTGAGTTCCACGGAGACGTGGGGCACACCACGAACGAGTGCCTTCAGCTGAAGGATGAGATCGAGTCCCTGGCAAGAGCGGGACACCTCGGTCAGTGGGTGAGGATACCCATTATCTATCCCGGACAGGGGATAGTTCACGAAGCTGCATATTCCCCGGGACAGAGGGGGGCCGCTAGCGCTCCTAGAGCCGGTCACCCCCAAACTCCCGGGTCTCAGTTCCCCGCACTTCCTGCTCCACCCGCTCCGGCGCCCATTGCCTTGTTGGCTCCAGGACCAGGCAACCCATATCCGCCCGGCCTTGCTTCGCCACCCATTGACGGACACGTCGCCACCATTTCCGGAGGACCACACCTTGCCGAAAGCACCCGCAACTCCCAGAAGAGGTACTTGAGGGAGTTAGAGCACGCCGAGGAGATGTGCGCCTTGGTTCAATCTCCTGCTCAACGTCCCCGAATGATGGATATTCCCATCACCTTCACGGAGGACGATGCTCAACATGTGCACTTCCCCCACAACGATCCCCTCGTGGTGGAAGCCCAGATTGCCAATAAGAAGGTCTCACGGATCTTGGTCGATAACGGAAGCTCCGTGAACATCCTCTTCAAAGCGGCCTTCCACGCGATCGGATTGACCGAGACAGACCTGGCCCCATGCCCCATCCAGCTTCAAGGTTTCAATGGGGACGCACTCATGCCATTAGGGAAAATTCAACTGCCAGTCACCCTCAGAGGAGAAAGCGACGCTTGTGCCTTCAAGCATAGCACATTCGTGGTGGTCGACTGCCCCACGGCGTATAATGCCATCTTAGGCCGACCGGTCCTGATCGATTGTGGGGCCATAACCTCGATACGCCACTTATGTTTGAAGTTTCCATGCGACGATGGGCGTATTGGCACCCTCCGAGGAGACCAAAGAAGTGCACGGAGCTGTTATAACGTCTCCGTCCGATCCGTCTACACGGTCCAAGAGACGTTTGCTGCCATTCCTTTGGCGGAAGAATTGCCAGAAACTGGGGGTGCTCAGGAGGCATACTTTGACGAACTCGACCCAAGAGTGGGAATCGAGAAAGCAATAGAGCCGATGGAGGAAGTCGAAGAGGTGATCCTCAACCCGGGAGAACCCACCAAGGTCATTCAGGTGGGGAAAAACCTGCCGTCGGCCGTTCGAGATAAGATCGTAGCCACTGTGAAGGATAATCAGGATATCCTGGCATGGTGCCACGCTGATATGACGGGGATTAATCCCAATGTTGCGTGCCACGCACTCAACATAGACCCATCTGCAACTCCAATTTGCCAAAAGAGGAGGCCGCTGGACCCAGTGAGAGCCGAAGCCGTCAAAGCTGAAGTGGACAAATTGATGTCCATAGGCTTTCTCCAGGAGTCGCACTATCCCGTGTGGTTGGCCAACCCAGTTCTGGTCCCGAAACCCGATGGGTCCTGGAGAATGTTCATTGACTTCACGGACCTAAACAAGGCCTGCCCGAAAGATTGTTTCCCTCTCCCGCGAATCGATCAGATGGTAGACGCTACTTCCGGGTACGAACTCTTATCCTTCATGGATGCGTACTCCGGATACAACCAGATCAAGATGCATGTCACGGACCAGGAACACACCAGCTTCCTCATGGACAAGGGTGTCTACTGTTACGTGGTCATGCCTTTCGGTTTGAAGAATGCTGGGGCGACGTACCAGCGTCTGGTAAACAGAATGTTCAAGGACCAACTGGGGAGGAACATGGAGGTGTACGTGGACGACATGTTGGTAAAGTCCAAGACCTTCGGGGAACACAGTGACGACCTTGAGGAAGCTTTCGCCGTGATCCGAAAGTACGGGATGAAACTAAATCCAAAGAAATGTACTTTCGGGGTCTCGTCTGGGAAGTTCCTCGGTTTCATTGTCAGCTCCCGCGGAGTGGAAGCCAACCCTGAGAAAATAAAGGCGTTCATAGATATGCCTTCCCCCCGGAAACATAAGGATGTCCAGAGCGTTACCGGAAGGATAGCTGCTCTCAGCCGCTTCGTATCCAAGGCCACTGACAAGTGTATCCCCTTCTTCAATGTGTTGCGAGGAAACAAGAAGTTCGAGTGGACCCCCGAATGCGAAGCAGCCTTCCAACACCTCAAAGAACATTTAACCCGAGCTCCCATTCTGTCCAAACCTGTCGAAGGAGAGGCGTTGTTCTTATACTTAGTTGTGACTGAGCACGCAGTAAGTGCCGCTCTCGTCCGGGAAGATGGCCGTATCCAGCTCCCTGTGTATTACGTAAGCAAGAGGTTATTGGACGCCGAGTCCAGATATTCGATGATCGAGAAACTCTCCCTCTGCTTGCTGATCGCTTCACGGAAGCTGAGGCCATATTTCCAGGCGCACACCATCAAAGTACTCACCAACCACCCTCTCCGACAAGTCCTGCAGAAGCCCGAGTCTTCTGGCAGATTGCTTAAGTGGGCCATGGAACTGAGCCAGTTCGACGTCCACTACCAACCACGTGTTTCCATAAAAGGTCAAGCTCTCGCGGACTTTATTGTGGAATGCTCGGGAATGAATGACCTCCCGGAAGATCCTGTCCCGGAACTTCCCACCTGGAAGGTCTATGTAGACGGAGCCTCAAATGAAAAAGGAGCCGGAGCGGGGGTCATCCTAATATCTCCCCAAGGGCATCAGCTCCAGAGCGCCATCCGTTTCGCGTTCCCAGCATCCAACAACGAGGCAGAACACGAAGCCATGTTAGCTGGGTTACGACTGGCCAGAGAAGTCGGAGCCCAAAAAATCGAAGTATACAGCGACTCCCTACTTGTGGTAAACCAAATATCCGGGGAATACCAGACGAAAGGCGAAAGAATGGCTACCTACGTGTCTCTCTCCCGCGATCTACTGCAGCATTTCAAAGGCTACCAAATCCGCCAGGTCCCCCGGGACCAGAACTCACTCGCGGACACGCTGGCCAAGCTTGCGACGGACCCGGAGATTGAACAGTATGGCTTAGTCCCCATCGGGCACTTTGAAGCCCCCAGTACTGAGACACGAAGGATAAACGCCATCATCGACCATTCCCACTCCTGGATAGGACCCATCCTCAGATTTCTCACCACCGGAGAGCTCCCCACTGATAAAGCTGACGCAAGGAAGCTCCAATATCAAGCTCCCCGATACGTGGTTATGGATGGAAAGCTTTACCGCAGGGGGTTGTCCATACCCTTCCTTAGGTGTGTTGCTGGAACCGAAGTCAGCACCATCATCCATGAGATTCACGGAGGCTTCTGTGGCGATCATACCTCCGGGCTGAGCCTCTCCAAAAAGATCCTTCGACAAGGATACTTCTGGCCCACCATGAAGAAGGATTGTGTGGATTATGTCAGGAAGTGTGAGCAGTGCCAGAGGTACGCCAAGGTTCCACGAGCGCCGCCTACAGAAATTACCCTAATGACCAGCCCCTGGCCGTTCGCCGTTTGGGGCATTGACCTAGTAGGTTCCCTCCCAACTGGAAAGGGTGGAGTGAAGTATGCCATAGTCGCGGTAGACTACTTCACCAAATGGGCTGAAGCTGAACCTATGAACACGGTCACATCAAAAAAAGCACTGGATTTTGTCATCAGGAATATAGTGTGTCGTTTTGGGCTTCCACGGAAAATTGTGTCCGACAACGGAAAGCAGTTTGACAGTGAACACTTCACGAACTTCTGTGCTTCGCATGGAATTATCAAAAGCTTTTCCGCAGTCGCCAGACCCCAGGCTAATGGGCAAGTGGAAGCTGTAAACAAAATATTAAAGACCACATTGAAGAAAAAACTCCAAGCCTGCAAGGCTCACTGGCCAGAAGAACTTCCGCGAGTACTTTGGGCCTATCGCACAACAGAGAGAACTTCGACGGGGCACACGCCTTATTCCATGACCTTCGGTTGCGAGGCCGTCATCCCAGTAGAAGCTATGATCCCCTCTCACAGGCAAGACACCTACGATCCTACCCGGAACCATGCCCTCCTCCAGGAGTCCTTGGACATGATCGAGGAGCTCCGGGAGCAGTCGCAGGTCCAACTAAAAATGTACCAAGCCAAGATAGCCCGACACTTTAACATGAGAGTCCAGAGCCGTACATTCGAAGTTGGGGATCTTGTCCTACGGAGAGTATTTCCTGCTACGCAGGATCCGGGAGTAGGAGTCCTCGGACCCAACTGGGAAGGCCCCTACGAAGTCCAAGAAAAAGTGGGCCATGGGACGTATCACTTAAAGAGACTCGACGGATCTAAAGTCCCGCGCGCCTGGAACGCGGAGCACCTCCGCCGTTACTACCAGTAGGCCCTGGACCATCCAGTCGGAAGTCCTTGGTGAAAATAGCAAAAGTGAAAAATGTGGAAATAATCCTCCCTGTTGTAAAACTCACGCCTAGCAGGCTAATTTAATGAAACACGGAGAGATTCACTCCGCTTGTACTGCACTTTTTATCCCTGTGTTCAAAGCTGCATTTTAACAAGTGACCACGCGGTCCGGAGACGTCCGGACCCCACGTTCACTTGGGGGGTATACATGGCTAAGGCATAGCCATATGCCCCTTGAACAAAACGTACACAGAACACCACTTATGTGCTAGCATTGTGTTTGAAAATTTTAAATTGTTTGAAATGTTTAAATTGTTAAGCTTAGGTTTATTTGTTGCCATGAACATGCTTGCATTACGTGTCATATGTGCATTATGTGCTTATGTGAAAATTTCCATGGAAATGCCTGCCATTATGTATCATGAGAATTATCTCCTGTGTAGCCCAGCGATGGACGGGACTGGGGGTTGAGGCACGTTCATAGAGCTACGCCAAAACACCCCCAACTCCCTGACAAGTCCTTTGCAGAATTCTCCGCGATCGCTGTAGATCTTTGCTTCACAAACTCCAGCACCGGGTCTCGGAAGGCAAAAGATGGCAAGATCCGCGAACGCTGTAGAGCTTTGCTTCGCAAGCTCCAGCTCCGGATCCCGCAAGGCGAAAGATGGCAAGATCCGCGAGCGCTGTAGAGCTTTGCTTCGCAAGCTCCAGCTCCGGGTCCCGCAAGGCAAAAGATGGCAAGATCCGCGAACGCTGTAGAGCTTTGCTTCGCAAGCTCCAGCTCCGGGTCTCGGAAGGCAAAAGATGGCAAGATCCGCGAACGCTGTAGAGCTTTGCTTCGCAAGCTCCAGCTCCGGATCCCACAAGGCGAAAGATGGCAAGATCCGCGAGCGCTGTAGAGCTTTGCTTCGCAAGCTCCAGCTCCGGGTCCCGCAAGGCAAAAGATGGCAAGATCCGCGAACTCTGTAGAGCTTTACTTCGCAAGCTCCAGCTCCGGATCCCGCAAGGCGAAAGATAGCAAGATCCGCGAGCGCTGTAGAGCTTTGCTTCGCAAGCTCCAGCTCCGGGTCCCGCAAGGCGAAAGATGGCAAGATCCGCGAGCGCTGTAGAGCTTTGCTTCGCAAGCTCCAGCTCCGGATCCCGCAAGGCGAAAGATGGCAAGATCCGCGAGCGCTGTAGAGCTTTGCTTCGCAAGCTCCAGCTCCGGGTCCCGCAAGGCGAAAGTTGGCAAGATCCGCGAGCGCTGTAGAGCGTTGCTTCGCAAGCTCCAGCTCTGGGTCCAGCGAGGCGAAAGATGGCAAGATCCGCGACCGTTGTAAGCCTTGCTTCGCAGGCTCCAACTCCGGATCTCACAAAATAATGCATGGCAAGCTCCATGGCCATTGCAAGTTTCAGCTCCAGAAGCAGACATGCTTGATCCCCCCACTCACAGCCGGCTTTGCTTCGCAAAGCCCCTGCTCCAGGATCACACCTGGTGGGCGTGGCGATTTCCCCGACAGCAATAAGCCTTGCCTCGCAGGGCTCCATGCCAGGTCCCTGAAGTCAGCCACCATGAGGTTCGCAACAACAGTTAGTTTTGCTTCGCAAAGATCTAACCTTAAGTCTAGCGACGCTCACCAAAAGAACTCCCGTTCCAAACAATGGAACGACTCACCTTAGCAATCCCAGCGAACAGTATAACTACAAGTCCCGGGATTGGCTATTTGCCTCAGGAAAGCTAAAATACGGTGAAAGGAGCCTGGCCGTTGGAACCAGGAAACCTTCGTAACCTAGAAACTACATGGGAAAAGACATCATCCGTTAAAGCTTCAAGTGGGAAGTGCATAGGTTTTGGCCGTTGGAACCAAAACCCCATACGCCCCTACAACAGTTTCTACCGTATAAATGTCTACCCTAAGCGCAAAGATAAATAAAGAACTCGGCAGAAAAGAAAGGAGAATGCTATGATTATGGAAAAAATGTCCGCAATGAAAAACTCAAAATGAAAAATAATTAAAGATAAAACCCCTTCAAGCATTGGGGGTAACTACAGCTTCCACGACCGCAGCTTCGGGGGCATCGGTTTCAACGGAGGCTGGCGGAGTCGGCTCATTGGAAGGAGGAACTTGGTCATGAGAAGGTTCAGAGGTCCCCGCCTCTCCGGGATCTCCCGCCTCAGGAGCTTCAGCACGTTCGTCAATGTTGTAAGTTTGGACGTACGCCTCTGGGCCCTGATCCCACACGAGTAGCTTCTCCCTCATGGCTTCGGCATCATCTCCCAGATAGCCTAATACCTCCGGGTTCACTTTCCAGAGTTGATGCATGAGGACCACATGCGATATATTAATCGTCCTGTTCAGTATCACCTCAGCATCCTCCTTCTCCTTCAAGCGCTCCGCCTCGGAGGTTGCCAGCTGTGCTTCCGCGACAGTTAGTTGGGCCCTCAATTTTTCCATTTCGGCCTTGGAGGCATCCCGCTCCCCCTTAAGAGAATCAATCTCCTTGCGCTGCTCCCTATTTTGGTTCAGCACGGATTGCTTCTCAGTCACATGCCCCCTGGCAGTGAATTGCAAGGCCCCGATCTCTTTATCCTTCTCGGCGAGCCCCAACTGCAGCATAGACACGAGATCCCTGCTCCTCTTATGGAGTTGCTCCTCCTCGTGCAGCTTACTCTGAAGAGTGGAATATTCCTCTTGCCGCTTAAGGAGGAGATCGTTTTTTTATTGCAAGCGGGCTTCCAGGGTATCCTTCTCCACCTTGGCTTGGGATAGCTCTTCCCGGAGCTTGGAGTTTTCGGCCTTCATCCCATCCGACCGCTGTCTAAACTCATTCTCTGCCTTGGCCCGGTACTCTTGATATTTGGCAAGATATTTCTTCTCCGCCTCTTCTTCAGCCGTGCGCCGGGCCTGATCAATCTTCTCCGAAGCCCCCAAGGCCTGTTGGGTCAGTTTCTGTTTCTCCGCCTCCAAGGCCTGGCGAGCCAGTTGGCTCTCCTCCAGCTGAACCAAAGCTGCACCAACCTCCCGGAACGAGCGTTCCGCGATCATAGAGGCCTGCAAGGAAAGACAACAGAATGAGCTAAAGCCGGACCAAAAGACAGGTGATCCCAAAAAATAACAACTGACGGCTTACCCCGGACAGTTGCTGCTTCACAGCGTGTGTCAGCAACAGCGGATCCTTGCTGCTACTGATGGCCCATTTCTCAGAATTGAGCTCGCATAAGCTCAGGGCCATGTCCTCCATCATCTCAGCTCCGAACGGCGCCAATGCACGTCCGAGCCTAGGCACCAGCCTCTTCTCCAAGGCTGGACCATCCAGAACCGCTCCGGCCGGGTGAAGAGATCTCACCCCCTCGGCCAGCTCACCTCTCTTCACGGCAGACAAGTTATCTGCCCTTCCCTGAGTAACGGCCTTCTCCGCCTCTAACCGCCTCTTCAAAAAACTATCGGCCCGTCTTACACCCTCCAGGAGAGCAGCGGGGAAACTGGTTGGCTTCCGCGGAAAGTGGAACTTCAGGCCAGGCAGGGGAAGATTGGTTGTCTGAGAAGACGGAGACCCCGGAAGGGTGGACCCCCTTTGGGCTGGAGGAGGAGGCAGCCGGGGTATTAAGGCCCCGGTCTGTTGCTTTTGCTGCTGCGGCAGCAGAAGTAATTGCCCTTGTTGCTGCTGCTGGTTTGGATGTTGTTGTTGCTGCTGCTGCGGCGTTGGTGATTGTCTCTCTTGTTCCTGTTGCTGCTGTTGTTGTAGTTGTGGTTGCTGTCGTTGCTGTTGTTGTTGCCTTCGACCGGGAGAAGAGTGTCTAAGGCGTTTGTTCTTAGCGCCCTCAGCATCTTCTCCGGGACGCTTGCTCACCCCAGTTGTCCTCACGGGGAACACAAGCCCTTCCCCGTCGCTGCTGCTACTCGAGACCATCATAGTCTCGGAAGGCCCGTCAGTAGGGGACTTCTCTACCCTCGGAGACGCTTGCGCCTCGCCACTTGTCTTCTTGGGGGAGGCAGCTTTACCTCCCCTACCAGCCTTGGTCTTCCGTCCTTTCCCCGTGGACGAGTCTTGGCTGGTGGCAGCCTTCTTAATAAGCAAAGTAACCCTCCCCAACATCTTGGCTTCGGGATACTCTGCAAGAAACGTACGAAGCAAGGTTAACGAACCAACAAGCAATGAGAAAGAAGATAAGCGGAAGACAAGACAATCAACAACATAAAAGCACAAGCAAACCCGCCAGCAGGGAACAAGAAACAAGAAAAAGAAAAGTTTGAAAGGGACGACCATGCACGAGAAACGTGGATGGCCTTCCCCGAGCAAAACAAAACATCGCTTCCTGCTCCAGGAAGCTCCCGTACTCCTTGAAGTCCGGGAATGACATGCTGAGAGAAGAAGGGTCAACCATGATGACACCTTCTGGCAGACTACCGTCACTCAGACACCAGAGGAGCTTATCTACCCTATTGCAATACCTGTCGAAAGGTATCCTACGCGGATCTAGCCTAAGGAAACGGGGATCAAACCCCATCTGAGAGGTCCGGGAAACCTCAGACAGGCTGGGGGTGTGGATCAATCGAAAACTAGTCTTACCTCTCCCGGAGGTACTAGCCCCCGGAGCCCCTTCGTTAGGGTAAGCCGCGGCGTGGCGAGCCTCGATCTCCTCTTCCTCCGGCTGGGGGTCGGGGAACCTCTCCGCCCAACTAGGAGATAGAGTATTTTCGTCCCGAGCTGCTTGGGTGATCACCTTAGACAGCTCCAGGGCAATCAGCTCCCGGATATCAGCTGACACCTGAGTTTGCCCCCTGCCACTCACTGGCTCGATGTTTTGGAAGGAGGCAAGTAGCCCATACTCCCTCAACGATTCGGAGGTCACAAGTCCCTCCACTTTCAACTCTTCCTCAGAAAGCCCTTCGTAGAACTTGGACCTCCTTATCATCTCCGCGCAGCGAGGTGTCCGCGGAACGACTTCTGCGAAAATCAAATACAAGCGTTAGAGATCCTCCCAAAAGGCAAATCAAGCGCAAAGAAACAAAGTAGAAAAGGAGAGGAAGGAGCGCTTACCAGGGATTTTGAAGTACAAAGATAGGGCTGGCACCCTCTTCAGCGGGAAGCCAGTCATCAGGAACCAGTATTCCCGGAGGTCTGGAACCCTCGCGGTATGACAAGTGGGGCACATCACGTCCGGGTGCCTTTCTAGCCTGTAAAACCCCACCTTGTCTGAATGACCCCTCATAGGCTGAGACTTCAACCCGTAAAAGTACAGCACCTCCTCCGGGGTAGGAGCTTCCAGTCTCCGGGACTTGCAAAAGATGAACCACCCTGCTAAGAGCTTGTAGCTGGGAGGAATTAACTGGAAGGGGGCAATCCCCGCCTTCACACAGAAATTGGCGAAGTAACTCCTTAGGGGCAAGTGCGCCCCACACACTATGTGTGCCCAGCTCCAGGCACCAAAGCCCTCGTGACTCTGGCTAGCTGACTCGCCCAGCACCGACAGACGGTGCCACATCAGACCTGGGATGTTCTTCAGGCCTGCCTCAGAGGAATACAGCTCCAGCATGCCATAATTCCTGAAAAGGTTCGGTTTTTGGTCCATCTCCCAGATGGAACTATTGGAGGTTGGTGGGCTAGCCGCGACCACTTTCGCCTTTCCTTTCCCCTTTCCACCAGCGACAGGAGAGCCCTTCTCTTGGGCAGAATCAGCCTCCCCCGCAGCAAGGAGTTGTTCCTTTGAGATGTTCGTCACTGGACAAAAGAAAAGAAAGAAGAAAACACTCTAAGCAGCCAGCACCCTTGTCATACCCTAGTGGTATCAAAGGCGTCGGGGAGACCCTCCCCGAAAACTGCTTGGAGAGGCTCCCACCGAGCTTACCGAGGGATTGGCACCATGCCACCCGAAGGGCAACAAGGAACCAGGCTCAGACCCCGAGCCTAAGCCCACCAAAAGAAGTGTGTTCCCAGAGAAAGACACCCTAAAGGCGTTCATGCTTATGCCCTAAAACAGCAAAACAAGGGACGACTTTCCAAACGCAAATCGCCAAAGCATGCAGAAAAGGCTACTTATCGACTCACAATCAATCACATGCCTACCAAAGCCCTATTCACACATGCACATAAGCAATAATGGCAGAAACCTCTACTCTAACAACTACCAACAACCTAAGGTTTGGGAGGAAAGAGCAAAGTAGAAATACTTACTGATATTCGGGTAGTTGGAGGTTGAAGGAGTAACTGGATCACTGCACAGCACGATCGCGAGAAGTAAAAGCTGCAAAGACGAACGGCGATTCAAACCAGGAACTTCGGGGAATAAACCCACTGCCAAATCAAAAAGAAAAGTTTCCAGATACTTACCAAAAGAAATGGCAAGTTCGGGGGAACGTAAGCTGGGAAGCCTGAGAGTTCGAAGGTTTGGAAATCTGAAAATCCTAAAGATGGAGAATCTGAAAGCGTAAAGAGGAAGAAAGGTCCTTTCCCTCGTTTTTATAGCAGGGAAGAGGCCGTTTCGAATTCCTCAAGTGGACGGTCCCGATCTTCCAATTCCGTGTGCATCAGATCCAACGGCTGGAGAGGAAGCGACGATCCTATTTATGACTCCTCGGATGGGAATAAAGTATTTATTTCCCATCATTACACCACCTCGGGCCCGGAGTACCATTAAAAACCGTCAAATCATTAGTCAGATGACTGACGCATGCATACTCAACCAGTCGCCTCACGCACACGTCTTGGTCGCAGAACCATTCCCAGAATGACACGTGGTCCTTGCCGCACTTGAGTACTTGATCTCAAACAGAAGAAATTCCCTTTCTTTTTCATACTAACACTCAGGCGGGAAAAAGGAACCCTTCCGGGAACACAGAAGGTGCCCCCTCGCCTAATCTAAGAAACCGATTGTACAAGCTCCCGGATCTCTCAAAGCTCCGTGACCTTGGGGGGTAAATGTTATCCAGATTTCCGGATAGCGTTTAGATTGATGACCTCGGGGAAGCAGAATTATCGATGTCTTTCACGGTAGGTGACCAGAGCTCGCGGATGAACAGAAAGGCTTCGCCTCTCCCGCTTAGTGTCCGGATTACTCTTCCAAGCAAACACAATACGGAAACTCGTCAACTCTCCCGGACTTCCGAAGGGGTATCCTTCGGGGAAGCTCCTTCCAGGAGAAGCTCTTCGAGTGGTCTCCGCGGAAGCAGTTCCGTGCCTCGCACGGAACAAAGCCAAACGGTCGAGTCCTGGAGGAGGCATATTTGGAATGATATCCGCCTGACACAGGATCCCGCCTGACACGCCCGTCAGGTCAAAGCCGCACACATCCCAGCACGCCTAAGGGTACCTTTTCGCCTATTGTTCCGCTGACAACTTGGAAAAGACGGCTGACTTTGTGTGTTCCCCATACTTTCACGTAAATATACCCACATAGAGTCTTGTAGCCATGCTACTACAGTAATTGTATCCCTATTTATGGCTGGTGTAATTAAGACTCATGTACGTAGAGAAAAACCCTAATCCAAAACCCTAGCTATAAAGACCCCTTCATTTTACAAGAAGAGGGACGAACAAATCATATAGCAAAAACTCTACTAAAATCTCTCTAGCTTCATCTTCTTCAAGAGAACCCGAGAGAAACACTGTGAGTGTGTGAAGTTCTTGTGCACCATCCATCTTACTGTAACCTTTTCCAAGTATAATAACATCGACTCGTGGACTAGGGCTTGTTAACGCCTGAACCACGTAAAAACACTGTTTGTTTAGTTACATTTCAGCATTTCTACAGTTCTTATCTTTTTATTATTCCGTTAGTTATTCGTTTCCGAAAAACTCGGTAAACAGTGCCCACACACAAAACTCTTGAATTACAACTTTGATAGTTTTAAATATCATTTTCTAAATTCTAACTAAACATTTTGTTAAATGATTTTGCATAATTTAGTTCACTAATTCATCTTGGTAATAATTTTTATCCGCTTGAATTGCTAGGGACTAGTAATAAGCTAGTTGGGGTTGTGATTAGTGCCCAAAAATACACCTTTATTGATTTTAATAGTCAAAATAAATTAAGTTTTAATTAATATTTTCATCGAATTAATATGATTAAATCTATAAATGAAAATATTTAATTTTAGTTTAGTTTGTTTTATTTTGTAGGATTTAATTGGTATTTTTGGCACTTGGAAACAAAGGAAAAATAAATAAATAAAATTGAAGAAAGAAAAGGAAATGTTGCATTTTTGAAAGAGGGAAGCCCAAATAATAGCCCAGGCCCGTACTCCTCCCCAAGCCCACCGAAGCCAACCTGTCCGCGCCCCAGCGCGCCACCTGTCCACTAGCTTTAGCACCCCAGCCTGGCGACCAGCGTGACCCACATGGAGCCTCGACCCCTCGACCCGGCGACCCGCATGCCTCCCTTCTCCTCCTGTGTTGACCCGGTCAACCAAGCAATTCCACCCAGCCAGCCGCGCCACATGGCATTTCTCCATTGGCCGGGCTTGGTCAAAGTCTTCTCTGCAGCAGCCACCCATAAGCCCAATCTTCTAAGCACTTTGGGCCTTGCACATTGCCATTTTGAGCTTTAAAGCTCGTTTTTTTTTTGTGTTTTAGAAAAAGAGCATATTGATCATGCACCAAAATAACTAGGTTAATATTTATAATAAGATTTGATTTTTTCAAAATCATATTTTATTATTAATATTTCAGATTTATTTTGTAAACCTCATTTTGTTGTTTAATTTCTTTTTAGTCCTTTTCTCCCTCTATAAATAGGGACTATCATTTCACATTTTCTATGTAATTTGGAGGTAGCAAAACACTACCAAATTTTAGTCTCATTTCTCATATTTTCTCTCTAGAATTTCATGAGAATGTCTAGCACAATAGTACCTTCTTAGGAAGGTTAGGATGATCCTATATGCACTATGACTTTGTTTGGTAATTTTGATTCACCATTTGCTTAAAGTTTATATATTTGAGTGATTTATTTTCTTTCATCTCTATTTCTTCATCTTGTTATCTATATTTTTGTTTACTAATAGTATATAGATTTTCTCAAACACTTTCTATGTATTATCAAATTAGTGAAAATAATATAGATAATATCTTTATCATTTTCTCCATCTTAGTCATATATATTTATATATACTTTTCCTAAATCTATATAGAATTAGTCATGTTTTTTCTATGTATTTTATAAATAGTAAAAGTAATATTTGTGTTAGGTTTTATGTCCAATCTTTTATTGCATTATTGGCAATGGTATAATGTCATTTTTAGATTTCTCATAAGATTTATCTTATCCTTCCATGGTAAATAATAGTAACCACTTGAATACATTTTTGTAAAATATATTTGTGCTTCAATGTTAAATCTTCCAAATGAATAGTTGAGATGTGAACTATCCATTTGTGTAATTTTTGTGAATCAAAGATCCAAATAAATAAGTATGTATATTGGTGACTCTTGATCCTTCCTTCGTGTTACCTATTGTTACATTACACTTTAGCCTATCTTTATTTCTAATCTTTAAATCTCAAAAACAATAAAAATATCACTTGTTCTATTTCCCTAATATTATTTATCTCTAAACTTTATTTATTGATTAACTTTATTTCTTTGCCTCCTTGTGGAATCGACCGCCCGATCTATACTACAACCACTGCTTAGTCGATGCAACTTTTGGGCGTTCAACAGGAGATGTTGTCTTTGATGCTTTCTACCATATTCTTAGACTTTCCACTCAGTTAAGTCACCCCAACACTTAGAAAAGACAAAACTACCCTTTGGTCAAACCTAAGTCCTTTAATGCCCCCCAATGGCAATATCATCATTTTCCAAATTTCCCGCTAATATCAATTAACACTTCATAATTTCTCAGTTAATTCCAATATCCTCGAGTAATTTCCAAATAATTTCCCATTACCCGAAGAATCCCAGTAATGTACTAAATTACCAAAATACCCCTGGGTTCACCTTGAGCTGGGTATTTGACCCCGATGTCACTAAACCGCTAACTTGCTCACTAGGATCACCTCATGTCGAATAACCTGTTTACCCAAAAATGGCTGCTTATGACATGGCAAGGACTTCTCACACATGGATGACACGTGGCAGAGTCGAAATAAGGCCGTGTTGTTCGATTATCGACCAGCTATACATTACTTCATCAAGCCTGACTATTAGTACGACCAGGCTGGTCGTATCATTCGGTTTATTTCCTTCTAAGATTGTAATCTTATAATAATTACGTTGATTATTTCATCTTTATTGCCTTGATACACAGATATTAAGGATAGTTAATGCCCATTGGCCCATGTAACCCCCCTTGAGCCTATAAATATGCATGAAATTGCTCAAGGAGGAGACTTTGATCTTTGAAGCTTTTTCTGAATATTGAAAGAGAGAGCATGTAGTGCAATTATCTATCGTCTTGTTGTAATTCTCCCAAGGTTTGTGAAACTCAAGAACCCTAGTTCTTTGATCACGACATTGGGACTTAATATTAATAATAGCACTAAGTGGACGTAGGTCATTACCATTCATTGGGGCTGAACCACTATAAATAGTTTGTGTTTATTCTTTACCATTAGATTAAACTCTTAACTGTCATCTCATTTCCTGTCGTATTTTTTACTCCGTGTCGTTGGCTAAATCAAGGGTCAACATTCTGGTGCTTTCATTGAGAGATTGATCAAAAAACTGTAAGAAAATCTAATGGCAAAGACATCCAAGAGAGCTGGACAGACCGCTGGCGCTGCATCATCCCAACCTCCTCCCCCAAATGTGGCTGAGAATGAACCACATTTAGAGTTTGAAGAAGAGGAGTTAGATTCGAAAACGCTGAGGGCAACACTAGGTCAATCAGGAGAATGCTGTGGAGACAATGGCGCTGTAGCAGAGAGAAATTGAACGTCAGCACCAAGAGCTGAGTGAGCGACAGGCGGACATGGACCATCGGCAGAGGGATGCCATGGCCACTCTCGAAGCAGCCATCCAATTGGCTCGAAATCAGGCTGCGCCGGCCACTCAGCCAGACCAGCCACTGAGTGCGCCGCCTCAGAGGGCTCCCAATTCTAGTCCTCTGCTCCAGCCAGCAAGCCCTCAAAGGCTGGAGCAGCCACCTGTGGCTCAGGATGATGTCCTAGCTAGGGATCCTGAGTAGTAGCCTCCATCTCAGGCTGGTCGAGGCAATCCCCAGCACCAGAGGCAGAATAGGGCTGGGCAGCCGCCCCGCAGCCCTAGACGCCCAGGGGACAAAGAGCCAAATCCACCGAGCAAGGGACAGCGTCCTTATACCAACAGAAGGAACAACAAGTTAGGCTCTGCGGTTAGGGGCCCCCCACAGCATAACAATGCACAGGAACCCAACGACCAGCGCAGGCCTCCCCCTGATGCTCGGGAAATTCCTGCCTGAGGAGGAAATAGCGTGAACAGTCAGTCACGCCTTAGTCGACCCTAGTTTAGAGACAGCTACGATTATAATGAACTTGACTCTGGCAGAGGGAATGCTGGCCGGAGGAATGAGGAAAGAGGTGGAGGTAGAAGCCCCCCACCTAGAGAAAATAGGCCAGCTAGCCATAATGCTGGGGGGCAACCCAGGCAGCAAAACGTCTTTGATCGGCTAGGAGTTAGCGAGCAGAGACGCAGGGATGATGATTTAAGGGACGTACTCAATGACCATCGTGAGAGGCACGATGAGTACACTCCCCCGACACCGGTCGCCCCTGCGGTCCCAGAAGCGGTTCAGGCTCAGATTGATGCCCTGAACCAGGCAATACAACAGCTGGTTGGGGGACGAATATCCCACATAGAGTACGATAGGAGGAGGGGCACTCCATTTGTATAGAGGATTGTTGCGGCTAAAATCCACAGTAAATTCAAGATGCCGACACTGCCAAAATTTGATGGGTACGGAGACCCAGCATCTCACGTTAACAAATTTGAGATACAAATAGATATACAAAAAGTGTCAGAAGATGCCCGCTGCAGGATCTTTCCCGCGACACTATCTGACACCGCCCAGAAGTGGTTCTTTAAGTTCCCTCCTGCTAGTATAGTATCTTGGGAGATGTTCGTGAAGGAATTTTACGGACAATTCTATGTGGGTCGTGTACACCCCACATAGGCCACCCAGCTGGTCGAGATACGCCAGATTGAGGGAGAGCCCTTAAAGGAGTATGTCCAACGGTTCATTCGAGCAGCAGCTGGAGCCGAGATAGTGGGTGATGAATGCAAGATGATTTCCCTAACTGGTGGGGTTAGGTGCCATTCACCCCTCTGAAGTAGCCTAAGAAAGAATGGGGTAAGAAGTACCCAGGAGTTTTTGGATCAGGCTGATCGATATATCAAGCTCGAGAACGCGATTGCCAATGAGGGGAAATCGCCAATGAAGTACAAGGGGCCAAAGGAAGAGCCCACCAAGGCCGCCAACAGGTCGGAGAAACCCAATGGCAACAGCAAAGGCAATGGGAATGGAAATGGTAGGAATGGTGGAAAATGGGCAAGCAATGAACCCTCAGCTTCTGAGAATAAACGCCCCAAGGGCAATCGATACGAGCCGAGATTCACCAACTACACGGCACTTGTCGAAAGTCGAGCGGAAGTCTACCAGGTGACCAACTCTAACGTGCCTTATAAACGACCTGCACCTATAAGGAAGGATATCTCTAAGAGAGATACGACAAAATTCTGTCATTTTCACAACGACTACGAGCACGACACTAACGAATGCAATCAGTTGAAAGACAAAATTGAGTTCCTGATTAGGCAAGGACATCTAAGAAGGTATGTACGAGCTACAGGAGGGTCTCAGTGAGAGGCCCAAGGTGGCAACGAGCAGGCACCTGCACGCCAACACTCGGCACCTTTACAGCCAGCTCCTGTGGCAGGCACTTTACTCACCATCTGCGGCGGCCCACACTTTGTAGGGGATAGTGGGAAGGCAAGGGAATGATATGTTTGAACCCTACGCCATGACCATGACATCAAGATGATGAGTGTGGAGGATCGAGCATCAAAGAAGGCTCGAATAGAGGAGGAATTGATAACCTTCTCTGAAGACGATTCCCAGCACATACGGTTCCCACACTCCGATTCGCTGGTCGTGGACATGCAAATTTCCAACATGATGGTGAAGAGGGTGTTGGTTGACACAGGAAGTTCGGTCAACATCCTATACAAGTCATCACTGGAGAGAATGAAACTGTCCATCAAGGACCTGAAGCCATGCAACCAAACCATCTATGGTTTTTCCAGTGAAGGGCTCGCCCTAACTGGGTCGATTAGGCTTCTAGTTACAGAAGGTATTGCACTTGCTAACAGGACATTACTCACTACTTTCATAGTAGTTGATTGTCCTTCGGCATATAATGCTGTAATTGGGAGGCCAATTCTGGTCGACCTACGAGCCATCACTTCAACATGGCACCTTTCCATGAAATTCCCAACAGACGCAGGGGTAGGATACGTGTTGGGAAATCAGCAGGAAGCAAGGGAATGCTACAATGCCTCAATAACTAAAGCGAAGAAAGGTGTGTCGAGGGAAGTTCCCAGAAAAGAGTTGCAAATGGCAGTTGATGTACAGGCCCAATCAGGTGATAATGTCACCAAATAGGGCGTTGCCCAAAGTGAAGATAAAGACTTAGATCCTCGCTTTGGGGATTTTGAGGAAGAGATAGGACCAATCGAGGACCTTGAAGAGGTCCAACTCGATGAAGAAAATCCGACCAGGGTTGTGAAAGTTGGTAAAAACTTAGAGACAACAACAAAACAAGCACTGGTGGAATTTTTGAAGAAAAAGCAGGAGGTCTTTGCCTGGTCGCATAAAGACATGGTTGGAATAGACCCTGCAGTCATTAGCCATGTCCTTAATATAGACAAAAAAATTTCCACCAGAACAAAAAAGGAGGCTGCTCGACAAAGATAGATCAAAGGCCTTAAAAGAAGAATTCGAGAAGCTCAAAGAGAATGGATTCATCAGGGTAGCATTTTATCCATCGTGGGTCTCTAATCCCGTGTTAGTTCCCAAGTTGAATGGCAAATGGCGAACATGCGTGGATTTCACAGACCTCAATAAAGCCTGCCCTAAGGATTGTTTCCCACTCCCCAGGATCGACCAACTGGTCGATGCCATTACAGGGCATGAGATTGTCCCTTTCATGGATGCATACTCCGGGTATAATCAGATTAGTATACATCCTCCTGATGAGGATCACACTAGCTTTCGGACTGACACAGGACTTTACTGTTACAAAGTAATGCCCTTCGGTCTGAAAAACGCTGGTGCGACTTTCCACCGATTGGTCAACCACATGTTTAGGGGGCTAATCGGCACAAACATGGAGCTCTATGTCGAAGACATGCTGGTTAAGTCAAAGAAGGCAGAAGGGCATATAGAGGATTTGCAAGAATGCTTCAACGTCTTGAACAAATATCAGATGAAGCTGAATCCCCTCAAATGCTCCTTCGGGGTAGGATCAGGAAAGTTCTTGGGATTTATAGTTAACTCGAGAGTAATTGAGGCCAATCCCGAGAAGATCAAAGCCCTGGTCGATATGAAATCGCCAGCAAAGATCAAGGATGTTCAAAGTTTGACCGGAAGAATTGTTGCTCTGAGTAGATTTATTTCCAAGTCAACAGACAAGTGCGTCCTTTTTTTTAATCTACTTAGAGGCAACAAGAAATTCGAATGGACAGATGAATGCGAACAGGCTTTCCAAACATTGAAGACTCACATGGCGCAACCACCCATTCTATCGAAGCCGGTCGATAAGGAAACTTTGTTTGTCTACTTGGCGATCGCAGAATACACTGCTAGTGCTATCTTAGTAAGAGAAGAAAAAGGCGTACAGAAGGCTGTTTATTATGTAAGAAAAAGGCTAATTGGAGCGGAGCTGTGGTACCCACCTATTTAAAAGTTAACCTACTGCTTAATTTTGGCCTCTAGAAAGTTGCGGCCTTACTTTCAAGCTCACCCAATCACAGTTTTGACCGACCAGCCTCTACGGCAAGTTCTGCAAAAGCCAAAGGCCGCGGGCAGATTATTGAAATGGATGGTCTAACTTGGGCAGTTCGATATTTCTTACTTTCCACGAGCAACGATAAAAGGGCAAGCCCTGGCTGACTTCATTGCAGAGTTCACTGGACTTCCAGATAGCGAGCAGCCTGAAGAGCCTGAAGAGCTTGAGTCTCAAAACCAAGCTCCCTCATGGAAGTTATTTACAGACGACTCCTCTAATGAGCATCACACAGGGGCAGGTGTGATTCTGATTATGCCTGAGGAGCATCGATTTCACTGCGCAATCAGATTTGACTTCAATGCTTCTAACAATGAGGCTGAGTATGAAGCGTTGCTCGTTGGGTTACGATTGGCCAAGGACATGAATATAAAGGTACTTGACATCTACAGTGACTTTCAGCTAGTGGTAAATCAAGTCATGGGAGAATACCAGGCCCAAGGTTTAAAGATGGTTGCGTACTTAAACAAAAGAAAGGATCTATTAGCGCAGTTTGACAAGTACACCCTTCAGCAAGTACCTCGCGACCAAAATTCAAACGCTGATGCTTTGGCCAAGTTAGCAAGTGCGAAGGATGCTGATACTCTGAACATAGTGCCAGTTGAACGACTATCTGTGCCAAGCATCCAAGAAGAGGAGACCACTCTGGTGATCCAGGTGGCGGATACATGGATGGAACCATACATAGAGTATCTGACGCAAGGCGTGTTACCAACGGACAGAAACAAAGCCAGCACCCTTCAGCGGCAGGCTGCTAGGTATATCCTGATCGATGGAATCTTGTACCGAAGAGGATACTCAATGCCACTCCTCAGATGTATTTCGAAAGAGAAGGCCAAGGAATTGATGAAAAAGGTACACAAAGGCTTTTGTGGGGACCACACTGAGGGGCAAAGCTTATCAAAAAAGATCCTGAGGCAAGGGTATTTCTGGCCTACAATGAATGAAGACTCAATGGAATTTGTGCGGCGGTGCAACAATTGCCAGAGGTTCTCCAAAATCCCACGAGCAGCCCCTAATGAGCTAAAACAGATGCAAAGTCTGTGGCCGTTTGCAGTTTGGGGTATAGATTTAATCAGATCTCTGCCCATAGGAAAGGGCAGTGTCAAGTATGCTGTGGTTTTCGTTGATTACTTCACTAAATGGGCCGAAGTCGAGCCACTCACAACCATAACGACCAAGAAGGTGCTGGATTTTGTGGTAAAAAACATCGTATGTCGCTATGGATTGCCAAGGAAAATCGTCTCAGATAACGGCACGCAGTTTGATAGTGATTTATTCACGGATTTTTGCGAACGACATGGGATTATCAAGAGTTTTTCTTCAGTCGCTCATCCCCAAGCAAATGGTCAAGTCGAAGCAGTCAATAAAACGCTAAAGGATACTCTAATGGAAAGACTAGAAGAAGCTAGGGGGCATGGCTAGAGCAATTGCCTAAAGTCCTTTGGTCGTAGAACTTCCCACCGAACATTAACAAGCCATACTCCATTTTCACTGGCTTATGGGTATGAGGCTATGTTTCCTGTTGAGTTAAATTCGCCGTCACATCGAAGAATAACGTATGATCAAGGCTCTAACAGCCAACTATTGATGGAATCCCTGAACTTGATCGATGAGAAGCATGAGCAAGCCCAACTCCGAGTAGCTGCTTACCAGTAGAAAGTCGCCCAGTATTTCAATTCTAAAGTGCATGAAAGGAAATTCAATGTCGAAGATCTAGTACCGCGAAGAGTTTTCTTAAACACTCGCGACCAGGCTGCTGGAGTACTCGAACCTAATTGGGAAGGACCATACCAGATTGAAGAAGTCCTCCATCCAGGCACCTATAAACTTGCTCGCTTAAACAGAGATCTTGTTCCTCGCTATTGGAATGGAGAACACCTGCGCAAGTACTATCAATGAACAATTCTTTTTAAAGAATTGTCTTGTATTAATTTTACTTTTTACAATTTATGAAAAAGGGTTGGTCATTTTATCTGACTAATCGCTTATAAGTGTAAGATCTTATTGGACACTCGTATAGACACATTTTGTCCTTTTAATACAAGAAATATAAGAGACTGTGCGCAGCCAGTCATTCTTGCCAATCATTATATTTATTACAAGTATTTGCTCATTATGTGTGTTGTTTTGCTGTATTATCGTTTTAATTCCTTTGCTCCGAGCAGTAATGTTCGAACAGGTTTTGGTCAAGGCAAATGAATAAGGACCTAAAGCTCCTCAATCACTTGGGGGGCATATAAAGCATCTAGTAAGCAAAGCATATCGAAAGGTATGTAAACACATGAGCAAAATAAGTGAAAGCATGCTAGGGTACTTTGAGTATTTTTCAAAAAATTTGTATTTTGTTAAATCAAACCAAAGTACTATGCTAAGTTCGGTCATGCGAACAGATGTTATAATAAAATACAAATATTATAATATCTTAAGGAAACCTTTTACACCGCGAGCAGTTACTGCTCGGATGTAATTGTTCGATTAAAAGTAAAAGCTGCCCATGCAGCAATAAAATTTTATAACTAGAAAATTAAGTGTCTTTACATCACGACCCGGAGGTCGTGTAGTCAAAAGATTAAAAGAAAAAAGGAAAAAGACTACGAGATTGGAGGGTCTTGAGGAGCATCCTAGTCTACAACAGCGCCAGCTTAATTGTCTGTGCCATCTATCCCCGTTGCCAGGGAAATCTCTAGGGAAGCAAGAACTTTAGCCCCCTCTTCTTCCTCCAGGCGAATGGCACACTGGAACATTAGAGTCTGTCTCAAATGCTCTGACAGGTAGCTGAAGTTGGCCTTCTGGTTGTGCTTCCAAAACTCGTAGAAGCAAAGATGGGTGGCTTCCTTGTACTTCTCCAAGTTTTTGGCTTCAGTTTCCTCAAGCTCCTTCACGCGCTTTTCCAGCTCCTCCGTCTCCTGCCTGCTCGCAATCAGATCGATCTCAAGCTGTTTGGATTGTTGGTAGTTGAGTTTGGCGCTTTCCCTGAATTTTTTTCTATCTGGGCGTCCCGACTCTCCAACAGCTCCTCGGTCAATGTGGCTTTTTGCTCAAGCAGTTCCTCATTCAGCTTGGTCAGCTCCGCGTTTTTCTGGAGCAGCACACCATTCTACTTGGTCAGCTCATTGTTCTTCTCGAGCAGGTCAGCATTTTTCCCTTCAAGCACTTTCATGGCCTCAACGAGCCTTGTGTCAAAGTTTTTGGTCTGGGATACCATCGCACCCGCACGGTGCCAGCCAGCAGTCATGGTCAGCAATCCCTGCAACCAGATGAAAAGAGTAAGGCGATGGCAGAAAATCAAAAACAAATTATTCAACAACAGAAAGCAACTTACGCTGACTATCTCATGGCCTCTTGACTGCATTTGGTCGGTCTCCATGGAGATGGTGTCGTCGATGGCCTCTTGACTGCATTTGTGTTTGGAGAGCTTGTATATTCTCTCCCTGGCTGAGCTGACCACAGAGCTGGACAGGGAGCCTTCGGGCTGAGTGTGGTGTATCCGACTAGTAGGGTCCTGAGGAGTGGGGTGCTGATCGACAGGAGTTGGAGGAGTGGAATGCTGGTCGGCCGGAGGCGTTGAGGCCGGCTGCTCGAGTGGAGATGGAGGTGGCGTGTTTTACTTCGAATGGACAGTGGCTAAAGGGTCCTCAGTTCGGGCCTTCTTTGAGGCAGTTTTACTGCTCTCCCCCCAAGTCCTCTTGCTGTCTTTCTTCCTGCCTGAAGAAGCAGCAGCAGCCTTGTAATGTTCGAACACGTCTTCAGACGACATATCTGCACAAAAGGAAACAATACGAGCAGTGAGACAAGATATATAGATGGAACTAAAAATGAAAGTAAAGAAATTATAAGTAAAGTACCCGTGCTACAACTACTGGTCGCTACATTAGTTACTGAACTATTTACTGCCTAGAAGAAATCTGAACTTAAGTTTGGAGTATACTTAAAGTTGCCGTCCCCGTCAAATAAGTGACAGGGAATTGGCAAACTATCTAAGAATGAGAAAACAGTACCGTTCTCATCTGAAGACTCATCGATGGGAGCGGGAGGTTTGGTGGCTTTCTTTTTTCCCTTTCCCAGTGGGGCAGGGGGAGCGGCAGCTCGTGGGATGCTGGAGGGTTCCCTGATTGTCACTGTAGTCATCCTCCTCCTTTGAGGTTGTGACACGTCTGGGTGCTACTAGGGAATCTCCTCGCCAGTGGCACTTCCCGCCGTTGACTCCCTCACATCTTGGTGAGGTGCCAAAAGCCCGACCAGCCTAAGGTTAGCCTCTGTGACCAGATGCTTGACGCTCTTCTCCACGTCAGTCATGCTGGCCAAGAGGGCTGATCGGACTTCCATGTCTGGTGTGGGAGCTGGTCGCAGCCATGGGCCTGAAAGGCGCTAAAATTCTAAGGGAAGTGTAGGAAGAATTAAAGAAAAATAAACGACCAGGGGAGTAAAAATATTACCTCCTTGAGTGAAGGCCAGGTTGTTGGCAACCATGACTGTAGTCAGAAAGTAATCTAGGATCGCTCCTACCTCGATGTGATACCTCGACCAGGTGCTGAAGGCGCCTCCAGGCAGATTCGCCCGTTGGTCTCTGGTGGGTTGGACTAGGGTTACAACAGGATGTCCGCATTTTTTAATATAATTCACAATCATCCTAACCGTTACTCGGCTAGGAGGGGCGATGTACCGTTCAACATCTGGTTGAATGGCGTTTCGAAGTTGAGCTTGAATTTGGATGCTAGGGTCGGGGATATTTCTTTCTCGACCACTAGTCGAGGGAATTTTAGCCTGAGGAGCAAGCTGATTTGAAGGATTAGAAGGTTTCTTTTTCTGGGCTTTAGATTTTACTCGACCCATATTTTGGAGGAGGGTCGATGGAGTGTTTGAAGTGGCGCGAGAAAAGGGAATTTTAGGTATCAACAACGATGGTTGCTCCTCGTCCTCAAGCAATTGGGCTAGCAAGCCATCGTCGATAGGTCTCTCACCTCCCCACGGATCTTGCATGAAAAGCTACGAACAAAAAAAGGGGGAGATGAGAACTTAAAGCCTAAAAACTTGTGTTGAGAGTTGGAATAACGTTGCTCGCGTATAAAAGTTAAGCTTTTATACGGCCAGTAGCATTCTAGCAAAAACACTAAGTCTCTTACGAGCAGTTTGAGAAATAGATTAAAAAGCAGAAGTAAAAAGTTTCTCAGAGAAAACTTTTTCGACTCCGAGAGGGCGGGAAAAACCCAGTTTTTCAACTAGCTTAAAAATTGAATTTTTACTTCGATTTTACGCCTTAAATCTACAATCTCGACTACCAAACTGACTCCTAACTCCTACAAAACATTATTTCACTACCCTATCAAGCATCAATCAATATGCTCATTTACCCCAAAACAGTCTCAGCCAAGAACATTCAAAAGCTCGGAGATAAAAATAGATATAAGACAGTTTTGCATGGCATCTCAAACGACGGAAAGATTCTGGAAACTTACTTGGATGAAAGTTAGAGTATGAGCACGAATGTTTCGAGCATCTGAGCGAAAATTCCTTAAATCAGCAATGAATGCTTCAAGGTTTTCTGAGCTCTGAGGGTTGAGTTTCTTTAAAGTTCTTGAAGAAGAGAAGGCGAGTGAAAGGTAAAAAGTAAAAATGTGATCTGGGGGTATTATTTATAGTGATCGTAGCGCCGTAAAAGAGGTAATCATGGAATTACTTTTTTCAAAGTATGGGGAAGTGCAATAGCCGTCAGAAATTTTTTTGGGAAACCGAAAAGACTTGATTAGACATGATTGACTACTTTTTTCAAGAAAGCATGGGTGGCTCTGACAGATTTGGTGGGGTTAGCAAAGAGTCAGTTTCCTAAGTTTACGTTATGCTGGTCACAGTAAAGTAAACTTGGGGGGCAAATGTTTACCCAAAAACGGTTGCTTATGGCGTGGCAAGGATTTCTCACACGTGGATGACACATGGCAAAGTCGAAATAAGGCGGTGCTGTTCGATTATCGACCAGCTGTATATTACTTCATCAAGCCTGACTATTAGATACGACCAGGCTGGTCATATGATTTGGTTTATTTCCTTCTAAGATTGTAATCTTGTAATAATTACGTTGATTATTTCATCTTTATTGCCTTGATACACGGATATTAATGATAGTTAAAGCCCATTGGCCCATGTAACCCCCCTTAAGCCTATAAATATGCATGAAATAGCTCAAGGAGGAGACTTTGATCTTTGAAGCTTTTTTCTGAATATTGAAAGAGAGAGCATATAGTGCAATCATCTCTCGTCATGTTGTAATTCTCCCAAGGTTTGTGAAACTCAAGAACCCTAGTTCTTTGATCAGGACATTGGGGCTCAATATTAATAATAGCACTAAGTGGACATAGGTCATTACCATCCATTGGGGTCGAACCACTATAAATCGTTTGTGTTTATTCTTTACCATTAGATTAAACTCTTAATTGTCATCTCATTTCCTATCGTATTTTTGACTCCGTGTCGTTGGCCAAATCGAGGGTCAACATAACCCAAATATATCCACATAATAATGTGGTCTCAATCATAAAACACATATATTTACAAATATGCCATCAACGAGTTATAATTACGAAAATACCCTTCTAATAAGAAACGGGCCCACATGCATGCTTAAAACACCTAAACATGCAATAATAGTCATATCATAATATAACTCACATAATTCACATAATCATGCATATAATCACATAATTAATTAAAATATTGCCATCTTGGCCCCCTAATCAAGACACTAAGCCTTATTAGGGAATTAACACCTCATAATTTCCTAGTTAATTCCAATATCCTCGAGTAATCTCCAAATAATTTTCCATAACCCGATAAATCTCGGTAATGTACTAAATTACCAAAATACCCCTGGGATCACCCCAAGCCGGGTATTTGGCACCGTAGTGACTAAACTGCTAACTTGCTCACTAGGATCGCCTCGTGCCAAATAACCCAAATATATCCACATAATAATGTGGTCTCAATCATAAAACGCATATATTTACAAATATGCCTTCAACAGGTCAAAAATATGAAAATGACATTATAATAAGAAACGGGCCCACAAGCATGCTTAATACACCTAAACATGCTATAATAGTCATATCATAATACAAATCACATAATTCACATAATCATGCATATAATCACATAATTAATTAAATTATTGCCCTCCTAGCCCCCTAATCAAGGCAGTAAGCCTTATTAGGGAAATTTGGATGTTACAGCCTCGGTACGTGATCATGGACAGCAAGTTGTACAAGCAAGGATATTCATTGCCCCTTCTTTGGTGTTTGTCAAAGCAAGAAGCTAGCCTTATACTCCGAAAAGTACATGAGGGCTTTTGCGGGGACCACGTCGGGGGGGCAAAGCCTCACCAAGAAAATCTTGGGACAAGGGTACTTCTGGCCCACTATGAGCAATGATGTAATGGACTACGTCAAGAAATGCGACCAGTGCCAATGCTTTTCCACAATACCCCGAGATCCTCCAAATGAGCTCACCCAGATGACAAGTCCTTGTCCCTTCGCAGTCTGGGGGATTGACCTTATCAGGTCCTGGCCCGCTGGAAAGGGGGGAGTGAAGTATGCTATTGTGGCAGTCGACTACTTCATGAAGTGGGTTGAAGCCAAACCTCTCGCTATGATCATTTCAAAGAAGGCCCTGGACTTCGTCATTAAGAATATCATTTGCCGCTACAGGTTACCAAGGAAGATTGTCTCTAACAACGACATGTAATTTGACCTTGAGCTGTTCATAGACTTCTGTCAAAGGCATGGAGTTATTAAGAGCTTTTCCTCCGTAGCCAACCCGCAAGCAAACAGACAATTGGAAGCTGTCAATAAGATGCTTAAAGCCACCCTAAATAAAATGGTGGAATAGGCGAAATGCTCCTGGCCTGGGGAGCTGCCTAAAGCATTGTGGAGCTATCGCACCACTGCTAGGACCTCTATTGGCCACTCGCCATTCTCCATGGCCTACGGATATGAAGCCATGCTCCTAGTCGAGGCAACAATCTCCACGCACCAACGAGATACGTACGATTTGACCACGAACCATGCTTTTCTCTGAGAATCTCTGGACCTTGTGGAGGAGCTCCGTTAAGCTTTAGAGCTTCGAGTAGCGTCCTATCAGAAAAAAGGTTGCTAGATATTTCAACTCTAAAGTGAAGGACGGAAGTTCGGGGTCAGAGATTCGGTGTTACGAAGAGCTTCTTAGCCACCTGAGATCATGGTGCTTGAGTATTGGGCCCTATTTGGGAAGGCCCATATCAAGTTGAGAGCATTGTGTGTCCAGGGACATACAAAATGGCCCGACTAGGTGGGGAGTTAGTGCCCCACGCCTGGAATGCTGAGCACCTTCGCCAGTATTACCAGTAATATAAGCAATGAATTTTCTAAATTTTGTAGTCAATTTTTAGCCCCCAAGCACGATTAATGGAAATCGTGTGTGTAAAACACGATAGATGAAATTCAGAAAAACTGCTTGTATTTTAAATTTTAATTTCACTTCCCGAGGTGTAACTGCTCGCTGGCCTGGACAAGTGAACGCAGACAATTCTTCGATCACTTGGGGGGCATAGCTGGGTCTCCTTGCTAGATAGCTGCTTGCAGAGCGTGACCTAGGAAGCTAAGCTTATCATGAGCAGAGCTAGCCTAGTGTCAAAGCCGGCGTAAGCAGCCTCGCGGAGCGTGACCTAGGAAGCTAAGCTTGTCACAAGCGAATCAAGCCTAGTGTCAAGGCTGGTGTGAGCAGGCTAACAAACTAAGTAACCTATGGACGGAGAACTTGAGTTGCGTCCCGAGGACCAACACTCACTTCTCGACTTCCAATAGGTGAATGGTTCCCCGAATCATCCATAATCGAGGGGTAACTTTGCTTAGTGCAACCTCTCAAGGACCACGTGCCCCGAGAGTAGCACTGAGGGTAACCTAGGAAGCTAAGCTTATTAGTAAAGGAGAAATCCTAATGTTAAAATATTTAACGAATAGGATGAGAAGCATAGTAACCTACAGGCGCATAACTTGAGTTGCGTCTCGAGGACCGTGTGCCTGAGGACCAATAATAAGTTACCGACTTCCAATAGGCGAACGAATCCCCGAGCCTCCGTACTCAGGGGGCAGCCCAATTTTTGTGATTGTCGTGGGAGCAAGCCTTCCACAAATGGGCTAAGTAACCTATGGGTGAAGAACTTAAGTGCCTCCCGAGGACTATGTGCGCAGGGAGCTATAATCAGTTCTCAAGCCATGAATCTTTGGTATTCACGAAGCATGACCTGGGAAACTAAGCTTGTTATGAGCGGAGTAGGCCTAGTGTCACAACCCAGGAAAACTAATAAAACCTAGCGTTGATAAAGCATAAAAAAAAACCCATTTAATGGGTGGTCTGGAGTTATCTCCCGAGGACTACGAGCCCAAGGAGCAGCACCTAGTTCTCAAGCCCCGAGTCTCCATACTCGGAAGCCAGTGACAAGTTACCAAAACTTGATTGCAAGTCCTAGCCCTCAAGGGCGGAGAACCCAGCCCATGTCCTTGGACTACGAGCTTGAGGACTAGCTGCGGGAGTCCGATTTCCAAAAACCAAGTGATCTCCACTTACGAGGAAAGCCATAAAAATGACCTAATGTATCCTCTTAAGGAAAATGCGCCTAAGGAATAACACTATGTCTTCAAACCCTAAGTAAGATTGACCTCCTAAGACTCGAGTTATTGGAACTCATGGGTGTAAGGACACGTCGAGTGCTTCCACTTGACAGTGCACTAAAGTTATTCCTGAGGACAATGAGCCTGCAGAACAACAATAAGTGCCTAAAATCGTCATAATACTAGGTGAGTTGATGAGAGTCGAGTCACCAAGACTCGAGCACAAGTCCCTAGTTGCATCAACTAGGACAGTAAAGTCCTAAGTCTCAAAAACTAAGGCCCATGAGTAGTGGATGGATTAATGTATAAATTTCTCATGGCGTTAAGTTACGCTGATTTTGATTTTAAAACCATGCCAAATTTGTAAGACCGAATTGCACAATTACTAAACGCTAAAAATGTGTCGAGTGATAAACTAATGAAGGCAAATAAATAGTGCATGCAAAACCATTCACAGAGAAATAAGGGCAAATTACTTACAATTGTGCTCGGGGGTTCAAGCGAAAAGTTTTCTTATACCCCAAAAGTGAATGGCATTCGGGCCTATAAAAAAATTACAAGGGCCTACTCACCCGAAGGAACCTCTGTCACGAGATCGATCGTGTGATCGACTTCAGGAGTCTTGCGTGCTGGCCTCCCTGGCCTCGTCTGCCCAAAGACGCTCCTCGAGTAGCATCCTTATGTTGGGCTCCCCCATGAAGGTCAAGTCCATATCCTTGCTGCTTTACCACGCAATGTAGATGGTGTCCTTGCCCATAATGTTGAGTTCCTTGGTCAGCTCCTCATTTTGATGCTTCAGATTCTTAGTTTGATGCTTCGGATTCTCAGCTTGAAGTTTCAGGCCCTCAATGTCCTTGGAAGTTTCCTCGGCTTGCGAAGCCGTGTGCGCAGCCTCCTCTCGAACCTTGGTGGCCTCCGCCAAATTCTTGGAGGACTCCTCGTGGGCGATGCAAATTTTCTCCCGACAAGCCATGAGGTCTTCTGCCATCTTACGGGCGGATCCTCCATGACTTGGGTGCGGTCCGATGCATCCTCCTGCAACATCAAGGAAGTATCCTTGAGTGTTTGCAACTTGGATCGCTCCATGGCCAGTTGGATCTCCAGTTCGGAGACATGGCTCTTCTCATCCTCCATGGTTTTCTGAAGCCACAAGTGCTCCTCCAGGGGAACCAAGGTTTCCCTGAGCTCCTAGAGCTTAAAGGATCTTGTTGTAAAGACATCCCTAAGTTTCTGACATAACATCGCTGCTTGCATGACAAAAATTGTTAGTTTAGTTACAAGGATGTGGCTAAGAAAAAAAGGAACTTAGAAAAATTAAGGGTAACTTACCCGCAGAGTGGCGAAGAGACAAGTGGCAAGGAGTGATATTTTGTTATCACTACCACAGTGGGCGTAACTGCAAAATGGCATTTCACATAGGGACCCCACTAGTCCCTGGAATAGCCGCACCGCCAACGAGGCCGTCCGGCCACCGACCCTCCGTGCTAAGAGGGACTCCAGCTCTTCGCGACTAGGCGAAGGCAGTGAAATATGTAGCCTGTAGCTCAAATACTCTACCAGGATTTGAAGTCCTCATTCCCCAATCGATAAGGGCATTGAAGAACTCAACCACCCTGTTTGTGCTTCTCCAACTATTCCCTTTCAAAGTGTTTGGGGAAGAAAAGAGGCGAGGTGCCCTGGTTGGAGGACCGCCAGACACCTCGAAAGAAGGAATTTCATTTCCCTTCTGAGAAGGCCCCGCATCGCGTGATAGGGACCCCTCTAGGTCAATGACCTCACCAGGCATCACTGGCCCCGAGGGGTGGACCAATGGAGCAGTTGTGGAGGCTGCATGGGCACTAGGGGTCGCCAGGGCTGCAGGGGCTGGAAGAACAGACGTCGGGGGTAGAGGCTCTACTCGTAGTGTGCTCGGGACTTCAATTTGAGAGGGCCCTGACACCATTTGACGTTTATCCCAAATAATGTCAAACATGCCCATGTTATCTACAAATGGAAAGGAGCCGGTTAGTACTGAAAGAGCTTAGGGTGGAAGCAAATCCACTCCGATCGTTCATCACCTACGGGGTAGGCACTCAAGCGTGATCCAACGGCCACGATTATAAAGGCATGGATACAGGGCGAAAGGACACTTCGAGTACGAATTGGACATCTTGGGAGTGGAATGGACTCCTCATTAATTGCACCGATTGATGGACCCAACAATGTGGATTCAACACGTGGTTTCACATTTTTCAAGTATGACGTCATGAAAAGCTCAAGATTCTCCTCTCGAAGACCCTTGAAATTACTCCTCTCGGGCTAAGTCTCTACTGTCCAAGGACAAGTGAAGACTTGGGGGGAAAATGTTGTTTGTGATTTCATCATTGGACATGTGGCAGTCATTAGATAAGTAATTAGGCTCCTCGAGAGGATAGTGAAGCTCTATAAAGCTCACCCAAATCTCCTCAGAGTGTAGTATCCTTCCAACAAGCCGAGTTCCCTATTTTAGGCATGGATGTCTCCAAGTGAGGCCATGTTCCGAGGACCACCCTAGAGGTCCTCCCATCTTCTTGTTCCGATAGTCCTCCAGGTCTAAGAGCTTTTTCCTCGGACTTGGAAAGAGCGACATGTGTCAATCACTGTAGCCTCGGGCCACCACAAGATTGCCTGATGGCTTTTCGGGTGCCTCGAGTAGTGGCCTTAAGTCGTACACTCAAAATTGGTATTTCCCACAACGTTGTCTGACACAGGAAAACATGTAGCAGCACCTTGACAGTGTCAGAGGAATGTCTCTTGCAAAGTTGATGGTGCATTAACCTACAAATTTAGCCCCCAACGATATGCACGAGCCCGTAGTCTTTATTTGGACATTCAGAGGGATTAAATAGCTATTAACTCCCCAAATAATTGGGGAATATTTGTAATTAATGATATTAAAGACCTTCAGCCCCTATAAATAGGGCAAGGATACCATTGTAAAAGGGTTCACAACCTTTGTACTCATAGCAATATATACGCTGCCTGAGAAACCCCCATTGACGCTTGCCATCTCAAGCTTCAAGAACTCTAATACTATAGACTCATGGACTAGGGTTGTTTTATAACTTGAACCACGTAAAACCTTGGTGTTTGTCTTCATTGTTTTTATTAGGTTAATAGCAAATAAGGCAGTCAACCATATATATGTTACAATATCTATAATATTATTTTTTAATCAATTATGGTATTGGATTTCAAACTTTTGTTATGATATATAATTTTTTGTAACCAAAATTCAAACGATATAATTTTTTATCAACAACAAGCTTCAATATTTCTCCTTCTAAAATTAATATGAAAGTACAAAAAAATAAAGGGCAGTTTACACATCCACACTAATGTAACGTCCCAAATTTCCTAATAAGGCTTAGGGCTTTAATTAGGGGGCCAGGAGGGCAATGACTGATTAATTGCAGTATTATGTGATTTGATTCATGAATAAATGAATTACGTGCGTTATATTATAATATGATTATATTTGCATGCATGTGGGCCCGTTTCTTATTAGAATGACATTTTAGTAATTTTGGCCCGTAGATGGCATACTTGTACATATAGGTGAGTATGTTGATTGAGACCAAATTATTATGTGGATATATTTGTGTTATTCGGCACAAGATGATCCTAGTGAGCAAAGTAGCGGTTTAGTCAGACCGGGGTCAAATACCCAGCTCGGGGTGAGCCTAGGGGTATTTTGGTAATTTAGTGCATTACCGGGAATTATCGGGTAATGGGAAATTTATTTGATGAGTGTTTGGGATATTAGAATTAATTGTGAAATTATGAGATAATTTGGAGATTGGTGAGAAGTGGTGATTAAGGATCACATTGCCCTTGAGGGCACTAAAGTACATAAGCTTGACTAAGGGGTATTTCAGTCATTTCTGCCTAGAGAAGGGATGTACTCAATTAACCCAGAAGCTAGTGGAACCAAGGAAACAATCAGCATTCTCAGCTCTCTCTCTCTCTCTCTCTCTCTCTCTCTCTCTCATAGCCTTGAGGTGTTTTTGGAATTCTGAGGAGGAAAGTGTAACGACCCAAAATCACTAATATGGCTTAAGGGCCCTGATTAGTGTGCCGGGAGGGCATAATTGATTTATGAGTGAATTTATTGGTTCAGTGCATGCTTGTATGACTATTTTAATATAAATGTAGTTAAATACTATATCTGTGAGAACCACATTATTATGTGGGTAGATTTGCAGGGAGCGACTTGAGGCGATCCTAGGGAGCTAGATAGCGGGAAAAGTCACAACGGGGCTTAGTATTTTACTTTGGATAAGTTAGGGGTATTTTAGGTATCGGGTAGTTATTTAGACTATTGGGTTATGGAAATAAATATATGGAGAAATATTTGAGGATAGAAAGCTTAGGCAGGAATATTAGGGAAATTTACCATTTTTCCCTTGGGGACGTTTCCGGTACCCCGAGCTTTGGGATTAGCTTTATTGCTTAAGGATAGACTTAAGAAAATTTTAGAAAATAGTGGAACATAAAATAGACCGACCCTCTCCTTCCTTCCTTCTCTCTTTCTCTCTAAAAGGAAAAAAATAGCAAACAACAATAGAGCATTGAATTGAGGTTGGAATTCTGAAGACTAGAGCTGGGATTTAGAGGATTAACTCAAGGGTTGTAAAAGGAGCTTAATCAAGGTTGAGGTAAGCATCGAATCCCATTTTCTGTGGTTGAAACTCTGTGTTTTTGAGTGTATTCTAAGAGGTTTTGGGTTTTTGGATTTGAAGATTAGATTGAAGCTAAAACTTTGGAAGTTAGCCCAGAAATCTCTTGGAGGAGTGGTTTTGCAGCCGAGGTAAGCTCGAATTTAAGGTTTAATGGCTAAATTATAGTGTTTCCATGACTGGTTTTGGTGTTTAGAGTTGCTGGGTTTCAGAGAATCAAAATGGGGTTTTAGTAGGTTTTTGGGGTGAATTTATGTTGGATTATGTTGTTAGAGTCATGATAAAAGTTTTGTGATTAATGGATCTTGAGTTAGGATGCTTTGGAATGGTTTTGGATGGGGTTAGGATGCTAGAAATGGTTAATTTTCTGGGCACGAAGGGAAGGGCTGCGGCTCTATTCTAGAGCGCTGCGGCCCTAGCATGCAAAGGAGCCAAGGAGGCTCGGCCGAAGGGAAGCGTCGCGGCGCCCAAGGGTAGGGCCGCGGCGCGTGTCTGCTCTCTGGGAGGGGGCTTGGCTCTGTTTTAGGGGCGGGCAACGGCTAGGCTTCAAGGGCCGCAGCCCTTAGGTGCACTCTTGAACATTTAGGGGATTTAGGCACGAGAATTTAGTCTAGGGTGCTTGGGATCGATTTTGCCACCGTGCTTGGTGGAATTCGATGTCCCGGAAGCTAGTTTTGTACCCGAAAACCTTTGTTTGAATATTAATGGAATCCATTACGTTGGCTGTGACTAGGTGATTAAGCTAGGGCTCGGGAACGGATCATGCTCGAGGAGCATCTCTTGTAATCAGTGAACGTAAAAACTAAAGGTAAGAAAACTGCACTTGGTTGTATATCTGTAATGAGACTAAGGGTTCCCTAATGTGTGTACTTGAAAGGATGGTTTTATGCCATGTGAATAGTGAACCAACGGCCTAAGAGAGCCAAGGGTTACACTAGCGCACAAGGCGCGGCTTGGCCACTGGTAGCCGAGGACAGCTTAATATGCACTGAGCTCGGTTTAAGCGGGCTGGAGTCAGTGGGGTAAACAGAGGGTGCGGCCTAAGTTGTCGGCCTTGACTATTATGTGACCTGATTATTATGAGACCTGAATGTTATTTGTAATTAGTTGCATCTTTGATTCTGAGTATGTGTTGAATGGTTAATGTGGAATATTTAATAGTTGAACATGCTTAAACAATTGACTTCCTGTTATTGATGTTTGTGTTGCGCATTGTGTTTTCTTGCTGGGCCTTGGCTCATGGGTGCTACGTGGTGCAGGTAAAGGCAAGGGCAAGCTTGATCAGCCCTGACTTGGAGAGCTCTGTGAGCTGAATTTACATGACCAGCTGCTCAGCCACCACGGTTGGGGTTTAGGCAGGGACGCGACAACCAGAAATGTCTATTTTGCCTTAGTATGGCTGATAGTTGTCTGTATTTTGGAGATTTTGTAAATAAACTTTTAAACTCTATTTCTTTTTGGGATCCCATGTATAAAACTGTTTAATTATAAAAAGTGAAACTTTTGAGACCAAAACCCTTTTTAACCCTAGCTCATACATGTTTAGTGACACGTTTTTAAATTAATGACATGATTAGCAAGTCTTGCACCTTTATAAGTACACAGTGTAGCGGTCCTGGCTATCCAGGACGTTACAGAAAGGCTCAAAACTTGGAGGATTGAAGCTAGAACTTGGGCATATGCAACTTGGGGTTTGCAACTTGATAGATTAAAGGTAAGAATTGTCCTTGTTTTCCTGTAAATTCTTCATGTTCTTGAGGTGTTCTTGAGCATTGAAGCTCAAGTATGGGTTTTGAGTTTTGGTGGGATTTTGATCAAGTGTAAGCATGGGTTTTGTTGATGTTAATATGTTGATGATGTTCTAAGGCTGAATAATGTGTTTGGGTTGTGTTTAGGTTGGATTTTGGTGGTTTGAGTTTGGGGAAAACGCAGGTGGAAAACTCAGGATTCTGGGTTTGTAGGGGAGCTCCCCTGTGCTATGCAGGGAAAGGCTAGGGAGCTCTCTGTTTGCGTCTGGGCGCCCCTGCCCTTGTACTGGGCGACCCTGCACTATGTAAGGGAGTTCTTGGGGCTTTCTATTTTGTATGGGCGCCCCTTCCCTATCTTTGGGAGCCCCTTCTCTATACCAACTTCATATAGGCCCATTTTTAGAGCTTGGGAAGGTTTTTGGGGCTCGAGGGATGGTTCCACCACCCTGTTGGGTGGGATTGGAAGTTCTGAGGGCAAGGGATTGATCCCAGAGTTCTTTTCGAGATTGAATCTTAATGAGGCCTTATTTATGGTTGTGACTAGGTTACTGCTAGGGCTCGGGGCAGGATCGTACTCGAGGGTCGTTTATATTTAACTTGTGCTTGGACCAAAGGTAAGAAAATTGCACCCAGTACATGATGTATGTGATTAGGGCTTGGTCCGATTGTTGAATATAAATTTGATTAGGACTTGGGCCCCTGTAAATGTGCATGATTATGATTATGCTTATGATTGTTTGATTAAGCATGTTGAATGCTCTGTATTTGGATAATTGTTATATAATGTATGTATGTTTGCATTATTTAATTAAGAAAGGCTTGACTTATAAGTCAAGGACGGCAATATCGATGAGCACTGGTTGTTATGGTTAGGCCTAATCAGGAGCGCATTATACGCTTATCCGACCCAATGGTCGTGGAAAATTAAAGCGTCAGCTACGCTGGGCTAGCTCCAAGGCTAGTTACATAGAGGATAGGGCAACGGGTCCTGAGGTGACTTATTAGTCCCATATCCTAGGACATTGGGCCTCAATATGACTTATTACTCAATTAATTAGGGCAACTGGCCCCGATATGGCGCTGTAGTCATTTATATGAGTAGAATGCATGCATGAGTAGGGTTATTACTACTAGGCATGCTTATTATGATTCAGCAATGTGTTATTAACTGCTTACAAGCATGTTTAAGTTTTCTTGCTGAGCCTTGGCTCACGGATGCTATGTGGTACAGGTAAGGGGAAAGGGAAGCTGAACCAGCTATGAGTTGGAGGGCTTCGGTGGTGACGTGTACATATGCAGTTGTTAGACCACCACGGTCGAGGTTTATCAAAGGGATTAGGGTCAAACCCTATTTTGCCGCTTAGGTCGGCGGTTTGTAATTTTTGAGTTGTAATTTCCATTTTGGAACTATAAACGACTTGTAAATGTTTATTTTGGGATCCCATGTATGAACTTAACATTTTAATAAAATGACTAATCCTTTCGTCCAATTTTTTTAACCCTAAGCCGTTAATTGCGTTTAGCTACATGTTTATGGCCAAATGACTCGTTTAGCAAGTCTAGCACTATTTAAATACACAGTGTAACAGTCTTGGTTATCTAGGACGTTGCAACTAATATGAATAAATAATTACAGCTTTGTTATTGATAAAAATATATACCCAAAAAGAATAAATTATTATCATATATAAAAAAATTATTTGACTAAATAAAAATTACACTTTCCTTAAATTACTCACTAACATAATCACACTTTCTTAAAATATTGTATTAACCAATTACTAATTTAAAGTAATTTCTTTTATTCTTAGTTATTAGCTAGAATCACTACGTAACATTCAAACCAGCCTCATATCAAATACGAAACTTGCCATTAAACTCAAAATATAAAAGGTGGAGACCAAGTATTTTGGATACCATTTTGTAGTTGTCCATTATTTATTCTACTTTTCTTTTAATGATGTTTCAACACAATCTAATACAAGCATAATAAGCTTTACAAAACTTTTATATTGTCATTTGTCTACAGTTAAATATTATGAAAATCTTCATTATTTGAATATTATAGATTACACTTAGATTGTTATTTGTGTTGTTTGATATTAAAAAGTAATTCTTTTGAATGTGCTGGATACCAAATAGTAGTTATTTTGTATGAGCATGTTTGTACCCTGTTTTTAAGCAAGATACTATGACAATTAATATCTCGTGATCCTTAGGGGAAAAGACCGAGCAAAGTTGTGCAATCCCACATCACCTGAGGAAGGTCAAGTGCGATGATTCTAAGACTATGTAGGTATAGGACTACATAGTTGAAGAATGCTTAACTGGATTGATGGGTAGTACCTATGCCAACAAGATGTATCTTCTTTTCGGTAGTCCATCACTTGAGAACTCCAAAGTTAAGCGTGCTTGACCTGGAGTAGTCTCATGATGGGTGACCTCCTGGTAAGTTTTCCCATGAAGCGTGCAAGTGAGGACAAAGCACACTTGAAAGACTGGTGTTGGTTTGCAGGGCCAGTTGTCATTCCAGGAAGTAGCCATAGTGACGTGGGGCGTTACAAATGGTATTAGAGCCTTGACCCAGCTAGAAGTGTGGCCGACGGGGACGTCGGGTCCCAAAGGGGGGGGGGGTGATTATGACAGTCATTATCTCGTGATTCGTAGGGGGAAAGATTGGGTAAAGATGTACAATCCCACATCGCCTGGGGAAGATCAAGTGTGATGATTCTAAGACTGTGTAGGTATGAGACTACACAGTTGAAGAATGCTTAAATGGATTGATGGGTACTACCTATGCTAACAAGATGCATCTTCTTTTTGGTAGCCCGTCACTTGAGAACTCCAAAGTTAAGCGTGCTTGAGCTGGAGTAGTCTCGTGATAGGTGACCTCCTGGGAATTTTTCTCAGGAAGCATGCGAGTGAGGAAAAAACACGCCGGAACGACTCGTATTGGTTTGCAGGGCCAGTCGTCATTCTAGGAAGAAGCCATAGTGACGTGGGGCGTTATAGATACCAAATGGTTATTTTATGCAATATAAGAGTGAGTATATAATTATATAAAAAGATACCACTAAGTATATAATTACATGCATGAAAATTTACTAAGATATAAAATATTCAAACATTCACTTTCACTTTATGGATACACATAAATATCTAAAAGTTATTTAGTGTTAAAAAATGTGTTGGATACCATTTAGTAGATAAATATATGTAGAATATCATAAGGTATCAAAATGTGTAGATATAATACAATTTAGTTGGTATATATGTAGAATAGTATGTACCGACCATTTAGTATTAAATTATACAAATATTTTAAAATAATGTAAGCTTATTTACGATACCAAACCTCCAAAAAGTAGTGATTGAACACGCTCTCTTTCAATATACCAAATTAGTCGTGAAAGGCAAAGAAAATAAGGAGAAAATGATTTAGTCTTATAAAGCAAATCAATTAAATAAGGAAATAGACTATTTTAAAAATAAGAAGGTATAAAAAATAAGTAAATAAAATTTGAATGTGTGTTATTTAGGTGAATAAATATTATAATATGAGTACATTAAAATATCAATTTCAAAATAATAATTATTTATATAAACATCAATAATATTCAAATAATGAAGATTTTCATTATATTTTAAATTAATATGAAAGTAGACAAAATAAAACTCCCAAAAGACACTAACAATGACTAGTCAAGAAAAAACAAACTATATAACCAATAGTGAAAATCTTTTTTTATTATTATTATTTTAGTTAAAAAACTAAGTACATAGTTTCATAAATAAGAAACACTACAACTAGTCAAAAATTAAAATATAATATGTCATTCAAATAAAAAAAATGACAAGTATTTCCCTATATTACATGGTAAATTGGGGTCCAAATGCTCCACTACATCATGAGCAAATTATATATTTTTCTTGAATTCTCTATTAGTGTTCAAATTTGATGAAACCCGACAATACAAAACACAATTGATTTTATTTCAAACATAAATCATAATATTTAGCATATATATAATAACATATAAATAAACACACTTACTTGACTAAAATATAATGGTGATGTAAGAAATGAACTTGATACATTTAGTCTAGCAGGGATATCATAGTTAAAATTAAAAGTTGATGATGCCTGAACAATACAAACAAACTTGATTTTAGAACATTAAGATACATACTTGTATATTTATTCAATACTATATATACATGTATACAATTAAAAATAAATATTTTATGCTTACTTAGGTATGATAAAATAAGGGTGATAAGCCAAATACTTTTGATCCATTTTGTTCATTAGGGGTATCACTATTGATGTTCAAATTTGAAGAAACCTTACAACACAAATACACAAGTTTAAATAAGATAAGATATATATTCATAGATTTATTTAATACAATTTTAAGCATATATTTTAATATTTCATCATATATATACATATATACAACAACAAATAAATTTATTAAGCTTACTTGATTATGATAAAATGGTGATATGTGAAATACTCTTGATCCATTTTGTTCGCTAGAGTTATCACTATTAATATTCAAATTTGCAGAAACCTTACAATAAAAATACATTTAACTTTATAAAAAAATAAGATATATATATATATTTATATATTTATTTAATGCTATTTTAAGCATATATAAACATATCTACAACAACAAACAAATAAATGTGTTAAGCTTACTTGGTTATAATAAAATAGTGATGTGTGAAGTGCTCTTGAACCATTTTGTTCACTAGAGGCATCGCTATTGATGTTTAAATTTGAAGAAACCTTACAAACAAATACACTTAAGTTTAAGATAAGATATATATTTATAAATTTATTTAATACCATTTTAAGCATATATTTTAATATTTCATCATACATATATATACAACAACAAATAAATATATTAAGCTTACTTGATTATGATAAAAGGGTGATGCGCCAAATGCTTTTGATCCATTTTGTTTACTGGAGGCATCACCATTAATGCTCAAATTTGAAGAAACCTTACAATACAATTACACTTAAGTTTATAAAAATTAAGATACATATTTAAATATTTTTTTAATATCATTTTAAGCATATATAAATTAAAAAATGTTATGCTTAGTTGGCTATGATAAAATGATGGTGTGAGAAATGAATTTGATTCATTTTGTTCGCTAGGAGCATCACCATTTATGTTAAAATTTGGTAAAACCTGACAATACAAACATATAATTTTTTAAATGGTTAGGTTAATTATATATGTATATAATATCATAAAACATATTCATAATTTTACCTCTTTTGTTGACAAGTTTTGGTGTTCTTTCAAGAGCACCTTTTGGTTTCTATATTTACCACTTATTTTTTTCTTTTCTTTTGACTCCCTTTAATTTAGTATCAATTGGCCTGCTAACATGATCCTCATATATTCCATTTTCTTCACCTCGTAACACATGCATCAACTTCCTCCAAAGGTTTTTTAAAACCTCGAGTGTTCTCAGTTTTTTATCCCCTTGTTGCGATTTGAGTGTGAAGTCGGCTTAATTCTTGGTAACGTCTTGCCATGCATGTGAAGTAAATTTGTGTGTAAATATTGTAGATCTTGTATTTGCATATTTTGTCCATCTTTTCATGATGTATTGAGAATGAATTTTTCCTATATTTCTAAAAGAAAAAACTTTAAGAATACGTGAGAACAATATTTCAGAGAACTCAAATTTCTTGCAACTACACGCCATTGTTTCATTTGATGAGTCATATTTAACTGTATGATGAAAATATTTTCCATTATGAGTCAGCTTATATGTAGTCTTCGTCTCTAACTTAAGAAAAATCTCCATAACAAAATTATATGCCTTTGAAAACTCAACCTCAAACATTTTCAAAATTTCTGGGAACATGATTTATAATTTCAATTGGAAGAGATGGTGGTAGCTTACACTGGGTTTCTTTGAAGTTTGCTTTTAGTTCTTTGTAGCGACGATCATCAACCAACCTTTCAAAATGTTGAAAAAATTACAACATGCTATGTTGGTAGCTTACATAATGTTTCAAAACATTATTCATGCTCTCACTTCATTGAGTAGTGGTCATATTTGCACAAAAAACGTCTCTGTCGTAGACCAAAGCCCATTTCTCCTTCAATTTGAATTGTTGTTGCAACCAATCATTATCCTTGAGATCATATCTTTCAAGCATCTTGTTCCAAGCATTGATTAATTCATCTTCTTCCTCATACTCATATATACAGTCACCAAAATCTTGTGCAAATTGGCGAATTTTTTTTAAAATACTACTAAGGTGTTTTGCTGCATTTTGATACATATGCCAAATGTAAAGACGATGATAAGTTTCAGGCCATCAAGATTATAATGCCTTAGTCATTGCTGCACTTTGATTTGTGAGAATAGCTCTTGGTTATTTCCCCAACATTGCTACTGAAAATGTATCAAATAACCACATAAAAGTTTCACAAGTTTCATCATATAATAATGCTGCTCCAAATAAAGCAGTTTTCTTATGATGGTTAACCCAACCAAACATAGCAAAAGGCCTACAATCATGATTTTTTTCTTTCTATAAGTTGCATCAAAGCAAACAATATCCCCAAAGTTAGAATATGCTTCCATCATTTTTGCATCTGCCCAAAAAAATTTAGTTATCAAATCATCCTTATCTGCTTGCGAGGCATAAAAAAAAATTAGGATCTTCGGACTTCATGCGTTGAAGATATTGAAGAACACCACTTGTATCCCCTGCTCTCATTTGGATTATTCTTTTAGCGCGTATGCAATTACGACAATCATCAAGAATAAATCCAAGATTCTCACTTCCACCAACTCTTCTAGCCATTAATTCCAAACTACTTTTTGGAGCAATCCCAGAACCCTCAACCATTTCAATTCTAGCTGCTTGGGCAACAGTTAGTCTCCTTTGGTATTGATGCAAATGACTCTTAATAGGGCTTGAGGTCACATGATTAAGCTCTGCAATAAATTCAACAACTTAATATTTTCCTGTTTGATGAGAATTTATATTCATCCTTGCTAAATAACAAAACCTTGTTTCAAAATGATGGTGTTTCACATTGACATTTCGTTTATCATTTCCATGAGAACCTTCGAAAGAAAAATAAAAAGTTATATCTCTCATTTTTCCATCTTTGTCTTTATGTCATTTACTTCTTCAAATGCTAAAACCTACGTTATCAGCATAAGTATTATAAAAGTTATAGATTTCTTCTTCAGTTTCAAATTCCATACTTACCTTTATTATTGCTTCATCACGAATGATTGGATGTACCATTTTGACATTTTACTCACTATCAACTATAGCTTCATCATCTTTCTTCTTGTCATGTAATATTTCATCAAATCTCAAAGCATGATTTGCATCATTAGTCTTGAACTCTAGTCTTCCGCGAGTAAAAGTTTTCTATAGGATTATTATCCATGATCTAATATCAACAATATAAATTATATCCAATGTAAAAGCTATCAGTTTGTGTTTAAACATAATAATATATTCAGAATAAATTATTAATCAATAACTCAAATCATCATAAAATAAAAAATGAATTATAATCATGTCTTATTAATTAAGAGTTTCAAAAATTTTATTAGTAAGTAAAATTATTTTCAAATAATTTTGAAACTGTCAAAACTCATACTAAAAAATATGCATTATTAGTTTAGATTATTATACTATACCTTTGTTCTTTTTTTTAATCATAATCTTTATAAAATAAAATATAAGAAAAGAATTATCATTCATCTTATTTGATTTTATACATTCATAAAAAACGTACAAAAAAAGAATAAAGTTAAAGTTTCTAACTTTTAATAAAATTTAATTTTTAGAACATCGAATCAATAAAATAAAATATTATAACAAATTTATCAATATCAAATGATTATGAAATAACATATTATAATACTTCTCATGTTCCAAGAACTTAGATAAAAACAACTTAAATAGAACTCTGATAGAAAAAACATAGAAAAACTCACCAATTGAATGGCCCTTCTTTTTAGATTTGGTAATGGTGTATTTTCTAACAGTAATTTGCAATGATATAGTCTGAATGTGTCGTACAATAAGAAGGCAAAGGTATATTTTCTTTTTTGGTAAAAACATCTTACATTTAAGTATATGAAAAGTCAAAGGAAAAGTTACTCATTTTAACTCTGTTTTTTTATGAGGTAAATCAAGTGAGTAGAAAAAATAGAAAACATATGGTTGTTTATTATTGGTGCGACCGAGGAGGGACAACTAATTGGGAGTGGAAGATTTTTGTTCATTTAGAGGATGTCAAGCATAGAATTTTAATATCGTTATTTATTATAGACATTGGTGTTATTTAATTCGATGTTCTCCTTCCAAAAAAGTTTGATATATGAACCTCCTAGTTGAAGACCCAACTGGCCACGGAGTGGTCCAAGTTGCAACCACTTGAGGATACTTCCTCTAAGTTGCTAGAGGATGCAGCGGGTTACACCCAAGCTATGGAGGAGTCCGCCCGTAAGATGGCGAAAGATCTTGTGGCTGATTGGGAGGAAATTTTCATCGTTCGCGAGGAGTCCTCCAAGCACCTGACGGAGCCACCAAGGCCCGAGAAAAGGCTGCGTAGGCAGCTTCGCAAGCTGAGGCACCTACCAATGACATCGAGGGCCTAAAACTTCACGCTAAGGATCTGAAGCATCAAACTGAGGATCTAAGGCATTGAAATGAGGAGCTGACCAAGGAACTAGACATTATGGCCGAGGACACCATCTATGTTGCATAGCAAAGCAACAGGGAGATGAACCTGGCTTTCATGGGGGAGCCCAACATAAGGATGTTGCTTGAGGAGCGAATTCGGGTAAACGAGGCCAGAGAGGCCATGGTGCGAGAGGCCGCAGCAGCAGGTAGGACTTTTGAAGTTGATCCCGTGATCGAACTCGTGACTAAGGTTCCTTTGGGCGAGGAGGCCCTTGTAATTTTCTATTTTTTTTATAGGCCTACGTTGCATTCACTTTTTGGGGAATAAACAAGTTCATCCCTCGAGCCCCCGAGCACTGTTGTAAATACTCTAGCCTTATTTCTGTGAATGGATTTTGCTTGCACTATTTCTTTGCCTTCATTGCTTTATCACTCGACACATTTTTAGCATTTAGTTATTGTGCAATTTTGTCTTACAAATTTGGCAAGGTTTATCTAACTTAACATAACTTATAGCCACGAGAGTTTTATACCTTAATCCGTTCACTACTCATGGGCATTAGTCTTCAAGACTTAGGACTTTACTACCCTAGTTGGCTCAACTAGGAACTTGTGCTTGAGTTCTGGCGACTCGATTCTCATCGACTCACCTAGTATTATGGAGCTTTTAGGCGCTTAGCACTATTCCTCAGGTCCATTGTCCTCGGGAGTAACTTTGGTGCGTTGTCGAGTAAAAGCACTCGATGTGTCCTTACACCCATGAGTTCCAATAACTCAGGTCTTATGAAGTCAATCTTACTTAGGGTTCGAAGATGTAGTGTTACTCTTTAGGCGCGTAGCCCTCGAGAAGGTACACTAGGTCCTTTTTACGGCCCCGCTCCAGAGTAAAGAGTACTCGGTTCCTGGAAATTAGGAACATGTTGCCAGTCCTCAGACCCATAGTCCCCGGGACATGGTTCGGGTTCTCTACCCTTCTAGGCCAGGCCTTCTGCTCAAGTTTTTGGCAACTTGACGCTTGCGCCCGCGCACGAGGGACGCGAGGCTTGAGAACTGGTTACTACTCCTCGAACGCACAATCCTCGGGAGGTAACTCAAGTTTACCCATTAAGTGGGTTTTTTAGGTTTTACCAATGCTAGATCTTACTAGGTCGCTCCATTCTCGCAATCCTTGACGCTAGGCTTACTCCACTCACGACAAGCTTAGTTTCATAGGTCCTGCTCCGTGAGTATTGGTGGTCAAGTTTTTGGTAACTTGAAGCTTGCGCCCGAGTACTGCTAACTCGGGCTTTCGTTCACTTTTCGAGATTTAGGAACTGGTTAGTGCTCCTCAGGTGCTTGGTCCTTGGGAGATAACCTTAAATTCACTCTCGTGTTACTTGGAATTTTCAGCGCTAGGGTTTGTTCCCCCAGGTTTTTATTTACGGGATTCTGTGACACTTGGCTTACTCCACTCATAACAGGTTTAGTTTCCTAGGTCATGAATCTTCCAATGCTAGGGTTAACTCCCTAGGTTAAGACACTAGACTTGCTCCGCTCATGACAAACTTAGCTTCCTAGGCTACTTTCAGTGTTACTCTTGGGGCACATGATCCTTGAGGGATTACACTGAACAAAGTTTCTCCCCGAGTATAAATGACTCGGGGGTCATTCGCCTACTGGAAGTCGGGAGCCCGTAGTTGGTCCTCAGGACACAACTCAAGTTCTCCGCCCATAGGTTACTTGGTTTTTTAGCCTGCTTTCACCAGCTTTGACACTATGCTTGCTCTGCTCATGATAAGCTTAGCTTCCTAGGTCACGCTCCGCGAGCCTCATTTCCCCAGCTTTGACACTAGGCTTGCTCTGCTCATTAAAAGCTTAGCTTCCTAGGTCACACTTTGCCAACCTGCTATACTGTGAGGAGACCTAGCTATGCCCTCAAGTGATCAGAGACTTGTTTGTGTTCACTTGTCTAGGCCAGCGAGTGGGTACACCTCTAAAAGTGAAATTACTACATTAAAGTTTAAAATACAAGCAATTTTTCTAAATTTCATCTATCGTGTTTTGCACACACGATTTCCATTAATCACGCCCGAAGGCTACAAAATGACTACAAAATTTAGAAAATACATTGCTTATATTACTAGTAATACCGACGAAGGTGCTCGACATTCCAGGTGTGGGGCACTAACTCCCCACTTAGTTGGGCCAATTTGTATGTCCATGGACACACAATGCTCTCGACTTGATACGGGCCTTACCAGTTAGGGCCCAATACTCCAGCACCAGGATCTCAGGTGGCTAATAAGACTCTTTGCAACACCAAATCTCTAACCTCGAACTTCTTATTCTTCACTTTAGAGTTGAAATATTTGGACACCTTTCGTTGGTAGGACGCTACTCGAAGTTGTGAAGCTTCGCGAAGCTCTTCCACAAGGTCCAAAGACTCTCGGAGTAAAGCGTGGCCTTCACGAGACCTTAGTATGAGATGTGGGTCTTTAACAAGTATGGAATTTTTAGCATCCACACTTGCCCCTAGTCTAGGAGAGGGCCTTTAAGCGCTCTGGTAGACTCTCCGCTATGGTGTCTTCAAAGCATAGGTGGTGTTAGTGTGCTTCTTTGCTTTGGTGGTATATAAAAACACAATTTGGAGGTGGTGATCCACATGATCCCTTGAGATTGAATGTGAGCCTATCTTTGCAGATCCCAATGTAGGTGTTTGGCTTCATTTTTTACCATAGATCAAGCATTGGAGTCAACGGCTAGGATGAGTTTGAGCTTCTTATAAATAGGTCTTCTTCTCAAAGACAATTACTACACTTTCTTTTCTTAGCTTGGTGGTACTTGTGTCTTCAAATCTTCCAAGAGGTAAATGGTTCCATCCTTCACAAGGGCACTTTGTCTTTTTTTTCTCTTTATTTTTTTTTTATATGTAAATGTCTATATATGTGCTAGGAGACTAAAACACCTTTCTCCTTTCTTTTTGTAGGGGTGTACTTTCGACCCCTGGTATTTCTTCAGCTGCGACGGTGTGCGACTTTACCCACTCAAGGTACTCTTTCACCCTTTCTTATGCTTAATGGGTTTAAATTAGCGTTACTTGGGAAGGGTTGTCTCGGCCGAAGTTACTCATGAGCTAATTCATGTATATGCATCGTTTGCACATATACCCTCCCTTGTACCCCGTAGTTGGTTGTTTCGAGTACTTTTTTCTAGAGGTTTTGAGCATATTCCTTTGTGTTTTGTAGTACCCTTTCCACATACACTTGCACCCATATTACCAACAAGACAAGGCTTTATGGCATGTGAGGGGTCATCTAGTGTTCCTCCAAGGGTCGAGTTTGTAGACTTATCCTCTGACTCGGGGTCCCCCGAAAACAACCCTTACCAAACTACAACACCTTGAGGAGGGCCCGTATATGTCACCTTGAACGCATGGCCAAGCTTAGGCATAAAATGTGGGTGGTGGAGAGCGATATAGATTCAGCTTTGAGGGGTGATGGAGTCCCTTTCTCCTTTGACCTTAATGACCACATTGCTAGCCTTAGAGTGAGCCTTTTTGACCTACAAATGGAGTTGGAGTTCATGGAGGGAAACCTCCCTCCTGAACCCCCTGCCCCGTTTTCTCCCTATAGTAGCCCTGAGTTCCCCTCAACCCTTATGCTTAATCCACCCGTGTTTGATGCTTCCACAGTTAATGTCTCGGTAGAAAACTCACACAAGAAGAAGAAAATGGAGGGTAAAGTGCTCTGTTTTGACCTCACCTTTTTCCTTTGGTTTTGCAGACATGTCAAAGAGAATGAGACGACAGGTGGTTCCCGAGAAGCCGGACTTCGGTCCTTTATTGGCGTCCACCATCATTTCCAATGTGTCAGAAAACAGGCTGTTAGAGTTTTCTGAGAAATACCACATTAGTAAAGAGTACAAGTTGTATGTACCCTCCAACAAGTGTCGGGCTTATAATCCCCCCCAGGGCTATGTCGCTATGAGCGAACATATTTTGAAGGTGGTTGGGACCATTCCCTTACACTCGTTCTTCGTCATGGCCCTGAATCACTTCGACCTTGCTTCGCTTCAGCTAGCACCCAACAGCTGGTTGACCTTAATTTGCCTGTATATGGCGTTCGTGAAGCTTAACGATCGCGCTCCCACGACCCAGGAGGTGCATTTTATGTACAATCTCATGCACACTCCTAAATCTAAGGGCTTCTACTTTTTACAGAAATCCAACTCTCAGGTCTCCTTGATAGAGGGTTCTGTTTCTAACCCGGGTTCTTGGAAGCAAGACTTTTTCTTTGTGAAAGGTCCCCTTTCCATCCGCAAACATTTCCTCTCATCCCCAAGTAAGTACTTCAAGTCTTTCCTTTTATATTGAGTTTGGTATTGTGGAACTTATACTCGTATTTACAACTGAGTTGATTGTTCAGAAAGCTTCAGTATCCCCGACGTTCCTGAGTCGGAGGCGGCGCCGGTAGATGTCTTCCTTGACGCAAACCCTATAATGAAAATGGCTGCCCATCTCTTTACTGTGACCAACCTCAATCACTATGGTCTATCCAGGGTTTCAGAGCCCAACCTGCTATGGCACATTTCTGAGCGAAAGAAGAAGATAACTCCGGCAGAATCTCACTCAAACGATGGTGATGTTGAATGGGTGCCTGAGGAGGTTTCCCCGAATCTAAACGTCCAGCTCGACTATCTCCATCCTACAGGGGGTGTCCCTCTTTTGCTCCTACGGACCGGACACGAATTCTCATTCCCACGGTCCATAGACCATGCAAGGGTGCTTCGTTCTGCCTTTCTCCGATGAATTTGATAATCTTCCTTTTGCTCCCGCTAGTCATGGCCATTCGGGGAACCCTTTGTATGATGTTCCTGTGCCTCCTCCTCCCTCGGTGAGTGGGTCATTTGTCCCTGCTCACACAGGTGCTCCTGGTTTGGAGGGGACGTCCTGGGTGGGTCGCACGTTAGCCCCTTACGTACAAAGGTATGCCCGAGTTGCCGAGGGTATTCCCGAGACCGAGTGGAGAGGTCTCGAGAATTTTACCATGGCAGAGCTTGGGGAGACCCTTCTACACTCCACAACTTGGGTGAGTGCTTGCGTCTTACATTGGTCTTTTTTGTATTTTGGGTTCCTTGTTTGCTCACTTTTTTCTTCCTTGCAGGCTTCTCTGGTGGCTCAACACTTCATAGACTCGGCACAGGGCCTATCTTCATCCAACGCTGAAAGGGATCGTCTAGCATTCAGAGTTTAGGAGCTCGAGGGACAGCTTGCTGATGTCAACCTTAAGCTGGAGAAAGCCCTGGCGAAAGCCTCTTCATCGTCAAAAAAGAAGAAGAGAGCAGAAGCTAAGGCGAAGGTGTTGTGGTAGAGGGTCACTCTCCTGGAGGCTAATTTGGCAGAGTTTGAGTATAAGTCCGTAGAGCGCACCCTTTATGGATTGTGGAGGGATAATCCTAGCTTTGACTTCTCCTCCTTTGATGATCATGTCGTTGCCAAAGTGGCCGAGTGGAATGCTCGCGGCGAGGGGCCTTGAGATTTTGTTTCTACAGTTTTTATCTTTCACTTCGATTTGGTTGTATGCTTATTCAAACATTATTATACCGGAGAGGTTTCTCCTGATTTTTTTTTTATCTTTAGGAACTTTTCTAAGTCCTACTGTGGTTGATGTCGACTTTATCCTGCAACATTATCGCAACTTTCTTCTTATATATATATATATATGTGTGTGTGTGTGTGTGTGTGTGTGGTCATTTGTTTTCGTTTCTTTATGCTTGAGGTCCTTTTGAGTCCACTCAAAGGGGTTTGATAGGTCTCTCTTTTTTCTTTATGCTTGAGGTCCTTTTGAGCCCACTTAAAGGGGTTTGATAGTTCTCTCTTGTTTCTAATAACTCGTTGATAGTTTATTTGGACCGGTAGTGATGGTCTCTTTGGTGCACCTTGTAAGGATGTGTTTACCCTTTGGGTTCTAGCCATCCTTTAATATATTTTTGTGCGCGCTTTTTATTTCTTGCGAGAAGTATTCTTCTCGTCATTTTGCATAGTACTATTTTTACAAGGGTCTTTTTTAGGACTCTTTTTGGCTAGACAGATTAGTGGCCGCTCTAGGCTTATTGGTGGATGCTCTTCCTGAGGCCTTTCCTCTCGTGGAGGTATCAACCTTTATTAGGAGGCTCTTCTTGTAGGACCTTTTGACCCTCTTGATGTTCATAAGGGTAGTTAATCCTCATGAACTCAAGAGATGCCTTGCAAGGTTTTCTTCCTTATTTCCTTTTTTTTTTATAAGGGTCTCTTTTAAGACCTTTTTTGGATGTATATTCTACCCCCCAAGTGGTTGGCGAGATTTATCTCGTCGGGCACTTTGATCATTTTTCTCATGCACTTTGATAATTCCAATTGGTGATAGGTACACGAGAGTTAGATACGTGCTCATGTAAATGAGGAGTGTGTCATGCCAATAAGAAACATATTCATTAAAGATGAGTAGAGTACATAGGTATCTATGTCAACATTGTTCTTACTACATATCAGGGCATCTAGGTTACCCCTTTAATTCATAGATGCTTTTAAGGGGAGGACTCACAACTATGTTAGGGGGCTAACTATGGTAACCCTTTTGATTTATCATACTAAAAGTGGAGCTTTACCTGATGTTCCCTCTCAGATGTGTATGCTCAACCATCAATTCTGATCTCCTCAGTAACTTTGGGGTTGAACTCACGCTGGTTTGTGCTCCCATGCACTACCATTGCCATAGGTTCTGGTGGTTTCATGACTATGAGGAGGGACGTGTTATAAAATTCCCTTTCTTCTTTCTGTTCCCCTTTAATGCTCGCTACCCCCCCCCCCCCCCCCCACAAAGAGTTGGTAATTTTATGTCCAAGTGGTATACTGAGGTTATCGCATTCAATTCTCTCAGGGAAGGTCTCCCTAATACAGCATTGAAGGCCGAGGAACATCTTACTACGACAAAGTTTTTCATTACAGTGGTCTGTCTGGCAGCTCTCCCATGGTGAGGGCTAACTCGATTGTGCCTAGGGGCTATATTGAGTCTCCTGTAAACCCATACAGGGAGGTGTTGTAGGGCTTTAGGTTCCTGATGCCCAGTCCCATCTTCTCTAAGGCTGGGCGATATAGGATTTCTACAGAGCTCCCATTGTCTACCAAAACTCGATGCACCTTCATATTAGCCAGATGTACCTTAATACCAAGGGGTCATTGAGCGGAAAAGGCACACCCCACGCGTCTTCTTCGGTGAAGGTTATTGAGTTGTTTTCCCCTTTAAATTTTTTTGGGGGTCGTTGTTCTAAGCTTAGCATGCATGGGGGTGGACTTCATATGGCTTCCTTGGTGTATCTATCTCGCCCCTTTCTCGATTCTCCTCTAAATCCTGGTCCTCCGAAGATCGTCCTCACCTCTCCTTGCACTTCTGGGGCTACATCTCATGCTCGTGGCGAGGGTGGTCTATCATCTGGTCCTTCATTTTCTCTTCGGATGTATCTACCCAAGTGCCCCCTACGTATGGGTTCTTCAATTTCAACCTTTAAATGAGTACGTTCTGCCGGGGTGTGGCCAATGTCTTTATGATACTGGCAATACTTTTTGGGATCTCTCTTTGACCGATCTCTCTTCATTGGTGGGGGTCTTCTAAAGGGGACCTGGTTCTTGTTCTCTACGAAGATATGCTCCCTAGTATGTGTTAGGTCAGTGTAGAAGGTGTGGGATGTTTGCCTAGGATTACCCCCGTGTTTGTGCTTCCTCTGGTGGTCATCTCTCGGCCTTTCATACATTCTTTTCTTTTTTGCGTCATTCGAACCTTCAGGGGCTGAGGGCTTGACAAGTGACGCCTTCGGGTTCTCATGGCCATCTTTGACACGAATGTACTTTTGTGTCCGTTCGAAGAAATCGTCTAAGTCAGTGACCTCCCTCTTTAGAATGTTATCCCACAACTTACTACCCGGGCGCACCCCGGCTGTAATGGTTATTTTTAACTCCCCACAGGTTAAGGTTCCTACTTTGGCTACCTCCATATTGAACCTATGGATGTAGCTCTTCAAGCTCTCTTCTTCTCCTTGTTTCACATTAGCGAGGCTGGTGCCTGGCATGGTGTAATCACGCACAGCGTGATGCTGCTAGAGAAATTCGTCAGAAAATTGTTGCCAAGACCTGATGGACCCTGTTCGAAGTCTCTTAAACCACTTGTACGCAGGACCCTTTAACGTGACATCAAAACAGTGGCATCTGCTAGTAATTCTCCTTAACTTCATTAGGTCATTGAACGCATCAAGATGGTATTTTGGATCTGTATTACCTTCGTAAGGGGTCATGTGAGGTTCTTTGAAGTTGACTGGGAGCCACACGACTTGGATTTCTCTAATGAAGGGCGATTCATAATCAAACTCATCGTTGACAGTGTGCCCCCCAGACGCGGTGATTATCTTGCTCCGCAGGCTCCTCATCTCGGTGTCCAAGTCTTGCCTCCTTTTGTTCAAGGAGTCTCTCAAGTCGGATGGGTTGGCATTTCCTTTCCTTTTTTCTTTCGAGGGATCCACAGGAGGTGTGGTCCTCTCATTCGTCCTTCTCCTGTTGAGTTCTTCCCTCAAGTCTGGGGGTGTTTCCCTTGAAGTAACCTCAACTTCATTGTGAGCGTTAGTGTTGTTCCCCCACTCTGGCCTCTTAGGCTGCTTCACCTGTCCATGACGTTCATATTGCTTTGGTTGAGGGGTATTACTTATGGAGAGTCGAGTCCTCCCATCATCTACAGGGACTGTGGTTTCTCCTCCTTCATGGCCTTTTTCCTTTTGCCTAGAGAGATGCATGCTTGACTTTCCCTGTAGTAGGTCATTCAACACCTCTTGCATATTCTCTAAGGTGGTTTCTAGCCTTTGATTCTTTCGGTGTAACTCGTGTATCTCCTCTTCATAGGATCAAGTCCTATAGCTTGAGCTTATGGAATGTACCCATGGACTCTTGTCGGGTCTGCGCGTTGATGGACCCGGATCTTGCCGGCAGGAGTTCGGTACTTGCGGCGACCTTGGGGGCAGAAACGCTCCAGCACCCCCCGTAGAGGCAGCCACCGGTCTTGGACGGTTTCCATCGGGCTGAATGATAGGGGATGAAACCTCCCTTTCATCTTCAAGAGCTCTGGATTCCTTTGATGCATCCACATTTTTAGGTGGTGGAGGATGCCTCACGAAGGCTTTCAGCTAATTTCCGTCCAAGTGGACCTCAAACTCTCGTGGTTCTCTCAGACGCTTAGAATGCCTTGGCATATTTCTCAGCTGGAATCAATAGAAGAACAGTGGCTTGACTCTTATCCTTCCCACAGATGGCGCCAAACTGTTGACGGTAAGAACTCGTCAACTAAGTTAGATCAAGAACTTTTGGAGTTGTAAAAGAAGTGAACTTTAAACTCACTAAACTTCAGGCAAACTTCCTTACGATTTCAAGAACATCAAATGTAAATCTTGGAATTCTATAATGAAAAATGGAGATAATGTTGAATATCTCTTTTCATTAGTAATAACTGGTTGCAAAATTCTCCAAAAATCCCCCTCTCAGGTGAAGGGAGGTCATATTTATAGTAGAGCACTATTGGCTCGTTGTACATGGTGGTCCCTGGGGACACAACTCTGCATATGCAGTCTAAAGATGGTAGTGGTGCCAGGAGCATGGTGGTCGGCTCCAGTACACACCAAGGGTTTGCGGGAGCACCTCCACTTTAGTACCTGGGTGTACCTCCACCACCTGTTTAGTACGAATGTCAGAGGTTGGTTTAGAAGGACCACATCAGGTACCTTACTCGTACGACCACTACTTGTTTGGCATGGATATGAGGGTCAGATACCCAGGTCTTCAGAGTCGTACCCCAATATGTACTTCATACCCGTACAATCTCTTAGAGTCATGTGTAGGTTCTTACCCTCACAAGGCACCTATTCTTTTAACCTTTGAATGTTCCTCCTCTGCTCATATAATTGCTCCATTGGTGACACCTTCCATGGAAAGCAAGGAGTTATGAGGCTACGTGGTGCGAGGCGTCGTGTGGTTGACTGGTGCCCCCAAGGTGCGAGACGAGGGTGCAGATACATGATGCGCGAGGCGCGCCAGCTGGGCATGCGAGGAATGAGACGGGGGTCTCGCGTGGCGCACCTGTTGGATGCGCGAGGCCCGAGATGGGGGTGCGACTACGTGGTGCGTGAGGTGCGCCTGCTGGGTACACGAGGTGCAAGACGAGGGTCTCGTGTGGCGTACCTGCTGAGTGCATGAGGCGCGAGATGAGGGTACGGCTACGTGGTGCGCGAGGCTCCTGATGAGGGTCTCGCGGGGTGCATCGACCGGGCGCGTGAGGCGCGAGACGGGGGCCTCGCAGGGTGCATCGGTCGGGCACGCAAGGCATGAGACAGGGGCCTCGCATGGTGCATCTGTTAGGCGCGTGAGACGGGGGTCTCACGGGGTGCATCTGCTGGGCGCGCGAGGCACAAGAGGCACAAGACGAAGGTTTCACGTGGTGCACCTGCTGGGCGCGCGAGGCACGAGACGGGGGTGCTGCCACTTGGTGCGCGAGGCGCCTGATGAGGGCCTCGTGGGGTGCACCTGCTGGGTGCGCGAGATGGGGCGTCATGTGGCTAACGTAGCTTCACCTGGCGAGGCTGCCCAACACTTGTCTAGGGGTGTAGGCACATGTACATATTTGGGCCTCACGGGACCTTAGCACGAGATGTGGGTCTTTAACAAGTATGGAATTTTTAGCATCCACAGAGAGAGAAGAGAGGGAGTTATTATGCTCTTCTTTGTTTCCTTTGGAACTCTACAGAGTTCTAGATTGCATAAGTATGCTAATCCCCAACACAGCAAATGACCAATATGCCCTTAAGCCCATAACTTGCCACTTAATGCCTTCTAGGGCATTTTGGTCTTTTACCATCACATCTCACCATTTCTTTAAAATAAATCTCAGCTATCCTCAAATGATCACTAAATAATTTCCCCATTACCCGATAAATCACGACAATGTTCTAAATTACTAAAATACTCCTAGCCTCACCCCGAGCCAGGTATTTGACCCCGTTGTGACTAAACCGCTAACTTGCTTCCTAGGATCGCCTCATGCTAGATAACCCAGATATATCCACATAATAATGTGGTTCCAATCATAAGACATGCCTATATTCAAATATTCCCTCAAAGGGCCAAAATTATGAAAATGCCCTTCTAATATGAAACGAGCTCACATGCATTATTAATATACCTAAACATGCCAATATAGTCATATTATAATATAACTCACATAATTCATATAATAACATGCTCATAACACATAAGCACTCAACTAATTCAATTATTGCCTCCCGGCCCCCTAATCCAGGCACTAAGCCATATTAGGGAATTTTAGGGCGTTACAATTTTATTCCCGACTAGCTATTGTACAGTCTCATTCATGGCATCTATTTGAGCCTGAACAGCGTCTGGTATAGCAGGGACATGAGCGACCGTTGCAGGTGGGACATGCTCTTCGTGCCTTTCCCTTCAGTCATTGAGTATGTCCCCTAGGTCCTCACCTCCGTCTCTGCTCGCTTGCACCTAGTAGTCAAAGACCTTGGGTTGTCTGGGCTGCCCCCCAGCGTTCTAGCTTGTTGGTCAATTGTCTATTGGAGTAGGGTTTTTTTGCCCGTACCTTTGCTCTTGTTGTCAACTAGTGTTTCTCCTATTATAACCGGAGTCTCTTTCATTGTAAACATGGTCGTCTCTATACTGCGACCTTCTGTATGCATTGTCCCCATATCTTCTCCCCAGTCCATCTCGGTAAACAGGAGGAGGCTTGTGTTGGTCGTTGGGTCCCTGAACATTATTCTGTTGTGGGGAATCCCGAACTACAGAACCTAAGTCTATCTGCCTCCTGCTTCCTGAGGGACCATGTCCCCTACCAGGAAGGTTTTTCTCGTATGTCGCAAGACGTCTAGGGCTTCTGTCCCTATTCTGCTTATGTTGCTGCATATTACCTCGACCAGCACAAGAGGGATGACCCTGCTCGCTATTTCTAGCAGGATTCTGAGGTTGCCTTTCCGGAGCAGCTAGATGTTGTTCCAGACGCAGAGGACTCCTTGGGTCTTGTGGATTTGGAGGACACTGGTGGTGCTCTGAACAAGGGGTTTGAGGAGGATGAGAATTTGATGGTAGGCCTGGCTGAGAGTTTGGTGCAGGTGGTTGTCCATGAGCCAACCGAATGTCGGCCTCTGAAGCCACCGTCACATCTCTTTGTCGACAATCCATGTCCGCCTGTCTTTTGTTCAATTCGAGATGTTGTCGGTCGAGCTCCATCTGTTGCATCACCATCGTTTCAGCCACGTTCTCTTGGTTAGCCTTTAGGGTGGCTAACTCGTCTTGCAACACTTCCAATGTTGTCCTCAGGGCTCCAACGTCCATCTCCTCCTCTTCTAATTCCACCTATGGCTCATCCTCTGTACGCCTAGTGGAGGAGGTGGATTTGGTACATTTTTCGATGTCTGTCCAGCTTGACTCGTCCTCCTAGTGTTCTTAGCCATTGTTTTCTTGGTATTCATGAGTTCAGCTCTCAACGAAAGTACCAAAATGTTGACCCTCGATTTGGTCAATGACACAGAGTCACAAAAAACGATAAGAATTAGAGAATTGAATTCAAGAATGTAAATGACACCAGGATTTTATAGTGGTTCAGCCCCAAGGATTGGTAATGACTTACGTCCACTTAGAGTTTTATCAATGTATAAGAATTCCAAAACTTGCGATCAGCGAACAGGGTTCACCGAGTTTCACAAGTCCTGAAAATAGATACAAGTGTTGTGTATAAAATAACTATTTCTCTCTTAATACAAAGTATTGCGTGTGTCCTAAATGAATCCTATTAGTCCTATTTATAGGCTCATGGATGTGCATGTGGGCCTATGAGCCATGTTCAACTGACGTTACAAGCATAACAAAATAATAACATAAATAATGATATTTACATTTAAATTAGTAAATATCTCTGAAATATCTAACTTATAATCGATTCTGAGCGTTTGTCTTGGTCCCACGAGCAGCTCTGGTCGTATGCCTCTGCACCCCTTCTTTTCCTGCTACTCAGCATATTCCTTGCGCCTATCGAGCATCTTAATTTCTTCTTAACACTCTGGTCGTCGGTCGACCAGGCCTTCATTAATAATAACCATGTGTCACTCATGTACCTCTTTAACATACCACATCATCATGCAAATATTTAGGGAAACAATTATCAATAAGCTTTCTAGTTTGAAAATTGTATTGTCGAAACCTTTTCTTGTGGGTGCTATCATAACCAATTTGCCTCCATTTTGAAGGGGAGGAAACTCTTAAACATCTAAGGATTGAGGATGAGTCTCGCTCTAGAGACAAATGCGTGGATGAATCCAATGAAGAGACCTCCAAGACTATTGCATTTGATAGGCATACTTTCCTGAAGGAAAAAAGCCACAAGAAGCCCCAAGGCAAGAAAAAGAATCCTTTAGACCCTAAAAAGAACGATGGACAATTTAAGAGCTCCAAAGAGCCTTGCTTTGTGTGTGGCAATGGTAGCCACATAGCAAAAGAGTGTAGATTTTGAAAATATACTACTAATGGATCAATGCCAATACAATTGATGAGATCGTTGCAACATTGAGTGAGTCTTTTTGCTCAATAAATCCTCTATGTATAGGCTCTCAATGTATAATCAATTATATTATTCATACTCTTATCCAATTTGTATCTCCTTTTGAAATTTGTAACATTTGTAAGTTACTGGATATCCAGACGACATTTAAATGATTTTAATCTAATATTGGATTTTATTATTTTATAACAAAGTGGGTCAATTGTTGCCCATGTCTATGCCGTGTTGCAGTTGAACTTTTATTCATTTATACACCTAAACTCCACGTTTTCTTATATAGTTTACCTAACACTCCACGTTATTCTTATTATTGAAAAAAATATTTGAATTTGTATATATTTTTTTTAAGAGAGTTTATCTTAAAATCAATAAAATCTGGAAAGATTTGCTATTTTCTCAGTGCTGTGTTTGTGATGTCGATGAGGCAATCAAGAATAAAAGTAAATAAAATGTTGGAAAGATAATGATACTATTGAAGTGAAAAAGACCCAAGTGCTTTCTCCATTAAGTTTGATATCATTTCACAAACACAGGTTAGTGAATTACGGGGAACAACGACATTATAATCCAAACGACAATGTTCATCGGAAAATGAAGAAAGTTAACATAAATTATAGGATCTGGTGGGTCTCCTTCCACATTATTAATTCAAAATGGCCGCTGAGAATAAGTGAACAACTTTTTTGTGGAGCTACAGAGCTGCAATACACTCAATTTCAATCTTGGCGTTTAAAGGTAATGCCGCAACTTGATAAGTTGAACGAGCTGGTGCAGGTGAAGAAAAATCTGCAGAGAAGAAATTTTTGAAAGAAACCCTTTTAAGTTGAATGCCAAAGTACTTACGATTGCTAGAAAATTAAGAGAAAATTTACTCATCTATTTTGCCATAGATCACTTATTATATAATGAAGTTTAGAAAACATGGTTTGAGTAAGATGACCATTGAAGAGCCAACTGAGTCCCATGGTGTGAGAGTAATGGGATCGAATTCTAAGATGAGTGTGTTTTCTCTTCGTATTCAGCCTTTATATAATAAGATAAGGAATCCCTTCAGTGGTTAAGGGACAAGCTTCAGTTCAAACTTAAGCAGAAAAAATGGGCTCGAATTTGATTCTGAAACCAAAAGATTAATTTTTCATTTCTAAAACTCACATTTGGCATAGATCTCATTAACTATCTTGAAGTCATTTAAGTCGGCCAACCTGCACGAAAGAATTATGACGAAGAATTAGTAACTTCTTTATCACCAAGTTTAAAAAATAAGGCCTTGAGAGATCAAACATCCATACATAATCGTTGTTTTGACCACAGAAGAATAGTTTACACCACCCGCTTTCAGAATTTCTCCCATATTTTTCATAACCTACAAATCAGTCAGAGGGTAAAATCAGTTACATATATCTTCTTTATTGTTTCCGAGTTGTAAAAACGAGCTGTTTTTACTTTTTCAAGTTCTTGTCAAGATAATCAAGCAAAGAGCATAAGTCACAATGTAGTTAATTTTATTATTTTTATCTATTATCAACGCATCACAAAAGACAACAAACATACAAATAATCTTTAGAAAAGAATCAAATGTAAATGTTATGATATCAAGTTACTAGATTACAACTGCTCTTTTGGACAAGATATGAAATATAATGATATTGTTTTCAAAACATCATAATTAATTTTACACTTCACAGTTGGGTTACTGTACCTGCTCGGTTTGATCTTCAACGTTATCTGATACAAACTTCCCAGTCTGTATTAAGCCAAAAATGAAAAAATAAAATCACAAGTTTTCACAAGTACAATGCGCATACAACGTTTAAACTTCACTAACAATTAAACCCACCTGAGGAATAAGACCCAAAACACCAGAAACATAGAGAAAGTTGTTTGCTTTGATAGCCTGGGAATAGGGTCCCAATGCAGCAGGAGCCTTGTCTGTTTTAACAGCTTCTCTAATGCCTTAAAAACCACAAAATTACCCAATAATTTGATTCACTTCATTGATTATCACAGTTAAATTTTCCAACAACAACAACAGAAATAATAAAATAATTCATTTTAATCGGGTCCAAGCCAAACAACTCCAATCTTAGCTGAAAACACAAAGAGTGTATTCTCAAACTTGAGAAAATGCATAATAAAATCCCCAGCTTTTAAAGCACATTAGAAATCCCTTTCAGAAAACCAATTTCCTAAAGATTAGTTTAAAGTTATAGCTTAAAAAACCAATTTAAGTGCTCCGAAAACAAGATGAAATATAATAAATAAAATGGGGATAATTTTGAAGTTTGGCATTTATAATCAGAGCAATTTCAAGGGAATCAAACAAGGAGAAAGGAAATAGAAAGAATGAGAAGTTTACGGGCGTCAGTGGAAATGCTCAAGCAAGCGAAAGGCATAGAGCGGTTGGTGGAAGAAGATCGCCATAGGGTGGAGGCGGCAAGAGAAGCGCAACCCAATCCGGCTGCGGCCAAGGGAGACCGAGTGCGCAGTGCGCCACCCATTTCCGCCGCCTGAACGTTGAATGTCCTAGCCGCACACCACGCCATCTCTCACTCTCTTTTCTTCTCTGATTTTAGCTATGTGCAATTGAAGCTGATTCGCTGAAGTGAGGGTCTCCTTTCCAGCCAAAAAAAAAATAGTGAGGGTCTCTTCGCATGCACTCACTCACTTTTGTCTCATTTTCCTTATGGCCTGTTTCCATTTTTACCCTTTCATTTATTACTATCTTTGGAAATATTACTAATTGGAGCTGCAGGTGGAAGGCAAGAATATGTAATTCGATATAAACGGTGTGGGTAAAACTTTCTTCATATTCAACAACAAAACTTAGGCTATGTTTGGGATGAGGCAGAGCAAAAAGCATGATGGATAGAGAGCTTAGGAAAGATGGAGAGTCGGTGTGGAGATTATAGTTGTTTTGGTATTTGGAGTGGAGTGAGAATGATAAGAGAATAAATTAATTATTAAAATTATAATTTTATATTTTCAACATAAATATTTAGTATATTTTAAAAGGACAAATGTGACATTTTACATATTATATACTTTTATCTTTTTCTTAAATTCCTCCAAAACTGAAGGGATTCATGTTTTAAGGTTTGGATGGAGAAGTCTCTCTCCATTTCCCTCTTCCTCTTCTCTCCTTCTACTACTCTCTCTCCACCCTCTCCATCCACTCATCTCTCATTCGTACAAAACAAATGGTTAGAGTAAATATCTCTTAAAATATCATAAGTTTTTTTTTAAAATAAAAAATTAAGTATAAAAATACAATATTTTAGAAATATTAGATATTTTAACTGTGATTAACTCTAAACTTTAATATTTTAGCACACTCACTCACATGAGCATATCGTCTCTATTTATCCAAAAAAAAATAAACACGGTGATGTGATATGACAGAACGACATATAGCGCTCAGAAGCATTAATGTTACGAGCCCTGGTCGATTATACTCGACCAGCCAAAAGACAGAGAGTTACTCTCCTTGGGATCAGCTAATGAGGTTAAGGATTACTGCTCAAAAGGTTTTTGATTGAAGACAAGCTTCTCGAAGAAGCTCTGGCCGAGAAATATTCCCAAGAGCAGTTCAAGCGACCAAATCGACCCGAAATTTTCGAGAATTTTACTTAACTGTATTTTGAATATATTTTTTAATATTTTTTTATTAAATATTTAGTGGTAAAATATTCACATTATTTGTGTAAAGCCTATTTCATCCTTGTATGGTCCATGACCCACTAGAGACTCTATAAATAGAAAACTCCCACGATTATTATTTTTTTGGACATTTTTTTACATGTATACAATAAATTTACATGTATACAATAAAAGTAAAGATACTAGGATATTCATACAATAAAACATAATTATAAAATCATATACAAAACATACAAAATATATACCAAAATGAAAGATATTGGCATTGATTAATGTCATGAATTAATAGACTTTCCATATATACATGTAATGATATCAAATAATTAAATAAATTAAAATCACCAAAATTAATTACAAAATATTTATATATATTGATGAAAACAATTTTGAAAGTGTTAATAACATTCAATCACGGTTATGATTTATTAAGAAGAAATCTGGAAAAAGAAAAAGTTCTTAAGGTTGACTGACTCTACTGAAGTAAACAAAAGTGTATATTTTATATTGAAGTACAAAATAATAAACATTGATTAAATTTGATATAAGCACTTTAATGAATTCTTTTCATGTAAAAAAAAATAAAAAAGTTTATTTTATTTGTCTTGCACATTTTAACAACCAAATTTGTTTTTCCTAAAAAAATTCACAAAAATGTTTTTATCATATTGAATCAATGTTTATTATTCAATGCATCATATAATCAACAATCTAATAATACAAACAATTTTTTCTTTATTTACATCACTTTCCATTCCTCTATTTTTGCTTGTCTTGGTGGTGTATTAAAGTATACAATTTTGTTTATTAATTTTTATAAATTTCCTCTATTTTTTGTATTTTTTTATTGCAGTTATTTCAAAATTCAACTTTTTTGTTTATTAACTTTTGATTTTTAATTTGTACATGTTGATGTATTATTTACTTTTGAGCACATTTTGGTTGATTGTTTAATAAAAGTAAACAATTTTATTTATTAATTTTTATCACTATTTTTGCGCATTATATGATTGCAAGAATATAGTTAATTTTTTTACATATTTTTTTTCATACGATTTAATACTAAACATGATTAATTCTAATGGAAAATTTTATTGACATGAAAAAATAAACAAAAGTATTGGTGACAACCATTTCAATGTTATTTTTTACGTGAACCCATATAATAAACATATTGAAAAACATAAATAATTTTGTACTTGTTTTTTTTTCAAAAATAAATGGGCAGTCAATTAAAATTGTTTAAAATTTGAAATATTTCATGAATATTAGATTATTATTATTGTTGATTTGGATGTATATAATCAATGTATATATATATATATATAAATTTACTTTACTTTTTATTGGAATGTGGCATTTATTAGTATAACATATTTTTTAATTAATAAAAGAAATTAATATAATCAAATAATATAAAAAAGGAAATATATTATAATTATTTTTAAAATAGTATACAAATTATTTATTAAAAAGTAATAATGTTTATATGTATATATATTGTAATATTAAATATTATTGTAATGAATGTTGAAAATTTCTCTTATTTTTTCATGCACACTTTATACACACAAATCCTGTTAAAGTGTATTATTTCCTAGGCTTAAGAAAATCAGTTGAATCTTGTTCTTCTGATCTTGAATTTGAGACATTTGTGATTAATAAAAGTAAAATTGGATGTAGGTTGTTGTCCAAAAAGTTAGCATTGATGACGTGGCAAGTGAATCCTGGACACGTGGCTGACACCTGGAGAAACTCTGCTAGTGTATCGACCAGAGGACGTATTAGAAGCAGTAAGCAGCCCAGTCATACCTGCGACCAGACTGGTCGATACATGCAATGTAATATTACTGTAAAGATCTTTGTAGATCCCGAATTTAACTCACAGAATCTCCTGAATATCCAGTTATTCAGGAGAGAAAATCGGCAACTGAATCGTGTAATCTCCCTTGAGCCTATAAATAGAGAAATATAGCTCAAGAGAGGGACTTTTGGCTTTTGAATTATTGGAGATTAGAGTAATTCTCCTTGGAGTATTGTATTGTTCTTCAGAGGTTAGTGAAACTCATTGAACCCTTGTTCTTTGATCACTCCTTTGATTCTTATATCAATAACAGTCTAAGTGGACGTAGGTCATTACCAAATCCTGGGGCCGAACCACTATAAAAATATCGTGCTCTTATTACTTTTTGTCATTTGATTCTTGTCAACATATTCATTCACATCAAGCATATTCCGACTCAGTGTCAGTTGACCAAAATCTGGGTCAACATTCTGGTGCTTTCATTGAGAGCTTGATTTATCATTGCTGAGAAAACTAATGGCGAAAACTGGAAGGAAAGCTGGACAGGCAGCCGCTGCTGCGCCATCAAACCCACCTCCTCCTCCCCCTGCGAGTGTGGCGGAGGATGAGCCACATCTGGACTTTGAGGAAGAAGAGATGGATGATGCAACGCTGAAGAGTACCCTGGGGGCGTTGCAAGAGGAGCTGGCTAGTCTAAAAGCCAGTCAAGAGACTGCTGCCGAAGTTGTGGCGCGACAGCAGCAGGAGATTGAACGACAGCGCGCAGAATTAAGCGAAAGGCAGGCGGAGATGGACCGCCGCCAGAGCGAAGCCATGGTAGCCCTTGAGGCGGCCTTGCAACTGGCAAGGAATCAGGCCGCACTTGTTTCACAGCCTGACCAACCTGTCAATGGGCCACCCCAGAGGGGTCCTAATCCCAGCCCACCGATCCAGCCTTCGAGTCCGCAAAGACCCGAGCAGCCTCAGGTGCCCCATGACGATGTCCCGCTGGACCCTGAGGCGCAGCCACCATCCCAAGCTGGTCGCGGCAATCCCCCGCAATAGAGGCAGAATAGGGTCGAGCATCAACCTCGTAGTCCTAGACGCCGTAGGGGCGATGAGCCAAACCTACCGAACAGAGGTCAGTATCCCCCTGGTAACAGGAGGGACTCAGAGTTAGGTTCTGCGGTCCGGGGTTCTCCACGGCATGATAATGCACGGGGACGCCACGACCAGCGCAGGCCGCCCTCTAATGTTCGGGACGTTTCAGCCAGGGACGGAAATCAAGGGAACAATCAATCCCACCATAGCCAATCAAGGTTCAGAGATGGCCATAGATATAATGAGGCCGACTCAGGCAAGGGAAACGCTGGCCGAAGGAATGAAGAAAGAGGTAAAGGCAGGAGCCAGGTACCTCAAGATGACCAGCCCAATAGACGGGACGCTGGGGGGCAGCCCAAGCAAAATAATGTCTTCAACCGGCTCGGGGGTAGCGAGCAGCGGAGAAGAGACGAAGATTTGCGTGACGTACTCAACGATCGCCGCGAGCGGCATGGCGAGAACGTCCCCCCAGCAACAGAGGCCACAGCGATTCCTGCCACTGTACATGCCCAAATAGACGCCCTCAACCAAGCGGTGCAGCAGCTGGTCGGGGGAAGGACGTCGTATATCGAACACGATAGGAGGAAAGGCACTCCTTTTGTACAGAGGATAGCTAATGCAGAAACTCCAAGCAAGTTCAAAATGCCTACACTTCCAAATTTTGACGGGTACGGAGACCCAGTATCTCATGTCAATAAATTTGAGATACAAATGGACATTCAGAAAGTGTCCGAAGATGCTCGGTGCAGGATCTTCCCTGCAACACTTTCTGAAGCCGCGCAGGAATGGTTTTTTAAGTTCCCTCCCGCAAGCATAGTTTCCTGGGAAATGTTCGTAAGGGATTTTTACGAACAGTTCTATGCAGGTCGTGTGCACCCGACCGAAGCAAACCAGCTGGTTGAAATTCGCCAGCAGGATGGAGAATCAGTGAAGGACTACATCCAGCGCTTTATGCGAGCGGCGGCTGGAGCAAAAACGGTGGGGGACGAAGGAAAAATGATGGCCATAACCGCAGGGGTTAAACGTCATTCTCCCCTCTGGAAAAGTCTCCGAAAGGAAGGAGTGAGAACTACCCAGGAATTTTTGGACTGGGCTGATCGCTACATCAAGCTCGAAGAAGCCATTGCCGACGATGGAAAACCCTCAAGCAAGGATAAGAAGGCTTCCGAACCCGCCAAAGCCGCCAATGGTTCCAAACCTAATGGCAACGGCAAAGGCAACGGGAACGGCAACGACAATGGCAAGAATGGTGGAAAACGGCCGTATAACGAGCCTTCCACCTCCGACAATAAACGAGCCAAGGGTAATCGTTATGAACCTCGGTTCACTAACTACACTGCCCTCGTTGAGTCTTGGGGAGAGGTTTATTAGGCCACAAGTTCTAGTGTGCCTTACAAAAAACCTGGCCCCATTCGAAAGGATATTTCGAAGAGAGACACCACCAAGTTCTGTCGTTATCATAACGACTACGGACATGACACCAATGAATGCAACCAGTTGAAAGACGAAATCGAGTTCCTTATTAGACAAGGACACTTGAGAAGATACGTACGGGCCTTGGGAAATTCCCAACGAAAAGCTCTGGGTAGCAACGAGCAGGCGCCCACGCGGCAACGCTCGCCACCCTTACAGCCTGCCCTCGTGACTGGCACACTCTTAACCATCTGTGGAGGCCCGTACCTCGCGGGAAATAGCGGAAAGGCCAGGGAACGATATGCTCGGACTCTGCGCCACGACCAGGACATCGAGATGATGACTGTGGAGGACCGTGCACCAAAAAAGGCTCGGGTAGAGGAAGGTGAAATAACCTTCTCTGACGGCGATGCCCAACATGTCCGTTTCCCGCATTCCGATCCGCTGGTCGTGGACATCCAGATGGCCAACATGATGGTGAAGAGAGTGCTGGTCGATACAGGAAGTTCAGTCAATATCCTGTATAAGTCTACACTGGAACGCATGAAATTTTCCATTAAGGACTTGGAGCCCTGCAACCAAACGATATACGGCTTCTCTGGAGAAGGACTCGCCCCCGCCGGATTGATCAAACTACCAGTAACAACGGGTACAGCGCCTGCAACAAGGACATTACTCGCCACTTTTGTAGTGGTCGATTATCCTTCAGCGTACAATGCCGTCATTGGAAGGCCTATACTGGTTGATCTACGGGCCGTCATCTCTATGTGGCACTTGGCCATGAAGTTCCCAACAGACGCGGGGGTAGGACGCGTGTTGGGGAACCAGAGAGAAGCCAGGGAGTCCTACAACGCCTCAATCACAAAGGCGAAGAATGGAACGCCGAAGAGCACTACCTCCGATAGGTTGCAGATGACAGTTGATACACAAGCCCAATCCGGTGATAAAGTCACCAAATAGGGTGTTGCCCAAAGTGAGGATAGAGACTTAGATCCTCGCTTTGGGGATTTTGAAGAAAACGTTGGACCCGTCGAGGACCTTGAGGAGGTCCAACTCGACGAAAAAGACCCGACCAGAGTCGTGAAGGTTGGGAAAAACTTAGAGCCTACCACGAAGCACGCACTGGTGGAATTTTTGCGAAAGAACCAGGAGGTTTTCGCCTGGTCACATAAAGACATGGCTGGGATAGATCCTGCAGTCATCAGCCATGTCCTGAATATAGACAAGACCTTTTCACCTGTGCAACAAAATAGAAGGCTGCTCGATAAGGATAGATCGAGAGCCTTAAAAGAAGAAGTTGAAAGGTTAAAGGAGAATTGGTTCATCAGGGTGGCGTTTTATCTGTCATGGGTCTCCAATCCAGTGCTGGTTCCCAAGCCAAACGGAAAATGGCGAACCTGCGTGGATTTTACAGACCTCAATAAAGCCTTCCCAAAGGACTGCTTCCCACTCCCAAGAATCGACCAGCTGGTCGATGCAACTGCAGGACACGAGATCCTCTCGTTCATGGATGCGTATTCGGGCTACAACCAGATTAGCATGCATCCCCCCGACGAGGATCACACCAGCTTTCGGACCGATACGGGCTTATACTGTTACAAAGTAATGCCCTTCGGGCTGAAAAATGCAGGTGCAACTTACCAACGGCTAGTCAACCACATGTGTTAAGGAGCTGATCGGAGTAAACATGGAGGTATATGTGGACGACATGCTGGTAAAGTCTAAAAAGGGAGAAGGACATGTAAGGGATTTACAAAAGTGCTTTGATGTATTGAAAAAATACCAAATGAAGTTAAATCCCCTTAAATGTTCCTTCGGAGTTGGATCAGGGAAGTTTTTGGGGTTTATTGTAAATTCAAGAGGAATCGAGGCCAACCCCGACAAGATAAAAGCCCTGATCGACATGAAGTCGCCAAAAAGGATCAAAGATGTACAAAGTTTAACCGGGAGAATCACAGCCCTAAGTAGATTTATTTCGAAATCAACAGACAAGTGCGTCCCTTTTTTCAATCTACTTAGGGGAAATAAGAAGTTTGAATGGACAGGAGACTGCGAGCAAGCATTCCAAGCCTTGAAAGCCCATATGGCACAACCTCCCATCTTATCAAAGCCGATCGAAGGAGAAACTTTGTTTATTTACCTGGCGATTACTGAAGTTGCTGCTAGCGCGATACTAGTGCGAGAGGAAAAAGGCGTACAAAAGGCAGTTTATTATGTCAGAAAGAGACTGATCGGGGCAGAATTGAGATATCCATCAATCGAGAGGTTAGCATATTGCCTAAATCATGGCCTCTAGAAAGTTACGCCCCTACTTTCAAGCCCATCCTATCACAGTTCTAACTGACTAGCCCCTTCCACAAGTCCTCCAAAAACCAGAAGCGGCTGGACGATTATTAAAATGGGCAGTCGAACTGGGGTAGTTCGATATAACTTATTCACCGTGAGCAGCAGTCAAGGGACAAGTCTTGGCCGACCTCATTGCAGAGTTCACCGAACTCCCAGATAGCGAGCAGTGTAAACAGCCTAGTGCGCCTAAGCCTCAAGAGAAAGCCCCTTCGTGGAAATTATTCACGGACGGGTCGTCTAACGAATCCCACGCAGGAGCGGGAGTGATATTGATAACGCCGGAAGGGCATCGATTTCACTGCGCTATTAGGTTCGACTTCACTGCGTCAAATAATGAAGCCGAATATGAAGCACTCCTCGCTGGATTGAGGATGGCGAAAGACATGAGCATAAAGACGCTTGATATTTACAGTGATTCACAGCTGGTGGTGAATCAAGTTCTAGGAGAATATCAAGCGTGAGGCTTAAAAATGGTGGCCTACTTGAATAAAACAAAAGACTTGCTAGCCCAATTCACAGAGTACACCCTTCAGCAAATTCCGCGGGATCAGAATTCAAACGCAGATGCCTTAGCCAAACTCGCGAGCGTGAAGGATGCTGACACTTTGAACATTGTGCCAGTGGAAAGATTGAGTAAGCCAAGCATACAAGCAGTCGAATCTAGTATGGAGATTCGAATGGAGGATACATGGATGGCACCTTATTTGGAGTATCTGACAAACGGTACGCTACCAACAGATAAAAACAAAGCCAAAACTCTACAAAGGCGAGCTGCTAGGTACATATTGGTCGATGGTGTTATGTACCGAAGAGGATATTCCTTGCCACTACTCAGATGCGTTACACCAGAAAAAGCTAAGGAACTCATGAAAGAGGTGCATGAAGGCTTCTGTGGGGATCACGCTGGGGGGCAGAGTTTGGCAAAGAAGATTCTAAGGCAAGGCTACTTCTGGCCAACTATGAACGAGGATTCGATGGAGTTTGTACGAAGATGCGATAAATGTCAAAGGTTCTCCAAGATTCCACGAGCAGCTCCAAACGAATTAAAACAGATGCAAAGTCTGTGGCCTTTTGCAGTATGGGGGATAGATTTGATTGGATCCCTACCTACAGGGAAAGGCGGAGTAAAGTACGCAGTCGTAGCAGTCAATTACTTCACCAAATGGGCCGAATCTAAACCGCTCGCTACCATCATGACCAAGAAAGTTCTTGAATTTGTTATCAAGAACATTGTCTGTCGATATGGCTTGCCTAGAAAGATAGTTTCAGACAACGGAACCCAATTTGACAGCGACTTATTCACCGATTTATGCGAAAGACATGGAGTTATCAAAAGCTTTTCTTCAGTTGCACAACCCCAAGCGAATGGGCAGGTCGAAGCCGTGAATAAAACTCTTAAAGATACCCTGAAGAAGAGACTCGAAGAAGCTAAGGGAGCGTGGCTAGAGCAGCTACGTGAAGTCCTCTGGTCGTATAGAACGTCTCACCGAACAACGACAGGACATACCCCATTTTCCTTAGCCTATGGATATGAGGCGATGTTGCTTGTTGAATTAGATCCCCCCTCACATCGACGATTAACATACGACCAAGAACATAACAGCCAACTGATGATGGAATCCCTAGACTCGATTGACGAGATACGGGAGAAAGCCCAACTCCGAGTTGCTGCGTACCAGCAAAAAGTCGCCCGGTACTTTAACTCCAAAGTTAAAGAAAGAAAATTCAACGTCGAAGACTTGGTGCTACGACGAGTTTTCTTAAACACCCGTGACCCCACTGCTGGAGTACTCAGACCTAATTGGGAAGGACCTTACCAGATTGAAGAAGTCCTTCATCCGGGCACCTACAAACTTGCACGCTTAAACGGAGATCTCGTTCCACGTTATTGGAATGGAGAACACCTGCTCAAGTACTATCAGTGAATAGTCCTTTTTAAAGGACTGTCTTGCATTAATTTTACTTTTTACAAGTTTTGCAAAGAGGGTTAGCCACGCTGTATGGCTAATCGTTCGTATATGTAAGATTCTATTTTAGAATCACTCGTAAAGACATGTTTAGTCCATTATTAATACGAGATTATAAAGGACTGTGCGCAGCCAGTCATTCTTGCCAACCTTTGTGAATTTATATTTACAAGTATTTGTTCATTACATGTGTTGTTTTGCTGTATTACAAGTATTACTTTTTTCACCCGAGCAGAAATGTTCGAACAGGTCGTGGTCAAGGCAAGTGACCAAGGACCTAAAGCTCCTCGATCACTTGGGGGGCATATAAGGCACATCGATAGCAAAGCGTACCATGAGGTATGTAAACACATGATAAAAATGAGTGAAAGCATGCTAAGGTACTTAGAGTATTTTTCAAAATTTATATTTTGTTAAATCAAGCCAAAGTACTATGCTAAATTCGGTCACACGGACAAATGTTATAATAAATGAAAATGTTATAGCATCATGATGTAATCTTTTACACCGCAAGCATCATTGCTTGGATGTAGCTGTTCAAATAAAAGAAAAGGTTTACTGCCCGTGCAACAAATTCAAAAAAGGCATTGTCTTTACATCACAACCCGTGGGTCGTATAATCAAAAGAAAGGAAAAATAATAAAAAAGCTGAAGAGGCATTGGGAGCAGAAGGGTCTTTATCAGCATTGGTCGCGTCCTCAACGACTCTTTCTTCTTCTGCACCAGCAAGGCTTGGAGAAGCAGGGATCCTTGCTCTTGCCTCCTCTTCAGCCAGTTGAGCAGTGCAGCGAGCCAGCTCAGCAGTCCTGACATCTTCTGAAAGATAACTGAAGTCGGCACCCTGATTGTGTTTCCAGAAATTATAAAAACACCGGAGCGTCGTCCTCTTATATCTTTCCAGATTCTTGGAGTTGTCAAGCTCCAGCTGCTTTACTTTGCCCTCAAGAGTAGCGATGGCATCATCCTTGGACTTAAGCACCCCTTCCAATCTCTTGACTTCGCGAAACTGAGTGTGGCTGGCATCTTGATACTCCTCCCTCTGCTTTATTATAGCTGCCTTCGTAGCTTCAACCTCTGATAGCTTTGTCACCGCGGCATCCCTCTGCTGAGCCAGCACCTCCAACTCCTTTGCGTGCCTGGCCTCTACAGCCGAAAGTTCCTCGGCTGCCTTCACCTGGTGCCTCTCGATGGCCTTTGCCCGAGCCTGTTCGATGGTGGCTTGGGTGCGGGTACGAGCAGTAGTGGCAGACAGCAAAGCCTGAGGACAGAGGATAAAGTTAGAACCTGTGGCAAAGACTAAAAGACTAAGGCCAAAAAGATAAAGAAGTACTTATGCTGGCTATTTCGTTCAGGGTCCTGTTCAGAATTAGGTCGACCGTCATACTCTCTGCCTCAACCATTGCATCCTTGACGCGGTCATTTTTCCCGATGTGCGCAATACGGTCTTTGGCTGCTCGTACGGCACGGCTCGAGAGCTTGGCCCCAAGAGTCTCTTCCCGCTTGTCTTGTTCCCTGCTGGGCGTAGCCGGAGGAGGGTTCATTGGAGCAGGGGGAGTCTCCTTCTCAGCAGGGGCCGAAGGATGAGCAGAAGTTTGCCCAGTTGGCACGCCCCTAGGAGGGTCTTCTGTTCGATTCTTTTTGGCAGGTCCCTAACTCGTCTCGCCGTTGTGTCTCCGTGACGACTTTCACCGAAGCTGAGGAACTTCCTCTTCCTCCTCAGCCTGGTATAAGTCGAAGACGTTGAGAGTGGCCATATCTGCACACAAATAAAAACATACAAAGGGTAAAGATAAAAGCAGATGAAGACTCTTTATCAAAACGAAAAAGAAGTTCACAAAGTTAGTACCCGAGCTACAACTATTGGTCGCTATACTATTGACTCTATTAGTCACACACTCACTAACTGGCATGAAGAAGTCTGGCCCTAGATTTGGAGTATATGTAAAGTTGCCCTCCCCATCAAACAAATGACAGGGAATTAGCAAGCTATTTAAAAGCAAAATAACTTTACCATTTTCATCAGAGGATTCCCCCAGGTCCACAACTGGCTCTTTGGCCTTTTCTTTCCCCTTGCCTTGGGGAGCAGAAGGCCTTTCTGCGGAAGGATTGCCCGTGGGCTCCCTGATTGTAACCCCCGTCGGCCTCCTTTGAGGAGGGGACGCAGGAGGTTGCTGCTCGGGAACCCCCTCGGCAGTGGCATCAGCTACCACAGACCCTTTTGTTTCATGGCGAGGAGCCAGGAGGCCAGACAGCCTCAGGTTTTCATCAGTAACCAGGGACTTGACGGTTTTTTCTGCGTCTGTCATCCTGGCCAATGTATTGGACCTCAACACCATGTCTGGTGTTGGGGTCGGACATAACCATGGGCCTGAAAGACAAAGTACAGTTTGAGAAAAATGAAAGGAAACTCCTTGATTAAAAGTATCGACCAGTCAAAGACGGTACTTACCTCCTCGAGCGAAGGCCAGGTTGTTGCTGGTTATGTCCAGAGTAAGGAAGCACTCCTTACTGTATTGCCCCACGTTAGATATGTGCGTAGTGTCACTCAGGAACGTCCGGTTCGTCTCCTGGTGACAGAAGTGGAAGAAACCCGTCCCATATTGTTGCGGGTTGGATTTAAGGTCGAAAAGATAATTGACCTTATGGGGGGTAGGTTCTGGGCATTTTTTAAGTTTGTACAGGATATAGAGTGCGACCAGCATTCTATATCCGTTTGGAGTGATTTGGAAGGGGGCTGCGTCGAAATAATTAGCCACCCCCTGATAAAAAGGATGTAGAGGGAGGAAAGCCTCTGCCTCTATGTGATACCGAGACCAGGCGTTGTATGCACCTCCGGGGAGGTTAGCCCTTTGGTCTGCGGCAGGAATTTTGATGGAAACCCCTGTGAGGGGATACTTCCTGAAATAGTTAGCAACCATCCGAAGGGTCACTACGCTGGTCGGGGAAATATACCACTCGACATCAGGCAGATTCTGATGGCGAGGGCGGGCTCTAATTTGGATATTAGGGTCAGGAACAGGATTGTTTTTCGACCGCTGGTCGAGGGAACCCTAGCCTGCGAATCAGACTGAGCAGGAAGGTTTGGACTATCATCAGAGTCAGGTCTTTTCTTGCCTACGGATTTGGAACGAGCCATTTGAGGAGGAGAATGACGAGGTCTGGATGAGGATCGAGAAAAAGGAATCTCGTGGATTCGGGCGGCCAGTTGTTCTTCGCCTTCGAGCAGCTAGGCGAGAAGATAGTCATCGATGGGCTGTTCACCTCCCCACAAATCTGCCATCAATGTCTGCAAATAGAAGAATGGGGAGGTGAGGATGGAGAATTTTTAAAGGCTTTTTAGAATAACGCTGGTCGAGTATAAAAGCCAAACTTTTATACAACAACATTCTAACAAAAAGCTAAATTTTTCCACACGAACAGTTTGAAAACGGATCAAAGGGTGAAAGTAAAAAGTTTTTCAAAAAAGCTTTTTCAACTCCCCTTAGGGCAGGAAAAACCTATTTTCCAACTAGCCTAAAGATCGAATTTTTACTTCGATTTTACGTCCTAAAAGTACGATCCTAACTATCAAACTAACTCGTTAATCTTTTTACTCACAAACATCTCAAACCAGAAGCAGATGGACTCAAACAGTCAACATACAGAAGCATGCATTATAAAAATTTGAAGCGTAAGGATTCAAAAACTTACCAAGAAAATGGTCGTGGAGATTGAAAAAGAGCCTTCGGAAATCAAGAAACTCTCAGACTGAGTCTTGAAAATGCAGAAGAACGGTCTCCGGAGAAGATTAAAGCTCTGGTTTTTAGGGTTTCTTGAGAAGACAATGGCGTGCGTAAAAAGAAAAGGGGAAGTTTGGAGATGTTATATAAGTTTGTCTGCGGCATAAAAAAGGTGTAATCATCAGTTTCCCTTTTTTTGAAATATGGGGAAGTGGAATGGCCGTCGAATTATTACTGGGGAACCGAAAAGTCATGATTAGACAGAAGTAGGTTACTTTTTCCAAGAACACACGAAGGTTTCTGACACGTAAGGCGGGGTTACCGAAGAGTCGTTTGCTCAAAAGTTTATTTATTTCTCGTAATAAATAAACTTGGGGGGAAAATGTTGTCCAAAAAGTTAGCATTGATGACGTGGCAAGTGAACCCTGGACACGTGGCTGACACCTGGAGAAACTCTGCTAGTGTATCGACCAGAGGACGTATTAGAAGCAGTAAGCAGCCCAGTCATACCTGCGACCAGTCTGGTCGATAGTCCCACATGCAATGTAATATTACTGTAAAGATCTTTGTAGATCCTGCATTTAACTCACAGAATCTCCTGAATATCCAGTTATTCAGGAGAGAAAATCGACAACTGAATCGTGAAATCTCCCTTGAGCCTATAAATAGAGAAATATAGCTCAAGAGAGGGACTTTTGGCTTTTGAATTATTGGAGATTAGAGTAATTCTCCTTGGAGTATTGTATTGTTCTTCAGAGGTTAGTGAAACTCATTGAACCCTTGTTCTTTGATCACTCCTTTGATTCTTATATCAATAACAGTTTAAGTGGACGTAGGTCATTACCAAATCCTGGGGCCGAATCACTATAAAAATATCGTGCTCTTATTACTTTTCGTCATTTGATTCTTGTCAACATATTCATTCACATCAAGCATATTTCGACTCCGTGTCAGTTGACCAAAATCTGGGTCAACATAGGTCATTTCCAATTCTTAGGGCCGAGCCACTATAAATTTTTGTTTCGCTTATTCAAGTTCAATTCTCTTATTATTTATTATCATTTAATTGGCTCAGTGTCGTTGGCCAAATTGGTGGTCAACATTCTCTATTCTTCAAAATACATCATCAAAACCCTACTTTTTTCTATTTTACATCTCTTTTATATTACACCATATATCAACTTCTCTATCTTTTCCCTACATCATTTAAAAAATATATTTTTTAATATATATAATATACATTAACAAAATATGAATAAAATATATTTGGAGGAGGAAAACTTCTCTAAAATATATCATCTAATGTAGCGTGGTTTTAATGCTTTTTCTACTCTTCATTACTCTATTCTAAAGAAAAGAGAGCACATCACCTAGTGTGAGTGCTCAGTTATTAGTTTTATATATTGGTAGAATTCACAAATTCCATAAAGCAAACATTATTTCATGATCATAATTAGCTTCACCAATTAAGTTGTTAAAATTCATGTGTTTCAAATGTTGAGTTTGATTAATTAAATATGTTGACTGACTTTTTCGTTATCAACTAATTAAACAAAAAGCTTAAAAAAATTCAAGAAAGAACACAAGGATTTACGTAATTCGGGTTATTAATTAACCCTAGTCCACGAGTCACGTGTATTAAGATTTGAGGAGCTTGGGGGTTTCAAGCTCCTATGGAGTTCAGGCAACGTTTTAGCATTGCTCTGAATACAAAAAGTGGGGACCAAATCATTTACGCCCTAACCCTATTTATAGATGGTTGAGGACAATTAATTCTCTTAATGGGGATTTACTACAAACAATCTCCCTTAATGGGATATTAATGGATGATACATATACATTCCCGTAGTTAAGGAGATGGTAGGCCCATGCGTATCACAGTGGGTCCATTAACGAGGTTACATCCCACAAATTTTTGGGGTAGCACGTCCTTGACAGTATAAGGGGGTAGTTGCACGTTTTTCCATGTCAGGAGGCGTCCGGAGACATCCTTCTTGTCGCATGTACGGACTCAACACCACAACTTGGGCAACAGTGAAATGTCATAGCTGCTTGTGGTTCAGGGTCGCTAAGCTTGACACCTGACACTCTACTCCAGGCCCGGAGGAAGGCTCTCGTAGGCCTGGAAGACTTGAATGGAGGACATTGAGAACATCCTAACTGTAGTTCTTGAGACGTAGTCCTCCTCGAGGACATACTCCTTGGAGGTGGTGCACGGTCAACAAGGGGAGAGGCTCTCCTCCCGGGGAGCTCTAGGCGAGTTCACAAGGACTTCATTATCTTCAGTGAAGCTTAATTACTCTTTAATGACTGCCACAAGTTACTTAGAGAAAACATGAACAACAAAATCTGAAAATTTAAGGACTATAAGCCTGCTTTGTCAAATGCCTCTTTAGGATTCTCATTGTCTCTATGAGACCAATTCTCTTTCTTAACTGACTTTTTTTTTAGAATTTCTTTGGGATTTCTCATTTTTATATCTTTTCTTATTTTTCTTGCATGGTGTTCACCACAGATTTGCCCAACGACACTAAGTTGATAAAACGATAGAAAATTAAGAGAACTTGATAAATAAAATGAAGAACACAGATTTTATAGTGGCTCAGCTCTGATAATTGGTAATAAACTATGTCCACTTAACAGTTTTATTGAATGAATTCTCAAACTCAAGATCATATGAACAAGCTTCAACTGAGTTTCCTAAGTTTGAGAGATAATACAATATAGTAGAGTTTCAATGTATACAAGTGTGAATGAGAATAAAAGAACCAGTCAATCTTATATTTATAGACTTTCTGACCTTATATAATGGGTCTTGGGCCTAAGATAGCTTTTTAACATGATATTTACATATAAATGACTAAAAAATCGATTCAAAATTGATATTTCTAGAATAAGCTGCTCAAGCTATGTATCCTAAACTTTATACTCAACTAGATATATGTATCGACCAACTATATGATTATTGTATCACTTCTGGAACATATTTGTCATTATCATGGTCGCTATATCCGACCAACATCCATGTCATGTGAAATTTCCTTTGCCACATGTCATATAAGAGTGCCACATCATCAATTTTTAGGGATAACATTTGCCCCCAAATTTATCATAGTGCGAGCACTAGAAAAAGTTTATTTGATTAGACCATATTAGAACTGTGTCCATCTGATAAACTAATGTGAATATAAATGTCTTTTAAGATTATACCACTTCTTGAAAAAAATAAAAAAAAATAATGATTACCTATTTTGGAAATTTAACTGATGGGTACACATTTCCTTAGGCCAAAAGTAAACATTTTCACCTACCCTCTTCACCCATAAAAACTCCATTTTTCTTCTCTTCTTTCCACTCTTTGCCTTCATGTCAAAAACACCAAGAAAACCCATAAAAATCTGAGATTTCTAGAAAAATCTTTGGCGATTTTCCAGTGATTCTTTGTCAAATCTTCACTTTGAGTAAGTTTCCCACCTTTGATATCTCATGTTTTTGCTATTTCTGTTGAAATATATGCTTAAATCATATATTCTTATATATTTTGGAACTCTATCAAAACTGTTGAGTGTTCTTGAGGATTTTTTCAATTTGTGATCATTATTTGGGAAAATTAGGTGTTTGGGAAGTAGGAAAATGAATCTTAGGATATATGTAGGCTTAATCTACAGCTGGTTGTGATTTTTCCCAAGAAAACTGAAGTACCAATTCGATTTTTATTTTCCCCCGCCTTTGAAGATCATGGAAAACTTCTTAAGAAAGCTTTTCAAATTGATTTTTGATCTGAATTCATGCTGATGAAGTAAACAATTATGTTTATTATCGATCAATCACACTTAGTTATGTTAATCACATACTTCACTTGGTCGTTTAAGATATTCACCTCCCATTCTTATTCTCAAATACACATTTACGATTATTGGGGAGGTGAGTGACCAATAGATGAAGACTTTCTACATCAGCTGTTCGAAGTAGACGACCAAAGTGAATCGTCCTCTTCTTCTTCATCGGAGCCTTCGAGCAATCAAATCATCCAAAATCACCTTTGCCCCGATCCATTAGACCGAACAGACTCGTATCACCGTAAAGTTTTACAAGTTGAACAAGGAATTCATCAATACCTTCTAAAGGACTAGGCCTGCATCTCAAAGTTCCTAATAAGGCTTAGTGCCTTGATTAGGGAGTCATGAGGGCATTATTGGAATATTATATGTGATTTAATGGAATATTTATGTGATTATGTGAATTGCACGAGTTATATTATGATATGACTGATTATGCATGTTTAACTCTACTAAATGTGTGTAACATGCTCGCTTTTATTTAAAATGGCATATTTGCATTTTTGACCCGTTGAGTGTATAATTGTGATTATATGATATTATATGATTGAGATCACACTATTATGTGGATATATTTGAGATATTTGGCAGGAGTCGGTCATTTTGAGGAAGTGGGGATTAATACCCAGCTCGGGGCAAGCCAAGGGGTATTTTGGTAATTTTGTGAGTTACCGGGACTTAGTGGAGTATGAGTCCTATTTTGGGAAAAATAGCGATATTTCGGGATTGTCGGAAGTAATTGGGAATTATAAGTATAATGTGAGACATGAGTGTAAAATGTCGATTTTGCCTTTAGTGGGCTTTGAGAGGAAAGTAGTTAAGTGGGGGCATTTCGGTCCTTTGGACCACTTGAATGGTATAGGCTAAGGATGGGTTTATCAACTCATAAAACATAAACTCAGTATTCTCTCTGTCTCCTCTCTCATGTTGTCTCCCTCTCTCTCTCTAAGTTTTTTTGAATTCTTGAAGAGAATTTTGATTCTAAAGCTTTGAAGTAATCTTGCTAAGGATTGAAGTGGTTCTGGGGGAGGATTTGGAAGCTTTTAAGCTTAGGGAAACAACTGGGAATCACGTTTATGTTAGGAACTGTTCCTAGTGCGCAGTGAAAATTACGGTAATGGTAGTACTGTATACAACAAAAATTTTCATATAAACAACTTTATATGAGGATCCTTTAATATGCAATATGTTAATCAACAAAAATATGTATATGTAAAAAATAATACGAAAGGAATTACCTCTTGTAGCCATCAAGAATCCTTGAATCTTTCGTATATATTTCGATCTTCCTATCCTCGCTACAGTATTCACACCAAGATCTTCCAAGACGTTCTCTACACCTCAAGATATGGGTGGGCACATAGAGAACAAGAATCAAATTTGTGAATCAAAAGTATGATCAACACATGAGACTCTTGATTATAGGCTAGAGAGAAAGGTTTATCCTTTTGTGATAAAAAGATTATCAGTTTTTCTGATTCTTCTTGAAAAAAAAATTCTTCTTCTCCTATTTTCTATCATATAGAATATATAAGTATTATTATCATAATAATAACAATTAAATAAAATTGATCATCTTAATAATATTAAAATAAAAATAATTAAAGACAAAATCTTACATTCCATTTTAAAAATCATTTTCAAAATATTTTATTAATTAAGTAAATAAAAAAAACAATAACTGATCAATATCAGTAGTGGTACATGCATAGGGCAGTCCAGGATGCCCTATGCGTGTAACACCTCCCTAAAATAAGGGGATTTAATTTTTCATGCATTTTTATTCTAATTAATTAATAACTAGAAATTCAAATAAGGTATCATTTTTTTAAGGAAAAGATAACAACTTAAATTTCAAAATTTAAAATTCAAAATTAATTAAATGAATATAATAATCAAAACCAATTTTGACTATCCATATTTATCATTTCTCACTTAAATAAAATAATTGATTAAAATCAATTTCTTTTATTTCTACACAATTTCGAAAATTGCATTAATACAATAATAAATTGTGCAACTTCAATTATCACATAATTGCATATTTATCCCGAAAAATAAATATTCTCTCAAATAACTCATTCACATTTGATCATTGTTTCAACTCTTACCTTGAATAGTGTTGATAGAGCCACCCTGAGGACCTATGGACCAATAAATCCAAGCTCCAATAAATAATAGATCATTAACCAAAACTCTTTGATTCAATAATCATATTTATTAATCTCATGATTACTCCACTATAAATACGAGACTGCACTCTTGAGAATTAAAGACATATATTTACTGAGTACTTTATTGTAACCAAAAAGTGTTAATTGATATAATCATTACATACAAATTAATCCTCTATTGATGATTCATAATTTAGTGGGAATAAAATTACTGTTTTACCCTTTTAATTATATCATTATTCCTAGTGTACCATTGACTTTACTAGTGAAGGTTAATTCATAATCTGATTATGAATTTGACGTTAATAACCTTTTCAGTTCCAAAAGTCAACCCTATAGGGAAAAATCATTCAATCTATAAGAAGGTATAGATTCCATATCTGTTAAGCTATGTCCCTAGCCATATACATCATTGAGTCCCCAAAACAATAGTTCTTTGCCTGATCATTCTGACAAACCGTAACACATGAATCAAAGGATCAAATGACATACATAGGAGTTCATAGTAACTTTAGGATTAAGATCAGTTTGTATATGATCATCAGTTGATGTGTTTTGTAATACTACGAAACGTTATTTAAACAAGTATTATCAAATCACATCTGGTCCAGTTCTACATACTCTAGTATGCAAAGTACCTCCAGTAAAGTGTCTACTACATTAGTAACCCGGAACTAGGTTACATGTATTCATAATACTAGTGGACCGTACTAGCAGTAATTAATCTAAAGATTCCACAACTTTATTATACAGCAAACTATTTGAGTCCATTATCTCAATCTCATTCCTCTCATACCAATATGAGATTGAGACCACATAGATGAGCTTGGGAATTTTTTGATATTTACTTTATATTATTCACAATAATATAGTACATAAGCTACATATACACAATAATGTAGTTCATTTATTCATTTCAATAAAACCATTGTCAACTACAATTTCTTTAAGGGCACAATTCCCAACAGGTTGGGCAAAGGTAATTCTATTCTTAAGTTTTAGTTTTTTGGTTTTGAAAGTTTTTAAAACAATTTCTTGGATGTTGGGTTTCTATTAAGTTTTAAGGTTCTTTATTGTGTTTCTGAGCTGCTGGGACCATTATTAGGGTCAAAATTGTGTTTGTGATGGATTTGGGGTCAACTGTGATTTTTGAAATCATTGGTTTCTGAGTTTAGAGGGTCGCGTTGCGGCCTAGATGAACTCCCCTGCCTCGAAACACCTTAACGCCGCGACACTTGGTGGGGTGTGCCACGATGTAGGTGTAGGGGATTTTGGTGGGCTCTGCCCAGTTGAGCGTCGTGACTCAAATGGGGAAAAGTGAGATAAATGTGTTTTGGGTTGTGGGAACCCAAACCTAAAGGCTTGGGAATGGTTTTACTTCACTGTTTAGTAGAATTCAAGGTCTCGGAGGCTAGGACTTGGTCAGGAAGCCTTTATTGGTTCGTTTCTTGATAGTTATTCCTTATTATGGTTGTTATGGTCTGGAAGTCGTTAGGCTTCAGAGGAAAGGATCACACTTGGGGTCTCCATACGTTATTCACTCAAGAATTGAGGTAAGAAAATTGCACTTGGACTGTGGTTAGAGCTTGAGCCCAGTTATCGAACATGATTATAACCATTCTTAGAAAGTTCTATTAAAAATGTTGGTTGCGTTGTGCATACTTGTGTTAAGTGATGATTGTTTATCTATTATTCTTGATTAAAAAGCCCAACTTATAAGTCGAGGGTGGCAACAACGTACTGAACGCAGGCCAATGTTGTTTATCTGATATATTTGATTGAAAAGCTTGGCTTATAAGTCGAAGACGACAACAGCGTGCTGAACACAGGTCGATGTGGTTAAGCCAACACTTGAACAGTAGCTCTAAGGCTGGTTAGATGGGAATAGGGCAATGATCCCCTGGTGCAACTCTATAGTCGCTTATGTGGATTAAAAAGATCGGCTTATAAATTGAGGGCGACATTAGCATGTGGAACGCAAGCCAGAATTTGAGGGCCAATATAGAAGCTCGACTTATAAGCCATGGACAACATTAGCATGCAGAATGGAGGCCGAGATGGCAGGGTCAACATAGAAGCTTGGCTTATAAGACATAGATGACATTAGCATGCGGAACGTGGGCTATAATGGCGGGGTGAATATAGAAGCGTGATATACGCCTGCACGGCTCTACAGCCGCTTGGAACATGGAGTGTGGTGCACGCTTGACCAACTTTATAGCCGTTTCCAAAATGAATAGTGTGATGGGCATTGGTGTGGCTCCATAACCACTTAAATGGATTAAATGCATGCACGATTATGGTTATTATTGCTAGGCATGTTAATTATGATTATGTAATCTGTTGATTAACGACTTATGAGCATGTTTACATTTTCTTGCTGAGCCTTGACTCATGGGTGCTACGTGGTGCAGACAAGGGCAAGGGAAAGCTGGACCAGCCATGAATTGGAGAGCTTTAGGGGTGGAGTGTACATATTCGGCCCACTTGAACGTCACAACCAAGGGTATCTGTTGGAACTAGGGTTGGACCTTGATTTTTCCGCTTAGGCCGACTTTTTTAGTCACTTTGGGTCTGTAACAGTTATAATCTCTTTTGGAATCCCGTGTAAAAAACTTAAACCCTTTTTAATGAAACGGTTATTGTTTGACCAAACATTTTGGTACCTAAACCTGGTGTTAGTTTCAATTACACGTTTTAAGTCCAAATGACTCATTTAGAAAGTTAAGCACTATTTTAATTACACAGTGTAATAGTCCTGGATTAGTAGGATGTTACAAGGCCTTCCATGTTCATGCAAACACTTCTGACACCCTTCCAACTAGGATATCAATCAGTGATCCTTCTCAATTAGTTCTACCTTCTGTTAAAATTTCTGTAATAGTTGTTGTGGATGCTCAAAATTCCACGCTTGTGACAAGTCCAAAGCACGCACATTTGGGTCTCTGCTGCGGAAAGGGCCTCGCGCAGCTGGGCACACCTCACCCAAGCCAGCGCCTCATGTGCCCATGGCATCCCAGACGGCCTTGCCTCACCTTGGCCATGTCACCAGGGCCTCGTGAAGGATTGCCCTGCCTCACCTCGGCCGTGCCACCACGGCCTTGCGAGGGATGGCCTCACCTCGCCTTGGCCGTGCCACCAGGGCCTCGCGAGGGATCACTCTGCCTTGCCTAAGCCGTGCCACCAGGCCCTCGCGAGGGATGGCCTCGCCTAGCCTCGGCCGTGCCACCAGGGCCTTGCGAGGGATGGCCTTGCCTCGCCTAGGCCGTGCCTCCAGGTCCTCGCAAGAGATGGCCTCGCCTCGACCATGCCACCAGGGCCTCGCAAGGGATCACTCCGCCTCGCCTCGGCTGTGCATCCAGGGCCTCGCGAGGGATGACCTCACCTCGCCTCGGCCGTGCCACCAAGGCCTCACGAGGGATGGCCTCGCCTAGCCTCGGCCGTGCCTCCAGGTCCTCGCGAGGGATGGCCTTGCCTCGGCCATGCCACCAGGGCCTCACGAAGGATCACACCACCTCACCTCAGCCGTGCCACCAGAGCCTCGCGAGGGATGGCCTCACCTCACCTCGGCCGTGCCACCAAGGCCTTGTGAGGGATCACTCTGCCTCGCCTCGGCCGTGCAACCAGGGCCTTGCAAGGGATGGCTTCGCCTCGCCTTGGCCGTGCCACCAGGGCCTCGTGAGGGATGGCTTCACCTCGCCTCGATCGAGCCACCAGGGCCTCGCGAGGAATGGCCTTGCCTGGCCTTGGCCGTGCCACCAGGGCCTCGCGAGGGATCACTTTGCCTCACCTCGGCCGCGCCACCAGGACCTCCAGAGGGATGGCCTAGGATGCCCACGAACATCTTGCGCGCCAACAGGCACTTTGCTAGGAGTGGCGTCTCGTGCGTCTATAACCCGCATCTCATGGGAGGCCTTGAGGTGCTTTGGAGCACCTTGCGATAAGGGGCCCATCTTGCGCCAAGGGCCTAAGAACCCTGTCTCGTGTCGTGACCCATACAGGCATCAGGTATCTCGCGCTCCGCACCTCAAGATGGTGTCTCCTATGAGGACTTGCAGAAACTCCAATGTTTAGAGGTAAAAGAACAAATATAATTCGAAAATATCGTACAAGTACGGAGCTTATACTGGGTACAACCTGTAAGACCCCGTATGTTTGATCCAAATACTCATGCCAGACAAGTAGTGGGAGTGTCAGAGTCGACCCCACCACCAGCACCACTACGCTTGGTGCCACTCCTCTGACATTCGTACAAAATAAGTAGTGGAGATACCCTCACGATATCTGACCACGTACCGGAGCCAACACCACTACCCCTGAGACCACTCTCTTGACAGTGTACTTGCGTACCATCTGGTGCCCTGGACCATAATGTATCAGGGGCCATTAGAGCAAGGAACCCCACTTCCACATGGATAGGGGTTGGAAAAAAAACTGTAGCATCATACCACAAGAAATACAACTTCTTTTCACCATTTTTGTTCTGCAACTATTCTCTAAGTTATGTTTAGATTTTTGAGGTTCTTCATTGATAAGCTCTATACTTTGATTTTTCTAACTTAACTTCGTTGACGAGTTCTCACCGTCAACAGTTTGGCGTCGTCTGTGGGAAGAATAAGTATCAAGCCACTGTTCTTCCGTTGATTCTGATAAGAAAAAGATGCCATGACGTTCGAAACGATTGAGAGAGCTGTGAGAGGTGGAGGTCCATCTCGACGGAGATCAGCTAAAAGCCTCTATGAAGGATCCTCCTCCACTCGCAAACGTGGAGGCCCCAAAGGAGCCTGAGGTTCACGGAGATGAAAGGGAAGCCTCATCCCCGACGATCCCACCTGAGGAGGATCGTCCAAGGCCAACAACTGCCCCAGCAAGGGGCACCGGTGAGTTCCTACCTCCAAGGCCGCCGCAGGTGCCAAACTCTCGTCGGCAGGATCCAGGTTCATCGACGCGTAGGCCTGACAAGCACCCTCGGGTCCACTCTGTGAGCTCGAGTTCTAAGTCTCGATTCTACGAAGACAAGATACGCGAACTTCACCGTAAGAACCAGAGGCTAGAAACCACCTTGGAAAACATGCAAGAGGTGTTAAATGGCCTGTTGCAAGGAAGATCAAACGTAACACTCCCTAAGCGGAAAGAGAGAGGCCAAGAGGGGGTAGAAACCACCATCCCAGTAGATGACGGAAGGACCCGACTCTCCACTAGTAACACCCCTCGGACAAAGCAGCACGAACGTCTCGGACCACCGAAGCAGCCCTAGGGGCCAGAGCCGAAGACCAATGCTGCCCCTCATAACGATGTCGAGGTCACCTCAAGGAGAACACCCTCAGATTTACGAGAGGAACTCAACAAAAAGAGGGCGGGTAAAAGGGCCATGCCTCCTATGGCGCCCTGGGAAGGCAAGGGAAAGGGGGATCCTAACCCATCCACGCTGAGAGACTCCTTGACCAAGAGGAGACAAGACCTGGACACAGAAATGAGGAGCCTACGAAGCAAAATCATCACCGCCTCTGGAGGACAAGCCTTTGAGGATGAGTTCGACCATGAGTCGCCCTTCATCATGGAGATCCAAGCCATCCGACTTCTAGCCAACTTCAAGGAGCCCCATATGACCCAATATGAAGGCAGCACAGATCCTAAATACCCTCTAGATGCATTTAACGACCTGATGAAGTTAAGGGGAATTAGTAGCGGGGCCAGATGCCATTGCTTCACTGTCACATTAAAAGGACCTGCATACAAATGGTTCAAGAGACTTAGACCAGGGTCCATCAGATCTTGGCAATAGTTTTCCGATGAATTTCTCCAGCAACACCACACTGTGCGGGACTACATGATGCTGGGCACCAGCCTCGCCAACGTGAAGCAAGGAGAAAATGAGAGTCTAAAGAGCTACATTCACAGGTTCAATATGGAGGCGGCCAAAGTAGGGAGTTTGACCCGTAGAGAGTTGAAAATGGCCATCACAACCGGAGTACGCCCGGGAAGCAAGTTATGGGATAACATGCTCAAGAGGGAGGTCACAGACTTGGATGACTTCTACAAGCGGGCGCATAAATATATTCGCATGGAAGATGGTCACGAAAGCCTCAAGGTTGGAAAAGGCCAGTCACCACCAAAACCCTCAATCCGAGAAAGCCAAAGTGGTACAAAAAAGAAGAGGGTATATGAGAGAACGAGAGATGATTGACCCCGGAAGCATTAGCGCTCTGATGAGCGCAAACAGGGCCCCTACACTTTTTATACTGACCTCACCCATGCGAGAGAGCATATTTTCATTATGAACAAAAACCACGTCCCTTTCAGAAGGCCCCCGCCAATGAAAAAAGACCGGTCCAAAAGAGACCCCAGCAAATATTTCCAATATCACAAAGATATCGGCCACACCACCACAGAATGCAACCATTTGAAGGTAGAAATTGAGGAGCTTATCCACAGGGGACATTTGGGCAGATATGTCTGCAAGGAGAACCAAAGGCCGAAAGAAGGAGCATCCTCGCTGCGGGCGCGAGAGGTGGCCCTGGAAGTACAAGGAGAGGTCAGGACCATCATTGGAGGGCCAGGATTTGAGGGTGAATTAAGGAAGGGACGAGATAAATATGCCAGGGAGGCCAGACAAAGTCCACCATCGTGAGTCTTAAGTCTGGAGCAATGCCCCCCGAAGAGTTTTAAGGGTGAAAATGACTCAATAACCTTCACTGAGGAAGACGCCCGGGGTGTACATTTCCTCCATAATGACCCCCTAGTGTTGACTGTCCAGCTTGCTAGCATGAGGGTGCATCAAGTCTTGGTGGATAATGGAAGCTCTGTGGACATCTTATATCGCCCAGCTCTGTAGAAGATGGGATTAAACATCCGGCACCTAAAGCCTTGCAATACCTCTTTGTATGGATTTATGAGAGATTCAATACAACCCCTAGGGGCGATCGAGTTATCCCTCACTATGGGAGAACAACCCAGACAAACTACCATAATGGCAAACTTTATTGTGGTAGATTGCGCCTCAGCCTTCAATGCGGTATTAGGGAGACCTTCCCTAAGAGAATTGAAGGCGATAACTTCTGTATACCACTTAGCTATGAAATTCCCAACTCCCAGGGGAATAACATGCATGAAAGGAGAGCAGAAGGAAGCGAAGGAATGCTATAACACATCCTTCCGCATGGCCACAAAGCCATCAACGCCTATGGCAATGGTTGTGCATGAAGGAGCGAACCCGCACGAATTAGACCCACGAGTCGCAGAAGAGCCCAGAGCTGAACCAATAGAGGAGTTGGAGGAAGTCACGGTCATGAATGAGCCGTTAAGAAAGTTGAAGGTAGGAAAAACCTTTTGGGTGACGTGAAGGAGAAGCTAGTAGAATTCTTGAAAGCCAACCTCGATGTATTCGCCTGAAGACACGAGGATATGGTAGGAATAGACCCAGCGGTCATTTGCCACCACCTGAACATCGACCCAAAAGCAAGGCCTGTGAGGCAGAAAAGGAGAGCGCTGGACCCAGAAATATACGCGGCCCTAAAAGAGGAGGTTGACAAGTTGAAGAAAAATGGGTTCATCCGTGAGGCATTTTACCCACTATGGGTATCAAACCCAGTGCTAGTCCCGAAGCCCAACGGAAAATGGAGGACTTGTGTGGACTTTACTAGCCTCAATAAGGCCTACCTTAAGGACAACTTTCTGCTTCCTAGGATAGATCAGTTAGTAGAAGCCACAGCGGGACATGAACTACTTAGCTTCATGGATGCATATTCCGGGTACAACCAAATACCCATGAACCCGGTTGATGAAGAGCACACTTTGTTCATAACAGACAAGGGGCTGTATTGCTATAAAGCGATGCCCTTTGGTTTAAAAAACGCAGGTGCTACTTATCAGAGGCTGGTGAACAAAATGTTTGCAAATCAAATAGGAAGGAACATGGAAGTATACGTGGACGATATGTTGGTAAAGACAAAGAAGGCGGGAGAGCTCACCAACGATCTCATGGAAATGTTCGACACCCTTCGAAAGTTTAGAATGAAGCTGAATCCACTCAAATGCACCTTTGGAGTTTCGTCAGGAAAGTTCCTGGGTTTTATGGTGAATTCCCGAGGTATTGAGGCTAATCCTGAAAAAATCAAGGCCTTGCTAGAAATGAGCCCACCACGAAGCAAAAAGGAGGTGCGGTGCTTAACGAGGAGAGTAGCAGCCCTCAATAGGTTCATCTCCAGGTCTACTGACAAATGCCTCCCTTTCTTCAACATCCTAAAAGGGAACAAAAAGTTCGCTTGGAGTGATGAATGCCAGGATGCCTTCACCAAGCTAAAGGAACACCTTCGAAAACCACCCTTTTTGGCCAAGCAAGAAAAATGGGAAAATTTGTATTTGTATCTAGCTGTGTCAGAGCATGCCATAAGCGCTGCCTTGGTCAAGGGGGAAAAGAAGCACCAGCAGCCCGTGTACTATGTGAGAAAATGGTTGATAGATGCAGAAGCTCGGTACCCAGAAATAGAGAAGTTAGCATATGTTATATTATTTTATAATATAATGTAAAATTATATTATATTATAATATAATGTTTTAGATTAAATAAATGTGACAAAGTGTGTCACATATTGTAACATATAATAGAGAGTTACAATATTTAGATATATGAGATATATCCAAATAATGTAACATATTTGGTGTTACAAATTTGTAACTTCCAAATATTACCCTTTATTGTGTAAAATTGTTGTTACACAATATTGAGATGAATTTCATAAAGCCATATGTGATATGGCTATTAGAGATATGATTTTAACCCCAATAATGTGTTTTGGGAGTTACAAAATCATTTGGGAGGGTTTGGAACCGTTTGGAAAAACAGCACAATTTTTTGAGCAGAAATTGGTCAGTGGTCGCGGCCTATGGGACAGAGACTAGTGGCCGCGGCCACCAATGTCTCTGGCCGTGGCCACAGGCCAAAAAACTGACAAATTTTCAGTTTTTTCAATATTTGTTGAACGGCTCAAAAAACCCAAATAACTCCCAAATCTCTTTTTTAATTCCATATTAATCCAATTAAACATTGGTAACAGCCATGGGGGTTGGTGGAATTTGAAATTCAAAGGGTGTCTCTAAACTCTATAAATAGGAGCCTATAGCTCACTTGAAAGACACAACTTTTCTATCAACTAGAGCACTTGGCTAGAAACACCTTGAGGCTTGATAATTCCATAAAGCTTTTCCAATATCTGAGAGAGATCCCTTAGTGCTTGAGTTAGGGGGAAATAAGCTTTTGGACAAAGGTTTTAAACCTTGTTCAAGTTGGTGATCCCCAATCCTCTTCACTTAGGTTGTGTAAGTGAGAGTTTGATTGTGTTTCTGTTCTTCTTTTTATTCTATTGTTTTTCTTCTTATTCTCTTGTTCTATTTACTTGTATATTTTGTTTAAGAGTTGTAATCTTTTCATTTGGTCTAAACACTTTATTTTACTTGTAATCTTTTGCTTAGAGTTGTATTCTCACTATTCTCTTCTTCATCATCATCTTCTTTCTTTCTTTAGTTTATTTGTATTTTCAGTTATAGAGTTGTAACCTTATTTAATCAATCTATATTTACTTGTAATATTATTGCATAGAGTTATAATATTATAATCATTTCCATTGAGGCAAAACAATATTTTCCCAACATTCAAAAGCTTAACCCTTTTTTGTTTCAATGGAAGGGGAAACAATCAAGATCATGAACCAAGACCTAGTGAGATTGGATAGGTTTGATGGATCCAATTTTACTAGGTGGCAAGACAAGGTGAGGTTTCTTCTAACCACTCTCAAAATTGCCTACATCCTTGAGTCTTCCTTGGCTCCTCTAGCCGAGCCATCCGACAAAGACACTCCCAAGGAGGGGGAGAAGAGAAGGAAGAGGGAGGAGGACAATCTTCTTTGCAGGGGTCATATCCTCAACGCCTTATCCAATAGGCTCTATGACCTCTACACCGAGGCCAAATCAGCCAAGGAGATTTGGGATGCACTTGAGAAAAAGTTTAAGGCGAAAGAGGAAGGTACCAAAAAGTTTTTGATATCTCAATACTTTGATTTCAAATTTTTTGGTGATAAACCTATTCTTCCTCAAATACATGAATTGCAAATTATTGTTAATAAATTGAAAGTGTTAAAGATAGAGCTTCCCGAGGCCTTTCAAGTTGGTGCTATTGTGGCTAAATTACCACCAACTTGGAAGAGCTATAGGAAAATAATCCTTTATAAAAATGAGGATTATTCTTTGGAGGAAATCCAAAAACATATTCGAATCGAAGAGGAATCGATATGTAGAGATAAACTTGTGGAGGGGTCTAATGGAGAGACTTCCAAAGCAAATGCGGTATCACAACCAAAACATCCCAAAAACAAAGGGAAAAAGGGTAATGAGAAACCTTTGGGTCCAAAAACCAACCCAAACAAGTTTAAGGGCGAGAAAGGTCCTTGCTTCGTGTGTGGGAAAAAGGGTCACTATGCTAGAGAGTGTAGACATAGAAAAGACCAACAAGGACCTAAGGTGAACGCAACTCAAGAGGAAAACATAGTTGCTACCCTTAGTGAGGTGAATGCGGTCCAAGGCAAGGTGAAAGGGTGGTGGTATGATATCAAGACCTTTGAAGAGTCAAAGGGCAACCATGAGATACAAATGGGCAATGAGGGCAAATCCAAGGTACTTGGCAAAGGTACTATTGATGTCTACTTCACCTCCGGCAAGAAAGTCACATTAGTGAATGTACTTTATGTTCCCGAAATGAGTAGAAACTTGGTAAGTGGTGATTTGCTTGGCAAGCCCGGCATTAAAGCCGTTTTTGAGTCCGGTAAACTTATACTTACCAAATCAAATGTATTTTTGGGAAAGGGGTACTCTTGTGAGGGTATGGTTAAATTGTGCACCAATGATGTAACTTTCAATGTTATCAATAAAATTGCTAAATCCGCCTATATTGTTGAGTATGATTCATTATTTTTGTGGCATCTTAGACTATCGCATATAGGTTTTTCTACCATGAAAAGAGTAGTAAAATGTGGTATGATTGCATGCAATATTAAAAACTATGGTAAATGTGAAACATGTGTTAAGGCGAAAATGATTAAGAAACCATTTCCTAGTGTAGAAAGATTATCTAATTTACTAGATTTAATCCATAGTGATCTTTGTGAATTAAATGGTGTTTTAACTAGAGGTGGTAAAAGGTATTTTCTTACTTTTATAGATGATTTTAGTAGATATACCTATGTGTTTCTTTTAAAGCATAAAGATGAGACTTTTAATGCCTTTAAATTGTATAAATTAGAAGTTGAAAACCAACTAAATAAAAAGATTAAAGTGCTAAGAAATGATAGAGGAAGAGAGTACTTCTCTAATGAATTCAATACATTTTGTGAAGAAAATGGTATAATTCATGAGTGCATTGCACCTTATACACCACAACACAATGGTGTTGCCGAAAGGAAAAATAGAACTTATCTAGAGATGATAAATTCTATGTTGGTGTTTTCTAAGTTGAACTTCAACTTATGGGGTGAAACGCTTTTAACCGCTTGTCACATTCTTAATCGAATACCGATGAAGAAAAATGAGATATCTCCATATGAGTTATGGAAAGGAAGAAAACCCAACATCGGGTACTTCAAAGTGTGGGGGTGTCTTGCATATTGCAAGAAAACCGAACCTAATAGAACAAAGTTAGGTTCAAGAGCCATAAAGTGTGCTTTTGTTGGTTATGCCAACAATAGTAAAGCTTATAGGCTATTAGACTTAGAGTCTAATATTGTGATTGAATCTAGAGAAGTTGAATTCCTTGAGAACATGTTATGTGACAACAATTCTCAAGCTTCAACATCTCTAAAGGAGAATATGTTATATGAGAATAATTCTCAAGCTTCTACATCCAAAGTTGATTCTCAAGAGGTGAATTCTCAAAAGGATGTAAAGCAACCCTTTGAACCTAGAAGAAGTCAAAGGCTTAAAAATCATAAAAGTCTAGTAGTGGATGAGATAGATTCTCAACGAATTTCATTCTACATGGTAGAAGGAAATAGAGAGGAAGTCATTAGGAAAATTCCTATTGTACTTCTCGTTGAGGATGATCCTAAGACCAATAGAGAAGCTATGCAATCGAGAGATAGTGCATTTTGGAAAGAAGCCATCAATGATGAGATGGATTCCATTATTTCCAATAACACTTGGGAATTGGTAGACCTCCCACCGGGGTCAAATCCAATTGGGTGTAAGTGGGTATTTAGGAGAAAATACCACACTGACGGCACTATCCAAACCTTTAAAGCTAGATTAGTAGCTAAAGGGTTTAGGCAAAAAGAGGGTATCGATTATTTCGATACCTATGCGCCTGTTGCAAGAACAACTTCCATAAGAATTTTGTTCGCTTTAGCTTCTATACACAACTTGTATGTTCACCAAATGGATGTCAAAATGACATTCCTTAATGGTGACCTCAATGAGGAGGTCTATATGGAACAACCCAAAGGGTTTGTCCTACCAAAATATGAACATAAAGTTTGTAGACTTGTAAAATCCTTATATGGATTGAAACAAGCTCCTAAGCAATGGCATGAGAAATTCGATCAAGCCATCATGTCTAATGGGTTTAGACATAACAATGGAGACAAGTGTTTGTATTCCAAAACTTGTAAGGGATATGTGATCATTGTTTGCTTATAGGTGAATGACATGCTTATTCTAAGTAATAGCATGAAAGGGATAGATGAAACGAAGAGGTTTCTATCATCAACCTTCAAGATGAAAGATCTTGGAGAAGTTGATACCATACTCTGTATCAAAGTAAAGAAACATAGTGGGGGTTTTGCGTTAGGGCAAGCCCACTACGTTGAGAAAGTATTGAACAAATTTAACCATCTCAAGGTTAAAGATGCCAATACTCCATTCGATCATAGTGTAAAACTAGAGAAGAATGAAGGAAGAGCGGTGGCTCAATTGGAGTACGCTAGTGCTATAGGGAGTCTAATGTACGCTGCCCAGTGTACTAGACCTGATATATCATTTGCGGTAAGTAAACTTAGTAGGTTTACAAGTAATCCAAGTGTGGATCACTGGAAGGCAATTGGAAGAGTCCTAGGTTATCTTAAGAAAACCAAAGGACTAAGCCTTCACTACTCCAAATTTCCTTCGATTTTAGAAGGATATACAGATGCAAGTTGGATATCCAATCTTGGGGACAACTTGTCCACAACTGGTTGGGTATTTACACTTGGTGGAGGTGCAATTTCTTGGGGTTCCAAGAAACAAACCTGTATATCTCATTCCACTATGGAAGCAGAGTTCATAGCTCTAGCTGCTATTGGCAAAGAGGCCGAATGGTTAAGGGATCTATTGATAGAGATTCCCCTAATCAAAGATAATGTATCTACTATATCGATACATTGTGATAGCCAAGCGACATTGGCTAGAGCATATAGCAGAGTGTATAATGGGAAGTCTAGACACATTAGTCTAAGACATGGATATGTAAGAGAATTGATTCAAAGAGGAGTCATCTCAATATCCTATGTGAGAACAAGTGAAAATCTGGCGGATCCTTTCACTAAGCCACTAACGAGGGATTTAGTGGCTGCATCATCTCGAGGGATGGGACTTAAACTCCCTAAAGAGATTCACGATTGATGGTAACCTATCTTAACACTAGTTATTCAACAAGTGTTAGGTTCAATATGTAACAACAAGTCAATCAAGTGAATATTAGTTGTACTCAAAACAAGTCCCATCTGAGATATTGAGTACTTGTGTGTTACCAAGTGGAGGGTTAAAACCGAAAGATTTTTTAATAGAGTTCAGTCTTGTAAAGACAAGTATTTTTGGTAACAAAATACTGTAAGAATTCTACCTATATGGACCTAGGGGTGGTGCCACCTCTCATGAGAATTGGGAGTATTCTCAAGAATGTCCATGAATGGAAAGTGCACATGGCCATTAACGGTGCAAAGCGAGACATAGAGGCCTCAAGTGAACATCGCAAAGGTGTGTGTGTTATCACCGATTTGTCATCATGAAAAGATGGTTCAATGCCTAGTGCAACCTAATTTTCGACAAATTTTGTGATAATTACACTATAGTAAAGTTCAAGTTGAAAAACACTTTACTTTATGCACTAATGCAATGACTCCTATAAGAGAGAGTTCTTATTTAATCAAGTGGGGGATATGTTATATTTCAAAATATAATGATTGATTAAATAAGTGTTACAATAGATAACTATTTAATCTTGTGGGGGAATGTTATATTATTTTATAATATAATGTAAAATTATATTATATTATAATATAATGTTTTAGATTAAATAAATGTGACAAAGTGTGTCACATATTGTAACATATAATAGAGAGTTACAATATTTAGATATATGAGATATATCCAAATAATGTAACATATTTGGTGTTACAAATTTGTAACTTCCAAATATTACCCTTTATTGTGTAAAATTATTGTTACACAATATTGAGATGAATTTCATAAAGCCATATGTGATATGGCTGTTAGAGATATGATTTTAACCCCAATAATGTGTTTTGGGAGTTACAAAATCATTTGGGAGGGTTTGGAACTGTTTGGAAAAACAACACAGTTTTTTGTGCTGAAATTGGTCAGTGGCCACGGCCACCAACATTCAGTGGCCGCGACCTGTGGGACAGAGACTAGTGGCCGCGGCCACCAATGTCTCTGGCCGTGGCCACAGGCCAAAAAACTGACAAATTTTCAGTTTTTTCAATATTTATTGAACGGCTCAAAAAACCCAAATAACTCCCAAATCTCTTTTTTAATTCCATATTAATCCAATTAAACATTGGTAACAGCCATGGGGGTTGGTGGAATTTGAAATTCAAAGGGTGTCTCTAAACTCTATAAATAGGAGCCTATAGCTCACTTGAAAGACACAACTTTTCTATCCACTAGAGCACTTGGCTAGAAACACCTTGAGGCTTGATAATTCCATAAAGCTTTTCCAATATCTGAGAGAGATCCCTTAGTGCTTGAGTTAGGGGGAAATAAGCTTTTGGACAAAGGTTTTAAACTTTGTTCAAGTTGGTGATCCCCAATCCTCTTCACTTAGGTTGTGTAAGTGAGAGTTTGATTGTGTTTCTGTTCTTCTTTTTATTCTATTGTTTTTCTTCTTATTCTCTTGTTCTATTTACTTGTATATTTTGTTTAAGAGTTGTAATCTTTTCATTTGGTCTAAACACTTTATTTTACTTGTAATCTTTTGCTTAGAGTTGTATTCTCACTATTCTCTTCTTCATCATCATCTTTTTCCTTTCTTTAGTTTATTTGTATTTTCAGTTATAGAGTTGTAACCTTATTTAATCAATCTATATTTACTTGTAATATTATAATCATTTCCATTGAGGCAAAACAATATTTTCCCAATATCATATGCCTTGATAGTGGCTTCTCGAAAGTTGAGGCCCTATTTTCATGCTCATGCTATTGAGGTGCTCACAAAAACCCCCTACGTCAAGTATTGCACAAGCTGAAGACTTCGGGAAGGTTGTTAAAATGGTCAATTGAATTGAGTCAGTTCGACATTACTTACACCCCAAGGACCTCAATCAATGGGCGGGTACTTGCAGATTTTATAGTCGAGTCTGCATACCGACCTCGTGAGGAGGGAGAAATAGAAGAGAATGAACCGGGGCATAAATAGGAAAAGCACCCTGAAGAATGGAGCCTCCATGTAGACGGGGCGTCTAACGAAGGGGGAGCTGGCGCTGACATAGTGATGACGGGACTTGAAGGGCACAAGATGTATTATGCCTTGAGATTTGGATTCGAAGCTTCCAATAATGAGGCAGAATATGAGGCGCTGTTGGCTGGCCTGCGGCTAGCTAAGGAGTTAAAGGTAACCCATTTGCATGTCTTTAGTGACTCACAGCTGGTAGTGTTTCAGGTGAAGGGTGAATACCAAGCTAGAGGTCCAAAAATGGCAGCATATCTCGCCAAGGTGAATGGGTGTTTGGACCAGTTCGAAAAATACACCATAGAACAGATCCCAAGGGAGCAGAACACCAACACCGATGCACTTGCGAAACTCGCCTCCACACGAGACGAAGACACGCTTGAGTCCATACCGGTCGAATACCTCCCCAAGCCAAGCATAGCAGAAGAAAGAATCAATATGGTCAATAGCACTGAGGAGCCATGGTTTGCACCCATCGTGAGGTACTTAAATGACGGGACCTTGCCTTTGGACAAAACATTTGCCCATAAACTGACTTACAAAGCTGCTCAGTACACCTAGTAGATGGAACCTTATATAAGAGAGGCTTCTCTACCCCGCTCTTGCGGTGCGTAGACAAGGAAGAGGCTTTAATTTTTTTACAAGAGATACACGAAGGGGAATGTGGAAATCATGCTGGGGGCAGTCCACGGCAAAAAAGGCCATCGACCAGGGGTATTATTAGCCAACCATGGAGAAGGACACGAGCGAATTCGCGAGAAGGTGTGACAAGTGCCAGAGACATGCGAGTTACCCCCGACAGTCACCAAATGAGCTAGTGAGCATGACCAGTCCGTGGCCCTTCGCTGTGTGGGGTATTGACTTGATTGGAGCACTGCCAACAGGAGGAAGAGGAGCTAAATATGCGGTGGTAGCAGTTGACTATTTCACTAAGTGGGTGGAAGCGGAGCCTTTATTCAACATAACGGCTAAGCAAATCACCACCTTTGTCAACAAGTATATTTTCTGAAGATTTGGAGTACTTTACAAGATTATCTCCAACAATGGAACGCAGTTTGAAGGAGGAATATTTGAGGAATACTGCAAGGAAAAAGGAATCAAGAGGAGTTTCTCCGCAGTAATACACCCACAAGCCAATGGACAAGTAGAGGCCATCAACAAGATCCTGAAAACGAACTTGAAAACAAAGTTGGAAAAGTTGAAAGGGGCCTGGGTCGAGGAACTCCTCAATGTACTCTGGGCCTACACGACCACCCCTCGTTCCACCACTGGGGAGACACCTTTCGCCTTGGCCTACGGCTGCATGGCTATCCTTCTGATAGAAATGAAGATTAACTCCATCCGCACGCAAGCTTATGATGACCAAGCTAATATCACAGCATTGGTCGGGAACTTGGACCTGTTGGAAGCCAAGAGAGAAAGGGCACAACTGAGGTTAGCCACATATCAGCAACGAGCAGCGAGATACTACAACTCAAGGGTGCGAGAGAGAATGTTCAGGGTATGAGACTTGGTATTGAGGAAAGTACTCCCCAACACGCGAGACCCGGTGGCGGGGGTACTAGGGGCGAACTAGGAAGGACCCTACTAGGTCGCTCAATGCATACCACTAAACACCTACAAACTGGCCCGCATGGATAACACCGTTATACCTAGGGCATGGAATGCGGAGCACCTCAAGAAATACTACCAGTGAGACTTCTACACCCGACGCAAAGAAGACCTATGTTTAGTTTGTTCCTTGTTATGTTAACTTAGTGGGTAAGAATCAAAGAGGCTACCTGGGTAACCTCCCAATTAGATGTAACCCTTTCATGTATGTCATTGTAACCCGCATGCTATGAATGAAACTGTTCGTAACTTCACGTGTTATTCTTCTTCTCTATATCATCCACCAAAGTGCCTGTTGAAATAAATTTCACCAAGCACTTGGGGGGTAGGACAGGAGGAAAAATATACAGCAAAGAAGAGGATCCTAAAAGGACCCCTTATTAGGAGGATCCTAAAAGGACCTCCGTATCAGGAGGACCCTAAAATGGACTCCTTATCTCAGGATCCTAAACGAGACCCTCATATATATATATATATGTATAAAAAAAGGGGACCCTTATCCTAAAAGGACCCCTGATATCAAAAGGATCCTAAAAGGACCCCTCATATTAGAGGGAACCTAAAAAGGACCCCCTATCAGGAGGATCCTAAAAGGACCCCCTTATCAGGAGAATTCTAAAAGGGCCCCTTATATCAGAGGGAACCCAAAAAGGACCCCTTATCAGGAGGATCCTAAAAGGACCCCTTATATCAGGACCCTAAATGAGGCCCTTATATATATATAAAAAAAATGTGTGATGAACCCTTATAAATAGGAAGAAGACCTTGCAAGGCATCACTTGAGGTCACAAGGATTAGCTACCCTTGTGAACACCAAGGAGGCCAAAAGGTCCTACAAGAAAAGCCTCCAAATAAAGGCAGATGCTCCCACGAGAGGAAATGACTCAGGAAGAGCATCCACCAATAAGCCTAGAGCGGCCACCAAGCCGTCTAGCAAAAAAGGGTCCTAAAAGAGACCCTTGAAAAAATAGTACTATGAATAATGACGAGAAGGACACTTCTCGCAAGAAATAATAAGCGCGCGCATAAATATATAAAAGGATAACTAGAACCCAAGGGGTCAATATATCCTTATAAGAACGATCAAGAGGCACCAAAGAGGGACCTATTGATCCCCTTCGCTTGGGCTCCAAAGGACCTTAAGCCTGATAAATAAAAAAGAGAACCTATTGAACCCCATCGTGTGGGCTCAAAAGGACCTCGAACAATGAGGAATAAGGATCCAAAAACCACTAAGATGAAGAGGTAAGGTGTAAATAATAGGCTAGGCATGAAGGCCTATTTATAAGAATCAAAGAGAAGAGTCTACCAGAGCACCTAAAGGTCCTCTCCTAGACAAGGGGGCAAGTGTGGATGCTCAAAATTTGACACTTGTGACAGGTCCAAAACAAGAACATTTGGGTCTCTGCCACAGAAAGGGCCTCACGCAGTTGGGCACACCTTGCCTAGGCCAGCGCCTCGCACACCCATGGCATCCCAGACAGCCTTGCCTTGCCTCGGCCGTGTCACCAGGGCCTCACGAAGGATGGCCCCGCCTCACCTCGGCTGTGCCACTAGGGCCTCGCGAGGGATGGCCTCGCCTCGGCCGTGCCACAAGAGCCTTGCGAGGGATCACTCCGCCTCGCCTCGCCTCGCCTCGGCCGTGCTACCAGGGCCTCGCGAGGGATGGCCTCGCCTCGGTCTTGCCACCAGGGCTTCATGAGGGATGGCCTCACCTCGCCTCAGTCGTGCCACCAGGGCCTCATAAGGGATGGCCTCTCCTCGCCTCGGCCGTGCCTCCAGGGCCTTGAGAGGGATGGCCTCGCCTCAGCCATGACACCAGGGCCTCGCGAGGGATCACTCCATCTCACCTCAGCCGTACCACCAGGGCCTCACGAGGGATGGCCTTGCCTCTTCTTGGCTATGCCACCAGGGCCTCGCGAGGGATCACTCCGCCTCGCCTCGGCCGTGCCACCAGGGCCTCGCGAGGGCTGGCTTCACCTCGCCTTGGCCGTGCCACCAGGGCCTCGCGAGGGATGGCTTCACCTCGCCTCGGCCGTGCCACCAGGGCCTTGTGAGGGATTACTTCACCTCGCCTCGGCCATGCCACCAAGACCTCGTGAGGGATGGCCTCGGATGCCCACGAACGTCTCGCGCACCAACAGGCGCTTCGCTAGGAGTGGCGTTTCACACGTCTATCACCTGCATCTCATGGAAGGCCTTGAGGTGCTTTGGAGCGTCTCGCGGTGAGGGGCCCATCTTGTGCCAAGGGCCCAAGAACCTTGTCTCACACCGCGACCCATACAGGCATCAGGTATCTCGTGCTCCGCACCTCAAGATGGTGTCTCCTATGAGGACCTACGGAAACTCCAACGTTTAGAGGTAAAAGAACAAATATCATTTGAAAAGATCGTACAAGTACGGAGCTTATACGGGGTACGACCTGTAAGAGCCCGTATGTCTGGTCCAAATACTCATGCTAGACAAGTAGTGGGAGTGTCAGAGTCGACACCACCACCAACACAACTATGCCTGGTGCCACTCATCTAACATTCGTACAAAATAAGTAGTGGAGACACCCTCACGATATCTGACCACGTACCGGAGCCAACACCACTACCCCTAAGACTACTCTCCTGACAGTGTACTTGCGTACCATCTGGTCCCCGGGACCACAATGTATCAGGGGCCATTAGAGCCCATTATAAAAGGAACCCCACTTCCACATGGAAAGGGGTTGGAAAAAACACTGTATCGTCATACCACAAGAAATACAAGTTCTTTTCACCATTTTCGTTCTACAACTATTCTCTAAGTTTCTGTTTAGATTTTTCAGGTTCTTCATTGATAAGCTCTATACTTTGATTTTTCTAACTTAACTTCGTTGACGAGTTCTCACCGTCAACAGTTGCAAATTTCCCCCCATCATGGTTAGAGAGAAAACAGTTGCCTACAAATCTACTAGGCCCATAAAACATCGTCAGCCCACTGTTGAAGGTCCCAAACCTCGTTCCATTCCTACTTCAACTCCTATACAATAAGTTCTTTAAAGAAATCAAGAACCAACAATTTCTTCAAATGAAGTTGTTCGCGATCTTACAACAGTCCAATTTCATTCTCATGCTTTGATAGATAAATCAAAGAAGGAAAATGCGAGCAGTTGGCATGTAGTGCTTAAATCTACATTATCCGAGAAAGGCCTTGACTCTTATTTCTATAAACATGTCTTCGAGGTGTGCACCTGTAGCTCGCAATACCCAATGAAAGAGTGAATCTCCCGGTAGGAGCTTTTAGCACCTGGTCGACCTTCCATGGTGAAGCGGGTGCATTTCTCCTCTTCACATCTATTTTCAAGATGTGTGTGACTACTTCGAGATCCCACATTTTTAGATAACACCGAACGAATACAAGTTATCCGTATTATATATATTATAAACAACAAGAATGGACCACTCCAAGCCTTCTCAAAATAAATTATCTGTTCGATTTAAAATCAAACTCGAGGTAAGGTGGAACTAGTTTTTTCCACTTTTATCACCAAGACAACCACAAATACCTGGCTGATACAACCCACAAGTCTAATGTCAGCGAGTACCACAAGAAATAATTTATAACGACGGACATGTCGACCATTTATCTGGCTTTCCATCATGCATGTAATAATTTTCCCTCCATTATGATCGAACATCCTTTTTACTTTGTTTAATTTTTAACAAAACCTTGGTCGATTGGTCATTGGGTTCGACCAACCCTAGATGATGACATTCACAGAAGAGTGGTTATTCTGTCTAACCTCACTGATGCATAACAAAAAAGTTGTAAGACATTGGTCACTACGACCAACCTTCGCAAAGTTGGCTTATTCAGGCCACGTCGTTGAGGAAAATAATGACCATGTTCCAAGAGGTTAGGACGAGGCATATCTTGAAGAAAATCAACTTGGCACCAACGATCCTCAACTGGTCACAAGGGAAACTTGAAGGAGAAATATGGGTTTGTAATTAATGAGTGTGCTGAGGGAAATCAATTCGTTGATGAGCTAATGATCCCTCAGTGCACGACAAAGGGAAATAGGTCATGGCAGAAGCGTTAGAGACCCTTGAGATATCTCCTTCTGAGGATGAAAACGGTACAATTATAACATCGAGCAGTAGTTTATCGATTAGTACCACTTCCTTTTCCTTGCCTTTTTAATCTGTTATTTAATCTCCCTCCTCCACCTGATAATTTGTTAGATGATAGTGGAAAATTTAACCTTAAGACCAATAATTGTCAAGAAGAAATTTATTAGGCAATTAACTTTTATCAGCGACTGAGAGTAGAGTAGATAATGTAGATAACTTAGTGGACATAATTAGCCCGGGTGCTACTGCTGAATAGCTTTGTTGTAGTACTCAAAACTATCTTATTCTTTTTAACTAACTTTTTTGAGTAGGCCACATTTCTAGGTTCTCTGATTGGGGTTTTGGTTTATTCCATGGATTTCTATGATGGTCAACGATAGGGAGATTCATCATTTTTGGTGGATGGTGGCCTTGCCACCTGGGTGAACGATGATGGGATGCTCGTTTATTGGTGATTGGAGACGGTGGACTCACCACCTAAGGAGCAGTCACAGCCATTGGCGATGGAATGACGACTGACGATCAACCTTGCCGCTCAGGTGACCGACATTGGCGAATGCCGGTGGGGCTGTGTGACAGTTAGAATCTTGTGATCCATAGGGGGAAAGACCGGGTAAATAGATTGATGGGTACTGCCTATACCAACAAGATGCATATTCTTTTTGGTAGACCATCACTTGAGAAATCCAAAGTCAAGTGTGCTTGACCTGGAGTAGTCTCATGATGGGTGACAAGTTTTCCCAGGAAGCATGCGAGTGAGGACAAAGAACGCTGGAAACACTCGTGTTGGTTTGCAGGGCCAGTCGTCATTTCAGGAAGCAGCCATAGTGACGTGGGGTGTTACAAATGGTATCAGAGCCTTGACCCAGCCAGAAGTGTGGCCGTCGAGGACGTCGGACCCCTAACGGGGGGTGATTGTGACAGTTAGAATCTTGTGATTTGCAGGGGGGAAAGACTGGGTAAAAAGATGTGCAATCCCACACCACCTAGGGAAGGTTAAGTGTAATGATTCTAAGACTGTGTAGGTATGGGACTAAACTATTGAAGAGGGCTTAGATGAATTGATGGGTACTTCCTATGCTAAGAAGATGCATCTTCTTTTCGGTAGCCCATCACTTGAGAACTCAAAAGTTAAGCGTGCTTGACCTGGAGTAGTCTCATGATGGGTGACCTCCTGGGAAGTTTTCCCAGGAAGCGTGCGAGTGAGGAAAGACTCGTGTGGTTTGCAGTCTTTCCCACGCTGGAAAGAATCGTGTTGGTTTGCAGGGCCAGTTGTCATTCCAAGAAGTAATTATAGTGACGTGAGGCATTACAGGCTATCACCTAGGTGACCAGTGATGACCACTTACCTCTTGAGCTACTTGAACAACGACATTACTAATCAGCGAGGTGTTAGGAGTACGTCCTAAAAGAATGTAAAATACATTTATTATTTCAACGAATAAATAAATACAATGGTATATTATTGTTATATTTAGATTATTAAATTATTGTTTGAATAATTTTTATTGTAAATATTAGAAAAATTCCATATTCATTATTGAGAATGTGATCTTGTATTAGTACAAGAGAATTAAGATCACATGAATGAATAAAAATAGTCAACAACAAATTGAAGTTATGGAATTCTTTAATTAGGGTTGTAAGTATGGTTTACTAAGTATCATGTTGATACAAATAATCTAGATTCAGATTATTAATGTGGTAAGACATCTCGGTAAATGTGCTTTATATAATATGATTATATATGACAAGGACCGATATGAATAAAAGTCTTTATCCAAAAACCATTTAATAATAAAGATTTATAATTTATATCATAACTGATGATCATTTATAGATCAACCTAAATCTCGAGTATTCATGAACTCCTGTTTATGTTTATTAAATCTTTTGATTCATTCGTTAATGTCTCTTCATAGATTGAGGCTAATGACTTTTGTTTTGCAGATTTAATATCATGGATGCCTGGGAACATGTATCAACAATACATAATCTAATCTTTCCTAACATATCGTATATTGGTTCCCTTAAGGGTTAATTATGGAACTTAATGATTTTGAGCTCAAATCTTTAATTAGATTATAGATTAATTATTCACTAGTGAATTAATGGTACTTAAGGAATAAGAAGTAAATTAGAAAGGTAAAATCGTAATTCTTCCATTCTAATTTATGAACTAATTAATTAGAGGGTTGAACTATTGTAAGATTGTTATATCAATAGAAAACTTAAAATAAGATTTCTCTAAAAGTATATCTATAACATAAAGAGTTCAATTCTGAATTTATAGTGGAGAATATCAGAATTAATAAATTAACTATTATGATTAAAGAGTTTAATTATTTATTTTTAATTTATTGAAGCTTAATATTATAGGTCCATGGTCCCCGAAATGGCTCAAACAAACACTGACAAAGATAAATACAAAAATAGGCAAAATGACTTATTTGATAAGTAAAATAATTTTCTATGCACTAAACATAATTAATGTATAATTATATGTAATTAATTAATTAATTATTTGATTTAACAAAAATATAATTAATTTTGAATTAATTTATTTTTGGGATTTTTTTGTATTTAAATAATGATGAAAATTTGGAAAATTATATGCCCTTCCTGGCATGGGTTGGGCGTGTAGCACAGTGCACAGACACTGTGCTACACGCACAAGAAGATTCTAGAAGAATCTTGGTTCAACAATTTTAGTTATTTAAATATTAAATAAATAATGAGATATTTTAATATGATTAAAATATTATTATTTAAACAAAAATCTGATAACTGATTAGTTATTTAATTTTTTTAAAAAATAACTAATATTATTTATTTTTAATATATTGGATATATTAAATATAGGAGATCAGTTTTTTCCAGAGCGATACTTTTTCAGAGATAGAAAATATATCGTGAAATCTCCCTGAAAGAAATAGAACAGTGCTACAAGTATATGTCACTGTTCTTCACAAACTTAGGTCCAAACTTTATCAGATCTCATGTGTTGAGAACATCTGATAAATAGATTTTGCATATTGTTTTGTATAACGAGCCCACACTCGTTCTTTGTGTGTTAAGAACATTTTTGAAAAATCTTTGTGTGAGATCTCAAGGATTTTGTCGTACGAAAAGATAGCAGCAAGGAAGGACTTGAGATAATTTTTCTATTCATCTCTTTGATTCAATACATATATATGTATGTGAAGAAGTAGATCTAGAAATCTTGTGGGGTTAAATTAACAATTTTGATTGTTGTTCCAATGCGTATAATCTCTGATTTGATCTATAAAAACTAACAAATGGTACCAGGGCCATCTTCACACACACACATATATATATATATATTGAATCTGTGTGTGTTTAGATTTATGCATTTATTTATTTATGATGAATGAATAGATGGCTTAATATGATTGAATGCATGTGAATGTTGAATCGTTAATTGTATGGTGTTTTTGGGTTAGGATTTGCTTATGATTAGATCATGTGTAAGCCATTAAGGGGCATAGGATTTGTGTAATTTTATTTGGTTTTTGAAATCATAAAATTGTAATTCCGATCACACAAAGTCAAAATGGATCCCGGGATTCAGAATTCAGCCACCATTCCTCAGAGGTCCTCCTTCGAGCTGCTGCCGGGGACGTCGTACGGACATCCGTACCGACTGTACAGACTCGTCCGTACAGATCTGTACGGTTTCGTACAGTGGGCCTCGACAGCACTTTTTAGTGCCACGTGTCCCTGTCTTACTAGTCCATAATTTTTTTTATTTTTCTGAAATTAATTTGTTATTTTTTAAAAATTTTAAAAATGTTAAATATCATATTTGTTAGAAATTTGATATTTAAATAATGAGATATTTTTGTTATCCTAACAATTTTTTTTTGTATATCTTATTTAAAAATTTATTTTTCAAAATAACAGATTTTAATTAAATTTATTTCTGTTTTTTTTAATTAGTGAAAAATAAAATTATGATTTTTTAAAAGTTTTGTTTTAATTAATCAAGATAATTAGAAAATTATTTTCTTATTATTATTCTGGATTAACGACACATCCTACCGAAAGTAAAGTGAAGAAGCCCGATGGAGTTCTAGGCGGTTTTTTATTTTATTTTAATTTTATAAAAATGTTGTAAAATTAGAAATACCCAAAAGCACTCGGTTCAACATTTATTGTTTATTTATTTAAATAATTGTTTTCATGTGATTGATAATATGTTCATGCATTTTGTGCCATACATAAAAAAACCCACACAGTTATTATCATGTATCTCATTGGTAGAAACATGATTATTAGGATTGTCCTATATGTTTCTATGATTTGTTTTGCGAAACCAATTGCATATAAATTACTTAGTTTTATTCTTTGAAAACTTGGTAAAATATCACACCATTTTTTTTTAAGGCTTTATGACTTAATTTCTTTAAACCGACTTTATTTTAAAATTGTTTTTTAGTAAAATTTAGATGAATATAATTGGTAATTTAAAATTTGATATGGACCTAGAAACATGCTTTCTTACCAATTTTAATTATATTCATAAAGTTTAAAGAATCTACAATTAATTTGGAATTAATTAGGTTAAAAACACTTATTTCAAAATAGTGAGTGGGAGAGGCTTGATAACTCAACATAACCCGTGGTCTCCATTATTAATATAACACCGTGAGATATGAATAGCGCCTCGCGACGGCTTTGTTTCCGTCCCCCTAAGGAAGGTGTCTAGACATGTCAATAGAAATGTTATATTTCTTACAAAGATATGCACTAATGATGTATTTTATGTTTGACCGACCCTAAGGCGACATGTCCTAAATTAAGTCATGAACTCCGAAATAATGGGTTACACTCACAAAGTTATGATTAAGCTTTTGCCGTGGATAATCATAACTTGACCAAACTAAACGGCACTTTAATGTTTAAAAGAGAAAATAATGAGTTATTTTAAGTTTTAAACAATAAAGATAAGAATGTCTTATAAACTCTCTAAGATTAATTTGACCGACCCTAAGGCGACCCTTTAATTGTTAGAAAGTTTTATCGTGGAAATTAAACTTTATTTTATGTGTTTTATTTGTGCTCATGCATCACGTTTAATTTCTGAAACTTTGATATTTATTTTTCTAAATATAATAATATTTTATTTTTTATATTATTCAGAAAATGTCTGTTGACCCTCGTCTTGGTCAACTGACACAGAGTCAAATGCTTGATGTGATGGAAGGTGTTGAAATAGATCTAATGGAAAGAATAGTAAACGACACAACAAATTATAGTGGTTCGGCCCCACGAATTGGTAATGACCTACATCCACTTAAGCTATTATTGATATTAACTCTCAAAGGAGTGATCAAAGAACTAGGGTTCTCTGAGTTTCACAAGCCTTAGAGGGATGAATAATACAATCGTAAGATAATAGCTATAATTCTCTTATAAAGTACAAACTTAAATCAGCCAAAAAATCCCCCCTCCCTCCCTTGAGCTATCTCTTTTCTATTTATAGGCTCAAGGAGAATTACATAAATTTGTTACAGATATTCTTTCCTAAATAATCGGATACTCAGGAATTATGGGAGATAATCTCAGATATCGTTATAATTGCATAAGATCTTCTCAAAATATACAGAGTATACGACCAAGATGGTTGTATATAAAGTCCAAATGTTACGCTAGGAGAACCTCCCTGGTCGATAGTCGAACAAAACCTTTGCCAGGCGTCAGCCACGTGTTAAAAATGTCTGCCACGTCATCCACGCCTATTTTTTGGATAACATTTTCCCCCTAAGTTTATTTATTGCGACTAGCAATAAGTAAACTTAGGAAAACAACCTTTCATATGCCCCACGAAATCTGTCAGAGCCCTCGTGCGTTTTTGAAAACCGTGACCTAATCACGTCTAATCAAGCCTTTTCAGTTTTCAAGAAACCAATCCGATGGCTGTTACACTCCCCAATGCTTCAAAAAAGGGAATTAATGATTACTACTTTTTGTCACACTTCGGCTTCTATAAGTAATCCCTTCATTCACCTTCTACCCTTTTACTCGCCATTTTCTGCCAAGAACACTCTAGAACTCCATCTCAGAACTCAAAACTTCGAAGGTCTCCCGTCATTTTGCTTGAGGGTTCTTTGTTTGAAAGCCCAAAATCGTCCCGTTTCAGAATCTTCATCCTTCATCCAGGTAATTTTCTTCATCTTTTAAACTCTTTGAGATGCCATGCACACTGCTTTTGAGTTCTAAAACTTCTTGCGTTCTTGAGTAGAAATTTTTGAGGATTCTGTATATGTTGTTGATGCTTGACAGGGTAGTGTATATTTGCTCTATATAAGTTAGGAATTAGTTTGATAGTCAGGATCATAGGTTTAGGGCGTAAAATCGACGTAAAAATTTGATTTTTAGGCTAGTTGAAAAACTGAGTTTTTCCCGCCCCTTTGGAGTGGAAAAAGTTTCTTTTCAGAAAACTCTTTACTTTCACTTTTTGATCCATTTTTCAAACTGCTAGCATAAAACTTAGTGTTTCGGTTAGAATGCTGCTGGTCGATAGACGCGAGCAACGTTATTCCAACTTTCAACATAAGTTCCCAGGCTGTGCGTCTTATCTCCTCCTTTGTCTGTTTGCAGTTCATATGCAAGACCCGTGGGGAGGAGAAAGACCTATCGACGATGATCTCTTAGTTCAACTGCTTGAAGACAAAGAACAACCCTCGACTCTTATACCAGATATTCCTTTTTCTCGCCTTAACCTAAACACTTCCCCAGTTTCGACCCAAAATATGGCTCGTACCAAAACAAAAGCTCGAAAAATAAAAACTCCCAACACTTTTCATCAGCCTACTCTGATGCTCCCTCGACCAGTGGTCGAGATGAAAATGCCCCCGATCCAAATCTGCAAAGGCATGCCCGTCCTCGACACGCTACCCAGCCGGATGTCGAGTCGCATGTAGTTTCTGAAAGTAGGGTGACGATCAGAATGATCGCCAACTACTTAAACAAATGCAATCTGACAGGGGTGACCCTAGTCAAACCAAACCCAGACCAAAGGGCTAATCTATCTGGAGGTGCTTACAGCGACTGGTCGCGGTTTCATGTTGAGGCAGGAGCCACTTTGCCTCTTCATGCATTCTTTCAGGGGGTGGCCAACTACTTCAGAGTTGCCCCCTTCCAAATTACCCCAAACAGATATAGAATGCTCACTGCACTCTATATCCTATATAGCCAGAAAAAATGGCCTGCACCATCGCCACATGAGGTCAACTACCTGTTCGATCTCAAATCTAACCCCAACCAAGAAGGCACGGGGTTCTTCCATCTTTGTCATCAGGAAACCGGGCGCACTTTCCTGACTGACACCACCCATATCTCCAATGTGGGGAGGTACTCGCAGACAACTTGGCTTTCACACGAGGAGGTAAAATTTTCACACCGCTGGCTTCTTCACTTAGTGTTTTTCCACTACCATGTCTTGAAATTTCAATGTGTTTTAGGCCCGTGGCTGCAACCAAACCCAACTCCAGGGATGGGATCAAGGGCAACACTCTTAGCCAGCATGTCAGATGCTGAGAAGAGTGTCAAAAATTTAGTTACAGAGGCTAACCTTAGGTTGGTTGGCCTTTGGGACCCTCAACCTACTACGAGTGGGCCTTCGGCGGGGAATTCTCACGTCGAAGTGGAACTCGAGCAGCAACCCCAAGCGTCTCCTCCGCAGAGGAGACCAACTGGGGTTACAATCAGGGAACCTGTCGACACTCACCGAGTGGAGAGGCCCTTGGCTCCCAAGGGAAAAGGAAAGCAAAAGGCCGCCGAGCCTACCGAACTCTCTGACGACTCGTCGGATGATAACGGTACAATAATTTCGCTTTTAAACCATCTGCCAATTCCCTATCATCTGTTCGACGGGGATGGAAACTTTAAGAATGCTCCCATCTTAAATTCAGATTTCTTCCAGGCAGTAGGTAGTTCGGTAAATAATATAGCGACCAATAGTTGTAGCGCAGGTACTTTACTTGTAATCTTTTCACTTTCATTTTTTGGCCCTATGTGACCATCTAGTCTCAATGCCCGTGTTGTTTTCTTTTATGTAGATATGGACTCTGAAGATGTGTTCGAGCATTACAGGGCTGCTGCTGCCTCTTCTGGCCAAAAGAAGGACAACAAGAGGGCTCGAGGGGAGAGCAGCAAGACTGCCTCAAAGAAGAACTCGCTGCCTCCAACACCCCTCGAGCAGCCGGCCTCAACTTTTGCCGATCAGCAGCCTTCTCTTAAGGCTCATAGCAGGGAAACATTGCACACTCAGCCCGAAGTCTCCCTGCCCAGCCTCATGGTCAGCTCTGCTAGGGAGTGAATATACAAGATCTCCAAGCATAGACACAGTCAAGCAGCCATAACTAAAACTACCTCTATGAAGGCTGATCAAGTTCTCAATAGAGGGCTAAACGAGATAGTTAGCGTAAGTCAACTCCTGCTGCTGTAACATTTATCTTTGATTCCCCGTCTTTAGTTTATCTTTTTCTATCTGTCTTCAGGGACTGCTGACCATAACCTCTGGCTGGCGCCGTGCTGGGGCGTTGGTGTCTCGGGGTAGGAACTTTGATTCCAGGCTCGCCGAGGCTAAGGAAGTACTCGAAGCTAAAAAAAATGAACTTGCTAAACATAATGGCGAGCTGCTCGGGGAGAACACGGAGCTGTCCAAGCAGAAAGATGAGCTGCTCAAGGACAAAGCTACTCTGACCAAGGAGTTGCTAGAAACCTGGGACGCCCTGAAGAAAGCCAACGAATCTAGGGAAAAGTCCAGGGAAAGTGCCAAGCTCAATTATCAACAAGCTGTTCAGCTCGAGCTTAATCTGATCGCCAGCAGGCAGGAGGCGGAGGAACTCGGAAAACTAGTGCAGGAGCTTGAGGAGACTGGGGCCAAGAATTTGGAGAAGTATAAGAAAGCCATTCATCTCTGCTTCTATGAATTCTAGAAGCACAATCGGGAGGCTAACTTCAGCTATCTGTCTAAATGCTTGAGGAGGACTCTAATGACGCAGTGCGCCATTCGTCTGGAAGAAGAAGAGAAGGCTGGAGTGCCTGCTTCCCCAGAGATTTCCCTGGTAGCAGGGATAGACGGTGCAGACGCTGAAGCTGGCCCAGCCGTCGACCAAGGCGCTCCTCAAGACCCTCCAGCTCCTTAATCTTTTTTTTTCTTCTTTTATCTAAACTACGCGACCCACAGGTCGTATTGTAAAGACAATTTATTTTTTATTGCTGCAACGACAGCCATTTTACTTTTATTTGAACAATTACATCCGAGCAGTACTACTCGCGGTGTAAAAGGATTCCTTTGACATTATGATATTTTTGCTTTATTATAATATCTGTTCGCATGACCGAACCTAGCATAGTACTTTGGCTTGATTTTTCAAAATAAAAAATTTGAAAAATACTCTAAGTACCGTAGTATGCTTTCACTTATTTTGTTCATGTGTTTACATACCTCTTGGTATGTTTTGCTATCGATGTACCTTATATGCCCCCCAAGTGATCGAGGAGCTTTAGGTCCTTGGTCACTTGCCTTGACCACGACCTGTACGAACATTAGTGATCGGTATAAAATGTAAAACTTATAATACATCAAAACAACACATGTAATGAACAAATACTTGTAGAAATTGACAAAGTTTGGCAAGAATGACTGGCTGCGCACAGTCCCTTATAATTATCGTATTTAAATGGACTAAACATGTCTTTACTAGTGATCTTTGAAAGATCTTACACTTATAAGCGATTAGCCATATTACATGACTAACCCTATTTCAAAACTTGTAAAAAGTAAAAATTAATACAAGCCAGTCCTTTAAGAAGGACTGTTTATTGATAATACTTGCGCAGGTGTTCTCCATTCCAATAACGCGGAACGAGATCTACATTTAAGCGTGCAAGTTTATAGGTGCCTGGATGAAGGACTTCTTCAATCTGGTAAGGTCCTTCCCAGTTTGGTCCGAGTACTCCAGCAGCTTGGTCGTGGGTGTTTAAGAAAACTCTTCGAAGTACTAGGTCTCTGACGTTGAACTTTCTTTCTTTTACTTTGGAGTTAAAATACCGAGCGACTTTTTGCTGGTACGCAGCTACTCGGAGTTGGGCTTTTTCTTGTTTCTCTTCTATCAGGTCTAGGGACTCGATCAACAGTTTGCTATTTTGGTCTTGGTCGTATGCGACTCTGCGATGTGAGGGCATATCTAACTCGATAGGCAACATAGCTTCATACCCATATGCTAAGTAAAATGGGGTATGACCTGTTGCTGTTCGGTGAGAAGTTCTATACGACCAGAGTACTTTAGGTAGCTGTTCTGGCCATGCTCCTTTAGCTTCTTTGAGCCTTTTCTTCAGAGTATCCTTCAATGTCTTATTTACTACTTTGACTTGCCCATTTGCTTGCGGATGTGCAACTGAAGAAAAGCTTTTGATGATTCCATGCCTTTCACAGAAGTCTGTGAACATGTCACTATCAAACTGGGTGCCATTGTCCGAGACAATATTTCTTGGCAATCCATATTGACAAACAATGTTCTTGATGACAAAATAAAGTATTTTCTTTGTCGTTATGGTCGCGAGTGGTTCAGCCTCGGCCCATTTGGTGAAGTAGTCGACCGCCACGACTGCGTATTTCACCCCACCTTTTCCTGTCGGCAAGGACCCGATTAAATCAATACCCCATACTGCGAAGGGCCATGGACTTTGCATTTGCTTTAACTCATTAGGAGGTGCCCGTGGGATTTTGGAAAATCTCTGACACTTATCACATTTTTGCACAAACTCCATCGAGTCTTCGTTCATTGTTGGCCAGAAATAACCTTGCCTTAGAATCTTCTTTGATAAGCTCTGCCCCCCAGTGTGGTCTCCACAGAAGCCTTCATGCACTTCCTTCATCAGTTCTTTAGACTTTTTTGGTGTAACACAATTGAGCAGTGGCATTGAGTATCCTCTTCGGTATAGACCACCATCGACCAGTATATACCTAGCAGTCCGTCTTTGAAGGGTCCTGGCTTTGTTTCTATCTGCTGGTAGTATACTGCTCGTGAGATACTCCAGGTATGGTGCCATCCACGTATCTACTAACCGGACCTCCATATTGGTTTCTTCTGCTCGTATGCTTGGCTCACGCAGCTGTTCAATTGGCACAATATTTAAAGTGTTAGCATCCTTTGCACTCACGAGCTTGGCTAGGGCATCTGCGTTTGAATTTTGATCTCGAGGTATTTGCTGGAGGGTATATTTTTCAAATTGCGCCAACAGATCTTTAGCTTTGTTCAGATAGGCCACCATTTTCAGACCTCGTGCCTGATACTCCCCTAAGACCTGATTCACTACCAGCTGTGAATCGCTGTAAATATCCAGCACTTTAATGTTCATGTCTTTGGCTAACCTTGACCCAGCGAGTAGGGCTTCATACTCAGCTTCGTTGTTCGAAGCGGTGAAATCAAACCTAATTGCGCAGCGAAATCGATGCCCTTTCAGCATTATCAATATCACTCCTACTCCTGCGTGAGATTTGTTTGACGATCCGTCTGTGAATAGCTTCCACGAAGGAGCTTCAACTTGAGGCTCTGGCGCACTAGGCTTTTCACCCTGCTCAACGTCTGGGGGTTCAGTGAATTCAGCAATGAAATCAGCCAAGACTTATCCTTTTATTGCTGCTCGCGGTGAGTATGTGATACCGAACTGCCCGAGTTCGACTGCCCATTTCAACAAACGACCAGCAACCTCTGGCTTTTGCAAAACTTACCGAAGGGGCTGATCAGTCAAGACCGTGATTGGATGGGCTTGGAAGTAAGGATGTAACTTCCTTGAGGCCAAAATTAGGCAATAGGCTAATCTTTCAATGGGATGATATCTCAACTCGGCTCCGATTAACCTCTTGCTCACATAATACACCGCCTTTTGTATGCCTTCTTCTTCTCTCACTAGCACCGCACTAGCAGCATATTCGGTGATCGCTAGGTAAATGAACAAAGTTTCCCCATCTATAGGCTTCGATAAGACAGGAGGCTGCGCCATGTGGGCTTTTAAGGCTTGGAAAGCCTGTTCGCAGTCTTCAGTCCACTCGAACTTCTTGTTGCCCCTAAGTAGATTAAAGAAAGGGACGCACTTATCCGTCAATTTTGAAATAAATCTATTGAGTGCGGCAATTCTTCCAGTCAAACTTTGCACATCTTTAATCTTTACTGGCAATTTCATATCGATCAGGGCTCTGATCTTTTCGGGATTAGCTTCGATTCCTCTCGAATTAATGATGAACCCCAAGAACTTCCCTGATCCAACTCCGAAGGAACAATTGAGAGGATTTAGCTTCATCTGATATTTATTCAGAACATTGAAACACTCTTATAAATCCTTCACATGTCCTTCTGCCTTTTTTGACTTTACCAGCATGTCATCAACGTACACCTCCATGTTTACTCCGATTAACTCCTTAAACATGTGGTTAACTAGTCACTGGTAAGTCGCACCAGCATTTTTCAGTCCAAAGGGCATTACTTTGTAACAATATAGCCCTGTATCGGTCTGAAAGCTAGTGTGATCCTCGCCAGGGGGATGCATACTAATCTGATTGTATCCTGAGTATGCATCCATGAAAGAGAGGATCTCATGTCCTGCAGTTGCATCGACCAGCTGGTCGATCCTTGGGAGTGGGAAGAAATCCTTAGGGCAGGCTTTATTAAGGTCTGTGAAATCCACACAGGTTCGCCATTTGCCATTAGGCTTGGGAACCAGTACTGGATTAGAGACCCATGATGGATAAAACGCCACCCTGATGAACCCATTCTCCTTTAGTTTTTCAACTTCTTCTTTTAAGGCTTTCAATCTGTCTTTATCGAGCAACCTTCTTTTCTATTGCACGGGTGGAAAGCTTTTGTCGATGTTCAGGACATGGATGATGACTGCAAGATCTATCCCAGCCATGTCTTTATGTGACCAGGCGAAAACTTCCTGGCTCTTCCTCAAAAATTCCACCAGTGCGTGCTTGGTTGTTGCTTCCAAATTTTTGTCGGCCTTTACAACTCTGGTCGGAAAATCTTCATCAAGATGGACCTCCTCAAGGTCCTCAACAGGTCCCACATCTTCCTCAAAATCCCCAAAGCGAGGATCTAAGTCTCTATCCTCACTTTGGGCAACACCCTATTTGGTGACTTCATTGCCTGATTGGGCTTGTATATCAATGGCCATCTGCAACCTTTTTGGGGGAGTGCTCCTCGACATTCCCTTCTTGGCCTTAGTAATTGAGGCATTATAACACTCCCTCGCTTCCCTCTGGTTTCCCAACACACGTCCTACCCCTGCGTTTGTTGGGAATTTCATGGCCAGGTGCCATATTGAGGTGACGGCCTGAAGGTCAACCAGTATGGGTCTTCCAATTACAACATTGTAAGTCGAAGGACAATCGACCACTATGAAAGTAGTGAGTAATGTCCTGGTAGAGGGCGCTGTACCTGCTGTTATCGGAAGCCTGATTGACCCTGTTGGAGGGAGTCCCTCACGAGAGAAACCTTAAATTGTTTGGTTGCAGGGCTCCAAGTCCTTGACCGACAACTTCATTCGTTCCAGCAAAGATTTATACAGGATGTTAACTGTACTTCCTGTATCGACCATCACTCTCTTCACCATCATGATGGCAATTTGAACATCCACGACCAGCGAATCGGAATGTGGGAACCGGACATGCTAGGCATCGCAATCAGAGAAGGTTATTTCACCGTCCTCTAACCGAGCCTTCTTTGATGCCCGGTCCTCCACAGTCATCATCTCGATGTTCTGGTCATGGCATAGGGTCCGAGCATATCGTTCCCTTGCCTTTCCTCTGTTTCCCGCAGGGTACAGGCCTCCGCAGATGGTGAGTAAAGTGCCAGCCATGGGGTCAGGCTACAAAGGTGGCGAGCGTTGGCGTGCAGGCGCTTGCTTGTTGCCACTTGGAGCCTCTCGTTGGGAAGCCCCCGAGGCCCGTATGTATCTCCTTAAGTGTCCTTGTCTAATAAGGAACTCGATTTCATCTTTCAGCTGGTTGCACTCGTTCGTATCGTGTCCGTAGTAGTTGTGAAAGTGACAGAACTTGGTGGTATCTCTTTTCGAAATATCCTTTCGAATGGCAGCAGGTCTTTTGTAAGGCACACTAGAACTTGTGGCCGGATACACCTCTGCTTGAGACTCAACAAGGGCAGTGTAGTTGGTGAACCTTGGTTCATAACGATTGCCCTTGGCGTGCTTGCTCTCGGAAGTAGAGGGTTCGCTATGGGGCCTCTTCCCCCCATTCTTTCCATTGCCATTCCCATTGCTTTTGCCATTGCCGTTGCCGTTGGGCTTTGACCCATTGGCGGCTTTGGCAGGGTCTTCAGTCCCCTTATCTTTGTTTGGGGTGTTTCCCTCGTTGGCAATGCCATCCTCGAGCTTGATGTATCGATCAGCTCGACCAAAAAATTCTTGGGTAGTTTTAACCCCATGCTTCCTGAGGCTACTCCAAAGAGGCGTACGATGCCTAACTACTGCGGTTAGGGCCATCATTTTTCCTTCATCTCCCACTATTTTGGCTCTAGTGGCTGCTCGCATAAAACGCTGGAAGTAGTCTTTTAGTGGTTCTCCTTCTTGCTGGCGTATCTCGACCAGCTGGTTTGCCTCAGTTGGGTGCCCACGACCCGCATAGAATTGTCCGTAAAACTCCTTTACGAACATCTCCCAAGATACAATGCTTGCAGGAGGGAATTTAAAGAAGCACTCCTGTGCAGCATCAGAAAGTATTTCAGGGAAGATCTTGCACCGAGCGTCTTTGGACACCTTTCGAATGTCCATCTGTATCTCAAACTTGTTAACATGAGATATCGGGTCACCATACCCGTCAATGTTTGGAAGTGTGGGCATTTTAAACTTGCTAGGAGTTTCTGCCACAGCAATCCTTTGGACGAAAGGAGTGCCCCTTCTCCTGTCGTACTCGATGTGGGACGTTCTTCCCCCGACCAGCTGTTGCACTGCTTGGTTCAGAGCATCTATCTGGGCCTGAACGGCTTCAGGAATTGCTGGGGCCTCTGGTTCTGGGGGAATGTACTCGTCGTGCTGTTCTCGGCGGTCATTGAGTACATCCCTTAAGTCGTCGTCTCTTCGCCGTTGCTCGCTTGCTCCAAGCCGATTAAAGACGTTGTTTTGTCTGGGTTGCCCCTCAGCGTTACGTCTCGCTTGTTGGTCTTCTCTAGGTGGTGGGCTTCTGCCTCCACCTCTCTCTTCATTCCTCTGACTGGCATTCCCTTTGCCTGAGTCGGCCTCATTGTAGCCATGGCCATCTCTGAACCTCAATTGGCTATGGTGAGACCGAATGTCTCCTCGGTTGCCTCCTCGGGCTGGAACTTCCCGAGCATTAGGGGGAGGCCTGCGCTGGTTGGTAGGTCCCCATGCATTATCATGTCATGGAGGGCCCCTGACCGCAGAGCCTGTCTCTGATTTCCTTCTGTTGCTAGAAGGACACTGTCCCCTGCTCGGTGGGAGCGACTCTTCACCCCTTGGCGTCTAGGACTGCGGAGCTGCTGCCCGGCCCTATTCTGCCTTGGCTGTGGGGGATCGTCTCAACCAGCCTGGGATGGAGGTTGCATCTCAGGATCCCTAGGTGGGACATCATCCTGAGGCATTGGTGGCTGCTCCGGCCTTTGAGGGCTCATTGGCTGGATTGGAGGGCTAGGATTGGGACCCCTTTGATGTGGCCCATTCGAGGGTTGATCAGGCTGCGAGGCAGGTGCAGCCTGATTCCTAGCCAATTGCAGGGCTGCTTCGAGGGCTGCCATGGCCTCCCTCTGATGACGGTCCATCTCTGCCTGTCTTTCACTCAGCTCTTGGCGCTGACGCTCTATTTCTTGCTGCTGTCGCGCCATAGTTTCCGCAACACTTTCTTGACTGGCCCTCAGATTGGCCAATTCTTCTTGCAATACTCCCAGGGTATTTCTCAGCGTTTCGGAGTCCAGTTCCTCCTCATCAAATTCCAAGTGTGGCTCATTTTCAGCCATGTTCGGAGGAGGAGGTTGAGATGGTGCAGCGCCAGCCGCCTGCTCAGTCTTCTTTGTTGTTTTCGCCATTAGTGCTTCAACAACCTCGTCTCAAGCTCTCAATGAAAGCACCAGAATGTTGACCCTCGTTTTGGTCAACTGACATGGAGTCAAATGCTTGATGTGATGGAAGGTGTTGAAATAGATCTAATGGAAAGAATAGTAAACGACACAACAAATTATAGTGGTTCGGCCCCATGAATTGGTAATGACCTACATCCACTTAAGATATTATTGATATTAACTCTCAAAGGAGTGATCAAAGAACTAGGGTTCTCTGAGTTTCACAAGCCTTAGAGGGATGAATAATACAATCGTAAGATAATAACTATAATTCTCTTGTAAAGTACAAACTTAAATCAGCCAAAAAATCCCCCCTCCCTCCCTTGAGCTATCTCTTTTCTATTTATAGGCTCAAGGAGGATTACATAAATTTGTTACAGATATTCTTTCCTAAATAATCAGATACTCATGAATTATGGGAGATAATCTCGGATATCGTTATAATTGCATAAGATCTTCTCAAAATATACGGAGTATACGACCAAGCTCGTCGTATATAAAGTCCAAATGTTACGCTAGGGGAACCTCCCTGGTCAATAGTCGAACAAAACCTTTGCTAGGTGTCAACCACGTGTTAAAAATGTCTGCCATGTCATCCACACCTATTTTTTGGATAACAATGTCTTTCTCTGGTAATCCAATCAATGCTTTAATCGCACAAAAAAAATTAACTGGTGATAACTTCAGAAAATGGAAATCAAATATGAATCTGTTGTTGGTTAGCGAAAACCACAAGTTTGTCCTAAATGAGGAATGTCCTGAGGAACCTGGCGCCGCTGCCCCGAAACATATTCAGGACAAATATGATGCATGGATTCAATCCAATAACAAAGCTAAGTGCTATATTCTTGTAAGCATGAGTGATGTCTTACGAACAAATCATGAATCCTTGGAAACTGCTTTTGAGATACTAGAATCTCTTAAGGAAATGTTTGGGCACCCATCTGATCAAAGTCGTCATGAGGCTACTAGAACCTACATGAATGCTAAGATGAAGAAAGGTCAATCTGTGCGTGAGCATGTCTTAAACATGATCAGTGTACTCCATGAAGCTGAGACACACAGAGCAGTCATGGATGAAAAGACACAAGTAAGCATTATACTTGAGTCTTTAACTCCTGCTTTTTCTACATTCACAACAAATTATGTCATGAACAAATTAGAATTTAACATGACCCAATTGTTGAATGAATTACAAAATTTTGAGTCTTCGAACAAGACAATCTCAAGTCAGGCTGAAGCAAATGTTGTTGAAGCCAAACCATCTTCTTCTAAGAAGAAAAGGAAAAGCAATAAAAATGACTACAAACCTAAAAAGGACAATTCGAAAAAGACAAAGAAGTCATCCAAGGCACTCGAGAACAAAAAGAACAATGGACCCAAACAAAAGGCACCCAAAGAAAAGTGTTTCCATTGTAATGTTGACGGTCATTGGAAGAGAAACTGTCCAAAGTATCTCGCCGAGTTGAAAGAGAAAAAGAAAGGTAAATGAGATTTACTTGTACTTGAAGCTTGTATGGTGGAACATGATAAATCATCATGGATAGTTGATTTTGGTTCCACTAACCATGTTTATTCTTGTTTGTAGATGCTTGAGTTCGCAAAGTAGTTGGAGCAAGGAGAGATGACTATGAGAGTGGGAAGTGGAGCACTTGTATCAGCTAAAGCATGTGGAATAGTCCGTTTAAATTTTAAGAACAATTTTCTAGTTTTGAATAATGTTCTCTTTATTCCTGAAATTACTAGAAACATTATTTCTTTATCTTTGTTACATGAACAAAATTTTGTTATTTCTTTTTATAATAATGTGATTTTTATTTCAAAGAATGGGAACAATATTTGTCATGCAAAACAAAAAGACTGACTATACATGCTTAATCCAATTGAAAAATCGCTCAATAATTCTGAATTATTCATAGTAGCTAATCCACAAAGTAACAAAAGACAAAAGGTTTCTAAAGAAAATGACACGTATCTTTGGCACTTAAGATTAGGTCATATTAGTCTAGATAGGATAAACCGGTTAACTAAAGATGGACCTTTGAGGGAACTAACAGTTGGAACCCTACCAGTTTGTGAATCCAGTTTAGAAGGAAAATTGACAAAATGACCTTTCACTTCAAAGGGAAATAGAGCCAAAGAACCACTAGAGCTTATACATAGTGATGTATGTGGTCCAATAAACATTAAAGTTCGAGGTGGTTATGAATATTTTGTCACATTTACTGACGACTATTCTAGATACGGTTATGTCTACCTAATGCTTAAGAAGTAAGAAACTTTTGATAGGTTTAAAGACTTCAAAGCCTTAGCTGAGAAGCAATTAGGTAAATTTTTAAATACACTCCGATCTGACTATGGTGGTGAATATTTGGATTCTAAATTCAAAGATTTCTTGCTGGAGCATGGTATTCTATCCCAACTCATAGCACCTGGAACACCACAACAAAACAGAGTTTCAGAGAGAAGAAACCGGACCTTGTTGGACATTGTTAGGTGTATGTTAAGCTACTCTTCACTTCCCTTATCATTTTGGAGATATGCACTTCAAACAGCCAATTACAGTTTGAATGTAGTTCCGTCCAAAGCTGTGATAAAGACACCACTAGAATTATGGAATGCAAATAAACCTAGTTTACGATATTTCTGTATTTGGGGTTGTCCTGCTCATGTGCTAAGACCTAAATCTAGAAAACTAGATTCAAGGTCTAAAGTGTGTATAATTGTGGGCTATGCTCTAGAAACAAGAGGCGGATATTTCTATAGTCCAAGTGATCAAAAGGTATTTGTTTCGACGAATGCAACCATTTTAGAATACGACTATATGAATGATTTTAAACCTCGAAGCAAAGTAGTTTTACAGGAACTAATGACGAATAAAATTTCATCTCCATCTTCTTCATCAATTAATGATAAAACAACCAAAGAAACCACAATTCCTGAAAAGGAAAAACCAGTGCAAATTCGTAGTGGGAGGATTGTGAGACAACCTATTCGCTACGAACATGAGGCACACGTTCTTGTGTCAGATACTGAAAAGGACGACCCATTGACGTTTAAAGAAGCAATGGAAGACCCTGATGTTGATAAGTGGCAAGTTGCCATGAATCAAGAAATGGAATCAATGTATTCCAATTCTATCTGGGAACTTGTAGATCTGCCTGACAATGTTAAAGCCATTGGATGTAAATGGATCTACAAGAAGAAAAGGGGTGTAGATGGAAAGGTAGAGACTTATAAAGAAATTCTTGTGGCCAAAGGCTACACACAGAGGGAGGGTGTAGATTATGAAGAAACATTTTCTCCTGTAGCCATGCTTAAGTCCATTCGCATACTTTTATCCATAGTTGCCATCTATGATTACGAGATCTGGCAAATGGACGTCAAGACAGCCTTTCTAAATGGCTAACTTGATGAAACCATGTATATGGAACAACCAAAAGGGTTTATTAAGAAGGATCAAGATCAAAATGTATGCAAGTTATTGAAATCCATATATGGATTGAAACAAGCATCAAGATCTTGGAACTTAACTTTTGATGAAACTATCAAAACATATGGCTTCGAACAAAATGTTGATGAAGCATGTGTTTATAAATACATCAAAGGGAAAGTTGTGGTTTTCTTAGTTCTTTACTTTGATGATATCCTACTCATTGGGAATGATGTAGAGACATTATCAAATGTAAAGAAATGGTTGGCTAAAAAATTCCAAATGAAAGATTTGGGAGAAGCGAGCTATTTTCTAAGCATTACAATTCTAAGAGATAGAAAGAACAAGCTCTTGGCACTTTCACAAGCAAATTATATTGATAAAGTGCTTGAAATATTCTCTATGGAAAATTCCAAAAAGGGTAGATTGCCGACCAGACATGGAATTACTCTTTGCAAAGATCAGTGTCCAAAGACACCACAAGAGCAAGAGGACATGAGAAAGTATCCCTATGCATCAGCTATAGGGAGCCTAATGTATGCAATATTATGTACTAGACCTGACATATGTTATGCAGTAGAGATTGCCAGTCGTTATCAGTCAAATCCAGGTTTGGAACACTGGATTGCGGTGAAACATATTCTCAAGTATCTCAGGAGAACGAGGAACTATATGCTAGTACATTCGAGTAGTGACCTTGAACCTACTGGATAGTAGAAAATCTACTTCTGGGTCACTATTCACTCTTGGTGATGGAGCAATTGTCTGGAGAAGCATTAAGCAATTCAGGATAGCTGATTCAACCATGGAAGCTGAAAAACATAGCAGCTTGTGAAGCAACTAAAGAAGCAGTTTGGCTGAAAAAGTTCTACATGGATCTGGAAGTGGTTCCAGAAGTGGAGAAACCACTTGTTATTTACTGTGACAACAGTGTAGCAGTGGCTAATTCTAAAGAACCGAGAAGCCACAAGAGGGGAAAACATATAGAGCGTAAATACCACTTAGTCAGAGAAATCGTACATAGAGAAGATGTGTCCATTCTGAAAATCGCATCAGAACACAACTTGGCAGACCCGTTTATGAAGATGCTTCCTGCAAAGCAATTCGAGGGTCATGTACGTAATATGGGATTGAGAGAAATGCCTTACTTGCTTTAAGTACAAGTGGGAGATTGTTAGGAGTATGTCCTAAAAGCATGTAAAAGACATTTATTATTTCAATGAATAAATAAATACAATGATCTATTATTGTTATATTTTGATTGTTAAATTATTGTTTGAATAATTTTTATTGTAAATATCAGAAAAATTCGATATTCATTATTAAGAATGTGATCTTGTATTAGTACAAGAGAATTAAGATCACATGAATGAATAAAAATAGTCAACAATAAATTGAAGTTATGGAATTCCTTAATTAGGATTGTAAGTATGGTTTATTGAGTATCATGTTGATACAAATAATCTAGATTCAGATTATTGATGTGGTAAGACATCATGGTAAATGTGCTTTATATAATATGATTATATATGACAATGACCGATATGAATAAAAGTATTTATCCAAAAACCATTTAATAATTAAGATTTGTAATTCATATCATAACTGATGATCATTTATAGATCAACCTAAATCCTGAGTGTTCATGAACTCATGTTTATGTCTATTAAATCTTTGATTCATTCGTTAAGGTCTCTTCATAGATTGGGGCTAATGACTTTTGTTTTGGAGATTTAATATCATGGATGGCTGGGAACATGTATCAACAATACGGAATCTAATCTTTTCTAACGGATCACATATTGGTTCCCTTAAGGGTTAATTATGGAACTGAACGATTTTGAGCTCAAATCTATAATTAGATTATAGATTAATTATTCACTAGTAAATTAATGGTACTTAAGGAATAAGAAGTAAATTAGAAAGGTAAAATCGTAATTCTTCCATTCTAATTTATGAACTAATTAATTAGAGGGTTGAACTATTGTAAGATTGTTATATCAATAGAAAACTTAAAATAAGATTTCTCTAAAAGTATATCTATAACATAAAGAGTTCAATTCTGAATTTATAGTGGAGAATATCAGAATTAATAAATTAACTATTATGATTAAAGAGTTTAATTATTTATTTTTAATTTATTGAAGCTTAATATTATAGGTCCATGGTCCCCGAAATGGCTCAAACAAACACTGACAAAGATAAATACAAAAATAGGCAAAATAACTTATTTGATAAGTAAAATAATTTTCTATGCACTAAACATAATTAATGTATAATTATATGTAATTAATTATTATTTGATTTAACAAAAATATAATTAATTTTGAATTAATTTATTTTTGGGATTTTTTGGTATTTAAATAATGATGAAAATTGGGAAAATTACATGCCCTCCCTGGCATGGGTTGGGCGTGTAGCACAGTGCACAGACACTGTGCTACACGCACAAGAAGATTATAGAAGAATCTTGGTTCAACTATTTTAGTTATCTAAATATTAAATAAATAATGAGATATTTTAATATGATTAAAATATTATTATTTAAACAAAAATCTGATAACTGATTAGTTATTTTTAAATTGTTTAAAATAACTAATATTATTTATTTTTAATATATTGGATATATTAAATATAGGAGATCAGTTTTTTCCAGAGCGATACTTTTTCGGAGATAGAAAATGTATCGTGAAATCTCCCTGAAAGAAATAGAACAGTGCTACAAGCATAGGTCACTGTTCTTCACAAACTTAGGTCCAAACTTTATCAGATCTCATGTGTTGAGAACATCTGATAAATAAATTTTGCCTATTGTTTTGTATAACGAGCCCACACTCGTTCTTTGTGTGTTGAGAGCATTTTTGAAAGATCTTGGTGTGAGATCTCAAGGATTTTGCCGTACAAAAAGATAGCAGCAAGGAAGGACTTGAGGTAATTTTTCTATTCATCTCTTTGATTCAATACATATATATATATGTATGTGAAGAAGTAGATATAGAAATCTTGTGGGGTTAAATTAACAATTTTGATTGTTGTTCCACTGCGTATAATCTTTGATTTGATCTATAAAAACTAACACGAGGGACGGTGAAACCGACACTTGGGTGATTGGAAAAATGGGGCTCCTCGCAATTGGCGAGACCTAAGCAGCGATGGTGAACGATGATGGCCTCGAATGTCAAGTGGCGATGCAATGATGATCTTGCCATTCATAGAGTAGCGACGTTATTCCTACTTTATAGGATGGGCAAATGGCCTTGCCACTTGGCGAGGGGCCGCTTTGCTCCCCCTTCGTAGCTTAGTCTTCGATTTATCACACACTTCAAGTGGTGATACACTAGCTTCTAACACTCGTACTTTTTTGAACAAAAACAATAAAGGAATTGTTGACTTGTGAAATTGGCCAATGGTCGTATGTACAATATACGACACCTTTTGAACGAAATAAATAGAATAAATGACAAAGTATGATTATCTTAAATAAACACACAAGAATTTTATAGTGGTTCATCTGTGTTCTGATGAACAATAATATCCTAATCCACTTAGTCTTTAGTATTGAATTACTCGACAATTACAAGTACGAACTGATAAGTTCACTCCTCAGAAAGATTATTCTCCCAAAATTCCAAAAAAAGAGATCCCTTTAAATGAAGCCCTGGGTCCTTTATTTATAGTACACGAGGGTTGTTACATGACCAGTAATACACGATTATCAAGTAGTGGAGATACGTGTCCACCTCCTCATGATTATGAGATCGGGGGTCTTCTCGTTGTTTCTCTAGATCGTGGTGGATAATGCACGATAGGAACCTCTGGGAAGATGTTAAGTCTTTGTTCGTATACAAGACTTAGGTGCTAGGCCCAGCGACCCGAGCTTGGTTGCTAGGCCTGTGACCTTCTGGGTGCTGGACCTGTTGATCCTCTGGGTGCTAGGCTTGTTGATCTCAGTTTAAACGAGGGTGAAAATTTCTCCATGAAGTGTACTTGGGGGTTTAGGCCGACCACCCTATGGAGGATAGGGTAGGTCGACCACCTAGGTGGTTCTTGAGCATAACAGGCTGACCACCCCTAGGGTAGGGGTCAGGCCGACAACCCATATGGGCTCTTGGGCATGCTTAGGCCGACCACCCCTGGGGTAGGGGTCAGGCTGACCACCCCTAAGGGCTCTTGGGCTTTCTTAGGCTAACCACCCCTCGGGTAGGGGTCAGGCCAACCACCCCTAGGGGCTAGGGCCAGGCCGACCACCCCTAGGGGGTTTAGGCCTGGTCGACTTCCCTATAGGTCATGGACCTATCTTTTTTGCTCGTCGGTCTTTGCTCAATACTTCGTAGTTTTTCCCTGATTTGTGATGCCACGTGCCGTATTCTCATTCGCCACGTCATCCTCATAGTTTTCAACATTACGGTAAACTTGATTATGGCCCGAGAAACATACCGTAGCAGTACTTAAATAGTCAAGTCCCTCGAGACATTACATAGTACTTTCTTAACTATCGATAATTTACTCAGCACTAATTTTTCAGGGATAATTAGTAATTCCTAAAAATAATTAGGTTTTTCAAGGAAAATTAATTTTGCTAAATTCTAACATATTTTTCAATGAAATTTGAAATCCTAAAAATATAATGTATTTTTCAAGGAGTTTTAGAGTCCTAAAAATATAATATATTTCAAGGATATTCATTCCTAAAAATACGAAATATTTTTCAAGGAATTTTAATTCCTAAAAATTTAAAATAGTTTTTCAAGGAATTTGATTTCCTAAAAATATAAATATTTTTCAAGGAATTTTAAATTCCTAAGAATATAAATATTTTTCACGGAATTTGAAATTTTAATCATACCAGATATTTTTCAAGGAAATTTGAATTCCTAAAAATATCTTGTCTGCATGAGAGGTTATAAGTAGGTCCTCTCTTCTCATTCTTGCTCTATGCGCTACTTCCAAACAAATTCCAAGCATGATTTCTCCAGTTCCTCATCAATCTTAGATCTTTGTTAAGTACTTTCTTCTAATCCTCACACCATTTAATTTAAATGTGCTTAGATTTATAAGAAACATTTTTAATTTTTGAGGATTTTTTGTATGAATCTTCTTGTTTTGTTGAATTTTGATCCAAAATAATTGACTTGAATCAAGATTTTTCTGTAAAATTCCTTAGTCTGGGCGATTTCCAGGGTTATAAACCCTAGGATGGGCGATTTCCAGGGATGTAAGACCCTAGGCCGACCACCCCATTAGACCTAGCGATTTTTGGGACTCCAAACCCTAGCATGTACGATTTCCAGGGATAGGATCACAGTTGGGGTAGAGTACCTTTAGGGCTTCTCCTTGTGCGATTTCCAGGTCTAGGAACATGGTTTGGGCTGAGCACCTTCATGACTTCTCCTTGTGCGATTTTCAGGTCTAGGAATAGGGTTTGGGCCGAGCACCTTCAGGGATTCTCCTTGTACCATTTCCAGGTCTAGAAACATGGTTTGGGCCGAGCACCCCTAGAACTTTATGGGCCGAGTACCTCCAGGGCTTCCGTTCCCTTGCCTTAGGCGATTTCCAAGCCTAAAATTAGGGTTAGGGCCGACCACCCCTAGAGCTTCATGTGCCAAGTAGTGTACACCTCATGGGCCGAGTACCTCCCCTTGGGCGATCTTCAGGGATCCAGGGTGGTCGGCCCAAGCATAAGCCGACCACCTAGGACCCTAAAAATAATTTTTTTCCTCCTCTCAACTGAATTCCTTGGGGGTCTTCCTTGTACTCTAAAAATTACTTTTTCTAGAAATTTGAACAATCCTCTGGCATTTTTCTAAGGCTTGCATCCCTGGGGTGGTCGGCCTAAGGTGGTAGGCCGACCACCTATGCCCCATTTTTCATGCTTCGTAATTTGATGGACTCAGGGTGGTCGCCCCAGGCTTAGGCTCACTGGGCCGACCCCCTATATAGAATTTTACTCCTTAGTTCATGGATATTGTAATGCCCCAAATTTCCTAATAAGGTTTAGGACCTTGATTAGGAGGCCGGGAGGGCCATAATTGATTTATTATGGTATTTAATGATTATATGCATGTTTATGTGAATTATATTATTATATGATGGTGAGTGCATGCATATGGGCTCATATTTTAAATGCAAGGGTATTTTGGTAATTTGGCCGTTGGGGGCGTGATTGTGTAATTTGATGCATATGGGTGAATTATAATTTTACCACATTATATGTGGATTGGTTCGAGCCATTCGACATGAGACGATCATGAGATGCAAGTTTTCGGTCTAGTCATAATGAGATTTAGTTCGAGGCTCGGGGTGAGTCTCGGGGTCCTTTTGATGATTAGAACATTACCTGGAATTAAAGGGTAATGGGGTATGATTTATTGCCATTTGAGAATGTTGAGATTAGCAGGAATTGGAGAGTGTTAATTATAATTAATGGTATAGGTTGGAAATGACGAATTTACCCTTGGGAGTGTTTAGAAGCTTTTAAATTGGCCTAGGGGCATTATGGTCTTTTGACCTTAAGGATTTATATCAGCTTTGGGGTTTGGAAGGCTGTAGAAACAGAGCCAAAACAGAGACATCCCTCCTCCTTCCCGTATGTTACTTCTCTCCATTTACTTCTTTGGTGTTCTTGAGCTCAAGGTGGGATATTAAGCTAGGAAACTCAAAGGATGAGGTTGTGGACTTGGTTTCGCTATTGAGGGAGGTTCAAAACTGGTTTTAAGGTGAGTTCTAGTCACTAAATTCAGGCTGTGCTCTGTTTTCCTTTTGGTTTTCAGCTTATGGTTTTTGATGTAGAAAATGGGAATTAAGGGGAGTTTTTGTGTATGTTTGGTTGGGTTTTGATGAGGGGGAGTTATGGGTGATGTTTGGAGGTTTAAATGAGTGTTTGGAAGAGGTTATGGGTTGATTTGAAGGGCTGGTTTGAGAGGAAAAACACAGGGGAAAAATTGAGTTCGTGTGCTGTCTTTGTGCTGGTCTGGGCTGAGCGCCGCGCCGCGGCTGTGGTGCACCGCGACCCATGGCGTCTGGTAGGGAGGCCCTCTCTGTCTGGAGGGTGCGCCGCGGCGCAGCAGGGGAGGGCCGCGGACCTTAAGGCAATTTTGGCCATAATAGTGTTTTTAGCTTGAGGATTCAAGCCTAAGGCCTCGGGGTTGAACCTACTACCCGGTTGAGTAGTGTTTGAGGTTCCGGTGGTTAGGTTTTGGTTTGGGAACCTTTTATTATTAATTTTATTGATGGAATCCCATAATTGGTTATGACCAGGTGACCGTTAAAGGACCAAAGGTGTAACGCCCTACTTCCTTAGAGCCGTTACTAAGTGAGTTTTAAGACAAAACAGTGTGCAATGAACTCGCTAACCGAGGTTTTGAAACAAAAGTGTGACTAATTAAAAGTTAGGGCTGTAATCTTTGAAAATGCGACGTTTCATTAAAAAGCTTCTAGTATTAAACACCTGGGATCCCAAAATAAGGTTTGCAAACTATTTACATGTTGAAATAAGTTTACAGTTGTTTAATCATAAAATCATAGATTATTACAGCCATTTTCGAATAAACCCCCAACCAAAGCAGTCGGGCAGGCCAAACATGTACGCGTCGCTTCACGCTCTCCGTACTCATGGTTGGTTGTCTCAGTCATTGCCCTTACCTGCAACACAGAGCACCCGTGAGCCGAAGCCTAGCAAGAAAACTCATGCAGAACATAACATATGCAATGTATACAGTTTATCATAATAGATAATCCACAAATAAACAAGTCAACCATTAGACTAAGCAAACACGGCCATGCCGCCCCAGAAACCTTACCAAAGCCCTGGGGTATCGGTTCTCACCGCGAGGATAACTCATGTATCCCTTGGGTCCCACCCTGAATATAAGCATCCCATGTGCTGTGTGTTACTTTCGGCCCCACGGCCGTACCCGGCCTACGCCGCACTCGGCCCTTGCCGTTCATTTCATCATAATCACACATAGCATAAATCAAGCAACATTCAAACAAATGCTAATTCAATTAAATCTGCACCCTAACATGTAATGCAGTATAGGGCCACGCCCGGCAATCATCTCATCATGCAACATGCAATATAAGGCCGTGCCCCGCAATCACACTATGGGCCCACGCCCCATCCTACGGGTGTTATAGTTTTCTTACCTGTATTCCGAGCCTCCTGATGCACTCACGCCGCGAGCACGTTCCCCTAGCACGAGCCTCTCCAATAACCTAGTCACAACACACAAGAAACATCCCTCAACACTAACCAAATCAAAGACCGCTTCCCGGGACCAATCCCGCACTCCCGGGACCTCTAAAACCTTAAAACAACACCCCAGAGACATCCCCCGAACCCCCGGAGCAAAGGCCTAAAATTGACTAAAAATGCCATCCTGAAATTAGCCTTGTGCCGCAGCACAACTTTCTTATGCCGCGGCACCCAGAAACCAGAGGCTTCCCGCCGCGGCAAGCAAAACCCGTGCCGCGGCACGCCCTCGCAGACCCAGAATTCTGGGTTTTTCCTTCGCGTTTTCCCGAGCTTCAACCTCTCCAAATCACCCTAAACCAATATCTAAACCCCAAAACTCAATTCCAAGATTCATATGAACAACTTAACAACCTATAGGCACTAGATACAAGGCCAAAACATCAACACACTCAAGAATCCACCCCTTGATTCCCATTTTCAGCAACTCAAACCAAAAACTCAAACACACTAACTCAAGCTCTAGATTTTACAAATCAAAACATAAATCAAAACTTAAATGTGTATAAAACCCTTACCTCAAATGGAGAACCCACACAAAGTCCTTGATCTCCTCCTAGACTCCCACTTCTCCTTCTCTTCTTCTTCTTGCCCTAACTTCTTTCTCCTTCTCTTTCTTCTCTTCAATTTCTATCAAGCCTCAAGTGACATAAATGCCCAAACCGTATACCCCTAAATCCCAGCTGCAAAATGTCTATAACCCTTGCCAAAAGACCATTTTACCCTTTCCTACTAATCCTCCTAACTAAACCTTCAAGGGCACTTAAGTCTTTACACTTCATTTCAATTCTATCACTTTTTACCTTAAAACTTGTTACCCACAGCAGTAACTAATGGTTACCCAGGTTACTAAATCTCCAATAACCATTACCCGCTAAATCTCAACTTAGTCATAAAATTCCCGAGGTACCCCTAGGCTGCTCCCGAGCCGGGTATAGAAATCCCGTTGTGACTCTTAAGTTAACTAGTTCTCTAGGACCGTCTCGGCACGTGCATCACAATAATTAAACCACACCCACGTGGTACAATTCACAGAATACAATTATCACATATCAATACAGTTATGCCCAACATGGACAAATATACAATTACGCCCTTCTAACACGATCCGGGCCTACATGCATACTAGTAAACATAGCCATGCATCTCAGTTAAACAAATAGCCAAATAACATGCTTTAAATCATAACCATGCATTTAACTCATAAAATCACACATAAATCCCAACCTGCCCTCCTGGCACACTAATCAAGGCCCTTAAGCCTTATTAGCGAATTTGGGTCATTACAAAAGGACTGAGCGTTCTCAAAGGTCGTTTCTTTTATTAATTCTTGCTCGAACCCAAGGTAAGAAAACTGCACCCCATATGTGACATGCATGGCTATGAATGATGCATGTTGGATGTTTAAATGTGAACATTGATAGCATAATGAATGCTTGGCAATCTTGCCCATTTGCATATGGTTATTATTGAGGCATGCTGGATGATCAAGTGTAATGCATGTGATGCACGAGAAACATGTGATTAGGGCGTGCCATGAATGATGAATATGAGATTGGTCAGAGCTTGAGTCTCTGTGTTTGTGCATGATCATAATTATGCTAGTAACTGTTTAGTAAGCATGCTGAATGCCCTGTTCTTGGATAATTGGCATATGATACACATTAATAGCATTGCTTACTTGTGCATGGTACTGACTAATTAGTCGGGTTTGGCAAAGGTGCTAGTATCAACTGTGAAGCTGTGACTCATTAGTCAGGTTCAGCAGTGGTACTGGGCACTGGTCACACAGGGCTGACTCATTAGTTAGAATTGGCAAAGGTGTTAGTATCAACTGTGAAGCTGTGACTCACTACTCAGGTTCGGCAGTGGTACTGGGCACTGGTCACATTGTGCTAACTCACTAGTCATGACAACCCTAGTGTGTTTAGTGCAAGCTATGTCGATTGGACCTAATCGACCCTCTGCATTGAATGACTCAAAGAGCATTAAAGCAGGACCGACCTCAAGTTCGATGAATATAAACAAGCATTTATCTAGCCAAGGGCTAGTCATTTAGAGCCATTGCAGGAAAGCCTAGGTAACGGTGTTGTTACACGGCGATGGGCACTGGGCCCCTAGTGACTTGGTTGTCAGTCACTCAGTATGGTTTACCAGGACCTCAAAGTGATATTCACTCATCTGACCAGAGCTATGAGCTCTGTATGATCATTTTGATCATCATATGCATGGCTTTGGGCACTGAGGCCCCAGTTACTTGCTTGTTGGTCACTCAGTATGGTTTACCAGAACCTGTTGAAGGTTAGAGGCTAACCCAACAGCCACCCTTCCACTTGGATTAGTGGCTTGCTTGTCAGTCACTCAGTATGGTTTACCAGAACCTCAAGTGTTGCGACACTCATCTGATTAGGATTGACTTGATAGTCCTCCAGTCAGAAGGCCAGGATTTCTTATCCTGGATACCCCAGCATTTGTTGGAATTCATTTGCATGCTGAATAGAGCTATGATTGCTAGGCATGCCAGATATGATTGATATCATGATATGACTGTTTATGAGCATATGAGTTTTCTTGCTGGGCTTCGGCTCACGGGTGCTTTGTGGTGCAGGTAAAAGCAAAAGGAAGCTGGGCCATCCTTGAGTTGGAGAGCTTAGGTGATGACGTGTACATATGCAACTGCTCGACCAATACTTGGCGAGGTTTAAAAGTGGAACTAGGGCTGAATCCTGTTTTGACGCTTAGAACGGCCTGTTGTAAACACTTTCTTGTAATAAACTCTGAAATTATATTTTTGGGATCCCAATGTATACAGTAAACGTTCTAGTGAAACGTTATACCTTAACCAAAGTTTTTAACCCCTAAACCGCTAGTCATGCTTAGTTACACGTTTATCGCCAAACGACTCGATTAGCGAGTTTAGCACTGTTTGCAATGTGCACTGTAGCGGTCCCTGGAGTTGGGGCGTTACAGATATGCCTCTAGCTATTGGCTTCATTATGCTCATTTACTACTTTAATCTTCATTTTTCTTCTATTGCAGATGTCCAGCTCCTCTTCATCAGACAAGTCAGTAAGTGAGCGTACTCCCCAGGAGTTCTTGGAAAGGGTGAAAAGGATTCTCCCTCGCTCCGCTTTATATTTTTTCAGTGAGGAAGATTTCTTGAAAAGGTACTGTCCAATGGCGAGAGTAAAACAGACAACTTGACAACCCTGTGAAGATGATCCTCATATTGCCAGGCACATCACTCAAGGATCCTCGCCTGGCTCTTCTCAGATTTCTTCTAGCCACAGTACACCCAGCGGCTCCCAAGGCACATCTCAGTGGGATAGGTCAGGTCAACGAGGCTCATTGCAATGCCCTTTGTACCAAGATACTAGTCGGGTTCCCCATCAATCTTCTTCGTAGCAAGAACATATCGAGGGTTCTCATCGATATGCTACTCATACTCAGGAGCGTTCTATTCACAGGTTCCAACCTAAGGTGGTTCGCCCCCTTCCAAGAGCAAGGCAGTCTCTCCAGCTACGCAGCAGAAGAAGAGACAGCAAAAGGAGTTCAATTCATCAGATTCTGGGGCCACCTTCGCTAGTGAAATCGTATGGAAACCGATTGAGAAGCCTCACCCTACTGATTATGATGTTGTTTGGTTCAAGGGGGCGGCCTCTGACATGACTGAAGAAAAGGTAAAGAAATTAAGGAAGGCCTTTGACCTCTCTGGCGTGTCTATTACTATCCCTGGTCCAGATGATAGAGCTGAGGACCCCCCTTTGGGTATGTGCGCTTGGACACGTTCTGCCATTAAGCCTAGCGCCCTACTTCCTCTTCATCCATAATTCCGTAGTGTTGCAGAATATTTTGGTATTAGTCCTTCTCAATTGGTTCCTAATCCGATCTTGGTCTTATCTGCATTGTACATTATCTATCACCATAGAAAATCGGTTGCTCCAGTGCTTCACAAGATCCACTACTTGTTTCACCTGAAGACAAGTCCTTCTTAGTGCAACTCGGGGTATTTCCACTTCCACCATTATATGAGCAAGGGTACCAACACCTTCTTGGAAGAGATCTCTAGAAATAGCAAGGCATTTAGATATGCCGACAACTATTTCTTTACTAAGGATGTAGAGGCCAACTAATCCAAGTTTAAGCATGTTGGGCCTTTTTATACACCGCTCCCAACCCAGGCTATGACAATTAGGGCCAAGGCACTGATTACCATGACCCCTGAGGGGAAGAATGTTAAGACCCTCGTTACTTTAGTGAACCTTAGGAAGGTGGAGCTGTTTCCTCCTACTATAGACGATGTTCCAGATGATGATGGTCCCGAGCCTGTGACCGCCATAGACTCCCTGGGACCCATTCATGTCGACGAGGTACTCTCTTCCCTGGTGCCAGCTAGACATGAGGGTGATGACGTGGGTGCATTTGTCGCCTACTCATCGCTTGCTTCAGACGACTATGATGAGACTATGTTTGAACCCGAATCTCATTCAGAAGGTTCGACACTTTATCACCTTTATTTTAGGATTAATTTGTGCTTAATATCCTTCTAACATTCGATCTTCTTTTGTAGGCTCAGACATGTTTGGTTTTGTTCATACCCAGCAGAGATCGACTCTCACCGAGGCCAGTCCTTCTATTTGAGTGGAAAAAAGGGCCAGGGTTGAGGCTGAGTCGGTTTGGCGTCTAGTCCAATTCTTTTGGCATCTAGTCCTGTCGCAGTGGTAGAGCCATCTTTGTCTACACTAGTTCCTCCCATTTTTACTGATGCAGGTGCTTCCTGTTCTGTGCCTGCTCCCTTATCTGAGCCACATCAATCTGCTATACGAAACTTAGGTGCTCTCATGGACCGAGCATCTCATCTAGAGAAAATGACACCAACTTTTAATGGGATTAAGAATGAGGACTTGAGTAACATTCTAACGAAGTAACTCCTAGACATTCAGAGTGTGAGTCCTTTATAGTTATCTTCTTGTCTAGTTAGCTTGTGTTATGACGTTTATCTAACACTTGTATGTTTTTTTGCAGGCACTGATGCTGGGCTTTCATGTCCGTGATAGGTCTGTGGAGTATACCTCTATGCTCTCCAACCTTCATTATGAGCTTGAAGCTATCCGCCAAGAGGTGCTGGACCTTAGGCGCGTTCTTGGCTCTAGGGATGCTGACATTGCTTCAAAGAATGAAGAGATCAATACCCTCCATAGTACCATGGAGCTCAAACAGCAGGCAGTGATCGAGCTGACTCTCAGGATAACCCAGATGGAGGGGAAACTTGCCAATCAATTCCAACAATCTGAAGCTGAGAAAGAGAAGCTGATTGCAGACATGGACCGATTGTGGCAGGATTCTCTTGTGGAGAAGGAGAAAGAGGTCAAAACTGCTCAGGACAAGGCTCAAGAGGAGTATTCAGAGACAACTTTCTCTTGCTTCTACTTGATCTGGAAGTCCAACAAAGATCTAAACTTGGATTTCCTTCCCGAGAAGATGCCAGCGAAGGACCAGGAAGTGTCTGGCTCGTGAGGTTGTCGAGGCTCAGGGTGGTCTTTCAGATGGTACTCCTCGCCCTAGTTAGTCTTCTTTTGGTCTTTTACTTTGTCTTTCCTTCCATACCATTGGTGGGACACCTTGTACTTGACAACTTTTCATATGACATTTTATGCCTTTATGCTTTTTTGTTATGAGTACCCAGTGTATTGATTGATTTTTTTTTTTATTTCCAATGCTTACTAAGTATATCAACTCACAACCCTCATTGGTTCAGGTATCAGTATACTCTGAACACACGTATTTTACATGCCATACTAACCTTACTCCTTTACATTTTTCATGCTAACAACCATGGTAATGTGAGTAGTATCATACTTCACCAAGTACCATGAACAGAACAGGTGGACCACCCAATGGGTGATAGGCCGACCACCCTATAAGGGACTTGGCTAGGAGTCTCCCTACCAATTCCTTTTTTGTTTTTGTTTTTTGAATTTTTGGAACATTTGTTCCTAGAAAAACTTGAGCTTGCTTAGTACTTAAGGTCACGCCCTCATTGCTCGTGTATACCCCAATCGGTATGTACTATATGCCCCCCAAGTGATCATGGGTTTAAAAGCCTTGGTCACTTGCTACTTGACCATGCCTTGCTTCAAGCATTTGGACACATATTACTATCCTTTTCACCCAATGATGCAAGCAGCAAATGCTTGTCCCTCATTGGTATTCGGGTGATGGTTTCATACTCAGTAGTAATGATACCTATACACGGATGCATATTGTGTAGCAAGTGTCGATCACGATCTACATAATCTCTCGTGTACTCGTTATAATGATTATAGACAAAAGTGTCTAAGTTGGACCAACCGGGTCTAGATGGGCTAATCGAGCCTGTAATGAGTCTTAGATCAAATTATCAATCGGTCCCTCAAGGACCAGATTTGATTATGATATGATGATGGCAACTAGTCTTCGGACCAGTCTCTTGTTTTTTGATCGTATGGGCTGGTAGGTTCCTCAAGAACTAGAATTGAACATGATCAAATAATGGCGACTAGGTCCTCAGACCAGTCTCTCGTTTGGATGGTATTGGTCGATAAGCTCCTCAAGAACCAAGATCAAACACGATCCATAATTTGATGACAAGGTCCTAGGACCTGTCTCTCTTGTTGATTGTGTGGGTCGATAGGTTCCTCAAGAACCAGGATCGAACATGATCAAATAGTTTGGCGACAAGGTTCTCGGACCAGTCTCTTGTTTGGATCTTATGGGTCGATAGGCTCCTCAAGAACCAAGATCGAACATGATCCATTAATTTGGTGACAAGGTCCTCGGACTAGTCTCTCATTTGGATCTTATGGGTCGATAGGCTCCTCAAGAACCAAGATCGAACATGATCCATTAATTTGGAGACAAGGTCCTCGGACCAGTATTTTATTTGGATCTTATGGGTCGATAGGTCCCTCAAGGACCAGAATCAAACATGATCCGATGGGGCTAACAGGTCTAAAGGACAAGTCCTTCGTTGAAAGAAATTTAAAGAACTAAGAGAAGCTTAATTCATTGTAGCACAATGGCTGTTACATAGATAATTCGAAAATAATACATTTGTAAATTAAAATTTGTGTTGCTGCTGAACAACTTAATTGATAGTACTGGCGGAGGTGTTCACCATTCCAGTAGTTTTTGATTAGTTCTCCATTCAGTCGAGCTATCTTGTACGTCCCTGGTGGGATCACCTCCTCCACAAGGTGTGGCCCTTCCCAGTTAGGTCCTAGTACTCCTGCTGTAGTGTCCTTAGTGTTTAGGAACACCCTCCTGAGTACTAAGTCCCCAACTTGGAATTTTTTATCTTTCACTCTGGAGTTGAAGTATCTGGCCACTTTTTGTTGATGTGCTCCTTTTCTCGTCTTTCTTTGATTAAATCGAGTGACTCTTCTATCAGTTGATGGTTCCTCCCTTGATAGTATGTCTCCCTTCTATGCGATGGGGGAGTTAGTTCAACTGGCAACATGGCTTCATACCCAAATGCCAAAGAGAATTGCATATGACCTGTTTCCATTCGTGTCGTTGTTCGATGTGACCAGAGGACCTCCGGAAGTAACTCTGGTCAGAAACCTTTGGCTTGTTTAAGGCATTTCTTCAAATTTTCTTTGATAGTCTTATTCACTGCTTTTACTTGGCCATTAGCTTGGGGGTGTGCTACCGAGGAAAAGCTCTTTGTGATTCCATGCCTCATACAAAAGTCGGTGAACATATCACTATTGAATTGAGTCCCATTGTCTGAGACTATCTTCCTTTCTAGGCCAAATCGACATATGATATTCTTGACCACAAAGTCTAAGACTTTCTTCGAGGTTATGGTGGCGAGCGATTCTGCTTCAGTCCATTTGGTGAAGTAGTCCACGGCTAAAACATCAATTGGACTCCTCCCCTTCCCGTAGGTAGCTTTCCAATTAGGTCGATCCCCCATACAGCAAAGGGCCAAGGGCTTTGCATCTGTGTTAATTCGTTAGGTGCCGCTCGGGGTATCTTGGAGAACATCTGTCACTTGTGACATCTTTTGACATACTCCATTGAGTCTTCATTCATTGTCGGCCAGAAGTATCCTTGTCTTAGGATTTTGTTTGATAGGCTCTGTCCCCAGCGTGATCTCCACAAAACCCCTCGTGTACCTCGATCATTAACAGCTTTGACTGGTCGGGTGTAACGCACCTTAGCAATGGTAGGGAGTACCCTCCTTGGTACAGTACCCCTTCGACTATCATATATCATGAAACTTGTCTCACCAACTTCCTTGCTTTGTTCCGATCATTGGGTACTACTCCTGGGTTAAGATAGTTAATAATAGGGGTTATCCATGTGTTTCCTAACTCAACAAGTAGTGCCTCCTGCTCGGTTATGCTTTTTTCCGCCAAGTATTCGACGGGAACGACATTTAGGGTGTCTGCATCTTTGGCACTGGCAAGCTTGGCTAAGGCATCGGCATTGGCATTCTGCTCTCTCAAGACTTGTATAATTGAGTATTTCTTGAACTGTGCCAACAAGTCCTTCACTATGTTCAGGTACTGCACCATCCTATGTCCCTTAGCTTGATACTCCCCCAGTACCTGGTACACCACTAGCTGGGAATCACTTAATATCTCCTGGGGCTGTGCATGTACATTTCGAGACAAGCGTAATCCTACTAATAATGCTTCATATTCAGCCTCATTATTTAAAGAGTTGAATCCAAATCTGAGAGTGCAATGGATCCGATGATTCTTCAAAGTGATCAGTATGATTCATGCGCCTGAGTTGTGCTCATTGGATGCTCCATCAACATATAGCTTCCATACAAGAGTTTCTCCTTCCTTCTCGATATATCCATTTTCTGACTGGTAGGAAGGGTCTTCAAGGTTGGTGCCTTCGACTATGAAGTCTGCCAATGCTTGTCCTTTTATAACTATCCTCGAATGATAAGTGATATCAAACAGTCCTAGTTCCACTGCCCACTTGAGTAATCGCCCCGAGGCCTATGGTTTCTGAAGAACCTATCTCAGCGGTTGATTGGTCAGGACTCGAATCGAGTGAGCTTGGAAATATGGACGCAACTTTCGAGAGGCGATTACTAACTAGTAGGCTAGTTTTTTGAGAGGGGGATACCTAGAATCTGCACCTACCAGCCTTTTATTGATATAGTATATAGGGTGTTGTACCCTGTTCTCTTCCTTTACCAAAGCCGCACTGATTGTACGCTCGGTGGTTGCCAAATAAATGAATAACACTTCACCATATATTGGCTTTGCTAGGACGGGAGGTTGGGCGAGGTGTGCCTTTAGGGCTTGGAAAGCTTCCTCACATTCCTCAGTCCATTGGATCTTCTTGCTGCCCCTCAGTATGTTAAAGAAAGGGACACATTTGTCTGTAGACTTTGATATGAACCTACTGAGGGCGGCTACTCTCTTGGTTAAGCTTTGCACTTCTTTGATTGTGGTAGGTGACTTCATGTCTATCAATGCTTTGATCTTCTCGGGGTTAGCCTCATTTCCTCGTGAATTGACTATGTATCCGAGAAACTTACTAGAGCCAACTCCAAACGAGCACTTGAGAGGGTTTAACTTCATGCTATACTTTCTAAGTATTGCAAAGCATTCCTCCAAGTCTTGAGCATGCCCTCCAGCTTCTTTGGACTTGACCAAGATGTCATTGATGTATACCTCCATATTTTGCCAATCAAGTCTCGGAACATGCCATTCACTAAACGCTGGTAGGTGGCTCCTGTGTTCTTCAAGCTGAATGGCATCAACTTATAACAGTAAAATCCCTTGTCTATTCGAAAGTTGGTATGTTCCTCATTGGGAGGATGCATACTTATTTGATTATACCCAGAATACACATCCATGAATGAGAGAATTTCATGTCCTGCCGTTGCATCGAACAATTGGTCTATTCTGGGTAGTGGGAAGCAGTCTTTGGGGCAGGCCTTGTTCAGATTTGTGAAGTCCATGCATGTTCTCCACTTCCCATTTGGCTTTGGGACTAGCACTGGGTTTGATACCCAATCTGGGCAGTAGGCCTCCCTTATAAAAAAGTTTTCCTTGAGCCGCTCGACCTCTTCCTTCAGGGCTTGAGATCGATCTTTGTCAAGCAGTCTCCTTTTTTGTTGCACTGGTGGGTAGTTCTTGTCTACATTGAGGACATGACTTATCACAGACGGAGAAATTCCAACCATGTCCTTATGTGACCAGGCAAAGACGTCCTGGTTTTTCTTCAAAAATTCCACCAACCGTGCCTTAATTCCCATATTTAATTCCTTCTTGACTTTGATTACTCTACTCGGGCCCTCCTCATCTAGTAGAACTTTGTCAAGATCTTCGACTGGTCCTACCCCCATGACGTCATCCCCAAAGCGAGGATCTATGTCGTCTCCCTCGCTTTGGGAAACTTGCTGTAATAACAAATCTTCGTTAAAAGGAGCCCCCGACTCTAGTAGAGTGTTTCTTTCAACATCAACTTCCATGTTGACAACCTCATCGGTTCCTTCATTCTCTCTGCAGCATGTTACTATCATGTTTTTTATGCATGGTCCTTTCTTTTCCTTGACCACTGATGCATTATAGCATTCTCATGCCTCCCTTTGGTTACCCTGCACGGATCCTTGCCCTGCGCTTTTGGGGAACTTCAAAGATAGATGCTAGATAGATACTGTTGCGTGTAACACCATCAAGAGGGGTCTCCCGAGCACTACATTGTAAACCAATGAGCAATCTACCACCAAGAACTCTGTCATCACAGTCTCGTGCCTGGGGGCATCCCCCACCGTGACCAGTAGTCTGATAGTTCCTGCTGGTGCTAGGCATTCTCCCATGAACCCATATATCACTTGGGAACACGGTGTCAGGTCCTTGACCATGAGCTTCATCTCCTCGAGGGATGATTTGTAGATGATATCTATTGAGCTTCCCGTATCCACCAAGCATCTCTTCACTCATGCATTGGCGATTTGAATGGTAAGGACCAGAGGGTCATTGTGGGGGTACCTCACGTGCTTGGCGTCATCCACTGTAAAAGTGAGAGTTTCACTTTCATACTTTGGAATTTTTGGAGACTACTCCTCGACTGCCATACATTGGGAAGACTCCCTTACCTCATGTCTGAGGGTCCTTGCATATTTCCCATGAGCATTGTTACTGTTGCCTGCTATGTGGGGCCCTCCACATATGGTAGTGTGAAGTCTACGGTTGCCGACTCCAGTGGTGGACTCCTCTGCCTTCGGAATTCTGGATTCCTGCTTGGGGTTTTTGTCTTCTCGAGAGTTTTCTTGATCAGAGAAGAAGCTCTATCTCATCCTTCAATTGTTTGCACTCGTTTGTGTTGTGCCCATAATCATTATGGAAACGACAAAACTTATTCTTGTCCTTCAATTGTTTGCACTTGTTTGTGTCGTGCCCATAATCACTATGGAAACGAAAAAACTTATTCTTGTCCTTCTTTCCTTTTGAACGAAAGGCTGGTGGGTTTCGGTATGGTACCTCCTGGTATGTTTCCAAGTAAATCTTAGCCCTTGATGTGGTCAGGATGGTATAATTGGTGAACCTGGGCTGGTAGGGTTGATGCTTAGGGTTTTTGTCGGCTGGTGCTGACTTAACTTTCTTTTCTCCACCCTGCTCGGCCCCTGAGGTATTCCTCTTCTTACCGCTTCCCCCACTGCTGCCCTGAGGGTTTGCACTGTTCTTATCTGCCTTGACAGTGGTCGGATGGTTTATGCCTTTTTCTTCCTTCATGATAGCATCATCTAGCTTCATGTATTTGTCGACTCGGTCCAGGAACTCCTGAAAGGTGTTGATAGGGTTCTTGTGTATACTATCTCACAAGGGACTACGATAAATTATTCTTATCAAGATGGCAATGAACTTCCCTTCATCTCCTACCATGGATGCTCGATTTTCCTCTCTCATGAATCTTTGAATGTAGTCTTTCAAGGATTCATCTTTCCTTTGCTTGATGTCAGCTAACTGATTGGCATAAACTGGCCGAATCCACCTGGCACTAAAGACCTTGCAAATTTCTTTCCTGAACTGCTCCCAGGAAGTGATGGATCCAGGTTTGAATTTCCAATACCATTCCTAAGCTGAGTCAGAGAGAGTGGTAGGGAATACTCTGCATCTATAATCATGCTCCACACCGAGTAACTCCATATGATCCTCGAACTTCCCAATGTGTTGTACTGGGTCCTCCTTCCCAGTGTAGGTAGGAAGTTTTTGGGTCTTGTATTTTCAGTGCTGGTTGGGTATCTTGGATCTTAGTACTGAAAGGACTCCCACTTCTAATAGCCAGCTCGATATCTAAAGGTTTCTTTGTTAGACCCTGAACAACCATAACGAGTGCATCTATTTGAGCTTGCACTGCTGGTGGGATCGCTGCTCCAGGTGGGGTAAATGTCCCTGGTACCCCCTCCTGAGAGCTGGTCCTCCTGTTGATGACCTCCCTTAAATCTTGAGGCTGCGCATCCTTCCCCAGCCTATCGAACACAATATTGGTGTTATCCATCAGTTCATTTCCCTTGCGAGACTGAGGGTGTAGGGGTGGTAGGTCCACCTTGCCCCTATCGGTGCAACCCTGCTCCCGAGCCTCTCCTCCTACATGACTTTGATATTTTGAGCAGCCATTTCCATTCCTTTCATGCCTCTCAGATGTTTTACCCTCACCTCCTGTGTTTTGTCGGTCCCCCTGGAAGGGGGCCTTCGGGTTGGTAATACTCCTACGCTGAGATGAAGTGTTATTCTTCTTAGTCATGGAGGAGGCAGTATTGGACTGTGCCTCTTAATCCTGTCTCTAGGAAAGTGGTTCTGAGAGTGTCCTTGGGGTCCTACTCCTCCCCTGGGACTCTCTATTACTGTTGTCTCGCATTCCTGCTGCTTTGGCCTGAGTCTCTCTCACCACCTGAGCAGTAGCTTCAACGTTAGCTCGGGCTAAATGAGTAGCCGCCTCCAAGGCGACATCAGCCTCCTGGTGTCTCCGGTCAGCTTCTTCCTCCCTCTGGATCATTCTCTAGACCTTCTCATCTATCTTCCATCGTTGTTGTTCCATAGTCGCCCTCTAAAGGGAAATTTCTGCAAGAAAGGCCTCCTGCCTCGCCAGAAATTGCGTCATCTCCTCCTTGTGAGCGTCCTGCATATCTTCCACATCAGGTTGATCTCCAACCTCCACTTGAGGTTCGTTAACAGGATCTATGGGATCCTGGGTGGTGGAATCCTTGGGAGCAGTCTTCTTTATCTGACTGAATTTTGGAGGCATCGTAAAAAATGATGAAAGTATGTTTCCGGATTTCATACTCTCAATGAAAGCACCAAAATGTTGACCTATGAAATCAGCCTTGTTATGATGAATAGTAATAACCTAATCCACTTAGTCTTTAGTATTGAATTACTCGACAATTACAAGTATGAACTGATGAGTTCACTCATCAGAAAGATTTTTCTCCCAAAATTCCAGAAAAAGAGATCCCTTGAAATGAAGCCCTTGGTCCTTTATTTGTAATACCCAGGGGCTATTACATGACCAGTAAAACTGGGATCGTGGTTTGGTACACGATTATCAAGTAGTGGAGATACGTGTCCACCTCCTCATGATTATAAGATCGTGGGTCTTCTCGTCGTTTCTCTAGATCGTGGTGGATAATGCACAATAGAAACCTCTGGGACGATGTTAAGTCTCTGTTGGTATATGGGACTTAGGTGCTAGGCTCGATGACCTGAGCTTGGGTGCTAGGCCTGTGACCTTCTGGATGCTGGACTTGTTGATCCTCTGGGTGCTAGGCCTGTGACCTTCTAGGTGTTAGGCCTGTTGATCTCAGTTTGAACGAGGGCGAGTATTTCAATGTGATGTGTACTTGGGGGTTTAGACTGACCACCCTATGGAGGATAGGGTAGGTCGACCACCCAGGTGGTTCTTGAGCATGACAAGCCGACCACCCAGGTGGTTCTTGAGCATGACAAGCCGACCACCCCTGGGGTAGGGATTAGGCCGACCACCCCTAGGGGCTCTTGGGCATGCTTAGGCCAACCACCCCTGGGGTAGGGGTTAGGCCGACCACCCTTAGGGGCTCTTGGGCCTACTTAGGCCGAGCACCCCTGGGGTAGGGGCCAGGCCGACCACCCCTTGGGGCTAGGGCCAGGCCAACAACCCCTATAGGGTTTAGGCTTGGTCGACTTCCCTATAGGTCCTGTACCTATCTTTTTTGCTCATCGGTCTTTTCTCAATACTTCGTCGTTTTTCCCTGATTTGTGATGCCACGTGCCGCATTCTCATTTGCCATGTCATCCTCGTATTTTTGAGGGATAACATGAATGATCTTGTAAATAATAATACTAGCCTCAAAGATTGAACAAATATTTGGTTCTAAGAAAAATCTAGATTCCACACTCGTTAGAATTTCAACTCAAATATGACCACTTCTTAAATTCAATTCTTGTGTGTATGTTCACAATTAAATTCACCAAATCACTTGCACCCAAATCAATTTATACATGCCAAAATTAATTTCAAATTGTCTCAAATATAGTAATATTTAAGAACATTCACTCCATAAGCACTTTATTTAATTAATCTCTACTAATATGAGTACACATAATCAAAGATCAATAGGACTTTATAGGCTTGTAATGTATGGTTAAGGTTAAAGGTAGATGAGAAAGATAAATTTTAGGCTCAAATCACACCATATTCTTCTACTTAGATCCAACAAATATCCCCCAACAATTTCAAAAATATATTCCATTATTTTCTTCTTTCAAATATAAATCTTACCATTTCCCCCACACTTGAATTCTTGCAAGAATTTTTCTTTTCTTTTCTTCATTGATTTTTTTTTCAACATGCAAACTTTTTTTTCTAGGGAAATAGGAGATTTTATACATTTGAAGTACAACCTGTTGGGAATTGTGCCCTGAAAGCATATGTAGTAGGCATTATTTTTAAGAAATAAATAAATAAATTGAATTTGGTATGCATGTATTTTATGGACAATATTATTCTGTGATAATATTAAGTAAATATCAGAAAAATTCCTAAGTTCATATATGTGATCTCAACCACATATTGGTATGGGAGGATTGTGATTGAGATAAATGAACTTAAATAGTTCGTAGTAAAATAAAGTCATGGAATTTTTAGATTAATTACTGCAAGTACGGTCCACTAGTATTATGAATACATGTGATCTAGATCCGGATTACTAGTGTAGCAGGACACTTTAGTGGAGGTGCTTTTATATATTAGAGAATATATAGAACTGGACCAGATATGTTTATTAATACTTAGTTAAATGCCATTTCGAAGTATTACTTAAATATATCAACTGATGATCATATACAAATAGATCTTAATCCTGAAGGTACTATGAACTCCTGTTCATGTTATAAGAGTTCTTTGATTCACTCGTTAGGGTTTGTCAGAATGATCAGGCTAGAAACTTTTGTTTTGGGAACACATTAATGTAAATGGCTGGGGACATAGTATACAGATAAGGAATCTATACCTATTGAATAATGGTTCTCTTAAGGGTTGACTTTTGGGACTGAAAGGTTATTAAGCTCAAATTCATAATTTGGTTATGAATTAACCTTCAATAGTAAAGTCGATGGTACTTAAGGAAACAAGATATAATTAAAAGGGTAAAATAGTAATTTTATACTCAGTTAATTATGAACCATTATTAGAGGGTTAATTTGTATGTAATGATTATATCAATGGACGATTTATTGTTATAAAGTACTCAGTAAATGAAATGTCTATAATTACAAGAGTGTAGTCTTATATTTATAGTGGAGTAATCATGAGATTAATAAATTAAGATTATTTAATTAAAGATTTTAATTACTAATCTTAAATTTATTGAGGCTTGGAATTATAGGTCCATAGGTCCCCACAGTGGCTCTATCAACACTATTCAAGGCAAGAGTTGATATAAAGGGTAAAATGGTAAAAAGACATATTTCAGAATAATTTTGTTCTTCGGGCCAAATATGCAATTATGTGATAATAATGATTAATTAATTTATTACAAATTAGTTGTAATTATCAAAATTAATTAATAATTAATTATTGTATAATTTTTGAAATTATATAAATAATTAATTTATTATAATTTTTGAAATTATAATAAAATGAATATTAAAATTTTGAAATTAATATTTAATTAAAATTGATTTTAATTACTTCGTAGAATTAATGAAATATCTTTCTTTGAGTGGGAGATAATAATCTGACAAGTTCAAATTGGATTTGAATTTAAAAAGAATAATATTTATTCAAATAATTAATTATATGTGATAATTAGTGAAAAAGATAATCAATTCAAATTTGAATTAATTATCAAGTTGTTTGTAATGACCCAACTATTTCTATGACCTTGGACCATTAGATCTACTATACATAACTACTAATTTTAGGAAAGATACATAAGAAATAATATAACTTTATTAAATCTCAAAATATTGTATCAAATACATAATAATAGAAAATATGGCATGGGTACCCATTGTCTAAAAGAAAAACATAAACTTTAATTCAATTGTTTAAAAAAAACTAAATGCGGAAAAACATGATCTAAAAGACTAAATATAAATAACTTCATCCTCGATCGACACGCAGTCCACTCAGTCCGTTCATCCTCAACACACATGCCAAGCTTCCAAGAATCATTTCGCCTCCGTATCTAGTTTCCTGCATCACACTATAAAATAAAGGAATGAGTCTAATGCCCAGCAAGGAAAACCTAACACATAGACCATATACATAAATTTCATAACGTAACATAAAACATACCATAACACTTATGTCACATACATACTATAATGGCCATTATTACTTGGGGTCCCATAAACTAAACAAGTCATATGCCCATTAGATTAGTGGGGTCTTGCTAGCTAAGCAAGTCATATGCCCATAATCTATTTGGGGCTTGTTAGTTGTATAGGTCATATGCCAAAGTCTACAAGCATACTTAACATAGCATTTTTCATAACACAAATTCATAAGATAACATATAAAATCATATAACACATAAATCCTATCCTATTTTCCTTACCAATATACCGGGATGATGAGAACAAAGTCAGGATTTTGGAACACTCCTAAAAACCATAATATAGAGGTGAGTATACTAAAGAAAAGAGATGGAAAGAATAAACTACACCATCGAAACGATACTTACCAATGAAAACCTTAAGTTCGAAGAACTTAGATTCCTAAGAATAGAAAAGACTGAGTTAGGATTTGAGTAGAGAAGAACTATAAGAATCAATACAGAAAGGAAATAGAATTAGGAATACCTTGAATGCTTCTATGACCGAACTATACCTCGAAACCGAAATACACTATAATCTTACTTCCCAAGTGTTTATTAAGCTTATAATGATTAAGCTTATAACCCCAATCCAAGTGTTTATCACTCTATAGTCTCACTAGCATATGGAAGGCTCTGATCAATGCTTGAAGAATGAATAAAAATGCTTGGTGCTAGGTCCTATTTATAGAGTTCTAGGAATAAAAATCTTCTTTTTGGCTTTGAATAAAAATAATAAATTTAATTGAAAATATTTAAATATCCTTCAGCCAAAGGCTTAGGAATTGGTCAAATTTTTCAGAGAGATTAAAGTATTCAAAGCTTGCTTTTTAAAATAATAAAAACAAATAGAATCCTAACTTCTAACTCCCTAAATCTCGTAACTCTAAACTCCCCTGCAGTAAAATCAACATATCTAGATCTGTAGAACTCCGATTTAGATTCTTTTTATACCGTTAGAAAGCTAATTAAATTATCTACAACTTTCTAGAAATACTGTTTTTCGAAATTCATAATATAACTGGGTCAAAAACAGGTCGGAAGTTACAGTACCCTAAAGTTACGAAAAATCTATTTACATCATAATCCACAAATAAATAAAATTGTGACAAATATCATACTCCTATCAGATTTTGGTGAAGACTAAGTCTTATATTTATCTTATTTTATCATTAAAATAATAATTCCTTAATAATCATAACCTTAGGAATAACCATGCTCATGACAAGTGTCATATTCTTATTAGCTCTATCTAAACCTTAAGTTATAATAATTATCATATTAATAACCAGCAATATTAATCAAACCTTATGTTATAATTAATATTCTTAAACTATAGGTTAAACTTATAAAATCCATAACTATTTCTAGGAGTTTCCAACTAAGTCCCGGCTTGAACCAAAATCCACAGTAATGAACATACTATAACTAATACTAGCTATTACTACTACTACTACTATCTAACTAGCTAAGTAAATTCTGGGACTCTACATTGTTGGATTTTATCTCATAAAGTAGTTTGAATAAATAATTAAATAATTGTGGAAAAATCACATTCCCTTATTTTATAGGGTGTTGCACGACACACACAGTTCCTGGATTGTGTGTGGCATGTAACTATAAAAATTAGGGAATAGATTTTTCACTTTTATTTATTTAATTAATTAATTAATGAAAAATTCAAAAAGATAGTTTTTATATTTTCATTAATAAGATAAATATTTAATTAAAAAATAAATTGTAATTGGTTACATATTTACTTTTTAAATTTAAATATTTTCTATATAAGTTAGACTTATCAAAAAATAAAAAAATATACTCAATACTCAATTATTCGCTCTAAGAAAAGAACGATACTTTCCATCTCTCCCTAAAAAGATACCAAACCAATCTCAAGCTTATTCTCTTGATCTCATGTGTTGAGTACATCAAGTTGAATAAAAAATATACCATCCTTTATTCTCTAAGTGCCCACACACTTCTTGAGGTGTAGAGAACGCTGTGGAAGATCTTGGTGTGAGTACCTAGGAGTAGCTTGGATAGGAAGGTCGTTTATTTTACAAAAAGATAGCAATGATACTTAATAGGCATCAAGAGGTATGCTCTTTATTCTTTTATTGTTTATGATTAATGTATGTATATTAATGGATTCACATATTTAAAAGTAGTTTAAATATGTTACCAAATTTTTGTTGTACACTGGGCCAACCCATCACACAATTCTGATATGTATTAGGAAACTTGTTCCTAACAATTGGTACCAGTGCGGTCATTAATCTCTGCATACATTAATTACTGTGTGGGCATAATATGCATTCTTATGTTATCGTAATATGTGTGAATGGATGGATGTATGTATGTTTAAAGTTTATTCTTAAGGGTCGTTAATTATATGATGTTTTGGGTTTAGGAATTATTCTTAAATTTCTAGACGAAAAATGTAAGCCATTTTAGGGCATAGGAATTTTTGTAATTTAATTTTTTGCATTAAATTATTGGAAAAAATTCTGTAAGGCCCGAGCCCCGGGTTCCGTGCCCTGAAGCCTGAGCCCAAGGTTATCGCACGTTGCTGTACGGCCCTGTGGCCTATGGCTCCCCAGTCGCGCGCCCCTGTGCCTACATCCGCGCGCGCCCTGCTGGCTCCCTGCTACAGCCTGTGTGCCTTCCAGCCATGGCCCCAGCTACTGGCCCGTGCTCCTTGCGCACCCCGACGAGCCACTGCCGTGGCCTCTCGCCATGCCTCTTGCCCCATGCCGAGCCACCTTGTGCTGCCAACCCTAGGGTTTTTAACCCTAAGGTTTGCACAATGTTATCTATTTAAATTATGGGCCTAATTAATTTAACCCATAATTATTTTTTTTTTGTTCTGAATTAAATGTTTTTAGCCCAAATCCAAAAGTAGGCCTAATAACTTGTTGGGAATTAAAGCTCAAGTTAATTATTCTTAAAATTTGTTTGAGATAATTCAAAGTTATTTTATTCAAAATTAAATGGATAAATGGCTTAATGGATCAAGACTACTTGTGAAGGCCCAATGCTGAAGATAGAGATCTCTTTAGGTTTTATTTAGTTTCTTACATTTTTGTGTATAATTTTGCAAGTGTTGTAATTTTTCTAGAAATACCTAAGACACCCGACCCGCATTTATTTATTTATTTAAATGTTTGAATGTGATTAAATTGTTTAATACTTTATCATGCATTTTTTGACATGCCATACATATTACCCACACAGTATTTAAAATTATCATGCATCTCATATGAGTAGAAACATGCCTTAGGATTGCCCTTTGTGATTATATGCTTTATGTGATGGACCATATAATAATAAATATAGCTTTAACTAGTTCAAGAGCGGAAATAGATTTTAAAAGTAGTTTAATTTCTAGCATTGAATAAAATTGTTTTATTAAATAATAAATGACATTCCTAGTAATTATAGCAAATTAAAATTTAATTAATTAGGGCATAGTTCTATAATTTTAATTTTTCTTAATTGGATTAGTAATTATTAGAATATCATTTGGTAAAAATAGATCACTTTATTTTTACAAACAAATTAAAAAGCATAGGATGTTTTGAGAAAACACATATTTAAAATAGTGAGTGGGAGAGGGAGTTATCACAATAGGTTCCATGGTCTCCATTATTAGTTGGCACCGAGGTAACATGGAGAGGGCCTCGCGTCACCATTGCTTGTGTCCCCCTAAGGAAGGCTTTCGACTGTGTTATTCCCAAGGAAAACTTCTTTAAGAATAAGATTTAATGATGTATTTCAAGTTTGACTAACCCCAAGGCACACTCATGAGTTAAGTCATTGATCTAAAATAATGGGTTACACTCACAAGGTACATTAGGCTTTCGAGCGGACTAGTGTATCCTTGACCAAATAAGTGGTTGTTTATAAGTCAACAGAGAAATGTTGATTTGAGTTTTCACTTATAAATTTGAGAAATTTTCTCAAAATTAATTTGGAATTAGTCTGACCTACCCTACGGCTGGTCCATTAATGTTCAAATTAATTAATCGCGGAATTAGTAATTATTTTTTATGTGATCTTTAATTGTTGCATTCATGCATCACGTTTACTATTCTGAAAATTACTGATATTTATTATATGTATAAATTCATTTTTTATTTATTTATTTATTTTCAATAATCATGTCTAACTCAAATCCTGTATCTTCTTTACTATCTAATGAAAAGTTGACTGGTGAAAACTACATGAAATTAAAATCAAACATGAACATTTTATTAATATGTGAGAACCACAAATTTTTCTTGACTAAGGAGTGTCTTGAAGTCCCTCCCGCTACTGCTGCCAAAACTGCAAGGGAAAAGTTTGATAATTGGGTCTTATCAAACAACAAAGAAAAGTGTTATATGCTTGCGAGTATGAGCGATGTACTCAGAAAGAAGTTTTAAGACACTAAGACTACTTATGAGATCTCGGATTCCCTTCAAGATATGTTTGGGTAGCAGTCAGATCAGTGCAGGCATGAGGCCACCAGATCCTACATGACAAAGAAAATAAAGAAAGGAGTTTCTGTCAGAGAACATGTATTAGACATGATCAATATAATGCACGATGCCATTATCCATGGGGCAACCATTGATGAAAGGACTCAAGTGAGCATTATACTTGAATCACTTTCTCTAGCTTTTAAAGGTTTCACAACCAACTATGTCATGAACAAATTAGAATATAACATGACACGATTGTTGAATGAGTTGCAAACGTATGAATCTCTTAACAAAGGTTTTGAGAAAGAAGGAGAGGCAAATGTTGCTGATTCTGGCCCATAATCTTCAAAGGCTAAAACCAAAAAGAGGAAAAATGGATATGGAAAGGACAAAGAGAAAGAAAAAGACAAGAATTCAAAGAAGCCTAACAAGTCATCCAAAAGCAAAGATAACAAGAACACCGAGAACTCCAAAAAGAAGACCCCTAAAGGGACTTGTTTCCAATGTGGAGTAGATGGTCACTGGAAGAGAAACTGTCCAAAGTATCTCGCTGACCTGAAAGAGAAAAAGAAAGGTAAATTTGATTTACTTGTGTTAGAAGCTTGTTTAGTGGAAGACAATTCCTCATCTTGGATAGTAGATTCATGAGCCACTAACCATGTTAGTTTTTCTCTACAGATTCTTAGTTCGACGAGGAAGCTTGCTGATGGAGAGGTAACTATGAAAATAGGTAGTGGTCAAATTGTCTCTACAGCAGCAGTTGGAACAGCCAGTTTGGAATTGAGAAGAATAAATTTCTTATTTTAGAGAATGTTTATTATATTCCTGGATTTTCTAGAAGCTTAATTTCTATTTCTGTGTTGCATGAACAAGGTTTTAAAATTTCTTTTAATAATAATTCGATTGTTATTTTGAGATATGGTTTTAAGATATGTTCTGCAAAATCTATTGATGGGCTTCATAAACTGTAAGCTAAAGAGAAATCTGCTTATAATTCTGAATTATTTAAAACAGCTAATCCTAGATCTATTAAACTACAAAAGACTGATTCTGATAGTGAAACATATTTGTGGCACTTGAGATTGGGCCATATTGGTCTAGATAGAATTAATAGGCTTGTAAAGGATGGTCCAATAAGAGAACTATCTATTGGATCTCTCCCTGTTTGTGAGTCCTGTCTAGAAGGCAAGATGACCAAGAGACCTTTCCCTACTAAAGGTTCAAGAGCTATAGAACCACTTCAGCTGGTACATACAAATGTTTGTGGTCCACTTAATGTACAAGCAAGTGGAGGTTATGAATACTTTGTCACTTTTGTTGATGATTATTCAAGATATGGTTACCTATACTTAATGCAAAGAAAATCTGAAACTTTTGGAAATTTCAAAGAATTTTGAGCAGAGGCTGAAAAGCAATTAGGTAAATCACTGAAAGTTCTTCGATCTGATCGAGGAGGAGAGTACTTGGATTTTGAATTCAAGGACCATCAGCATGAGCATGGTATTCAATCCCAACTCACAACACCTGGAACGCCACAGCAAAATGGTGTTTCAGAATGACGGAACAGAACGTTACTAGATATGGTTAGATCAATGATGAGCTTCTCATCATTACCACTGTCATTCTGGGACTATGCAATTCAATGTGCTCTATACATATTGAATGTTGTTCCATCTAAGTCTATCCAGAAGACACCCATAGAATTATGGAATGGTTGTAAACCTTGTTTACACCATTTTTGCATTTGGAGGTGTCTTGCACATGTGCTAAAAGGAAAGACCGGGACGTTGGAATCACGCTCTGAAGTGTGCATGTTTGTGGGCTATTCTAAAGATGCTAGAGGTGGATTTTCTATAGTCCCAAAGAAAATAAAACATTTGTATCGACAAATGCAACTTTTCTTGAACATGACTATGTTAATAACCACAAACCTCGCAGTAAGGTTGTACTGGAAGAGATGGTCTCGAATGGAGTTGCAAAGTCACCAGCAACAACCAATGAAAAATGACAAGAGGAAACTACTAGTTCTAGTTAGAATAGTAGAGAGCCTCGTCGTAGTGGGAGGGTTAGTAAGCAACCCATACGCTATGAACACGAAGTTGAAATGCTTGTGTCTGACACAAACAAAGACGATCCATTGAAATTTAAAGATACAATGAATGATTCTGACAAGGACAAATGGCAAGACGCCATGAACCAAGAAATGGAATCGATGTATTCCAATTATGTTTGGGTTCCAATCAAGCCCATTGGTTGCAAGTGGATATTCAAGAAGAAAAGAGGAGTGGATGGGAAAGTAGAGACTTTCAAAGCAAGGCTTGTAGCCAAAGGCTACACAAAGAAAGAAAGGGTTGATTATGAAGAAATTTTTTCTCCTGTTGCCATGCTAAAATCCATTCGTATACTCTTATTCATTACTACGTGCATGGATTATGAGATTTGGCAAATGGATGTCAAAATAGCTTTTCTAAATGACTACCTTGACAAACCCATTTACATGTCTCAACCAGAAGGGTTCGAAGTAAAAGGTCAAGAGCAAAAAGTTTGCAAGCTTCTTAGGTCCATCTATGGACTCAAACAAGCTTCTAGATCTTGGAATCTTAGATTTGATGACACAATTAAAACGTTTGGTTTTGAACAAAATGTTGACGAACCTTGCGTCTATAAACAAATCAAAGATGGTGTAGTAGTATTCCTCGTTCTTTACGTTGCTGATATATTACTGATTGACAATGATGTAACATCATTATCAAAGGTAAAGAACTAGTTAGCTGAAAAATTCTAAATGAAAGATCTAGGGGAAGCCAAGTATGTTTTGGGCATTCAAATTCTTAGAGATAGACAGAACAAGACTTTGGCACTGTCTCAAGCAACTTATATTGATAAGGTTCTAGAATGCTTTAATATGCAAAACTCCAATAATGGTGATATGCCAACCTGTTCTGGAGTAGTCCTTTCCAAGGAGCAGTGTCCCAAAACACCTCAGGAAGAGGAAGATATGAGACAGTATCGCTATGCCTTAGCGGTAGGCAGTGTTATATTAATTTATAATATAATGTAATATTATATTATATTATAATATAATGTTTTAGATTAAATAAATGTGACAAAGTGTGTCACATATTGTAACATATAATAGAGAGTTACAATATTTAGATATATGAGATATATCCAAATAATGTAACATATTTGGTGTTACAAATTTGTAACTTCAAAATATTACCCTTTATTGTGTAAAAATTTTGTTACACAATATTGAGATGAATTTCATAAATCCATATGTGATATGGCTGTTAGAGATATGATTTTAACCCCAATAATGTGTTTTGGGATTTACAAAATTATTTGGGAGGGTTTGGAACCGTTTGGAAAAACAGCACATTTTTAAGTGCTGAAATTGGTCGGTGGCCGTGGCCACTGAATGTTGGTGGCCGCGTCCTGTGGGACAGAGACTAGTGGCCGCGGCCACAAGCTAAAAATTGACCAATTTTCAGTTTTTTCAATCTTTGTTGAACGGCTCAAAAAACCCAAATAACTCCCAAATCTCTTTTTTAATTCCATATTAATCCAATTAAACATTGGTAACAGCCATGGGGGTTGGTGGAATTTGAAATTCAAAGGCTATCTCTAAACTCTATAAATAGGAGCCTAGAGCTCACTTGTAAGGCACGACATTTCTATCCATTAGAGCACTTGGCTAGAAACACCTTGAGGCTTGATAATTCCAGAAAGCTTTTCCAATATCTGAGAGAGATCCCTTAGTGCTTGAGTTAGGGGGAAATAAGCTTTTGGACAAAGGTTTTAAACCTTGTTCAAGTTGGTGATCCCCAACCCTCTTCACTTAGGTTGTGTAAGTGAGAGTTTCTTGTATTTCTGTTCTTCTTTCTATTGTATTGTTTTCTTCTTATTCTCTTGTTCCTATTACTTGTATTTCTTGTTCAAGAGTTGTAATCTTTTCTTTTCTTTTGTTTCAAACACTTTACTTTATTTGTAACATTTTGCTTAGAGTTGTATTTTACTATTCTCTTCTTCTTCATCATCTTCTTCATTTCCTTTGTTTATTTGTAGTTTTCAGTTATAGAGTTGTAACTCCTTTTAATCAATCATTATTATTTGTAATGTATTGCATAGAGTTGTAATTTCTTATTATTTCCATTGAGGCAAATTTATATTTTCCTAATAGGCAGTCTTATGTACGCTATGCTATGTATAAGACCTGACATTTGTTATTTAGTAGGGATAGTCAGCCATTATCAATCCAATCCTGGTTTGAGTCATTGGATTGCAGTGAAGAAATACTAGAGATTATATGCTAGTATATTCAGGTGGAGACCTGAACCCCACTGGTTACACTGATTCTGATTTTCGATCAGACAGAGATCGTCAGAAATCAACTTCTGGATCAGTGTTTACTGTTGGAGGAGGAGCAGTAGTCTGGTGAAGTATTAAAAAACCAGCATTGCAGACTCCACCATGGAAGCCAAGTATATAACAGCTTGTGAAGAAGCTGAAGAGGCCGTGTGGCTCAAGAAGTTCTATTCTGATATGGAAGTAGTGCCAAATGTGGATAAGACACTAGTCCTATACTCTGAAAACAGTGGGGCAGTAGCTAACTCAAAGGAACCACGGAGTCACAAGAGGGGAAAGCACATCAAGAGGAAGTATCACTTGATCATAGAGATAGTTCATCGATGAGATGTTGCAGTTATAAAGATAGATTCAGAGCATAATCTTGCAGATCCTTTCACAAAGACTTTATCTATGAAATCTTTTAAGGAGCATGTAAGAAACATGGGAATGAGAGAGATGCCTCATTTGCTTTAGGGCAAGTGGGAGATTGTTGTGAATTGTGCCCTCAAAGCATATGTAGTAGACATTGTTTTTAAGAAAGAAATAAATAAATAAATTGAATTTGGTAAGCATATATTTTATGGACTATATTATTTTGTGATAATATTAAGTAAATATTAGAAAAATTCCTTAGTTCATATATGCGATCTGAACCACGTATTGGTACAAGAGGATTGTGATTGAGATAAATGAACTTGAATAGTTTGCAGTAAAATAAAGTTATGGAATCTTTAGATTAATTACTGCAAGTACGGTCCACTAGTATTATGAATACATGTGATCTAGATCCGGATTACTAGTATAGTAGGACATTTTAGTGGAGGTGCTTTATATATTAGAGAATATATAGAACTGGACCAAACATGTTTATTAATACTTAGTTAAATACCATTTTGAAGTATTAATGAAATATATCAACTGATGATCATATACAAATAGATCTTAATCTTGAAGTTACTATGAACTCTTGTTTATTTTATATGAGTTCTTTGATTCACTTGTTAGGGTTTGTCAGAATGATCAGGCTAGAAACTTTTGTTTTGGGAACTCATTAATGTAAATGGTTGGGGACATAGTATATAGATAAGGAATCTATGCCTTCTCGTAAGTGATTGAATAATGGTTCTCTTAAGGGTTGACTTTTAGGACTGAAAGATTATTGAGCTCATAATTTGGTTATGAATTAACCTTCACTAGTAAAGTCGATGGCACTTAAGGAAACGAGATATAATTAAAAGGGTAAAATGGTAATTTTATTCCCGGTTAATTATGAACCATTATTAGAGGGTTAATTTGTATGTAATGATTATATCAATGGACGCTTTATTGTTATAAAGTACTCAGTAAATGAAATGTCTATAATTACAAGAGTGTAGTCTCATATTTATAGTGTAGTAATCATGAGATTAATAAATTAAGATTATTTAATCAAAGAGTTTAATTAATAATCACAAATTTATTGAAGGTTGGAATTATAGGTCCATAGGTCCTCACATCGGCTCTATCAACACTATTCAAGGCAAGAGTTGATATAAATGGTAAAATGGTAAAAAGACATATTTAAGAAGAATTTTGTTCTTCGGGCCAAATATGCAATTATGTGATAATAGTGATTAATTAATTTATTACAAATTAGTTGTAATTATCAAAATTAATTAATAATTAATTATTGTATAATTTTTGAAATTATATAAATAATTAATTTATTATAATTTTCGAAATTATAATAAAATGAATATTAAATTTTCGAAATTAATATTTAATTAAAATTGATTTTAATTAGTTCGTAGAATTAATTAAATATCTTTCTTTGAGTGAGAGATAATAATCTGACAAGTTCAAATTTGATATGAATTTAAAAAGATTAATATTTATTCAAATAATTAATTATATGCGATAATTAGTTAAAAATATAATAGATTCAAATTTGAGTTAATTATCAAGTATTTGGATTTTATCTTATAAGGAAGTTTGAATACATAATTAAATAATTGTGGAAAAATCACATTCCCCTATTTTATAGGGTGCTGCGTGTAACATGCCGGCCTTGATGGCATGTTACAAGCTAGGATGGCGCTCGGTCAGATGCGCACGCGAGGGTGCAGGCTGGTGAGCATGCTAATGCCTAGTTTGTACGGCAGTGGCATTTTCGTAAATATCTTCAATATTGCCCGGAAATGGATGGGACTTGGTAGGTTCCATATTGAAGGGTCAATGAACGCAATGGTATGATCAGATTTGGGAGATTCGGATAATTGGCGAGCTGGAAGCCAAATATTTCTCCCAAGCGAAATCATATATGTTCCTGGTAGAAGGCTAAAAGCTCAGAAGGCTCTTTGTAGGGGGGAGCACCTGGTGTCAGCTCTCCACCACCCCCTGGCGCAGGTGCGTCAAGTGAGCTACTACTAGTTGGGAGGACTAGTAGGGCGGGCATATGAGGACCACGAGGGGACTCATATGTCTCCATGAGTAGGAGTACTCATGGACATTACCGGGCCGCCCCGGTAGTGCGTCGAAGTATGCTGCCAGAGGTTTAAGGGTACGGTTCCCTTGGCTTGCCGGGATGCCGCTTGCATGGAACGTGGCCCAAACCTTCGAGAGATGTCGTGGTGCGCCATGGCCACGAATCTCGACACGAGATGGCACGTGAAGTCATTCGTGGGACTTGTTAGCATGCAAGCATTGGAGGGTGCACTATGCTTGAGTAGGACAGAGGTCCAGTGTATGCTACTAGTTTGGCAGCCAGTCTCGAGGGCCTGCCAACATGCACGATGGTATGGTGCCTTGAGGATTGGACCATGGACGTATGGGAGTCCTTGGTCTGTGACGTGAGCTAATCGGATAGTATCGAATGGGGCATGATGAGAGGTGTTGGCACGTCAGCTTGGTGTTGGCTCTTGGCCACACATGCTACCTTGACTTGCGAATGTCTGGGTGAGCATCGGTGTTGGGATTTGCCTTGCCATAGTGAGAACCTATGGACAGTGTGAGTGTCTTGGCTAGATAGCCTTGATGCATGATTGCACTCATAGATGCTTGAGAGCATGACTCAGCGAGAGTTGTTCAAGAGACGGAAGTGTGCAGAGGCACACGGTCGCGCGAAAAATGTGCCCATTGTTATTCGAATGGCTGGAAGGCTGACCTTGGCTCAGAGGAGTCAAGGTGCCACACGGGCATTTCCGCTGTCAAAATGTCAGCCCGTGACAGTTGGTATCAGAGCCAGGTTCATCTCAAGTTGGGGTGAACCTGGTTGGCCCATCCTAGAAAGGATGTAGGCGTGCTGAAGGACCATAAAGGTCTGGATGCTTGGACAGATGTCGTTGAGCCCTTTAGTCACCTAGAAAGGATCAGTAGGCTGAGACGGGATGAGACTTGGTTGCTCTTCTTCGTGGGAATACTGGAAATCCTAGAGAGGGGACAAGGTATGGTTGCTTCGAATCAAAGTTCAGAGATGCTAGAAAGACAACAACCACGTGCAATTGTGGAGAGGTGCTACAAAAGAGTTGGAAATCATTGACATGAGACAAGGTTTGATCGAGAGGTCAAGGTTTTATGCTTGGTTCACTAGTTCAGGTTTGCCTGAGTGACAGTGTAAGTCGCGTGGAGCGCTGTTGTTGAAAAGGGAGCTTGTACGCAAGAGTGGGTAAGCATAATAGTAGCCGTCAGATGCTTGTCAGTCACGACAGAAGTCGAGAGTTGATAGCTTTGGGGAACTAGATAAAGTTGAGCATGGAATGCTTCAGTTGCTACTTGTGTGCCAAAGGGCATCACATGGAGACCAAGGTGGCAGTGGCCGCGATCGTCAGAGGATAGTCGTACTTGGAAGTGTTGGCATGTTTACTTGTTCTGGTCCGGAAGGGAGGCGCCGAGACAATTGAGTGGGACGTGTTGGCTCACAAAGATGTTATCTTGGGTGAGCAACACTAAGGCATTGTAAGATATGCTATGTTGTGGAATATATGCATCATAGGCCAGCAGGGCCGAGTAGACTGCGCGCAGTGGTCAGAATAGTACTAGAGTTTCGAGAGCGCTGAAGGGCTGCGTTAGGGAAACTTAGTACTGCAAGAAGGCTTAAGGAGGTAGAGATGGTGCTTGAGTTTAAATGTGGGCCGAAGGGCCTTGCTATTGGGACTTAGTGACCATAGAAGCCGAGAGAAGCTGCCCGGAGGGGCGAGATGCGAGTATAGAGCAGTTGGATAGCTATGTGGACGGTGCATGCATAGGGGAATCGACAGTGGTGCTACACGAAGTAGTTGACTCGAGAGTCACATCCTACGGGGGGAACTTCTAGATTTGTTGTGTTCATGAAAACTTGGGGCGGTCAGACGTTCTTGCGTGTGGGCAAGTTGTCGAGGACGCCAACAGTTGAAGTGGGGGAGAGACCTTCACGGTTCAAACATCCAAATAGTAGACCGATGTTCCATTACAAAAGCATCGAGATGAGTTATCATGGAGATCGTTAGTTGTTCAGAATGTAAAAGTCAAGGTGACTTAGAGACAAAGACAGAGCCAGTTACCTAGGGTGAAAGTCGTCAGGACTCAGGTACTAAGGTAACATCAGTGCAACGTTTGCCTAGGGTGAAAGTCAACAAGACTCAGGTACTAAGGTAACGTAGATATGTCGAGTGGCGAAGAGTCAGAATGGCCAAGACATTAGTTCAACATCATCTTCAAAAGTGATAAATGGAACGAGGGACCGCACGAGAAAAGCGGTTAGCTTGCGAGCTATACCTTGAGAGGTACACCTCGAGAAGAGAAGTTATTCCCAAGTTGAAGTGGGGGAGCCCACTAATTCATATGTTCGAAGGGTCAGGGTACTTGTTCAATTTTTGTGTGTGAATCTAGAGAGAAACACAACAACAGATGGGTTGTACAGTGCGAAGACATGCATGACTGATGCGAGTAGGTCAAGTGACCAATTGAAACTGTAGTTAGACAGTATGCATGTGCGTAGGCTGAGACCAAGATTGGGCAGGTTTTGCAGCATGTTATGGGACATGCTTAGTGTTTTATGGGGACACGTGTTTATGGGAACACAAGCCGAATGATTCAGAGAACATATGCCGAAGGGAGATAGCGGATTGGGACAACTTCAGACCTCAAGGGTGAGGTAAAGTGCAGTCAAGTTTGTCAAGATTCAACAGGCCGTCTAGAGTTAGGCAAGGTTGATTTGGGGGCAGAACTTGAGGCAGTGTAGTGGTTTCGAATGATGTCAGATCATTGACCACGTTGTAGAAGCTCAGAGGAGCAGTGATGCTTATGGTCAGAAGTGGCCATTTCGCATCAAGCCTTGGGTATGCAGTAAGGCCGGAGGGCCAAAAGTCTAGGAGACTACTTCGCGAAGTCTATGTGCAAGGATGCACTAGATACTGCATAAGGCTATAGTTGGCATGAGTGCCACGTTGAAGAGAGACATGCCTTCAATGGAAGGATGTTTCTTAGGTGCCGTTGGGAACGGTTGGTTTGCGAACCTGACCCTGAGGGGTGCACCTTAATTTCGTCCTTGTCAATAAGAGTAGGCATTTGAAAATTGGCGGGAAAGCAACAATCAAAAGATGTGTTGGCTTTGGGGTCAGTGTTACAAGGGCTGCTTGGCTGACTGGAGGGACATCGTGATGGACTCGGAGGAGTTCATGTATGCAAGGAGTATTCGAGTGCAGTGGCACTACTTCATGGGAGCATTCTGAATAGCGAAGGTGGCATGGGGTCCGTGATCGAGTCCAAGGGTGGACGTGGGAGATCATCACCAAGTTGGTGGTTCTACAGTGGTAGAGGGACTAGTGCAGACTCAAGATTCGGAAGAAGCATGGAGTGAGCTTAGGAGTCGAGGCAGGAAGATTGGCCAGCGGTCTGTCGATGAGGGCATCGACAATTGAAGTGTGGGAGAGTGTAACATGCCGGCCTTGATGGCATGTTACAAGCTAGGATGGCGCTCGGTCAGATGCGCACGCGAGGGTGCAGGCTGGTGAGCATGCTAATGCCTAGTTTGTACGGCAGTGGCATTTTCGTAAATATCTTCAATATTGCCCGGAAATGGATGGGACTTGGTAGGTTCCATATTGAAGGGTCAATGAACGCAATGGTATGATCAGATTTGGGAGATTCGGATAATTGGCGAGCTGGAAGCCAAATATGTCTCCCAAGCGAAATCATATATGTTCCTGGTAGAAGGCTAAAAGCTCAGAAGGCTCTTTGTAGGGGGGAGCACCTGGTGTCAGCTCTCCACCACCCCCTGGCGCAGGTGCGTCAAGTGAGCTACTACTAGTTGGGAGGACTAGTAGGGCGGGCATATGAGGACCACGAGGGGACTCATATGTCTCCATGAGTAGGAGTACTCATGGACATTACCGGGCCGCCCCGGTAGTGCGTCGAAGTATGCTGCCAGAGGTTTAAGGGTACGGTTCCCTTGGCTTGCCGGGATGCCGCTTGCATGGAACGTGGCCCAAACCTTCGAGAGATGTCGTGGTGCGCCATGGCCACGAATCTCGACACGAGATGGCACGTGAAGTCATTCGTGGGACTTGTTAGCATGCAAGCATTGGAGGGTGCACTATGCTTGAGTAGGACAGAGGTCCAGTGTATGCTACTAGTTTGGCAGCCAGTCTCGAGGGCCTGCCAACATGCACGATGGTATGGTGCCTTGAGGATTGGACCATGGACGTATGGGAGTCCTTGGTCTGTGACGTGAGCTAATCGGATAGTATCGAATGGGGCATGATGAGAGGTGTTGGCACGTCAGCTTGGTGTTGGCTCTTGGCCACACATGCTACCTTGACATGCGAATGTCTGGGTGAGCATCGGTGTTGGGATTTGCCTTGCCATAGTGAGAACCTATGGACAGTGTGAGTGTCTTGGCTAGATAGCCTTGATGCATGATTGCACTCATAGATGCTTGAGAGCATGACTCAGCGAGAGTTGTTCAAGAGACGGAAGTGTGCAGAGGCACACGGTCGCGCGGAAAATGTGCCCATTGTTATTCGAATGGCTGGAAGGCTGACCTTGGCTCAGAGGAGTCAAGGTGCCACACGGGCATTTCCGCTGTCAAAATGTCAGCCCGTGACACTGCGCGCCACACACACAACATGATAGAAATGAGGAATTTTTCACTTTTATTTATTTAATTAATTAATTAATGAAAAATTCAAAAAGACAGTTTTGATATTTTCATTAATAAGATAATTAATTAATTAAAAGATAAATTGTAATTATTTACATATTTATTTTTTAAATTTAAATATTTTCTATATAAGTTAGAGTTATAAAAAAAAAAAAAATACTCAATACTCAATTATCTGCTTTAAGAAAAGAACGATACTTTCCATCTCTCCCTGAAAAGATACAGAACCAATCTCAGGCCAATTCTCTTGATCTCATGTGTTGAGTATATCAAGTTGAATCAGAAATATACAATCCTTTATTCTCTAAGTCCCACACACTTCTTGAGGTGTAGAGAACGTTGTGGAAGATCTTGGTGTGAGTACTTGGGAGCAGCTTTGATAGGAAGATCGTTTATTTTACGAAAAGATAGCAAAGACACTTGATAGGCATCAAGAGGTATGCTCTTTATTATTTTCTTGTTTATGATTGATGTATGTATATTAATGGATCCGCATATTTAAAAGTAGTTTAAATATGTTACAAATTTTTTGTTGTACACTGGGCCAACCCATCACACAATTCTGTTGCGTATTAGGAAACTTGTTCCTAACACAACGCCATCACAAGCCCTTAATTACAACATTTTCCCACTTTACAACTCCCTCACAACAAATAAATAATCAAGCACTATATACCTATGGTGTGACGATTTTAGCGATAATGATATTTTTTTTCGTTTCATAAGGCTCATGTAAAAGGATAGATAAAAAAAGAAAAAGAAATGATATATGAATAAAGTGCAAAGTTGGTAACTATGGAATAAACAAGTACGGTTGGCTAGGAAGGCTCAATCAATCCAAAGAAATTGTCTAAATCATATCCCTAATTATGTGTACCTTATAAATTTCACCTCAAATGATTATCTAATGAGTTCTAGAGTGGTAGAGACCAAAAAGTAGTATCTTAGCATGCATAAATCTATCTAAGTACTAGCAACTAGGCAAATTTAATTGTGTGCATAAGTTTAAAAATCAAGAATCAAGCCTAAGCAGTAATCAAAATAAAAGTCAAGCACACAATGTAATATTCGTTAGATATTATTTTCATTATCTTTATTTATTTGTTGTATGGTATTTTTTCTAATTATGTTGATGCTTGAGTTATTTCTTTTAGTTTTGTTTTTCTTTGTGAGAAATAATGCGTGTGCCGAAAATGACTAAGAATGAAAGATGAATGTAGTCTTGATCATGGACAAGAGAATAATGAATATTTTCTATTTTTGGAAAATATGATCATTATGAGTGATTATCATCTTAACGTTGATTGATCCTGGATTTGAGAGAGTAATTACTAGAGAATTTCAAAATTTATGGTGATTGAGTAACATGGTATAGAATGATGGCTAGGTGCCATTTTCGAAAATTATGGAAATCAATCTAAGAGGAGATCATGGGAGAATACCATGGTGATTAGGGTAATCAATGGTCTTGATTAGAATTGATTGAGAGAAGATCATGGGCATTTATGTTGATTGAGAAATTAGGATCAAATTAGCATTTATGAGGGAAAAAATTGGAAAGAAAGGAAAAATGACACTTTCCTATTATTATTTATAAGGATTTCGACCATAAGCTTATAAATAGGAGAGGGTTGAGTTTTAGTTTCATTTTTCTCATTTGTAAGATAAGAGAAAGGAGTTCGAGCATAGAAATGAATAAGAGAAGAGAAGAAGGAGGAGAAGAGGAAAGATTATTGGTAAGCCTATAGGTTCGACCGCCACTCATCAAGGGTAAAGATTCTTGATCTTTGTTGTTGATTATGTTAGAAGCATCTTAGGGTTTTGACATATGATTTTGATGATAGATCTAAGGTTTGTAATGCTAGATCTTGAGTGTAGGGTATGGAACTAAGTTTAGATTTTGGAAAATGAATGTGAATATTGTTTATTCATGTAGGGAATAACTGTGATTAATTTATTCCACAAGGTTGCCTTCGGATTCTCAATCTCAAGGTAAGGAGGTTAAACATGTTGCTTGAATGTGTTGGTTGTTTATGTACATGTTATATGCCACCATTTCAGGGTACGTAGTTGGGAAGGTAAAAGATGGAAAAATGTTACCATAGTTTTGACCAAAGTGATCGTTGGAGACCCAATGCTTCCTCATAGTTATCTCTCCCAATTATGTGTGTAGTGCGCACATATTTTTCTATATGATGTGTTATGTGTTGCTATGTTTATGATGATGGTAGCAAGCACAAATATTTGGATAGATAAGTTTACTATGTATGAATGTTTGGCAGACGTGCCCCAGAATTTGGCCAAAGTGGTCACAGGAGGACAATTTCCTCACCCAGCTTCTATTTCATAGTACTTGCTGCCTTTAATGTTTATGTATGAATATATGATTTCCAAAGTTTGACATATGTAATGTCTGAGAATGCATGTTATGACCTTGTGGTGTTTATGCTATGAATGAGGCGAGTTCAAACCCATCTGGATGAAGTATATATACCGTGGGGGCCATATGAACCAAAAATCGATCAAGAACGCCGCATGTTTATTTTATCTTTCAAACATTTTATATAAGTCTAGTATCATATATAATTAGGATTTTAAAGTAATGTATTATGTTGCATTAAATGTTTTACTTGAACCTGGATCCAGCATTTTCTACATGTTTTATTATTAAGGTAATATTGGCAAAACTGACATTTTGTTATGAATTATGTCAAATTATGCATTTTTGAAAAGATAGAATATTTATGGCGTTACACTCAATTTATGCAAAATCTATCATTTTCCTAAAATCATATCAATCACAATAAAAAAATCATATCATAAAAATAATTTTTTTCACCTTGACCATGCTTTACTAAAATTTATAAAAAAAATAAACAAAAAAAGAGGCAATTATCCTCCTCCTACACTTAATATAAGCGTTTTCCTCAATACATACATAAATAAAAATCATTGAAAAATAAAAAGAAGAGTATGGAAAACTCCCACAAGTTCTCTTTGTTTAGTGTCGTTAGCTCGACTGAATGCTGCTCTCAGGATCTTTATGTTGAGTATTTCAATGAAATATGATTCCTCATCTACTCATAAGTGGAATAAAAAACATTGAAGTTGATAACTTCACCATCAAATTCCATTGTCAGTGTCCCTACTCTAACATCTAGCTTCATATTTGTCGCCAGCAAGAATGGCCTCCCAAATAAAACATGTGTTGGATTAGGTATTGAAGTATCCTCCATCTCAAGTATATAGAAATCCGCCGGAAAGATGAGTCAATCAACCTTCACTAGAGCATCTTCAACAACCCCTGAAGTATAAGCATTAGTGTGATCGACCAGTTGAATAATAACTCATGTCTCCTTTAACAGCCCAAAATTTAAGGAAGCATATGTCGAATATGACATGAAATTAATTGATGCTCCTAAATCTATCATTCATTGCTCAATCCTTTTGTTCCCAATAATACAAGGAAATATAAAGGTTCCAAGATCCTTGTATTTTGGTGGTAGCTTAATCTGAAGAACAACAGAAACATTCTCCCCCACATTTATCTTCTCATCTCCCTTTAGTTTCCTCTTATTCGTACACAACTCCTTAAAAAAATTAGCATATCGAGACACTTGTTTAATAGCATCAAGTAATGGAATGTTCACCTTGACTTTGTGAAAAGTGTTCAGAATTTCCTTGTCAGCTTCTTCTTTCTTAGACTTTTTCAATCTACTAAAAAAGGCGGAAAAGGGACATAGAGAAAGGACATAGGTTGGCATAGTTGGTTTATGTGGATTTTTCTACGTTAATGATTCATAATGAGAAGAATCAACTTGACCTGTGGAAGTATAAGTTGTGTAGATTGATTAATGGGTTGGTTGGTATTCTTTCCTCGAGCCATTGCAGATTGGGATGAATGATAACGTTGACTCATTTTTTCATCAACTCACACGGAGTGATAAATGAAGAGTCGTTTGTGTGTAATATCTCGGAGCAGATCTTTAATGATGAACCATTGAGCTAAATAAAAGATTAATAAATGCAGGAATAAATGAATGGGATGAAGATTTATAGTGGTTCGGCCCAAAAAAAGATGACCTACATCTACTTTAGTTAGTATTATTTATGAACTTTGAACCATCAAGAGTAAGTTAAGCTTGATCTTGCTCTTGAGGCAGTTACAGTAATGGAGAGTAGAACCTCTCTCCAGAAATGAATAGATACTGACTTGTTTTTCTCTTGATTGTCCCCCTTGTTTCCAATCCCCCATTTGCTACTGTGAGGGCCGCACTATTTATAGTTGTAGAGATGGGTAGGGCAGACGGTGGCACCTTATTTCCATATCAGGATAAATCTTTGTACATTTGGCTTGGAGATAGACTTGTGTCTCACCAAAAATGGAAGTCCGACTTGTCATGTTCATTTAATGGTTGAAGGCACACTCGGGTGCAGAACATGGCTCGGGTGGCGAGGGCCACCAGCGAGCAGGAAGGGGCCTCGACGACCGGCAACGTTCCTTGGGGATCAGCTATGTTTGATGGTGACTTTAGTAGACCGTTGTGTTGAAGGCACACTCGGGTACGGAAGGAGGCTCGGGTGCGAGGGCCACCAATGAGCAGCGAGGGGCCTCGGGGATCAGCTACGTCTGATGGCAACTTTAGCAAATCCTTGTGGTGCGCGTTCTTTCGACTTGTGCGTCTAGTTAGGGAGATTGGCTAGGGCCATTATCTTCTTATGATTGGTGTTGGCATGGCCATCTGGGGATCATTTAGCTTCACGTGATGGGAGAAGTAGGCTGGCATTGGCGAGTCCTACCTATTCTTGTGTATCGGGGAAGTTGCAAGGGTCACTCTTTACAACGGCTGGTGGTAACTGTTGTGTCCCGAAACTTTGTCTTGACACATCATTGCTTCGCTGGCCTCCAAGTGGAAGTGCCGAATTTTGGGTATAACATATAATAAGGAAGATGTTCTTGAGTTCAACTCTCAATGAAAGAACCAAAATGTTGACCATAGATTTGGCCTACGACACTAAGTCGATAAAACTATAGAAAATTAAGAGAACTGAATAAATAAAATGAAGAACACAAATTTTACAGTGGTTTAGCCTCGATAATCGGTAATAACCTACATCCACTTGACACTTTTATTGAATGAATTCCCAAACTCAAGATCAGATGAACAAACTTCAATTGAGTTTCTTAAGTCCGAGAGAGAATACAATATGGTAGAGTTGTTGAGATTGGTTAAAAATAATGGTTCAGAAGTTTACACGTTAAGGTGCAAAACACTTAACGGTTTTCACTTAAGGAGAAGTGAAAACATGAGATTGTGTAGAAGGCATCTAAAAGTGACTTTTTTGGGTCTAAAGTGATACAATGATGTATCCAAACATTCCAAAAAAATTTGGGAGCATATGGAGGTGTTTTGAGACAAGTCTTGGAGGGCCAAATCAGAGGCATTAGCAATGTGTCACCTAGAGTTTCAAAACCCTAGCTGGGACATACTAGGTGATGCATCACTTGGTGACAGGCGACGCATCACCTAGACTGTTACGGGTGTCTGTACAGTTTACGTAAAGTTCTCCAAATGATGTGTTTTAAATGCTCTAATCCTATTGGCTAGACTAATGATGATGCCTACACTATAAATATGAGTTATTAGAGTTGTAAGGTCTTGATCACACTTTCCAACTTTCTTTCTAACCCCTCTCTCTCTAGCTTTCAAAGATCAAAGTTTTCGCTAAGAAACTCATCAAGCTTATTTGCTTGACTTGCATGAGTTTTAAGGCTTGTTAAATCCCAAATCTCATTCTACTTCAAGCAATAAGGGAAGGCTCAGAATAGAGATTTTGGACAACAATATTCTTATTGTGTATAAGCCTTAGAAGTTCCCCAAGTTTGAAGATTCAAGTTGCTCTAAATCAAATGTTATATCTATCTAACCCTAACATTATTTTATGTTACTCTATAGTGTTTTCATTGTTAGTATTGATGATTAAATATTTCTAAGTTCATCTTATCATCATTTTAATCATTTAGTTTCTTATATTCAAGATTAATATTCATATCATGAACATGTTTCTTGGATTATCAAGAATTGCACTCATACTTTGAATTTGGATCTTGATTAACATCTAGGGTTTGGAGTATTGCATTATTCCCATTATTCATTGTTGATTTGCAAACTGTAAAGTCATATATTCCTAATAAGAGTTTGGTGTATAAAAGTGTGCATAAGAATAAATGAATCAACTAGTCTTGTATATATAAGAGTTCTTGACCTTACATAATGAGCTTTGGGTCTAAGATAGCTTTTTAACACGATATTTACATATAAATGACTAAAATATACATTAAAAATCGATATTTTGGAATAAGCTGCTTAAGCTATGTATCCTGAACTTTATACTCGATCAACTATATATATTGACCAACTATATTCTAGTTGAATAACTTCTGGAGCATATTTGTCATTATTATGGTCACTATATCCGACCAACATCCATGTTGTATGAAATTTTTCTTTACCACGTGTCATATAAGAGTGCAACGACATCAAGCTAATTTTTAGGGATAACACATAGTTTGATGGTCTTTGGGGTAGCTAATCCTCAAAGATGCAGCTTTTTATTTTTGAAGGTTGTTTTTTGTTGAAGGTAAGAACTCGTCAACGAAATATAGATGGAAAACTCAAAAACATAAATCAATATATAATGAACACAAATGAACTTATAGAAACTTGAAAGAAAATTGTAAGTAGAAAATAGAAAGAAAACTCGTATTTTCCTCTTAGATTAATCTAATCTTACAAGAATTTTCCAACCCCCTTCAATGATGAAGTGAGGTTCCCTTTATAGTGGGCTCTAACGACCCTTAATACATTGTGGTTCCAAGGGACCGAATTGTTCACAAGTACGTTGTCAGTGTGGTGGCACAGGTAGTAGTGCTGCAGAAGGTCGTGGTGTCGGCTCTGGTACATAGTCAGGGTCCGTGGGAACGCCTCCACTACTTATTTAGTACGAGTGTCAGAAAAGTGGCACCAGACGTAGTGGCACAGGTGGTTGTGGTGTCATCTCTGATATATGGTTAGAGACATGCAGGCCATGTCACCACTCCTCGTACTTCCACTACTTGCCAGAGATGCATGTCAGGGGTTAGCTGAGAAGGACCACACTGGGTACCTCACTTGTACGACCACTACCTATATGGCGTGGGTAAAAGGATCAGATGCCTGGGGCTCTCAGAGTCGTACACCAATACGTACTTCATACCCGTGTGATCTTTTTGAGCCGCGTGTAGGCTCTTACACTCGTAGGGTGCCTATTCCTTTTACCTTTGAAAACTCCTTCTCCGCTAATATAATCATTCCATTGGTGTGAGTCATCATATGGTTGATTGGTGTGTGCTGAGGGTGCAACTATGTGGTGCACGAAGTGCGTTTGATGGAGGCTTCGCGAGGCGCTGGGCCTGGGCACACGAACAAGTCACGCGAGACGGTGGCACACAAGGCCCTCCTGGGAAGCATTGGCTTGAGGCGCGCGAGACGGGGGGCGCGCAAGGCACTGTTGCGAGGCCCTCTTGCGAGGCATGGGGGCGCGAGACAAGGGCGTGCGAGGTGCTATCGCGAGGCCCTCCTGCGAGGCACGGGCGCGCGAGACTGGGGCACGAGGCCGTCTTGTGAGACACGGGTGCGCGAGACGGGGAGCGCTCGAGGCACTGTCATGAGGCCCTCCTACGAGGCACAGGCCTGGGGCATGCGAGATGGTGGCGCATGAGTCCCTCATGTGGAGACATGGGCACGCGAGACGGGGGCGCACGAGGCGTTGTCACGAGGCCCTCCTACGAGGCACGGGCCTGGGGCACGCGAGACGGTTGCGCGCGGGGCCCTCCTGCGGAGCACGTGAGATGGTGGCGTGCGGCTAGTGGCGTGAGGTGCCTAGGTGCGCAACACCTAGGCACGGGTCTGTAAGACCTTTAGTGAGGTGGATGAGGAGAAGTGTGCTTGGGCCTTGCATGGGGTGTGACACGTCAGTCTTCCGAAGGCCTTATGTGAGGCTTGGGTCTTTCAAGACCATGTCCAATTTTTGGTGTTCACACTTGCCCCTAGTCTACGAGAGGGTCTTCAGGCTCTCTTGTAAACTTCAAGGTGTGATCCATTCGGGATGCTTTCGAGGTATTAGCTTGCGGATCCTAAGGCGAGTGTCAAGCCCCCTTCTTGACCATTGATCAAGCATCGAATCCAATGGCTAAGATGAGCTTATGGATCTTATAAATAGGTCTTCATATCTAGCCTATTATTTACACTTTATCCCCTTGGCTTAGTGGTTTTGGAGTCTTTACTTCTCTTTCAAGAGGTAAGGGATTCGATCCCCTACAACCTCACTTTGGTTATCCTTTCCTTTTATTATTTGTGTTCATTTATTTTGTGCCAATATCCACACAGGTCCTTGGGGACTAAAACTCCTCTCTCCCCCATTTTTGCAAGCACAAATCTTCGACCCTTCATATTTGTTCGATCACGGTGGTGCTTTGGACCCTTGTCCTCCTTTTGACCATGATGGTACTTTTGACCTTCGGCTTCCCTTCCAATATGACAGCGCCCAATTTTTCTTACATAAGGTATACTTTCTTTCTTTCTTATTTCATTGGGTCCAAATTAGCACTACTCGGGATGGGTTGCCTGGGCCGGAGCTCGTTGTGAGTTGATCAATTTACATGCCCTTGTTTGTACCTCCTTGTTGGTCATTTAGAGCGCTTTTGTCTAGAGGTTTTGAGCCCATTCTTTTGTGTTTTGTAGCAACCCCCTCATTTACACGTGCACCCTTATTACCTACAAGACGAGGTTCCATGGCATGTGAGGGATCGTCTGGTGCTCCTCCGGGGGTCGATCGAGTTTGTAGACTTATCTTCAGACTCGGAGTCCCCCAAAAATGATCCTCACCAAGACTATGACACTTTGAGGCAGGCCTGTATATGTCACCTTGAGCATATGGCTGAACTTAGGCATAAAATTTGGGTAGTGGAGAGCGAAATAGACTAAGATTTGAGTGGCGATGGAGTTTCTTTCCCCTTTGACCTTAGCGACCACATAGAAAACCTTAGGGTGACCCTTTTGGATCTACAGATGGAGTTGGAGTTCATGGAGGGAAATCTCCAGCCTGAACCTCCTACCCCGTTCTCCCCTTATGGTTGTCATGGGGTCATCTCGGGTTCCCCTCAACCCTTGTTTTCGATTCACCCTTGCTTAGTGCTTCCACACTCAAAGCCTCGGTGGAAAACCCTTGCAAGGAAGAAGAAATGGAGGGTAAAGTGTCCTGTTTCTACCTCACCTTTTTCCTTTGGTTTTGCAGATATGGCAAAGAGAGTCCGAGGCGCAAGATTCTGGTCCTTTATTGGCATCTTCTATTATGTCCAATGTGTCAGAGAATCGGTTGTTGGAGCTATCCATGAAATATCACATTGGCCAGGAACACAAGTTGTATGTTCCTTCCAATACCTGCCGGGCCGATAATCCCCCCCAGGGGTGCGTGTCCATGAGCGAGCATATCTTGAAAGAGGGTGGGACCATTCATTTGCACCCGTTCTTCATCATGATGCTTAATCACTTCGACCTTGCTCTGCTCCAGCTGGCGCCTAACAACTGGCTGACCTTAAGTTGCCTATACATGGTGTTTACTGAGCTCAACCAACGTGCTCCTACAGCTCGAGAGGTGCATTTTATGTATAACCTCATGCCAACCCCCAAATCCAAAGGCTTCTATTTATTACAAAAGAACAATTCCCAGGTTTCTCTGTATCAAACCCGGGGGCTTGGAAGCAAGACTTTTTCTTCGTAAAAGGTCCCCTTTCAATACATGAACGCTTTCGCTCGTCCCCAAGTAAGTACTTCAAGCTTGTCTTCCTTTTGCTTTGAATTGGTTATTTTGGAGCTTATGCTTATATTGGTAATTATGTTGATTGTCCAGAGGAGTTTGGTGACCTTGACATTCCCTGGTCGGAGTCAGCGCCAATGGAGAAACTCCTTGATGCCGACCCCGCCAAGAAAATTGCTGCCCACCTCTTCATCGTGGCAAACCTGAATCGCCATAACTTATCCGTGGTATCGAATCCTGATGCGTTGTGGCACATTTTTGAGTGAAGGAAGAAGGCGCCTTTAGCCGAGCATCACTCTGACAGGGGCGATGCGGAGTGGGTGCCCGAGGAGGTTTTCCCAGAACCCAGACGACCATGCCAATCATCTTCGTCTCCTAAGGGGTGCCCTCTTTTGGCCCCTTTGGACCATAACATGGCCTCTCACTCCCATGGTCTGCAGGCCATGTTGGGGTGCTTCGTGTGCCCCTTTTATGAGGAATACAATACTCTTCCTCATGCTTCCCTCGATCTTGGTCCGTCGGGGGCTCATTTCTTGGTGTTCCTGCGCCCCGTCCTCCTTCGGTGAGCGGGTCATCTGTCCCAACCTAGCCAGGTGCCCCTGACTTTGAGGGGCCACCTTGGGTGGGTCGTATGGTGACCTCTTATGGGAAACAGTATAACTGGGTCACCGAGGGTCTTCCTGAGACTGATTGGAGAAGTCTCGGTAATTTTTCCATGTCGGAGCTTGGGGAGACTCTTGTGCGCTCTGCCACTTGGGTGAGTGCATGCGTCTTACATTGGCCTTACTCTTTTTTTTTGGATTCTTTATTTTCTCATCATTATTATTATTATTTTTTTTCTTGTGCAGACTTCTCTGGTGGCCCAACGCTTCTCCGACTCGACGCAAGACCTCTCCTCGTCGAATGCCAAAAGGGACCGTCTAACGGTCAAGGTTTAGGGGCTCGAGAGGGAACTTACTGATACCAAGCATAAGCTTGAGAAATCCCTGGCGAAGGCCTCTTCATTGTCAAAAAAGAAGAAGAGGGCAAAAGCCAAGGCTGTGATGCAGCAGGAGAAGGTTGCTCGCCTAGAGGCCGATCTTGGGGGAGCAGAAGCTAAGGTCGCAATGTTGTAGGAGAGGGTCACTTTCCTAGAGGTGAATTTGGCTGAAATCAAGTACAAATCTATAGAGCGCGCCCTCTATGGAATGTGGAGGAAAAATCCTAACTTCGATTTCTCCTCCTTTGGTGAGCACGTCGTTGTCAGGGTGGCTGAGTGGAATGCTTGCGGCAGGAGGCCCTGAGATTCTGCTTTTGCGATTTATCATTTAATTCAATTTGGCTGTATGCTCACTTGAGCTTATCATTCAATTTTTTTTTTATTTTGTTGGAACTTTTATAAGTCCTACTACATTATCGCGACTCATTTTTTCTGTATATATATATATATATATATGCAATTATTTTCTTTTGTTCCTCTATGTTTGAGGTCCTTTTGAGCCCACAAAAAGAGGTTTGATTGGTCTCTCTTTAGTGCACCTTGATTGTATCTATAAATATATGTTGACCCTTTGGGTTCTAGTCATCCTTTTATATACTTTTGCACACACTTATTATTTCTTGCGAGAAACGTTCTTCTCGTCATTACGCATAGTACTATTTTTCCAAGGGTCACTTTCAGGGCCCTTTTTTGGCTAGGTGGCTTGGTGGCCGTTTTAGACTTATTGGTGGATGCTCTTCCTGTGGTCTTTCCTCCCATGGAGGTATCAACCTTTATTGGGAGGCTTTTCTTGTAGGACCTTTTGACCTCCTTAATGTTCATAAGGGTAGCTAATCCTCGTGAACTCAAGTTATGCCTTACAAGGTCTTCTTCTTTATTTACAATGGGTTTTTGTTTTTTGTTTATATATATATATATAAGGGTCTCGTTTAGGACCCTTTTTTCCTGTTTATATATATATATATAAGAGTCTCATTTAGGACCCTTTTTTGGCTGTAAACTCTGCCCTCCAAGTGGTTGGCGAGATTTATCTCGTCGAGCACTTTGATCATTTCACTCACGAATTTTGATAATTATTGTAAATAAGGGTTAGATAGTGCGATCATTTTGCTCAAACAAGAGTTCTTACTACATATTCATTTAATGCCATGACATATTCATTGGAAATGAGTGAAGTACATGGTAACCTATGGTGACTTTGTTCTTACTGCTTATCAAAGAGTCCAAGTTAGCCTTCTACCTCATAGCTATTACATTAAACTTGCACGTTTAGACAGAACAATAACACTCTTGCCTCAGACATGGAGGTCATATTGATAATATTTTTTTAGTTGCTCCACGTTCCATGCTCTAGGTACCATGGTATCATCCAAATGTGCCAACTTGTAGGTGTTAGGGGGCACCACCTAGGCAACTTGGTAGGGCCCTTCCCAGTTTTCCTCTAATACACTGGTGCCCGGGTCTCGAGTGTTGGGCAAGACTTTCCTTAACACAAGGTCTTTGACCCTGAACGCCCTCTCTCGCACCATTGAATTATATTATCTTGCGGCTCGTTGCTGGTACATTGCCAACTTCAGTTGTGCCCTTTCTCTTCTTGCTTCCAACAACTCCAAATTTTCAGCTAATGCTGCGAGGTTAGCCTGGTCATCATATGCCTGTATGCGGATGGAGTTGATCTTCATTTCTATTGGAAGGACTGCCTTGCAGCCATAGGCTAAGGCAAAAGGCATCTCTCCAGTGGTAGAACGAGGTGTGGTCTTGTAGGCCCAAAGCACATTGGGCCGTTCTTCAACCCAGGCCCCTTTCAAATTTTCCAACTTTGTTTTCAGGTTCCTTTTTAGGATCTTGTTGATGGCCTCCACTTGTCCATTGGCTTGTGGGTGTACTACAGCAGAGAAACTCCTCTTGATTCCCTTTCTTTGCAATATTCTTCGAATACTCCTCCTTCAAATTGCGTCCCATTGTCGGAGATTATCTTGTAGGGTACTCCAAACCTACAGATGATAATTTTTTTAACGAAGGTAGTGATTTGCTTAACCGTTATGTTGACTAGAGTCTCTGCTTCCACCCATTTAGTAAAGTAATCGACTGTTACAACCACATATTTTGCTCCTCCTCTTCCTGCTAGCAACGCTCCAATTAAGTCAATCCCCACACAGCGAAGGGCCATGGACTGGTCATGCTCACTAGCTCATTTGGTGATTGTCTGGGGTAATTTGCATGTATTTGGCACTTGTCACACCTTTTCACAAAATCGCTCGCATCCTTCTCCATGGTAGGCCAATAATACCCCTGGCGTATGGTCTTTTTTGCCGTGGACTACTCCCAGCATGATTTCCACATTCCCCTTCATGTATCTCTTGTAGAACTTTTAAAGCCTCCCCCTTGTTTATACACCATAGGAGTGGGGTGGAGAAGCCTCTCTTATACAAAACTCCATCTACTAGGGTGTATTGGGCAGCTTTGTATGTCAGCTTATGGGCATCTTTTTTGTCCAAAGGCAATGTTCCGTCACTTAAGTACCTCAAGATGGGTGCAAACCATGACTCCCCAGGGTTATCGACCATGTGGATTTCCTCTTCTACTATGCTCGGCTTGGATAGGTATTCGACAGGGATGGACTCAAGAATTTCTTCGTCTCGGGTAGAGGTAAGTTTTGCGAGAGCATTGACATTTGTGTTTTGCTCCCTTGGGATATGTTCTATGGTGTATTTTTCGAACTGACCCAAATACCCTTTCACTTTGGCGATATATGCAGCCATTTTTGGGCCTCTAGCTTGGTATTCACTCTTCATCTGAAACACTACCAGCTGTGAGTCACTAAAGACATGCAAATGGGTTACATTTAACTCCCTAGCTAGCCACAGGCCAGCCAACAGTGCCTTGTATTATGCTTCGTTGTTGGAAGCTTCAAATCCAAATCTTAAGGCACAATACATCTTGTGCCCTTCAGGTCCCGTCATTACTATGCCAGCACCGACTCCTCTCTCGTTAGATGCCCCGTCTACATGGAGGCTCCATTCTTCAGGCTGCTTTTCCCCTTCACCTATCTGTTCATTATCTTCTACACCTACTTCTCCCTCCTCACGAGGTCAGTGTACAAATTCAACTATAAAATCTGCAAGTACCTGCCTGTTGAGTAAGGTCCTTGGTGTATTTGTCTCGCCCCTTCCTTGATTCGCCTCCAAATCTTGGCCCTCCGAAGATGGTCTTAACTTCTTCTTGCACCTCTGGGGCTACCTCCCGTACTTGTGGCGAGGATGCTCCTTCTTTTGGCCTTTAGTTCTCTTTTCAGACGTATCTGCCCAAATGTCCCCTGCGTATATGCTCTTCGATTTCTATTTTCAAATGATTGCATTCTGCAGTGGTGTGGCCAATATCTTTATGATACTGACAATATTTACTGGGATCTCTTTTTGATTGTTCTTTTTTCATTGGCGGGGGCCTCCTGAAAGGGACCTAATTTTCATTCGTGACAAAGATATGTTCCCTACCGTGTGTGAGGTCAGTATAAAAGGTGTAGAGGGCCAATTTGCGCTCATCAATGCGTCGGGGCTTCCAAGGCCAATCATCTCTTGACCCTTCATAGACCCTTTTCTTTTTTGCGCTGCTTTGGCCTTCCCGGATTAAGGGTTTTTGTGGGGATCGGTCTTTTCCTGCCTTAAGGCTCTCGTGACCATCCTTGAAACGGATATATTTCTTTGCCCATTTGTAGAAATCGTCCAAGTCTGTGATCTCTCTCTTAAGCATGTTATCCCATAACTTACTGCCGGGGCGTACTTCGGCCGTGATGTCCATTTTTAACTCCCCACAGGCAAGCTCCCTACTTTGGCTGCCTCCATATTGAACTTGTGGATATAGCTCTTTAGACTCTCATTTTCTCCTTGTTTCATGTTAGCGAGGATGGTGCCCAACATTGTGTAATCACGCTCGGCGTGATGTTGCTGAAGAAGTTCATCAGAAAATTGTTGCCAAGACCTGATGGACCCTTGCCAGAGTCTTTTGAACCATTTGTACATCGATCCCTTCAATGTGACAGCACAGCAATGGCATCTGGCTCTGCTACTAATTCCCCTTAATTTCATCAGGTCATTAAATGCGTCCAAATGGTACTTGGGATCCGTATTCCCTTCATAAGGGGTCAAATGAGGCTCCTTGAAGTTGGCTGGGAGCTGGACGACTTGGATTTCCATAGTGAAGGGTGATTCATAGTCGAACTCGTCATCAGCGGCTTACCCTCTAGATGCGGTGATTATCTTGCTCTGGAGGCTCCTCATTTCTGTGTCTAGGTCTTGTCTCCTCTTGTTCAAGGAGTCTCTCAACGTACAGTTACATGAGTTGTTGGATTTGGGTTTTATTAGACCCAGTTTCTCACCATTGGGTGCGCCGGTGTTATTTGTGAAGAAGAGGACAATTCGCTAAGGATGTGTATAGACTATAGAGAACTGAATAAGTTGACCATCAAGAACAAGTATCCTCTACCAAGGATAGATGACTTATTTGATCAACTGCAAGGTAAAATGGTATTCTCAAAGATAGATCTTCGGTCTGGTTATCACCAGTTGAGAATTAAAGATGAAGACATACCCTAGACAGCTTTTCGTACTAGATATGGGCACTATGAGTTTCTCGTTATGTCATTTGGTTTGACTAACGCCCCGGAAGCTTTTATGGACCTAATGAACAGAGTGTTCAAGGACTATCTGGACCAGTTTGTGATCGTCTTCATTGATAATTTCTTGATTTATTCACAGTCAGAGGAGGAGCATGAGCAACACCTCAGGTTGGTCTTGCAGAGACTGAGAGAACACAAGTTATTTGCGAAGTTTAAGAAGTGTGAGTTCTGGTTACCGCAGGTAACATTCTTGGGTCATATCGTTAGTAGAGATGGGATCAAGGTAGACCCATCCAAGATTGAAGCTATTAAGAATTGGCCAAGGCCAAGAAATGCCTCAGAGATTAGAAGCTTCCTTGGGTTGGCAATTTGTGGAAGAGTTCTCCAGAATATCATCCCCATTGACAGAATTAACACGTAAGAACCAAATGTTTACATGGTCAGATAAATGTGAGAATAACTTTCAGGAGTTGAAGCAGCGTTTGATTACCGCTCCAGTCTTGAGTCTTCCGACGGGACAGGAGAAGTTTATGGTTTACTGCGATGCCTCGAGGCAGGGGCTAGGTTGTGTCCTTATGCAGGCAGAGAAGGTGATTTCCTATGCATCATGACAGTTAAAGGATTATGAGCAGAGGTATCCAACTCATGATTTGGAGTTGACAGTGATGGTCTTTGCATTAAAGGTATGGAGACACTACCTGTATAGAGAGAAGTGTGAGATATATACAGACCACAAGAGCCTCAAGTACTTCTTTACACAGAAGGATTTGAATATGAGACAGAGGCGTTGGTTGGAGCTGGTGAAAGACTATGATTGTGATATTCTTCATCATCCAGGGAAAGCCAATGTGGTGGCTGATGCCCTAAGTCAGAGTGGTCCAGGGCAGTTGTATAGTGTGAGGCAGATATCCAAGGAGTTAGCAGAGGATATGACCAGAGCAGGAATTGAGTTAGTAATGGGCTAGTTAGCAAACATTACCCTGCAATCTACTCTCCTAGATAGGATAAAGGAGAGTCAGTTACAAGAGCCACAGTTGGTGAAGGTTAGAGAGGATGTTCAAGCTGGAGTAGCTAGGGACTATTCTATATCTGATATGGGCTTGCTAAGATACAAAGGTCAGATTTGTATTTCGATGGATGCTGTTATTAGACGAGAGATTCTGGATGAATCTCATACCACCCCATATTCCTTGCATCCCGACACATCCAATATGTATCAGGACTTAAGAACTTTGTATTGGTGGCCGGGGATGAAGGGTGATGTAACTGAATATGTAGCCAAGTGTCTGATGTGTCAACAGATCAAAGTTGAACATCAGAGACCCGCAAGATTGTCACAACCTTTAGACATTCCAGAGTGGAAATGGGAAGACATCTCAATGGACTTTGTGGTGGGATTGCCTAAGCCAGTGGGTTAGCATGATTCAGTATGGGTGATAGTGGATAGATATACTAAATCAGCTCACTTTCTACCAGTGAGGACAACCTATACTGTTGACCAGTATGCAGATCTCTATGTTAAAGAGATAGTACGTCTTTATGGAGCTCCGAGGTCGATTGTGTCAGATTGAGATCCTACTTTTACTTCCAAGTTCCGGGGAAGTTTGCAAAAGGCAATGGGCACACAACTAAAGTTCAGTACAGCGTATCATCCTCAGACTGATGGTCAGTCTGAGAGGACTATCCAGATACTGGAGGACACGCTGAGAGCATGTGTACTGGATTTTGAGGGGTCTTGGAGTAAGTATTTGCCCTTGATAGAGTTTTCCTACAACAACAGCTATCAGGTGACAATAGGAGTGGCTCCTTATGAGATGATGTATGGTAGGAAGTGCAAACCCCCTATTCATTGGGATGAGTTAGGTGAGTACAGATACTTGGGTCCTGAGGCAGTCCAGAGGACCAATGAAGCTATAGAAAAGATCAGAGCTCGGATGCTCGCATCGCAGAGTAGACAGAGAAGTTATGCGAATCCAAAGCGTAGGAACGTGGAGTTCTAGGTGGGAGACTATGTCTTCCTTAGAGTCTCACCGTTCAAGGGGTGAGAAGATTTGGCGAGAAGGGCAAGCTGAGCCCTAGGTTCGTAGGACCATTTGAGATTTTGGAAAGGATCGGTCAAGTAGCCTATAGGTTGGCATTACCTCCGGCGTTGTCGACTGTGCACAACGTGTTTCATATCTCGATGCTACGAAAGTATGTTACTGATGAGACTCATGTGCTGAGTTATGAAGATCTGGAGCTGCAGACAGATTTGTCCTTTGAGGAGCAGCCAGTCCAGATATTAGACAAGAAAGACAAGATCCTAAGGAATAAAGTTATACCTTTAGTGAAGGTATTATGGAGGAAAAGCAAGGTTGATGAGGCGACTTGGGAGTTGGAACCAACTATGCGGGATCAGTATCCCGAGTTGTTCAGGTAAAATTTCAATGACGAAATTCCTATAAGGAGGGGATAGTTGTAACATCCCAAATTTCCTAATGTGGCTTAGTGCCTGGATTAGGGGGCCGAGAGGAAATAATTGAGTTATTATGTGAATTATATTATAATATAATTATGCTTGTATGTTAAAGATATTAAATATGTGTATGTGGGCCCGTTTCTTATAAGAAGGGTATTTTAGTAATTTGACCCGTTCGGGGTATAAATGTAAATATGTGATTGTGTGATTGAAACCACATTATTATGTGGATATATTTGGGTTACTCGACGAGAGGCGATTCCGATGAGCAAGTTAGCGGAAAAGTCACAACGGGGTCTTAATACCCGGCTCGGGGTGAGCTTAGGGGTATTTTAGTAATTTAGTACGTTACCGGGAATTAGTGGGTACTGGGAATTTATTGGTAACTGAGTGAGAATATTGGAAATAGCGGGAATTATAGGATGTAAATTGTGGATAGCGGGATTTGAGGCAAAGGACAAAATTGCCCTTTGTGAGCACTTATTGAATAGGCTAAGGGCAAGGGGCAATTTAGTCATAACCACTCAGTTTAGGATATAGACAGCTGGGTAATTATCAGAAGGTTGGAGAATTAAAGGAAAGAAATGCAGCAGCTCTCCCTTTCTCTCTCACGTTCTATACTTTCTCTCTTGGAGTTTTGGTGATTTTGATCAACTTGAAGGATTTTGCTTGGAAGGAAGGCTTGAAACCAGGGAATTATTGGGAGTTATTACCACTGAAGTCATATAGCTGAGGTAGGGATTCTGAACTGAAGGGTATCATGTTAGTTCAGTTGGTATATTTAGAGTTATGGTGTTCATGCATGTTTGATAATTGGGAGATTGGGTTTGGGAAGTTTGACGTGCTTTACTATGATAATTGGTTGGGTTTGATTGGTGAGAATGAATATATAAATTGTGGGAATTGAATTGGAGGACTGGGATGAAATTTGATAAGTTTTTGGCTGGGTTCGATTGAAGAAAAACCCAGAAATTTCTAGGTTCGTGGGGCTGAGCCACGGCCTGCGAAGGGAATTTTGAGCCAGCAGGGCTCGGTGGCAGGGGCGGGCTGTGGCACCTCAGGGACGCGTCGCGGCACGTGTTGGTTTCCAGGGAGGCCGAGCCTCTAGAATTAGAGGCGGGCCGCTGCTCGGGTGTGAGGGGCCGCGACCCTTAAGGGGAAAATTGGCCTTAATGAGATTTTTAGATTGGGAACTTAACCGTTTGGGCTCGGGATCGATTCTATTTCCTTGATAAGTGGAATTCGATGTCCCGGGGGCTAAGATTTGATCTAGAAACTTTTATTTACCTATTGTTGATAGAAATTCCTTATTACGGTTGTGACTAGGTTTACGTTAAGGGCTTGAATCGGGGATCATACTCAAAGGGTCGTCGTTAGTAACTCGCATACAGATCGAAGGTAAGAAAACTGCACCTGTTATGTGAATGCATGATTAGAGCTTAGTCAAGGTGATGAATGTGGAGATGAATAAATCTTGGACTTTGTTGATGCACATGATTATAATTATGTTTGTGAATATCTGATTAGGTACATTGTAATGTGCATAATTATGATTATGCTTCTGACTGCTGTGTGCATGTATTATAATGCATTGTGATTGTTGATAAGTATGCTATATGAAACATGTGACCGTCTGTTATGACTGTGAAGCTTGGTTTATAAACTAGAGGGTTATTAGGGTGTTAAGTGGGAATCAGCTTATTAGTTGAGAATATGTTGGACTCTGGGAGACTCACCTCATAAGTTGAGAGTCCCAAGGCTTCAACTTATAAGTGGGAGGCACGTGGTGGCCTTACTTATAAGTCAAGGGCTTAAAGAACTTAGTTTATAAGCTAAGATTGGCATAATGCGTGTAGAGTGCAGGCCACCATGGCTGGGCCACCCTAGGAGTGCGACATGCACTTGACTGGCTCGGATGCCAACAACATGACGAAAAGTGCAACATGCACTTGTGTGACTCTATGGTCCCTAGTTTGGTTTTATGAACAGACCAGTTTCAGTTATTACTGTTTGATAGTCGTTTTATTCTGTGAATTGTTGATTACGTTTTCTTGCTGATTCTTCTGGCTCACAGGTGCTTTGTGGTGTAGGTAAAGGTAAAGAGAAGCTCAACTAGCCATGAGTTGGAGGGCATTAGCTGTGGTATGTACATATGTATTCCGCTCGACCACCACGACTGAGATGCTCAGGGGAACTAGGGTTAAACCCAGCTTTTACTGCCTAAGACGGCTTATTATGTAACCTGAGTATTGTAATTAACTTTTAAACTGATGTTTTTGGGATTCCATGTAAAGAACATGTTTTTTTTTTAACTTAATGAAAATGCTTATGAGTTTATCAAAAGTTTTAATACCTAAACCTTTAGTGGCTTAATCACATGTTTAGTCCAAGTGACTTGTTTAGCAAGTCCAGCACTAGTTTTCAACACACTTGGTAATGGACCCTAAGTAGCAGGGCGTTACAAGTTCACTATGCAGTTGTCACCATCGACTACTTTACAAAGTGGGTCACGGCCGAGCCCCTGGCGACCATAACCGAAGAGAGTCTTGGATTTCATCGTAAAGAAAATCATATGTTGTTTTGGGCTCCTAAAGAAGATCATGTATGACAACAAAACTCAGTTCGATATCGATCTCTTCACAAGCTTTTGTGAGAAACACGACAAAAACAAAAGTTTCTCTTCAGTGGCGTATCTGCAAGCTAATGGGCATGTTGAGGCTGTAAATAAAACCATAAAGGAGAGCTGAAAGAAGTGACTAGATAAATCCAAGAGATTATGGCTCAAGCAGCTCCCACAAGTACTTTGGGCCTATAGGACCTCACACTGCACCTCCATGGGGCATGCACCATTCTCTTTGACCTTTGGAAATGAGGCTATGCTCCCAGTTGAAGCACTAGTGACAACACATAGACATAAAACCTTCGTTCGAGATCGAAATCACGAATTACTCAACGCATCTCTGGATCTGATCGAGGAAAAATAAGAAGAGTCACAATTACAACTCACCCATTATTAGTAGAGAATCATTCTTTACTTTAACTCAAAGGTAAAAGGTCGCAGACTCGGACTCGATGATTTAGTGCTTCAAAGGGTGTTTTTAGCGAGTAAAGAACCAAAAGAAGGTTTGTTAGGACCAAACTGGGAAGGACCATACCAAATCGTAGAAAACTTACGAGAAGGATTCTTCAAACTAGCTCAATTAAATGGAGAGTTGGTCCCACGGACCTGGAATGCCTTACATCGTAAAAAAAATACTATCAGTAGTAAGAAGGCTTGATTTTTATAAGGATTATTTATAAAGGCAATTTTATTTAAATAACATTGGATTTCTACGTAATTAAAACGTAGAACCATTATTTTTATCCTGTCCTCATGTCGTATCACACACTCATTTTGTAAAAGCGAGCTAGAATATCCATAAATTCTAATCGCTTGGGGGGAATATACCCTCGAAGTGCTTTTAAAAGTATTTAGCATGAGAATAATATTCAAAACATAGAATTTGGAAGGTTGATTATTCAACAGATTTTTAAAGATTGAATTTTTGAAGCAATTCCAAATACGAACTAAGTTAGGAGAACTCAGAAAAAAAAAAAAACCTAGAAGACAAATAAGGAATTCTAGATATAACCAGGTCTGAGGCCTGATTCCTAACAGGTATAATGCTATCAAGTAGAAAAACTCCTGGATAGAACCAGGTCCGAGACCTGATTCATAACAGGTATAATGTTATTAAGTAGACAAACTCTTGGACATAACTAGGTCCAAGACCTGATTCCTAACAGTTATAACACTTATAACACTTTTAGGTTGGCAAAATTCTGGGTACAACTAGGATATTGACCAGAATTGTTTGGTCAATCTATCAGAAATCTATCTCGATCTAAAGATAACCCCTATGATTACGAACGTGCAGGAATTTGAAATTTGTGAGAAAGAATGTCAAATTTATAAGCATGACGAGTTAATAGATTAATGGGAACAAAAATTGATTACTAAAATAATGAACATATAAGTGTATTATTATCACGAGGAGAAATAACCTCAATCTAAACCAGAAGGCAATTGTTTCAGTGATCATAGTAACAAAGAAAAAAAACAACATAGAATATCGAAAGGATCCTTGAGCTCCAGCAACTTGCTCATGTGGGGATACCTCTTCACCGTCCCCTTCGGCAGCCCCAGAAGCATCTGTAATCTCAGAGGGCTCTTGCGAGAATCGGCTCTGAAACTTGGCAAGATAACTCCCCCAAAGCTCCAGCTCCATAAAAGGGAAATCCTCGTCATGGTTGTAAGCCCAACACCGGTAGAGCATCTTCTCCAAGGCATTCATTGATTTTGCAACGTCCAGCTTTGCTGTAACGTCCCAAAAATGCTAATAGGGTTTAGTGCTTTGATTAGCGTGTCGGGAGGGCATAACTGGATATGTGTGTGATTAATTGATTAAATGCATGACTATGTTGCATGCGTGATATATATGATGATATGAATATGTTTATATGCATGTTTATGAGTATTAAATATGCATGTGGGCCCGTTCTTGTTTATAAGGGCATATTTGTAATTTTGGCCCGTTAAGGGTATAAATGTGATTATATGTGTTAAATGGTTGAGTAGCCGCATATGCACACATCATCACCTAAGCTCTCCAACTAAAGGATTGTCTAGCTTTCTTTTCCCTTAACCTGCACCACATAGCACCTGTGGGCCGAGGTTTAGCAAGAAAACTTAAACATGCTCATAAGCAGTTAACCACATATATCCAAATCATAACAAGCATGCCAAACAGTAATAATCCTACTCATGCATGCATAACATTCATTTGGGACCAATTTCCCTAGATAAATGATCAATGAATCATATAGGGGTCCAATGCCCAAAATACATGATTATGGAATCATAATAGTTCAACGCCCTAGGATATGGGACTAATGAGTCACCCTAGGGCCCTTTTCCCTATCCTCTGTATAACTAGCTTTGGAGCTGATCTAGCGTACCTGACGCCGACTTTTCTCCAACCAATAGGTCGGTCAAGCGTATAATGCACCCCTGGTTAGGCTAAATCATATGGACCAGCGCTCAGCCAACTATCACCATGCTTGACTAATAAGTAAATGCCTTACGACCAACACTTAGTGTTTTAATATCGTTCTTGACTAATAAGTCAATGCTTTATGACCAACACTCACTGTGCTAATGCCGTCCATGACTAATAAGTTAATGCTTTACGACCAGCACGAGCCGTGCTAATGTCGTCCTTGACTAATAAGTCAATGGTAGGATATGGGACAATAAGTGACCCTGGGGCCCTTAGCCCTATCTTCTGTATAAGCGTACCTGGCGTTGACCAGCACCCAACGTTCTAAGGCCGTTCTTGACTAATAAGTCAATGCTAGGATATGGGACTAATAAGTCACCTTGTATTCCTTACTCCTATCCTCTATATAAGCGTACCTGGCACTTTCGGTTAGCCTAACCATAACGAATAGCGCTCAGTGCGCTATTGCCGCCCTTGACTGATAAGTCAATGCTTTTCGACAAGCGCTCAATGTTATTGTCGTCCTTGACTGATAAGTCAAGCCTTTCTCAATAAGATAATTCAAACAGGCATATATCATATGTAAAATATCCAGAGATAAAGCATTCAACATGCTTAATCAATAATCACAAGCATAATCGTAATCATTCACATTTACATTGACTCAAGCTCCGATCAATTCTATATTCAACTTTTAGGCCATGCCATAATCACATGTATCGAATACTGGGTGCAATTTTCTTACCTATATTCCAAGCACATGTTACCAATAAATGACCCTCAAGCATGATCCTGATTCTAAGCCCCTAGGGATAACCTAGTCACAACCATAATATAGAATCCCGTCAAAACGAGTAAATAAAGGCTTTCGGGCCGAGTCCTAGCATCCGAGACATTGAACCCTACCAAACCGAGTAGAAGGATCGATCTCGAGCCCTTAGGTTTAAATTCCCATCGCTAAAAACCCATTTTGGCCATTTTTCCCCTTTTGGGCTGTGACCCCAAAAACCCGAGTTGCGGCCTACTCAAGAACAGGGGCTAACCCCTTCTCTATCTTGCCACGTGTCGTGACACGCCATTAAGGTGTTGCAACTTAAGGTGCTCCCAATAGCCAAACCCATCTACTTCTTCAAGCCCGGGCCACGACACACAGGAAAAGGGTCGCGACCCAACCACGAACTCAGTGATAAAACTCTGTTTGTCCCATTTCAAAACCTTCCAAAAAACTATCCAAACATACCCAAATCTAAAAAACAAGGTTCCCAATCATCTTAATGGCCCAAAATTTCTCTAAGCATCAAATCATTCAAAAACTCCTCAAAATGTAAAATCCAAATTCAAAACTTAAGAAATTTCAGGAAACAGAAACTCAAAAATTCAAAGCTTAAATTACCTCTGATTATGTCATTTCTCACTAAATCCTCCGGCTAATAAGCTTTTAATCATTCCTAGAATCGATATGACTCAATCCTTGCTTGAATCCGAGCCGTGACACTTGAGTTTCCTTCGAAAATGCTAACGAACGTCAAAAAGAGAATGAGAGAGAGAACGTAACTGAACGGTCTTTTTTTTCTGACAGGTTTCTTTGAGCTTAAGTAACCTCAAGTAAATCCCAATGCTCAGGGTCCCAAAAACGTCCCTGGGGGCCAAATAATCAAATTCCCCCAAAATCCCTCTTGATCTCACTAACTCCCAATATATCATCAAATATTTATTTCCATCACCCAATACACCCCTTGAGTCACACCGAGTCAAATATGAGTCCTGCTGTGACTTTCCCACTAGCTTGCTCCCTAGGATTGTCTCGCGCCGAGTAACCCAAATATATCCACATAATAATGTGGTCCCACACATATATCACATATATGCCAAATATACACATAACAGGCAAAAATTACGAAAATTGCTCTTTTAATCAGAAATGGGCCCACGTGCATATTTAATACACCTTAACATGCATATCAAGTCATATTATAATATAACTCACATATTCATCAAATGATACACACATATATATCACATAATCACGTAATATCCATAGTTTGCCATCCTAGCCCCCTAATCAAGACCCTAAGCCTTATTAGGAAATTTGGGACGTTATAATTGTAAAGGTGGTGAAGGTCAAATCTGTTTATTTTAATTATACGTAAATTTCGAGAACCAATATGGGCCACTTGATTAGGTTAGTTTGAGATCCAAAGGTCAAGATTAAATGACTCCTGCGGCAGAAAATATTTGACAGGACAATTGTCACAGTACTCGAAACTCGAACATGTACCTATTACAGACGGACACATGTTTAACACTTGAGTAGTGGGTGGGCACGATTTCACATAACAGAAGCCTAAAAGCCTCTACTGTGCATGTCAGATGTGACGTCATGCACGAGCTGAAGCTTGGGGGGGGGGGCAAATGATGTACCCCAAAATAAACGCGAACTGAATCACTTAGTTCGGAATATAGCTGGCAGATAGGCGCATGGAGAAAGCGAACAACTAGAACATCAAGCTAACTATTGCATGAGCAGTTCGAGTCAAACTTGGCAATACGACACCCAAATAATTTCCAGGTCACCAAATGGGCCAATAACTTAGTTCGAGATGCATGATGACTAGATCGCCTTCTAGGCACTGAGCTTGGCCTATGTCAAGTTCTATTAGCTCTTTAAGATCCAGCTCGAGGGAAGTATTCAGCTTGCGGAAAGCCTGATCATGACGCACAATGAAGGATCCCAGAAGACTCCGAGAATCCTTATATGCTCATTAATGCCCAGATTTTATTAAATATTTATTACCTGAGATAACAGATGTTAAGTCCATAGGAAATCATATCCCTATGTAGATGGGATATTATTCTGATTGATTACTTACCACAGTTACCCAAAGCTGTCCAGAAAAAAAAACCCACTATAAATATCAGGGGAATGGATAGGAAAAGGGTGACTTTTTTATATTCAGAAACTTTGCTGAATTGTAAGAAACTATTTCATCCAGAGCCTGAAAAAGATTAATATATTGTCTCGTGGACTAGGTGGATTTTATCCATTGAACCATGTTAAAGTGTGAGTGTTTGAGGCATTATTTGTTTGATTAGTTACGGTTTAGTAAGAGAGCACTAATATCTCTATTATTGGATTTCTTAATCTAATGTTGGTAAAAAACCGTGTCAACACAAATAAAAATAGCAATAAAAACAATCAAAAATAAAGTTAATGGTTAAAATAGTTAAGAGGTCATTCTCCACCACTTAATATTCATTCAATCATTTTAATAATAAAGTGCTATGGTCAATCTTCTATTTCTATGTCTTAGTCAACCTTCGCTCCAAAAAACACATGCCAGAGTATTTTTTTTCTATTTTTTTTTCATGACGGTATTTGTTGTAGTTACGACTTCCTTCCTGCAAATTTTTGAAAGTTTACAGTACCGAAAATAGGTTTGTATTTTTTCGAACACGTGTGGTAAACCGGAATATCAGGAACTCTGTTTTCGGTTTTGTAAACTATTTAGAATTTTTTGAAAATTTACAAGAAGGATTTCGTAACTACAACGAACACCGGCATGAATTTTTTTTTTGGAAAAAATATACTCTAGCATGTGTTTTTGGGAGCAGAGGTTGAAATAGGAGGTTGTTGTTAGCACTCCTCTCCTTATCAAATTATTAACTCCGCAGATAACACATAACCAACTATTATCCCAATCTCCCCAATGTACTTCATTAAGGAGAATGTTTTTTTAAATGGAGAGTTAACAATTCTATTTAACTCCGCAGATAACACATAACGAGTTATTATCCCAATCTCCCCAATGTACTTCATTAAGGAGATTGTGTTTTTAAATGGAGAGTTAAAAATTCTATTTAGAGTGTTCTTAAAATAACTAAAATAAAATTTGAAATTTAAAACTTAAACCAATAGATATTAGTTTGCTTTTTGATATTTGTGTGACATCAAATTAAACTCTATATATTTATATGTGTACTTTTCATTTTATTCTTGAGTGGAAAATATGGGGAAATGCTCTATTGTGCTGTGGAAGATGAAGGGTCAGCCATTGTGTCATGGTAAAATGTTTGTGTCATGGTACAATGTTTGAGTAGAAGAAAGGATATGATGGGAAGATTGATTATAAAATGGGTATAAAAGTGAGAAGGTTAAAAAATGGGTAAAAATTAAATGGACCATGTAAAAGTGGGTACAAGACATAATTTCTACTAATCTTTTCTACAAAAGTAACATATTTTTATATAAAAAAATAACCAAATTAAAATTAAATATTTTAAATTAAAAATATAAATAATAAATTCATGAAAATATTAACTAAAACTCAATCCATTTTAAAATTAATAATAATGCATTTTAACTCTAAAAAAGTATTTAATACCTAGAAATCTCAAAACACCAAAAATATAATTAAAATCATTAAAATAATCAAATATAACAATTTCTAAGCCTAAGAAAATTAAAAATATATCGTCCAAAATGTCATAATGAGTCGTTAAAAGCTGAACCACTCTAATTTTGTATTGCTCTTTTATATTTATTGCCTAAATATTCTCTCTAAGGTTTATGCACAAAAGTTCTCACTCCTAGTAACTAAGTTGTCCAAAAACCGAATCAACAAATTTTGTGATATTATCGATAAATAAATTAGTATATAAAAACTAAAAATACATAATGTAAATGAGTATTTCAACAAAAGCAAGAGAGTAAAGTACTGTTGCTGCAGAAATTAAAGAGGAATGAAATTACTAGATGATTTTACTGAGATGAGTTGTAGACAAATCGTGCAAGACAGTATGTCAACCACGCTGTCCACATGATTAAACAACCCAGATTTTCTGTGGATCGGTATTCTCCTGCACCAACAAACACCAGTCTACTACCACCCTCCCATTGCTCGAAAAAATTCAAAGAGATTTTTTTTTAATCAAAATAGGAATGTTGTTCACCCCTATGATTTGGCTACTCATGAATTAAAATAGACAAATGAGCGATGAGAAGAATTGTTTGTGAACGCCGGTAGATTTGATTTATTGTGTAGATTAAATGGGAGAAAGAGTAGTGGGGCTCAATCTCCCATTTGACTTCCCTAAGTTTTTTTAATAAAATTAAATTGATAAAAAATATTTATTTTATTAAATAATTTTTTTTCAAAAAAGCATAACTGCCACACCACACCAACTAGCCAACTTAGCTCGGATGGGTTAGATAGACAGTGGCGATGGCACTCGTGTAGATGTGTGGTGGTTGGGTGAGCATTGGTGTGTCTCCTCTCACTCCCACAAAAATGGTTACCCCTTGGGGCACATTAGGGTAAAACTCACACTTTATATGCACCCTTAAAAGAGTTTTGCAAATCAATGTGAGACTCTTTCTCATAAAGGAGACAAGTGACACTTTTCATTTTTTTTATAATTATTTTTTTTTCAAAAAAGTTCCAACAATCCCTCATTAGAAATTTAAACAAATATTTTCTTGAGCAATATCAAGTTCAAAAAGTTTGTGCATAAACAAATGTACCTTTCAATTGAACCTTTGCATAGTGAGTAAAATTCAGATTATACTAGAGTCACAAGTAGTGTTGAACTCTATCTACGATATAATACCACACACAACATTTTAGGGTGTAGTCAAAATCCCATGCATTAATGGCCATGCACATTTATCCCAATATAGTGAACGCTCTAGAAATTTTGCCTAAAATTCCATAGGACGTGGTCCCTATTCCACATTCACTTAGGTGATCTATTAAGAACACTCTTGTAGCTAGGTACTCCACTCGACATAGAGTATAGATCTCATTAAGAGTTTTTATTAACTCATCATCTTATCGCGTCAAGAATTCATGCTTCTATTTACTTTTGAAAAATAACATGATCCAACTCATATCACTTCATAACTTGTTATTGTCCAATGAACCTAATTCTTGGGATCTCTATTACTTAGATTTGGTTACCATCACGAGTGACTCATTATTGTATGATAAATAGTCCCATTCCTTTTGAAGTTTTATAGATTTTCATTCTAGCTAATCTATTTGTCAAAGGAACTGCTAAATTATCATCAGTGTGCACATGAACCACTCTAACAACTCCTATTTTACGGAACTCTCTAACAATGTTGTGCTTACGACGTATATGTCGTTTCTTACTGTTTAACGATTTTGAATTTTCACAATAGCCGTGGTATTATTGTAGCGGATCAACACAACTGGTATTAGTTTTTCAATAAAGGGATCTCAGATATCAGGCTTCTCAACCAACCTACTTCTTCATTAGCTGTTGTGGATGCTAAAAAGTCTACACCAGTAAAATACCCACGTCATCATGTCTAAAGCCTCATTGGTCTCTCGAAGCAACGCCCAGACGCTATGAAGGTAAAAACATAAAATAAAGCATAGACTGGAAATGCATGAGCATCACCAGGCGCCTTGCACAGACTCACTTCAGGTGCACCTCGAGCGGATTGTCCTACTCTAGGTGTGCGTCATGCCGACTTGTCTTCTGATGCCTCTCGCGTGGATTGGCGGATGCGCCTCGCTCATGCACCAGGCTCCTCTAGTGCCTCGCGCCCCTCCAGGGCTTTGCGCCCTCCAGGGACCTCATGCACCTCAGGCGCCTCATGCACCACTAGGGCCTTGTGCCCCTCCAGGCACCTCGCACTCCTCCAGGAACTTTGCGGGGCCGCAATGCCTCACCGTGTTGCACCGAGTGTGGCAATGCTGCCCATGTGCTGGGGACGCCTCCCCTGTGCACGAGACCACACGAGGGCCTTAGGAGAGCCTTGCTTAGTAAAGACTTTATTGCCTCATCACATGTCGTTTGTGCCAGGTCACTCAAGTATACGAGGAAAACTGGTAAAGGAATCCAACACTTAGAAAAATATTAGAAATCTATGAAAGAAGATATGTTTTGGGTGTGTGAGGATAACCATCAAGGACAAGGTACGGGTGCGGGTACAGGATGTCTGCCCATAAGGAGGCTAGAGGCGTGACCCTGACATCCGTATCAGGCAAGTAGTGGAGGTACAAGAAAGGTACATAGCAAGGACTCCCCAGGCACACCTATGAGGATTGTACCCGACAAGTAGTGGAGGTACAACATAGTACCAAGGTAGGAGAACTTCTGCAGACCCCTGACACGTGTTGAAGTTGATCACCACTACCACCTACACCATGATCACCTACAACCTAGATACGTAGTGCTTTGTCCCTCTGGGACCACAATGTACTAAGGGCCATAAGAGCCCACCTATAAATAGAACCTCACTCCATCATGGAGGAGCTTGGAAAATTCTTGTAATGCCATATTATTCAAAGAGCAATACACATGTTCTCTTCTATTAATATTCTGCAATTTTTCTCTAAATCTCCATAATTTTTTCTATGTTCATAAGTCCATGGTTAAGTCTTTGAATTTTCTGACCTTAATTCGTTGACGAGTTCTCACCGTCAACAGTTTGGCGTCGTTTATGGGAATGATAAGTGTCAAGCCACTGTTCTTCTATTGATTCCGACAGGGAAAGATGCCAAGATGTTCTACGCGTTTGAGAGAACCACAAGAGGTTGATGTCCACCTGGACGGATATCAATAGAAAGCCTCCTTGAAGAACCCTCCACCACCCAAAAATGTGGATGCTCCAAAGGACCCCATGGCTCCTGAAGACGAAAGGGAGGCTTCATCCCCAGCTGTCCAACCTGTTGGAGACCGTCCAGGACCAGCAACCACCCCTACGGGTGGAGCGGTAGCCTTCCCTCCCCCTAGGCTACCACCGGAGCCGAACTCTGGCCGCCGGGATCCGGGTCCTTCCATAAGCTCAAACTTGAGGACTCGGTTATACGAGGATGAGATACGCAAGTTACACCAAAAGAACCAAATGCTAGAAACCACCTTAGAAAACATGCAAGAGGTGTTAAATGGCCTGTTACAGGGAACATCAAGCATGCCTCTTCCTAAGCAGAAGGAGAAAGGCTATGAGGGGGGAGAGAACATAGTCCCTGTTGATGATGGGAGGACTCAGCTCTCGACTAGCAATACCCCTCGGTCAGAGCAGCATGAGCGTCCCGGGCATGCGAAGCAGCCTAAGGAGCTTGAGCGGAGGACCCTCAAAACGAAGTTGTAGTCACTTCAAGGGAAACACCCCCGGAGTTGAGGGAAGAGCTCAACAAGAGAAGGTCAAGCATGAGGACCACACCTCCTGCAGCTCCCCCGGAAGACAAAAGGAATGAAAAGGCCAACCCATCTGACATGAGGGACTCCTTGAGACAAGACTTAGACACCGAGCAAGATAATCACCGCGTCTGGGGGGCACGTTGTCGATGACGAGTTTGATTACGACTCATCTTTCAGTAGGGAAATCCAAGTCGTGCAGCTCCTAGCCAACTTCAAAGAGCCCCACATGACCCCCTACAAAGTCAATACAGATCCAAAGTACCATCTTGATGCGTTCAATGACCTAATGAAGTTAAGGGGAATTAATAGCAAAGCCAGATGCCACTGCTTTGCTGTCACGATGAAGGGACCTGCATACAAGTTGCTTAAGAGACTTAGGCTAGGGTCCATCAAGTCTTGGCAATAATTTTTTCACGAATTTCTCCAGCAACATCACTCAGTGCGTGATTACACCATTCTGGGCACCAGCCTTGCTAACGTAAAAAAAAGAGGGGATGAAAATATAGAGAACTATATCCATAGGCTCAATATGGAGGGAGCTAAAGTAGGAAGCCTGACTCGAGGGGAGTTAAAAATGGCCATTACAGTCGGAGTGCGCATGAGCAGTAAGCTGTGGGATAACATGCTAAATAGGGAGGTCACTGACCTAGACGACTTCTACGAACAGACACAAAAATACATCCATATTGAGATGGTCACAAGAGTCTTAATGCTGGAAAGAATGAGTCATCCCTAAAACCCTCAACCCATGTAGGCCTAAATAGCGCAAAGAAAAAGATGGCGTACAAAGAGCCAAGAGACGATCATCCGAGGAAATCCAAGCGTGTCCATGAACACAGGCAGACCCAATACACCTTTTATACTAATCTAACACATAGTAGGGAACATATCTTCGTTACGAATGAGAATCAGCTCCCCTTCAGAAGACCCCCGCCAATGAAGAGAGATTGATCGAAGAGAGATCCCGGTAAGTATTTTCAGTATCATAAGGACATTGGCCACACCATGGCCGAGTGTAACCATTTGAATGTAGAAATTAAGGAGCTCATACGCAGGGGGACCTGGGTAGGTACGTTACAAAAGAGAACCGAAGACCAGAGGGTGGACTGGCTTCACCACGAGCCCACGAACGAGCCCCGAAGGTGTAGGGGGAAGTAAGAGTGGTTTTTTGGAGATCCATCATTCAAAGGAGAGTCAGGAAGAGGAAGAAGTATGCACGCCAAAGAAGCTTTCGCCTACAGCAACCCCTTGGTGCTAACCGTCCATATATCCAATACAAAGGTGCACCATGTCCTCGTGGATAATGGAAGTTTAGTGGTTATCTTATATCGTCCCGCTTTAGAGAGGATGGGCTTGGGAGTAAAGAACTTGAGACCTTGCCACACCTCCTTATATGGGTTCACTGGGAACTCGATACAACCCTTAGGAATGATTGGGTTATCTCTCACCGTGGGGGAACAACCCAGAAAAACCACCGTCATGTCAAACTTCATTGTAGTAGATTGTGCTTCAGCTTTCAACGTGGCATTGGGGAGACCCTCCCTGGGAGAATTGAAAGCGGTGACCTCGATCTACCACCTGTCTATTATATTCCCAACTCCTGGAGGAATAACAAGCATAAAAAGAGAACATAAGAAGGTAACATAATGTTATAACACCTCTCTCTGCACTACTGCCAAGTCATTGAGACCGATGGAGATGGTAATCGATAGGAAACCAAAGCCACAAGGATTAGATCCCTGGGTTGCTGAGGAGATCAGAATAGAAATAGATAAGAGAGAGATAGATGAGCTACGCCTAAAAAATAAAAAATTAGAGGAGGTAGTGCGAAAAATGCTAGAAGTGCTCCACTGCATGGCACAAGCAAAATCCGATGTACCTTCCACCATGAATATAGGAGAAGAGCAGGGAAAGAAGGAAACGACCTTCCCCATTGGCGGCGGAAAAATCCAACTTCTAGGGAGTACTTCCCCACGTCTGAAGCACCATGTAGGTTCTTTGCCACAAGTGCGGTCAAGAAGTTGGGGGCACACGCATGATACTAATACCGCCTCGACAAGGAAGAAGCCGGGGGATGAGAGAGGCATGTCCCGACAAAGAGAAGATGGAATGAAAGGAAAGAAGGTCCTCACAGATTTTTTCATGAAGGAGAGAAAGACCCAAGCTTCATCTGCCTGGGACCTTCTGAACTCGATAAACAGGAGGAGGAAGGAGCTAGGCAACACGATGAAGAACCATAGAAACCAGATTGTAGCTGCTCAAAAAAGGAAGTTGGAAGCCAATAAGTCCATGGAAAAATCCCAACTTTCAAAGGAGATCCAAGAAGAACCTCTCCCATCTCATCCCAAAAAATGGCGTACGAAATCTCAAGGAGGGGAATGCCTCCCGTAACAATGCACCTTCCCTGAATATGTGACACCCACTAGGAGCCACGTTGATGTAAATCAAGGCAAAAATGAAAGCCTGAGAAAGTATATCCAGTACTTCAAGAGGTAGCCAAAGTGGGAAGGTTATCTAAAGACAAGTTGAGAATGGCCATCATCGCAGGGGTACATTCGAAGAGCGAAATGTGGGGAAGTATTCTCAAGAGAGAAATAAAGGACATGGGTGACTTCTATGAAAGAGCTTTAGAATGCATCCGAGCAGAGGGTGAATGTGACTAGCTGAGGATACGCGCCTGAGAGGGAATATTAGGTAAAGCTCCATTTTTTTACAATGAATCAAAGAGGTTACCCTAGTTAACCTCTCAGCGTAGTTGTAAGTCCTCCCCTCAGAGGCAGCTATGAATTAAAAGGATCACCTAGTTGTTGCCATGAATACCTATGTACTCTACTCATTCTTGATGAATAAGTTTCTTATTGGCGTGTCACACTCCTCATTTACGCGAAGTACATATCTGCCTCTCGTATACCCATTTCCAATTGAAATTATCAAAGTACATGAGCAAAATGATCAAATTGTCCGACTAGATAAATCTCGCCAACCACTTGGGGGGCAAAGTATATAGCAAAAAAAAAAAAAAAGAAATAAAGAAGAAAACCTTGCAAGGCACCTTTTGAGTTCATGAGAGATAGCTCCTCTTATGGATATCAAGGGAGCCAAAAAGTCCTACAGGGATAACCTCAGAACAAAGGCTAGACACCTCCGCGAGGGGTATGGTCTCAATGAGGACATCCACTTATAAACCTAGAGCACTTCTTAAATTCATAAGGATTAGCTACCCTTATGGATGTCAAGGGAGCCAAAATTGTAATGCCCTACTACCCCAGGACCGTTACATTATGTATTTTAAATAGTGCTAAACTCGCTAAACAAGTCGTTTGGCCATAATCGGGTAGCCAAACATGATTAATGGTTTAGGGATAAAATTTTTGGTCAAAGATACAAACGTTTCACTAAAATGTTTACTGTATACATAGGATCCCAAAATACATTTAAAAGGTTAATTACAATAAAAGAGTTACAACTTGCCAACCTAAGCTACAAAATAGGGCTTGACCCTAGTTCCTCTTTAAACCCTCGGTCGTGGTGGTCAAGCAGTCACATATGTACACATCATCTCCTAAGCTCTCCAACTCAAGGATAGTCCAACTTTCTTTTCCCTTAACTTGCACCACATAGCACCAGTGAGCCAAGGCTGAACAAGAAAACTTAAACATGCTCATAAGCAGTTAAACACATATATCTAAATCATAACAAGCATGCCTGGCAGTAATAACCCTACTCATGCATGCATAACATTCATATAAATGACTACAGTGTCATAAGGGACCAATTTCCCTAGATAAATGATCAATAAATCATATCGGGGTCCAATGCCCAAAATACATGATTATGGAATCATACTAGTTCAACGCCCTAGGATATGGGACTAATGAGTCATCCTAGGGCACTTTGCCCTGTCCTCTGTATAACCAGCTTTGGAGCTGATCTAGCGTACCTGACGCTGAGTTTTCCCCAACCAATAGGTCGGTCAAGCGTATAATGCGCTCCTGATTAGGCTAAATCATATGGACCAATGCCCTGCACTATCATCATGCTTAACTAATAAGTCAATGTCTTATGACCAGCACTCAGCGTGCTAATGCCGTCCTTGACTAATAAGTCAATGCTTTATGACCAGCACTCACCGTGCTAATGCCTTCCTTGACTAATAAATCAATACTTTACGACCATCACTCCACATGCTAATGCCGTCCTTGACTAATAAGTCAATGCTTTACGACCATCACTCACCGTGCTAATGCCGTCCTTGACTAATAAGTCAATGCTTTACGACCAGCATTCAACGTGCTAAGGCCGTCCTGGACTAATAAGTCAATGCTGGGGCCCTACCCTAGGATATGGGACTAATAAGTCTCCTTGGGGCCCATTGCCCTATCCTCTGTATAACCAACATTGGAGCTGATCCAGCGTACCTGGCGTTAAGTTCTCCCCGACCAATAGGTCGGTCAAGTGTATGATGCGCTCCTGGTTAAGGATAACCATAATGACCAGCGCTCAGTGCACTATTGCCGTCCTTGACTAATAAGTCAAGCCTTTCTCAATAAGATAATGCAAATTGGCATATATCATATGTCAAATATAAAGATACAAAGCATTCAACACGCTTAATCAATAATCATAAGCATAATCATAATCATGCACATACTCAGGTATTCATGTCCTATTCATGTTCCTGTTCAGCAATTCAGAATCACAAGCATAATAATAATCATGCACATTTACAGAGACTCAGGCTTTGATCAATTCTATATTCAACATTTAGGCCATGCCATAATCACATGTATCACATATATCACATACTGGGTGCAGTTTTCTTACCTTTGGCCCAAGCACAGGTTACCAATAAACGACCCTTGAGCACGATCCTGATTTTGAGCCCCTAGCGATTACCTAGTCACAACCATAATATAGAATCTCGTAAAAAATGAGTGAGCACAGGTAAGAAAACTGGGTAGTAAGATTGATCCCGAGCCCTAAGGTTTAAGTTCCCATAACTAAAAACCCACTTTGGCCAAAAACTGCTCTTTTTGGGCCGCCACTCTGCTCAAGAACAGGGGCTAAACCCCTATCTTTCTATGCCACAAGCCGCAGCCTACCTAAAGGGTGATGCGGTCCAAGCTCCCAAACAACCATTAGCCACCTGCTTCTTTAAGCCTAGATCGCAACACACAAGATAAGGGCTGCGACCAACCACGAACTCAGCCAAGAACTCAGTTTTTCCCATTTCAAATCCTTCCAAAAACTTATCCAAACATACCCAAATATCAAAATCAAAGTTTCCAATCATCTCAATAGTCCCTCGATGAAATGGTCACAATGATGGATGTTGGATTACAGCTAAGGTGACACGGCATAAGATATGGTGAGATAGGAAGCAAGAGGTACTGGTTCTAAGTAAAGAAATGAAAGGCAGTGGGTACTATGGTTTAGTATTGGTTCGGGGGGAAAAACCAATGAAGTTGTTGGAATTCTTAAGGAAGAAGTATCTACCTATTTGAAAGGACATAAGAGTTCGCAAGTTGTAAACTTTGGAATACGAAGTTCCAGGATGAGAGATTTTTATTTCTCCAAGTATTGCAGACAAGAAAGAGTATGATATTTTGGGGAAGAAATGGTAGTTTTGGCTCCCGATTCGATAAGAATTATGAGATTGTACCAAGGTTTAGGCCGGGGGCCTACAAGCTAATCTTACCCTGGTATGGGTTATGAGTATTACTGGTATCAATGACAAGACGGAAAAATGATCGCTGATGAGATAAGTAGACCCTGGGGTTTCAGCAGATTTATTGTGCGAGGAAGGGTTTATGAAATTATTGTTATAAGATAAGATCTTATGGGGCAAGATTGTCACTCTAGTAAGAGTGTTATTGAAAGATAAAAGGTAAATAGTTGGGCTCTAGAATTATGGTCAAAGGTATGGAATTTATTACCTAATGTATTCGAATAAATTTCGAGGACGAAATTGTTATAAGGAGGGGATAGTAGTAATGACCCAAAATTGCTAATAAGACTTAAGGGCATTGATTAGTCTGCTGGGAGATCATAATAGGTATTTATGTGAATTAATGATAAAATGCATGATTATGTGGCATACCTGATTTTATGATTATATGGATATGATTAAATGCATGTTTATGAGTATTAAATATGCATGTGGGCCCTGTTTAGCTTGTAAGGGCATATTTGTAATTTTGGCCCATTGAGGGAATAAATGTAATTATATGTGATAAATTGTTGAGACCACATTATTATGTGGATATATTTGTAGCATATGGCTCGAGACGGTCCTGGCGAGCGGATGGGCGAAATAGTCACGACGGGGATTTATACCCGGCTCGGGGGAACCAGGGGTATTTTAGGGAATATAGGAAATATATTGAAGATTATTAGACATTGGGTAAATAATTGGTGATTAATTGGATGATGGGATTTAAGTGGTAAAGATTAGGAATACTTGAGGAATTAGTGGGATTTGGGATCAAATGATTATTATACACCTAGATTAAGTTAAAGGTTAGTTTTATTTTGGGAGGGTAAAATGGTCCTTTCCTAAACTAAGGATATACTCAGTTATTTAAAAGCTAAGACAGAAAGTGGTGGAAATTGGTAGAAGAAAATAGAATACTCTTGCAGCTCACTTCTTTCTCACTACGTATTACTCTCTCTCTCTCTCTCTCTCTTGATGACTTAAACTTTTAGGGCTGTTGAAGGAAGTTTAAGGCTTGAGAGCTAAGGGTGAAGGAAGGGCTGAAGCTTAGGGTTGGAATGGGAGTCTTAGAAAGAAATCTAGAGGGGTTTCAAGTTGGGAATTGGAGCTGGAAAACAGAGGACAATTCAAGGGATTAAGCTGAATTGGAGCAAGGATTTAGCTGGGGAGTAGGGCTACAATTTGAGGTAAGAACCATGGTGTTTAATCTTTGTGTTTGATTGATTTGGTTTGGGTTGAATCCTATGTTATTTATCAGAATTAGTCTAAGCTTTTGGAGTGTTTGATTCTGGTGGAATTGAGACAGTGATGTTGTTATTATAGCTAAGGTTTTGATGCTTAATAAATTTTCAATTTAGTCTTGTAATTATGGTTGGTTTAGTGTTAATTTTGGGGGAAAAGATTGGGAATATTCTGGGCATAACTGTGTGTTCTCGGCTAGGACGAAGGAGGAGGAAAAACCCAGAATTTTCTGGGTCGAAGGGGGCGCGCCGCGACCTAGACAGGGGGCGCTGCGGCGCGTGTGGCCTAGGGTGCTCTCTGACTTGGGGCGCACTGCAATTTTCCTGGCCAAGTCGCGACCCGCCTCCCCTTTGGCATGGGAGCTTGCTCTCTAACTTGGGGCAATTCATGACTTGCTGAGCCAAGTCGCAACCCACCTGGGAAGTGTAGTCTTGAAAGTATTTCAACTATTGTTAGGACTCGAGAGTTCGAACCTAGGTGCTCGGGACAATTTCTACTACCCGGTTTAGTAGAAATTGAGGTCCCAAAGGCTTTTCTATTCCCTAGGTATTTTATTTTTGATTGGAAGTTGATGAATATCAATGGCCCTTGTGATTAGGTTTATCGCCAAGGCTCGAGGCTAAGGATCGTGCTCAAAACCAGTTCACCTTCTCCGCTCGGAATCAAAGGTAAGAAAACTGCACCTGGTTGTGTGGCTATGTTGGGACTAAGAGTTTCCTATACTTGTATGCAATTTTGTATGATGGTATTATGCCATGTAAGCATAAAATATACGGCGTAAGAGTGCTGGAATTATTATTTGTGCACAAGACGCGGCTCGGCCACTGGTAGCTAAGGTTAATTAAATAATCACTGATCTTGGCCTAAGCGAGCCAGAGTCAATGTGTTGAACGCTAGGCTCGGCCTAAGTGAGCCGAAGACAGTGGGTTAAATAGAGGGTGCGTCCTAAGGGCATCAACCCAAGTTATTGTATGATATGTCTACTGTTGTTAATTTGATGAATACGATATGTTGATTACCCTATTGTTATATTATTTTGTTATCGATTGTTATCACTGATTAAGTGAATGATATGACTTGCTAGATAATTGATTAATGTCTTGTGAATTATTTATTTATACTATGATATTATGGTTTTCTTGCTAGGCCTCGGCTCACGGGTGCTACGTGGTGCAAATAAAGGCAAGGGTAAGATGGTTCAACCATAGGTTGGAGAGCTCTGGGGGTGAGGTGTAGATTGTCAGCTGCTCGGCCGCCACAGTCGAGGAATTGTGCAGGGATGGAAGCCTAAAATGTGTATTTTTCCATTAGATTGGCCTTGATTATTTATAACTTTTGGAAATTTTGTAAATATGTCCTCTAAACCCTCTTTTTGGATCCCATGTACTAAACATTTATTTTATTGAAATTATTTGTTTATAACCAAAATCTTTTAAACCTAACCTATTTATGACTTTAAGTTCACATTTTTATTTAAATGATTTGGTTAGCAAGTCTTGCACTATTTTAAACACACAGTGTAACGGTCTTGGTTATCTAGGGTGTTACACTCAACGCCCTAGGATATGGGACTAATGAGTGACCCTGGGGCCCTTTGCGCTGTCCTCTGTATAACCAGTCTTGGAACTGGCCTAGCGTACCTGGAGCTTAGTTATCTTCGACCCATAGGCATATCAAGCGTATAATGCGCTCCTGATTAGGCTAAATCATAAGGACCAGCGCGAGGCACTATCGTCATGCTTGACTGATAAGTCAATTCCTTATGACCAATACTCAGCGTGCTAATGCCATCCTTGACTAATAAGTCAATACTTTACGACTAGCACTCACCGTGCTAATGCCGTCCTTGACTAATAAGTCAATGGTTTACGACCAACACTCAACGTGGTATGGTCGTCCTTGACTAATAAGTTAATGATGGGGCCCAACTCTAGGATATGGGACTAATAAGTCACCCTAGGGCCCATTGCATATCCTCTGTATAACCAGCTTTGGAGCTGATCCAACGTACCTGGCGCTGAGTTTTCCCCGACCATTAGGTCGGTCAACTGTATGATGCGCTCCTAGTTAAACATAACCATAACGACTAGGGCTTAGCGTGCTACTGCCTTCCCTTACTAATAAGTCAAGACTTTCTTATTAAGATAATGCAAACAAACATATGTCATATGTCAAATATCTAGATACAAAGCATTCAACATGCTTAATCAATAATCATAAGCATAATTATAATCATGCATATACTCAGGAGTTCATGCCTTATTCATGTTCCTGTTCGACAATTTAGAATCACAAGCATAATAATAATCATGCACATTTACAGAGACTCAGGTTCTGATTAATTCTATATTCAACATTTAGGCCATGCCATAATCACATGTATCACATATATCACATACTAGGTGCAGTTTTCTTACCTTTGGTCCAAGAACAGGTTCCCAATAAATAACCCTCAAGCACGATCTTGATTCTGAGCCCCTAGCAATAGCCTAGTCACAACCATAATATACAATCATGTGAAAAATGAGCGAACACAGGCTTCCAGACCGAATCCTAGCCTCCAGGACGTCGAATCCTACCAAACCGGGTAGTAAGATCGATCCCGAGCCCTAAGGCTTAAGTTACCATCTAAAAACCCAATTTGTCCAAAACTGCCCTTCTGGGCTGAGGCTCGAAACAGGGGCTAAACCCTTCTATGTCTGCACCGCGGGCCGTGACCTGCCTAAAGGGTGCCACGGCCCAAGCGCCCAAACAGCAATTAGCCACCTACTTCTTCAAGCCTGGGCCGCAACACACAAGAAAAGGGTCCCGGCCCAACCACGAACTCAGCCAAGAACTCTGTTTTTCCCATTTCAAATCCTTCCAAAAACCTATCCAAACATACCCTAATCTCAAAAAAAAAAGTTTCCAATCATCTCACTAGCCCAAAAACATCGAAACCCAAGTTTCAAACCATTAAAAAACTCCTCAAAACATAAAATCCAAATTCAAAACTTAAGAAATTTAAGGAAATGGAAACTCAGAAATTCAAAGCTCAAATTCCATCTGATTATACCGTTTCTCGCTAAATCCTCAAGCTAATAAGCTTCTAATCTTTCCTAGAATCGATATGACTCGATCCTTGATTGAATCCGAGTCCTAATACTCGAGTTTCCTTCGAAAATGCGAAGAATGGTAAAAAAGTATAATGAGAGAGAGAGAACGTACTGAACGTTCTTTTATGTTTCTGAAAAGTTACTTTGACCTTAAGTACCCTCAAGAAAATCCCAATGCTCGGAGTCCCAAAAACGTCCCTGGGGGCCAAATAGTCAAAAGTCCAAGAATTCCCTCCTAATCTCACTAACTCCCAAAAACGCATTGAACGTTTGTTTTATGTTTCTGATAGGTTACTTTGAGCTTAAGTAACCTCAACCAAATCCCAATGTTCAGGGTCCCAAAAACGTCCCCGGGGTCCAAATAGTCAAAATTCCCAGAATTCCATCCTTATCTCACTAATTCCCAATATATCATCAAATATTTATTCCAATTACCCAATAACCCAGTAATGTACTAAATACCCAATATACCCATTAACTCACACCGAGTCAAATATGGGTATGTTATCCAAAAAACAAGCACGAATGACGTGGCAAGTGATTCCAGGACACGTGGCTGACACTTGGCGGAATTCTGCTAGGGTATTGACCAGAAGAGATATTACAAGCAAAAGGCAGTCGAAGTGTACCTGCGACCAGTATGGTCGCAGGTTCCACGTGCCGCATGATACTTTTATAAAGATCTTAGTCATTCCCGAAATTGACTCCCATGATTTCCTGAGTATCCGATTATTTAGGAAAGAACATCTGTAACAAATTAATGTAATCCCCCTTGAGCCTATAAATAGAGAAAGATAGCTCAAGGAAGGGACTTTTTGGCCTTCAAATTATTTGAGACTAGAGTGATTCTATTTGATATATTGTCTTGTTCTACAGAGGATGGTGAAACTCATTGAACCCTAGTTCTTTGATCACTCGTTTGAATCCTATATCAATAACAATTCCAGTGGACGTAGGTTGTTACCAGATTCTGGGGCCGAACCACTATAAACTCTTGTGTTCCTTATTGTTTCGTCATCATATTCTTTCCAATGTGTTTGTCCAAATCAAGCATATTTGACTCCATGTCAGTTGGCCAAAATCAAGGTCAACATTCTGGTGCTTTCGTTGAGAGCTTGATACATTATCGTTGAAAGATCAATGGCGAAAACAACCAAGAAAACTGGACAGGCAGCCGGCGCTACACCATCTCACCCACCTCCTCCTCCTCCAAACGTGGCTGAGGATGAGCCACATTTGGAATTTGATGAGGACAAAATGGACTCCGAGATGGTGAAGAATGCCCTAGGGGTATTGCAGGATGAACTGGCCAATCTGAGGGCCAGCCAGGAAAGTGCTGCCGAAATCATGGCACGGCAGCAACAAGAAATTGAACGACAGCGCCTGGAGCTGAGTGAAAGACAGGCGGAGATGGACCGTCGCCAGAGGGAGGGCATGGCAGCCCTCAAGGCAGCCCTACAACTGGCTAGGAATTAGGCTGCACCTGCCTCGCAGCATGATCAACCTGCGAATGGGACACCCCACCGGGGTCCCAATCCTAGCCCGCCTATCAAACCCTCGAGCCCACAAAGGCCCGAGGAGCCACCGGCGCCTCAGGACGATGTCCCGCTAAGGGACCCTGAAGCACAGCCTCCATCCCAAGCTGGTCGCGGTAATCCCCCGCAGCAGAGGCAGAATAGGGTCGGCCAGCCGCCTCGCAGTCCTAGATGCCATAAGGGCGACGAGCCAAACACTCCAAGCAGAGGACAGTGTCCTCCTGGTAATAGGAGGAACTCAGAGTTAGGCTCTGTGGTCCGAGGCCCCCCACGGCATGATAATGCACGGGGACCTACCGACCAACGCAGACCACCCTCTAATGCTCGGGAGGTTCCAGCCCGGGAAGGCAATCGAGGGAACAGTCGATTCCACCATAGCCAATCAAGATTCAGAGATGGCCATGGTTATAATGAGGCCGACTCAGGCAGAGGAAATGCCGATCGGAGGAATGAAGAAAGTGGTGGAGACAGAAGCCTGCCGCCTAGGAATGATCAACTCAACAGACGGGACGCTGGGGGGCAGCCCAGACAAAATAACGTCTTCAACCGGCTCGGAGCTAGCAAGCAGCGGAGGAGAGACGAGGATTTAAGAGACATACTCAACGATCGCCGGGAGTGGCAAGACGAGAACGTCCCCCCAGCACCAGAGGCCACGGCGATTCCTGGCGCCGTAAAAGCCCAGATAGATGCCCTCAACCAGGCGATACAACAGCTGGTCGGGGGAAGAACATCTTATATCAACCACGATAGGAGAAAAGGCACTCCTTTCGTCCAGAGGATAGCTATGGAAGAAACTCCTAGCAAGTTTAAGATGCTTACGCTTCCGAACTTTTATGGGTATGGTGACCCAATATCTAACGTCAACAAGTTTGAGATACAAATGGACATTCAGAAAGTGTCCAAAGACGCTCGGTGCAAGATCTTCCCTGCAACACTTTCTGATGCCGCACATGAGTGGTTTTTCAAATTCCCTCCTGCAAGTATAGTTTCCTGGGAAATGTTCGTGAAGGAGTTTTATGGACAGTTCTATGCGGGTCGTGTGCACCCGACTGAGGCAAACCAGCTGGTTGAAATATGGCAGCAAGACGGAGAACCACTGAAGGACTACGTCCAACGCTTTATGCGAGCAGCTGCTGGGGAGAAAACAGTGGGAGATGAAGGCAAGATGATGGCCATAACTACGGGGGTTAAACGCCGCACGCCTCTCTGGGACAGCCTCAGAAAACATGGGGTTAGAACTACCCAGGAATTTTTGGATCGAGCTGATCGATACATCAAGCTCGAAGATGCTATTGCCAAAGAAGGGAAGCCTCCAAGCAAGGATAAGGGGACTGCCGAGCCTGCCAAAGCCGCCAATGGGTCCAAGTCCAACGGTCACGGCAAAGGGAACAACAATGGCAATGGCAAGAGTGGGGGGAAACGGCCACAGAATGAGCCTTCCACCTCTGACAATAAACGAGCCAAGGGTAATCGTTATGAACCTTGGTTCACTAACTACACTGCCCTTATTGAGTCTCGGGGAGAGGTTTATCAGGCCACGAGTTCTAGCGTGCGTTATAAGAAACCTGCTCCCATTCGAAAGGATATTTCAAGAAAAGACACTACCAAGTTCTGTCATTATCATAACGACTATGGACATGATACCAACAAATGCAACCAGTTGAAGGATGAGATTTAGTTCCTAATTAGACAAGGACACTTGAGGAGATATATATGGGCCTCGGGAAATTCCCAACGAGAAGCTCCGGGTGGCAACGTGCAAGCGCCACATGCCAACGCTCGCCACCTTTGCAGCCTGACCCCGTAACTGGCACATTGTTAACCATCTGTGGAGGCCCGAACCTCGCGGGAAAAAGCGGAAAGGCCAGAGAATGATATGCTCGGACTCTGTGCCACGACCAGGACATCGAGATGATGATTGTGGATGACCGCGCGCCAAAAAAGGCTCGGTCAGAAAAGGGCGAAATAACCTTCTTTGATACCGACGCCCAACATGTCTGGTTCCCACAGTCCGATCCGCTGGTCGTGGATATCCAAATGGCCAACATGATGGTGAAGAGAGTGCTAGTTGATACAGGAAGTTCAGTGAACATCCTGTATAAGTCTTCGCTTCAACGCATGAAGTTATCCGTTAAGGACCTAGAGCCCTGCAACCAAACAATATACGGCTTCTTTGGTGAGGGACTCGCCCCAGCAGGATCAATCAAACTACCAATGACAGCAAGTACAGTGCCTGCTACCAGGACATTACTCGCTACTTTCATAGTAGTCGATTGTCCTTCGGCGTACAATGCCATCATTGGGAGGCATATACTGGTTGATCTACGGGCCGTCACCTCTATATGGCACTTAGCCATGAAATTCTCGATAGACGCAGGAGTAGGACGCGTGTTGGGAAACCAGAGGGAGGCCAGGGAGTGCTACAACGCCTCAGTCACGAAGGCGAAGAAGGGAACGTCAAAGAGCACTCCCCCAGATAGGTTGTAGATGGCAATTGATACACAACCCAAATCCGATGATGTAGTCACCAAATAGGGTGTTGCCCAAAGTGAGGATAGAGATTTAGATCCTCGCTTTGGGGATTTTGAAGAAAATGTTGGACCAGTCGAGGACCTAGAAAAGGTCCAACTTGACGAGAAAGACCCAACCAAAGTCATGAAGGTCGGGAAAAACTTAGAACCAACCACGAAGCATGTACTGGTGGAATTTTTGCGAAAAAACCAGGAAGTCTTTGCCTGGTCGCACAAAGACATGGCTGGGATAGATCCTGCAGTTATCAACTATGTCCTGAACATAGACAAGAGTTTTCCACCCGTGCAACAGAAAAGATGGCTGCTCGATAAGGATTGGTCGAGAGCCATGTCATCAGGGTGGCGTTTTATCCATCGTGGGTCTCTAATCCAGTACTGGTTCCCAAGCCTAATGGCAAATGGAGAACCTGTGTGGATTTTACAGACCTCAATAAAGCCTACCTGAAGGATTGCTTCCCACTCCCAAGGATCGACCAGTTGGTCGATGCTACTGCAGGACACGAGATCCTCTCCTTCATGGATGCATACTCAGGCTATAATCAGATTAGCATGCATCCCCCTGACGAGGATCACACCAGCTTTCGGACCGATACGGGATTATACTGTTATAAAGTAATGCCCTTCGGACTGAAAAACGTAGGTGCGACTTACCAGCGATTGGTTAACCACATGATTAAAGAATTAATCGGGGTAAACATGGAGGTGTACGTGGACGACATGCTGGTAAAGTTGAAAAAAGCAGAAGGACATGTGAAGGATTTACGAGAGTGTTTTGACGTATTGAACAAATACCAGATGAAACTAAATCCTCTCAAATGTTCCTTCGAAGTTGGATCAGGGAAATTTTTGGGGTTCATTGTTAATTCAAGAGGAATCGAGGCCAACCCCGACAAGATAAAAGCCCTAATCGACATGAAATCGCCAGAGAAGATCAAGGATGTATAAAGCTTAACGGGAAGAATTGCAGCCCTAAGTAGATTTATTTCCAAGTCAACGAATAAATGCGTCCCTTTCTTCAATCTACTTAGGGGCAACAAGAAGTTTGAATGGACAGGAGACTACGAGCAAGCTTTTCAGGCCTTAAAAGACCATATGGCACAGCCTCCCATTTTATCAAAGCCTGTCGAAGGAGAAACTTTGTTCATTTACCTGGCGATCACTGAAGTTGTTGCTAGCGCGGTACTAGTACGAGAGGAAGAAAGCGTACAAAAAGCGGTTTACTATGTAAGCAAGAGGCTAATCGGAGCAAAACTGAGGTATCCTCCCATCGAGAGGTTAGCGTATTGTGTAATCTTGGCCTCAAGGAAGCTACATCCTTACTTCTAAGCCCATCCCATTATAGTCTTAACTGACCAGCCCCTTCGGCAAGTCCTCCAAAAACCAGAGGCGGCTGGGCATTTATTGAAATGGGTTGTCGAACTGGGGCAGTTTGATATTACATATTCACCGCGAGCAGCAGTAAAGGGACAAGTCTTGGCTAATCTTATTGCAGAGTTCACCGAACTCCCAGACAGCGAGCAGTGCGAAAAGCCTAGTGCGCCTGAGCCCCAAGATGAAGCTCCTTCGTGGAAGTTATTCACAAATGGGTCATCAAACGAATCTCACGCGGGAGCAGGAGCGATCTTGATATCGCCAGAAGGGCATCGATTTCACTGCGCCATTAGGTTAAACTTCACAGCGTCAAATAATGAAGCCGAATACGAAGCACTCCTCATTGGATTAAGAATGGCAAAAGACATGAGTATAAAGGTGCTGGATATTTACAGTGATTCACAGCTAGTAGTGAATCAAGTTCTAGGGGAATATCAAGCGCAAGGCCTCAAAATGGTGGCCTACTTGAACAAAACTAAAGACCTGTTAGCCCAGTTCACGAAGTATACCCTCCAGCAAATACCCCGGGATTAGAATTCGAACGCAGATGCCTTAGCCAAACTCGCAAGCACGAAAGATGCTGACACTTTGAATATTGTGCTAGTGGAAAGATTGAGCAAGCCAAGCATACGAGCAAATGAAACCAGTATGGAAATCCGAATGGAAGATACATGGATGGCGCCCTATTTGGAGTATCTTACAAATGGTGTACTACCAGCAGATAGAAACAAGGCCAGAACTCTTCAAAGGCAAGCTGCTAGGTATATACTGATCGATGGTATTCTATCCTGAAGGGGATACTCCATGCCACTGCTTAGATGTATTACACCAGAGAAAGCTAAGGAACTGATGAAGGAAGTGCATGAAGGCTTCTGCGGGGATCACGCTGGGGGGCAAAGTTTGGCGAAAAAGATTCTAAGGCAGGGCTATTTATGGCCGACTATGAACGAAGATTCAATGGAGTTTGTGCGAAAGTGCGATAAGTGTCAGAGATTTTCCAAAATCCCACGCGCAGCTCCAAACGAGTTAAAATAGATGCAGAGTCCTTGGCCTTTTGCAATATGGGGTATAGACTTGATTGGATCCCTGCCAACGGGAAAAGGCGGAGTGAAGTACGCAGTTGTAGTAGTCGACTACTTCACCAAATGGGCCGAAGCTGAACCACTCGCTACCATAGCGACCAAGAAAGTTCTTGACTTTGTCATCAAGAACATTGTTTGCCGATATGATTTTCCTCGAAAGATTGTCTCAGACAACGGAACCCAGTTTGACAGTGACTTATTCACAGACTTCTGTGAAAGGCAAGGGATTATTAAAAGCTTTTCTTCAGTCGCGCATCCACAAGCAAACGGGAAGGTTGAAGCAGTGAATAAAATGCTTAAAGAAACCCTGAAGAAAAGGCTTGAAGACGCTAAAGGAGCATGGCCAGAACAGCTGCCTGAAGTCCTCTGGTCGTATAGAACTTTTCATCGAACAGTGACAGGTCATACCCCGTTTTCCTTAGCATATGGATACGAAGCTATGTTACCTGTCGAATTAGATCCCCCCTCACATCGACGCATTACATACGACCAGAGCCAGAATAGCCAACTAATGATGGAGTCCCTAGACTCAATTGAAGAAATACAAGAACGAGCCCAACTCCGAGTTGCTGCGTACCAGCAAAAGGTCGCCCGGTATTTTAACTCAAAAGTAAAATAAAGGAAATTCAATGTCGGTGACCTAGTGCTACGACGAGTTTTCTTGAATACCCGCTACCCCACTGCTGGAGTGCTCGGACGAAACTGGGAAAGACCTTACCAGATTGAAGAAGTCTTTCATCCGGGCACCTACAAACTTGCACGCTTAAATGGAGATCTCGTTCCACGCTATTGGAACGGTGAACACCTGCGCAAGTACTACCATTAAACAGTCCTTTTTAAAGGACTGGCTTGTATTAATTTTTACTTTTTACAAGTTTCGAAAAAGGGTTAGCCACGTTGTATGGCTAATCGCTTATAAGTGTAAGATCTTTTCTAAGATCACTCGTAAAGACATGATTAGTCCATTTTTAATACGAGATTATAAGGGATTGTGCGCAGCCAGTCATTCTTGCCAACCTTTGTAAATTTATTTTACAAGTATTTGTTCATTACGTGTGTTGTTTTGCTGTATTATATGTGTTACGTTTCCTACCGAGCAGCAATGTTCGCACAAGTCGTGGTCAAGGCAAGTGACCAAGGACCTAAAGCTCCTCGATCACTTAGGGGGCATATAAGATACATTGATAACAAAGCATACCAAGAGGTAGGTATGTAAACACATGAACAAAATAAGTGAAAGCATGCTACGGTACTTAGAGTATTTTTCAAAATTTATATTTTGTTGAATCAAACCAAAGTACTATGCTAAGTTCGGTCATGTGAACAGATGTTATAATAGATAAAAATATTATAATATCAAATGGCATTCTTTTACACCGCAAGCAGTACTGCTTGGATGTAATTGTTCAAAGTAAACGGAAAGTTTGCTGCCCATGCAGCAAATTTAAATATAAAAAAAATTTAGTCTTTACATCACGACCTGCGGGTCGTGTAATCGAACAGAAATAAAAATAAGTTTAAGGAGCAGGAGGGTCTTGCTCAACATTCTGGTTGGCTGCATCTTCAACAACTCCTCCTTCCTCTTCGACCGCGGCCGGCTGGATGCTTGGGGAAGCGGGGATCCTTGCTCTTTCTTCTTTTGCAACAAATCGAGCAGTACATCGGGCCAGCTCAGCGTTCCTGGCATCCTCTGGAAGGTAGTTAAAGTTGGCACCCTGGTTGTATTTCCAAAAGTCATAGAAACACCGAAGCATCGCATTCTTATACCTTTCCAGGTCTTTGGTATTGGTGAGCTTCAGCTGCTCCACTTGGCTCTCAAGAACAGCTATGGCCTTGTCCTTATCTAGGAGCTCCTCCTTGAGCCTCTTGACTTCACGATATTGGGTTCGGCTGGAATCCTGGTATTCATCCCTCTGCTTCTTCATAGCTGCCTTAGAAGACTCAGTCTCTGCCAGCTTTGCCACCGCTGCATCCTTCTGTTGGGTGACCACCTCCAACTCCCCAGCATGTCTGGCTTCTGCAGCCTGAAGTTCCTCAGTGGCTTTCAACTGAAACTCCTCGACGGCCTTGGCCCGAGCCTGATCGATGGTGGCAAGGGCATGGGTGCGAGTGGTAGTTACTGTCAGCATGGCCTGTAGTCAGGGAAATAAAAGTTATACTACACTACAAAAAGGAGAAGTAAAATTCAAGAGAAAAAATACTTACGCTGGCTACTTCGTTAAGAGCCCTGTTGAGGATCTGGTCAACCCCCATGCCCTCAACTTCAGCCATTGCCTCCCTGCAATGGTCATGCTTCAAGTTATGAGCAAGGCGATCCTTAGCTGATCGCAGGGAGCGGTTCGAGAGCTTTTCCCCGGGAAGTTCTGCTTGCGGAGTGTGCCCTCTTCGGGCCGCAAGCGGAGGGTTGGCAACAGGAGCAGAAGCTTGCCCAGTTGGCGCATCCTTGGAAGGATCTTCTGTTCGACCCTTCTTGGCCGGAGGTCCTTGGCTCGATTTGCCATTATGCCTCCTGGATGTCTTTCGTCGAACTAGGGAGACTTCTACCTCCTCTTTAGCCTGGTACAAATCGAAAACGTTGGGAGTGGCCAGCTCTACGTACAAAGAAAAATATGCAGATGATAAGATAAAGGCGGATGGAAACTCTTGGTAAAACAGAAAATAGGTCACAAAGTTTAATGCCCGAGCTACAACTACTGGTCACTATACTACTGTCTCTATTAGTCATACACTCACTATCTGGCACGAAGAAGTCTGGCCCTAGATTTGGAGTATACGTAAAATTGTCGTCCCCGTCAAATAAGTGACAGGGAATTGGCAAGCTATTTAAAAGCAAAATAACAGTACCGTTTTCATCTGAGGATTCATCCAGGTCTATGACAGACTCTGTTGCCTTTTGTTTCCCCTTGCCTTGGGGCGCAGAAGGCCTCTCTGCTGAAGGGACGCTAGTGGGTTCCCTGATCGTAACCCCCATTGGCCTCCTTCGGGGAGGAGACGCCGGGGGTTGCTGCTCGGGATCCCCCTCGGCCATGGCATCTGCTACCACAGGTCCTCTTGTTTCATGGCGAGGAGCCAGGAGGCCAGATAGCCTCAGATTTTCATCAGTGACCAGGGACTTGACGCTTTTTTCTGTGTCTGCCATCCTGGCCAGTGCGTTGGACCTCAACACCATGTCTGGTGTTGGGTTTGGACGTAACCATGGTCCTGAAAGGCATAGTATACTTTAGAAAGGTTCAGGAGAATTTGTTAAGGAAAAGCAACGACCAGTGAAAAAAGCATTTACCTCCACGAGCGAAGGCCAGGTTGTTCGTAGTCATGTCCGGCGTGAGGAAGTACTCCCTACTGTACTACCCCACGTTGGAAATATGGGTAGTGTCACTCAGGAAAGTTTGGCTAGTTTCCTGGTGACAGAGATGGAAGAAGCCTGTTCCGTATTGTTGAGGGTTGGACTTAAGGTCGGAGAGGAAATTGACCTCATGAGGGGTAGGTTCTGGCCATTTTTTAAGTTTATACAGGATATAGAGTGCGGCCAGCATTCTGTATCCATTTGGAGTAATTTGAAAGGGGGCGACACCAAAATAGTTGGCCACCCCCTCATAGAAAGGATGTAAAGGGAGGATAGCCCCCGCCACTATGTGATACCTGGACCAAGCGCTATAGGCACCCTCGGGAAGGTTAGCTCTTTGGTCAGCAGCCGGGATTGTGAGATTGACTCCTGTAAGAGGATACTTCCTACGATAATTGGCAAGCATGCGAGGAGTCACTTGGCTGGTGGGGGATAGATACCACTCGACATCAGGAAGGTTTTGATGCCGAGGGTGGGCCCTGACTTGGATACGAGGGTCTGGGGCGGCATTTTCTTGACCACTGGTCGAAGGAACCCTAGCCTGTGAATCAGGCTGGGCAGGAGAGTTTGGACTGTTTTCGGAGTCAGATATTTTCTTGCCTAAGGACTTAGAGCGGGCCATTTGAGGTGGCGATGGACGAGGTCTAGGAGAAGATCGTGAAAATGGAATCTCGTGAACTCGGTCGATCGGTTGTTCTTCGCCTTCGAGAAGCTGGGCAAGAAGATCATCATCGACGGGCCGTTCACCTCCCCACAAATCTGGCATTAAAGTCTGCAAACAGAAGAATGGGGAGGTCAGGATGAAGAATTTTGAAAGTTTTTTAAAATAATGCTGGTCGAGTATAAAAGTTAAGCTTTTATACAGCAGCATTCTGACAAAAAACTAAATTGTTTCACGCGAACAGTTTGAGAAACAGATCAAAAGTGAAAGCAAAAAGTTTTTTTAAAAAGCTTTTTCAACTCCTTTTAAGGCGGGAAAAACCTAGTTTTTCAGCTAGCATAAAAATCGAATTTCACTTCGGTTTTACGTCCTAAGGCCATGATCTTATCTATCAAACTAACTAGTAACTCCTTAGTAACAGAGAAATATCACACAACATTCAGTATCACCTATTAAACCCCCCTACTGACATGCATCTCAACCTAGAAACGAATGAACCCCACAATCGATGTACAGAAGCATGCACGACAAAAATATGAAGCGTAAGAATCCAGAAACTTACCAGGACGAAGATCGTGGGAATTTGAGAAACTTTTCGGGCGAAAAGGGCTCACGGACTGAATCTTGGAATGCCGAAGGATGGTATTCAGAGGGAAACAGGAGCTCTGGTGTTAGGGTTTCTTTAAAGAGTGATGGCTTGCGTAAAAAGGAAAGGGAAACTTTGAAGAAGCTATATTTTTTTTTGTCCGAAAGCATTAAAAGGAAGTAATCATCAGCTTCCCCTTTTTTGAAGTATGGGGAAGGGTGATAGCCGTCGAAACGTTACTTGGGAAGTGAAAAGCCGTGATTAGACAAGGGTAGGTTGCTTTTTCCAAGAACACACGAAGGGTTCTAACAGGTATGATGGGGTAACCGAAGGGTCGTTTCTTCAAAAGTTTATTTATTGCTCGTAATAAATAAACTTGGGGGGAAAATGTTATCCAAAAAACAGGCACGAATGACGTGGCAAGTGATTCCCGGACACGTGGCTGACACTTGGCGGAATTCTGCTAGGGTATCGATCAGAAGAGATATTACAAGCAAAAGGCAGTCGAAGTTTACCTGCGACCAGTATGGTCGCAGGACTGGTCGCAGGTTCCGCGTGCCTCATGATACTTTTATAAAGATCTTAGTCAATCCCGAAATTGACTCCCATGATTTCCTGAGTATCCGATTATTTAGGAAAGAATATCTGTAACAAATTAGTGTAATCCCCCTTGAGCCTATAAATAGAGAAAGATAGCTCAAGGAAGGGACTTTTGGCCTTCGAATTATTTGAGACTAGAGTGATTCTATTTGATATATTGTCTTGCTCTTCAGAGGTTGGTGAAACTCATTGAACCCTAGTTCTTTGATCACTCGTTTGAATCCTATATCAATAACAATTCAAGTGGATGTAGGTTGTTACTAGATTCTGGGGCGGAACCACTATAAACTCTTGTGTTCCTTATTGTTTCGTCATCATATTCTTTCCAACGTGTTTGTCGAAATCAAGCATATTTGACTCCGTGTCAGTTGGCCAAAATCAGGGTCAACAGGGTCCCGTTGTGATTTTCCCACTAGCTTGCTCCCAAGGATTACCTCGTGTCGAGTAACCCAAATATATCCACATAATAATGTGGTCCCACACATATATCATATATATGCCAAAAATACCCATAATGGGCTTACAAAAATTGTCCTTTTAATAAAAAATGGGCCCACATGCATATTTAATACACCTAAACATGCATATCAAGTCATATTATGATATAACTCACATAATCATATAATGATACACATATATATATCATATAATCACATAATTTCCATAATTGTCCATCCTGGCCCCCTAATCAAGGCCCTAAGCCTTATTAGGTAATTTGAGATGTTACAAAAATATTCTACAAGGACAACCTCGTGATAGGCTAACACCTCCATGAGGGGTAAGGCCTCAAAGGTTGCACCCACCAAGCCGCCTTGTCAAATTGTGTCCGACAAGAGATGATTCTGAAAAGAAGTCAAAAGGTTTCCCAAGGATAACCCTTGTAAAAATAGTACTATGCATGACGACGAGAAGGACGCTCCTCGCATAAAATAACTAGCGCGCGCAATAAATATAAAAAAAGGATAGCAAGAACCCAAAGGGTCAACATATCCTTACAATCAGCCAAGGTGCACCAATAGACATAAGCCAAACACAGTAAAGAGGTCCCAAAGAGAACCCCTTCAGAATAAATAAGTGCTAATAAGAAGCCTAATCAGATAAAAGATCACAGTAGTGTTCCGTCACAAAACAAGACTAAACCATGAGGACTTGTCAAAATTCCTTGTGAGAAGCAAATGACCTGGAGAAACCTCACAGGCACAATAATTAAGTAGCGTTACAACCATGTCAAAATAAGTAGATATCAACTTCCCATGCATGGGAGAAAAAGACAAGGCATAAAAAAAACTTCTTGGTTTCCCGTTGTGAGCATCCCATTCGCCAACCTTAGCAACAACATGATCATCGAATGAGAAGAAACCAAAGACAGGATTTTGTTTCAACACACCATAAAGGGTACGCTCCACCAATTTACACTTAACCTCCGCCAATTATTCCTCTAGAGAAAAGATCCTCTCCTGTAGTGCCTCCGCCTTGGCTTCTGTTCTCTTCCTACTCTTAGACTATGAGGAAGCCTTCGCAACAGCCGCTTCTACCTTGAGGTTGACCTCAACAATTTGTTTCTCAAGCTCCTGGATTTTAGTGATCAGCTGGCATTTTTTCGCCTCATTCGAGGACAAATCTATCGCCGATGTTGTTAAGTGCTTAGCCATGAGATAAGTCTGCAATAGAAAAGCGGTGCATATATAAGAGGTCGAGATATAGGAAATATATGTATAAGGAAGCACACACACAATAAAATATCTTAAGATACAAACTTACCCAAGTTGTGGACTGCATAAGAGCCTCCCCCAGCTTGGCCATGTTAAAACTCTCAAGGCTCCACCACTTGGTCTTTGTGATATCCTTGGCAACACGGGTAAACCTTTGTATGTAAGGAGCTGATGCGTGATTCACCCATGGAACCTCACTCAAACCAGGGGTGCCTGGATGGACATGTATAGATGATCAACCGGCTGAACGAGGGGGAGGACCTCAAGAATTCGTAATAGCAGGAGACGCGCGGGCTGACCGCTTGGACTCAAGAGAAGGTTCATCTTGAACCCAATCTTCATCTTCGCCAGAGGAGTATGAGCCTTTTGGAAGGACCTTTTTCTTTCGCTGCGTGACATGCTACAGTAAATCTGAATTGGAGATGCCTGAGAGACCGTAGGCATTGAGGTTTACCATAGTAAAAAGGTAAGCCGCCATCTTCTCCATGACGTCAACCTTAGCCAAGTCCTCTACACAAAGAAGTTGTTGAGCAGATATTTTTGGGGGAGGGAGGTCTCCTGAACCCCTAGGTCGATTGTGAGCTTAACAACAACGAAAGAGAAAAAGAAAAGCAAAAACCAAAGAACCATTCCCAACAAGTAAATGAAAAGAGATACGGTGCTTAGTTGGAGAGGTGTGTGTTGTGCAAATATATATATATGCAAGTGTACGTATCGCTAACAAGTAATATAATAATAAGTAGAGTGTCGTTCCCACGAGGATTGATATTAATTACCAATAATTAACTCCTATCTCTAATTGATTTAAATGATCATTTCAGAATTATGAATTAAATAATTACTACTAAAATTAAAGAAAGCAATTAATGACTAGAGCAATTCAGAGATAAAAATATGATTTAACTCAATAGTTGTAAAAGTTAAGGTTTTAGTTTCATCATCCATCCACTTATGATTTCTAACCAATTTTCAATATTTCTTACTTCTACTGTGATAGCAGATTACAACGATATATTATAGTCTTGCTAGGATCTATAATTCTCTACAACATATTATTTCCTACATCTTTGTGGTAAATCAACATATTGCAGACATTAAACACATAATCCCTAAACTGTAACGCCCTGGATAGCCAGGACCGCTACACTGTGTACTTATAAAGGTGCAGGACTTGCTAATTAAGTCATTTAGTCAAAACGTGTCACTAAACCATAGATGTGCTAGGGTTAAAATAGTTTTGGTCTCAAAAGATACATTTCATATATTCAAACAGATTTACATATAGGATCCCAAAAAAAAAGTGTTTAAAAGTTGGTTTACAAAATTTCCACAATACAGACTACCGACAGCCACTCCAAGGCAAAACAGACATTTATAGCTCTTCTGTTCCTGTTATCCTCTCAACCGTGGTAGCTGAGCAGCTGGTCATGTACATTCTGCTCACAGAGCTCTCCGAATTAGGGCTGATCAAGCTTGCCCTTGCCTTTACCTACACCACGTAGCACCCATGACCCAAGGCCCAGCAAGAAAACACAATATGCAACACAAACATCAATAACATATAGTCAATTCTTTAAGCATGATCAATCACTTAATACTTCACAATAACCGCTCAGCACTTTTTCATAACCAATGATGCAAATAATCACAAATAACAATTAAGTCACATAATAGTCAGGGCCGACAACTTAGGCCGCACCCTCTGTTTACCCCACTGACTCCGGCCCGGTTAAACCGAGCTCAGTGCATAATAAGCTGTCCTCGGCTACCAGTGGCCAAGCCGCACCCTGTGCGCTAGTGTAACCCTTGGCACTCTTAGGTTGTTGGTTCACTATTTACATGGAATAATACCATCCTTTCAAGCATACATATTAGGGAGCCCTGTAGAGTCCAAGAACTTTACTTAGCTAATTATTTAGTAGTATTATAGTATGTTTAGTATTATCTTTGTAACTGTGGATTTTTGGTTCAGACCGGGAACTATTTGGACACTCATAGTAGTACTTATAGATTTTCTAAGTTTAACCTATAGTTTAAGAATATTAAGTATAACCTAAGGTTTGATTATATGACTGATATTAAGGATAATATTTATTATACTATAAGGTTTAGATATCAACCAATAGGAATTTAAGCACATGTTATGAATGGTGATTAAGGATTAAAGATTTTTGAGGATTTAATTTAATAAGGAGTAAAGTTTGAATGTTACAGGGTCAGTCAGCAGCTTTGAATACGTTGAGGGCTTAGTCAAGGCTGTTTACTCCATTCAAACTTAGCTAAAAATGTGTAATTTCGTGTTTAAATATTCAGCGTGTGCCGATATATCGCAACTATAGGGGGCGATATATCGCAGCACGTAGATACGGAAAACACGAATCGATGCACGGTCGCCTCGGGAACAATGGTCCAGGCGATATATCGCCTATAGGGGGCGATATATCGCCTCCTCCAGCATGTTTTCAAACATTTTTGAATTCTTTTCCTTTCAGCCATTCAAACTCCTTCATAAGTCCAGCATCTTTTGAACGAGTCTTCAGCCTCTGCTGAACGATTATTCAAATTATTTTCACCTAAAAAGCCATTATTTTTATTCAAGTAAAATCAAGATACTTTCATTCCCAAACTCTATAAATAGGACCTAGTACCCAGCCATTATTCACCTTTTACTCTAAGTTCAAAAGCTGCAAGTGCTAGGAGAGTGTGAGAGTTAAACACTTGGGTGGGAAAGTCATAAGCTTAATCATCTTTAGCTTATCAAACACTTTGGGAAGTAAGGTTCTTTAGTATTTCGGTTGTGGTTAGATTGGTCTTGCAAGTCTTTGAGGTAAACCCGAAACTCTATTTCATTTGTTTCATGTTATTTTCTTTCTCAAAGCCTTCTACTCAGTCCCCTAACCTCATTCTTATTTTGGTTAGGGAATCCAAGTTCTTAAGCACATAAGTTGTGGTAAGCATATTTCTCAATGGTTTAGTCTTCCTATTCATTTTCATTTCTTCTTCTTCATAAGACTCACTCTTTCTCATATGGTTTTAGGAGTGTTCCAAAAGTCCCAACTCAGTCCATCATATCCCGGTAACTTTGGTAAGGAAAATAGGATAGAATCTATATGTTTATTGCTTATGTTATCTTATGAATATGTTATGAATATGTTATGAATGTGTATGTTTGTAGGCTTGGGCTTATGCCCTATTTGACTAACAAGACCCCAAAAAGATTATGGGCATATGCCTACTTAGCTAGTAGGACCCCACTAATCTCATGGGCATAAGCTTGTTTAGTCTATGGGACCCCAAGTAATAATGGCCATTATAATAAGTGTATGTATTAAGTGTTATGATATGTCTTTACGTTTATTATGAAATTTATGTGTTATGATTATGTGTTAGATTTTCCTTGCTGGGCATTAGGCTCATTCCTTTCTGTTTTATGTGCAGGAAAATAGCTTTAGAGGCGGTAAGATTCGTGACGCTTAGAGGATGTGTATCGATGGTGAATGGAGTCAAGGGGCCGAGCGTTATTCGATTCAAGGATGTAGTCTCATTTTACCTTTTTTATGGTTTTACATGTATTTTCCGCATTTTCTATGTAACTCTTTTCACTTTAAGTTATTTTTGTTTTAAAGACAATGGGTACCCATATCCTACTTAATTTTATGAAAGTAACCTTTGTTTCTACAAGTTTATAATAAATTATGGTATTTTCGCAAATTTATGTTTTAGTAAGAATTTGTATGTATAGTTCGATAATGGTCCAAGATTCTAGATTAGTGGGTCATTACAAGCCCTTAGTCCCGTTACAGTTATATAACCGGGTATAGTTTTCTTACCTTTAGTTTTTACGTTCACTGATTACGAGCGACGCTCCTCGAGCACTATCTGTTCCCGAGCCCTAGCTTTAACACCTAGTCACAACCAAGGTATTGGATTCCATTAATATTCAAGTAAAGGTTTTCGTGTACAATATTAGCTTCCGAGGCATCGAATTCCACCAAGCGCGGTGGGGAAAGCGATCCCGAGCACCTTAGGCTAGACTCCCGCGCCTAAAATCCCCTAATGTTCAAGAATGTACCTAAGGGTTGTGGCCCTTGAAGCCTAGTCGTGGACCGCCTCTAAAACAGAGCCCAAGGCCCCCAGCAAGCAGACACGCGCCACGGCCCTGCCCAAGAGCGCCGTGACGCTCTCCCCTGGCCGAGCCTCCCTGGCTCTCTTGCTTCATAGGGTCACAACGCTCTAGAACAGAGCCGCGGACCTCCCCTTCGTGCCCAGAAAATCCACCATTCCTTGCATCCTAACCCCATCCAAAACCATTCCAAAGAACCCTAACTCAAAACCCATTAATCACAAAACTTTTATCATGACTCCAACAACATAATCCAACATAAATTCAGCCTAAAAACCTACTAAAACTCCATTTTGATTCTCTGAAACCCAGCAACTCAAAGCATCAAAATCGAACATGCAATACTTAAATTTAAACCTCTAAATTACGAGTTGAAGCTTACCTCTTTTGCAGAACCACTTCCTTGACAATCTTTGAGCTAAAACCCAAGCACTTATCTTCAATTCAGCCCTTCAACATCAAAATCATAATCACCTTAATATTCAGCCAAAAGCTTAGAGTTCTAACAACCAAAAACACAATTCAACTCTTACCTTAATCTTGATTGAGTGACCCTTAGTCTGAACTAAGCTAAGCCTTCATGAATTCAGCTCAAAGACAGAGTTTTTTCCAGGTTATTCCCTTAGGTTTTCTGTAGTTTATTGGGAGAGAAAAAAGAAGAGAAGAGGAGAGAGAGCATGGGTAAGTTTATGTTTTATTCCCCTGTTTTTTTTATTAACTTAATCTAATCCTGGCCAGTTAAGTCAATCCAGAGGCTCGGGGTACCAGAAACGTCCACGAGGGCAAAACGGTAATTTTCCCCAATATTCCCGCCTAAGCTTTCTATCCTCAAATATATCTCCATATATTTATTTCCATAACCCGATAGTCTAAATAACTACCCAATACCTAAAATACCCCTGACTTATCCAAAGTCAAATATTAAGCCCCATTGTGACTTTTCCCCGCTAACTATCTCCTTAGGATCGCCTCAAGTCGCAGTCTGCAAATCTACCCACATAATAATGTGGTTCTCACAGATATAACATTTAACCACATTTACATTCATATAATCATACAAGCATGCCTATCATATAATCATGCATTAAATCAATAAATTCACTCACGGGTCAATTATGCCTTCCCAACACACTAATCAAGGCCCTTAAGCCATATTGGTGATTTTGGGTCGTTACATAAACTACACAAATTATAAAGGTACTCTCGTCCAATATAAATTTTTGATTATCTACCTATAGCATAATTAGCCTTCTCTTCTCAGAGCCTAGGTCAAAATCATCTAAAACATGTAAATGGTGATCAAACATTCATAAGCATTAAGCATAAGATAAATAATTCACAATAGTAGAAAGAAACTCAGAAAAACTGCATTAAGAAATCAAAAGCTTCAAGAAGAATCCACTAACACCCTAAAAACAAGATTAGTTCATGACAGACATAATGGAATCCATCAAACTAAATATAAACATAAACTCAAGAATAAAGAGAATAAAGAAAATAAAGAGATCAAGAAATAAACTCTCAGATCTTCAATGTTATCTCCAAGGTCTCAAGTAATCTCTGAAATTAACTAATGACTCCCCCCAATTAACTCTTAACAAAACATTTAAATAGAATCCCTAAAAGCTATTTTTGAAAATAAATGACGATTTTGCCCTTCTAATAGCCACGAAAAGGGTACACGTGCCGCGGCCGTGGTGTTTAAACGTCGCTGCCCGCCTCTATAAATCTGTGCAATCCTAGTCTCGGGTTCCAGCACGCGTCGCGACGCTCCTTTCAAGTGCTGCGGCCCTTGAAAATTCCAGAAAATAGATTTCTCTCTGCTTCTCCCTTACGCCGCAACTCTTCATTTTAGTGTTGCAGCCCATTACATTAACCTCAATACGTTACTTCCAAGGCTCCAAAATGAACAAGTCTCTCCGCTTATTAATCCTCAAACGACTTCTAGTCAAATTTTAGCAGAAACTTTTCAATTGCTATGATATTTCATTCGTTTCCTAAACTCCATGTTTCCTCATTCTATTTCCTGCAAACATACCAAAACAAGCGTAATACCGCACAACATTCCACCAAATCGACTCAAACATACCCTAAACACAGGTTAAAAACTATACTAAAAACCGACTCATCAAATTCCCCCAAACTTAACTTTTGCTCATCCCTGAGTAAAACAAAACAAACCACTCGACTAATGAACAAAAAAAAGCACAAAAACACACACATGACTAAATCAAGCCAACAACAATACTAAGCCTCAAGCTATGACAAACAACTCACTTATATATTCTTCAAGGAACTCAACTTATAATCCAAAATTTCAGTTAAAACATTTGTTCCATTCAATTAAGCAACAAAAATAAAAGCTCTCAAAATCATAATTAACAAATAACATGTAATTGAATTAATTTATGCTCACCAAATTTCCACTTCAATCCAACCACCATACAATATCCCCTAGGCTTGCTATACTCGCTAATCTCCACAAATGTAGATAAAATATGCTAAAAAATCAATAGGTCTTTTCAAGCTTACAATTGAACTGCTTAGGTAAAGGTAGATGAGAAAGTCATTTAAACTCAAAATGTACCATGAACACTAACCAACCAATTCAACCCTTATTACAAACCACAAAACCAATCCCAAAGTTCCCAATATCTTATCAATTTGAGAGAAATGGCATAATCATTTAATTTTTTTTTAATGACATTACACTCCCCCAAACGTATTCCTTGATATTATTATTTGGAGTGTAATGATTTCTCAACATTGTTTTTTTTTTCTTTTTTCTACTTTTCTCTTCCTTCTCTCAAAATATATTTTCTTCATCATTGACATAACTTATCATACATAACCCCCCATTACAAACAATCCCAATTATTGTTCCTATGCTCATGGTACATTAAAGGGAAAGAAAAATAATAGTTAGGGTCTCACGTTATAAGCTCAAAAGAAATGTCAATCAATAAATGAATCAATTGAGGCTCAAAAATGGGTAACTAAGGATTCCAACAAATAAGGGTTAGCTTGAAAGGCTCAAACAGTCCAATGAAATGCCTAAACCATTTTTCTAAGCATGCATCATCTAAGATTTCGCCTCAAAAAGAAAGCAAACAAGTTCTAGGATAAACCAATTTCAATCTTCCCTTCTTATTTTAAATTCAGCAGGCATCAATTTTATTCAATCACACAAAATTATCAAAATCATGATTAAGCTCTCAATTATTTAAATGTTTAAGTAAAAATAGAAAAAAAATATATATTCAACCAAGCACACAAATTTTTTACAGTTTTATTACCATTCAATTTATACAGCTCATCATTCAAACATATTATCATTGGCTGATCACTGTCAACATGATTCAACTGACACCCTAAAAAACTTTGTACGCCCTGATTTTCCCACGGGCTGATTAGCGAGCTGAGCTGCGGCATAATCATGATTATCTCGTGGACATCCCCAAAACCGGAGCTGCCGTCATAAGATCATACCTCCTTAGCTCGAGGTAACCTAAGGGTTCGCCTCTGATAACTTAAGGACAAAGTCCGGGCTCTGAAGGCCGAAGGTCGAGTTAAATATCCAGCTCGTAGTACGAGCTAGAGTTGGAGGCTGTGACCTTTTATAAAGTTAGTCGCACAAGGTAAACGTGCATATATCAGACATCACGTGTTTGATATATCCCTGACTTCTCGGACACGCAACAGGAACATGCGTATTCAGACACCCACGACTGGGTTGGGCCATGCGACCCATTATCTCCTTAACTATTGATTTGACCACAATTATGTGTCAGGTTTAGGAATTAATCATGAATGTCACATAATTGACATGATAGGTAAGAAGGTCACGGGATGACCTTCTTACCAACTCCCAGGTGCCTTCTCCTATAAATATGGAGACCTTGGGAGTTAATAGAGGTTGGATCCTCGATTGTAAGAAATACCCTGTAATCAAATACCCAGTATATAGCAATAATACTGACTAGTGGTGTAGAAGGATTTTAACCTTTGAACCACTCAAAAAACGTACTTTGAGTCACCATTTCATTTCCTAAGATCATATATCTGTTTCGGTTCAACACAAGCACTAATCCTTTTCTCTTCTTTTCTTAATTTCCTGTTGGCGAAGAACTGCGACAACAGTTTGGTGCTTTCATTGAGAGCAAGTTCGATTAGTGCTGTCGCAAACATCCAACTATGGTGACTACTCGATCCAGGAACGGTAACGAGGCAGAACAGCATGATGGGCAGGAGGCTCATCATACTGCCATCCCTGGTGAACAAGTTCCTGAAGCCCAGCAGCGGCCAGGAAAGCAGCCGGCGGGCCAAGATGACACCGGAAGTTCGGCACCCCAGCCACCTAATCCAAACCCGTGTTATTACACTGCGGTGGAGATGGAGAATGCTCAGATGAGGAGCCAGCTAGCAATAGCTAGCCAATAGATCAAGGATGCGATGGCCCGACTACCCCCTCTCACAACCGACGCTAACGTCGGAGAGAGGCAAGGTGAGGCTACTAAGTCTCGTCGGGGTAACCGGTCCAGACATAGCCGCTCGGACAGATTTTCGACAGCCAACTCCACTCCTTCATCACACCATCGAGAGGTAAACTTCGAAGAAGTTCCTGGAGCCAAGCAACAGCAATACAGCCGTTCGGTCAGAACGTCGACTCCTAGCTCCCAACCATCCTCGAGAACGCCTAGGGGAGCCCGAGGAAATTCCCGAAGGAGATCCAGGGAGGGCTCGTAGCATCAGCTCGTCCCCAACAACCGTCCTGCGCCTCGTCCAGATCGCCAGGCTCGGGACCAGCAGGTTGGCAAGGCCGAAAGGCCCCCACCGAACTTGATCCGTCTAGACGGAACTAGGATCGCCTCTCCAGTCAGGCACCCTCCGTCTCCAATCAGATATCCATCTCCTCCTCGGCCCGTCCGAGATATTCCAGCCTACGGAAGTAGCAGGAGAGATCCACCATCAGCTGGACATTCCCGGCGTAGCAGGGCACCAAGGGAAAGCCCAGGTCCTCAGCACTAAAGGCGAGCTCCAAGCCTCTCTAGCAGGAGCTACTGGACCGGCAGTCGCCGGAGTGACCTTTCTGGCAGAGACCTGCGTCAGCGCCTAAGTTCGGCACAAAACCCACAAGCCACTCGGGGAGGCGATCTGCGGGATCACCTTAACTCCCATAAAGGGGAACAGGTAGGAGGAGACAGCCATGCTCGCTCAGGGGGCGCCCTGTCCGAAGTACGTAACGGAGGGAATGCCCCAAATAACCTATCTCAAGATAGGAGGGGCAATAACCCACCAAATATGTACAATGGATCCGGAGCTGTTGAACAACCCCGGAATAACCAAGGACATCAGGACCAAACCCTCGAGCGCCTGGCCCAGATGGAGGAGCTGATGAGGAAGCTCCTGTCAGAAAAAGAAAAAGATGAATATGATTCTGGGGACGAGATGGAGCTCTTTGCCCCCAGCATAGCAGCAACGGCTTACCCACCTGGTTTCTGTATGCCGCACCTGTCTAAGTTCAATGGAGACGGAAACTTGTCAGATCACCTAGGGATGTTTAACACCCTGATGATGGCCCACAACATTGGCCCCGAGCTGAGGTGTCTAATCTTTCCTTCCACACTGACTGGACCTGCCAGGCAGTGGTTCAAGCAAGGTAAAAGACAGTCAATCACCTCCTGGAAGACTTTCTCGGCAGATTTCCAAAGGGCATTCTGAGCCTCCCAGGCTGCCCGCGTTCAGGCCGACTCTTTGGCTAATGTGACGCAACAGCCCGGCGAAACTCTGAAGGCCAACCTGAGCAGATTTGCGAACGTCGCTGCTCGGGCCAGAGACGCGGATGATAGCTCTAAGCTCATGGCCATGAGAACTGGAATCCTCGTCGGAGGGGATCTCTGGAAAGACATACAAAGAAAGGGAGTCAGCTCGGTTAACGAATTCCTTAACAGGGCCTAGGAATGGATAAACTTGGAGGAAGTCGAAGCCTCAGCTGCAGGAACTAGCCAGGTCCCTGATCAGCCCGCTGGAGTGGGGACGGAGGTCGTGGCAGTGACCCAAAACGTCACACAGAACAACCAGCTCGGTGGAGGCAAAAGAAAGGGGAATGGTGAGGGCAGCCAGCACGGCCAAAAGATGAATAAGTACGTAGAAAAGTTTAAGCCCATCTACGCTACTTACACAGAGCTCACCCAGTCTAGGGAGAACATTTTCCTAGCTAATTCTACTCGCCTCCCCTGGAAGAGGCCTGAGCCGTTGAAGCACCAAAAGGGAAAGAGAGATACCTCCACGTTTTGCCGCTTTCACAATGATGTTGGCCACAACCCCGATGATTGTAGGCATCTAAAGGATGATATCGAGACTCTCATCCGAGCCGGCCCCTTGGCTCAATACGCGCGGAATAGAGTCCCAACAGGTCGACCCGCTCCAGAAGTCCCGACCAGCCAGCCCGGGTCGCGGATAGATCAGGACGTCCCTTCTCTCTTGGTTGGAGGGGAGATATCCACCATCTCTGGAGGACCGTATTTGGCTAGCACGAGCAGGGGCGCCCAAAATAGATACGTGAACGAACTAAAGGCGCATAACAGAGTAGAGTTCGTCCCGAAGCAGCGCTTGCCAAAGCAACAGCGATTGGAGAAGCAACCGATCATTTTTATGGAGGAAGATGTGGGCCATGTCCAGTTCCCTCACAATGACCCTTTGGTCGTGGCAGTTCAGCTCGCCAATCGGAGAGTGAGGAGGGTGCTGATCGACAACGGGAGCTTGGTGAACCTCCTATTCCGATCCACGTTAGAGAAGATGGGTTTGACCATCGCCGAGCTGAAGGCGACCTCCATGATGTTATATGATTTTTCGGGAGAAGGATCGGTAGCCATAGGGATGATCGAGCTGGTGATCACCCTGGGAGAAGGACCTCGAACAGTCTCAAAACTCCTCAAGTTCGTGGTCATTGACTGCACCGCTGCGTACAACGCAATTTTGGGACGACCTACGCTCATGGCATTTGAGGCCGTCACTTCCATTCGCCACCTCTCGATGAAATTCCCTACTTCCACGGGAATATGCACTGTCCATGGCGATCAGCTCGCTGCCAAGGAATGCTACAGCATTTCCATGAAGGGAAAATCTAAACCCGGGCAGCTGGTAATGGCCATCCAAAATGGTGAAGAGGAATCTCAGGAACCCTTAGCTGATCCTGAGATTGAAAAACCTCAAAGCGCTGAAGGGGAAAATGTCGTCTTAAGTGAGGATATTGACCCCTGAATAGGCGAGGACAGATCCGAGCTCCAGGCTATTGAGGAGCTCGAGGAAGTGAGCATTGATCCGCAGAATCCATCACGGATGGTCAAGCTCAGGAAAAACCTCTGCAACAAGAGGAAGGCGGAGCTGATCAGATTTCTGCGGGATAACCTGGACGTGTTTGCGTGGTCCCATGAGGACATGGTGGGAATCAGCATGAGTGTCGTCATGCATACACTCCATCTGGATAAAAGCATTCTCGCCAAATCCCAGAAGCAAAGACGCCTAGGAACAACCCGGGCTGAAGCCTTGGAGGAAGAGGTAGCCCGGCTCAAAAAATGTGGCTTTATCCGTGAAGCCAAGTTTCCAATATGGGTCGCCAACCCCGTGCTGGTCCCGAAGCCCAACGGAAAATGGCGGACCTGCATAGACTTCTCCAACTTGAATAAAGCCTGCCCCATGGATTATTTTCCACTACCAAGTATTGACTAGTTGGTAGATGCCATGGCGGGGCACGAGCTCATGTCATTTATGGACGCGTACTCGGGCTACAATCAGATCGCCATGAATCCGACGGATCAAGAGCACACCAGTTTCATGACCCTGACTAACGTTTATTGTTACAAGGTCATGCCGTTCGGGCTGAAGAACGCCAGAGCTACCTACCAAAGGTTAGTAAATAGAATGTTCGCAGACCAGATCGGAAAAAATATGGAAGTGTACGTTGATGACATGCTAGTCAAGTCGAAGAATGTCGATAACCATGTTTCCGACCTGGAAGAATGTTTTAAGATACTACGGGAGTATGGCATGAGGCTTAATCCACAGAAGTGCACTTTTGGTGTCGCGTCAGGGAAATTCCTGGGGTTCATTGTCAATACCCGAGGAATCGAGGCAAACCCCGACAAGATCAGATCACTGCTCGAATTTCCCTTGCCCAGGTCGCGAAAAGATGTCCAAGGCCTGACAGGAAGAGTGCCGACCCTCAATCGGTTTATTTCCAAGTCCACCGATAAGTGTTTGCCATTCTACAACCTGCTCCGAGGAAACAAGAAGTTCGAATGGACAGAAGAGTGAGAAAGCGCATTCCTCGACCTGAAGGCACATCTGGCCGAGTCGCCCGAACTATCCAAACCAAAAGCAGGAGAGCCTATTTTTCACTACCTGGCTATCACTAAGGACACAGCCAGTGCCGTATTGGTCCGGGAAGAAGACCGAGTTCAGAGACCAGTCTACTACATCAGCAAGAGACTTCTCGGGGCTGAATCCCGGTACCCGTTGATGGAGAAATTGGCGCTCTGCCTTATCACGGCCTCGCGAAAACTCAGGCCATACTTCCAGTCCAACTCGATACACGTCATGATCGATCAGCCTTTAAGGCAGGTTTTGTAAAAACCTGAAACATCGGGACGATTGTTAAAATGGGCAATCGAACTCAGTCAGTTCGAGATTGTGTACACTCCGCGAACTGCTATAAAAAGTCAGGCCCTGGCCGATTTTATGGTAGAATGCACGGGATTCCAGGAGGATCCCGCGGAGGACTCACCCCAAGTCACCTCGCCCCAGGCGTCGTGGAGGATCTTTTTGGATGGTTCATCCAACGAGAATGGCTCCGGAGCTGGAATCATTTTGATATCCCCCGAGGGACATAGATTCCACTCGGCGCTGAGATTTAGATTCAAGGCCTCCAACAACGAGGCCGAATATGAAGCTTTGCTGGCCGGGCTGAGGATAGCCCAGGATTTGAAGACGAGCTCCGTCCAGTGCTTCAGTGACTCCCAGCTCATGGTAAACCAAGTTCTGGGCGAATATCAAGCACGGGGACCCAAGATGGCCGCCTATCTGGCAAAGGTAAATGGTGAGTTGTCCGCGTCTAGGCGAGGATCGATCGAACATATACCTCGGGAGCAAAACACTAACATAGATGCTCTTGCCAAGCTCGCCACCTCTGGGGAAACGGAGACCTTGGGGTTAGTACCAATAGAATTCTTGGAAAAACCAAGCATAGAAGATGTCAGGACGGAGGTCGAGATGATCGATGCCAGGCCGACCTGGATGACCCCCATCCTTGAGTATCTCGTCGAGGGAAAGCTGCCTGAAGGGCGTAATGATGCACGGCGAGTCCTGTATCAAGCACCGAGGTAAACGATGGTGGACGGGGTGCTATAACGACGTGGGCACTCCCTACCTCTCCTCCGATGTGTTCTTCCAGGTGAAGCAAAGGCCATCCTGCAGGAAGTGCATGAGGGTTTTTGCGGAGATCACACTGGGGGGCAGAGCTTGGCCCTAAAGGTCCTGAGGCAAGGATATTACTGGCCCACTTTGTCCAAGGATTCGATCTCGTATGTCAAGAAGTGCGACAAGTGCCAACGATTCGCCACAGTTGCCCGAGCACCTCCAGTCGAGCTGAAGATGATCTCGTCCCCATGGCCGTTCGCTGTTTGGGGGATCGACATGGTGGGCGCCCTCCCTACTGGAAAAGGCGGGGTCCGTTACGCTGTGGTAGCCATCGACTACTTTACGAAGTGGGCTGAGGCAGAACCTGTGGCGACGATAACGTCCAAAAAAGTGCTTGACTTCGTGGTTAAAAGCATTGTTTGCCGATTCGGCCTGCCCAAGAAGATCGTCTCCGATAATGGCACTCAGTTCGACAGCGACCTGTTCACCGAGTTTTGTGAAAGGTACAGAATTGTGAAAATTTTCTCCTCCGTGGCCTATCCTCAGGCGAATGGCCAGGTCGAAGCTGTCAACAAGACTCTAAAGGCGAGCCTCAAGAAGAGATTAGATGAACCGAAGGGGGTCTGGCCAGAACAGCTCCCCCAGGTCCTATGGGCATACCGGACCTCGCATCGGACTCCTACAGGTCATACTCCTTTTTCCCTAACCTTTGGGAGTGAGGCAGTCCTCCCCATGGAAATTAAGGTGCTTTCGCATAGGGTCCAGCCTTATGACCAGGACCGCAACCGCGAGCTACTGTGCAATTCCCTTGACCTAGTTGATGAAAGGCGAGAAGATTCGCAACTCCAGCTCGCCCATTATCAGCAAAGGATCACTCGCTATTTCAACTCCAAAGTCAAAAAGCATGCCTTTAGCATTGGCGACCTGGTCCTAAGGAGAGTCTTCTTAGCCAGTAAGGACCCCAAAGATGGAGTCTTGGGACCGAACTAGGAAGGACCATATTAAGTCATTGAGGTCATTAAGGAAGGAACTAGGAGCAGTCCCGCGGACTTGGAACGCCATCCATTTAAAGAAATACTATCAATGATTCACTTGTAAGGCCTAGAGGGCCATTTTTTATGTATTAAGCAATGAGAATCAAATTTTTGTTTATATTTGTACATGTTTTCAAGTGTAATCTAAAGTAATCACGAAAGACCCTTTCCCAGTTACTTGGGGGGCATATGGTACCTGGATATAACCAGGTCACCTTAACGACTTAGAAGTTGATTCATATCGATTGATCGTTGTTTTTCTTAAAAAATGCGACATATTGGTAAGGATTAACGCGAACTAAGTCCTATCCTGGATTTAAACAGGCCATAAAACTTAGAAGTTGATTTAAATCTGTTGATCGTTGTTCTTCTTAAAGAGCTCGAGATATGGATAAAAGTTAACGCGAACTAAGTTTTCAAATTAAGTTCCTGGATATAACCAGGTCAAAAAACTTAGAAGTTGATTTAAATCTATTGATCTTTGTTCTTCTTAGAGAGCTCGAGATATGGATAAAATTTAACGCGAACTAAGTTTTCAAATTAAGTTCCTGGATATAACCAGGTCATAAAACTTAGAAGTTGATTTAAATCTATTGATCGTTGTTCTTCTTAGAGAGCTCGAGATATGGATAAAAGTTAACGCGAACTAAGTTTTCAAATTAAGTTCCTGGATATAACCAGGTCAAAAAAACTTAGAAGTTGATTTAAATCTATTGATCGTTGTTCTTCTTAGAGAGCTCGAGAAATGGATAAAAGTTAACGCGAACTAAGTTTTCAAATTAAGTTCCTGGATATAACCGGGTCATTAAACTTAGAAGTTTATTTAAATCTATTGATCGTTGTTCTTCCTAAAGAGTTCGAGATATGGATAAAAATTAACGCGAACTAAGTTTTCAAATTAAGTTCCTGGATATAACCAGGTCATAAAACTTAGAAGTTGATTTAAATCTATTGATCGTTGTTCTCCCTAAAGAGCTCGAGATATGGATAAAGATTAACGCGAACTAAGTTTTTCAAAAATTGTAACTAAAATGCGTAGGGGCAAGAAAGAGAATCAATTAAAAATAAAATTGAGTTAAATTGTCTCGAGGTGGAAGCACCTCATGCAAAGGTTACACAAAAAATTTAAGTTAAGAATATTGAAGGAAAGGGCACGAGAGGGGAAGGCCCTAAGCTCCGCCAGGTGGCCCCTTGGAGGTCGCCGTCTCGCCCTGCTCAGCTGCGCCGGAGCTGTCCCCGACCTCGGAGGGTGCTTCTTTATCAAGGCGAGCTTGGAACTTCACCAGCAAGCGCTCCCAGAGGTTCGCTGACAGGAAGGAGAAGTCAGCGTTTGGATTGTAGGCCCAGCAATGGTAGAACAGGTCTTCCAAGGCCTTCTTCGAAGTTGTCCGCTCAGCCTCCAGGGCGGCCTTGGTCTCAGCCTTCGCGGCATCTAGGTCTGTCCGCGCGGTGGCAATGGCGGTCTCGAGCTCTTGAACCTTTGGGTGGGTTTTTCCCAACTCAGCCTGCGAGGCCGCCAGGGCATCCCTAGCCACCTACAGAGAAGTCTGGTGCTCGCTCCTCATGTCCTCGAGCTGAGTTTTGGTCTTGGCGATGCTCCGATGAAGGGCAACGGCGCTCTGCGAAGGCAGAAAGGCAATTGCCTTAGAAAAAAGAGAAGTAAGAAAAAACAGGGCAAAGTGTAATAATAAAAAGCCATAAAAGGATAAAGTCAGCTTACCGTTAGGGTCATGCCCAGGGAAGACTCCAGCACGCCCACCGGGCTCATTGTCTCGATTGCCCGAAGCTCCTTCTCGTTGAACTTGTATATGTGGCTGACGGCGTAGTTCGCCGACTCATACACCGTTCCCCGGAAGGCCTCTGGGATCTTCTCCAGGTCCTGGCGATTGACTGGGATGCGTACCTCGGAGGGTACAATCGCCGAAGCCTCGAGCTCCGTTCCTGCGTCCCGGGCGGCGGCCGGAGCTCGCGGAGGGGGTGGGGGCATGTTTCTTCCCCCTGCAGCAGGAGGAACCGCTCCCACGACCTGGGCAGCTGGGGCTTGCTCTTTCTCCTTTGCAGGAGACTTGGTGGGGGTCCCGGCGGCGTGCTTGGACGTCCGGAGCCTTTTGATTCTTAGCCCAGCGGCCCCAGCTGGGGGGTTCCCCCCGGCGAATACACCTCGCAGGCTCTCTTCGAGCTGAGATATCTCTTCTGTCAAAACAAAGACATGGTTAGTACAAGAGTTAGCAATCATACAGAAACAAAAACAAAGGGGGAAAAAGAGAAATTAAAGTATATGTATACTAAAAGGGATCCTACCCCCCGGGCTAGAAGAACCTATGGTTACAACCATCGGCTCCGGAGCTCCCGCGGGAGAATCTAAGTCGATTATCTCCCGAGCTGGTGCAAGTTCTGGATCTGACTCCGGTTCTGGGCTAGATTCTTCTACATATTGCCTAAGCCCCAGAGCTACGGCACCCCTCTAGAGTGATGGCCATGACCGAAGGTTGTTCCCATACTCCTCGAATAGGATCGACCTAAAGGCTTGGGTGTTATCTACTACTATGGTACCCCTAGGCCGGCTATCTTGGTAGTCCAACACAAGCCGGTTGACACAGTGGAGCAGGGTTATGTTTAGGTCCGGATCACTTCGGTGACGATGGACGAGTTTTCTAGGATTGAACCTAGCTAGCCGAGGGTCTGTTGTGGCCCTATCTAAACTCCTAAACAAGTAAGGGTTACCTTGGCCAAAAGGACCCGCGGCTGCTCCGGACTGGATCCTCTCCTTGCCCGTCCTCTGGGCGACCTCCAACGCCCTCTTCCTGTTCCTCACGAGGGGAACTTCGTCTTCCTCGTGCTCCTCATCTTCATTTCCCGCGACCTCCTTCACGATGATGGGTCTGGTGTCGCGAGCTGGGGGAAGCCCCCGGGGCCTCCTTAGGTTCAAAGTCTGATTTGGGAAAATCAGCTTGCAGGCCACCATCATCTCGTCTGTTACGAGCACGCGATAATCCTTCTCACTGGGGGGCAAGCCTGCCAGTGTCTCGTATTGGGCCCGAGGGTCACAGATTTCTCTGTCCTCGCAAAGATGGTTGCATGATTAATCTAAGTCAGAAAGGGATACAGGAGGAGCTAAACGATACTTAACTTACGAGCTAAGGATGAAAAGCACTTACGAGGGTGGTTGAAGTAGTGGAGCTCGCAGTTTCTGAACCCCGTCGACATGAAGAATTGATCCTTAAAGTTGTTGGGGTGGCTGGGCAGCTCGATGACCGCAGCCGTGTTGGGGAATCGGGTCAAGTAATGAAACCTGTCGCCTCGCCCCCGCTGATCCGGGCTGGCCTTGAGGCAGAAAAAATACAAAATATCCGCAGGAGTGGGGAACTCCCACTCGTGCTTCAAAAATAAATATCTCAACCCCGCCAACAACTGATAAGAGTTGGGGGGGAGCTGAAATGGGGCCAACTTCACATAATTTAGGAAGTCAGCAAAATACTGGTCCAGCGTGAGGAAGGACCCCACCTTGAAATGCTCACCGCTCCAGGCCGCGAATTCCTCGTCGAGCAGCGCGCAGCTCCGCTCGCCTTCCGCGGGAGGTCAGGCAATCACTGACGCTCTCCCCAGCCCGATGTTGTGGGAGAGGAATAGCTTGTAGATCTTTGTCTGGTCGGTAATCTTTGAGACGATCCTCTCCGCCTCAAAGAACGCGTCAGGAGCCACCTCGAGCTCCTGCTCCACTGCCAGCCCAAAGTTGGGAATCGTGGAGTCCGGCATCACCGCCTTTCCTTTGTCTTGCTGGGAGGCCGAGCTGCCGACGGTTTTCTTTGGAGCGTTCCTCTTTGGTGCCATCTTGTCGCCTAACGAACAAAAGAAAAGATTTCAGGAAAGGAGACCTAAGCATAGGGAAGAGTCAAAAGGAGTGTTCTTTGCACGAGCTGAGATAAGCCCAGCCCGTGGAGAGTGAGACCACGCGGTTCAATGAACACGCGCCTGTGCTCCCAACAAATCCCCGATTACTCGGAATTCGTGTGTCAGGAGGTTCAGGTTAAAATTTTGCCTTGGAGGGAAGGTTGCAATAGGCATGAAAGGAAAAACCGCCTGTGAAGCGTGTCCCCTAAGCTACCCGGTTTTACACCCAAAATTCCAAAACTCCTACCCATAAATTTTCCCCAAAAAATGCATCCTGTAAACCATACTCCTAAAACGATTTCCTACAGCAAAAATACCCTAACCTAAAAGGCTTTCACCCTTCATATCCACCAAAAACCAGTAAACCCTTGCATGTGGCTACAGTAAATATTTACCTAAGCTACAGTGAAAAATATTTTCAAAACACGCATGGTCAGGGGACTTACAGAGTGTTTGGTTGGGAGGTGGATGAAGGTGTCACCTAGGTGGGAGCTTTGCCAGAGTATTTGTTTCCAAATCTTTGAAGGAGTCCTCACGCCTGAGCTTCTTGAACGCTGAAAATGGCGGTCACAAAGAAGAGGATTTTTTCTTCTGAGATGGAGAGAGAAGAAGGAGAGAGTTTCTGAGAAATTTCAAATGAAAGGGTGGCCCATGCGTAGGGTGGCCACCCCTGTTATATAAGTGAAGAGTCACGTAAAAAGGGTCGTTGGATGGCCCTGATGTGGGATCCAAGGCCCTCCACTCAAAATACGAAATGACGGCTGGGCATAGGCTAGGCCATTAAATGCGGTTCTCGGAAGACGTACCGTCACCAACCATGATGTTCCACGTATCAGGCGCCTGCGTAAAATGTGGAATGTGAAGAGTTCCTGGGGAAGCCTAAAAGTCCCTACTGTGGCCTTATACGACGTCGTATACCACGAGCAGGGGCTTGGGGGGCAGATGTACGCCCTGATTTTCCCACGGGCTGATTAGCGAGCTGAGCTGCGGCCTAATCATGATTATCTCGTGGACATCGCCAAAACCGGAGCTGCCGTCATAAAATCATACCTCCTTAGCTCGAGGTAACCTAAGGGTTCGCCTCTGATAACTTAAGGACAGAGTCCGGGCTCTGAAGGTCGAAGGTCGAGTTAAGTATCCAGCTCGTAGTACGAGCTAGAGTTGGAGGCTGTGACCTTTTATAAAGTCAGCCGCGCAAGGTAAACGTGCATATATCAGACATCACGTGTCTGATATATCCCTGACTTCTCGGACACGCAGCAGGAACGTGCGTATTCAGACACCCACGACTGGGTTGGGCCGTGCGGCCCATTATCTCCTTACCTATTGATTTGACCACACTTATGTGTCAGGTTTAGGAATTAATCATGAATGTCACAAAATTGACATGATAGGTAAGAAGGTCACGGGATGACCTTCTTACCAACTCCCAGGTGCCTTCTCCTATAAATATGGAGACCTTGGGAGTTAATAGAGGTTGGATCCTCGATTGTAAGAAATACCCTGTAATCAAATACCCAGTATATAGCAATAATACTGACTAGTGGAGTAGAAGGATTTTAACCTTTGAACCACTCAAAAAACGTACTTTGAGTCACCATTTCATTTCCTAAGATCATATATCTGTTTCGGTTCAACACAAGCACTAATCATTTTCTCTTCTTTTCTTAATTTCCTGTTGGCGAAGAACCGCGTCAACAAACCTAAACAAAACACAACTAACACAAAACAGACATAGTCAACGAATACAAGACAACACAGACAAAACAAACAGCAAAATCTCTTCCCCCAAACTAAATCTATACATTGTCCCCAATGTTTAAAAAAATAAAAGTAAAAGAAAAAAACTTACCATAAACGTTCAAAATGGTGGAGGCGGTGGCGGTTGATAAGGAAAAAACAGAGGTGGCTGTTGGAACGGGGCTACGTCTTCATTATTGTGAAGGGACCACCGATTCACCAACACATTGAGTTGGTCAATGTGAGCAATTTGATACTCACTTTGTTGCGCCAGATACTGCTGCATATGCTGATTTTGAGCAATCTGATAATTATTTTGCTGAACCAAATTGTTGAATTGGTTCTACATCATCTGCATATATGGATCAAAAGTACCAGCTTCAGGCTGAACAGGGGGTTGTGCAACTGGAACCTCATGTCGAAGCTCTTCTGGAAGATCACCCTCTAATTCTACTTCATTATCCTCATCACCCTCATCTTCTTCATCATTACTCCTTCGTCTCTTATGAGTGGAACGTTGTCGAGGTGGTGGTGCATCTGAGGAAGGTGGCATAGGCTTCCTGACTATGTCACTTCCACTCATAACAGCTTCATACCTACGGCATAAATCAGTAATTAATGAGCCATGCCCTAATCCTGACGTAGTAGTCAACATGCTAATATCTCTCATACTTTTCCTAATAATTCAGCCCACATCAATAGTCATCCTAGTCATAATTACGTACATCAATAACAACCTCTCCTTGTTTATATCCGACATGTGAGTAGTCGGCATCAATCATGCGCTCACAAAATGCAACGAAGTACGAGCCACATGATTCAACTGATAATGCCAAAGATACTTTGGATCATCACCAACAATAGTAAAACGAGCCCCTGGTATACTCAAAGTTTCAGCCACCTCAATCCAATTAATGTCTTCCCCATGAGCCCACCGATGATACTCATCATCCTCTTATTCATAAGTCGGCATATTGTACAAAACAACAATGGTATCTATGCCTACAGGAACCTTGACACCTCTCACAAAAAATTATGTATTTTTCATCTCAACATCATTCGCATAAAACTCTAAAACCACTGAAAAATTGGCGTGACTTACATCCTCTGCAGCAAACATAGCCCAACCCCTTCGTTGAATTTCTGCACGAATCTCTTCATAAGTAGCATTTTCACATGGTTCTTCAGTATACTCAAAACCTCTCTCACTTATCATCCTTCACTTACGTATCCTTTTATACCGATCAAAATCTGCCTTACTCACAAATTTTGTAACATCATATTTTGGGAGCTGTTCAGGTTCCCTAGAGGAAGATGTTCTACTGGCGTACCTAGAGGATGATGATCTAGAAGGATTTCTTTTAGGTCCCATGATATCCTATTAAAAATTTGACAGCACCTCCCCTATATTTTCAATATCCCCCATACATTGCAATATACTAATAATAATCCCAAATAGTTCAAAATCACACAACAATGCTTCTCAATCCATACAATAATCCCAAAACTATAATCCCTTCAACAATGTCTTCAATATAAGGAAATCACCCAAAAAGAATTCAAATCCTTGTAGAAAAACTTACTGGACAATGATAGACTTCTTGAACCCTTCAAATGCACCAAGTAACCAATAAATCTCAATTTGGACTCCAAAGGATAGAATTGGAAAAACAATGGTTTGAAAGTTTTGGGAATAAGTGATTTGTATAGCAAAATAGGGAATTTGATTGAAAAAATATATGTTTAGAGAATAAGATTTAAAGATTAAAGGTGTAAGAAGGGAGTGGAAGAGAAAATTTATGGGTTGAAGGAGAGACAATTTAGAGAGAAATCTTGAAAAAAAAATTCAAAATGAAATAAGTGACAACAATAATTGGAGGCAGACCCTCTTAAACCCTCGGATCCCATAAGCATCGCGGCGCGCTCTTTCAAGCGCTGCGACCCGTTTCTTAAAATTTTTTATTTTTTTATTATATAAATTTTTTTTCCAGAGAACCCGATGCAGTGCTGCGACCCTTCACCCACGCACCGTGGCCCTTCACCCACGTGCCACAGACCTTGCTCCATCCTAAGCCAACTCCAATCTTTCGGGTTTTGTCAATGCCGCGACCCTTGCTCCATGCGCTGCAGCCCTCTCCTCAGTCTTCAACATATATATTTTTTTTCAATAGTTTTCACGATTTCCACGGTTCTCTTACATTCAAAAATACTAAATAAAATAAAAATAAAATGTCAAATGAAAACTAAAAAAATAAAACTAAAATTTTTCATAAACTTTAAAACTTAAAACAAATGAAAAATAAAAATAATGAGATGCCTCTCAAATGCGCTGTCGTTAACGTCATTTAGCTGGACACTTCTTTTCTTTTATACTCAACTCGGATCAAGTCCTCCCCTCACATCCTTTAGAGCCACAGTAGCATGAGTTGGTCCTTGCTTCTTGTGCTTAGAAATTATCATAAGTTTCCCTTGCTCATATAACATTCGAAGTCTTCATTAAAGTACTTTTTTAATCGATTTCGCCCCTTTCTCATTCCGGTTTTCACTATGGAGCTTTTCTTAGAAGCCTCCAACTTATTACCTTCTTGGTTTACCCCTTCAACTCTACAACAAGTTGGAATTTCTATAGCTGCAAAAACTTTAAATATTACTTCAATCTTTTTGCACTCGCAACTTTAACTCACCATTTTGTACATCAATTAAAGCCATACCAGTAGCCAAGAATGGTCTTCCAAGTATTATAGGAATATTTTCATCTTCCTCCATATCTAATACAATAAAGACCGCAGGAAAGATGAATTTACCCACTTTTACCAATACATCCTCAATCACTCTATGAGGGTGATTAACTGATCTATCTGCCATCTACAAAGATACCGTAGTTGGCCGAGCTTCTCCCAAATTTAGCTTCTGAAAGATTGATAGAGGCATGAAATTCACACTGGCCCAGAAATCACATAAAGCCTTTATTCCTACTAAACCCCCTATAGAACATGGGATATTGAAACTACCAGGATCTTTAAGCTTTGGAGGTAGTTTCTTCTGCAATATTGCGCTGCACTCTTCAGTTAGTGCAACCGTCTCATAATCCTCTAATTTCCTTTTTCTTGAAAAGATTTCTTTCATAAACTTCACAGCTGGGAATCTTTTCTAATGCTTCCATGAAGGGTATATTAATATGTAGCTTCTTGAACACCTCTAAAAACTTTGCAAACTGCTTATCCAGATTATGCTTGCAAAGCCTTTGTGGATATGGAATTCTAACATGATAGTCAATGCTCACTGGTGGTATCACTTCTTTCTTGTTAAGGTATTTAGTAAACTTTTCTTCATTAGACTTCTCTTTCTTTGGAAGGTCTTTAGTAACCTCCTCTTGTGCTGGACTAGTGACATGTTGATCCTCTATCTTCTTGCCCTGGTTTTCTATTGTAGGCCCCTCATACTTAGTCCCACTCCTCAGGGATATTCCTTGAGATTTATTAGACATTAAAGTTGCCAACTACCCTATTTGTGTCTCCAAACTCCTTATGGACGCCCAAGTTTCAGTCATAAATTGGTTGATTACATCAGGTTGGGGTTCAGCTGGTCTCATTGGCATTGGGTGTGGTGGTCTATTTTTTGGTTGATAATATCCAGGTGGAGGGTAAAGTTGTGCATGTTGTTGTTGATATGGTGGTCTATTTTGGGAAGGTTGATATTGTGGCTAAGGTGGAGGGTAAGGTTGTAGAGTGTTTTGATTATTGGACCAGGAAAAATTAGGATGGTTCTTCCAACCTGGGTTGTAGGACATGGAATTGGGATTATTGGGTTGTCTCTGATAATTCCCTATAGCTTGTACTTCTTCCATGGGCATGTTATTCATATCTAGAGCAGGGCATTGGTTGGGTGGATGGGTTGTAACACACAATTCACACAAGTTTCGAACTTGCATAGCTTGAGATGGGAGTGTAGTCTTTTGTAGTTGCTTTGTCGAGGCTACTACTTGAGCTGTATGCATTGATATAGCATCCAATTCCATCACTCCAACCACCTTCTTTGGTTGTCCCCTTTCAGTTGGCCATTGATAAGTATTCATCGCCATCTTTTCTAATAGCTCATATGCCTCATTAGCACTCTTACTCATAAAAGCACCTCCTGCCGCAACATCTATAATTGTCCTAGTTGTTCCATTCAACCCATTGTAAAAATTATGCACCAACATCCACTTTTCTATACCATGGTGTGGACACTTCCTTAACAACTCCTTAAATCGCTCCCAAGAATCACACAGTGACTCTCCTTCCATCTGATAAAAATTATTGATCTCTCCCCTCAGTTTTGCAGCCTTCACTAGACGAAAGAACTTGGCAAGGAACTTCTGAGCTAACTCCTCCAATGTAGTAATAGAATTTTCCTGAAAGGATATCAACCAACTCTTCGCCCTATCCCTTAGTGAAAATGGGAATAGCCTCAATCTTATAGCATCATTGCTCACCCCATTCTTCTTGAACGTAGCACATAACTCCAGAAAATTAGCTATGTGTAAATTGAGGTCCTCCGTTGGCATACCTCCAAACTGAACAGTTGATTTGACCATTTGAAGAATTGCTGGCTTAATCTCAAAATTATTTGTAGCAATGGTTGGAGGTCTGATGCATGAATGCACTCCTATAACAGTAGGAAGTACATAGTCTCTCAATGTTCTTGGTCCTTGCTCCCTTGGAACCTCTGCAGCCCCTTGACCATTATTAGCACTGTTTCCCAAATTATCAGCCATGGCAAACTCCAATCTCCTCTTTGTTTTCCGGTTCTGTCTGAACGTTCTTTCAATTTCCAGATCTATTGGTATAATCTCCTTTTGTCTATTTTTTCGCATATACCAACAATTCCTGAAACACAATAGAACCTTGATCCAAATAAATGTTAAACAGAAATACAAAATAAGAAAACAAATCAAATTAGAACAAAAATTAACTTTATTGATATTAATAAAAAAAAATCCCCGGCAACGGTGCCAAAAACTCGTTGTGCAAATATATATAAGCAAGTGTACGTATCACTAACAAGTAATATAATAATAAGTAGAGTATTGTTCCCACGAGGATTGATATTAATTACCAATAATTAACTCCTGACTCTAATTGATTTAAATGATAATTTCAGAATTATGAATTAAATAATTACTACTAAAATTAAAGAAAGCAATTAATCACTAGAGCAATTTTGAGATAAAAATATGATTTAATTCAATAGATGTAAAAGTTAGGGCTTTAGTTTCATCATCCATCCACTTATGATTTCTAACCAATTTTAATATTTCTTAATTCTACTATGATAGCATATTACAATGATATATTACAGTCTTGCTAGGATCTATAATTCTCTACAACATATTATTTTCTACATCTCTGTTGTAAATCAACATATTGTAGGCATTAAACACGTAATCCCTAAACTACACAAATTGTAAAGGTACTCTCGTCCAATATAAATTTGTGATTATCTACCTATAGCATAATTAGCCTTCTCTTCTCAGAGCCTAGGTTAAAATCATCTAAAACATGTAAATGGTGATCAGACATCCACAAGCATTAAGCATAAGATAAATAATTCACAATAGTAGAAAGAAACTCAGAAAAATTGCATTAAGAAATCAAAAACTTCAAGAAGAATCCACTAACACCCTAAAAAAAAGATTAGTTCATGACAGAAATAATGGAATCCATCAAACTAAATATAAACATAAACTCAAGAATAAAGAGAATAAAGAAAATAAAGAGATCAAGAAATAAACTCTCAGATCTTCAATGTTATCTCCAAGGTCTCAAGTAATCTCTGAAATTAACTAATGACTCCCCCCAATTAACTCTTAACAAAACATTTAAATAGAATCCCTAAAAGCTATTTTTTTAAAATAAATGATGATTTCGCCCTTCTGATAGCCCGCCTCTATAAATCTGCACAATCCTAGTCTCGGGTTCCAGCACGCGCCGCTGCGCTCCTTTCAAGCACTGTGGCCCTTGAAAATTACAGAAAACAGATTTCTCTCTGCTTTTCCCTTACGCCGCAACTCTTCATTTTAGCGTCGCAACCCTTTACATTAACGTTAAAACGTTACTTCCAAGGCTCCAAAATGAACAAGTCTCAATGCATATTAATCCTCAAACGTCTTCTTGTCAAATTTTTGCAAAAATTTCCCAATTGCTATGATTTTTCATTCGTTTCCTCTACTCCATGCTTCCTCATTATATTTCCTGCAAACATACCAAAACAAGCGTAATACAGCACAACATTCCACTAAATTGACTCAAACTTACCCTAAACACAGGTTAAAAACTTTACTAAAAATTGACTCATCAGTGTGGAAGTGTTCACAAACCGAAGGGAAGCCCTTAACAAAGAAGAAATTCTGTTTCCATGAACCAGAATTAGAAACACCACCCTCTATGGACTGGTTACACATTTTCAGTCCAAATGATTCGTTTAGCAAGTTAAACACTAATTTTAATACACAGTGTCACGATCCTGGATTAGGAGGGCATTACAACTTGGTATCAAAGCAGTTTAGGTTTAAGTGTTCCTAGAGATTGGCTGGGCATGTACACTCGCCACTACAGACAAGCTCGACTCAGGGTTTGGTCATAATTTATGGGAATATGTGTTTACATGCCTATTTGATATATGAATGTCCTATCTGCATGATTGGTTAGGATGGATGAGTAATAATGATAGGGCCTGGCCCTTGACTACTATGTGTATGATGAAGATGTGCTTATTAGCACTACCGTTGCTTCTAAGTGTTAAAAGAAATGCTTAATAGCATCATTATTGTTTTTGAATGCTAGAGAATGCTTATTAGCATTGTTATATGCATGTGAATGTTAAAAAAGTGCTTATTAGCACCCTGATTAAGCATGAATATGAACCAACATGCTTATTAGCATGACTACTATGTGTGAAATCTATTAAAGTGCTTATTAGCATTGTTGTTGCATGTGAGTGCTTATTTGCTCAGTTTTTGGACTGTGGGGTGGTGGTGGGTATCATTATTATTGCCTGATGTGCCGAGTCATTGATTGCAGATAGACTTGGAAGTATGCTTCCAAGGCAATCAAACGAGCCAGTCGGCATCGAAATTCAGGTTGGAAATAATGACCAGGGTTAGAACCCTCTGCCAGCCCCTGGGAACTGGCAAATGGTGCTTGCTGACATGCAAGCTAGATTACAAAGGCAAGAAAAAGAGATGTGCCTACTGAGATTGCAACAGGTTCTAGTTGGGATTGCCCTGCCAGTTGTACCACCTGCATTGGTACCAGTTGTTGCACAACCGCCAGAGGCTGAGAACAGATGGGAACCGCTCAATGAACGTTTTAGAAAATAACACCCTTCAACCTTTGAGGGTAGTTCATATCCACTAAAGGCAGAACAATGGATGAGCATGATTATCGCTATCCTAGACTTTATGAGGGTTGTTGGTAATGAGAGAGTGGCTTGCACCATGTACATGTTTTGGGAGGATGCCCGAATCTGGTGGGAAGTGATATCCCAGACCAGGAATGTGACTACTCTAAGTTAGGAAGAATTTAGAGACTTGTTCAACGAGAAATATTATAATGATAGTGTTAGGGCTGCAAAGGAAGAAGAATTTAATAATCTGCTTTAGGGAAATATGTTAGTAACAGAGTATGCATTAAGGTTTGATAGATTGGCCAAGTTCACTACAGACTTGGTTCCTAAAAATGTAACCAGAAAGGAGAGGTTCCTTCGAGGGTTGAACTCTACGATAGCTCAGAATGTTAAAATCACTACAGTACCTTGAGTGACGACATACGCTCAGGTAGTATAGAGTGGCCTCACAACAGAGGGAGCTAAGAACTAAATTTGGTGCAAGAGCGTGACCAGAAGAGATACCAGGAGGGTGGGACCTCCTTTTTTTGGGTCTGGTAGGGGCGGAGGCCCTAGTGACCAGAAAAGAAAGACACCAAACACCTTTTCAGCTTAAGACCCCGATAGGAGACCGCAGGGTATATAGATTGGCCGCCAGGGCGGCAATGAGATCTGGAGGACTTATCCATAATGCCCTAGATGCAGAAGACGTCATCTGGGATAGTGTTGGGCAAAGGCCTACTTCCTATGTGGGATAGTTGGGCACCTCAAAAAAGACTGTCTAGTGGTGAAGAAAGAGGAGCCAAAAAATGTGGACAACTTGACTCCGGCTCGAGTGTTTGCGCCTCAAAAAAGACTGCTCAATGTGAAAAATCTATGCATATTTCGGCCATACTAAAATAATAACAAATAATATAAAAAAATCCACTTAGTTACTTAGTTGCTAAAAAAACTCCACAAAAATAGCTCCAAATGGTTATAAGATTCTAACTAATTTCCTTACTTAAACAAATAAAATAAAACCTAATTTAAATCAATAATTTCGGATCTAGTATTAAAATAATATAAAAATCTAACTAATCAATTACTTGCTACTATATCACACAAAAATAGGCCTAAGTAGTTTAGGACTCTTATTTTATTTTTCATACTTAATTAGATAAAATAAACCCTAATTAATCTATAAATTTCGACTACATTAATAAAAATAATATTTTATTTTCTCAATAATTATAAATTAATTATCGACAAAACTATATTATAAAACTATAAACTTTATTCTAACTATACCATAGAAACCATACTATACTATAATAATCATAACCAATAAATAATTTACATATTAAACCTTATTCTATTACCACAACTCAAAGTAAAAATTATACTATAAAATAAATAAAAACAACCAATAGTCACACAAATAAAGAGGTCTAAGAGAAAGGTAACCTGGTTACTACGATTCTCCCCTCCTTAAAAAAATTTGTCCTCGAAATTTGACTTTTAAAAAATCTCGGGGTACTCTTCCCTAATATCTTCTTCCAGCTCCTAGGTTGCTTCTCACTCATTACTATTGCTCCACAAAACTATTACTATAGGGATACTTTTGGACCTTAACTCCTTAGTTCCCTTCTCTATAACGCATACTTGTCGTTATACATAACTCAAGTCTTGCTTCAGCTCCAGAGCTTTGTGATTCAACAAATGGGACTGATCAGATACATATTTCCTCAACATTGAGACGTGGAACACATTATGCGTTTTTTATGGCGATGGTAGCAATGCCAAGCGATATGCTTCTTGCCCAATTTTGTTTAGTATCTTCAAAGGACCTATAAATCTCGGGCTTAGTTTACCTTTCTTACAGAAATGCATAATCCCCTTCATGGGCGATACTTTCAGAAAAACATGGTCACTATTGCAAACTCTATATCTCACCTCTTAGAGTCCGCATAACTCTTCTGACGACTCTGAGCTGTGACCATTCTCTATCTTATCTTTTCTACCGCTTATATCGCCTCTCTCACTGCGTCTGGACCTAACTGTTTCCTTTTACCCACCTCGTCCCAATGAAGTGGTGTTCTACATTTATGCCCGTACAACATTTCAAAAGGCGGTATTCCTATCATGGCCTGATAACTGTTGTTGTAAGTGAATTCCATAAGTTGTAGGTATTTACTCCAAGACCTTGGAAAGTCTAAAGTAAAAGCTCTCATCATGTCTTCTAAAATTTGTATGGTACGGTCTAACTGACCATCTGTCTGAGGATGGAAAGTTGTGCTTAACTTTAACTTGCTTCCCATAGCATGATGTAAACCTTCCCAGAATTTGGATGGGAAGACTGGCCCTCTGTCAGAGATTATTGTCTTAGGAACTCCATGCAACCTTACTATTTCTGCAACATAAATCTCCGCGTACTGCTTTGCATTATACGTAGAACGGACTTGTAGAAAATGAGTGGACTTTGTGAGTGTCTATAATATCCACACGAAATCATACTTCTTCACAGTCCTAGGTAAACCCATTACAAAATCCATTGCTATGTCATCCCACTTCGATTCTGGAATCTCCAATGATTACAATGTCCGTGCAGGTCTCTGATGCTTAGCCTTAACTTGTTGACAGATTAGGCACTTTGCTACAAACTCGACTATGTCTTTCTTCATTCTCAGTCACCAATACATTGTCATGACATCATTTTACATTTTAGTCGACCCTTGATGAAGTGAATAAGGAGTATTATGCGCCTCTTGCATGATTCTGTTTTATCAGGTAAACACACTCGGTTTCTCAACCGCAGTGTTCTCTCTTTGGTCGTTGAAAAATCTGCATCCTCCAAGTTTTGTAAAAGAGTGAGCTTCTTGAGAAGAAACTCATCTTGTCGTTGCTCCTCTCTAATATTCTCTAGCACCATGGACTTGATTGTGAGGTTGGCTAACTGTCCCGTGACTATTTCAATCTTGGATCTTATAATATCATTTAGGAGAGGTTTCGCCATTTCCTTGAGCATTGCAACACCCCCATAAATATGCCTACTAGGACGTCTGCTACTACGTTGGCCTTTCTGAGATGGTACAAAATCTCACAATCATCGTCTTTTACCAATTCCAACCATCTTGTCTATTTCATGTTAAGCTCCTTTTGCATAAAGAAGCACTTCAAACATTTATGGTACATATAAATTTTGCACTTTTCTCCATAAAGATAGTGCCTCCAAATCGTCAACACAAAGACCACTGCTGCCAACTCCAAGTTATGAGTTGGGTATCGCTTTTCATACTCATTTAGATGTCTTGAGGCGTAGGTGATAACTCTATCATTATGCATCAGCACGCATCCTAACCCTTGTTTTGATGCGTCACAGTACACCGTAAACTTATCTCAGTTGTTGGGGACACACAGGACTAGTGCAGACTCGAGTTTGTGTTTTAGTTGTTGGAAGCTTTCCTCACACTTCTCTATCCACATAAACTTCTATTGTTTCCGTGTCAAATTGGTCAAGGGTGTGGCTATTCTGGAAAACCATTCCCCAAACCTCCTGTAGTACCCTGCTAACCCTAGAAAACTTCTCACCTCTGAGGCATTCTTGGGTTTAGGCTAGTTCCTTACTGCCTCTATTTTTGTAGGGTCTACTTCTATCCCCTCTTTCACACAATGTGGCCTAAAAATGCCACATTTTCTAACCAGAACTCGCACTTCTTGAACTTTGTGTACAAGTGGTGCTCCTTAAACCACCTTAGTGTCAATCGGAGATGTTCCTCATGCTCGACCTTTGTCTTAGAGTAGATCAAGATATCATCTATGAAAACCACTACGAATTTATCCCGGTAATCCTTGAAAACCCTGGTCATTAGGTTCATGAGAGCTGCTAGTGCGTTAGTTAGACCGAATGACATTACCAAAAGCTCATAGTACCCATATCTTGTCATGAAAGTTGTCTTAGAAATATCTTCTTCTCGCAATCTAAGTTGGTGATAGCCTAACCGCAAATCTATCTTCGAGAACACTGTAGCTTCTTGCAATTGCTCGAATAGATCGTCTATACAAGGTAACGAGCACTTGTTCTTGATTGTCACCTTGTTAAGCTCCCGATAATTGATACACGTACGCATGCTCCCATCTTTCTTTTTGACAAAAAGTACTGGCGCACCCCATGGTGAGTAGCTAGGTCTTATGAAACCCTTGTTCGCCAGCTCCTGGAGCTATAACTTTAGTTCTTTTAGTTCTAAGGGCGCCATATGGTAGGGAGCTTTTGAGATGAGTGTTGTCTTCGGTGCCAGTTCTATTACAAATTCGATCTCTTGGCTCGAAGGCAATCCTAGTAAATCTTTAGGAAATACCTTGGGAAATTCACAAACAATATGGACATTCTCCGGATTTATATGCATCTTCCGAGACTTATCTACCACGCTGGCTAGTAATGCTTGGCAACCATTGCTCATTAGTTTTCACACCTTAAGCACTGAGATTATAGGAATTATGGTCTGAGATACATCTCCTTTAAAAATGAACTGCATTCCTTCATCTGTTTTGAAAATGATCGTTTTCCCTTACAGTCTATTGTCGCTCCGTGTCTTGATATCCAGTCCATGCCCAATATTATGTCGTAATCTTTAATGTTCAGTTCAATTAGATCAACTGGTAGTTATTTACTTTCAATTTTGATTGTCGCACCACACACCCCTCTACTATATAGTACCACCTCTCCTGAGGGTAATTTCGTAACAAACTTACTACTAAGGTGTTCATAAGGCTTTTCTAGTCTGCCTATCATTCTATGAGAAATAAAAGAATGTGTAACTCCAGAATCAAATAATACATTGTATAATTTACAAGAAATAATAAGCTAACCTGTCACAACCGTGTTACTGGTCTCTACTTCTCTTTGGGTGAGAGCAAAAGCTCGAGCAGGAACTAACTCATTGTCTATTTTTTGCTTCTTCGCCTTTGGACAATATTTCTTCATATGGTCTTCTTGACCACAGTTAAAGCATCCTTTCTTCAGGAACTGACATTAACCTGGATGCTTTCTCTTACAAGTTCGGCATTGGGGGTATTTGACATATAGCTTTTTGGTACCACCACTAGATGCCACTGATTTACCCTTTTTGTCTACCTCCTGAGTTTGACCACTAGGGTGTTTCCTCTTATGGTCCTGTTGCCCAGCATTCCCCTTCTATGCATCTCTTCTAGCACCATTTTCTTTCCAGATAGTCTCCTCCGATAATTCAGCTTCTAATGTTATTTCTAGGGTTTCAGCATATGTGGTTACCCCTCTAACCAACTTTACATCTCTAGTGATCATTGGTTTTAACCCCTTCACAAACTGCTGAATCTGCAATGTTTCTAACAGCACAATGTCTGATGCAAACATAGCCTGATGGTCAAACTTTCTGGTGTATTCAGTTATAAATGAATTATCCCGGGTGAAGGTAATGAACTCATCCACCCTTGTGGCCAAGATAGCGGGGTTGTGATACTTCTATTAAAGACTTGTACAAAATCATCCCATGTCACAGTGGCCACATTTATGGTCTGCACCACTACGTCCCACCATAAGCAGGCATCTCTCTTGAGGCAGCTAGAGGCACACAAGACCATGTCTTCATTGTTCAATATCATATGCTCGACTCTAGATTAAACAGACCATAAACATTCTTCTGCTTCCACCGGATCAGACCCGCCATCAAATTTCGGTGGCTGTTGCTTTCTAAAGCTCTCATAAACAACCTCGAAGCGAGGTTCCTCAATTTGTAAAAACTGCATTTAGGGTGCCATCACAATTCCTCCTCTCTCCTCTGAAGTTCTACCCTTAGTTGGGCATTCTCCCTTTCTAGGTTTGCTCTGGCGGCTGCAATTGTGGTGTCTTCTACTCTCAGAGGAACTTCAGCCATACCAGGTTCTTCTTGCATTTCTTGGGCTTCCAGTATGTAAGGGAAGCAACTCCCCTTCCGCCTCCGCCTCCGCAGCCTCTACCTCTCCCATGTCCTCTACCCCTTCCATGACCTCCGCCTCTTCCATTAAGTCGTGCAGATCGTCTATGCTCGGGATCCATTGATTTCTATTACAAAAGAAAAGGTCAAAAGAGCAAACACAGAAATTTAAAACTAAGGATCAAACACTTATTCTAACCAATTATGCTAAGTTATTAGGCTCCATCTATCTATATACCCCAATCCTAGTACAATTAAGTCCAACTTGGGTAAATGGGCCTTAGCAATAGAATCTTCCATGGAGGAGGGCTGGGTTAAGTATGTCGTACCCACTACTAATGGCCCCCTAACTTCCACTTGGACCAAAAAGACAAGAATTTAAACCCCCATCTTGTTAATGGTCATTCATTAATTAGGCCCAATATAATTGTAACACCCTGGATGACCAGGACCGTTACACTATGTATTTTAAAATTTTGCAAGACTTGCTAATCAAGTCGTTTGAACAATAATGTGATCCTAAAGTCAACTATCGGGTTAGGGTTAAAAAGATTTTGATCATAAACAATTAATTTTCATTAAAACAGATATATGATACATAAGATCCCGAAAACAAGGTATAAGTGGTAATTAACAATCCCAAAAAGTGAATACAACCAAAAGCCACTCTAATGGAAAAATACAAGTTTTAGGGCTCTGTCCCTATACTTTCCCTCGGTCGTGGCGAACGAGTAGCTGACTATGTACACTTTGCCCCCAGAGCTCTCCAACTCATGGTTGGTCCAACTTTCCTTTGCCTTTACCTACATCACATAGCACCCATGAGCCAAGGCACATATAGCAACATGAATATTGAATCAATCTTAACTTAAATAGTTCAATTATATAACAGAATAGAAGCATCAATCTAACCAATGGTAAACACATAATCTCAAGTTCACAACTTAGCCAGTTACACAAATGTTCAGGGTTGGCATGCTTAGGCCGAGCCCTCTGTTTATCTAGTTGACCCCGGCTTGCTTAGGCCAAGCTGCATTCAATACGCTTATGATCAGCCCCGGCACCCTTAGGTCGTTCATTCTCATATAACGTAACAATCGTAAAATCGCATAGTAAATGTATTCAATTATTGGGAACCTCAATATGGTTCACAACCACAAGGTGGAGTTTTCTTACCTCAAATCCTGAGCGAAGAATAAAGGATGGTCTCGAGCATGATCCTTAGCCCTGAGCCTTGGCGATAAACCTAGTCACAGTGCCAATGGGTAATCATCAATTCAAAACCCAAATAACTGTTTATGAAACAATAACTAGCGTTCGGGACGTCGAATTCTACTAAACTAGGTAGTAGAAATTGTCCCCAGCGCTTAGGTTTAAACCCTCGAGCCTTCCTAAGCCTAAAAACTAACCTAGCCCAAAGTTCCCTAGGCGAGCCACGACCTAGCCCTAAAGGTCGCGGCACGCCCCAAGTCAGAGCATGGCCCCATGCTTTTGGGGGTAGGTAGGCCCTAGGGCTGCGATGTGCCCTAAAGACAGAGAGCCCTCCTAGGGCATTCTGGACACGCGGGCCGCGGCGCCCATGAGCTAGGTCGCAGCGCCCCCCCGCGAACCCAGAATTCCCTGGGTTTTCAGCAATTTTCCCCAACTCCTAGCTCAAAAATTCAACTTTAAAAATACACCCAATCCAAAACCATTTTGAGGTTTCCACATATCACCTCATGAACACATCTAAAGCGTGGAATTACAATTTAATTCTCCCTAACTCCCAAATTCAGAAGCTAACCTGAGCACTTCTAAATTTACCTAAATGCAACAAAAAATTTAGAGATTAGGACTTAGAATTATTACCTCTCCTTGTAGCTTAAATCCCCTAGCTTCAATATTTCAACCCTTAAGCTTAAATTCCCATGCGTCCCAGCTGAATTCCCTGGTTCTATCTTTCAATTCATCAAGAATTCCTTAAGCATAAGAGAGAGAGAGAGAGAGAGAGAGAATCGTGAGTGAGAGGGAAAGGGAGAGTGTGAGAAATTTCTTAAGGTTTCTGATCATTCACTACACATCTGAGTATATGTTAGGAAACTTATAAAAGATCTTTATTTATTTTCATGTAGATCTAATATTAAACAAATTAATATGAGATAATCGAGAACATGTTTCCAAAAATTGAATTCAAAGAGAAACAAAGATAAGAATACTTACAGTATATGCAGCGGAATGAAAGAGTCCTTCCTTCAGTTTTTCTAACTCTTGTATCCTTTCTGTCGCAGAGTATTATCAAGAAACTGAACCGTTCTTCTAATTTCTTCACAGTCTTCCAATGTATCCTTAGAATAACCTAGACTAGTGTGGGCAATTCTCAAGACATGAGATAGATACAGTGAGAAGAAGAGAAAATAACAAAGAGGCATAGAAAATGACTTGTGTCTAGAGAGAAACTAAGACCTATCAGAAAATCCGACTTCAGAACTTATGAACTTGTCAGAACTTGTGTTTTGACTTCTCTCTAAGCACTCATTTTATAGACTCAATTAGGCCATGTAGTTTAATTGAAAAAATCAATAAAATAATAGCCAATTTGAAGCCCTAGGTCGAAATTATCATGGGCTTTAGGCCCGTGTAATTTCCCATTTGATTATAAGCCCATTGGACTTAAAATCAAGGCATGTATTATTTTCTATTGAATTAATTAATTAAATAATTATTTAAATCCTTTATAAAATTAATTATTTATAATTTGAACATTGATTTAAACTTATTTATTAATTTAGATACAAATTTATCTTAATTAATAAATCTTCCCTAATTTCTCTTTTTCTTCTCTAAATTACATAACTCTATGAAACTATCCAAAATTGGCCTCGTCAACTTTGATAATTCTAATTGATAATTAAATCAATTAATTGAGACTATCTAGATGATTTTATCCAAGGTACAATGGGGACCATGGGCCTATGAAATCAAGCTCGAATAAGTTATCATAAATCTAACAAATAAATTTACTAACTTATTAATTCCTCGTGACTCCACTATAGAATTGGAATTTTATCTCTTGAATTCATAGAACGCTCTATAACAAATATAGATACGCTATTAATTATCCATTGTTACAACCATAATTGTCACTCAATCCTCTATAAAGGGTCTACAATGAGATGGGACTAAAATACCGTTTTACCCCTCATTGTATTTTATCCTTAAAACCCTTAGTTCCTTGTAAATGATATTTCAGTAAACTAATTTAATTACTGAAATGAAATCTCTATCATTTAACACCTTGAACCAAACTAAAAGGAAACCATCGGTTCACTTCTTCATCAGAAGCTATAGATGTTCATATCTATGATTAACACTCCCACTCAATTATACTACCAAGTTCCCAAGATGTAAGTATGGGCTAGTCCGTAGGATAAGTTGGTAACGAACAAGTCAAAGAACTTGAATAATACAATTAGTTAGAATACAAACCACTCAAAATCGAGATTGAATTGACTTATGGTCAACTATATGATATGACTAGAATAGATAATAACGGTATGTTTACTTATCTTATCAACTGTCAATATCGGTCCTATCGGATGTAACAAATACATCCAATCTTATCTATTATGCTAATGTTCTAGAAATAACATAGCACTACAATGTGTAAGTAGATCATATCGTAGATTGGCAAGTTAGCGTAAATCATGTGCACTGACTAATATTAGGACTAACTTATTTTGAACATATAATTATATTTATATTCCACTGTGATTACGTCACTATAAATATGATTAGCTGTATGCTCGGGATTTAATAGAAGTTTATATTAAACAAATAATCATGAAAATAAAACATGTGAGCAACGTGATTGACCAAGTAAAAAAAAATGATTTCTATTCTTTTATTGATAATAAAATGAGATTACAAAGAAATTGGGTTTTAATTAGGGCATAAAACCCCAACAAACTCCCACTTTCACTAATTGAAACTAATGCTTTGATTCTACTAATCCCGTTTCCTTGATATGCTTATCAAATGTAGCTTCTGGTAGTGTCTTTGTAAATAGATCTGCAAGATTGTCTTTAGTTGCAATCTTCATAACCTTCACATCTCCTCTGGCCACATATTCTCGAATAATGTGATACTTCCTTTCTATATGCTTACTCCTCTTGTGACTTTGAGGTTCTTTCAAGTTGGATATCGCTTCCGTATTGTCACAAAACAACACAAGCGGTTTATCCATGTCTGGAATAACACCAAGATCTGAATAGAACTTCTTTAGCCAGACTATTTCCTTAGTTGCTTCTGACGCAGCTATGTACTCAGCATCCATGGTGGAATCTGAGATTGCAGACTGCTTTACACTTCTCCAAATCACAGCTCCACCCCCAAGAGTAAACAACATTCTAGAAGTTGACTTCTTGTCCTCAACATCAGTCTGAAAATGTAAATCGGTGTAGCCTACAGGGTTCAAAACACCACCCTTGTAGACTAACATATAATCCATAGTCTGCCTTAAATACTTCAGGATATGCTTAACTGTTATCCAATGTTATGGTCCTGGGTTTGACTGATACCTGCTCACTACTCCCACTACATAGCAGATGTCTAGAACAAGGCATACATCAGACTTCCAACTGCAGATGCATAAGGAACTTTTCTCATTGCATCTTCCTCTTCAAGATTTTGGGGAGACTGCTTCTTTGAAAGATGAATTCCATGGGGGGACGGTAGATGCCCTTTCTTGGAATTTGTCATTGAGAAACATTCAATCACTTTATCAATGTAAGCTGCTTGAAATAGAGCTAAGAGTCTGTTCTTTCTATCCCAAATGATCTGGATACCTTGTTCATAAATTACTTCACCCAAATCCTTCATCTAGAATTGAGTGCTCAGCCAATTCTTCACATCTGATAATTTCTTAACAGTGTTTCCAATGAGTAAGATATCATCTACATAAAGAACCAAGATTACCACTATTTGATTTGCCTTCAGTTGGTAAACACAAGGTTCGTCAATATTTTTTTTCAAAGCCATAGGTTTTGATTATTTCATCAAACCTAAGATTCCAGGAACGAGAAGCTTGCTTAAGTCTATAGATGAACCTATTCAACTTGAAAACTTTTCCTTCTTTTCTTGCTACTTTAAATCCTTCTGGCTGATCCATACAAATGACTTTGTCAAGATTTCCATTAAGAAAAGTTGTCTTGACGTCCATTTTCCAGATCTCATAGTCGAGAGTGGCTGCTATGGATAGAAGGATGCGAATGGATTTGAGCATGGCTACTAGATTAAAAGTTTCCTCATAGTCCACACCTTCTCTTTGGGTATAACCTTTTGCCACTAATTGAGCTTTATAAGTCTCGATATTTCCATCAACACATTTTTTCTTCTTGTAGATCCACTTGCACCCAATGGCCCTAAAGTCACTAGGAGCTTCCACAAGATCCCATACGAAATTTGAGTACATGGACTCCATTTCCTGTTTCATGGCTTCAAGCCATAGTTCCTTTTCAGGGCTAGCCATTGCCCATTTGAAAGACAACGGATCATCATCACTAGTGTCACCAACAACCATATTGGTTTCACCATCCAAACCATAGCGAACTGGGTTCCTAGAAACCCTCCCACTACGACGAGACTCTATGACTGTTTGCTCAGGAACAGTGGTACTTTCGTCATTTAAATTGACTTGCGTCGGTTGGAAATGAAGAGTGGGAATTTCATCATCAACTTGCATTGATGACGATAGAACATTGGTTGGAGTCAATTCTTTAACCATCTCCTCTAAAACTACTTTGTTGCAAGGTTTGAAGTTTTGGACATAGTCATTTTAAAGCAAAGTAGCATTTGTAGAAGTAAACACTTTCTTTTCAGAATGACTATAGAAAAGTCCACCTCAAGTACCTTCAGGATAACCAACAAACATGCAAACTTCAGTTTGCGGTTCTAGCTTTCCTTCCTTTTTCCTCAGGACGTGAGCAGGACACCCCTAGATTCTATAATGGCATAAACTAGGTTCACGACCATTCCAGCCTTTTAAAGGTGTTTTGGGGATTGATTTAGACTGCACGACATTGAGAATGTCGTTCTTGGTTTCAATTGCATGTCCCCATAATGAAGTTGGTAGAGTTAAGTATCTAAGCATGCATCTAACCATTTCCAATAAAGTTCTGTTCTAGCATTCCGCTACACCATTTTGTTGCGGAGTACCTGGGGCAATAAGTTGTGATAAAATCCCAAGTTCAGTTAAATGATATTGGAATTGCATATCCAAATATTCTCCACTCCTATCAGATTGCAAGATCTTTAACATTTTACCTGATTGGTACTGAGCCATTGCTAGGAATGCCTAAAACTTTGAAAATGTTTATGATTTATTATGTATTAGGTAAAGACATGAGTATCTAGAGTAATCATCAATGAAAGTGACGAAATACTCAAAACCTCCCCTGGCTTGTACATTCAAAGGTCCACAAACATCTTAATGAACAAGTCCAATTGGTTCTTTGGCGCTATCACCCTTTGCAAAGAATGGACGCTTGGTCAATTTTCCTTCTAGACAAGATTCACAGACAGGTAATTCACCTAAGGTGAGTTCCCTCAAAGGCCCATCCTTTGTAAGTCTTTGAATCCTATCATAGCCAATGTGACCTAATCTCAAGTGCCATAAATACGTCATATTATCGTTATCGGTCTTTCGACGTTTGTTGGTCCTAGGTTTAGCTACTTTGAATAAATCATTGTTAAGAGCAAGGGGTTTGTTAGGTCACAAAATATAAAGCCCGTTTTCCAAACATGCAATACACAATTGTGATCCATTGAAAGAAATGGATATATTAGAATTTGTTAAAGTCATAACAAATTGTTCTAATTGCAACATGGAAACTGAAATTAAATTTCTACTAAAATTCGGAATGAAAAAGACATCTTTTAAAATTAAAAATTTATTTCTGAACTTCAGACGAGCTCTTCCTCTAGCTTGGACTGCAACAAACGCTCCGTTCCCAACTCTAAGCTTTTAGCTGCCTTCGTCCACTTCCTCCTACTATTCAAGAAGCTGTAAAGAATTACAAACATGGTTAGTAGATCCAGAATCAATAATCCAAACGGATTTATCATTCTCTAAAACACATGTTTCCAAGATAAATGAACTATAATCATTACCTTAGTTTTTCCGTGCTAGAAACTTAGGGCAATCTCATTTCCATTGCCCCTTCTCTTTGCAGTGAAATCACTTATCTTTAACTTTCTTGTTTTGCTTGTTCTTCCCCTTAGGCGTCTGTGCATATGGTTGATCACTTGTCTTTGTAGCCTTTGCCGACTTGGGGTTGTTGTTTTGTCCATTCTTCCTCTTGTTTCTAGCTTTCGAAGACGAAGCTGGGTTAGGTTCAACATTAGCTAGATTAGCTACAACATTAGTAGTCTTATTTTCACCTCCTTTACTAGGTCCACCTATGATAGGTTCAATAATCTGAAGCTCGTTCATGAGATGCGTCAGACCATAGTTGAGTTCATCACGAACGTGCAGACACGATGCCATTTGAGCATTTACGGTGTCTTCACTCATGTGCGGAGACGATGATATCCAAGCATTTATGGTGCCATCACGAATGTGTGGAAACGATGCTCGTTCTTGGGATTCCTCAATCATGACGAATTCAGAGTTGTCACTAATCAACTCTATGTTGACATTATTCTTCCAATTAAGGAAGTTTTCTCCAGTGAGTTTCTCCATCGAAAGTTGAGAAACGATGGGAATATACACATACACTACTCAACTTAAAACTAAAAATTACCAATAAAATAGAAATCAATCACATTTGCTCAATAAAACTTCTATTCACACAAATTTCAAGAAATAGCACAACATATACCAAAATATGTAAGATATGAGAAAAAAATATCAAAAACAATCATATCTCTATTTCTTTAGGTTTTTAACTAATCTATGATATCCTTGTTCCAGTAGGGGAGAGTCAAAAATTACCACTAGTTAAATAGAGTTGTAAACTCATTTAATAATGGACACTACAATTAACAACCTACTATTCGATCAAAATAAGAAAACAAAATCTCTTATTTTATGAGCTAGACCCACAGTTTCGATAACTATAGATTTAGTCCTAGTAGTCACCGTAGGCGTGAGTCTAGTATAATTTGACCTATAATTATTAATCTTTCGAAATATAACATTGTCAAAATATCTAATGAACACCTTCCGTAGGGGCACGAATCAAAACGCCTTGAGGCCCCATTAAGCTATTCACTATGTTAAACCAACGGTGGAGTTCAAATAAAATTCTTAAAATAAGCTCATTATTAAATTAAAAATAGTATTTTTATTATTTATTTTTTGAAAATTAATGACTATGGTTTTCCAAAAAAAATTAAACAGATTAAATTTTTAAAACCAAAGTCCTATAATTTCCTATTAATTCTAAAGTGTCACATTGAAACAAATTCAATTAATTTAGAATTAATTTGTTGCTAATCAATATTTAGGTTTAACTAATATAATGAACCTATACAAGTAAGTCCAACTCAGGTAAATAGGCCTTAACAATTGGGCTTGTATGGAGGAGGGCTGGGTCCATTATGTTGTTCCCACTACAAATGCCCCATATCTTCCATATAAGGTCAAAAAGACAAGAATTTAAACATTCGTTTTATTAATTGTTATTAATTTATTAGGCCCACTATAGTCATGCAAAGCAAATGGGCATTCACAAGTGGAATCACCCACAAGAGAGGAATTTAAACTTTACATTTTCTAATGGGCTCAAATAAGACCTATAATTTTATGAATATTTTATTTGGCAAAATACCTTATATCTAATAAACATATGGGCCACTATATGCATCTAAGCCCAATTGCAAAAATACCGCATATAATGCAAACAGACATGTTATAATTGGATGGGCCTAATCATGTTACTATATGAGTAATTCTATGAATTTATGCAAAATACCACAATTAATTATCTAGAATTTATCAAAAAAATTCAAATTAATTAAATTTTTACAAAAATAAGTCAATTTAAATGAAATTCATCAACAATTAACAATAGTTAATTTAAATTTCATTTATCAACAATCAACTTTGTTTAAGTTCATTTGAAAAAAAATATTAATTTAATTTATATAGGATTTATCAACAATTAACCAAAGTTAATTTAAATCCTATTTATTAAAAAAACATTTTATTAATTGGCTAAAAAATGATATTTTTCAAAATTTAACCAATTTTAAATTTTAAAAACAATATCTTAACTGTTTTTCAAAAATATATTGTGTTGTTACAACTATAAGCAAATATTTTAACCATTTAAAAAAATATTAATAGTTATAACAATCATAAAATATCTCAAAATAATTAATCAAATTCAAATATCCATGAAAATATCTAACTAACAAATTTCAAATTAATAATTTAAATATTAAAAATTATAGAATAAACAGATATTTATATTTTCAAATAAAGATTTAATTAAATATCAAGAATTTAAAAGAAAAATATCTTAAATATCTGATATCTTAATTCTAATATTTTAATATATTAAAAGATTTAAAATTAAGTTGTTAGTCTATTTTTGAATTTGAATTTGAATCTTTGTAGAAAACATCTAATTATTTAAATCTCAACTAACAAAAATATCTTATTTTGAAAAACAAATTTAAATGATAAAACAAATATGATATTTTATGTTTTGATTATAAATAATTAATTTGCACAATTTTTATTTTTCTTTAATTTAACAAAAATGGATGAATAGTACCTGTGGGTACTGTTCATCGCGTTGGTGGCTGGTGCGCGCGGGCGCGCATGGGCAGTCAGGCCAAATTTTCAAAAAAAAAAAATTGAGCCATTTTTCAAACCAAAATCATTTTCTAATGAATTTTTAACATGTTTTACACAAAATACAGCATATATAAAAATTAATAGCATGGAAAACACTACAAAATAACTTAAAAATTGCTAATAATCACATAAAATCAATATGCTTCATAAGAACATGAAAATCCATCCAATTATTCAAACACATCAAATAATCCAATTTTTAACATGTTTATGCATGAAAATAAAGATTACCAAATGCTCTGAGGCCAACTATTAGGAAACTTATACAAGATCTTTATTTATTTTCATGTAGATCTAATATTAAACAAATTAATATGAGATAACCTAGAACATATTTCTAAAATTGAATTCAAAGAGAAACAAAGATAAGAATACTTATAGTATATGTAGCGGAATGAAATAGTCATTCCTTCAGTTTCTCTAACTCTTGTATCCTTTATGTCGCAGAGTATTATCCAGAAACTGATTCGTTCTTCTAATTTCTTCACAGTCTTTCAATTTATCCTTATAATAACCTAGACTAGTGTGGGAAATTCTCAACACAAGAGATATATAAAGACAGAAGAAGAGAAAATAACAAAGAGGCTTAGAAAATGACTTGTGTCTAGAGAGAACATCTGAAAATCTGACTTTTGAAAATATGAACTTGTCAGAACTTGTGTTTTGACTTCTCTCTAAGCACTCATTTTATAGACTCAATTAGGCCATTTAGTTTAATTGAAAAAATCAATAAAATAATAGCCAATTTGAAGGCCTAGGTCAAAATTATCATGGGCTTTAGGCCCGTGAAATTTCCCATTTGATTATAAGCCCATTGGACTTAAAATCAAGGCATGCATTATTTTCTATTGATTTAATTAATTAAATAATTATTTAAATCCTTTATCAAATTAATTGTTTATAATTTGAACACTGATTCAAACTTATTTATTAATTTAGATACTAATTTATCTTAATTAATAAATCTGCCCTAATTTCTCTTCTTCTTCTCTAAATTACATAACTCTATGAAACTATCCAAAATTGACCTGGTCAACTTTGATAATTCTAATTGATAATTAAATCAATTAATTGAGACTATCTAGATGATTTTATCCAAGGTACAATGGGGACCATGGGCCTATGAAATCAAGCTCCAATAAGTTATCATAAATTTAACAAATACATTTACTAACTTATTAATTTCCCGTTACTCCACTACAGACTCAGAATTGCACTCTTGAATTCATAGAATGCTCTATAACAAATATAGATACACTATTAATTATGCATTGTTACAACCATAATTGTCACTCAATCCTCTATAAACGGTCTACAATGAGATGGGAATAAAATACCATTTTACTCCTCATTGTATTTTATCCTTAAAACACTTAGTTCATTGTAAATGATATTTTCAGTAAACTAATTTAATTACTGAAATGAGATCTCTATCATTCAACACCTTGAACCAAAAAAAAAAGGAAACCATCGTTTCATTTCTTCACCAGAAGCTATAGATGCTCATATCTATGATTAACCCTCCCACTCAATTATACTACCTAGTTCCCAAGATGTAAGTACGGGCTAGTCCGCAGGGTAAGCTGGTAACGAACAAGTCAAAGAATTCAAATAATACAATCAGTTAGAATACAATCAGTTAAAAAAAAAGGAAACCATCGTTTCATTTCTTCATCAGAAGCTATAGATGCTCATATCTATGATTAACACTCCCACTCAATTATACTACCTAGTTCCCAAGATGTAAGTACGGGCTAGTCCGCAGGGTAAGCTGGTAACGAACAAGTCAAAGAACTCAAATAATACAATCAGTTAGAATACTAACCACTCAGAATTGAGATTGAATTGACCTATGGTCAACTATATGATATGACTAGAATAGATGATAACAGTATGTTTACTTATCTTATCAACTGTCAATATCGGTCCTGTCCGATGTAACAAATACATTCGATCTTATCTACTTTGCTAATGTTCTGGAAAGAACATAACACCACAATGTGTAAGTAGATCATATCATAGATTCGCAAGTCAGTGTAAATCCTGTGCACTGACTAATATTAGGACTAACTTATTTTGAACATATAATTATATTTATATTCCACTGTGATTACGTCATTATAAATACGATTAGCTATGTGCTTGGGATTTCATAGAAGTTTATATTAAACAAATAATCATGAAAATAAAACATGTGAGCAAAGTGATTGACCAAGTAAAAAAAATGATTTATATTCTTTTATTGATAATAAAATGAGATTACAAAGAAATTGAGTTTTAATTAGGGCATAAAACCCCAACAGTATATCCTTAGCCTAAATGACATTTTTTCCATTTAAGTTTATTTAGCCTTCCAATGGTTTCTAAGGGTAAAACATTGATTTCCCTGAATTCCCGTTAATTCCTCAAGTGTTCCTACTATTAATAAATTAATTCTTTCGTGTCCAAATAATTACCAAATACTTAGTCATTACTCAATAAATCCCCAACTATTCTCTAAATTCCCAAAAATACCCCCAGGCTCCCCCGAGCTGGGTATTTTAAACCCCACTGTGACTATTTCGCAAATCCGCTCACTAGGACTGTCTCCAGCCATATACTGCAAATATATCCACATAATAATGTGGTCTCTATCATTTATCACATTTATGCCCTTAACGGGCCAAAATTACAAATATGCCCTTGAAGGGCCCACATGCATATTTAATACTCATAAACATGCATATAACATACTCACATAATCATATAAATCATGCATGCCACGTAATCACGCATTTAACCAATAAAACATACATATATCCAATCATGCCCTCCCGGCACGCTAATCAAGGCACTATGCCCTATTAGCAATTTTGAGTCGTTACAATAATAATGCAAAGCAAATGGGCCATCACAAATGGGCTAATCCATAAGAGAGGTATTTAAGCCTTGCATTTTCAACTGAGCCCAAAATAAATTTTAAAACCATTTTAATATTACCAAAATCTATAATATAAATTGTGTGTCCTAATTTTAGCACGGGTCTTTCACTCAGATCATGTACAGCTAGCAAATAAATGCATGGAAGAAATAGCCAAGGAGTCCATGTATTTTCCATATAGACTGCACGATTTTCATGATGGTTGTACAAGCTAGAGATGCATAAATTGATAAGCGCGAGCTTATATTATTTATAAGGCACGACCTCCTCAGTACAAGCTCGATAGTATATATCCATCTCAGGGTAATTTCAGGATATGGCGTATCCGCGGATCCCTGAAGACCCGGATACTGTATACGAACATTTATGGCCAGCCTGTGATATTTAATGTCCCACATATTAGGAGACTATTTATTTCATGATCAGATCATATCCTAGTATAAATGGGAATATTTCATATTAAATGTAATAAATGTTTAAATTCGTGATTGACTCACATGGTTACCCAAACCTGTCCAAGGAATTTCTCTATAAATACTGAGAATATTGGATAGGAAAGGAGAGGATTATTCTGTAATACTGAAACTCTATCAAAATAGAGAGAGAAAAGCAGTAATAATATAGACTCGTGGAATAAGTGGATTTTAATTACTGAACCACGTAAAAAGACCAGTGTTCTTGAAAGTTATTGTCTTACTTCGGTTTATCATCAAGCACTAATTCAACCTTGTTATTTTCTTAATTCACTATTGGAATCCAGTTGACAGTGATCTCTTCATCGATTTCTGTGAAAATCATGGAGTTATTATAAGTTTTTCTTCGGTTGCATATCCACAGGCCAATGGACAGGTCGAGGCTGTGAATAAAACCCTAAAGGCAAGCCTTAAGAAAAGGTTAGATGAGGCAAAAGGAGTATGGCTCGAGCAGCTCCCGCAAGTACTTTGGGCATACCGAACTTCCCATAGGACTTCCACGGGACATACTCCTTTCTCCTTGACCTTCAAAAGTGAGGTTGTCCCTCCTGTCGAAGCAAAGGTAGCCACGCATAGACTAAGGACATTCAGCTAGGAGCGGAATGATGATTTACTTAATGCGTCTCTCGACCTGATCGATGAAAAGTGAGAGGATTCACAGTTACAGCTTGCGCACTATCAACAGAAAATCACTCGTTATGTTAATTCTAAGGTTAAAAGACGTAGTTTTGGATTGGGCGACCTAGTTCTCCGAAGGGTCTTTTTGACAAACAAGGATCCTAAGGACGACGCTTTAGGCCTGAACTGGGAAGGACCTTATCAGATCGTGGAAGTTTTGCGTGAGGGAACTTTCAAATTAGCTTGGTTTAGTGGAGAAGCAGTCCCACAAACCTGGAACGCCATGCAATTGAAGAAGTATTACCAACCACTTATGTAAGGCTTAGTTATAAAAGCCATTTAATTAAATAATGGGGGATTGTTATATAATTTTTCTTGTTAGCGTGTTTTTAAATAAGTTTTCTTTATAAGGTAATTTATCAATTAGCTCGTGTATTGATGTTGTAAAAGCAACCAAGAAAGTCTTCACATTCGGGTTACTTGGGGGGCATATAACCCAAGGTGGATCTACTTAAAATCCTGGATACCACCAGGTATAAAACTATCCTTGATACAACCAGCTTAGAAACTTAGAAGCTTGGAAAATTTATTATCCGACGGCTTTTTAAGAGCTCGTGGTGTCAATAAACCTAGCACGAACTAAGTTCAAATCATTTAAAATCCTGGATACAACCAGATACAAAACTTAGAAGTTAGCAAAATTGAATATTCGATGGCTTTTTTTTAGAATCTCGAGATGTCAATAAACCTAACACGAACTAAGTTTAAAATATTTCAAATCCTGGATACAACCAGGTCGAATGCCTGACACTTAACAGGTATGATATAAATCAACACATTAAATTTGGATATAACCAAACTCAAAATATCTATCCCGATCTAAAAATTGATTCCTAAAATCTCTAATGTGCAAGTTGTTATCCCCAAAATTTGAAAATGATGACGTGGCAATAGAAATGACGAATGGAAAGGAATGGTTGGATGACCTTGCTTAGGAGTAGCCCAGTAGGCCATTGAAGAATTTTGACTGGCTTGAGAAGTGTCATGACCGACCAGGCATGAACTTGATCGATCGGTCATTACCATGTCCGACCAGTCAAGTGCATGTCTGCCCAGCTAAGTGCATGTCTGCCTAGCTAAGTGCATGTCTGCCTAGTCAAGTGCATGACTGCCCAGTCAAGAGCGTGTCTGCCTAGTGAAGGTGTGGTCGACCAACTTGAGTGAGATATGGATCGATTGGATAGAGCAGGACTACGTCAAGATTCCCAGAAACGGCTTCAACAAGAATCGGTCTTGGCATACACGGGAATCTCTCAACTTATCCCCCAAATATTGTGTATTGTTACATTTTGAATATTAGTGTAATTTAAATATAATGAGAATAATAAAATATCCCGATTATGGGTATATCATCTGTACGATCCTAAGCCTATAAATACAAGGCTTATGGCATCATAAAGAGGAATTTTAGAATTTTGAACTTTTGATCTGAATTTTCTAGAGAGAGGGAGTACTTGTATTTGAGAGAATTCTTGTATTCTTCTAATCTACACTGAAGAAACTCAGTTGACTCAGGTTCATCTGATCTTGAGTGTATATATATATAATCATAACTCTAAGTGGATTAGGCTATTACCATCACATTGGGGCTGAACCACTATAAAATCGTCTGTGCCGTTTATTTTCTCTTGAAGGTTTTATCGTTTTTGATGTTCTCACGTCGTTGGCGAAAAACGCGGTCAACATTTTGGTGCTTTCATTGAGAGCCTGAAGAGAAAAACAAACAGTCCCTGAAGTATTATGGCGCCTAAGAACACCAATGCGACCTCCAAGAAGACAGGCTCCTCTAAAGAGCCTGCCAGATCAGAAGGTCCTAGCCTTCAAGATCGTGAAACTGAGCCTAAAGTCGTGCTCGAGGACGTAACTCCAGAAGTTGAAGAGCTCCAGGAAGCGATGAGCGCCTTCCAGGAGGAGATGGCACAGTTCAACGCCAGACAGGAGGCGTTCGCTGAAGAGATGGCTAGGCAGAAGGCGGCGTTTGCGCAACAGAGACAGGAAATTGAGGCCAGGAGCGAGGAGATCAAGCAACAGCAGGAGGAGGCCGATAGGCGACATCGCGAGGCTGTACTCAATCTACAGGCAGCTACGCAGCTGACCCAGGCCAATGCCCAAGCTGCACCAGGAGTGGCAGCCACCCCAGGAGCAAGTACCACAGAAGTTGGTCGTAAGAACACTGATAGACCCCACTCTCGCGGACCAAGCAGGGGTGGTAGTAACCCACCTGGTTGTGAGGAAGATGGAGTCTGGTCGGACACTACCTCAACTCAAAGGGGGAACTCTAGAACCCCCTCAAGGAGTCACCAATCAGAGACTTCTAGATCAGGAAGTCACAAATCGGGTAGCAAGAAAACTCCACCTGAGCAGGAGCACAATAGAGCTCCTCGAGGTAAAGAAACTTCTCACTTCAAAGATGGGCATGGGAGTGATGAAGCTGATAGTCATCACACTGACCAGTCGAAGGAGAAGAATGATAACAACCATCAAGGAGGAGGTCGCCCAGCTCAGACAGGAAGGCCACCACTGCATTCCAACCAGCGCAGTGGCAAGGAGCATGTTCCGCACGGCAAGCCTTCCGAAAAGACTCAGAGTATGGTGTTCAATCAGTTAGGGAGACATACCTCCCAAAAGGATTTAAGAGACGCATCGCTGATAGGAGAAGGACTGTGCTGGTCGAAGGGCGAGATCCAATCCGACCTATCAGTCAAGTAGTAATACTTGATGATGGTCTGCCGGATAGGAGCGCCTGACCAGGCGGTCCCAAGAATGAGTCCCAGACAGTGGCCCCAGGCATCCAAGCCCAGCTTGATGCTCTGACAGCATCAGTTCAAGGTCTGACGAAACGACCCTCTGCGATCGATCCAATAGACCATAGAAGTGGCAACTCGTTCTGTGCTCAAATTAGAGCAGCCCAGCCACCAGCGAAGTACAAAGCGCTGGTACTGCCAGTTTATACAGAAAAGGTGGACCCAATAAGGCATGTTGGGAAGTTTGAAGACCAGATGGAGCTGCACAGAGTGAGTGATGACTATCAGTGCAGAGTCTTCCCCACCACATTGTCTGACACTGCCCAAGAGTGGTATTGGAAGTTTAAGCCTAACTCCATCACTTCTTGGGAAAGTTTTAGAAAGGAGTTTTGCAGGCAGTTTAGTGCTGCTCAGACCCCTCCTGTTTACGCCAATCACTTGGTGGATATTAATCAAGGAAAGGATGACTCTCTCAAGAACTACATACAAAGGTTCATGAGAGAAGCTAACCAAGCTACTGCTGTTGGAGATGAGGGGAAGATGGTGGCAATTTCTTCCGGCATTATCTATCGGAGTCCTTTGTGGGACAGCATTCATCGCAATCCAATTTCAACATTACAACAATTTCTGGACCGGGCGAACAAATACATGAAGTTGGATGATGCGTTTGAGAAGGGAGAGAAGGGCCTGAACAATCCGAGCGGATCGACTGATCTCCCCAAGAACGGAGAAAATGGTCAAAGTGGCGGAAAGAAACGTGGGAATAACGGGTTTGACCGCCATGATGAAAAGAAAGCTAAGTCGAATCGGAACAATAAGTCAACCAAGTATGAGCCCTGATTCATAAACTACACAACCCTTTTAGCAAGCCGGGCATAAATCTATCTCGCTAGTCACCAAGAAGTTCCCTATAAGAAGCCCCCACCGATGAGGAAAGAGACATCTAAGAGGGACATGAAAAAAAAATTTCGGTTCCATGGAGATTATGGCCATGACACAAACGAATGCAATCACCTCAAAGATGAGATAAAATTTCTTTTCCGGTCGGGCAAGTTGAGGAAGTACCAGGCAGAGACACCCCAAGGAGAAGGGGGCAGCAGCAATCCTGGATTCAAACGGCAAACATCTCCACCCTTGCAGCCCAGACCTATGGAATTTACCTTAGACACTATATGTGGAGGGCCACACTTGGCTGAGGAGAGCAACAGAGCAAGGGAGAAGCATGCTAAGCGGGAGTGCTAGGATCAAGGAGCCACTGGAGTGGCAAGCATCTATGAATATATTATTTCTAAATACCGCTTTCAGAGTGGTAGTTTAATTTCAAGTTGTGTAACTTGTTATTTAAATTTGGATTATGAGCTGGTTATTTACTGACCAACCATCTATTTTTGAACAATTTTGTTGTTTAAAGACTCGTTATTAGACACGTTTTGTCCTTTTTAATTTACGAGTAATAAAAGAGACTACGCGCAGCGTGGTCGATTCTTGCTACAAATGTGCATGTGTGTTAATTATCCGAACTGTGTTCAACTGGTCGGTAAGATCAGACAGTGTTTAACTGGTCGATACATTCAAGCAGTGTTCAACTGCTCGAATATTTTCCATATATTCTATGTGTTTCACGAGTAATAAACTGCTCGAACAGATTCAGTGAAAAAGTAGCAAGTGACTAAGGATCTCTCAACCCTCAATCACTTGGGGGGCACATAGGGTATATCGGTATATAATTTAACACAGGCAATAAGAGCACGAGTTAAGATATCTATTTTTAGGCTGACTTGTAAATTCTCGAAGTCCAAAAAGGCCATTAAGCTAACTTGTTTGACAAAGCTTAAGTAACCTGGAATTTTTTAAATTTTAAGTTAGAAGCAGATATTCATGTGACAATAAACGTTATGCTCATAAAATGTTAGAGCAATAAGAGTGTGAGAAAGTATACTTAGTATGGACTTATGAAATGTTCAGAATTTCTAAGTTAGAAAACTAAGTACTCATGAGAAAATATAAGGCATACATGAAAGTGACTTTGCTATTTACAAAAAACTTATAATGTTTTAAGTCTAAAAGGACTTAGAATATTTCAAGTTAGCCAAGAAAAAGTAAAGTAAAAATGCCAAACAGCTCGATCATACGAGCAAGAGTATATAACAAAATACAAAACAAAGTATGTTAGAGAGCTGGTAGGATGACAACTTCTCTGGTCGGGCGGAGGCTTCTCTGGTAGGATGAGGGGTCACTGGTCAGCTCTGGCAGGTTGATCAACCCCTTCCTCGACATCAACTGCTCCTTCCAGTTGGAATGATAGCGTAGGAGAGGCAGATGTAGTGCCGGCAGGATTAGATGCTTCTTCAGCAGCCCTGGCCTCACATTTGGCGAGCTCCTCTGCCTTAATCTCCTCGGTGAGAAAGTCCAGGTTGAGAGGCTTGTTTAGCTTCCACACCTGATTAAAACAGTTGAAGCAGATCTCCTCGTAGCGAGTCAGATCAGCTTCCTTCTCCTGCTTCAGCTCCTCATTCTCGCGAGTTAGTCCCTCGTTCTCGTGAGCTAACCCCTCGTTCTCACGAGTCAGTCTGTCTAGTCGATCAGTCAGTGACTTGTTGGCTTGGGTTAGTTTGTCATTCCCATCAGCCAACCCCTTAAGAGACTCCTCTTGCTCAGCCACAGCCTTCTCTGACCGCTCCAACTTGGAATGAAGAGCATCCACCTTAGCTTGAGCCTCCACTAGTTGATCATTTAAGACCTTGATCAACTCCTTGTAGTCTACTGCTCGGTGCTGAGCATGACAGATGGTCATGAGCTTTTGCATGAAAAACAAGAGGTTACTACAAAGTATGAACATAAGTAACAAACTATCTTGTGGTAGAGTACTTACGTTCGCCAACTGAGCAATCCCTCTCTGTAAGACGACATCAACACTGAGTCAAGGGAAGGATTCAAAGCCTTGAATCGTTGAAGCATCATGAAGAATCTGATCAACTGCCCCCTCCCAATGGTACTAGCGGTGCGTAGTGCCTCGCTCGGGCCGGTCGGACGAGTGGCGGTTAGGCTCGCTGAAGGAGGAAGCGAGGAAGGGGTTAACTGCGGGATTGTAACTAACCCCTCGGGTTGTCTCCCTTGGCTGGGCGGTACTGTCCTCGGGACCTTGCTCGTGGGAGTGGAGCCACTTCCTTCTCTAGACTTCCTCTTTGGGGCAAGAGGAGCATTGTAGTGCCTGAACATCTCTGGATCTGCAAAAGAGGAAAACACAAGATTCGTTAGAAAAAAAAAAAAGCAATATGTGGATAAGTATATTACTACTACAGTTCTATTAATCTCATATCACCAAGTTATCAAACATATTGCTATGACTACTAGACCTGAGTTGAGGATCTGATCGAGGAAGTCGTCCTCATCGTCGGATGATGAGCTGAGGTCCCTCTCAGGTTGGATGGCCTTTCCCTTCCCGAACTGGGTGGGAATAGCATATCTGCGCTGGTCCTTTGGCTGAGGCTCCCTAATGACGAGATCGCCTGGTCTACGGGAGTGAGGAGATGGTCCAGGAGAAAACTAGTCAGTCACCACCTCAGTGCCGGCGTTGGACTGATCAGTCGCATTGTTCTCCTCAGTGGTACTCTCTACTGTGATGTTTTGGTTACATGGTAGCAGGCCCACCATCTGAAGGTTGTCCACAGTAACCAAAATTTTCACGTCCTTCTCCTCGATACACATGTCAACCAACTCCTTTGCTCGCTTGAACTTCTCTTGAGTGGGTAAGGGTTGCTCGAATGGACCCGCACGTGTAAAAGCCAAGTTGTTAGCTCTGATGTCTGACGTAAGAAAATACTCTGTATAGTATTTCCCAGGGTTCGACTTGTGAGCGATGCCACAAAGATATTTAACCCCCTTTTGCATGTGAAAGAGGTGGAAAAAACCTGTGTTCTTATGGCTAGGGTTGGTCCTGAAGTCGAACAAATAATGTATCTCGTGAGGAGTAGGCTCATCCCAGCCTTGCAGATAGTAGAGAATGTACAACGCAGACAACGCCTGAATCCCATTCGGAGCGATCTGGAAGGGAGAGACGTTGAAATAATCTGCTACTGACCGGAAGAAAAGGTGTAGCCGGATGGTCGCTCCTGCGAAGATATGGTGCCTGGACCAGGCACAGTATGGTCCGCCAGGCCTGTTGGCTCTCTGGTGAGGGCGCGGACATATCACATTCACCCCTCTCAAGCCCAAGGCTTGAATGTGTTTGTCGAACATCCCGGGGTTCAGTTTTGTGGGCTTGGCGGTAAACCAGGAAGGTGTTTCTTTTCCTTCCTTCCTTGGTTTGTGGACGGCCAAGTGTTGGACCTCAGTGGCGAAATCCTGGGTGGTTTGTCTCCGAGACTTGCTTGATTTTGTCACTTGGCGGGGTGGTCTCGAAGAAACTGCAGTGTGAACCTCACTGCGTTCCACCACTTTTTGCACCGCTCTTCGGGAAACTTGAGGATCTTGGTCCTGTGGGAGTCTATTCGACTTCTTCACCCTCATTGTCAACTGTTCAGCTTGATGAACAAACTGCTCTTCGTGGAGAAAGTACAAAGCGGAACGGGGAAGGATCTGCTTAAAGCGGCGGAGGCGATCACCAGGAGTGCGACTGGTGGAAGACTTAGATGAGGAGTCGCTGCTTTGAGGGGTCTCGATTGACTGCGGGATAGTCGTATCGGAGTCCGTATGGTTGTCACCTCCCCTATAGTCAAAGCGATTCATCTACAAAAAATAAAAAACGGGGAGGTGAGTAACCATACAAATATAATTCAACAAGAGAAAAATTTATTTTTCTACTTAGAACAAATTTATCTAAGTAGTGAAAATTTAGCATGCATGGAGAAAAAATAAATTTTGTGCCTAAAGTGCCTAAAAAGTGCTTAAGACATAGAGAAATTATTTGGCCCAGGTGGCGTGCCAAGTGCCTAGGGCATGGGGCATGCCTTGCTTGGTCCGAGAGGCATGCCTAATGCCGAGGAGTTGGGTGGTGCATCCGATCGGATGCCTAGACACCCAAGGAGATGCACGTATGGAGCTGCTGGTTCGAAGAGGTGCGTGCCTAGGAGTCCGAGGAGCAGCTGGTCCGAGGAGATACGCTTAGGTGCACCTGGTCCGAGGAGCTGCGCACCTTGCGTCCGAAGAGCCCGGCGCCCCTGGCGTGCCTACATGGGTGTCCAACTGGACACCTAGTGTCCGAGTAGCCTTGCCAGTCCAAGGGGCTGTGCTTGTGTGCCATCCAAGTAGCTGCCACACTTCTGTCCAAAGAGCCATCCGAGCTGCAACCGCACTTCCATCCGACCAGGAGCATGCGCGCATCCAAGCAGACCGTGCCTAGCCAGGGTGCGTGCCCGTGTGTCCGAGCCGTGCATCTCCAAGGATCCCAAAGCCAAGAATCCAATCAGATCCCCTTGGGACCAAGGGGCTAATGTATGGTCCAATCGGACCATACTTTTTACAAAGAAAAAATAGTGGCCAAACAGCCATATTCCATATCTCATACCCAAACTTCACTATATTCCTTGAGCTGAAAACGTAAGCCTAAAATCCCTAACACAAACATATTTTCTCATCCAAAACACACAATCACAAGATCAAAATGGGGAAATTGAAAGGTTTTTCAATGTTCTTGAAACCACCTATGCCATCAAAAACCCATATTCATGATTTAGGTTAGAATGACCTATTTTTCTTTAAATTCCTATGAAATTGAAGATAATATTAGGTTACCCATAATCTAAACAACATCAAAACAGCCACCACACACATTATATCTCTAAGATTCAAAGATAAATTCAAGGAAAAATGCCCCATGGAGTTTCGGCCACTACATATATTTTTCATGGAATTTTTGAAAGAAAAAAACAACACACGTGAAGATGAAAGAGAAGACTTACCCAACTTTGAAGAGCCCTTGATTTGCTTGGAGAGTGCTTGAAGAAATGGAGAGATTCACCTTGAAGATATTTGCACTTTCGGCCAAGAGAGGGAAAAATGGGTTTCAGCCAAAGAAAGAAGGGAAAAAGATGAGAGGGTTTTTGAGCTCTAATTTTCTTGTGTTTGTGGGAATGTGTAAGTTTAGGGATCTATTTAAAGGAAAAAAGTGGGAGTTACCACTTATTTTTAGACCCTTGGAATTCCTGGGATATTTTTTCTCCCCACGATTGTGAGCAGTTAATTGCAGTGATCGTGGTCTATGGAGTTGTGGTCTGCTGCATGGCAGGAAGATGAACAGTTATTTTTTTTATAGAGTGCCGTCAGCTGTGGAGAAAAAAGTTTATTATGTGAGACATCATATAATAAACTTGGGGGGCAAATGTTATCCCCAAAATTTGAAAATGATGACGTGGCAATAGAAATGACAAATGGCAAGGAATGGTTGGATGACCTGGCTTAGGAGTAGCCCAGTAGGCCATTGATGAATTTTGACTGGCTTAAGAAGTGTCATGACCGACTAGGCATGACCTTGTCCGACCAGTCACGTGTTTGTTTGCCTAGGCATGACCTTCTCTGCCCAGCAATGACCATGTCTGCCTAGGAATGACCTTGTCTAGCCAGGAATGACCTTGTCTGCCCAGGCATGACTTCGTCTGACCAGGCATGAACTTGACCGATCAGTCATTACCATGTCCGACCAGTCAAGTGCATGTCTGCCCAGCTAAGTGCATGTCTGCCCAGTCAAGTGCATGACTGCCCAGTCAAGAGAGTGTCTGCCCAGTGAAGGTGTGGTCGACCAGCTTGAGTGAGATATGGATCGATTGGATAGATTAGGACTACCTCAAGATTCCCAGAAACAGCTTCAACATGAATCGGTCTTGGCATACACGGGAATCTCTCAACTTATCCCCCGAATATTGTGTATTGTTACATTTTGAATATTAGTGTAATTTAAATATAATGAGAATAATAAAATATCCTGATTATGGGGATATCATCTGTACGATCCTAAGCCTATAAATACAAGGCTTATGGCATCATAAAGAGGACTTTTAGAATTTTGAACTTTTGATCTGAATTTTCTAGAGAGAGGGAGTACTTGTATTTGAGAGAATTCTTGTATTCTTGTAATCTACACTGAAGAAACTCAGTTGACTCAGGTTCATCTGATCTTGAGTGTAGATATATAATCACAACTCTAAGTGGATTAGGCTATTACCATCACATTGGGGCTAAACCACTATAAAATCGTCTGTGTCATTTATTTTCTCTTGAAGGTTTTATCGTTTTTGACGTTCTCGCGTTGTTGGCCAAAAACGCGGTCAACACAAGTCTAAGAAAGTATAAACATGAAAGATAATCAAGGAAAAGACAAATAGATTAAAAGTTAGATATATGAATTGAAATTCAAGTTGTCCCGAGAAACTAAAAACCTCGAACTAAGCCCAAGGGCAATTGTTTACAAACACAAAAAACATGAAGGAAAGATTAAAACAACGAAGGTTTCATTAAGCCCCTCCAGGACGTGACCTCCTCGATCTCCTGCTCGCCTAATGTAGAGGCATCCCCTTTCTCCGACGGCTCTTGCAAGATCCAGGCCTTAAATTTTTCAAGGTATGGATCCCACAACTCAAGGCCATGAAAGAAAAGTTGCCATCTTGGTTAAGATCCCAACAATGATACAACATGTCTTCCATGGCGGAAAGTGAGGTCACTTTCTCTTCTTTCATCATAGCCTCGGCTTCTAGCTGCTTTGCTTTGGCCTCAGCAACCTCGACCTGAAAAGTAGCCCAGGCTATCTTTGCGGCCTCCTCGCTTTCTTGAGACGATGCAAGGGCAAGCTTGGCATCATACTCACCCTTTTGAGCAGCTGCAAAGGCAGCTTTGGTGGCCTGCTCGCCTTCTTGAGCAGTAGTCAGGGCGGTCTTGGTGGTTTGGAGCTCAGCTTGGAGTTCGTCATTTCTAGCCCTAGCTCGGGCTATACTATGGTGTTGAGCCAGGGCAGACTACAAAATAAAGAAACAAGTTAAATGTATACTTTGGCAAGATGAAAAGAATTTTTTTTCCCTAAGGAATGATATCTTATTGTGAGGGTCATCCCCAAGGCTAACTCCAAGACGTTCTCCGGGCTCCGCTCTTCTATCGTCCTCAGATCCCTTGGGTTGGATTTATAAGTGTGCCCCACCATGTGGCTCACTGTCTCGTATAGGATTCCACGGAAGGCATCAGGGATCTTCTCCAGGTCCTGAGGATCAACTGGGATGCCCACAGTTGCAGCTGAGACAGGAGGAGCTAGGGGATCCTGAGTAGGTGCGAACCGAAGAGAAGGAGGTGGAGGAGGAATCCTCTTCTCCATCACGGTAGACGCCAGAGTAGTTGAGCTCGGGCCTTTCCCCTTAGCAAGGGATTTGGAGGTGTTTCCTGCCGCAGGGGGGGTTTTCTTTGTAAAACGGGGCTTCTTTACGATAGGACCTGAGCCGGACTTTCTGCCCTGGAAAGCTGTACAGAGGTCAGGAGTTCCGAATCATTCCATCTCTTCGCCTGAAAAGAATAAGAAGGGAGTTAAATCACAAGTAAAGTCAGAAACTCACACAAGAGAAATAAATGAAGGTCCTACCCTCTGGGCTGGGGGAGGAGTCTATTATCACGACCTTTGGCCTTGGGATTACTGGAGGAGAAGGGGAATCTAAGTCTAGAATTTCTTAGATTATAGGAGGTTCGGGCTCAGGTTCTACCTTGGGGCTAGACTCATCTACATATTTCCTAAATCTAGGGGAAAAGGCGCCCTAGAGCAAAGAGGGCCATGACCTACGATTGGTCCCATACTCCTAAAAAATGGCTGACCTAAAGGTTGAGGTATTATCTACGACAATCGTACCTCTAGGGTAACTTATATCATGACGCGACACTAAGTGATCCACACACTGGAGCAGGGTAATATTACGGTCTTGATTATTAGGGTGGGAGTGGATGAGCTAATTTGGGTTAAATCTAACTAGCCTAAAGTCGGCAATAGCCCTATCTAATTGCCTCTAAGGGTATGGGTCACCTTGGCTGGAGGGGCCAGCTGCTGCCTCCGATGCAGCTCATTCTAAATCAGGTTCCCGAGAAGCCTCAGGAACCCGCCTCTTCCATACAAGAGGCACCTCATCTTCCTCTTGCTCCTTGCCTTCAGCAGCTTTCGGTCTTCTTCTCGGTAAGACGGGAGCTCGTGGACTATCAGAAGGGTAGCCCGAGTCCTTCTTAAGGCCAGCGTTTGGCCTTTGCCAATCAGCTTACACACCAGCATCGTGGCATCATTCACGAGCTAGCATTAGTCCTTCTCTCTGGGTGGAAGCCCAGACAGCGTTTCATATTGTCCCCCGAGGGTCACTGACTTCCCCGTCCTCACGAATATGGCTGCACAAAAATAAACTCAATTAACATATGCACAAGGAGTATGTCTTTTAAAAGGAAAAAGAATGATTTTATGAGCTAAGAAAAGAAAAAGACTTATGAGGATGGTTGAAGTATCGATGCTCACAGTTTCGGAACCTATTCGACATGAAGAATTGGTCCTTGTAGTCGTTGGGGTAGCTTGGGAGCTTGTTGTCCGAAGCGGAGTTCAGGAATCTGGTGAGGTAGTAGAATCTGTCACCTTGCCCCTTTTGCTCTGGGCTAGCCTTAAGGCAGAAGAAGTATAAAATATATGTCGGAGAGGGGACCTCCCACTCGTGCTTCAAAAAGAGATATTTTAGCCCTGCCAGAAGTCTGTATGAATTTGGGGGGAGCTGAAAAGGTGCCAACTTCACATAATTCAGGAAGTCAACGAAGTACTAATCCAGGGGAAGGAAGACCCTCGCCTTTAGATGCTCGTCGCTCCAGGCCGCGAAGTCGTCCTGGAGAGGCATGCAGCTCCGTTCCCCTTCTAACAGAGGTCGAGCAATGAGGACTCCGGACCCGACCTCTATATTATGGCTCAGCATAATTTTGTTGACCCTTTCTTTGGTCGTAATCTTGGAAGAAATTGTCTCTGCCTCGAAGAACGCATTGGTGTCGACCACAATCTCCCTCTCCACCACTAGGCCAAAGTGAGGAAGGGGAGATTTGGAGGCAATCTCTTTTCCCTTGTTTGTGTTGCTGAGCAGATGAGCCAGATGCATTCTGCTTGGGTACGCTCTTCTTGGGAACACTCTTCTTGGATGACATTAGATCGCCTAACGAACAAGAATGATGAGTTACTTAGTAGGCGTTCTAAGATTTTGTAAAGGTTATGACACGGAAGTATGGGGGAGAATGCTATCTCTAATATATGAGTGATCCCACATGCTACCTTACGCTACACGCCTTGGTTTCCCAATAGACCCCTAATGTTTAGGGATTCGTGTGTCAGAAAATCCGGCCACTACTATCCTTGGGGGCGGTTTAGAGAAAAACCACCCAAGAAGCGTATTCCCTAAGTAATCTGGTTTTGAGCCCTAACCTTTCATCTTCTATATCCCAAATTGGTATTTCCTAAAATTCGCCATAAGCTACCAAAATTTACCCAGAAATGACCCAATTCTGTGAATATCATAGTTTTAAGAAATATTCTAAGACTTTCTCAGTAAACCTAAGTTAAAGCCTATGTGCCAAAAGCATTGAGAAAACAACCTAATATTAACTATGGTGAAGCATGGGTGAGCATAGTAAATAAAGTACATAAATCAGTAAAGAAAATTTTCTTCAAAACAATAAGACTTACAGTGTGTTCGTCGATGAAAGAAGTAGATTTCGCAAGGAAGAATTCCTGGAAGACTCCTGAGTAATTGAGCAACTGGATTTCGGAGAGATGTTGCAACAAAAGGTTTTTGGGTTTCTTTTCTCTGAGAAAGAAAAAGGGTTTGAAAATGCAGAAGAGAGAAGATGAAGAATGATTTTGAATAAAAGGTGGTGAACTGTGGAAATTGTCTATCCTATTTATACATAAACATCATAGATCAGTTTTAGCCATCCGATTTGGTCAGTACAAGATCCAAGGGCTATGTTTCAAAAGACAAAACAGCGGCAAAAAGTTGAAAATACAATTATTGCAGTCCTCGAAACCTGAACAGGCGCCAATTTTAGTGCTCCACGTGCCATTACTCGAGTAGTGGGTAGACATGGTTTATTGCTATAGAAGTCTAAAAGTCCCTACTGTGTAGGTCAAAAGGTGACGTTACAAACCACGAGCAGGGACTTGGGGGGCAAATGTGTATCCTAATTTCAGCACGGGTCTTTCACTCAAATCATGTACAGCTGGCAAATAAATGCATGGAAGAAATAGCCAAGGAGTCCATGTATTTTCAATATAGACAGCACCATTTTCATGATGGTTGTACGAGCTAGGGATGCATAAATTAATAAGCGTGAGCTTATAATATTTATAAGGCACTGCCTCCTCAGTACGAGCTCGACCGTATATCCAGCTTGGGGTAATTTGAAGATATGGCGTAATCGTGGATCCCTGAAGACCCGGATACTGTATTCGATCGTTTATGGCCAGCCTGTGATATTTAATGTCCCAGATATTATGAGACTATTTATTTCATGATCATATCATATCCTAGTATAAATGGGAATATTTCATATTGAATGTAATAAATGTGTAAATCCGTGATTGACTCACACGGTTACCCAGACCTGTCCAAGGAATTTCTCTATAAATACTGAGAATATTGGACAGGAAAGGAGAGGATTATTCTGTAATGCCGAAACTCTGTCAAAATAGAGAGAGAAAATAAATAATAATATAGACTCGTGGAATAGGTGGATTTTAACCACTGAACCACGTAAAAAGACCAATGTTCTTGAGAGTTATTGTCTTACTTCGGTTTATCATCAAGCACTAATTCAACCTTGTTATTTTCTTAATTCACTGTTGGAGAAAAACTGCGTCAACATAAATAAATGAAAAATAAAAAAAACAATACAAAATTTTGAAAATAAAAAAATTTCTTTATTTAAAACAAATAAATATCCATAACAAACTAAAGGAAGTTATACTAAAACTTCATTTTTTTTTAAAAAAAAAAATTAACTAAACTAAAGATCTAATCTTCTATATCAGATCATTCCTCTAATGTATCTCGAGTGAGTTTAGGATAACCATCTATAGTGTAAATAAAACGTGTTGTGTGGGGAATGTTATTCATAAAGATGTTTCTAACAGTGTCTCCTTTTTCATTGTTTGGTAAAACAATTTCTTCTATAAGGCAAACTTTTCGTGAAAAACGATCCATAAGGACATCATATTTATCCTCCTCCATAATGTTATTATCATAAAAGATCTCTTCCCTCACTAAGTCTAAACTCAGCCATGCTAATGATGAATTAAGCGAACACCTTAGAACTATATATTTTTCATGAGATTTAAGGAAAGTCCTATAAGTAGACATCATATGCTTAATTACTGAATGAATTGTATCAATTCTTAAAAAAATTCTCTAATGTTGGGTGGTCCAGGCTAGATCTGGATTCCTCCTTATGTCTTTAATGGCTCTAATCACATTACGATTCATTGTTATAGACTTTAAAAAACTCCGAAATCAAAATAAACTGCAAATTACTAGGGTTATTAATAATATAAACAAAACAAGGTACTTACTTGGTAACGAGGCGACCCTTTTTTTTACTTGTATGAACATGTGAGAACGTTTTGGACCAGTATAACCGTGGCTCTGATACCGCTTGTAACACCCTTGTTTACAACTATGATTTTAAAAAAAATAAAAGCAATGAAAATAAACTTAACAAATGAGAAAAGTGTCGCCTTCTTTATTGACAAATTAAAATAAACATAACTCGGGTTTAAGAAAAATAAATAATAGTCTTTATAGTAGAATAAAAATAAAACTAGGCAACATTTAATCATAAAGTTTCATAATTTTCCCAAGAAAATAACAGACAGCTATATGACCCCCACAAATTCACACCAGTCTTGCTATCAGGAATCTGCTCGCCACCGGTCATCTAAGGTTACCTAAATCTACATAAATAAAAAGGAGGACTGAACTTCTAAGCCTAGTAAGGAAAATACACAGCAACTCATACATAAATCAACCATAAGTTCATAACAAACAATTTCACATCCCATACCAGAATTATAATGGAACCCAAAGTCATAATCCATTCTATATCATAGTCATACTAGAGATCACACACAAATCTAGGTCATAAATTATATCCTGTAATCATAACATTAGTCATAACCACATAAATAACAAATCAGGACATCTACTGAAACAAATAAGAGCTATAATGGTTGGACATATCCACATTCCACTATACCACAGTGCCTCCATGACCTAAAATAGAGCGCTAGTGCTCCACCCTTACCATTTCCATGTACCTGAAATGTTAGGCATATAAAATAGTAGATCTAACATCTACACTACCTAATTTTCCTCACCTTAAGTGTGGTGCATAGAAACTATACTTGAGTCCTTTATACGCTAATCCCGCTTAGAACCTTATTTCATAAACATAATACCAACATCAAAATATAAACTAATAGATCTAAATCTCATTAAAAAAAATCAAAACTTAGCTATAGCTTAACCTTGATCTTGAAGAAAACCCTAGATCCTTAAATGCTTGTACGGTTTTGACAATAAGAACAAATGCCTTTGGTCATGTGGCCTTGTTGACACTAGGGTTCAGCTATGTGTGATTAAGGTTAGGGTTTTTAAACTTTGATGCAATTAGGGTTTAGGTGGGGTACAGACACACTAGGGTTTCAAAAATTATGAAGAGGTGGTGGCGATGATGAGAGCTTGGCCTATGGTTTATGTGGGTGGTGGGTGCACGACAACAAGAGGGAAGAGAGAGAGTGTGTGATCATGTGAGAGAGAAGGAGAAAGCAAAAGAGAATGTGAGAAGAAAAAAAAATTGAGAAGGAATAGGTTCTATTTATAGGCTCTTGGAAAAACTAACTACACTAGAATTCCCTTGATAGTCTCCTAAATTCCATCCTATAATCTCTCTAACCATAAACCTAATTTTAAAAAAAATTCAAATCTCCAAATATCTATGCATATTTCAGCTATACTAAAATAATAACAAATAATATAAAAAAATCCACTTAGTTACTTAATTGCTAAAGAAACTCCACAAAAATAGCTCCAAATGGTTAAAAGATTCTAACTAATTTCCTTACTTACAAAAATAAAATAAAAACCTAATTTAAATCAATAATTTCGGACCTAATAGTAAAATAATATAAAAATCTAATTAATCAATTACTTGCTACTAAATCCCATAAAAATAGGCCTAAGTAGTTTAGGACTCTTATCTTATTTTTCATACTTAATTAGATAAAATAAACCCTAATTACTCTATACATTTCGGCTACATTAATAAAAATAATGTTTTATTCTCTCAATAATTCTAAATTAACTATCCACAAAACTATATTATAAAACTATAAACTTTATTCTAACTATACCATAGAAACCATACTATACTATAATAATCATAACCAATATATAATTTCCATATTAAACCTTATTCTATCACTACAACTCAAAGTAAAAACTATACTATAAAATAAATAAAAAACAACCTATAGTCACATAAATAAAGAGGTCTAAGAGAAAAGTAACCCGGTTACTACACCATATTTAATTCCATGTTTTGGGGAAGTTTGTAGAAGGCTACAGGTACACAACTGAAGTTTAGTACCAACTATCTTCCTCAGATAAATGGACAGTCTGAGAGGACTATTCAGATATTATAAGACACTTGCAAGCATGTGTGCTGGACTTTGAAGGGTGCTGGATTAAGTATTTTCCATTGATTGAGTTTTCCTACAATAATAGCTACTAGTCGACTATCAGAGTGGCTCCATATGAGATGTTGTATGGTAGGAAATCTAGATCACCCATCCGTTGGGATGAAATGGATGAAAGGAGATATCTAGGTCCTGAAGCAGTTCAGAGGACCAATGAGGCTATTGAGAAGATTAGAGCTCAGATGCTCGCTTCTCAGAGTAGACAGAAGAGTTACATTGATCCCAAGCATAGAGACATAGAGTTCCAGGTTGGGGACTATATTTTCCTCCGTATTTCACCTTTGAGAGGGGTGAAACAATTTGGGAAGAAGGGCAAGTTAAGCCCTAGGATTGTTAGACCTTTTGAGATCCTGTAGAGGATTGGTCAGGTAGCCTATAGATTGGCTTTACCCCATCACTTTCGGGGGTTCATAATGTATTTCATATTTCGATGCTTCAAAAATATGTATACGATGCAACTCATATTTTGAGTTATGAGGATCTAGAGTTGCAGACAGACTTGTCCTTTGAGAAGCGACCAGTGCAACTCCTGGATGGGAAGGACAAAGTATTGAGGAACAAAATCATACCTTTGGTTAAGGTATCAAGGAGGAACATCAAGGCCAATGAAGTGACCTGGGAATTAGACTTAGACATGTGGGATCAGTATCCCGAGCTGTTCAGGTAAATTTCTATAAGGAGGCGATGTTTGCAATGTCCCAAAGTTCCTAATAAGGCTTAGTGCCTTGATTAGGGGGCCATGAGGGCATTATTTGATTATTATGTGATTTAATTGGATATTTATGTGATTGTGTGAATTTCATGAGTTATACTATGATATGACTAATTAAGCATGTTTATGTCTATTAACTGTGCGAAACATGCCCGCTTTTATTTTAAGGGGCATAATTGTAATTTTGACCTGCTGAGGGTATAATTGTGATTATATGATTGAGACCACATTATTATGTTAATATATTTTAGATATTAAGCAGGAGCCGGTCCTTTTGAGCAAGATTGCGGTTTAGTCACAACGGGGATTTATACCCGGCTCGGGGTGAGCGAAGGGGTATTTTGGTAATTCGGTGAGTTACGAAGATTTGTTGGAGCATGAGTCATATTTTGGGAATAATAGTGATATTCCGGGTTTAGCGGATTTATCTAGAAATTTTGAGTATAGAGAGGGATTAGAGAGTCAAAAAGATGTTTTTTCCCTTGAGGGGCTTTGAGAAGGATTTAGGAGAGGGAGTATTTTGGTCATTTTGACCATTGGCTTAAGTTAACTCAGCTGAGTTTATTAACTCAAAATTTTAAAACTCTCTCTCTCTCCTAGCTCACGTTCTCTCACACTCCCTCTAAGTGCTTTGAAAATTTTGAAGAAAAACTCTTGATCCTTTCAGTTTTGAGGCAAGTTTTGGTGGGAATTGAAGCTATATTTGGTATTGGAAGCTTATAAGCTTAGGGAAACAACTGGGAATTGATTTTAACAGAGGTAAATTCGAGTCATTGAGTTTTAGATTTTAAAGTTTTTGGAGTTTTTATTGAATATTGAGTTTTAAAGTGGGTTATTATGTTTCTAAGCAGTTGAGACCATTTATGTGATCGAAATTGGTTAAAATCGTGTTTTGGGACAGTTTAGGATAGGTATGCGATTCTTAAAATTGTTGGAATTCTAGGTTCGCAGGGTTGTGCCGTGGCGCTGCTCTTGAGGTGCGCAGTCCACATGAACTCAGTCAGGCAGGGAGGTACCTCGAACCGCCTTGGCGCCACGACGTTAGGCGAGTTGTGCCGCGGCGCTTGCCTTGGGGTACTTAGATCAGGGCTCTTTGACTAGTGAGCGTTGCGATTCATAGTGGGGGATGTCGTGGCTCAAATTGGAGAAAAGTCAGAAATTAGGTTTGGGTTACGAGAACCCAAACCTAAGGTCTCGGGAATGATTCAACCACCTAGTTTAGTATAATTCAAGGTCCCGGAGGCTAGGGCTCAACCAGGAAGCCTTTATAGAGTCATTTCTTGATAGTTGTACCTTGTTTTGGTTGTGACTAGGGTATACCATTAGGCTCGGGAGGAAAGGACCGCGCTCGGGGTCATTATACGTGTCTCGTTAAGGACCTGAGGTAAGAACTACACCCGGTCTGTGATTAGGGCTTGGTCCGGTTATCGTACATGGTTATAACCATGCTTAGTATGTTTTATTTAACATGTTTAACTGTGTTGTGCATATATGTACTAAATGGTGATTGTATATCTGTTATATTTGATTGAAGCTCGACTTATAAGTTGAAAGGTTATCTATTGTGTCTAATTGAAATGCTCAACTTAATGGTCGAGGGTTTATCTATTATGTATATGATTGAAAGGTTTGGCTTATGAGTTGAGGGCGACAATAGCGTGCTGAACGCAGGCTGATAAGGTTAAGCCTACCCATAAGCGTGATATACACTTTAACAACCCTATGGCTGCCTAAAATATAAAGGGCTAAATACGCTTGGCTAGCCCTAAGGCCGGTTATACAAGGAATAGAGCATTGAGCCCCAGTATGGCTCTATAGTCACTTATCTAGTTTGAATGCATGCATGAGTAGGGTTATACCTACTAGGCATACTAATTATGATTCTATAATCTGGTTATTTACTGCCTATGAGCATGTTTATGTTTTCTTGATGAGATTTGGCTCACGGTTGCTACGTGGTGCAGGTAAAGGAAATGAAAAGCTAAACCAGCCATGAGTTAGAGAGCTTCAGGGGCGGGGTGTACATATGCACCCTTCTTGAACGTCACGACAGAGGATATCTGTTGTAACTAGGGTTGGACCCTGAATCTGTAATATTTTTAAAACTCTTTTGGGATCCCACGTATTGAATTCAAACTATTTTAATGGAACAGTTGACTTTTTTCCAAAAGTTTTAGTACCTATACCTTGTTTTAGTTTCAATTACACGTTTTCAGTCCAAATGACTTGTTAAGTGAGTTAAACACTAATTTTAATACATAGTATAATTGTCCATGATGAGGAGGGTGTTATAATTTGTTATCAAAGTGTATTAGGTTTAATGGTTCCTGAAGATTGACCAGGAATGTACACTCATTGCTAAAGACAATCTTGACTCATGGTTTGGCAATACTTTATGTGAATATGTGTCTTCCTAGTTATTTGATATATGAATGTCTTATATACATGCTTGGTTAGAAATCATTAGTAATACTGATAGGGCATGGCCCTTGACTACTATGTGTATGTTGAAGACGTGCTTATTAGCACTACCGTTGCATGTAAGTGTTAAAAGAAATGCTTAATAGCATCATTATTGTTTCTGAATGCTAGAGAATGCTTATTAGCATTGTTATATGCATTGGAATGTTAAGAACGTGCTTATTAGCACTCTGATTGAGAATGAATATTATCGACATGCTTATTAGCATGAGTGCTATGTGTGAAAGCTATTGAAGTGCTTATTAGCATTGATGCTAGATGTGAGTGCTTATTTCCTTTGTTTTTAGACCGTGGGGTGGTGTTGGGCGCCGTTATTATTTCCTTATGAGTCAAGTCATTGATTGCAGATAGAATTGGAAGTATGCTTCCAGGGCAATCAAATGAGCCAGTCGATGTCGAAATTCAATCAAAAATATTGACCAGGGTCAGAACCCCCTGCCATTCCCTGAGAACTGGCAATAGGTGCTTGCTGTAGAGCTAGGGGAAGAGTTGGAAGAAATACAGGTAGACGAGAAAGACCCGTCTAGAGTAGTAAAAATTGGGAGGGGACTCAGCCGGGACCTGCGCGAGAAACTTGTCGTATTGCTTCGCGAAAACCAAGATGTTTTCGCATGGTCCCACGCTGGCATGGTCGACATCAGTCCGCATGTAATTAGCCACACTCACAAAATTGATGAAAATGCCTCTCCTATCCAGTGACAAAGAAGATTAATTAATTCCAACCGATCCAAGACCTTGAAGATCGAAGTCCAAAAGTTGTTGGCTAATAAAATCATCGGAGAAGAATTATATCCCATTTTGTTGGCAAGTCCAGTTCTAGTCAGGAAGCCTTATGGAACTTGGAGGACCTGCGTAGAACTTACAGATGTAAATAAGGATTTTCTGATGGATTACTTCCCTTTGTCGCGCATCGACCGGTTAGTCGAAACCACCTCAAAGCATGAACTCTTGAACTTCATGGACACTTTCTTTGGTTATAATCAAATTACCATGCATATCCCCGATCAAGAGCACACCAACTTTTTCACAGACAAAGGAGTAAAGTATTATAAAGTGATGCCTTTTGGGTTGAAAAATGTCGACGTAACCTACCAGAGATTAGTCAACCAAATGTTTAAAGATCAACTTAGATGTAACATGGAGGTGTATGTCGACGACATGTTGGTAAAGTCAAAGACCTCCAGGGACTATATCTTGGATTTAAAGTAAGCAATTACTGTTTTACGTCGGCTCAACACGAAGCTCAACCCCCAGAAATGCACGTTTAATGTTGCATCTGGAGAGTTCTTAGGTTTCATTATGAGTTCGCGAGGTATAGAAGCGAACCCTGAGAAGATTAAAGCTCTCCTTGATATGTCATCCCCTCGAAAAAGGAAAGATGTTCAAAGCTTGACTGGGAGAATAACAACTTTGATCCGTTTTGTATCTAAAGTAACTGAAAAGTGTGTACCTTTCTTTAATATCCCTAGGGGGTCCCAACAGTTTGAATGGAACGAGAAGTGTGAACAGGCTTTTATGGCCCTTAAAATTCACACGGCTCAACCTCCAATCCTTTCAAAGCCAACAAATGGTGAGGTCTTGTTCTTGTAATTATCCATCTCAGAGCATGCAATCAGTGTAACGCTCCGTGTACTACATCTGTAAATGATTATTGTTAGCTGAGTCCAGATACCCTCTGATGGAGAAGTTGACGTTGTGTCTAGTGGTGGCTTCTCTGAAGCTCCGCCCTTATTTCTAGGCAAACACTATGAAATTCCTAACTAATCACCCCCTTCGACAAGTCTTACAGAAGCCAGATGCCTCATGAAGACTACTAAAATGGGCAATAGAACTTAGCCAGTATGTTATAACCTATCCCCTAGAAGAGCAGTTATGGGGAAAGTTTTCGCTGACTTCATTGCTCAGTGCACGGGCATCTGCAACAATTCAAAGGTGAGCGAGGCAAAGGTTCCTGCTTAGAGATTATTTGTGGATGGCTCGTTGAATGAAAATGGTTTTGAGCTAGGCTCATTTTGGTATCCACCGAGTCCATAGTGCTTTGAAGTTTGGTTTTGAAGCTTCAAATAAGTAATTAGAATATGAGTCACTCCTCACTGAGTTAAGAGTGGCTTGAGAACTACAGGCCAAGGGTTTGGAAATCTTTAGTGACTCATTGCTAGTGGTGAACCAAATTAAGGGAGAATACCAAGCTAGAGGTACCAAGATGGACTCTTACCTGGCTAAGGTGCGAGAATTACTACAACTCTTCGACCAGTACTCAATCACGCAAGTCCCCAAAGTACAAAACTCCAACATAGATGCCCTTGTAAAGTTCGCGATCACTAGGGATGTCGAGGTCCTGAATGTTGTTCCAATTGACTTTCTGGAGACACCGAGCATTCAAGAAGTTAGAAATGTGTGCAAGATCCAATATGAAGATACATGGATGGGCCCTATCGTAAAATATATAACAACTGGAGAGCTCCTGATTGAAAAGATTATGAATAGGAAATTGCAGTACCATAGTCCTCGATACAAGAGGTCAAACTATACAGGAGGTCAAATTCCATTCCCCTACTTAGGTGTGTAAACACTGAAGAGGTCCAAGCTATCCTACAGGAGGTCCACGAGGGATTTTGTGGCGATCATGCTGGGGAGCACAATTTGTCCAAGAAGGTCCTGAAGTAGGGTTGTTTTTGGCCAACCATGAATAGAGACTTCCTAGAATATGTAAAGAGGTGTGACAAATGTCAGCAATACACCACTGTAGCCTGAGCATCCCCGAACGAGTTGACCCAGATGACTAGTCTGTGGCCCTTCGTGGTGTGGGGGATCGACTTGGTTGGTCGGATTACAACTGTAAGTAATCAAGTACCATCCGACAATTCACTAGGGGAAGTGCCATCTCAAGACGCCCATTGAGTTGACAGCCTACTCCTCGGTACAGGCTAGCAAAAGGAGTCGAGACTCCTGGCCAGTAAAAAGGTGACAAGTGTCCTCATAATTTAATGCTCTCGCAGAGACCCAACCACCAAACGAGCACCACGTTTCCAAGCATTAAATGATGTCACAACTTCCGAGGTAATCCCAATGGCCAACATGTGTCCCACCGAGCCTAAGGATGGCTGACTAGACAAATAGATAATATATGCCACGTGTCAACTGTCGAGAAGTCTCCACCACACACAGTACGCTAGAGACTTGGGGCAAATGTTCTGGACCATTTTCGACTCATCGGCCACGTCAGCAAATGTTAACATGTGGCAAGATGAAAGGCATGTTTCCCGAAGAGTCCTCGGAGGGAAGACGACTTGACATCATACTAGCAAGCCATCATCTCCTCGGTTGTCAAGGAGGGATCTTGAGAACTCCCACAAAGAATTCTTGCGAGGGTTCCAGAATCATGCATCTTAATGGTCCCTCCTCAGTTGGCCAAGAACTCCCCATAACGGTTTCGTTAAGATTACGAGACAACCTACTTTTTAGGCTAGATTGCTGCCCTGATATGCCTGTGGTAGAATGACACATGTAAATTACTTTTTTCTATTATGAATATTCCCCAAAGAACAAGGAAAGAGTTGCATTGTAATAAAGGTTAATAGCCTTTCACTCACCCCTCTAGACGTCTATAAATAGGACATGAAGGGGTCATTTGTAAGGATAAAAAATCCTAGTGTTTGGACTCCTACTTACCTTTGGGCAAGACAATCCTCTACCCAAGTTTTAACAATAAAATAAAGAAACTTGCTATTCCGGCAAGTTTTTTGTAATACAAGTGAATCGTGGAGTAGGTCTAGTTAACGACTGAACCACATAAAATTCCCATTTTGCATTATTTCTTTTCTACCAGATTTTATTATTGTTTATTGAGTTGACGGAAATTCTAGTCAACAAATCAAATTAAAATTGATTAGTTATAGCCTATTTTATTTAATTAATTTAAATCATATTTTAAAAAATTAAAAAATTAAATAAAGAAATTAATTTGAAATTCAAAATTCAAATCCTAGAGACGTGGCAAGACATGGGTGGCGTTACTCGTGCTCTATCCCTGATTTTATCATTTGTTTGTTTAATTAATTATAAGATAATATATTTATTCCCAAAATAAATATTAGTTAAATCAAAATTATAAGATAACCTTATCTTAAAAACTATCAGTTTTAAATAAATATATTATAATAAGATAATAATTAAACTCTCTCAAATATTAATCAAAACATGATTAATATTAACTTTAAATAATATAGAGTTTTTCAAATAAAATCTAATTAGTTAATTAATTAATTAATTTCCCATAATTATTCCCTTGCCCTAGAAAATTAATTCCTTTGCAAATTAGTCATTTTCGCTATTAATCTTCCATGTGACATCCTTACCCTTGACAGTGTAGGACGAAGGCAACCCAGGAACTATAGACCTATAATACAAAGCTCCAATAAGCCAGATTATCAATTAATTTTTTCAATTAAATAATCTTATTTATTAATTTCATGATTACTCCACAATAAATATGGAATTGAACTAAGTATTTATAGAGTTTTCTCTTTTAGTCCATTGATATAATCAATAAATGTAGTTTTGTCCTCCATTTATTGTTTCATTAATTAGAGTTGGTCAAAATTACCATTTTAGCCTTCTAATTATCTCTGGTTCCTTAAGTACCATTAATTCACTAGCAAATAATTAATCTATAATCATATTATTTAATTGAGCTCAATAACTATTCAGTTCCAGAATTAACCCTTAAGGGAACAAATATTCGATCTGTTAGGAAAGCATGGATCCCATTACTATAAAATCATGTTCTTAGCCACTCATGATATTGAATCTCCAAAACAAAAGTCACTAGCCTCATTATGTCAAGAAACCTTAATGAATGAATCAAAAGACCCAATAATCTGAAACAAAAGTTCATGAATACTCAGGATTTAGACTGATCTACAAATGATCATCTATTATGATATGAATCAAATCTTTATGGCAAACGGTAAGTTTATAACGATAGTTAATTCATATCGATTCAATCATATATAATCACTATTATATACAACACATTTACAAAGATGTGTATCGGCATCAGTAATATGAATCTAGATTACTTGCATCCCGTATTCTTAGTATACCATGCTAGGAACCATTCATTAAAGATTCTGTTGCTGACTATTTTATTCACTATATATGATCTTAATTCTCTCATACTAATACAAGATCATATTGTTATAAATGAAATGATTTTTTTTTTTATATTTATACCAAGTATTTAATAAATTTTCATAACATTCAAATATAATAAAATTGTACTTTTATTTTAATCAATAAAATGTATTTTCACATGCATTCATGGCACAAACCCTAACAATCGTCCACTTGCCCACAAATCAAGTGAGGCATCTCTCAATCTCATATTGCGTACATGACCCATAAACAAATTTCAGGAAGTGTCTTGGTGAATGGGTCTGCCAGGTTTTGTTCTGATGCTATCTTCATAACTGTCACATCACCTCGGTGTACAATTTCTCTTACGAGAATGTCTTTCCTTTCTATATGCTTTCCTCTCTTGTGGCTTCTAGGTTCCTTAGAGATAGCTATTGCTCCACTGTTGCCACAATATAGAATTAGTGGCCTTCTCCATATCTGGAATGATTTCCAGAACAGTGTAGAACTTCCTAAACCAAATCACCTCCTTAGATGCTTCACAAGTTGCTATATACTCGGCTCCCATGGTTGAATCTTCAATGCTGGATTGTTTAATGCTTCTCCAGACTATAGATCCTCCACCAAGAGTAAACATTGACCCAGATGTTAACTTATGACTCTCTTTGTCTGATTGGAAATTAGAATCAGTATATCTAGTGTTGGTATTAAATGATCAAATCAAAGGTACGCAACGGAATATATAGACCAATTTTAATAAATATTAATACCAACCAGGATCATATACATATATAAATATTAAATCACATACAAAATAGACCAGACATTATCTCTTGTAGCCTATCAAGTGTCCTTGAATCTTTTTGTATAAAATTAACGATCTTCCATTCCAGCAATCTAAAAGCTCACACCCTGTTCTTCCAGACCATTCCTCAAACACCCAAGTATGCGTGTGAACATGTAGGATTCAAAAGGTTGATCTATGTGACTCTGTAGATGTACATAACACATGAGATCTAGAGAGCTTTGACTGAGAGAAGGTTTAGAATAGATTTCAAGTTTTGAGAAAACCATCGCTTTAGAGAGATAGAGTCTATATTTTTATTCCAAAAATAAATAAAGCTTATTCTGAAAGTCACGTACTATCAGACTTATATAAAGATATTTAATCTAATTAAATAGTTTTTATTTTATTAAAAATATAATTCAAATTAAAACTAATCAGATATTTACATTTAATTATTTATTTAAATCATATTTAAAAAGAATAATTAAATAACTGATTAAACAAAATTATTTGAATTTCAAAATTCAAATCCCATGGATCAAAATTCGTAGCGTCCTGTAAAATCTCTTAACAAAATTTGCAGAAGAACATAATCATTTTCTAAAAATAAGGTAACCGAAAATCCATATAAAAAAACTTTTCAAAACATGGAAGAGTTCAGAAGTATGGGCATAATTAAAAGTAAATTACAGTGTCATAATTTTAAAACATTCAACAAGCCCAAAATAATATCTTAGTTATCATATGGGTTCTAGTCCCCAAAACATAAATTCCCAAAAGGTTGGGCCACATGTACATCCTTGCAGATAAACTACAACGTTCACTGATCCACTTTTCCTTTGCGCTTGCCTACAACACGAAACAACTAGGTAAGCGAAACGCTTAGTAAGAACAACTTAACAAACATAATCACATAAACGAACCAAGAACTTAAACTAACTGTAACTAGGAAAATAACCAACCAAGAATAGGATTCTGAGAAACCAAACCCTAACATACAATTTAAGAACATGCGAACTTCTTGGCAAACTTATGGTCATGCCTCATAACCAAAATTCATATCCTGAAAGTACACCTGCATGCAGAAAATCCTAGAGCATACATACAGTCTTAACTGGTAACATACATACTTACTTACTCAGTCATATCTTAACATACATACTTACTTAGTCATTCATATATTAGCACACATACTTACTTAGTCATCTTAACATACATATTTACTTAGTCATTCATATTTTAACGTACATACATACTTAGTCACTCATATCTTAACATACATACATACTTAGTCATTCATATCTTAACATACATTCTTACTTAGGGTTCCGGAGGAACCTTCAACATAACTTAACATATCTTAGCATATCTTAACATATCTTACCATAGCTTAACATATCTTAGCATATCATAACATATCTTAGCATTTCTTAACACATTTTAGCATTTCTTAACATATCTTACCATAGCGTCGACGGGTGTAAACTAGTTACACCGGTTACCCAAACTCCTAGAAGAATTCGTCATACTTTCTTAGTCATAGAGATTTGATTCCAAAAATAACTTACTTACGTGTCACAAGGTTTAATCGGACTCTTATGTTACAGGTGTTCAACCGAACTTCTTACATGTTGCGCTGGCCAACCAACCCTAGTTACATAGTCACTGGTGGCGACCTAGTTTCTTACTTAGTTCCTGTTGGCTAGCCAGAGTTCATAGTTGTCATGGTAGCTAGCCGAAATTGGAATTAACTTACTTATGTGTCCCGGAGTTTAACCGGACTCTTATGTCACGGGTGTTAAACTGGACTTCTTACATATTGCGGTGGCCAACCGACCTTAGCTACATAGTCACTAGTGGCAAATCAGTTTCTTACTTAGTTCCTGGTAGCTAGCCAGAGTTCGTAGTTATCAATGTAGCTAGCCGGACTTCTCACCATAGTCATGAGTATGCGAGCCCTCTAGGACCACGGTCTTGAGTAAACCTTCTAGGACTAGTTTAAATTATTAGCTTATAACTTAGTTATCTAAACTAGTCATTAACGTGTTGTATCCAAAGATATCATAAGTTGTCTTACCTAGATTCCTTAGCGCTTGCTTGTGAAAATATTTTATCCCGAAGCTAGCCTTCCCACTTAGATAACTCTGTAGTGAAACCATACAGTGACTCGGATTAATAATTTCGTTTGATTAATTAAGTTTATGTCTTTAAGTTGAGCTAGGGATGAACTTAACAAATTTCAAATACTTTAAAAGAATTTGTTCTTAAATCTTAGAACTTAGACTAAACCCCTTGAATATGTAGCCTTATCACATTATTCATAAAAAAACATGCCTGCAAATAATGGTGCCAGAAATTTGGAAATAAATTCTCGATTGCATAAAGACACACCTTTCCTATGCCTAAAGAAAACTTTCATTACCGCTTTCTTATTTTCCTTATAAAATTAAAGTATTAAATGCTATCTCCCGCTTTATTAAAATTGTAAATTAAAAAGGTCCATTTTCAGTAAATTAAGAAACCCATAAGTTTTATTACCCCAAAAGATTTTATTTTCTCAATTTACTAAATCAACAAATTTTAGTCCAATCTCACACAAGAATATTATGTTAAGATTTTTCAATAAAATGTAAAACCTCATTACATTTTAAGCCACTTAAATCTTAACTCTTAATCCATAGAAAGTTGTCTTATATTTTGTTTACCCAAAAATGGCTGCTGATGATGTGGCAAGGACTTCTCACACGTGGTTGACACGAGGTAGAGTTGGAATAAGGCGGTGCTCTTCGATTATCGACCAGCTATACATTGCTTCATCAAGCCTAGCTATTAGATACGACCAGGCTAATCGTATGATTCGGTTTATTTCCTTAAAAGATTGTAATCTTGTAATAACTACGTTGATTATTTCATCTTTATTGCCTTGATACACGTATATTAAGGATAGTTAAGGCCCATTGGCCCATGTAACCCCCCTTGAGCCTATAAATATGCATGAAATAGCTCAAGGAGGGAACTTTTGATCTTGGAAGCTTTTTTCTGAATATTGAAAGAGAGAGCATATAGTGCAATTATCTATCGTCTTGTTGCAGTTCTCCCAGGGTTTGTGAAAATCAAGAGCCCTAGTTCTTTGATCACAACATTGGGACTCAATATTAATAATAGCACTAAGTGGACGTAGGTCATTACCATAACATTGGGACAGCGTCCTTCTTCCAACAGAAGGAACAACGAGTCAGGCTCTGCGATCAAGGGCCCCCCATGACATAACAATGCACGGGGACCAAACGACCAGTGCAGGCCTCCCCCTGACGCTCGGGAAATTCCAACCCGAGGAGGAAATAGTGTGAACAGTCGGTCACGCCGTAGTCAGCCCCAGTTTAGAGACAGCTACAATTATAATGAAGTTGACTCTGGCAGAGGGAATGCTGGTCGGAGGAATGAGGAAAGTGGTGAAGGCATAAGCCCCCCACCTAAAGAAAATAGGCCAGTTAGCCATAATGCTGGGTGGCAACTTAGGTAGCAAAACGTCTTTGATCGGCTAGGAGTTAGCGAGCAGAGACGCAGGGATGATGATTTATGGGATGTACTCAACGACCGTCATGAGAGGCATGATGAGTACGCTCCCCCAGCACCGGTTGCCCCTGCGGTCCCAGAAGCGGTTCAGGCTCAGATCTATGCCCTGAACCAAGTAGTACAACAGCTGGTCGGGGGACGAACATCCCACATAGAGTATGATCGGAGGAGGGGCACTCCCTTTGTACAGAGGATTGCTGTGGCTGAAACCCCCAGTAAATTCAAGATGCTGACACTGCCAAACTTGGATTGGTACAGAGACCCAATATCTCACGTTAAAAAATTTGAGATACAAATGGATATCCAGAAAGTGTTAGAAGATGCCCGCTGCAGGATCTTCCCCGCGACACTATCTGACACCGCCCAGGAGTGGTTCTTTAAGTTCCCTCCTACTAGTATAGTATCTTGGGAGATGTTCGTGAAGGAATTTTATGGACAATTCTATGCAGGTCGCGTACACCCCACAGAGGCCAACCAGATGGTCGAGATACGCCAAAAGGAGGGAGAGCCCTTAAAGGAGTATGTCCAATGGTTCATGCAAGCAGTAGCTGGAGCCAAGATAGTGGGAGATGAAGGCAAAATGATGGCCCTAAATGCTAGGGTTAGTCGCCATTCGCCCCTCTGGAGTAGCCTAAGAAAGAATGGGGTAAGAAGTACCCAGGAGTTTTTGGACCGGGCTGATCGATATATCAAGCTCGAGGATGCGATTGCCAATGAGGTGAAATCACCAACGAAGGACAAGGGGCCAAAGGAAGAGCCCGCCAAGGCCGCCAACGGGTCGGAGAAACCCAATGACAACGGCAAAGGCAACAGGAATGGCAATGGTAGGAATGGTGGAAAACGGGCAAGCAATGAACCCTCAGCTTTTGAGAATAACCGCCCCAAAGGCAATCGATACGAGCCGAGATTCACCAACTACACGGCACTTGTCGAAAGTCGAGCGGAAGTCTACCAAGCAACCAGCTCAAACGTGCCTTATAAACGACCTGCACCTACAAGGAAGGATATCTCTAAGAGAGATACGGCGAAATTCTGTCATTTTCACAACGACTACGAGCACGACACTAACGAATGCAACCAGTTGAAAGATGAAATTGAGTTCAAGCCATCGGAGGGTCTCAGCGAGAGGCTCAAGGTGGCAACGAGCAGGCGCCTGCACACCAACACTCGCCACTTTTATAGCCAGCTCCTGTGGCAGGCACTTTACTCACCATCTGCGGCGGCCTACACCTTGCAGGGGATAGTGGGAAGGCAAGGGAATGATACACTCGAACCTTATGCCATGACCAAGACATCGAGATGATGAGTGTGGAGGATCAAGCACCAAAGAAGGCTCTAACAGAGGAGGAATTGATAACCTTCTCTGAAGACGATGCCCAGCACGTACGATTCCCACACTCTGATCTGTTGGTCATGCATATGAAAATTTCCAACATGATGGTGAAGAGGGTGTTGGTTGACACAGGAAGTTCGGTCAACATCCTATACAAGTCTTCACTGGAGAGAATGAAGTTGTCCATCAAGGACTTGGAGCCATGCAACCAAACCATCTATTATTTTTCTGGTGAAGGGCTTGCCCCAACTGGGTCAATTAGGCTTCCAGTTACAGCAGGTACTGCACCTGCTAACAGGACATTACTCACTACTTTCATAGTAGTTGATTGTCCTTCGGCATATAATGCTGTAATTGGGAGGCCAATTCTAGTCGACCTACAAGCTGTCACTTCAATATGCCACCTTGCCATGAAATTCCCAATAGACACAGGGGTAGGATGCGTGTTGGGAAATCAGCGAGAAGCAAGGGAAGGCTACAACACCTCGATAACTAAAGCGAAGAAAGGTGTGTCGAGGGAAGTTCCTGGAAAAGAGTTGCAAATGGCAGTTGATGTACAAGCCTAGTCAGGTGATAATGTCACCAAATAGGGTGTTGCCCAAAGTGAGGATAGAAACTTAGATCCTCACTTTGGGGGTTTTGAGGAAGAAATAGGACCCATCGAGGACCTTGAAAAGGTCCAACTCGATGAAGAAAATCCGACCAGGGTTGTGAAAGTCGGTAAAAACTTAGAGACAACAACAAAACAAGCGCTGGTGGAAATTTTGAAGAAAAACCAGGAGGTCTTTGCCTGGTCGCATAAAGACATGGTTGGAATAAACCCTATAGTCATTAGCCATGTCCTTAATATAGACAAAAAATTTCCACCAGTACAACAAAAAAGGAGGCTGCTCGACAAAGATAGATCAAAGGCCTTAAAAGAAGTCAAGAAGCTCAAGGAGAATGGATTCATTAGGGTAGTGTTTTATCCATCGTGGGTCTCTAATCCCGTGTTAGTTCCCAAGCCAAATGGAAAATGGCGAACATGCGTGGATTTCACAGACCTCAATAAAGCCTACCCTAAGGATTGTTTCCCACTCCCTAGGATCGACCAACTGGTCGATGCCACTGCAGGGCATGAGATTCTCTCTGTCATGGATGCATACTTTGGGTATAATCAGATTAGTATGCATCCTCCTGATGAGGATCACACTAGCTTTCGGACTGACACTAGGCTTTACTGTTACAAAGTAATGCCCTTCGGTTTGAAAAACGCTGGTGCGACTTACCAGTGACTGGTCAACCACATGTTTAGGGAGCTGATCGGCACAAACATGGAGGTCTATTTTAACGACATGCTGGTTAATTCAAAGAAGGCAGAAGGGCATATAGAGGATTTGTAAGAGTGCTTCAACGTCTTGAACAAATATCAGATGAAGCTGAATCCCCTCAAATGCTCCTTCAGGGTAGGATCAGGTAAATTCTTGGGATTTATAGTTAACTTGAGAGGAATTGAGGCCAATCCCGAGAAGATCAAAGCCCTGGTCGATATGAAATCACCAGCAAAGATCAAGAATGTTCAAAGTTTGACCGGATGAATTGCTGCTCTAGGTAGATTTATTTCCAAATTAACGGACAAGTGCGTCCCATTTTTTAATCTACTTAGAGGCAACAAGAAATTCGAATGGACGGAGGAGTGCGAGCAGGCCTTCAAAGCATTGAACACTCACATGGCGCAACCACCCATTCTATCAAAGCCGGTTGATGAGGAAACTTTGTTCATCTACTTGGTGATCACAGAATACGTTGCTAGTGTTGTCTTAGTAAGAGAAGAGGAAGGCGTACAGAAGGCTAATTATTATGTAAGCAAAAGGATAATTGGAGTGGAGTTGCGGTACCCACCTATTGAAAAGTTAGCCTATTGCTTAATTTTGGCCTCTAGGAAGCTGCAGCCTTACTTTCAAGCCCACCCAATCATGGTTTTGACCGACCAGCCTCTACGGCAAGTTCTGCAAAAGCCAGAGGCTGCGGGAAGATTATTCAAATGGGCGGTCAAACTTGGGCAGTTTGATATCTCTTACTTGCCTCAAGCAGCGATAAAAAGGCAAGCCCTGGCTGATTTCATTGCAGAATTCACTGGAATTCCAGATAGTGAACAGGTCGAAGAGCCTGAGTCTCAAAAATGAGCTCCCTCATGGAAGTTATTTACAGATAGCTCCTCTAATGAGCATCACGCAGGGACAGGTGTGATTCTGATTACATCGGAGGTGCATCAATTTCACTGTGAAATCAGGTTTGACTTCACTGCTTCTAACAACGAGGCTGAGTATGAAGCGTTGCACGCTGGGTTACGATTGGCCAGAGACATGAATATAAAGGTACTTGACATCTACAGTGACTCTCAACTAGTGGTAAATTAAGTCATGGGAGAATACCAGGCCCAAGGTTTAAAGATGGTTTCTTACTTAAACAAAACAAAGGATATATTGGCCAAGTTTGACAAGTACACCCTTCAGCAAGTACCTCGCGACCAGAATTCAAATGTTGATGATTTGGCCAAGTTAGCAAGTGCGAAGGATGCTGATACTCTGAACATAGTGCCAGTTGAACGGCTATCTGCGCCAAGCATCCAAGTAGAGGAGACCACTCTGGTGATCAAGGTGGCGGATACATGGATGGCACCATATATAGAGTATCTGACGCAAGACATGTTACCAATGGACAGAAACAAAGCCAGGACCCTTCAGCGGTAGGCTGCTAGGTATATCCTAGTTGATGGAATCTTGTACCAAAGGGGATACTCAATGCCACTCCTCATATGTGTTCTGAAAGAGAAGGCAAAGGAATTGATGAATAAGGTACACGAAGGATTTTGTGGGGACCACGCTAGGGGGCAAAGCTTATCAAAAAATATCCTGAGGCAAGGGTATTTCTGGCCAACAATGAATGAAGACTCAATGGAATTTGTGTGGAGGTGCGACAAGTGCCAAAGGTTCTCCAAAATCCCACAAGCAGCCCCTAATGAGCTGAAACAAGTGCAAATTCTGTGGTCGTTTGCCGTTTGGGGTATAGATTTAATCGGATCTCTGCCCATAGGAAAGGGCGGCGTCAAGTATGTTGTGGTTGCCATCGATTACTTCACTAAATGGGTCGAGGTCGAGCCACTCGCAATCATAACGACCAAGAAGGTGCTGGATTTTGTAGTAAAAAACATCGTATGTCGCTATGGATTGCTGAGGAAAATCGTCTCAGATAACAGAATGCAGTTTGATAGTGATATATTCACAGATTTTTGCGAACGGGATGGGATTATCAAGAGCTTTTCTTCAGTCGCTCATCCCCAAGCAAATGGACAAGTCGAAGCAGTCAATAAAACACTAAAGGATACTCTGAAGAAAAGACTAGAAGAAGCTAAGGGGGCATGGTCGGAGCAATTTCCTGAAGTCCTTTGGTCGTACAAAACTTCCCACCGAACAGCAACAGGCCATACTCCATTTTCACTGGCTTATGGGTATGAGGCTATGTTTCTTGTTGAGTTAGATCCTCCTTCGCATCACAGAATAACGTACGATCAAGGCCCTAATAGTAAACTATTGATGAAATCCCTGGACTTAATCGATGAGAAGCGTGAGCAAGCCCAACTCCGAGTAGCTGCTTACCAGCAAAAAGTCACCCGGTATTTCAATTCTAAAGTGCGTGAAAGGAAATTCAATGTCAGAGATCTAGTACTTTGAAGAGTTTTCCTAAACACCCACGACCAAGCTGCTGGAGTACTCGGACCTAATTGGGAAGGGCCATACCAGATTGAAGATGTCCTTCATCCATGCACCTACAAACTTGCTCGATTAAATGGAGATCTCATTCCTCGCTATTGGAATGGAGAACACCTGCGCAAGTACTATCAATGAACAATTCTTCTTAAAGAATTGGCTTGTGTTAATTTTATTTTTTACAAGTTATGAAAAAGGGTTGGTCATTTCATCTGACTAATCGCTAATAAGTGTAAGATCTTATTGATCACTCGTACAGACATGTTTTGTCCATTTATTACAAGAAATATAAGGGACTGTGCACAGCCAGTCATTCTTGCCAATTATTGTATTTATTACAAGTATTTGCTCATTAAGTGTGTTGTTTTGCTGTATTATCGTTTTAATTCCTTTGCTCCGAGCAGTAATGTTCAAACAGGTTTTGTTCAAGGCAAGTGACTAAGGACCTAAAGTTACTCAATCACTTGGGGGGCATATAAGGCATCTAGTAAGCAAGGCATATCGAAAGGTATGTAAAGACATGAGCAAAATAAGTGAAAGCATGCTAGGGTACTTAGAGTATTTTTCAAAATTTTGTATTTGTTAAATCAAACCAAAGTACTATGCTAAGTTCGATCATGCAAACAGATGTTATAATAAAATACAAATATTATAATATCAAAATGAAGTGTTTTACACCATGAGCAGTGACTGCTCGGATGTAATTATTTAATAAAACGAAAAAAGCTTCCCGTGCAGCAATAAAAGTTAAAACATAAAATTGATTTTACGTCATGACCCGTAGGTCATGTAATTCAAAAATAAAAAGATAAAATTATGAAGTAGCCGGGGGGTCTTGTGACGATTTCTGTTCTTGTTGATCGACTGCATCTCCAGCCTCTTCTCGGGCGCCCTCGATACTAGTCGCTAAAGAAATCTCTAGAGACCGTGGAATTGTTTCCTCTTCCAAACAAGCAACACACCTAGCTAGCTCCGCCTCCCTGATATGGTCTGGAAGATAGGAGAAGTTAGCATTGGAGTTTTTTTTCCAGAACAGGTAAAAACACTCGAACGCCTCCCCTTCGTAGTCTTCAAGATTGCGGGCATTCTCTTCCTCCATTGCAATGACTTCTTTGCGGCTTATCTCTAGCTCAGCTTGAAGCTTGTGGGCTTCCCGGTAATTTATGATCGAGGTCTCCTTGTATTGCTCCTTAGATGCAATGATCTTGGAAATACTCGCCTCCTTCTTTTTCAGCTCTTGTTCAAGAGAAGCGATCTTTTCCTCGGTCACCTGCAGTGCCTCGAGGTGCTTCGCCTCAGCTTCCTTAAGGGCCTCAGTGTGCTTCACCTCGGCCTCCTTAAGCACCTCAGAATGTTTCACCTTGACTGCCTCCAGCTGCTTGGCATGAGTAGCCTCAGACACCGTGAGTTGCTCGGTGTATCGAGCCTCAGCAGCACTAAGCTGATCGCTAAGTCTCTTTTCGAATTGGGCAGTCAGCATCCTCGAGCATCGCCAGCCAGAATTCATGGTAAGAACCCCCTGTGATCAGAAAGAGATAAAGTTGTTAGTAGAAGCAAATTGAAAATAAAATTCAGAAAGTACAATAAAGAAAGAAACTTACAGCAAGCACTTCGTTCAATGCGCGGTTGAAGACTTGGTCAACTGCCATTGAGACAGTCTCTTGAATCGCCTCCCGGCTGCAATGGTGCTTTGTTATTCTAGACTGCCTATCTTTGGCTGAGTTGAGCACCACGCCCATGAGGTCATCTCCAGAGGCTTCTTCTCGGCGACCAGCCGACTGCTGGACGACAAATGTTAGAGGCGTAAGGTTGGCTGGAGCTGGAGGAGAATTCTGTCCGACCGGGGATGGGGGATCTAGGTTTACTGGAGGTGGAGGAGTTGCCTCTCTAGTAGGAGCTAGTGGAGGAGTTGTCTCCTTTGTTGGAGTAGACGCAGGAGGGTCGTCTATTCGAGATTTCTTTGCCCGGGGATTGCTGAAGCCTTCCCCAAACTAGCGCTTGTGGGACTTTTTCTTCCTCACCGATTTGGCGTACGAGTCAAAAGCGCATTCGGCAGGCATGTCTGCAAAGAAAAAACAAGCAAACAGTCAGGCAATATAATAAAAGGAACTTGCTAAGTTTAGGAGACAAAAGCAGAGAAATTAAAAGTATAATACGCAAGCTATAATTACTGGTCGCTACACTATTTACATTACTAGTGCTACACTCACTCTCTGGCCTGAAGAAGTCTGAATTTAAAGCAGGTGGGTATTTAAAGTTTCCATCTCCGTTGAAAAGGTGACAGGGAATAGGCAGACTATCTAAAAGCGAAAAATCAGTACCATTCTCGTCCGACGACTCAAGAATAGGCTCTGAGGCCTTCTTCTTGCCCTTCCTTGGAGGGGCCGGTGCAGTAGCAGGTCCTGGGGCACCAGTTGGTTCGTTAATGGTCACCCCTGTTGCCCTCCTCAGTGGAGGTTGTGACACATTTTGTTGTTGCTCGAGGACTTCAGTGCCGTGGCACTCCCCGCAGTAGATTCGTTCACATCCTGGTGAGGTGCCAGAAGGCCGACCAGCCTCAGATTGGCCTCTGTGACCAGCTGTTTGACACTTTTCTCTATGTCGGTCTTGCTGGCCAAGAGGGCTTATTGGACTTCCATGTCTGGAGTAGGGGCTGGTCGTAGCCATGGGCCTGAAATACACTAAATCTCTAAGGGAAATGCAGGAAGAATCAAAGGAACATAATAAACGATCAGAGGTGCATAGGTATTACCTCCTTGTGTGAAGGCCAAGTTTTTTGCGACCATATTGGTAGTCACAAAGTACTCCATATGGCACTTCCCCACGTTGGATATGAAAGTAGTATCACTCAGGAAAGTGCACGTTGTTTCCTGGTGGCAGAAATGGAAGAATCCCATGTTTTCTTGGTTGGGGTTAGATTTTGGGTCGAACAGGTAGCTGACCTCGTGTGGTGTGGGGACCAGCCACTTCTTATGACTATAAAGGATATAGAGTGCAGAAAGCATTCTATATCCATTTGGGGTTATTTGAAAAGGAGCGACCCCAAAATAATTGGCCACTCCTTGGAAGAAAGGATGAAGAGGCAGGATCGCTCCTGCCTTGATGTGATACCTCGACCAGGCGCTGTACGCTCCTTCAGGCAGATTCTCCCTTATGTCTCTAGTGGGTTGGACTAGGGTTACCCCAAGAAGCCTGTACTTCTTGATATAGTTGGAAATCATCCTAATCGTTACTCGACTAGGAGGTGCGACGTACCATTCGACATCTGGTCGAATGAAGTTTCTGAGTTGGGCTTGAACTTGGATTCCTGGTTCGGGAGTACTCTCAGCTCTACCGCTGGTCGAGGGAATTTCCTCATGAGGGGCAGGATGGTTTTCAAAAGGTTTTGATGGTTTCTTTTTCTGGGCAGTGGATTTTACTCTACCCATGGTTGAAGGGTTCGACTGAGGTCTGTTAGGTGGAATTCGAGAAAAAAGGATGTCCGGAATGAGTAATGAAGGTTGTTCTTCATCCACGAACAGTTGGGCGAGCAGATCATCGTCAATTGGTCTCTCACCTCCCCACGGATCTTGCATGAAAATCTACGAACAGAAAAGGGGAGATGAGAACTTGGAGCCTAAAACTTTGTTTTGAAAGTGGGAATAACGTTGCTCGCGTATAAAAGTTAAGCTTTCATACGGCTAGCAGCATTCTAGCAAAAACACTAAGTTTCTTACGAGCAATTTGAAAAACGGATAAAAATGCAGAAGTAAAAAAAATTTCAGAGAAAACTTTTTCGACTCCGAGAGGGCTGGAAAAACCCAGTTTTTCAACTAGCTTAAAAATCGAATTTTTACTTCAATTTTACGCCCTAAATCTACAATCTCGACTACCAAACTAACTCCTAACTCCTAGGAAACGTTATTTCCCTACCCTATCAAGCATCGATCAACATGCCCATTTACCCCAAGCCAGTTTTGGTCAAGAACAACCAAGAACTCAGATACGAAACGAATAAAAAATGATTTTGCTTGGCAACTCAAACGACTAAAAGGTTCGTAAAACTTACTTGGATGAAAGGTGGAGTATGAACACGAAAGATTTGAGCGTCTGAACAAAAGTTCCTTAGGTGAGCAGTAGGAGCTTCTGGGATTTTCTTGGCTCTAATGGTCGAAGTTCTTCAAAGTTCTTGAAGAAGAGAAGGCGAGTGAAAAGTAAAAAGTGAAAATGTGAATTTGGGGTATTATTTATAGTGATTGCGACACCATAAAAGAAGTAATCATGAGATTACTTTTTTCAAAGTATGGGGAAGTGTAATAGTCGTCAGAAAACTTTTTGGAAAACCTAAAAGACTTAATTGGACATGATTGGTTACTTTTTTCAAGAAGGCATGGGTGGCTCTGACAGATTTGGTGGGGTAAGCGAAGAGTCAGTTTCCTAAGTTTACTTTATGCTGGTCGTAGTAAAGTAAACTTGGGGGGCAAATGTTTATCTAAAAACGGCTGCTGATGATGTGGCAAGGATTTCTCACATGTGGTTGACATGTGGCAGATTTGGAATAAGGCGGTGTTGTTCTATTATCGACCAGTTATACATTGCTTCGTCAAGCCTGATTATTACATACAACTAGGCTGGTCGTATGATTCGGTTTATTTCCTTAAAAGATTGTAATCTTGTAATAACTACGTTGATTATTTCATCTTTATTGCCTTGATGCACGAATATTAAGGATAGTTAAGGCCCATTGGCCCATATAACCCCCCTTGGGCCAATAAATATGCATGAAATAGCTCAAGGAGGGGACTTTTGATCTTGGAAGCTTTTTTTCTGAATATTGAAAGAGAGAGCATATAGTGCAATTATCTATCGTCTTATTGTAGTTCTCCCAAGGTTTATGAAACTCAAGAACCCTATTTCTTTGATCATGACATTGGGACTCAATAATAATAATAACACTAAGTGGACGTAGGTCAGTACCATTCATTGGGGCCGAACCACTATAAAATGTTTGTGTTTATTCTTTACCATTAGATTAAACTCTTAATTGTCATCTCATTTCCTGTTGTATTTTTGACTCCGTGTCATTGGCCAAATCGAGGGTCAACATATTTACTTTGAGAAAAAGAAACATGATTTGAGTTGTGAATTATGACTTAAAGTTTAAAAAACCAAATTTGTCCAAAACATAATTTTATTTAACAATCTTTTAAGAAAAAATAAAACTCACAATCTATGGGATATTTCTTAGTCAACTCTAGTAGGAATTTTAATTAATATAAAAAGAGTCTAAATAATTAAAACCATCTAAAAATGTTGTTTTGAAACTTGTCAAATCGTTGCTCAAAAATGTACTTTTCAAGCTGTCAGTTTTTTTCACTCCACCTTGTACATCAATCACAAAAAGCTTATAACTTGACCACATAACGTTTTTTAGTGTTTCAAAATGCTAAAATCAAGTACTCTTCCTAAATAAGGAAATTCTAAAAGTCTAATTTGAAAATTTTACCAATAACCTAGTGTTTGGCCCGTTGGAAGCCACTGTGACAACATTATCTTGGCAGCAAACACTTTTGAACATCTAAATTAAAAAATCTATAATTCCAAACTATAGTGAATTTTTTAAAAAAATTCATGGGTTTAATACTAAATATGTCCTTAAAATTCAATAAAACTTTCAGTGAAAAATAATAATTTTTACCCACTCAACTAACTGTTCAAAGTTTTAAAGTCAGAATTTTCAAATCCTAATCTCGCTTGCACTAGATTCCCAAAAAGCTCATAATTTGACTTATATAAAACATTTTTCAGTGGTTCAAGATATTAAAATCATGTAATATTTCCAAATAATGCTTTACAAAAACTTTCATTGAATAATTAGGTGGTTTATGTCTTATTTAGCCCTTTGGAAGCCACTAAAATGTTTTGGCAGCAAGCATGCATCAACCAATCCTATGGAACATTGGATTCCAAGTTACCAAACACCACATAAACCATATGCATGCATCATCAGCGCACTAAATAACCTTATTACAACCCAAATAACTAATTTAACTAACAAAACCACATAAACAACATGCATACACACTTCACACACTTAAATCCCTTCCCATAAACACTAAGAATCAGATTATAGAGCTGGAAAAAGAAAAGGAGAGGGATGCTTAAAAAGAGTTTGCTCTAGGTTCTACCTCTTTCAAAAATTTCCTTCTAAGCTTGCATGCATGTAGATGATGGTGCCCACACTTGCATCAACCACACCTAGGTTTGAAATGATGGTTGTGGTGAGTGTTAAACCAACATGCATAGAGTTTTAGAAACCTTAAAGGTTCAGTCAACATAGGAAGAAGAAGGAAAATAAAGATGGTAAGAAGAACAAGAGAACTCACTGCTTTTTCTTAACTTTTGTTCAAGCATTTTGTAAAACCTTCAATGGAGCTTCTTCAATGGTGCTCTGAATTTCTTGAGAGAGAAGAGAGCTTTGAGAGAGGAGAGTGTGTGTGTTGAAAAAAATAAAATAGAGTAAGAGAGAGGGAGGGTTCAGTTGGGTCTTTGGGTGGTGAGGTTGAGTGTTGAGTTAGCTTAGTTTTCTTTTCAATAAAAAAAAGATGATAACATGGGAAAATAATGATTGTTATTTTCTTGAAATTCTATTCGGCAAGTTTTTCCCACTCAAGCACTCTACATAACCAACCAAACATGCCTCAAAGTGCCCTTAATTTAAAATTTATTAATTCTCAAATAAGCTTGAACATAAGGTCAAAAAGGTATTTATCATAGTGTATAGTTTTGATTAATTTTTCATAGTGAGAAAAATCAATTTAAATAAAATGTGACATCACCAAACTTATCATATTTTATTATTAAAATAAGCTATAGTTATTTTTTTAAGTTTATGCTCAAACTTAGTTTTGCCATAATTATTTCATCAAGAATATTTTATTCGAGATTTTTACCCGATTAGGGTTTTTGACTCGGTCCACGACCGAAGGTCTTGGTTTCTAAAAAAACCGCACTTATCACAGTATGGTTATCATTTAAACATCACGAACTTCTTGTAACATAAAATGTTCCTCTGAAATAATACATAATAAAGGTATTTATAATACCCGAAATTAAAGTTTTCCCGGTGCCCTAAACGCAAAATCCCTGAGTTAGGCGCCACACACTATGCTGCACAGTATGTATCGCCCAACCTAATCAGGGTTTCCCTAATTTTCTCATTTGTTTGTTTAATCAATCTTTAAGACAATATATTTATCCCAATATAAATATCAGTTAATTCAACATTAGTTTTATCTTAAATTATCATTTTTTAAATTAAATACATAAATATCATATTGTAAATAAGATATTTATTATTCCCTCTCTTCATATTAATCAAAACAAGATTAATATTAAGTTTAACCTATAATTTTTCAAAATAAAAACTGTTTAGTTAAATAATTAATTAATCACAATTAATCAGTTACCCATAACTATCACATAATTATTTTCTTATCCTGGAAAATTAATTCATTTGCAAATTAGTCCTTTCTCTTTATTGATCATTCTTTTGACATCCTTACCATTGACAGTGTAGGATAGAGGTGATCAGGGGACCATGGACCTATAATACGAAGCTTCAATAAACTAAATTATTAATTAAACTCTTTAATCTAATAATCTTATTTATTAATTCCATTATTACTCCACTATAAATATGGAATTGCACTCTAAGTATTTATAGAATTATATTTACAGAGTTTTCTCTTGTAGTCCATTGATATAATCAATATGTGTAGTTATGTCCTCCATTATTGGTTCGTTAATTAGAGTTGGTCTAAATTACTGTTTTACCCTTCTAATTTCCTCTTGATCCTTAAGTACCATTAATTCACTAGCGAATAATTAATCTATAATATAATTATAGATTTTAGCTCAATAACTATTCAATTCCAGAATTAACCCTTAAGGGAACCAATATTCAATCTGTTAGGAAAGTGTTAGGGTCATTTTATGTTTGTTTTAGAGATCATTTTAGGTTGTGTTTTTAGTTATTTAGGATTGTTTAGTGTAGATTTATGCTTGTTTTCTTCTTGTTTCAGGTTTTAATGGTCAATTACATAATATGGAGTGAAATGAGAAGAAACATGTTAAATATGATAAATAAGATGGATTTCGTGTTGATTATGGAGTTTTAAGACATTATGTGTGGAAAATACTACATTGAAGATGCTCAACACATGTCGTTTATGCTCTATAACACAAGTATGAAACTTTAAGCCGTATTTTTACCATGATTTATTCACTTTCTGGAAACACTTCTAGAAATAGAAGTTGTAGATATTTATTTTAGCTTTCCATAGTGTTTTGAATCATTCAATTCGGAGTTATATCGAAGGCGTTATGATCAAAATACGATGAGCTAACGTTGCAGGCTGTTCAAAACGAGTTTCGTTCTATTCTGACTTTAGCGCTACAGCGTCATAATAAGAGCACTAAAGCGCTAGTGCACCAAATTTTGAGGGATTTTGGCACTGTTAATAGCGCTACAGCGCTCCAGAAGTAGAGCTACAACGCTGGTGACACGATTTTAAGATTTTAGACTACTTTTTGAAGGGTAATCTGGTCTATTCACTTGGGAACACTTGAGGGCTATTTAAGGGACATTATTCTACGATTATAGGAGGACTGGAAGTTTTATAAACTCTAGATAAAAAGAGGCTACTATAATTATTTTCTCTGTTTTTTTGTTTTTCATCTGAATTCTTTAGGTTAATTTTATGAACAATTATCTGTAGTTTATTTTCATCATGTTATCTATGAACTAGTTTCTTTTATCTAGGAATTAATGTAGTCACTGAGATTTCTATTTAATTTTATTATGATTTTCTATTGATACTTATTTTCTATTCTAATCTATATGATGTGTGTTTAATGCTAGTAAATACTTGATCACTATTTGCTTGATTTAATGGTTTTGATTCAAAATTCGAAAGATGAGAATTGAATATGCTATCATTATATAGACATAGGGTGCATATTGGACGAAAGTACCTATATGACTTGTGTAGTAATTAGGTTTCCATGTTTAATGCCTTTTATATGTTCAAGTTTATCACAGAAATGTAGAAAACTTGCATATAGATTGAGATCTTATATCTTGAAAAAAAATAGGAATCAATTATATTAACCTGCTATTAGAATAGAAAGAAAAGATTTAGAGTTGATTATTAAAATTAATAGAATGAACAGTTGATGAAATTAATTCCTAAGTTGTTTTTATTATTGATTCTTAAGTAGTGATTCATTGTTTTGTTTCCAGTTCTTTAATTTTGGGTTATAGTTTATAGGATTTCTTTTATTTTTAATCATTCACTTAAATTTTAATTAACCAAATAGAATTCAAAAATCAATAAGTGGTATTTGGGAGATAGTCTCTGTGGGACGATATCCGTTCTTACGGAATTTACTACTTGACACGACTACGTATACTTGCGTAGCTTTAAAATTTCGCAATAGAAAGCATGGATTCCATTAGCGTAATCCATGTTCCCAGCCATTTATGATATTGAATCTCCAAAACAAAAGTCATTAGCTTCATTATTCTAAGAGACTTTAACGAGTGAATCAAAAGATCCAATAAACATAAATAGGAGTTCATGAATACTCAGATTTAGACTGATCTACAAATGATCATCTATTATGATAAGAATTAAATATTTATATCAAACAGCAAGTTTATAAAGATAATTAATTCTCATTGGTCCTATCATATATAATCTCTATTATTACAACACATTTACTAAGTTGTCTATCCACATTAGCAATCTAAATCTAGATTACTCACATCTCGTATTCTTAGCAAACCGTACTAGTAATTATTCATTAAAGATTCCATACTTTAATATGTTACTGACTATTTTATTCATTATATATGATGTTAATTCTTTCGTACTAATACAAGATCATATTCTCATAAATGAGTAGGGAATTTTCTTGATATTATTATATAATTATTTCAAACAATAATTATAACATTCAAATATAATAAAATTGTACTTTTATTTAAAACCAACAAATTGTCTTTACATGATTTTAGGACATTAATCCTAACATCTAGTAGGGTTTAACTCACCCCTGAATATACAAGCATATAATCTCTCGCTCTTCGTGGATGCTTGAGAATGTACTTTACTGAAATCTAATGTTTCAAACTAGGATTTGACTGATAATGACTTACAATCCCTACCGCATAACATATGTCAGGCCTAGTACATAACATAACATACATTATACTCCCAACTGCTGAAGCATAGGGATTCTTTCTCATGTGCTCTTCTTCCTGAGGTGTCTTTGGACATTGCTCCTTAGAAATAGTAATTCCATGTATGGTTGGTAACTAAATTTTCTTGGAATTCTCCATAGAGAACCTTTCAAGAACCTTATCTATATATTTATCTTGAGAAAGTGCCAAGAGCTTGTTCTTCTTATCCCTTGAGATTTGGATTCCAAGAACATAGCTCGTTTTGCGCAAATCTTTCCTTTGGAACTTTTCAGCTAACCACTTCGTCATGTTTGATAGTGTCTCTACATTGTTTCCAATGATGAAAATGCCATCCACGTAAAGAACTAAAAAAAATCACCACTTTACCTTTGACATTTTTAAACACACATGCTTCGTCGACATTCTGTTCAAAGCCATATGTTTTGATTATCTCATCAAAGGTGATGTTCCAAGATGTAGATGCTTGCTTCAATCCATAAATGGATGTTAAAAACTAACACATCTTATGATCTTCTCCTTTCTTGACGAACCCTTTCGATGTACCATATAGATACTTTCATCAAGATAGCCATTAAGGAAAGATGTCTTGTCGTCTATCTGCCATATCTCATAATTATAGGTTGCAGCTATGGATAAGAGCATGTGTATGGACTTTAGCATGAAAACAGGAGATAATGTTTATTCATATTCAACACCCTCTCTCTATATGTAACCTGTGGCTACTCGCCTCTCTTTCAAAGTCTCTACTTTCCCATCTACACCTCTTTTCTTTTTGAATATCCATTTGCACCCAATGGGCCTGACATCTTTAGCTTGGTCTACAAGTTCCCAGACAGAATTGGAATACATCAATTCTATTTCTTGGTTCATGGCCTCTTGCCATTTTTCCTTTTCAGGAACTTCCACTGCCTCTTTGAAGGTTAATGGGTCATCTTTTTCTGTCTCAAAAGCAGGGACACGTGCTTCATGTTCATAGAAAACATGTTGTCTCACAATCCTCCCACTATGATGTTGCACTTGGGCTTCCGTTTTTTGGTTTTTCGTTTACCATTTAATGATGATGGTGATGTTGATAGAATTTTATCAGCTGTGAGTTCCTCCAATACTACATTACTTTGAGGTTTATAGTTAGTCATAAAGTCATGTTCAAGGAAGGTCACATTTGTGTAAACAAATACCTTTTGGTCTTTGTGACTATAGAAATAATCATGTCGTGTCTCTAGAGCATAGCCCACAAAAATGCACACTGCAGACCTCAAGTCAAGTTTCCCTGACTTAGGTTTAAGAACATGAGCAGGACAACTCCAAATGCAAAAATGGAGCAAACTAGGTTTGTTACCACTCCACAGTTCCAGTGGTGTCTTGCTTATGGTCTTAGATGGGACTACATTCAAAATGTAAGTCATTTTTTGAAGTGCATATCCCCATAATGAGAGAGGAAGAGATGAGTAGCTTAACATAGACCTGACCATGTCCAACAAAGTCATGTTTCTTCTTTCTGAAATACCATTCTACTGTAGGATTCCAGGTGTTGTGAGTTGGGATAGAATACCATGCTCCAACATCAAATCTTTGAATTCTAAATCCAAATATTCTCCAACTCTATTTGATCGAAGTGTTTTAAGAGTCTTACTTAACTGCTTCTCAACCTCAACTTTGAAGTCCATCAACTTGCGATTTTTTTTTGACTTCCTAAGCAGTATGTATGACCATATCTTGATCATGTTGGGGTTTTATGCCCTAATCAAAACCCAATTTCTTTGTAATCTCACTTTCTATCAATAAAATAATAGAAATTATTGTTTACGTGGTCAATCACTTTGCTCACATGTTTTATTTTCATGATTATTTGTTTAATATAAACTTGTATTAAATCTTGAGCATATAGCTAATCATATTTATAGTGACGTAATCATAGTGGAATATAAACATGATTATATGTTCAAAATAAGTTAGTCCTAAGATTAGTCAATGCACAAGATTTACACTAACTTGCCAATCTACGATATGATCTACTTACACATTCTAGTGTTATGTTCTTTCCAAAACATTAGCAAAGTATATAAGATCAGATGTATTTGTGACATCTGACTGGACCGACATTGACTTTAGATAGATAAGTAAATGTATCGTTATTATCTAATATAAGTCATATCATAAAGTTGACCATAGGTCAATTCAATATCAATTCTGAGTGGTATTCTAACTAATTGTATTATTCAAGTCCTTTGATTTGTTTGTTACCAACTTACCCTACGGACTAGCCCATACTTACATCTTGGGGATTTGGTAGTATAATTGAGTGGGAGTGTTAATCATATATATGAACATCTATAGCTTCTAGTAAGAAGTGAAATGATGATCACCATATAGCTTGGTTCAACGCGTTAAATGATTGAGTACTCATTTCTGTGATTAAAGTTCGTGAAAATATCATTTACAAGGATCTTAGTGGTATTTAAGGATAAAATACAATGAGGGGTAAAATTGTAATTTTCACCCAATTCAGTTGTAGATCATCTATAGAGGAATGAATGACAAATTATGGTTGTAACAATGGATGATGTATTTACTTTAAGTGTGAAGCGTTCTATGAGTTCAAGAGTGCAATTCCAAGTCTTTAGTGGAGTCACGATGAATTAATAAGGTAGTGAAATTATTCGATAATAATTTTACAATAACTTATAAGTGCTTGAATTCATGGGTCTATTGTCCCTACAATGCCTTTAATTAAATCATCTAGATAGTCTCGATTAATTGATTTAATTATCGATTAGGATTGTCAAAATTAGTTTGTGTCAATTTTGGACAATTTTACTAATATATGGAATTTAGAATAGAGAAGAGAAATTTGGGTAAATTTATTAATTATGAAAAATTTATAAATAAGTAGAGGTTGAGACTCGTTTTCCTGCTCTTCCATGGCGAAGAGGAAGAAATCGGCTCGGAAGCCTGTGACTCGCTCGATTTCTCAGGGCTTGCCTTTAATCCAAGAAGCGACTACTCAGGAAAGATTTGTTGATGATGAAATGCTTGTGGATGGTAACGAACAGACATCTGGTTTTCCCCAAAATGCTGAAGAGAAGGGTTTGACGGAAGGTGAAACAAACAAGAAATATGAGCGCGCGACTGATGGATTGGCTGTTCCGTCAAGCTGGGCGAACTCAGTGGAGGTCGGAGACTTTCAGACTTCAGCCCAAACCCATTGGCAGCAATTCAAATTGGGTAATCTCTCATTTTTTGACCAGAATCTTGAATATGCTGAGCCTTTGATTAAAGATGGTAAGAAGATTGCTCAAGTTGATATTGATGAAGTAAAGTTCCAATCGGCTAATTGGAGTTCTGCTGTCATATGTATGGTTCTTGGAGCTAATCCTCCAATGGCTATTTTTGAAGGGTTTATCAAAAGGGTTTGGGGTCATTTAGGGATTGCTCAAATAGCCAGGATGACAATGGGTTTGACTATGGTCAAGTTTAATGATGATGCTACAAGAGATCATGTTTTGGAAACTGGCATACTTCATTTTGATAGAAAGCCAGTGACAATTCGGCCATGGTCCACAGATCTATGTGCTATTCGAATGATCCGTTCAGTGCCTCTTTGGATTCGGTTACAAGATCTAGGCCTTCAATATTGGGGAAGCAAATGCTTCAGTGCGCTTGTTAGTACGATAGGCAAGCCGATCACTGTGGACAAATTTACTTGTGAACGTACAAGAGTTCAGTTTGCTAGGATCATGGTGGAGATGGACATCACAAATAACCCTCCTAGGACAATACAATTTTTGAATGAGCATGGTCAGTTAATAAAACAAGGGGTAGACTATGAATGGTTGCCAGTGAAATGCAAAACTTGTGCGGGTTTTGGCCACTCTATGGCTAACTGCCGTAAGGAGATGAAAATTCAGGGGATTAAGAAGGATATTCCTTCAACGAATTCTCCTGAGGTAGGGAGGGACAAGGATGAGGAAACTACTGATATTTCCTATAGCAATCCCTCTTTGGAAAAGAGGAGTATGGATGAGAAAGTAGTTGTTGGTATGCCTGGGATTATTTCTGCGGATCCGCCAGCTGCTAATGGCCAGACTGCTCGTAAAAAGGATTTGCAATCACCTAAGAAAGTGGTATATAGACATGGGACAACAGGGAGTAGAAAACAGAGGACTAACAAAGTATCAATTGAGTCGGGCCAGAATCAGTCCAACTATTTTGTGGTTCTCCAAGAACAGATAGAGAGGGAGAATGTAATGCCCCGAATTCTCTGATGCATTTAACGGCGTGAACAGTAGGCCGGGAGGGCCATACTTGCTTAATTATGTTATTAATTGATAAAATGCATGTATATGTTGATTATATTATGATATGATGTGAAATGCATGCATGTGAGTCCATATTTGTTATTACAGGGGTGTGATGGTAATTTGGCCCGTTGAGGGTAAATTGATTATTTATTCGCATGTTGGTGATATAATTTGAGATCACATTATGATGTGGGTTTGTTCGAGCCATTTGACATGAGACGATCAAGGAATGTTTAATGTCGGTTTGGTCATAACAGGCTTAAGCTCGGGGCTCGGGGTGAGTCTCGGGGTGTTTTAATGATTAGAGTGTTACCGGGGATTAAAGGGTAACGGGATGTGAATTATTGGTGTGTGAGGATGTTGAGATTAGCGGGAATTGGGAAGCGTTAATTATTATTAACGGTATAGGTGGAAAGTACCAAAATTGCCCTTGGGTTGGCTTTAGAGACTTTTAAAGACCTAGGGGTATTTTAGTCTTTTGGCTTGGATATATGTTAAGCATGGAAGGCTGTGGATAAACAGAGTAAAAACAGAGTGTAAGCTTCTTCTCTTCCCGTACCTTCATCTTGCTTCTCCTTCCTTGTGAGTTTTGTGAATTTGTTGAAGGTTTGAGCTTGGGAGCTAAGCCTTGGTACTTTGGGAGAGTGTTCCATTGTGGAAGAGCACCATAACCTGAACTTGAGGTAAGTTTTTAGCCCTTAGTTTCCATGTTTGCTCTGTTTTTGTTTTAGGATTTTAGCTTTAGAATTTGATGTGGAAAGTGAGGATTAAAGGGAGTTTTCATGTTGTTTTTTATTGGGGTTTGATGAGGGTGAGCTATGGGTGTTATTTGGGGGTTTAATTGTGTGTTTGGAAGAAGTTTAGAGAGGGTTTGTAGGGCTGGTTTGAGAGGAAAGAGCTCAGGGAAGAAAACTGGTTCTTGTGGCCGACTTAGCCATTCTCGGCTGAGCGCCGCGGCGCAGCAGGGGAGCGCCGCGGCCCTTGGCGTCTGGCAGGGGAGGCTCCTTCTGTCTGAGGGGCGCGCCGCGGCGCAGCAGGGAGGGCCGCGGCCCTTAAGGTCAATTTTTCCAAAAAAGGTGTTTTTAGCATGGGGATTCAAACCTAAGGCCTCGGGATTGAACCTACTACCCGGTTGAGTAGTGTTTGAGGTCCCGGAGGTTAGGTTTTGGTTTAGGAACCTTTTATTATTCATTTTATTGATGGAATCCCATAATTTGGTTATGACCAGGTAACTGCTAAAGGACCAAAAGGTCGATCGTTCTCAGGGTCACTCTTTTGTTTGTTCTAGCTCGGACCAGAGGTAAGAAAACTACACCCAAAGTGTGACATGCGTGGATATTTGTGAAGCATGTTGATTGTATAAATATGGACATGGATTGAATACAGAATTGACAAAAGTGTTAGTATCAGCTGTGAGGCTGTGGCTTATTTGTCAGGCTCGGCAGTGTTACTGGACACAGGTCAGGAAGCGCTGATTTATTTGTCAGAGCGGCCTTAGCGTGAATCACGCAAGCCAACAGAGATTAGATCTAATCGATTACTAGCATTGAATGACTCAAGGAGCATTAATGCCTGACCGACCCTGAGGGTCGATGAACAAACAGAGCTTGGAGGCTAGTGGCTTACCTATCAGCCACTCTCCCGCTACAAAACAGAGCTTGGAGGCTAGTGGCTTACCTATCAGCCACTCTCCCGCTACAAAGCAGAGCTTGGAGGCTGGTGGCTTACCTAGCAGCCACTCTCCCGCTAGAAAAGAGAGCTTGGAGGCTAGTGGCTTACCTAGCAGCCACTCTCCCGCTAAAGTCATGTGTTATTCATTTGTTTGAAAGCTTTATGCTCAGTGTGATTATATCATTTGATAATGTTTATGAAAAGTATTATGTTTTCTTGCTGGGCTTTGGCTCATGGGTGCTATGTGGTGCAGGTAAAGGGAAAGAAAAGCTCACCTAGCCTTGAGTGGAGAGCTGATGTGGTAATGTGTACACATGCGGCCGCTTGGCCACCACGGTCAAGGTGTTCTCAGAGGAACTAGGGGGTTTACCCTACTTTTGCCGCTTAGGTCGGCGGGATTGTAAATTTAAAACTGTAATGACCATTTTGTACTGAGAACCACTTGTAAATGTTTTGTTTAGCTCTGCAGAGCAGTTTGTAATAAAATCTCCATTTCCTTTTTATTGGTTTAATACCTTAACCTGTTAATTACACTTAGAGCACGTTTTTGACCAAAGGACTCAGGCAATGAGTCAAATTTCCGGTCCACCGTTCACCGTAACTGTTCTGGGGTAGCTAGGGCGTTACAACTTGGTATCAGAGCAATGCCAAGGTTAAGGTTCCTGTAGACTAGCTGGGCATGTACACACGTCACTGAAGTCAAGCTCGACTCTTGGTTTGGTAACTCTTTATGTAGTTATGTGCATAACTGCCTAAATGTGGTGCAAATGCTTTACCTGTATGCATGTGATATTATAAACTATTATGTGATACATGCTGAGTGCTGAGTGCCATAAACATGTATCTGCTCGTGCATATTGAATGACTGTGGAATATGATAATTGTCTGCTTGTTCTTGGACCGTGAGGCGGCAAGAGGTTTAGTTATGACTACCTGACTGGCCGTATTGATTATTGTTTCAGTAAGGTATCAATGACAGAATGAACCCAGAACAGACAGACACTACAGCTGGCCAGAGTGGTCAGGGTCAGAATAATGACAATAGTCAGGGTCAAGAGAATGACCAATCCCAGATTCCACAGCCAGCACCTGAAAACTGGCAGTAGTTGTTTAGTGATTTGTAGGCTATAGTGTTGAAACAGGGAGAGGAGCTTCGTCTCCTGAGGCAGCAACAAGTTCCTGCAGTGGTTAATTTACCAGAGGCACCTTCTGTGTCAGTGCCAGTTATTGGGCAGCAGCCTGGGGTTGAAAACAGATTGGAACCTCTTTATGAGCGGTTCAGGAAACAGCAACCTCCTGTTTTTGAAGGCAGCGCTGATCCTATTAAAGCTTAACAATGGATGAGCATGCTTAACACTATTCTTGACTTTATGAAGGTAATGGGTAGTGAGAGGGTGGCCTGTGCTGCCTATATGTTTCGGGAAGATGCCCGGATTTGGTGGGAGGTGGTTGGCCAGACCAAGGATGTTAATCTCCTGAGCTGGGAGGAATTTCAGACTTTGTTTAATGAGAAGTACTATAATGATGCTATAAGAGCGGCGAAGGCCGATGAGTTTATTACTTCAGGGAAGCTTATCAGTTACTGAATATGCCTTAAGGTTTGACCGTTTGGCAAAGTTTTCCAAAGAGCTGGTGCCCACTGATGGGACCAGGAGAGAGAGATTCCTCCAGGGACTACAGCCCAGGTTAGCCCGTGACGTTCGCATCACCACTGTGGCAGGAGTTACTACTTATGCACAGGTGGTGGAGAAGGCACTCACAGCTGAGAGTGCAGAGATTAAGATCTGGCGTGACAATGCAGCTAGAAGAGATTTCAGGAGGCCAGGTCCTCCATTTGTTGGTTCCGGTAGGGGCGTTGGCCCCAGTGACCAGAAGAGGAAGGTTCCTGATACCTTCCCAGTTCCAGGTTCTGACAGGAGACCTCGTGGTATTACAATAGGTCGTCCTGGGAGCAGTGAAGCCTGGAAGATTCGTCCTGAATGCCCTAAGTGCAAGAAGCGTCATTTGGGAGAGTGTAGGACAAAGGCCTGCTATTTGTGTGGAGTAGTGGGACACCTTAGGAAGGATTACCCTCAGATAGGGAAAGAAGATCCCAGAAAGGTGGACAGCTCGACCCCAGCTCGAGTGTTCAAGTTGACTCAAGCTGAAGCTGAGGCTTCCCCCTCAGTCGTTACAGGTCAGCTTCTTAGTGCAGGAACCCCTTATCGTGTTAATTGATTCTGGTGCTACACATTCCTTTGTTGCTAGTAGCATTATTGATAGGTTGTGTAGACCTTGCGACTTCTATGCTGTGGGGTTTGGTACTTTGTTACCCACTGGAGAGATAGTGGTGTCCAGAAAATGGGTCAGATCTTTGCCAGTGACAGTTGAGGGCAGAGAGTTGTCAGTGGATTTGATAGAGTTAGTTATGACTGACTTTGATATGATACTGGGTATGGATTGGTTGGCAAAGTATGGGGCCACTATTGACTGCAGAAGGAAGATGGTCACTTTTGAGCCTGAGGGTGAGGATCCTTTTGTGTTTGTTGGTACTGTGCATGGACCCCGCGTTCCTATGATTTCTGTGTTGAGGGTCAGGGATCTACTGCAGAGAGGTTGCATTGGATTCTTAGCCAGTGTGGTTGACACCACTCAGGTCATGCCAGTGAGACCAGAGGATACTAGACTTGTATGTGAGTTTCTGGATGTGTTTCCAGAAGATTTTCCAGGATTGCCACCACATAGAGAGATTAAGTTCGTTATAGAATTGGCACCAGGGATGGAGCCAGTGTCTAGAGCACCATACAGAATGGCCCCAGCTGAGTTGAAAGAATTTAAAGAGCAGTTGCAAGAGCTGCTGGATATGGGTTTCATTAGACCTAGTTTCTCACCCTGGGGTGCGCCAGTTCTGTTTGTAAAGAAGAAAGATGGTTCATTGAGAATGTGTATAGATTACAGGGAACTGAATAAGCTGACAATTAAGAATAAGTATCCTTTGCCAAGGATAGATGATCTGTTCGATCAGTTGCAGGGTATGAAGGTATTCTCTAAGATCGACCTTCGTTCTGGTTATCACCAGTTGAGGGTCAAGGAGGGAGATATACCGAAGACTGCTTTTCGTACCAGGTATGGGCATTATGAGTTTTTAGTTATGTCATTTGGGTTGACTAATGCTCCTGCTGCTTTCATGGATATGATGAACAGAGTGTTCAGGGATTACTTAGACCAGCTTGTGATCGTCTTCATCGATGATATTCTGGTATATTCTCAGACTGAGATAGAGCATGAGCAGCATCTGAGGTTGGTTCTACAGAGACTAAGAGAACACAAGTTGTTTGCTAAGTTCAAGAAGTGTGAGTTCTGGTTGTCTCAGGTATCCTTTCTTGGACACATTGTCAGTAAGGAGGGGATTAAGGTAGATCCAGCAAAGATCGAAGCGGTCAGAGATTGGCCAAGGCCAAAGAATGCTTCTGAGGTTAGAAGTTTCCTTGGGTTGGCAGGTTATTACAGGCGGTTCGTGGAAGGGTTCTCGAAGATTGCTAGTGCTTTGACTGAGCTGACACGCAAGAGCCAGAAATTTATGTGGTCAGATAAGTGTGAGAACAGCTTCCAGGAACTGAAGCAGAGATTGATAACAGCTCCGATTCTGAGTCTTCCGACAGACCAGGAGAAGTTTGGGATTTACTGTGATGCTTCTCATCAGGGTTTGGTCTGTGTTCTGATGCAATCAGAGAGAGTTATTGCCTATGCTTCTCGTCAGTTGAAGGAGTATGAGAAGAGGTATCCTACTCATGATCTGGAGTTGGCAGCTGTGGTTTTTGCCTTAAAAATATGGAGGCACTATCTCTATGGAGAGAAGTATGAGATCTATGCAGACCACAAGAGCCTGAAGTATTTCTTCACCCAGAAAAACCTGAATATGAGGCAAAGGCGTTGGCTGGAGTTAGTGAAGGACTATGATTGTGAGATTTTGTATCACCCAGGGAAAGCCAACGTGGTAGCTGATGCCTTGAGCCGGAAGGGTCCGGGGCAGATTCATGGTATGAGGCTGATAGCCAGAGAGTTAGCAGATGATATGACCAGAGCTGGTATAGAGTTGCTGGTGGGCCAACTGGCTAACATTACGCTACAGTCTACATTGTTGGAGAGAATTAAAGAGGGTCAGTTGAGTGATCCTCAGCTGATCAAGATTAGGGAGGATGTTCTGGCTGGAGCATCCAGAGATTATACAGTGTCAGAGGTAGGCTTGTTGAGATACAAAGGGCGGATATGTGTTCCGTTAGACACTACATTGAGGTGAGAGATTCTGGATGAATCTCATACTACACCTTACTCTTTGCATCCAGGCACCACGAAGATGTACCAGGATGTGAGATCGTTATATTGGTGGCCGGGGATGAAGAGAGATGTAGTGGAGTATGTAGCTAGGTGCTTGACATGTCAACAGGTCAAGGCTGAGCATCAGAGGCCGGCAGGGTCACTGCAGCCTCTGGATATTCCAGAGTGGAAGTGGGAAGACATCACAATGGACTTTGTGGTGGGCTTACCCAGGACTACTGGTCAGTATGATTCCATTTGGGTGATAGTGGATCGCTACACCAAGTCAGCTCACTTCCTGCCAGTGAGGACTACATATACGGTTGATCAGTATGCGGATCTCTATGTGAGAGAGGTCGTGCGGCTCCATGGTGCACCTAGGTCGATCATGTCAGATCGGGACCCCACTTTTACTTCTAAGTTCTGGGGGAGTTTGCAGAAAGCCATGGGGACAAAGTTGAAATTCAGTACAGCTTATCATCCTCAGACAGATGGGCAATCTGAGAGGACGATCCAGATTTTAGAGGACATGCTGAGGGCATGTGTACTGGATTTCGGTGGTTCTTGGAGTAAGTATCTGCCATTGATAGAATTCTCCTACAACAATAGTTACCAATCTACCATTGGAGTAGCACCTTATGAGATGCTATATGGTAGGAAGTGCAGATCTCCCATTCATTGGGATGAGACAGGGGAAAGGAGATACTTAGGTCCTGATGCAGTTCAGAGAACCAGTGAGGCTATAGAGAAGATTAGAGCTAGAATGCTTGCTTCTCAGAGTAGACAGAAGAGCTATGCAGATCCCAAGCGCAGGAACGTGGAGTTCCAGGTGGGGGACTATGTTTTTCTCAGAGTCTCACCGTGGAAAGGGGTGAGAAGGTTTGGGAAGAAAGGCAAGCTGAGTCCTAGATTTGTAAGTCCATTTGAGATCCTGGAGAGGATTAGTCAAGTGGCTTATAGATTGGCTTTGCCTCCGGCGTTGTCTGCCGTGCATAATGTGTTTCATATATCAGCTCTTCGGAGGTATGTATCTGATGTGGGCCATATTCTGAGTTATGAAGATCTGGAGCTTGAGCCAGATCTCTCCTTTGAGGAGCAGCCAGTTCAGATACTTGATAGAAAGGACAAGGTCCTCAGGAACAAGACAATACCTTTGGTTAAGGTATTGTGGAGGAATAGCAAGGTCGAGGAGGCGACCCGGGAGCTGGAGTCAGATATGCGAAGTCAGTATCCCGAGCTGTTCAGGTAAATTTCGGGGACGAAATTTCAGTAAGGAGGGGATAGTTGTAATGCCGCGAATTCTCCGATGCATTTAACGGCGTGAACAGTAGGCCGGGAGGGCCGTACTTGCTTAATTATGTTATTAATTGATAAAATGCATGTATATGTTGATTATATTATGATATGATGTGAAATGCATGCATGTGAGTCCATATTTGTTATTACAGGGGTGTGATGGTAATTTGGCCCGTTGAGGGTAAATTGATTATTTATTCGCATGTTGGTGATATAATTTGAGATCACATTATGATGTGGGTTTGTTCGATCCATTTGACATGAGACGATCAAGGAATGTTTAATGTCGGTTTGGTCATAACAGGCTTAAGCTCGGGGCTCGGGGTGAGTCTCGGGGTGTTTTAATGATTAGAGTGTTACCGGGGATTAAAGGGTAACGGGATGTGAATTATTGGTGTGTGAGGATGTTGAGATTAGCGGGAATTGGGAAGCGTTAATTATGATTAACGGTATAGGTGGAAAGTACCAAAATTGCCCTTGGGTTGGCTTTAGAGACTTTTAAAGACCTAGGGGTATTTTAGTCTTTTGGCTTGGATATATGTTAAGCTTGGAAGGCTGTGGATAAACAAAGTAAAAACAGAGTGTAAGTTTCTTCTCTTCCCGTACCTTCATCTTGCTTCTCCTTCCTTGTGAGTTTTGTGAATTTGTTGAAGGTTTGAGCTTGGGAGCTAAGCCTTGGTACTTTGGGAGAGTGTTCCATTGTGGAAGAGCACCATAACCTGAACTTGAGGTAAGTTTTTAGCCCTTAGTTTCCATGTTTGCTCTGTTTTCGTTTTAGGATTTTAGCTTTAGAATTTGATGTGGAAAGTGAGGATTAAAGGGAGTTTTCATGTTGTTTTTTATTGGGGTTTGATGAGGGTGAGCTATGGGTGTTATTTGGGGGTTTAATTGTGTGTTTGGAAGAAGTTTAGAGAGGGTTTGTAGGGCTGGTTTGAGAGGAAAGAGCTCAGGGAAGAAAACTTGTTCGTGTGGCCGACTTAGCCATTCTGGGCTGAGCGCCGCGGCACAGCAGGGGAGCGTCGCGGCCCTTGGCGTCTGGCAGGGGAGGCTCCTTCTGTCTGAGGGGCGCGCCGCGGCGCAGCAGGGAGGGCCGCGGCCCTTAAGGTCAATTTTGCCAAAAAAGGTGTTTTTAGCATGGGGATTCAAACCTAAGGCCTCGGGATTGAACCTACTACCCGGTTGAGTAGTGTTTGAGGTCCCGGAGGTTAGGTTTTGGTTTAGGAACCTTTTATTATTCATTTTATTGATGGAATCCCATTATTTGGTTATGACCAGGTAACTGCTAAAGGACCAAAAGGTCGATCGTTCTCAGGGTCACTCTTTTGTTTGTTCTAGCTCGGACCAGAGGTAAGAAAACTGCACCCAAAGTGTGACATGCGTGGATATTTGTGAAGCATGTTGATTGTATAAATATGGACATGGATTGAATACAGAATCGACAAAAGTGTTAGTATCAGCTGTGAGGCTGTGGCTTATTTGTCAGGCTCGGCAGTGTTACTGGACACAGGTCAGGAAGCGCTGATTTATTTGTCAGAGCGGCCTTAGCGTGAATCACGCAAGCCAACAGAGATTAGATCTAATCGATTACTAGCATTGAATGACTCAAGGAGCATTAATGCCTGACCGACCCTGAGGGTCGATGAACAAACAGAGCTTGGAGGCTAGTGGCTTACCTATCAGCCACTCTCCCGCTACAAAATAGAGCTTGGAGGCTAGTGGCTTACCTATCAGCCACTCTCCCGCTACAAAGCAGAGCTTGGAGGCTAGTGGCTTACCTAGCATCCACTCTCCCGCTAGAAAAGAGAGCTTGGAGGCTAGTGGCTTACCTAGCAGCCACTCTCCCGCTAAAGTCATGTGTTATTCATTTGTTTGAAAGCTTTATGCTCAGTGTGATTATATCATTTGATAATGTTTATGAAAAGTATTATGTTTTCTTGCTGGGCTTTGGCTCATGGGTGCTATGTGGTGCAGGTAAAGGGAAAGAAAAGCTCACCTAGCCTTGAGTGGAGAGCTGATGTGGTAATGTGTACACATGCGGCCGCTTGGCCACCACGGTCAAGGTGTTCTCAGAGGAACTAGGGGGTTTACCCTACTTTTGCCGCTTAGGTCGGCGGGATTGTAAATTTAAAACTGTAATGACCATTTTGTACTGAGAACCACTTGTAAATGTTTTGTTTAGCTCTGCAGAGCAGTTTGTAATAAAATCTCCATTTCCTTTTTATTGGTTTAATACCTTAACCTGTTAATTACACTTAGAGCACGTTTTTGACCAAAGGACTCAGGCAATGAGTCAAATTTCCGGTCCACCGTTCACCGTAACTGTTTTGGGGTAGCCAGGGCGTTACAGAGAAAGGAGGATTAGGTGAAGCTAGCTCTTCTCATGGATAACTGTAACATTTTGAGCTGGAATTTAAGGGGATTGAATGGTCCGAAAACGCAGGTTGCAGTTTTGAATCTATGTAGTAAGAATAAAGTGGGAGTTGGTGCTCTTTTGGAAACGAAAATGAGGGGGTCTAAAGTTACTGAGATGATGGTTAATAAATTTTTGAACTGGGATTATTATTCTAGTTCGATTACTGAGGGAAGAATTTTGATAATATGGAGGAGGGTCTTTGTCAAAGTTACAGTGATTGAAGAAACAAGTCAATATGTTCACTGTAATATTAAAATGGCTGGTCAGAAATTTCCTTTTAGTGCTACATTTGTTTATGGGCGTAACACTATGGAGGAAAGGAAGATTTTATGGAAAAGTTTACCGAAGAGTTCAGCTGATGCTTGGGTAATATTGGGAGATTTCAATGCAATCTTTACAGCCAAAGATAGGAATGGAGGGAAACCTGTGTCTAAAGCTGAATTACTAGACTCTTCTCAATGGTTTGCTAGTTCTCATCTGGATGTGCTTAAACAAACTGGTTCTTTCTTTACTTGGACAAATAACCAAGATGGCCATGCTCACATATACTCTAAGATAGATCATGTGTTTGCTAATGAGGTCTGGCTGGATATGTTTCCTAGTACAACAATAGTCTTCAAATGGGAAACGATTTCTGATCACTGCTCTTGTACTCTCTCTATTCAGGCCATGGAGCACTTGGGAGTTAAATTGTTTCGGTATTATAATTTCTAGACAGATCATAAAGACTTCAAAGGGGTGGATTTTGATAACTGGAGGAAGCCTATTCAGGGGAATGGTTTAAAGGCCATATATCTTAAGACTATGCGGCTAAAACACATGCTGAAAAAATTTAATAGGGATCATATAGGAGACATAGGAGTTCAATATCAGAAGGCTAAAGATGATTTTCAGGATGCCCTTTTCCATGCTTAGCAATATCCTCGTGCTTTTACTCTCCAAAATAAAGTCAAGGCTGCTGCTGAAGCTTATATTAGTCAGGAACAAATGTATCATAGCTTCTTGGCTCAAAGAAGTAATATTAATTGGTTAGGGAAGGGAGACTCAAACACTGCCTATTTCCATGCTTGTCTGAAGAAACATAAAGAAGAAAATAGGATAGCCTCTTTTGTTGCTGAGCAAGGTAGATTGGTGGATAACTTTTCAGAAGTAGTCTCTCATTTTCTGAATCATTTCAGAAGCATAATGGGTAGGCCTAGTTCAGCTACTAAGAAATTAAATGTCCATTGTGTAGAGATGGGTCCCAAACTCTCTATGGACCAGCAGCTATCTCTGTTGAAGCCTTTTTCTCACAAGGAAATTAGAGAAGCTTTATTCAGTATCCCTATAATCAAATCCCCGGGTCCAGATGGGTTTGGTTCGGGTTTTTTCAAGGTGTTGTGGCTGGATATAGGAGATGAAATATGTAGAGCTATAGGGCAGTTTTTTTAATCAGGCAGTATCCCTGAGGAGCTTCTTGATACCACTTTGTCTCTAGTCCCTAAATGTGATAACCCTTCTCGGGCTGTGGATTATAGGCCTATTGTGTGTTGTTTTACCTTATACAAATGTATCTCTAAGCCACTTTGCTCTCGTCTAGCTAAGGTCCTTCCTGTCTTAGTTCAATCTAATCAAGGAGCTTTTGTTCAAGGTAGATCAATAGCTCATAACATCTTGATTTTTCAAGATCTTATCAAGAATTATGGGAGATCAGCTATTTCACCTAGGTGTGCAATCAAAATTGATATCAGTAAAGCTTATGACACAGTTGATTGGTCGTTTATTGAAGATCTCTTAAAAGCTTTGTGTTTCCCTTTGAGATTTATCAGATGGATAACGACATGCTTGGAAAACACATCTTATTTCTTGCTTATGAATGGAAGAGTTCAAGGAAAATTTAAGGGTGAGAAGGGGCTTCGGCAAGGGGATCCTATGTCGCCTCTTTTATTTGTCCTAATCATGGAATATCTCACTCGGAGGCTTCAACTGGAAGCTCTTGATACTACTTTCAGGTACCATCCTATGTGTAAAAGTCTGAACTTGCTGAGCCTATGTTTTGCAAATGACTTGCTCTTATTTTGTAAAGGAACTCTGGCTGCTGTTCAAGTGATCAAGGGGACTCTTGAGGATTTTAGTGCTGTTACTGGGCTAGAAGTTAATGCTAATAAATCGCATGTTTATATTGGGGGGTTCTCTACTGCAGACAGGAAAAGATTAGCTACTGAGTTACAGCTTACTGAAGGGTCCTTTCCCCTCAAATATCTTGGTGTTCCTATGAGACAAACTAAGTGGAAGCATGAAGATTGTGACATCATAATCCAAAAATTCAGAATGTGATTACATACGTGGGCTAGCAGGCACCTATCCTTTGCTGGTAGAATCCAGCTCATTCATTCTGTTCTTTTTGGTCTACGGAACTACTGGATGGGTAATTTTATACTTCCTCAAAGTATTATTAAGGAGATTGAAAAGTTATGTCGTGGCTTTCTTTGGGGAGTAAATGGTAGTAGGAGTAAAATTCTTATGGCTTCCTGGTCTAAGGTCTGTCTCCCGAAAGTTTATGGTGGCCTTGGATTCAGGAATGGCTCAGCTTGGAACAGAGCTATACTAGCTAAGTATATCTGGGCTATAACTGAGAAGCATGATTTTCTTTGGGTTAAGTGGATCAATTCTATATACTTAAAAGGTTCAGAGTTCTGGTCTTATAGACTTCCTTCACACACTAGCTGGTATTGGAGGAAATTGTGTAATCTCAGGGATCACTTTAGCTGTGAAGAGCTGAAAGCTGCTGGTTTCTCAGGAAAATTCCACCCTTCTAAACTGTATAACAGCTCTCTCTGTCAACAACAAATTGACTACCATAGAGCTATATGGTGCCGGCTATCCATTCCTAAACATAGATTTCTTCTTTGGCAAACTGTAAACTCTCAGCTTTTAACCTGTGATAATTTCTCAGGTTATGTGTGGCTCTTGACTCTCTTCTCTGTCCTGTCTATTGAATCTCTAATGAGACTCATGCCCATTTATATTTTGATTGCTGTCTATCCAGGCAGATATTGATCATCATCTTTGGCTGGTTGGGTTTTCAAGCTTGGCCTTCTGAATTTTCTAGTTGGCTGGTTTAGCTCTCTAGCAGGAAGCCTGGAACAATTTTTGATATTATCAACTAGGTTCTAGCAGCAGTTGTGTATGGTATTTGGCGTGTAACGCCCTGGATAGCCAAGACCATTACACTGTGTGTTTATAAAGTGTTAGACTTGCTAACCAAGTCATTTGATTAAAATCGTGTTACTGAGACTATAAAGGTACTAGGGTTTAAAATGTTTTGGTCTCAAAAGCCACATTTTCATTAAGGAACATTATTTGTTTACACGGGATCCCAAAAGTACACGTTTAAAGATCATTTACAAAAGTTATAAGATTCAAATACAATAACCAGCCATACTAAGGAAAAACAAGCGGTTAGGTAATCCCTGTCCTGATCCACTCCTCGACCATGACGATTGAACGGCTGGCTATATACATTCTACCTCGGAGCTCTCCATCTCAGGCTTGGTCCAGCTTGCCTTTGCCTTTTCCTGCACCACGTAGCACCCGTGAGCCAAGGCCCAGCAAGAAAACACAACAACAGAGCATAAGCAATCAACAGACAAATCCATATCCCACGTAGCATCACAAGTTCTCAAACATGTAATCATTCAGCATGACCAAGTATTCCACATACTAAGCATATCAATTCATGTCACATATCACTGCACAAATGATAACCAGGGCTAGCGCTCTCAGGCTGCTCCCTCCGTTATCCCACTGGCTCCAGCCCGCTTAAGCCGAGCTTAGTGAATATTCTCGGCTACCAGTGGCCAAGCCGCGCCCTGTGCGCGAGTACCATGTATGGCACTCTTAGGCCGCTTTACATGTCCCATGGCGTAATACCATCATTGACACGATACAATTCTCGGGAGCACTTAGTCCCATCACAAACATTTAATCGGGTGCAGTTTTCTTACCTTTCAACTCACTGGCTTTGATTTCTCGACTCCTTGAGGACGATCCCCCTCGAGCCCTAGCGCTCACCTAAACACAACCATATCCAAAGTCATCATGAACCCTCAAGTCCAAAACCCAACCCCGGGGCCAATCCCGAGCCCCCGGGAAGTCCTAGTTCCACCAAACAAGGTGGTGGAAACAAACCCCAAACCTTAGGTCAAAAACCCTTGCAAACAACCCCAAAATCCCCTTCAGAAGGTAAGGTAGCGATACAGCGCTCATGGGAGGGTGCTACAGCACTACAAACAGAAGCCAAAATCCCCTCAGCATTATGGCCTAGCGCTACAGCGCCCAAAGGCTAGCGGTGTAGCGCTAATCACAGACAGCCCAGCACCAATTTTTCTCTTCTGCGGTTTTCTCGAACCAACCTCAACCAAAACTCTTCCAACTCTTTCCCAAACTCAAAAACAACCTCATGACCATACTCCACTCATCCCAAGCACCCCAAACCTTAGAACTTAAGCACATGCATCCACAAACTCAGAATTCACCATAGCCACTCCTAAGCTCTAAAACTCAGTAAAAACCAACTGAACAACAAAGTTAGAGTTTAGGCTTTATACCTTTCATAGGATTTCGACCACAAGCTGTCTCTAGACCTCCTTGGCTTGCTTCTCCTTAACCTTTGCCCTGAATTTCCCCAAAGTTCCCCATCAAACTCAGCTTATACACCATAGTTCAGAAACCAAACCAGCAACTGAAGAAATTACAGAACCTTACCTCAAGTGATGGCTTAACCTTGCTAAACCTTTGTCAATTCCCCACACTTAACTTAGAATCCTTGATGCTTAGTTTATCCCAGCTCTCCTATGAGCTTTACTCCAGAAATCCTCAAGAAACAGGTGAAGAAATCATAAACCGACCTAGAGAATTCTCTCTGTTTTCCCTCCATTCTTTTCCCTTCCTTTTCTTTCTTTTTCAGACTTCTCCAATATTCTACAAATCCCACTAACATAAAGCCTCAGCATATCTATTCCTTACATTCCAAATGACCCTAATGCCCTCCCCTTTATTTCTAAACCTTTAGTCTACTTAAGGGCATTTTAGTCATTTTACCCAATTCCCGCTAACTCCTCGATTGTCTCTAATATTTCCCGCTTAATTCCCGATACCTAATTAACCACCAATAATATTCCTCAATGTCTAAGTAGACTCCAGTATATTCACTAAATTCCCATTTATACCCCTAAGCTCACCCCGAGCCGGGTATAAATCCCCGCCATGACTTTTCCGCTACTTTGCTCACTAGGATCGTCTCGAGTCACAGATCACAGATATATCCACATAATAATGTGGTCTCGACAATTATCACATATATCAGTACAGTTATGCCCATAATGGCCAAAATTACGATTATGCCCTTCTAACCTAGTCAGGGCCTACATGAATACTAATACACATAGTCATGCATCTCAAATACTCAAATAGTCATATAACATGCTTTAACTCATAATCATGCATCTTAATCATTAAATTCACACATAATTCCCATTATGCCCTCCAGGCACACTAATCAAGGCCCTTAAGCCCTATTAGCGAATTTTGGTCTTTACATGGCGGAATCGAAATAGATGTGTTTTTTATAGATATTCTTGGTCAGCTAATAGCATTGCTTCTGAGATTAAGACTAAGATTCAGTACAGAATATTCAATGTAAAAAATAGGAAATTATCTATACAAGAGCAGAGGTTTATAGATAGGATAGCAATGTACTCTGGTTTGGGGCCTTTTTGGTTGCCTTTGTTTTTCACGGGTTGAAGGGTGTTTCCCCTGTGTTTGGTTTGTAAGGTTTGTTTTTATTGTACTCTGTTTGGCATGGTTGGTTGATTAATGAAGTAATTTTCTTCTTGATCAAAAAAAAATTAATAAATAGTATTAAATTAGTGTTCAAATTATGATCAATTATTTGAATAAATTATATTATTGTTTAAATATAGTTATAATTATATATATAAAGTTTTAATAAAATAGATTTTGTAATACAAAATCTGTATATAATATATATATATATTATATTTATTTAATTAATTAATAAGAGTTTTGTTTTATTATATAATTATAGAAAATAATAGTATTTGAATTTAAAGGCTTTTCTGCTTTGAATTTAAAAATGGAAAAATCCCAAGGCTTGGAAAAATATCTAGTATTAAGCCATATACGGATTTTTAAGCTATTATTTTAAATATTTAATTAAATTAAATTAACCCTAAAATGTTGCTATAAATATTTACTTAAGTCTAGGGTTTTCAAGTTAAGTGTTGAGTGTGAAAAAGCAAAAGCAATAGCCTAGACTCAAAAGAGACTTATTGTGGCCGCCCTTCAGTACTTTGTTCTTTTCCATAATTTTCTCATCTCATGTGTGTAGAAATGCCAGCCCAAGTCTAGGTGATTAAAGGAAATTGTGGAGGAGTATGTAGTTTGAAGATCTAGTTCACTGTCTTGTTTTTACTCTGCGACAGAAAGGAACAAGGGTTAGAGAGAATGAAAGAATAAGTTTCAGTATCCGCTGCGTAAAAGTAAGATTCTTAAACTCTGTTATTTGATTTACTTTATGAAATTTATTAGAAATATATTTCTAGGTTGTTTTATATGTTAATTTGTTTAATATATGAAACATACATGAAAATATTTATGAACCTGTAAAATGTATTCCCAACAGAGTAATCGTCAATGAAAGTGATGAAGTATGTTGGGGTTTTATGCCCTAATTAAAACCCAATTTCTTTGTAATCTCATTTATTATCAATAAAATAATAGAAATTATTTTTTGACTTGGTCAATCACTTTTCTCACGTGTTTTTTTTTCATGATTATTTGTTTAATAGAAACTTCTATTAAATCCCAAGCATATAGCTAATCGTATTTATAGTGACATAATCACAGTGGAATATAAATAAGTTAGTCCTAAGATTAGTCAGTGCAAAGGATTTACACTGACTTTCCAATCTACGATATGTTCTACTTACACGTCACAGCATTATGTTCTTTCCAGAACATTAGAAAAATAGATAAGATTGGATGTATTTTTTACATCGGACTAGACCAATAATGACAGCAGATAGGATAAGTAAACATACCATTATTATCAATTCTAGTCATATCATATAGTTGATCATATGTCAATTCAATCTCAATTCTGAGTGATTAGTATTCTAATTGATTGTATTATTTGAGTTCTTTGACTTGTTCGTTACCAGCTTACCCTACAGACTAGCCCATACTTACATCTTGGGAACTCAATAGTATAATTAAGTGGGTGTGTTAATCATAGATATGAACATCTATTGCTTCTGATGAAGAAGTGAAATGATGGTTTCCTTTTAGTTTGGTTCAAGGTGCGAAATGATAGAGATATCATTTCAGTAATTAATATTAGTTTACTAAAATATCATTTACAAGGAACTAAGTGTTTTAAGGATAAAATACAATGAGTGGTAAAACGATATTTTAGTCCCATCTCATTATAGACCGTCATATTTTAGTAACATGATTAGGCCCATCCAATTATAACATGTTTGTTTGCATTATATGTGGTATTTTTGCAATTGGGCTTAGATGCATATAGTGGCCCATATGTTTGTTAGATATATGGTATTTTGCGAAATAAAATATTCATAAAATGATTGGTTTTATTTGAGCCCATTAGAAAATGTAAAGTTTAAATTTATCTCTTGTGGGTGATTCCACTTGTGAAGGCTCATTTGCTTTGCATGACTATAATGGGTCTAATCAATTAATAACAACTAATAAAATGAATGTTTAAATTTCTGTCTTTTGGACCTTGTGTGGAAGATATGAGGCCTTTGTAGTGGGGACGACATAATGGACCCAACCCTCTTCCATACAAGCCCAATTGTTAAGGCTCATTAACCTGAGTTTGACTTAATTGTATATGTTCATTATATTAGTTAAACCTAAATATTGATTAGCAACAAATTAATTCTAAATTAATTTAATTTGTTTCAATGTGACACTTTAGAATTAATAAGAAGGTATAGGACTTTGGTTTTAAAAATTTAATCTTTTCAAATTTTTAGAGAACCATAGTCATTAATTTTCTAAAAATAAATAATAAAAATACCATTTTTTATTTTATAATGAGCTTATTTTAAGAATTATATTTGATCTCCACCATTGGTTTAACAAAGTCAATAGCTTAATGGGCCCTCGACACGCTTTGATTCGTCCCCCTATGGAAGGTGTTCATTAGTTATTTTGACAATGTTAGATTTCGAAAGATAGATAATTATAGGTCAAATTCTACTAGACTTACCCCTACGGTAACTACTAGGACTAAATCTATGATTATCGAAACCATGGGTCTAGCTCATAAAATAAGAGATTTTGTTTTCTTATTTTGATCGAATAGTAGGTTGTTAATAATGGTGTCCATTATTGAGTAAGTTCACATCTTTATTTAACTAGTGGTATTTTTTCCTCTCGCTAACCGGGACTTGGGAACTGGGTAGTATAATTAAGTGGGACTGTTCATCATAGATATGAACATCTATAGCTTCTGATGAAGAAGTGAAACAATGGTTTCCTTTTAGTTTGGTTCAAGGTGCAAAATGATAGAGATATCATATCAGTAATTAATATTAGTTTACTAAAATATCATTTACAAGGAACTAAGTGTTTTAAGGATAAATACAATGAGTGGTAAAACAGTATTTTAGTCCCATCTCATTGTAGACCGTTTTTAGAGGATTGAGTGATGATTACGTTTGTAACAATGCATAATTAATAACGTATCTATATTGCTTATAGAGTGTTCTATGAATTCAAGAGTACAATTCCGAGTCTTTAGTAGAGTCACGAGGAATTAATAAATTAGGAAATTTATTTGTTAGATTTATGATAACTTGTTGGAGCTTGATTTCATAGGCCCATGGTCCCCATTGTACCTTGGATAAAATCATCTAGATGGTCTCAATTAATTGATTTAATTATCAATTAGAATTATCAAAGTTGACCAGGTCTATTTTGGATAGCTTCACCGAGTTATACAATTTAGAGAAGAAAAGAGAAACTAGGGCAAATTTATTAATTAAGATAAATTGGTATCTAAATTAATAAATAAGTTTAAATCAAGGTGCAAATTATAAATAATTAATTTGATAAAAGATTTGAATAATTATTTAATTAATGGAATCAATAGAAAATAATACATGCTTTGATTTTAAGTCCAGTGGGCTTATAATCAAATGGGAAATTTCACGGGCCTAAAGCCCATGATAATTTCGACCTAAGACTGTGTATTGGCTATTATTTTAGTGATTTTTTAATTAAATAAATGACTTAATTGAGTCTATAAAAGGAATGCTAAGAGAGAGTTGAAAACACAAGTCAAAACATAAGTAAAAAACACAAGTTTCTCATAGGTTTTAGATTCTCTCTAAACATAAGTCATTTTCTAAGTCTTATTGTTTTTTTCTCTTCTTCTCTCTATATCTATCTCGTGTGTTGAGAATTGCCTACTCTAGTCTTGGTGATTCTAAGGATACTTTGGAAGGTTGTGAAGAAAATGGAAGATCAGTTTAGTTTCTTGGTAATACTCTACGACAGAGAGGATACAAGGGTTAGAGAGACTGAAGGAATGACTCTATTGTTTCGTTGTGTATAATGTAATTATTCTTATCATTATTTATCTTTGAATTCAATTTTAGAAACATGTTCTAGGTTGTCTCATATTAACTTGTTTAATATTAAATCTACATGAAAATAAATAAAGATCATGTATAAGTTTTCCCAACAACTGGCCTCAGAGCCTTTGGTAGTCTTTATTTTCATGCATGAACATGGAACAATTGAATTGTTGATGTGTTGAGTAATTGGGTGGATTTCATGTTTTTTATGATGCATATTGAATTTTATGTGATTATTAGCATATTTGGGTTATTTTGTTGTGTTTTATTTGAAAATAATTTTTAAATAAATGCTTTATTTGATGTAAATCATGGTAAAAATTATTTAGAAAACGTTTTTGGCTTGAAAAATTGCACAAATTTTATAAATTTTTTTTTATTTTCGGGCAGTGGCTCCGGCCACCAGTTTTCACTGGTCGCGGCCTGCTAGCCGCAGCCTGGGTATCCAATGCTAGTGGCCACGGCCACCATTTACCTTTGGCCACAGCCAGCACACAATTTTTGCCTAGAATGGTCTTGTGTCCACGACCAACAGTTTTCACTGGTCGCGATCTGTGTTAACTTTTTCATAAAATTTGATTTTTAAATATATTTTTAATAGGTTAATACAAAAATATCATATATTTTCTATTATTTAAAAATATCATTTTTTAAATATGATGTTTTAGTTGTTTGATCTTTTAAAAGTAGATATTTTCTAGAAATATTCAAATTCAAATTTAAAAATAGGTTAACTAATTAATTTTAAATATTTTAATATATTAAAATATTGGAATTAAGGTATCAGATATTTAAGATAGTTTTTTAATACTTGATATATTTTTTAAACCTGATATTTGAAAATAAAAATATCTGATTATTCTATAGATTTTAATATTTAAATTATTTGAAATTTGAAAATTTGTTAACTAGATATTTTTATAGATATTTCAATTTGTTTAATTGTTTAAGAGATTTTTTCAAAAGCAGCAGATGATATTTGTTTTAAAAATTTATAACTAGTTAAATTTTTAAAAATATCATGTTTTTCAAACCAATTAATAATTTATTTTTTTAATAAATGAGATTTAAATTAACTTTGGTTAATTGTTGATAAATCCTATTTAAATTAAATTGATATTTTTTCAAATTAACCTAAACCAAGTTGATTGTTGATAAATGAAATTTAAATTAACTATTGTTAATTGTTGATAAATGAAATTTAAATTGACTTACTTATTGTAAAAATTTAATTAATTTGAATTTTTTTTTATAAATTCTAGATAATTAATTGTGGTATTTTTGCATAAATTCATAGAATTGCTCATATAGTAACATGATTAGGCCCGTCCAATTATAATATGTTTGTTTGCATTATATGTGGTATTTTTGTAATTGGGGTTAGATGCATATAGTGGCCCATATGTTTGTTAGATATATGGTATTTTGCGAAATAAAATATTCATAAAATGATTGGTTTTATTTGAGCCCATTAAAAAATGTAAAGTTTAAATTCCTCTCTTATGGGTGATTCCACTTGTGAAGGCCCATTTGTTTTGCATGACTATAATGGGCCTAATCAATTAATAAAATTAATAAAATGAATGTTTAAATTTCTGTCTTTTGGACCTTGTATGGAAGATATGGGGCCTTTGTAGTGGGGACGACATAATGGACCCAGCCCTCCTCCATACAAGCCCAATTGTTAAGGCTCATTTACTTGAGTTGGACTTAATTGTATATGTTCATTATATTAGTTAAACCTAAATATTGATTAGCAACAAATTAATTCTAAATTAATTTAATTTGTTTCAATGTGACACTTTAGAATTAATAAGAAAGTATAGGACTTTGGTTTTAAAAATTTAATCTTTTCAATTTTTTAGAGAACCATAGTCATTAATTTTCTAAAAATAAATAATAAAAATACAATTTTTAATTTTATAATGAGCTTATTTTAAGAATTATATTTGATCTCCACCATTGGTTTAACAAAGTCAATAGCTTAATGGGGCCTCGACACGCTTTGATTCGTCCCCCTATGGAAGGTGTTCATTAGTTATTTTGACAAGGTTAGATTTCGAAAGATAGATAATTATATGTCAAATTCTACTAGACTCACCCCTACGATGACTACTAGGACTAAATCTATGATTATCGAAACCATGGGTCTAACTCATAAAATAAGAGATTTTGTTTTCTTATTTTGATCGAATAGTAGGTTGTTGATAATGGTGTCTATTATTGAGTAAGTTCACATCATTATTTAACTAGTAGTATTTTTTACTCTCGCCAACCGGGACTTGGGAACTGGGTAGTATAATTGAGTGGGAGTGTTCATCATAGATATGAACATCTATAGCTTCTGATGAAGAAGTGAAATAATGGTTTCCTTTTAGTTTGGTTCAAGGTGCGAAATGATAGAGATATCATTTCAGTAATTAATATTAGTTTACTAAAATATCATTTACAAGGAACTAAGTGTTTTAAGGATAAAATACAATGAGTGGTAAAATGGTATTTTAGTCCCATCTCATTGTAGATCGTCTTTAGAGGATTGAGTGATGATTACATTTGTAACAATGCATAATTAATAACGTATCTATATTGCTTATAGAGTGTTCTATGAATTCAATAGTACAATTCCGAGTCTTTAGTAGAGTCACGAGGAATTAATAAGTTAGGAAATCTATTTGTTAGATTTATGATAACTTGTTGGAGCTTGATTTCATAGGCCTATGGTCCCCATTGTACCTTGGATAAAATCATCTAAATAGTCTCAATTAATTGATTTAATTATCAATTAGAATTATCAAAGTTGACTAAGTCTATTTTGGATAGTTTCACCGAGTTATACAATTTAGAGAAGAAAAGAGAAACTATAGAAGATTTATTAATTAAGATAAATTGTTATCTAAATTAATAAATAAGTTTAAATAAAGGTTCAAATTATAAATAATTAATTTGATAAAGGATTTGAATAATTATTTAATTAATTAAATAAATAGAAAATAATACAGGCCTTGATTTTAAGTCCAACGAGCTTGTAATCAAATAGGAAATTTCCCGGGTCTAAAGCCCGTGATAATTTCGACCTAGGGTTGTTTATTGGCTATTATTTTATTGATTTTTTAATTAAATAAATGACCTAATTAAGTCTATAAAAGGAATGCTAAGAGAGAGTTGAAAACACAAGTCAAAACATAAGTCAAAAACACAAGTTTCTAATAGGTTTTAGATTCTCTCTAAACATATGTCCTTTTCTAAGCCTTGTTGTTCTTTTCTCTTCTTCTCTCTGTATCTATCTCATGTGTTGAGAATTGTTCACTCTAGTCTAGGTGATTCTAATGATACTTTTGAAGGTTGTGAAAAAAATGGAAGATCAGTTCAGTTTCTTGGTAATACTCTGCGGCAGAAAGGATACAAGGGTTAGAGAAACTGAAGGAAGGACTCTATTATTCCACTGCGTATAATGTAAGTATTCTTATCAATATTTCTCTTTGAATTCAATTAAAGAAACATGTTCTAGGTTGTTTCATATTAACTTGTTTAATATTCGATATAAATGAAAATAAGTAAAGATCTTGTGTAAGTTTTCCCAACAAAGTACTCAGATACTCTTAGCAATAGTTATAGATTTTATAAGTTTAACCTATGGTTTAGAAATATTAATTATAACATAAGGTTTAATTTTTTTATTTTACTAGTTATGATTATTGTTATCCCAAAAATTTGAAAAGAATGACGTGGCAGTAAAATTGACACATGGCATGAGTTAGTGGGGTGATCTGGCTTAATAATGGCCCAATACATCGGTTAAGGAATGAGACAGATAGTCAAGCCAAATACGCCCGATCGAAGAGAATATTTGGACTGGGGGTTGCTTGGCTCAGACCTCAGTTTAAAGACCCTTGTAATTAAATTGGAGCCAAGTCCAAGAAGTTGAAGGGGAGGTTTGAATTTTGGTTCAAAGTATAAAAGCAATAGGTCCGATCGGACCTAAGCTTAGGGGACCTCTTGTTAAGCTTGGTTCGAATGAGTTCAAAGAGAATGACCAAGGCTCAAGTTTTACTCAAGGGGAAAGCCACATAATGGCCGATCGGGTATGATGTGGAAGAGGTACACTTGGGCTTGAATGAGGTGAGGAGGAGAAGTATACCTCGGACCACTTTGGTCCGAGGAGAAGGAAGTTGTGTCCGATCGGACATGATGCTTTTGGGTACCTTGGACCATTTTGGTCCAAGGAGATGACTATGCTCGATCGAGCTTTGGTTGAAAAGGAGAGGACTATGTCTGATCGAACATGCTCATAGGAGGTACCTTGGGTCGTTTGGGTCCAAGGTGGTGATATGTAAAAGAAGAGTCCAAGGTCCGATCGGACCTTGGTTGAACAAAGGAAGGCTCGGACCATGTTGGTCCGAGGAGAAGAAGAATGTGTCCGATCGGACATGGTGCTTGTGGATTACCTTGGACCATTTTGGTCCAAGGAGATGTAAGTGGTGCCTCGGACTACCTTGGTTCGAAGAGAAAGGACCAAGGTCCGATCGGACCTTGGTTGAACGAAGAAGGCTCGGACCATTTAGGTCCGAGGAGAGGGGCATTGTGCCCGATCGAACAAGACGCCTGAAGGAGTGCCTTGAACCATCTTGCTCCAAGGAAATGGCAAGAAAGATGGCTCGGACCACCTTGTCCGAGGAGGAAAGTGCAAGGTCCGATCGGACCTTGACTGAAGGAGTCAAATAGGGTGGTTTGAACCACCTTAAGCCAAAGAAGACAACCATTGTGTCCGATCGGACACAATGAAGGAGTATACCTCGAATGTGCCCGAGGTAAGAAGCAAAGTAAGTACCCTCGGACGACCTTAGTCCGAGGAGAGCCAAATGTACCTGACCTTTGGTCCGAGGAGAGCCATGCACATACCACCTTTGACCTACGTAAAGCTTGAAGAGTAGTCAACATGCATGAGAGACTACGTCAAACTGCCCGAAACTACTTTAGTGAGAATTGGTCCAAGCATCCGGGAATCACTCAATCCTCACTTGAATTTAGGGATCAGTTATATTTTGAATGTTTATTTTGTAATATAAATATTAGGTAAATAATGGAATATCCCTATCTAAAGGGGATATCAGTTGAGAATCCCAGGTCTATAAATAGAGACTTGGGAAGATCGTAAAAGGACTTTTGGCAAAATTAAGAGTTAACCTGTGTTCTAGAGAGAGAAAGTGTTTTCCCTGAGAGAACCCATTTTTTGTATTCTGGAATATTTGCACTGAAGAAACTCAGTTGACTCTGGTTATCTGATCTTGAGTGTGAATACAGTAATAAAATCTCTAAGTGGATTAGGCTATTACCGATCATCGGGGCTGAACCACTATAAAATCTCGTGTTATTTACTTTCATTCATAAAAACTGTCTATTGTCGTTTATAATTCTCTTGAAGGTTTGTCGTAGTTGACGTTCTTACGTCGTTGGCTAAATTCACAGTCAACAATTATTATAGTATAATATAGGTTTATGATATTAGTAGCCTTGTTTGTGGAAAAGGGGGTGATTGCATAAGAATAAATTAATTATGATATTATTAAAAAGTGTTATGGATCGAGCCTACATAAAGCCCAAAAGCCCAATAAGATTTTGGGCTTAGTAAATTCGAAATCAGCCTAGGGAATTAGAGTTTGTTATTTCATGGTTAGTCAAGATATTTGTAGATTAGGTTGTTATTTAGATAATTAAATAGATTTTTTCGTAACTTTAGGGTACTGTAACTTCCGACCTATTTTTTACCCAGTTATTTTATGAATTTCGAAAAATAGTATTTCTAGAAAGTTGTAGATAATTAAATTATATTTCTAACGGTATAAAGATGGTCTAAATTGGAATCTTACAGCTCCAGTTATGTTGATTTTACTATAGGTGGGTTTAGAGTTACGAGATTTAGGAAGTTAGAGGTTGGAATATTTTTTTTATGTTAGATTATTCCTCAATTATTTAATAAAAATATTAATAAGATAATTTAGAGATATTTTCTACCGACGTTAGGATTATATTTTATTTAAATTTAAATTTGGATTATAGTTAGAATGAAATTAAGTATTTTTAAATAAAAGAAAGATCTAGAAACTCTAGAACCTTCCAGAACCACTAAGAGCATGACACTTGTCATAATCATGTTTATTTAAGGATTTAAGTTTAAATAAAAGAAAGATCTAGAAACTCTAGAACCTTCCAGAACCATTAAGAGCATGACACTTGTCATAATCATGTTTATTTAAGGATTTAAGTATTTTTTTAATAGGATAGTTTCACTCCTCAAACTCTATAAATAGGACCCTTCACTCAACCATTTTATTCATTCTTCAAACACAGTTCAGAGCCTCCAAGCTGCTTAGATTATTCTTGAGAGAAACACTAGGGTTTTGGAATAAAAGCTTTATCATCTTAAGCCTTATAAACACTTGGGTAGTGAGATATAGTGTGATTTTGATATCGAGGTGTAGAACGGTTCTAGTTCATCCAAGGTAATACCTTTCATAAGTTCTATTCTTTATGATTCCTTAGTTTTTCCTTAAGTTTCTTTGAGATCCTAACTTCTGTTTATGGTTTTGATGGTTAGGTGTTTAAGTTCTTTAATTTAAGGTTCTTCTCGGTAAGTTTCTTCTTAGATGGTTTAGTTTTCTTTTCATCTCTTTTCTTTAGAAACTCACCATTCTTTATGTTTGGTTTTAGGAGTTCCAATCCCACTCTTGTCTCCAATATTCCAGTTTTTGGTAAGGAAAATTATGTAGTTTAGTATTAGGATATAGTTATGATATGGTTTATGTTTGTATGATCTAACATTTCAGGTACAATAAAGGGGTAAGTGTGTTTGGACCTAAGGTGTCCAATGATGTGTGACGTTCTATGTCTAGTAGGCTCAGTTGCCAAAACTTTATGAAGGACTTACGTCCAGTGTATGACGGACCTATGTCCGGTGTATGATGGACTTTTGTCCTAGGCTCAATCGCTACCCCTGTATAAACACTTATCTTTTTATTATATCTGACTTGTTATTATAGTTATGATTATGATCTATGATCTATCACTTATGACCTATGACTTATGACTTAGAGTATGATTTATGATGTATGACTTAGATTATGATTTATAATTATGACTTAAGTTATGATATGATCTAGAGGTTTTTGTTTGTATGACTCTTGTGAATTTATGTTATGTTTGACAATATGACTGACCCTTGTTTGTATTTTCCTTACTGGCCTTAGAAGCTCACACCTTATGATGTTGTTATTTCAGGAAATTAAGGATAGAAAGGCAGGTGGCGAGTGGGACCTAAGAGCTTCGTGATGTATTCGTTGGGGACCATATAGTCGAGCAAGATCAAGTGGGCCAAATTATTTATTTATTTTTTTTTTTAAGAAAGTTATTTTAAAGTTTTATTTAAATGTTGCTCATTTTTATGTTAAAGACAAGTATTTTATTTTTATAAAACCATGGATCCATGTATTTATTTTCAAGTTTTTATTTTTACGATTATGACCCAACGCTGTGTTCTCGGTAATCTATGAGAAATTAGGGTGTTACAGGTGGTATCAGAGCCTTGGCTATATTGGTCCTGAACGTTCCCACGAATTACACACGATTGCTACAAAGGACCTACTCGTTACCAAGTAAGTATACATATTGTTTTCGAAATATGTTTGTAATGTTTTCTTGTGTTATTTTCATAAATTAGCCCAATGGACTCAAGTGTGGTTAGAAAGGTTAAAGCTATAAGAAGAATACCAGACCCTGAGTATGATAATGGATCTGATGAGGAGGATTAGATGCATATAAGAACACATCGTTAAAAAAAAATTTATGATGTTTTAGAACTTTTTCACTTGTTTGTAAATTTTTTTATAAAACATGTTATTTGCTTTATTTTTTTTTCATTGTTTAGTAAGTGTTAAGAATTTTTGGATTCAATTGAAAGTGTAAAGTTTAAATTCCTCTCTTTCGGGTTAACCCATTTGTGAAGGCCCATTTGCTTTGCATTATTAGATTGGGTACAATTTAAATGAATAACAATTAATAAAGCAAGGGTTCAAATTCTTGTCTTTTGGGTCCAAGTGGAAGTTAGGGGGCCTTAGTAGTGGGTACGATATACTGAACCTAGCCCTCCTTCATGGAAGATTCAATTTTTAAGGCCCATTTACCCGAGTTGGACTTAATTGTAATAGGGTAGTTATAATAGATAGATGGACTTAATAGACAGTAGTACAATAGGCTAAGTTGTATCCTTTACTTGTTTTGTTTGTCTTAAGTTCTTTTTCAACTTTTCTCTTTTGGGGGAAAACAGAAGAGACACATGGAGCAGGAACCAAGAAGATTTGAAAGACTAAATGGCCAAGGTAGAGGCCAAGGCAGGGGCCAAGGCCGAGGAAGGGGCGAGGAAGAAGAGTAGTCGCCACCCCTACCTATGAAGAATTTCCAGTAGCCCTAGGAGTGCTAGAGGCACCCAATGTAGTGGAAGATCCGGTAGCTGCTGCTACTCGAGAAAATTTGGAAAGGGAGAATGCCCGTCTTAGGGTAGAGCTAAGGAGAAGGGAAGAAGAGTTCCAAAGAAATTCAGGGCAACAACAGCAAGTGGCACAGCAAGTCGTTCCTCTAGCGCAATTGCTACAGCTGGTAGAACCTCTCTACGAGGCGGTATATGAATGCTTTAGCAAGCAGTAACCACCGAACTTCGATGGCGGATCAGACCCAATATAAGCAAAAGAATGGCTTCGATCAGTGGAGTCCATTCTAGAACATATGCGGCTGGGAAACGAAGATCGAGTCTCATGTGCTTCAAGCTTGCTAAAGAAGGACGCCTGCATCTGGTGGGATATAGTGAAGTAGACTAGAGATGTGAACGTTATGACTGGGATGAGTTTATCCAAGTATTCAATAAGAAGTACTACAGTCCTGTGATTCTAGCCACAAGGGTTGATGAATTTTTCGCTCTTACTCAAGGGAATTCGACTGTGACGGAGTATGCCAGGAAGTTCGATAGGTCGGCTAAGTTTGCAGCGGACATGGTACCCACTAAGACGCTAAGAATTCAAAATTCGTGAAGGGACTGAAACCTATGATAGCCCGTGACGTGAAGTTGATCAGAGGGATAACCACTTATGTAGAAACATTAGAGGTAGCCTTGGAAGCTCAGTAGGCTGAAGAAAGAATCTGGAAAGAAGGTGTGGCCAGAAGAGACACCAAAAAGAATGACAATGATCAGAACGACCACAAACGGAAACATGACGATGGTCAAAATTAGAAACCGAGAAGAAGAATAAGATTGCATTAGGAAATAACGGGAATAAAAAGCCTTACGTGGAATATCCCCAGTGCCCTATCTGCAAAAGGAAGCATTCAGGAGAATGCCAATATAGGACGAAAGGTTGTTTCAATTGTGGAGAAGAAGGACACATTAAAAAGGATTGCCCAAAGTTGAAGGATCAAAGGAAAGATGATAAGCTAGTGCCAGCAAGAGTTTTTTCTCTTACTAAAGGTGAAGCAGAAACTAGTAATATTGTGGTAACAAGTCAGGTCACTGTCTCTGGTAAATTATGAAATGTATTACTCAATTCAGGAGCTACGCATTATTTTGTTTCTATGAATATGATTCATAGCTTAGATAGACCTTGCGAACTTTTTAGAGATAAGTTTGTCACGGAGTTACCCTCGGGGGAAAGAATGCTATCTAGTATAGGGGTGCATAATGTTGTAGTTAGAATCGAAGGAAAAGAATTACCAGTAGATTTGATCGAGTTAGACCTTAAGGATTATGATGTAATTTTAGGCATGGATTGGTTAGCAAAACATGGGGCAACGATAGACTATAAGGGTAAGAAAGTCAACTTTCAACCAGAAGGTGGAGAGAGGTTCACTTTCAAAGGAGCAGTTTCTCGAACTCGCATACCGATAGTCTCAGCTCTCAAAGCTCAATGGTTAATCAATAGCGGTTGCCAAGCATTTCTAGCCAGTGTGGTGGACAACACACGAGAGATGCATCTCGAACCAAAGGATGTACATATTGTATGCGAATTTCCCAAGGTGTTTTCAAAAGATCTACCAGGATTACCTCCGAGTAGGGAAATCGAGTTTGAAATAGAATTGGCACCTGAGACGGCACCAATCTCGAAAGCTCCCTATAGAATGGTGCCTACTGAGTATTTAAGGACTACCTGGATAAGTTCGTTGTGGTGTTTATAGACGACATATTGATCTACTCAAAGACGGAGGCTGAGCATGAAGAGTACCTACGACTAATGATGGGACTACTCAAAAGTCATCAGTTATACGCTAAGTTTAGGAAATGCAAATTCTGGCTAGAGAAGGTGGCATTTCTAGGACACATTGTGTTTAAAAATGGCATGGAAGTAGATCTAGCCAAGATCGAAGCAGTAAAGGACTGGCCCAAACCCAAGAGTGCCACGGAGGTGGCTGGAGTTAGTAAAGGACTATGATTGTGAGATCTTGTACCATCCGGGAAAGGCTAACGCCGTGGCAGACACACTTAATAGGCGGAGTTACGGGAGCTTGTCAACACTTAAGGGGATAGCTCAACACTTACAAGACGATATTAAGAGGTCCAGAATAGAGCTAATAACTGGACAACTAGCTGACCTCACAATCAAGTCAACTCTAATGGAGGAAATAAAGGAGAAACAACAAGAAGATGAGTTTCTTCTTAAGATGAAGGCAGCATTACAAAGCTTAGAAAATGTTGATTTCTCCTTGACAAAATAAGGCATGCTACGATATAGGAACCGAGTGTGTATGCCAGAAAGTGGAGGGTTAAGAGAAAGTATTATGAAGGAAGCGCACACTACTCCATATTTACTTCACCCAGGATCGACCAAGATGTACAACGATGTCAAGACAATGTACTGGTGGCCGGGGATGAAGAAAGACATAGTAGAGTTTGTAGCAAAATGCCTTACGTGTCATCAAGTTAAGGCCGAACATCAGAGACTCGCTGGAACTTTGCAACCATTGGAGATTCCCGAATGGAAATGGGAAGATATAGCGATGGACTTCGTGACGGGATTACCAAGGACCACCAAGCAGCATAACTCTATTTGGGTGAAAGTAGATAGACTCACAAAATCTACTCACTTCTTGCCAGTAAGAACAGTTTATAGTGTTGAGTGTGGTGTGCTGCCCCTTTGGCACACCTGCATGGGGCCATTTTGTAAGTGAGCATGCCTTGGTGCTTGATCATTATTCAAGTCTTCCACCAAGCAACCTCATAGGATAGGGTAGTGGCAGTTTTGTAATTATGCATATGTCTCCCAGATAAAAATCATATATGTTACTGGGAAGACCTTGTATCCCTAGAAGGCTCCTTAGGGGGAGGTGACCTGGTGACTTAGGGAAGCACCATGGCCATCAACAGATAGGGGCCAAAGTTGTGTACTCCCTTGCCCTATCAAGGCTATATATTAATAAAACGATGTTTATCTATACTTGCCCCTGTATGCTCCCTTGTTGCTTATGTGTTACTTATTTATTATCTTCGTTGGGCCACTGTGTGCCACTTGTCTTGTTGTGTGCTTTGTGTTGTGTGGACGTTCCCAGAAATTATTTGCCTTGTGCTTGCAAATACTTCATTATTTCCTGTTGCATGTCCGCGATGTGTATGTGGCTAACCAGTGAGTTTTTTTGCCTGCAGGTGTGTGTTGTAGGCTGACTTGCTAGCTTGAAGTGTCTGCAAGTGTCGCACGTTCCTTCTACTTGGAGTACCCAAATAGCTTGCCCGTGACAGTTGGTATCCCAGCCAAGTTAGACAGAGCTTGGCAAAACACACTAATGGTGAGCAACACTCAGAGGATCGAAGCACTTGAGAAGCGTGTGGGGGAATTAGATGGCCTGGAAGAAAGAGTCAGGGATCTTTCCTCTGCAAGTCATAACTTTGGATCGTCAGATGCAAGCAATCGCATAGCTGTGCTAGAGAAGGAAAATGATGTTCTCCTATCCTGAATAATCGCATTGGAGCAAAGAAACACTCCAACAAGTACTTCTGTTTCCCCTCGGTGGGAAGAGCGCATTGCGGCAGTGGAGCGCATGCTGAAGGAAGAACAAGTTTCCATAAATGACACTACGGAAGATTGCAGGGAGGCAGTTGGCGTGCTCAGAGAAGAAATGGATGAGCTAACTGCCAAGGTAAACCTAACCATGCGAGCGGTTGGGAATGTCCCTGAAACAGGGCCGATAGGTATGGAATATGGCCGAGTTAAAGTGCCCAAGCCGAGGTCCTATAACGGGGCCAGAGACGCAAAGGACTTGGAAAATTTCCTCTTCGACATGGAACACTATTTTAGAGTTGTGCGGGCCGATTCAGAAGAAGGAAAGGTCACCATGGCTACCATGTACTTGTCTGAGATGCCAAGGTGTGGTGGAGGACAAAGTATGACGACATAGAGAATGGTAGGTGCACCATCACATCTTGGGCAGACCTGAAGAGAGAACTAAAGACGCAATTTCTGCCAAAAAATGTCGCCTACATGGCTCTACGCCAGTTGAGAGAGCTTAAACAAGTTGGGATAGTCCGAGAATATGTGAAGAAGTTTTTGGGACTAATGCTCGATATTAAGGACATGTCCAAAGTAGACAGGCTCTTCTGCTTCCTCGAGGGATTGAAACCGTGGGCCAAGCAAGAACTTCAAAGACAGCGTGTGTCTAACCAAGCCACCGCTCAAGCTGCTGCTGAATGCTTAACAGACTACACTCTGGAGAGCAACCTGCCGAAAAGGGCTACCCCTCCATCCAGCTCAAGTAGTGCTAGGAGTAAGAAGTCTGGGAAGTCATGGTAGGGCAAGAGTGGGGGAGAGAAGAGGACAGTAGAGTCCAGTTCTTCCAATGGTACAGATGCTACTGCAGAAGCCGCTAGCTTGTTGGCTCTGCAAAGGCCCACATAAGTCGGTAGTTTTCCCTAACAGGGGCAAGTTGAATGCCCTCATTTGCCAAGAAGAACAGGGAGATGGAGAAGAGGAGGATGAAGAGTACGCGCACATGGGCGTTGTCCGCCTGTTGAATGCTCTCAAGAAACATGGCGAAAAAGGGAAGAAGGCCCTGGGAAAGGGGCTAATGTTCGTGGATGCCACCATCAACGACAAGCCCACCAAAAGTGTGATGATCGACACTGGCGCCACCCATAACTTCATCTCAGAACTCGAAGCAAAGCGACAGGGACTAAAACTGGAGAAAGATGCAGGCCGTATGAAAGCAGTCAACTCCAAGACCTTGGCATGGCTAAAGGTGTAAAAGTTAAAATCGACACGTGGGAGGGACAGAATGACTTAGTGGTGGTCCATATGGACGACTTTGGTATATTTTTGGGGATGGAATTCCTAACCAAGAAAGGTTCCATCCCAATTCCTGCCACTGGGAGTTTGCTCATAATGGGAGAGACTCCTTCAATGGTGCCCGCAAAGGTGAAACCACCCCCTGGTGCAAAGCTTCTATGAGCTTTACAGTTCAAGAAGGGTGTGAAGAAGCAGGAGCCTACTTATGTAGCAGTACCCACCGTGTTCGAAGAATCAGTGGAAGAGATTGTTCCACTAGAAATTACGAGGGTCTTGAAGATGTATGGGGATGTGATGCCAGATAAACTCCCCAAAGCCTTGCCACCAAAGAGGGGGATTGATCACCAGATAGAGCTGGTGCCGGGGGTGAAACCTCCAACAAAAGCGCCTTACAAAATGGCACCCCCTAAGCTAGAAGAGTTGAGGAAACAACTAAAAGAGTTATTGGAGGCAGGCTTCATCAGACCGTCGAAGGCACCATTTGGCGCACCTGTGCTATTCCTGAAGAAGCACGATGGGAGCTTGAGATTGTGCATTGATTATAGGGCTCTCAACAAGGTAACAGTTCACAACACCTACCCCATCCCTCTGATCGCTGATTTGTTCGACCAGCTAAGTGGAGCCAAATACTTCACAAAGTTGGACTTGAGATCGGTGCAGATGGGGATGAACCAAAGACAACATGTGTTACTCGATATGGAGCATTTGAGTTTCGAGTAATATCGTTTGGGTTGAAAAATGCACCTACCACTTTCTGTACACTGATGAACCACGTATTCCATGAGTGTCTAGATAAGTTCGTGGTGGTGTACTTGGATGATATCGTGATTTATAGTGCCATGATTGAAGAGCATCAAGAACACTTGGCTCAAGTGTTTCAGAAGTTGAGAGAGAACTAGCTATATGTGAAGCGCGAGAAATGCTCATTTGCACAGGAGAGCATCAAGTTCCTAGGCCACGTTGTGGAACGTGGCCAAATTCGTATGGATCTGGAGAAGGTGAGGGAAATCCAAGAATGGAAAGACCCCACAAACGTGAAAGAACTCTGCTCTTTCTTGGGCCTAGCCAACTACTATAGACGATTTGTGGACGGCTAGTCAAGAAGAGCGACACCCTTGACCGAGCTGCTAAAAAAGGGTGTGACTTGGGCGTGGACTGACAAGTGTGCAGAAGCATTCAGGAGTTTGAAGGAAGCCATGATGAAGGATCCTGCTCTTGCCTTGCCAGATGTTAGCAAGCCCTTCGAAGTACAAACAGATGCCTCAGATTATGCTTTGGGAGGGGTACTAGTACAAGAAGACCACCCGGTAGCATATGAAAGTCGCAAGTTGTCTGAAGTTGAAAGACGGTATACTTCCCAGGAGAAGGAACTCTTCGCAGTTATCCATTGCTTGTGAGTGTGGAGACATTACTTGCTGGGGTCAAAGTTTGTGGTGAAGACGGATAATGCAGCGGTTAGTCATTTCCTTACTCAGCCGAAACTGGCCCCCAAGCAGGCTCGATGGCAGGAGTTCGTGGCGGAATTTGACTTCCGTTTTGGGCACAGGGCAGGACGCTTGAACCAGGCAGCTGACACCTTGAGTCGCAAAGAAAAATTGGCGACTCTAAAGATCTTGGCTAGTTTTTCGGCTAGCGTGGTGAACACTCCACTAAAGGTGCGCATCAAAGAAAACCTGGAGAAAGACCCGGTTGTCAGAACCATCCCGAAGCTCGTAAAAGAAGGCAAGACTCGCCAGTTCTGGGTGGAGAATGATCTTCTGTGGGCCAAAGGGGGTCGCTTGTATGTTCCAAAAGTTGGAGATTTGCAGAAGACATTACTAAGCGAGTGTCATGACACCTTGTGGGCATGTCATCCAGGGTGGCAGAGAACGCATGCCCTTTTGAAGCAGGGATACTACTGGCCACAAATGCGATATGATGTAGTGGAGTACACCAAGACCTGTCTCGTCTGTCAGCAAGACAAGGTCGATAGGAACAAGACACCTGGGTTGTTGGAACCGTTGCGAGTCCCAAGCCGACCATGGGAGAGTGTGTCGCTTGACTTTATAACTAGTCTACCGAAGACAGGGGATTTAAGTGTGATCTTGGTGGTCGTGGACAGATTCTCGAAGTACGCAACATTCATCCCGGTGTCGAAGTACTGTTCGGCAGAGGAGACAGCCCGACAATTCTTCAAGCATATTGTCAAATATTGGGGAGTGCCCCAAAACATTGTTAGTGACCAAGATGGAAGATTCACTGGGACCTTTTGGTCCAAACTATTCAGTCTCTTGGGGTCACAACTAAACATATCCTCAAGCTACCATCCACAGACAGATGGGCCGACAGAAAGATTCAACGGGATGTTGGAGGAGTTCTTGCGCAACTTTGTCAATGCAAATCAGAAGAATTGGTCACAACTACTCGATGTAGCTCAATTTTGCTACCAGTATCTTCCATTGAGCAATGGAGCAAGTATCTTCCATTGATAGAATTCTCTTACAACAACAGTTATCAGGTGACGATAGGCATGGCACCTTATGAAATGCTATATGGATGGAAATTCCGATCACCACTTCATTGGGATGAGGTTGGTGAAAGACGATATTTAGGACCCGAGGCTGTAAGAGAAGCAACTGAGGCAGTAGAAAATATAAGACAACGAATGATTGCCGCTCAAAGTCGCCAGAAGAGCTATCCCGATGCTAAGAGACGGACTGTTAAGTTTTTAGTAGGCAATCAAGTATTTCTCAAAGTTTCTCCGATGAAGGGAATTATGCGTTTCGGAAAGAAAGGAAAGTTAAGCCCGAGGTTTATAGGTCCTTTTAAGATATTGGACAAAGTAGGGTATGTAGCTTATCGGTTGGCTTTACCGCCATCATTAGCTTAAACACATAACATTTTTCATGTATCGATGTTGAGAAAATATATAACAGATCCATCCCATGTGCTCGATTACAAGACTTTGGAGTTAAAACAAGATTTCAGTTATGAAGAACGACCAGTACGCGTTCTAGAAAGGGGAACTAAGGAGTTAAGGTCCAAAAGTGTTCCTATGGTTAAAATCTTGTGGATCAATAACACAGAAAGAGAGGCCACATGGGAATTGGAGGAATGTATAAGGGAGCGGTATCCCGAGATGTTTGGTAAGTAAATCTCGAGGAAGACATTCTTTTAAGTAGGGGAGAATTGTAGAGTCCCGGAATTTTACTTAGTTAGATAGTAGTAGTAGTAGGTAGTAATAGCTTATAGTATGTTAGTTTTAGCAGATATTGGTTCAAGCCGAGATTTATTTGGATGCTAATAGCAATAGTTATGGATTTTATAAGTTTAACCTATAGTTTAGAAATATTAATTATAACATAAGGTTTAATTTTTTTTTTAGTAGTTATGATTATTATAGTATAGTATAGGTTTATGATATTAGTAGCCTTGTGTTGTGGAAAAGGGGGTGATTGCATAAGAATAAATTAATTATGATATTATTAAAAAGTGTTATGGATCGAGCCTACATAAAGCCCAAAACCCCAATAAGATTTTGGGCTTAGTAAATTTGAAATCAGCCTAGGGAATTAGAGTTTGTTATTTTATGGTTAGTTAAGATATTTGTGGATTAGGTTGTTATTTAGATAATTAAATAGATTTTTTTGTAACTTTAGGGTACTGTAACTTCTGACCTATTTTTTACCCAGTAATTTTAAGAATTTCGAAAAATAGTATTTCTAAAATGTTGTAGATAATTGAATTATATTTCTAACGGCATAAAGGTGGTCTAAATCGAAATCATACAGATCCAGTTATATTGATTTTACTATAGGTGAGTTTAGAGTTACGAGATTTAGGAAGTTAGAGGTTGGGATATTTTTTTTTATGTTAGATTATTCCTCAATTATTTAATAAAAATATTAATAAGATAATTTAGAGATATTTTCTACCGAAGTTAGGATTCTATTTTATTTAAATTTAAATTTGGATTATAGTTAGAATTAAATTAATTATTTTTAAATAAAAGAAAGATCTAGAAACTCTAGAACCTTCCAGAACCACTAAGAGCATGACACTTGTCATAATCATGTTTATTTAAGGATTTAAGTTTAAATAAAAGAAAGATCTAGAAACTCTAGAACCTTCCAAAACCATTAAGAGCATGACACTTGTCATAATCATGTTTATTTAAGGATTTAAGTATTTTTTTAAATAAGATAGTTTCACTCCTCAAACTCTATAAATAGGACCCTTCACTCAGCCATTTTATAAATTCTTCAAGCACAGTTCAGAGCCTCCAAGCTGCTTAGATTATTCTTGAGAGAAACACTAGGGTTTTGGGATAAAAACTTTACCATCTTAAGCTTTATAAACACTTGGGTAGTGAGATATAGTGTGATTTTGATATCGAGGTGTAGAACGGTTCTAGTTCGTCCAAGGTAATACTATTCATAAGTTCTATTCTTTATGATTCCTTAAGTTTCTTTGAGATCCTAACTTCTGTTTATGGTTTTGATGGTTAGGTGTTTAAGTTCTTTAATTTAAAGTTCTTCTCGGTAAGTTTCTTCTTTGATGGTTTAGTTTTCTTTTCATCTCTTTTCTTTAGAAACTCACCATTCTTTATGTTTGGTTTTAGGAGTTCCAATCCCGCTCTTGTCTCCAATATTCCAGTTTTTTGCAAGGAAAATTAGGTAGTTAGTATTAGGATCTAGTTATGATATGGTTTATGTTTGCATGATCTAGCATTTAATGTACAATAAAGGGGTTAGTGTGTCTGGACCTAAGGTGTCCAATGATGTATGATAGACTTTGTCCGGTAGGCTCGGTTGCCAAAACTTTATGACGGACTTATGTCCGGTGTATGACGGACCTATGTCCGATGTATGACAGACTTTTGTCTGGGGCTTAATCGTCACTCATGTATAAACACTTATCTTTTTATTATATCTGACTTGTTATTATAGTTATGATTATGATCTATGATCTATGACTTATGACTTATGACTTAGAGTATGATTTATGATTTATGACTTAGATTATGATTTAGAATTATGACTTAAGTTATGATATGATCTAGAGTTTTTTGTTTGTATGACTCTTGTGAATTTATGTTATGTTTGATTATATGACTAACCCTTGTTTGTATTTTCCTTACTGGGCTTAGAAGCTCACTCCTTATGATGTTGTTATTTCAGGAAATTAATGATAGAAAGACCGGTGGCGAGTGGGACCTAAGAGCTTCGTGATGTATTCGTTGGGGACCATATAGTCGAGCAAGATCTAGCAGGTCAAATTATTTATTTATTTTTTTTAAGAAAGTTATTTCAATGTTTTATTTAAATGTTGCTCATTTTTATGTTAAAGACAAGTATTTTATTTTTATAAAACCATGGATCCATGTATTTATTTTCAAGTTTTTATTCAATAAAATAACAATATTTACGATTACGACCCAACGCTGTGTTCTCAATAATCTATGAGAAATTAGGGCGTTACAATTCCTCTCTTGTGGGCGATTCCACTTGTGAAGACCCATTTGCTTTGCATGATTATAATGGACCTAATCAATAAATAACAATTAAAAAACGAAGGTTTAAATTCGTATCACTTTAGCTTTGTGTGGAAGTTAAGAGGCCTTAGTAGTGGGTATGACATACTGAACTCAGTCCTGCTCCATGCAAACTCAATAGTTAATACACATTTACCTGAGTTGGACTTGATTGTCTTAGGTTTATTTATTTCTAGATAGTTGAACCTAATAATTGATTAGCAATAAATTAATTCTAATTTAATTGAATATGTTTCAATGTGACACTTTAGAATTAATAGAAAATAATAAGACTTTGGTTTTAAAATTTATTTTACAAATTAATTTTTGAAAATCCTTAGTCATTAATTTTCAAAAAAAAAAAAGATTACACAAATACTTAATTAATTATTTAATGAGCTTGTTTTAAGAATTATATTAGATCTCGATCGTTAGTTTAACAAGGTCGATAACTTAATGGGGCTCGAGACGCTTTGATTTGTCCCTCTATGGAATGTGTTCAATAGTTATTTTGACAAGGTTAGATTTCTAAAGATAGATAATTATAGGCGACTTCTAATAGACTCACCCCAACGGTGTCTGCGAGGACTAAATCTATGATTATCGAACCATAGGTCTAGTTAATAAAATAAGAAATTTTGTTTTTTTTTATTTTGATCGAATAGTAGGTAGTTAATAATGGTGTCCATTATTAAATGAGTTTACAACTCTATTTAACTAGTGATATGTTTTTACTCTCGCCAACCAGGACAAGGATATCATAGATTAGTTAAAAACCTAAAGAAATAGAGATATGATTGTTTTTGGTATTTTTTTCTCATATCTTACATATATTTGGTATATGTTGTGCTATTTCTTAAAATTTGTGTGAATAGAAGTTTTATTGAGCAAAAGTAATTGATTTCTATTTATTGATAATTTGTAGTTTTAATTATGGTTGTGTCTACTCCCATCCTTTCTTAAGTATCGATTGAGATATTATTTTTTAATATAATGTTTGATTGATTAAATAAGTGTCACAATATATAACTATTTAATCTAGTGGGGGAATGTTATATTATTTTATAATATAATGTTTTAGATTAAATAAATGTGTCAAAGAGTGTCACATATTGTAACATATAATAGAGAGTTACAATATTTAGATATATGCGAATATCCAAATATGTAACATATTTGATGTTACAAATTCAGTTACAAATTTGTTACTTCCAAATATTACACAATAATGTGTAGATTGTATGTTACACATTTTAGATTGGATTTCATAAAGCCATAATGAAATATGGTTGTTGGAGACATGTTTTTAACTCCCAATATGTGTTTGGAGGTTACAAAATCATGTGGGAAAGGATTTGGGACGTTTTGGAATGTTTTGGAAAATGATCTTTTTTGTGCTGAAAACAGGCTGTGGCTACGGTCACTGTCATTCCCTGGCCGCGGCCTTGGGGATAGAGGCCAGTGGCTTGACCACTAATAATCCTGGCCGTGGCCAGTGAGGCTGACATCCAACTTGGTTTTTCAGTTTTTTCCAAATTGAACGGTTCTAACATCCCAAATAACTCCCAAATCTCCATTTTAATTCCATAAACATCCAATTAAACATTGGTAACAGCCATGGGGGTTGGTGGAATTTAAAATTCAAAGGGTATCTCAAACTCTATAAACAGGAGCCCAATGCTCACTTGTAAGACACACCATTTTCCATCCACAAGTACTTGGCTGGAAAATACACCATAGAGTCTCGATAATTCCAGAGAGCTATTTCCTAGAGAGATCCCTTAGTGCTTAGAGAATAGGGAGAAATAAGCTTTTGGACAAACGTTTTGAACCTTGTTCAAGTTGGTGATCCCCACTACTCTACACTATGGTTGTGTGAGAGCTTGTTCTTTTTATTGGGTTTATTTTCATTCTTTTGATCTTATTTACTTGTATTATTATTGTTTTGAGTTTGTAATCTTCTTCTTCTACATTTTTCTATTTACTTGTATTTTGAGCAATTGAGTTGTAATATTTATTTAATCAATATTATCTTGTCTATTGTATTTTTGCATAGAGTTGTATTTTGGTTTTTCCATATTTCCATTGAGTATAAATATATATTCTGTAACAGGAGAAACTCACTGGAGAAAACTCCTTAAGTGGAAGAAAAATATAAACATTGTGTTGATTGGTGACAACTCCAAGTTTGTCATGACTGAGGAATCCCCGGAATTTCTAGCTGAAGGAGCTACCAAGTCTGAAAGTGACAAATATGAGCGTTGGGAGGTGGCTAAGAACAAGCCATGGTACTGCATGTTGACTAGCATGGTCGACACTCTCAAGACACAGATGGAGAATGTTGAGATGGCCTACGAAATCATGGATCAGCTCCAAGACATGTTCGGGGCAAAGTGTGTGCATACTCGTTTTCAGGCCACCAAGAAGTATGCTAATGCTCGGATGTCACCGTCTCAGCACTTTCGTGATCACCTTATCAAGATGATGAACTACTTTCAGGAAGTTGAAATGCATGGTGATACAATAGATGAGGAGTGATAACTCTACAAAATAAGGTTATTTTACCACTTTTTATGTGCTAATTGTTGCTTAATTCTTGAGTTTTTAATTGATTTATTAAGTTTTTAAGTAATTTTTAATTTATTAGTCTTATTGTAGTTTTCTAGATTTTTATATGTTTTTATAGATATTTTATTGTTTTATGTTGTAATTTAATTATTTAAAATTAGTATTGTTAGTTTGAATATGATTTTATTGAAATTAAATGTTATGTAAATTAAATTTTAATTAATATTTTCATAGAAAGCTATATGGTATATTTTATTAATGAAAATATTTAATTTTAATTTAGTTTATGATTATTTTGTAGAAAACAAGGTTGCAGTTTGTTTGTTTGGAAAGAAGAGGAAATACAAGAGAAACAAGAAAAATGAAGAGAAAAGTGGCATTTTCAAGGGAAACAAAGGAACAAAATGGTATTATTGAAATACCAAAGGAGCTCCATGGTCCAAGCCCACGTTCAGCAACTTACCATCAGCCACGTTCACCAAGTGCTCCACCATTTTGCCTCCAGCCGCCAGCTGTCAGCTCCTCAACTCACCCAACGCCTGCCACTTCCTTCAGCATCAGCCAGCCCCAGGCCCATGAGCCGCTTGCCCCAACTGCCAGCAACAAGACCCAATCCGAAATTCCTTCACCCTGCTTCCCTGCCACAAAGCAGCCTCCTTTTCCCATTTTTTGAGCCCAACAAATCAAATTGTCCCCTTTGCCAAAAATACCACTTTTTACCTAAACTTTTCTACACATTTTACCCCAAAACATCATTATTACACCCTATAATTTACCCATATTTTCCATATTATAATTAATTCAATTAATTTAATCAATTTAATTAATTTAAATTGATTATTTTAATACCTCATTTTGGCTATAAATATGGAGTTTTGAAGACCATTTAGGGTGTCAATTTTAGGAGAGGTTACCATACCAAAAATTCTATACATTTCAAAACCTCTCTATTCTCTTCATCTTCTTCTTCTTTTTGGTTATTTTTCTATGTATTCTTAGAGGAAATTTTGGGGGTTCATCCTCCAAATTTTCCTATTTATGTTTGTAATTTTTAGTTTGTATTTGCTATTCTAGTTATGTGTTTCTAATCTTTTTAAGATTATTAAGGTGATGATGAAACAATATGTAACTAGATAGTGTTTATTTTGTATGCTGATTTCCCATTTTGTGCAACAAAGTTTATGGAATTTTCTTCTTCAAATATCTTCTTTCATCTTAAATATCATGTATTTTGGATTGTTAGCACATATTTACACTTTGTTCTTCATTAGTGCAAAAACATAATATTCTTTGTGTAAGATGTGTCATTAAATTATACACATCCATGCTTAGAACAAAAATATTATGTTTTGCCTTATAAATAATGTTCATTGATTTATTTGTTATTTCATTAGATTGATTTACACTAAATGCTTTGAAATTATAATTTTGAAAAGTGAAGAAAAATCTTATCTTTTTAGAAGTAATTTGTACTTAAAATTATAAATCTATTTGGAAAATGATAGTTTGATTTATTTTAACTATCACTAAAAATTGGGAATCAATGTACCTATAAATGTTATTGAACTTATATTTTGTGGATTCTAATTCTTAATAATCTTTATTTTACCATCTTGTTTACACTTATTAATTTAGTAATATATATTGTCTTTAATTTCTATATTATTGTCTTTTATTTTATTTTCATTATTCAAAAATCTCTACAATCTTTGGAGCTAGGTTAGAATTTGTTAATTTTGGTTTAAAATAGCTTTCTTTTCAATTTTAGACAACTCCTTTGGGTTCGATCTCGTGCTTACATGAACACTATATTCCATATACGATTCGTGCGCTTGCGAGTATAAATTTTTAAAACATACCCATTTTGGGTCCATCAAGGAGACTCAAGTCAGCTTAACCCTCAACGGTCTCTCTCTAGCTTTCCTACCGTTCACCACCAACTATGTGTTGAATAAACTTGATTATGGTCTGACGTAGCTCATGAACAAGCTTCATAATTTCGAGTCTAACATGGGTGGACCAAGTTAGGGAGGAGTAAAGAAGACTACTAGTGCTGCTGCTGATCCAGCTAAGGCTGAAGCTAACCTAGCTTCATCTTTGAAAGCTGGAAACAAAAAGAAGGGTGGACATAACACCAACCCCAAGCCTGCAAAGGCTGCAAAGACATGTGCAAAACCAGATGCATAGACACCTAAGGGGAAGAAAAAGAAGAACAAGAAAGGTAAAGGTAAATGATTTCACTTTAATGAGTAGAGGCATTGGAAATAGGATTGCCCCAAGTTTCTAGCAACAAATAACAAAGGTAATGATTATAGTTCATTTGTCTTAGAAAAATGTGTTTTAGAGAATGATAAATCTATTTGGATTAGATTCTGGATCTAAAAACCATGTTTGTAATTCTTTACAACTTATTGAATCGTTTAATAATGAATTATTCAAAGTAGCTACCTAGGACCGATAAACGAAAAAATCCTGATAATGATAACTTGACATATTTATGGCATTTGAGACTATGTCACATTGGCTATGATAGGATTAAAAAACTTAAAAAGGATGGGAGGGTTTCTAGGAACCTAGTTCGCTATGGTTTGGATGGTTAAACCAATATGGTTGTTGGTGACATTAGTGACAATGATCCATTGTCTTTCAAATAGGAAATGACTAGCCCTAAAAAGAAACTATGTCGTGAAGCCATGGAACAGGAAATGGAGTCCATGTACTCAAATTTTGTCTGGGATCTTGTGGAAGCTCCTTGTGACTTTAGGGTCATTTGGTGCAAGTGGATCTACAAGAAGAAACAAGGTGTTCATAGAAAGATCGAAACTTATAAAGCTCGATTAGTGGCAAATGGTTATACCGAAAGAGAAGGCGTGGACTATGAGGAAACATTTAGTCTGGTAGCCATGCTTAAGTCCATTCACATCCTCCTATCCATTACAGCTGCTCTCGACTATGAGATCTGGAAAATGGACGTCAAGATAGCTTTTCTTACCGAGAAGCTTGATGAAGTCTTTATATGGACGAGCAGAAGGATTTAAAGTAGCTAGAAAAAAAAAGGAAAGTTTGCAAGTTGAATAGGTCCATTTATGGACTTAAGCAAGTTTCTCGTTCCTAGAATCTTAGGTTTGATGAGATAATCAAAACTTATGCCTTTGAACAAAATATTGATGAGCCTTGTGTTTACCAAATAAAGGCAAATCAAATAGTGGCATTCCTGGTTCTTTATGTAGATGATATCTTACTCATTGGAAACAATTTTAAGAAATAATCAGATGTGAAGAATTAGCTAAGCACTCAATTCCAGATGAAGGATTTGGGTGAAGCGAGTTATGTTCTAGGTATCCAGATCATTAGGGATAGAAAGAAAAAATTCTTAGCACTATCTTAAGCAGCTTACATTGATAAAGTGCTTGAGCATTTCTCAATGGAAAATTCTAAGAAAGGACGTCTACCGTCCTTCCATGGAATTCATCTTTCAAATAAACAGTCTCCCCCAGACTCCTAAAGAGGAAGATGCAATGAGAAAAGTTCCTTACGCATTTACAGTTGGAAGTCTTATGTATTCGTGTACTAGACAAAATATCTGCTATGCAGTGGGAGTAGTGAGCAAGTATCAGTCAAACCCACTGAAAAATTGGATAGCAGTTAAGTATATCCTGAAGTATTTAAGACGAACTAGGGATTATATGTTAGTCTATAAGGGTGGTGTTTTGTACCTTGTAGGCTACACCGATTCAGATTTCCAAACTGATGTCGATGATAGAAAGTCTACTTTTGGAATGGTGTTTACTCTCGGGGGTGGAGGTGTGATATGGAGAAGCGTAAAGCAGTCTGGAATCTCAAATTTCAACATGGAGGCTTAGTGCATAGTTGCATCTGAAGCAGCTAAGGAAATACTCTTGCTAGAGAAGTTCTATTCAGATCTTGGTGTTATTCCAGAAATGGGTAAACCGCTTGTGTTGTTTTGTGAAAATACAGGAGCGATAGCCAACTCGAAAGAACCTCGTAGTCACAAGAGGAGTAAGCATGTAGAAAAGAAGTTTCACATAATTCAAGAATATGTGGCTAGGGGATAGGTGAAGATTATGAAGATTTCATCTGAAGACAATCTTGCAGATTCGTTTACGAAGACACTTACAGAAGTTACATTTTATAAGCGTATCAAGGAAATGGGATTAATAGAATTAAGACATTAGTTTCAATTAGTGCAAGTGGGAGTTTTTTGGGGTTTTATACCCTAATTAAAACTCAATTTCTTTGTAGTCTCATTATATTGTCAATAAAATAATATAAATCATTTTTGACTTAGTCAATCACTTTGCTCACATGTTTTATTTTCATGATTATTTGTTTAATATAAAATTCTATTAAATCTAGGGCATATAGCTAATCATATTTCTAGTGACGTAATCATAGTAGAATATAAATATGATTATATTTTCAAAATAAGTTAGTCCTGCGATTAGTTAGTGCACAGGATTTACACTGACTTGCCAATCTACAATATGATCTACTTGAACACATTGTAGTGCTGTGTTCTTTCCAGAACATTAGCAAAGTAGATAAGATTGTATGTATTTGTTACATCAGACTAGACTGATATTGACTTTAGATAGATAAGTAAATGTATCGTTATTATCTAATATATGTCATATAATAAAATTGACCATAGGTCAATTGAATCTCAATTCTGTGTGGTTAGTAGTCTAACTGGTTGTATTATTCAAGTCCTTTGATTTGATCGTTACCAGCTTACCCTACGGACTAGCCCATACTTACATCTTGGGGACTTGGTAGTATAATTTATTGGGAGTGTTAATCATAGATATGAACATCTATAGCTTCTAGCAAGAAGTGAAATGATGATCTCCTTATAGATTGGTTCAACGTGTTAAATGATTGAGTACTCATTTTTGTGATTAAAGTTCACAGAAATATCATTTACAAGGAACTTAGTGGTATTTAAGGATAAAATACAATGAGTGGTAAAATTGTATTTGGACCCGACTCTGTAAGGCCCTGAATTCTCCGATGTGGTTTAGTGGCGGTTTAGTAGGTCGTGAGGGCCGTAATTGTTTAATTACGCCATTAAATGAATATATGCATGTTTATGTGAATTATATTATGATATAATGATATATGCATGCATGTGGGTCCACATCTGATATATTATGATGTTTTGATAATTTGGCCCATTGATGGTAAATTTGTGTATTTGGGTGCATGATGTGATTTATGAATGAGATTCCATCATTATGGAGATATATTGAGCTATTCAGCATGAGACGGTCATTTTTGGTGGATTAGCGGTTTTGTCATAACGGGGTCAATTGTGGGGTAATAGAAATGTTTATTTTATGATAAATTGGGAATATTTGAGATCAGGGTGAAATTCTGGAAGTTTTGACTATAATGTCCCTGGGGGTATTTTCAGGACTCCAAGCATTAGGTTTTATTTGAGGTTACTTAAGCTTGAAGTAGCTCTCAGATAGAACGAACAATAAGAAAACCTCTCGTTCTCCTTCGTTAGTTCATTTTTGCCACCCGAAACATATTTGGAGAAATCTTGAGTTCTAGGAGTCGGAATCGAGCGACGATCGAGGCATAGTGATCCTAGGAAAGATTAGAAGCTTCTTCACCGAACGATTTGATAGAAAACAACCTAATCAAAGGTAATCTAAGTTTAAAGTTTTGAGATTTTAGAGTTTCTAAGCTTTGAATTGGACTTTGTGAGTTGTTGAGTTTTCGATTCGTTTGAAACTTGGGTTTTGAGGGTTTTGGTGCATTGGGAAGCTTGGGAACTTTGATTTGATGATTGGGGAATGTTTAGGTATGATTTTGGAGGTTTTGAGAAGTTGAAAACGTGTTATGGAATGGCCCAGAGTTGGAGGTCGCGGCCCTGTTCTTGTGGTGCCGCGACCCTATCTTGAAGAAGTAGGTGGGGCTCTTTGTGCCTACTGGGTGCCGTGGCCCTTGCTTCAGGGAACTCCGGGGGCAGTGGCCCAAGGTGCTAGGGCCGCAGCCCTTGCCCAGTTTTCGCCCTGTTTGCTCGTTTTGACCCCGGGAACCTAGTTTTAGGCCTCGGGAGTGTCCCTACTACCTCGATTAGTTTGGATTGATCTATCGGAGGCTAGATATTGGTTTGAGAACCTTTGATTATCATGTTATTGATGGTATCCTATAATGTGTTATGATTAGGTAACCGCTAAAGGACTAAAAGCTAAACTGTTCTCAATGGTCGTTCTTTTGTTCATTCTAGCTCGAATCAGAGGTAAGAAAACTGCACCTCAAATGTGACATGCATGGTTATTCATGAAGCATGTTGGTTGTATAAATGTGGACATGAATTGATATTGGAATACTTAGCAAATGTTGCTCACTTGTGCGTGGTACTAACTCATTAGTCAGATTTGGCAAAGGTGCTAGTATCAACTGTGAAGCTGGGACTTATTAGTCAGGTTCGGCAGTGGTACTGGGCACTGGTCACACTGCGCTGACTCATTAGTTAGGACGACCTTAGCGTGTTCAACGCAAGCCAATAAATATTAGATCTAATCGACTTTCTGCATTGGATGACTCAAAGAGCATTAATGCCGGACCAACCTCAAGTTCGATGAATATTATAAGTGCTTGAAGGCTAGTGGCTTACCCAGCAGCCACTCTTCCATTTGAGTTAGTGACCTGCTTGTCAATCACTCAGTATGGTTTACCAGAACCTGTTGAAGGCTAGTGGCTTACCCAGCAGCCACTCTTCCATTTGAATTAGTGACTTGCTTGTCAGTCACTCAGTATGGTTTACCAGAACCTCAAGTGATCTTCACTCATTTGTTTGAAAGCTATGAGCTCTGTGTGATTATAATGATAATCATTTGATAATGTTTACATATAATACTGTGTTTTCTTGCTAGGCTTTGGCTCATGGGTGCTACGTGGTGCAGGTAAAGGGAAAGAAAAGCTCACTCAGCCTTGAGTGGAGAGCATAAGTGGTGATGTGTACATATGCGGCCGCTTGACCACCACGGCCAAGGAGTTCTCAGAGGAACTACGGACTTTACCCTATTTTTGCCGCTTAGGTCGGCGGGGTTTGAAATTTTGGAACAATAATGAGCTTTTTGAGTTGTAAATAACTTGTAAATGTTCTTGTGGGCCCATGAACAGTTTTATGTACCAATAAAACATATCCTTTCTTTCTATTGGTTTTCACCTTAACCTATTAATAACACTTAGAACACGTTTTTAACCAAAGGACTCAGGCAATGAGTCAAATTTTCGGTTCACCATTCACCGTAACTGTTCTGGGGTAACCAGGGCATTACAACTTGGTATCAGAGCAATGCCAAGGTTAAGGTTCCTGTAGACTGGCTGGGCATGTACACACATCACTGAAGTCAAGATCGACTCATGGTTTGGTAACTATTTATGTAGTTATGTGCATAACTGCCTAAATGTGGTGCATATGCTTTACCTGTATGCATGAGACACTGTGTTGAACCTGTGCCCTTAAAATATTATGAATTGTTATGTGATACATGCTGAGTGCTAAATGCCATAAACATGTATCTGCTTGTGAATGTTAAATGACTGTGGAATATGATAATTGTCTGCTTGTTCTTGGACCGTGAGGCGGCAAGAGGTTTAGTTATTACTACTTGACTGGTCGTATTGATCAATGTTTCAGCAAGGTATATCAGAAATAAGAATGAATCCAGAACAAACAGATACTACAGCTGGCCAAAGTGATCAGAGCCAGAATAACAATAACAGCCAGGGTCAGGAAAATGACCAGTCTTAGATTCCACAGCCAGCTCCTCCAAACTGGCAGCAGTTGTTTAATGACTTACAGGCAATAGTGTTGAAACAAGGAGAGGAGCTTCGTCTCCTGAGACAGCAACAAGTGCCTGCAGTGGTTAGTGTATCAGAGGCACCTCCTGTGTCGGTGCCATCAGCAGAATAGCTGCCTGAGGTAGGAAATAAATGGGAACCTCTTTATGAAAGGTTCAGGAAGCAACAACCTCCTGTTTTTTAGGGCAGTGCAGATCCTGCCAAGGCAGAACAATGGATGAGCATGATTACCACTATCCTTGACTTTATGAGGGTAGTTGGTAATGAGAGGGTGGCTTGTGCTACCTATATGTTTCGGGAGGATGCCCGGATTTGGTGGGAAGTGATTACCTAGACCAAGAATGTTAATGCCCTAAGCTGGGAGGAGTTTCAGACCTTGCTTAACGAAAAGTATTACAATGATGCCATCAAGGCAGCTAAAGCTGAGGAATTCATTAGGCTACTTCAGGGAAGTTTATCAGTTACTGAATATGCCTTAAAATTTGACCGTTTGGCAAAGTTTGCCAAGGAGCTAGTGCCCACTGATGGGACCAGGAGAGAGAGATTCCTCTAGGGGCTACAGCCCAGGTTAGCCCATGATGTACATGTCACCACTGTGGCAGGGGTTACTACCTACGAACAGGTGGTTGAGAAGGCACTGACAGCTGAGAGTGCAGAGACCAAGATCTGGCGTGACGGTGCAGCCAAAAAGGATTTCAGGAGGACAGTTCCTCCATTTGTGGGTTCTGGTAGGGGTGTTGGCCCCAGTGATCAGAAGAGGAAGGTTCTTAATACCTTCCCAGTTCCAGGTCCTGACAGGAGACCCCGTGGTATTACAATGGGTCGTCCTGGGGGTAGTGAAGCCTGGAAGACTCGTCCTGAATGCCCTAGATGCAAGAGGCGCCATTTGGGAGAGTGTAGGGCAAAGGCCTGTTACTTGTGTGGAGCAGTGGGTCATCTTAAGAAAGATTGCCCTCAGGTAGGGAAAGAAGAACCCAGGAAGGTGGATAGTTCGGCCCCAGCTCGAGTGTTCACATTGACACAAGCAGAAGCTGAGGCTTCCCCCTCATTTGTTACAGGTCAGCTTCTTAGTGCTGGAATCCCTTATAATGTGTTGATTGATTCTGGTGCTACACATTCTTTTGTTGCTAGTAGCATTATTGATAGATTGTGTAGACCTTGTGATTTCTATGCTGTGGGATTTGGTACTTTGTTATCCACTGGAGAGTTAGTGGTATCCAGGAGATGGGTCAGATCTTTGTCAGTGACAGTGGAGGGCAGAGAGTTATCAGTGGACTTGATAGAGTTAGTTATGACTGACTTTGATATGATATTGGGTATGGATTGGTTGGCAAAGTATGGGGCAACTATTGGCTGCAGAAGGAAGATGGTCACCTTTGAGCCTGAAGGTGAGGATCCTTTTGTGTTTGTTGGTGCTATGCATGGACCTTGTATTCCTATGATTTCTGTGTTGAGGGCCAGGGATCTATTGTAAATAGGATGCATTGGGTTCTTAGCCAGTGTGGTTGACACCACTCAGGTCATGCCAGTGAGACTAGAGGATACTAGTTGTATGTGAATTCCTGGATGTGTTTCTAGAAGATTTGCCAGGATTGCCACCACACAGGGAAATTGAGTTTGTTATAGAACTGGCACCAGGGACGGAGCCAGTGTCTAGAGCACCATACAGAATGGCCCCAGCTGAGTTGAAAGAATTAAAAGTACAGTTGCAAGAGCTGTTGGATTTGGATTTTATTAGACCTAGTTTCTCACCTTGGGGTGCGCCAGTTCTGTTTGTGAAAAAGAAGGATGGTTCTCTGAGAATGTGTATAGATTACAGAGAACTGAATAAGTTGACAATTAAGAATAAGTATCCTTTGCCAAGGATAGATGATCTGTTCGATCAGTTGCAAGGTAAGAAGGTATTCTCAAAGATCGACCTTCGTTCTAGTTATTATCAGTTGAGGGTCAAGGAGGGAGACATACCGAAGACTTCCTTTCGTACCAGGGATGGGCATTATGAGTTCTAGTTATGTCATTTGGATTGACTAATGCCCCTACTGCTTTTATGGATCTGATTAACAGAGTGTTCAAGGATTATCTGGACCAGTTTGTGATCGTCTTCATCGATGATATTCTGGTATATTCTCAGTCTGAGTCAGAACATGAGTAGCATCTGAGGTTGGTTCTACAGAGACTGAGAGAACACAGGTTGTTTGCTAAATTCAAGAAGTGTGAGTTCTGGTTGTCTCAGGTATCCTTTCTTGGACATGTTGTCAGTAAGGAGGGGATTAAGGTAGATCCAGCAAAGATTGAAGCGGTCAGAGATTGGCCAAGGCCAAAGAATGCTTCTGAGGTTAGAAGTTTCCTTGGATTGGCAGGGTATTATAGGCGTTTCATGGAAGGGTTCTCAAAGATTGCCATTGCTTTGACTGAACTGACACGCAAGAGTCAGAAGTTTGTGTGGTCAGATAAATGTGAGAACAGCTTCCAGGAACTGAAGCAGAGATTGATTACAGCTCCGACTCTGAGTCTCTTGATAAATCAGGAGAAGTTTGTGATTTACTGTGATGCTTCTCATCAGGGTTTGGGCTGTGTTTTGATGCAATCAGAGAAGGTAATTGCTTATGTTTCTCGTCAGCTGAAGGAGTATGAAAAGAGATATTCCACTCATGATTTAGAGTTGGCGGCTGTGGTTTTTGCTTTGAAGATATGGAGGCATTATCTCTATGGAAAGAAGTGCGAGATCTATACAGACCACAAGAGCTTGAAATACTTCTTCACCCAGAAAGACCTGAACATGAGGCAAAGGCGTTGGCTGGAGTTGGTAAAAGATTATGACTGTGAGATTCTGTATCATCCAGGAAAAGCCAATGTGGTAGCTGATGCTTTGAGCCGAAAGGGTCCGGGACAGATTCATGGTATGAGGCTGATAGCTAGAGAGTTAGCAGATGATATGACCAGAGCTGGTATAGAGTTGCTGGTGGGCCAGTTGGCTAACATTACGCTACAGTCTACGCTGTTGGAGAGAATCAAAGAAGGTCAGTTGAGTGATTCGCACCTGATCAAGATTAGAGAGGATGTTCTGGCTGGAGTATCCAGAGATTATACAGTGTCTGAGGTAGGCTTGTTGAGATACAAGGGGCAGATATGTGTTCCATTAGACACTGAATTGAGGCCGGAGATTCTAGATGAATCTCATAATACACCTTACTCCTTACATCCAGGCACCACGAAGATGTATCAGGATGTGAGATCATTGTATTGGTGGCCAGGGATGAAGAGAGATGTAGTAGAGTATGTAGCTAAGTGCTTGACATGTCAACAGGTCAAGGCTGAGCATCAGAGACCGGCAGGGTCATTGCAGCCTCTGGATATCCCAGAGTGGAAGTGGGAAGACATCACAATGGATTTTGTGGTGGGCTTACCCAGGACTACTGGTCAGCATGATTCTATTTGGGTGATAGTGGATCGCTACACCAAATTAGCTCACTTTCTACTAGTGAAGACTACTTATACAGTTGACCAGTATGCAGATCTCTATGTGAGAGAGACCGTGCGGCTCCATGGTGCACCTAGGTCGATCGTCTCATATCAGGACCCCACTTTTACTTCCAAGTTCTGGGGGAGTTTGCAGAAAGCCATGGGGACACAGTTGAATTTCAGTACAGCTTATCATCCTCAAACAGATGGGCAATCTGAGAGGATAATTCAGATTTTCGAAGACATGCTGAGAGCATGTGTGCTAGACTTCAGTGGATCTTGGAGTAAGTATCTGCCTTTGATAGAGTTCTCCTATAACAACAGTTATCAATCTACCATTGGAGTAGCACCTTATGAGATGTTGTATGGTAGGAAATGTAGATCTCCCATTCATTGGGATGAGACAGGTGAAAGGAGATACTTAGGTCCTGAGGCAGTTCAGAGGACCAGTGAGGCTATTGAGAAGATTAGAGCTCGGATGCTGGCTTCTTAGAGTAGACAGAAGAGCTATGTAGATCCTAAGCGCAGGAACGTGGAGTTCCAGGTAGGAGACTATGTTTTCCTCAGGGTCTCACCATGGAAAGGGGTGAGAAGGTTTGGGAAGAAAGGCAAGCTGAGTCCTAGATTTGTAGGTCCATTTGAGATCTTGGAGAGGATTGGTCAGGTGGCTTACAGATTGGCCTTGCCTCCGACGTTGTCTGCCGTGCATAGTGTATTCCATGTATCAGCTCTTCGGGAGGTATGTATCTGATGTGAGCCATATTTTGAGTTATGAAGATTTGGAGCTTGAACCAGATCTCTCTTTTGAGGAGCAGCCAGTTCAGCCAGTTCAAGCCAATAAAGATTAGATTTAATCGACTTTCTGCATTGGATGACTCAAAGAGCATTAATATCGGACCGACCTCAAGTTCGATGAATATTATAAGCGCTTGAAGGCTAGTGGCTTACCCAGCAGCCACTCTTCCATTTGAGTTAGTGACCTGCTTGTCAGTCACTCAGTATGGTTTACCAGAATCTGTTGAAGGCTAGTGGCTTACTCAATAGCCACTCTTCCATTTGAATTAGTGACTTGCTTGTCAGTCACTTAGTATGGTTTACCAGAACCTCAAGTGATATTCACTCATTTGTTTGAAAGCTATGAGCTCTATGTGATTATAATGATAATCATTTGATGATGTTTACATATAATACTGTGTTTTCTTGCTGGGCTTTGGCTCATGGGTGCTACGTGGTGCAGGTAAAGGGAAAGAAAAGCTCACCCTACCTTGAGTGGAGAGCTTAGGTGGTGATGTGTACATATGCAGCCGCTTGAACACCACGGCCAAGGAGTTCTCAGACGAACTAGGGGGTTTACCCTATTTTTGCCGCTTAGGTCGACGGGGTTTGAAATTTTGGAACAGCAGTGACCTTTTTGAGTTGTAAATAACTTGTAAATGTTCTTGTGGGCCCATGAACAGTTTTATGTATCAATAAAACATATCCTTTCTTTTTATTGGTTTTCACCTTAACCTGTTAATAACACTTAGGACACGTTTTTAACCAAAGGACTCAGGCAATGAGTCAAATTTCCGGTTCACCGTTCACCGTAATTGTTTTGGGGTAACCAGGGCGTACAGACTCAGTTGTAGATCATCTTTAGATGACTGAATGACAAATTATGGTTGCAACAATGGATCGCTTATTTACTTTAAGTGTAAAGCATTCTATGAGTTCAAGAGTGCAATTTTGAGTCTTTAGTGGAGTTTCGAGGAATTAGTGAAATTATTCGATAATAATTTTACGGTAACTTATTGGAGCTTGAATTCATGGGTCCATGGTCCCCACAATTCATTTGATTAAATCATCTAGATATTATCAATTGATTGATTTAATTATCATTTAGGATTGTCAAAATTGGTTTGTGCCAATTTTGGACAATTTACTAAGATGTGGAATTTAGAGAAGAAAAGAGAAATTTGGATAAATGTATTAATTGTGAAAAATTGGTGTCAAATTGATAAATAATATTAAATCAATGTTCAAATTACAATTAGTTCATTTGAATAAATGATTTAATTAATTAATTATTATTTAAATATAATTATAATTATATATAAAGTTTTAATAAAATAGATTTTGTATATAACGAATTCTGTTTATAATATAATTTATATTATATTTAATTAATTAATTAATAAGAGTTTTGTTTTATTATATAATTATAGAAAATAATAGTATTTAAATTTAAATGATTTTATGCTTTGAATTTAAAAATGGAAAAATCTCAAGGCTTGTCAAAATATCTAGTATTCAGCCATATAGGGATTTTTAAGTTATTATTTTAATTATTCAATTAAATTAAATTAACCATAAAATGTTGCTCTAAATAGGTACTTAAGTCTAGGGTTTTCAAGTTAAGTGTTAAGTGTGAAAAAATAATAACCTAGACTCAAAAGAGACCTATTGTGACCACCCATCACTACTTTCTTCTTCTCCATAATTTAAATATCCAGTTCACCTATTGTGGAAGACTATGTAGTTTAAATATCCAGTTCACTTTATTGTTATTACTTTGCGACAGAAAGGAACAAGGGTTAGAGAGAGTGAAGGAAGGAGTCTCAATATGTGCTGCATAAAAGTAAGATTCTTAAACTCTTTTATTTGATTTACTTTATGAAATTCATTAGAAACATTTTTTAATTTGTTTAATATATGAAACATACATGAAAATATTTATGATCTTGTAAACTGTATTCCCAACAAAGTAATCGTCAATGAAAGTGACGAAGTACTCTAACCCCCTCTAGATTGTACATTGATTGGACCACATACATCACTGTGTACAAGCTCTAATGGCCCTTTACCTCATTGCATTTCACAAAGAAAAGACGTTTTGTCATTTTCCCTTCTAGACAAGACTCACAAACTGGAAGAGTTCCAACATTTAATTCTCTCAATGGTCCATCTTTTTTGAAAACTAGTTTATTTTGTCTAGACCAATATGACCTAGTCTAAGATGCCATAGATATGTGTCATTCTTGTTTGAAACTTTTGTCTTTTTCTACATTTTGGTTTAGCCACTTAAAATAATTCAAAGTTATTTAGCTGTCTTTCATTAGGCTTGAGCAAATACAGTCTGTTTGTTTGTTCCGCTTTACAAATCTTTAAACCATTCTTTGAAATAACAATTGCATTATTATAAAAAAAATAATGTCAAAAGATTGTTCATGAAACATAGATAACGAAACTAAGTTTCTCGAAAATCTAGGAATAAAATAAACATTATTCAAAATTAGAAAATTATTTCCAAAATATAAACGAATTGTTCCCAATGCTCTTGCTGAAATGAGTGCTCCACTTCCAACTTGCATAGTCACCTCTCCATCAGCAAGTTCCCTTGATGACTCAATTATTTCATAGAAGAACAAACATGGTTATTGGCTCCTGAATCTACGACCCAGGATGACATATTGTCTTCCACTATACAAGCTTCAAGAATAAGCAAATCAGATTTACCTTTCTTTTTCAGCCAGCGAGATACTTTTTATAGTTTCTCTTCCAGTGACCTTATACTCAATAGTGCAAATATTTTCCCTTTGGTTACTTATTTTTGGAGTTATTATCATTCTTGTTCACCTTGGCTTTTGGTGCCTTCTTTCCTTTCTTGGACTTCTTGCCCTTAGTTTTGTCCTTGTCATTGTTCTTCTTCCTCTTCTTGGTTTTATGCTTAGAGGTTGAAGGTTTCCCCTCTATAATATTTGCCTCCTCCTCTTTTATTATGGTTTTGTTAAGAGACTCAAATGTACGCAGTTCATTCAATAGCTGGGTCATGTCGAACTCCAAATTATTCATAATATAGCTGGTTGTGAACATATAGAAAGCATGATTGAGCTATTCGAGTATGATGCTTACTTGGGTACGCTCATCAATGACAGCCCCATGTATTTCTACTTCAAGCATCATGTTAATCATTCTCAAGACATGTTCACGCATAGAAACACCTTTCTTCATCTTAGTGGTCCTGTAGGTTCTAGTAGCCTCATGTCTACTTTGGTCTGATTGCTGCCCAAACATGGCCTGCAAAGATTCTATTATCTCAAAAGCAGTTTCCATGGGTTCATGATTTGTTCTCAGAACATCATTCATGCTCACAAGCATGTAACACTTAGCCTTATTGTTGGATTGAATCCATGCATCATATTTGTCCCGAATATTTTTCGAGGCATTGGCACAGGGCTCTTCAGGACACTCCTTAGTTAGGAAAAATTTATAGTTCTCACAGAATAACATCAATTTTAGATGTGATTTCCATCTTATAAAATTGTCACCATTTTTTTTTAAATGAAAGTAAAGTAGTAATACGATTGCCACCGTTCAACATTACTGAAAGAAATAAAATATAAGAATATTATAATTTGAAAATAAATATCAATAATTTGGAAAGTAAATACAATGCATGAATGCAACAATTAAAACAGATAAAGTTAGCATTAACTATTCCATGATAAAACTACCCAACAAATAAAGTGATGCCTTAGGGTCGGTCAAATTAATTTCAAATAGCTTATAAGACACTCTTATCTTTACTAATTTATACTTAAAATAATTCATATTTTCTCTTTTAAAAAAATAAAGTACCACTTGTTTGGTCAAGATAAAATTATCCACTACAAATGCTTAATTATTTATTTGTAAGTGTAACCCATTATTTAGAATTTGTGACTTAACTTAGAGAGTTTCATCTTAGGGTCGGTCAATGTGACAGTCAGAATCCCGTGATCCGTAAGGAGAAAGACCGGGTAAAGCTGTATAATCCTACACCGCCTGGGGAAAGTCAAGTGTGATGATTCTAAGACTGTTTAGGTATGGGACTACATAGTTGAAGATGGCTTAAATGGATTGAAGGGTACTACCTATATCAACAAGATGCATCTTCTTTTCGGTATCCCATCACTTGAGAACTCCAAAGTTAAGCGTGCTTGACTTGGAGTAATCTCAAGATGGGTGACCTCCTAGGAAGTTTTCCCAGGAAGCGTGCGAGTGAGGACAAAGCATGCTGGAAAGACACGTGTTGGTTTGTAAGGCCAGTCTTCATTCCAGAAAGCAACCATAGTGACGTGGGGCGTTACAAATGGTATCAGAACCTTGACCTGGCCAGAAATGTGGCCGACGGGGACGTCACGCCCATAAGGGGGGTGATTGTGACAGTCAGAATCTCGTGATCTGTAAGGGGAAAGACTGAGTAAAGTTGTGCAATCCCACACCACCTGGGGAAGGTCAAGTGTGATGATTCTAAGGCTATGTATGTATGGGACTACACAGTTGAAGATGGCTTAAATGGATTGATGGGTACTACCTATATCAACAAGATGCGTCTTCATTTCGGTAGCCCATCACTTGAGAACTCCAAAGTTAAGCGTGCTTGACTTGGAGTAATCTCAAGATGGGTGACCTCTTGGGAAGTTTTCCCAGGAAGCGTGCGAGTGAGGACAAAGCACGCTGGAAAGACTCGTGTTGGTTTGTATGGCCAGTCGTCATTCCAGAAAGAAGCGTGCTTGACTTGGAGTAATCTCAAGATGGGTGACGTCCTGGGAAGTTTTCCCAGGAAGCGTGCGAATGAGGACAAAGCACGCTAGAAAGACTCGTGTTGGTTTGTAAGGCCAGTCGTCATTCCAGAAAGTAACCATAGTGACGTGGGTCGTTACAGTCAAATATAAAATACGTCACACTTCCCTATCTTCGTAAAAAGCCAACCTTGGTATTAATATGATCAGAAACATTTCTTAGGGGGACGGAAAAAAAGTCGCCTCGAGGCCTTAATCATATTTCACAGTGCTGTACTAATAATGGAGACCATAGGTCACATTGAGATGATAACCTTCTCCCACTTACTATTTTAGAATACATGTGTTTATTAAACTAATTAATTAATTCTAAATTAATTGCTAGTGTTATCCCTAAAAAATATGAGGATGACGTGGCGAATGAGAATGCGACATGTGACATCACAAATCAAGGAAAAAATGACAAAGTATTGAGAAAAGGCCGACGGGAAAAAAAAGATAGGTCTAGGACCTATGGGAAAGTCGACCACGCGTAAACCCCCTAAGGGTGGTCGGCCTGACCCCTACCCACAGGGGTGGTTGGCCTAAGAAGGCCCAAGAGCCCTAGGGGTGGTCGGCCGACCTCTACCCCAGGGGTGGTCGACCCCAGTATGTCCAAGAGAGTGGTCGACCTGACCCCTACCCCAGGGGTGGTCGGCCCTAGTATGCCCAAGGATCCCTAGGGGTGGTCGGCCTGACCCCAACCCCTAGGGTGGTCAGCCTAACATGCTCAAGAACCACCTAGGTGGTCGGCCCACCCTATCCTTCATACGGTGGTCAGCTCAAACCCCCAAGTACACTTCACTGAGAAATACTCACTCTCGTTCAAACTGAGATCAACATGCCTAGCACCCAGAATGTCACAAGCCTAGCACCCAGAGGATGAACAGATCCAACACCCAGAAGGTCACATACCTAGCATCCAAGCTTGGGTCATCGGGCCTAGCACCTAAGTCTCACATACCAACAGAGACTTAACATCTTCCTCAGAGGTTTCTATCGTGCATTATCCACCATGATCTAGAGAAACAACGAGAAGACCCACGATCTCATGATCATGGGGAGGTGGACACGTATCTCCACTACCTGATAATCGTGTACCAAACCACGATCCCAGTATTACTGGTCATGTAACAGCCCCTGGGTACTATAAATAAAAGACCCAGGGCTTCATTTCAAAGGATCGCTTTTTCTGGAATTTTGGAGATCTAAAGAGCATTTGGGGAGAAATTATGGGCAAGTGAGAATGAGTGAATATTGTGGTTCAACAATGTAATTGTCGAGTGATTCAATACTAAAAGCTAAGTGGATTAGGTTATTACAGTTCATCAGTTCAGGGATGAACCACTATAAAATTCATGTGTGTTTATTTAAGATAATCGTTGTAAAGACCCGAAAATCACTAATAAGGATTAAGGACCTTGATTAGTATGTCGGGAGGGCATAATTGGTTTATGTGTGAATTAAGAAGTTTAATGCATGATTTTGTGATAAGCATGCTTGTATGATTATATGAATATATGAATGCATGTCTACGATTATTAGTATGCATGTAGGCCCTGTTTAGCTTCAAGGGGTATATTTGTAATTTTAGCCCGTTGAGGGCATAAATGTGATTATATGTTATAATTGTGAGGACCACATTATTATGTGGGTATATCTGCAGCATGCGACTTGAGGCGATCATAGGCAGCCAGTTAGTGGGAAAGTCACAACGGGACCCAATAATTGGCTCGGGGCGAGTCAAGGGGTATATTGGGTATTAGATGATCATCTGGGTTATCGGGTTATGGAAATAAATAATTGGAGATATATTTGAGGTTAGGAAGCCTAGGTGGGAATACAGGGGAAATTTTACCATTTTGCCCTCGGGGACATTTTTGGTACCCCGAGCCTCGTGATTGACTTAATTAATTAAGGATAGATTAAACAAAACTCAGAAAGTGGTAGAACAAGGCCAAACCGACCCTTCTCTCTCTTCTCTCTCTCTTTCTCATGGGAAACCACAGAACTAAGAAAAGATTGGTTGGAAACTCAGAGAATTTGAGCTGGGACTTTAGAGAATAGCTGAGGGTTAGTTAAAGAATCTACTTAAGAGTTGAGGTAAGTTCTGAGTTATATCCTTAGTTATTAAATTCTGTAGATATGGCTGGGTTCTAAGAGTTCTTGGGTTCTGAATTTAAAGGTTGAATTAAGGCAGAAGACTTGGGGGTTAGCTCGACAATTTCTTGGAGGATTGGTTCTTCAGTGAAGGTAAGCTTCAATTTATGGTTTGGTGTTTGAATTATGGGTTTTCCTGGCTGGTTTTGGTGTTCTTGAGCTTGTGGGTTTCAGAAATTAAAATGTTGTTTTGATGAGTTTCTAGACTAGGTTTTTGCTGGGTTATATTGCTGAAAACATGTTAGAATGTTTGTGATAATTAGATTGTATCATTAGAATGGTTTTGGGTGGATTTGAGTGAGGTTTGAATTGTTAAAAATTGTGGATTTTCTGGGTTTGAAGGGGTCGGGCCGCGGCATAGTTCTTGGTGTGTCGCGACCCTTTGAAGCAGATAGGTGCTGGAGAAGAAGGGCGGGCCGCAGCATGGGGAGTGTTGGGCGGCGGCCCGTGTCTGGTTTTTGGTGAGGCTGGGCCTCTAGTCAGGGGCAAGCCGCGGCATAGAAAGCTTTGGTTGCGGCCCTTAAGGACATTTTTGGCCTTTTGGAGTTTTTAAGTGCAGGAACCTAACCTAGGGTGCTCAGGATCGACCCCACTACCGTGTTTGGTGGAATTCGATGTCTCGGAGGTTAGAACTTTATCCGGAAACCTTTATAAAATTATTAATGGAATCCCTTATCTTGGTTGTGACTAGGTATAAGCTAGGGCTCGAGAAATGGATCGTGCTCAAGGGGCATCTCTCGTAATCAAAACACTTGGAAGTTAAAGGTAAGAGAACTGCACCCGGTTGTGAGTTTATAATGGGACTAAGTTTTCCCTATTCTTGTATGCATTATGAAAGTTGGTATTACGCCATGAGAATATTAAACAAACGGTCTAAAAGTGCTGGAGTTTACATTAGTGCACAGGGCGCGGCTCAGCCACTGGTAGCTGAGGACAACTTAATATTCACTGAGCTCGGTTTAAGCAGACCGGATTCACTGGGGTAAATAGAGGGTGCGACCTAAGGGCGTCGACTCTGATTATTGTGTGATCTGATTATCATTGTTAATGGTTGAATATGATGTGCTGAATAGTTGGGTATTAGCTTATGGATTCATGGTTATGTCTTTGAGTTATGTGATTAATATGGACTGCTACATGTATGAACATGCTTTAAGAGTTATATGATTATTATTAATGTTTGTGCTATAATGTTATGTTTTCTTGCTGGGCCTTGGCTCACAGGTGCTACGTGGTGCAGGTAAAGGCAAGGGTAAGCTTGATCAGCCTTGAGTCGGAGAACTCTGAAGGCAGAGTGTACATGACTAGCTGCTCGGCCGCTACGGTTGAGGAGGAGACGGGAACAGGAGGACCATAAATGTCTGTTTTTCCCTTAGAGTGGCTAGCGGTTGTTTATACCTTGAAATTTTGTAAACTGACTTTCAATGTTGGTTCTTTTGGGGATCCCTTGTACAAAACATTTAATTACATGAGATGTATCTTTTATGACCAAAACCCTTTTAACCCTAGTTCATTAGTGGTTTTAGTGACACGTTTTCAACTAAATGACTTGATTAGCAAGTCCTGCACCTTTATAAATACACAGTGTAACGCTCTTGATTACCCAGGGCGTTACAATCCTACTTTGTCGTTTATTCTATTTATTTCGTTCAAAAGGTGTCGTATATTGTACATACCACCATTGGCCAATTTCACAGGTCAACAACTAGTTCATAAATAACCCTGTGAATGTAATTAATTACAAAAACATATAATTATAAAAGAGACTGTGTCTACAATTGAAGTGATCTAAATAATTACTCATTACATTCATCTAACTTTACTAAAACACTTTTTAAATAAAGTTGGTTATCCTTAAAAGGCCTATAATAACTATTGCCTTTATTATTGTGTGATTTAACAAGTTTTAACTAATTTAAGACTTAGAAGTTTGCATGCAATTGATTGCACCAAAACTATTCATATAAACACTTAGGACGATCCTAGATAATCATGTTTCTAAAAGATGCATGATTAATCAAAACTGTGTGCGATTTCATGTATGTCATGTAATAGACTAATACATGATCATGTTATCAATCAAACATAAATGATAACGAGTACTATTGGGTATTTGTAAAGTTACAACCCTTAAAAAATAGAAATTTAAATTACAAAGTGGGCTTCAATTTTTTACAAGACTCCAAACTACTTCTCTTCTCATAGAGACCCATCTTCATAATTCTTAGGAATCCATTAGGCCCAATAATTAATTTGAAACTAATTTTCTAATTAATTTACTTAATTAAAACTAATTTTTAATAAAATAGCCCTTTTGTCATCTTTTTTATTTAGTTGAATTAAATAATTCAAATAATCAAATTCAAATAATTATTTAAATTTAAGATAAGATCTTAACCAACTAAAATATATTTTATTTTTCTAATAAAAATAAAATATGATAATTTATCCTTTTTAAATTCAATTAATTTAAAAAGAATTAAATAAAAGACTTTTAGCACAAAATTATGGATTTGTTGGGCACCATTGAGTGTTGCCCTAAGGTTAGGGTCGGCGGCATGGGAGTGAGCCACAAGAGGTTCGGGTGGCTTTTGGCAGGCGCTTGGTGCAGGGGCTCAGCCATGGGGCTGTACACAGGGAGGAAGGGCTTGCTTGGGTGGCACTCGCGCAGGTAGGGTCTCTCTTGGGTGATGCGCACAAGGGAAGGGCTCGCCTGGGTGGCTGGGCTACGGGGCTCCTTGGTGTGCGTAGGTGGCTTGGGCCATTTTCTCCACTTGTGCAGTCAAAATTTTTACAACCAGATTTCAAAAATAAAATTACAAAAATTCCTATGCCCCATATGACTTACACAAGATCTAAGAAAACATAAATTCAATTTCTAACCCAATAGCACCATATAATTAATGATCCATCATTCAACCATACATTAAAAAAAAACATAACCATCCATTCAATATACATATCAACTTATAAAAAATGCAAGAAACTGACATAAATTTAATATATATATATATATGTAGACTACTCTAGTACCAATTGTTGGTATTAAATTAGAAAAATATCAAAATACATAGCGGAATGTAAGGGGAGGGGCTTTTTAAAAAATATTAATACAAGCCAGAATCATACATATATTTAATTAATACATACAAGGAATAGAGATTACCTCTCGTAGCCTATCAAGTGTCCTTGAGTCTTTTAGTAAAAATCAACGATCTTCCTATCCTTATGAAAACTCACTCCTTAGCCTTCGAAGTTGTTCCTCTAACGCACAAGGACGTGTGTGGGAACATAAGATTCACAGGTTGATTTTGGGCTCTCTAGATGTCCTCAGTACATGATATCAAGAAAGGTTTGAGAAGGGAGAGGCTATGGAAACTTCTAGAATTTCAGGTATAGAAAATTCTACATTTTCTTTCTTTTTGATAGAGTCTGATAACCTAGAAACAACCGACTTAAAAAAGAATCATTTCTTTTCAGGTTTAAAAAGATAATTAAACTATTTTAATAATCTTTATTTAATTAAATTAAAATTGATCAGTTATAACCTATTTTAATTATTTAATTTAAATCATATTTAAAAAGAATAATTAAATCATTAAATAAACAAATTAATTTTAAATTCAAAATTCAAATCCTAGAGATGTGGCAAGACATGAGTGGCGCCACTCATGCTCTTTTTCTGATTTTCTCATTTGTTTATTTAATTAATTATAAGATAATATATTTATTCCCAAAATAAATATCAGTTAATTTAAAATTAACCTTATCTTAAAAACTATCAGTTTTAAATAATTATATTATAATAAGATAATAATTAATCTCTCCCAAATATTAAACCAAAACATGATTAATATTTATTTTAAGTAATATATTTTTCAAATAAAAACTAATTAGTTAATTAATTAATTCACAATTATTCAATTGCTCATAATTATCACATAATTATTCTCTTGCTCTAAAAAATTAATTCATTTAGAATTTAGTCATTTTCTCTATTAATCTTCCTTATGACATCCTTACCCTTAACATTGTAGGACAAAGGTGACCCGGGGACCATGAACCTATAATACGAAGCTCCAATAAACCAAATTATTAATTAAACTCTTTAATTCAATAATCGTATTTATTAATTCCATGATTAGTCCACTATAAATATGGAATTGCAATCTAAGTATTTATAGAATTATATTTACTGAGTTTTCTCTTGTGTAGTCCATTCATAAAATCAATAAATGTAGTTCAGTCATCCATTTATTGGTTCGTTAATTAGAGTTGGTCAAAATTACAATTGTACCATTCTAATTACCTCTTGTTCCTTAAGTACTATTAATTCACTAGCGAATAATTAATCTATGATTATATTATAGATTTGAGCTCAATAACTATTCAGTTCCAGAATTAACCTTTAAGGGAACCAATATTCGATTTGTTAGGAAAAAATGGATTCCATTATTGTAAAATCATGTTCCCAACTACTCACGATATTGAATCTTTAAAACAAAAGTCACTAGCCTCATTATATCAAGAGACATAAAAGAATAAATCAAATCAAAAGATCCAATAATCACATACATGAGTTCATGAGTACTCAAGATTTAGATTGATCTACAAATGATCATCTATTATGATATGAATTAAATCTTTATGGAAAACGGTAAGTTTATAAAGATTGTTAAATTCATATTAGTCATGTCATATATAATTACTATTATATACAACACATTTACCAAGATGTCTATCCACATCAGTAATCCGAATCTAGATTACTTGCATTCGGTATGCTTAGTAAACCATGCTAGCAACCATTCATTAAAGAATTCGTACTTTAATATGTTGCTGACTATTTTATTCACTATATATGATCTTAATTCTCTCGTACTAATACAAGAACATATTCTCATAAATGAATATGGAATTTTCTGATATTTATACAAATCATTTAATCAATAACTAAAACATTCAAATATAATAATATTATAATTTTATTTAAATCAATAAAACGATGCAGTTTTATTTAAATCAACAAAATATATTTTGACATGCTTTTAGGGCATAAACCCTATCATCAATATCATGCCAATACTTTATACTAGGTCTACTAGTATTCCTACACAATAATCCTATGACATAGGAGATGTAAGGTCTAGTATTATTAGTGTCATACTGAAGGCTACCAATGTGCTTGCTTAGTCATGTTGTTTTACACCATCACCAGTATTCTTAAATAACTTTACACTTGGGTCATATGACGTGCAAGCAAGTTTAAAGTCAAATTATTGTATTTCTTTATGCTCTTCTCAATATAATGAGATTGATTCAATGAAATTCCCTTTTCAGATCTAGTAATCTTAATATCATGTATCACACTCGCTTATCCAAGATTTTTCATATAAGAGTTAGCACACAACAAAGATTTCACAGTATTCACAACATGAATATTTGAACCAAAGATAATCAAGTCATCCACATATAAATATATAATAGTAAAAATGTCATTCTAATATTTATAATAAATGCATTTGCCACTTTCATTTACTTTAAAACCATGTGAGATAACTAAATTGTCAAATTTTTCATGTCACTGCTTAGGTGCCTCCTTTAGACCATACATAAACTTATCTAACTTGAAAACCTTATGCTCCTGACTTGGGGTCACAAAATCTTCAGCTTGATCCATGTAAAGCTCCCTTTCTAATTCGCCATTCAAAAATGCAGTCTTAACATCCATTCGGTGAGCTACAAAATCATGAATTGCAACTAGGGAAATCAAGAATCTAATGGATGTTCTAGTGACAGATGAAAAAATGTTAAGGAAATCTACATTCTCTCTTTGCCTAAAACCCTTAGCTACCAAGTTAGCCTTGTACTTGTCAATAGTACCATCGAGTTTCAATTTCTTTTTTAGAATCCATTAACAAAATAGGCTTACTATCCATGAGGTAAATCAACTAAGTTCCATGTTTTGTTAGACTCAAGAGAGTCCATATCATTAATGGCTTCTTGCCAAAGATCAACATCTAAAGAAGAAAACAGTTCTTGGAGGTTAGCAAGATCCTCCTCTAAGGTATAAGCACATAAATTAGAACCATAATCTTTAGCAACTCTAGGTCTCTTACTTCTTGTAGGTTCTGAATCTCTATCCTCAATGTGCTTATTACTTTTAATCATTGGAATGTTACTAGTTGATGCACCCTCACTATTTCCCAATATAAAAGGAAATCTATGTTCATAAAAATCAACATCATTTGATTTCTAAATAGTGTGCACATTCAAATCATAGAACCTATATGCTTTGTTATTAATCATATAACCAATAAATACATATTCATATTCCCTACTTGCTAGCTTAACTCTCTTAGGATTAGGAATATGAACATAAGCCAAACAACCCCATGTTCTTAGATAAAACAAATTAGGTTGCTTATTTTTCAAGATCTCATATGGTGAGACTTTGTTCTTAGACTTAGGAACTCTATTCAGCACATAACAAACAGTTAATCAGATTTCACCTTACCAATGAGATGCAGCACAAAAATTTAATAAAATAGTAGCAATATATTCAACAAATGTTCCATTTTTTCTTTCAACTCTATCGTTCATTTCAGGTTAATATGTTGCAATGTTTTCATGAATAATGCCATGCAAATTATAAAAGCAAATAAATATGCTTGAATCATATTCAGTTACTCTTTGACTATGAATTCTCTTAATTTTCTTATTGAATTGATTCTCAATTTCAGTCAAAATAATTTGGACATGTCAAGCGCATCAATTTTGTTTTCCATAAGATAGGCAAAAGTAAAATCAGAACTATTATCAATAAATGTAATTAGTAGCATTTACCATTTCTAGTTAATACCCCCATCAAGATCACATATATCATAAGGAATTAAGTCTAAAGGCTCGAAATCTCTAACAAATTTATTTTTTCTCAGGTACAAAATTAGGGGTGAAATTCGATCGGTTACAATCAATTTTTACAAATTTTGTAACTAACCGGTCAATTTCGGCGTGCCTTCGAAGAAAATCAAAATCTACTGCCAACAATGACATAACTGACCATTTGATTACCGTCGGTTTCGGAGGTTATTTTTGGTTTTCATTTAATAATAAATATTTATTATAAAAACTATATAATAAGTGTCAAGTAGTAATGTTAGCGTAGTGGTGACTTGAGCTTTTATCTAACTGTAATGGCAGAAGTTCAAACCTTTGTCGTTGCAAAATCTTTAACAATTTTATTCAAAAGAAAAGGTAAGCACCAAGTTTCCATACCCCAACCTAATGGATCAAAGAGATTGTACTTTACCAATACACAAACTATTATGACTGATATACACAATATATACATATATTTATTAAGGTTGGTTTCGATTTAAAAACAAAATTCGACTACCATATCCAGGCCTTTTTCTGTCGACCATCCATGTCAGTGCTTAGCAATATGTGGCAACATATGTGGCATACTTCTAGAGAATTCCTCAAAGGATGACTACCATATCGACAAGTTATCAGTAAGCAAGCTAGTGAACTCCCGAGGAAGGGTCTCGGGACCCTCCGTAAATTCTTGAAGCGTAACTCCTCAGGAGGTCCCCGAGATTAGGTCTAGGGAGTACTTTCACGTTGACTTCTCGGAGAGCCCAAAAATCCCCAATAATGGCTTAGCAAGATTTTCAAAGATTTGGGGTCCACATAGTGCCGCCCTCGCACAGACTTGATTTTTGAATGAGAATGGCTCTAGGGCTAGCCTTATTTGGTATCACTTGATGGCCATCAAGTCCACATCGCTTTGAGGTTCAGTTTAGAGGCTTCAAATAATGAGGTCGAGTATGAAGCACTCCTCACTGAATTACGAGTTGCCCGAGAGCTACATGTTAAGGGACTCAAAATTTTCAATGACTCACAGCTTGTAGTGAATCAAGTGACCGTGGGATACCAGGCTAGATGCTCCAAGATGGCCTCTTATTTGTCCAAGGCTAGAGAACTACTACTGTTGTTCGATCAGTATACCATCAGGTATGTCCCCCGAGAAATGTGGCCTCTTATTTTTAATTCAAATGCGGGTGCCCTCATAAAGTTAGCGACCACTCAGGATGTCGAGCTCCTCAATGTGGCTCCCATTAACTTTGTGGAAGTACCGAGCATTCAAGAGTTCAAGAGGGTATGTGAAATTTGGTATGAGGACACATGGATGTCGCCAATTGTGAAATACATAAGCACCTGAGAGCTCCCACCCGACAAAAATGCAGCAAAAAACTACAATACCAAAGTCCCGATAGATTTTTTATGGATGGCAGGCTATATAGAAGGTCACATTCTATACCTCTTCTGAGATGTGTAACAATTGAGGAATCCTAGGCCATTTTGCAAGAAGTTCATGAAGGGTTCTGCAGTGATGATGTTGGGGGCAGAGCTTGTCTAAGAAAATCTTGAGGCAGGGTTATTGTTGGTCGTCTATGAACAAAGACTCCGTAGAGTACGTAAAGAGATGTGATATATGTTATCATTGTGCCAACATACCATGAGCACCCCCCAATGAGTTAACTCAGATGACTAGCCCATGGCCTTTTACAATTTTGGGGATTGACTTAATTGGATCTTTGCCCACAGGAACTGGAGGTGCATTGTTGTGGTAGTTGTTGACTACTTTACCAAGTGGGTGGAGGCCAATCTGCTTGCGACCATTACATCTAAGAAAATTATGGATTTTGTAATCAAGAATATCATTTGTCGGTATGGCCTCTCGATAAAACTGGTGTCTGACAAAGGTTTACAGTTCGAAAACAACCTTTCCAAATATTTCTATGAGAAACATGGGGTTCACGAGAGTTTCTTGGCTGTAGCATACCCCCAGGCGAAAAACCAAGTATAAATTGTGAGCAAATCACTTAAGACGTCCCAAAAAAGAGAGGATGAAGTAGGTGAAGGGAGCTTCATCTGAAGAAATGCCCCAAGTACTTAAGGCCTATCGAACCAGTGCTCGGACATCAACCGACAAAACACCTTTCTCCATGGCATACGGATGCGAAGCCATGCTCCCAGTGGAGGCAGCCATTCCTACCCATCGGTACACTACCTATGACCCGACGACCAACCATGAATTACTATGGGAGTCGTTGGACTTGGTCGAAGAATACTGCGAGCTATCACAACTTCGGGTCTCTTCATACCAGCAAAAGGTCCCTCCATATTTTAACTCTAGGGTAAAAGATCGGAAGTTCTCGGTATGAAACCTCTTCCTTAGACTGGTGTTCTTAGCCACCAAAGATCTATGAGTAAGAGTGCTAGACCCCAATTGGGAAGGTCTATACCAAGTTGAATAGGTCATTATGCTAGGGACGTACAAATTGGTTAGACTTAATGGAGAATTAATACCACATGCTTGGAATGCTGAACATCTTCGTCGATATTACCAGTGAAAAATTTAAGCAAATGTTTATACTGTTTTGACTTCTTGCAATTATTTTTTCTGTTTTGTTTATGTAACGAATAATGAGTATAAATTAATGAAAATCATGTGGTCCTATAACATGATTTGAGGTATTTGAGGAAGATATTACTTAAATTACACATCGATAAGGGCACCGCATGTGACTCGCCCGACCACCCAAAACAAGTGATCACAGACTATAAATCTCTAATCACTTGGGGGGAAGGTGAGTAGGGCTCGAATCACTCAGAAGCAATAGTCGAGTAGGCAAGACCTAAGCGAAACTTAAATAAAAGGAACCTAAAATTTATAATAGGCATGCTAGATCTCAAACACTGTAACGTCCTCCTAATCCAGAACTGTTACACTTTGTAACTCGCTAAACGAGTCATTTGGACTTAAAACGTGTAACTGAAACTAACACCAGGTTTAGGTACTAAAAATTTTGGTCAAAAGTCAACTGCTTCATTAAAAGAGTTTGAGTTCGATACATGGGATCCCAACAAAGTTTAAAACTGTTACAAACTCAAAATGAATCAAAAGCCGACCCAAGCGAAAAAATCAGGGTCCAACCCTCGGCCGTGGTGGTCAAGCATATGTACACCCTGCCCTTGAAGCTCTCCAACTCATGACTGGTCCAACTTTTCTTTTCATTTACCTGCACCATTTAGCACCAGTGAGTCAAGGCTCAGCAAGAAAACATAATCATGCTCATAAGTAGTAAATCATCATATCACAAAATCATAATTAGCATGCCTAACAGTAATAACACTACTCGTGCATTCATTCGATCTGGATAAGTGACTATAGAGCCACACCAGAACCCATTGCCCAATTCCAATTATAACCAGCCTTAGAACTGGCCAAGCGTACATGGTTTTTATTATTTCAAGCGGACATAAGGTCGTTCAAGTGTACATCACACTTCTGGGTTAGCTTAACCACATCAGTCGGCATTCAGCACGCTATTGCCGCCCTCGACTCATAAGCCAAGCCTTTAAACCCTCGACTTATAAGCCGAGTCTTTTACCAGATATATCCTTGACTAATAAGCCGAGCTTTTAATCAGATACCATAGACAGGTCCTCGACTCCTAAGATGAGCTTTTAATCAGATACAATAGTTAACCCTTGACTTATAAGTCAAGCTTTTCAATCAGGAATAATAGACAAGCAGTAATTACTTAACACATGTATAAATAGTGAAACCATCATGTTTAATACAACATTATAAGCATGGTTATAACCATATTCTATAATTGGTCCGAGCCCTAAACACATACCTGGTGAAATTTTCTTACCTCAGCTCCTGAGAAAATAGTGTATGACGACCCCAAGTACGATCCTTTCCTCCCGAGCCTAGCTATTCACCCTAGTCACAACCATATCAAGGAATAATTATTAGGAAACAAACTAATAAAGGCTTACGAACCAAGTCCTAGCCTCCGGGACTCTGAATTCTACTAACCCGGGTAGTAAAACCATTCCCGAGCCCTTAGGTTTGGGTTCCCAACTCCCAAAACCTACTTTCTAATTTTTCTCCAATTTGAACCGCGACGACCCCACTAAGGGCTACGCGCTGAACAAGCCAGAGAGCCCGAGCCCAAAAATTAATGGACACATGTCGTGCCGCAACCCGCCTAGCACCGTGGCACCAAGGAGGTTCAAGGCACACCCCTATTCTCTGAGTTGAGGAGCATCGCGATGCTCCAAGAACAGCGTTGTGACCCGTCCCTGCAAACTCAAAGTTCCAGCAATGTTAGCAATCGCCAACTTCCCAAAAATCATCCCAAAACATGATTTTAACAAATTTCGACCATAATAATAGTCCCAGCAGCTTAGAAACATCAAAACAAACCTTAAACTCAATCAAAACTCCTTGAAACTTAGAAATTCAATAAGACTTTAAAAACTCAAAAAAAAAAAACACTAAAACTAAAACTAAAACTTAGGTAATTGAGTTACCTTTGATAGAATTTGAATCCCTAGCTGGTTCTCCTAGCTTGACAGCCTCTACCCGAAGATTCAATCCCAAATCCCACTAAGGATTTGCTTTAAGACTCAAACTTCAAGAGCTTTCCAAAGCCATAGCTAACTCCCAACAAGAGAGAGAGAGAGAGAGAGAGAGTTTTATGAGTTAACCACTTAGCTTGGCATGTCTAACATAGTGGCCTCAAAATGACAAAAACACCCCTGTCAAGTAAGTCCTTTCCTTTAAGCCCAAGGTAAAAATGTAATTTACACTCCCATCTCACACTATACTTATAAACCCAATTTATTCCGCTAAATCGGGAATATCACTATTTTCCCCAAAATACAACTTATACTCTAATGACTCCCGGTAACTCACTGAATTACCAAAATACCCCTTGGCTCACCCCGCACTGGGTATAAGTCCATGTTGTGACTAAACCACTATCTTGCTCAAAAGGACCGACGCCTATCGAATATCTCAAATATATCCACATAATAATGTGGTCTCAATCATATAATCACAATTATACCCTCAATGGGCCAAAATTACAAATATGCCCCTTTAAATAAAAGTGGGTCTGTTTTGCACATTTAATACACTTAAACATGCATAATCTGTCATATAATAATATAACCCATGCAATTCACATAATCACATAAATATTCAATTAATTTACATATAAATGCATAATATTCCAATATTGCCCTCCTGGGCCCCTAATCAAGGCACTAAGCCTTATTAGGAATTTTGGGACGTTACAAACACGGTCTTTGACCATCGCATGCTCGCGAATAAGGTGTCTTAGGACCCGATGTCAACGCGAAAGGTAGCAGACCTAATTGTAGCTTTAAATACTTAAATCAACTCAGATAAGAGGAACATGAAGGGGCTACCTTAGATTTGGGAAAAGAATGGACTAAAGCTATGAATTATTAACTGACGTTACAACAAGACCTAAGTGCATCCTGGGGCCTTAGTGTCAGACCAATAAGTACACAAAAACTCAAAACAAGCACGAAGGTGCAAACCTAGGTTTGGAGCATGTAGAAACATTCCCGAAGAAACCTGTAAGGATTAGGTGCATCAAATCTAGGTTTGGAGGTAGGCATAAGGTTTCCTAACACCTGTACATAGTCAGGCTACAATGATATCAATCTGAATTACTGAAGCCTGAGAGCATCACAAAGCCTCAGTGCCAAAACTATGTGTGTGAAAAATCATAAAGAGCAGTTGATTATGTTAAAGGGAACAGACATGCAAGTAAAAAGAGTTGTTGTAACGCCCTGGTTACTCCAAGACCGTTACTGTGGACTTTAAACAGTGCTTAACTCGCTAAACAAGTCATTTGATTATAAAGGTGCATCTAGGTGTTATTATAGGATAAGGTGAAAATTTTCGATCAAAAGGAATGGATATTTTTATTTAAAACATAAAACTGTACATGGGCCCATAAAAACGTTTACAAGTATTTTACAATTTAAAAATGGTCATTACAGTGTAAAAATTACAATCCGCCGACCTAAGCAAAAAAAATAGGGTTAACCCCTAGTTCCTCTGAAAAACACCTTGGCTGTGGTGGTCAAGCAGCCGCATATGTACACATCGCCACCTAAGCTCTCCACTTAAGGCTAGGTGAGCTTTTCTTTCCCTTTACTTGCACCACATAGCACCCGTGAGCAAAGGCTCAGCAAGAAAACTTATTACTGCATGTATACAATATCAATAAATGATTCAGATAATCATACTAGGACTTGCATCCCAATCAGATAAATGAACAATAACAATGATTCTGGTAATCATGCTGGGGCTTGTAGCCCTAATCAGATAAGTGACTAATGAGTCACGCACTTGGGTTCCACACCCTAACCAGATAAGTGACTATGGAGTCACAAACTTGAATCAGATAAGTAACTAATAAGTCACGAACTTGAATCAGATAAGTAACTAATAAGTCATGAACTTGGGCTCCGCACCCTAAGCCATGTGACATTACAGTCACCTGAGCCTTTTGGCTCTGGCTCTAAGTAACTAGCCTTTAGACTAAACAAGCGCTTTTGTTTTCATTGAACTTAAGGTCAGTCAAGCATTTCATGCTTATATTGATTATATCTAATCTTTTCGGCTTGCGTTAAACACGCAAATACCATTCTTGACTCATAGGTCAATTCCATACGACCGGTGCTCAGTATTACTGTCAAACTTGACTAATAAGTCACAGCTTCACAGTTAATATTGACACCATTGCAGATTCCTGACTCATAGTTCAGTGCCATACACAGATAAGCAAAGCTGTTATGCACTTACTATGCAATCAATGTCAATATATAGAGTACTCAACATGCTTCATCAATAACCATGCATGTCACATACTGGGTGCAGTTTTCTTACCTCTGGTTCGAGCGTAAAATAATGAAAGAACGACTTTGAGAATGATCAACCCTTTGGTCCCTTAGTGGTTACCTAGTCCTAACCAAATATGGAATTCAATTAATAAAATAAATCATAAAAGGTTTATGGTCTAAACCTCACTCCTGGGACCTCGAATCTTACTAAAACGGTTAGTAGATTCGATCCCGAGCCTTAGGAATTGAACCCCCGAGCCTAAGCCCTTGAAAACTCCTCCCTGGCACAAAAGGAAGGGGCAGGCCGCGACTTGGCCTAGTGAGTCGCGGTGCGCCCCCAAGTCAGAGAGCACTCTGGCTGAGTACCAGGGGCGGGTCGTAACTTGCCTGGGCCAAGTCGCAACTTGACCCCGCGAACACAACACCCCTGCCATTTTCTCCATTAAAACCAGCCAAAAGCTTTCACCAAACAACTTAGAATCACACCCAAGATTTACCACAACTTACCCAACATTCAACCAACAAAACCTAAGCTTCAAACCATTTAAAATCTCATCAAATAACAACTTCTATAATCAAAACTTTAAGCTCAAAAACTAACTCAAAACAGAGAAAAAAAATCAGAAAATTCATGGTTGAAACCTTACCTTAGACTCAGGTTTGAATCCCCTTCAATGGCTTAACACTATCCTAGATACTCAAGCTTTGACCTCCTAGCTTGAACCCTCAATCTCAACTTCAAAATTCAAAGGAAAATAGAGAAAAAGGTGATCAGGAGGGAGAATGAAAAAACTCTGTTTTGCTACCTTATTCTCTACAGCCTTCCATTTAGTTTAAATATATCCTAAGGTCAAATGACCAAAATGCCTGTAACGCCCTACTACCTTAGAGTCGTTACTAAGTGAGTTTAAAATGTGCGATTAACCTGCTCAGTGAGGTTTTTAGAACAAAAGTGTGATTAAACAAAAAGACAAGGCTGTAATCTTTAAAAGTACTCCATTACACTAAAAATTTCAAGAGTTTAACATTTGGGATCCAAAAACGAGGTTCGTAAAATATTTACAACTCAAAATAGATTTACAGCTGACTAATTATCAAAACCAGAGTTTAGTATAGCCATTTCTCAAAATGCCCCCAACCAAAGCAATCGGGTAGGCCAAACATGTACGCGCCGCCCCCACGCTCTCCGTACTCATGGCTAGTTGACTTTCTCTTTGCCCTTACCTGCAACACAGAGCACCCATGAGCCAAAGCCCAGCAAGAAAACTCATACAGCACATAACATATGCATATCATACAACCACTATAGCAGATAACCCATATCTAACCAGACAGTACATAAGATTTAAACACATATACGGCCATGCCTTCCCAGAAGCGTTACCAAAGCCTGGGAACTCGGTCTACACCGTAAGGATATCCCATGTATCCATTGGGATCTCACCCTAACCACAAGCACTCCATGTGCTAAGTGGTATCCCCGGCCCCACTGCCGTTCTCGGCCTTCGCCGTTCTCGGCCATTCGCCGTTCCCGGCCCCTTTGCCGTTCACCCTGCTATTACCACATTTAGCATTCTCAAATATCAATCAATATATAATCATTCATTTAATGCTACATCCTAGCAATAATAAAATCTAGGGCCGCGCCCTGCAACAAAACTATGGGCCCAAGCCCTGCTCTACGGGTGCTACAGTTTTCTTACCTGTATCCCGAGCTTTCCGATGCACCAAGGTCGCGAGCACGGTCCTCTAACTCGAGCCTCTCCAAAGACCTAGTCACAACACATATAAAACACCCTTTAATCCTAACCAATCCAAAACCACTTCCCGGGGCCAATCCCACACTCTTAGAATCCCCAAATTCCTAAAACAATACATCGGAAACATCCCTCGAACCCCCGGAGCAAAAGCTCAAAATTGATAAATTTCCATGTTCTGAAATTAGCCTAGCGCCGCGGTGCCCAGCAAGTCAGAGAGCATTCCCCTGCCCAGAAGCAGCCTCACGCCACGGTGCCAAAGGTCGCGGCTCTCCTTCGCGAACCCAGAAATCTGGGTTTTCCCCGAGCCAAAACACTCCCAATTCAACCCCAATGCATACCCAAACCTCAAAATCAATCCAAAACCCCAAATAAACCATCTAACAACCTATAAGCACCACCAACAAGCTCAAACATACAATCACACCCAAAATTCACACTTGAGTTTCAGATTTCAAACACTTAAACCAAAACTTAAGAGAAGTGTAAACCAGCCTCCTAGACTCTTAAACCATAACAGTTATAAGAATTCAAACATGTTTAGTACTCTTACCTCAATCAAGAATTCAACTTGAGCTTCCCTTCCAAATCAAGTTCCAAGCTCAAATCAAAACCTTCTGCTGAACCTAACCTCATTTCATCCCAAGAATTCACCAAGCAAAGCACATAATTCAATCCTCAATTCCATGATATTCTTAGCTAAACTCTACAACATATACACAGAATTTCCTTACCTCAATTCACTGAGTAATCCTCCAAGTTCCCTTAGCTTCACTTCCCTTCTTGATCCCAAGAGATTGCCTTTAGTTTTTCCCTCTTTCTTCTCCAAGCTCTCAACCAATTTCAGCAAGGGCTCAATTTGGCTAAATGTTGAACGTGAATGACCTTTTCTCCCTTAGCTAAACTTATCTAACCCTTGCTTAATGACCATTCTATCCTTCCATAAGAATTCCTTCCTAACTAAACCTCAAGGGCACCTTTGTCCTTTCACCTATATTCCAATTCTACCATTTTCCCATCTAAACTCTCAGCAGTTACTAATGGTTACTCAGGTTACCTAATCACCAATAACCATTAACCACAAATTTTCAACTCAACTCACGAAATTCCCCAAAGTACCCCTAGGCTCCTCCCGAGCCGGGTATGAAATCCCATTGTGACTTTTGAGTTAACCAGCTCTCTAGGACCGTCTCGGCACGTGCATCACATTAATAACACCACACTCACATGGTACAAATCACATAATACCATTAACACATTTATGCCCTCAGCAGGTAAGATTACCAATTTACCCCTAACATACAAACGGGGTCCACATGCATATTTATACCACCTAACACATGCATTCTAATCACATACTCATTCAAATTTGTATATTATCATGTTAATTCACTTATTGCCCTCTAGGCACGCTAATTAAGGTCCTAAACCTTATTAGCAACTTAGGGTGTTACAATGCCCACAAGCGTAACTTATTTCCTTAACAACCACCAAGGGCAAAATTGTCATTTCCCACTTATCCCGCTAATCATAATCAACGTCCTCCAATTCCCGTTATTCCCAATATTCTCCAATAATTAATAAATCATATCCCATTACCTTATCGTCTCATGTTGAATAGCTCGAACATATCCACATAATAATGTGGCATCATCCATAAATCATAAACATGCACGAAAATATACAAATATGCCCTCAACGAGCCAAATTACCAAAATACCCTTACAATGAAAAGTGGACCCACATGCATGCATTTATCATCTAATAATATAACTCACAAAATCATGCATATAAATATTTAATTGCATAATAAATCAATTATGGCCCTCCTGGCCCCCTAATCCAGGCTCTGAGCCACATTAGGGATTTTGGGACATTACAATTGTATATTACATTGTAATATGTGTACAAAGGGCTTGGGAGTATGAGCAATATTAAGTTTGAACTCCAAAGGCTCGAAGACCTATAAAAAATTACACAAACAAAAAGTTGACAAAGCTAATGAAAGGGCTGCCCTTCACCGCTGGTGGGGGTGACCGAGGACCCTAGGTGTAGATTAGTAGCAAGGACAATGACATCTTCAGGGCTGGTAAGCCTCGGAGTATTCAAAACACTATTCTCATGAGCCTCCTCGACTTTCAAGCATTCTTCACATAGGCCTTAGACATACGCTTTATCATCCCCAAGGTAGCTCAGGTTTAGGTCTTAATTGCAGAGCCACACATTGACAATAGCTTCCATATCGACTAAGTTGGAAAATTCACGGTATTTGGTGATCTTCGCCTGGCTCTCCTTAATTACCTCGGCCACTCGGGCTACTTCCGCGTCAATCCTCGTCTTTAAAGCAGTCTCCTTGTAACGCCCTGGATAACCAAGACCGTTACACTGTGTATTTGAAATAGTGCAGGGCCTGCTAATCAAGTTATTTGAGTAAAATTGTGATCATAAAGTCAATAATCAGGTTAGGGTTAAAACATTTTGATCGTAAACGGTTAATTTTCATTAAATCAATTGCCTAGTACATGGGATCCCAAAAATAGGGTTTAAGAAACAATTTACAATTCTCAAAAGTATATACAACCAGTGACCATTCTAATGGCAAAATACAAATTATAGGCTCTGTCCCTATACTTCCCCTCGGCGTAGCGGACGAGGAGCTGACTACGTACTCCTCGCCCCCAGAGCTCTCCAACACATGGTTGGTCCAACTTACCCTTGCCTTTACCTGCAACATGTAGCACCCGTGAGCCAAGGCCCAACAAGAAAACCATAACAGCAAATACATAATAAGAAATTTCAATCGATCAATGAAAAGACAGTTATTCAGAAATTCAACAAGTCATAAGCATCAAACTAAAATGATAAACTTGTACGTTCAGCAATATATTTCTATCATTATGCAAATGTTCAGGGTTGGCGCCCTTAGGTCGAGCCCTCTGTTTACTCAACTGACTCCAACTCACTTAGGCCGAGTCTAGTGTTTATCTAGCTAACTCCAGCTCACAGTGGTCGAGCTACGTCCTGTGCGCAAGTCATCAGCCCCGGCTCTCTTAGGTCGTTCATTTCATGTTCGCATAACAACATCACAGTTATACAACACATATACTCAGATATAGGGAATCTCAGTCCTAACACAGCCACACAAGGGTGTAGTTTTCTTGCCTTGAATTCTGAACGAAAGTTACAGAACAGTCCCGATCATGATCCTCGTTCCTGAGCCTTGGCGATAAACCAAGTCACAGTGGCCAATGGGTAATCTCTAGCTTCTAATCCAAATAATACTTAGGAGACAAAAACTAGCCTCCAGGACCTCAATTTCTACTAAATTGGGTAGTAGAAATTTTCCAGAGTGCCTAGGTTCGAACTCCCAAGCCTCACCAATTCTAGAAACTAACCTAGGGAAAAACCCCCATGCGGGCTGCAACTTGACTCTAAGGGTCGCGGTGCGCCCACAAGTTAGAGACTCCATCTTCAAGAACCAAGGGGAGGCGGGTTGCGACTTGCCCCCTAGGGCTGCGGTGTGCCCCCAAGTCAGAGAGCAATCCCAGGCGTTCTGGGCACATGGGTCGTAGCGCCCATGAGCTGGGTCGCGACGCGCTCCCTTGTGCACAGAATTTTCTGGGTTTCCTCCCCCTCTTTCCAGCCAAACTTCTAAAATTCAAGCCAATTATACTTCCCACTTCCAACTAAAACACAAGGGCGAGTCCAGGACTCTAAGCATGTTATACCATAGAAGATCTATCAAAACTACCAGCAATTCACCAAGCGGTCTTAACAAACATACTAAAGCCTATACCCCAACATAGTAACAATTTTATCACCCAAATAACCAAAACTTCCTAACATATTCAGTGACAAGAACCTACCTTAATTTGCTGCTACACTTTCCAACTTCAATCCTCACTCCTTGAGCTTAATTCTCCTAAGTTCCCAGCAGAACTTCCTGGATAGTTGCTTCAATCCCTCAAGACTTCCCAGTAGAATTTCCTTAAGCTTTAACTTTTAGTTCCACAAGAACTCCTCAAGCATGAGAGAGAGGTAGAGAGAATCGTAAGGGGAAAGGAAAGTGAGAACTGAGAGTTTCTACCACTTTCTGAGTTAATCCTAAGTGTTTTACTGAGTATATCCTTTGCTTAACAAAAGATTCCTTGGCCCCTTAAACCTATTAATCTTCTAAGGGTACTAAAGGGTAAAATGGTCATTCTGCTCCCAGTTCCCGCTAATTCCTCAAGTGCTCCTACTATTCACCAATCAACCCCGTCATGTCCAACTAATTACCAATTACTTGTTCAATATCTAATAAATCCCAAAAATACCCCTGGGCTCCCTCCGAGCCAAGTATTAAACCCCTTTGTGACTATTTCGCTAATCCGCTCACTAGGACCGTCTCGAGCCATATACTGCCAATATATCCACATAATAATTCGGTCTCAACATTTTATGAAATATAATCATATTTATGCCCTCAACATGCCAAAATTATAAATATGCCCTTATAAGCCATAAATATGCATATCTAATACTCATTAACATGCATATAATATACCCAGATTATCATATTAAGCATGCATGCCACATAATCATGCATTTAACCATTTAAACATTCATATACCAATTATGTCCTCTCGGCACACTATTCAAGGCCTTTAAGTCTTATTAGCAATTTTGGGTCGTTAAAACTATCCTCTCCTACTGAGAATTTTGTCCTTGAAATTTTCCTGAATAACTTGGGATATTGATCTCGCATGAATGACTCAAGCTCCCAGGTTTCTTCCTCGTCCCTACTATTCCTCCACGATACTTTGACTAGAGGGATCATCCTATTCCGTAGAACCTTGTCTTTCCTGTCTAAGACCTGAACCGGTCGCTCCTCATAAGACAAATCTGTCTGCAACTCCAAGTCCTTATACTTCAACACTTGAGTCGTATCTGAGACGTATTTCTGAAGCATAGATATGTGGAATACGTCATGAACCCCTGATAATGATGGTGGCAGTGCCTATCTGTAGGCTACCTACCCGATCCTCTCTAGGATCTCAAATTGTCCTATGAACCTAGGGCTCAGCTTGCCCTTTTTCCCAAACCTTCTCACCCTTCGCAATGGTGAGACTCACAGAAACATGTGGTCCCCTACCTGGAACTCCACGTTCCTACGCTTAGGACCAATGTAACTTTTCTGTCTGCTCTGCGAAGCGAGCATTCGACTCAAATCTTCTCAATAACTTCATTAGTCTTCTGAACCATCTCCGACCCCAAATACTTCCTTCACCCATCTCATCCCAATGAATGGGAGATCTACACCTCCTCCCATATAACATCTCGTATCGATCTATTCCAATCATTGATTGATAACTGTTATTGTATGAAAACTCAATCAACGGAGTTTGTGTATTTAATTTTTATTTTGTTCTTTATTTTCGCTCTTAATATTATTTTTGTAAAACCTCAAAGGTTCTTATGTAATATAGATTCCAATTGATTGATTAGCCTATCTTTTGATCAATATTCCTTAACATTGTTTGTCCTAAAACAATAACATCCATTTTTGAGTGTTAGTTGATAAATTTCCAACTCCAAGAGTGTCAACCATCTCCCATAAAAATACTTTCAATACCTTTGTGAGGATTTGGAGTTGAGACTTTATTCCTTGGTGATTTTTCAATACTGTTTGTGTTAATTTGGAAAGAACGATATTTTTTGGTGCACACACACAAAACTCTTGAATTACAACTTTGATAGATTTAAATAGCATCTTCTAAATTCTCACTAAACATTTTGTTAAATGATTTTGCATTATTTAGCTCACTAATTCGTCTTGGTAATAATTTTTATCCGCTGGAATTAATAGGGACTAGCAATAAGCTAATTGGGGGTTGTGATTAGAGGTGAAAAGTACACATTTATTGATCTTAAATGTCAAAATAAATTAAGTTTTGATTATTATTTTCATTTAATTAATATGATATATTTTATGGATGAAAATATTTGATTATGATTTAATTTATTGTTATTTTGTAGGAATTAAAGTTGTATTTTGGCACTTTAAAATGAAGAGAAAAGAAAACAATTAAATCTGAAGAAAAAAAAAAGATGAGAAAATGGTATTTTTCTTGAAACAAAGTGCCCAATCCAAAGGCCCCAGCCCACCGAAGCCAGCTCGAGCCACGCCTGCCGAGCCGAGCCGCTTGACACCTGGACCCATCCTAGCCTTGCCTCCCTTCAGCCTCCTTCAACGTAGCTGAAGCCCAAACGAAGGCCCATCTCTAGCAAGCCCAACCATCGCCAACCAGCCCAGCACCCCATCTCCTTTCTCCTCCAGCTTGTTGACCCGGTCAACCAACCATTTTCCTTCAGCCAGCCTGCCTACGTGTCGCACTCCCATTAGTTGGAAATGGGTCAATGGACAAGCTGCCACCAACCACCTTTGGCCAAATTTTTTGTGCAGTTTGGGCCTTGCACATTGCCATTTTGAGCTTTAAAGCTCATCATTTTTTTGGTGCTTTAGAAAAAGGGCATATTAACCATACACCAAAATAACTAGGTTAATATTTATAATAAGATTTGATTTTTCAAAATCATATTTTACTATTATTATTTCAGATTTATTTTGTAACCCCATTTTGTTGTTTAATTTCTTTTTAGTCATTTTCTCCCTCTATAAATAGGGGCCCTCATTTCACATTTTCAAGGTAATTTTTAGGTAGCAAAACTCTACCAAATTTTAGTCTCATTTCTCATATTTTCTCTCAAGAATTTCATGAGAATGTCTAGCATAATAGGCTAACCTTCTTAGGAAGGTTAGGATGATCCTATATGCACTACGACTTTGTTTGATATTTTTTATTCACCATGTGCTTAAAGTTTATATATTTTAGTGATTTATTTTCTTTCATCTCTATTTCTTCATCTTGTTATCTATATTTATGTTTACTAATAGTATATAGATTTTGTCAATCACTTTCTATGTATTACCAAATTAGTGAAAATAATATAGATAATACCTTTATCATTTTCACCATCTCATTCATATATATTTACTTTTGCTAAAATCTATATAGAATTAGTCATGCTCTTTCTATGTATTTATAAATAGTAAAAGGAATATTTGTGTTAGGTTTTATGTCCAATCTTTTATTGTATTATTATCAATGGTATAATGTCATTTTAGATTTCTCATAAGATTTATCTCATCTTTCTATGGTAAAGAATAATATTCACTTGAATACATTTTTGTGAAACATATTTGTGCTTCAATGTTAAATCTTCCAAATGAATAGTTGGGATGTGAACTACTCATTTGTGTAATTTTTATGAATCAAAGATCCAAATAAATAAGTATGTATATTGGTGACTCTTAATCCTTCCTACTTGTTGCCTATTGTTATATCACACTTTAGTCTATCTTTATTTCTAACCTTTAAATCTCAAAAACAACAAAAATATCATTTGTTATATTTTCCTCATATTATTTATCTTTAAACTTTATTTATTGATTAACTTTAATTCCTTGCCACCTTGTAGAATTGACCGCCCGATCTATACTAACCACCGCTTAGTGGATGCACGTTTTGGGCGTTAAACCAATTTTGGCGCCGTTGCCAGGGAGGTAATAGTGAAAAAAATGATTTTCAATCAATTTTGCAAAAGAGGTAAGTAATTCTATCATTTTCTTTTTGTGTATATTTCTCTAGGATTTCTTTTTTATTTATCTTATTTACTCTTAAAAAAATTACTATCATTATTTATTTTATTGTTCATTTTTAGTTAGTTTTTTTTTTGGGTCATTGTAGTGCTAAGAGACAACAAAAAAAATTTGTTATCCTTTCTTTTTCTTAGTTTATTTTGTTAGTTTTCTTTTTCTCTCTTTTTATTTATTATTGCTGTAAAACAAAATAAAATAAAATAAAAAGCTTGTTGGGTGTGTATTTAGTTTTTTTTGTTAATTTATTTTTGGTAGCTTATTTTATTTTTTTTATTTTTTTTATTTTTAGTAAAAAAAAAAGCTTAGAAAAAATAAATTAGTTGCTTATCTCTTGCTAGTTTAGTTTCCATTTATTTTTTTTATTTTAATTATTTGTGTTTAGGATTTGTTATATTTTTTTTCTTACTTTTGTGCTATTTTTTTATGTGGTTGTATGATTAATTTAGTTTTGCTGTTTACTTAGTTAGTTTTTCCTCTATCTTTGAAAAACAAAAAAATATTACTTTCTTAGATTTTTTTTTAGCCCTTATATTCATTTGATTTTTTTTATAATATTTTTTTAAGCTTTGTGAGCATCTTATTTCTTGTGTTTAGATATTTTTTTTATTTATTATTGCTAGGCTTGTCTCTTTATTTAATTTTTTTTTGTTATTAGTTTTTTTTAATTTTTAGGTTTTAAATATAAAAAAAAATCACAAAATACCAAAAAAAAAAATTAAAATAATAACAAAAACAAAGCTTGTTTTGTCAACATAAGAAATTTTTTCTTAAAGGCCAATTTGAGTAAAGTTTCATCCATGCTTACTTAGTAACCTCGGGGAGTTCTAGTAAGTGTTGATTGTAAGAGGACCGTTTTTGTGAATTGTGACCCCTCCACAATTTCTTGTAACCACGGGGAGTTCTAGATAAAGTGTGGGTCTTAAGTGGGATTGTTTTAAAAACATCAAATTGACTTGGAAACAAGCAAAACAAAAAAAATAAAAAAAATCATAAAAACAAAATAAAAAAAATGAATGAAGAAGAAAAGAAACGTTTCGAGATGTATTTTCCAATGTATTATTCTTCATTCAGAAACAATCGTAATTCTAGTGCTACTGAGGGTACTAGCCGCTTTAGGAGTGCATGCAAACTTAGTGTAAGAGAATACCGAGAACTTGAGGCCTTAGAAACTAAGTTTGAAAAAGAAAGATACAAGGTTCCCGAGGTAGATTATGATGAATGTTATTGTGACTTTGAACAACCCCATAGATTTTAGTTGGAAGCCTGAGTACAACTACCATGCACTGCCTCACATGAATTTTAAGCAAAATTTTCCTAACTTCCCACATGAACCTCCATATAATGTCTGCACTAATACGAATTCTTTAGAGGATACTTTACACAAATTTATAGAGGAGCAAAGAGAATTCAATAGAAAATTTGTGGAAGATTTTAGGGAAACTAATACTCAACTTTCAGAATTGACCAACGCTATTATTTCACATAATTTAAGTCAATTCCCGTCCCAACCTAAGGCCATACCACCATCCCCTACTCCCAGTTCTAAACCCGATGAGGATGATGCTATTACCATTTGGAGTGAAACTCTTTCCCATACCGAAATTCTTCCAACCACTCCAAAGAACAATGGAAGCTATCATACTGATGTGATAGACTTAATCGTTGAGGAAATCATAAACATATTTGCAATGACACATTCACCCAATTTCCTCCACGATTTTGAACCCAAACATTTTCTTTATCCTGAAAATGTTACTAACGCTTCTATTTTTGAGATGCAGGATAAAAGAAAATTCAATTTCGATACAGAATAGCATGCCAACATGCAATTGGTCAACTTACCTGAGAGCAATGCTTTTGTCTACCAAAGACTGATCAGGTTTTATCTTTCTTTTTAGTGTGCTTTTTTTTAATTTGTGTCTTTATTTTATGTTGCGAATTTTACTTTTTGGGGTTTCGTTGGTTATCATATTCCCTTTTTCTCCCACAATAGTCCTCACTTTAAAGTTGGGGGTAGTAAGCATATTCATGCGTTGAAATATATTTTGATTACCATTTTGAAAATTTGAGTTAAATGTTTGCAAAACTCATGAAAACATAATTTTTGTGAGATAGTTTTTGCTATTTTTTCTGTTAGGAAGTATTTTTTTAGAGCAATATCATGCACAACCAAACATTGAAAAAAATTTCTTAACACATTCAGTTGAGAAAAAATCTAAAGTTTAAAGCTTTTAATTTTTGTTAGATGCGAGAATGAGAAAACAACTTTGAAAACTTCTATTGATCATTTGAGTGGGTAAAATTAATTTTTGGAATTTAAAATATGACATTTACTAAGGGGATAATTTTTGTTTTAAAGAGCCTTTGTTGTATTGTAATTTTCCTTTTAATTTCTTGTAATTATTATTTTTTTTATTCTTATGTTGTCTCTTGTAAAAAAAAAATTATTATAAAAAAAGAAAAAATATATATTAAAAAAATAAATGACAAAAAAAAGAGAACAAGAGCAACATTTCTCATCTTCATCTTTTGTAGTATTGTTGAAAAAAAAATTGTCAAATAAAAAAATCAACATTACTACATTTGTTTTCAATTTATGTCATCAAAAAAAAAAGTTTATGTATTTTATATTTCTTTTGTTTTTTATTTTGGCTCTTAATATTATTTTTGTAAAATCCTGAAGGTTCTTATGTCATTTAGATTCCAATTAATTGATTAGCCTATCTTTTGACCAATATTCGTTAACATTGTTTGTCCTAAAACAATAACATCCATTTTTTAGTGTTAATTGATAAATTTTCAACTCCAAGAGTGTCAACCATCTCCCATAAAAATACTTTCAATACCTATGTGAGGATTTGGAGTTGAGACTTTATTCTTTGGTGAATTTTCAATAATGTTTGTGTTAATTTTGGAAAGAACGATATGGTTTGGTGCACACACACAAAACTCTTAAATTACAACTTTGATAGTTTTAAATAGCATTTTCTAAATTCTCACTAAACATTTTGTTAAATGATTTTGTATAATTTAGCTCACTAACTCATCTTGGTAATAATTTTTATCCGCTTGAATTACTAGGGACTAGCAATAAGCTAGTTGGGGGTTGTGATTAGAGGTGAAAAGTGCACCTTTATTGATCTTAAATGTCAAAATAAATTAAGTTTTTATTATTATTTTTATTTAATTAATATGATATATTTTATGGATGAAAATATTTGATTATGATTCAATTTATTGTTATTTTGTAGGAATTAAAGTTATATTTTGGCACTTTAAAATGAAGAGAAAAGAAAACAATTAAATTTGAAAAAGAGAAGAGAAAATGGTATTTTTCTTGAAACAAAGGGCCCAATACAAAGGCCCCAGCCCACCGAAGCCAGCTCGAGCCACACCTGCCAAGCTGAGCCGCCGAGCCGCCTGACACCTGGACCCGTCCCAGCCTTGCCTCCCTTCAGCCTCCTTCAACGTAGCTGAAGCGCAAATGAAGGCCCATCTCCAGCAAGCCCAGCCATCGCCAACCAGCCCAGCACCCCGTCTCCTTTCTCCTCCAGCCCGTTGACCCGGTGAACCAACCATTTTCCTTCAGCCAGTGTACCTACATGTCGCACTCCCATTGGTTGGAAATGGGTCAATGGACAAACTGCCACCAACCACCTTTGGCCCAATTTTTTGTGCAATTTGGGCCTTGCACATTGCCATTTTGAGCTTTAAAGCTCATCTTTTTTTGGTGCTTTAGAGAAAGGGCATATTGAACATACCCCAAAATAACTAGGATAATATTTATAATAAGATTTGATTTTTCAAAATCATATTTTATTATTAATATTTCAGATTTATTTTGTAAACCCCATTTTGTTGTTTAATTTCTTTTTAGTCCTTTTCTCCCTCTATAAATAGGGACCCTCTTTTCACATTTTCAAGGTAATTTTTAGGTAGCAAAACTCTACCAAATTTTAGTCTCATTTCTATTATTTTCTCTCTAGAATTTCATGAGAATGTCTAGCATAATAACCTTCTAAGGAAGTTTAGGATGATCATATATGCACTATGACTTTGTTTAGTATTTTTTACTCATCATGTGCTTAAAGTTTATATATTTGAGTGATTTATTTTCTTTCATCTCTATTTCTTCATCTTGTTATCTGTTATCCAAAAAACAAGCATGGATGACATGACAAACATTTTGTACACGTGGCTAACATCTGGCAGAATTCGTGCTTGATTATCGACCAGGAAGACATATAGTGTCACGACGTTTGATCTCTTCATACAACCAGCCTGGTCGTACGAATGATATACGCGGAAAGGATCTTATGTAGTTATGATAGTATCTGAAATTATCTCCCATGATTTCCTGAGTATCTGATTATTTAGGAAATAATATCTGTAACAAATTAATATAAATCCTCCTTGAGCCTATAAATAGAGAAGGAGGGCTCAAGGGAAAGGGATCTTCTTCTTCTTTCTTGCTTTCCGATCACTTGAGACTAGGGTTATCCTATTTGATATATTGTATTGTTCTTCAGAGGTTGGTGAAACTCATTGAACCCTAGTTCTTTGATCACTCCTTTGAATCCTATATCAATAATAATTCAAGTGGACGTAGGTTATTACCAGATTCTGGGGCCAAACCACTATAAACTCTTGTCTTCTTTATTTTTTCGTCATCACATTCTTTCCAACGTGTTTGTCCGCATCAAGCAAATTTGACTCCGTGTCAGTTGGCCAAAATCAGGGTCAACATTCTGGTGCTTTCATTGAGAGCTTGATACATTATCGTTGAAAGATCAATGGCGAAAACTACCAGGAAAACTGGACAAGCGGCCGGCGCTGCACCATCTCACCCACCTCCTCCTCCTCCAAACGTGGCTAAGGATGAGCCACATTTGGAATTTGAGGAGGAAGAAATGGACGACGAGACGCTGAAGAATACCCTAGGGGTATTGCGAGAGGAACTGGCCAATCTGAGGGCTGGCCAGGAAAGTGCTGCCGAAATCATGGCGCGGCAGCAACAAGAAATTGAATGGCAGCGCTTGGAGTTGAGTGAAAGGCAGGCGGAGATGGACCATCGCCAGAGGGAGGCCATGGCAGCCCTCGAAGCAGTCTTACAACTAGCTAGGAATCAAACTGCACCTGCCACGCAGTCTGATCAACCCGCGAATGGGCCACCCCACAGGGGTCCCAATCCTAGCCCACCTATCCAACCCTCCAGCCTACAAAGGCCCGAGCAGCCACTGGCGCCTCAGGATGATGTCCTGCTAAGGGACCCTAAAGCACAGCCTCCATCCCAAACTGGTCATGGCAATCCCCCGCAGCAGAGGCAGAATAGGGCCGGGCAGCAGCCTCGCAATCCTAGACGCCATAGGGGCGACGAGCCAAACCTTCTGAGAAGAGGACAGCATCCTCCTGGTAACAGGAGGAACTCAGAGTTAGGCTCTGCGGTCCGAGGCCCCCCATAGAATGATAATGCACGGGGACCTAACGACCAACGCAGACCACCCTCTAATGCTCGGGAGGTTCCAGCCCGGGAAGGCAATCGAGGGAACAGTCGATCCCACCATAGCCAATCAAGATTCAGAGACGGCCATGCTTATAACGAGGCCGACTCAGGCAGAGGAAATGCCGGTCAGAGGAATGAAGAAAGAGGTGGAGGCAGGAGCCAGCCACCCCAGGATGACCAACCCAACAGACGGGACGCTGGGGGGGCAGCCCAGACAAAATAATGTCTTCAACCAGCTCGGAGCTAGCGAGCAGCGGAGGAGAGACGAGGACTTAAGAGACGTACTCAACGGTCGCTGGGAGCGACAAGATGAGAACGTCCCCCAAGCACCAGAGGCCACGGTGATTCCTAGCACCATGCAGGCCCAGATAGATGCCCCCAACAAGGCAGTGCAACAGCTGGTCGGGGGAAGGACATCTTATATCGACCACGATAGGAGAAAAGGCACTCCTTTTGTCTAGAGGATAGCTATGGCAGAAACTCCTAGCAAGTTTAAAATTCCTACGCTTCCGAACTTTGATGGATATGGTGACCCGGTATCTCATGTAAACAAGTTTGAGATACAAATGGACATTCAGAAAGTGTCCGAGGATGCTCGGTGCAGGATCTTCCCTGCAACACTTTCTGATGCCACACAGGAATGGTTTTTCAAATTCCCTCCTACAAGTATAGTTTCCTGGAAAATGTTCGTAAAGGAGTTTTACGGACAGTTCTACGCGGGTCGTGTGCACCCGACTAAGGCAAACCAGCTGGTTGAAATACGCCAGCAAGATGGAGAACCACTGAAGGACTACGTCCAGTGCTTTATGCGAGCAGCTGCTGGAGCAAAAACAGTGGGAGACAAAGGCAAGATGATGGCCATAACCGCAGGGGTTAAGTGCGGCACGCCTCTCTAGGAAAGCCTCCAAAAACATGGGGTTAGAACTACCCAGGAATTCTTAGATCGGGCTGATCGCTACATCAAGCTCGAAGATGCCATCGCCAACGAAGGAAAGCCCCCAGGCAAGGACAAGGGGACTGCCGAGCCAGCCAAAGCCGCCAATGGGTCCAAGCCCAACAGCAACGGCAAAGGCAACGGGAACGGCAATGGCAAGAATGGGGGGAAACGGCCACACAATGAGCCTTCCACCTCTGACAATAAACGAGCCAAGGGTAACTGTTTTGAACCTCGATTCACCAACTACACTGCCCTAGTTGAGTCTCGGGGAGAGGTTTATCAGTCCACAAGTTCCAGTGTGCCTTATACAAAACCTGCCCCCATTCGAAAGGATATTTCGAGAAGAGACACTACCAAGTTATGTCGTTATCATAATGACTACGGACATGATACCAACGAATGCAACCAGCTGAAGGATGAGATCGAGTTCCTTATTAGACAAGGACACTTGAGAAGATATATACAGGCCTCGGGAAATTTCCAACAAGAAGCTCTAGGTGGCAACGAGCAAGCGCCCACATGCCAACGCTCGCCACCTTTGCAGCCTGACCCCGTAACTGGCACATTGTTAACCATCTGTGGAGGCCCACACCTCGTGGGAAACAGCGAAAAGGCCAGAGAATGATATGCTCGGACTCTGGGCCATGACTAGGACATCGAGATGATGACTGTGGATGACCGCACGCCGAAAAAGGCTCGGTCAGAAGAAGGCAAAATAACCTTCTCTAATAGCGATGCCCAACATGTCCGGTTCCCACATTCCGATCCACTGGTCGTGGATATCCAAATGGCCAACATGATGGTGAAGAGAGTGCTGGTTGATACAGGAAGTTCTGTGAATATCCTGTATAAGTCTTCGCTGGAACGCATGAAGTTGTCCATTAAGGACCTGGAGCCTTGCAACCAAACAATATACGGCTTCTCTGGTGAGGGACTCACCCCCGCAGGGTCAATCAAACTACCAGTGACAGCAGGTATAGCGCCTGCTACCAGGACATTACTCACTACTTTTATAGTAGTTGATTGTCCTTCGACGTACAATGTTGTCATTGGGAGGCCAATACTGGTTGATCTACGGGTTGTCACCTCTATGTGGCACTTAGCCATGAAATTCCCGACAGACGCAGGGGTAGGATGCATGTTGGGAAACCAGAGGGAGGCTAGGGAGTGCTACAATGCCTCAGCCACGAAGGCGAAGAAGGGAACGTCAAAGAGCACTCCCCCAGATAGGTTACAGATGGAAATTGATACACAAGCCCAATCCGGTGATGAAGTCACCAAATAGGGTGTTGCCCAAAGTGAGGATAGAGATTTAGATCCTCGCTTTGGGGATTTTGAAGAAAACGTTGGACTCGTCGAGGACCTGGAAGAGGTCCAACTTGACGTAAAAGACCCGACCAAAGTCGTGAAGGTCGGGAAAAACTTAGAACCAACCACGAAGCATGCACTGGTGGAGTTTTTGCAAAAAAATCAGGAAGTCTTTGCCTAGTCACACAAAGACATGGCTGGGATAGATCCTGCAGTTATCAGCCATGTCCTGAACATAGACAAGAATTTTCCACCCGTGCAACAGAAAAGAAGGCTGCTCGACAAGGATCGCTCGAGAGCCTTAAAAGAAGAAATTGAAAGATTAAAGGAGAATGGGTTCATCTGGGTGGCAATTTATCCGTCGTGGGTCTCTAATCCAGTATTGGTTCCCAAGCCTAATGGCAAATGGCGGACCTGTGTGGATTTTACAGACCTCAATAAAGCCTGCCCGAAGGATTGCTTCCCACTCCCAAGGATCGACCAATTAGTCGATGCTACTGCAGGGCATGAGATCCTCTCTTTCATGGATGCATACTCAGGCTATAATTAGATCAGCATGCATCCCCCTGACGAGGATCACACCAGCTTTCGGACCGATACGGGATTATACTGTTATAAAGTAATGCCCTTTGGACTGAAAAATGCAGGTGCGACTTACCAGCGATTGGTTAACCACATGTTTAAAGAATTGATCGGAGTAAACATGGAGGTGTACATGGACGACATGCTGGTAAAGTCAAAAAAGGCAAAAGGACATGTGAAGGATTTACAAGAGTGTTTCGATGTATTGAACAAGTACCAGATGAAACTAAATCCTCTCAAATGTTCCTTCGGAGTTGGATCAAGGAAATTTTTGGGGTTCATTGTTAACTCAAGAGGAATCGAGGCCAACCCCAACAAGATAAAAGCCTTGATCGACATGAAATCGCCAGAGAAGATCAAGGATGTACAAAGTTTAACTGGGAGAATTGTTGCCCTAAGTAGATTTATTTCCAAATCAACGGATAAATGCGTCCCTTTCTTCAATCTACTTAGGGGCAACAAGAAGTTTGAATGGACAGGAGACTGCGAGCGAGCTTTTCAGGCCTTGAAAGCCCATATGGCACAGCCTCCTGTTTTATCAAAGCCTATAGAGGGAGAAACTTTGTTCATTTACCTGGTGATCACTGAAGTTGCTGCTAGTGCGGTACTAGTACGAGAGGAAGAACAAAAAGCGGTTTACTATGTAAGCAAGAGGCTAATCGGAGCAGAGCTGAGGTATCCTCCCATCGAGAGGTTGGCATATTGTTTAACCTTAGCCTCAAGGAAGCTACGTCCTTACTTCCAAGCCCATCCCATTACAGTCTTAACTGACCAGCCCCTTCGGCAAGTACTCCAGAAACCAGAGGCGGCTGGGCGTTTATTGAAATGGGCTGTCGAACTGGGGCAGTTCGATATTACGTATTCACCGCGAGCAGCGGTAAAGGGACAAGTCTTGACTGATCTTATTGAAGAGTTCACCGAACTCCCGAACAGCGAGCAGTGCGAAAAGCCTAGTGCGCTCGAGCCTCAAGATGAAGCTCGTTCGTGGAAGTTATTCACAGATGGGTCGTCAAACGAATCTCACGCAAGAGCAGGAGTGATCTTGATAACACCAGAAGGGCATCGATTTCATTGCGCCATTAGGTTCGACTTCACCATGTCAAATAATGAAGCCGAATACGAAGCACTCCTTGCTGGATTAAGAATGGCAAAAGACATGAGTATAAAGGTGCTGGATATTTACAGTGATTCACAGCTGGTAGTGAATCAAGTTCTAGGGGAATATCAAGCACGAGGCCTGAAAATGGTGGCCTACTTGAACAAAACTAAAGACTTGTTGGCCCAGTTCAAGAAGTTTACCCTCCAACAAATCCCCCGGGATCAGAATTCGAACGCAGATGCCTTAGCCAAACTCGCGAGCGCAAAAGATGCTGGCACTTTGAATATTGTGCCAGTGGAAAGATTGAGTGAGCCAAGCATACGAGCAAATGAAACCAGTATGGAAATCCGAATGGAAGATACATGGATGGTGCCTTACTTGGAGTATCTGACAAATGGTGTACTACCAGTAGATAGAAACAAAGCCAGAACTCTTCAAAGGCAGGCTGCTAGGTATATACTAGTCGATGGTGTTCTAGACCGAAGGGGATATTCCATGCCACTGCTCAGATGTATTACACCAGAGAAAGCTAAGGAGCTAATGAAGGAAGTACATGAAGGCTTCTGCGGGATCATGCTGGGGGGCAAAGTTTGGCGAAGAAGATTCTAAGGCAGGGCTATTTCTGGCCGACTATGAACGAAGATTCAATGGAGTTTGTACGAAAGTGCGATAAGTGTCAGAGATTTTCCAAAATTCCACGCGCAGCTCCAAATGAATTAAAACAGATGCAGAGTCCTTGGCCTTTTGCAGTATGGGGTATAGACTTGATTGGGTCCCTGCCAATGGCAAAAGGCGGAGTGAAGTACGCAGTTGTAGCAGTCGACTACTTCACCAAATGGGCCGAAGCTGAACCACTCGCTACCATAATGACCAAGAAAGTTCTTGACTTTGTCATCAAGAACACTGTTTGCCGATATGGTTTGCCTCGAAAGATCGTCTCAGACAACGGCACCCAATTTGACAGTGACTTATTCACCGACTTCTGCGAAAGGGACGGGATTATCAAAAGCTTTTCTTCAGTCGCGCATCCACAAGCAAACGGGCAGGTCGAAGCAGTGAATAAAACGCTTAAGGACGCCCTAAAGAAAAGGCTTGAAGACGCTAAAGGAGCATGGCCAGAACAGCTGCCTGAAGTCCTCTGGTCATATAGAACTTCTCATCGAACAGGGACAGGTCATACCCCGTTTTCCTTAGCATACAGATATGAAGCCATGTTACCTGTCAAATTAGATCCCCCCTCACATTGACGCATTACATACGACCAGAGCCAGAATAGCCAACTGATGATGGAGTCCCTAGACTCAATTGAAGAAATACAAGAAAGAGCCCAACTCCGAGTTGCTGCGTACCAGCAAAAGGTCGCCCGGTATTTTAACTCAAAGGTGAAAGAAAGAAAATTCAACGCCGGTGACCTAGTGCTACGACGAGTTTTCTTAAATACCCGCGACCCCACTGCTGGAGTACTCGGACCAAACTGGGAAGGACCTTACCAGATTGAAGAAGTCCTTCATCCGGGCACCTACAAACTTGCATGCTTAAATGGAGATCTCGTTCCACGCTATTGGAATGGAGAACACCTACGCAAGTATTATCAGTGAACAGTCCTTCTTAAAGGACTGGCTTGTATTAATTTTTACTTTTTACAAGTTTCGAAAAAGGGTTAGCCACGTTGTATGGCTAATCGCTTATAAGTGTAAGATCTTTTTAAGATCACTCTTAAAGACATGATTAGTCCATTTTTAATACGAGATTATAAGGGACTATGCGCAGCCAGTCATTCTTGCCAACCTTTGTAAATTTATTTTTACAAGTATTTGTTTATTACGTGTGTTGTTTTGTTGTATTATAAGTGTTATGTTTACTATCGAGCAGTAATGTTCGCACAGGTCGTGGTCAAGGCAAGTGACCAAGGACCTAAAGCTCCTTGATCACTTGGGAGGCACATAAGGTACATCGATAGCAAAGCATACTAAAGGGTATGTAAACACATAACAAAATGAGTGAAAGCATGCTACGGTACTTAGAGTATTTTTCAAATTTTATGTTTTGTTAAATCAAACCAAAGTACTATGCTAAGTTTGGTCATGCGAACAGATATTATAATAAAAGAAACATTATAATATCAATAAAGTAATCTTTTACACCGCAAGCAGTATTGCTCGGATGCAATTGTTCAGTTATAAGTAAAAAAGCTACCCTTGCAGTAATAAAAATAAATTGTCTTTACAAACAGACCCGTGGGCCATAAAAGCAAAATAAAAGAAAAAAATTTACTGGGCAGGAGGGTCTTGAGGATTTGGGGGAGTGCCCTGGTCGGTAGGAGGACCAGCTTCAGCATTAGTAGCAGGAGCCTTAGCCTTAGCCTTCTCCTCTGCCTCCAACCAGGTGGCGCACTGCGCCATCAAATTTCTCTTCAACCGCTCGGAAAGATAGTTGAAGTTGGCCTCCCGGTTGTGCTTCTAGAAGTCATAAAAGTAGAGGAGGGTGGCCTCCTTATACTTCTTCAAGTTCATGACCCCTTCCTCCTCAACCTCCTGCACTCGCCCCTCGAGCTCCCACACCTGCTCTTCAAGCTTCTTCGCCTCATCCCTCCTGGCGGTCAGATCGAGTTTGAGCTACTTACACTCTTGGGTAATAAGTACAGAACTTTCCCTCCATTTATGCCACTCCTCGTTGGATTTCTTCAAGGCCCTTTGGCTGTCCTGAAGCTCCTTGGTGAGAGTGGCTTGGTCCTCGCACAGTTGTTCATTCAGCTTGGACAGCTCCTTATTCTCCTCGAGCAGCTTTTTGTTCTCATCCTTAAGTGCTTGCTTAGCCTGAGCAAGCCAGGAGTCAAAGTTCTGTCCCCAGGAAACCAACGCCCTAGCACGGCGCCAGCTAGCAGTTAGAGACAGCAGCCCCTAAAGACAAAAAATGAGAAAGTAAGGTAAAGAAGTCAGACATAAATGATGAAGTAGCAGAAGATGACTTACGCTGACTATCTCATTCAACCCTCTGTTGATGATTTGGTCAACCTCCATTGAGGCAGTTTCATTGATGGCGGCCTGACTGCGTCTATGCTTCGAGAGCTTGTATATCCTCTCCCTGGCCGACCCGACCATGAGGCTGGACAGGGAGCCTTCGGACAGGTTGTCCAAAGTCTCCTTGTTAGCAGCCCTAGAGGAGGGCTGTGGATTCACAGGTGTGGGCGTCGACTGTTCGGTGGGGGACGGAGGTGTCATGTTCTCCTTGGAAGGGACGGCGCTTGGAGTATCTTCTGTTCGAGCCTTCTTCGAGGGGGTCTTGCTGCTTTCCCCTCGAGCCCTCTTGTTATCCTTCTTTAGGACAGAAGAGGCAGCGGCAGCCTCATAATGAGAAAAGACGTCTCCAGAGTCCATACCTGTACAAAAGGAAACAACTCGAGCAGTGAGATTAAATGGTCATAGGGGGAACAGAGATAAAAGTAAAAGGATTAGAAGTACCCAAGCTACAACTACTGGTTGTAGCAATATTTACTGAACTACCTAGTTCCTAGAAGAAATATGAGTTTAAAGAGGGAGCATTCCTAAAGTTGTCGTCCCCATCAAATAGATGAGAGGGAATTGGTAAATTATTTAAAAGCGAGATTATTGTACCGTTTACATCCAACAAATCGTCAGAAAGTTCGGTAGGCTCAACAGCCTTTTGTTTTCCCTTGCCCTTGGGGACTAAAGGTTCCTCCGCTCGGGGGGGGCAGGTTCCTTGATCGTAACCCCAGTTGGCCGCCTCCAAGGAGGCGCCTGAGGTTGCTGCTCGGGTTCCTATTCGGGTTCCACGTCGGCTTGAACATCGCCCACCGAGGGTTTGTTCGTCGCAGATTGAGAGGCCCAAAGGCCAACTAGTCTAAGGTTGGCCTCGTTGACTAAGTTTTTTACACTCTTATCAGCATTTGGCATGCTGGCTAAGAGTGTTGCCCTTGACTCCATCCCTGGAGTAGGGGTTGGACATAGCCACGGGCCTAGAACATGATAGATGTCAAGATATTATGACAGAAAGACACTAAGTAAAGAAGCTACTCGCGTAAGAATTTTTACCTCCTCGGGTGAAAGCCAGGTTGTCCGCAGCAAGGTCAGGAGTGAGGAAGTATTCGTGGTGATACTTCCCCACATTAGAGATATGGGTGGTGTCAGAAAAAAAAGTGCGTCTGGATTCCTGATGGCAGAAGTGAAAAAACCCCATACCATCTTGGTTGGGGTTGGACTTAAGGTCAAAAAGAAAATTGACCTCATGGGGGGAAGGTACTGGCCATTTTTTGAGCTTATAAAGGATATAGAGTGCGGCCAGCATTCTATATCCGTTCGGGGTGATTTGAAAGGGGGCTACTCCGAAGTAATTAGCCACCCCCTGAAAAAATGAGTGGAAAGGCAGGGTGGCACCTGCCTCAATGTGGAACCTCGACCAGGCGCTGTAGGCCCCGCCTGGCAGGTTGGCGCGCTGGTCGATAGATGGTTTGACTAAGGTCACACCCGTCAGATTGTATCTGTTTAAATAGTTGGCAATCATCCGCAGTGTCACCATACTTTGAGGAACGACGTGCCACGCCACGTCTGGCTTGTCGACATGGCGGGGGCGGGCACGCCTTTTGACATCGGTCTCTGGAGCGAATTCGCCTCGACCACTAGTCGAGGGGGCATCAGCAGAAGGCTGGCCTGAAAAGTTAGGGTTATTCCTTTTTTGAGCTTTTGTTTTGGTTCGGGCCATTCTTTGATTGGGGACTGGAGGACGGTTTGAGCTAGGGCGAGAAAAGGGGATCTCTGGTATCAAAGTAGATGAGTTCTCTTCGCCTTCAAGAAGTTGGGCCAAGAGGTCGTCTTCAATAGGTCTTTCTCCCCCCCAAGGGTCTTGCATAAGAACTGCAAACAGACAATGGAGGATATAAGACACAGTTTGCGAAGTAGTGTGGAAGATTGGGATAACGTTGCTCGCGTCTAAAAAACCAGCAGGATCCTACTCCTACGCTAAGTTCGGCATTAACAGTTTGAAAAACGGATCAGAAAGGAAGAAAAACTGTTTGCTGAAAGAGAACTGTTTTGACTCCTTAAGGGCGGGAAAAAACTCATTTTTTTCACCTAGCTTAAAGATTGAATTTTTACGTCGATCTTACGCCCTAAGACTATGATCCTAACTATCAAACTAGGTCCCAACCTATACAAGGCGTAAAGACGCCCTCTTACCAAGCAATGGAAGGTTTATACAAAAAAAAATCCTCATAAAACCCTACTCAAGAACAGAGAAATCACAGAGCATAGAAACGGCGTGCATGACATAATGAAAAATTTAGAAAGACAGAGTGATTACCTGGGCGAAGATGGAGGTTCGAAAGAGAATGAAAAAGTTTGATTCGGGAAGATCCTCGGCTAGGCGACTGTCTGGTTTCGAAGCTCTGAAGGCAAAGTTCTTGGCAAAGACGGTAAGAAAAACTTTTTTGAGAAAAAAAAGGAGGTATTTATGGAGATCGAGGTATGGCTAAAAAGTAGCAATCATTATTTTTAATTCTCAAAACGTGGGGAAGTGTATAAGCTATCAATTAGCTTCTTGAAAACTGAAACGGCTTGATTAGACATAATTATGTCACGGTTTTCAAAAACGCACGGGGATTCTGACAGACATCGTGGGGATATGAACGGTTGCTTCCTTAAAGTTTCTTTATTGCTGGTCGCACTAAACAAACTTGGGGGGAAAATGTTATCCAAAAAAACAAGCATGGATGACATGGAAAACATTTAGTACACGTGGCTAACATCTGGAAAAATTCGTGCTCGACTATCGACCAGGAAGACATCTAGTGTCACGACGTTCGATCTCTTCATACGACCAGCCTGGTCGTACGAATGATATACGCGGAAAGGATCTTATGCAGTTATGATAGTATCTGAAATTATCTCCCATGATTTCCTGAGTATCCGATTATTTAGGAAATAATATCTGTAACAAATTAATGTAAATCCTCCTTGAGCCTATAAATAGAGAAGGAGGGCTCAAGGGAAAGGGATCTTCTTCTTCTTTCTTGCTTTCCGATCACTTGAGACTAGGGTTATCCTATTTGATATATTGTATTGTTCTTCAGAGGTTGGTGAAACTCACTGAACCCTAGTTCTTTGATCACTCCTTTGAATCCTATATCAATAATAATTCAAGTGGACGTAGGTTATTACCAGAATCTGGGGCTGAACCACTATAAACTCTTGTCTTCTTTATTTTTTCGTCAACACATTCTTTCCAACGTGTTTGTCCGCATCAAGCAAATTTGACTCCGTGTCAATTGGCCAAAATCAGGGTCAACATTATCTATATTTATGTTTACTAATAGTATATAGATTTTGTCAAGCACTTTCTATGTATTACCAAATTAGTGAAAATAATATAGATAATATCTTTATCATTTTCTCCATCTCATTCATATATATTTACTTTTGCTAAAATCTATATAGAATTAGTCATGCTCTTTCTATGTATTTTATAAATAGTAAAAGTAATATTTGTGTTAGGTTTTATGTCCAATCTTTTATTGCATTATTGCCAATGGTATAATGTCATTTTTAGATTTATCACAAGATTTATCTCATCTTTCCATGGTAAATAATAATAATCACTTGAATACATTTTTGTGAAACATATTTGTGCTTCAATGTTAAATCTTCCAAATGAATAGTTGGGATGTGAACTACTCATTTGTGTAATTTTTATAAATCAAAGATCCAAATAAATAAGTATGCATATTGGTGACTCTTAATCCTTCCTACTTGTTACCTATTGTTACATCACACTTTAGTCTTTCTTTATTTTTAATCTTTAAATCTCAAAAACAACAAAAATATCACTTGTTCTATTTTCCTCATATTATTTATCTCTAAAACTTATTTATTGATTAACTTTAATTCCTTGCCTCCTTGTGGAATCGACCGTCCGATTTATACTACAACCACCACTTAGTGGATGCACGTTTTGGGCGTTAAACAGGGAGATAATAATCTTATAAGTTCAAATTGGATTTGAATTTAAAAGATTGATATTTATTCAAATAATTAATTATACTTTATAATTAGTTAAAAAGATAATAAATTCAAATTTTAATTAATTATAAAGTTGTTGGATTTTATCAAATAAGGTAGTTTGAATAATAACAAAATTATTGTGAAAAAATCAAATATCCCTAATTTATAGGGTGCTACACGACTCACACAGTCCCTGGATTGTGTGTGGCATGAGCAGTGTAAAAAATCAGGTATATATTTTTCACTTTTATTTATTTAATTAATTAAATAATGGAAAATTCAAAAGTTAGTTTTTGATATTTTCATTAATAAGATAGTTAATTAATTAAATGATAAATTGTAAATTGGTTACAGATTTATTTTTTAAATTTGAATATTTTCTATTTAAGTTAGACTTATCAGAAAATAAAAATATACTGAAGAAGACAGAATTTATTCGCTCGAAGAAAATAATGATATTTTTCTATCTCTTCCTGAAAAAAAATACAGAACCAATCTCAGGCCTATTATCTTGATCTCATGTGTTGAGTACATCAAGTTGAATCAGAAATATACCATCCTTTATTCTCTAAATTCCCACACACTTCTTGAGGTGTAGAGAATGTTGTGGAAGATCTTGGTATGAGTACCTGGGAGCAACTTGGATAGGAAGTTCGTTCATTTTACGAAAAGATAGTAAGGACACTTGATAAACATCAAGAGGTATGTTTTCTATTATTTTCTTGCTTATGATTCATGTATGTACATTAATGGATCCGCATATTTAAAGGTGGTTTAATTATTTTACAAATTTTTTTGTTGTACACTGGACCAACCCACCACTATTCGGTTACATATTAGGAAACTCGTTCCTAACAATTGGTACCAGAGCAGTCATTAATCTCTGCATACATTAATTACTGTGTGGGCATAATATGCATTCTTATGTTATTGTAATATGTGTGAATGGATGTATGTATGTATGATTAAAGTTTATTCTTAAGGGTCATTAATTATATGGTGTTTTGGGTTTAGGAATTGTTCTTAAATTTCTAGATAAAAAATGTAAGCCATTCTAGGGCATAGGAATTTTTTGTAATTTAATTTTCTGCATTAAATTATTTGAACAAATTTTGTAAGGCCCGAGCCCCGGGTTCCGTGCCCTAAAGCCCGAGCCCAAGGCTGTTGTACGGCCCCGTGGCCTAAGGCTCCCGTACACGCTGCCAGCCCCTGCACACCCCGCCTGTGCCGCATGCGCCCCTGCGCTGCCTGCCGCACGCACCGCGTGCCCCTGCGCCGCCTGTCACATGCACCTGCGCCCCTACGCCTGCCAGCACCGTGCACCCATGCCGAGCCACCAGCTACTGTGCATCTCTCAACCGGTTGCCTCCTGCCCCATGCCGAGCCTAATGCAGCCGCCCCTAGGGTTTCTAAACCCTAGGGCTTGCATCTAAGTTATCCATTTAAATTATTGGCCTAATTAATTTTAGCCCTAATTAAAAAATTATTTTATTTTAAATTAATTGTTTGAGCCCAAATTCAAAACTAGGCCTAATAACTTATTGGGCATTAGAGCCCAAGTTAATTATTCTTAAATTTTGTTTAAGATAATTAAAAGTTATTTTAATTCAAAATTAAATGGATAAATGGCTTAATGGAACAAGACTACTTTTAAAGGCCCAAATTTGAAGATTGTGTTCTCTTTAGGTCTTATTTAGTATTTATTTATTTAAATGTTTGAATGTGATTAAATTGTTTAATACTCTATCATGCAATTTTGACATGCCGTACATATTACCCACACAATATTTAAAATTAGCATGCATCTCATATGAGTAGAAACATGCCTTAGGATTGTCCTTTGTGATTATATGCTTTATGTGATGGACCATATAATAATGAATCTAGTTTTAACTAGTTCAAGAGCGAAATTTTATTTTAAAAGTAGTTTAATTTCTAGTTTTAATAAAAAAATTATTAAATAATAAATGATATTCTTAGTAATTATAGCAAATTAAAATTGAATTAATTAGGGTATAGCTCTATAATTTTAATTTTGCTTAATTGGGTTAGTAATTATTAGAATATCATTTGGTAAGAATAAATTACTTTATTTTTACAAACTAATTAAAAAGCATAGGATGTTTTGAGAAAACACATATTTTAAAATAGTGAGTGGGAGAGGGAGTTATGGCAATAAGTCTCATGGTCTCCATTATTAGTTAGCACCGAGGAAACATAGAGAGGGCCTCGCGACACCATTGCTTGTGTCCCCCTAAGGAAGGCTTCCGACTGTGTTATTCTCAAGGCAAACTTCTTTTTCAAGAATAGGATTTAATGATGCATTTCAAGTTTAACTGATCCTAAGGCACACTCTTGAGTTAAGTCATTGATCTAAAATAATGGGTTACACTCACAAGGTGCATTAGGCTTTCGAGCGGACTAGCGTATTCTTGACCAAACAAGCAGTTGTTTATAAGTCAAAAGAGAAATGTTGATTTGAGTTTTCACTTATAAATTTGAGAACTTGTCTCAAAATTAATTTGGAATTAGTCTAACCTACCCTAAGGCTGGTCCATTAATGTTCAAATTAATTAATCGTTGAATTAGTAATTATTTTTTTATGTGTTCTTTAGATATTGCATTCATGCATCACGTTTACTATTCCAAAAATTACTGATATTTATTATATGCATAAATTCATCTTTGTTTATTTATTTATTATCAGCAATCATGTCTAGCTCAAATCATGTATCTTCTTTACTTGAAAATGAAAAGTTGACTGGTGAAAACTACATGAAATGGAAATCAAACTTGAACATTGTATTAATATGTGAGAACCAAAAATTTGTCTTGACTGAGGAATGTTCTGAAGTCCCTCCCTCTACTGCTGCCAAAACTGAAAGGGAAAAGTTTGATAATTGGATCTTATCAAACAACAAAGCAAAGTTTTATATGCTTGTGAGTATGAGTAATGTGCTCAGAAAGAAGTTTGAGAACACTGAGAATGCTTTTGAGATCTGGGATACCCTTCAAGATAGGTTTGGGCAGCAGTCAGATCAGTGCAGGCATGAGGCCACCAGATCCTACATGACCAAGAAAATGAAGAAAGGAGTTTATGTCAAAGAACATGTATTAGACATGATCAATATAATGCACGGTGTCTTAATCCATGGGGAAATCATTGATGAAAGGACTCAAGAGAGCATTATACTTGAATCGCTTTCTCTAGCTTTTAAAGGTTTCACAACCAACTATGTCATGAACAAATTATTATATAACATGACACAACTGTTGAATGAGTTGAAAACTTATGAATCTCTTAACAAAGGTTCTAAGAAAGAAGGGGAAGCAAATGTTGCTGATTCTAACCCATCCTCTTCAAATGCTAAAACCAAAAAGAGGAAAAATGGATATGGAAAGGACAAGGAGAAAGAAAAAGACAAGAATTCAAATAAGCCTAACAAGTCATCCAAAGGAAAAGAGAACAAGAATACCAAAAGCTCCAAAAAGAAGACCCCTAAAGGGACTTGTTTTCACTGTGGAGTAGATGGTCACTGGAAGAGAAATTGTCCAAAGTATCTCACTGGCCTGAAAGAGAAAAAGAAAGTTAAAATTGATTTACTTGTGTTAGAAGCTTGTTTAGTGGAAGACAATTCCTTATCTTAGATAGTAGATTTAGGAGCCACTAATCATGTTTGTTTTTCTCTAAAGATTCTTAGTTCGACGAGGAAGCTTGCTGATAGAGACGTGACTATGAGGGTAGGCAGTGGTCAGATTGTCTCTGCAGCAGCAGTTGGAACAGCCCTTCTGGAATTTGAGAAGAATAAATTTCTTATTTTTGAGAACGTTTATTATATTCCTGGATTTTCTAGAAACTTAATTTCTGTTTCTATGTTGCATGAACAAGGTTTTAAAATTTCTTTTAATAATAATTCGATTGTTATTTCAAGATATGGTTTTAAGATATGTTCTACAAAATATATTGATTGGCTTTATAAACTGCAAGCTAAAGAGAAATCTGCTTATAATTCTCAATTATTTAAAATAGCTAATCCTAGATCTATTAAACGACAAAAGACTAATTCCGATAGGGAAATTGTAACATCCCAAATTCCCTAATATGGCTTAGTGCCTAGATTAGGGGGCCAGGAGGCAATAATTGTTTTAATTATGGGTTAATATAGTATTAGCATGTCATTATGTGAATTATATTATAATATAACTATACTTGCCTGTGTTAGAAATACTAAATGTGTAGGTGGGCCCGTTTCTTATAAGAAAGGCATTTTAGTAATTTTGACCCACTGAGGGTATAATTGTAAATTTGCTTCTGTGTAATTAAGACAAAATTATTATGTGGATATATTTGGGCTACTCAACTCGAGGCAATCCTGGTGAGGAAGTTAGCGGAAATGTCACAACGGGAAAAAATACCCGGCTTGGGGTGAACTTAGGGGTATTTTAGTAATTTAGTACATTCCTAGGATTTATCAGGTAATGGGAGATTAAATTCTTATTATTTTGTGATAGTTGGAGATTTAGAGGAACACTCAGGGATTCACGGGAAGTGGCAATTGATGGAATTGCCCTTGGAGGGATTGGATTGGCCTAGGGGCATTTTGGTATATTGTGCCTAATTAGAGACTTAAGTTAAATGTTTCTTCAGATGAGGGAAAGCTAAAAACAGAGCAAACAAACCAGAACCATTTCTCTCTCCCGTATCTATCTCTCCCTCTTCTTGGAAGCATTAGAGTTTTGAGGAAATTGGAGGAATCAAACTTAGGAAATTAAAGGATTGAGCTTGGGAAACTTGGGGATTGGCTCAAGGGTGTTATCATCTCAGAGGTAAGGGTTTATTTTGAATTTCTTCATGATGTTTCTATGATTTTTTTGGGAGCTTTGGTGTTTGCATGTTTTAGAATTTGGAGGGTAAATTCTAGATTTCTTATGAGTTTTAACCAAGTAATTAGTTAGGTTTTGTTGCTGGAAAGGAGTTATACTAATTAGGAGGATTGAATTAAAGATTTTAGTATGATTGGGTTATTTTTAGTTGGGTTCGGCTAAAGGAAAAACCCAAAATTCTGGGTTCGAAGGGGTTGGGCTGCGACCCTCTTCTTGGTGTGCCCGACCCTCTAGAACAAAGGAGAGCCAAAGAGGGCTCTATCGCGAGGGTGCACCGCAATGCCTTTTAGGCTGAGCCGCAGTGCATGTTTGCTGTTTTGGGGAGGCTGGGCCTCTGGTTGTGGCGGGCTGCAGCACAAGAGCATGGGGTCGTGGCTCATAAGAGGTTTATGGCCCCCGATAAGGTTTTGAGTGCAGGAACTCAACCTTATGAGCTCGGGATCGATTCTACTACTGTGTTTGGTGGAATTCGATGTCCCGGAGGCTAGGATTTGGTCTGAAAGACTTTATTCACTAATTGTTGATGGAATTATTTATCATGGTTGTGACTAGGTCAATGCTAAGGGCTCAGATCGGGGATCGTACTCAAGAGTCGTTCGTTGGTAGCTTGCACTTGGACCGAACGTAAGAAAACTACACCCAGAATATGATATACATGATTGGGGCTCGGCCCGAATGCTGAGTATAATCTTGATTTAGGTGTTAGGCCTGTGAATGCGCACGATTATGATTATGCATGTGTATGTTTGATTAAATGTAATATAATACATTGTATTTATATATATGTATGATAAATGGAATATGTGATTGTCTGTTGTGACTAGGGAGCTCGGTTTATAAACCAAGGAATTTTTGTGATATCTAGTTAGAGATTGACTTATTAGTCGAGGGCATATTTGATTTGAGGGGCTCGGCTTATAAGTCGAGGGTCTCCGAAGCTCGGCTTATAAGTCGAGGGTCTTAAAGCTTCGACTCATAAGTCGGGGGCATTTGAGGCTTGACTTATAAGCCAAGGACCAATAGGACTAGGCTTATGATTTGAGATTGGCATCACGCACATGGAGTGCAGGCCACCATGGCTAGGCCACCTCAGGGGTGCACCAAGCACCTGACTGGCTCGAATGCCAAACAAATTGAAAGGGAGTGTGACACGCACTTGTGCTACTCTATGGTTGCTGATTTGTATAATGTGTATGCTAGATTCAGTTCTTACTGTTAGTCATATATATTACTCCATGAATTGCTTAATATGTTTTCTTGCTGAGTCTTTTGGCTCACCAATGCTTCGTGGTGCAGGTAGGTAAAGAGAAGATTGGCCAGCCATGAGTCGAAGGGCGATAGCAGTGACATGTACATATGCAGTCCGCTCGACCGCCACGGCCGAGATACTTGAGGAAGCTAGGGTTGAACCCAACTTTTTCCACTTAGGTCAACTTATTATGTAACCTTGGTGTTATAACCAACTTTTAAATTTGTAATTTTGGGATCCCGTGTAAGAACAAATTTTTTTATTAATGGAAATGTTTATGACTTGACCAAATTTTTTAATACCTAAGCCTTTAGTGGCTTAATCACATGTTTAGTCCAAATGACTTGTTTAGCAAGTCCGGCACTAATTTTAAACACACTTGGTAACAGACCCTAATTAGCAGGGCGTTACAAAAACATATCTGTGGCACTTGAGATTGGGACATATTTGTCTAGATAGAATTAATAGGCTTGTAAAGGATGGTGCTTTAAGAGAACTATATATTGGATCTCTCCTTGTTTGTGAATCCTGTCTAGAAGGCAAGATGACCAAGAGACCTTTCTCTACTAAACGTTCAAGAGCTACAGAACCACTTCAGCTAGTACATACGGATGTTTGTGGTCCACTTAATGTACAAGCAAGAGGAGGTTATGAATACTTTGTCACTTTCGTTGACGATTATTCAAGATATGGTTACCTATACTTAATGTAAAGAAAATTTGAAACTTTTGGAAAGTTCAAAGAATTTCAAGTAGAGGTTGAAAAGCAATTAGGTAAATCACTAAAAGTTCTTCGATCTGATCGAGGAGGAGAGTACTTGGGTTTTCAACTCACAGCACCTGGAACGCCACAGAAAAATGGTGTTTCAGAAAGATGGAACAGAACGTTATTAGATATGGTTAGATCAATGATGAGTTTCTGATCATTACCACTATCATTCTGGGGCTATGCAATTCAATGTGCCATAGACATATTGAATTTTGTTCCATCTAAGTATATGCAGAAGACACCCATGGAATTATGGAATGGTTGTAAACCTAGTTTACACCAATTTTGAATTTAGGGGTGTCCTGCACACGTGCTAAAAGGAAAGACCGAAAAGTTCGAATCAAGCTCTGAAGTGTGCATGTTTGTGGGTGTTATACCCAAAAATTGGAGATCAATAACGTGGCAATAAAGGTGACAAATGGCAGTACATGGTCCGTAAAAGACACATTAAATAGTCAATAAATACATTGACTCCTCAGAGTTGTGATAAAGGGACCCGGTAGATTGACGAAGAATTTGGACTGCTTGAAAGATGTCATAACCAAGCCAAGTGCACCTAGGTCCGAGGAAAGCTAAGGAAAGTGCATCCTAGGAGGCTAAGGAGAATGTATCCTAAGAGGCTGAGAGTGTATCCTAAGAGGCTAAGGAGAATGCATCCTAGGAGAGCTAAGGAGAGTGCATCCTAGGAGGCTAAAGAGGATGCATTCTAGGAGAGCTAAGGAGGGTGCATCGAGGAGAATTCAAGAAAGTGGTCCTAGGAGACCCCAAGGAGGATGTGGTCCTAGGAGACCCCAAGAGAGTGATCCTAGGAGACCCCAAGGATGAGGTCCGAGGAGAACTCAAGGAAGTGGTCCTAGGAGACCCCAAGGAGGAAGTGGTCCTAGGAGACCCCAAGGAGAGAATGATCCTAGGAGACCACAAGGGTGAGATGCCAAGGAGGATGGATCAGACCACCTTGGTCCGAGGAGAAGGCAAGAGGAGGATGCCTCGGACCACCTTGGTCCGAGGAGAAGGCCACAAGTTCCGATTGGACCTTGATTGGAGGAAGTAGGCTCGGACCTACCCGAGGTGAAAGGCCAAGGGGGTTGGCTCGGACCACCTTGGTCCGAGGAGAGCCAAGCACGCATTACTTTGGTCCAAGGAGAGCTATGCATACATCACCTTGAGCCAAGGAAAGTTGAAGGAGTAATCAACATGCATGTGAGACTACGTCAAAATCCCCGGAACGACTTTAGCAAGAATCGGTCTGGGCACCCGGGAATCTCTCATTCCTCACTCAAATTGAGGAATCTGTTGTATTTTATATATTTTTTTTGTAATTTAAATATAAGATGAATAATAAAATATCCCTATCTAAAGGGGATATCAGTTGAGTATCCCAGGCCTATAAATAGAAGGCTTAGGGGATGAGAGAGGGGCTTCTTCTGCTTCTTCTTTCTAGAGAGAGAAATTTGGGTCTGAGTATTCTAGAGAGAGAAAGTGCTGAAACTTGAGAGAATTCTTGTATTTTTGCAATCTGTACTGAAGAAACTCAGTTGGCTCAGTCCATCTGATCTTGAGTGCGGATCTACAAATCACAACTCTAAGTGGATTAGGCTATTACTGACAATCGGGGCTGAACCACTATAAAAATCTCTTGTGTTATTTACTTTTCTTGTTTAAACCGTCTGTGTCATTTTTATTTCTCTTGAAGGCTTGTCGTATTTGACGTTCTCACGTCGTTGGCTAAAAACGCAGTCAACAGTGGGATATTCCAAAGAGACAAGAGGTGGAATTTTCTATAGTCCAAAAGAAAATAAAACATTTGTATCAACAAATGTAACTTTTCTTGAACATGAATATGTCAATAACCACAAACCTCGCATTAAGGTTGTACTGGATGAGATGGTCTCGAATGAAGTTTCAAAGTCACCAGCAACAACCAATGAAAAATGGCAAGAGGAAACTGCTAGTTCTAGTCAGAATAGTAGAGAGCCTTGTCATGGTTGGAGGGTAAGTAAGCAACCCATACGCTATGAACACGAAGTTCAAATGCTTGTGTCTGACACAAAAAAATGCGATCCATTGACATTTAAAGATGCAATGAATGATTCTAACATGGACAAATGGCAAGACGCCATGAACCAAGAAATGGAATCAATGTATTCCAATTCTGTCTGGGTTCTTGAAGATCCACCTGAGAATATCAAACACATTGGTTGCAAGTGGATATTCAAGAAGAATAAAGGAGCGGGTGGGAAAGTAGAGACTTTCAAAGCAAGGGTTGTAGCCAAAGGCTACACACAGAAAGAATGGGTTGATTATGAAGAAACTTTTTCTCCTATAGCCATGCTGAAATCCATTCGTATACTCTTATCCATTGCTGCGTGCATGGATTATGAGATTTGGCAAATGGATGTCAAAATAGCTTTTTTGAATGGCTACCTTGATGAAACCATTTATATGTCTCAACCAGAAGGGTTCGAAGTAAGAGGTCAAGAGCAAAAAGTTTGCAAGCTTCTTAGGTCCATCTATGGATTCAAACAAGCTTCTAGATCTTGGAATCTTAGATTTTATGACATAATTAAAACGTTTGGTTTTGAATAAAACGTTGAGGAACCTTGTGTCTATAAACAAATCAAAGATGGTGTAGTATTATTCCTCATTCATTACGTTGATGATATATTATTGATTGGCAATGACGTACCATCATTATCAAAGGTAAAGAACTGGTTAGCTGAACAATTGCAAATGAAATATTTGGGAGAAGCCAAGTATGTTCTGGGAATTAAAATTCTTAGAGATAGACAGAACATGACTTTGGCACTGTCTCAAGCAACTTATATTAATAAGGTGCTAGAACGCTTTAATATGAAAAACTCCAAAAGTGGTGATATGCCAACCCATTCTAGAGTATTCCTTTCCAAGGAGCAGTGTCCCAAAACACCTCAGGAAGAGGAAGATATGAGACAGTATCCCTATGCCTCAGTAGTAGGTAGTCTAATGTACACCATGTTGGGTACAAGACTTGACATTTGTTATGCAGTAGGGATAGTCAGCCATTATCAATCCAATCCTGGATTGAGTCATTGGATTTCAGTGAAGAATATTCTCAAGTATCTTAGAAATACTAGAGATTATATGCTTGTATATTCAGGTGGAGACCTGAACCCCACTAGTTACACTACTTCTGATTTTCAATCAGACAGAGATAGTCAGAAATTGACTTTTGGATCAGTGTTTACTCTTGGAGGAGGAGCAATATTCTGGCGAAGTATTAAACAAACCAGCATTGCAGACTCTACCATGGAAGCCGAGTATATAGCAGCTTGTAAAGCAGCTAAGGAGGCTATGTGGCTCAAGAAGTTCTATTCCGATCTAGAAGTAGTGCCAAATATGGATAAGCCACTAGTCATGTACTGTGACAACAGTGGGGCAATAGCTAACTCAAAGGAACCACGGAGTCACAAGAGGGGAAAGCACATTGAGAGGAAGTATCACTTGGTAAGAAAGATAGTTCATCAAGGAGATGTTGCAGTTATGAAGATAGCTTCAAAGCATAATCTTGCAGATCCTTTCACAAAGACTTTATCCATGATATCTTTTAAGGAGCATGTAAGAATGAGAGAGATGCCTCATTTTCTTTAGGGCAAGTGGGAGATTGTTGGGAATTGTGTCCTGAAAGCATAGGTAGTAGACACTGTTTTAAGAAATAAATAACTAAATTGAATTTGTTATGCATATATTTTATGGACTATATTATTCTGTGATAATATTAAGTAAATATCATAAAAATTCCTAAGTTCATATATGTGATCTCAACCACGTATTGGTAAGGGAGGATTGTGTTTGAGATAAATGAACTTGAATAGTTCGTAGTAAAATAAAGTTATGGAATCTTTAGAATAATTACTGCAAGTACGGTCCACTAGTATTATGAATACAAGTGATCTAGATCCAGATTACTAGTTTAGTAGGACACTTTAGTGGAGGAACTTTATATATTAGAGAATATATAGAACTGGACCAGATATGTTTATCAATACTTAGTTAAATATTGTTTTAAAGTATTAATTAAATATATCAACTGATGATCATATACAAATAGATCTTAATATTGATGTTACTATGAACTCCTATTTATGTTATATGAGTTCTTTGATTCACTCGTTAGGGTCTGTCATAATGATCAGGATAGAGACTTTTATTTTGGGAACTCATTAATGTAAATGGTAGGGGACATAGTATACAGATATGGAATCTATACCTTCTCGTAAGAGATTGAATAATGGTTCTCTTAAGGGTTGACTTTTGGGACTGAAAATGTTATTGAGCTCAAATTCATAATTTAGTTATGACTTAACCTTCACAAGTAAAGTCAATGGTACTTAAGGAACAAGATATAATTAAAAGGGTAAAACGGTAATTTTATTCCCGGTTAATTATGAACCACTATTAGAGGGTTAATTTGTATGTAATGATTATATCAATGGATGCTTTATTATTATAAAGTACTCAGTAAATGAAATGTCTATAATTACAAGAGTGCAGTCTCATATTTATAGTGGAGTAAGCGTGAGATTAATAAATTAAGATTATTTAATTAGAGAGTTTAATTAATAATCTCAAATTTATTGGAGCTTAGAATTATAGGTCCATAAGTCCCAACAGCGGCTCTATCAACACTATTCAAGGCAAGAGTTGATATAAATGGTAAAATGGTGAAAAGACATATTTAAGAAGAAATTTGTTCTTCGGGCCAAAGATGCAATTATGTGATAATAGTGATTAATTAATTAATTACAAATTAGTTGTATTTAAAAAATTAATTAATAATTAATTATTATATAATTTTTTAAATTATATTAAAAAATTAATTAATTAATTATAATTTTTGAAATTATAATAAAATTAATATTTAATTTTCGAAATTAGTATTAATTAAAATTGGTTTTAATTAATTGGTAGAATTAATTAAACATCTTTATTTGAGTGGGAGATAATAATCTAATAAGTTCAAATTGAATTTGAATTTAAAAAATTGATATTTATTCAAATAATTAATTATATTTGATAATTAGTTCAAAAGATAATAAATTCAAATTTGAATTAATTATCAAGTTGTTGGATTTTATCTGATAAGGTAGTTTGAATAAATAACAAAATTATTGTGGAAAAATCAAATATCCCTAATTTATAGGGTGCTACACGACACACACAATCCCTGGACTGTGTGTGGCGTGAGCAGTGTAAAAAATGAGGGATAGATTTTTCACTTTTATTTATTTAATTAATTAATTCATGGAAAATTCAAAAGTTAGTTTTTGATATTTTCATTAATAAGATAATTAATTAATTAAAAGATAAATTGTAAATTGGTTACAGATTTATTTTTTAAATTTGAATATTTTCTATTTAAGTTAGACTTATCAGAAAATAAAAATATACTGAAGAAGACAGAATTTATTCGCTCTAAGAAAATAATGATATTTTTCTATCTCTTCCTGAAAAAGATACAAAACCAATCTCAGGTCTATTATCTTGATCTCATGTGTTGAGTACATCAAGTTGAATCAGAAATATACCATCCTTTATTCTCTAAATTCCCACACACTTCTTGAGGTGTAGAGAATGTTGTGGAAGATCTTGGTATGAGTACCTAGGAGCAACTTGGATAGGAAGTTCGTTCATTTTACGAAAAGATAGTAAGGACACTTGATAAACATCAAGAGGTATGTTTTCTATTATTTTCTTGCTTATGATTAATGTATGTACATTAATGGATCCGCATATTTAAAGGTAGTTTAAATATGTTACAACATTTTTTGTTACACATTGGGTCAACCCACCACCATTCTGTTGCATATTAGGAAACTCGTTCCTAACATCTGTCTACTATTACCCACACCAGTCATGCAGCCCCACTGTCTAAAGTAAACCTCCCACAAAATCCATGGTAATATCCTCCCATTTCCACTCGGGAATACCCAATGGCTGTTTCAACCCCGCTGGTCGGTGATGCTCTGCTTTCACCTGTTGATAGGTTAAACACTTGGCCACGTACTCCACCACATCCTTCTTCATCCCAGGCCACCAATATAACGTTCGTAGATCCTGATACATCTTCATGGTGCCTGGATGGAGTGAGTACGGTGTAGTATGGGACTCATCTAATATCTCTCGTCTAATACCCATATCTGTCGAGACACAAATCCGACCCTTATACCATAATAATCCTGTCTTTGAAATAGAATAATCGTTAGCTATCCCAGGCAAGACATTTCCTCTAACCTCCTGTAACGATAAATCAACCATCTGACCCTCTTCTTACCCTCTCTAGAAGGGTCGAATGTAAAGTGATATTGGCCAACTGGCCCACAACCAGCTCTATCCTCGCTCTGGACATCTCCTCTGACAACTCTCCCGTTATCTGTGCAGAGCTAAACAACTGTCCCGGGCCCCTCGGGCTCAACGCATCTGCCACTACATTGGCTTTCCCTGGGTGATAAAGGATATCACAATCATAGTCCTTTACCAGCTCCAGCCAACACCTCTACCTCATATTTAAATCCTTCTGAGTGAAGAAGTACTTCAAACTTCTATGGTTAGTGTATATCTCGCACTCTCCCCCATACAGGTAATGTCGTCAAACTTTCAGTGCAAATACCACCACTGCCAATTCCAGATCATGGGTAGGATACTGCTGCTCATACTCCTTCAGTTGCCGTGATGCATAAGTGATAATCTTCACATTCTGCATCAACACACATCCTAATCCCAACCTTGATGCATCATAGTATACCACAAAATCCCCTCCCTCCGAAGGAAGACTCAACACCGGAGCAGTAATCAGTCGTCGCTTCAACTCTGGGAAGTTATTCTCACACTTGTCTGACCAGATGAAATTCAGATTCTTCTGTGTCAATTCTCTCATCGATGCAGCAATCTTCAAGAACCCTTTCACAATCTGTCTATAATATCCTGCTAATCCAAGGAAGCTCCTAACCTCTAAGGCGTTCCTTGGCCTCGACCAATCTTTCACTGCTTTTACCTTAGCTGGATCCACTTTAATCCCATCTTCACCAACAATACATCCAAGGAATGTCACTTCTGGTAGCCAAAACTCACACTTCTTAAACATGGCATATAAACGATGCTCTCTCAATCTCTACAAGACCTGTCGGAGATGCTGCTTATGCTCTGCCTCTGAACATGAGTAAACCAAGATGTCATCGATGAAGACAATCACAAACTGATCCAAGAAGTCCCTGAACACCCTGTTCATCAAGTCCGTGAATGATGTTTGGGCATTGTTCAAACCAAACGATATGACCAAATCGAAGATATATCCTCGGAAGGTCGTCTTCGATATATCCCCGTCCTTGATCCTCAGCTGGTGATAACCAGATCGAAGATCAATCTTTGAGAACACCGTCTTTCCCTGTAGCTGATCAAACAAGTCATCGATCCTTGGTAGAGGGTATTTATTCTTGATGGTCAAATTGTTCAACTCTTTGTAATCTATACACATCCTTAGTGTCGCGTCCTTCTTCTTTACAAAAAAACCACTGCACCCCATGGCGAGAAGCTAGACCTGATAAATCCTAAATCAAGAAGTTCTTGTAAATGTATCTTTAATTCTTTCAGTTCCAACGGAGCTATCCTATATGGTGCCCTCGACACTGACTCTGTACTCAGCCCTAACTCAATAACGAACTGAATCTCCTTGTGCGGTGGCAGTCCTGGTAAATCTTCAAGAAACACATCCAAGAACTCACGCACCAATCTGGTCTCTCCCAGCCCTACTGGCATAACCCTGATGGTATCCACCACACTAGCTAGAAAACCTATACAACCTCCCTGCAATAGGTCCCTAGCCCTCAATGATGATATCATGGGTATGCGGATTCCATGCACAACACCCACAAAAACAAAGGGATCCTCTCCTTCAAGCTCAAAAGTCACCATCTTCTTCTTGCAGTCTATAGTAGCCCCATATCTAACCAGCCAATCTATCCCTAAAATTGTATCAAAATAATCCATACTCAACTCGATCAAGTCTATTGATAGTTCCCTACTATCTACCATCACTGGCAGTGCTCTAATCCATCTCCTAGAAACTACCAGTTCCCCTGTAGGCAGTATAGTCCTGAACCACACAGTATAATACTCACTAGGTCTACACAATCTATCCATTACCTTACTAGAAACAAACGAATGCGTATCACCAGAGTCAATCAATATAGTATAAGAAGAGCCAGCGCTAGAAAGCTGACCTGTCACTACCGAGGGACTAGGCTCGGCCTCTGCCTGCGTCAGGGTGAAAACTCGAGCTGGAGTCAAGCTGTCCACTTTCCCCGATTCCTCTTTCTTTGTTGTTGGGCAGTCTTTCTTGAGGTGTCCCACCACCCCGCACAGATAGCAAGCCTTTGCCCAACATTCACCCCAATTCCTGCACCTCGTGCATTCTGGATAACTTCTCCATGCCTCACCACCTCCCTGGCGGCCACCCTGAGCACCTCGACCCCTCATATCAGAACCAACGGCGCTCGAAGTGTCAGGGGTCTTTCTCTTCAAATCACTGGGGCCTCCGTCCCTACCGGACCTTGTATATGGAGACACCGCCCTGTGAACCTCCAGTCTCACAGTGTTCTCCCTCCAAATCTTGTTCTCTGCCTCTTTAGCGGTAAGAGCCTTCTCAATAGCCTGGGCATAAGTCATTCCCCAAGGTACTGTTGTAATTCTCACATCTCGAGCTATCATAGCATTATGCCCTCAAATAAACCTATCTTGTCTAGCTGCATCAGTAGGCACTAGATCTGGTGCAAACTTCACAAGCTTATCAAACTTCAGGGCATACTGTGTAACTGTCATGTTGCCCTGCACTAATCCCACAAACTCATTCACCTTCGCTGCCCTGACGGCAACGTTATAGTATTTCTGGCTGAACAGATCTCTGAACCCATCCCAACTCAGTGTAGAAACATCCTTAGTCTGTGATGCCACCTCCCACCAAATACATGCATCCCTCTCTAAGCATATAGGTGGCACAAGCCACCCTATCATTACTTTCCACCCTCATGAAATCCAGGATAGAAGTAATCATACTCATCCACTATTTGGCCTTCAGTGGATCTGGTCCTCCCTCAAAGGTTGGAGGATGCTGTCTCTTGAACAGCTCATAAAGTGGCTCCCACCTGTTCCCAACCTCAGGTGTCTGAATAACTGATACCATAGCAGGTGGCACAATAGGTGCAGCACTCCCTGATGGAGCTTTCTATCTCAAGAGATGGATCGGCTCCTCTTGACTCTGTAACTGGGCTTGCATGTCTGCAAGTATCTGCTGCCAGTTCTCAAGGACAAGCGAAGGGTTTTGGCCCTGATCATCATCTCTAGCCTCAGCCCCTATGCCAGCTAGTCGTATAGATCTCCTTGGATGCATAGCTATCCAAGTTTATCTGTAATCAACGACTCGGCGATCAGGCAATGATTACATGTTAACAATCTTTCCATAGTCCACCATTGAAACTTAAACAACCAAAACCAATCAAGATGCAGATAATCATTCAAATATTCATTCACATGCAACAACAATGCTAATAAGCACGCCCATAATAGTCACACAGCGGTCAAGGGCCTGGCCCTATCAGGATCTCATGCTCCCTATTAATCATACAGGTGAGCATTTATATTCTATTCAAACATTTAAGTATACAATCACATATATACAATTACCAACCCTGAGTCGAACTTGTCTTTAGTGGTGAGTGTACATGTCCAGCCAGTCTTTGGGAACCCTTAAACCTAGACCGCTCTGATACCAAGTTGTAACGCCCTGGATAACCAAGACTGTTACACTGTGTATTTGAAATAGTGCAGGACTTGCTAATCAAGTCATTTGAGTAAAAATGTGATCCTAAAGTCAATAATCAGGTTAGGGTTAAAAGATTTTGACTGTAAACGGTTAATTTTCATTAAAATAGTTCTTGGTACATAGGATCCCAAAAACAGGGTTTAAGAAACAATTTACAATTCTCAAAAGTATATACAACCAGTGACCATTCTAATGGGAAAATAGAAATTATAGGCTCTATCCCTGTACTTTCCCTCGGCCGTGGCGGACGAACAGTTGACTATGTACACCTCGCCCCCAGAGCTCTCCAACTCATGGTTGGTCCAGCATACCCTGCCTTTACATGCACCACGTAGCACTCGTGAGCCAAGGCCCAGTAAGAAAACCATAACAACAAATACATAATCAGTAATTACAACCGATCAATCAAAATATAGTTATCCAGAAATTCAACAAGTCATAGGCATCAAACTAATAATGATAAACATGCACGTTCAACAATATATTTCTATCATTATGAAAATGTTCAAGGTTGGCGCCCTTAGGCTAAGCCCTCTGTTTACTCAACTGACTCCGACTCGCTTAGGTCGAGTCCAGTGTTTATCTAGCAAACCCCAGCTCATAGTGGCCGAGCCGCATCCTGTGTGCAAGTCATCGGCCCCGGCTCTCTTAGGCCATTCATTTCATGTTCGCATAACAACATCACAGTTATACAACACATATACTCAGATACAGGGAATCTCAGTCCCAACACAGCCACATAAGAGTGCAGTTTTCTTACCTTGAATTTCAAGCGGAAGTTATGGAAGGGTCCCGAGCACGATCCTCAGTCCTAAGCCTTCGCGATAAACCTAGTCACAGTGGCCAATGGGTAATCTTCAACTTCTAATCAAAATAAATACTTAGGAGACAAAAACTAGCCTCCAGGACCTCAATTTTTACTAAACCGAGTAGTAGAAATTGTCCTGAGCGCCTAGGTTCGAGCTCCCAAGCCTCACCAATTCTAGAAACTAACCTAGGGCAAAAACCCCCAGGGTCGTGGCGTGCCCCCAAGTCAGAGACTCTATCTTCAAGCATCAGGGAGAGGCGAGCTGTGAATTGCCCCTAGAGACGCGGCGCGCCCCCAAGTCAGAGAGCAATCCCAGTCGTTCTAGGCATGTGGGCCGTGGCGTCCATGAGCTAGGTCGCGGTGCTCCCCCTTGTACGCAGAATTTTCTGGGTTTTCTCCACCTCTTTCTAGCCAAACTTCTAATATTCAATCCAATTATACTCCCCACTTCCCACTAAAACACAAGGGCGAGTCCACGACTCTAACCATAAATTCTAAGCATGTTATACCACAGAAACTCTATCAAAACTACCAGCAATTCACCAAGTGATCGTTACAAACATACTAAAGTCTATACCCCAACTCAGTAACAATTTTATCACCCAAATAACTAGAACTTCCTAACATATTCAGTGACAAGAACTTACCTTAATTGGCAGCTACACTTCCCAGCTTCAATCCCCACTTCTTAAGCTTAATTCTCCTAAGTTCCCAGCTGAACTTCCTGGATAGATGCTTCAATCCCTCAAGACTTCTCAGCAGAATTTCCTTAAGCTTTAACTTTTAGTTCCACAAGAACTCCTCAAGCATGAGAGAGAGGTAGAGAGAATCGTAAGGGGAAAGGAAAGTGAGAACTGAGAGTTTCTACCACTTTCTGAGTTAATCCTAAGTGTTTTACTGAGTATAACCTTTGCTTAACAAAAGACTCCTTTGCCCTTTAAGCCTATTAATCTTCTAAGGGTACTAAAGGGTAAAATGGTCATTCTGCTCCCAGTTCCCGCTAATTCCTCAAGTGCTCCTACTATTAACCAATTAACCCCGTCATGTCAAACTAATTACCAATTACTTGTTCAATATCTAATAAATCCCAAAAATACCCCTAGGCTCCCTCCGAGCCAAGTATTAAACCCCTCTGTGACTATTTCGCTAATCCGCTCACTAGGACCGTCTCGAGCCATATACTGCCAATATATCCACATAATAATGCGATCTCAACATTTTTTCACATATAATCACATTTATGCCCTCAACGAGCCAAAATTACAAATATGCATTTATAAGCTATAAAGGGCCCGCATGCATATCTAATACTCATTAACATGCATATAATATACCCAAATAATCATATTAATCATGCATGCCTTATAATCATGCATTTAACCATTTAAAGATTCATATATCAATTATGTCATCCCGACACGCTAATCAAGGCCCTTAAGCCTTACTAGCAATTTTAGGTCATTACACTCTTGGTGGATTAGATTCGATTTGTCTTTTCCAATGCGACAATTTTGGTTCGGGCCTCGACAAGTTCTTTCTCGGCGGTCTCGCGAAGAGTTTTCTCCTCATTGTTGGCGATCTTCTCATGAGCCAAAGCCAACTCTTTCTCGGTGGCATCCCGACAAGCTTTCTCAGCATCCCATACCCATTCGGCCTCCGCGAGATACTGGGCCAACTTCTTCATCTGGTCAGGGGGAAGGATACCATCACCATTTAGTTTAGCCAGCTCTGTTTCAGACTTATTCAATAGGTTGGTGTAATTTTGGTGTCTCACATCAATCTCTACATGGCCTCACTTTGTTGAAAAGTGAGGAAAGACATCTGCAAGAAGGATGAGCATTAAAATCAGTAAGATGCAGATAAAATCAAGGACCAAGATACCGCATAAATTGAAGACAACTTACAAGAACAAAGGTCATCAATTGGCTCTGAGAAAGGTGGGTGATGTTTTACTCCCTCAACTGGGCTCATCAACGAGGAGGTATACTCCCCATGACCTCTCCCATCGTCACCAGCAGCCGTGCAACCAAGGGGGCGACCTCCTTCCCAAGGTCCCGACATCTTGGGCCCAGTTGAATGCCTCTTGGGCTGCAGGAAGTTTCCCCACATCTGCAAGACGTAGAGAGGGAGAATTGACCATGGCCTTGAGACCAAGCTTGTTGTTGTCGACGGGATCTCATTGATAGAGATAGTTAGTATAGCCACCTGAGCAGCTACAAGAGCATCAGAGAAGTTGACCTTTGTTCTTTTCTGCACTCCTGAGGACACAGTCGATGTAACATCCCAAAATTCCTAATAAGGCTTAGTGCCTTAGTTAAGGTGCTGGGAGAGCATAATTGGAATTATATGTGATATTATTAAATGCATATGTGATTATGTGAAATTATATGAGTTATATTATGATATGACTGAGTATGCATGTTTAAGTGTATTAAATATGCTTATATGCCTGTTTCTGTTATGAAGGGAATTTTCGTAATTTTGACCTGCTGAAGGCATATTTGTAATATTATGTGCTTTATGATTGAGACCACATTATTATGTGGATATATTTGAGTTAGTCAACATGAGGCAGTCCTTGCGAGAGATTTGGCAGAAAGGTCGCAACGAGTTTAAATACCCAGCTCGAGGTGAGCTTAGGGATATTTTGGTAATTTGGTAAATTAAAAAGACTTATCGGGTAATGGGAATTAATTTGGTGAGTATTGGGTTCAATGGATTTAATTGGGAACCTTGGGCATAATTTAAGGTAGTGGAAATTCTCAGAAAAGACAAAAATACCCTTGGATTGGTCAAATGACATTTGAATGGATAAGGGGCAAAATAATCATTTTGAACATTAGTCTAAGCCATACAAGCCAAAGCTAAGAGAATTCTGGATTATTCACGTTTATTCCATTTCTCTCTCTTAGTTTCTTCTTGTTTCACTTGGTTTGATAATCACTCAAGTTTTAAGGACCTTTAGTGAGAATTGAGCAATTTTGGTGGAATTCCAAGCTATCATAGAGGGATTAGGAGCATCCAAGTTCACTCTTAACATATGAATCTCAAAATTTTCATAGGTAAGCTCTCTTCTCTGATTTTTTATCCAGGCTTTTGTGTTCTTCATTATTGTTGGGGAGGTTTTTGGTAACACCACCTCCACGCCTCTGACATGCACCAGAGTCAACCACCACTCTCCCAATATCACTACCATGTGCGCCATAACCACCTACAACACGCCAATGTACTGTTGTGTCCCCCTGGGACCACTTTGTATTAAGAGCCATTAGAGCTCACCTATAAATAAGACCTCAATTAATCATTAGAGGGGGTCAAAAAATTGGGACTTGTAACAAGAGAGTATTGAGTAATACAAATATTCTCGCCATGTTCACTCTGCAACTTGATTCTAAGTTCATATAGCTATCCTAAGTTCTTCCAAGCTTCTTTACAACTCTACATTTACTCTTAAGCTCATAAGTTTTCCAATCTAACTTGTTTGACGAGTTATTACCGTCAACAAGGGCATTTTCGTAATGTTGACCTTTTGAGGGTATAATTGTAATTATGTGTTATGTGATTAAGACCACATTATTATGTGGATATATTTTCGATATTCAGCTTGAGTCGACCCTTTGGAGCAATTTGGCGGAAAAATCACAACGGGGATTTATACCCATCTCGGGGTGAACCAAGGGGTGTATTTTGGTAATTTTTGCATATGTGGGGAATTATTGGAACATTATTGAGGGGAAATACTAATGTTTGGAAGGTTAGTGATTTAATTGGGAATTTAGGGTGTTAATTATGGTTTAGTGGAAATTGTAGCAAAATGACTATTGTACCCTTCAGGATTCTTTGGAGAGGAATTATGGGTTGGGGGTAGAATGGTCAATTGACCATTGGTTTAGGCCCAAGGTAGCTGCAACCTCTCCTCATGTTACACACACTCTCTCTCTCTCTCTTCCCCTCTTTGTTGTTTTCTCTCATTTTTCCAAGGAAAGACCTTTGAATTGGAGGAGAATTTGTGAAGTTGGAAGCTATCTTTGGGGAATTTAGCTGCAAGGTGAGAAGGTTAGGAAACTTGAAGCAACCACCAGCTAGGTATTTGAATTCAGAGGAGGTAAGGAAACTTTTGTTATGTTTTCATTAATGCTTAAAGGGTTCTTGGCAACCTTGAGTTTAGGATTGAATTGTGTTAGTTTGGAGCTTCTAGGTGATTTGGGGTTGTTAGTGTTGTGAAGGCATGTTTTGGTGGCTGAGCTAAGCTTTGATTGAGCTTAAAATTTGCACTTTAGACTTGAATTTTTGGATTTGGGTAAGCTTCTAAACCTTTTACTCAAATTTGTCCAGTTTCGGTGTTTTGATGAGTTTTTGGTGGTATGTTAATGTTTGTAGTAGGTTGTTTAGGTTATATGAGGTGTTTTCTAGTCATAAACTTGTTAGAAAGTCAGTTTTGGGTCGATTTTTGAGTCTGTGAATGCAGGGGAAATCATGGTTAATAAATTGGGTATGAACACATTGGTTTCTAGGTACTTTTGGATTTCTAGTGACCGCGCTAGGTTGTGGCGGGACCGCACTAGTGTCCTAGAAAATGTGAAATTTGGTTTGGTGTTGGATTTCGAGATGGGCAGTGTGACCGCGTCAGGGGTTGACGTGACCACGTTAGTGCCCTAGAAAGCCTAATTTTGCTATGGGCATGACCACGCTAGGTGCCCTGAAAAGTCATTTTTCTGAATTTTTGGGAATGTGGTTTGGAGGCTCGAGAATTCATTTTGGGAGCCCACTTAGGGGCTTAGGGAACGTTTTTAGTACCCTTTGCCTGGGAACAGTGATTTTAAGAGTTACGGTTTTGATTGGAACTCGGGATCTGGGGTTGGTTCCTGATGAATATATATTTATGTTGTGACTAGATTTCCGCAAGGCTCAGGGTTGGGATCGCACTTGAGGTCGTATCATCATTCTCACAAAACTTGAGTTAAGAAAACTGCACTCATGTCAAAATTAGGGCTTGAGCCCCCTATGATTTAACATGGCTATAACTATGTTTTGAAATGTTTGGTTGAGTATGAACAACTGTGCTTTACATTGTTGTGTTATGTATGTAATGTATGTCTGTTTATATCTGGAAGTGCGGTACGCACTGGTACGACCCTATGGCCGCTTGAAAAGAGATTGGATTGTCAATAACGCTTGTCTGACTCTATATATGTCTGAACAAAGCAAGTGCGATGCGCACTTGGGTGGCCCTATGGCTACATAAATAGATTGAATATTGCCAAGAATTATTTATAATTATTAAGCAGACTATTTATAATTATAATCTGTTGATTGTCTATTTGCTTAACTGTGTTTTCTTGTTGGGATTTGGCTCGCGGGTGCTACGTGTTGCAGGTAAGGGCAAGGGGAAGCTAGACCAGCAATGAGTTGGAGAGCTTTAGGGGCAGCGTGTACATAGGCAACCTACACGACTGCCGTGGTCGAGACTTCTTTTGGAGATCTAGGGTTTAATGGTTTTTCTGCTTAGGACGGCTATTATGTACCTTGCTTATTTTCACTTGTATCAGTTATAAACTTTTTTTGGGATCCCGTGTACATACCAAATCTTTTAATGAAAAGTATAATTTATTTGACCAAAAGCTTTTATACTAAATTTTTAACTAAACCTAATTACAAATTTTAGTCCAAACGACTTGCTTAACGAGCTGAGCACAATTTTAAACACATAGTGTAATGGTCCTGGTTTATTAGGGCATTACATCCTGTTAATGAAGTGAGTGGAGGAGATTCTATAATGCTTCTCGATAGCTCCGAGCGCATCCACGGATGTTAGTTTGGAGACGATGCTCTCTAATTCGAAGTGTGTGTCCCTGGGAGGAGGTGCTCGAGGATCTAACACAGGGCCCAGAGGTTGAGAGGCCGAAGGTCCTGCGAGCTGGTAGAGCTTGAGCCATCAGACTAGGTAGCGCCACGATAATTCTGGCTGAGGAAGATGATGGCCAGATGTCGCGATAGCCCAAGTTCGTTTGACAAACCCCTGACGCCTTCCTTCGTGAAGCTCTTGAAACTCATGAGTCGTGGTTGCTCTTGATACAGCTAGGTCCTCATGCTCTAGACTCTCCCTCTATAAACGTAAATTCCTCGATAAAGGAGACTCCTCGACAACTTGTTCTTCTGGCTCATCACGGAGTAAGGATAATAACCCAGTATCGAAGCAGTGATATTCGTGTACGAGTAACTCTTCGAGTTTGGAGTCATGAGACATCTAAAACAAAAACGAGCAGTAAAGCACTTGGTCAAGGGAGGGATCACCAAGGTACTTAGATTCACATAAAAAGAAAGACATTGCTCGTAGAAGGCTACGGGAAAATAAGGAAGAACCAAAAGGGAGAAGTAAACCCTAGAAATCCCTAACCTCGGGGCAAACCCATAAGTTATAGACCATATACAAAACCTGGAAAGAGGTAGCTCAAGTAAAAGAGACTTACGTGTTACGAAATGCTGGTAGGTCTGGTATGTAGTTCTCATGCGAATAAATCGACACCCTTTGACTTCTAATATCCTCACCGAATTGTTGGGATGATTGATTGGCTCCATGTCGAACAATGGGTGATAGTCAGGAAAGTCTCTGGTGAAACAGGGCAAGTCTGCAACTCGAAGAAGTGCAAGAATGGCAAAAGCTTTCCAGTGAAGGAGAAAAGAGGAAGAATTACGAGTTTAAATAAAGCCCTCTGAATTTTAAATCAATGGATAGATCATTGTCATAGGTACTCGAGTACCATTCAACGTCTCGCCTTGAAAAGTACCATCTCAAGATACTCGTTGACTGACAGCCTACACCTCGAGACACATCAGCAGATGAATTCGTAGAGTCCCGACTAGTCGATATGTGACATGTGTCACCAGCATTTAATGCATTCGCAAGGGTCTGACCACTCGGCTAATTCCACATGCCTCGACATTTAAGGCGATCGCAGAGGTTCCACCACTAGAAAGTCTGCATGTGTCCTGTTGTCAGTCCCCAACAAATTTTTTGAAACAACCTCCCTGTTCGACACGTGTCTAGACGAATGTAGGGTCACTGACCAGGAGCTCGAATAGTTTTGTTTGCCACGTGTCGATTTGCAAGAAGTCTCCACTGCACGAAGTACGCCAGAGACTTGGGGAAGGGGGGGGGGCATATGTTATAGGCCTTTTTCGGGCTACCAGTCATGTTATCATTTAGAGACACGTGTCGACATATGTTGCATACTTCTTGAGAAGTCCTTGAATGATGACTACCATGCCGACAAGTTATCGGTATGCAAGATACTAAACTCCCAAAAAAGAGTCTTAGAACCTTCCGTGAATTCCTAAAGCGTAACTCCTCGGGAGGTCCCCGAGATCAGGTCTAGGGAGCACTTTCACGCTGACTTCTCGGAGAGCTTGAGATGCCCCAATAACAACTTAACAATATTTTGAAGATTTTGGGACCACATAGTGCAGCCCATGTGCATAATGGATTGAAGGAGTGGTCCCATGCTCCTTTCTATTAGGATTTCAGGGACCACCCCCCTTTTTAGACTAAGGAACCGCCCAATTAGGCCTATAGCGAGATGACACGTGTAGTGTGCCCAATATGTAATGAATAATTCCCACAGAATGTGGGAAAAATGTAAATGTATATTTCATTAGAGGCAAATAACCCTTTTAGCTGCCCTCATGCCACCTATAAATAGAGTATGAGAGGGTCATTTGTAAGGATCTGAAACCCTAGATTTTGGACTCCAATTTTACCTTGGAGCAAGACTACTCTCTGCCCAAGCTGTAAACCCTAAAGAGCTTGCAATTTCGGTGCTTTCCTTTATACAAGTGGCTCATGGACTAGGTCTCGTTACGACAACCACTTAAAAAACATGTGTTGTGATTCATTTCTTTCTACTAACTCTCTTATCATTTTATTAGTTAACAGAAAATCGGGTCAAAAAAACCTAAACCGTAACCGACCGCCAAATTTGGTGATGAAGTGGAACCGAAAATTCAGTTTTTCTGTTTTTTTACTTTCATCCCTAACAAAAATCACATTTTTTAAAATCATTTAAAAACATTTTAGGAATTAAACCTAAGCTACTTATTTTCTTAATAATATTCTTATTAACATGTCAAAGTCTAGCATGCAAAATATTAAAATTACACAACATAGAAGCAGAAGAAGAAGGTTTATTAAATTCATCGTTCAATTTAAACATGCCATTAGTAGCATAACTTTTCCCCACAAAAATACCATTCTTAGTGATGGTGTACAAATCAACCCCAATATTTTGAGTAAATGCAACCTTATTAAGCAGAAAACTAGAAACTAGATTATTTCTCATCTCTAGAGTATGCATTACATTTTTAGCAATAAAGTCTTTCAAGGGGTAACTTTAGTTCCACATTTCCAATTCTCGCAATAGTAGTAGTGTGGGAGTCTCCCAACAATACTTTCTTTTCCTCAACAACAATGTATGTTTTGAACATAGTACGATCATAACAACACATGGTGAGAAGTTTCAATATCTACCTACCACCCTTTTGATCCACCAACAAGGTTAGTATCAATAATCATAGTCGTAAATGACTCTTCAGTCAAGTTAGTCTATGGAGTAGGGCGTGGCTTGTTCTGACAATTACATGCCATATGACACCGTTTGTTACAATTGTAACAAATGAACTATCAAGAGTCATTCTTTAAGGGTGGTTGATGTGGCTATCCATTTTGGTTCCTTGAAAGGTTCCAATTCTAACCGTTGTTTAGAGGATTGTTGTTATGGTTAGGATTCATTTTGTAGTTCTGATTCTTAAAATGTTTGTCAGTTGGATTCAGATTATAATAGTGAACTTCTTATTGTTGATTTTTGAGACAACAAGCACCTCATCTTTTTGGTCTTGCTTTTGTGCCTCCTCTTCAATGCGAATGTGGGTAATCAATCTTTCTAAAGAAATTCCTTAATCTTATGCCTGAGAACATTTTTAAAATCCCTCCAACTAGGGGGTAATTTTTCAATTAAAGCAACAACTTGAAATTGTGCATCAAGGGTCATACCTTATGAGATAATCTCATGCACGATTTTTTAAAGCTCATGTGATTGTGTCTCCACAAATTTGTCGTATGTCATCTGATACTTCAAGTAGCGGTTGGCAACATACTTTTTGGTTCCAATCTCTTTTGTAATGCCTCCCATATCTCCTTCGCGAACTTATCAGAATTATAATAATCATACAAGTCATCACATAAACCATTCAGAGTAAAATTCTTACAGAGAAAATCGTTGTCAACCCAAGATTCTAAATCCTTAGTCAATTTATCTTTTTCTTTCTCATTAGGAGAATCTAACATTACAAGTTTTTCAGTAGACAATACACAAACGAATTTTTTCATGGAAAGGAAAAATAACATCTTTTTGATTCCAACGTTTGAAATGAATACCCTCAAAATAGAATGGTTTATTAATATCGAAAGTAGTAGAACTAGTAAAATCATCATTCATAGTCAAGGCAAAAAGAACATCTTAAAATTGTTTATGTAAAAATGAACAAAATTATCAAATGATTTTACTAGGATGTGTCACAGATCATGCTGCTCTCTTTAAGACATTTTGCAAATCTGCCTAAATTGTGCAAGACATTCCATCAATTGCGTCGTCCTAGGACAAAACACCCAGGTCGTCATTTGGTCAGTATTCCTAACACCGAAGAACAATTAATTTAATTAAACTAAGGTTGGTTCAGTCGGACAATGGCGGTGCACACGTATGGTGGTCAGGTGAGCATTGGTGTGTCTTTTCCCTCTCCCACAAAAGTTGGTACCCCTAGGGGCATCCTGGGTAGAACTTCCACTCTATATAATCCCTTAATGGAATGCTCCAAATCAATGTGAGACTTTTTATCATAAAGGAGACAAATGACACTTTTCATTTTTTAAGATATTTTTCAGCTGTAGTTTCCATTCTTTACAATTTGTAATAGTTAGGTCTCAAAAGTTGATCTTGTATTAGTTAGATCCTTAACATTTTCAAATCGTATCATTTAGACCCCTTAATTCTATTTTGATTTCTTTTAAAAAAAACATAAAAGAATGCAAAATAAATGGTGAATCATTCTTAATATATTTGGACATTTAATTTATGACAATAACAAATATGACATGAGAAAAAAATATTTTCATGGCATTTTAAAAATATTTAATATTTTTATAAATTAAATTAAATTAATGTTTCATTTAAAAAAAATATTCCTTCCTACATTGTTGTTCTATAATTAATATTAATAGCTATATTATCTCGATTATCTTGATATTAATAATTTTTATTATGTTTATGCTTATTTATTTCATACATTGTTTTTATAAATTTAATAGTGTCTATAAAGTTATTTATGTGCATATATATATATGATTAATTATGAGTTTCATTATAGAAAAAATTGACAAAATAAAAATAAATATGGACATGATAAATATTGATAATCCCGTGATAGTTCAGTTATTAATATTAAAAATAATATATGTAAGAATTTCTTTTAATGAAAAGTTAATTTAATTTGTAAAACTATTAAATATTTTTTAAAATGTCATGAAATATATATTTTTTTCAATGTCATATTTGTTATTGTCATAAATTAAGTGATCTATTTTTTTTTTAAATTGATTTACTATTTTTTTTATATTTTATTTATGTATTTTGAAAGAAAAAAATAAAAAATAACAATTTAGTGACTTAAATGATATGATTTGAAAAGATTGGAGACCTAACTAAGCTTTTGAAAGATTGGGGACCTAACTAAGCTTTTTGGGGCATAAATATTACAAAGTAAAAAGAATAAGAATTACAAATGGAAAATAAAAAACATTTTTTTAATAATTCATTTTATTTTTAAAAAAAGTTCCAACAAGTACTATATCCTAAAACAGTTCTAATATTTCAACATTAATATGACCTCATGAGTTTTGTAAGAATTAATTTACTTCAGCTTGTTTTGGCCAATTAATCTTACAATTGGGTGTTTTGTTTGAATTATGTGACTTCATGATATTTTTATGTTGTAGTGATAACAAAAAAATAAAATTATTTGCATCAACGGCATAAATTTGGGTCATTATGCTAAAATCCCCGTCATAAAGTGGGACAATAATAATAACAGTTGGTTTACAAATTTGAACGTTTGGAATTTCCTTCTCTGAAATTTGAAGATTGAGATATCCATTTACTTTTCTATTACATTTATTGGTGAATTTACTTAGAAAACTTTCTCACCCTGTAGAGCCATATTTGCCATAATATTTTTTTAAATTTGAAGAAGACGTTACTTTTTGTAAATTAATATTTAGTGCTTTCATTATAGCATTAATCCTTTTATGTGTATATCACAGCATATGGTATTAATTGTTTTATATTTTCAGCTATTAATGATCATCCTATTTAGTTTAATTGGTATATAAGTTTTTTTTTTTTAACAAATTGGTATATAAGTTAGTCATGATATACATCAATCATTTGAGGCTTTTAGTTCATGATCACCATGGCAAGTATCCCTAGTAATCATAAGTACTCTTTTTTAAAAGAGACAAGAGTATCCACATGTGACTTAAAATCTTGCAATTTTATACACATTTTTTTAATTTTGTTCAAGAAATTTAATTTGTTTTCCCTGATGGGTTCAGTTGAGACCCAATAATCTTACAATTCATTTCTGTCATTACAAACATATATTCTACAGATGGGGCAAGAGCCTTGCCTCATCAGCCATTGGTCTATACAGTCTAAGTGAAAGAAATGTCCACACTTGGGAAGTCTTCTTACTGAGTCTCCTCCCTTCAGTTCCTGCCAAAAACAGAAACATTACAGTGTTTATTAATACATTTGAACCAAGCCTTTCCAATTTCTTCACAGTAGGTCGTAAAGAACACAGAAAAAGAGGAAATTCCATGTTTATGCATATATATATATATATACAGATATTTATTTACATAAATGTGACATTTCTAGCATACTATGTATATCTTATCATTTAATCTTAGGGTAAAGAAATAGTGAGACATTGTATTTTACCTGTAAGCAAATTGAGCAACAAAACTCATCATGTGAATGAAGCAGGTTGGTATCATAATTGGTAGAGCCATATTTATGTGAAGGAAGCTTTTGAATGGAGATATGGGACAATCCTTTCATTGTTGCAGTGGCATATATGTCTGCAAATTCTATATAATGATTTTCCAGTGTACTAACCTGCTCAAAGGGTTTCGCAAAATGTCAATTAAAAACTTATTAGCAATAAATTTTAGATTTAAATATTTACTAGAAATACTGATGAAAGTACTTACTTGACACTGGTAGGCTTTAAGCACTGCAGGACTTACAAATTCCATAAATACTTTTCCATTTACTAAAGTACGCAATACGGCAATCTGCAAAACCATTTTTTTTTTTTTAAAAAAAAACTATACTTAGCACTGTTTCAAGAAAGTGATACATTAATGTATTATACATACATGTATATATATTTGTCTATAAATTGTATACCTTGGAAAATGGTTCACCATCCACAGCTGATTCCAGCAATTGAATCGCTGCAACTGCCCCAGCTAGCCCTCCTGTAATAGCTCCTTTAAGAAATCCAGTTTCTGTAGTTTGGCCTTTTATGGCGCCATGAATCATTCCCGCTATAGCTCCTCCTATAAAGCAAAAGATTTATAAGTTTTATTCACTAGACCCAACTAACAAGCTAAGGAACCTAAATGTAGAAGCAACATGTAAATGAAAGCACTTTTGCACCAATTTCTTTAACAACAAGCCAATGAAAACAAGTAGTATAGGTAGTTGGAGGTGGAGCCCTTCAAGAAGTTTGATTATGACTGATTATGGTCTTTTAATCAATGCCCAGTAACCAATAATTTTTTGGTTCCTCAACATAAAGTCAAACTATGAAGAACAAGAACTCACTATGCTCTTCTTGTAAAAGAAAAAAAAAACAATATTTGACAACATTAAAAAAACTTCATTGTTCAGTGACATTTAAAATGATGTTTTTGAACTTCTAACATACCTAATGCAAGAATGCAGGCAAAACCAGCAAACAAAATTCTCTTCACGAGTGCAGACAGAAATCCAGCACAACCACCAATTTCAGCCAAACCCCACTTTGAAAAAGGGTCCTCCTCAGACCTTAATGCTGCTCTTACACCAAGAAACCACCCCTTCATCATGGCATAAATACTCAAACTTGGCATATTGGTAGTGTGAGAAAGCATGCACTTTAAAAAGCTAGCTCTGCCTTGGGAATATGAAGTGAAGCTAGCTAGCAAAACACACAAGCATTTATATAGGGCAATAAAATGAATTAATACTTGGCATTTAAGAGACCTAGAGCCAAGGTTCACCAACTTATGCAATGTATCGTATGATTTATTAGCATTAGTATTTTTATTAGCTTATATATGATAATAAAACAAATGAAAATAGTGTACAGATTCACAAACAAGAGTTACATACAAATAAATGATAGAGACTTGATTACCCTTCATAGGACATATTGCTTTCGAGAGAAGATAATGCTATTCTTGGGAAAGCAGTAGCTACAGCATTGCATGTCAACGACAGATCCTTAAGCTATCTACATACCCACACCTCCCTCTTTATTTTCTTTATGGGGAAGTGATGGTATACTACAACTGTCATTGTTTGGGTAACCCTCTTGTCACTTTTGGGGTTTTGGGTTTTCTAAATGTGGCATAACTGGCTCCAGTTGGCTGTAAAAAAGGGTCAGAATCCTCTTATGTCACACACTAGTGTCTTGCATTAAACCCTTAAGTTCATGAAATCAGAACAATTTTGGTTTTTTTTTCATTCAAACTTGATTCAATAAACTGTTCACAAGGGCATTTTGCTTTTTCTTTTTTTGTTGGGTTTGTTAGATATCTAATAATAATTAGTTTAATTGTTGTGACATCATAGAACGTTACTATAGGTGAGCCAAATTGAACCAAATTCTATCCTACATGCTCATACTCCATGCCCCTACCCTAGTTTAAAATTCAGTACACTATAAGATCTTTCTTGCAATAGAGGGCAAACTTTGTTGTTTGCATTGTCAGTATTCAAACATTAATTGAAAGCAGGGAAAAATAAAATAAAATAAAAACAATGGCTTGGCAAAAGAAATGTGCAATAAAAGCAGTAATTACAGGCCAAAGAGAAGCAGGAAAACAAACAGCGAAACCAGGTGCTGCCATGGTGGTTAAGCTAGCAGCTTCTGTGGGCTGATATATACATACATACATATGTATATTATATATCAGAATGGTATTGGCAAGTGGGCCTAGTCGAACTCCATTAATGAGTAGGTATTATAGCTTGATATTTTCAGTGCACATTTCTTCACGTCTTCCTCACCCATTACTCATTACTGTCCTTTTTTTTTGGCTATGCTAATAACAAAAGAAGAAAGATATAATTGATATCTATTTCATTAAAATAAATTGAATGTTTTCCCCATAAGTACAGCTCCACATAAGATTTGGTTGAGATATTTCCAGTAGTAGGCAGGAAATGCCTCAAGAAATATCTAAAATATTTAGCTAGTAGTATAGACAAGCAAGAAATCCAAAACAGTCAAACTAAACCATGAACAATTAAAAAAAGGGGGGCTTGATAAACCAAGAACCTGTATCAATTGTCATGTGGTATACATAAAAAACATGTAGAATTAAAATTATTATTAATTAATCTATTGATTAATGGTTAAGTTGACTTTGGTTTGTGGTTAAACTATTAGTCCACCTACTCCCCAACATCTAATCATGATTGATGGTTAAATTGATTTTGGTTCGAGTCCAAATTCATCAAAGTGGGCCCTACATGAGTTTCATCCTAAACCTACCTTAATAAATGGTCGAGATTGATCAAATATATACGTGGAAACTTAACAAGACTCACGAGAGAGAGTATTTTCACTAAGATTTCAAAAGTTAATTAAAAATTATGGGAAAACATCTTATTTTGAAAATTATGAATTTATAAAGATTAGACTTTATTTTAAACAGAATTTATTAGTCTTGTTTTTTATAAGAGTAATAGATGTAAATGACATCTTTTTTGAAGTTATTTTGCACTATAGCCTAATTTTGATATTTTTTTTTTGCAAAATGATATTTGTCTAAAAACTCAACCAGCTGTTTAAAAATTTTGACCAGCTGTATAAATTTTTTGATCATCTATCTAAGAGTGTCGGAGGCTATTTTACAAAATATTATCAAAACTAGGTCAAAGTACAAAATGACTTTCAAAATTAAGTCATTTTGCCAAAGGACCCTTTTTATAATATGGTATTGATTCCAACTCCAGTTTATTGTAATCGGAGCTGCAGCCAAAGCTATCAGTGGTGCAAGGCAATGGTGTTGTGCCAACTCTGACAATTGCAGAAGTGAAGCACTAGTTTTTAAAATTAACCCATGTTGTGACGAGTCTTGAGGTAATGCAATATGGTTTTTTCAGAAGAGTTGGATCGAGTCAAAGAAGTTTAGAATTTTGATGTTTTATGGCAATCATGTTATGTCCTCTCGAGCAGTCTTTAAATTTGTTTGAATGATAGATATTTTTCTAGTGAATGGTAGGAAATCATTTGCATGCTTAGTTCTGGTCGTCACCAAAGTTTGGATAATGAAGCTCGACCAAAAGATAGAAGCACCATGTGCAACCATAATAGGGATCCGAGAATTTTTGCTTGTTGGAAAAATAATCAGAGTAAGCAGAGGAATTGGCGTGGTGGACCCATTGTGTACAACAATAAAAAAATTTCATCACTCATATAAACAATTTATATGATCCAGAAAACATCCAGACATAAACATTAACATACAATATTATAAATAATGCAACATATATATAAATATACAATATATTTATATATATCATATAAACATATAGATAAACATTCAAGAACATAAGTATTTACCTTTTGAAGTTTCAAGTGTCCTTGAGTCTTTTCGTATATATTTCGATCTTCCTATCCAACGCTTTGAGTATTCAAACCATGATCTTCCGTAGTGTTCTCTACACCTCAAAATGTGTGTGGGCACATAGAGAACATCTTTTGTCTGACAAAAATTCTGAGAACTATTCTGAATTGTATTGTGTTTTCTTCTTATTATTCTATATCATATATATAGAGAGATTATTCTATTACCTTATTATTCCTAATAATAATAGTAATATAATAATAATAATATCATAATGATGATAAGAATTGATTTTGGTAAATATCTAACTTACCAAATTTGAAAAAATCTATTTTCAAATTATTAATTAATTAAATAAATAAAATAAATCAACATTGATACACGCATGGTGTAACACCCTAGATAGCCAAGACAATTACACTGTGTGCTTATAAAGGTGCAAGACTTACTATTCAAGTCATTTAGTTTGAAACGTGTTACTAAAACTATAATTGAACTAGGGTTAAAAGATTTTTTTGGTTACAAAAGTTACATTTCATATAATTTACCATTTTGATCCCAAAAGAAATAGAGTTCAAAAGACAGTTTACAAAAATTCTAGGTTATAAATATGTACTGGCCACTCTAAGGGCAAAACAGACATTTAGGCTTCTCTCCTCCTGTACTACTCCTCGGCTGTGGCGACCGATCAGCTGACTATGTACATTCAGCCTTAAAGCTCTCCAACTCAGAACTGGTCCACCTTGCTCTTGCCTTCACCTGCACCACGTAGCACCCGTGAGCCAAGGCCCAGCAAGAAACCAGATAACAGAGCATAATCATCTATTAAACAACTCATAAAGCATAGTCATATATTCAGCAATCCATAATGCTCATACAAACAAGCATAGAACATATCAAGTTAATCAAATTAACATTAATGATCAATTCATATATTAACTAGGGTCGACGCCCTTAAGTCGAACCCCCTATTTATCCCATTCACTCCGGCCCGCTTAAACCGAGCTCAGTGAATATTAAGCTATCCTCAGCTACTAGTGGTCGAGTCGTGCCCTGTGCGCAAATATTGATTCCGACACACTTAGGCCGTTTATCACATGTCCCATGGAATAATACCATCTCATGACATCACATATGGATATAGGGAGCTCTTAGTCCCAACACAAACACATAATCGGGTGCAGTTTCTTACCTTTTATTCCAATGGCTTTGATTAGTGCAATCGACCTTCAAGCATGATCCCGTTCGAGCCCTAGTGTAAGCCTAGTCACAGCCATAAATTAGAATTCATCACTAAACTTCAATTCTGAAACCTAACCTTGGGACCAATCCTGAGCCCTCGGGAAGCCCTAATTCCACCAAACAGGATGGTGGAATCAAACCCCGAGCCCCCCGGCATAAACCTTATTCTAGAGGTAGGGTAGCGCTACAGACAGAAGCAAAAATGCCCAAATCATCCAAGCCTAGCATTGTAGCGCCCAATGGCTAGCGCTATAGCGCTAGTGATAGCACCCCAATACCCTGAATTTTCTCCTTCGATTTTCCTTAAGCCAAAACTCTCCAAAACTCCTCCAAACCTCAACCACACACCAAATTGAACCTACCATCTTCTATATATCATCCCACATAATCCAACAACACAAAACTTAGCAACACACACCATCAAACAAAGAAAACAAGATTTGAACCCAAAACTCAAGAACTCAACCAGAAACTCAAAAATTACCCAGCAACTCAAATGATCAAGGATAGAATTTCTTACCTTTGATGGGGAAATCGACTCTAGGCTATCCTCCAAACCTTTCCAGCTTTTAACTCCTTAATTCCCAAAGCTTAATTCTCCTAACTTCCATCAAAACCAAGTTTCAGAAATCATTTCTAACATAGTTTGGAAAACTCAACAAAACCTTGAAACCTTACCTCAATTAAGTGGCTAAGCCTTGCTAAAACCTCTAGCTTCACCAAGGTCTCTAGCCCCAAGCTCTGGCTTGAGCTTCCCTTGAATTTTAGCTCCAAAACTCCTCAAAAAATGGTGAAGAATGGCCTAAACCTAGAAAGAGAAAGCCCTTGTTTTTCCCTTCTTTCTTTCTTTCCTTCTTTTTTTCTTTTCTTTCATCTTCTACTTGTTTCTACAATTCCCAGTAAGATATATCGGCAGAAAACATCCTTATCACCTCTTAACCAACAAAATGACCATTTTTCCCTCCCATTAAAATTCAACCCTAAAACACTCCAAGGGCAATTTGGTCATTTATTCCCAATTCCCGCTAATTCCTTGAGTGTCCCTAATAATTGCCGCTTGCATTCCGACACCTAACTAATCACTAATTATTTCCCTTAATATCAAATAGTCTCCAATATATTTCCCAGATTCCATAAAATACCCTCAGGCTCACCCCAAGCCGGGTATAAATTCCCACCGTGACTTTTCCGCTAAACCGCTCACTAGGATCGCCTTGAGTCACAAGCTGCAGATATATCCACATAATAATGTGGTCTCAACAATTTATCACAAATATTTATATTTATGCCCTCAACGGGCCAAAATTACGATTATGCCCTTATAACCTAATCAGGGCCTACATGCATACTAATACTCATAATCATGCATCTCATATATCCAAATAATCATATAAGCATGCTTATCACATAATCATGCATTTAATCATTTTAATCACACATAATCCAGTTATGCCCTCCCGGCACACTAATCAATGTCTTTAAGTCTTATTAGTAATTTTGGGTCGTTACACTGGCATATTCCTTGGACTGTGTCATGCGTGAACAACTATTTCCCTTTTTAGGGATACTACAATTTATTTATTTAACTAAAATCAATCTTCCACAAATTAAGGTATTTATCTTTTTAAGAAAAATATGACAACCATATTTCCAAATTTAAATTTTAAATTCAAAATTCAAATTGATGATCATCACTATCATCATCTTTTAAATTTCAATAAATCAAAAACTATTTTTGACTTACCAATTTTATTTTCTCCCACTCGAATAAAATAATTAATTTAAAAAATTAATTAATTTATTTATATAAATGAATTTATAAATTATATATTTAAATTAATAAATATAATTTTGAAAATTTAATAATTAATTCTAAATTAATTATTTGATGTCAATTATCATATAATTGCATACTTGACCCGAAGAATAAAATTCTTCTCAAATTTCCAAATTACAGTTTTACCCTTGTTCAACTCTTACCTTTATATGGTGTTGATAAAGCCACCATGAGGACCTATGGACCTATAATATCAAGATCCAAGAGAAATTAGATTATTGATCAAAGCACTTTTATTAAATAATCATATTTATTAATCTCGTGATTACTCCACTATAAATATGAGATTGCACTATTGATAATTATAGACATATATTTACAGAGTATTTTATTAAAGAATAAAGTCTCCATTGATATAATCATTACATACAACGTTAATCCTCTATTAATGGTTCATAATTAAAAGAGAATAAAATTACTGTTTTACCCTTTTAGCTATATCTTGTTCCTAGAGTACCATTGACTTTACTAGTGAAGGTTGTGTCACAGTAAGTTTGAGATGTGAGCGCTCATAACCTTTTCAGTTCCAAAAGTCAATCAAACAGGGAACCATTATTCAATCTATAAGAAAGTATAGATTTTATATCTGTTAAACTATGTCCCCAACTATATATTGAGTCCCCAAAACAAGTGTTCTTAGCCTGATCATTCTGACAAACCATAACGCATGAATCAAAGGATCAGATGACGTATATAGGAGTTCATAGCAACCTCAGCATTAAGATCATTGTATCTATGATCATCGTTTGATGTGTTTGATTAAAACTATGAAACAGTGTTTAAACAAGTATTGACAAATCACATCTGGTTCAGTTCTATATATCACTATATATAAAGTACCTTCAATAAAGTGTCCTACTACATTAGTGACCCAGATCTTGAACCTTAAGATGCAGTCTTGTTGAGTCAATGTCACATTTTCCATATTCATTTTGAATTATTCAACTTTTTAATTATTTTAAACAAACTTTTAAAATAATTAAACTTTGAGTTTTAACACCCAAAAAGTTTCTAAGGCCCAATTTGAATTTGGGTAATTTAATTCAAAAATAAAATTAAACAATTTAATTTTAATAAATTAAAATTCAAGGTAATTTTAATTTTGTATATTTTAAATAAAGACAACAATTAAAACATTTTTAATTAAGAAAAATAATTAATGTTATTTCAATTAAAGAAATTTCCAAATTAAAACAATTTTTAATTCAATTTCCGATTTTTAATTAAAACAATTATGGTAACTACACATTAGAGTTTGTAAGATACAAACCCTAGGTGTGTACCAATTGGTGCGACAACAGCAGGGAGGTCCAGTGGTGGAGGGGGCCATGGCTGGGCACAGGGGTGTGCGACAGGGCGTGCGTGGCTGGCACAGGGGCGGGGGCTAGCGCAGGAAGGCGCAGGATGGTGCAAGCAGGCACGAATGGGGCGCAGCAGAGGCACGTGTATGGCGCGTAGAGACTCGGGCGTGCGCAGGCGGGCTTGCTTGAGGTTCGGGCTCGAGCTCGAAGCTCAGGCCATCTCTTGAATTTTACCCATAATTTTTTAAAAGAAAAATTACAAAATTCCTATGCCCAAAAAATGGCTTACATATTTCATCTAGAAATTTTAAGAACAATTCCTAAACCCAAAAGCACAATTATTAAACAACCCTTAAGAATCTATCATCATGAAAATAAACATCCATCCATTCAAACATATATCACATATAATATAAAAATACACATAATCTCACACATCAATTAATAATATGTATAAATTAATGACCTACTCTTGTACCAATTGTTGGAAAAACAATCAGAGTACGCAAGAGAATTGGCGTGGTGGGCCCATTATGTACAACAATAAAAATATTTCATCACTCATATAAACAATTTATATGATCAAGAAAACATTCAGACAGAAACATTAACATACAATATTATTAATCATGCAACATATATATAAATATATAATATATTTATATATATATATATCATATAAACATATAGATAAACATTCAAGAACATAAGTATTTACCTCTTAAGCCTATCAAGTGTCCTTGAGTCTTTTCGTATATATTTCGATCTTCTTATCAAACTCTTTGAGTACTCAAATCATGATCTTCCATAGTCTTCTCTACACCTCAAGATATGTGTGGGCACATAGAGAACATGAGTTTGTAATTTAGGAATCACAAGTGTTTCTCAACACATGAGAACTTGAACTATGGTATGAGAAAAGTTAGAATAAAGAAGAAGAAGACAATATTTTGTTTGACAAAAATTATGAGAACTATTCTGAATTGTATTGTGTTTTCTTCTTATTATTCTATATCATATATATAGAGATTATTCGATTACCTTATTGTTCTTAATAATAATTGTTGACTGCGTTTTTAGCCAACGATGTGAGAACGTCAAATACGACAAACCTTCAAGAGAAATAAAAACGACACAGACGGTTTAAACAGGAAAAGTAAATAACACAGGAGATTTTTATAGTGGTTCAGCCCCGATTATCGGTAATAGCCTAATCCACTTAGAGTTGTGATTTATAGATCCGTACTCAAGATCAGATGGACTGAGCCAACTGAGTTTCTTCAGTACAGATTGCAAAAATACAAGAATTCTCTCAAATGCCAGCACTTTCTCTCTCTAGAATACTTAGACCCAAATTTTCTCTCTCTAGAAAGAAGAAGCAGAAGAACCCCTCTCTCATCCCATAAGCCCTCTATTTATAGGCTTAGGGTCATACATACGGTATCCCTTAGAACCGGGATATTTTATTATATTTATTACATTTAAATTACAAAGAAACATTCAAAATTCAAAATGTAACAAACCCCCCATTTGTGGGAAGAATGAGAGATTCCCGCATATCTTGTTGAAGTTGTTTATGGGAATCTTGACTTAGTCCTCCTCTTGCTAGTTGATCCACCTCCTACTGACCACCCATGCAAGTGCTGGTCGGACGTGTGCATGGTGGTAGGACATGCATGGTGGTAGAACATGCACTTCTCTCCTCTAACATGGCACTCTCCTCTAGCATGCCATGTTTCTCCTCGGACCAAATCCTTGGGGTCTCCTAGGACCACTCTCTTGGGGTCTCCTAGGACCACTTTCTTGAGTTCTCTTCGGATGCACTCTCCTTAGATCTCCTAGGATGCACTCTCCTTAGCTCTCCTAGGATGCACTCTCCTTAGCCTCTTAGGATGCATTCTCCTTAGCCTCCTAGGATGCATTCTCTTTAACCTCCTAGGATGCATTCTCCTTAGCCTCCTAGGATGCATTCTCCTTAGCCTCCTAGGATGCACTCTCCTTAGCTCTCCTAGGATGCATTCTCCTTAGCCTCCTAGGATGCACTTTCCTTAGCTTTCCTCGGACCAAGGTGCACTTGGCTTGGTTATGACATCTTTCAAGCAGTCCAAATTCTTCGTCAGTCTACCGGATCCCTTTATCACAACTCTGAGGAGTCAATGTATTTATTGACTATTAATGTGTCTTTTACTCTTGTCACCTTTATTGCCACGTTATTGATCTCCAATTTTTGGGTATAACAATAATAGTAATATAATAACAATAATATCATAATGATAATAGGAATTGATTTATGTAAATATCTAACTTACCAAATTTGAAAAATAAATCTATTTTCAAATTATTAATTAATTAAATCAATAAAATAAAAACAACAATGATACACGCATGGCACAATCCTTGGACTGTGTCATGCGTGAACTGCTAATTCCCTTTTTAGGGATATTGTATTTTTTTTTATTTATTTAACTAAAATCAATCTTCTACAAATTAAGGTATTTATATGTTTAAGGAAAAGATGACAACCATATTTCCAATTTTAAATTCAAAATTCAAATTGATGGTCATCATTATCATCATCTTTTAAAATTCATTAAACCAAAAACTATTTTTGACTTACCAATTTTATTTTCTCGCACTCAAATATAATAATTAATTTAAAAAATTAATTAATTAATTTATATATATATATGAATTTTGAAAATTATATATATTTAAATTAATAAATATATTTTAAAAATTTTAATAATTAATTTTTTAATCTCAATTATCACATAATTGCATACTTGACCCGAAGAATAAAATTCTTTTCAAATTTCCAAATTACAGTTTTACCCTTATATCAACTCTTACATTGATATTGTGTTGATAAAGTCACCCTCGAGACCTATGGACCTATAATATCAAGCTCCAATAAATATTAGATTATTAATCTCATGATTACTCCACTATAAATATGAGATTACACTCTTGATAATTATAGACATAAATTTATAGAGTACTTTATTAATGAATAAAGTGTCTATTGATATAATAATTACATACAACGTTAATCCTCTAATAATGGTTCATAATTAAAAAGGAATAAAATTATTGTTTTACCATTTTAGCTATATCTTGTTCCTAGAGTACCATTGACTTTACTAGTGAAGGTTGTGTCACAATAAGTTTGTGACATGAGTGCTCATAACATTTTCAGTTCCAAAAGTCAATCCAACAGGGAACCATTATTCAATCTATAAGAAAGTATAGATTCTATATCTGTTAAACTATGTCCCCAACTATATACATCATTGAGTCCCCAAAACAAGTGTTCTTAGCCTAATCATTCTGACAAACCATAACGCATGAATTAAAGGATCAGATGACATATATAGGAGTTCATAGCAACCTCAGGATTAAGATCATCATATCTATGATCATCGTTTGATGTGTTTGATTAAAACTATAAACGATGTTTAAACAAGTATTAAAAAATCACATCTGGTCCAGTTCTATATATCACTATATATAGTACCTTCACTAAAGTGTCCTACTACACTAGTGACCTGAATCTAGGTCACTTGATTTCATAATACTAGCGAACCGTACTAGAAGTAATTAATCTAAAGATTCCATGACTTTATTTTATTGCGAACTGTTTTAAGTTTATTATCTTAATCTCGATCCTCTCATACCAATATGAGATTAAGACCACATAGATAAACTTTGAAATTTTATAATATTTACTTAATATTATCAACATAATATCGACACATAGTCTATATATAATAATTCAATTCATTTAAAATATTTGTCAACTACAATTGCTTTAAGGGCACTATTCCCAACAAGGCTCGCATGGGCAAGAGGAGCACGACCATGGATTGTGTGTCATTAGTGGTCGTTGAACATGGAGCTGCCATTATTAGTTGTGAGGAAGAAAATGGACAATGTACACAAGAGAAAATTGGAGAAAGAAAATTTTCTTTTTGTTTTTTCAAGTTATAGGGAATTACCCATCTTTGTTCATAAACCAAAGAAAGAAAGGTTACATTTTGGTTTCTAGGATATAGGGTGATTCTCATCTTTCTTCATTATTCGGTTACACTTATGTTTATTGGGTTATTATTAGGAACGAGTTTTCTAATACACAGCGGAATAGTGATGGGTTGGCCCAGTGTACAACAAAATTTTTGTAATATATTTTTTAAATATGTCGATCCATTAATATACATACATTACTCATAATCAACAAAAGAGTAAAGAACATACCTCTTGATGACTATCAAGTGTCCTTGCTATCTTGTCGTAAAATAAACGACCTTTCTATCCAAGCTGCTCCTAGGTACTCACACCAAGATCTTCCACAACGTTCTCTATACCTCAAGAAGTGTGTGGGCACTTAGAGAATAAAGGATGGAATATTTCTGATTCAACTTGATGTACTCAACACATGAGATCAAGAGAATAGACCTAAGATTGATTCTATATCTTTTTCAGGGAGAGATAAAAAAGTATTGTTCTTTTCTTTTTGAGCGAATACATTATGTCTTCTTCAGTATATTTTTATTTTCTAATAAGTCTAACTTAAATAGAATATATTCAAATTTAAAAAATAAATCTGTAACCAATTTACAATTTATCTTTTAAATAATTAATTATCTTATTAATGAAAATATAAAAAAACTAACTTTTGAAATTTCCATTAATTAAATAAATAAAAGTGAAAAATCTATCCCTGATTTTTTACACTGCTCATGCCACACACAGTCTAGGGACTGTGTGTGTCATGTAGAACCCTATAAATTAGGGATATTTGATTTTTCCATAATTATTTAATTATTTATTCAAACTACCTTATTAGATAAAATCCAACAACCTGATAATTAATTCAAATTTGAATTAATTATCTTTTTAAATAATTATCAAATATAATTAATTATTTGAATAAATATCAATCTTTTAAATTCAAATCCAATTTGAACTTATCTGTAATGACCCAACTATTTCTAAGACCTTGGACCATTAAAACTACTAGACATAGCTACTATTTTAGATAAAATATACATAAGAAATAATCATAACTTTATTAAAACCCCAAAATAATATTGTGCATATTACAAAATAAAATATAAAATATGGTATGGGTACCCATTGTTTGATAAAACATAAACTTTAAATACTAGTTGCGGAATTACATCCAAAAACATAATTTAAAAGACTAAAAATAAATAACGCCGTCCTCGATCGACACGCAGTCCATTGAGTTCCCTTCATCCTTAACACACAAGCCAAGCTACTAGGAATCCTTCCGCCTCCATATCTATTTTTCTGCATCACACTAAAGATAAAGGAGTGAGCCTAATGCCCAGCAAGGAAAATCTACTAACAATCATATAACATAAATCATAAACATAAGACTATATCATAAACATATACTATAAAACATATACCACATAGGACTACAATGACCATCATACTTCTTGGGGCTTGTTAACTAAGCAAGTCATATGCCCATAAATTTGTGGGGCTTGCTATCTAAGCAAGTCATATGTCCATAAATTATTGGGGCTTGTTAGCTAAACAAGTCATATGCCTAAGGACTATAAAACATATTCTTAGGGCTTGTAATCTAAACAAGTCATATGCCCAAGGGCTTTAAAATATATAACATAACATATATCATATCATAGCATAAAACATATCATAACATAAACATATAAACACATATATCTAGCCTATTTTCCTTACCAAAAGCCGAGATATTTGGGAACAAGAACGAGATTAGATGTAGAAAATGGTGAGAATCTTTAAGAATAAAGATGAATGTGGGAACTAAACCATCAAGAAGAAACTTACCAAGAAGGACCTTAAGTTTCAAGAACTTAAATACCTAATCAAGAATCAATAACAAGAGTTAGGATCTGAATAAAAGAAACTAAAGAATTATAAAGAAATGGACTTAAGGAATAGGAATACCTTGAATGACCTTATGAATTAGTGTAAACCTCAATATCGAAATCACACTATTTCTCACTTCCCAAGTGTTTATAAAAGCTTAGAATGATAAAGCTTTAACCCAAAACACAAGTGTATCTCTCTATAGTAACACTAGCACCTTGGAGGCTCTGATCAAATGCTTGAAGAATGAAGAAAATAACTGAGTACTAGGTCCTATTTATAGAGTTCAAGGAGTGAAACTAACCCTTTTTAGTTTGAATAAATAAATGATTATAAAATAAAAAAGATTTGAATTTTCGTTCAACTGACGCCCATAACTCAGTCAAAATCATTCAAAGGCAGATCTAAGTGGTTACGGGTATTTTTAAAATTCAAAAAGTCAAACTTTCAAAACTATACTCATGGAGCTGATATATCGCCTCCCCCTATATTCCTGAGGTTTGTTCGATCGTCTGTGCAAAGTCGACGTATTTTTCGTATCTTCCGTAGGCGATATATCGACTCCTAAGCTGCGATATATCGGCATACGTAGATATATCAAACACGTATTTGCACTTTTTCAACATAATTTGAATTGGATAAACAACTTTGACTGAGTCATAATATGATCCTAACAGCTGCTGGAAGGTTTTAGAGCTTCTAGATCTTTCTTTTATTAAAACTATTCATCAAAAATACTTAATTCCTTAATAATCATGATTATGATAAGTGTCATGCTCTTATTGACTTTATCTAAACCTTAGGTTATAATAAATAATATATCTAGGGCCAAAAATATTAATCAAACCTTATGTTATAATTAATATTCTTAAACTATATGTTAAACTTATAAAATCCATACCTGTTGCTATGAGTTTCCAACTAAGTCCCGACTTGAACCAAAATCCATGGTAACTAACATACTACTAACTAATACTAACTACTACTACTACTACTACTACTACTTCTACTACTACTACTACTACTATCTAGCTAGGCTAAGTAAACATTCTGGGACTCTACATTATCAAATTATTATCTCCCACTCAAATAAAGATATTTAATTAATTCTACTAATTAATTAAAACAAATTTTAATTAATACTAATTTAAAAAATTAAATATTAATTTTATTATAATTTCAAAAATTATAATTAATTATTTATTTAATACAATTTCAAAAATTATATATTAATTAATTTTGTAATCACTATTATCACATAATTGTATATTTGGCCCGAAGAACAAATTTCTTCTTAAATATGTCTTTTAACCATTTTACCATTTATATCAACTCTTCCCTTGAATAGTGTTGATAGAGCCGCTGTGGGGACCTATGGATCTATAATTCCAAGCTCCAATAAATTTGAGATTATTAATTAAACTCTTTAATTAAATAATCTTAATTTATTAATCTCATGATTACTCTACTATAAATATGAGACTACACTCTTGTAATTATAGACATTTCATTTATTGAGTACTTTATAATAATAAAACGTCCATTGATATAATCATTACATACAAATTAACCCTCTAATAATGTTTCATAATTAACCAGGAATAAAATTACCATTTTACCCTTTTAATTATATCTTGTTTCCTTAAGTACCATTGAATTTACTAGTGAAGGTTAATTCATAACTAAATTATGAATTTGAGCTCAATAACCTTTTCAGTCCCAAAAATCAACCCTTAAGAGAACCATTATTCAATCTCTTACGAGAAGATATAGATTCCATATTCGTATACTATGTCCCTAGCCATTTACATTAATGAGTTCCCAAAACAAAAGTTTCTAGCCTGATCATTCTGACAGACCTTAAGGAGAGAATCAAAGAAGACATATAACATAAACAAGAGTTCATAGTAACTTCAGGCTTAAGAACTATTTGTATATGATCATCAATTGATATATTTAATTAATACTTTGAAACAGTATTTAATTAAGTATTAATAGACATATCTGGTCCAATTCTATAAATTCTCTAATATATAATGTACATCCACTAAAGTGCCTGCTACACTAGTAATCCGGATCTAGATCACATGTATTCATAATACTAGTGGACTGTACTTGCAGTAATTAATCTAAAGATTCCATAACTTTATTTTACAACGAACTATTCAAGTTCATTTATCTCAAACACAATCCTTCCGTACCAATACATGGTTAATATCACATATATGAACTTATGAATTTTTCTGATATTTACTTAATATTATCACAGAATAATATAGTCCATAAAATAAATGCATAACAAATATAATTTATTTATTTATTTCTTAAAACAATGTCTACTACATTTGCTTTCAGGGCACAATTCCCAATAGTTATAAGGTGGCTATTCAAAAATTAGAGGCAATAGTTGCGGGTTTAATAATATTTTAAGGACACAAATAAGTTAAACTAGGTTACTATATTATTTTGTAAACACTAAAACCTTTTTATGCGCCATCTATAACCTTCGATTGCTTTTTATACTATTTTCAGCAAGAAAATAAGACCAAAAGGTCATAGGTTGGTTTTGTGTCCAAGTTTCAGCAAGTAAATTAGAGAAAATCTAGCAAGTAAATTAGAGAAAAATGATACATGTTATTGGCTAGTTTTCTTTTATACCAATTTTAGAACTCTCGAAGCTTCATAGTGGTTTATGGTAGCAGTGTTGCGCCAACTTCAATGATTGTAGAAGTGAAGCACTAAGTTTTGAAGCCCATGTCGTGGGGAGTCTCTAGGTGGGTGTAGTATGACTCGTCACTATCTAGAAGAGCTAGATCGAGTAGAATAATTTTCAAAATGTGAAGTTTTTTGGCGAACACGTTTTGTCCTTTTCGATGGTCTCTAAAGTTGATCCAAGGATCGATCTTGCTCTAGTTAATGGTATGAAATAATTTGTGTGCTTGGAATAGAGAATTTGGACAACGATTCTCGTCGTGTCAAGCTTTCTCACAAATATTTTGGTATCTCTGAAATAGAATGTTTTGATTTCGTTTTTGGGTTTCCATCTTCTTTTGTGTTATTACTTTTGATATTTACATTGTACTTATTGCTTAGAGTTGTAAAATTAGGGTGGTGACTTGTAACGCCCTGGATAACCAAGATCGTTACACTGTGTGTTTATAAAGGTGCAAGACTTGCTAATCAAGTCAATTAGTTGAAAATGTGTCACTAAAACCATTATCGAACTAGGGTTAAAAGATTTTGGTCATAAAAGATAAATTTTAATTTAAATAAGTGCTGGTTACATGGGATCCCAAAAATAAACAGGGTTAAAGATCAATTTACAAAATTTCAATGATTATATACTACCATAAGCCACTCTAATGGAAAAATAGGCATTTTAGGCTCCCTTGTCCCTGTAACATCTCTCGGTCATGATGGCCAAGCAGCCAACAATGTACATTCTACCCCTAGAGCTCTCCAATTCAGGGTAGGTTCAGCTTACCCTTGCCTTTATCTGCACCACGTAGCATCTGTGAGCCAAGGCCCAGCAAGAAAACTATATAACAGAGCATAATTAATAACAGTGACATATATTCAATAGACCATAGCAATCACATAAACAGTGACATCAATCAATGAATCAATAATCTATTATCCAGGTAATCAACATACCAGAATCATCAGACCAATAGTAATAAACATATCATGAAATTTCCAGGGTCGACGCCCTTAGGCCGCACCCTCTGACTATCCCACTGACTCCGACTCACTTAGGCCGAGCTCAGTGAGTATATAATTAACCTCAGCTACCAGTGGCTGATCCGCATCCTTGTGCACCAATATTAACTCCGACTCTCTTAGGTCGTTTATTTCATACTCACATGGCATAATACCATCATATAACATTGCATACAAGTAAAGGGAAATCTTAGTCCCAACTTATCCACATAAAAGGGTGTAGTTTTCTTACCTTCGATTCCAAACAGAGAAGGTGAATTGATTCCGAGCACGATCCTAAGCCTCGAGCCTTGGCGACAAACCTAGTCACAAGAGTCATTGATATCTATAAACTTACAATCAGAAATAAAATACTTAAGGAGCAACACTAACCTCTGGGACCTCAATTTCTACTAAACTGGGTAGTAGAAATTGTACCAAGCCCCTAGGTTTGAACCCCCAATCCCTAACAACACTAAGAACACTTCTAAGCTCAAAACCCCTAGGCGGGTCACGACTATCTCAGAAAGTCGTGACTTGCCCCAAGTCAAAGAGCAAGCTCTCGCGCCAAAGGGGAGGTGGGTCCCGACTTGGCCAAGCAAGTCATGGCGTGCCCCCAAGTCAGATAGTAGGCTAGGCCAGAGGGGCCACACGCGCCACGGCATGCCCTGCGAACCCAGGAAAATCTGGGTTTTCCTCCTTCTTCCAGTCAAAACCACACAAGTTTACCCAAAATTTTACCCAACATCTTTCCCCAATTCAAAACCAATCAGCAACAACTCAGAACTAATTTACTCACATAAACCACTCAAATACCTCAGCAACACCTCTCAATTAAGACCCCAATTCAACATCAAGAACCCAGAATCAAACTTACTCTTAAGCCCCAAGCTACTCAACTTAATTCTACATAGCTAACCACAATCATCAACTAATCACCCACACCCAGAAATCCAGCAACAATTCAGAGATGGAGTTGGGGTTCTTACCTCAATTTAGCTGATTTTCCCACTGAGTTCCTAGCTTCAACACCCAGCTTGAATCCCCTTTACTTTCTGTCTAAATTCTCCAAACTCCAAGCTTCTTCAACAGCCAAGAAACTAAACACTAAGAGTGAGAGGGAGAAGAGAAATCGCCTAGAGAAGGAGGGAGAGAACTAATTCTATTTTCCTTCTTTCTTTCCTTAGTTGTTCTATACCCTTCTGCCTTAATCTAACATAAAGAGATGATCATATCCCTAACTTAGAAATGACCTTAATACCCTCCCAAATAAAACTAGCATATAACTTATTCTAGGGGTAGAATGGTCATTTATTCCCAATTTCCACTAATTCCTCAAATGTCCTAATATTTACCACTTAAATTCCATCATCCAATTAATCACCAACCATTTACCCAAAGTCTACTAATCTCTAGTATATCTCCTAAATTCCTAAGAATACCCCCAGGCTCCCTCGAGCCGGGTATAAATCCCCGTCGTGACTATTTTGCCAAACCGCTCACTAGGATCGTCTCGAGCCATATACTACAAATATATCCACATAATAATGTGGTCTCAACAATTCATCACAAATAATCACATTTATGCCCTCAACGAGCCAAAATTACAAATATGCCCCTATAATCTAAACAGGGCCTACATGCATACTAATACTCATAATCATGCATCTCATATATCCATATAATCATATAAGCATGCTTATCACATAATCATGCATTAAATCATATAAATCACATATGTTTAAGCCCTCCCGTCACACTAATCAAGGCCCTTAAGCCTTATTAGTGATTTTGGGTCGTTACATGACTACTCACTTTCCCAACACACAACACTGAGACCGCTCCTCAACCTTATGAGAATCATCGCTATAGTCAGCAAGAACCCGACCTAAGGGATCATCAAAATAGAAAAAGAGAAAACCATGATCAAGCTCCCTCAAACTTGTGCTAGCATTTGAATGTGCAGAGGGGACATCAGAATCACGGTTACGATCATCGTTACCAACCTGAGCTAACCTGGACAAATCCACAGGCAAACATGAACGATCCCAATAACTAAGGATAAACTTGGGTGGTAACTAGCCTACAAAATGAACCTATGGGAACTGGAGTTAGTCAAGCTTTTAACTAGTTCCCCAGGTCCCTATGGCACCACAAGGCCCAACTCAGGAAAGATTGGCATTTGTTGAAAATTAAATGAGTCTTTATTGGCCAAGAAGAATAAGACCTCGACCTACTATTCAAATTAGGATCTCGAGCCCTTTGCTTCCCATATTTCTATAGCTCCAAATCTTATGGAAATATGGCTACCAAATGGAGTGTGGACCCACTTGAAGTACCACTTGGTTCAATAACAAGAGCAACAACAAATAGGTTCAAGGATGCATTTTGTGTAGGCTAATGAAACAAGGCCCAACAAAGATGTTTCAATTTTTTTTTTAAGTTCTAGAATAATCCAGCCAAGGAAATTCAAATATTTTGTGGGATTAAATTAAAATATTGTGTTGGGGTTAGTTTCCATTTTTATTACATCATTAAGGCATGTGCCATTTATTTTAGTTTCCTTTTTAGTGTCTTTTATATGGGCGTGTAGCTTGGAGAGAAAGAAACTTTGAAGTTTCATTTTTCTGTTTTGGGCAACAACCTTATTTTTTTGTTCTATTTAAGGTAGTTTCATTCTTTCTGTTTTTGGTACTTTCTCTTTCATGCTATGAAAAAAATTAAAAGCTTCTAAAGCCTATAAATAGGTTATTTAATTGAATAAAATATAGAATACTTTTGATAAAAAAAAAACATAAATAAATTTCTCTTTGGTTCTTTAAAGAACTTTCGAACTTATTAGATTTTGTCTTTGGCGTTCATACTTGACTTATCAATTGAGTCTCCATTCCTTGATTGTGGCGTCTTCCTTAATTAATTATTTAACTGCATAGTTTTTATTTTAAAAAACTATAGGTTAAAATTAATATTAATCATGTTGGATTAATATGAAAGAGAGATTAATAATTATCTTATTTATAATAAGATATTTATTTATTTATTTAAAACTGATTTTTTAAGATAAAATTAATTTTGAATTAATTGATATTTATTTTGGGATAAATATATTGTCTTAAATATTAATTAAATAAACAAATGAGAAAATTAGGTAGAGCCCTAATAGTGTGGGATGACATACTCACTGCACAGTGAGTGTGGCACCACACACATGGATATTTGTATCCCTGGGATTTGAATTTTGAATTTCAAATATTTGTTTATTTAATTATATATATATTTAATTATTATTTTTAAATATGATTTAAATTAAATAATTAAATAGATTATAACTCATCAGTTTTATTTTTATAAAATAAAGATTAATTAATTAAGTTAATTATCTTTATAAAACTGAAAGAGCGATACTTTCAGTAATAAGTTGTTTTAAACAATTAAAAATTTTAGAGTGTCAGACTCTGTCTCTGAAAAAGAAAGATATTTTTTTTTTCTAAACCTGAAAAATTATTCAATTAATCTTCTCTCATTGAAACCTCTCTATATCTTATATGTTGAGTATATGTAGAGAGTTCTAAATCATCCTTTTGAATCCTACGTACCCACACACGTCCTTGTGTGTTTGAGGATTGAACTGGAATATCAAGGTGTGATCTTTTAGAATCTTGATTGGAAGAACGTTGACTTAATATAAAAAGATTCGAGGTCACTTGATAGGCTACAAGAGGTCATCTCTAATATATTTGTATGTGATTTAATATATCTATATATATACGATCCTGGCTAATATTAATAAATTTTTTAAAAGACTCATTTTGCTGTGTAAATCTGATTTACACTTTTAATACCAACAATATACCGACCCCGACTTGGTGTACAAGGCTCCCCACCATAACAAGAGCTATGTGCGGGACTACAAAGACCATTTCTTTTTCACCAATGGTTTCCCAAATGGTTTCCCAACACGGACCAACCCTACTCTCATACTTGAGTTTTCCAAGGTTGGTGAGTAGCTTCGCATCCTTTGCGCTTTGTACTCTCCCGTTTTTGTAACTCCTACAATACTTAGTAGTTTCCGTTGTGTAGGTCCTTTCTGACGAAACCCCTATGTTCAAGCATATGAGGATTGCTTGCAGAAGAAGAAGAAGGGTCTCTCGAATGTGGAGTTGGATTAAGCCAGCTGGTCAAGGAAGAGAACCTAATTTTCGTGGGCCTTCTCCGAGCGGGACAGCTCATCAACAACTTGGATCTGAACAAGTATAGGAATTCCAACAAGTCCTGTAAGCTGGCTACCCACCATATCAACTATATCGATGAATGGTGTAATGGCTTACTAATGCAGGACCGTTACACTCTATGTTTAAGAGTGCTTAAATCGTTAAGCAAGTCATTTGGACTATAAAGTGTAATTAGAATTAAACTGAGGTTTAGGTGTTAAAAATTTTGGTCTAAAAGAATTAAAATCTTCATTAAAAATTTAAACATTTACATGGGATCCCAAAATAAGGTTTTTAAAAGTATAATTACATCCAATTATACAAAATAGTCAACCTAAGCGACCAAGTTGAACTTATATCCTAAGTCCCTCAAAATAACTTGACCATGGCTGTCAAGTTGGCCGAACATGCAAGCACCGTCCAAAGCCCTCCAACTCATGGATGATCAAATTTTTCCTTGTCCTTACCTGTATCATAGAGCACCCGTGAGCAAAGTCCCAGCAAGAAAAGTTCCACAAGACATACATAATATCCAAACATAAACAGATAACAATTCATACAAATAACAATTCAAATAACTCATATGTCATAGCCACATATATTCAATAATATAATTAGCATTCAATATCAACTATACCAAGTTGTTCACATCACCAGCACAATATGTACAGTTGATGCCTAGTAGAGTGCGTCTCCCAGTACTAAGATTACGGTAATAATCGCATAATTCGCATCCCCAACACCGTATGTACGGTCAATGCCTAGTAAAGTGCATCTGTAATATTCACTTCGACTAGTAAGGGTATTATGGTAAATTGTATGGCATTATGTGTTTAATTATATGAATTATAATAGGCATGAATTATGATGTATGTTTATTTTATGTGTGTTCTGTCAAGCAATCCACACACATTAGTTTCTTCAAGTATTAGGGTCCAAAGTGTAATATAAGTTGTGTATTGGGGGTCAAAGTAGAATTATGGGTTTTATGATAGAAAGTAAAATTATGAGAAGTTAAAACTATTAGTTTTGGATGGAAATTACAATAAGGGTCTTAAGTGATTATTAAGGATAAACTATAGCTCGGGGATGGTAGTGTAATTTAGTTTTAACACGATTTAAGTCAGATTAAATAATTAATTAATAAGTAAAATAGGTTTAGATGTCGTACAATTTTTTAAACTTTAGTTTTGCGATAGACTAAAGGGGAAACAGACCAAGAACAATATCTCATTCTTGATCTGAGTTTTGAAGCTTCAGTTTGGAGGAGAACACCAATCATGGTTATTGAAGGGCTAGGAATCTTATAGACGGCAAGGATATGAGTTCTTATGGTAGGATTTTGATATGTAAGTATTCAAACCTTTACTACTTAAAGTTTTTTCAAATTTAAGTTTGAAGTAGAACGGGTTATTAATTGTGTTAGATAGAAACTATAGATTGTTTTCATGTTTAGAGTTGAATCTTTACAAGTCATTGAGGTTAGAAACATGTTAGGATTGATTTTGGTAGTGGTTCAATGTCATATTTTACGATTAGGTTCGACTTTCAAGTTTAGAAATGACAATTGTGATCTCTAAAAGTAGAGACCTAGGGCGACCGTGCCCAGCCCTGGCGTGACCGCGCTACCTAGCTTGATTGGTCAGACGCTATGTAAGCATGACCGCGCCTAGGCTCTCTGTGAGCGCGAACGGTACGATCACGCCAGTTGCCTAGAAATGTGATTTTTGAGGACTTTTATGTACCTTTTAGATATAAGTTGGTAATTTTTGGAACTTTATGCAAAGTGGTTTTATGATTTTTCTAAAGGATTATATGGGGAGGAATTAGTCTTAAAAAGAATATTAGTGAGTCTAATTATGGTATTGTTTGGTTAAGGGTTTTTTTTAAAAAACTTTGATGTTATATGTTATGATTAGGCTCGCTGGGGATTCTTGAAGGGACACATTAGGGTGTGTGGATTGTTGTTGCTTTCGAGGTAAGAAGACTGGACACATGCATAGGGTGTACGCTTGTCGTACTTTATGGTATATTTTATATTTTATATGATATGTTTATGTTAATGTATGATATGCTAGTGAATGAGTATGCTTAATGACCTTATATGTATAGGTAGTTGTGTGTTGTGTATTTGTATGTGATAACTGCTTGGCATGCTCACGTTTTAAAATGCATGTCTACATTATGAAATTACATGCTTACGTTATACGACACTTGTCCAATTCAACTTGGGCTACGATCTTACATGATTTATGTTATATTATCTTTATTGTTATTGATTTAAATTCTTGGTTTAGGTTATGGGGTTGTGTCCTACACAACTCTTCTTGCTGGGCTTTGGCTCATGGGTACTCTGTGCTACACGTAAAGGCAAAGATGTGGTTACTACGTGATAAGTTGGAGAGCTTTGGCGGAGGGCGTACATGTCAAGGATTTAACGACCATAAGGGATCGGGCCTACATTGGAAATTTACTATGTATTTTTAGATTAATGTTTTAGTTTTATCGATTGGATTTAAAGTTTTTTATTTCATTTATGATAATTATGAAACTCCGGAGTTTCATTCTTTTAAACGTTTGAGTTGTATTTATGATTGATTTCTATAAATAAAAGAGTATTTTTATTTTAAACTTCAATTATTGTAATTGTCAAATTAACACTTCAAGGGCTTTCCTTTGGACCACATGCAATGCGACGCTCCCTGCAGACACTGCAGCTAAAAATGGAGGTTCAACACCTCATCCTCCTCCTTTTTCATGAGAGCAACAACGCCCCAAGAACAGGGCCACGAATCGACATTAAGACCCAGTTTTTCCCCTCGTTTCTTCAACCCAAATCTCACCAAAAACCTATCCAAACATAGCTAAATCCTAAAAACAAAGTTCCTATTCCAATTAGCACTTCAATACCAACAAAAACCCAAGCTTAAACTTTGTCAAAACCTCACCAAATCTCCAAATTCAGATTTGAGGTTTCAAAACTCTAAAACTTAACTAAAACCAGAGAAAGCACAGAGAAATGGGCTAGAAATTGATACCTCTGTTGCCCAAAACAATGCTAAGCTTTTCCCCATGCAATCTCGAGCCTAAGCTAGCTTTGATTCCTCTTAAATCGCAAGAAATTCCCAAGGAATTGGGAGAGAGAGTATGAACGAGAGAGAGAGTTTGCCGAGCGTTCTAAGTGTTTTCTATTTTATGAGGTTACTTAGAGTTCAAGTAACTCTAAGTAAATCCTGAGGCTTGGGGTACCAAAAACGTCCTCGAGGGTAAAATGGTCAAAATCCCCGAAATTCCTTCCTAATCTCACTAACTCCGAACATATCCTCAAATATTTATTCCCATTACCCGATATCCCAGTAATGTACTAAATACCCCTTGACTCACCCCGAGTTGGGTATTTGGTCCCGTTGTGACTTTCTCGCTAACTTGCTCCCTAGGATCTCCTTGTGCTGAGTAACCCAAATATATCCACATAATAATGTGGTCCCACACATATATCACATATATTTACAATTATACCCTTAACGGGGAAAAAATACGAGAATGCCCCTTTTCCACAAAAATAGGCCCACAATCACATTTAATGCACATAAGCATGCATGAATAGCTATATCTTAATATAACTCATATATTTCACATAGTCATACATATTTCACGATTAAATCACATATATGCAAATAATTTCCATAATTCGCCATCCTGCCCCCCTAATCAAGGCCCTAAGCCTTATTAGGTTATTTGGGGCATTACAAGAAGTGTTCTCAAAGATAGACCTGAGGTCGGGATACCACTAGTTAAGGGTGAAGGAAGGGGAAATTTCGAAGACAACATTCCATGCTAGGTACGACCATTATGAATTTTTGGCGATGCCTTTTGGACTTACCAATGCCCCTGCAACATTTATGGACCTCATGAACTGGGTCTTCAAGGACTACTTAGATAAGTTCGTGATAGTATTTATAGATGATATTCTAATTTATTCGCAAACTGAAGAGGAACACGAAGAACATCTAAGGTTGACACTACAAAGGTTGAGGGATCATCGATTGTACACAAAATTCAGTAAGTATGAATTTTGGCTAACTCAAGTGGCGTTCTTAGGACACATTGTTAGTAAGGATGGTATTAAGATGGACCTAGTAAAGATCAAAGCCGTAAAAGATTTGCCATATCCAAAGAATGCTTCGGAGGTGAGAAGTTTTCTTGTGTTGGCAGGTATTACCGGATGTTCGTAGAAGGGTTTTCAAAGATTGCTACACCATTGAAATAACTAACCAGAAAGGGCACCAAGTTTTTATGGACTAAGGACTGTGAGCAGAGCTTTCGGAAATAAAAGAATAGACTTATCACGACACCTGTATCAAGTCTACCTACAGATAATGACAAATTTGTGGTATATTGTGATGCGTCGAAGCAGAGGCTAGGGTGCATATTGATGCAAGCGGAGAATGTGATAGCATATGCATCTAGGTAGTTGAAAGAGTATGAACAATGCTACCCGACACATGACTTAGAATTGGCAGTAGTAGTGTTCGCACTGAAGATATGGCAACACTATCTTTATGGGGAGAAATGTGAAATTTATACACATCATAAAAGCCTGAAATACTTCTTTACTCAAAAGGAGTTAACACATAAGGCAACGACAACGGTTAGAATTAGTCAAGGACTACGACTATGAAATAGTGTATCATCTGGGAAAGGTGAATGTGGTAGCCGACGCCCTAAGCCATAGAAGCCAAGGGCAAGTAGTGGCTATAAGAAATATATTTGCAAAGTTGATGGAAAAAGTAGAAGGAGCTGGTATAGAGTTGATCGTAGAGGGATTAGTAAACTTGACTTTACATTCAACTTTGTTAGACAGAATAAAAGAAGGATCCACAAATACAAAAGTATAAACAATGAATCCAAGATGTGAATAGGAAAGATTTTTGTTGACGCAGTTTTTCGCCAACAGTGAATTATGAAAATAGCAAGGATAAATTAGTGCTTAATGATAAATTGCAATAAGAAAATGATACTCAAGAGAACCAGAAAAGAACTCTCAAGAACACTCGTCTCTTTTACGTGGTTCAGGGGTTAAAATCCCCTAGTCCACGAGTCTATATTATTATTGTTCTTCTCTCTAAATTTTGACAGAGTTTTTGCATTACAGAAAAACTAACTCCCTTTCTTATCCAAGATCTTAGTATTTATAGAGAAAATCCCTGGATAGGCCTTGGGGTCATCACGTGACTCAACCCCCAGTGTGACCTGTACCACACTAATTAAAAATATTACAATTTATCCTAAGGTATGGTCTGATCATTAGGTAAAACTGATCATAGATCCTCAGAAATAATCGGACATGTCATGCCTGTCCATGCACGATTATATTACGTGTCCGGGTTTTCAAGGATTCGCGGTTGTGCTATGTTTGACTATGCACGCCTATATAAACTCGTATCCGGGTTTCTAAAGATCCAAGTATATGTCAAGTCTCTAGCGTACTCAAAGCTGAATGCATCGTGAGCTCGTGTCACAGATGCTATGCCTTATAAACATTACAAGCTCGTCCTTATTGCTTTGCATTCCCCAGCTCGTGTTATTGGCCTAGGGAATCGTGCTGCCTTTGTGGAGAAAATACTGACTTATGGATCATCTATTGGAGTCCTTTACTCACCAACTGTACACGAGCTGAATAAAAGACTCGTGCTAAATTTTAGGATGCACAATTTTACTCTTAGTAACTGTGGAACAGTGAGATATAAGGAACGAATATGTGTGCCAACTGATTTAGAGGTTAAGAAGGAAATTCTTGATGAGGCGCATACTACTCCTTATTCTTCACACCCATGGACTATGAAGATGTATCAAGACTTAAAGATGCTATATTGGTGGCCTAGGATGAAGAAGGACGTAGTGGAGTAGGTCACAAGGTGTCTCATGTGCCAGCAAGTCAAAGCAGAGTACCAAAGACTGTTTGGTTTGTAACAATCGTTAAATATTCTAGAAATGAAGTGGGAAGAGATTGCTATGGACTTTGGGGTGGGATTACCTAAGACCACAAAGCAACATGATTCAGTCTAGGTGATCATTGTTAGATTTACGAAATCGGCACACTTTATACCTATCAGAACAGTATGAAGAGCTTTATGTGCAGGAAATTGTGAGACTTCATGGAGTATCGAAGTCAATCGTTTTGGATAGAGACCCGAAATTCACTTGTAAGCTCTAGGAAGGATTACAGAAAGCAATGGGTACCAGGTTGAAATTTAGTACAACATTTCACCCCAAGATAGATGGGCAGACAGAAAGAATAATATAGATTCTGGAAGACATGCTTAGAGCGTGCGTATTGGATTTCGGTGGATCATGGAGCAGTTACCTTCCACTGATAGAGTTCTCGTATAATAATAGTTATCAGCCGACTATTGGAGTAGCACCATACGATATGCTTTACGGAAGGAAATGTAGGTCGCTGATTCATTGGGATGAGACAGGCGAAAGGAAGTATTTAGTCCCAGAGGCACTACGAGAAATGAACAAAGCTATTGCCAAGATAAGAGTGCACGTGATTGCCTCACAGGATCGACGAAAGAGCTATGCTGATCCTAAGTGTAAGCACGTTGAGTTCCAAGTGGGAAATCATGTATTCCTCCGTGATTCGCCTATGAAAGGAATTAAGAGATTTGGCAAGAAAGGAAAGTTAAGTCCTTGGTTTGTTTAACCATTCGAGATTTTAGAGAGAATTGGGGAAGTGGCTTATAAGTTAGCCATGCCTCCAACTATGTCGGGAGTGCACAACGTTTTTCATGTGTCCATGTTACACAAGTATGTTTCAGACCCGTCTCACATTCTTAGTTATGAGGCATTGGATATGCAACTAGACCTATCATATGAAGAGAAGCAGATAAAGATTCTTGATAAGAAGGAAAAATCATTACGGAATAAGAAAATCGGGTTAGTCAAGGTCCTTTGGAAAAATGGCTCTACCGAAGATGCAACGTGGGAGTTGAAAACCGATATGAAGGAGCAATACCCAGAGTTTTTTAGGTAAATTTTGAGGATGAAATTTCTTTTTAGGAGGGGAGAGTTGTAATATTTGCTTCGACTAGTAACAATATTATGGTAAATTGTATGACATTATGTGTTTAATTATATGAATTATGATGTATGTTTATTTTATGTGTGTTCGGTAAAGCAATCCACACACATTAGTTTCTTCAAGTATTAGGGGCCAAAGTGTAATAGAAGTTGTGTATTGGGGGTCAAAGTAGAATTATGGGTTTTATGATAGAAAGTGAAATTAGGAGAAGTAAAAACTATTAGTTTTGGATGGAAATTACAATAAGGGTCTTAAGTGATTATTCAGGATAAATTAGAGGTTGGGGATAGTACTGTAGTTTGGGTTTTACATGATTTAAGTCAGATTAAATAATTAATTAATAAATAAAATAGGTTTAGATGTTGTACAATTTTTCAGACTCTGGTTTTGCGATAGACTAAAGGGGAAACTGACCAAGAACAGTATCTCATTCTTGATCTGAGTTTTGAAGCTAGAGGTTTCGAGGAGATCACCAATTTGGATTATTGAAGGGTTAGGAATCTCATAGACGACAAGGATCTTCTTGTGGCTAGATTTTTATCTGTAAGTATTCAAACCTTTACTGCTTAAAGTTTTGTCAGATTTAGGTTTAAAGTGAAACTGGTTATTAATTGTGTTAGATAGAAACTATAGGTTGTTTTCATTTTAGAGTTGAATCTTTACAAGTGATTGAGGTTAGAAACATGTTAGGATTGATTTGGAAGTGGTTGAAGGTCAGATTTTAATATTTGGTTTGATTTTTAGGTTTAGAAATCACAATTGCGATCTCTGAATGTAGAGACCTACCGCGACCACGCCCAGCCTTGGTGCAACCACACTTCCTAGCTGGATTGGCCAGGCCCCCTGTGAGCACGACTTTGCCCAGGCACTGGCGTGATCGCGCCAATTGCCTAGAAATGTGATTTTTGAGGACTTTTATGTACCTATTAGATATAAGTTCGTAATTTTTGGAACTTTATGCAGAGGGGTTTTAAGATTTTTCATAAGGCTTATATGGGGATGAATTAGTCTTAAAAAGAATATTAGTGGGTCTAATTATGGTATTTTTTGGTTGAGGTTTTTTTTTTAAACTTTGATGTTATATGTTATGATTAGGCTCGATGAGGATACTTGAAGGGACGCATTAGGGTGTGTGGATCATTGCTGCTTTTGAGATAAGAAGAGTGGACTCCTACACACAGGGTGTACGCTTGGCATACTTTATGGTAGATTTTTCTATTTTATACGATATGTTTATGTTAATGTTTGATTATGCTAGTGAATGAGTATGCTTAATGAGTTTATATGTAATTGTAGTTATGTGTTGTGTATTTGTATGTGATAACTTCTTGGCATGCTTACGTTTTAAAATGCATGTCTGCGTTACAAAATTGCATGCTTATGATATGTTGGAAATTGAATGCTTACGTTATACGACGCTTGTCCAATTCAACTTGGGCTACGATCTTACATGATTTATGTTATATTATAGTTATTGTTATTGATTTAAATTCCTGATTAAGGTTATGGGGTTTTGTCCTACACAACTCTTCTTGCTGGGCTTTGGCTCATGGGTACTCTATGCTGCATGTATAGGCAAAGATGTGGTTACTATGCAATAAGTTGGAGAGCTTTAGTGGAGGGAATACATGTCAAGGATTTAACGACCAAAAAGAGATCTGGCCTACATTGGAAATTTACTAAGTATTTTTAGAATAATGTTTTAGTTTTATCGATTGGATTTAAAGTTGTTTATTTTATTTATGATAACTACGAAACTCCAGAGTTTCATTCTTTTAAACGTTTGAGTTGTATTTACGATCGATTTCTATAAATAAAAGAGTACTTTTATTTTAAACCTCAATTATGGTAATTGTCAAATTAATGCTTCAAGAAATTGGGGCGTTATAGCGTCTCCCGGGGCTAAAATTAGGGTGATAATTGTATGCCCATAAACAAATCAGTTACAAATAAGTATAATAAACAAAGCATGAAATAAGGATACACAACTCTAGCTAATTTCAATATTATACGATTATGACCGTTTCTAGATACAATAGCTCCAATACCCGCTCTACATGCAATGTCAAATTTTCTTACCTCGAGTCATGCGTGATAGTCGAAATGACATCGAACGCGATCCATTTCGCGTGCCTTGCAAAAACCATAGTCACAACATAAATGATACACTTATCAGGGACTAAATCCAAATCCCGAGTTTAAACCGATACCCTAGCTCTTGGGCTACCAATCTCACTCAACACAGGAGTAGAATAGTCCCCCGAGCCCCCAAGTAGGTCCCCAAATTAGATCATAAGAACCCCGAGATAAATCCCAAAGTTTCAGAAAATCACCATTTCAAGGCATCTGGCGCGGTCACCCTGCCCCTGGTGCGATCACGCCCACAAAAAGTTGGGGCTTTCTGGGATGCCAGTGCGGTCGCGCCCTACCCCAGCGCGGTTGCATTGGTAGCTTTGAAACCCCAAATTGAAATAAAAATCCTGGGATTCTAGGAAAGTAGTACGGTCATGCTAGGCCCCTGGAAACACAAAAACGAACCCAAAAATATGTTCTTCCCCAATCTCGAACGACTGCATTCTCAGACCTAAATTCTCGATTCCAAATAGTCTTCCATTTGTTTTTTTTTACCATAATTTGACCTTAAATCAATAGAATAACCAACACACAACCCCACAATACCCATAACTCACCCAAAACACATCAAAATAACAATTACACAATCTTAGAATTCTAAACTCCAACTTGCCCCAAATTTCAAAAACTCAAACTCAAATACACCAATTCAACAGGAAATTCAAGCATTAAAACTCTCACGAACTTGTTTCTAAGCTCAATCTATCACCAAAGCAATCTATCACCTTTAAAATTTGAAATTCAATTAAAATCCCCAAAACTAAGAACTCCTATGAACCAACAATGAAGAACATCCAAAAATTTGGCTTACCTTGCTCCAAATCTGAAAACTCTAGTTGTGAGGGTGGCTTAATCAGCTGCTAATTCCCAAGGATAGCTTCAATCTCCTCCAGAACTCCTCAAAATTCCAAAAGCTTGGCCCTTAATTTGAGTGTTTTTGTCTTGGAGAGAGTTGAAGAGAAACAAGAGGGAGAGAGAGAGAGACCTTGAATGTGAGTGAAGGCTTGTATCAGTCTTAGCCAAATTTGTCTAATAATTGGTTAAATGACCATTTTTCCCTTTACCTTACTTAACCTCAAAGCTAACACCAAGGGCATTTTGGTCATTTATTTAACGATCTAATTACACCCAAAATCTCCAAATTAATAAACCAGTCCATCAAATATAAATATTTTACCACTTAATTTCATTTCACCAAAAATCCCAAAATGGTACAAAAATCCCCAAAATTATCCCCAAGCTCGAGCCGAGCATCTATTTCTGTTGTAACTTTTCCGCTAAAATTGCTCGAAAAGACCCACTTGGGCCGAATATCAAATATATATCCACAAAATAATGTGGTCTCAAGCATGTAGAACATAAAATTTATAATTATACCCTATACAAGCCAAATTACAAAAATTCTCCTTATTAACAAAAGTGGGTCTTTAAACACATTTATTAAACATAATCATGCATAATCAATCATATAGTCATATAACTGTAACACCCTGGATAGCCAAGACCATTACACTGTGTATTTTAAATAGTGTTGGACTTGCTAATCAATTCATTTGAATATAAACGTGTAACTAAGGAGAGCTAGTGAATTAGGGTTTAAAGATTTTGATCATAGAAATAGTTGTTTTCACTAGAAAGTTTAAGTCTTTAAAAGGGATCCCAAAAATAAGTGTCTACAAGGCATTTACAACTCTAAAAAATAATTACAACGTAAGTCGGCCTAAGCAGAAAATATGAAGTTTGGCTCTAGTCCCTAATGACCCCCTAGTAGTAGCGATCGAGCAGCTGCAAATGTACATGTTGCCCCTAAAGCTCTCCAACTCACAGCTGGTCCAGCTTTCCCTTTCCCTTACCTGCACCACTATAATGCCCTAATTTCTCATAGATTATTGAGAACACAACGTTGGGTTATAATCATAAATATTGCTCTTTTATTGAATAAAAACTTGAAAATAAATACATGGATCCATGGTTTTACAAAAATAAAATAAGTGCCTTTAACATAAAAATGAGCAACATTTAACTAAAACTTTAAAAAAATAACATGATTTCATAAAAATAAATAAATAGGCCCGCTTGATCTTCCTCAACTATATGGTCCCCACGAGTACATCATGAAGCTCTTAGGTCCCCAGTCGCCATAGGCCTTTGTATCCTTAATTGCCTGAAATAACAACATCATAGGGGTTGAGCTTCTAAGCCCAGTAAGGAAAATACAAACAAGAATTAGTCATATAATCATATAATCAAACATATCATAAATTACACAAGAGTCATACCAAAACTTATTAATACTAATCATACAACAATAAACCCTAGATCATATCATATCCTAAATCATATCATAAATCATAATCTAAGTCATAGCCATAAATCATAAGTCATAGATCATAAATCATATGCCGTAGGTCATAAGTCATAATCATAACTATGGGTCATAAGTCATAATCATAATCGTAACTATGGGTCATAATAACAAGTCAGATATAATAAAAAGATAAGTGTTTATACAGGGGTGGCAATTAAGCCCCGGGCATAAGTCCATCATACACCGGGCATCACTTAGGTCCGTCATAAAGTTTTGGCAACCGAGCTTACTGGACATAAGTCTGTCATACATCATTGGACACCTTAGGTCCAGACACACTGTTGTGAAAATTAGTCTACGCAAGTGCACGCAATCGTCAACAAGTAATATAATGATAAATCGAGTATCGTCTCCATAGGGATTGCAAATTAAAGTAAATGTAAAACCAACTAATTAACAACTTGAAATAAAGACAAATATGGGAATGATTGAGTAATGAATCTAAAATTAAATGACTGTAAATAAAACCTACTTAAAATGTGACTACAATTATTGGAAAATTAATTGCAAGAAAAAGTGTCTATGGAATGATAGACTTGAATAGCTAAATCCCCCCTATGTTTTATCTGCCCAGTTGTTACAACATTCTGTCAGCAAAGTTGCACAGAGTTAACAAAATTCTAGAATTGCTCATGAGATTTTTCCAAAACTCACTGATTATGTTCTACCACTTAATTTAATATATTCCTATATTTAATCAGGTTGCAGAACATCAATTAAACACCAATTCTCAAGTTATGCACGGTAGTAAAATATTCCTATCTTACTTACTAAGAACAACCTAAACATGGAAATACTCTTGCATCATCCAAGTTATATCCACTAGATTTGGCTTTTCCAGAACCAAATCTAGCTTAGCAAATTGTTACTCATGGCCAATTAATAACAATTAAATAACAGTAAGCTCACTTGAATGAACAAAGGCAAAATTGCTAAACTCATGCATTCACATTAATTAATCATAAGCATAGGGGTTCATAGCCATCCAAGTCTCAAAGGAGCTTAGCTCATGTTCAAAACAAAAAATAAAATATAAAATAAAATCTGTTCTCCCATGGAAACTACTTTGTCTTTACAAAATTATCAAAATCCAAGTTTAAAAAGAAGGGAAGAAAATAGAAGAAGATGAATAGAAGGTGGACTAAATGAAGATTCGGCCTCCTCCTTCTTTTCTCGATGGTTTCCTCTTTTGAATACTTGGTTTTCAGTACTATCCTTTTCTGCAACTATTTTCTCCTCTAATGGCAGCAGCACACATGTGTTCTTTTGAATGATATTGGTGGCTGGTACTTCCTTTTCTTCTATATCTCCAGGGTACAATTTCATTTACCCTAATTAGAAAGCCCACTTTCTTCTCTTTGGCCCACTAGTCCAATCAACATCAGCCAGCTGACATAATTTTAAGTGACTATCACATAGGCGCTGAATTAGATGAAGAAATTCCTGCTGGTATTTTGTCCACGTCATTTCCCAGTACCCAGAAATGCTATAGCATTTTGTTCTCCAGCAAATCAGAAGCATTTCTAGCTTTAGTGTTCACTTTGGCCTCGAATTCCTTTCTTTCCCTTGGCAATTCAAAAATTCCTTTCCTAAACAACAAAACAAACAGAATTAATTAATTAATTACATTTAACACTAACAACTTAAAAGACTCCTAAATTAGTACACTAACTAGAAAAGAAAGATAAAAACTAATCAAACTTACAAAAAACATCACATTCATTACTCTTTTCACGAAAAATCAAGTTTAAAGTTAATAAAAATAACTCTATACCATAGAGTTATCACACACTTACCCCCTTTATTGTACCTGAAATGTTAGGTCATACAAACATAAACTATATCATAAACTACATAAACTAGGTCATAATACTAAACTACCTAATTTTCCTTCCCAAAATCTGGAATATTGGAGACAAGAGTGGGATTGAAAACTCCTAAAACCAGACATAAGAAACCATAAGTCCTCTAGAGAAAGAAGATGAATAGAAAATCTAAACCATCAAGATAGTAACTTACTGAAGACCTTTAGTTTCAAAGAAATTGAACACCTAACCAAAATTCACTATCACAAGTTAAGATTTGAAGAAAAATGAAAGAATAATAGAAACTATAATGAACTAAACCGGAAGATAAAGAATACCTTGGATAACTTAAAACCTCGAACACCAAAATCACGCAAAAACTTACTTCCCAAGTGTTTATAAAAGCTTTAGATTTGAAAGCTTTAACCTCAACACCCTAGTGTTTCTCTCTAGAATGAACTTAGGAGCTTGGAGGCTCTGAACTGTGCTTGAATGATGAAAAGAATGGCTGAGTACTAGGTCCTATTTATAGAGTTCAAGGAGTGAAACTAACTCCTTTTAAAATGAATAAATAAATGATTAAAACTTGAATAGATTTGAATTATCTATTCAACAGATGCCCATAACTCGGTCAAATACGTTTAGGAACGAGTGAAAGTTGTTGAGGGTTGTTTCTAGTTCAGAATTCTACGAAAATTCAAAGATGGCCACTGGAGCCGATATATCACCTAGGGTAGGCAATAAATCGCCCCTACCATGTTTTCGAGGGTTCGTGGTTTCGTTCGTGCAAAGTCGACGTGTTTTCCGTATCAATATAGGCGATATATCGACCCTTATAGCTGCGATATATCGGCATACGCTGATATTTTAAACATGTTTTTGCACATTTCAGTATAATTTGAAATTGATTAAAACTACTTTGACCGAGTAAAACGTTATCCTAACAGATAATGGAAGGTTCTAGTGCTTCTAGATCTTTCTTTTAATTAAACTATCCATCAAAAATACTTAAATCCTTAATAAACGTGCTTGTGACAAGTGTCACGTCCTTATTTAATCTATCTAAACCTTAGGTTATGATAGATAATATTCTTAGGACCAGCTATATTAGTTAAACCTTATGTTATAATTAATATTTCTAAACTATATGTTAAACTTATAAAATCCATAACTATTTCTATGAGTTTCTAACTAAATCCTGCTTTGACCAATATCCACGAAAACTAAAATTCTACAGCTACTATTACTACTACTGCTACTACTACTACTACTATCTAGCTAAGTAAAATTCCGGGACGCTACAACAACATAACACCCATGAGCCATGGTTCAGCAAGAAAACTTAAATCAACAGATACAAATGAGCAGCAATATATAAACAATAAACTTAGCAGTAAGAACCTGCTCAAACAAACACATAATCCAATCAATACGGTTAGACAAGTGCAATCGACACTTCTGTTTATTTAGATGACGTTCAGGCTTGGCTCTCTAAGGCCAAGCTCTCAGATCTCATGGTTGATCCCGACTCTCTTAGGCGAGGCTGCATTCTGCATGCTTGATGTTGACCCCGACTCCCTTAGGTTGGACTTTCATATTAAATATAATCAAACATATAGATTGTACAGTACACAGTCAAATGCAGCATATAGAAGCATGCCTAATTTAATAATCACATTTATAACCACATTCATATCCATTTATAGGGGTTTGAGCCCCGACCACAACCAAGGATCAATTTTCTTACCTCGAGTTTCGTGCGATAGACAATACGACCTTAAGTATAATTGTAACGCCCTAGTTACCCCAGAACAATTACGGTGAACGGTGAACCGGAAATTCGACCCACTACCCGAGTCCTTTGGTTAAAAATGTGTTCTAAGTATTATTAACATGCTAAGGTGAAAAACCAACAAAAAGGAAAGGATATGTTTTATTTAATACATAAAACTGTTCATCGGCCCACAAGAACATTTACAAGTTATTTACAACTCAAAAAGGTCATTACTGTTTCAAAATTACAAACCCGCCGACCTAAGCGACAAAAATAGGGTAAACCCCCTAGTTCCTCTGAGAACCCCTTGGCCGTGGTGGTCAAGCGGCCGCATATGTACACATCGCTACCTAAGCTCTCTACTCAAGGCTGAGTGAGCTTTTCTTTCCCTTTATCTGCACCACATAGCACCCATGAGCCATAGCCCAACAAGAAAACACAATAAAGCATGATATAATATCAACAATGATCATAATAATCATTCAGGACTATCAGTCCAAACAAATAGGTGACAGTCGCAAAAGTCACTAAGTTGGGTACAACCCTCTTTAGCCTTGTGATGATAGGGTCACCAGAGCTTAACAGACAAGTGAACTTTCTATTAGTTCAAGCAGGATAGATGCATGGTGACTAGTCACCAACATAACCTTCCTCATGACCATAGATTCATAACCTTGGAACATCGTTCCCTAGCCATGTGACAAACGGTCACCTGGGCCTTAGGCCCTGGCTCTAGTAACTAGTCTTAGACTAGCCAAGCGCTTATAAATTCATCGACCTTAGGGTCGGTTCAGGATTAATGCCTTGGAGCCATTCAACGCTGATATCGATTAGATCTAATCTTCATTTGGCCCTGCGTTCATGACGCTATGCCATTTCTGACTCTTAGGTCAGTGTCCCTGACTAGTCAGTACCATATGCAAGAAAAAACATTCACTAGCATTTAATATGCAATCCATGTCCACATTTATCAATCAACATGCCTCAATAACAATCATGCATGTCATACATACACAGGGTGCAGTTTTCTTACCTCGGGTTCGAGCGAGAAATATAATAAGAACGACCCTTGAGAATGATCAACCTTTTTGTTCCTTAATGGTCACCTACTCATAACCAATTATGGGATTCCATCAATAAATTGAGTAATAAAATGTTTCCAGACCAAGACCTAGTCTCCGGGACATCGAATCCCACTAAACCGGGTAGTAGGATCGATCCCGAGGCCAAAGGTTTGCATCCCTAGGTCAAAAACACATTTTTGGCCAAAATGACTTTCAAGCGGCGCAGCCCTTCCCCAAAACAGAAACAATCCCCTCACGCCCCTGCCTCAAGCGCCACGGCCCTTCCTCAAGCGCCGTGGCCCTTCGGCCCCATCAGCTCCACCTTCTTCTTCAACAAGCTTGGGCCGCGGCGCTCTAGAACAGAGCCGCGACCCCTTCCAAAATTCACCCAGAACCTCTGTTTTCCCCCTTCAAACATATTTAAAATCCTTACAAAAACCCTCCCAATATCACCAAGTAATGCCACCAATTATCACCACAACTTATCCATCATATAACCAACAAAACCCAAGCTTTACACCAATAAAAACTTCCTTAAATTCCCCATTCAATTATCAAAACTTAAAACTTTAAAACTAGCACAAAAACAGGGCAAAACACTATAAAATGGAACTAGAACCTTACCTTAAGCTTGAATTGAAACCTCTTCAATGGATGAACTACATTCCTAAGCTCCAAACTTTGATTCCCTAGCTTAGTTCTTCAAATTGAGATGAAAAACTCCAAAGGAGAATGAAGGGGAAAGGATGAACGTGACGGAGGTGGCAAAACTCTGTTTTGGTTCTGTTTTCTACAGCCTTCAATGGCTTATACCAATCCTAGGGGTGAAATGACTATATTGCCCCTAGGTCATTTAAAAGCTTCTAAAGACTCCCAAGGGTAAAATTGTCCTTTCCAACCTATCTCGTTAATCATAATTAACGCTCTCCAATTCTCGTTATTCTCAAATTTCACAAACACCAATAATTCATATCCCGTTACCCTTTAATTCCCGGTAACGCTCTAATCATCAAAACACCCCGAGACTCACTCCGAGCCCCGAACTTAAACCTGTTCTGACCAAACCGATAATTTGTACTCAAGATCGTCTCATGCCGAATGGCTCGAACAAATCCACATTATAATGTGGCCTTATCAATTAATCACAAACATGCACCCAAAATACACAATTACGCCCTCAATGGGACAAATTACCAAAATGCCCCTATTATGAAATGTGGACCTAAATGCATGCATTTAACATTATATTATAATATAATTAACATAAACATGCATATAATCATTTAATGGCGTAATTAAACAGTTATGGCCCTCCCGGCCTACTAATCCAGCCACTAAACTACATTAGGGATTTCGGGACATTACAACTATCCCCTCCTTACAGAAATTTCGTCCTCAAAATTTACCTAAATAGCTCGGGATACTGATCCTGCATATCTGACTCCAGCTCCCAGGTCGCTTCCTCGACCTTGCTGTTCCTCCACAATACCTTAACCAAAGGTATCGTCTTATTCCTGAGGACCTTATCTTTTCTGTCAAGTAGCTGAACTAGTTGCTCCTCAAAGGAGAGATCTGGCTCAAGCTCCAGATCTTCATAACTCAAAATATGATTCGCATCAGATACATACCTCTAAAGAGCTTAAACATGAAACACATTATGCACGGCCGACAACGCCGGAGGCAAGGCCAATCTGTAAGCCACCTGACCATTTCTCTCTAGGATCTCAAATGGACCTACAAATCTAGGGCTCAGCTTGCCCTTCTTCCCAAACCTTCTCACCCCTTTCCATGGTGAGACTCTAAGGAAGACATAGTCTCCCACTTGGAACTCCACGTTCCTGCGCTTGGGATCTACATAGCTCTTCTGTCTACTCTGAGAAGCAAGCATCCGAGCTATAATCTTCTCAATGACCTCACTGGTCCTCTGAATTGCCTCAGAACCCAAGTATCTCCTTTCACCTGTCTCATCCCAATGAATGGGAGATCCATACAACATCTCATAAGGTGCAACTCCAATGGTAGACTGATAACTGTTGTTGTAGGAGAACTCTATCAAAGGTAGATACTTACTCCAAGATCCACCAAAGTCCAGCACACATGCTCTCATCATGTCTTCTAGAATCTGGATCGTCCTCTCAGATTGCCCATCTGTTTGAGGATGATAAGCAGTACTGAACTTCAGCTGTGTCCCCATGGACTTCTGCAAACTCCCCCAGAACTTGGAAGTAAAAGTAGGGTCCCAATCTGACACGATCGACCTAGGTGCACCATGGAGCCGCACGATCTCTCTCACATAGAGATCTGCATACTGGTCAATTGTAAAAGTAGTCCTCACTAGCAAGAAGTGAGCTGATTTGGTGTAGTGATCCACTATCACCCAAATAGAGTCATGCTGACCAACAGTCGTGGGTAAGCCCACCACAAAATCCATTGTTATGTCTTCCCACTTCCACTCTGGGATATCCAGAGGCTGCAATAACCCTACCGGCCTCTGATGCTCAGCCTTGACCTGTTGACATGTCAAGTACTTAGCCACATATTTTACTACATCTCTCGTCATCCCAGGCCACCAATACAATGATCTCACATCCTGATACATCTTCGTGGTGCCTGGATGCAAAGAGTAAGGTGTAGTATGAGATTCATCTAGAATCTCTCGCCTCAAAGCAGTGTCCAGCGGAACACATATCCGCCCTTTGTATCTCAGCAAGCCTATCTCAGAAACTGTATAATCTCTGGATGCTCCAGCCAGAACATCCTCTCTGATCTTGATCAGTTGTGGATCACTCAGCTGACCCTCCTTGATCCTCTCCAATAGCGTAGACTGCAGCGTAATGTTAGCCAACTGGCCCACCAGCAACTCTATACCAACTCTGGTCATATCATCTGTTAACTCTCTAGCTATTAGCCTCATACCATAAATCTGACCTGGACCCTTCCGGCTTAAAGCATCAGCTACCGCGTTGGCTTTTCCTGAATGATACAGAATCTCACAATCATAATCTTTTACCAACTCCAGCCAACGCCTTTGCCTCATATTAAGATCTTTCTGGGTGAAGAAGTATTTCAGGCTCTTGTGGTCTGTATAAATCTCACACTTCTCTCCATAAAGATAATGCCTCCATATCTTTAAAGAAAAACCCACAGCTGCTAACTCTAAATCATGAGTGGGATATCTCTTTTCATACTCCTTCAACTGACGAGAAGCATAGGCAATTACCTTCTCTGACTGCATCAGAACACAACCCAAACCCTGATGAGAAGCATCGCAGTTAATCACAAACTTCTCTTGATCTATTGGAAGACTTAGAATCGGAGCTGTAATCAATCTCTCCAATTCCTGGAAGCTGTTCTCACTTCTGTCTGACCACACAAATTTCTGACTCTTGCGTGTCAGCTCAGTCAATGCACTAGCAATCTTTGAGAACCCTTCCACAAACCGCCTATAATAACCTGCCAATCCAAGGAAACTTCTAACCTCAGAAGCATTCTTTGGCCTAGGCCAATCTCTGACCGCTTCAATCTTTACTAGATCTACCTTAATCCCTTCCTTACTGACAATATGCCCAAGAAAGGATACCCGAGATAACCAGATCTCACAATTCTTGAATTTGGCAAACAATCTGTGTTTCCTCAGTCTCTGTAGAACAAACCTCAGATGCTACTCATGCTCTGACTCAGTCAGAGAATATACCAAAATATCATCGATGAAGACGATCACAAACTGGTCCAGATAATCCTTGAACACTCTGTTCATCAGATCCATAAAAGTAGCAGGGGCATTAGTCAATCCAAATGACATGACTAAAAACTCATAATGCCCATACCTGGTATGAAAAGCAGTCTTCGGTATATCTCCCTCCTTGACCCTCAACTGATGATAACCAAAATGAAGGTCGATCTTAGAGAATACCTTCTTACCTTGCAACTGATCAAACAGATCATCTATCCTTGGCAAAGGATACTTATTCTTAATTTTTAGCTTATTCAGTTCTCTATAATCAATAAACATTCTCAGAGAACCATCCTTCTTCTTTACAAACAGAACTGGCGCACCCCAAGGTGAGAAACTAGGTCTGATAAAACCCAAATCTAACAGCTCTTGCAACTATACTTTTAATTCTTTTAACTCAGTTGGGGCCATTCTGTAAGGCACTCTAGACACTGGCTCTATCCCTGGTGCCAGTTCTATAACAAACTCAATTTCTATGTGTGGTGGCAACCCTGTCAAATCTTTTGGAAACACATCCAATAACTCACAAACAAGTCTGGTCTCTTCTGGTCTCACTAGCACGACCTGAGTGGTATCAACCACATTGGCTAAGAATCCTACATAACCTCCTTGCAGTAGATCCCTAGCCCTCAATACAGAAATCATAGGAATATAAGGTCCATTCATAGTACCAACAAACATAAAAGGATCCTCACCTTCAGGCTCAAAGGTGACCATCTTCCTTCTACAATCAATGGTTGCCCCATACTTTGCCAACCAATCCATACCCAATATCATATTGAAGTCAGTCATAACCAATTCTATCAAGTCCACTGATAACTCTCTGCCCTCCACTGTCACTTTTTCTCCTTTAGAGAATTCTGGAGAGTCCTTTTTCTTATTACGATTTATCATTAAGCACTAATTCATCCCAATTATTCTCTTAATTCATTGTTGGCGAAAAACTGCGTCAACAGTTTGGTACTTTCATTGAGAGCTGCAGATTAGTGCTTTCGTCAAAATCCCAATCAAAGTTCATCATGGTGGTCATTCGATCGAGACACAACAATGAGGTGGAACAACCTGGTGGGCAAGAGGCTCACCATGCCACTGTTTCCAGTGAGCATAGCCTTGAAATCCAGCAACAGTCGGGAAAGCAACCTATGGGTCATGGCGATACCGGAAGTTCGGCGTCACTGCCTGTGAATCCAAACCCCGATTACTTAATCACTGTAGAGATGGAGAACATGCAGTTAAGAAGCCATCTGGCCAAGGAAAACAAGCAAATCGAGGAGGTTTTGGCTCGGTTACCCCCTCTTGTAATCGACGTTAATATCGGAAAGAGGCAAGGTGGGTCTCATAAGTCCTGTAGGAATGACCGATCCAAACCAAGTCGGTCAGGCAAAACTGCCATCCCAAGTTCTGTTCCCATGGCACAAGATCACCAAAATGCTCAGCCTAATGGCTCTCCCAGGGGTCATCGACAAGTTAGTCGATCGGTTAGAACCTTGACCCTAAGTTTAGCACCACCATCGTATGTGCCTGGAAACGTCCATGGAAACCCACGGGGATGGTCCGGGGCAAGCTTGCAAAGACAGCATGTTCCAGCCAACCTTCCTGCGTCTCGATCAGATCGCTAGACGCAGAGAGTTAGAAATGGTGGAGCAGAGCGACCGAGGACTAATTTGGTTTGTCCTTATGGGACAAGAATTCCCTCGCCAGTTAGGCATCCCCCATCACCCATAAGACATCCTCAAAGTTCATCTTGCCATTTTACGCGAAATGTTCTTGCTTATGGGGACAGCATGAGAAATCCTCCTCCCGCTGCCCCTACTTATGCCCCGCGGGCGTATGTCAATGATCCAGATCCTCAACCTCAACAACAAGCACCGAGTTTCACTAATGGGAGTTATTGGACTGGGAGCCATCGAAGTGGCAGATCCAATGTAGACTTGAGAAATCGCCTGAGTTCGGCTCAGAGCCCTCGATTCGATCCGCATCATGATCTGCGAGATCGCCTAAATTCACAGAGGAGAAATTCAGTCCAAAATGAAGGAGCTAGTTACACTCGTCAAGAGGGAGGTCCTTCCGAAGTACGTGATAACAGGAATGTCCCACCAAACCAAGCTCGAACTTGGAGGGACAACAACCCACTAAACGCATACAGTAGAATGGGAGCTGTGGAACAGCCCCAGAATAACCAAGGAATCAAAGACCAAACCCTCGAAAGGTTAGCCCAGATGGAGGAGCTGATGAAAAGACTCCTATCAGAAAAGAAAAAAAAGATGAATATGATTCAGGGGATGAGCTTGAGCTTTTCACCCCAAACATTTCGGAAACTGCATACCCACTGGGTTTCAGGATGCCCCATTTATCAAAATTTGATGGAGATGGAGATCTGTCTGACCATTTGGGGATGTTCAACACCCTGATGATGGCCCACAACATCGGGCCCGAGCTAAGGTGCATAATATTCCCCTCGACTCTGATTGGGCGGCTAGGCAATGGTTCAAACAATACAAAAAACACTCTATCAACTCGTGGAAGAATTTCTTTGTTGATTTCAAGAGAGCTTTTAGGGCTTCTCAGGCAGCTCGGATTAAGGCCGACTCCCTTGAAAATGTAAAGTAGCAGCTCAGAGAACCTTTGAAAGCATATCTGAGTAGGTTTTCCAACGTTGTCGCATGAGCTAGAGATGCCGACGAGAGTTCTAAGCTCATGGCAATGAGGACGGGAATCCTTGTGGGAGGCGACCTATGGCAGGAACTACAGAGAAAAGGAGTTAACAATGTGGATGAGTTCTTGAACCGAGCACAAAGGTGGATTAACCTAGAAGAGGTGCGAGCTTTTGTGGCGGGGACCAGGCAAGCCCCTGTTCAACCCGTTGGAGCGGCGAAAAATGTGGCTGGTGCTACAGCTCAAACCGTTGCCCAGAATAACCAAGAGGGTAATAAAAGAAAGGGAAATGGTGAGAGTGACCAGAGTGGGTTAAAGAAAAACAAATCAGTGGAGAAGTTTAAACCGGTCTATGTAACTTATACCGACCTCACGGATACTAGAGAGCACATCTTCTTGGAAAATTCTAGTCGCCTTCCGTGGAAGAAACCAGAGCCGTTAAAGAATCAAAGGGTGAAAAGAGATCCCTTGAAATTCTGTCGATTCCACAATGATATCGGTCATAATACTGATGACTGCATACAACTAAAGGTTGAAGGGCAGGACCCTTGGCTCAGTACGTCCGGAATCGAGTGACTTCCAGACAACGCGCTGGACAAAACATTCCATCAGCTCCAGAGGCTCCAATGAATCAAAATGGAGAACAGAGGAATCAAGACAACCCTCCTCCAATAATGGGAGGAGATATAGCAACCATTTCTGGAGGTCCTCATCTGGCAGGCACGAGCAGAGGTGCCCATAAGAGGTATATCAACGAGCTAAAATCCCACAATGGAGTGGAATTTATTCTAGGGCTGCGATCATCAAAGCATCAGTGATTGGAGAAGCAACAAATCACTTTTACGGAGGAAGATGTCAGTCATGTCCAGTTCCCACATAACGACCCTCTGGTTGTAACAGTCCAGCTCGCCAAACAGAAAGTTAGGAGGACACTAGTAGATAACGAGAGTTCTGTGAATCTACTCTTTAGGTCTACCTTAGAAAAAATGGGGTTGTCTGTAACAGACCTGAAGGAAACTTCCATGATTCTGTATGGATTCTCTAGTGAGGGGTCAGTGGCCATTGGGAAAATCAAGCTAGTGGTAACGCTGGATGAAGGTCCACGAACTGTCTCCAAGCTCCTGGAATTCATGGTCATCGATTGTCCAGCAGCCTATAATGTGATCTTAGGCAGACCTGCACTGATGGCATTTGAAGCCATAACCTCTATCCGTCACCTAGCAATTGAATTCCCCTCCTCTGTGGGAACATGCACCGTTAGGGGCGATTAGCTCGCCGCCAGGGAATGCTATAGCATTTCCACTAAGGGAAAGTCACAGCTCGAGCAGCAGACAATGACAGTAAGCGATGGAGGGCAAGGAGTCTCAAGAGACAGAAGCTGCTCCTCGGACGGAAGAACCTCAAAAAGCCAAGGATAGAGACATCACCCCAATTGATGATATCGATCCCCGAATAGGAAAGGATAAGTCAAAGCTCCAGGCTATGGAGGAGCTCGAGGAGGTAAATATAGATCCCAAGGACACTTTGAGAATCGTTAAACTTGGGAAAAATCTCGATGATGGTAGAAGAAAGGAGCTTGTAAAATTCTTGCACAAGAATCTAGATGTATTCACCTAGTCTCATGAGGACATGGTGGGGATCAGCCGCATGATCATTGACACCCTGAATTTGGATAAAAGCGTGCCGCCAGATCCCAAAAAATAGAGGCCTCTAGGAATAGTCTGAGCTGAGGCGTTGGAGGAAGAAGTAGCTCAGTTATTAAAGTTCGGGTTCATTCATGAAGCAAAATATCCGATTTGGGTCGCGAATCCTGTCCTGGTCCCAATGCCAAATGGAAAGTGGTAGACCTACATCGATTTCTCTGACATAAACAAAGCTTGTCCTAAGGATTGCTTTCCATTGCCAAGAATTGATCAGTTGGTAGACGCCACCGCAGGGCACGCACTTATGTCCTTCAGGGATGCGTATTCTGGATATAACTAGATCGCAATGAATCCTGCAGACCAGGAGCACACTAGCTTTATGACTCCAACAAATGTATACTGTTATAAAGTTATGCCCTTCAGACTAAAGAATGCCGGGGCTACCTACCAACGGTTAGTTAACAGAATGTTCGTTGGCCAGATCTGAAAAAATATGGAAGTATATGTCGACGACATGCTATTCAAGTCTAAGACTGCCAATGGCCATGTGTCCGACCTAAATGAATGTTTCGAGATCTTGAGGAAATACAGTATGAGGCTGAATCCCCAGAAGTGTACTTTCGGAGTGGCGTTGGGAAAGTTTCTGGGATTCATAGTCAATACAAGGGAATAGAGGCAAATCTAGATAAAATCAGGTCGCTATTGGAAATGCCTTCTCCCAGATCGCGTAAAGAAGTCCAGAGCCTGACTGGAAGGGTGGCAGCCCTAAATCGGTTCATTTCAAAATCCATTGACAAGTGCTTGCCATTCTATAACTTGCTCTGAGGAAATAAGAAATTCGAATGGACTGAGGAGTGCAGACATGCATTTCTCAATCTGAAAACACATTTGGCCGAGCCCCCAGTATTTTCTAAGCCAAAGGCAGGGGAGCCCTTATTCCTTTATTTGGCTGTGACAGAAAATTCAGCCAGTGCTGTGTTGGTTCGAGAAGAAGACCGTGTTAAAAAACCGGTGTATTATATAGCAAAATATTTCTCTAAGCTAAATCATAGTATCCCCTGATGGAAAAGAAGGCGTTCTGCTTGATATTAGCCTCTAGGAACCTTAGGCCATGTTTCCAGTCCCATTCAGTTCACGTCATGACTGACCAACCTCTAAGGCAGGTATTGCAAAAACCTAAAGCGTCGGGACGTCTCTTAAAATGGGCAATTGAGCTCAGCCAGTTTGAGATACTGTATGTACCACGGACCTCGATCAAAAGCCTAACCCTTGCTGATTTCATGGCTGAATGCACCAGATTTCAAAAGGAGCTCTTGAAAGAAACAATGCAGGAGTTGTGGAGAATATTCATGGACGGCTCCTCTGACGAGAACGGGTCCAAAGCTGGAATCATACTGATCTCTTCGGAGGGGCATTGATTCCATACCGTGCTATGATTCAGATTCAAAGCATCAAAGAATGAAGCCGAGTACGAGGCTTTGTTAGCTGGGCTTCTAGTGGCAAAGGAATTGAAAGCAAGGGTCGTCCAATGTTATAGAGATTCCTAACTTGTGGTCAATCAAGTGTTTGGGGAATACCAAGCGCTGGGTACCAAGATGGTAGCTTACCTAGCCAAGGTGAAGAAAGAGCTATCAGAATTTGAGTGTGGCACCGTCGAACAGATCCCTCGCGAGCAGAACGCTAACGCAGATGCTTTGGCGAGGCTCGCCACCTCCAAGGAAGCTGAGACGTTGAACGTAGTACAAGTGGAATTCTTGGAAAGTCCGAGCATGGCAGGAAACGCGATGGAGGTCGAAATGATTGACATTAGACCGACCTCGATGACCCCCTTAGTGGAGTATCTTACGATAGGAAAGCTACTTGAAGAGAGAAAGGACGCAAGAAGGATACTCTATCAAGCCCCAAGGTATGTGGTTGTGGTTGGAACGTTGTACTGACGTGGCCATTCCTTACCCCTTCTACGGTGTGTTCTGCTGGAGGAGGCCAAAACCATTATGCAGGAGGTGCATGAAGGGTTCTGCGGGGATCAAGTTGGGGGGAAAAACCTCGCCTTAAAAATATTGAGGCAGGGTTATTTTTGGCCCACTTTAACAAAGGATTCCATCTCTCATGTTCAGAAATGCGATAAATGTCAGCGCTTTGCCACAGTCGCGCGAGCTGCTCCGGTCGAGCTAACGATGATTTCATCTCCATGGTTGTTTGCAATATCAGGGATTGATTTAATAGGAGCCCTACCTATAGGAAAGGGAGGAGTTCGTTATGCGGTGGTGGCCATTGATTATTTCACGAAGTGGGTTGAGGCTGAGCCTCTGGCAACCATCACCTCAAAAAGAGTCCTCGACTTTGTGGTCAAAAGTATTGTGTGTCGATTTAAGCTACTCAAGAAGATTGTGTTAGACAATGGAACTCAATTCAACAGTGATCTCTTCACCAAATTTTGTGAAAACACGGCATAATTAAAAGTTTCTCTTCAGTGGCGTACCCACAGGCCAATGGACTGGTCGAGGCTGTGAATAAAACCCTTAAAGTGAGTCTTAAGAAAAAGTTTGATGAGGCCAAGGGAGTCTGGCCTGAGCAGCTCCCACAGGTACTATGGGCGTATCGGACCTCCCACCGGACCTCCACGGGACACACCCCTTTCTCCCTGACTTTCAGGAGTGAGGCCGTCCTTCCCGTCAAAGCAAAAGTAGCCATGCACAGGCTACAAAAATTCAGCCAATAGTGGAATGAGGAGTTTCTTAATGCGTCTCTAGACCTGGTTGATGAGAAACGAGAGGATTCATAACTACAGCTCGGACATTACCAACAGAAAATCACTCGTTATTTTAATTCCAAGGTCAGAAGACGTAGATTTGGTTTGGGCGACCTGGTTCTCCGAAGGGTCTTTTTGGCGAACAAGGACCCTAAAGATGGCGCTTTATGTCCGTATTGGGAAGGGCCCTATCAGAATGTGGAAGTCATGCATGAAGGAACTTTCAAATTAGCTTGACTTAGTGGAGAAACAGTCCCACGAACCTGGAATGCCCTGCACCTAAAGAAGTATTATCAATAGTGATACCATCTATCTATGTAAGGCTTTATTATAAAAGCCATTTAACTGAGAAATGAAGGGATCGTCATGTATTTCTTGTTTTTTGTATAGTTTTAAGCTTTTTCCATTCGCAAGATTATTTATATATCAGTTCGTGTGATAACATTTGTCTAAGTAACCAAGAAAGTTCACATTCTAGTTACTTGGGGGGCACTATCCTGGATACAACCAGGTCCAAAACTTAGAAGTTAGTAAAATTGATTAATTGATGTTTTTCTTTTAAGAAAAACACGAGGTGTCAATAAATCTAGCACGGACTCAGTTTAAATCATTTAAAACCTTGGATATAACTAGGTCCAAAACTTAGAAGTTAGTAAAATTGATTAACCGATGTTTTTCTTTTAAGAAAAACACGAGGTGTCAATAAACCTAGCACGAACTAAGTTTAAATCATTAAAACCCTGGATACAACCAGGACCAAAACTTAGAAGTTAGCAAAATTGAAAATTTGATGGCTTTCCTAGAAGCTCTAGATATCAGTAAACCTAACGTGAACTAAGTTTGAAATATTTAAAATCTCGGATATAACCGGGTCCGAGGCCTGACACTTAACAGGTATGATATAAATCAACACATCAGGTTCGAATGTAGCCAAATTCAAAATATATATCCCGATCTAATAGTCGAGTCCTAAAATCTCGAGTGTGCAAATAGAAGAAAGCATAAACATGAGAGAACTAAGGAAAATATTAAAATTAGATAAATGAATAAAAAACAACCTCGAACTGGCCCGAAGGCAATCATTTACAAACACTTGTAAAAAAATAATAATAAATAAAACCACAACAGATTGGAGCTCCGCTTCAGACTCCTCCAGGACGCTCCGAGGAGGTGACCTCCTCAACCTCCTGCTCGCCCACAACAGAGGCTTCCCCTGTCTCTGATGGCTCTTGTAGGATCTGAGCCTTGAACTTCTCAAGATAGGGATCCCACAACTCGGGAGCCATGAAAGAAAAGTTGTCATCCTGGTTGAATGCCCAGCAATGGTACAACATATCTTCCATGGAGGACAGGGAGGCCCCCTTCTCCTCCTACACTGCAGACTCGGCCTCTTGCAGCTTTTCCTTGGCCTCAGCGACCTCGACCTGAAGAGTGGCCAAGGCAACCTTCGCGACCTGCTCACTTTCTTGGGATGATGCAAGGGCGACCTTGGCATTATGCTCATCTTTTTGCGCGACTGCAAGGGCAGCTTTGGTAGCCTACTCGCCCTCTTGAGTTGCGGTCAAGATGGTCTGGAGCTCGTTCTGAAGCTCATCATTCCTAGCTCAAGCTCGGGCTATGTTGCGGTGTTGAGCCAAGGCTGCCTGCAAAGTACAAAGAGGATAGTTAGGCGCATACTGGGGGAAAAATTGAAAAGGAAAAATTTCACTAACTTAAAGGAAAAGATCTTACAGTGTAAACGTCGATGCGAGAAGTGTATTCCGCAAGGATGGGAGTGCTCAATCCTGAGTAGTTGTATGACTTGGTGTTGAGAAGATATCGCAACAAAGAGTTTTGGGGGTTTTCGTTTCTCTGAGAAAGAAGAAGGTTTGAAGATGCAGAAGATGGAAAACAGAGAATTTTTTTGAATAAAAGGTGATGAACTATAGGTATTGTCTATCCCTTTTATATGTAAATGGCATAAATCAACGTGAGCCACACAATTTGACCAATGAAAAATCTGAGGTTTGTGGTTCAAAAGACGAAACAGCGGCAAAAACTTAACAAGACAATTAATGTAGTCCTCGGAACCCGAACATACACCAATTGTAATATTCCACGTGTCCAGTACTCGAGTAGTGGGAAAACATGGGTGATTGTAGTGGAAGCCTAAAATGCCCTACTATGTAGGTCAGAAGATGACATCACAAAACATGAGCAGGGACTAGGGGGGCAAATATGCATCCTAATTTCAGCTCGAGTACAACTGGCAAGTAAAGGCACGGAAAAAATGGCCAATGAATCTATGTATTCTCCACGAAGACATCACGGTCCCCAAGGTGATGGCACGAGCTGGGGTGTATAAAGCGATAGGCACGAACTTATAATATGTATAAGGCCTAGCATCAATGGAACGAGCTCATAGTATAATCAGCTCGGGGCACACTAAAGATCTGGCGTGTCCTTGGATCCCTAAAAACCCGGACACATAATATAATCATACATGGCAAGACATGGCATATCCGCGGATCCTTGAAAACCCGGACACGTAATATAATCGTGCATGGTCAGGCAGGGCATGTCCACATGTTCCTGAGGATCCAGGATCAGTTTTATTTCCTGATCAGACCATACCTTAGGATAAATTGGAATATTTATAATAAGTGTAATACAGATAAAAATATGTGTTTTAAGTCACGTGATGACCCGAAGACTTGTCCAAGGATTTTTCTCTATAAATACTGTGATCTTGGATAGAAGGAAAGAAGGGTTTTTTTTGTAATGCAAAAACTCTGTCAAAATTGAGAGAGAAAAACAATAATAATATAGTCTCGTGGACTAGATGGATTTTAACCACTGAATCACGTAAAAAAGACGAGTGTTCTTGGGAATTATCCTTTAGAGAATTCTGGAGAGTCCTTTTTCTTATTATGGTTTATCATTAAGCACTAATTCATCCCAGTTATTCTCTTAATTCACTGTTGGCAAGAAACCGCGTCAACATCCCTATATATACATACTGATTGTATAGTGAGACATATAGAATTAATAAAAATTCTTTCTCCTCATCGTATTTTATATGGTATTATAGCCATAAGGCACTCTCTCCTCTTTCACTCACCTCTATTCAGCCAGGTGGACATCTCTATCCAGTTAGGCGAAGCTTCTCAGCAACTTAGGGGCCCAAAGCTTCTCGGCATAACCAGTTCGATGACCCTCCATCTGTTCCAACAAAGAAGTCGCTCCTCTCAATTACACGATCTTCCAGGTCTCCATCGCACTACCTTCCAGTCCAGTCAGCCATCCCTGTCCTGTCCGGCAACTCCAGTTCAGTCCAAGCCACCTCTATCCAATTTACCAAGTCGCACACAATGGTGTCGCAATACCTCTCAATTTGTCATATCCTCAAGCGCTTCAGGAAAAAAAAAGGAAATTTTTTTATGAGTCCCTACATTTGTCATATGCCACTTGTCTCTTTGCCCTCATCCAACGATGTCACTAGTGAGGATATTGTGTCTCAGACAACTGGGGAAGTTACATCTCAAACCACCAGGCTTATGATTCAATCGAGAAATTCTTTGGGATCTCTTTATAGCTATGACAACAACTCTCTCCAAATCACAACCCATAAACTTGATGGGAAAAATCATCTACAATGGGCCCAATAAGTCAAATTTGTCATCTATGAACGTGGAAAATTGGGCTACATATCTCCCTATACCATCCCTAATTGACACCACACACAAGGTATGGCAACCTAAAAGTTCTATAGTTCTTGCATGGCTAATTAACTTTATGGAACCAAAAATCAGCCGTAGATTTTTGTTCTTTAAGACCGCTAAGGAGGTATCAGATGCTGCTCAGAAGATGTACTCTGATCTTGGTAACGCTTCTCATATTTTTGAAATACGCACCAAGCTCAAAGAGATCAAGCAAGGTAATCAATCTATTACCCAATATTTCTCGAACTTACAAGACCTGTGATAGGAACTTGATTTGTATCTGGATACCACACCACTGTGTGTGCCCTGTACCACTATCCAATGACAACAATTAGAAAAAGAACAATTCTTTGAGTTCCTCACCGGGTTACACAACAATCTTGATGAAGTAAGAGGTCGTTGGTTAGTCGTTCCTCATAGTGCCTCAGTTGCAAATTTTGGTAATTTCTCTTCCGTTTTTCAAACACCATGGATCATCGATTCAGGCGCTACTGATCACATGATAAGTCTACCTCATTTGTTTGATTCTTATTGTCCATGCTTTACTAAGTCTAGACTCAAGATTGCAGATGGCTCTTACCCGCCTATTGTAAGAAATGGCAACATTATATTATCTGCTGATTTATTTCTTAAATCAGTACTCTATGTTCCTCACTAAGATGTAATTTATTCTCTGTCACAAGCTAACTGTTGATAATCATTATCTTGCTAAATTTGTGTCCAATTCTTGTTAATTTCATAATCTATGATTGGGGAGGATGATTGGCAGTGCTAGGAATCATGACAAACTTTATTTCTTTCAACATCCAATAAAAGGGCAACCTTCCTTGTAGTGTTTGACTTCAAGTTCTATTTCTGTTTCTTACTCAAATTCTCAAACTATTATGTTATGGCATTGTCAACATGGGGGTATCATTTATTAATAAAAAAGGTTGTCGATTTTCAATGTGCTATATGTCAATTTGCTAAAAATACTCGTGTTTCGTTTCCTCAAAAATTGTATACACCATCTCATCCTTTCTCTCTTATTCACAGTGACTTATGGGACCCTCAAAAGTCACTACCTCTTATGGTAAGCATTGATTTATTACATTCATTGATGATCACACACAAGTGACTTGGGACTATTGCCTTTAGCACAAGTCTAAAACTTGTCAGGTATTCCAAGACTTCCACAAAATGATCCAAACACAGTTCCGAACATCTATTTAAATGCTTTGTACCAAAAATGGTACTGAACACTTATACAACCCTTGGTCCATATCTTATTCAGAATGGAATCATTCATCGAAGCTCTTGTGTGGATACTCCACAAAAGAATGGGGTAGCCGAGAGAAAAAGTCTTCATCTCTTAGAAGTAGCCCGTTCTATTATGTTCAACATGCATGTTCCAAAATATCTTTGGGGCGATGTTGTTCTAAATGCTACTTATGTAATTAACCACCTTCCCAGTTGACCCCTCCAGTTCAAGACACCATATTATGTTATTCAATATCTCTATCCCCATATTTTTACAAACACTCTGCAGTCAAAGTTTTTGGTTGCACGACTTTTGTACATGTTCACACCCAACACTGGAGTAAACATGATCCTAGAGCCCTAAAAACAGTTTTCCTAGGTTATTCTCCTACCCAGAAAGGCTATCGTTGTTATTGTCCACTCACAAAAAATTCATACATCTCTAGGGATATAACGTTTTTTCAAAATTCACCATACTTCACTCCCACCTCGCTTCCGGGGGAGCACAACCATCACAAGCAAGAAGCTCAGTGGTCATGGGGTTTAGAAATACCCCTTGACAACCTTTTCCCTCCAGAGCCAAAAAATCTTCAAACAATTCAAAAATCAGAAATTGAACAATCCTCTGAACCATCATTTTCTAAGAAAACCTTGGAAATGGAAGGAATCCCTCAAGATTAGAACATGGAGAAGGAAATTCGGGTGTATTCCATAAGAGAAAGAAATAAACATGTTACGAATCCTCATCATAGTTAAGAGCCTGATCTGGTGACGGAACCACCTCCCTTAAATGATCTAGGTACTCTTCCCTCAGACACTCATTTAGATCTAGACATTATTATTGCATTAAAAAGAGGAACTAGAACTTGCACTCAACACCCTATTTCAAAATTCATCCTTATTCAAAATTGTCATCTCCATTTAAAGCTTTGACCTCTAGTCCATCAAATGTTGTGGTTCCCAAGAACAACATTGAGGCACTTGGTACTCCTCAAAGGAAGATAGTCGTTCTCGAGGAACAAAAAGCACTTGAACATAATGGAACTTGGAAATTAGTGGATTTACCACTAGGTAAGAAGGTAATAGGGTGTAAATGGGTGTTTTCAGTCAAATATACTGCCATTGGATCAATTGAGAGGTAGAAGACTCAATTAGTTGCCAAAGGTTTCACTCAGACCTATGGAATTGACTACACTGAAACATTCGGTCTAGTTGCCAAACTTAATACTATCAGAGTATTGCTCTCGCTAGCAGTCAACTTTGATTGGTAATTGCATAAAATTAATATAAAAAATGCATTCTTGAATGGTGAACTAGAAGAAGAAGTGTACATGAGTCAACCCCTTAAGATTTATATAGAAAAGAATTGTTTTTCCTTAATTATTTTTGGAAAGATAGGCTTTGGACCTCTTTTTAATTATTATTATTTATTTGATTATTTTAAAGTGAATCTTAACATTATAAGTTTATTCCATTTATTGGTATTTAAATTAATCATATTACTTAGTTAAGGTGAAAATCTAAGCCTACTTTTGAATATCTTTTAAAACTTACTTTTTAGTAAAATTTCCAAACTTTGGAACACTGCAATTTTACATCATTATATTAAAAAAGTTCCTAATTTTTACAGAGCCATTCTTGGATATCCCAAAAAGTTCTATACCAATTTTTAGAGAAAAATACACATTTTAACTAGGTAAAAGTTGTCACCAAAAAGTATGGTCTAAAATTGTTTTACTTTGAAATCCATATTTTTCCCAAACTTTGGAGACATACAAAATTTAGTCGCCTTGGTATTTTATTTTGATTTTTCTTAGGTCCAAATTAGGTTATGCTAAAAATATTCTTGAGAAAAATTAGGCTAAAAAGACAATTTTTACTTGGTGAAAAATGTTCACCAAGGTGGCTGCCTAGAAGGTTTTATTTCAAATTCTTATATATTCTTCTAAATTTAGAAGGATATAATTCCTATCATTTTTATTATCATTCTATGAAAATATTCCAATTTGATTACCAATATGCAGAGAGTTTTGAGTTTAAAAATAAGCTCCAAATATTTAATTTTTTCTACTCAAACATTTTTCCAAAGTTCAAGGGCCAAACTGACCAAAAACATTTTTCTAGATTTCTTTTCATATTTAACATTTTATAACTCCCAATATATTATTCATATTTTCATGAAAATTTCTAGATTTAAACTTTGATATGCCATAAAAATTTTCAAAAAATTTTATTTGAAAATACTTTGATTTGTCCACTCAGCACATGCCCAAAATTTGTGAATCCCGTCTACCAACATTTTTCCAGATTTGCACAAGTTTCATAAAACATGCATAACTCCTAGCATAGAAAATATTTTTGAGCGTTTCAAATGCCTAAAATTATGTAATATTCCTATAAAATTGATTCATAGAGTTTATTTTTATAAACTAAGTTGTTATGTCAGTACTTGGCCCTTTCGAAGTCAGGGAAAAAACTTTGGCAACAAGCATAAGATCATACAACTTAGTAGAACTTTTGATTCCAAACTAACAACAAACCCTACCACTGATAACTCTATGAAATAGAGTTATTTTACCACATTTTTTATGTTAATTGTTGCTTACTCTTTGATTATTTAAGTAAATTATTAAGTTTTTAAGTAATTTTTAATTTATTAGTCTTATTGTAATTTGTTAGATTTTTATATGTTTTTATAGATATTTTATTATAATATGTTGTAGTTTAATTATTTGTAATTAATATTGTTAAGTTAGAAGCAAAAAGATGCAATTTTGAGCTTAAATGTTTAAGTAAATTAAGTTTTAATTAATATTTTCATGGAGCTTATGTTGTATATTTTATTATTGAAAATATTTAGTTTTAATTTAATTTATGTTTATTTTTGTAGATGATTTGTTGCATTTTTTGCTCTTGAAAAGCAAGAAAAATGAAGGAAAAATTGGCATTTTCAAGGAAAAGAAAAGGAAGAAGATGGCATTTTTCCAAGCCAAACCTCCAAGGCCCAAGGAGGCCTGCCCAGCCCAGTTGCCTCATGTGAGCCCAAACCATCCACCAGTTGTTGCTCCTGGGTCGCCCAACAGCCAGGTCCACTCGGGCCTCCTGCCCAGCCCAATGCCAACCTTCCTTCAACTCCTCCCTGCCAGCCAACCCATTCGGCCCATCAGCTCACAGCCAGCCCCCACGGGCCCACGTCCAGATCCGGCTCACCTGCCACCCAACCACTTTCTCCCCTGCCATTTCTCTTCTTGAGCCCATCAAATGTACCTTGTCCCCTTGTCCCTAAAATGCCATTTTTACCCAATTTTTCTACAACATTTTACCCAAAAAATCATCATCACTCCTACAATTTACCCCTGTTAGCCATATTATAAATAATTTAATTAATCTAATCAATTTAATTAATTTAAATTGATTATTTTAATAATATCATTTTGGCTATAAATATGAAATTTCAAGACCATTTTTGTGTGCTTAATTTTGTGTTACCATCTTCTTTCTACCATTCTCAAGAGCATTTTCAAGTATGTATTTCATTTATTTTGTAATTTCTATTCTAGTTATGTGCTTCTAATCTTTTTCATAAGATTATTAAGATCATGATGAAGCAACTTGTAACTAGATAATATTTATGTTGTATGTTGATTTCCCTTGTAATGCAGCAAAGTTTATGGATTTTTCTTCTTCATATATGTCTTTCATCTTTAATATCTCATATTTTGGGTTGTTAGATAATATTCTTTGTGTAAGATGTGTCATTAAATTGTACACATCCAATGCTTAGAACAAAAATATTATGTTTTTCCTTATAAATAATGTTATTTAATTTCTTGTTGTTTCATTAGGCTGATTCACATTAAATACTTTGAAATTATAACTTTTTGAAAAGTTAAGAAAAATCCTATCTTTTTAGAAATTATTTGTGCTTAAAATTGTAAATCTATTTGGAAAATTATAGTTTGACTTATTTTAACCACCACTAAAACTTGGGAATCAATATACTAATAAGTATTATTAAACTTACATTTTGTGGATTCTAGTATCTTAATAATCTTTCCTTTTAACACTTATTTTCAAATCCTTTTAACAAGGGAAGAAATTTCATTTCGAAACTAGAGGGTTACTCCTTGATTATCAAGGCTGCCCAAATGGAGCCTTGGCTCGGCATACGGAAGAACAAGCAGAAATGGTGCAAGAACTCACCTTGAAAGCTTGTTTCCATGAGGTTTCCTTGAGGAAACAAGGGAGAGAGAGAGAGAGAGAGAGAGAGAGAGAGAGAGAGGAGAGTGCTATGAATTTTTCAGAGCTTGATTAAAACAAATGAGAGAGAGAGGGGGGTAGGGTGGCTACCAAGTGAGAGGATGGGCGCTGTGATGTGGGTTGGGGTGGAGTGGCTTCCTAGGCTCAACAAGTGTCACAAGACTCTATTTAGAGTTGACTACCACCTATGATTAGCATAATACACTCAGTCACTTCCTAATTATCCCTTAATTTCTCAGACTGTATTGCATTCTCTAATTTTGGCATGAGTGTCTTTTGAAATAAGCCTAAAATTCCAATTAAGGGGTGGTTGAGCCCAAAAATAAGGTCCAATGGTGGTTTAAACCTACCATTAAAACATTATAAAAATGTAAATATAGCCACCCAAAATGTCATCAAAGTCCCCTTATAGCATTTGTGGAAACCATTTTAATTTGTTTACCCCAATAAGGTTGAATAAGCATTTTCTCTGAAAATACATATTAGGATTCTTTCCAAATAATTTTATTTAAAATTCTCTCATACCTTTCTTAATATTTCTATTTCCAAAATAAATTTTTTCGCCATAATTATATATTTTCCAATATTTATTATCCGAAACGTTACCCGTGTAAGGTTTTTGTTTTAGTCCGGGATCGAAATTCTTAATTTTACCAAAAGTTAATTAAATTCATAATAATCCCACATCTTAATATTAACTTTGAGTTTCAAATCGTAATACAACCAAGTGTGATATATATTATGGGAATAAAACGTAATACAACCAAGTATGATATATATTATGGGAATAAAATCCTGATCCAAATTGCTATTACCAAGTGCCCAAAACGCGAGGGTGTTGTAACGAGATCCTTTGAGCTAAAGAAAATCCAGGAGGAGCTTGCCATGTTGAAGGCCCAACAAAGTGTCTCCCACGAGGAGCATTCATGGCTCAAAAAGCCTTCAAGGATGAGACAGCTCGTTCCCAGGAGCTAGAGAAGTGGATTGTGGAGGAGTAGTCTGGAGTCAAAGTTGTGGAGGATTTCTCATCCAAGCTGGTCGAGGAGGCAATCAATCACTGCAAAGCCACTGAGGAGGTTGTGGCTAAGGCGTTGGAGGATGCCAGAGTTGCTTGGAAGGCAGCCACCAAAGCTACGGATTAGATCACCAACGCCCAAGAAGAATCCTCCAAAGTAGTGGAGAAAGCCCAAGTGGCTGTATCAGAAGTTGAGGACCTTCGACATAACGTCGATGAACTCAATGAAGAGGTTGAGTTACTATCCAAGGACATGGTCTACGTTACCTGGCTGAGTAACAAGGAGATGGATTTGGCCTTCATTAATGATCCCAACACGAGGTTGCTCTTTGAAGAGTGCCTTCGTGCGGAGAAGGTTGTCGCTGATTCTGCTCGGGCTTCCATGGAGGCAGGCCAAATTCTCGAGGTCGATCCCATCATAGATATTTTCGAGAAGGTCCCCTTTGGCTAGATTTAAGCCATCTCTTGTTATTTTTGTTTCTTTTGTTTAGTTTTGTACATAGGCCTGTGTGCCATCTGTTCACTTCCCTGGGGTATAGACAGCTGAATGCTCAAGCCCCAAGCATAATTGTGTATATATGTTTTTTAGAATGACTTTGCTTGCTCTATTTACTTGCCTTCACTTCTTTTTTACTTAACATATCTTCAGCAACGTTAGGTAATAATGCAAATTGCACTTGAAATTTACAAGGTTTTTCTTTGAACTTTTAACGTAATGCGACATCACGATAAAGATTTCCTTAACCTTGTTTTATCCACTGTGCGTGGGCCTCAGTCTTACTAGACTCAAGTCTTGAATGCCCGAGTCTTGGCTATCCCACAAGTTTTTGGCTTCCCAACACTTAGTGTTGCTTTACGGGCACTCGGCCCTCGGGAAGTAAATTTAACTTCTCACCAAGTTTGGGCATTTGAAACTTGTACTCGAGTTTAGGCAACTCGGGACTTGGAAGGCCAAAAAACTTAGGTTTTCGGGAACTTTGTGTTATCTCGTGGGGACATGGTCCTCATGAAGCACATCAAGTTCCTTAGTTTACAGTCCCATTCTTGGGGACTTGAGTCTTTTTGCTTAATTTTTTGAAACTTAAGGCTTGCACTCGAGTACAGGCGAGCCATATTTTAGACCTTTAACCTTTCATAAGTCAGGAACTCAATATTGCTCCACAGGCACCTAATCCTCGAGAAAAGTTGAGTCCTCCACCCTTAGGTTACTTAGGTTTTTGTGATGCTAGGTTTACTCTATTCCTAATAAGCTTAGTTCCCTAAGTAATTTTGATAATTTTCATAAGCCTAGTAACTAAGTTTACTTCGCTAGAAGTACCCTTGTCTCAGAATTTTCTTTTCAAGGTTGTGCCACCAAGCGTGGTCACCACAAAAGCCCCATGCAGTTCTCAGACGATGAGTTTGGCTTCTTGATTGGAAACATATTAGAGTAATGATAACATATATCCATGCCTCTAGAGCTTGTTGTCCGTGATTATGTACTGAGGCGCTTGATAAAGTAGCTTATGAGCCATTTTTTGTCGTGCGATAGCACTCCGGAGACAAGATACTTTATAATTGGTCCCATCCAACCATCCTGGGGTAGGAAAACTTCTACCTCCTCAAGAGCTATTCAAAGAGTCAGTTGGGACCATGTTGAGCAACTATGCGTCCTTGGTTGTAGCAAGTTTGGCCAGGGCGTCAACATTAGAATTCTGTTCCCGTGGCACTTGTCGGATGGTGATTCTTTTGAAGTTGTGCAACATTTCTTAGGTCTTGGAAAGATAAGCGGACATCTTGGTCCCACATGCATGGTACTCTCCAAGGACTTAGATTGCGACAAGCTGAGAGTCATTGTATATCTCGAGGCCCTCAGCTTTGAGCTCCAGGGCAACTCAGAGTCCAACAATTAAGGCTTCATACTCAGCTTCATTTTTTAAGGCACCAAATCCAATTCTCAAAGCATTATGAAGCCTATGTCCTTTGGGGGAGACAAGGACAAGTCCTGCTCTGGCCCCGTTTTCATTGGAGAATCCATCTACAAACAACTCCCATATGGGTCTCTCATGTGTTCCCGTCCACTCAGCAATGAATGCCCTTTTATGGTAGTCCTCGGGTTGTAGGTGATGTCAAAATGGCTGAGTTTGATCGCCCACTTGAGGAGTCTCCCGGAGGACTTTGGCTTCTGGAGGACTTTCCTTAAAGGCTAGTTTGTGAGGACCCTAATAGGATGCACCTGGAAGTAAGGCCTGAGCTTTCGATAAGTCATCATCAAGAAAAAGGTCAACTTCTCCATGAGCGAATACCTAGACTCTGCCCCGAGGAGCCTCTTGCTTACATAGTAGACGGGGTGTTGGACGGGCCTTCCTCGCAAACTAAAGTAATGCTAATCGCGTTCTCAAAGATTTCCATATAGAGGAGGAGGGATTCTCCATCCACGAGCTTTGAAAAAAATCAGAGGATTCTCCATATGTGCCTTCAACTGCTGGAATGTCTATTCACAATCCTCTGTCCACTCGAATCTTGACTTCCTCGGAGGTGTTGAAAAAGGTAATGCGGTTGTCGGTAGCCTTCGAGACAAAGTGACTGAGAGATACTATCCGACTAGTCAGGCTTAACACGTCCTTGTGCTTTTTGGGGGATGGCATCTCAATCAAGGTTTTTATCTTCTTGGGATTCGCCTCAATTCCTCGGGCACTGACAATGAATCTAGGAACTTCCCGGAGGTTACCCCAAATGTGACTTTTTGTGGATTCAGCTTCATCCCGAACCTACAGAGGACTTCGAATGCTTTTGTTAGATCTCTCACATGTTTGGGGGTTGTTCTGGACTTCACCAACATGTCGTCCATGTACACCTCCATGTTTCGGCCAAGCTGGTTCGTGAATATCTTATTCACCAACATTTGGTACGTGGCACCAACATTCTTCAAGCCAAAAGGCATCACTTTTTAGTAGTAGACGCCTTTGTCTATTTGAAAGCTAGTGTGTTCTTGATCCACGACATGCATGGAGATCTAGTTGTATCGCGAGTAAGCTTCCATAAATGAGAGGAGCTCATACCTGGTAAGAAACCCTTATGGCAAGCCTTGTTGAGTTCAAAGAATTCAATACATGCTTTCCAGGTCTCATTAGTCTTTGGCACCAACACTGGGTTTGATAACCGATTTGGATATTGTGCGTCTCAGATGAAGCCATTTGTGAGACACTTGTCAACTTCAACCTTGAAGGCCTCCCCCTTGGCTGGGTCCAGTGTCCTCCTCTTTTGTTGCACTGGGGCAACATTTAGATCTATGTTCAAGGCGTGGCAGATGATGTTAGGATTAATTCCCATCATGTGTGTGTGAGACCAAGCGTAAATGTCTCGGATCTCATGGAGAAAGCTCACCAAAGCTTCTCAGACCTCTGCCTTGAGGTTCTTCCAGACCTTAATTTTCCTTTTAGGGTTGGAGTTGTCGAGGATGACTTCCTCAACTTCCTCCATGGGCTCAATAGCATTGTCATCTCCAACCCTGGGGTACAATTCGTTAGACTCCCTCTCTTCTAGAACTGCCTGAATCTCCATCTCTGGTGGAGGAGGCTGCTCTAGGGCTACTGCTTCAACCACAATTACTGGATGTTTCAGTAACACATTATAGCATTAGAGGGCCACTTTTTGGTTCCTGCGGATAGTGCCAATTCCTGACTCCTTGGGGAACTTCATGCATAGGTGGCGAATAGAAGTGATTGCTCCAAACTCCACAAGAGCTGGACTACCCATGATGGTGTTATAGGTGGAGGAGCAATCCATGACCATAAAGGTTCAATATATGAAGGCCCGGAGAGGCCCTTCTCCAAGTGTCACTAGCAGCTTGATCTTCCCCATTGGAATCAGACCATCTCTCGAGAACTGATATGATGTTGAGGTGCACAGGGAAATGCCACTTTTTGTAAATTCGATCTTTTAGAAGGCTGGCTTGGATAGGATGTTCATGAAACTCCCATTGTCCACCAAGATCAGAGCTACCATCTTGTTGGAAATATGGCTCTCGACTAGCAACGGATCGTGCTGGGGGACATCCACTCTCCGAGCATCATCCTCAGAGAAGGTGATTATCTGGTCCGTCATCTGAGGCATTTGTCCTAGGAGTTGGGCTATCACAAACACTTCATCATCTTGATTTAGGGCTCGTGCATAACGATTCTGCGAGCCCCTTGACGTGCCCCCAGGTCTGGTCCTCCTGAAATAGTCCCTTCTCTTCTGTTCACCAGAGGAGGCCCATGGGCTGCTTGCTGTAGTGTAGCCAGAATTTGGCCTAGAGCCTGAGGAGGCACCACCTGTTTGTGGAGGAGGTATGGAAATGGCTAGAGCCTACACAAGACGTGCTCTAGCTTGGCATAATGGTGCAGATGCCCCAACTTGATCTGATTCTCAATCTCATCTCGAAGTTGTCTGCACTCATTGGTGTGGTGTCCAACGTCTTTTTGGAACTTGGGAAACTTTGTGGTACCTCTTCACTCCTTAACTTGAAGTTGTCTTCACTCTTGATTAGTTGAGGCTTTCGATTCTTTCGTGTCAATTCTATCATCAGTGTAGCAATCTTCGATAATCCTTCTACAAGCAACCTGTAATAACTCGCTAACCTGAGGAAAATCTTAACCTCCGAGGCATTCCTTGGCCTCGGCCAATCTCTCACTACCTCCACCTTGGATGGATCCACCTTAATTCCCTCTGCGCCAACTATATGCCCAAGAAAAGTCACCTCTGGCAACCAAAATTCACACTTCTTAAACTTGGCATATAGCCGATGCTCCCTTAACCTCTGCAAAACCTGTCAAAGATGTTGCTCGTGCTCTGCCTCTGAACTAGAGTACATTAAGATGTTGTTGATGAAGACAATGACGAACTGATCCAAGAAATCTTTGAACACCCCGTTCATTAGATCCATGAAAGTTGACATGTCCTCATCCTTGATCCTCAGCTGGTGATAACCAGATCGAACATCAATCTTTGAGAACACCGTCTTTCCCTGCAACTGATCAAACAAGTCATCAATCCTTGGTAGAGGTTACTTATTCTTGATGGTCAACTTGTTCAATTCCCTGTAGTCTATACACATCCTCAGAGTCTCGTCCTTCTTTTTCACAAACAAAACTGGAGCGCCCCATGGAGAGTAGCTAGACCTGATGAATCCCAAATCCAGAAGTTCCTGTAGCTGTATCTTCAGTTCCTTCAACTCTACTGGTGCCATCCTATATGGTGCTCTTAATACTAGTTTTGTCCCCGGTGCTAACTCAATAACAAACTGAATCTCTCGGTGTGGCGGTAATCCTAGTAGATCTTTAGGAAATACATCCAAGAACTCACAAACCAATCTGGTCTCTCTCGGCCCTGTTGGCAAAACCCTAGTAGTGTCCACCACACTAGCCATAAAACCTATACATCCTATCTGTAACAAGTCTTTGGCTCTCAACGCGGATATCATTGATACACGGGGTCCACATACCGCACCCACAAAAATGAAAGGATCCTCACCCTCAGGCTCAAAAGTCACCATCTTCTTCTTGCAGTCAATAGTAGCCCCATATCTGACCAACCAATCCATCCCTAAAATCATATCAAAATCCTCCATGTCAAGCTCAATCAAGTCTACTGAAAGCTCCTTACTATCAACCATCACTAGCAGTGTTCTAATCCACCTCCTAAAAACTACCAGTTCCCTAGTAGGCAATATAGTTCTAAACCCTGTAGTCCGATACTCACTAGGTCTACACAATCTATCAATCACTTTACTAGAAACAAATGAATGTGTAGCACCAGAGTCAATCAATACAGTAAAAGGAGAGCCAGCACTAGAAAACTGACCTGTCACCACCGAGGAATAGCCTCGGCCTCTGCCTGTGTCAAAGTGAACACTCGAGCTAGGGTCAAGCTATCCACCTTTCCTGCTTCCCCTTTCTTTACTGTTGGGAAATCCTTCTTGAGGTGCCCCACTGCTCTGCACACATAGCAGGTCTTGGCCCGACATTCACCCTAATGGCATCTTCTACATCTTGTGCAATCCGGATAACTCCTCCATGCCTCACCGCCACCCTGACAGCTCCCCTGAGCACCCCGACCCCATCTATTAGGACCAGCAGTGATCGAGGTGTTCAGGGTCTTCCTCTTCACATCAATGGGACCTCCACCCCTACTTGACCCAGAATATGGAGGCGCCACTCTGCGACCCTCTTGTCTCGTGGCACTTTCTTCCAAATCTTGTTCTCTGCTTCTTCAGCGGTAAGAGCCTTCTCAACAGCCTGGGCATAAGTCGTTCCCCCAGGTACTGTTGTAATCCTCACATCCTGGGCTATCATAGCATTAAGCCCTCTAATAAATCTATCTTGCCTAGCCGCATCTGTAGGCACAAGATCTGGTGCAAATTTCACAAGTCTATCAAACTTTAGGGCATACTCAGTAACTGCCATGCTGCCCTACACCAACCCCACAAACTCATTAACCTTCGTTGTCCTGATGGCAACATTGTAGTATTTCTGGCTGAACAAATCCTTGAATCCAACCCAACTCAAAGTAGTGACGTCCCTGGTCTATGATGCCACTTCCCACAAGATGTGGGCATCCTATCTCAGTATATATGTGGCACAGGCCGCTCTGTCATAACCTTCTATCCTCATGAAGTCCAGTATAGTAGTAATAATAGTAATCCATTGTTCGACCTTCAGTGGATCATGTCCTTCCTCAAAAGTTGGGGGATGTTGCTTCTGGAACCGCTCATACAATGGCTCCCACCTATTCTCAAGTTCTACTGGCGCCACTACAGGTGACACAATAGGTGCAACACTCCCTGATGGAGCCTGCTTTCGTAGAAGATGAATCTGTTCATCTTGGCTCTGAAGCCGCGCTTGCATCTCTACCATAATCTGCTGCCAATTCTCAGGGACTTGCGGAGGAATCTGACCCTGATCATCACCTCTGGTCCCAGACCTAGTGCCAGCTAGTCGCGTAGATTTCCTTGGACGCATAGCTATCCAAGTTAATCTACAATCAACGACTCGACAATCAGACTATGATAACAAGGTAAAAATCTTTTCCAAAATCCACCAATGGAACATAATCAATCACAAACAATCAAGATATAGGCATTCATCCATACATTCACCAATATATTCGCAATATGCAGTTAATCATTCAGATATTCCTTTACATGCATAGCAATGCTAATAAGCATGCCTCAATATTGTCACACAACAGTCAAGAGCCAAGCTTTATCAGTATCTCATACTTCATATTAATCCAACAGATAACAACAATCATAATTCTTTCAGAGAACATATACACATTTACCAAACCCTGAATCGAGCTTGTCTCTAGCTGTGAATGTACATGTCTAGCCAGTCTTCAGAAACCCTTAAACCTTGGATGCTCTAATACCAATTTGTAATGCCCTGGGTAGCGAAAACTGTTACACTGTGTATTTATAAAGTTGTGGGAGTTGCTAATCAAGTCATTTAGTTGAAAACGTGTCACTAAAACCATTAATGAGCTAGGGTTAAAAGGGTTTTGGTCATAAAAGATACATTTCATATAATTAAATGTTTCGAACAAGGGATCCCCAAAAGAAACAACGTTTGAAAGTCAGTTTACAAAATTTCAAGGTATAAACAACCGCTAGCCACTCTAAGGGAAAAACAGACATTTACGGTTCTCCTCTTCCTGTTTCCTCCTCAACCGTGGCGGCTGAGCAGCTGGTCATGTACATTCTGCCTTCAGAGCTCTCTGAATCAGGGCTGATCAAGCTTACCCTTGCCTTTACCTGCACCACATAGCACCCGTGAGCCAAGGCCCAGCAAGAAAACATATCCTCATAGCACAAACAATAATAATAATCAAATAACTCTTTAAGCAAGTTCATATACTTAGCAATCCATACTAATCAGATAATCCATAGATAAAATCAGGCAACTTCACGAGCTAAAACTCAACTACTCAACATATCCAATTCATCAATCAACAATGATAACCAAAAAATATGATAATCAGGGTCGACGCCCTAAGGTCGCACTCTCTATTTACCCCACCAACTCCAGTTCGCTTAAACCGAGCTCAATGAATATTAAGCTGTCCTCAGCTACCAGTGGCTGAGTCGCGCTCTGTGCGCCAATGTAAACTCTGACGCCCTTAGGCCGCTTGTTTACTATTCACATGGCACAATACCATCCTTCATAATGAATACTAACAGGGAGCCCTTAGTCCCGCTATAAGTTCACAACCGGGTGCAGTTTTCTTACGTTTAATTTCCAAGTGTTCTGATTATGAGAGATGCCCCTTGAGCATGATCCATTTCCCGAGCCCTAGCTTATACCTAGTCACAACCAAGATAAGGGATTCCATTAATAATTGTATAAAGGCTTTCAGATAAAGTTCTAACCTCTGGGACATCGAATTCCACCAAACACGGTAGTGGGATCGATCCCGAGCACTGTAGGTTAGGTTGTTGAAGGATTTCAGGCCTGAGGTAATTTTTCTGAGTGAAACAAAGTTGTATAGATCTCAGTTTTTTCCTTTCAAACATAGATTGGGGTACTATAGTCGATTGGTGGTACGCTGTAAGGTTTTGGGTGGAGGTTTAATTCTTTTTTGGCAGGAATAAATTATTGCTAGTTTGAGGTCTTATTCAATTTCCCATTTTGATTTCTATATTTATAATCAGATATTTCCCTTGGCATTTCATAGGTTTCTATGGTAATCATGAAGGTGGCCAGTGTTTACATTCCTTGTCTTTATTAAGAAACTTTTTTTTTTATTACAAAGGTTCATGATGTGTAGTGGGGGTTTTAATGAAATTTTGCAGCATTCAGAAAACTTGGGAAGGGGAAAGAAACCGAGGTACTTGTGAGAGAATTTTGGGAAGGTCGTTGATGAATGTGCTATTCAAGAGCTTTGATTTGCGAGAAGTGAGTTTACTTGGTGTAATTAAAGGGATGGTAATTTGGTATTTGAAAGACTTGAGCAAAGTATCTGTAATGAGGATTGGAACTCTCTTTTCCCTAGAGCAATTGAATATAACTTAAGTATATAGGGATCTGATCATTGCCCTATTCTAGTTGAGTAATTAGCCAAACTTGAAGGTAAGGGTGTGGCCAATGGATAAGGACTATATGGAGATAGTTGAGACAACCAAGAAAAAGGAGAGTGACAGTTGTACAATTCCGTATTTTTTGGGGAAAATTCGACGTTGTAGTCAAGAGTTATAGAGTTGGGATAAATCTAGAAGAATGACGGAGTTTGCAATTCTTAAAGAAAAGAAACAAACACTGGTTCGATTTTATTTGTAAACCTCTGAGGCTGATTGGGGTATTTTGAAAAAAGCAAAATAAAATTTGAATCAATTACTTCTCTGAGAGGAAAGTTATTAGAAACAAAGAAGTTGGGTTTGTTGGTTGGCAGAGAGGGATAAAATATTAAGTACTTTCATCGGAGTGAGTCGAATAAGAGGAAAAAATACAAGATTCCAGAGATCATGGATAGCAATGGTCGTTGGCAGCAGGATGTTAGTATTGTTGAAGGTATTTTTTCTGATTATTTTTGGGATATTTTCACCTCTTTTCATCCTTCTATTGCTACAATTCAAGATTTTCATTATTTGATTACTCATAAAATTTCTACAGAGATTAATCAACAACTTTTAAGTAATTTCACTAAAGATGAAGTTTATATAGCCTTTATAAATCATAATTTGTCTAAAGCTCCTAGTCGTGATGGTTTTCCAAGTCCATTTATGCATAAACATTGGCGCAACGTGGGGGATATTATGGTTGCCTACCTGAATTTTCTCAATGATAATGCTTTATTTTTTGAGCTAAACTCTACCCTTATTTCTCTTATTCCAAAGGTCAAAAACCCAACTGCAGTAGTTGACTATCGTCCCATCATCTTATGTAATTTTTTTTACAAGATAATAGCTAAGAGATTGAGATGCACAAGGGATATTACTATTTCAAGTACTCAAGGAACCTTTATGGGTGGTCATCAAATTCATGATAACTCCATAGTAGGCATTGAAGGTCTTTTTACAATGAAGGGTCATTGTGGGAATGGATATTTGATAACCTTTAAATTAGATATGCTTAAGGCGAACGAATGGGTTGAATAGAGCTTTATTGTTGAAGTTATACGCAAGTTGGGCTATGTTGAACCGTGGATTCAAAAAGTTATTATGTGTATGAATTTTGTTTCTTTTGCTTTGTTAATCAATCGTGAGATTTAAGGTCATATATTTCCTAGCAAAGGGCCTCGCCAAGCAGACCCACTAAGGGTTGTCTTCTTATTTGAAAAATTTAGAAACTACAGAGCTAATAAGAGGGCTAGGTTTTAGGGCTAGAGAGGTGTTGGTCTCCCATTTATCTTTTGTCGATGAAAACTTTTATTTTGCGATGCAACTATAGAAGAATGTCAACTCCTCAAAGAAACTCATTCATACTATGAAAAGGTCTCAAGGTAGAGCATTAATTTCTCTAAGTCAGAAGTTTGTTTTGGTAGATATTTGGGGGATGATGTGCGAAATGAGCTTCAATAGATTATTGGTGTTAAATAGGTGGAATTTCATAAGTAATATTTGGGTCTCTCTGCTTGTTTTGGAAGAAGAAAGAAGGAACTATTTCGACATATTCTGCAACTGCCCGTTTTTCGGGCACCGTTTAGACAAAAGGGTCGGGACAGTGTTCCCTATTGTGAATAGGTTTATAATATTTTAATATTGAGAAACCAATTTTCACGATGAGATTGTTAGCCAAAAATATGTATTGAGTAGTTGCGAAAAAATCGAATCTCTTGGTTTTCGACCGAACTCAAAAACCCCGATTAAGGGAAAAATCTTGGATTATAAAATTTAAGGAAAATAATTATGACAATAGTATTATGGGCAGAAAAATTATTAAGAAACTATTGAGTGATTATTAGTTTGAATAAATTCTTGGAAAAATTATTTTTAGTGCATTTGAATGAAAAATGCTTAACTAAACCTAAGTGTGGAAATTTAGTTTTTCACCAAATAAAATATAGAGCATTAATAGAGTTATGGTGGTAATATTTATTAATTACCCTAGGTTAAGTGAGATTAAACTATTTGATGTGATATTTTTATAGTTGGTAAATACCATTTGTGGTAAATGGTTAAAGTTAGTTTTGTAAAAAAAAAGAAGAGAGAAATGGTTATCGTTTCTCTACCCAAATCGCCCACTCTATCTCTCCTTCATTCTCTCATTGTATCCAAACTACTCAGTTTATTTTCTCTCAACCTCTCTCATTCTCTCTGAAGGAAAAATCAAACAGAAAAAAAAAATATTGAACTTTGAACCAAGTTCTTCTACTTTCTTATTTTCCTTCTCCTCTAGGCTGAGCCTTAGGTTTCACTACATCTTTTGGTTTATGATTTTTTACTCATTTAAAGGAAAGATTTAGAAGCTTATAGGGTTGCATGCAAGTTGATTCAAATGGTTCTTAATGCATGCGTGTGTTTTAGAGCACTCAAAGAGGTAAGCCAATCTTGAATTTGGGTTTTCTTGGCTTCCTTTCCATCTTTCCTTGAGTATTTGATCAAATATAACCTTTGTAATGTTAGGGCAGTGGTTTGAAGGCAGCTGAGAAATTCATAGGAGTTCCAAAAATCTAGGGCAAAATCGAAACCCAAAGCTAGAATACCAAAGGTAAAAATTTATGATTTTGTGTTTAGAGAAATCTATAGGAAGTAATCTGAGTTGAATGCATATTTGTTAGTGTTTAATCTCTTTACTATGATACAATAATATAGATTATTCTGTTTCATGGTGCATGCACGTTGGTTGTGATGATTTTAGTTGAGGAATCAAAAGTTCCTCTAGGGTTTGTGTAAAAAGTTTGCTGCCAATATTTTAGTCTTGACTCCCAAAGGGTCAAGAAAAGCCTTTAACGTACCATTTTTGAAATTTTTTGCTACCATGATATTTTTTTAGGAAGAGTAGGAGATTTTAGACTATCAAAACATTCAAAAAAGTTTTTTATTTATAAAATTATGGTCATTTTAAATAGATGATGCATTCGAGAATATTTGGTATTCTCGATTATAAGTTCAATTTTTTTAATTTAAGTCCACTAACAAAAACAACTCATTTTTGCCTGAAATTGGACAAGAATGTTTATGATATACCGAAAATTGGATCTGGAATATTTTACAATAAAATAACAAGGATTTAGAATATTATGACATGTCAAAGTTCGTAAGAAAATCTGGACTTAAAAATTTGGTCAGTTTGTCCTCCGAGTTTTAGAGAAAGCTTTCACCAAGAAAAAATGATCGTTTTGACCTAAAAATTTGGGAGAACATTTTCAATATTTCAAAGTGGAGATTTGAAAACTTTAGTAAATAATTTACAAGTAAATTTTACACTATGAGTTACCAATGTTCGGAATTTAGACTAAAAATTAACAAGTTTTACACTTGTTTATGAGATTTTTGACAAATAAGTAAGAAATTTGTTTATGATTAGTCTGAAAACTTTTTAATGACTAAAAATTTAGCACTTTAGATATAATATGTACTAGTTGGGGAATGTGAAGAAATTATTTTTCTTACCTAATTGATTTATTTTTGTTGAGAAATAAATGGTCCAAAGCCCTAAAATTTAAAACAAATGATTAAAACAAGTGACAAGTTTGGTGGACATCATTTTCTACATTATTTTTTACTTTTTTAGATTGGGTAACTCCATGAATTGACTCTAATACACATTAGAATATTAAACATAACCTGAAATTAATGTTTCTCAAGAAAATGAAACTCTATGACAAAAATACCCTTTTTATTAAACAAGTGACTAGGAACAAATTAGGTCTTAATCTCTAAGCACTCTCTAAGAACCTTCCGAAGGTAGCTCTCTGCAACAGATACATGAAACAACCAATCTTCCCACCACCACCGAAGACTCCTAGCTGCGTTGTTCAGTGGCAACGTCAGCATCTCCACTACGTCGAGGCAGGTCCATGAACCCCATCACCACCATCGAAGCGTCGACAAATGTAATGACCCACTACTCTAGACTTTTTGGACCATTAACGAAACTATACATAAAACTTACATTTTTACGAAAATACCATAATTTATCAGATTCTTTTAGAAACAAAGTTTACTTTCATAAAATAAGTAGGATATGGGTACCCATTGTCTTTAAAACAAAAATAACTTAAAAACTAAAAAGAGTTACATAGAAAATGCGAAAAATACATTTAAAACCATAAAAACATAAACAAGACTACATCCTCGAATCGAATAACGCTCGGCCCCTTGACTCCATTCACCATCGATACACATCCTCTAAGCGTCACGAATCTTTCCACCTCTAAAGCTTATTTCCTGCACATAAACAGAAAGGAATGAGCCTAATGCCCAGCAAGGAAAAATCTAACACATAGTCATACACATCAATTTCATAATAACGTAAAGACATATCATAACACATAATACACTTATTATAATGGCCATTATTACTTGGGGTCCCATAGACTAAACAAGCATATGCCCATGGAATTAGTGGGGTTCTACTAGCTAAGTAGGTCATATGCCCATAATCCATTTGGGGTCTTGTTAGTCATATGGGTCATATGCCCAAGCCTACAAACATACATACATATCATAACACATTAATAACATAAACATATAGATAACATAAGCACATAACATATTGATTCTAGCCTATTTTCCTTACCAAAGTTACCGGGATATAATGGACTGAGTTGGGACTTTTTGGAACACTCCTAAAACCATAAGAAAGAGTGAGTCTAAAGAAAGGAGATGAAATGAAAGAGATGGAAAGACTAAACCATTTGAGAAACACGCTTACCGAACTTATGTGCTCAAGAACTTAGATTCCCTAACCAAAATGAAGATTAAGGTTAGAGATTGAGTAGAAGACTATGAGAAAGAAAATAACATAATACAGAAAGGAACTAGAGTTTTGGTTACCTCAAAGACTTGAAAGACCAATCTACACCTCCACCGAAATACTATAGAACTCACTTCCCAAAGTGTTTGATAAGCTTATGATGTTTAAGCTTATAGTTTTCCCAAACCAGGTGTTTACACTCTCACACTCACTTAACACTAGCAGCTTCTGAACTTAGAGCAAAAGGTGAATAATGGCTGGGTACTAGGTCCTATTTATAGAGTTTGGAGATGAAAAGATCTTGATTTTACTTGAATAAAAATAATGGCTTTTTAGGTGAAAATCATTTGAATAATCGTTCAGCAGAGGCTGAAGACTCGTTCAAAAGATGCTGGACTTATGAAGAAGTTTGAATGGCTGAAAGGAAAAGAATTCAAAAACAATTGAACATATGCTGAAGGAGGCGATATATCGCCCCCTGTAGGCGATATATCGCCTGGGCCAGTATGCCCGAGGCGACCGTGCATCGTTTCGTGTTTTCCGTATCTACGTGCTGCGACATATCGCCCCCTATAGCTGCGATATATCGGCACTCGCTGAATATTTAAACACGAAATTACACACTTTTAGCTAAGTTTGAATGGAGTAAACAGCCTTGACTAAGCCCTCAACGTATTCAAAGCTGCTGACTGACCCTATAACATTCAAACTTTACTCCTTATTAAATTTAATCCTAAAAAATACTTAATCCTTAATTACCATTCATAACATGTGCTTACAATCCTATTGGTTGATATCTAAACCTTATAGTATAATAAATATAATCCTTAATATCAGTCACATTAATCAAACCTTAGGTTAAACTTAATATCCTTAAACTATAGATTAAACTTAGAAAATCTATAAGTACTACTATGAGTGTCCAAATAATTCCCGGTCTGAACCAAAAATCCACAGTTACAAAGATAATGCTATAAATACTATCATACTATTATCTATCTTAGCTAAGTAAAGTTCTTGGACTCTACAACAAATCACAGCAAATTCATCTCCTAGCGGCTCCATATTATTTAGGCAAACCATCGAAGCGCCGACGACTCCTAGTGGCTCCATCTCCTATGCCGACGTCGTCGTTGCCCAACAACACTGAAGGCTCACTCATAGCCTAGCATCGGCTAGGAAGCTTGGTGTGTAATCAAATAATTTAGCCTCTCATTAATAATATATATGCCCAAATAACTTAACTCATTTTTATGTTTACATAATATATAGCCCAAATAGCTTTACTATTTTTATGTTATAGAATATATATACATATTAATATATTAATAATATATGCCTAAATAATGAACAATATGAATTGGTGTGAATTTATTTCAATGTGCTAGCTTTACATATATGCTAAATCTTTTATTGTTCTTTTTAACTTTGCGTTTGAGATTTGATGGTTGTGGTCTGAAATTTGTTAGAAGAAGTTTGTTTAAGTTTGATCCATTTTGGTGTGAAAAAATGAGTGAATTTAGTGTGAACTTGTTGTGAAACATGAGTGAATATAGTTTGACCCAAGTGTGAATGTGGTATGACCAATTAATGTGTGAATTTAGTGTGAATCATGGCAGAATTTGGTGTGAACCATGTGTGAGCTCTTGAGATTTTATTTGAGTTTGTGATTTATAAGTAATGTCTTTACCTTATTAATTTATTGTTTTATTGCAGGATCTTGTGAAGGCCACGCTCAATCCAAGACCCAAAGAGAAATAATTTCGTAACTATTATTCAAGGATCGAATCAACTACTCATGGGTTGTGTTATTAGCTTTGTAGACAATGATTTGGAATTGGTGTTTGAAAGGGAAGAACATGAGGAACCTCCCACGGAGCCCGATGTAGTAGATGAGCATCGTCACGAGCAAGACTAGAAAGAGATACCAACTCCAATTAACACTCACCATGAGAAGTTATTAGTTGATGTTGACAACAACATGGAGGTCTTTAGAGAAAAGACTTGTTTAGATTTGTTTTACCACAACTTACAAACATAGTTGTCTTTTATTTAGATATTTGTATCTTATTTTTTAATGTATGAAGAAAACTATGTCAACTTCATCTCATTAAATGAAATTGAATGACTTTGTCAACTTCATCTTATTAGTGGAAGAAAACTTTGTCACTTTTATCTTATTAATTTGTGTGAACCAGGTGTAAATTATGTGTGAATTAAGTGTGAATTACGTGCAGGTGTTAGACTTCGTGTGAATTAAGTGTGAATTAGGTGTGATTTATGTGTGAATGTGAACTAGTGTTTGAACCATGTGTGAACCAGTTGTGAATTATGTGTGAATTAAGTATGAATTAGGTTTGAATTATGTGGTGAATTAGGTGTGAATCAACTAGAATTCAGTGTGAACTAGGGGTGAACGTGGTGTGAAATAGGTGTGAATATGTGGATCAACTGTGAATTAGGTGTGAACTAGGGGTGAACTTGGTGTGAATTAGTTGTGAACTAGGTGTGAATTAGGTGTGTAGCAAGGGTAAATTAGATGTGAACCAGATGTGAATTTGTTGTGAACTAGGGGTGAACCAGGTGTGAACTTGGTGTGAAACACGTGTGATCCATATGTGAATCAAGAGTGAACTATGTGTGAACCACGGTCCTAATGTATGGTGATCAATGTGTGAAAGACATGTGAGCCATGTGTGAACGACATGTGAACTATCTGTGAACACAGTACCCTAAATCAAAAAATCAATTGAAAATTTGTCATCTCAACATAAGAATTTTTATTTTAACATATTTTATCGCTTAAAATAGTTCGAAAAATTCATATAAACTATTACATAAGATACCCATAACCTAAAAATAGAAAGAGATACTCATTATCAAATCAAAAGTTTCAATCCTCTTCAACTTTGGGAGAGGCTCTTGTTTTAATCTTCAATCTTCTTCAACTTTGGTGAGAAGACAATGGCTATGGTAGATAACATCACTTTCCAAATCTTGGTGAGAAGAAAAATGGTGATGAGAGTAGATCCTTGAGATTTGGTGATTTAAGAGAGAATATATCTTTACTCTTTTTGGTGAAAGTAGATCCTCTTGGCGGTTGCTTGGTACGTGCAAGACAAACAAAAGAGAGAAAACCCTAATATTCATAATTAATGGATACTTAATTGAAAAAAATAAAACTAAAAATATGACAAACACCCTTAGATCAAATTTATTGGTGGCCACACACCCCCGGAGTCTCCTCTTCCATGTTTGCAGTTTTCCGACTCTCTCTCTCCTTCTCTTCCTCTCTAGAGTCTATTATCTCTTACGCACCATTGTTTTTTTTCCATAGTGTTGAAGCAACAACTTTGCCTTTCTATATCTGGAGGTATTTGCTGACGAATGCTAATCTTCCGTTCCTTCTCTTATCATGATGATCACTTTGACAATTGGTGCACCGTCGGGGGTACCTGCAAGAAAGACACTCCGATGCCTAAGTCAGATTTTTCAATCCCTTCATTTGAATAAGAGTTTAGTATTTATAGAACAAAAATGTGAGGTGGTTAGTTGGTTAAACTGAATCCCTGATTGGCGGGTGAAATAACTGAATTTCCCCCCAAGACGTATTGGTTTCAATTAAATACATAAAGGTCAGAGGCGCAGATCGCCTCTGACCCGCGGCTTCTGTCTTCAGAGCCTCTGCAAATCAAAATGACCTGTTTTAAGCATACTTAAAATGGAGGTCTTTGGGCTGAATATTTTTGGCCCAATTGATGCCCCCTGGCCCAAGCTTCGAACGGACGAGGCACGTTCATTCACTCGAACCTTCGGCCGACTCTTCAACGCCAAAGGTTTCGCCCAAAGCCGTCATTTCCCATAAATCGAGGTGGGCTGCAAGCACACGATAACATAGACCCCTGACATTTTCCACTTAGAATTCAATGGAAGTGCGATTACCGAGTGTAGCATTTGATTAAGGCATTTCATTTCCCATTTTATTGGTTCAGTTCAAATAATCCTTATTTCAAACTTTTCAAACTTCATTTTTGCCTTTCAGAGAAGAATTCAGAGAGAAAAAACCCTAAGATTGATCGTCCTTCTATTTTCACAGCAAACCTCCCAATTATCCTAACCATGTCTTCACGTTCATCTCCTGAACCTGTGGATCGTAAAGGATACAAAGCTGCATACGAACGCGTACGCAAGTCTTTTGACATTCCAGACAATGTCATGGTCTGAATGCTCTCGGACGCTGAACTACGGGAATGGAGATTCAAGGATGTGGTCAAGCCCAGCGAGATCGTCATGAGCCTGAGACACATAGAGTGGCTTCGTTTCCCTCTCCCTGCTCTGCTAGTGCAAATAATTTCAAACTTCGGAGCTCACATTTCTCAATTTCTTCTGAATGCTATTCAATCCATAGTCTACGCTCAGATGATTGGAGCTCTTAGGAATGTTGACATTCAATCGGATGATATCTACGCATGCTTTACTAAGTCAGCTAACAAGGAAATAGAAGGTAAACCATGGAAGACCTTCAATCTTTCCCCCAAAAAGGACCGAACAATCTTCACTCATTTTGACAGCTCCCATAGAAATTGGGATAAATACTTCTTCATAATTGTAGGTGCGTGGTATCCTGAATTTCTGCCTCAAGAAATTTTCCCCTTGGCCAGGGTTTTCATAAAAGGTGAGTTCTGTCTTTACTTTGTTCTTTCTCATCTTTCGTGTAAGTACACTATGTCTGAATGATTTTCCGTTAATCTGGCACTATGCGTCACCATTTTATTTTATGTACCAGATTTCGGGTGGCCTTAGGTCAGCATGAGTCCCAAGCGACAGAGCCTGCTGACAGAGAAAGGGCTCCTTCATGAGTCCAAAGAAAATGCCATCAGAATTAGAGGTGTGATGAACCCCTACTGCATGCAAATCATTACCTGGCTCGAACTGATCTTGGCGCCATGCGGGTCAGAACACAGAAGGGTGACATGTCCCTCGGCAAAATCACGGCTACATGTGCGAGGCAGTTGGGAGTATTTTTGAAAAAAATTCCCCTTGCTTCTTCGACTCTGTCACTATCAAAGATTGAGTACGAAAGGGCGTGCTCTGAGACCTATGTTGCATGTGCCAAGCGCCAAGGGATCCCCGAGAACAAGAAGAGAGATGGCTCTGACCTAGCCCCTACCACAGAATTGTCTCCTGATAAATCTGCTTTGGCATGCAGGTCTTCTCGTATACACGGGTGATCCTCTATGTCTTCTAACGCTCTGCAGATCCAACCTTTCTAACAGGTGCCTCTGCCAAATAATGCTATGGGGAAGAGGAAGTCGCGAGAGGAGTCCTTTGATGAAGACTCAGTCGATGGAAAATGTATTTCATCCAAGCTTCAGATCTCGAGAGGGTCTGCTTCTGCCGCTAGGGACTCTTCTCTAACAATCCCCAGGCTTACTCTGGGGAAGTTACCAACTGGGCAAGCTCTGTCGTTGTGCAAGAGACCTCGGGGGTCTGCCCTCGTTGGTTCTTTACCTACATCATCCTCTTCTTCACCTGCACCGGGATCCTCTCTGCGGGAGGGTCCGAACGGCGTTGTGCCTGTTACGGCTCTGCCTCCTACATCGGTCAAACCGTTAGAGGCAGCGACTGTTACTGGGGTGCAGGGTGACTTGCCAGTTGAGGTGAGATCGCCTAGCGCCTGTGCGAGATCATTAGAGGCGTTGCCCTCTGCTTCTGCCTTGGCTGGGGGTTCTGACGTTGGTCACAGGCAAGGATCAGAGGGGAGACGCCCTTCTTCTGCCTCCCATAAGAACCGTCTTTTGGAGGATGCTTTCGAGGGTAGTTTTGAATCTATGAGCGGTCCTTCTCGGCCAATTGATGCAGGCCAGGTCGTTACTTCGGAGACCCTCTCCGTATGTCAAAAATCAGGGGCTACTGAGGTCGTAGGTGACCATAATTTGGGTGTTGATGTCCATATGACATCTCCTGCACTTCTGGGTCTCATTTAGGAGAGGTCATCATCGTATCCTTGAAGGGTACAAGTGATTTTGAGTCTCCAAGTGCTTTTCTGGAGCAACTGTCGTCTTCTGTAGTACAGACGCCAGTGTATCTGCCCAGTGACTTGGGTGAAGATGTTGGAGACGGGTTGCTTGTACGTCTTCTAAAATGGGAATGACCGCTTTGACATTTGATAGGATTGTGTTGTCATCGTTAGCAGGAGGTGGGGAGCCAGTTGCCCCCATTGCTTATGTTGCTACACTAGCAGCGAGAGAAGCAAGTGACAGAGTGGTAGATGTGCCAAAATATGTACCTTTTGCATCAACAAAGGTGATGGAGGAGATGCTGCGCATAAGAAGGCTTCATCTTCATGTGAAAGCTATCGGGCCGTTAAGTGGGCAAGGTGATTTGCTGCAACAAGTGTCGGACCATATATGGATGGTTAGTTTGTTTAATATGAGCATGGTTGCCATGTATGTCATAGAGTGAATATCATGTGGTGTGTGTCCTGTTTGATGGGTGACAAGTGTAGTTAATGTTTCGCAGAGCTACGTATGTGCTTCTGCTGCTAGAAAGGAGTATGCAGCGGACGTCCAGAATAGCACGAAGATGGCGGAGCAGGCGGCCATGCTGGAAGAAGAGCGTGTAGGGAGAAGGATGGCCGAAGCAAACCAAGATGTGCTTGTGGAGGCCATCAAGAAGTTAGAAACACAGCTGGCAGAGGTGAAAGAGAAGGTTGTAGCCACAGAGGAGAAGCTAGTAAGTTCTGTTGGACTCGAGGTGGAGCGTGACAAACTGAAAGCGGACCTAGTGGCGATGACTAATAAATGGATGGAGAAGAGCCAATTCTGCGCACAGCACAAAGCCCGAATGGAGAAGCTCGACAACATGATAAACGATTTGCAGGAAGATGTAGTATCTCTGCAGACACATAAAGAGATTTTTGACAAAGAAAAGAAAGAGCTACATCAGAAAGCGAGGGTACTGGAAATGGGCATTGCAAATGCACAGAAGCAGAAGCTGGAGGTAGAACTCCAGTTAAAAAAAGAAGTTGAAGGAGAAAGAGGAGGTCGTCACGAAAACCGAGAGACAGTTAAAGGAAATGGCTGAGGTATGCATTTTTTTCTTTATACATTGGTATAGTGACATTATGGTTGAGTGTTGCATTGCATGTTTTGATGAAGTGATGGATTTGTTTTGCAGAAGGCAGAAGAGGCGGCAGTAGAAGCCACGAGGCAGCGCATCTGAGATCGCAAGATTACCGAACGCAAGTTCATGAGCATTGTTGAGGTGGACACTACAAAATACCTGGATCTTACACTTCGTAATAAGAAGCAGACCCTAGAAGAGAAATGGGCTAAATCAAAGATGTATTGCAAAAGTATCGACGTGAAAGTGGGAGAATATAACGTCGATAAATATCTTAATGAACTCGAGGATGTGCAAATCACCTACCCAGCACATCATCATGAAATACTGAAGTTGAAGGGCAACGCTTTGGGCTTAGTTTATAATGCAAGTCGGGAACCTATGGAAGAAGGTGATGTCGTAGGGCAGGTGTCATCCGTTGCCGTCGCAGAGACTTCCGAATAGATGGTGGGGCAACCTGGGCAGATGTCATCTGTGTCAGTGACAGAGGCGAGGCCAGTTGGTGAAAGAGGTGCCGTAGAATGATCGACACAATTTTTTGATGTTTGTATATGTGTTCTTTGCCTTCTTGGTTTGTTAATGTTTGGAGAATTGTAGATGTAATGTGCAAATTATCAATACAACTTGCAAAATTTTTGTCATGTTAGTTTCCTAGTTGCTAGCGAGTGTGTTTTTCTTGATACTATAATAATTAAAATATTGTAGCAGGTGAGAGTCAGTTGACGTATTCTGATAAGAGGCTGCATAGACCCTTTAGGCCGTTGCGAGTGAGATATAGTAGGAACTTGTACAGATGGTGGGAGAGAATGCCCCGTTAAGTGTTGCGTGAGTGATTTGGCATAATGTTGGGGCAATTGTTCTATGTTGATGACATTTCTATTTCAGGTGACCATCGTGATTGGGTAAATGTGCCATTTTTTAGGCGAATCTTTGATAAGCCGCAGTGGCTGTACTCGACGTGGGCGCTGAATGAGTTAGTGAAAAGTGGAATCCCATATTACATATCATGCGAGCATTATGGATTAGGTCATCCGAAGCTAGAAAGTGCGATGGCAGAGTATACGCGTCATATTGAATGGGATTAGATACTCCCGAGACATGTATTTTGTAAATTATGTTATGTGCGTCTTAAGGGGGTATATAGTAAATAAAGTAGTATGTAGTAAACAACTGGGAATCATTATTATGGTAACATATTTTGTAAAGAACAGCTTCTGAGCTATTCGTGTTTTTTGACAATCTGTTGTATATTTGACTGTCTGATGTACATGATTGATATTGATGTCGCGAGTCCATTTGCTAAGAGAGCTGAGTGCGTTGAACCCTTTGCTTTGAGAGATAGTTATGTTGCATTCTTATTAGAACTAAGTTGTCCCCATAGGTACATAAAAAAGAAAAAAGTAATGTAGATGGATTATCATTTACGAGAGGGAGGGATGTGGTTCAGCTCAGACGCAGAACACAACATGCGAGGTTGGACGTCGAGGCAAAGCAAAGAGAGGCAGAACCCTGGATCAGACATCTTTCCAGTGCACCCATACCGAGGTGTATGTGGCAAGGCTTGCTAGGGTAGGCTCTCAATTCGACAGAGGCAGCCGTTGTTCAGGACGCGAGTGTGACTGCGGGAAAAGTTCCTCCCGGCCTTGGATTGCTAAACCAGTTAGTGTACACTGGGGGCAGACCCAAAGTGAGGTGTTTGATGGTTCTGTTGCAGTAGTCAGGGCAGATTAAACTGCACGGCGGAGCCCTTTGCAGCAAAGTAAGAGGGCAGGGTAGTCGGTGAAGTGTACCTTGGATGGACAGCCAAATCCGCATAGTCAGGCCATATTAGAATGCGAAATGGCTGGCCTTAGCTCCCCATTAGCTTAGTCAAGTCAGATTAGAATGCCTTTAGGTGAAACCCAAAATTTTGTGGGCAGGATATCGAGTGGAGTGGCAGAGGAAACACGCCTGTGTATGTACCTTGTGCGTGTGAAGTGAACTTTTGCTTCTTACCATGCACCACTTTTTGTATGCTAGCAAACATTCTCTTTGTACTAAGGAACCCTTAAGTTTAGGAAATGGCTACATTGGAATTAAAGATTCTTGTTGTATCTCGACTGAATGTTTAAACGGATGAAAAACTGATAACCACAAGTGTCCCGATGGTCACTATTTATAGCAGAAGTGGTAGGTAGTTTTAAGTGCACGTGAATAATGTTGTTTCTCATATGGGTAGGTAAGGATATATTAAAATATGTGCTTGCTAGTAGCTCTCAGTGCGGAGTGAGTAAACTGATAGTTGTCACATGTGTGTTCTTTTTATGTCATGACAGTAAGGATTCCGCAAGCAAAATTGTGTCAGCAAAAGCTGAGTATGTAATGTAAAATAAACTAAAACAATGCAAAAAGGAAAGTTGTTGTATTACTTTCGAATTATATAGTACAACAATCAACAATAATCTTGTTTCAAAGACATTGAATTCCAAGTACGAGGTACATTTTTCCCACTATGTACATTTTTCAGAGTATAAGTCCCTCGCCCTAGTACTTCTGCAATTTCAAAGGGTCCATCCCAGTTTGGCTCTAGCTTCCTTGGGTTGCCAGTGACTTTACGCAGAACCTAGTCTCCCTTCTTAAACTTGCATGAGTGAGCTCTTTTATTGTAGTAGCGTTCTGCAGCCTTTTGGTAATTTTCGTGTCTTATTTGTGTTGTTGTACGCAACTCATCAAGGAGGTTGAGGTTGTGTGTCAACTATATGTTGTTTGTGGTCAGATCAGAAGCTATCTCAGTTCGAAGCGTAGGTAGGCCCACTTCTGTTGGGATGATAGCCTCTGTTCCATACACCATGGCGTAGGGAGATTCGCCCATAGAGGACCTTTTTGTTGTCCTATATGCCCATAGCACCTTTGGTAACTCTTCTACCCACACGCCTTTTTTATCTTGCAAGCTTTTCTTGATGTTGGAAAAAATGACTTTGTTGGAAGCTTCTGCTTGGCTGTTACCTTGGGGTTAGGTGATAGAAGTAAAACTCAATTTTATCTTGTATGTCTCACACAGCTCCTGTACTTTGGCGTTTTGGAACGGGGTTCCATTGTCAATGACTATCTCCCATGGTATCCCAAATTGACAGATGATGTGCTTCCACACGAAGCTCATGGTGTCTGTTTTGCTGACCGTGACGTATGCCTCTGCTACGACCCATTTAGTGAAGTAATCGGTGGCTACCAAAGCGTACCGTTTTCCTCCAGTAGCTCTGGGCAGTTCCCCTTCCACGTCCATCCCTTACTTTGCAAAAGGGCAAGGTGAGATGATGGAGTGTAAAGCTTGAGCGGGCTGATGGATGGTGGGTGCAAATCGCTGACATTTGTCACACTTCTTTGCATAGTCGCACGCTTCGGTCATCATGTATGGCCAGTAGTACCCCGCCGTAAGTGCTTTGTGTGCCAAACTTCGTCCCCCAATGTGGTTTCCACATGCTCCTTCGTGGATCTCCTCTAATAATTTTTTAGCTTCTGATGGACGTAAACATCGAAGATAGGGGCCATTAAAGGATCTGCGGTAAAATGTTCCATGGATGATGGAGTAGCGTTAAGCTCGAAGACGCAGAAGCTTTGCATCTTTTGCATGGGCTGGCAGTTCAGACTTGGACAAGTAGCGAATGATTGGATCCATCCAGCACTCACGTTCTGATGAGGTTGAGAAAACTTCCAAAGCTCTTGGTAGGTGGCTTGTGGATATGGCAGAGTGCCGAGAACATTCTCCTACAAAGGCTAATTTGGCGAGGGCATCAGCCTTCTGATTTTGTTCCCTCGGTACTTGTACGAGCTAAAACTAATGGAATTGTGACTTCAATTCAATTACCTTTTTCAATAGGCTAGTTAGGTGGGGTGCCTTGGTGTCGAAATTTCTGACCACTTGTTTTATCATGAGCTTTGAATCTCCTCTGACTTTCAATCGTCTAATGCCCATGTCTCGTGCTAGTTCTAAGCAATAAATCAGAGCCTCATACTCAGCCTCGTTATTCGTGGAAAATTGCTCCAACCATATGGCTTCCTCAATTTTCAGTCCGGAGGGTGCCTCTAATACGATGCCGATTCCAGATCCCTGACAATTGGAGGCTCCGTCCGTATGCATCATCCACATCCAGTCAGCTTCTGATTTCAACAATTCAGGTAAGGTGTCTGGGGTAAAAGATTTTATCTCAACCAGGAAATCAGCTAGTACTTGTCCTTTCTTTGCTTTTCGTGGCAAGAACCATATATCATATGTCCCGAGTTTGATCGCCCATTTGGATAATCTACTAGAGAGATCGGGCTTGTTCAAGACCTGTTTTAGTGGATAGTCCGTATATACAATGATGGTATGGCTTTCAAAATACTGTCGTAGCTTCTTCTTAGCTGTAATTAGTGCGAGTGCCAATTTTTCCATCATGCTGCAGCGGGTTTCAGTGTCTAGTAGCATCTTACTGCATTAGAACACTAGCTTCTGTCAGCTCACGTCTTCCTGAAAGAGCACAGAACTCATGGAAAAGTGCGAAACAGATAGGTATAGGAATAGGTCTTCGTTGGGGATGGGAGAACTTACTATAGGAGGAGAGCTCAGATAGGCTTTCAATTCTTCCAGCGCTTTATTTTGTTCTGTCCCCCAGGTTATGTTGGTAGACTTCTTGATGCATTGCAAAAAAGGCTGGCAACGATCGGACATGCGTGATATAAACCGGCTTAGTGCTACAATTTTGCCTGTCAGTGCTTGGATGTCCTGGACGGTTTTGGGTTCCTTGACCTCTAAGAGCGATGCAATCTGGGTTGGATTGGCCTCGATGCCCCTCTGGCTTACCACATACCCTAACAACTGGCCAGAGGACACCCCAAAAGCACACTTGGTTGGATTCAATTTCATTTTATAGGTGTCGAGGATATCAAAGCATTCAGTTAAATCGTCCACATGTAAAACACCTTGTCGAGATTTGATGACCATGTCATCGATATATACTTCCATGTTCCTTGCAAGCAATGAGGAAAATAGCTTGTGCATTTTCCTTTGGTATGTTGCTCCTGCATTCTTTAGTCCGAAGGGCATAACTTTGTAACAGTACAAGCCGCATTCGGTTATGAAGGCTGTATGGATTCGATCTTCTGCTTTCATTGGGATCTGATTGTATCTTGAGTAGGTGTCGAGAAAGCTCATTCTTTCAAACCCTACCGTGGCATCTATCATCTGATCAATTTTTGGGAGAGGGTAGCTATCCTTAGGACATGCTTTGTTTAAGTTGGTGTAGTCTATGCATACTCTCTTTTTTCGTTTTTCTTTGGGACCACTATAGGGTTGGCTAGCCAACTAGGGTATTGTCATTCCTCGATTGCTCCTATGCTCAGAAGCCGTTGTACCTCCTCTTGTATGGCCTGGTTGATTTCGGGAGAAAACCTCCTCGGCCTCTGCTTGACGGATGGGAAGTTATTCGATATGTTGAGGCTGTGATTCATGACAGAGGGGTCTATTCCTAGTACATCATGTGGAGACCAGGCGAAGGTCCCAATTGTGGTTTTGAGGAATTGGATTAGGGCCTGCTTTTCTTTTTCAGGAAGTTTGGTACTTACCAGCACTATTTTGGATGGGTCAGCATCATCTATACATATTTCCTCTAGATCATCGAGGGTGGTCCGGGGCTTTTCGCGATCTTCCTCTAGATCTACGCCTTTGAGCATGTTGGTAAGCTATGCTTTGATTGCTACTTGTTAGGGTTGTCTTCAGGAGAGGAGGTGCTAGAATCATTTATTTCTTTCAGGGTAAGGAAGCATTTCTTGGCTTGTTTCTGACACCCTTTTATGTCGATTGTATACCGTCCGTTGGGTGAGTGGCACCACATAACTTGGTGCAAAGTTGAGACCACTCCCTGAATTCTGTGGATCCAACTTCTTCCCATGATGGCATTGTAGCTCGTGACAGAGTCCACGATGAGTAAGTCCACAGGCAAGGTGCGTTCTGTGGCTACTACGTTTAATCGAACAACACCCTTCAGGTATACCCTCTGGCTGTTAAATCCCAAAATTGGTGTAGCAGAGGATCTGATCTAATTTTCTTCGAGTCCCATCTTCTGAAAGGCTTCCCAGAAGAGAATATCAACCCCACTGCCCCCATCGACTAAAACTCTTCCCAGCTGGCAATGGTCGACCTGTAACGAAATGACTAGAGAGTCGTCATGGGGCAGGTGCACTCCCCGCAAGTCATCTTCTATGAAGATGATTGCAGAGGCTGGATAGCGTCTGTCCTCTGAAGTGACAAGGTTGACTGTGTGGCCTAATGATCTGTATCGCTTCATCCTTTCTTCCATTCTCCTACGACTTTTGGTTGCCTGCTCTTGTTCCTCGGTGAGCTCCACGATCCTGTGTATCATGGGGATTTGCTTGAGAGGCTCTTGTGAGCTTGTGGTGGCCATATTCAGGGAGTCTGCTACTGGTGGTGTTGGTACAGAAGTAGTGTTGGGCTGTGGGACGCCAGGTCTGCTTGTCCCTTTAATGTACTGGGTTAACCGTCCACTTCTCATGAGGGCCTAGATCTGATTGTGGAGGTTGTGGCACTCAGAGATTGTATGGCCATGATCCTTGTGGAAGAGGCAGAACCTATTTTTTTCTCTTCTTTCAGGGGGAGTGGTAATTTTCTATGGTTCATGCCAGATGTGCCTGTCTTTGTTTTCTTCGTAGATGACTCCTGAGGGACGGTGTATTCAAAAGAGGGGTATCATGGTGGGTCTCGATTTGGTTTTGGCCTTTTCCCTCCTTTCATGTGATTCTTCTCCTGTCTCTTCCTCTTGTCGTCCCTTCCAGGTGGGGGAGGAGGGTTATTTGCTGGTGGAGTGGAGATAAGTGCGGATTTCTTCTGCCCCTCGGCAAGGATCTGGATCTCGGCCATGTCATAAGGTGGTGTCATGATGAGGTTTTCGTGTAGGAGAGATCCCACCTGTAGGCTTTTGACGAAGAGGTTAGCTGCAGTGACTGGTTCGGCATCGTGGATCTGATGTACGAGGTCGATGAAACGTTGCAGGTATGATTTTGGATGTTCATTTTCACCTTGCTCGATTCGGTAGAGATCTTCCATCGTTCTTGGTGCCTCGCAGTTAGCATTATACTATTGGAGAAAGGCTCTGCGGAGATCACCGAAACTGTTGACAGAATCAAGTTTCAACTGCCTGAACCACAGCAGGGCTAGCCCAGAGAATGTCATGGATAAAACTTTGCACTGTATGGCTTCATTGTTGGCTTCCAGGGCCATCTTCTATTGAAATTGGAATAGGTGGTTGAGCGGGTCTCCCTTTCCATTAAACGCGGGTAGTGGAGGGATTATGAAGTCATGTGGTTTGGGCTCGTTCTGAATCCACTCTGTAAAAGGCGACCTCTCAGTGGTTCTTAATACCAAGTCCATGTGCTCAGTAGCGTGAGCAGACCTTCCATTTGAAAACTTCTGTATCATTTCTCACATCATCTCTTCTTTCCAATTGTCCAAGAACCAGATGGAAGGGGTACGATCCTCTGCTGGTGCGTCTTGCGCGGCCCGTTGTGGGGTCTGCTGGGGCCCACTCTTGGCGGCTGGTTGGGTTGTTCTTTTGGGCTCTGCACCGGCTCGCGCATGTGTCTCACAGTGTACTGCCCGTCACTCCTCGACCCCCTGGTGAAGACGAGTTGTGGAGGATGGTAGGGGACCCTGTGACCCTTCCCTGACGTGGTGTGTGCTTCTCTGAGGGGATTCGATCTGAACGATTGGAGCTCCAAGTCTATCAAGTTTGAGATTCTCGTTGTCTTGGGCCCTACGCGTAGCTTCATTGGTTTTTCGCAATTCGGCAATCTCTACTTTGAGCCTGGCCTGAGATTCGGTAAGTGTCCTAATGGCTTCGTCAGATCGCTGCTGGCTAGCCTCCAGTAGGCAACACATCCTGTCGATTTGGTCGCCCACATCCGTCGGTGGGACGACCTAGGGGACGGTGCCCGGCACTCCGTTGTTCTTAGGCGGCATGGCTCCAAGGTTTCAAGTAGATCTTGCTTACAAGGAAAGAGTTCTTGATTTGATGATGTGGTTGAAAAGGGAACAGGGCTTCCCACAGACGGCGCCAATTTGTTGAAGCAACAACTTTTCCTTTCTATATCTGGAGGTATTTGCCGACAAATGCTAATCTTCTGTTCCTTCTCTAATGATGATGATTACTTTGACAATTGTTGCACCGTCGGGGTTGCCTGCAAGAAAGACACTCCGATGCCTAAGTCAGATTTTTCGATCCCTTCATTTGAATAAGAGTTCAGCTTTTATAGAACAAAAATGTGAGGTGGTTAGTTGGTTAAACTAAATCCCTGATTGGCAGGGGAAATAACTGAATTTCCCCCCAAGATGTATTGGTTTCAATTAAATACACAGAGGTCAAAGGCGCAGACCGCCTCTGACTCCCGGCTTCTGTCTTCGGAGCCTCTGCAGATCAAAACGATGCATTTTAAGCATACTTAAAATGGAGAAGGTCTTTGGGCTGAATATTTTGGGCCCAACACATAGCCCACTTCTTAATTAGTATTCCTCACTAACCTTTGAGTCATTACAAAGAAATTGAAATTCCAAATGGGTACCCTTGTTTTTTTATTTGGCTTCCAAATCTTATTGCTTTATAATCAGTGTATTTCTTAAATTGTTGCAATTTTCTTGTGGGCATTCTTGGATTTTTTTTGTTGTTGCTATTTTGGGCTTTTGGTGTTATATAATATATATTTATTTGGTCGTCTGGAAATAGGGTATAGAAGTATGAGACCTAGAAATATGATAGGTGGAGACATAAATTGATTACTATTGTTATTAGCTTTGTTATTTCATTGTAGCTTCATCATAAATGAGAGATTTGATTTCATATATTTGATAGTTTAATATTTTTTAATGAGTTTTTTATTATTCAGAGTCAACCTTTGAAATGGATGAAAAAAAAATTCCCCTCAACTATTCTTGTACCGGAAATTGAAATGGTGAAGAAACGAATTGTATTATAATAAAATTTAATTTTGGCTGAAAATTGTTAAAGCATTGTTGAAGTTTGAAGATAGCTGAAATATCTAATGAAGATTTATGACAAATGAATCCCCTTTTAAAAGTTGCTTGCTCGGTTTCAGTTTTAAATAATAGATCCTTGAGACTGTCGGAGTAAACTTGACACTAGAGTCCATGCATAGAGTTGACGAACTGTAAACATGGCATAGGAGACTCCGGGAGTCTTGGCCGCCAAGAAATTTGATTTAAGAGTGTTTGGCATTTTTTTACTTTTAGTTTTACCTTTTAATTAAACTTTAATTGTGATCTTTAGAATTTGTTTGATCTAACAGTGTAAAAAAGGTTTAAAAACTAATGCAGAAACTGATGTCCACCAAACGTGTCCCTTGAAACAAAATTTATCTTTTCTAAACTTAAATTTTGGACTTCTAGAATCAATTAATTTATAATGATAATCCTTTTAAATTGTTGTTCCTAATTAAATAAAATTACTTCATTTTCTAAAATGGCTAAATTTATGAATTTTGGACTTAATAAACAATTATTTTTCTCAAAAAGAAATTATATCCAATTTAATAAAACAACTAAAGTTTTGATAAATTTCACCAACCAGTAAGTAATTAGAATTCGACTAAGACCAAAACCTTAGCAGTCTATTTGAGAAAATTTATTGATAGAACAAAGTAGGATAGGTCTCCCCAAGACTTAGAATAGTAGTCTCAGGACCGTAAGTTTAGGTCCATTTATTCGGTCTAAATTGAGTAAGGATATTAAATGCTTACTAAATTGTTAATGAAGACTTAGTGGACAAAATATTAAAAATGAGCTATAATTTCCATAATTAATCTGAATATGCTATATGGTTAAATACAGTACCGGCTAAGCGGAACGAGAATACAATTGGAAAAGAGAAATCCCGCTTTGCGCTAAGGAATCCAAGTAAGTCAACTTATATTTTATTGGCCAACATGAATGGCTTGTTTTTATGTGTGTTAGAATAGAGACACAATCATATATATATATATACATTTCTCGTAGAAGGTATACTAAGAGATCGTGTCCTAGTGGGTGCTCATTATTATGCAGTTTGATTTCGCTTATGAATGTGGTTTAAGTCCGCTTATTATTATCATTATGTCCAGTTCGAGTCCATGACGATTGGCCAAAGAGTTGAGAACTCTTGTAAATGCAATTTGAGTCTGCCTATCATTATTCTTTTATTTGGTTGAGTTTGTGATGATTGGCCAAGACATGATATTTTGTGATTGCGGTTTGAATCAGCCTACTTGTAATGCCTTGGAAAGCCAAGACTGTTACACTATGTATTTAAAATAGTGTTAGACTCTCTAAATGTGTCTCTTGCCATAATCGTGTAACTAAACGTGATTAACGGTTTAGGGTTAAAAATTTTGGACAAAAAGGGTAACCATTTCATTAAAAAATTTACGTTCATACATGAGATCCAAAAATAACGTTTAAAAGGCTAATTGCAACTCAAAAGTCACAACCAGCCGACCTAGGCAGCAAAATAGGGTTTGACCCTAATTCCTCTCAGAAACCCCGGGCGTGGTGGTCGAGCAGCCGCATATGTACACGTTGCCACCGAAGCTCTCCAACTCATGACTGGTCTAGCTTCCCTTTTCCTTTACCTGAACCACATAGCACCTGTTAGCTAAGGCTCAGCAAGAAAACTTAAACATGCTCATAAGCAGTTAATAACATATCATAGAATCATAATAAGCATGCCTAGCAGTAATAACCCTATTCATGCATGCATTCTATTTAGATAAGTGACTACAGTGTCACACCAGGGCCTGTTGCCCTAAATATGTGACCATAGAGTCACCCCGGGGCCGTTGCCCTAAATAAATGACTAATAAGTCATATTGAGGCCCGTTGCCCTAGGATATGGGACTATAGAGTCACACCGAGGTCCATTGCCCTATCCTCTGTGTAACCAACCTTAGAGATGGTCCAACGTACCTGGCGCTTTAATTTTCCAATGCCCATAGGGTCGATCAAGCGTATATCACGACCCTGATTAGGGCTAATCATATCGACCAGTGCTCAGCGCACTATTGCCGCCCTTGATTTATAAGTCAATACTTTCAACCAGCGTTCAACGTGATACTACTGTCCTTAACTTATAAGTCAATGCTTTTAAATTAGATAATGCAAACATGAATACATCATTTAACAATTATCCATAGACAAAGTATTCACGCATTCTTAATCAAGCAATCATAGGCATAATCATAATCATGCTCATTCACAGGGGGCCGAGCCCTAATCAAATCTATACTTAACAACCAGACCAAGCCCTAATAACATATCTCACAATTTGGGTTCAGTTTTCTTACCTCTGGTCCAAGTACAAGCTAATTAGAAAAGACCCCCGAGCATGATCCCATCCCAAGCACTAGTGGTACTGATACGAACCACACCAACGATTGTGGTGAAACTCAACACCAAATATGGCAGCCACCAAGAACACACGAAATGGGAATGAAGAACCGCGACCCAATGCTTAGCCAAGCTAAAACCTTGGTATGAGGAAGACGCCACAAACGGGGATGGGAATCTGTTTGATAATTCGGATTGAACGCCACAAGGAATACCCTTGATAAGTTCGAATAGTCTCTTCAAGAACTCGAGAAGAAAACCTCTCTATTTTCATTTCATCAAAATCTGCCATTCCCAAACGTTTACAAAGGCCTAATATAGGCGAAAATTACATCAAGACAACCCTTTGTCTTCCTAAAGAAAACCGAAAATTAAAGACAACCCTTTGTCTTCCTAATGAAAACCGAAAATTAAAGACAACCCTTTGTCTTCCTAATGAAAACCGAAATTTAAAAACAAGCCTTTTGTCTTCCTAATGAAAACCGAAATTTAAAAACAAGCCTTTTGTCTTCCTAATGAAAACCGAAAATTAAAGACAAAAGGACTCTTGGACTCACACGGGCTGCAGCGCAAAAACGGTTCAAGGAACTACCCCGACCTCTGAGTTCATGAGGGTCGCAGCGCGTCCCTGTGAACCCAGAAAAATAGTTATTTTTAGAAATCGCAAGTCTCCCTAATACACATAATGGACCCAATTCAACCACAAAAATGGACTCAGTAGCTCAGGCAAACAGTAAACAACCTTAAAAACACTTCAAAACTCAATCAACATCTCACAAACTTAGGATTCCAATAAAAAATTGAAAACCAAAACTAAACTCAACAAAACTTGAATTTTACCTTTGGTGAAATCGTTCCCAGCTATCTCTTCAAGCTTTCTTCCTAACCACAACCCAAATTTCTAAGCTTTTTCCTTTTCCAAAAATCAAAACTCACCAAGGCATCAAGAGGAGAAGAGTGAAATGGAGAGAGAGAGAGAGAGAGAGAGAGAGAGAAAGTGCTGAGTGTTTTCCTGAGTGTTACCTACCTCTGAGGGAATTCAATGACTAAGTCACTACTAGGAGAGAAAGGACCAAAATGCCTCATAATTCTCGTTACCCAAATATCCTCAAATAATCACTAAATAATTTCTCATTACCCGATAAATCCTGATAATGTACTAAATTACCCAAATACCCCTAGGCTCACCCCAAGCTGGGTATTTGACCCCGTTATGACTAACCACTAACTTTCTCCCTAGGATCGCCTCATCCCAAATGACCCAAATATATCCACATAATAATGTGTTCTCAATGAGAAAACACATATGTGTATATATATATATTCATGTATGCCCTCAACGGGCCAAAATTACGAAATTTCCATTCTAATAAGAAACGGGCCCACATGCATATTTAATACACCTAAACATGCCAATATAGTCATATTATAATATAACTCACACAATTCATATAATCATGCATATGATCACAAACATGCACATAATATTCAATTATTGCCCTCCTGGCCCCCTAATCAAGGCTCTATGCCTTATTAGGGAAATTGAGACATTACACTACTATTTTTATTATGTATGAATCAAGTCTGTGACGATTGGACAGAGAGCTGAGTACTTTTATGATGGCGATTTGAATCCGCTTATTAATATTGTTGATTGTCTTTTTCGTTATCAACTAATTAAATTGAGGCTTAAAGAAATACAATAGAGAACACATAATTTTATGTGGTTTAGGTTATTAATTAACCCTATTCCATGAGTCAATTGTATTAGGGTTTGAGAAGCTTCCAGTCTCAAGCTTCTATGTAGTTCATGCAGTGTTTTAGCAATGCTCTGAATACAAAAAGTGGGGGATCATTTACAATGTGTGCCTTAGCATTATTTTTAGATGGCTGATGATAATTAATTCTCTTAATGGGGATTTATTACAAACATTCTCCCTTAATAGGGATTTAACAAATAATAAATTTACATTCTCATAGTTAAGGAGTTGGTGGGCCCAGGCGTAACACAATGGGCCCATTTACAAGTTTACTGCCCACAAATTTTTGGGGTAGCACATCCCTGACAGTGTTTGGGGGTCGCTCCATGTTTACCCATGTCCGGCGACGTAAGGAAACATCCTACTTGTCGCTTGTACGGACTCAACACCATGACTTGGGTAACAATGAAATGTTAGATAACTGCTTGTGGTCTAGGGTTGCTACGCATGACACCTGATAGTCCACTCCAAGCTTGGATAATTGTTCTGGTAGGCCTGGAGGACTTGAATGGAGAGGACATGGAGGACGTCGTAGCTGTAGTCCTCCTCGAGGACTTACTTCTCCCGAGGCGGTGCACGGTCAACACGGGGAGAGGCTTCCCTCTTGAGGAGCTCTAGGTGAGCTCACAAGAGCTTCATTATCTTTCAAGATACTTAATTGCTCGTTAATGACTGCCAGATGTCACTTAGAGAAAACAAGAAGAACTTTTGCCCCCAAACTCTTCACTCCTCCTCAGGCAGCAACACTTAGACTAAGACGAGTAATTTTAAGGGACGTATTCGGGGGGAGACGTTTGGGCTCTTCGAGGTCTTACACCTACAGAAAGGTGATGCCATGTGTCGACTCCCTATTGCTGAGCCCATCAATCAGTGCCATTTAATGAGGAGTCTTTTCCACGGCCAAGACGTCTAATCCGTACCCAAGGCATCCTTTTCCCATGTTATGATCATGATTCGTGCCTTGGTACTCGTGACTGTTGGACAACGCTCGAGTGCCTATGCCCTAGGTAATTAACGACTGGGAGGAGTGGCTTCTCCTCCAAGTTATTGAGTATAAATCTTGTAACTTTGCCTCCCATTCCTTTTACTCTAGCATTTGAAAATTTTCCCATTACAAAGCTTTGAAAACCTCCCATTCACTAAGAACACCATCATCACACCAAAGATTCTTCGTTCATGATCCTGGAAGGTTGGAGGGAATCGAACTACTTCTGGGTTAATAGTACAAAGTACTTCTGTGTTCGTACCCGTCATAGCACTTATAGGCTATTCATCTCGAGTAAGTTTCTATTATCTCTTCTTTACCTCCACCATCCAAGGAGAAGGTTTCCTTTGCCGGGCTTCGTGCCGCTAGACGACGTGATGTCTTTCCATGCGAACTGGTTTTGTCAATACGACACCAACACTACTCAAGAGATTGGTAGGCTTATGAGGGAGTTCGCACACTCGATCCTTCACTCTGAGGAGTCACTTAGTGGTGGGGCTTCCCGAGGAGCCCACATGCTCTCGACTCTCCGTCTTTGAATTTCTTACACATTGTGTACTTGTCTTCATATGGTTTTGTAGTGGACTATAGAAGCTTAGATCAAAGGAGGTTGGTAGACTCTATTCCCACCAAAAGGCAGAGGCTGGAGGGACCAGCCAAAATACAAGACCCTGCAGCACTAGTAGTGGTGCCCGCAGCTGCTCCCACGGTTCTGGCACCGGGACGCGTGGATAGAGATAAGGTTCTAATGGTGGAGGATCCACCAGTGATTGGCCTTGTTGATGGGTCCCCCACCCAAGGGGAAGGGGCATCTGGATTGGAGGTAGACTAGATGTTCCTTGAAGTGTCGGATAGCCCTCCAGCTAAGTCTCCTCGGCTGGTGATCTTCCCCAAACACTACAAGGGAGAAGAGCTGGAGATGTACAAGGTTGTGGTGGAGTACTTCAATGAGCGCCTGGAGGAGGGAGAGCACAAAATCAAAACATTGGCATAATACCATCACTAAGACAAGCCTCCCAAAGGCAACTCTCTCCAGCCTCCCATTGGTCGGGAGGAACTGGAGTCCTTCTTCACGCGGAAGCTTGGTCGCCGCACAGCTCCACTAGCGGCGGAGATTTTGAAAGGGGCAAGCATGTCCTTCTGCGAGATGACTTCTCACAGCTACACGCACTTGGGAAGTGACAAATAAATTTTCCTACTTTCTTTCTACCACTATACTACCACCCAAGTAGAACTTTGGACTTTAAACTAGTTTGTTAGCACATTTATGATTTTGTACTAAACTTAGTTTCTTAGATTTTAGGCTGCTGCCTTATGTAAATGCTTAGGGGACGCCATGACCATGCGATCCTTTGAGCTTAGGCAGGCACACGAGGAGCTTACCAAGCGAGCGATCTCTCCCGAGGAGCTTGCACAACTCCATAAGGCCTTGGAGGATGAGAAGGCCCGCTCCGTGGAGTTGGAGAAGCAAGTGGCCGAGGAGCTGTCTTGAGTCCAAGAGGTGGAGGAGACCTCATCCAAGCTGGTCGAGGAGGTAATATGTAACACCCTGGATAGCCAAGACCATTACACTGTGTGTTTATAAAAGTGCTAGACTTTCTAATCAAGTCATTTGATTAAAAACGTGTTACTGAAACTATAATGGAACTAGGGTTAAAAGATTTTGGTCTTAAAAGTCGCATTTCTTTTAAATATCATTTCCTGTTTACACGGGATCCCAAAAATGATTAGATTAAAATCACTTACAAAAGATTCACGATTTAAATACAATATTAGCCATACTAAGGAAAAATAGATGGTTCAGCGATCCTTGTCCTGATCCACTCCTCGACCAAGGCGACCCAACAACTGACTATGTACATTCAGCCCCGCATCTCTCCATCTCAGGACTGGTCTAACTTGCCTTTTCCTTTACCTACACCACATAGCACCCGTGAGCCAAGGCCCAGCAAGAAAACACAATAACAGAGCATAAGCAATCAACAGACAATCCAATATCTCATATTCCATAAACATGTTCTCAACCATATAAACATTCAGATTAACCAAGTATTCAGCATACTAAACATATCAACTCATATCACACACCAATTCACAAATGATAATTAGGGTTAGCACCCTCAGGCCGCACCCTCCGTTATCCCACTGGCCCGCTTAAACCAAGTTCAGTGAAAATAAAGTTGTCCTTGGCTACCAGTGGTCAAGCCGCGCCCTGTGCGCAAATATTGTGTACGGCACCCTTAGGCCGCTAACACATGTCCCCATGGAATAATACCATCATTGACATTATCTAGATATTGGGAGCTCTTAGTCCCATCATAAACATATAACCGGATGCAGCTTTCTTACCTTTGGATTTGCTAGCTTTGTTCACTGTGATCCCTGAGCACGATCCCCCTTGAACCCCAGCGCACACCTAGTCACAACCATAGATCAAAATCATCACCAAACCTCAAGTCCGAACCCTAGCCTCGAGACCAATCCCGAGCCCTTGTGAAGCTCCAATTCCACCAAACGGGGTGGTGGAATCGAACTTGGAACCCCTGGCAAAAACCCTTGAAAATAACTCAAAAACCCCTCTCTGGAAACAGGGTAGCGCTACAGTGCTCTAAGGAGGGTGCTACAGCACTACAAGTAGAACCAAAACACCCTCAGAATGCTTGTCCTAGTGCTACAGTGCCCAAAGGCTAGCGTTGTAGCACTAGTCACAGACAGCCAAAATTGCATTTTCCCTTCCTGCGATTTCCCCGAGCCAACCCTTACCAAAACTCTTCCAATCCTTAACCAAACTTAAAAACAAGCTTATTAACATAATCCACTCATCCCAAGCATCACAATCATACAAAACCTAACCACATGCACCCCTAATCCCAAAATTCACCATAGTTGCTCCTAGACTTCAGAAACTCAGCAAAACAATCAAAACTTCAAGGTTTAAAGCTTTGAATTTTATACCTTTGATGGAAATTCGGCTTTGAGTTAGCTTGTAGACCTCCTTAGCTTGCTATTCCTCAATCCTTGGCTTGAATTCCCCTAAATTTCCAATTAATTTAGCTTAGACACCATAGTTCAAACAATCTAAACCAGAAACTGAAAACTCCAAAGTCTTACCTTAAGTGATGGTGTGTTCTTGCTAAGCCTTTGCCAATCCTTCAAGCCTAGCTCAGAATTCTTATTGCTCAGCCTAACCTAATTCCCCTCTGCGATTTTCTCCAAGAAAACTCAAGAAAATGATGAAGAAAAGCATAAACTGAACCTTGGAGAAATGCCCTGCTTTCTTCCCTTTCTTTTCTTTCTTTTCTCTTCTTTTCTCAGACTTCTACCTTATTCTACAACTTCCACTAAGCATAAAGCCTCGGCAATACCTATCTCTTAAAAATCAAATGACCATAATGCCCTCCCCTTTAATCCTAAGTCTTTTAATCCACTTAGGGCCATTTTAGTCATTTTACTCAATTCCCGCTAATTTCTCAAGTGTCTCTAATATTTCCTGCTTACTTCCCGATACCTAATTAATCACCAATTATATCCCTCGATGTCAAAATAGACCCCAATATATTCACTAAATTCCCATTTATACCCCCAGGCTCGCCCCGAGCCGGGTATAAATCCCCTCTGTGACTTTTTCGCTAATCTGCTCACTAGGATCGTCTCGAATCACAGATCACAGATATATCCACATAATAATGTGGTCTCAACAATTATCGCATATATATACAGTTATGCCCTCAACGGGCTAAAATTACAATTATGCCCTTTCTAAACTAATCAGGGCCTACATGCATACTAATACACATAGCCATGCATCTCAAATATTCAAATAGCCATACAACATGCTTTTAATCATTAAATCACATATATTCCGATTATGCCCTCCCAGAACACTAATCAATGCCCTTAAGCCTCATTAGTAAATTTGGGTTGTTACACAATAGGTCGTACCAAGGCTGTCAAGGAGGCCGTAACCAAGGCGGTGGAGGATGCCAAGGATGGTCAGTAGGAGACTAGGGCGTCTCGGGAGGAAGCATGCAAATCTTTGGGCGAAGCCTCCACATCTGCAAATGAGGCCACCAGGGCTCGAGGAGAAGCCTCCAAAGTGGTCGAGAGACCCCAAGTGGTTGCCTTTGAGGTGAAGAACCTTCGACGCAAAGTCAAGGAGATGAATAAAGAGGTTAATGTACTAACCGAGGACACACTCTATGTTGCTTAGTTGAGCAACAGGGAGATGGATTTGGCCTTCACTGATGATCCAAACATGAGGTTTCTCTTCAAAGAGTGCCTTCATGCGGAGGATGCTACCACTGCTACTGCTCGGGCTGCCATGAAGGCAGGTCAAATTCCTAAGGTCGATCCCATCATAGAAATTGTTGAGAAGGTTTCCACTGGAGCGATCTAAGCTGGCTCTTGTAATTTTTTGTTTCTTTTGCTCTAGTAAATAGGCTTATGTGCCATCTTTTTCCTTTTACTGGGGTATAAACAACTGAATGCTTAACCCCTCGAGCTATGTATATAATTTTTTGAGAGGCTTTTACCTGTGCTATTTACTTGCCTTCTATGCTTTTTCACTTAACACATTTTTAACACAACAATTAGTAATAATACAAATTGGACTTGAAATTTACAAAGTTTTTCTTTAAATTTTTAACATAATGCGACATCACGAAAAAGATCTATTTAACCTTGTTTTATCCACCATATGTGGGCCTCGGTCTTACTGGACTCAGGTCTTGAATGCCCTAGTTGTTGCGACTTGGTACTTGTGCCCGAGTCTTGGTGACTCGGGTCTTGCATGTCAATCAAGTATTTTAGCATAATAAAACTTAGTGTTGCTTTGCGGGTACTCGATTCTCGGGAAGTAACTTAATTTTATCACCAAGTTTCAGTAACTCGATGCTTGTACTTAAGTCTAGGAGACTTGGGAGTTGGAAGGCCAAAAAAACTTAGGTTCTCGAGAACTTAGTCTTGTTTCATGGGCGCATGGTCCTTGGGAAGTCACATTGAGTTCCTTAGATTATGTGCACCGTTTTGGGGATTTGCCTCCAAGTATAGGCTACTCGGGGCAGCTTGCTTAAGTTTTGGCAACTTAAGGCTTGGACCGGAGTACGAGCGACTCGGGTTCTACACCTTGTCCTTTTGGGAGTTGAGATCTCAGTACTGCTTTGCCCTTAGGCTACTTAGGTTTTTGTGCCACTAGCTTTACTCCCGGATGCCTGTTTAGGCTCCTTACATTGAGTTCCTTAGGTTATTTCGTTAATTCTCACAAGCGTTGACACTATGTTTGCTCTGCTCATAATAAGCTTACTTCCCTAGGTCAAGCTCCGCGAGCGGTTACCTTTCGAGGTGACCTAGTGATAACTCTACAAAATCGAGTTACTTTACATAATTTTATATGCTAATTGTTACATAGTTCTTAAGTTTTTAAGTAATTTATTAAACCTTTAAGTAATTTTGAATTTATTAGTCTTATTATAATTCTAAATTTTTATATGCTTTTATAGATATTTTATTATAATATGTTGTAGTTTAATTTTTTGGAATTAGTGTTGTTAGATTAAAAGTTAAAAGGTGATTTTATTGAACTTAATTGCCAAAGTAAATTAATTTTTAATTAATATTTTCATGGACTTAATATGATTTATTTTATAATTGAAAATATTTGATTATGACTTAATTTATGTTTATTGTGGAGAAATTATGTTGTATTTATGGGCTCTTGAAAAGTAAGAAAAAGAAATAAAGCAAATCTGAAAAGAAAATTAAGAAAATGATAAAAATTAAGGGAAGAGAAGGAAAATTATAGCCCAACGGTTCCAAAGGCCCATGACGCCAGGCCTCTACAACAACCAGCCTACCTGGGCCTTCCTCCCAGCCCTACGGCTCAAGAGCCTAGTAGCCTCCCCATGCACCAGCCCAGCTCCAGCCCAGGCACGTGCCTCCCTTGTAACGACCCAAAATCACTAATATGGCTTAAGGACCTTGGTTAGTGTGCCGGGAGGGCATAATTGGCTTATGTGGGGAAATTATTAATTAACATGTGTGATTATATGATAAACATGTTTGTATGGATATATGAATGTAAATGTGGTTATATGTTATATTTGTGAGAACCACATTATTATGTGGGTAGGCCTGCAGCGTGCGACTCGAGGCGATCCTAGGGAGCTAGTTAGCGGGAAAGTCACAACGAGGCTTAATGTTTGACTTGGGGCAAGTTAAGGGGTAATTCGGGTATTAGATGATTATTTGGGTTATCTGGTTATGAAAATAAATATATGGAGATATATTTGAGGTTAGGAAGCCTAGGCGGGAATAATGGGGAATTTTACAATTTTGCCCTCGGGGACGTTTTCGGTATCCCGAGCCTCGGGATTGATTTAATTAGTTAAGATTAGACTAAGTAAACCGAAAGTAGTAGAACAAAATAAGGAAACTGACCCATTTTCACTTCTCTCTTCCTTCTCTTTCCTCTCTTAAGAAGGCTACAGAAATCTAAGGAAAACTCAACTTGAAATTCTGGGTTTGAGCTTAATTTATGAAGGATTAGCCTAGTTCTGACTAAGGGACACTCAACTAGGATCAAGGTAAGAATTGAATCTCATTCTTGAGCTTTAGAACTCTGAATTTTGGCTGAGTATTAAAGGTGTTTGTGGTTTTGATATTAAGGAGTGAATTAAAGCTGAGAAGCTTGGATTTTAGCTCAGGAACCTGTTAAGGAGGTGGTTCATCAAAGAAGGTAAGCTTCAATTCATAGTTTAGAGCTTGAATTCTAAGTTTGCATGACTAGTTTTTTTGGGTTCTTTAGTTTGTGGGTTTCAGAAATCAAAATGGGATTTTAATGTGTTTAAAGCTAGGTTTTCTGTTGGATTATGCTTCTAGAATCATGTTAAAGGTCTTAAGATCAATAGGTGTTGGAATTAGGGTGCTTTGGGGTGGTTTTGAATAAGGTTAGGATGTTAGAAATGGTGGGTTTTCTGGGCATGAAGGGTTGGGTCGCGGCTCTTATCTAGAGCGTTGCGGCCCTACAAAGCAAAAGAGCCAGGGAGGCTCTGCTGAAGGGGAGCGCCGCGGCGCCATAGGGCAGGGCCGCGGCGCGTGTCTGCCTACAAAGAGGCTTAGCCTCTATTTCAGGGGTGGGCCGCGGCTAGGTTTCAGGGGCCGCAGCCCTTAGGTGCATTTATGATCTTTTGGGGATTTTAAGCGCGGGAACCTATCCTATGGCTTGGGATCGATTCCACCACCGTGTTTCGTGGAATTCGATGTCCCAGAAGCTAGCATTGTACCCAGAAACCTTTATTTGAATATTAATGGAATCTATTACCTTGGTTGTGACTAGGTGTTAAGCTAGGGCTTGGGAAGCGGATCGTGCTCGAGAGTCGTCGCTCGTAGTCAGTGAACATGGAAATTAAAGGTGAGAAAACTGCACCCGGTTGTGTATCTGTAATGGAACTAAGGGTTCCCTAATATGTATGCTTTGAAAGGATGGTAATATGCCATGTAAACAGTAAACCACGACCTAAGAGTTCCCAAGGTTACACTAGCGCATAGAGCGCGGCTCGGCCACTGGTAGCCGAGGACAGCGTATTATGCACTGAGCTCGGTTTAAGCGGGTCGGAGTCAGTGGAGTAAATAGAGGGTGCGGCCTAAGTTGTCGACCCTGATTATCATGTAACTTGATTGTTATTAATGCTTAGTTGTATCTTGATTCTGAATATGTGCTATATGATTAATATAAGTGTTGATTGTTTGATCATGCTTAAGGATTATTCATCTGCTATTGTTGTCTGTGAAGCATATTATGTTTTCTTGCTGGGCCTTGGCTCACGGGTGCTATGTGGTGCAGGTAAAGGCAAGGGCAAACTTGATCAGCCCTGACTTGGAGAGCTCTGTGAGCTGAATGTACATGACCAGCTGTTCAGTCGCCACGGTTGAGGGGAAAATAGGAACAGAGGAACCATAAATGTCTGTTTTGCCTTAGAATGGCTAGTGGTTGTTTAAACTTTGGAAGTTTTGTAAGCTAACTTTCGAACACTGTTCCTTTTTGGGATCCCACGTGTAAAATGTTTTGTTATATAAAATGTTCACTTTTGAGACCAAAACCTTTTAACCCTAGTTCATTAGTGGTTTCAGTATCATGTTTTAACTAAATGACTTGATTAGCGAATCCTGCATCTTTATAAACACACAGTGTAGCGGTCTTGGCTATCATGGCGTTACATCCTTCCTCCTCTCTTCCTGCGGCCCAATAGAAACACAGACCCATGCTTGCCTCCCTCCTTTTCTACACCAAACCAGTCCCATGGCCCAGCCACCTGCATCCACAACCAACCACCTGCCATTTTCCTTGAGCCCAACATTGTCCCCTTGTCCCAATGTCCAAAAATGTCACCTTTTCCCCCAACTTTTCTACATGTTTTTCCATAAAATCTATCATTACACCCCAAAAATTACCTCTACATGCCATATTATTCACCATTTAAAATTTAATTTAATCAATTTAATTAATATAAATTGATTATTTTAAACACTTTCATTGGCTATAAATACGGAGTTTCAAGAGCATTTTGGTGTTCTTAATTTTTGGTTACTATCATCTTTTCTACACTTTCTCTCTACATTTTCTCTCTTCCTTTTGGAAGACCATTTTGTGCCAAGTATGTATTTCTTTTGTAATATGTTTTCTATTCTAGTTATGCGCTTCTAATCTTTTTCATAAGATTATTAAGATCATGATGAAGTAACTTGTAACTAGATAGTATTTATTGTTGTATGTTGATTTCCCTTGTAATCCAACAAAATTTATGGGAGAGTAGTCTACATTTACTTGTCAAGGCCAGCGAGCGGGTACTCCTCGGTTAGTGAAATAGAAATAAATAAAAATTTAAAAATGCAGGCAAATTCTCTTAATTTCATCTATCGTGTTTTGTACACATGATTTCCATTAAGATGTTCGGAGGCTACAAATGATTACAAAATTTGGAAAATACAATTGCTTATATTACTGGTAATACCTGCGAAGATGCTAGACATTCCAAGCATGGGGCACCATCTCCCCATTCAGTCACGCTAGTTTGTACTTTGTATGTCCTGGGACAGGGATGATCTGAACTTGCTATGGGCCTTCCCTATTAGGGCCCAACACTCCAACCCCTGGATCTCGAGTTTCCAGGAAAACCCTTTGCAACATTAAGTCTCCGACCTTAATATTCTGTCCTTCACTTTGGAATTACATTAGGCCCTGTATAAGCTTGAATTTTTTACTTTATCAGAAAGCTAGCGAGGCCGCATCACTAGCCCCTTTATCTACTACGGGTGAATCTCTTCGATCCAGAATTAAACTATTTGGCCACCTTCTATTGGTAGGATGCTACACATAGTTGTTAAGCTTCTTGGAGGACCTCAACAAGGTAAAGATATTCCTAAAGTAAAGCATGGATTTTGGTCGAGTCATAAGTATCTCTTTGGTGCGTGGAGAAAGCTGCCCCAACTGGGAGCATGGCTTCATACCAGTAGACCATGGTGAATAGAGAATGGCCAGTGGAGGTCTTAGTAGTGTTGCATTAGCTCCACAATACCTAGGGTAACTCCTCGAGCCAGGTGTCTTTCGCCTGTTCCAGCCTTTTCTTCAAAGTGGCCTTAAGTGTCTTGTTGAACGCTTCCACTTGTTCGTTTGCTTGGGGGAGAGCTACGGAGGAGAATGTAACGACCCAAAATTACTAATAAGGCTTAAGGGCCTTGATTAGTGTGCCAGGAGGGCATAACTAGATTATGTGTGATTTAAATGATTAAATGCATGATTATGTGATAAGCATGCTTATATGATTATTTGGATATATGAGATGCATGATTATGAGTATTACTATGCATGTAGGCCCTAATTAGGTTATAAGGGCATATTCGTAATTTTGGCCTGTTGAGGGCATAAATGTAAATATTTGTGATAAATTTTTGAAACCACATTATTATGTGGAAATATCTGCAGCTTGTGACTCGAGGCGATCCTAGTGAGCAGTTTAGCGGTAAAGTCACGGTGGGGATTTATACCCGGCTCGGGGTAGCCTGGGAGTACTTTTGGGAATTTGGGAAATATGTTGGAGGCTATTGGATATTGAGGAATATAATTGGTGATTATTTAGGTGTCGGGATGCAAGCGGTAATTATTAGGGACACTCGAGGAATTAGCGGGAATTGGGAATAAATGACCAATTTGCCCTTGGAATGTTTTAGGGTTGAATTTTAATGGGAGGGAAAAATGGTCATTTTTTTGGTTAAGAGGTGATAAGGGTGTTTTCTACCTATATGTCTTAGTGGGAATTGTAGAAACAAGTAAAAGCTGAAAGAAAAGAAAAGAAGAAGGAAAGAAAGAAGGAAGAAAAAACAGAGGAACACTCTTCCTCTCCCTATCGATATCACTGTTCTCTCACCATCTCTTAAGGATTTTTGGAGCGGTAATTTAGAGGAGACTTAGGCTAAGGCTTGGAACTTGCATCCTTGGTGAAACTAGGATTTTATGCTAGAATTAAGTTCAATTAAGGTAAGGTTTCTAGTTTTTTTCGGGGATTGCTGAACTCTGTTATGTTGATCTTGAATCTGAACTTTGGATGGGAATTCAAGGTGTTGAGCTTTGGGAATTGAGGAGCTAAGGACTGGAAGGATACTAAAGGGAAACCTAGGTTTAAACTCTCCATAAAAGGTGAGGATTTCTAGGTTTGGTCATCTTGAATTGCTAGGTAGTTTCTAGTTTTTTGATGAGTTCTTGAATTCTGAGTTCAATGCTTGTATTCTTTGTTTGAAGATGCATGTGGTTAGAATTGAGGTTGTTGGGTGTAACGCCTTGGTTACCCCAGAACAGTTACCGTGATCGGTGAACTAGAAACTTGAACTGCTACCAAAGTCCTTTGGTTAAAAACGTGCTCTAAGTGTTATTAACAGGCTAAGGTGGAAAACCAATAAAAAGGAAAGGATATATTTTATTAAATATATAAATTGTTCATGAGCTCATCAAAAAATTTACAAGTTATTTATAATACAAAGTGGTCACTAATGTTTCAAATTTACCCCCCCGCCGACCTAAGCGACAAAAATAGGGTAAACCCCCTAGTCCAGCATTAATGCCTTAGAGCCATTCAATGCTGATATCGATTAGATCTAATCTTCATTCGGCCTTGCACTTAGGACGCTTATGCCGTTTCTGACTCTTAGGTCAGTGTCCCTGACTAGTCAGTGCCATAGACAAGTAAACAATATCCGTTAGCATTTAATATGCAATCAATGTCTACATTTATCAACCAACATGCTCAATAGAAATCATGCATGTCATATACACAGGGTGCAGTTTTCTTACCTCAGGTTCGAGGGAGAAATATAATAAGAACGAATCCTGAGAACGATCGACCTTTTGGTTCCTTAGCGGTTACCTAATCACAACCAATTATAACCTCCATTAATGAGAATCAACATTGAAAGGGTCTTAACCTAAGCACCACCCTCAGGACCTCGAAACATGCCCACACAGTGAGTAGATTCGATCCCGGACCTTAAGGATTGAAGCACCAAGCCAAAAACCCTTAAAAACACTCAAAACGGGACTTTGAAGGAACAGGGTAGCGCTACAGTGCTGCTCCCTAGCGCCCCAATGCTATTCTCAGAACCCCCAACATGCCCAAATGCCTCCTGTGTAGCGCTGTAGCGCCCTAGGGTAGGCGCTACAGTGCTACCTCCAGACCTGATTCCCCCTGAAACCTCCTTCTTTAACTCCTTCGATTCTAACTTGATTCCAATGCTTCCAAATCCCATTTTTGATGCCAATTGAACCCAAAAACCATCCTAACATACCCCAAGCATCACAACCATAAGAACCCTCCCAACAAAACCAAGTATTCAGCCTAGAAATCACAGCTGCAAAACATAACTAAACCAGGGCAAACTAGAGAATTCAATGGCTAGAAACTTACCCAAAGCTCAGCTTATGATGCTCTTCAATGGAGGAACACTCTCCCAAACTCCAAAGGCTTACTTCCCAAGCTTGAATCCTCAAGAATGGTTCAAAAATCTCAAAGGAAACTGAAGGAAAGAAGATACGGGAAAGCTCTTCAAGATGCTCTATTTTTCTACCTCTTTCACAGCCCAAAAAACGGTTTATATCTATCCTAGGGGTAAAAAGACCATTATACCCCTAGGTTAATTAAAGGTTTCTAAAGGCTCCCAAGGGAAAAATTGGTATTCCCCTCCTATCTCGTTAATTATAATTAACGCTCTCCAATTCCCACTATTCTTAATAATCTCAAACACCAATAATTCACATCTCGTTACCCTTTATTAAAATCACCTCGAGACTCATCCCGAGCCCCGAACTTAAACCTGTTATGACTAGACCGCTAATTAATAATCCATGATCTTCTCATGCCGAATAGCTCGAACAAACCCACATTATAATGTGGTCTCAACTATATATCACCGACATGCATACAAATATACAATTATACCCTCAATGGGCCAAATTACCATCACACCCCTGTAATTAGAATGTGGACTCACATGCATGCATTTAACATCATATTATAATATAATTCACATATACATGCATTTATCAACTAATGGCATAATTAAGCAAGTATGGCCCTCCCGACCTACTAATCCTGCCATTAAACCGCATTAGGGATTCTGGGGCATTACAACTATCCCCTCCTTACACTTTTTTCGTCCTCGAAATTTACCTTAATAGGTTGGGATACTGACTCTGCATATCTGACTCCAGCTCCCAGGTCGCTTCCTTGATCTTGCTGTTCCTCCACAATACCTTAACCAAAGGTATGGTCTTATTCCTGAGGACCTTATCTTTTCGGTCAAGAATCTGGACTGGCTGCTCCTTAAAAGAGAGATCTGGCTCAAGCTCCAGATCCTCATAGCTCAAGATATGGCTCACATCAGATACATACATCCGAAGAGCTGAAACATGAAATACATTATGCACAGCTGATAACGCCAGAGGCAAAGCCAATCTGTAAGCCACATGACCAACCCTCTCCAGGATCTCAATTGGACCTACAAATCTAGGACTCAGCTTGCCTTTCTTCCCAAACCTTCTCACCCCTTTCCATAGTCTCCCACTTGGAACTCCCCTAGAACTTGGAAGTGAAAGTAGGGTCCTGATCTGACACGATCGACCTAGGTGCACCATGGAGGCACACGATCTCTCTCACATAGAGATATGCACACTGATCAAATGTATAAGTAGTCCTCACTAGCAAAGAGTGAGCTGACTTGGTGTAGCAGTCCACTATCATCCAAATAGAATCATGCTGGCCAACAGTCTTGGGTAAGCTCACCACCAAATCCATTGTGATGTTGTCCCATTTCCACTCTAGGATATCCAGAGGCTGCAATAACCCTGCCGGCCTCTGATGCTCAGCCTTGACCTGCTGACATGTCAAGCACTTAGTCACATACTCTACTACATCTCTCTTCATCCCTGGCCACCAATACAACGATCTCACATCCTGATACATCTTCGTGGTGCCTGGATGCAAAGAGTAAGGTGTAGTATGAGATTCATCCAGAATCTCTCTCCTCAAAGCAGTGTATAACGGAACACATATATGCCCCTTGTACCTCAACAAGCCCATCTCAAACACTGTATAATCTCTGGATGCTCCAGCCAGAACATCCTCTCTGATCTTGATCAGCTGTGGATCACTCAACTGACCCTTCTTAATTCTCTCCAATAGCGTAGACTGTAGTGTAATATTAGCCAACTGGCCCACCAGCAACTCTATACCAGCTCTGGTCATATCATCTGCTAACTCCCTGGCTATCAACCTCATACTATGAATTTGTCCCGGACCCTTCCCGCTTAAAGCATCAGCTATCACGTTGGCCTTTCCTGGATGATACAAAATCTCACAGTCATAATCTTTTACTAACTCTAGCCAACGCCTTTGCCTCATATTCAAATCTTTCTGGGTGAAGAAGTATTTTAGGCTCTTGTGGTTTGTGTAAATTTCACACTTTTCCCCATAGAGGTAATGCCTCCATATCTTTAGAGCAAAGACCACCACCGCCAACTCTAAATCATGAGTGGGATATCTCCTTTCATACTCCTTCAACTGACGAGAAGCATAAGCAATTACCTTCTCTGACTGCATCAGCACACAACCCAAACCCTGATGAGAAGCATCACAATAGATCACAAACTTCTTCTGATCTGTCGGAAGACTCAGACTCGGAGCTGTAATCAAACTTTGCTTCAGTTCCTGGAAGCTGTTCTCACACTTATCTGACCACACAAATTTTTGGCTCTTGCGTGTCAGTTCAGTCAATGCAGTAGCTATCTTTGAGAACCCTTCCATGAAACGCCTATAATAACCTGCCAATCCAAGGAAACTTCTAACCTCAGAAGCATTCTTTGGCCTTGGCCAATCTATGACCGCTTCGATCTTTGCTGGATCTACCTTAATCCCCTCCTTACTGACAATATGCCCAAGAAAGGATAGATAACCAGAACTCACATTTCTTGAACTTAGCAAATAGTCTGTGTTCTCTCAATCTCTATAGAACCAACCTCAGATGCTGCTCATGTTCTGACTCAGACTGAGAATATACCAGAATATCATCGATGAAGACGATCACAAACTGGTCCAGATAATCCTTGAACACTCTGTTCATCAGATCCATAAACGCATCAGGGGCATTAGTCAATCCAAAAGACATAACTAGGAACTCATAATGCCCATACTTGGTACGAAAAGCAGTCTTCGTTATATCTCCCTCCTTGACCCTCAACTGATGATAACCAGAACGAAGGTCAATTTTTGAGAATACCTTTTTACCTTGCAACTGATCAAACAAATCATCTATCCTTGGCAAAGGATACTTGTTCTTAATTTTCAGCTTATTCAGTTCTCTGTAATCAATACACATTCTCAGAGAACCATCCTTCTTCTTCACAAACAGAACTGGCGCACCCCAAGGTGAGAAACTAGGTCTGATAAAACCTAAATCCAACAGTTCTTGCAACTATATCTTTAACTCTTTCAACTTAGTTGGGGCCATTCTGTAAGGTGCTCTAGACACTGGCTCCGTCCCTGGTGCCAGTTCTATCACGATCTCAATTTCTCTGTGTAGTGGCAACCCTGGCAAATCCTCCGGAAACACATCCAGAAATTCACAAACAAGTCTAGTCTCCTCTGGTCTCACTGGCATGACCTGGGTGGTATCAACCACACTGGCCAAGAACCCAATGCAACTTCCTTGCAATAGATCACTAGCCCTCAACACAGAAATCATAGGTACGCGAGGTCTGTGCACAACACCAACAAACACAAAAGGATCCTCACCTTTAGGCTTAAAGGTGACCATCTTCCTTCTGCAATCAATGGTTGCCCCATACTTTGCCAACCAATCCATACCCAGTATCATATCGAAGTCAGTCATAACCAACTCTATTAAATCCATTAACAACTCTCTGCCCTCTACTGTCACTGGCAAAGATCTGACCCATCTCCTGGATACTACTAACTCTCCTATGGGTAACAAAGTTCCAAACCCCACAGCATAAAAATCACAGGGTCTACACAGTCTATCAATAATACTACTAGCAACAAAAGAGTGTGTAGCACCAGAATCAATCAATACATTATAAGGGGTTCCAGCACTAAGAAGCTGACCTGTAACAACTGAGGGAGAAGTCTCAGCTTCTGCTTGTGTCAATGCGAACACTTGAGCTGGGGCTGAGCTGTCCGCTTTTCTGGGTTCTTCTTTTCTTGCCTTAGGGTAATCCCTTTTTAAATGACCCACTCCTCCACATGAGAAGCAGGCCCTTGCCCTACACTCTACCAAATGATGCCTCTTGCATCTAGGGCACTCAGGATAAGACTTCCAGGCTTCATTACCACCTGGACGACCCATTGAAATACCACAAGGCCACCTATCAGGACCTGGAACTAGGAAGGTGTCAGGAACCTTCCTCTTCTGCTATCTGGGGCCTATACCCCTACCAGAACCCACAAATGGAGGACCTGTCCTCCTGAAATCCTTTCTGGCTGCACTGTCACGCCAGATCCTATTTTCTGCACTCTCAGCTGTGAGTGCCTTCTCGACCACCTGTGCATAGGTAGTAACCCCAGCCATAGTGGTGATACGTACATCACGGGCTAATCTGGGATGTAGCCCCTGCAAAAATCTCTCTCTCCTGGTCCCATCAGTGGGCACCAGCTCCATGGCAAACTTTGCCAAACGATCAAATTTTAAGGCATACTCAGTAATTGACAAATTTCCCTGAAGTAGCGTAATAAATTCCTCAGCTTTAGCTGCCCTGATGGCATCATTATAATATTTCTCGTTGAACAGAGTCTGAAACTCTTCCCAACTCAGGGCATTAACATTCTTGGTCTGGGTAATCACTTCCCACCAAATCCGGGCATCCTCCCGAAACATATAAGTGGCACATGCCACCCTCTCATTACCAGTTACCCTCATGCAGTCAAGGATAGTGGTAATCATACTCATCCATTGCTCTGCCTTGGCAGGATCTGCACTGCCCTCAAATACTAGAGGTTGCTGCTTCCTGAACCTTTCATAGAGAGGCTCCCATTTATTTCCAACCTCAGGCAGCTGCCCAACTTCTGGCACCGACACAGGGGGTGCCTCTGATCCACTGGCCAATGCAAGCGCATGCTGCTGTTTCAGGAGATGAAGCTCTTCTCCCTGTCTTAACACTGTTGCCTACAGATCATTGGATTATCTGCTGCCAGTTTACAGGAGCTGGCTGTGGAATCTGTGACTGATCATTTTCTTGACCCTGACTATTATTATTATTCTAGCCCTGATCACTCTGGCCAGCAGAAGTATCTGTTTGTCCTAAATTCATTCTTATCTGACACCTTGCTAAAATAATGATCAATACAGCCAGTCAGGTAGTAATAACTAAACCTCTTGCCGCCTTACGGTCCAAGAACAAGCAGACAATTATCACATTCCACAGTCATACAATTATACAGGCAGATACATGTTTATAGCATTTAGCAGTTAGCATGTATCACATAATAATTCACAATCAACCATACTGATAAGTATGTTCCAGCAATCCCAGTACTAATTAGCACACATTTGCTGAGGATATAATATCTCAGGGCACAGGTTTAACATGGTGTCTCATGCATACAGGTAAAGCATATATACTATATTTAAGCAGTTATACATATAACTACATAAATAGTTACCAAACCATGAGTCGAGCTGATGTGTGTACATGCCCAGCCAGTCTACAGAACCCTAACCTTGGCACGCTCTGATACCAAGTTGTAACGCCCTGGTTACCCCAGAATAGTTACGGTGATCAGTGAACTGGAAATTTGACCCGCTACCGGAGTCCTTTAGTTAAAAACGTGCTCTAAGTGTTATTAATAGGCTAAGGTGGAAAACAATTAAAAAGGAAAGGATATATTTTATTAAGTACATAAATTGTTCATGAGCTCATCAAAACATTTACAAGTTGTTTATAATACAAAGTGGTCACTACTGTTTCAAATTTACAACCCCGCCGACCTAAGCGGCAAAAATAGGGTAAACCCACTAGTTCCTCTGAGAACTCCTTGGCCGTGGTGGTCAAGCAGCCGCATATGTACACATCACCACCTAAGCTCTCCACTCAAGGCTAGGTGAGCTTTTCTTTCCCTTTACCTGCACCGCATAGCACCCATGAGCCAAGGCCTAGCAAGAAAATACAATAAGTCCAAAACAGATAAGTGACAGTCACAAAAGTCACTACATTGGGTATAGCTCCCTTCAGCCTTGTGACGATAGGGTCACCGGGTTTAGCAGATAAGTGAACCTTTCACTAGCTTAAACAGGATAGGTGCATGGTGACTGGTCACCTACATAACCTTCCTCATGACCATAGAGTCATAACCCTGGAACATCGTTCCCTAGCCATGTGACAAACGGTCACCTAGGCCTTTGGCCCTAGCTCTCAGTAACTAGTCTTAGACTAGCCAAGGGCTTATAGGTTTCATCGACCTTAGGGTCGGTCCAGCATTAATGCCTTAGAGCCATTCAATGCTGATATCGATTAGATCTAATCTTCATTCGGCCCTGCACTCAGGACGCTTATGCCGTTTCTGACTCTTAGGTCAGTGTCCCTGACTTGTCAGTGCCATAGACAAGTAAACAATATCCGTTAGCATTTAATATGCAATCAATGTCTACATTTATCAACCAACATGCTCAATAGCAATCATGCATGTCATATACACAGGGTGCAGTTTTCTTACCTCAGGTTCGAGGGAGAAATATAATAAGAACGACTCTTAAGAACGATCGACCTTTTGGTTCCTTAGCGGTTACCTAATCACAACCAATTATAACCTCCATTAATGAGAATCAACATTGAAAGGTTCTTAACCTAAGCACCACCCTCAGGACCTCGAAACATGCCCACACGGTGAGTAGATTCGATCCCGGGCCTTAAGGATTGAAACACCAAGCCAAAACCCTTAAAAACACTCAAAACGGGACTTTGAAGGAACAGGGTAGCGCTACAACGCTGCTCCCTAGCGCCCCAATGCTATTCTCATAACCCCCAACACGCCCAAATGCCTCCTGTGTAGCATTGTAGCGCCCTAGGGTGGGCGCTACAGCGCTACCTCCAGACCTGATACCCCCTGAAACCTCCTTCTTCAACTCCTTCGATTCTAACTTGATTCCAATGCTTTCAAATACCATTTTTGATGCCAAATGAACCCAAAAACCATCATAACATACCCCAAACATCACAACCATAAGAACCCTAGCCAAAGCTTCCAACAAAACCAAGTATTCAACCTAGAAATCACAGTTGCAAAACAGAACTAAAACAGGGCAAACCAGAGAATTCAATGGCTAGAAACTTACCCAAAGCTAATCTTATGATGCTCTTCAATGGAGGAACACTCTCCCAAACTCCCAAGGCTTACTTCCCAAGCTTGAATCCTCAAGAATGGTTCAAAAATCTCAAAGGAAACTGAAGGAAAGAAGATACGGGAAAGCTCTTCAAGATGCTCTGTTTTTCTACCTCTTTCACAGCCCAAAAATGGTTTATATCTATCCTAGGGGTAAAAAGACCATTATACCCCTAGCTTAATTAAAGGTTTCTAAAGGCTCCCAAGGGAAAAATTGGTATTCCCCTCCTATCTCGTTAATTATAATTAACGCTCTCCAATTCCCACTATTCTCGATAATCTCAAACACCAATATTTCACATCCCGTTACCCTTTAATTCCCGGTAACGCTCTAACTATTAAAATCACCCCGAGACTCATCCCGAGCCCCGAACTTAAACCTGTTATGACTAGACCGCTAATCAATAATCCATGATCGTTTCATGCCGAATTGCTCGAACAAACCCACATTATAATGTGTTCTCAACAATATATCATCGACATGCATACAAATATACAATTATACCCTCAACGGGCTAAATTACCATCACACCCCTGTAATTAGAATGTGGACTCACGTGCATGCATTTAACATCATAATATAATATAATTCACATATACATGCATTTATCAACCAATGGCATAATTAAGCAAGTATGGCCCTCCCGACCTACTAATCCCGCCATTAAACCACATTAGGGATTATGTGGCATTACATTGGGCCATGCAGGGTGAGATGTAGTGATTGGTAGGCTTTTGAAGTGTAGTTGAGGTTTGGAGGGGTTCTAGGGGTTTTGGTTCAAGGAAATTCAAAGTAGAAAACTCTGGGAAGTTGTGTGCTGTAACTAGCGTTGTAGCGCTAGCCTTTGGGCGCTACAGCGCTAGGCCTGGCTGTTTCTGGGAATTTTGCTTAATCATAACTTTGTGACTGTAACCAATTATTTCGGAGGTCATGACTTAACTTAGGACATGCCGCCTTAGGGTCGGTCAAGCCTAAAATACATCATTAGTTCCTATTTATGTAAGAAATGCAACCTTGCTATTGATATGTCTAGACACCTTCCTTAGGGGGACGAAAACAAAGCCGTCGCGAGGCGCTATTCATATCTCACGGTATTGTATTAATAATGGAGACCATGGGTTATGTTTGAGATATCAACCCTCTCCCACTCACTAATTTGAAATAAATGTTTTTTAACCTAATTAATTCCAAATTAATTATAACACCTTTAAACCTTATGAACATAATTAAAATTGGAAAAAAGTGAGTTTCTAGGTCCATATCCAATTGTAAATTACCAATCATGTTCATCTAAACTTTACTAAAAAATCACTTTTACAATAAAGTTGGTTTAAATAAATTAAGTCATAAAGACTTAAAATTTGGTGTGATATTTTACCAAGTTTTCAAAATAAAACTAAGTAATTTACATGCAATTGATTTTGCAAAACAATTTATATAAACACATAGGACAATCCTAATAATCATGTTTCTACTAATGAGATGCATGATTATGACTGTGTGGGTTTTTATGTATGGCATACAATGCATGAACATGTTATCAATCACATTAACCACATGAAAAAAATTATTTAAATAAATAAATAAAAAATAAATGTTGAACCGGGTGCTTTTGGGTATTTCTAATTTTACAACCACTTTATAAAATTAAAAAATAAAATAAAACCGTCTTGATCTCCATCGGGCTTCTTTACTTTACTGTCAGTAGGATATGTGTCATTGTTGGTCCAGAATAATAATAAGAAAACAATTTTCTAATTATTTATGATTAATTAAAACAAACATTCAAATAATCATTATTTTATTTTTCTTTTTTAATTAAAACAACTTTTAATTAAAACTGAAATGAATTTAAATAAAAATCTGTTATTTTGAAAAAAATAATTTAAATAAGATATTCAAACAAAGTTTGTTAAGATAACAAAAAGATCTCATTATTTAAATATCAAATTTCAAAACTAGGATATTTAAACATTTTAAAATTTTAAAAAAATAACAGATTAATTTCATAAAAAAATTAAAAAAATTATGGACCAGTCAGGTGGGGACACGTGGCGTCAAACGAGGCCGCCGGGGTTGAACTGTACGGAACCGTATGGCGTCCGTACGACGTCCCGGCAGCGGCTCGGAGGTCGGCCTCGGAGGATCGATGGCTAAATTCTTAATTCCGGGTTCCGTTCTCACTTTTGTGTGATCGGAATTACAATTTCATGGTATCAAAAAGCAAATAAAATTACATAAATCCTATGCCCTTTAATGGCTTACACAATGATCTAATCATAAACAAATTCTAACCCAAAAACACCATATAATTAACGATTCAACATTCCCATTCATTCAATCACATTAAGCCATCCATTCATTCATCAAAATAAATAAATGCATAAAAGTAAACCCACACAGATTCAATACATATATATGTGAAGATGGCTCTGGTACCATTTGTTGGTTTTTATTGATCAAATCAGAGATTATACACAGCGGAACAACAATCAAATTGTCAGTTTAATCCCAAAAGATTTCTAGATCTACTTCTTCACATGCATATATATATATATTGAATCAAAGACAAGAATAGAAAAATTACCTCAGGTCCTTCCTTGCTGCTATTTTTTTGTATGGCTAAATCCTTGAGATCTCACACCAAGATCTTCCAAAATGCTCTCAGCACACAAAGAACGAGTGTGGGCTCGCTATTCAAACAATAGGCAAAAAACTATTTATCAGATGTTCTCAACACATGAGATCTGATAAAGTTTTGACCAAGGTTTTGTGAAGAATAGTGACTTTTGTTTGTGTCACTGTTCTCTTTCTCTGAGAGAGATTTCTAGATATTTTTCTATCCCTAAAAAGTTATGTTCTGTAAAACTGATATCCTATTTTTAATATATCCAATATATTAAAATATTTGTTATTTTAAACAATTTAAAATAACTTATCAGTTATCAGATTTTTGTTGAAATAATAATATTTTAATCATATTAAAATATCTCATTATTTATTTAATATTTAAATAACTAAAATTGTGGAACTTAGAAATTGATCACAGTCTCTTATGCATGTAGCACAGTCACTATGCACTGTGCTACACGTGTACCACATGCCAGTGATGGCATGTGATTTTTCCCAATTTTTATTATTATTTAAATACCAAAAATCCCAAAAATAAATTAATTCAAAATTAATTATATTTTTGTTAAATCAAATAATTAATTAATTACACATAATTAAACAATAATTATGTTTGATACATAGAAAAATATTTTACTTATCACATATAAGTCCTTTTTGCCCATTTTTGTATTTACCTTTGTCAGTGAATGTTTGAGCCATTTCGGGGACCATGGACCTATAACATTAAGCTCCAATAAATAAACTAAATAATTAAACTCTTTAATTATAATAGTTAATTTATTAATTATGATATTACTCCACTATAAATTCAGAATTGCACTCTTTATGTTATAGATATACTTTTATAGAAATCTTTTCTTAAGTCGTCCATTAATATAACCATCTTACAATAGTTCAACCCTCTAATTAATTAGTTCATAAATTAGAATGGAAGAATTACCATTTTACCTTTCTAATTTACTTTTTATTCCTTAAGTACCATTAATTCACTAGTGAATAATTAATCTATAATCTAATTATAGATTTGAGCTCAAAATCATTCAGTTCCAGAATTAACCCTTAAGGGAACTAATATACGATCCGTTAGGTAAGATTAGATTCTGTATTGTTGATACATGTTCCCAGCCATCCATGATATTAAATCTCCAAAACAAAAGTCATTAGCGTCATTCATTGAAGAAACCTTAACGAATGAATCAAAAAATTTAATAAACATGAACAAGAGTTCATGAACACTCAAGATTTAGGTTGATCTATAAATGATCATCAAATATGATATGAATTAAAAGTCTTTATTGTTAAATGTTTTTTGGATAAAGACTTTAATTCATATCGGTCCATGTCATATATAATCATATTATATAAAGCACCTTTACCGAGATGTCTTTCCACATCAATAATCCAAATCTAGATTATTTGTATCATTATGATACTCAGTAAACCGTACTTACAACTCCAATTAAAGAATTTCATAACTTTAATTTGTTGTTGTTGACTATTTTTATTCATTTATGTGATCTTAATTCTCTCGTACTAATACAAGATCACATCCTCGATAATGAATATGGAATTTTTCTGATATTTACAAAATTATTCAAACAATAATTTAACAATCTAAATATAACAATAATAATGAACCATTGTATTTATTTATTCACAGAAAAAAAAATGTTTTTACATGCTTTTAGGACACACTCCTAACAGTTCTACCCCTCAGCGTGGTTGCCACAAAAGCCCTCATGCATTTCTCGGACACACATCACAGTAGTGGTAATGAATATTTTCGCTTGTACAACTTGTTGGTATTAAAAGTGGAAATCAGAGATACACAGTAGAAATTGGGTTGATCCATTTGCACCCAATGGGCCTAAAATCTTCAGGTGGGTCTACAAGCTCCATGACAGAATTGGAATACATGGATTCCATTTCTTGGTTCATGGCTTCTTTGATATTTCTCCTTTTCAAGATCATCCATAACCTTTTTGAAGGTTAATGGGTCGTCCTTGTTTGTATCAAACACATTGAGGAAGTGGAGTAAAGTATGCTCAGGCTGTGGAGAAGGCTTTTACCACTGAGGAAGCGGAGAATAAGATCTGGAGGGAAAGTGCAGTAAGGCAGGAGGGCCGCAGGGCGGTGCCTCCCTACTTCGGGTGTGGCAGTGGCGGAGGCTCCAGTGATCTGAAGAGAAAGACCCCTGATACTTTGACTGCTCCTGGTCCTGATAGGAGAGGTCGGGGTACTCAGGGTGGCCACCAGGGAGGTAGTGATTCATGGAAGAGCTAACATAAGTGCACGAGGTGCAGAAGATGCCATCCGGGCGAATGTCAGGCTAAGGCCTATTATGTGTGCGGGGTGGTAGGATACCTCAAGAAAGACTGCCCGACAATGAAGAATGGCGAAATAGGGAAGGTTGATAGCTTGACTCCAGCTCAAGTGTTCACCCTGACGCAGGCGGAGGCCGAGGCTAGTCCATCGGTAGTGACAGGTCAACTTTCTAGTGTTGGCTCTACTTTTACTGTATTGATTGACTCTGGTGCTACACATTCATTTGTTTCTAGTAAGGTAATTGATAGACTGTGTAGACCTAGTGAGTATTATACTGCAGGGTTCGGGACTATATTGCCTATAGGAGAACTGGTAGTTTCTAGGAGGTGGATTAGAGCATTGACAGTGATGGTTGATGGTAGGGAATTTTCAGTAGACCTCATTGAGTTGGGTATGGATGACTTTGACATGATTTTGGGAATGGATTGGCTGGTTAGATAAGGAGCTACTATTGACTATAGGAAGAATATTGTGACCTTTGAGCCAAAGGGCGAGGATCCCTTTGTCTTTGTGGGAGTGGTATATGGACCCCGCGTACCCATGATATTAGCGCTGAGAGCCAGAGATTTATTATAGGGTGGATGTATAGGCTTTCTTGCTAGTGTGGTGGATACCACTAGGGTTTTGCCAGCAGGGCCGAAGGAGACCAGATTGGTTTGTGAGTTCTTGGATGTGTTCCCTGAGGACCTACCAGGGTTTCTGCCACGTAGGGAGATTCAGTTTGTGGTCGAGTTAGTGCCAAGGATAGAGCCAGTGTCAAGGGCACCATATAGAATGGCACCGGCAGAACTGAAGGAATTGAAGATACAGTTACAAAAGCTTCTGGATTTGCGGTTCATCAGGCCTAGCTACTCGCCATGGGGTGCTCCAGTTTTGTTTGTGAAGAAGAAGGACGGGACTCTAAGAATGTGTATAGACTACAGGGAATTGAATAAGTTAACTATCAAGAATAAGTATCCCCTACCAAGGATTGACGACTTGTTCGATCAGCTGCAAGGTAAGACGGTGTTCTCAAAGATTGATCTTCGATCTGGTTATCACCAGCTGAGGATCAAGGACGAGGACATACTGAAGACGGCCTTCCGAACAAGGTATGGGCACTATGAGTTTCTAGTAATGTCGTTTGGTTTAACCAATGCCCCAGCAACCTTCATGGACTTAATGAATAGAATGTTCAAGGACTTTTTAGATCAGTTCGTCATCGTCTTCATCGACGACATTTTAGTGTACTCCAGTTCAGAGGTAGAGCACGAGTTTCATCTTCAACAGGTCTTGCAGAGGTTAAGAGAGCACCAGTTGTATGCCAAGTTTAAGAAGTGTGAGTTTTGGCTACCAGAAGTGACATTCCTTGGACATATCATTGGAGCAGATGGGATTAAGGTGGATCCATCTAAGGTGGAGGCAGTTAGGGATTGGCCAAGGCAAAGAAACGCCTCGGAGGTTCAGAGTTTCCTCGGTTTGGCGGGTTACTACAGACGGTTTGTGGAAGGCTTCTCGAAGATAGCAGCACCGATGAAAGAATTGACACGGAAGAATTTGAAAATCGTCTGGTCAAACAAGTGTGAGAACAGTTTCCAAGAATTGAAGCGACGACTTATTACTGCACCTGTGTTGAGTCTTCCTTCAGAGGGAGTAAAGTTTGTGGTTTAATGCGATGCGTCAAGGTTGGGTTTGGGCTATGTGTTGATGCAAAATGAGAAAGTTATAGCTTATGCATCACGATAGCTGAAGGAGTATGAGCAGTGGTATCCTACCCATGATTTGGAGTTAGCAGCGGTGGTATTCGCAGTGAAGGTTTGGAGGCACTATCTGTATGGGAAGAAGTGCGAGATATACACCGATCACAAGAGTTTGAAGTACTTCTTCACACAGAAGGACCTGAACACGAGTCAGAGGTGTTGGCTAGAATTGGTAAAAGACTATGACTGTGATATTCTTTATCACCCGGGGAAGGCCAACGTAATAGCAGATGCATTGAGCCGGAGGGGCCCATATCAATTGTATAGCTCCACCCAGATTTTAAGAGAGTTAGCTGATGAGATGGCCAGAGCAAGGATAGAATTGGTGGTGGGCCGGTTGGCCAACATTACTCTACAGTCGACTCTGCTAGAGAGAATTAAGGAAGGACAGTTGGTAGATGCTCAGTTACAGGAGGTTAGAGAGAATGTCTTAGCAGAAGTAGCTAAGGACTACTCTATTTTTGAGGTTGGTTTGCTACGGTATCAGGGGTGGATTTGTGTCCCAACTGATGTGGGGATAAGACGAAAGATACTGGATGAGTCGCATACTACACCATACTCACTTCATCCGGGTACCACGAAGATGTACCAGTATCTACGAACATTATATTGGTGGCCCAGGATGAAGAAGGATGTGGTGGAGTACATGGCCAGATGTTTAACCTGTCAGCAGGTGAAAGCTAAACATCAGCGACCAACAGGGTTGCTTCAGCCTTTGGGTATTACCGAGAGGAAAGGGGAGGATATTAAGATGGACTTTGTGGAAGGTCTACCCAGGACAGTAGGGCTCCATGACTCGGTGTGGGTCATAGTGGATAGATACACCAAGTCGGCTCATTCTCTTCCAGTGAGGACAACATATACAGTGGATCAGTATGCAAAGTTATATGTGAGGGAGATCGTACGTCTCCACAGGGTTCCTAAGTCTATAGTGTCAGATCGAGATCCTATCTTTACCTCCAAGTTTTGGGGTAGTTTGCAGAAGGCTATGGGAACTCAGTTGAAGTTCAGCACGGCCTTTCATCCTCAGAATGATGGACATTCTGAGAGGATGATTTAGGTGTTGGAGGATATGCTTCTAGTGTGCGTGATTGATTTTAAGGGACCGTGGAGTAAGTATCTCCCGCTGATTGAATTTTCATATAACAATAGTTATCAATCGACAATTGGAGTGGCTCCCTATGAGATGTTATATGGGAGGAGATGTAGATCACCCATTCACTGGATGAGATGGGTGAGATGAGGTATTTGGGGTCGGATATGGTTCAGAAGACAAATGAAGCTATTGAGAAGATCTGAGCTAGGATCCTCGCCTCACAGAGCAGACAGAAAAGCTACGCCAACCCTAAGCGTAGAGACGTGGAGTTCTAGGTTGGGGACCACGTGTTTCTGTAGGTTTCACCACTACGAGGGGTGAGGAGGTTTGGGAAGAAGGGCAAGCTGAGCCCTAGATTCATCAGATCTTTTGAGATCCTGAAAAGGATCAGACATGTGGCTTACAGGTTAGCTTTGCCACCGTCATTTTCGGGAGTTCATGACGTATTCCATGTTTCTATGCTCCGAAAATATGTCTCAGATACGACACATGTGTTGAAGTATGAAGACCTAGAATTGCAGACAGATTTATCCTATGAGGAGCGACTGGTTCAGATTTTGGATCGAAAGGATAAAGTACTACCGAATAAGATGATTCCTCTAGTTAAAATGTTATGGAGGAATAGTAGGGTCGAGGAGTCGACCTGGGAGCTTGAGTCAGCAATGCGGGATCAGTATCCCGAGTTATTCAAGTAAATTTCGAGGACGAAATTCTCATTAGGAGGGGATAGTTGTAACGACCCAAAATTACTAATAGGGCTTAAGGGCCTTGATTAGTGTGCCGAGAGGGCATAACTGGATTATGTGTGATTTAAATGATTAAATGCATGATTATGTGATAATCATGCTTATGATTATTTGGATATATGAGATGCATGCTTATGAGTATTAGTATGCATGTAGGCCTTGATTAGGTTATAAGGGCATATTCGTAATTTTGGCCCGTTGAGGGCATAAAAGTAAATATTTGTGATAAATTGTTGAGACCACATTGTTATGTGGATGTATCTATAGCTTGTGGCTTGAGGCAAACCTAGTGAGTGGTTTAGCAGAAAAGTCACGGTGGGGATTTATACCCGGCTCGGGGGAGCCTGGGGTATTTATGGGAATTTGGGAAATATATTGGAGGCTATTTGATATTGAGGAATATAATTGGTGATTAGTTAGGTGTCGGGATGCAAGTGGTAATTATTAGAGACACTCGATGAATTAGCGGGAATTGGGAATAAATGACCAAATTGCCCTTGGAATGTTTTAGGGTTTAATTTTAAAGGGAGGGCAAAATGGACATTTTGTTTGTTAAGAGGTGATAAGGGTGTTTTTTGCCTATATGTCTTAGTGGGAATTGTAGAAACAAGTAGAAGCTGAAAGAAAAAAAAAAAGAAGAAGGAAAGAAAGAAGGAAGGAAGAAAAAATAGAGAAACTCTCTACCTCTCCCTATCGATATCACTGTTCTCTCACCATCTCTTGAGGATTTTTGGAGCTGTAATTCAGAGGAGGCTTAGGCTAAGGCTTGGAACTTGGATCCTTGGTGAAGCTACGATTTTCTGCCAGAATTAACTTCAATTAAGGTAAGGTTACTAGTTTTTTTTTCTGGGATTGTTGAACTCTGTTGTGTTGATCTTGAATTTGAACTTTGGATGGGAATTCAAGGTGTTGAGCTTTGAGAATTGAGGAGCTAAGGACTGGAAGGATACTAGGGGCAACCTAGGTTTGAACTCTCCATAAAAGGTGAGGATTTATGGGTTTGGCCATCTTGAATTGCTAGGTAGTTTTTGGTTTTCTGATGAGTTCTTGAATTCTGAATTCAATGCTTGTATTCTTTGTTTGATGATGCATGCGGTTAGAATTGAGGTTGTTGGGCCATGTGGGGTGAGATGTAGTGATTGGTAGGCTTGTTTTGAAGTGTAGTTGAGGTTTGGAGGGGTTCTAAAGGGTTTTGGTTCGAGGAAATTAGAAGGAGAAAACTCTGGGAAGTTTGGTGCTGTAACTAGCGCTGTAGCGCTAGACTTTGGGCGCTACAACGCTAGGCTTGGCTATTTCTGGGCATTTTTCTTCTGGTTTTAGTGCTATTGTAATGTCCTGAATTCTCCGATGTGGTTTAATGGCGGGAATAGTAGGCCGAGAGGACCATACTTGTTTAATTATGCCATTAATTGATAAAATGCATGTATATGTGGATTATATTATAATATGATGTTAAATGCATGCATGTGAGTCCATATTTTTAATTACAGGGGTGTGATGGTAATTTGGCCCATTGAGGGTAAATTGTATATTTGTATGCATGTCGGTGATATATGTTGAGACCACATTATAATGTGGGTTTGTTCGAGCCATTCGGCATGAGACGACCATGGTATGTTAATTAGCGGTCTGGTCGTAACAGGTTTAATTTCGAGGCTCGGGAGGAGTCTCGGGGTGATTTTAATGATTAGAGTGTTACTGGGCATTAAAGGGTAACGAGATGTGAATTATTGGTGTTTGAGATTATTGAAAGTAGCGGGAATTAGAGAGCATTAATTATGATTAACGAGATAGGTTGGAAAGGACAAATATGCCCTTGGGAGCCTTTAGAAACCCATAATTGACCTAGGGGTATAATGGTCTTTTTACCCCTAGGATAGATATAAACTCCTTTATGTTGTGAAGTAGAGAGAAAAACAGAGAAAATCTTGAAGCTTACCCGTACCTTCTCCTACCTCCATTTCCTTTGTGATTTTTGAGCTCTTGTTGAGGATTCAAGCTTGGGAAGTAGACCTTGGAAGTTTTGAAGAGTGTTCTACCATTGAAGAGCATCAAAACTTGAGTTTGAGGTAAGTTTCCAGCCATTAGATTTCTGGTATACTCTGTTTTGATGTTAGTTTTCAGCTTGTGATCTTGTTTTGGATAGTTGGAATTGGTGGAAGTTTTGGTTGGGGTTTCACTTGGGTTTTGATGAGGGAGTGTTATAGATCAAGTTTAGGGGTTGTATTGGAGGTTTGAGTGGTGTTTAAGCTTGGTTTGAAAGGTTGGTTCCAAGAGAAATCGTAAGGGAAGAAAATCAGGGATTTTGGCTGAACTGGAGGTTGGGCCACGGCATGGCCAGGGAGGGCCGCGGCCCTTGAAGGATGCTGATGGAGGCTGCCTCTGTTTGAGGGGCGGGTCGCGGCATGGACAAGGAGGGCCGCAGCCCTTAGTGGATTTTTAGCCAGAAATGGCTTTTTGGCTCAGGGATGCTAGCCTTAGGCCTCGGGGTCGATCCTACTACTCGGTTTAGTAGTGTTTGATGTCTCGGAGGCTAGGTTTTGGTTTGGGAATCCTTTGTTATTCATTTTATTGATGGAATCCTACAATTGGTTATGACCAGGTAACCGCTAAAGGACTAAAAGGTTGATCGTTCTCAAGGGTCATTCTTTTGTTCATTCTAGCTCGAATCAGAGGTAAGAAAACTGCACCCCATATGTGACATGCATGGTTATTCTTGAGGCATGTTGATTGTGTAAATGTGGACATGGATTGATTATTGAATGCTTAGCAAATCTTGCTCACTTGTGCATGGTACTGACTCATTAGTCAAATTTGGCAAAGGTGTCGGTATTAACTGTGAACCTGTGACTCATTAGTCAGGTTCGGCAGTGGTACTGGGCACTGGTCACACAGTGCTGACTCATTAGTCAGGATGGCCTTAGCGTGTTCCACGCAAGCCGATAAAGATTAGATCTAATCGACAATCTGCATTAGATGACTCAAAGAGCATTAATGCCGGACCGACCTCAAGTTCGATGAATATTATGAGTGCTTGTGTGACTTACCCATCAGTCACTCATCTGTTAAGTTAGAGACTTACCCATCAGTCTCTCATCTGTTTAAGTTAGAGACTTACCCATCAGTCTCTCATCTGTTTAAGCTAGTGACTTACCCATCAGTCACTCATCTGTTAAGTTAGAGACTTACCCATCAGTCTCTCATCTGTTTAAGTTAGAGACTTACCCATCAGTCTCTCATCTGTTTAAGCTAGTGACTTACCCATCAGTCACTCATCTGTTAAGTTAGAGACTTACCCATCAGTCTCTCATTTGTTTAAGTTAGAGACTTACCCATCAGTCTCTCATCTGTTTAAGCTAGTGACTTACCCATCAGTCACTCATCTGTTAAGTTAGAGACTTACTCATCAGTCTCTCATCTGTTTAAGGCTAGTGGCTTACCCAGCAGCAACTCTTTTTATTAAATTAGTGACTTGCTTGTCAGTCACTCAGTATGGTTTTCTAGAACCTCAAGTGATATTCACTCATCTGTTTATGAGCTATAAGCTCTGTGTGATTATAATGATGATCATTTGGAAATGTTTACATATAATGCTATGTTCTCTTGCTGGGCTTTTGCTCATGGGTGCTATGTGGTGCAGGTGAAGGGAAAGAAAAGCTCACCCAGCCTTGAGTGGAGAGCTTAGGTGGTAATGTGTACATAAGCGTCCGCTTGACCACCACGGCCAAGGAGTTCTTAGAGGAAATAAGGGGTTTACCCTATTTTTGTCGCTTAGGTCAGCAGGTTTGTAATTTTGGAATAGTAATGACCATTTTGAGTTGTAAATAACTTGTAAATGTTCTTGTGGGCCCATGAACAATTTTATGTATAAAATAAAGTATATCCTTTCCTTTTTAATGATTTTCACCTTAGCCTGTTAATAACACTTAGTACACGTTTTTAACCAAAGGACTCGGGTAGTGGGTCAACTTTCTGGTTCACCATTCACCGTAATGGTTCTGGGGTTACCAGGGCGTTACAACTATAGTGCTACCTTGTTTCCAGAAATGGGTTTTTGGGTTATTTCTTAAGGTTTTTGCCCGGGGGCTCGGAGTTTGATTCCACCACCCCGTTTGGTGGAATTAGGGCTTCCTGAGGGCTCGGGATTAGTCCCGAGGTTAGGTTTTGGAATTGAAGTTTAGTGATGGTTCTAATTTATGAATGTGACTAGGTGTACGCTAGGGCTCGGACGGGATCGTGCTTGAAGGTCGATTTCACTAATCAAAGTTATCAGAATCAAAGGTAAGAAACTGCACCCGGTTATGTGTTAGTGTTGGGACTAAGAGCTCCCTATGTTTATATGTGATGTCATGAGATGGTATTATGCCACGGGACATGTGACAAATGACCTAAGAGTGCTGGAATCAATACTTGCACACAAGATGTGGTGTGGCCATTGGTAGCTGTGGTTAAATATATAATCACTGAGCTCGGCCTAAGCGAGCTAGAGTCAGTGGGATAATCAGAGGGTGCGGCCTAAGGGCGCCGACCCTGTATTTTGGCATGATATGTTTAATGTTGTTTAATTGATGATTGTGACGAGTTTGTTATCTGAATAACTGATTATTGGTTTGTAGTTTGATATCACTGCTTATGTGAGCTGTATGACTTGTTATATGTCTGACTGTTGTTTATTGCTATTACATTGTATTATGTTTTCTTACTGGGCCTTGGCTCACGGGTGCTACTTGGTGCAGGTAAAGGCAAAGGCAAGGTGGACCAGTCCTAAGTTGGAGAGCTTTGAGGCTGAATGTACATAGTCAGCTGATCGGTCACCACGACCGAGGAGTGATACAGGACGAGAGAAGCGTAAATGTATGTTTTTCCCTTAGAGTGGTCAGTACATGTTTATAACCTGGAATTTTTGAAAACTGACTTTTAAACTCTATTTCTTTTGGGATCCCATGTACAAAATGTTTAATTATATGAAATGTAACTTTTGTAACCAAAATCTTTTTTAACCCTAGTTTAATTGTAGTTTCAGTAACACGTTTCTAACTCAATGACTTGGTTAGCAAGTCTTGCACCTTTATAAAAACACAGTGTAACGGTCTTGGCTATCCAAGGCATTATAGAGAAACTCTTCATGACTCCATGCCTTTCACAAAAGTCAAACTGCAGGCTGTTGTTGGAGACTATCAACCTTGGGAGCCCATAACGACAAACAATATTCTTGATGACAAAGTCCAGCGCCCTCATGGAGGTGATCATAGGGAGAGGTTCGATCTCAACTCACTTCATGAAGTAGTCGACTGCCACAATATCATACTTTACTCCTCCCTTTAATGTGGGCAAGGATCCAATTAATTCAATGCCCAGACTACAAAGGGCCACAGACTTGTCATCCAAGTGATATCATTTGGAGGACCTCGAGGGATGTTGGATTAACGTTGGCATTTGTCACATTTCTTGACATAATCCATCAGATCGTCGTTCATCGTGGGATAGAAGTACCCTTGTCTCAAAATTTTCTTGGTGAGGTTCTACCCCCCAGCGTGGTCACCACAAAATCCCTCATGTATTTCTCGGACACTCATCAGAGCAGTGGTAATGAATATTTTCGCTTGTACAACTTGTTGGTATTAAAAGTGGAAATCAGATATACGCAGTAGAAATTGGGTTGATCCATTTGCACCCAATGGGCCTGACATCTTCAGGTGGGTCTACAAGCTCCAAGACAAAATTGGAATAGATGGATTCCATTTCTTGGTTCATGGCTTCTTGATATTTCTCCTTTGTTAGATCATCCATAGCCTTTTTGAAGGTTAATGGGTCGTCCTTTTTTGTATCAAACACAAGGACATGTGCCTCATGTTCTTAGCAAACAGGCTGTCTCACAATCCTCCTACTATGACGTTGCACTGGGGTTTCCTTTTCAGGAATTGTGGTTTCCTCGGGTTGTCATTTATCATTTAATGATGATGATGATGAAAGTGATGGAATCTTATCAGCTATGAGTTCCTCCAATACTACTTTGCTCTGAGGTTTATAGTTATTCATATAGCCGTGTTCAAGTAAGGTCGCATTTGTTGAAATAAATAAATTTTGGTCCTTGAGACTATAGAAGTAACAACCTCTTGTTTCTGGAGTGTAGACCACAAAAATGCATACTTCAGACCTCGAATCAAGTTTCCTTGATTTTGGTCTAAGAACATGAGCATGACAGCCTTAAATCCGGAAATGGTGCAAACTAGGTTTGTTTCCATTCCATAATTCTAGTGGCATTTTGCTTATGGTCTTCAATGGGACTACATTACAAATTTTAGTAGTCGTTTGAAGTGCATATCCCTAGAATGAGAGAAGAAGTGAAGAGTAGATTAACATAGACCTGACCATGTCCAACAAGGTCCTGTTTCTTCTTTTTGAAACACCATTTTGTTGTGGCGTTCCAAGTGCTGTGAGTTGGGATAGAATACCACGATCCAGCATGAAATCTTTGAATTCTAAATCTAAATATTGACCACCTCAATCTGATCAAAGTGTTTTAAGAGTCTTACCTAATTACTTCTCAGCCTTAGCTTTAAATTCGTGAAACTTACCAAAGGTTTCAGATTTCCTAAACATTAAGTAAGTATGACCATACCTTGAGTAATTGTCAATGAAAGTGACGAAGTACTCATACCCACGTCTTACTTGTACATTGACTGGACCATGGACATTGTTGTGTACAAGCTCTAAAGGTTCTTTAGCTCTATTTCCTTTCACTGAGAAATGATGTTTGGTAATTTTTACATTTACACAAGATTCACAAATTAAAGCACCCTATTCTAATACTTTGTAAAACGTCCATCATCTCATAAATAATTAGAAAATACCATTTGACATATGAAATTCAGTGGGGCCTTGATAAAACATACAAGTTGGGCCCAATAGTTTAAAATAAAAATAAAGTGTTCTTATGCATTGTTTAAAGAGAATAAAATTTAAGTCCAACTGATAGGTTTAAAACTAAAGTCCATAACATGATTCTTTAAAACTCGATGCTTATGTCGATCGTTTATTCGTTCATAGGATACCCCCATGCCATACACACTTAGACATCGGAACTCCCCACATCACAGCGCGTGCCAGAGAGAAACCCTATTTGTTACCTTAAGGGGGGAAAGTAAGGGGTGAGCTAAAAGCCCAGTAAGGAAGTACAAATAAATACAAAAATATTCAAGGAAACACAAAAAGAACATATTCATATCGTAAAACCCATAGCATATCATACCATAGTCATATCATAGTCATTTTATAATCATATCGTATCTCCTTCATAATTATAATCATAATCATACTCTTTGTGATCATGGCACCACTATTGTCCATGTCACATCTTCAGGTAACCAGTAAAAGCATAAAATTGGAAATACCTCCTCTATGAGGTAAACAGGATCTCAGGTCGTTGAATAACCTCGGCGCGTCCGTCCTATGATTTATGCCATACCCTTAGTAACTCATTTGTTGTGTCGTGTTCAACACGCTAGCAACCCTTTGCTTTTTCATACATCATACAAACACATGTAATCCATTTCATGTCAAAACAAAGGCAACACATGTTGCATCTTACTCATCATAACATTTCGAGATAGAATTCCATATCTCATATTACATGGTCCATTATCATACATAGCACATCACTTTCCTCATAACAAACCAATCTTACAATTTCATAGCATAAACATAGAAATTCTATCTAACTTCCTTACCTCAAGTCCAAGAAAAACAAAAATGTGAAAAACTTCACAACGAGCCTATAATCATTATCAAACGTCGTCTCTTAGAATCACATGTCAATACTCACGCCCAACACATATACCCCGCGTGTGTATGGGTCATGCACACATGGTACAAGTTGTCCAATAATTCCAAACATACACATTTTCACATAAAATCGTAAAAGAATAATTCTCATTCTACCTATTAACCCTTTATGGTTACAAAGTAAAATCCATATATTTGAACAATAGGCATATATTTGAACGTAAAAATGCATTTGCATGCGACATGCATACGTGGGAGCGTTGTTAAAATGTAACGTTTAAAACGATAATTCCTACATGTTTTATTTCATTCTTTTTCAAATAAAATTCAGCAACATTATTAAATTTCCATTATTTGTTTCTTTATGTCACAAAGTTTGATTAAGCAATTTAATACATTATATTTTCTTTATAAAAATAATTCATTTAGTCTTTTCTTAATTTCTCATAAAATAATAATTCTATTTATTATTTTAAATAGCATAGAAAATAAAAAAAAAATTGTAGTCATCTAGGAATGCTTAATAAATTTCTTGTTTCCTTTAGAAAATAGCATTTCTAAATCAAATAAAAAAATTACATGTTTAAACGTGAAAAATTGATAATTAAAAGTGTGGGAAAAATGTATTTTCACTTATATTATTTAAGACTTAAATTATTTAGATGTAAGAATTATTAATTTTAAACAAAATAATTATTTTAGCTTAATAACTCAAAGTCTCAGCAACTATTTATTTTGTTTATAGATCATAAGTGAATTAAACAATAATCTTTTCTTACTTAAATAAAAAAACCGCACCTAAATAATGTGAATTTTTTTATATTTACATTAAAAAATCACATTTGTATATACACAACTTAGGGTATAATTTATTTAATGCACTCACATAATTTATCTCATTTAAAAGACATTTCTTATTTTTAATAAAAAATTCCAGCAACTATTAATTCATTCAAAATCATAAACTTGGATTAAAAACCATATTTTCTTCATAAAATATACACAAAAATCTGCATGTATTAATTAGGTAAAAACACCATTTAAATGTGAAATAAAATGCATTTTTATTTACTTAAAAATCAAATATCACTTGAGGCATCGCATGTGCATTTTAAAACATTGTTTCACCAATACACTCACAAATTATTAAAAAAACAACAATCATTATTTTACCAAATCATGTTTAAACAATGCTCATAAAATGCTTTATCCATTTAACAATTTACCCTAACATTCACCTACACTTGAATACAACACTATTACATGTAGTATGAAATTTAATCAACATAAAATCAAACATCAACTAAGACCTTATGCCGAAACCCTCATGATCAACATTTCATGTTTCTTTTGCATTTCTACAAGAATATTTATAAGACAACATTATAATAAAACCAAGCAAACTTATGCCCTCGCATGTGTATAATAGCATTTTTTTTCATTTTGATTACCCAAGACATCATGATTTGAAGAACAACAATATTCCATTATAAATCTTTATTACCAAGACATCAAATTCTAACACATATATATACATGGCAACTCATATCCATATATTCTTACATACTTTACTCACATTTACATGTTTATTTGTTTAATTCTTCATGCTTGCCTAAACACACACACACACACACGCCTAGGTCATATACATGAATACACATACTTATAGAAATTTATTCATAGAAAATTGCTCGTACGTAAACCATATGTGTAGCATTTTTATGTTTCTATGAATTTACCCAATGGAGAACAATCAACAAAGCACATGAAGGGACAAACCCTTCAAGCAATAAACAATACACCAACATCACAACTAAAGAAATCATAACAAAAATACTGCTAGAGACTACATTACCTCCATGGTAGAAATCAACACTCAAAGAGGACAAATGATCACGCCTTTTTGGTATACCTAGGGTTTTCGAAACCCCCAACAAAGAAAGAACAAAACATCAACATGAAAACTTAGAAATCAAGAAGATGAGGAGATGAACTAGGGAATCAATTACTAAGAAAAAATTAAGGATACAAACCTAGGTTAGAACCACTCTTCCTTTCCTCTTCTTCTACTTCTTCCATGCACACAATCTCTCTTTCTTTCTTTCTTTCTCTCTCTAGTTCTCAAGCTCTCCCTCTCTCTCCTTCCCTCTTGCACGCCAGCCACAAATGAGCTCCCAATACCCATTGCTCACCTACTTATTTTCCTAAAGGTCCATCAATCAAAGCTAATGGAAAGAGAAACTAATCAAGCCTCACTACTACAAAATACCCTTTACGGGACACTTTTTTAGGACACGCACCTAAATGCAAGTCCTTAAAAATATTTTTAGAGTTTTTAGGACACTTATTGAGAGTCCTAAAAAAACACAATTTAGGACTCGTAATGAGTGTCCTAAAATAATATGCGAGTCCTAAAAAAATCTGGGCTAAAAAAATAAGTGTTTTATTTAATAATTTTGAGGACTTGCTTTGGGAGTCCTTAATACTCTTTTAGGACTCGCAATGAGTGTCCTAAAATAATATGCGAGTCCTAAAAAAATCTGGGCTAAAAAAATAAGTGTTTTATTTAATAATTTTGAGCACTTGCTTTGAGAGTCCTTAATACTCTTTTAGGACTCGCAATGAGTGTCCTACAAGAATATGCAAGTCTTAAAAAAATATAAGCTAAAAAATAAGTGTGCTACTTAATAATTTTAAGGACTTGCTTTGAGAGTTTTTACTACTCTTTTAGGACTCGCTGCGAGTCCTAAAAAAGTATTAATGACTCCCAAAGCAAGTCCTTAAAATTATTATATAAAACACTTAAAAAAGCTATCAAATTTTTTGAAATTTTCGAGTTAACACAATAGAGCACTATCACCAATACATTTGGGGATTTATTCAAAATCACAACATTTAGGGCTGGTAGAGAGGTGAACGGCGGCTGTAGGTGAACGGCAGTGACGGTGGTGAACGGCGTCGACGGCAGGTGGGTTCTCGGCTTCAGCAGTCTCGCCTGCGGCGTGCTTCTTGGCGTGGGGTGCTGGTTGCTCACGGTTCCGTCTCTCGGCGTGCTTCGGTGATTTCCAAGTATATATTTCTTTGCTTTTATATATATATATATATACCACACATCTTTGCTTATATATATATATCCTGTTATGTATATATATATATATACTGTATAGTACACTAGTTCCATAACAGAGTTGTGCACTGAACGAAGTTTAATAGTGCCCATAACTCATCAAGATTGTTCTGCATAATAGAGGAAAGATAGATTTTTTCAGCATCACTTAACTCCCATAAGAAAAAATAATAATAATATAATTATTATGATTCCTTTTTTTAATCAAAACATCAGTGCTCCTATAATTAATAGAAAAAAAAAATACAAGAGGTATGGGAGTACAAGAACCTTACTACCCATATATAATCAAACAAACAGAAAACAAAATATAAAGTCCCTAGAACACAGAACTTTAAGTATAAGAATATTTACACAAAGCATTGCCAATCTCTACATAAATCCGAAAAGGGCACATTCTTAAACGGTAGTAATAAAAACCAACATCATCATTATCCTTATCATAATAAATAAATAAATAAAGAACAGCAATGAACATTGTTATCAACTTATCATCGTCACCACAATAATAATAACTAGAAGAGTAAAGAAATCTTCTGCCTTGACATCCTTTGGATCCTTGCAAAACTTCCCATTCACAAACACTGCTAAAAAGAAACAATGTTCATTATTAATAATAGATAGAGACAAGTAATATGAAAAGTTTATAAAAGTTCAAGCAGGTAATGTAAAAAAAATGTATACGTACAAGCTTTGTGGGGTTCATCTACTGCCACACAGAAGTCTTGGAGAGGGCTTGGGTCATAGGCAGAGGCAATGGAAGTTGCCAAAGCCAAGACAACAAGTGAAAGAAGGAAATGAACACCTTTCATGCTTAGTAACTATATGCTATAAAAATCTCTTCAAGTTTTGTTTTTGGTTGCTTGAGAGATTGTTGAGAAATCTTGCACTAGAACTCGTCTTTTTATAGATGGGAGTTTCTGTACTAGGCAGTCATACTTCATGAAGTGAAAAAGAGTTTTGGTTTGTTTTTTCCTTGTGAAAGAGTTGGTAAATTTTTGGTCAATAATGGTTTTGTTACTGATATTGTGAGGAAATCGACATGTAACTTCAACTGGTCTTTGCCTCTAGAAGGGAACTTTCAACTTGATTTGGTGATTTTGAGCATATCACACAATGCCTGAATTTCTTTTCTGACTTTCTTTTTAATTGATTGTTTTTACTTGTTAATACTTGATTGCCCTTTCTTCTGATCTCTGTTAATGGTCATGTCATATCAGAGAACTCTGTTTTTACTTGTTAATGGTCATGTCATAAAGAAAATCCTTATTGGGCAAGTTTTATCTTAAAGTTGGATTTTACGTTTGTTTCTTATTATTATTTTAATAATATGTTTAGTTAGATATCAAAGCTTAATGGACTAGGTATAACACAAAAGGGCATTTGGTATAGTTTTTCTATTCATTCTCCTTAACAGAAGTCTTATCCATATTCATTTGGTATAGTTTTATCCATATTCATTCTCTTCTCTCTTTGTTAGTTTTATTTGTGTTTGTTAAAAAAAACACTTCTATAGAGCACACTTTACTAAATACAAAATTATTTTCTACTGCATGAGATTTTCTTATGGACTAAATTTGAAAAACATTATTAAAAAATTGAGAAGAAAATACTCAAATGAGGAAAAAATTTACATAAGAAGAAGTTTCAATTTGACACGTTCTTTTAAAAATACTTGAAGCAGTCCAAGGCAATAATTAATATTTGACAGACTAAGCAATCGATCATAGCATATATAGAATGTGCTGCACCAGATACATTTCATAGCATATAACAGTCACATCATCCTCTAGAGATCAATTTGGGAAAATATGATACTTATCTAAACGAAACCTCCTCTAACTACCTTATTTGAATATGAACCAGTTGAGACTTTTATCCACAGGAAAATGATGGTTGTTTATTCAATGCAGATAAATATAATAAATAGATAAAAAGCAAGATTTGTAATGAAGATAGAGAGATTTCATGGCCTGCAACTATTAAAAAATTAAATATTTTATTACTATATATATATCTAATCATGTCTAGATCTAGAAGTAGTAAATTTGCATATGTAAGCAAATCATGGTTGGAATGAGAGAACCTGTAGTTGAATATGCTAAATGCCACTTCTTTAATTTTTTTGCTACAACTTAATTAGCCTCAAAGGGTATCCTCAACCAGTCCAAGTTTTCGTATGAAGGAAAGAACTATTATAGCTCATCTTTTGTTGGTCCTAAATGACATTTTAAGAACAACTTAACTAATTTAGCACATTTCTTTTAGAGAATAAATGTAGTAAAATGGCCAGAAAAACTAATGAGATGGTAGAAAAGCACTGTTTGTGTGTTGACAAAAAAAGGGTTGTTTTGAATTTTATGTGTTAGTTAGGATATGTGAAAATTCTATAGAGTGCTCCCCAAGCAAGACATGGAATTGTTTCTACTTAACAGAAGTCTTGTTTTCACATCTAAATTCTAAAGGCAGGATATATCTTATTTATTACAAATAAAATCAAATAGATTCTCAGCTCTAATTAAAATCAAACAAGTGGCTAAAAATGCACTTAAAGCTAAGTAATACTACTAGAGAGAAAGATGACCACTTCCTTGCAATTGGTCATTGAATGAAGCAAAAAAGATTGATGATCAAATTAAATGAAATAAACTTCTTCGCAGTGGTTGAAGAATGATTCTTTGTTTCATTATTAAATAGATAACAACCAAAGACTACATTTTTCCAAGTCTTACTCGCTGCTTCGATTAGAAAACATGGACTAGTTAGGTTCAGGTTAGAGAGAATCACACTATAAATAGACTTGGTTTCATGCCAGTTTAAATTACAATAGCTCTCACTTGTGACTACAGAAACTGTTAGATTAAAGAGAGCTTAACCAGTTTACCAAAAAAAAAATGAAGAGTGCTCATTTCCTTTTTTTTACATTACCTGCTAGCACAGCACTTTTATATAATTTTCATTTGTAACTATTTTTAATTACTAGCCTCTATCTGTTACTAATGAACATTACTCATTTTGAGCAGTGTTTGTGAATGGGAAGTTTTGCAAGGATCCAAAGGAAGTCAATGCGGATGATTTCTTTACTTCAGGCTCAACATTGCAGGAAACACTGATAATTCAGTTGGTTCCAAAGTAATAGCTGTTGATACAAGTGTGACTTGTAAAATAATATACAAGTATGTATGCATATATTTGTTGTGTTGATTTTAACTTTTTTTAAAGAGCATGTCAACATCTGACCTTTTTCTTGTTTTATAATGTTGATTAAAATGAATAGGTTAATATTTTGATTGGTTTTAAAGCATTGGATTGGTAGCTAATTGCAAGAGGTATGTTGCATTTGATTTAGTTTTTAAAAAATTCAATATTTTACAATTTTGAATGATAACTATACTACTTTAGTGGAGTTTGAATATCTTAGATATTCATCCGTAGTGAAGTAGGTTCTGGGAATTCTGTGTGTTGTGGTGATAACGGAAGATTGAGAACTTGCATGTCTTAGTGAAATAGGTTCTGAGAATTTTGTGTGCTGCGATGTTATATGGATGAAAACCTGTGTGCTGTTTGATTTGTTTGACATATTGGTGTTGATTGGGACAGATGGCTAGGCTAGTAAATTAGGGGATATGCTGCTCGATTTTCTATAGATTTTTTTGTACTTAGTTTTGTTTTGTATGTTTATTTTATTTTATTTTCTTAATTTTAATTTTCTCGATCCTCTCAATGCACCATTAGATAACAGGACAACCATCAAGGAGACCATCCATGATGCATTTGAGATGTATTTCACAGAAAGAATGAAAGCATGTCAAAAGATCAACAAACGCTCATCGGGAGTAATGTATTTCCAACTTACGGTATGTTTCTATTTGTATAGTTTATGTATATGTAAAGATGTTTAAGATATTTAATGCTAAGAATTGTACATGTATTACCAATCTTTATATAGTGTCGTAAACAACCAAACAATATCGACTGCGGATATTACGTTATGAGGATGATGAAGAATGTACTTATCAATGCCCCTCATATCAAACATTTCTTGTCGAAACAGGTAATAAACAATATACAACTACATAGTATTAATCTAGTACAATTTTTATATATGCTTTGAATTTATTACCACTAACATATTTATAATTAAAATTTTGTTTTTTTTTTTTAGTTCACCTTCGACAAACCATATACTACTCAAGAAATTGATGAAGTTAGAGAAGAATGGGCAATGTCATTTTTACAATTGGTTAGAGCAAAATGAATGATGTTATAGCTAGCTAATTACAATACATGTTTAGAAATTTTAAATTTATATTTCGTAAAATTTTTTTGCCATTTTTTTAGTATTTTCTTTTCAAATTTCTTTTGATAGATATTCGACACTCAAATGGATATATATATTTTTAAATCAAAATTAAAATTGTAGTTGTATTTTTTTTTAAAAAAAATTACTTTTAAGGTCATGCAAAGCGAGTCCTAAAAAATTACCCGCGAGTTCTAAAATTTTTTTTAAGACTTGCAATGCTAGTCCTAAAAAACCATTTTTGTAGTAGTGCCTCTTCCCAAATCAAGGTAATGGAAACATTGACCCTAATCAGGAGAATTAAATATAAATAAATAAGAAAAACAAAGCCAATTCCCTTTCCGTTTTCCTTGTGGCTGCCATCCACACTCACTTCCTCTCTCCTTTTCTTTCTTTTTTTCTCCACAATTATTTACTCACCAAATTAAGCAAACCAATCAAATATGCAATACTTAGTGATTCTTTTCCTTACCCATTTTCACTAAAATCATCCAATCAAATTGATCTAAAACCAAACCAAATATGGAAAAGAAATCCTTCATTTCCCACTCTCGTCCACACGCCCAACTCCTCACCCTCTTCTTTCTTTTTTTTTTATTTTCTTTTTAATTCCTTTGATTAAATAAAATAAATCCTGTAAAAGGAAATAATGTGTAGGAAATCTATTGCATGCACACCATGCAACCATGCACATGCACACACCCAATTGCTAAGTTGCATCACTACCTACCATAAACCTTGGTGCATTCAACCAAAACTCATTTTCTTACTAATTAAATTAATAAACATATAAAACAACTAACAATTGAATTCACACAATTCCTACCAAAAAATTCAAACAATAAAAATAATTCCCAACACTTAACAATTATAAAAAAAACAAAGCACAAAATTAATAAATATATATATAAAAAAGGGAATTTGGTGCGCTACGACAAACCAGAGGAGTTTCAACTCTTAGTTCTCTCAATGATCAATCTTTTGTTAACCGGTTTATCTTGTGTTGACCCTTGATTTAGCCAACGACACGGAGTCAAATATATGACAGGATATAGAATGACACTTGAAAAGATAATCTAATGGAAAGGAAAAAACACCAAGAAATTATAGTGGTTCGGCCCCAGTGATTGGTAATGACCTACGTCCACTTAGTGTATTGTTATTATTGAACTTTAAAGCTGTGATAAAAAAACTAGGGTGCTTTGAGTTTCACAAACCTTGGAAGGATTACAATAGAATAATCAATAATCACTATAGCTCTTTCTCTCTTAATATCAAGCAAAAAATCTAATGAATCCAAAAAAGTCCCTTCCTTGAGCTATTTCATGCATATTTATAGGCTCAAGGAGGGTTACCCATGCTAACGTGTCCTATCTTTCCTTAACAATCGCGTATCAAGGATCATTATGAGGGAATATTCCAATGCAGTTAATATTAGATTACAACTTAAGAAGGAAATAAATCGGGCTTCACGACCAGCCTGGTCGTACCAAAAATTAACACTGACGATGAGTCGCGCTTCTGGTCGATAGTCGAACAACACCTTTGCCCTTTAATTACGCCACGTGTCAAAAACAGTTTTTGGGTAAACATTTATCCCCCAAGTTTACTTATTGCGACCAGCAATAAGTAAACTTAGGAAACCGACTCTTCAAATACCCCACGAAATCTGTCAGAACCGCCCATGGCTTCTCAAAAAATGTGACCAATCATGTCTAATCAGGTCCTTTCAGTTTCCCAAGAATGTGTCTGACGGCTACCATGCATCCCCACTCCTTGAAAAATTACCTTTAATGATTATCTTGGTAACTGCTCCTCGGCTAGTATAAATGACCCTTCAAAATCATTTTTCACATTTTACATACTTTTGCCTTCCTGAAGAACATTGAAGAACTTGTGTTCCAGAGCCCAAAAATTTGCAAACATCTACACGCAGACGTTTAAAGCTTTCACCTTCGGACTTCACTCTTTACCTGAGTAAGTTTTATGAACTTTCTTATTTTTTAAGTTATCATATTTAACCGCTTCATGCTTGCCTTCGTCTCTGAACCCTTTCGTGTTCTTGGCTAAAAATGTATGGGGATTGTTTGCATGTTGACAGATGATTAACATGGTAGTGAAATATTGTTCCGTAGGAGTTAGGAGCCAGTTTGGTAGTCAAGATCGTAGATTTAGGGCGTAAAATCGAAGTAAAAATTTGATTTTTAAGCTAGGTGAAAACTGGGTTTTCCCTGCCCCTTCGGAGTCGAAAAAGCTCTTTCCCAAAAACTTTTTACTTCCGCTTCTCAATCTACTTTTCAAACTGCTCGTATAGAACTTAGTTTTTCTGTTAGAATGCTGCTGGTCGTATACGCGAGCAACGTTATTCCAACTTTCAATACAAGCTTTTAAGCTTTGCGTCTTATCTCCTCCTTTCTCTATTCGCAGCTTTCATGCAAGACCCGTGGGGAGGAGAAAGACCAATCGACGACGAGTTATTGGCTCAGTTGCTTGAGAATGAGGAGCAACCATCATCGCTAATACCTGACATCCCTTTTTCTTGTGCCACTACAAACACTTCATCCACTCTTATTCAAAATATGGCTCGAGCAAAAATTATAGCCTAGAAAAAGAAAATCCCAATCCTTCAAATCAGCCGGCTCCTCATGTTGAAATTCCCTTGACCAGTGGTCGAGCAGAAAATACTTTTGACCCCAATGTCCAAACTCATGCTCAGCCCTGAAATGCCATTCAATTAGATGTTGAATGGTATGTTGTCCCTGAAAGCCGGGTGACGATCAGGATGATCGCCAACTACATTAGGAAATACGCACTCCCGGGGGTGACATTAGTTCGACCCAACCAAGACCAACGGGCAAACTTGCTCGGAGGCGCCTTCAGTGCCTGGTCGAGATACCATATTGAGGCAGGGACTACCTTGCCTTTTCATTGATTCTTCCAAGGGGTAGTCAACTACTTTGGGGTTGCCCCTTTCCAAATAACCCCCAACGGGTATAGGATGCTCGTCGCACTCTATATCCTAGATAGCCACAAAAAATGGCCTGTGCCAACACCCCATGAGGTTAATTACTTGTTTGACCTCAAGTCTAACCCCAACCAAGAAGGTACGGGGTTCTTTCATTTCTGTCATCAGGAAATTAGGCACACCTTCCTGACCGACACCACCCATATATCGAATGTGGGGAGGTACTACCAGGAGTACTTCCTCACGACCGACATGGTCGCGAACAACCTGGGCTTCACGCAAGGAGGTAATGCCTTTGTACCACTGGTTATCAGTTTTTCTTTAATTTTTTCTCTACATATTTTTAGATTTTTAGTGCCTTTCAGGCCCATGGTTGCGACCAGACCCCACTCCAGACATGGAGTTAAGATCAGCTCTCTTGGCCAGTATGACTGACGTGGAAAAAACCGTCAAGTATCTGGTCACAGAGGCTAACCTTAGGTTGGTCGGCCTTTTGGCCCCTCATCAGGATGTGAGGGAGTCAACAACAGGGAGTGCTACCGGCGGAGAGGTTCCTGAGAAGCACCCAGCCGTGGAACAACCTCTTCCGAGGAGGGCCACTGGAGTAACAATCAGGGAACCTTCCAGCACCCCACAGGTTGTTGCTCCCCCTGCCCCAAAGGGAAAAGGAAAAAAGAAGGCCACTGAACCTCCCACTCCCATCGACGAGTCTTCCGATGAGAACGGTACTGATTTTTCTCTTTTAGATAGTTTTCTAATTCCCTGTCATCTATTTGACGGGGACGGCAACTTTAAGTATACTCCAATCTTAAGTTTAGATTTCTTCCAAGCAGTAAGTAGTTCAGTAAGTAATGTAGCGACCAGTAGTTGTAGCGTAGCTACTTTACATATAATCTCTTCACTTTCATTTTTATCCCCATATATATACCTTGTCTCATTGCTCGTGTTGTTTCTTTTTGTGCAGATATGGACTCTGAGGACGTGTTCGAGCATTATAAGGCTGCTGCCACATCTTCTGCAAGAAAAAGGACAGCAAGAGGGCCCGAGGGGAGAGCAGTAAAACCACCTCAAAGAAGGCTCAAACCGATGACCCTCCAGCCACCGTCCCTTCGAAGGAGATCACACCACCTCCATCACCACTCAAGCAGCCAGCCTCAACCCCTCTGGTCGACCAAAATTCCAATCCTCCAACACCCGCCGACCAGCAGCCTACTCCTCAGGCCCCTAGCAGCCAAACGCGGTGTAATCAACCCGAAGGCTCCCTGTCTAGCATCGTGGCCAGCTCAGCCAGGGAGAGGATATACAAGCTCTCCAAACATAAACGCAGTCAGGAGGCTATTACTGAAATCATTTCCATGGAGCCTGACAAAATACTTAACCGATGGCTGAACGAGATAGTAGCGTAAGTCACTCCTTGATGCTGGAGAATTTTTTTTTTATTCTCTGCCATCACTTTATCCTGTTTTATCTGATTATAGGGACTACTGAACATGACCGTTGGCTAGCGTCGTGCTGGAGCGATGGTGTCCTGGGCCAAAAATTTCGACACCAGGCTCGTCGAGGCTAAGGAAGCACTCGAAGAGAAAAACGCTGGGTTGCTCGAGAGGAACAACGAGCTAACTAAATAGAATGGCGAGTTGCTTGAGAAGAATACGGAGCTGTCTAAGCAGAAAGAGGAACTGCTCGAGCAAAAAGCCACTCTGACCCGAGGAACTGCTGGAGGTTCGGAATGGCCTGAAGAAATCTGACGAAGACAAACAAAAGTTCAGGGAAAGCGCCAAACTCAACTACCAGCAGGCCGTACAGCTCGAGCTTGATTTGATTGCGAGCAGGTAGGAGACGGAGGATCTGGAGAAGCGCGTGAAGGAGCTTGAGGAAGCTGAAGCCAAGAACTTGGAGAAGTACAAGGAAGCCACTCGTCTTTGCTTCCACGAGTTCTGGAAGCACAACCGGGAGGCTAACTTTAAATATCTGTCAGAACGCCTGAGGCGGACTCTAATGTCTCAGTGTGCCATCTGCCTAGAGGAAGAAGAGAGGGCTAAAGTACTTGCTTCCCCGGAGATTTCTCTGGCAACAGGGATAGATGGTGCAGACAATGAAGCTAGGGCAGCTGTCGACCAGGACGTTCCTCAAGATCCTCCATCCCCTTAGTCTTTTTTCCTTTTTTTTCTTTTGATAGTTTAATTACACGACCTCCTGGTCGTGATGTAAAGACTAATTTTTTATTGCTGCGCGGGCATCTATTTTCCTTTTAATCAGACATTTACATCCGAGCAGTACTGCTTGCGGTGTAAAGTAATTCGTTTTTGATATTATAACATCTTTTTATTTTATTATAATATCTTGTTCGCATGACCAAACTTAGCATAACACTTTGGTTTGATTTAACAAAATAACAAAATTTTGAAAAATACTCTAAGTACCCTAGCATGCTTTCACTTATTTTGCTCATGTGTTTACATACCTTTTAACGATATGCTTTGCTTACTTACCCTTATATGCCCCCCAAGTGATCGAGGAGCTTTAGGTTGGTCACTTGCCTTGACCAGAGCCTGTTCGAACATTACTGCTCGTAGCAATATAATTATAATTATAATACAGCAAAAAAACACACGTAATGAGCAAATACTTGTAATAAATACAATAATTGGCAAGAAATGACCAGCTCCGCACAGTCCCTTATAATTCTCGTAATAAATGGACGAAACATGTATGTACGAATGATCAATAAGATCTTACACTTATAAGCGATCGGTCACATAAAATGACTAACCCTTTTTCAAAACTTGTAAAAAGTAAAATTAATACAAGCCAATACTTTAAGAAGAATTGTTTATTGATAGTACTTGCGCAGGTGTTCTCCATTCCAATAGCAAGGAATGAGATCTCCGTTTAAGCGAGCAAGTTTATAGGTGCCTGAGTGAAGGACTTTTTCAATCTGGTATGGCCCTTCCCAATTAGGTCCGAGTACTCCAACAGCTTGGTCGCGGGTGTTTAGAAAAACTCTTCATAGTACAAGATCTCCAACACTGAACTTTCTCTCTCGAACTTTAGAGTTAAAATACCGGGCAACTTTCTGCTGGTATGCAGCTACTCGGAGTTGGGCTTGTTCACGTTTCTCATCGATTGAGTCCAGGGATTCCATCAATAACAAGCTGTTCGAATCTTGATCGTACTTTATTCTTCGATGCGAAGGTGGATCTAACTCAACAGGCAACATAGCTTCATATCCATAAGCCAAAGAGAATGGAGTATGACATGTTGCTGTTTGGTGGGAAGTTCTGTACGACCAAAGTACTTCAGGCAATTGTTCTGGCCACACCCCCTTAGCTTCTTCTAGCCTTTTCTTCAGTGTATCCTTTAGCATTTTGTTGATTGCTTCCACTTGTCCATTTGCTTGGGGATGAGATACTGAAGAGAAGCTCTTGATAATACTATGTCGCTCGCAGAAATCTGTGAATAAATCACTGTAAAACTGGGTGCCATTATCCGAGACAATCTTCCTTTGCAATCCATAGCGACAAATGATGTTTTTGATTACAAAATCCAGCACCTTCTTGGTCATCATGTTTGCAAGTGGTTCATCCTCGGCCCATTTGGTGAAGTAGTTGACGGCAACCACAACATATTTGACACCGCCTTTTCCCATGGGCAAAGATCCGATTAGGTCGATACCCCAAACTGTAAACGGCCACGGGCTTTGCATCTATTTAAGCTCATTAGGGGCTGCTCGTGGGATTTTGGAGAATCTCTGGCATTTATCACACTTCGGCACGAATTCCATTGAGTCTTCATTCATCATTGGCCAGAAATATCCTTGCCTTAGGATCTTTTTTGACAAAATCTGCCCCCCAGCGTGGTCTCCACAAAAACCTTCGTGTACCTCTTTCATCAATTCTTTGGCCTTCTCCTTTGTAATACACCTGAGGAGTGGCATTGAGTATCCCCTTCGATACAAAATTCCATCGACCAGGATATACCTAGCAGCCTGTCGCTGAAGGGTCCTGGCTTTGTTTCTGTCTGTTGGTAACATGCCTTGCGTCAGATACTCTACATATGGCGCCATCCATGTATCTTCCATTTGGATCACCAAAGTGTTCTCCTCTGCTTGGATGCTTGGTACAGATAGTCGCTCAACTGGCATTATGTCCAGAGTATCAGCATCCTTCGCACTTGCTAATTTGGCCAAAGCGTCTGCGTTGGAATTCTGATCGCGAGGTACTTGCTGGAGACTGTATTTGTCGAACTGAGCCAATAGATCCTTTGTTTTGTTCAAATAGGCAACCATCTTTAAACCTCGCGCCTGGTACTCTCCCAGGACCTGATCCACCACCAGCTGAGAATCACTATAGATGTCAAGCACTTTTATATTCATGTCCCTGGCTAACCGCAATCCAGCGAGTAGTGCTTCATACTCGGCCTCATTGTTAGAAGCAGTGAAGTCAAATCTGATTGCGCAGTGAAATCGATGCCCCTCCGACGTTATCAATATCACTCCTGCCCCAGCGTGGCACTCGTTAGAAGAGCCATTTGTAAATAATTTCCACTTGGGTGCTTGGATTTGACTTTCAGGCTCGCTGAGCTCTTCAGCCTGCTCGCCATTCGTAAGTTCAGTGAATTCTGCAAGGAAGTCAGCCAAGGCTTGACCTTTTATCGCTGCTCGTGGTAAGTAAGATATGTCAAACTGCCCGAGTTCGACTACCCATTTTAGCAATCTACCTGCAGCCTCTGGTTTTTGCAAAACTTGTCGAAGAGGCTGGTCGGTCAAGACCGTAATTGGATGAGCTTGAAAGTAAGGTCGTAGCTTCCTAGAGGCCAAAACTAGGCAATAGGCTAGTTTCTTGATGGGCGGGTACCACTGTTCTGCTCCAATCAGCCTTTTGCTTACATAGTAGACAGCCTTCTACACGCCTTCTTCTTCTTCTCTTATTAAGACGTCACTAACAGCGTATTCCGTGATTGCTAGGTAGATGAACAAAGTTTCTTTATCCACCATCTTTGACAGGATGGGTGGTTGCGCCATATGTGTTTTTAGTCCTTGAAAGGCCCATTTGCACTCCTCTGTCCATTCTAACTTCTTATTGCCTCTAAGTAGATTGAAGAATGGGACGCACTTATCTGTTGACTTTGAAGTAAATCTACTAAGAGCGGCAATTCTTCCGGTTAAGCTTTGAACATCATTGACCTTTGCTGGCGACTTGATATCGATCAGGGCTTTAGTCTTCTCGGGATTGGCTTCAATTCCTCTCAAGTTAAATATAAATCCCAAGAACTTCCCTGATCCTACTCCGAAGGAGCATTTAAGGGGATTCAGCTTCATCTGATATTTGTTCAAGATGCTGAAGCACTCATGTAAATCCCTCACATGCCCTTCTGCTTTCTTTCACTTGACCAGCATGTCGTCGACGTAGACCTCCATGTTTGTGCCAATCAACTCCTAAACATGTGGTTGACGAGTCACTGGTAAGTCGCACCAGCGTTTTTCAAACTGAAAGGCATCACTTTGTAACAGTAGAGCCCTGTATCAGTCCAAAAGCTAGTGTGACCTTCATCAGGGGGATGCATACTAATTTGATTATACCCGGAGTACGCATCCATGAACAAGAGGATCTCATTCCCTGCAGCAGCATCGACTAGCTGGTCGATCCTTGGGAATGGGAAACTGTCTTTGGGGCAGGCTTTATTTAGGTCTGTAAAATCCACGCACGTACGCCATTTTCCATTTGACTTGGGCACTAGTACTGGATTAGAGACCCATGATGGATAAAATGCTACCCTGATAAACCCATTCTCCTTTAGCTTCTCGACTTCCTCTTTTAAGGCCTTCAATCTATCTTTGTCGAGAAGCCTTCTTTTTTGTTGTACTGGCGGAAAACTCTTGTCAATGTTTAGGACATGGCTGATGACTACAGGATCTATCAGAACCATGCCTTTATGCGACCAGGCAAAGGCCTCCTAGTTCCTCCTTAAAAACTCCACGAGTGCTTGTTTTGTTGTTGTCTCTAAGTTTTTACCGACTTTCACAACTCTGGTCGGATTTTCTTCATTGAGTTGGACCTCTTCAAGGTCCTCGATGGGTCCCACTTCTTCTTTAAAATCCCCAAAGTGAGGATCTCAGTCCTTATCCTCACTTTGGGAAACGCCCTATTTGCTGACATTATCACCCGAGTGGGCCTGAACATTAGTCGCCATTGGCAACTCCTTTCCGGTGGCGCCTCTCGATACACCCTTCTTCTCCTTTGTGATCGAGGCATTGTAGCATTCCCTCGCTTCCCCATCATGTTTGCAATCTGCACGTCCACGACCAGCAGATCGGAGTGTGGGAATCGCACGTGATGGGCGTCGTCGTCAGAGAAGGTTATCAGTTCCTCCACTGTTCGAGCCTTTTTTGGTGCTCAATCCTCGACACTCATCATCTCGATGTCCTTTTCGTGGCATAGGGTTCAAGCGTATCGTTCCCTTGCCTTCCCACTATCTCCTGCAAGATACGGGCCTCCATAGATGGTGAGTGGAGTGCCTGCCACAGGAGCTGGCTGTAAAGGTGGTGAGCATTGGCATGCTGGCACCTGCTCATTGCCACCTTGAGCCTCTTGTTGAGAACCTCCTGCGGCTCGCACATATCTTCTTAAATGTCCCTGCCTTATCAAGAACTCAATCTCGTCCTTCAGCTGGTTACACTCGTTTGTATCGTGCCCGTAGTCGTTGTGAAAATGGCAGAACTTTGTTGTATCTCTCTTGGAGATATATTTCCTTATGGGTGCGGGTCGTTTGTAGGGCACGTTTGAGCTGGTCGCCTGATAGACCTCAGCTCAGCTTTTGACAAGGGCAGTGTAGTTGGTGAATCTCGGTTCATACCGACTGCCTTTGGGGCGCTTACTCTCGGAGGTCGAGGGTTCATTGTTCGTCCGCTTTCCACCATTTCTACCGTCGCTATTCCCATTTCCTTTGCCATTGCCATTGGGTTTTTCCGACCCATTGGCGGCTTTGGTGGGATCTTCCTTGGGCCCCTTGTCTTTTGTTGGCGATTTCCCTTCGTTGGCAATCGTGTCTTCGAGCTTGATGTACCGATCAGCTCGATCTAAGAACTCTTGGGTGCTCCTTACCACATTCTTTCTGAGGCTGCTCCAGAGGGGTGAATGACGTCTAACCCCAGAAGTTAGGGCCCTCATCTTACCTTCATCGCCCACAGTCTTGGCTCCAGCTACAGCTCGCATGAAGCGCTGAACATACTCCTTCAAGGGTTGTCCCTCTTTCTGGCGTATTTCGACCAGCTGGTTGGCCTTAGTGAGGTGCACGCGACCCCCATAGAACTGTCCGTAAAACTCCTTCACGAACATTTCCCATGACACTATACTAGCAGGAGGGAACTTAAAGAACCACTCCTGGGCAGTGTCAAACAGCGTTGCGAGGAAGATGCGGCAGCGGGCATCTTCTGACACCTTTTGTATATCCATTTGTATCTCAAACTTATTAACATGAGATACTGGATCTCCATACCCGTCAAAATTTGGCAGTGTTGGCATCTTGAATTTATTGGGGGTTACAGCCATAGCAATCCTCTGTATGAAAGGGGTGCCTCTCCTCTGATCGTACTCAATGTGGAATGTTCACCCCCCCGACCAACTGCTGCACTGCCTAGTTCAAGGCATCGATCTGGGCCTGAACAGCTTCTGGGATTGTTGGGGCCACTGGTGCCGGGGGAATGTACTCATCGTGCCTTTCCCGGTGGTGGTTAAGTACGTCCCTCAGATCATTGTCTCTTCGTCGCTGCTCGCTGGCTCCCAGCCGACTAAAGATGTTCTGCTGCCTAGGCTGCTCCCCAGCGTTATGGCCCGCTGGTCGGTCCTCTCTAGGTGGTGGGCTTCTGCCTCACCTCTTTCTTTGTTCCTCTGACCAGTATTTCCTCTGCCGGAATCGACTTCATTGTATTCGTGGCCATCTCTGAATCGTGGCTGACTATGGTGTGATCGGCTATTCACTTTGTTGCCTCCTTGGGCTGGCATTTCCCGATCGTTAGGGGAAGGTCTGCGCTGGTTGGTGGTTCCCCGTGCATTATTATGCCATGGGGGGGCCCTGACCGCAGAGCCTGTCTCGGAGTTCCTCCTGTTGGCAGAAGGACGCTGCCCCCTGCTCGGTAGATTCGGCTCTTCATCCCCTGGGCGTCTAGGGCTGCGGGGCGATTGCCTGGCCCTATTCTGCCTCGGGCGCAAGGGATTACCTCGACCAGCCTGAGATGGAGGCTGCTGCTCAGGATCCCTAGGTGGGACATCATCCGGAGCCACAGGCGGCTGCTCCGGCCTTTGAGGGCATCCTGGCTGGAGTGGAGGACTAGGATTGGGACCCCTTTGAGGTGGCCCGCTTGGTGGCTGGTCTGGCTGGGAGGCTGGCGTAGCCTGATTCCTAGCCAGCTGGATGGTTGCTTCAAGGGCGGCCATGGCATCCCTCTGCCGACGATCCATCTCTGCCTGCCACTCGCTCAACTCCTGACGCTGGCATTCTATTTCTCTTTGCTGCGATGCCATTATCTCTGCAGCATTCTCTTGATTGGCCCTCAGATTGGCCAACTCATCCTGCAACACCCCCAGTGTTGCCTTCAAGGTTTCTGAATCTAACTCCTCCTCTTCAAACTCCAAATGTGGTTCATCCTCAGCCACATTTGGAGGAGGAGGCTGGGATGATGCAGCGCCAGCGGCCTGTCCAGTCTTCTTGGATGTTTTTGCCATTAGATTCCTTCACAAGCTCTCAATGAAAGCACCAGAATGTTGACCCTCGATTTCGCCAACGACACGGAGTCAAATATACGACAGGATATAGAACGACGCTTGAAAAGATAATCTAATGGAAAGGAAAAAACACCAAGAAATTATAGTGGCTCGGCCCCAGTGATTGGTAATGACCTACGCCCACTTAGTGTATTGTTATTATTGAACTTTAAAGCTGTGATAAAAAAACTAGGGTTCTTTGAGTTTCACAAACCTTGGAAGGATTACAATATAATAATCAACAATCACTATAGCTCTTTCTCTCTTAATATCAAGCAAAAAAGCTAATGAATCCAAAAAAGTCCCTTCCTTGAGCTATTTCATGCATATTTATAGGCTCAAGGAGGGTTACCCATGCTAACGTGTCCTATCTTTCCTTAGCAATCGCGTATCAAGGATTTTTATGAGGAAATATTCCAATGCAGTTAATATTAGATTACAACTTAAGAAGGAAATAAATCGGGCTTCACGACCAGCCTGGTCGTACCAAAAATTAACACTGACGATGAGGCGCGCTTCTGGTCGATAATCGAACAGCACCTTTGCCCTTTAATTTTGCCACGTGTCAAAAACCATTTTTGGGTAAACATCTTGTATATTCCAATATGACCAAGTCTAAGATGCCACAGATATGTTTCATCCTCATTTGAAACTTTTTGTCTTTAGTTTCCTTGCGGTTTTGCTACTTTAAATATTCTGAGTTATTTAGCGTTTGTTCAATAAATGCAAGCAGTAAAGTCTACATATTCATTTGCACATCTAAAGAAAAATTAAGAATAATCAAATTATAATTAAAATATTATAAAGTCAATACATGCAATAAAATTCAAAATACTGAAAGAAACAAAATAAATTTTTTTTTAAATAACAATAAAGCTTTCTTTTAATAAAAACTAAAGAATTTTAAAATAAAAGGACTTTCTTCAATTTTTTCTTGAACTAGACGATTTCTCTCTCTTTGACTTCATGAATATTATCAACAACCTTTTCTGAATCATAAGATTCAATTATCTACATAGAAGAATAAACATTATTAGTAGACCCCAACTGTAAAATTCACGATGACAGATCTTTTTCCACTTAGTTATAAGAATGAATACACCATATTTACCTTTCTTATTCTTCATAATTTCAGCGATTATTTCACACTTGGTCGATAGGATTTCATTCTCATAAAACCACTTCTCATATATGTGTCCATATGTAGCATGGATGGCCTCCCATATATCATATGTAGATTTAAGGCTTTGTAGGGTATTTTTGGTCTCTATATTTACTTATTGAAGAAAATAATACATTGCCATATGATTTGTTCTCAACCACTTGGTGTACTCAAATCGATCATTCACTGAAGCTTCTATTGGTGGTTCTTAAATTGGTGGTGTTTTAACAACTTCCATCAAATTTTCTCTTAGCAATAACATATCGATATCATGTCTCCAAAATAATATATTTTCATCATTAAGTTCAATCACTACATTGCAGTCGTTTTCAAAAAATTTAACTGAAAGAAATAAAATATAATAATATTACTATTTAAAAAATATCAATTATTCAGAAAGTAAATATGATGCATGAATGCAATAATTAAAACACATAAACTAACATTTACTATTCCACGATAAAACTACCCAACAAATAAAGTTCCGCCTTAGGGGTGGTCAAGTTAAATTCAGATAGTTTATAAGACAGTCTTATCTTTATTATTTAAAACTTAAAATAACTCTTTAATTTTTATTTTAAAAATAAAGTACCGCTAGTTTGGCCAAGATGCAATTATCCACTGCAAAAACATAATTTCATCTTTATAAGTGTAACCCATTATTTCGAAATTCATGACTTAACATAGAGGGTGTCGCCTTAGAGTCGGCCAAGCCTAAAATACAACACTCCTTCCTATCTTCGTAAGAATCCAACCTAGATATTAATATGTCTAGAAACCTTCCTTAGGGGAAGAAAACAAAGCCTCCTCGATGTCATATTCACATCTCACGGTGTTGTACTAATAATGGAGACCACAGGTCACATTGAGATGTTCACCTTCTCCCACTTACTATTTTAGAAATAATGTGTTTTATTAAACTAATCAATTAATTTTACATCAATTACTAGTTTATTAATAACCTATGAAGGTAATTAGTTAAAAAAGACATTTAATTATAAAAGAGTCTGTTTCTACAATTAATGTGATTTAGATAATTACCCATTACATTCATCTAACTTTACTAAAATACTTTTTAAATAAAGTTGGTTATCTTAAAAGCCTTATAATAACTATTGCATTTATTATGGTGTAAGTTACCAAGTTTTAACTAATTTAATACTTAGTAGTTTACATGCAATTGATTTTTCCAAAACAATTCACATAAACAGTTGGACAATCCTAAATAATCATGTTTCTAAAAGATGCATGATTAATGAAAATTGTGTGGGGTTTCATGAATGGCATGCAATTGACTAATGCATAATCATGTTATCAATCAAGCATTAATTAATATTTATATAAATAAATACAATAAATAAACAATAAATGATGAACTGAGTACTATTTGGTATTTATAAATTTACAACCTTTGAAAAAAATAGAAATAAAATTACAAAAATAGTCTTTAGGTGGTTTCAAGACTCCAAGAATGTTTCTCGTCTCTAATAGGCTTTCTATCTATTCTTTAAGAATTTGTTAGGCCCAACTGATCAATTAGAAACTCATTTTCCAATTAATTTATTTAATGAAAACTAGCTTTCAAATTATTTTATTTAATTTAAACTAACTTTTAATTAAATAACCATTTTTGTCATCTTTGTAATTTAGTTGAATTTAAATTATTAAAGAATCAAATTCAAATAATTATTTATACTAGGGGTGTACACGGGTCAGATTTTCAGGTTTCGGGTAGATTAGGTTCGGGTTTTGTGAGTTTCGGGTGGAGAAAAATGGTAACGAATCCGGTTCGAAAAATTTGGGTTGGAATTCGGGTTGGGCTGGGCCTATTGGGTTTTGGGCCAAAAAGCCCAATTTTGTAAATATACCATTTTTTTTTCAAAAATACCATTTTTTTTCAAAAATACCATTTTTCACACTTTTTTAATTTCTAAAGTTTGTTTTTACTAATTTTTTTTTTCTTTGCAAATTGGGTCTTGATAAAAATTTTGAAAAAAAAATATAATGTCAAAAGTCCAAAAACACTTAAAATACAAACAAAGTCCAAATTACAAATTACAAACATAAAAAATTTCAAAAGTCTCAAAATACAACCATAAACAAACATAAATTCCATAAACTAAAGTACATAACTAGTTAACTACAAAACCATAATAAAGTCCATAGGATAAGTCTACAACCATAAACATAAAGTACATGAAAATTCAAAATACAAAGAAAGTCCATGTCCTTTCCTTCCTTCCTTTCAAAATTCAAATAAAAAAAATTATTAAAGAAAAGAAATCAAGGATAATAAATAACAACATACTAAGTAAAAGCATGCACAAATAAATTCTTACAAGCAATTCTTTCAATTCGTAGATTGTTGTGCAGTTGATGAGGCTGAAGACTCAAAATTGATAGAGGATGAAGCTGGCCCAGCAGTTGTAGGATCATTGGTCATCTCCACAAATATTATTAATATAAAAGATAAATATTAGATTATAAAACATTCACACACTTAAAATAAATATGTATAAGTTATAAGTAGCAAGTTAGACCATGAAAATCCAAATAAAATGTAATAAACTACCTTACTCAAGATACTCTGATGTTTGAAGCGCTTCTTCTTCATCCATATAGTCTCAAACAATGATGAGTTGATGTGATTTGCTCCACCATTTATTGAGACAAATTAATGCTTTGACCATCATTGGGCTTAGTGAGCTTCTAAAAGGATCTAAAATTCGATCTCCTATAGAAAATGCTGCCTCAGAAGCAATGGTGGTAACCGATATAGCTAACACATCACGTGCCATGAGTGATAAGATCTTGTACTTGTACCAATTACTAGCCCACCATCCCAAAACATTAAAATGCTCACTTGGTCTCTCAGGTTCCTCTTCCAAATATTTATCAACCTCATTTTTTGTCATTCCATCATCCTTCTCCAATCTTTGTGCCACAAACTCATCATGCAAATTACGTGACTTCTTGGCACTAGGTCGACCACTAACAGGCATGCCGAATGTCGATGAAGCACTAACAATAGACTGAGACTGTAGCTAAGTCATAGAGGCCTATTGATGAAGACTTGATGTTTTCTTATTATATTGATCAAATATTGCCCGTATTGTCTTCTCTACCCTTTTCACCATCTCATTGCACGTCATCTCATCATAAGTAGCACTAAAGCAATGATTGAGATAGTCAAGCTTGTATCTCGGGTCAAGGACCAAGGCAATTAGAAGTGCCTCATTGAAATTATCAAGCTTTCCCCAATACTTGGCATACTTTAGTTTCATTCTCATTGTCATTGTCCACAATAACTCATTCTCACCATCATCAACTGCTAAGCCATACAGCTCCTGTTGCATATTGCAAATCTCAATGAAGTACTTATTAGCAGTAACATAAGTAGACCCACTAAACTTTAATGTTATTTCATAAAAAGTCTCCAAAAACCTCAAAAACACTAGAGCATTATCCCAATCAAAAAAAGTGGGGGGCCCCTCCTTTGGTTTTCCATCTTTGTCAGCCTCATCAAAATATTTCATATAATTAGCATCTCTTTGCATCCTGTCAAATTCCTTCCAAAATTTTATTGCACAATTGAGCATTAGATATGTGGAGTTCCACCTTGTTGGGACATCTAAACACAGAAGCCCTTTACATTCAATCCTTTCCTGCATGACACGCACCTTAAAAAAATTTAGCCTAGAAGGAGAAGACCTAACGAACCTCACAGCATTTCTCATTGCTGCAATTGACCCATGTTTTTCCTTCAACCCTTCAGTGACAATTAGGTTCACTATATGAGCGCAACACCTCATATGTAAAAACTTTCCATCCAAAATTAGTCCCTTCTCTTTCTCCTTGAATTGTTTCCTCAAGTATCTAACGAAAACATCATTAGAAGAAGCATTGTCTACCGTAATGGTGAACAACTTAGAGATGCCCCAATCTAAAAGACATAACTCGATCTCATTGCCAATGGTTTCCCCTTTATGATCTACCACTTGGAAAAAATTGATAATTATTTTATGATACTCCCAAGAATAATCAATCTAATGAGCAGTGATGACCATGTAATTCAAATTTTAAATGGAAGTCCAAGTATCAGTAGTAATCGATATCCTCTCACGACTCAAAATATTTTTCAATGTCACCTTCTCCTCCTTATATAACTTCAATACATCTCTAGCAACAATCATTCGAGAAGGGATCTCAAACCTAGGTTGGAGTGTTTTGACAATTATTTTGAACCCTTCACCCTCGACAGGTCTAAATGGCAACTCACCCAACACAATATATTGTGTGAGGGCTACCCTACAAGCTTCTTTGTTATAAGCAACCACTACTAAGCTTGTTTCCCCCTCTTTCCCTCTCTTTACATGCTGAAAGCTTAAAGTCTTTTATTTCTGCTCATCAATCTTAAACGGACTTAGCTATCATACTTCTTAAAATGGTTCCACAAATGACTAGTCCCATGTTTTCTAGTGTCACACAAGAAGTCAGACCCACAATAATTACATATACACTTGGGGGGAGGAGACTCTTCGTTAGGATCTGTCGAGGGTGGAGAAGGATCTTCCTTAGTAAAATGATCTCAAATAGATGACCATTTTCCCTTTGTTTTCCCAGTACTAGCACTAGGGATGGGAGGTCTAACCCTCTTTCTAGCCCTAGTTTTTCTACCTGTTTCATTAGGAGTAGGAGGAGTAGGGTTTTCAGTTTGAGTGAGAGGTGGTTGATCCTGAACACTATCAGGGAAAGAGTTTCATCTACCTCATCAATATCCATTACCTAATACAATATATTTAAGAAAAAACTAATCAACAGAGAAGCACACAAGCCTATAATCCACTACAACAAAGTAGCACACAACCCTATAATCCATTACAGCAGAGCAGCACACACAAACCTAATATCCACTACAACAGGGAGCACACATTCAGATAAGCCTATATATTTATTGAGTTATAACAAAGATAATAGATTTACCTCAAGTTTCACATTCAAAGTAGAAACATTGGCTTTAGAATGGTGTGATATTGAGTTATTACTATATATATATATTTATAACAGAGCAGCTCAATGGATGGTGTGATGTTGAGTATTGTTTACAAGCGAGAATGATTGAGATTAGAATTTCTACTTGTGGGGGTTGGTTATACTTTCTCTATTTTCTCAATTATATAAGTATAAATATATATAGACCTAGGACACACGGCAGAATATTATGTACTATGAGTGATTAGCAATTATCTTCCCATGAACTTTCCTTAGTTTTTCTAACAATTATTTTAAAATATTGAAAATTTGGTATGTTTGTACTTAGTAACTAGTGTAATATACAAAATACAATTACAAGTATGTGGTATCATCAATTGATTAATAGAATATAGCTATGAGTTGAGCATAATTCAGAAAGAACATAAGGGTCAACTGTTTTAAATTTGAGCACTAATAGTAATAATTTACAAATATATACATTTATTTTTATATTCTGTTTATCTATTATATATATATACTATAGTAATAATTTATAAATTATATAATATATATTAATAAGAAAAAGTGAAAAGGAAAACACTAACCAGAGGAGAGAGGAGACTGAGCCTGAAAGATGAGAGGGGTCGGGGTCGGGGTCGATCGGGGACTTGGTGGCTTGGCTCTTGGTGCCTGTCAGCGAGGTGGGCGGAGCTCACTGGTTCGCTGATGGGCAAAGTGCCTTGGTTGTGTGTGTGGTTCAGACTGACGTCGACGGAGAACCAGGTGGTAGGCAGAGCTGCGGAGTGGAAGGTTGTGTGCTGGTGGCAGGTGGGCTTCAGTTACGGAAGTTCAACGCGGAGGACTGGGTAGCCGATAGAGAGAAAGGGTCAGCGGGTTAGAGATTCTTCTTAGGGTTATTTTCTCTGAAAACCAAAAAAAAAATATTTAAAAAATTCACTTCTTAAATTGGGTTCAGGTTTCGGGTCTGAACCCGAACTTGTGAAAAGAAAATTGCAAAACTCGAACCCGACCTGACTCTTGTCGAGTTCAAGTCGGATTTAACCCGAATCCGATGGGTTTGCCAAAACACGGGTTTTCAGGTTGTAGGTCGGGCGGGTTTGCGGATTTTTCAGGTCAAATGTTTTAATTTAAACTTAAGATAAAATCTTAACTAATTAAAAAGATATTTTATTTTTCTAATAAAAATAAAATAAGATAATTAAACATTTAAATTTAAACAATTTAACTATTAATTAAATAAAAGATTAATTGGACAAAAATAAGATCATATTCTCATTTATGAATAAGGATTTTTCTTGATATTATTATATAATTAATTCAAACATTAATTATAACATTCAATCATAATAAAATTGTACTTTTATTTAGATCAATAAAATATCTTTACATACTTTTAGGACGTTAACTCTAACAAAACTTATTGGCCATGATTATGTACCGAGGTGCTTGATAAAGTAGCTTCCAAGCCACTTTTTTGTCATGCGGTAACTCTCCAAAGAAAAGATACTTCACAGTGGGTCCCATCGAACCGTCCTGGGGCTGCACCACTTCTTCCTATTTGCGATATGTGATGCTTGGAGAAGCCAAGTAGTCAATTGGGACAACGTTGAGCAACTCTGTGTCTTTGGTGGTAGCAAGTTTTGCCAGGGCATTAGCATTAGAATTTTGTTCCCGTGGCACTTTTCAGATGGTGAATGTAACACCCTACTAATCCAGGATCGATACAATGTGTATTTAAAATTGTGCTTAACTCGTTAAGCAAGCCATTTGGACACAAAGGTATAATTAAGATTAAACCATTGTTAAAAGTTCTAAAAGTTTTGGTCAATGAAATTAAACTTATCATTAAAAGATTTGAATATATACACTGGATCTCAAAAGTTTATAAAGAAAATATAGTTACATTAAACATTACAAAAATAACCTACCTAAGCGGCAAAACCGAACAACTAATGTTCTAAATTTCTCAAAATATCTTGACCCTGGTGGCCAAGAAGGTTGAATACATAGGCGCCGCCCTAAAGCCCAGCAACTCATGGCAGGTCTACCTTTCCTTTGCCTTTACCTGCACCACGTAGTACTCGTGAGTCAAGGCCCAGCAAGAAAACCATCATGGCATTTAAAATCATAATAAACATAAACAATAGATAACCCGACTCATGTCAAACCATTATTCATTTATACAGCCTATACCGAACTAATGGGTACATAACCCTTTCTGTGGCCCTGCCATCTTGACCTGCATTACACATGCAAATTGCTGAATACGGCTTATGCCGATCACTCGCAAATAATCATAGAACAATCAGAAGCAACATATTAAATAATAAGACAAGCTTACACAACATTAACCATATACCAAGTACAGTTATAATTTTATCTAGATAACAGGGCTAATGCCAAACACAAGGTACAAGTACCATTTTTCTTACCTTGATCCAATGCAATGAATAAGGGCGACTTTGATTGCGATCCTCTCAAGAACTCCAATAAATCCCTAGTCACAACGATAAAGTGTAGGTTTAGTTTCCCTCGAACTAAGACCCAACACAACTTTTCTATAAACTTACCGGGCCTCAAATACCCCTTAAACATTCCCCATAATGTCCTAGGAACCATAGGTTTCAATCCTCTAGGGTTACAATTCGAAAACCCTTAAAAACAACACAAACAATGTGGCTTTCAGCAAGGGCTGGTTGACTGCCTAACCAAAACGGCCAGGCCTGCCTTAAGCGCAGGAGGTCGACCGGGTGCCCAAGGCCGGTCGACTGACGCATGTCAAAGAGCTATTCTTTGCATTTTTTCAAAACTCGAACTCAACCAAAACTCCACTCAAATTTTTTTCCAACAAAACTTAGTGCAGCAAAACATATATATCATCAAATATGCATCGCATACAAACAATTAAACCTCAAAATCGCAAGCCCCAACACAATAATTCAAGAATTATAGCTAATTTCCCTAATTTGCCTCAAAATACCAAAACTGGAAAGATTTTTAGATTTAACTTCAAATTCTCCACATAATCCAAACATAATCCTCAACATACTCCCCCATACATATTAGCATAAGAAATTTCAAAAATTCAAAATCAAAATCACAGAATTTCTTCAAAACAATGAGGAACAAGGGAAGAACATCAAGTAGGACTTACCTCTCCAATGGGATTCGAAATTCCTAGCTGGTTACGAGGACTCTAGCAACTCCTAATCCTTCAAAACAGCTCCAATCTTCTCAGAAACGCTTTAAAATAAAATTCCCAAAGTTATCTCTTGGTTCTTGGTTGAGTTGAAAGGAAGACTCTAGACTAACTTAGAAGAGGAGAAGAAGTCTTCAACGTGAAGGAAGGCTTAGACTTAAGCACTTAGTAAAAATTTTCCTATTCCAAGGTGAAAAGACCATTTTACCCCTCCCACTTATTATCCTCTTAACAAACCTCAAGGGCATTTTAGTCTTTTGGCTTAAAACTCCAATTACACCTCAAATTTCCTAATTAATCCACCAAGCACTCAAACACCAATATTCCACCAATTTATTTCATTATAATAAATCTCAGAATAGTAAAATTCCCAAAATACCTCTTGGCTCGACCTTAGTCGGGCATTTATCATCGTTGTGACATTTCTACTAAAATGCTTGAAAGGATCCACTCGTGCCGAATATATCAAATATATCCACATAATAACGTGGTCTTAAGCACATAGCACAATAAATCACAAATATAACCTCAATTGGTCAAAATTACAAAAATGCCCCTTTTTAATAAAAGTGTGCCCTTAAACTCATTTAATACACATAAACATGCATAAGAAGTCATATCATAATATAGCTCATATAATTCAGATAATCATATATATAATCAATTAAAATTATACAATAATGGGGTTTTAACGAATAATAAATATACATTCCCGTAGTTAAGAAGCTTGTGGGCCCAGGCGTATCACAGTGGGTCCATTTATGAGGTTACATACCACAAATTTTTGGGGTAGCATGTCCCTGACAATGTTAGGGGGTAGCTGCACGTTTTCCCATGTCAGTCAGCATTGGGAGCATCCTAATTGTCGCTTGGACGGACTCAACACCATGACTTTGGTAACATTGAAATGTCAGAAAAATGCTTGTGGTCCAAGGTCGCTACGCTTGACACCTAGTACTCCACTCTAGGTCTGGAGGACGGTTCTCACAGGCCTGGAGGGCTTGAATGGAGAAGAAATGGAGGATGTCCTAGCTGTAGTCCCTAAGACATAGTTCTCCTCGAGGACATACTTCTCCCGAGGTGGTGCAGTGTCAACACTATAATGACCCAAATTTCTTAATAAGGCTTAGGGCCTTGATTAGGAGGTCGGGAGGGCCATAATTGATTTATTATGCAATTAAATTATTTTATGTGTGTTTAGGAGTATTAAATATGCATGTGAACCCATTTCTGATTAATTGGGTGAATTTCATATTTTGGCCATTTCGGTTATATTTGGCATATATGTGGCTTGTGTGTGGTGCTTCATTATTATTTGGTTATGCTAGGGTTACTCAACTTAAGACGATCCTAGGAGGTAAGCTAGTGGGAAAGTCACAACGGGATTTATACTTGATTCAGAGTGAGTGAAGGGATGTTTAGCACACTACCGGGTTATTGGGTAATGGGAATAAATATTTGATGATAAATTGGGAGTTAGTGAGATCAGGGGGAAATTATGGGAGTTTTGACTATTTTACCCCTAGGGGGCATTTTCGGGACCCCGAGCATTAGGATTTTCTTGAGGCTACCTAAGCTTGAAGTAACCTATTAAGAAATAAAAGAATGTTCAGAACGTTCTCTCTTCCTCCCGTTCCCTTTTCGTCACCCGGTCATATTTTAGAAAGAAACTTGAGTTCTAGGACTTGGATTCAAGCGAGGATTGAGGCATAGCTATTCTAGGGAAGATTATAAGCTTATTAGTCAGAGGATTTAGCGAGAAACGACATAATCAAAGGTAATTCAAGTTTTAAGTTCTAAGTTTTTAAGCTTGGATTGGATTTTGTGTTTTGATGAGTTTTTGGATGAATTGAGGCTTGGATTTTATTGGTTTTGGGAGATTAGGGTGTTTGGGAACTTTAATTTTGATATTTGGATAGGTTGGGGTCAGATTTGGAGCTTTGATGCTCAAAGAACATGAAGCTGAGAACCCAGATTTCTATGTTGGGCGCTACAGCGCTAGGTGCCCTATTTGGGGGAGTTGGGTCAGTTTGTAACGCTGTAGCGCCCAAAGGTAGCGCTATAGCGCTACACAGCCTTCAGAATGTGGTTTTTTGGTACTTTTTGGGGTTTTGACCCAAGGGCTCGGGGGATGATTCCACCACCTTGTTTGGTGGAATTGGAGGTCCCGATAGCGCGGGATTGGTCCCAGGATTGGGTTTTGGAACTTGAACTCATTGAAACACCATTTAGGGTTGTGACTAGGTTATTGCTAGGGGCTCAAAATTAGGATCGTGCTTGTCGCTCATTTATTGGCAACTTGTGCTTGGACCAAAGGTAAGAAAACTGCACCCAGAATGTGATGCATGAGATACATGTGATTAGGGCATGACATGAATATTGAATATGGAATTGATCAGAGCTTGAGTCTCTGTAAATGTGCATGATCATCATTATGCTAGTGCTTGTTAAGTAAGCATGTTGAATGCCCTAAATTTGGATATTTAACATATGATATATGCCTGGTTGCATTGCTTACTTGTGTATGGCACTAACCCATGAGTCAGAAATCGGCACGAGTCGTATGGTATTGGCTTAAGAGTTAAGAATGACATTGATGTACACAAGCTGAAAAGATTAGATCTAATCGACATAATCATTAAAGAATCATCATGAACATTAATGCTTGACCGACCTCAAGTTCGATGAAAACTAAAAGCGCTTGTCTAGTCTAAAGGCTTGTTACTTAGAGTCAGGTCCAAAAGGCTCATGTGACTGCAATGTCACATGGCTATCAGTGCTGAGCCCAAGTTCATAACTCACTCATTAGTCACTTATCTGATTAGGGTGCGGAGCCCAAAGTGTGACTCACTCATTAGATTAGGGCTACAAGCCCCAACATGATTACCAGAATCTCAAAGTGTTAAACACTCATGTGATTTGGGCTAAAAGACCTAGTATGATTACCAAAATCATAAAGTGATATTCAATCTTCTGATTAGGGTACGGACCCCCAGTGCGTGACTTAATTGTCACTTGTTTTAGATGGACACATTGGCCATCTATTTTCATTATGACTTGATAGTCATCAATACAAAGGGCAGGGCCCATAAATCATCTATACAAAGGGCAGGGCCCATAAGTCATCTACACAAAGGGCAGGGCCCATAAGTCAGCTATACAAAGTGCAGGGCCCACAATCATTATTTGGACTTATTTGCATGCATGAATAGGGCTATTATTTCTAGGCATGCCAATTATGATTTACTAACATGTTATTATTGTTCATGAGCACATTGAGTTTTCTTGCTGAGCTTCGGCTCACGAGTGTTATGTGGTGCAGGTAAAGGCAAAAGAAAGCTGGACAATCCTTGAATTGGAGAGCTTAGGTGATGATGTGTACATATGCGGCTGCTCAACTACCACGATCGAGGGTTTAAAGAGGAACTAGGGTTAAACCCTATTTTGCCGCTTAGGTCGACTGGTTGTAAATCTTTTGTTGTAAATAACCTTTAAATTATATTTTTGGGATCCCAATGTATATAGTAAACATTTTAGTGAAACGTTGTATCTTAACCAAAAAATTTAACCCTAAACCATTAATCACATTTAGTTACACGATTATGGCCAAATGACTCGATTAGCGAGTTTAGCATTGTTTAAAATGCACACCGTAACGGTTCCTGGGTAGCTGGGCGTTACAAACACGGGGAGAGGTTTTCCTTCCAAGGAGCTATAGGCAAGCTCACAAAAGCTTCATTATCTTCCGTGAAGCGTAATTACTCCTTAATGACTGCCACATGTCACTTGGAGAAAACACAGACAAGAATTATTATTATGTCTGGTTCAAGTCTGTGACGATTGGCCAAGAGATAAGCATGCATGTATTATCCAGGAGTCTCAGTAGAGACCGTTGACCTAGAGGCTATTCCCAAGCACCCAGTATTATCTAGGAGTCTTTGTAAACTGATGTAATCAATCTTACACTCGTGATGACACTATTGCTCAAGGTTAGCTATTGTTTTCTCTCATCATGAATGTATGCCTAAAATATTGTTATTAAGACTTAGGTCTCTATTATTAAATAAGTATGCATAGTGTGGGAACACTTGTATGCTCCACTGTTAATGGAAATCCCCAAGTTTGCTTCTAGAGTTTATAATTGGCAGAATTTTTCGTTAGCTATTTTCCTCTATAGGTAGGTAACTTTACTGTTGAACTGTTTGGGTTCAAATTTTGTATTGCCGGGATTCTTAGGCATTCTTTAAATTTCTTATTGAAGGCCTGTAGCAGTGAACGCTACAGTCTATCTTGCTGGATGTACATGTAGCCTGACCATGGGATGTTGGTCACTTTTGAAAACCTTATGTTTATACAATTATGATTTAAATGGCTCATCGTGGCTATTAAAAGGATTATATATGTAAATATTTTAAGTATGTGTATACTTCCATAAATTTTTTTATGTGCATTTTTAATACGTCTTTTTAAATGAAATTTTTTATTTTTCGCATTAGTTCGGTTTTGTATTTTTGAGTCTTTACATATTCAAGATTGAGTTTGGTTGAAATTGAAATGATGGCAAGGAACTTTAATTTATAATGTTGGGAAAGAGGTGTTGCTGTAATCAGTGGTTCAATTTATTCCTAGCAACACAATGAATTGTTTTCGGCTTCCCAAATGCCTACTAAAAGATTTGGAAAAGATGATAGCTTGATTTTGGTGGGGAAGGAAAGATGGAAATGATAATGTAACGCCCTCAATTCTCATAAATTATCGAGAACACAGTGTTGGATCATAATCATAAATATTGCTCCTTTATTGAATAAAAACTTGAAAATAAATATATGGATCCATGGCTTTACAAAAAATAAAATAATTTTCTTTAACATATTAAAAAGAGAAATATTTAAATAAAACTTCAAAAGAACACATTCTTTAATAAAAAATAAATAAATAGGCTCGCTTGATCTTCCTCGACTATATGGTCCCCACGAGTACTTCACAAAGCGCCTAGGTCCCACTCGCCACCGACCTTTCTATCATCAATTTTCTGTACAACAACATCACAAGGGGTGAGCTTCTAAGCCTAGTAAGGAAAATACAAACAAGAGTTTGTCATATAATCATTTAATCAACATATCCTAAATTACACAAGAGTCATAACAAAAACTTATTTATAATAATCATATCACATCACAAAACCATAGGTCATATCCTAGCCTAAGTCATAATCATAAATCATAATCTAAGTCATAATCATAGTCATAAATCATAGGTCATAAGTCATAATCGTAACTATAGGTCATAGATCATAATAACAAGTCAGATATAATAAAAAGATAAGTGCTTATACAGGGGGTGGCAATTAAGCCCCGGACAAAAGTCTGTCATACACCGGACATCAACTTAGGTCCGTCATAAAATTTTGGCTACCAAGCCTACTGGACATAAGTCTATCATACATCATTGGACACCTTAGGTCCAGACACACTTACCCCTTTATTGTACCTGAAATGTTTGGTCATACAAAACAAAAACTAGATCATAAACTAAACTACCTAATTTTCCTTACCAAAAACTGGAATATTGAAGACAAGAGCGGGATTGGAAACTCCTAAAACCAAACATAAAGAAACTATAAGTCCTCTAGAGAAAAGAAGATGAATATAAGATCTAAACCGTTAGAATAAAGACTTACCAAAAACCTTAAGTTTCAAAGAAATTGAACACCTAACCAAAAGTCATTATAACGAGTTAGGATTTGAAGAAAAGGAAAGAATACGAAGAATGGAAATGGACTAAACCTGAAGATTAAAAGTACCCTAGACAGCTTAGGGCTTCGTTCTATACCTTAAAAAATGAAATCACTCCAAAATCTTACTTCCCAGGTGTTTAGAAAAGCTTTAGATTTGAAAGATATAACCCCAAAACCCTAGTCTTTCTCTCTAGAATGAACTTAGCAGCTTGGAGGCTCTGAATTGTGCTTGAAAGATGATGAAAAATGGCTGAGTAAAAGGTCTTATTTATAGAGTTCAAGGAGTGAAACTAACTCCTTTTAGAATGAATAAATAAATGATTAAAAATACATTTTCTCTCAAAAGATGCCCAGAACTCGATCAAAAACGTTCAGGAACAAGTCAAAGTTGTTGAGGGTTGTTTCTAGTTTCGGATTCCACAAAAATTCAAAAATTGGTCACTAGAGCCGATATATCGCCTCCTATAGGCGATATATCGCCTACACCATAATCCCAAGGGTTCGTGGTTTCGTTCGTGCGAAGTCGACATTTTTCCGTATCAATCATAGGCGATATATCGACCCCTATAGCTGCGATATATCGGCATACGCTGATATTTCCAACATGTTTTTGCAAAATTTCAGCACACTTGAATTTGTTTAAACCACTTTGATTGAGTAAAACGTGATCCTAACAGCTGAGGGAAGGTTCTAGACTCCCTAGACTTATCCAAGATTATTTTTATTCATCAAAAACCTTAAATTTGTAATAAACATACATGTGGCAAGTGTCACGTTCTTATTTATTCCATCTAAACCTTAGGCTATAATAAATAATATTCTTAGGACTATATTCATTAATCAAACCTTATGATAAAATTAATATTTCTAAACTATAGGCTAAACTTAGAAAATTCATAACTATCTCTACGAGTTTCCAACTAAATCCCGGCTTGAACAAATAACCGCGAAAACTAAAATACTAAGCTACTACTTCTACTATCTAGCTAAGTAAAATTCTGAGAAGCCACAATTCTCCCCTACTTAAAATAATTTCTTCATCGAAATTTACTTACCAAAAATCTCGAGATATCGCTCCTTCATATATTCCTCCAATTCCCATGTTGCCTCTCTTTATGTGCTATTGCTCCACAAGATTTTAACCATAGGGACACTTTTGGACCTTAACTCCTTAGTTTCTCGCTCTAGAACGCATACTGGTTGTTTTTCATAACTGAAATCTTTCTTTAACTCCAGAGCCTTGTAATCGAGCACATGAGATGGATCTGATATGTATTATCTCAACATCGATACATGAAAAACGTTATGCGTTTTAACTAATGATGGCGGTAAAGCCAACCGATATACTACATGCCCTACTTTGTCCAATATCTCAAAAGGACCTATAAACCTCGGGCTTAACTTTCCTTTCTTTCTGAAATGCATAATCCCCTTCATCGGAGAAGCTTTGAGAAAGACTTGATCCCCTACTGAAAAGTCAACAGTTCGCCTTTTAGCGTCGGCATAGCTCTTCTGGAGACTTTGAGCGGAAATCATTCGTTGTCTTATCTTTTCTAATGCCTCAGTTGCTTCTCTTACAGCCTTGGGTCCTAAATATTGTCTTTCACCAACCTCTTCCCAATGAAGTGGTGATCGACATTTCTGTCCATATAGCATCTCATAAGGTGCCATGCCTATTGTTTTCTGATAACTGTTGTTGTAAGAGAATTCGATCAATGGAAGATACTTGCTCCATGATCCTGAGAAGTCTAATGCACATGCCCTCAGCATATCTTCTAGTATTTGTATGGTACGTTCTGACTGACCATCGGTTTGAGGGTGAAATGACGTACTTAGTTTCAACTTAGTGCCCATTGCACGCTGTAGACCTTCCTAGAACTTTGATGTGAAAACCGGTCCTCTATCGGAGACTATCGTCTTTGGAACTCCATGTAATCTCACTATCTTTGCCAGGTACAGATCTACGTATTGCTCAGCGTTATAAATTGTTCTTACCGGCAAGAAGTGAGCAGATTTTGTGAGTCTATCTACTATAACCCAAATTTCTGTTGCTTCCTTATAAAATTTGTTAAGGGTGTAGCTTTTTTGGACAACCCTTCAACAAACCATCTATAGTATCATGCCAACCCCAGAAAGCTTCTCACCTTTGTGGCACTCTTTGGTTTGGGCCAGTCCTTCATTGCTTTGATCTTGGCTGGGTCTACTTCTACGCCATTTTTAGATACACTGTGTCCTAGAAATGCCTCCTTCTCTAGACAAAATTTGCATTTCTTAAACTTAGCATATAATTGATGACTTTTGAGTCGTCCCAACGTCAGTCGCAGGTGCTCTTGATGCTCGGCTTTTGTCCTTGAGTAAATCAATACGTCATCTATAAACACCACAACGAACTTATCCAGGTAGTCCTTAAATACTCTGTTCATAAGATCCATGAACGCGGCTGGTGCATTCGTTAATCCAAATAACATTACCAGAAATCCGTAGTGTCCATATTTTGTCCGAAAAGCCGTCTTTGGGATTTCTTCTTCTCGTACTTTTAGCTGATGATACCCTGACCGCAAATCTATCTTTAAGAATACCGTAGATCCTTGTAGTTGATCAAAATATCATCTATTCGAGGCAAAGGGTATTTGTTCTTGATTGTCACTTTATTTAGTTCTCGATAGTCGATGCACATCCTCATACTCCCATCCTTCTTTTTGACAAAAAGCACCGGTGCTCCCCAAGGCGAATAGCTCGGTCGGATGAAACCCTTGTCTAAAATCTCCTACAGTTGTATTTTTAACTCCTTTAATTCGGTAGCAACCATTCTATAGGGAGCTTTCGAGATTGGTTCCGTCTCAGGTGCCAATTCCATTTCAAACTCGATTTCCCTACTCATAGGTAATCTCGGTAGATCTTCTGGAAACACCTCGAGAAATTCGCATACAATATGTACATCTTTTGGTTCAAACTGTGTCTCTCATGTTTTTTCCACCACACTGGCTAGAAACGCTTGGCAACAACTATTGATTACTTGTTGAGCTTTGAGAGCTGAGACTATTGGTATGCGAGTTCAGGAAACTTCTCCTTTGAGGGTGAACTCTTCTCCGCCTTCTGTTGAAAGTTGACTGTCTTACCCTTACAGTCCATCATTGCCCCATATTTTGCTAACCAGTCCATGCCTAAAATTACATGATAATCCTTAAGATCTAACTCGATCAAATCTACTGGTAATTCTTTTGCTCCAATTCTAACTACAACGCTACGCACCCCTCTACTAGATATAATTCTTTCCCCCGAGGGTAACAAACTTATCTCTAAAAAGTTCGCATGGTATATCTAAGCTATCAATCGTATTCATAGAGACAAAAGAATGCGTAGCTCCCGAATCGAATAAAACATGGCATAGTTTACCAGAGATAGTGACCTGGCCTATTATCACTGTATTACTAGTTTATGCTTCACCTCTAGTAATAGAGAAACTCTGGCTGGCACAAGGTTTTCATCTTTCTTTTGGTCTTTCATCTTTGGGAAATCCTTTTTAATGTGTCCTTCTTCTCCATAATTGAAACAACCTTTCTTCTTATATCGACATTCTTCTGAATGCTTCCTCTTGCAGATAGGGCACTGGGGATATTCCACATAGGGCTTCTTATTCCCGTTACCTTCTAATACAGTCTTGTTCTTCTTGTCGGGTTTTTATTTTGACCACCATCATGTTTTCGTTTGTGGTCATTCTATTCATTGTTATTCTTTTTGGCATCCCTTCTAGCCGCGCCTTCCTTCCAAATCCTTTCTTCGGCCTACCCAGCTTCCAAGGCTACCTCTAATGTTTCCGCATAAGTAGTTATTCCCTAAATCAACTTTACGTCACTAGAGATCATAGGTTTTAGTCCCTTCACGAATCTTTGGATTCTTAGCGTCTTAGTGGGTACAATGTCCGCCGCGAACTTAGCCAACCTATCAAACTTCCTGGCATACTTTGTCATAGTCCAATTCCCTTGAGTAAGTGTAATGAATTCATCCACCCTTATAACTAGAATCGCATGATTGTAATACTTGTTGTTGAACACTTGGATAAACTCATCCCATGTCATAACGTTCACATCTCTAGTCTGCTTCACTATATCCCACCATATGCGGGCGTCTTTCTTTAGCAAGCTTGAAGTGCATGAGACTCGATCTTCGTTTCTCAGCCCCATGTGTTCTAATATGGACTCCACCGATCGAAGCCATTCCTCTTTTTCTATTGGGTCAGATCTGTCGTCAAAGTTTGGCGGTTGCTGCTTTCTAAAGCATTCACACACTATCTCGTAGCGAGGTTATGCCAACTGTAGTAATTGTGCTAGAGGAATGACTTGTTGTTGTTGCTTTGAGTTTATTTGGAACTCTTCTTCCCTTATCCTTAGCTCTGCCCTAAGGTAGGCATTTTCTCTTTCCAAATTTTCTCGAGTAGCAACAGCTACCGGCTCTTCCACTACATTGGGTACTTCTGGCACTCCCGGGGATGCTGGAAATTCTTCATATATGAGGGTGGTGGCTACTCCTCTTCCTCTCCCCCTTCCCCTTCCTTAACCTCAGCCTCAGCCTCTTCCCTGGCCATTTAGTCTTCCAGGTCTTCTTGGTTCCTGCTCCATGTGTCTTTTCTGTTTCCCCAAAAGAGAAAATTTTGAAAAAGCTAAGACAAACAAAATAACTAGAGGTTACAACTTAGCCTATTGTACTATTGTCTATTAGGTCAATCTATCTATTAAAACTACCCTATTACAATTAAGTCCAACTCGGGTAAATAGGCCTTAACAATTGAATCTTCCGTGGAGAAGGGTTGGGTTCAGTATATCGTACCACTACTTAGGCCCCCTAACTTCCACTTGGACCCAATAGATAGGAATTTAAACCCTTGCTTTATTAATTGTTATTCATTTTAATTAGATCCAATCTAATAATGCAAAGCAAATTGGCCTTCACAAATTGGCTAACCCATAAGAGAGGAATTTAAACTTTGCACTTTCAATTGAATCCAAAATTCTTAACACTTACTAAACAATGAAACAATAATAAAAGTAAATAACAAAAGTAAATAACATGTTTTGTAAAAATTTTGTGCAAACCTATCCACAAATTGGTAATATAATATCCTCAAATATCTTAAAATTTTGTGCAAACCTATCCATAAATATGTCATATTTATCTTCAATAGGTACATCATTATCAAATAAAACTTCATTCCATCATTATCAAATAAAACTTCATTCCATGATATCCTTAATCTTGGTTCTGCTAATGGTAGTTTGACTAAGTGCATGAGAACTATGAATTTCTCATGTGATTTTAAAAGGGTTGTATGTCTATCAATAATCTTTTCTATTTCTTTGTGATTTCAGTTGATTGTAAGAAACATTCTCTCGAACTCATTATCATACTCAGGGTCTGGTATTCTTCTTATAGCTTTAACCTTTTTAACAACCCTTGAATCCATTGAGCTAATTTCTAAAAATAACACAAGAAAGACATTACAAACATATTTCGAAAACAATGTGTATACTTACTTGGTAACGAGTTGGTCCTTTGTAGCTGTCATGTGTAATTCATGGGAACGTTTAGGACCAATATAATCGTGGCTCTGATACAACCTATAACACCCTAATTTCTCATAAATTATCGAGAACACAACATTGGATCATAATCATAAATATTTCTCCTTTATTGAATAAAAACTTGAAAATAAATATATGGATCCATGGTTTTACAAAAAATAAAATAATTGTTTTTAACATATTAAAATGAGCAACATTTAAATAAAACTTAAAAGAACATATTCTTTAATAATAAATAAATAAATAAATAGGCCTGCTGAATAGAGTTCCTTAGTCTAAAAGTAAAGTTTCACCTTATGAGATCTTGAAAAATAGGCAACCTAACCTGTCTTATTTTAGAACTTGGGGTTGTCTGGCTTATGTTCATATTCCTGATCCTAAGAGAATTAAGCTAGCAAGTAGAGCCTATGAATGTGTATTTATCGGATATGCAATTAATAGTAAAGCATATAGGTTCTATGATTTAAATGCGCATGTTATTGTGGAATCAAATGATGCTGATTTTTATGAACATAGATTGTAACGACCCAAATTCGCTAATAAGGCTTAAGGGCCTTGATAAGTGTGCCAGGAGGGCAGGTTGGGATTTATGTGTGATCTTATGAGTTTAATGCATGGTTATGATTTAAAGCATGTTATATAACTAATTGAACATTGAGATGCATGACTACGTGGTTAGTACGCATGTTAGGTGAAATAATTATGCATGTGGACCCCGTTTGCAGGATAGGGGTAAATTGGTAATTTTAGCCCGCTGAGGGCATATATGTGATAATTGTAATCCGTGATTTGTACCACGCGAGTGTGGTGTTATTGTTGTGATGCACGTGCCGAGACGGTCCTAGAGAGCAAATTAACTTAAGAGTCACAACAGGATTTCTATACCCGGCTCGGGAGGAGCCTAGGGGTACTTTGGGAATTTTATGGTTAAGTTGAGATTTAGCGGGTAATGGTTATTGGAGATTTAATAACCTGGGTAACCATTAGTTACTGCTGTGGGTAACAAGTTTTAAGGTAAAAAGTGATAGAATTGAAATGAAGTGTAAAGACTTAAGTGCCCTTTGAGGTTTAGCTAAGGAGGATTAGTAGGAAAGGGTAAAATGGTCTTTTGGCAAGGGTTATAGACATTTTGCAGCTGGGATTTAGGGATATACGATTTGGGCATTTATGTCACTTGCGGCTTGATAGAAATTGAAGAGAAGAAAGAGAAGGAGAAAGAAGGTTAGGGCAAGAAGAAGAAGAGAAGGAGAAGTGGGAGTCTAGGAGGAGATCAAGGACTTTGTGTGGGTTCTCCATTTGAGGTAAGGGTTTTATACACATCTAAGTTTTGATTTGTGTTTTGATTTGTAAAATCTAGAGCTTGAGTTAGTGTGTTTGAGTTTTTGGTTTGAGTTGCTGAAAATAGGAATCAAGGGGTGGATTCTTGAGTGTGTTGATGTTTTAGTCTTGTATCTAGTGCCTATAGGTTGTTAAGTTGTTCATATGAAGCTTGGAATTGGTTTTGGGGTTTGGGTATTGGTTTGGTATGATTTGGGAAGGTTTTAGCTCGGAGAAAACGTAGGAGAAAACCCAGAATTCTGGGTCTGCGAAGGCGTGTCGCGACACAGGTTTTTCGTGCCGCGGCGAGGGAGCCCCTGACTGATGGGTGCCGCGGCACAAGGCCAATTTCAGGTTGACATTTTTGGCAATTTTAGGCCTTTGCTCCGGGGGTTCGGGGGATGTCTCCGGGGTGTTGTTTTAAGGTTTTAAAGGTCCCGAGAGTGCGGGATTGGTCCCGGGAAGTGGTTTTGGGTTGATTAGTATTGAGGGATGTTTCTTGTGTGTTGTGACTAGGTTATTGGTGAGGCTCGTGCTAGGGGACCGTGCTCGCGGCTTTAGTGCATCAGGAGGCTCGGAATACAGGTAAGAAAACTATAACACCCGTAGGATAGGGCGTGGGCCCATAGTGTGATTGCCGGGCATGGCCCTATATTGCATGTTGCATGATGAGATGATTGCCGGGCATGGCCCTATATTGCAGTACATGTTAGGGTGCAGATTTAAATAAATTGGCATTTGTTTGAATGCTGCTTGATTTATGCTATATATGATTATAATGAAATGAACGGCAAGGGCCGAGTGCGGTGTAGGCCGGGTACGGCAGCGGAGTCGGAAGTAACACTAAGCACATGGGATGCTTATGGTCAGGGCAGGGTCCGGGACCCAGAGGATATGTGTGAGATCCTTGCGGTGAGGACCGAGACCCCAGGCTGCGGTAAGGGTTCTGGGGCGGCAGGGCCGTGTTTGCTTAGTCTAATGGTTGACTTGTTTATCTGTGGATTATCTGATATGATTAACTGTATATTTTGCATATGTTATGAAATGCTTGAGTTTTCTTGCTGGGCTTCGGCTCATGGGTGCTCCGTGTTGCAGGTAAGGGCAAAGGCTGAGTCAACCAACCATGAGTACGGAGAGCGTGAAGCGACGCGTACATGTTTGGCCTGCCCGACTGCTTTGGTTGGGGGTTTATCTGAAAATGGCTGTAATAATCTATGATTTTGTAACTGATCAACTGTAAACTTATTTCAAGATGTAAATAGTTTTCAAACCTTATTTTGGGATCCCAATTGTTTAATACTAGAAGTTTTTATTGAGTCAACGCATTTTCAAAGATTACAGCCTTAACTTTTATTAGTCACACTTTTGCTTCAAAACCTCGGTTAGCGAGTTCATTGCACTGTTTTGTCTTAAAACTCACTTAGTAACGGCTCTAAGGGAGTAGGGCGTTACATAGATTCCCTTTTAAATTGAGAAATAGTGGGGGCGCATCTACTAGCAACATTCCTGTGATTAGGAATAATGAACATATTGAGGATAGAGAATCAGAACCTAGGAGAAGTAAGAGAACTAGAGTTGCTAAAGATTATGGTTCTGATTTCTGTGTCTATACATTAGAGGAGGATCCTGCTAACCTCCAAGAAGCCTTGTGCTCTTTAGATGCTGACCTCTGGAAAGAAGCAATAAATGATGAGATGGACTCTCTTTGGTCTAACAAAACGTGGCATTTAGTTGATTTACCTCCTGGTTGTAAGCCTATAGGTTGTAAGTGGATCTTGAAAAAGAAATTGAAACCCGATGGAACTGTTGAAAAATACAAGGCTCGTTTGGTAGCCAAGGGTTTTAGGCAGAGAGAACATAGATTTCTTTGACACTTTTTCACCTGTTACGAGGATAACATCCATTAGAGTTTTGATTTCCCTAGCTGCCATTCACAATCTAGTTGTACACCAAATGGATGTTAAGACTGCATTTCTGAATGGTGAATTAGAAGAAGAGATCTATATGGATCAACCGGAAGGATTTGTAATCCATGGCCAGGAACATAAGGTTTGCAAGTTAGATAAATCTTTGTATGGTCTTAAGCAGGCACCTAAGCAATGGCATGAGAAATTTGACAATTTAGTTACCTCACATGGATTTAAAGTGAATGAAAGTGACAAATGCATTTATTATAAATCTGATAATGACATTTGCACTATTGTATGTATTTATGTGGATGACTTGCTCATATTTGGTTCGAATATCCATGCTGTGAATGCTGTGAAATCTCTGCTGTGTGCTAACTTTGATATGAAGGACCTCGGAGAAGCGAATGTAATCCTTGGTATTAAGATTACTAGGTCTGAAAAGGGAATTTCTTTGGATCAATCTCACTATATTGAGAAGATTCTAAAGAAATACAATTACTTTGATTGTAAACCTGCTTGCACACCATATGATCCAAGTGTAAAGTTATTTAAGAACACTAGTGACGGTGTAAGACAATCTGACTATGCGAGCATCATTGGCAGTCTTCGATATGCCACTGATTGTACGAGACCCGACATTGCCTATGTCGTGGGATTATTGTGCAGGTTTACTAGCAGACCTAGTATAGAGCATTGGCATGCTATTGAAAGGGTCATGAGATACCTAAAGAGAACCATGAACCTTGGATTACATTATCAGAAGTTTCCAGCTGTTCTTGAAGGTTATAGTGATGCAGACTGGAACTCTCTGTCTGATGACTCCAAAGCAACAAGTGGCTATATCTTTAGTATAGCTGGTGGAGCTATTTCTTGGAAATCTAAGAAACAGACTATTTGGGCACAATCCACCATGGAGTCTGAAATGATAGCACTAGCTACAGCTAGTGAAGAAGCAGGTTGGTTGAGAAGCCTGCTAGCTCAGATCCCTTTATGGGAAAAACCGATACCAGCTGTGTTGATCCACTGTGATAGTATCGCAGCTATTGCAAAAATTCAGAACCATTATTACAATGGTAAGAGACGACAGATACGTCGTAAGCATAGTACTGTTAGAGAGTTTCTCTCAACAGGAGCTATTAGAGTGGATCATGTACGCACTGATGATAACTTAGCAGATCCTTTGACAAAAGGATTAGCTAGAGAGAAAGTCCATAAAACATCGAAGGGAATGGGACTATTGCCCTTAGAATGAAGAATCACTCATGATGGTAACCCAACCTAAAGACTGGAGATCCCAAGAACTAGGTTCAATGGGTAATAACAAGTTGTGAAGTGATATGAGTTGAATCATGCTATTTCCATTAAAGCAAATAGAAGCATGAATTCCTGAAGCGATGAGAGGATGAGTTAATAGAAACTCTTAATGAGATCTATACTCTATGTGGAGTGGAGTACTGAGCTACAGGAGTACTCTTGATAGACTCACCTATGTGAATATGGAAGTGGGGCTGCTTCCTATGGAATTTGGGCAAAATTTCTAGAGCATTAACTATACTGGGATAGACGTGCATGGCCATTAACGCACGGGCTTTTTTTATTACACCCTTGAAAGGTTGGTGTGTGGTACGATGTTAGAAATAAAGTTCAAGACTACGTGTCACTCTAGTATAATCTAAATCGTATTCACTACGCAAATGTTCAAATCGAAAGATACATTTGTTTATGCACAATCTTATAGATTCTGAAATTGCTCGAGAAAATATTTTTAAAAATTCTAGTGGGGGATTGTTGGAACTTTCTTTTGTGAATTGTTAAAAATTGAAAAAAATATAGTTGTGTGTGATATGGGAAAAGTCCCACATGGAATTGAAACACTCTTCAAGGAGTGTGTATAAGTTGCAAATTCTATGTCTTGGGGTGTGCCCCAAGGGGTACCCAGTTTTGTGCGCATGGGTGAGGACTCACACACTTGACCACCACACGCGCGCGCGCGCCGCCGCCGCCGTCCGACCGACCCGACCCGAGCTGGCGGGTGGTGTGGTGTGGTATTTTTAATTTTTAATTTTTTCAACAAAGGTTACTAAACGTTTATTATTTTATTAATTAAATTAATCTTAAAAAGTTTATTTTTCAAAAACGTTTTTTATTCTGATTAAATGAAAATAAACGTTTTTAGCCGTTATGTTAATTTCCTCCTCTGATTTAATGGAAAAACGTTTTTAGATGCTTTGGGGGTTTCTTCTGTGTATAAGTTAGATCAAATTTTTTTTGAAAAGTGGAGTCTTTTTTCCTTCTTGGTTCTACGAATTTTCTCAGAGCATTTTTATAAGGGTGTATAAGAACGATCTTCTCGGTGCAGGGAGGAATCGTACAAAGGCTTTTTTATCCTGGGGATGGCGTGGTTGATAGACTGCCGTGCACACTTAGGACAGAGCCGCGAAACGTCTTAAAGAGAGCGACCTTGTCCGCGACTCAGCCAGAAAAATTGATCGGTAATTTCGTTCCAATTTTATTTTCTATTGAGGAATATCATAAAATGCATTGGAGTGGTGTGAACGGATGTGTGTTACTAAATGAAAGAGAGGGATTGGTTATAGAGATTTAGAAGCTTTCAATGTTGTGGAAATTATGTATGCAAGTGCACACAATCGTAAAGAAGTAATATAGTGATATGGTCACGTTTGTTCCCACGAGAATTGACTACCAATCACCATTTTTCTCAATTTCAATTCTATTTGGGAATCAATTAAAGAGATTATTGAAAGAACAAAAACAAAATAAAGGAACAAAATAAATTGCAAAGAAATACAGAAATATGAAATTCAATTGAGTAAAGACCTAGGGAATTTAATTTCAACAACTATCCACTCTATTATTATGATTAATCTAGTTTTATAATTCTTCTTCCTATAATGATAGTAAGTTCACTAAATTAAATCCTAATCTTTCTCATCTTATAAGATCTCAATTTACATGTGAATTTTCTACACCACTGTGATTATTCAAACATGTAAAAGGCATTAAGAACAGAAACTCAAAAGCTACACAAATCATACAAGTACTCTCATCCATTATGTGTTTATGATTATTTAATTATAGCATATTCAATTCCCACTTCTTAGATCTTGAAGAAAAATCATAAATCATGTAAATAGGGCTCAAGCATTCATAAGAATTAAGCATAAATTACATAATTGAATATAGAGATGAAGAAGAAATCATAAAATCATCCTAACTAATAATAAAGGTTCAAGTGACTACATTAAAAACCCTCCAAAAGATTTTTAATTCAAAATCATAAAAACAGTCATTGAATTAAATAAAAAATGCATAAAGAATGAAAAAAATCTAAGATGAATCCAGTCCTAGAGGTTCCAAAATTCTTCCAATATGTTCCTCTCTTGTGTTCCCCCTCTAATTGATGTGCTAATCTTCTATTTATAGCCTCCATAGCCTTTTGGACGTCCAAAATATCACTTATTTTCAAATTTGAAGTAAAAACACTTCCAAATATAAAAATCTTTAAAAAACGAGCATATGGAGACATGTCGTGACCCTTCAAAATGATAACATATTGCAGCTCATGCAACAACATGTCACCTTGAGCTTTCGTTACAAAAACTAAGCTCATTTTTTTCTAATTCGACCTTGTTCAGTAAAATATACATAATTTTATTGTCCAAACTCCAAATGATACTATTAAAAAGGTTTTACAAAGCTGAGAAAGAGATATACAACTTCTATTTCTATAAAGTTTTCCATAAAGTGATGGAATCATGGTCGAAATTTGGCTTAAAGTTTCAAACTTGCATTATCGAGCATAAATGACGCTGGTTAAGCATCTTGGAGTTAGTATTTTCCACCCATAATATCTTAAAACTCCACACTCAATGATAAATTCATCATATCCATCTTATTTAACATGAATCTTCTCATTTCCCTCCATATCATGTAATTGACCATAAAAACGTAAAATAAGCGAAAAACAAGCGTAAATCTCTACAAACTAAAGTGAAAATAATCAAATGAAATCTTAATTTTTTTTATAAAACCAACATAAAATTAGCCTAACAAAATCCCCCAAACATTAAACAAGCCGACAACAACCAATAAGGCCTCAAAGTTCTGAATGTCATTGTTGACGGTAAGAACTCGTCAACTAAGTTAGATCAAGAACTTTTGGAGTTGTAAAAGAAGTGAACTTTAAACTCACTAAACTTTAGGAAAACTTCCTTATAATCTCAAGAACATCAAATGTAATTGATTGAATTCTAGAATGAAAAATGGATAGAATGTTGAATATCTTTTTTCATTTCATTATCAATAATTGTTTACAAAATTCTCCAAAAAAAAAATCTCCCCCCCCCCCCCCTTCTCATGTGAAGGGAGGTCATATTTATAGTAGAGCACTATTGGCTCACTGTACATGGTGGTCCCTGGGGACACGGCTCTGCAGATGCAGTCTACAGATGGTAGTGGTGCCAGGAGCGTGGTGGTCGGCTCCAGTACATGCCAAGGTTCTGCGGGAGCACCTCCACTTTAGTACCTAGTTATACCTCCACCATCTGTTTAGTACGAACGTCAGAGGTTGGATGGGAAGGACCACATCAGGTACCTTACTCATACGACCACTACTTGTCTGGCGTGGTGTTTTGGGTTAGACACCTGGGGTCTTCAAGGTCGTACCCCCATACGTACTTCGTATCCATATGATCTCTTTGAGTCATCCGTAGGTTTTCTTATCCGCACAATGCATCCTACTCTTCTAACCTTTAAGTGTTGAAGCCTTTATGGATCATAATGGGAGACACTATCCCAAAAGGCATGGGAGGCCAGAGCCTCAAGGTTCCTGTCACAGGGGGAAGGACCGTGTGCAAGGCTATGCTTCGCGAGACGTTGGCACGCGACATGGGCTTGTGGCGCGAGGCGGAGGTCTGTGGCACAAGATGGTGTCTCGCGAGGTGCTGGTGCATGGTAGGGGTCTGTGGCATGAGGCGGGGTCGTGAGGCAGAGGCCTGGGGCACGAGATGGTGTCTCACGAGGCGCTGGCACATGGCATGGGCCTGTGGCGCGAGGCGGAGGCCTGGGCACGAGATGGTGTCTTGCGAGGCACTAGCGCGCAGCATGGGCCTGTGGCATGAGGTGGGGTCATGAGGCGAAGGCCTGGGGCACGAGATGGTGTCTAGCGAGGCACTGGTGTGTGGCAGTAGCCTATGGTACGAGGCACCTGATGAAGGCCATGCGAGGTGCATCGGCCGGGCGGGCGAGGCGCGAGACAGGGGGCTCATGTGGCTAATGGGGATTTTCCTGGTGAGGGTGTCCAACACTTATCTAGGGGTGTAGGCGCGTGTACATACTTAGGCATTCACGGGACCTTAGCACAAGATTTGGGTTTTTAACAAGTATATAATTTTTAGCATCCACAGTCATGTACATATAATTCTAAAAGAAAATCAATCATCACAAATTCTAGAATTTCATACTAAATGCCCCATTTACTTCATCTTAAATTCACAATGTGTGTATCCATAATCATTCAAAATAAGTATCATCATCCGAATAAATATATACTTGTTGTATTTTTACCAAAATCATTCGTTTTTAATTATTTCTCATAAGCTTGTTCTACTCACTACTCTCCACTAATGTAAACTGTTGTCCGTGTTTTCACCAAAGGACATGTGGCAATTTGAAATCAGTGTGTGGCGAAGATGCGTGCCTCTTCTAGTGAGGCCACGCCCTGAGGTCAGTCCTCAGAGGGTGGATATCTCTACTAAAGGCCACATCCCTCGGATAAAGGTAGGGCACAGACGTCTCTCTAAGGCCATGCCCCAAGGACTAGTTAGTAGTCGTTGAACTCTTTACAAGCATTTGTCTTCCAGGTCATGGACCTTGTCCTTGGGACTTAGAAGGCTAGCCAGGTGTCAGCCAATGCAGGTTTATAGCGTCAGAGGATCGCCTCACAACCATTTTGGCGATCCATCCACAGTGTTGTCAATTGTACAACTCGACAATTCCCACTCCCACTACGTCGTCTGACATGGAGAGATGTCTGCATGCCCTGACAGTGCTAGGGGATGTTCCCCATAAAGTAGGTAACTTTATGGAGTGGGCCCTGTGTATCTTGCCTGGACCGTGGTCTATAATTAATTCAGCCCGATGCATTAAAATTGTATTAATACCCCAATAACAGGGAGAATGTGTATTAATTTTAGATAATTATCATTAATGATCCCAACCTCTATAAATAAGGTTGGAAATCTCATTGTAAAAGGGGTTCATAAATTAAAGATAAAGAGAACCTTGTACTCAGGACAATATAAACGCTGCATGAGAAAACTCTATTGGAGCTTGCCCTAACATGCTTCCAATCTCCTTAATACTAGAAACTCGTGGACTAGGGCTCTTTATAGCTTGAACCACGTAAAAATTGTTGTGTTCTTGTTTGTTCACTTCTTTAATCTCTCATCTTTAGGCTGATAGAGAAAATGTCAGTCAACAGTTTGGAGCTTTCATTGAGAGTTTGAGGAAAGCATTCAGAACATCTACAGCCATCGTAACCACTCAAAGAAATTTCACAGATGACGTAGTCCCTCCTACCGGAGTTGAAGGAGGGGAAACCAGTCGACAGCTACCTAAGGACATGTCTAAGATGGTGGAGGATTATGATGAAGACACCGAGTACGACGACAAAGATGACAGTGGCAACTGAGAGTATTATGAAGAAGAATAATCTCATCCCATGGATGCGGAGGAGACACCAGAAGTGGTGGCACTCCGTGAAAAATTGGACACCCAGCAGCAAAAGAATGATGCCCAAGAGGGTAACATCGCCGCCCTACATGAGATGGTATTTGCCATGAAGGCCACTCTTGTAGCCCAAGGGCTACAAGTAGACCCCAATCCTAATGTACCAGCTGGGCACCCAACGGGCATGCCACCTGCGCACCCTATTGGAGTGCCACCTGTCAATACAGTCGGAGTGCCCCCCGAGCACCCAACTCAAGAGGCGAGATCCACTAGTTTGAGTGCCCACCAAGCATCCAGCTGGAGTTGGAACCCTAGTGCTGCCATAGGATCGTGGCAAAGGAAAACTTGATGATAATCCTACTCCAAAGCAGAAAAAGGCTCGTTGGGAACCTGAGGACAACCAAATCCCAAGAAAGCTGAAAAGGGTAATGGCCCAAGAGCCAGAGGATGCCGCCAGGCTGCAACGCCCGTAGAGCTCAGGGTGTTCCACCTCGACACGGCAATATGAACTGTGCGAGGCCTAGAGGTGGTGTCCCCTCAACACCTTGCCAAACCCATAGGAACAACTGTCCAGGGTCCACCAGAAAACGTCTCCATGAACCAAGAACTTGGCATTTGTATCTCGGTAAATGATGAGAATATCGAGTCTGACGGAGAAACTGAGATGGCTCATCCCGAGGATAACGGCGCATTCCGATGTCAAACTTACCTACGAGACAACCTTAATGCCTGAAGGTGCAATAAGGCCAATGGGCTTGAGCCTGCTAAGAAAGGTCTATCAGACCTACAGGATAACCTCAATGCGCAAAGAAGGGATAACCCGACACAAAGCGTCAACCGAGATTGCGACCCACTCCGCGCGGAATTAGAGAGTCTAAAAAGATCATATTGAGAATGGCCAGATGGCAAGGAAACAACTCAAACTTGGAAGATGAATAGGTGGAGCTGTACGCTCCCCACATTATGGAAGCCCCCTTACTGCAGGGCTTCAAGATGTCAACCATCCCGCCCTATGATGGCAGTTGGGACCCCACCGACCACCTCTCTAAGTTCAACAGATTGATGTCAGTGCACCACGTCTCTGATGACGCTAAATGTCATGTGTTCCCGATCACTCTAACGGGACCAACAGATGAGTGGTTCAAGAAGCAACAACCAGGATCCATTCAATCATGGCATCAACTATCGTCTACTTTCCAAAGACAATTCATTGGAGCTCTGAAGGTAAGATCCGAGGTCAATGCTTTGGCCAACATAAAACAAGGGCCCTTTGAGACCCTCAAGGCATACATCAAATGCTTCAAGGAGGAGGCAGTGAGAACCAAGAGGGTTGATGATGACCAGCAGTTGATGGCCTTGCAGGCTGGCATCCGCGCGGGTTCCTCGCTTTGGGATGACCTTCAGCGGAAGGGATGCCGATGACTCGATGACTTCATTTGATGGGCACAAGAGTATATCAGCTGGGAGGATGACCAGATTGGAGCCTTCGGAGGACCCGTCACTTTCCCCGCTCCAACCACATCTGGCCATGTGGCTTTGGGGATCTAGTATTCCCCTTATGCTCCTGTCCAACAAGGCTTGGGGGGAGTCCAGCCTAGCCTCTGTGTTCCGCTCACAGGTTTGGGTGTCATGCCGACCCATGGATTCAGTGTGGATCCGACAGGATACAGAGCGACGCCCACGGGATACAGTGCTTCTTAGCCTGCATTCAGTGCTGGAGTTGCTGCTCCGTCTTAGTCTGCTATACTCAGTCGAACCCTCGGCGACAGTAGACATGGGGGAAAGGGCCGGAAACCCAAGGGAAATGGAAACGCACAGGTCGAGCCGGGAACTACCTGTGGTGAGAAGTATGTCTCGCAGTACTCCCAGTATACCGATTTGGTAGACTCCCGAGAGAATATCTTTGTGGCCACAAAACAACATGCTCACTATCGAAAGCCACAACCCATCCAGAGGGACAGGGAAAGGTGAGATCCATTCAAGTTTTGTCATTTTCAAAACGACATAGGGCACCACACCAATGAGTGTCGCTAGCTCAAGGATGAGATCGAAAACCTCATCAAGTTGGGACATCTCCACCAATATGCTAAGGGTGGAGCATGTCAGGCACAACTCCCTGTGGCTGAAGTGCCCGTGCTGCCTATTTCTTCATAAGTCCCAAAAATCGCTCCTGTGGCCCCACAACATCCAGTGGTCCGAGGACCTCCCCAAGTGAACAGGTGACTAAGAATCATCTCAGAAGGGCCCCACCTGGGGGGTACCTCCCGAGGCTCGCAGAACAGGTATGTGTGAGCTTTAAATCATGACAATGTGGTGATGGCTTTAGCTCCGTTGCCTGCCCAAATGCCCTGAATGACTGACCAAGTCATAACATTCTCCGAAGATGATGCTCGGAGAGTACACTTCCCACACCATGACCCTTTGGTAATTAAGAGCCAAGTCTCCAACAAAATGGTGGCACAGATTCTGGTGGATAATGGGAGTTCGGTGAACATCCTGTTTAAGTTAGCCTTCAAGAAAATAGGACTGACCACTGCACATTTTTCCATGTGCGCCTCGACTCTTTACAGATTATTGGGAGAAGCCTCATCCCGATGGAGAAGATAAGCTCTTTGTAACACTTGGAGAATTTCCTCTCCATGCCTTTAAATACTGCACCTTTGTGGTGGTAGACTGCTCCTCGGCGTATAACACCATCTTGGGATGGCCTGCCCTAGAACAGTTTGGAATCATCACTTCCATTCGCCATCACCTACCATCCGAGGACTGCTATAAAAGGTCAAGCACTGGTCAATTTCATCATCGAGTGCATGAGGAATCATGAGAAGCCCGATGGTGTCCCAGTGGTCGGACCAGCTTGGAAGTTGTTTGTGGATGGGTCTTAAAATGAAAATGGTGTCGCAGCTTGACTCATTTTGGTTTCCCCCAAGGGGCACAAAGTGCATAACGTGCTCTGTTTTGGGTTCAATGCCTCTAACAATGAAGTAGAATACGAAGCCTTAATCACTGGTCTCCCAGTGGTACTTGAGCTCAAAGCCGAGGGCCTCAGAGAGTATCAGGCCTAAGGAACCCAAATGGCAGCGTATATGGAAAAGGCTCAAGAAATGTTGTATAACTTTAGAAGATTCACTATTCAGCAGGTGCCGTGAGAGCAGAATTCCAATGTTGACGCCCAGGCTAAGTTTGCTACCACCAAAGACACTGAGTTGATCAATGTGGTCCCCATTGACTACTTGGCTACTCCGAGCATCTAAGCTTTCGACGAGGTGGAAGCTATACAGCCCCAAGATGGGTGGATGGAGCCAATAGTAAAATATCTTGTCAGGCACCTTGATACGTAATCATGCACAGTAAGCTATATCTGCGAGGTTATTCCTTTCCTTTGCTCCAATGTGTGTCCAAGCATGAAGCCAGCCTATTACTCTGAGAGGTACACGAGGGCTTTTGTGAGGACCACGCTGGGGGGCAAAGTCTTTCCAAAAAGATCTTGAGGCAAGGATACTTTTAGCCCATCATGAATAGAGATGCGATGGATTATGTCAAGAAGTACGACATGTGTCAGAGTTTCGCTAACATTACCCGAGCACCTCCAAATGAGGTTACACAGATGACTAGCCCATTGCCTTTCGATGTCTAGGGTATCGACCTTATCAGGTCCCTACCTACAGAAAAGGGTGGGGTGAAATATGCCATACTGGCCATTGACTACTTCACGAAGTGGGTCGAGGCTGGACCACTTGCAATGATCACCTCTAAAAAGGCCTTGGACTTCGTCATTAAAAACATTGTTTGTCGATAAGGGCTCCCAAGGAAGATAGTTTAAGATAATGGGCTGCAGTTTGATAGTGAAGTATTCATGGACTTATGTCAACAACATGGAGTTAACAAGAGCTTCTCCTTTGTGGCCCATCTGCAGGCAAACAACCAAGTGGAAGCAGTTAACAAGACGCTCAAGTCCACTTTGAAGAAAATACTGGAATAGGCAAAAGGAGATTGGCCCAAGGAGTTGCCTAGGGCATTATGGAGCTATTGCACCATTGCCAAGACTTTCACCGGCCACTCGCCATTCTCCATGGCCTATGATTGTGAGGCTATGCTCCCAGTTGAGGCAGCAATCTCCACGCACCGATGGGATATGTATGACCCGACCACGAACCATGCTTTACTGCGAGAATCCCTGGACCTAGTGGAGGAGTTCCATGAAGCTTCTCATCTTTGAGTAGCGTCCTACCAGCATAAGGTATCCAAGTATTTCAACTCTAATGTGAAGGATCAAAAGTTTGGGGTTGGAGATCTGGTGTTACGAAGAGTCTTCTCAGCCACCCGAGACCCCAGTGCAGGAGTGTTGGGCCCTAACTGGGAAGGCCCATACCAAGTCGAGAGCGTTGTATGTCCGGGGAGATACAAATTGGCCCGACTAAGTGGGGAGTTGATTCCCTAAGCCTGGAATGCCGAGCATCTTCACCGGTATTACCAACAATATGAGCAGGGAACCTTGTTAATTTCTACAGTAATTCTTGTAGCCTTCAGGCACATTTAATGGAAACCGTGTATATAAAACATGGTAAGAAAGAAATTTATTGTCTACTTATACTTCTTAGTTTCCTTTATTCTGTTAATGCTATGTATAAGAGCACCCGCTCGCTGGCCTGAACAAGTGAATGCAGACTAGTCTCCTATCACTTAGGGGGCATGGAGTTAGGTTAGTGTCATGACTTGCAGGGAGCAACCGAGGAAACTAAGCTTGTCAAGCAAAGAAAGCCTAGTGTCGCCACCCCGAGTATAGAAAAACCTAGGAAACTAATCGAGTCTAGCCTAGGAGACTAAGCTTGTTCCAAGCCGAATAAGGCTTAGCAGCTAGAAACCAGAAAGAATCTTAGTAGCGCAAGAATAAACTTTTGTTATCTCCTGTGGACATCAAGCTCGAGGAGCTCTAACCAAGTCCCTTGATCTTGAGATGCGAAAGGGAGGCTAAGTCCAGTATACTCGGTCTAGAGCATGTGGGTTATGTCACCTCCCGAGGACTTTGAGCCTGAGGAGCTCTGATCAAGCCCATGGTGTTCCAGCAAGCACTAAGTCACTGACTTAAGTGCTAAGACAAACCAGTAGTGGGAGGTCAAACCGGGGAACTAAACTAGTCGACAAGTGTAGTAACTCTAAGGTCCAAAACCCTAAACAACTTAAACCTAGAGAAAACCTAGCGTAAAAATCCCAGTAGCGTGAACTTAAAGACTCAGGTTACTTCCTGAGGATAGTGCGCGCTCGAGGAGTAATAACCAAATCCTAATCTTTGAGATGTGAACGGATGCCCAAGTCGCTTGTACTCGGGAAAAGATTGAAGTCGCCGGACTTCTAAGTCAATACTTTGCGGGACCCTAACTCTAAAACACCGGTCAATGTGAGTGGACTCAAGGTCACCTCTCATGGACATCATTCCCGAGCTAAATACATGGAAGAATAGACCCTAAAAGTAACCCATAGTAGCGCTAGTATGGATTAACATCACATCCCGAGGACATCGAGCCCGAGGAGTTGTGAGGTGATCTTGAAAGGAAAATGGAAGCCCCGAGATATACACTCAGGGGCCAAAGTTAAAGCTCCTAACTGACCTTTCAGGTATTGGCAAGATCTCTTGAAAGCCTGAGTCTTTGGACTACAGAGACACAAGAGGACGACAAGTTAATTCAAGGACTTCGAGCCTACAAGCGACACTAAACACTAGAATCATGTCACATTGAATTTACAGAACCAAATCAAATATTTAAAACAATTTGAGTTCTTGTTCTCGTGGCAGTCATGTTACGTTGAATTTATAGAACCAAGTGAAATATTTAAAACAATTTGAGTTCTTATTCTTGCGGCAGTCATGTTATGTTGAATTTACAGAACCAAATCAAATATTTAAAATGGTCTGAGCTCTTGTTCTCATGGCAGTCATGATACGTTGAATTTATAGAACCAAGTCAAGTGTTTAAAATAGTTTGAGTGCTTATTCTCATGGTAGCTAGGTAAGGTTGAATTTATAGAACCTAACTAAGTAAAACAAGACTTAGGGTTCTTGTTCTCGTGAATGTAATGTTACGATGAACTAAAAGAATCAAAAGAGTTTAAAAGTAGTGCAGGTTGTCATTACATTAAATGGTTACAACTGTGCTTGGGGGCTCGAGCTTTGTTTATCTATACCCCAGTAAACTATGGCATGCAGGCCTACTCGGTTTAAAAAGAAAAAATTATAGACAGGAAAAAGCTATTGGGGCCCTTGGCCTGGGGAACCTCTGCCTCTAGCTCGATCACCGGGTCAACTTCAGGGATGCGACTCACTGCCGAGGCCTCTTTCTCCTGAGTTGAACGGACCGATTCCGCCTCGACACGTGCCTCAAACTTTGTCTTCATACTAGGATCCTCTGTGAAGGAGAGATCCATGTCTCTATTGCTCTACCATGCAACGAAGAGCGTATCCTCAGCCATCACATCGAGTTCCTTGGCCTGTTCTTCGACATTTCTCTTGGTTTTCTATAGCTCATCAACACGGGCTAGAGACTTTGCCCGACTCAACTAAAGCTCTTCGCGGACTTTGGCCAGCTCCTCCTCCATGGTCTGGGTGCGACCTGCAGCATCTTCTAGCAACTTGGAGGACGTTTCCTCCATAACAGACAGCTTAGACCGCTCGGTAGCCAAAAGGTCCTCCACCTCGTGGACACGAGCCCTCGGGTCCTTCAATTCCTTATGGAGCCACAAATGTTCCTCCAAGGGGACTGCGGTCTCCTGGATCTAAGCAAGTTCTACCTAGGCTCAGGCAAGCCCCTTCCGAGTTTACTTCAGCTCAAGGGACCACATTAGCACAAGGTCCTCGAGCCGTTGATTGAGGGTCTCAGTCTGTAAAATCATAATATTAAATCAGCCAAAAAGACAAAAATACATACTAAACTTAGGAAGAAATAAGGAGACTTACCCTCAAGGAAGAGTGATGGCTGGTGGCCACCAGCACAACTTCATTGTCGCTACCACAGCGGGAGAAGCTACTGGCAGGCATCTCACATAGGGACACTTCCAGTCCTTGCATGAGGTCTATGCAGAGCAGTGTGGCCCTTTCTCCTATTCTCCCTGCGAGGAGAGGTTCCAGCTCTTCGTGGCGATGAGGGATGATGGGTTCCTTTGGCCAGTCCTCGTGTAGATATTCGGCTAGGATTTGGGAGTCCTCATTTCCCTCCTTAATGAGGTTGTTGTAGTACTCGATGACCTTCTTGTGTAGCTCTAAGTCATCTCTTCATAGTGCTCCAAGAAGATAACCAACCGAGGCACCTTAGCTTGGGTGAGTTGGGAGGGATTTCCTTACCCTTCTCATAAAATCCCTCATCTTAGAGGGAGGAGGCCTCAAGGTTAATGACCTCATCGGCAACCGTTGTGCTCGGGGCAAGGACCGATGGAGCAGCCGTAGAGGATTCTTGGGCAATTGATGTGGATGTGGGCACTGCTGTTGGAGCTGTCGAGTCGTTTATCTCAAAAGGCCCCAACACCCTCTGGCGTTTTGACCGAACTAGATCAGAGAGGCCCATGCTGTCTGCACAAAGGAAACAAATTGGTTAGTCTCCAGAAAAGAAAGAGAAAGCACAACTGATAAAAACGTGAGACCAAGTATAAAACTCCTCGGGAGCCCCACCGCGATCAGGCTCCTCGGAGTGGAGGATAGAATGAGCGAATTCACGTATGAGTCGACCCATCTCCTGCGTTAGATTTTTATCATACTAAAAAAATCCAGAGGCATGCATGGTCGTCGTCTCATCAAGAGGCACGAAGCCTTGAGGGTACCTCTTCCTCCTCGGGCTACGGAGAAACACGTCGATGAGATCTTGGTAGTCTTGATACTCCTCCTCAGACCAACGACACTCGAGACTTGGCCACATTCAAGAAGGGGGGAGGATGAATGGTCAGGACTACTACCCTCCCCTACACGCCTAGCATGATGAAGAATGATCAGATATTTACCTTGAGGCATGGAAGATGACTCGATCCCCGCCTTGAGCTCCACCTCGAGCTTCTCATCTACCTTCGCCTCCGCAACTGCCTTGATGGCAAGGTCACTCTCTGCGTGCTCCTCGCAAAGGCACTGTGTGTATTGATTAGGCACCTTGACCTCCATATACTCCGTGTGTAGCCTCGCCACATTCCGAGATTGCTTCAAATCCCAGAATTTGGTTAAGACCACCAGATTTATGCTCTGTCCCGCCTGTAGCAGCCCATACTGTCGGAGATGGGCATCGATGATGAGGAAGGGGAACTCTAGCTCCTCGTTGTGAATGGAATCCATTGCTCGAAGCCTTTCATCAAAAGTGTCAACAAAAGGAGTGCGGCAATACGGACCTGATTAAGATGACACAAACAGGACAAGTCGCGAGCTAAATACTATCATACTAACTTATGCGAGGACAAAAGCACTTACAAATTGTAGCGAAGTCCAGGAGTAGAGTAGGATTGGTCCTCGTTGGGAATCCATCCGCACAAAAGAATTGGCCCTTGTAGCCCTGAGCGTGATTCTCGTTGCCACTCAGGGATTTGTAGCCTCTCCCTTGGATCGTGTGCTTCATCAAGGTATAATATCCCAATTTCCTCATTCTTTGAGCACTGCCGAAAACTGTAGATGTACAATATTTCGGTGGGGGATGGGGTGGGCTAGTTTTTCCTTTTGTACAAATTGTAGAGCCTCGCCAATACCCGGTATCCATTCAGGGACAGCTGGAAGGGAGCTATGTCCATGAATTTAAGTAAGTCGACATAGTATTAATGCAGTGGTAAGGTTGTACTCGCTTGGAGATGGGAGGCGCTCCAGGGTCCAAGACCATGAGTACTCTCATGTGCCCTCTCGTCCTCCCGGGCCAGGTGCACTAGTATTTCACCATCATCTACTCCATAGTTGTCGAGGATTCTCTACAAGGCACCTCGATGCACTAGCTAGCTTGGGATGTCTTCTGCCTTGAACCCTATGTCAGGGTAGGGAGTGTCTGACGGCATTGGGCCCGCATTGTCCTCTTCCTCTGATAGGCCAGCTCTAGAGGGTCTCATCGCCACCGACTCTGATCTCTCTCGTACTACAAGAGCTTGGCTGCTACCAGCCACTTGCTTCCCCTTATCAAGGCGTTGTCCTGCTTCTTGGGCCATCTGGAGGATCTCGGTGTCAAATGCGGAGAAACTGTAACGACCCAAATTTGCTAATCGGGCTTAGGGCCTTGATTAGTGTGCCTGGAGGGCAATAAATGATTTAATATGCTTTAATATGTTAATGGGTGAATTAATGTGAATATATGATAGTGATGCATGTTTAGTGAGTTAAATGTGCATGTGGGCCCCGTCTGGATATTAGGGGCATGAATGTGATAAATGTTATTGTACGCCCTGATTTTCCCACGGGCTGATTAACGAGCTTCGATACGGCCTAATCATGACTACCACGTGGACATCCCCAAGACCGAAGCTGCCATTGTAAGGTCCTACCTCCTTAGCTCGAGGTAACCTTATGGTTCGCCAAGATTGCTCAAGCACTGAATGGACTCTAAAGACCACAGGTCGAGGGAATCATACAACTCGTGGTACGGGCTGGAGTTAGAGGCTGTGACCTTATCTAAAGTCAACCACGCAGGGTAAACATGCATATATCAGACATCACGTGTCTGATATATCTCTGACTTCTCGGACACGCAGCAGGAACGTGCGTATTCAGACACCCACGACTGATTTGGGTCGTGCAGCCCATTATCCCCTTACCTATTGATTTGACCACACTTATGTGTCAGGTTTAGGAATTAATCATGAATGTCACAAAGTTGACATGATAGGTAAGAAGGTCACGGGATGACCTTCTTACCAACTCCCAGGTGCCCTCTCCTATAAATATGGAGACCTTGGGAGTTAATAGGGGTTGGATTCTATATTGTAAGAAATACCCTGAAATCAAATACCAAGTATATAGCAATAATACTGACTAGTGGAGTAGAAGGATTTTAACCTTTGAACCACTTAAAAAACGCATTTTGAGCCACCATTTCATTTTCTAAGATCATTTATCTATTTTGGTTCAACCTAAGCACTAATCCCTTTCTCTTCTTTTCTTAATTACCTGTTGGCGAAGAACCGCGTCAACAGTTTGGAGCTTTCATTGAGAGCAAGTTTGATTAGTGCTGTCGTAAACATCCAACTATGGTGACTACTTGATCCAAGCACGGTAACGAGACAGAACGGCATGATGGGCAGGAGGCTCATCATACTGCCATCCCTGGTGAAAAAATTCCTGAAGTCCAACAGCGGCCCGGCAAGCAGCCGGCGGGCCAAGACGACACTGGAAGTTCGGCGCCTCGGCCACCTAATCCGAACCCATGTTATTACACTGCGGTGGAGATGGAGAATGCTCAGCTGAGGAGCAAGCTAGCAATAGCTAATCAGCAGATCAAGGATGTGCTGGCCCGTCTACCCCCTCTCACAACCGACACTAACGTCGGAGAGAGGAAAGGAGAGGCTCCTAAGTCTCGCCGGGGTAACCGGTCCAGGCATAGCTGCTTAGACAGACTTCCGACAGCCAACTCCACTCCTTCATCGTACCATCGAGAGGCAAACTTCGGAGAAATGCCTAGGGCCGAACAACCGCAGTACAGCCGTTCGGTTAGAACTTCGACTCCTAGCTCCCAACCAGCCTCGAGCGCGCCCAGGGCAGCTCAAGGAAATTCCAGAAGGAGGTCCGGGGAGGGCTCGCAGCGTCAGCCCATCCCCAACAGCCGTTCTGCGCCTCATCCAGATCGCCAGGCGCGGGACCCGCAGGTTGGCCAGGCCGAGAGGCCCCCACCTAACCTCATCCGTCCTGACGGAACCAGGATCGCCTCTCCGGTCAGGCATCCTCCATCTACGATCAGATATCCATCTCCTCCTCGGCCCGTCTGAGATATTCCAGCCTATGGAAGTAGCAGGAGGAACCCGCCATCATCCGGACCTCCCCGACATAGCAGGGCGCCGAGGGAAAGCCCAGACCCTAACCACCAAAGGCGAACTCCGAGTCTATCTAACAGGAGCTACTGGACCGGCAGTCGCCGGAGCGACCTCTCTGGCGGAGACCTGCGTCAGCGTCTAAGCTCGGGACAAAGTCCACAAGCCACCCAGGGGGGCGACCTGCGAGATCGTCTTAACTCTCATAGAGGGGAGCCAGCAGGAGGAGACAGCCATGCTCGCTCAGGGGGGGCCCTATCCGAAGTACGTAACGGCGGGAATGCCCCAAATAACCTATCTCAAGATAGGAGGGGCAATAACCCGCCAAATATGTACAATGGATCCGGAGCTGTTGAACAACCCCGGAATAACCAAGGACATCAGGACCAAACCCTCGAGCGCCTGGCCCAAATGGAGGAGCTGATGAGGAAGCTCCTGTCGAAGAAAGAGAAAGATGAGTACGATTCGGGGGATGAGATGGAGCTCTTCGCCCCCAGCATAGCAGCAACGGCGTACCCACCTGGTTTCCATATGCCGCACCTGTCTAAGTTCAATGGAGACGGAGATCCGTCGGATCATCTAGGGATGTTCAACACCCTGATGATGGCTCACAACATTGGCCCCGAGCTGAGATGTTTGATATTCCCTTCCACACTGACTGGACCGGCTAGGCAGTGGTTCAAGAAAGGCAAAAGACAGTCAATCAATTCCTGGAAAACTTTCTCAGCTGACTTCAAAAGGGCATTCCGAGCCTCCCAGGCTGCCCGTGTCCAAGCCGACTCTCTGGCTAATGTGAGGCAGCAGCTCGGCGAAACTCTGAAGGCCTACCTTAGCAGATTTGCGAACGTCGCTGCTCAGGCCAGAGACGTGGATGCTAGCTCCAAGCTCATGGCCATGAGAATTGGAATCCTCGTCGGAGGGGATCTCTGGAAAGCTATACAAAGAAAGGGAGTCAGCTCGGTTAACGAATTCCTCAACAGGGGCCAGGAATGGATTAACTTGGAGGAAGCCGAAGCCTTAGCTGCAGGAACCAGCCAGGTCCCTGATCAGACCGCTGGAGTGGGGACGGAGGTCGTGGCAGTGACCCAAAACGTCACACAGAACAACCAGCTCGGTGGAGGCAAAAGAAAGGGGAATGGTGAAGGCAGCCAGCACGGCCAAAAGAAGAATAAGTCCGTAGACAAGTTCAAGCCCGTCTACGCGACTTATACAGAGCTCACCCAGTCTAGGGAGAATATCTTCCTAGCTGACTCTACTCGCCTCCCCTGGAAGAGGCCGGAGCCATTGAAGCACCAGAAGGGGAAGAGAGACACCTCCAAGTTTTGCCGTTTTCACAACGATGTTGGCCACAATACCGACGATTGTAGGCATTTAAAAGATGAGATCGAGACTCTCATCCGAGCTGGCCCCTTGGCCCAGTACGCGCGGAACAGGGTTCCAGTAAGTCTACCTGCTCCAGAAGTCCCGGCCAGTCAGCCCGGGTCTCGGATAGATCAGGACGTCTCTCCTCCCGTGGTAGGAGGGGAGATATCCACCATCTCTGGAGGTCCGCATATGGCTGGCACGAGTAGGGGTGCCCAGAAGAGGTACGTGAACGAACTTAAGGTGCACAATGGAGTATAGTTTGTCCCGGAGCAGCGCCTGCCAAAGCAACAGCGATTGGAGAAGCAACCGATCATTTTTACAGAAGATGATGCGGGCCATGTCCAGTTCTCGCACAATGACCCTCTGGTCATAGCAGTTCAGCTCGCTAATCGGAGGGTTAGGAGGGTGCTGATCGACAATGGGAGCTCGATGAACCTCCTATTCCGGTCCACATTAGAGAAGATGGGTTTGACTGTCGCCGAGCTGAAGGCGACCTCCATGATGCTGTATGGTTTTTCGGGAGAAGGATCAGCGGCTATAGGGACTATCAAACAGGTGATCACCCTGGGGGAAGGATCTCAGACAGTCTCCAAACTCCTCGAGTTCGTGGTCATCGACTGCTCCCCTGCATACAACGCAATTTTGGGACGACCTACGCTCATAGCTTTTGAGGCCGTCACTTCCATCCGCCACCTCGCGATGAAATTCCCTACTTCCACGGGAATATGCACTGTCCATGGCGATCAGCTCACTACCAGGGAATGCTACAACATTTCCATGAAGGGAAAATCGAAACCCGGGCAGCTGGCAATGGTCATCCAAAGTGGTGAAGAGGAATCTCGGGACCCCTTGGTTGGTCCTGAGATTGAAAAACCTCAAAGCGCCGAAGGGGAAAATATCATCTTGAGTGACGATATTGACCCCCGAATAGGCGAGGACAGATCCGAGCTCGAGGCTATTGAGGAGCTCGAACAAGTGAACATCGATCCGCGAAACCCTTCACGGAAGGTCAAGCTCGAGAAAAACCTCTGTAGCAAGAGGAAGGTGGAGCTGACTAAGTTTCTGCGAGATAACCTGGATGTGTTTGCGTGGTCACACGAGGACATGGTGGGAATCAGCCCGAGTGTCATCATGCACACGCTTCATCTGGATAAAAGCGTTCCTGCGAAGTCCCAGAAGCAGAGACGCCTAGGAATAACCCGGGCTGAAGCCTTAGAGGAAGAGGTAGCCCGACTCAAAAAATGCGGCTTTATCCGTGAAGCCAAGTTTCCAATCTGGGTCGCCAACCCCGTGCTGGTCCCGAAGCCCAACGGGAAATGGCGAACCTGCATCGACTTCTCCGACCTGAATAAGGCATGCCCCAAGGATTGTTTTCCATTGCCAAGGATTGACCAGCTGGTGGATGCCACGGCGGGGCACGAGCTCATGTCCTTTATGGACGCGTACTCAGGCTACAATCAGATCGCCATGAATCCGGCAGACCAGGAGCACACCAGTTTCATGACCCCGACTAACGTTTATTGTTACAAGGTCATGCCCTTCGGGTTAAAGAACGCCGGAGCTACGTATCAAAGGTTGATGAATAGAATGTTCATAGACCAGATTGGGAAAAACATGGAAGTGTACGTTGATGACATGCTAGTCAAGTCAAAGACTGCCGATAACCATGTTTCCGACTTGGAGGAATGCTTCAATATACTACAGGAGTATGGCATGAGGCTAAATCCACAGAAGTGCACTTTTGGAGTCACATCGGGAAAATTCCTGGGTTTCATCGTCAATACCCGAGGAATCGAGGCAAACCCCGACAAGATCAGATCACTGCTCGAGCTTCCCTCAACCAGGTCACGCAAAGATGTCCAAGGCCTAACAGGAAGACTGGCAGCCCTCAACCGGTTTATTTCCAAGTCCACCGATAAGTGTTTTCCGTTCTACAACCTGCTCCGAGGAAATAATAAGTTCGAATGGACAGAAGAGTGCGAAAGCTCTTTCCTTGACCTGAAGGCACATCTGGCCGAGCCACCCGTACTAGCCAAACCAAAAGCAGGAGAGCCTCTTTTTCTCGACCTGGCTGTCACGGAGGATGCTACCAGTGCCGTATTGTTCTGGGAAGAAGACCGGATTCAGAAGCCAGTCTACTACATCAGCAAGAGACTTCTCGGAGCTGAATCCCGGTACCCGTTGATGGAGAAATTGGCGTTCTACCTAATCACGGCCTCGCGAAAGCTCAGGCCGTACTTCCAGTCCCACTCAATTCACGTCATGACCGATCAGCCTTTAAGGCAGCTGTTGCAAAAACCTGAAGCATTGGGACGCTTGTTAAAGTGGGCAATCGAACTCAGCCAGTTCGAGATTCTGTACACCCCACGAACTGCTATAAAGAGTCAGGCCCTAGCCGATTTTGTAGCCGAGTGCACAGGATTCCGGGAGGATCCTGCAGAAGACTCACCCCAGGTCACCTCGGCCCAGGCATCGTGGAGGATATTCGTGGATGGTTAATCCAAGGAGAATGGCTACAGAGCTGGAATCATTTTGATATCCCCTGAAGGGCATAGATTCCACTCGGCGCTGAGGTTTGGATTCAAGGCCTCCAACAACGAGGCCGAATACGAAGCTTTGCTGGCCGGGCTAAGGATAGCCCAGGAGGTGAAGGCAACCTCCGTCCAGTGCTTCAGTGATTCCCAGCTCATGGTAAACCACGTTCTGGGCGAATATCAAGCACGGGGACCCAAGATGGCTGCCTATCTAGCAAGGGTAATGGTTGAGTTGTCCGCGTTCGGGCGAGGCTCGATCGACCAGATACCTCAGGAGCTGAACGCTAACGCCGACGCTCTTGCCAAGCTCGCCACCTTCGGGGAAACGGAGACCTTGGGGTTAGTGCCAGTAGAATTCTTAGAGAAACCAAGTATAGAAGAAGTCAGGATGGAGGTCGAGATGATCGACGCCAGGCCAACCTGGATGACCCCCATCCTGGAGTATCTCGTCGAAGGAAAACTACCTGAAGGGCGTAATGATGCGCGGTGAGTTCTGTATCAAGCTCCCAGGTACACTATAGTAGATGGGTTGTTATACCGACCTGGGTACTCCCTACCTCTCCTGCGATGTGTTCTTCTAGGCGAAGCAAAGGCCATCCTGCAGGAAGTGCATGAGGGTTTTTGCAGAGATCACACCGGGGGGTAAAGCTTGGCCTTAAAGGTCCTGAGGCAAGGTTATTACTGGCCAACTCTGTCCAAAGACTCAATCTCATACGTGAAGAAGTGTGACAAGTGCCAGCGATTCGCCACAGTTGCCCGAGCTCCCCCAGTCGAGCTGAAGATGATCTCTTTCCCATGGCCGTTTGCAGTGTGGGGGATCGACTTGGTTGGCGCCCTCTCTACTAGAAAAGGCGGGGTCCGTTACACCGTGGTGGCCATCGACTACTTTACGAAGTGGGCTGAGGCAGAACCTCTGGCAATGATAAATTCCAAAAAAGTCCTCGACTTCGTTGTTAAGAGCATTATCTGCCGATTCGGGCTGCCCAAGAAGATTGTTTCCGACAATGGGACTCAGTTTGACAGCGACCTGTTTACCGAATTTTGCGAAAGGTGCGGAATTGTGAAAAGTTTCTCCTCCGTGGCCTATCCTCAGGCGAACGGCCAGGTCGAGGCTGTCAACAAGACCCTCAAGGCGAGCCTCAAGAAAAGACTAGATGAAGCGAAGGGGGTCTGGCCAGAACAGCTCCCCTAGGTCTTATGGTCCAGTCATACGACCAGGATCGCAACCACGAGCTTCTTCGCACTTCCTTAGACTTGATTGATGAAAGACGAGAAGATTCGCAACTCCAGCTCGCCTATTATTAGCAGAAGATCACTCGCTATTTCAACTCAAAAGTCAAAAATCGCGCCTTTAACGTTGGCGACCTGGTCCTCAGGAGAGTTTTCTTGACCGGTAAGGACCCCAAAGATGGAGTCTTGGGACCGAACTGGGAAGGACCATATCAAGTCATCGAGGTCATTAAGGAGGGAACTTATAAGTTAGCTCGTCTTGATGGAGGGGTAGTCCCACGAACTTGGAACGCCATTCATTTGAAGAGATATTATCAATGATTCACTTGTAAGGCCTAAAAGGCCATTTTTTATGTATTAAGCAATGAGAATCAACTTTTTGTTTATATTTGTACCTGTTTTCAAGTGTAATCTAAAGTAACCACGAAAGAAACTTTCCCAGTTACTTGGGGGGCATATGGTACCTGGATATAACCAGGTCGCCTTATGACTTAGAAGTTGATTCATATCGATTGATCGTTGTTTTTCTTAAAAAACGCGAGATATTGATAAGGATTGACGCAAACTAAGTCCTATCCTGGATTTAACCACGTCATAAAACTTAGAAGTTGATTTAAATCTATTGATCGTTGTTCTTCCTAAAGAGCTCGAGATATTGATAAAAATTGACACGAACTAAGTTTCCAAATTAAGTTCCTGGATATAACCAGGTCATAAAACTTAGAAGTTGATTTAAATCTATTGATTGTTGTTCTTCCTAAAGAGCTCGAGATATTGATAAAAATTGAAACGAACTAAGTTTCCAAATTAAGTTCCTGGATATAACCATGTCATAAAACTTAGAAGTTAATTTAAATCTATTGATCGTTGTTCTTCCTAAAGAGCTCGAGATATTGATAAAGATTAACGCGAACTAAGTTTTTCAAAATAGTAACTAAAATGCGTAGAGGCAAAGGGCAGTAAATCAATTAAAAATAAAATTGATCATTAAATTGTCTCAAGGTGTAAGCACCTCATGCAAAAGTTACACAGAAAAATTTAAAAATATTCAAGGAAAGGGCACGAAAGAGGAAGGCCCTAAGCTCCGCCAGTTGGCCCCTTGGAGGTCGCCGTCTCGCCCTGCTCAGCTGCGCCGGAGCCTTCCCCGGCCTCGGAGGGCGCTTCTTTATCGAGGCGAGCTTTGAACTTCTCCAGCAAGGGCTCCCAGACGGCCGCTGCTAGGAAGGAGAAGTCGGCGTCCTGGTTATAGGCCCAGCAATGGTAGAACATGTCTTCCATGGCGGCGTCTGAAGTTGCCCGCTCGGCCGCCAAAGCGGCCTTGGCCTTAGCCATCACGGTATCTAGGTCTGCCCGCACAGTGGCGAGGGCGGTCTCGAGCTCTTGAAGCTTGTGGGGAGTCTCTTTCAGCTCGTCCTGCGAGGCCACCAAGGCATCCTTAGCCATCTGCAGAGAAGTCTGGTGAGTGGCCACAACCGCTTGGTGCTCGCTCCTCATTTCCTCGAGCTGAGCCTTGGTCCTGGCTATGCTCCGATGAAGGGCAACGACGCTCTGTGAAAATGAAGAGGCACATGCCTTAGAAAAAAAAAAGAGAAGGGAGAAAGGAAAAACAAGGCAAGGTGTAATAATCAAAAACCATAAAAGGTTGAGGTTAACTTACCGTTAGGGCCATGCCCAGTGAAGACTCCAGCACGCCCACCAGGCTCCTGGTTTCGATGGCCCTGAGCTCCTTCTCGTTGAACTTGTATATGTGGCTGACGGCGTAGTTCGCCAACTCATACACCATCCCTCGGAAGGCCTCTGGAATCTTCTCCTAGTCCTGGGGATCAACTGGGATGCGCACCTCGGAAGGTACAATCGCCAAAGCCACGAGATCCGCCCCTGCATCCCGGACGAAGGCCGGAGCTCGCGGAGGGGATGGGGGCATGCTTCTCCCCTCTGCAGCAGGAGGAACAGTTCCCACGACCTGGGCGGTTGGGGGCTGCTCTTTCTCCTTTGCAGGAGACTTAGTTGGGGTTCCGGCGGCTTTTTTTGACTTCCGGAGCTTCTTCATTTTTGGCCTAGAGGCCCCGGCTGAGGGGTTCCCCCCGGCGAACGCAGCTCGGAGGCTCCCATCGGGTTGAGACATCTCTTCTGTCAAAGCAAAGACATGGTTAGTACAAAAGTTAGCAGTCATGCAAAAACAAAAACAAAGGGGGAAAAGGAGAAATTCAAGTATATGTATATACTAAAAGGGATCCTACCCCACGAGCTAGAAGAAGAACCTATGGTTACGACCATCGGCCCCGGAGCTCCTGCGGGAGAATCTAAGTCAATTATTTCCCGAGCTGGCGCAAGTTCTGGATCCGACTATAGTTCCGGGCTAGATTCTTCTACATATTGCCTAAGTCCCGGAGCTACGGCACCCCTCCGGAGTGATGGCCATGACCGAAGGTTGGTCCCATACTCCTCGAATAGGATCGACCTAAATGCTAGGGTGTTATCTACGACTACGGTACCCCTAGGTCGGCTATCTTGGTAATCCAGCACGAGCTGGTCGACACAGTGGAGCAGGGTTGTATCCAGGTCCGAATCACTTTGGTGACGTTGGACGAGCTGTCTGGGATTGAACCTAGCTAGCCGGGGGTCGGCAATGGCCCTATCTAAATTCCTAAACATGTAAGGGTTACCTTGGCCAGAAGGACCTGCGGCTGCTCCGGACCGGATCCTCTCCTCGTCCGTTCTCTGGGCGACCTCCAGCGCCCGCTTCCTGTTCCTCACGAGGGGAACCTCGTCCTCCTCATCTTCGTCCCCCGCGACCTCCTCCACGATGGTAGGTCTGGTGTCGCGAGCTGGGGGAAGCGCCCAGGGCTTCCTTAGGTTCAGAGTCTGATTTGGGAAGATCAGCTTGCAGGCCACCATCATCTCGTCTGTCACGAGCACGCAATAATCCTTTTCACTGGGGGGTAAGCCCGCCACTGTCTCGTACTGGGCCCTGAGGGTCACAGATTTCTCTGTCCTCGCGAAGATAGCTGCAGAATAAATCTAAGTCAAAAAGGGATATAGGAGGAGCTAAATGGTACTTAACTTACGAGCTAAGGTTGAAAAGCACTTACGAGGACGATTGAAGTAGTGGAGCTCGCAGTTTCGGAACCCCGTCGACATAAAGAATTGATCTTTGAAGTCGTTGGGGTGGCTGGGCAGCTCGATGACCGCAGCCGTGTTGGGGAACCGGGTTAAGTAATAAAACCTGTCGCCTCGCCCCCGCTGCTCCGGGCTGGCCTTGAGGCAGAAAAAGTAAAAAATATCCGCAGAAGTGGGGACCTCCCACTCTTGTTTCATGAATAAATATCTTAACCCCGCCAACAGCCGATAAGAGTTGCGGGGGAGCTGGAATGGGGCCAACTTTACGTAATTGAGGAAGTCAGCGAAATACTGATCCAACGGGAGGAAGGCCCCCGCCTTGAAATGCTCGTCGCTCCAGGCCGCGAATGCCTCGTCAAGCAGCGCGCAGCTCTGCTCGCCCTCTGCGGGTGGTCGGACAATCACTGATGCTCTCCCCAGCCCAATGTTGTGGGAGAGGAATATTTTGTTGACCTTCGTCTGGTCGGTAATCTTTGGGACGATCCTCTCCGCCTCAAAGAACGCGTCAGGAGCCACCTTGAGCTCCTGTTCCACCGCTGGCCCGAAGTTGGGGATCGGGGATTCGGCCATCACCTCCTTTCTTTTGTCTTGACGGGAGGATGAGCTGCCTATAGGCTTCTTGGGAGCATTCTTCTTGGGTCCCATCTGATCGCCTAGCGAACAAAAAGAAGAAATTTTAGAAGAAGGCGACTTAAAAATGGAGAACAATCTGTTTCCTTGACATGAGCTGAGGTAAGCCCAGCTCGTGGAGAGTGAGACCACGCGGTTCTAAGAACACGCGCCTGTGCTCCCAACAAATCCCCAATTACTCAGAATTCATGTGTCAGGAGGGTCAGGTTAGAATTTTGCCTTGGAGGGAAAGTTCCAATAGGCAAGAAAGGCAAAACCGCCTGTGAAGCGTGTCCCCTAAGCTACCCGGTTTTGCACCCAAAATCCTGGATATTTTGAACTAATATCCCAAAAATCCTACCCAAAAATTTTCCCCAGAAAATGCATCCTGTAAACCATGCTCCTAAACAGTTTTCTACTACAAACAATACCCTAACCTAAAAGGCTTTCACCCTTCACGCCCACAAGAACCAGCAAACCCTTGCATGCGGCTATAGTAAATATTTACCTAAGCTACAGTGAAAAATAATTTCAAAACATGCACAGTCAGGAGACTTGCAGAGTGTTTGGCTGGGAAGTGGTTGAGGATGTCGCCTGGGTTGGGGCTTCGTCGGAGCAGTTGGTTCCAAGGCTTCGAAGAAGTCTTTGCGCCTGAATTTCTTGAATGTTAGGAATGGCGGTCGGGAAGAAAAGGGTTTTTTCTCTTGAAGATGAGGAGAGAAGAAGAGGAAAATTTCTGAAAAATTGCAAATGAACGGATGGCCCGTGCGTAAGGTGGCCACCCCTTTTTATATGCGTGAAGGGTCACGTGAAGAGGGCTGTTGGATTGCCCTGATGTGGGATCCAAGGCCCTCCACTCGAAAGACAAAACAACGGCTGGGCATGGGCTAGGCCATTAAATGCGGTTCTCGGAAGATGTACCGTCACCAACCACGATGTTCCACGTATTCGACGCCTGCGTAGAATGTGGAATATGAAGAGTTCATGGGGAAGCCTAAAATCCCCTACTGTGGCCCTACACGACGTCGTGTACCACGAGCAGAGGTTTGGGGAGCAGATGTATGCCCTGATTTTCCCACGGGCTGATTAACGAGCTGAGATACGACCTAATCATGACTACCACGTGGACATCCCCAAGACCGGAGCTGCCATCGTAAGGTCCTACCTCCTTAGCTCAAGGTAACCTTATGGTTCGCCAAGATTGCTCAAGGACTGAATGGACTCTAAAGACCACAGGTCGAGGGAATCATCCAGCTCGTGGTACGGGCTGGAGTTGGAGGCTGTGACCTTTTATAAAGTCAACCACGCAGGGTAAACGTGCATATATCAGACATAACGTGTCTGATATATCCCTGACTTCTCGGACACGCAGCAGGAACGTGCGTATTCAGACACCCACGACTGATTTGGGTCGTGCAGCCCATTATCCCCTTACCTATTGATTTGACCACACTTATGTGTCAGGTTTAGGAATTAATCATGAATGTCACAAAGTTGACATGATAGGTAAGAAGGTCACGGGATGACCTTCTTACCAACTCCCAGGTGCCCTCTCCTATAAATATGGAGACCTTGGGAGTTAATAGGGGTTGGATTCTATATTGTAAGAAATACCCTGAAATCAAATACCCAGTATATAGCAATAATACTGACTAGTGGAGTAGAAGGATTTTAACCTTTGAACCACTTAAAAAACGCATTTTGAGCCACCATTTCATTTTCTAAGATCATTTATCTATTTCGGTTCATCATAAGCACTAATCCCTTTCTCTTCTTTTCTTAATTACCTATTGGCGAAGAACCGCGTCAATAGTTATATATGTGAAATGTCTGTGCAGCACGATCCGAGACAGTCATAGGGAGCGGTTAGCCAGAGAGTCGCAACAGGGTTGAGATTCCGACTCAGGGCGAGTCGAGGGGTAATTTGGGTACTAGGTGTGTTATGGGATTATCGGGACATGAAAATAAATATTTGGAGATATATTTGAGGATAGAATGTCTAGGCGGGAATATTGGGGAAATTTTCCATTTTCCCTCGGGGACGTTTTGGTACCCCAAGCCTTGAGGTAACCCTTTAGACTTAAATCAAGTAAAAAAAAAAAAAAGAGGAATTAATTAGAAACTTGGAGAAACCGACTTGCACTCCTTTTCTCAGCCAAGGTTAGCTTTTATTCTTCTCTCTCTTTCACTCTCTAAGGCAAAATCAAAGGGAAAACTTTGGGAATCAACTTGAGGATCTAAGGAGTTCAGCTGGGATTTAGGGAGCTTGGAGCATAAGGGGGCTGGTTCTAAGGCTCAATTTAGAAAGAGGTAAGCTTTGATTATGGTGGATAAGTCTAGAGTTGCAGCTGGTTATTAGAGTATGCATGCTAGCAAGTTTGAATTGTTCTTGTATGGTCTAGTTGAGTTTTGGGGTGGATTCTAATTGGTTTTGATGTTGTTACTGAGTTATTATTGAGCTGGAGTTTATGTGTTAAATATCTGGGTTAGATAGGTGAGTTTTGGGTGAATTGGCTTGAGGAAAGGTGTAGAAAAATGGTGGAAAATCTGGGTTCGGTGGTGAGAGCCGCGGCCCTAGGAGGGGTGCACCGCGGCCCGTGTGCGCGTGCGGCCATGGGAGGCCGAGAAGCTCATGCGCGCCGCTGTGCTTGGTGGGTGCACCGCGGCCCGTGTGGGGGTCAGTGAGGTGCTAGCCTCTGTTTTGAGGCTAGCCGCGGCTCTTGTGGGTGGGGCCGCGACCCTTTGAGCCAGTTTGAGTTTTAAGGGCATTTTAGGCTTGGGAACTCAAGGGGTAAGGCTCGGAATGGATTTTATCACCCGAATTGATAGAATTCAAGGACCCAGAGGTTAGGGTTATGGCTCTAAGTTATGTATTGGATTAGAAATTTGATGGATGGACATTGTTAATGTGTTGTGACTAGGGTTTCGGCGAGGCTCACGTTAGAGGACTGTGCTTGAGGCATCGGTGCTCAGAAAGCTCGGAACTCAAGTAAGAGAACCCCTGTTCCCATAGAGCTTGTGTGCAGGGCTGAGCGCAATGTGTTTGAATGGAATTGGTATGCAGGGCCGAGCCCAATATGTTAGAACTACAGGGCATAGTCCTTTATCTGATTATGCTAGAATTCTATACTTGCTTGTTATGCTATGTATATTATGATGTGAATGGTCGGCTTGAGCCGGGAATGGTGTAGACCGAGAACGGCGAATGGCCGGGAACGGCATTGGGCACGTTGAGTGCAAGGCTGAGAATGGCAAAGGGCCGGGAGCAGCGTTGAGCATGTGGAGTGCGAGTTGCCAGGGCGAGTCCCTAGAAGGATACCTAGGATATCCTCACGGCGTGGTCTGCGAACCCAGGGCATGGTAAATGCCTGGGACGGCTAGGCTGTATATGTTTAGCCATTGGTGGCCTCTTTATATGCTTGATATATGTGTTGCATATGTTATCTGTTTGTGGGTTCTCTTGCTGGGCTTCGGCTCACAGATGCTCTGTGGTGCAGGTAAGGGTAAAGAGAAGATCAACCAACCATGAGTACAGCAGGCATGAGGCGGCGTGTACATGTTTGGCCAGCCTAGCTGCCACAGGCAGTCGAATTTGGGAGATGTTTGTAAATAAACCTAGATTTTGTCGTTTAGTCGACTGGGTTCAGTTTATATGTTGTAAATGCTTCTAAATTGTATTTTGGGATCCCAAGTGTTAAACTTTTATGATTTTCAATTAAATGAATTTATTTCTAAAGTATTTCCTCTGTACATGGCTTAGTTACACTGTTTAATATAAAACCTCGATTAGTGAGTTAATGCACGTTTAAAACTCACTTGGTAACGACTCTAAGGAAATAGGGCGTTACAGAAACCTTGTTAATGGAGATGATAAAGCTCCTCGGACATCTGAAACAAACACCAAGAAGTTAGCGCTTTGACCCAAAGAAAGCTAGGCCAAAACGAGAACCATACTACTGCTTGAGGAAAAGGGAAGGAAGGAAAAACTAATGACATTTGAGTGTCCTCGGAGCCAGATACCTGGCGCCAGAGACATCACAGGAAAGGATGAACACCATCGGAGATGATGAACATTGTAGGAATCTGGAATTTTTCCAGATTCTAATCGAAGGTCCAAAATACCGAAAAATGCCTCAAGACACCCCAGAATGTCTAAAGAGGACATTTAGACCATTTTCGAAGACAAATAAGGTCTAAAAAACCTATAAAGATCTCAAAAAAAAAACTTCTAAGCATGCATCCTAAAACATACACAAAAATAGAAAGTCACAATTCAAAGGCACTTACTCAAGATGAAGTGTCAGATGGTACCGAATCGAGTGTGAACTTTGAAGAATTGCTTGTAGTTTATGCAGAAGTAAGAAGATTCACGCTAGTCATCTAGGGTGACAGAGAAGTCAAAAAGGTTGCAAAGCTAGAGAATGGTTTGGGAAGCCGAGAGAGGTTGGAGAGTAGGAAACACAGGAAATTTGAAATGAGCTAAAGTAATGTTGGACAGTTGGTTCTCGACCTTTTATATACACAACGCTTAGGGGCAAAGTAAGTTCACCCCAACCGACGGATTACCTAGGATATAGGTACTCGAGAGCGATCCAAGGGCCAGGATCCCAAAAGGCATGGATCGTGATCATTAGCATTGGAAAAGGAAAACCTTGAGTACAGGCTGAAAGGACACCTAGGGTACGGAAAAGATGTTTTGGGCCATGGAACTGGCTCTTCATTAATTGCATAGATTGATGGGCCCAACAATAGGAGCTCAGCATGTGGCAAGAAATCTCATAGTGACGTTAGAAGAAGTCCAAACGTTTCTGTCCGAGGACTATTCGATTTCTCAGCTATTTTAAGTCTCAATTGTCTAAGGATGAATAGAGACATGGAGGGAAATTTTTTCCATGTTTTCACCAAATGACACGTGGCAATCTGAAAATAGTGCGGGTAGGGCACGTGGTGAAGATGTGTGCCTCTTCAAGTGAGGCCACGTCTCAGGGTCAGTCCTCGGAGGGTGGATATCTCGACTAAAGGCCATGTCCCTTCGATAAAGGTAGGGCACGAACATCTCTCTAAGGCCATGCCCCTAGGACTAGTTAGTAGTCATCGAACTCTTTACAAGCAGTTGTCTTCCAAGTCAAAGACCTTGTCTTCGGGACATAGAGGGCTAGCCAGGTGTCAGCCAATGAAGGTTTGTAGTGTCAGAGGATCGTCAGACAACCTTTTTGGCGATTTTTCCACTATGTTTCCAATTGTACGACTCGACAATTCGCAATCCAACTACGTCGTTTGACATGGAGAGATGTGTGCACGCCCTGACAGTGCCAGGGGATGTTCCCCATAAAGTAGGTAACTTTATGGAGTAGGCCTTGCATATCTCGCCTAGGCCGTGGTCTCTAATTAATTCAGCCCAATACATTAAAGTGGTATTAATATCCCAATAATGGGGATAATGTGTATTAGTTGTAGATAATTAGCATTAATGATCCCAACCTCTATAAATAGAGCTAGACATCTCAATGTAAAGGGGGTTCGAAATTAAAAGAAAGAGAACCTTGTACTCAGGGCAATATAAACGTTGCCTGAGAAAACTCCATTGGAGCATGCCCTAACAAGCTTCCAATCTCCTTAATACCAGAGACTCGTCGATTAGGGCTCTTTTATAGCCTGAACAACGTAAAAGTTGTTGTGTTCTTGTTTGTTCATTTCTTTAATCTCTCATCTTTAGGTTGATAATAGGGATGGCAAAAACACTCGATGGATCGGGGCGAGTCGGAGCTGCGACCCGACGGAGCGCCCCTGATCCGAATATAAGTGGGGCAAAAATGGGGCGGGGTTGAGATCGGACCTGACCCTCTAGCAATTGATGCGGGTCGGATCACAACCTGACCTAGTTATTTTTTTTTTTTTAATAAAGAATTTTTTTAAAAAACTAATTACTACCACTATTTAGGGTGATCCACGATTCAAATATATATATATAAGACAGACTATGTTTAAGAGAGATAGAGGAGAAAATTGATGTTTTTCTTTGAAGTATATTAAATTTTATTTTATGTTAGTATGCAAGACCATTTATAATAAAAAAAATAGGTAGCTCATTTATGTCTAGTATGGGAGATTTTTTTGCCATTTATTTTTATATTGTAACATATTTTAAAAAATTATTCTTTCTTTTATTAAAGAAAAAGAAAAAAAAATCCTTACCGATTCGAGTCTGACCCGCTCCATCACATCCAGGGCGGGTCTAACCCGACCCGCATCGAATGTCTTAATGGGGCGGGTCGGGTCGGAGCATAAGCTTAGGGGTTGGGGCGGATCTTTTGCGAGGCAGGGCTGACCCTCCCTATTTAAATCCCTAGTTGATAGTGAAAAAGGCAGTCAACATAAACTATCTCATACTCAAGGACCAAAAGGACATTAAAAGTTTGTAATGTATGACTTAGATAAAGGTAGATGACAAGGCAATTTTAAGCAAAATTATACCATAAGCACATAACTAAACAATACCAACACTTGATTCAACTTCATGTTTTCCACAAAAATAAAATAAAATTTCATCCCCCTTTTCTTCTTTAGTGAGAAAGTAAACAATTTTTTTTCTTCTACAAATTACACTCTCCCAAATTTATTTCATTATGAATACATTAGGAGTGTAGTTAACTAAAAAAAACATTTCTTCCATTTCTCTCTCTCTCTCTCTTTTTCCGTTCTCTTTTGTTGACAACATTTTCTTCATCATTATCCTCCATTACCAATCTTCCTCAAACAAAAATTCATATGCTCATGGTATAACTCAAGAAAAGAAAAGATAATGAAGTCTTCAACTAAGCTCATTTACATGTGTGTCAAACAAACAAACAAAAAATCATATTATGCTCAAAAAGGGTAACTAAGAATAATATTCATTAAGGTCGGCTTGAAAGGCTCAATCGTTTTGAAAATTGCCTAAATCATCTCCCTAAGCATGAATTATCTAGAATTTAGTCTCAAGTAGTGCTTAAACAAGTCCTAGGATAATTATTTTTCTTTCTTAAAACAATTTCAGCAAGCATAAATCTTCTCCAAGCAACAACCTAAAAGTCATGATTAAGTGCTCAATTTTGTGTAGTGAACCCAAGCAAAACAAAAAAATATCAAAACCAAGCACACAAACTAAAGCTGAAGCTTCATTTTCACTGGATTATACAACAAACCATTCACATATTCTCATCAGCTTAATCATCATCAACTTGATTCACATTAACATCGTAAAAAAAACTAAAAATAATAAAAATAAACATAAACCTAACAAAACTTAAGCAAAAGCTAAACATAAACACGCTAAGATGTCTACAATGAGCAAAGCAATAAAAATAAAATTCCTTCCCCCAAAATTAATCTAAACATTGTCCCCAATGTTTAAATAAAATAAAAATAAAATAAATTTTTCTTGTTTTCCAATGCACTGCTCCATTGCAGTGACATTCATTATTGGGTTACCTCCCAAAATCATTTTATTTTACGTCATATCCAGAAACTTACCCCATTTACCATTCTTTATTAGCTAGTATCTGATCCATCCCTCGAATTCTTGCTCGATGAGCCCACATGTGTGGAGACTCGCACTTAAAGATTGAAAAAATTAGGAGCCCCTCCACTTCTCATATAACACCTTGGACCTCCTTCAAAAGCACTACTGCTGACAATGTTGAGCAGAACGAATACCGTCTTGAGTCTTGGACTTTTTCCACTTCTCACACCAAGAATCTTTATCAACATCCACCACATTAACTCGACAACGAGTAGGAATGTTAGTTGCTGCAAACACATTGAAAATTACTTCCTCATCTTGAACTCACAACTTCAACTCCTCTTTTTGCACATCAATCAATTTTCTCCTTGTGGCTAAGAATGACCACCCCAAAATAATTGGAATATTTTATCTTCCTTCATATCATGAATAATAAAATCAGTTGAGAAGATAAATTTGTCCGTCTCAACTATTACATCCTCAATAATTTGGCATGGATGCTTGATTGAGCGATTTTCCATCTGAAGCGATATAGTTGTTGGGTGAGCTTCTCCCATGTTAAGTTGCAAGAAAATAGATAAATGCATTAAATAAATGCTTGCTCCCGAATCACATAACGCCTTTCCAAAAACAGAGTCCCTTATTGAACATGGAATATTAAAGCTCCCTAGATCTTTGAGTTTATGAGGAAAATTCTTTTGAAGAATAGTGTTGCTGTCACGTCCTACTAATTCAGAACCATTACACTGTGTGTTTAAAATAGTACTTAACTCGATAGTCGAGTCATGTGGACCTAAATGTAAAATTAAAGTTAATAAATAGGATAGGTGCCAAAATTTTGGCCAAGAGAGTAACACTTTTCATTCAAAGGTTTCAGTATATACATGGGATCCTAGAAAAGAGTTTATAAACAGGTATGTTATAAACAGAATACAAAATAGTCGTTATAAGCGGCAAAATGAATTGTAGTTCTAGATCCTCAAAAAAAGTCTCGAGCGTGGTGATCGAGCAAGCCGCATATGTACACATCGCTCATGAAGCTCTCCAACTCATGGCTAGTCCAGCTTCTCCTTCCCCTTACATGCACTATGTAGCACCAGTGAGCCAAGGCTCAGCAAGAAAACTCAAAATCAATAGGACAAGTAATTAACAAGTTATAAATCATTAACAACATGCTTAGCAGTTATAACCAATAGTCAAGCATGCATTCAATCCATATATGTGGCCATAGAGCCACATGAGTGCATACCGCACTCCTTTCTTTCAAGTGGCTATAGAGCCATACAAGCGCATATCGCACTCCTGAATTTGCCTGCCATAACACCCTACATTATAAATGCTAATGCCGACCATAGCTTATAAGTTGAGCTTTGCAACTAGATACAAACATATAAGAATTTCACACATAACACAACTATTCATAATACATTCATTCATGTTTAAACAAACATTCCAAGTGTGATTATAACCATGTTAAATAACTGGGACTCAAGCCCTAATCTCACATAGGTGTAGTTTTCTTAACTCAAGTCTCGAGTGAGTTAACGAGGAAACCTGAGCACGGTCTTTTTCTCCCGAGCCTAGCGAAAACCCTAGTCACAACACATATATAACGTAGGTTTAGTTCATTAATAAACCACAACCTACCATACTTTTCTATGGACTGTCCTAGGCCCAAAATGCTCTTTCAACAAGCCCCAATATATCTTAGGTTAGGTCATGATTTCCTAGGTGTACGCATCGAAACCCACTGAAAATGAGCTGAAACTAAGTTGTCAGCAAGGGTCGGGTTATAACCGCGTTCAATAATCGGGGCTCAAGCCCTAATCACACATAGGTACAGTTTTTCTTACCTCAAGTTCTGAGCGAGTGAACGAGGCGACCTTGAGCACGATCCTTTTCTCCCAAGCCTAGCGGAAATCCCTAGTCGCAACACATATATAACGTAGGTTTAGTTCATCAATAAACCCCAACCTACCATACTTTTCTATAGAACTTACTATGCCCCAAATGCTCTTTCAAAATGCCCGAATATATCATAAGGACCTTAGGTAATGATTCCCTAGGGGGGTATGCATCGAAACCCACTGAAAACGAGCCAGAAACAAAGCTGTGGGCAAGCATTGATCGACTGCCTAGTATAGGTTGGTTGACCGTCTGGCCAAAATGGCTAGACCGATTCAACTGAAGGTCGGTCGACCGAGTGCACATGGGTCATCGACCGACGCAAGTTAGAGGCCAAACCCCCTGCATTTTTATGCTATTTTTCAACTTCAAAACTCGTCACCAATCGATTCCAACTAGTTCTAGATATCAAATTAAGCCATAAAACAGTTTAATACCTCATAAACAAGTTATTAACACCAAACCCATCATCAAGTTCAACCCAAGAAGAAGAATCATAAACTTAGGGTTCCAAATCCAATTTTTCCCAAATCCGAGAATTTCAATCCCGATCTCTGGTTTTTCATTCAAGTTCAAGCTGAAATCCAATAGAAAAACATGTTTCTAATCCTCATATATCCACATAAACTAGCTAGGGTCATCAAGTTACGAAAATTAAACTAATTTCTCAAGAACAAGAAAAGAACTAGCTGAAAACAATGAAAATAATTCTCACCTTCTCTCCAAATTTTAAATCCCCAAGTGTAGTGGTGATCTATGTAGCCTCTTTTCCCATCCTTTGATGACAAATTCCCTTCTAGAATCCTAAAAAATCCTTAAGAATTAGCCTTCGATTTGCTACTTTGAGTGTGTGCTTTAGGTGTGTTCAAGAAGAAGAAGAGAATGGAATAGTTTAGAACGTACAAGAGTTTCTTGCCATGGATTTACTGTAATCCCTTGGTCAAATGCCCAATATACCCTTGCCTTTACTTACAATTTAGGCCAACCTCAAGGGGCAATTTGGTCATTTTTCTTAAAAACATAATTATACCTCTAATCAATAAATTATTAACTAATCCATCAAACACAAATATTTTACCTACTTATTTCATCACTAATAAAATCCGAACTATTTAAATTCCCAAAATACTCCTTGGCTCAACCCGAGCCGGGTATTGATCCCCATTGTGACTTTTCCACTAAAATGCTCGAAAGGATCGACTCTTGCCGAATATCTCAAATATATCCACATCATAATGTGGTCTCAAACATATAACACATATATTTACTGTTATGAAAATGTCCTCTTTTTTTTTTTTACCAAAAGCGGGTCTTTAAGCACATTTAATACACTTAAACATGCATACACAGTCATATCATGATATAACTCATATAATTCACATAATCACATATAAAATTCAATAAAATCATGAATAAATCCAATTAGGCCCTCTCGACCCACTAATCAAGGAACTAAGCCTTATTATGAATTTTGGGACGTTACAATTGCACTCCTTTGTAAGTGTAATAGTTTTGTACTCCTCTAGCTTCTTCTTCTTTTGTAGGATCTCAAAACCTTGGTGTGTGTCATTAGTTATACCAAATTTAATTATATTTTTCTTTCTAATATTACCAATTACTCCAGTTGTAACGCCCCACGTCGCTATGGTTGCTTCCTGGAATGACGATTGGCCCTGCAAACCAACACGAGTCTTTCCAGCGTGCCTTGTCCTCACTCGCACGTTTCCTGGGAAAACTTCCCAGGAGTTCACCCATCGTGAGACTACTCCAATTCAAGCATGCTTAACTTTGGAGTTCTCAAGTGATGGTGATCGAAAAAAAGATGCATCTTGTTGGCATAGGCAGTACCCATCAATCCATTTAAGCTTTCTTCAACTATGTAGTCTCATACCTACACACTCTTAGAATCATCACACTTGACCTTCCCCAAGCGATGTGGGATTGTACAACTTTTACGCGATCTTTCCCCCTGTGGATCATGGGATTCTGACTGTCACAATCACCCCCCCTTAGGGCTCCGATGTACCCATCAGCCACACTTCCCGTTGGGTCAAGGCTCTGATACCATTTGTAACGCCCTACGTCACTATGACTGCTTCCTAGAATGACGACTGACTCTGCAAACCAACACGAGTCTTTCCAGTGTGCTTTGTCCTTACTTGCACGCTTCCAGAAAAAATTTCCAAGAGGTCACCCATCATGAGACTACTCCAGATCAAGCACGCTTAACTTTGGAGTTCTCAAGTGATGGGCTAATAAAAAGAAGATGCATCTTGTTGGCATAGGTAGTACCAATCAATCCATTTAATCCATCTTCAACTGTGTAGTCTCATACCTACACACTCTTAGAATCATCACACTTGACCTTCCCCAGGCGAAGTGGGATTGCACAGCTTTTACCTGGTCTTTCCCTCTGCGGATCACGAGATTCTGACTATCACACCAGTATAACACTAAATAAAGGTCGAACCCACGAGGACTACTATTAAATTTATTATTCAGTTGACAAAAAGTTAATCAAAATGGGGGTTTTGCAAATAGATGAATTGAGAATAAAAATAAAAATAGTAATAAAAACAATTGAAAATAAATTTAATTGTTATAATAGTAAAGTGGTCATTCTCCACCACTAAATATTCATTCAAGCATTTTAAAAATAAAATTGATTTATATTCCCTATAAAATTATTAACCCTGCAAATAACACATATGTCGCCATAATCCCAAATCTCCCTAATGTACTTTATTAAAGCGAAGCGCTCTTAATAAATTCTTTTTACTAAACAAACAAATGAAAAAACGTCTTAAATTTAAACTAATAAAAGAATTAATTTTCATGGAGATGAGTTAATCTAAGCAACAAACTCGACAAGCTTGCGATTCATTTAACCTTAGTTATATTCTTCATCACAATTAAAGATACCTTTGACATTACTCTTAATTACAAATTATCACAAAAACCTATAATTGTAAACGATTAGGTGAATACAAATTTTAAGATGATAGTAGACTAAATCAAAATCTTATTTAGGAGCTCTACTAAATAAGATCTAAACAATAATTGTAGAATATAAGCATAGAAGTATATAAGCAATTTGACATGCGGGAATAAAAGATCAATGATAGTTATTAAAAATACGAAATCATATTTAAGGTTTTGAAATCACCCTTGACCTTAGAAAACCTTAGCTAGACATAAAAAAAAGCATAGTAATTCATAGAGAACAAAAATAAAGATATGAAAAAGAATATAATTGAACAACAAAAATAAATTCTCTCTAAACCTCACTCAACATAATGCTAAGTACTTTCTATGAAAAAGTGCATCTCAAATAGAGATTAAAACCTCCATTTCTTATTTTTATCTAATTTTTTAAATTACTTTTCAAAAAAATAATATCTAAAATAAAAATTCAAATATTAATGAAAAATTAATTAATTGAATTTTGTCTTTTGATATTTGTGTGATATCTCCCATTGATGAAGAAAATATCTGCAATCATTTGCAAATTGAAATTAAAACGTAAATGGGACCCTCATGGAATTATATACTGATACTCCTTTTTACCCCCCCCCCCCCCCCCCTCTCATTAAATGATCAATGAAACATGTTAAATTATAAGTATATAATTGTTAGTCTTTGTTATTTTATGGAAATTAAAAGTGATTAATGGAATAATTGTATTTTTTTTTTAAATTTATTAAATTATTTTTATGAAATAAAAATAATGCTTTTGGAAGGTTAATCACTTGAAAATTTTAAAAAGATAAATAATGGTAATCAAAGCATGTTACAATTTTATTATTTTGAAAACGATAGAAGTAAGACGCGTAGAATTATCGTTTTTGAACGTCACATTTACGCAACATTCCCACGTATGCATGTCGCATGCAAATTCCCTTTTACATTCAAAAATATGTCTATTATGCAACCGTGTAGTTTTTATAGCAAGACCTTGCATGCAATATAGGTAGAATGTGTATTATTTTTTTATGACCTTATGTGCAACTATGCATTGTTTAGATGTTGTGAGTAACTCTCACCATGTGTGCATGGCCCATGCACACATGAGTTATATAAGTGGGCAAAATAGAGTTTATGTGATGCTAAAGAAAGTTATTTTGATTATGGTATAGGCTTGTTGAGAAGTTGTCGTTTTACTTAGCTTGCACCTGAGGTAAGGAAGTTAGATAGAATTTATGTTTATTTATATTGTAAATGGTAAGATTGTTTGTATGAATATGTTATGAAGCTTTGCGCTATGAATTAAGAAATGCTTTAATATGATGATATGTTTGGATTGTATGAATGCTGTATGATATGAATTAATGTTAGCGTGATAAAGGTGACACATCAAATAAAGGGGTTACCAAGGATATGAAGACATAACCCGAGTTATATGAAATGGTTGTTAGCGTGTTGAACGCGACGTAACAAATGGGTTACTAAGGATATAAAGACGTAACCCGAGTTACTAAGCATATAAAGACGTAACTCATAGGGCGGACACACCGAGGTTATTTAAGGATTAGAGATGCTGTTTACCTCAAGATGTGACATGGAAAAGATAGCGGGCCATGCTCACAAAGATGTGATGATGATGCTTATGATGCTAATGATTATGATGATGATGTTATGATGATAATGTTTATGACGATGATGTTTATGATGATAGCGTTTATGATGATAATGTTTATAATAATGATGTTTATGATGATGACGTATGATGATGAAGTTAAGTATGATATGCAACGATGTATGAATGTGAATATGTTTTGTTGTGTTTACTTGTGTGTTATTTGTACTTCCTTACTGGGCTTTTAGCTCACCCCCTTACTTTCCCTTCCAGGTAGCAAATAGGATTTCTCTGTGGCACGCGTGGTGATGTAGGAGGTTCCGACGCCAGAGTGTGTTTGGCGTGGGGGCATCCTATGGATGAGAAACGATCAGTTTTAAACGCTATTTTCTTTTAATAACGTTATGTTTAATGGGACTTTTTTTTAAAATTTATCAGCGGGACTTGAACTTTTGGTTGTTTTAGAACATTGCATGAAAACTGATATTTTCTTTTTAAACTATTGAGCCCAACTTGCATGTTTTAGCAAGACTCCCACTAAAATCTTTATAATAAGTGGCTTTTCTCCTATAAACCAATGAATATGTGAGTGTTTTACAAAGCACTAGATTAATGCATTTACAAAACGCCACGCTAGACCCCACCCTATAAAGAATAAATAATTATGCAACTACCCTCCTTGAATTGTCACTTCAACTGTAAGAAGCTTTTTTCCAAAATTCAATTATTTTAAACTATGATACCATTAGTAGAAATGTCACTTCAAATGTAACATTGGGTTACCTACTTTCATCTTAAATTACTAGTCTATGTAGCTTTTTCTATATTAATTTAATTACTTGTTATGTTAAATAGTCAAATCATTCACATGGTTATGGTTAAGTTTAATATTTGTTTTAGGTTTCAAACACCTAATTAAACATTGATTAACACACTACCCTCAAAAAAACTTATTCCACCCCCTTTCTGTATTAATTTGCCCTCACTCCAATCTTCAAGAAAATAACATAAGCATTAGACTTCAATAAAAAACATTATGCATTTTGAATGCCACACGTTAAATTTAAAAAACATAGCAACAGTTTACAATACAATACTTCAAAATTAAATTACAAGCATAACATCGAATGTACATAACCATTAAATAAGAAAGTAGAAAGACATCTCATTGAAGGAACATAACTGGAACTACCTGAGTAGAGGTATCACATTTCCAGTGTATTATTGATAGTCTCTACAATACGAGCGAGTGTGTCCAGCTTCCTCTCCATCTCCTGAACAGAAACTAATAAGGTAGCCATCTCATTTGCTGCAACATTATATTTTTCTACGACTCCATTTGCCAATTTGATGATTTTGTGTTGAATATTGTCGCATTCGTTGATCCCCTAGATTAATGGGGCATATTTTTCACAAGAATTCGTGAGTATTGGATCATCGAACTCAACCCCGCCTTTCTCGAACCCAGAATAACTCATTGAATCGCTTCCACTTGTGAACACAAACATTTCATCGTTAGTAGAGGTGTTATTTGGGCTCCTCATTTTTCAATTTTCTTGCCTAACAATTTCAAAAAAATTGAGAGAATAGGAGGACACTATTATTTTTATATAGTCTCTGAAAATTCTCAAAAATGTTTCTAAACTTTCTCAAATATTCCCTCCACGAGGGTAAAACACTTTTTCTTTAGGGAAAATGTGACAATTAATGTTATAAATAATAAATCATTTTTTTTGGGTAGTGGGATTTCGTTGTGCGCGTAAATAACAAATGATGGAATATTGTTTTATTAAAAAAAGTAAAAAAAAAAAATACAAGACATATTTGTCATATTATAATATTGTATTTATTAAATAGTGATTTGATGGGACAAGTGAATATTTTCACAATTTCTATAGGGATCCAGTGTCACAATTATTGAGCCCATGGGCGCTCTACTCTATCATTCAACTAAAATCTTACTATTTCAATTTCAGGTCAACAAATAAGAATTTGATGACGAAGTTGTAGGTATAGTGTTAATAATATTATAATACAAATAAATTTCTTCTAAAACATAATATTTTAACTAAATAAATTAGTTAATAAATAATAGAAGAAATCTATTGTATATTCGTTGAATTTATTAAGATAGATTTTTTTTTTTGTGTTGTTTGACAAAATTTAATATTTTAACAAAATTTAACCTTTTTAGTTGTTAGTTTTCGAAATAAATAATAACTTAACTGTGAGTCCTTAGTAATCTCAAATACACAAAACTTTAGTTCAAAAGACATGGTTAATTTTTCATGGTCTAAAAACATAAAAAAAATCCCACAATTCTATTTTTATATAAAGAAAATACATTTTACTTATTCCAAGTTGACCACTATTTTATACATTTTCGTGGTAGGTATTGTACCATTTAACAAATGTGCAACATGTGCCTACCTAGTCACATCTACTAACCAGTTATGGTCACTGTCATGTTTGGTTACATTTATTTACTATTTTTGTAAATTTTTCCTGGCATTCAAGTGCAAGCTTTCCTCCAATCTAGACTAGCCGAATTAGTAATATAGAACACGTGATCATGTCAAACTTCATTTAAAACATAAAAATGTATGTGTTTTACATTTAACAGGAATAGAAACTTCATTTATTACATTACAGGTGGTCAATGCGAAAACCGAATATAAAAATTTATTTCGCAAGAATTTTTATAAGTTTCAATTTTTTCCAATTGAGTGGTCTATACATTTATGGTATGATTAAAGTTTGGAAATAAAATAATATAAATTGTGTCCCTTCGTACTACTAATTTAATATAAATTATATTTTCTTTGTTCAAAAAATTTTAGTAACCCAAATTAAACTCGAGCAATGAAAGACATAATTAAAATATACACAAATAATCATGAGTTACAATAACTTATAATTTTAACTGCGAAACTCATACAAGTCATGCGACGTTCACAATGAAACAAACTGCTAAATAATTTAACACCTAACCAATTTGTTAGAACAACTACTCCAACTTATAGTAAGACAAGTTTACATGTAAGTTGGCATATTGTTCTAACTTAATCACAACACATTGTAGGTGAACCATAACAAAATATTGTAGGTAAATTGTTACGGAGAGAAGGTTACTAATAAAATGGCTATGCTCTCAAAAGGGCTTGTGGGATTTGTAGCAGGATTTCGAAGCTGGAAGTCAGTCTACAGGAGGAATATCCTCAACAAAGAATGATGGTTATTTAGTAGGTCTGTAAACTTCTCAACAATTGCATCAACACCCCTCATCTGTTCTCTTGCCAAGCCGGATGTCTTCAATAGTTTGAAAATTATTTCACTCAATTTAAACAAAAGGTCCCTAGCTTCAACACATTGTCGGTTAACCTTTCGCCTTAGTCGCATCTCCTCCTCCAACTCATCTTCCAAAATGGGGCATCTCCTACACTTGACAACTTTATCAACCACCTTCCAGCCTTGACTCAAAATTGATGAACTTTTTTTCCTTGAAGATCCAAGAGTCTCGAAAACCATGGGGGAAGCACTTTTTGGGGTACCATATTCTCCGAAAGACATTGTGTTACACTTCTTTTTTAGTTTCTTTGGTCTATGAATGTTTTCAAAAGTTTCTATTTTTTGGACTATATTCTTTCAACATAAATTAAACCAAATGTCTTTTAAATAGGTGTGGTTTAAGATATATGAATAACACTTGTACCCCAAACACATAAGAATAATAGACTGTGCGTGTATTTTGTTTGTTGTTGAGTGTCAACATGCCATAACAATGAATAGTTTCTTACCATAAGTTGACATGACATCACATTGAGTTTTTAACAACCTTCTGAATCTTTTTCACTGTTGTAATTTTTAATATATGTTTATATCGTATTTTTATTGTTGTGTTGAGTTTTTTTATAATTGTTAATATATTTTTAACCTGAAACTATGTTTATTATAAAAACAGATGTATGGATAAGACAAAACTTAATAAAATAAATAATAAAAAAAATTGAAAAATAAGAAAATTGGGACTCCTAAAAATTTTCTTGCAAATAATAAGAACGATTTTCATAACCCCTGTGAATTAGAAAACTATTCACAAATTTAAGAATAACTATATTGGCAACAAAAATTAAATAGATTAATTATATTATTTTTTGAAATTTTTTGACTAAACATACTTAAATTATTATAATAGGTGACACAAAAGTACAATAATATTCTCCAAATTTGGATTAAATACCACTTATGATTTGAAAGTGGGTTATTCTCTCTACAATTACAAGACACTTGCCTAAAGATTTCCACAAATACTAAATATTCCAACACCACAAATCTACCAACAGAACAAAAGTTTTGTAGTTTTTTTAATAAATTTCTCATTCTATTTCTTGAATATGCATAGGGAACATCAAATAAAATATAACTTTAAATAGTAATACTGAGGGAATATCAAATAACAAATTATTCATTAACACTGTAAAAAAATGAATAAATAAATTTCCTCCATTAATTGAATGTTGACTTTTATAATTTATTAAATTATAATAGTCGAGTATTCGATAGCTTTAACACATTAAAAGTAATTGTAAATAAAAATTTTCCTCAAAAGTATAAATTTTAAATTATTACTTATTATTATATTAGATAAATAATGTAATAATCAAACCAATTAGATAATAAGCACATATAAAAAGTGGAAGATTATTAAACAACTAAATTAATATATTACATGAGTATTATTGTTTATTTTATTTTGGTTTGAATCAAGTTATGTTTTACTTTATAGTCATTAAAATGAAATTATAAATAATTCAAAATATTAAATGAGTACCCATTAGATTGTTTCATATATTGTAACATTTTTTGTTATCATTCATGTATATATATTGGAAATCTTTAAAAAATTGGATATTTAATTTAGCAATTTTTAGGTCCGAGAAGTGGTTCTTAATTGTTGCACATGCTCATTCGTGTCCACTATTCACGTGAGTGCCACAATTTAAATAATATATCAGCAACAAACTAGTGAGGGGTTATTCACGTGCACTATTGCAATAGTACACTGGTCATTCACGTGCACTATTTCAATAGTTAATGGTCATTCGTGTGCACTATCTAATAATATTGTCTTCCTTCTCTTTTCTTCTCAGTCATTGCTAAGATTTTGTACTATTTACCTTGTCATATCTTATCATTTTCACCAAGCCAAGTAGGGATAAGTGGTATTTCTCCTCCTCCATCATCAACATCAGTAATTTTGATAAATAATTAATATATTTTTAAGCTGAAACTATGTTTATTATATAAAAAAAATATATGGATAAGACAAAACTTAATGAAATAAACAAAGAAAAAAATTGCAAAAATAAGAAAATTGGGACTCATGAAAAATTCCTTTCAAATAATAAAAACGATTTTCATAACCCTGTGAATCTGCAACAAAAATTAAATTTATTAATTATATTATCTTTTAGAAAATTTCGCCTAAACATACTTCAAAATGAAGATTTAATTTTTTTAATTTGTCTATTAAAATATATAGATTTGTTGGACATTGTTAAAGATTCTCTAATATTGGTGTTCAATTATTATAATAGGTGACACAAAAGTACAATAATATGTGTCCAAACTTTGATTAAATACCACTTATGACTTGAAAGTGAGTTATTTTCTCTGCAATTACAAGACATTTGTCTAAAGATTCTCACAATAATAGTCTACTATTCGATAGGTTTAACACATTAAAAGTAATTATAAATCAATTTTGTCCTCAAAAGTATAAATTTTAAATTATTACTTATTATTATATTAGAGAAATAATATAATAATCAAACCAATTAGATAATAAACGCATATAAAAAGTAGAAGATTATTAAATAACTCAATTAAAATATTCCCTAAGTATTATTGTTTATTTTATTTTAGTTTGAATGAAGTTATGTTTTACTTTATAGTCAAAATTAGAACAAATTCAAATTATTAAATGAGTATCCATTGCATTGTTTCACATATTGTAACTTTTTTTTTGTTATAACTAAAATTTGTTATCATTGATGTATATATATTAGCAATCTAAAAAAAATGGAAATTTAATTAATCAATTTTTAGGTCCGAGAAGTTGTTCTTAATTGTTTCCTATGCTTATTCGTGTCCACTATTCACGTGATTGCCACAATTTAAATAATATATCAGCAACAAACTAGTGAATGGTCATTCACGTACACTATTGTAATAGTACACTGGTCATTCACGTGCACTATTTCAATAGTAAATGGTCATTCATATACACTATTTAATAAAGTTGTCTTCCTTGTCCTTTCTTCTCAGTCATTGCTAAGATTTTCTACTATTTACCTAGTCACATCCTATCATTTTCACCATGCCGAGTAGCGATAAGTGGTATTTCTCCTCCTCTATCATCCACATCAATAATTTTGATAAATAATTAATATATTCTTAAGTTGTAATAAAATGAATGCACAATATTACATAGACTTATCAAGATTAGTGCAGTTTTTTTATGTTAAAAATAAATGGTAGTTTATTTAATAAATTATCTCACCTTATTTAATTATTTTTTATATGACACTATTCACTACATTGCCATAATTTTAATAAAAAATGAGCTACCAAGTAGTGAACAAGCGAAATACAAGAAAACTGTACACCTCCCACCCACATGCACTATTGCAATAGTTAATGGTCATTCGTTTTCACTATTTAACGGAATGATCTCTCTTGCCTTTTATTGTCTATCATGTTGGGGTTTTATGCCCTAAATAAAACCCAAATTCTTTGTGATCTCATTTATTATCAATAAAAGAATAGAAATCATTTTTTGACTTGGTGAATCACTTTGCTCACATCTTATTTATAGTGACGTAATCACAGTGGAATATAATTATGATTATATGTTCAAAATAAGTTAGTCCTAAGATTAGTCAGTGCACAAGATTTACACTGACTTGCCAATCTACGATATGATCTACTTACACATTACAGTGTTATGTTCTTTCCAGAACATTAGCAAAGTAGATAAGATCGACTGTATATGTTACATGGGACTGGACCGATATTGACAACAGATAGGATAAGTAAACATACCGTTATTATCTATTATAGTCATATCATATAGTTGACCATAGGTCAATTCAATCTCAATTCTGAGTGGTTAGTGTTCTAACTGATTGTATTATTTGAGTTCTTTGACTTGTTCGTTACCAGCTTACCCTACGGACTAGCCCATACTTACATCTTGGGAACTCGGTAGTATAATTGAGTGGGAGTGTTAATCATAGATATGAACATCTATAGCTTCAGATGAAGAAGTGAAACGATGGTTTCCTTTTAGTTTGGTTTAAGGTGCTAAATGATAGAGATCTCATTTCAGTAATCAATATTAGTTTACTGAAATATCATTTACAAGGAACTAAGTGTTTTAAGGATAAAATACAATGAGGGGTAAAACAGTATTTTAGTCCCATCTCATTGTAGACCGTCGATATAGGATTGAGTGAAATTATGGTTGTAACAATGGATAATTAATAACGTATCTATATTGCTTATAGAGCGTTCTATGAACTCAAGAGTGCAATTCCGAGTCTATTGTGGAGTCACGAGGAATTAATAAGTTAGTAAATTTATTTGTTAGATTTATGATAACTTATTGGAGCATGATTTTATAGGCCCATGGTCCCCATTGTACCTTGGATAAAATCATCTAGATAGTCTCAATTAATTGATTTAATTATCAATTAGAATTATCAAAGTTGACCAGGTCAATTTTGGATAGTTTCACAAAGTTGTGTAATTTTGAGAAGAAAAGAGAAATTATGGCTGTTATCCCAAAATTTGAAAAGGATGATGTGGCAGTAAACTTGACACGTGGCATGGATTAGTTGAGTGATCTGGCTTAGCAGTAGCCCAATGCATCAAAGAAAAATTTGGACTGCTTGAGAGATGCCATGGTCAAGCCAAATACACCCTGAAAGGTGCTTGGCTCAGACCCTTGTCCGAGAGGCCCAAGTGTTAGGTTCAAACTCAAGTCTAAGGAGCTTAAAGGATGGGTTTGGACTTTGGCTAAAGGGACAAAAGCAACAGGTCCGATCGGACCTTAGCTTGAGGAGCCCCTGAGTACTTGGCTCGGACCTATCCGAGGAGAGTCTCCCAAGTGTTTGGCTCGGACGTGTCCGAGGTAAGTCTCCCAAGTTTTGGCTCGGACGTGTCTGAGGTAGGTTTCCTAGGTGATTTCCTCGAACCTATCCGAGGTAAGAAGCTAAGGAGAAGGAGTCCCATACAAGCCAAAAGATGGACTTAGATTTTGGCCAAAGAAAGGCTACACAAGGTCCGATCGGACATAGTTGGAGGAGCCTAGGGCTTGCCTCGGACCTATCCGAGGTGAGATGCCAAAGGAAATTGCCTCGAACCTATCCAAGGTGAGATGCCAAAGGAAGTTGCCTCGGACTTGTCCGAGGTGAGATGTCAAGGAGAGTGGCTCGGACCACCTTTGTCCAAGGAGAAGGCAAGAGGAGATTGGTTCAAACCACCTTGGTCCGAGGAGAAGGCCACCCAAGGTCCGATCGGACCTTAGTTGGAGGAGGTTGGCTCGAAGTTATCCGAGGTGAGAGGCCAAGGAAGTTGGCTCGGACCACCTTGGTCCGAGGAGAGCCAAGCATGCATATATCACCTTGGGCCAATGAAAGCTTGGAGGAGTATTTCTGACCAATACTTGCATGTAATCAACATGCATGTGTTTGACCAGGAGACTACGTCAAAATCCCTGGAACGACTTCAGCAAGAATCGGACTGGGGACCCGGGAATCTCTCATTCCTCACTCAAATTGAGGAATCGGTTGTATTTTAAATATTTCTTGTAATTTAAATATAAGATGAATAATAAAATATCCCTATCTAAAAGGGATATCAGTTGAGGATCCCATGCCTATAAATAAAGGGTTGGTGGGATCGTAAAAGGACTTTTGGCGAATTGAGAATTAATCTGTGTTCTAGAGAGAGAAAGTGTGTTTTTCTTGAGAGAACCCTTTTTTTGTATTCTGGAATATTTACACTAAGAAACTCAGTTGACACTGGTTCATCTGATATTGAGTGTGAATACAGTAATAAAATCTCTAAGTGGATTAGGCTATTACCGACTATCGGGGCTGAACCACTATAAAATCTCGTGTTATTTACTTTTATTGAAAAAACTGTCTGTTGTCGTTTACATTCTCTTGAAGGCTTGTCGTTATTGAAGTTCTCACGTCGTTGGCTAAAAACACAGTCAACATTTTGGTGCTTTCATTGAGAGCTTGAAGAGAAGACAGACAGTCCCTGAAGTTATATGGCGCCTGTTATCCCAAAAATTTGAAAAGAATGATTTGGCAATAAAATTAACACATGGCATGAGTTAGTTGGGTGATCTGGCCTAGTAATAGCCCAATACGTCAGCTAAGAGGTTGGACTGCTTGAGGGATGCATAGTCAAGGCAAATACACCCGACCGAGGAGAATTTTTGGCCTAAGGGTTGCTTGGCTCAGACCCCAGTTTGAAGACCCAATTGATTTGTTTAAATCCAAGTCCAAGGAGCTCAAAGGAGGGGTTTGGATTTTGACTCAAGGGATAAAGGCAAGAGGTCCGATCGGACCTTAGCTTGGGAGTCTCTCAAGTATTTGGCTCGGATCCATCTTAGGTAAGAGGCTAAGGGAAAGAGGTCCCATGCAAGCTAAGGATTGGGACTTAGGTTTCAGTCAAGGGAAGGCCACATCACGTTCGATCGGACATAGTTGAAGATGGCAAGGGGAGAGATGCCTCGGACTTGTCCGAGGTGAAGTGCCAATCAGGGTGGCTCGGACCACTTTGGTATGAGGAGAAGGACATCATGTCCGATCGGACATGCCATGGGAGAGATGCCTCGGACTTGTCCGAGGTGAAGTGCAAGGTACGGTGCCTCGGACCACTCTGGTCCGAGGAGAAGGCATGAAAAGGATGGCTCGGACCACCTTGGTCCGAGGAGAAGACTACAAGGTCTGATCGGACCTTGATTGAAGGAAATAGGCTCGGACTTTACCGAGGTGGGATGCCAAAGAGGATGGTTAGGACCACCTTAGTCCGAGGAGAGCCATGTATATACCACCTTTGGCCCACGGAAAGTTCGAAGGAGTAATCAACATGCATGTGAGACTACGTCAAAATCCCCGAAACAACTTCAGTGAGAATTGGTCTAGGCACCCGGGAATCTCTCACTCCTCACTCGAATTGAGGGATCAGTTGTATTTTAAACATTTATTGTAATATAAATATAAGGTAAATAATAAAATATCCCTATCTAAAGGGGATATCAGTTGAGAATCCCAGGCCTATAAATAAAGGGTTGGGAGGAACGTAAAGGGATTTTTTTTGGCAAATTAAGAGTGAATCTGTGTTCTAGAGAGAGAAAGTGTGTGCTTCCTGAGAGAAACCCTTTTTTGTATTCTGGAATATTTGCACTGAAGAAACTCAGCTGACACTGGTTCATCTGATCTTGAGTGTGAATACAGTAATAAAATCTCTAAGTGGATTAGGCTATTACCGACAATCGGGGCTGAACCACTATAAAAATCTCGTGTTATTTACTTTTGTTGATTAAAACTGTCTGTTGTCGTTTATATTCTCTTGAAGGCTTGTCGTATTTGACGTTCTCACGTCGTTGGCTAAAATCACAGTCAACATTTTGGTGCTTTCATTGAGAGCCTGAAGAGAAGAACAGACAGTCCCTGAAGCAATATGGCGCCTAAGAACACCACCGCGACCTCCAAGAGGGCAAGCACCTCTAAGGAGCATGCTAGATCAGAGGGTCCCAGCGTTCAAGATCTTGAGAATGAGCCCAGGGTCGTGCTCGAGGATGTAACTCCTGAAGTTGAGGAACTCCAGGAGACCATGAGCGCGTTCCAGGAGGAGCTAGCTCAGTTCAATGCTAGGAAGGAGGCCTTTGCTGAGGAAATGGCCAAGCAGAGACGGGATATGGACGCTAGGAGCGAGGAGATCCGTCGACAGCAAGAGGAGGCCGACAGGCGACATCGCGAAGCTGCACTTGCTCTGGAAGCAGCTACGCAATTGAACCGAGCCAATGCTCAAGCTACGCCTGGGGTGACACCCACCCCAGAGGCAAGGACCACAGAGGCTGGTCATAAGAAAACTGATTGGCCAGGCAGGAATGGTGGTAACCCACCTGGTCATGAGGAAGAGGGAGTCCGATCGCGCACTGCCTCAACCCAGAGGGGGAACTCCAAGACCCCCTCAAGGAGCCACAGATCAGAGACTTCCAGGTCTGGGAGTCATAATTCAGGCAGTAAGAAAACACCTTCTGAGCAGGGGCACAACAAAGCTCCTCATGGCAAAGAGACTTCCCACTTCAAAGATGGACATGGGCGTGATGAAGCTAACAGTCACCACACCAACCAGTCGAAGGAGAAAAATAATGACCGACGAGGAGGAGAAGATCACCCAGCTCAAACGGGGAAGCCACCACGACATCCCAACCAGCGTAATGGCAAAGAGCATGCTCCACCTAGCAAACCTTCCAAGAAGACTCGGAGTACGGTGTTCGACCAGTTGGGAAAGAACACTGCTCAGAAGGACCTGAGGGACGTCATTGATGACAGAATGAGGACCGTTCCGGTCGAAGGGCAGGAGCCAATCCGTCCTACCAGTCGAGTAGAAATACTCGATGATGGTACGCCGGATAGGAGTGCCCGACCAAGCGGTCCCGAGGGTGCGTCCCCAGCAGTAGCCCCGGGCATCCAAGCCCAACTTGATGCCTTGATGGCGGCAGTCCAAAGTTTGACGAAACAACCAGTTATTGATCTGGTAGACCACAGAAGTGGTAGCCCTTTTTGTGCTAGAATAAGAGCAGCCCAACCACCAAGGAAATACAAAGCACCGGTATTGCCAGTTTATACAGAAAAGGCAGACCCGGTAAGACACGTTGGAAAGTTCGAAGATCAGATGGAGCTGCTTGGGGTGAGTGATGACTACCGCTGCAGAGTCTTCCCCACCACCTTGTCAGACATTGCCCAGGAGTGGTACTGGAAGTTCAAACCAGACTCCATCACCTCTTGGGAGAGCTTTAGGAAGGAGTTCTACAGGCAGTTCAGTACTGCCCGAACCCCTCCTGTCTATGCCAACCACTTGGTGGATATTAGGCAGGGTAAAGATGAGTCTCTTAAGAACTACATCCAAAGGTTTATGAGAGAAGCCAATCAGGCTACCGCGGTTGGAGATGAAGGGAAAATGGTGGCAATCTCCTCTGGTATTATTTATCGATGTCCTTTATGGGACAGCATCCACCGCCATCCAATTTCAACTTTACAACAGTTTTTGGACCGGGCAGATAAGTATATGAAGTTGCATGATGCCATTGAGAAAGGAGAGAATGGGTTGAACATTCCGAGTAAATCAGATGATACTCTGAAGGATAGCAGAAATGATCAAGGCGGTAGTAAGAAACATGGGAATAACGGGTCTGACCGCCGCAATGAGAAAAAGGCTAAGTCGGGATCGAATGATAAGCCAACGAAGTATGAACCTCGATTCACCAACTACACCACTCTTTCGGTGACCCGAGCGGAGATCTATCTAGCCAGTCATCAGGAGGTCCCTTACCGGAGACCCCCACCAATCAAGAAGGAGATGAGTAAGAGGGATAAGAACAAGTTCTGTCGTTTCCATGGAGACTATGGTCACGACACGAATGAGTGTAATCACCTTAAGGATGAGATAGAGTTTCTCCTCCGGTCGAGGAAATTAAAAAAGTATAAGGCAAAGAAGACCCAGGGAGAGGGGAGCAACAAGAATCCTGGTTTCAAGCGGCAACGGTCCCCACCTTTGCAACCTGAACCTGTGGACTTCACATTGGATACTATATGTGGAGGGCCACATCTTGCTGGAGATAGCAACAAGGCGAGGGAGAGGTATGCTCGCACCCTTCGTCATGAGTTGGGTGCGGCATCCACCTCCGAGGTTATGACGGTGGAGGAACGACCATCAAAGAGCCCAAGGTATGAAAGTGAGTCCCTCACTTTCACAGAAGAAGATGCTAAACACGTGAGGTATCCTCACAATGACCCTCTTGTTGTGACAGTCCAAATAGCTAATATGAAGGTGAAAAGATGTCTGGTTAATACAGGAAGCTCCGTAAACATTATTTATAAGTCCTCTTTTGAAAAGATGAAGCTATCCATCAATGACTTGAAGCCTTGCTCTCATGTCATTTATGGGTTTACTGGAGAAGGGCTGTCACCAGCTGGGACAATCAAGTTACCCGTCAAGACGGGAGAGGCCCCCAAGCATGAAACCGTGATAACTGAGTTTTTGATTGTTGACTGCTCGTCCGCCTACAATGTGGTTATTGGTCGACCACTACTCACCAACTTGCATGCGGTAGTTTCAATTAGGCACCTATCTATGAAGTTCCCGACCAGCGCTAGCATAGGCTGTGTCCAAGGAGACTAAAGGGAAGCTAGAGAGTGCTATAATGCCTCGATAGCTAAGGCGAAGAAAGGTGCCAAGGAGAACAACATGATTGTGTGTGTTGAAAAAGAGGAGGTGGATGAGATGAATGTAGACCAGAGTTTTTTAGTGGTGAACGATGAAGAGATGTTAGAGGAGTGTGTCCAGGAGAGCACTCCTAGTTTAAAAGAGCAGAAGACCCTATCAGGTGATGAAGTCACCAAATAGGGCATTGCCCAAAGCGAGGGAAGAGATTTTGATCCTCGCTTTGGGGATTATGAGAGTGATGTGGGACCGTCCGAGGAGTTAGAGGAGGTCCCTATAGATGAGAATGACCCGACAAGAGGGGTCAAAATTGAAAAGAAGTTGAAAGATGAGGTGAGAGTACAGCTGATAGAATTCTTGCGAAGGAATCAAGATGTCTTCGCCTGGTCTCACAAGGATATGGTGGGTATCTCACCAACTGTGGTCAGCCACGTGCTCAACGTGGACAAAAGATATCCAGCGGTACAGCAGAAGAGGAGGCTGCTTGACAAGGATCGAGCAAAGGCTCTTAAGGAGGAGGTAGAGCGATTGAAGGAGAACAGGTTTATTAGAGAGGCATACTACCCAGCTTGGGTTTCAAACCCAGTCTTGGTGCCCAAACCCAATGGAAAGTGGAGGACTTGTGTAGATTTTACTGATCTAAACAAAGCGTGCCCGAAGGATGGCTTTCCTTTACCGAGAATAGACCAGTTGGTAGATGCAACCTCTGGTCACGAGACCTTGTCCTTCATGGATGCGTATTCGGGGTACAATCAGATCAGCATGCATCCTCCTGATGAAGAGCATACCAGCTTCCGAGGATATAGGGCTATATTGCTATAGAGTGATGCCTTTCGGATTGAAGAATGCAGGAGCTACCTACCAGCGCTTGGTGAATGGTATGTTTCGTGAATTAATCGGTAAGAGCATGGAGGTATACGTAGACGATATGCTGGTGAAGTCAAAGGAAGCTGAGGGGCACGTGGGAGACTTAGAGGAGTGCTTTGCAATATTGAGGAAGTATAACATGAAGTTAAACCCCCTCAAGTGTTCATTTGGAGTGGGTTCTGGAAAATTCCTTGGGTTTATTGTTAACTCCCGAGGAATAGAGGCAAACCCAGAGAAGATCAAGGCTCTCATAGAGATGAAGTCTCGAACAAAAATAAAGGATGTACAAAGCTTGACTGGGCGGATTGCAGCTTTAAGCAGGTTCGTTTCGAAGTTGACGGACAAGTGCGTCCCGTTCTTTAACCTGCTTAAAGGAAGCAAGAAGTTTGAGTGGACCGCAGAGTGTGAACAAGCCTTCCAGGCGATAAAGGATCATTTGGCCCAACCTCCTGTTCTTTCCAAGCCAATTGATGGAGAAGACCTATTCATGTATCTAGCAGTCACGGAACACGCTGTTAGTGCTGCCTTAGTACGTGAGGAGGATAAGGTGCAGCACCCGGTATATTATGTTAGCAAGCAATTGATAGGAGCGGAGTCCCGATACCCCATGATCGAGAAGTTGGCTTACTGCTTGGTACTTGCGTCACGAAAATTGCGGCCGTACTTCCAGGCACCCCCCATCAAGGTCCTTACTAACCAGCCTCTTCGCCAAGTTTTACAGAATTCGGAGTCATCTGGTCAGCTACTTAAATGGGCGGTTGAGCTAGGCCAATTTGAAATCAAGTACCAACCGAGGACTGCTATTAAAGGTCAAGCTTTGGCAGATTTCATCGCTGAATGTACCGGAATCATTGAGGTCCCCGACCAGCAGGAGAGTGTTACTGGACAAAAAGAAGAAATTCCTACTTGGCAACTTTTTGTTGATGGATCGTCGAATGAGCACCATTCAGGAGCTGGGATTATACTAGTCACACCAGAGAAGCACCGAATTCATTATGCACTAAGATTCAGATTTAATGCTTCTAACAATGAGGCGGAATATGAGGCCCTCTTAGCAGGCTTGCAACTGGCTAGAGATGTACGTGCCCGGTCGGTAGAGATAAATAGTGATTCCCAATTGGTGGTCTATCAAGTATTGGGGGAATACCAAGCAAGGGGCCTACGCATGGTGGCATACTTAAACAAGACTAAAGATTTGCTAACCCAGTTCGAGGAGTATACCATCAAGTTAGTACCAAGGGAGCAGAATTCCAATGCCGATGCTCTAGCAAAGTTTGCTAGTGCGAAAGATGCCGAAACTCTGAATATAGTTCCGGTAGAGTACTTGGCGGAGCCAAGCATTGATAGACAAGAGGCCATGCCGATTACGATAGCCGACACCTGAATGACTCCCATCATTGCTTACCTTGAGCAAGGGACCCTCCCAGATGGTCGTAATGAAGCAAGGAAGGTTATGAGGAAAACTGCTAGATACACCATGGTGGATGGAGTGTTGTATAGGAGAGGATACTCCTTACCTCTACTCAGGTGCATAACGCCCGACCAGTCAAAGAACTTATTAGCTGAGGTGCATGAGGGGTTTTGTGGAGATCATGCTGGGGGGCAGAGTCTATCTAAAAAGATCTTGAGGCAAGGATTTTTCTGGCCTACTATGAACGAGGACTCTATGGAATATGTGAAAAAGTGTGACAAATGCCAAAGATTTTCTAAAGTGCCCAGAGCGCCCCCAAATGTTTTGAAGAAAATGCAAAGTCCGTGGCCTTTTGCAGTGTGGGGTATTGATCTGATTGGGAAGTTTCCCAAGGGAAAAGGAGGAGTGCAGTTTGCGGTGGTCACGGTAGATTATTTTACTAAGTGGACTGAGGCTGAGCCATTAGCCACGATCACATCGAAGAAAGTATTAGACTTTGTGGTTAAAAACATAATATGTCGCTATGGTCTACCTAAGAAGATTGTGTCTGACAATGGCACCCAGTTTGACAGCGACATATTTACCATTTTTTGCACTCGGCATGGCATAACCAAAAGTTTCTCCTCGGTAGCCCATCCTTAAGCCAATGGGCAGGTTGAAGCGGTGAACAAAACATTGAAGGACACTCTAAAAAAGCGCCTGGAGCAAGCTAAGGGTACTTGGGCAGAAGAGTTACCAGAGGTCCTTTGGTCATATAGGACTACTACTCGGACGGCAACTGGTCATACCCCATTCTCTTTAGCATATGGGTATGAAGCCATGTTACCTGTTGAGATAGACCCACCCTCTCATAGAAGGACCGTGTACAACCAAGAGGAGAACCATCAGTTGTTAGCAGAATCATTGGACTTCCTCGAGGAAAGAAGAGAGGAGGCAAACCTCAGAGTAGCTGCTCATCAGCAAAAAGTGGCACGTTACTTCAACTCCAGAGTGCGAGATCGAAAGTTCCAGGTCGGAGATTTAGTCCTAAGAAAGGTGTTTGTTAGAGACCCAGCAGCTGGTGTGCTAGGACCAAACTGGGAAAGACCGTATCAAATTGAGCAAGTCTTACCACCCGGCACCTACAAGCTTGCTCGGTTAAATGGAGAGCTGATCATGAACTACTGGAACGGCGAGCACTTGAGAAAATATTATCAATAAATTCTGCTTGCAGAGTAGTAGCTTTGTATCAAGTGCTTAACTTGTTATTTAAGTTTTTTGTTTGTGGACTCGTTATTTGCTACCCAGTCACATTATTTTGAACAATGTTATTTTGTTTGGAACTCGTTGTTAGACACGTTTTGTCACTTATTATTACGAGTAATAAAAGAGACCACGCACAGCGTGGTCGAATCTTGCTACAAATTTTGAATATGTGTTGATTATTTTTGCTTGGCAGTGTTCAACTGTCACATTAATTTAAACAAAACAGGTCTTCTAAAAACTAAGTATAAATGTATACCAGACAGTGTTCAACTGGTTGGTATCATGGTATGAAGGACCAACGTTTAAATAATGTTTTTGTAGTGCTCAACTATTGAAATATGTTAGTATATTTTATGTGTTTCACGAGTAGTAACTACTCGGACAAATTCGGTCAAGTAGCAAGTGATCAAGGATTTATCAACCCTCAATCACTTGGGGGGCACATAGGGTATACTGGTCTGTATTTCAACACAGGCAATAAGAGCACGAGCAAATATATTTGTTTTTGGGCTGACTTGTAAGTTTGGAAGTCTAAAATGGCCATTAAGCTAACTTGTTTTACAAAGCTTAAGTAACTTAGAATTTAAAAAAAAAATTTAAGTTAGAAACAGGTATTTGTGTAATGATAAAATTTATGCTCAGAAAAAGTTAGAGCAATAAGAGCATGAGGAAGTATATTTAGTATGGAATTATGGAATGGTTAAAATTTCTAAGTTAGAAAACTAAAAACTCATGTGAAATTAAAGACATCTAAGAACTTTGCTATGTACAATAAAAACTTAAAAGTTTAAAGTTGTCGACAAAGAAAGAGTAAAGTGCTAAGTGTCAAAATAGCTCACTAGTTCGAGCAACAAAATACAAAGTAAAGCAAATTATGATGAACTAGGAGAGGGAGTCACTGGCATGCTCCTTTAGTGGGTTGATCGACCCCCTCCTCGGCATCAGCTGCCCCTCTCACTCGGAATGATAAAGCAGAGGAGGCGGGAGTGAGTGCAGGAGGATTGGCAGCTTCTTCAGTGGCCCTTGCTTCGCATCTGGCAAGCTCTTCTGCCTGAGCCTCCTTGGAGAAACAATCAAGATTGAGAGGTTTGTTCGGCTTCCAGACCTTATAAAAGCAGTCGAAACTGACCTCCTCAAAGCGAATCAAATCAAGCTCATTTTCTTGTTTCAATTCTTTGTTTTCGTTGATCAGTCTCTCATTATCCCGAGCTAACCCCTTGTTCTCGAGGGACAGCTTCTCCAGTTGGGCTGTCAAGGAGTTGTTGTTTTGAACCTGCTGTTGTTTCTCATCATAAAGCTTCCTGAGAGACTCATCCCGTTCAACTACGGTTCTCTCTGCTTGCTCCAGCTTGGATTTGGCCTCCACCAGTTGATCGTTTAGCACCTTGATCAACTCCTTGTAGTCTACCGCTCGGAGCTGAGCGTGACCGATGGTGACGAGTGACTGCATGGAAGACAAAAGGTTATTGCAAGCAAAAATATTAATAATAAATTGTCTTAAGGGAAAATACTTACCTTCATCAGTTGAGCGAGCCCTCTTTTCAAGAAGACTTCAACGCTAAGCCAAGGGTAAGATTCTAAGCTTTGGAGCGTTGAAGCGTCATGGCCGATCTCCTCAAGAAGTCCCTTGCCTAGGTCACTAACAGCACGAAAGACCTCACTCGAGCTACCCTGGTGAGTAGGAGTTAGGCTCGCAGAAGGAGGAAGCGAAGAGGGAGTCAGTGGCGGAAGTGTAGTCGGTCCCTCAGTTTGCCTCCCTTGACTGGGCGGTACTACCTTCTGAATCTTCTGTGGGGGCATAGAGCCACTTCCATCACCAATTTTCCTCTATGAAGCAACACACTCTCTGAACATGTCTGCGTCTGCAAAGGAGGAAAACACAAGGTTGTTAGAGATATAAACATAATGAAATGTGTACAAGTGTATACTACAATTTTGTTACTCTCGAATCACCAAGCTATCAAAAAATTTCCTATGTTCACTAGACATGTGTTACCTGCATTGAGGATCTGATCAAGGAACTCATCCTCATCATCCGAGGATGAGCTAAGTTCCCCCTCAACCTGGGTAGCTTTTCCTTTCCCAGGCTGAGCGGGAATAGTAGATCTGCGCTGAGGTTTGGGCTCTCTAATGACTAAGTCGCCAGGTCTACAAGAGAGCGGAGAAGGTCCAGGAGAAAGCTGATCAGTCACTAGCTCCATGCCCTCGTTGGACTGATCAGTCGTGTTGTTCTCCCCGGTGGTACTTTTCGCCGCCATATCTTGGTCACATGGCACCAAACCCACCATCTGAAGAAGGTCCAGAGTGACCAATTTTTTCACATCCTTTTCCCTAAGACTCATCTTGGCCAACTTCTCGGCCCGCTTAAACAATCCCTTAGTAGGCAACGGTCGCTCGAATGGACCCGCACGTGTAAAAGCCAAATTGTTGGCTTCAATGTCCGATGTAAGGAAGTATTCTTTGTGATACTTCCCGGGGTTTGATTTGTGAGAGATACCGTTAAGATATGTAATCCCCCTATGCCTATGGTAGAAGTGGAAGAAGCATGTGTTGTTGTGGGAAGGATTGGTCCTGAGGTCAAATAAGTAGTGCACCTCATGTGGGGTGGGCTCATCCCAACCGTGCAGGAAGTAGAGGATGTACAGTGCAGAGAGTACCTGGATCCCATTCGGTGCAATCTGGAATGGGGAAACATTGAAATAATCCGCTACAGACCGGAAATATGGGTGTAGCGGAAGTGTTGCTCCGGCGTGCACATGGTGCCTGGACCAGGCACAGTATGCTCCACTAGGCCTATTGGCTCTTTGGTGAGAACTCGGACATATCACGTTGACCCCGCTCAAGCCTAAAGCTTCAATGTGTTTTTGGAACAGTGCGGGATTAAGTTTTGAAGCATCGGCAATGAACCAGGAAGGTTCTTCTTCTCCCTCCTTGCGTGGCTTCTGGACAGCCAGGTTCTGGATCGCAGTAGCAAATTACTGAGAAGGTTTTTCTGGAGCTGTGGCAGTACGAGTATGATTGCGCTTCACTACCTTTTGCACCGCTCTGCGGGCAACCTGTGGATCATGTTCCTGAGGAAGTCTGTTGGATTGCTTCACCCTCATCGTCGACTGAGAAACTTCTTGAAGGAACTGTTCCTCGTGGAGAAGATACAAAGCTGAGCGAGGGAGGATCTACTTGAAGCGGCGAAGACGGTCCTCTGGAGTGCAACCGGTAGACGAGTCTGGTGAGGAATCACTATTTAGAGGAGTCTCGATTGTTTGCGGGACGGATGTATCGGAGTCCGTATGATTGTCACCTCCCCTATAGTCAGAGCGATTCATCTACAAAAATGAATAAAACATGGGGAGGTGAGTAACCATACAGAAAAATTTTCATCAAGAATAAAAGTTATTTTTATACTTAGAAAAATTTGTCTAAGTTATAAAAATATAACACATAGGGAAAAAACAATCTTAGTGCCCAAGAGTGCCTAAAAAGTACTTGAGGTGTTGGAAGTTATTAAAGATTATGTAAATGGAAATTTTTGGGGTTTTCTTATGAGGTTAAATTCCCTCTCCCTATGTGTGTATGTATGCATGCCAAAAGATTGGGTATGCATTTGCAAGATAGGAGCCGTGGCGTGCGAGCCATGAGAGTTTGGAGATGTCCGATCGGACCAAGTTGTTTACCCTAGGACTTTGAGGATGGTCCGATCGGACCATGTTGCTTACTCTAGGAGGTGGCCTAGCCTACTGCATTCGATCAAATGCAAAGACACGCTGGATACGCATGGCCCAAGAGGCGTTCAACAGCCGTGGGACTCCGAGGAGACGTCCAGCCTTGCATCCGCGCGAGCCCAGCACCAAGTTGTCCGCGGAACGCCCGATCGGACATGGCGCGACCGAGAGGATGCACACCCCACGGTCCAAGTGTCCAGGCGCCTGGTGCACCTTATGCCTCCGAGGCTCCTAGCCAGCAGCAACCTGTTATGTCCGATCGGACATGGGCGTCCAAGGGGGTTCAGAATGTGGTGCCAAGTGAGTTGGGCACTTCAAGGCAAAGAAAGGTAAGTGTGGTTCGATCGGACTACACACTTGCCTAAGGTTTTCAATGCCCCGATCGGATGTGCTCACTCGGCTCGTTCAAGGAAATGCACGCCTCAAGTCTTAGCCACAGCCCACCATGTCCGATCGGACATGGGCTCCCGAGGAGGATAAAATGTGGTCCGATCGGACCACACGCATGCCCAGAATTTTTGGCAAAACCGTGTAAGCAAAGCCTCTAATTATACACTTTGCCTACCCCAAACCCAAATCAAATGGGCAAAGCCCTAAAATCCCTATTTTAAACACATTTCTTCATTCACACATACAAAAACAAGATCAAAGCATAGAAATGAAAGGTTTTTCTTATGTTCTTGAAAACCCATTATACTATCAAAAACCCCATAACCCATATTCATATTCATGTCAAATTAGCCCATTTGTCTTGAAATTCATATGAAATTAGAGGTAATTTCAGGTTACCCATGCCACAAACATCATCAAGACAACAAGCTAGCACATTATACAAAGCATTCATAAGAACTTCAAGAGCAAGCAAACCTATGGGGATTCGGCCATGGCATGTTTTTCTTAGGAAAATTTTGAAAAATTATAACAATGTAGAAGGCATGGGAAAGAAGACTTACTCAAGGTTGAAGGGCCTTTGGTTTGCTTGAAGATTGCTTGAAGATGAAGAGTTCCCCTTGAAGCTTTTGGAAATCGGCATGGAGAAGAAGAGTCTTTAGGTTTTGGCCAAAAGGGAAGGAGGAAGATGAGAGGTTTTTAAAGATGTGATTTTTTGCTTGTGTGAAGAAAGTGTATAGAGTTGGGTTATTTAAAGAAAAAACAAGTGGGTTTTTTATTTACTTTTGGACCTTTGGCATTCTGGGACTATTTTTCTCTCCACGATCATGGGTGGTTTTTTTTTGCAGTGATCGTGGGTCTACTGCATGGAGATGAACAGTTATTATTTTTTATAATGACCTCAGCTCGAGAAAAAGTTTATTATGTGAATGTATCATATAATAAACTTGGGGGGCAAATGTTATCCCAAAAAATTTGAAAAGAATAATTTGGCAATAAAATTAACACATGGCATGAGTTAGTTGGGTGATCTGGCCTAGTAATAGCCCAATACGTCAGTTAAGAGGTTGGACTGCTTGAGGGATGCATAGTCAAGGCAAATACACCCGACCGAGGAGAATTTTTGGTCTAAGGGTTGCTTGGCTCAGACCCCAGTTTGAAGACCCAATTGATTTGTTTAAATCCAAGTCCAAGGAGCTCAAAGGAGGGGTTTGGATTTTGACTCAAGGGATAAAGGCAAGAGGTCCTATCGGACCTTAGCTTGGGAGTCTCTCAAGTATTTGGCTCGGATCCATCCGAGGTAAGAGGCTAAGGGAAAGAGGTCCCATGCAAGCTAAGGATTGGGACTTAGGTTTCAGTCAAGGGAAGGCCACATCACGTCCGATCGGACATAGTTGAAGATGGCAAGGGGAGAGATGCCTCAGACTTGTCCGAGGTGAAGTGCCAGTCAGGGTGGCTCAGACCACTTTGGTCCGAGGAGAAGGACATCATGTCCGATCGGACATCATGTCCGATCGGACATGCCATGGGAGAGATGCCTCAGACTTGTCCGAGGTGAAGTGCAAGGTAGGGTGCCTCGGACCACTCTGGTCCGAGGAGAAGGCATGAAAAGGATGGCTCGGACCACCTTGGTCCGAGGAGAAGACTATAAGGTCCGATCGGACCTTGATTGAAGGAAATAGGCTCGGACTTTACCGAGGTGGGATGCCAAAGAGGATGGTTAGGACCACCTTAGTCCGAGGAGAGCCATGTATATACCACCTTTGGCCCACGGAAAGTTCGAAGGAGTAATCAACATGCATGTGAGACTACGTCAAAATCCCCAAAACAACTTCAGTGCGAATTGGTCTAGGCACCCAGGAATCTCTCACTCCTCACTCAAATTGAGGGATCAGTTGTATTTTAAACATTTATTGTAATATAAATATAAGGTGAATAATAAAATATCCCTATCTAAAGGGGTTATCAGTTGAGAATCCCAGGCCTATAAATAAAGGGTTGGGAGGAACGTAAAGGGATTTTTTTTGGCAAATTAAGAGTGAATCTGTGTTCTAGAGAGAGAAAGTGTGTGCTTCCTGAGAGAAACCCTTTTTTGTATTCTGGAATATTTGCACTGAAGAAACTCAGCTGACACTGGTTCATCTGATCTTGAGTGTGAATACAGTAATAAAATCTCTAAGTGGATTAGGCTGTTACCGACAATCGAGGCTGAACCACTATAAAAATCTCGTGTTATTTACTTTTGTTGATTAAAACTGTCTATTGTCGTTTATATTCTCTTGAAGGCTTGTCGTATTTGACGTTCTCACGTCGTTGGCTAAAATTACAGTCAACATTTTGGTGCTTTCATTGAGAGCCTGAAGAGAAGAACAGACAGTCCCTGAAGCAATATGAAGTCCTTTATGGGATAGCATCCTTTATGGGAAAATGGTGGCAATCTCCTCCGGTATTATTTATCAAAGTCCTTTATGGGACAGCATCCACCGCATCCAATTTCAACTTTACAACAGTTTTTGGATCGGGCAGATAAGTACATGAAGTTGGATGATGCTATTGAGAAAGGAGAGAATGGGTTGAACAATCCAAGTGGATCAGATGATACTACGAAGGATAGCGGAAATGATCAAGGTGGTAGTAAGAAACGTGGGAATAACGGGTCTGACCGCCGCAGTGAGAAAAAGGCAAAGTCGGGATCAAATGACAAGACAACGAAGTATGAACCTCAATTCACCAACTACACCACTCTTTCGGCGACCCGAGCGGAGATCTATCTAGCCAGTCATCAGGAGGTCCCTTACCAGAGACCCCCACCAATCAAGAAGGAGATGAGTAAGAGGGATAAGAACAAGTTCTATCGTTCCCATGGAGACTATGGTCACGACACGAATGAGTGTAATCACCTTAAGGATGAGATAGAGTTTCTCCTCCGGTCGGGGAAACTAAAAAAGTACAAAGCAGAGAAGACCCAGGGAGAGGGGAGCAACAAGAATCCTGGTTTCAAGCGGCAACGGTCCCCACCTTTGCAACCTGAACCTATGGACTTCACATTAGATACTATATGTGGAGGACCACATCTTGCTGGGGATAGCAACAAGGCGAGAGAGAGGTATGCTCCCACCCTTCGTCATGAGTTGGGTGCGGCATCCACCTCCGAGGTTATGACGGAGGAGGAGCGACCATCCAAGAACCCAAGGTATGAAAGTGAGTCCCTCACTTTCACTAAAGAAGATGCTAAACATGTGAGGTATCCTCACAATGACCCTCTTGTTGTGACAGTCCAAATAGCTAATATGAAGGTGAAGAGATGTTTGGTCGATATAGGGAGCTCAGTAAACATCATTTATAAGTCCTCCTTTGAGAAAATGAAGCTATCTATCAATGACTTGAAGCCATGCTCTCACATCATTTATGGGTTTACTGGAGAAGGACTGTCACCAGCTGGGATAATCAAGTTACGAGTCACGATGGAGGAAGCTCCCAAGCATGAAACCGTGATGACTGAGTTTTTGATTGTTGACTGCCCGTCCGCCTATAATGTGGTTATTGGCTGACCACTACTCACCAACTTGCTTGCGATAGTTTCAATTTGGCACCTATCTATGAAGTTCCCGACTAGCGCTGGCATAGGCTGTGTCCAAGGAGACCAAAGGGAGGCTCAGGAGTGCTATAATGCCTCGGTAGCTAAGGCGAAAAAAGGTGCCAGGGAGAACAACATGATTGTATGTGTTGAAAGAGAGGAGGTGGATGAGATGGATGTAGACGAGAGTCTTGTAGTAGTGAACGATGAAGAGATGTTAGAGGAGTGTGGCCAGGAGAGCACTCCTAATTTGAAAGAGCAGAAGACCCCATCCGGTGATGAAGTCACCAAATAGGGCGTTGCCCAAAGCGAGGGAAGAGATTTTGATCCTCGCTTTGGGGATTATGAAAGTGATGTGGGACCGTCCGAGGAGTTGGAGGAGGTCCCTATAGATGAGAAGGACCCGACGAGAGGGGTCAAGATTGGAAAGAAGTTGAAAGCTGAGGTGAGAGTACAGCTGATAGAATTCTTGCGAAGGAATCAAGATGTCTTCGCCTGGTCTCACAAGGATATGGTGGGTATCTCACCAACTGTGATCAGCCACGTGCTCAACGTGGATGAAAGATATCCAGCAGTACATCAGAAGAGGAGATTGCTAGACAAGGATCGAGCAAAGGTTCTTAAGGAGGAGGTAGAGCGATTGAAGGAGAACGGGTTTATTAGAGAGGCATACTACCCAGCTTGGGTTTCAAACCCAGTCTTGGTGCCCAAACCCAATGGAAAATGGAGGACTTGTGTAGATTTTATTGATCTAAACAAAGCGTGCCCGAAGGATTGCTTTCCTTTACCGAGAATAGACCAGTTGGTAGATGCAACCTCTGGTCACGAGACCTTGTCCTTCATGGATGCGTATTCGGGGTACAACCAGATCAGCATGCATCCTCCTGATGAAGAGAATACCAGCTTCTGAACAGATATAGGGCTATACTGCTATAAGGTCATGCCCTTCGGATTAAAGAATGCAGGAGCTACCTACCAGCGCTTGGTGAATGGTATGTTTCGTGACTTAATCGGCAAGAGTATGGAAGTATACGTAGACGATATGCTGGTGAAGTCAAAGGAAGCTGAGGGGCACGTGGGAGACTTAGAGGAGTGCTTTGCAATATTGAGGAAGTATGACATGAAGTTGAACCCCCTCAAGTGTTCATTTGGAGTGGGGTTTAGAAAATTCCTTGGGTTTATTGTTAACTCCCGAGGAATAGAGGCAAACCCAGAGAAGATCAAGGCTCTCATAGAGATGAAGTCTCCAACAAGAATAAAGGATGTGCAAAGCTTGACTGGGCGGATTGCGGCTCTAAGCAGGTTCGTTTCGAAATCAACGGACAAGTGCGTCTCGTTTTTTATCCTGCTTAAAGGAGGCAAGAAGTTTGAGTGGACCGCAGAGTGTGAACAAGCTTTCTAGGCGATAAAGGAGCATTTGGCCCAACCTCCTGTTATTTCCAAGCCAGTTGATGGAGAAGACCTATTTGTGTACCTAGCAGTCACGGAGCACACTGTTAGTGCTGCCTTAGTACGTGAGGAGGATAAGGTGCAGCATCCAGTATATTATGTTAGCAAGCGATTGATAGGAGCGGAGTCCCGGTACCCCATGATCGAGAAGTTGGCTTACTGCTTAGTACATGCGTCACGAAAATTGCGACCATACTTCCAGGCACACCCCATCAAGGTCCTTACTGACCAGCCTCTTCGCCAAGTTTTACAGAAGCCGGAGTCGTCTGGTCGGCTACTTAAATGGACGGTTGAGCTAGGCCAATTTGAAATCAAGTACCAACCAAGGACTGCTATTAAAGGTCAAGCTTTGGTAGATTTCATCGCTGAATGTACCGGAATCATTGAGGTCTCCGACCAGCAAGAAGGTGTTACTAGGCAGAAAGAAGAAATTCCTACTTGGCAACTTTTTGTTGATGGCTCGTCGAATGAGCACCATTCAGGAGCTAAGATAATATTAGTCACACCAGAGAAACACCGAATTCATTGTGCACTAAGATTCGGATTTAATGCTTCTAACAATGAGGCGGAGTATGAGGCCCTTTTAGCAGGCTTGCGACTGGCTAGAGATGTACGTGCCTGATCGGTGGAAATAAACAGTGATTCCCAATTGGTGGTCTATCAAGTATTGGGGGAATACCAGGCAAGGGGCCTACGCATGGTGGCATACTTAAACAAAACCAAAGATTTGTTATCCCAGTTCGAGGAGTATACCATCAAGCTAGTACCACGAGTGCAGAATTCCAATGCCGATGCTCTAGCAAAGCTTGCTAGTGCAAAAAATGTCGAAACTCTGAATATAGTACCGGTAGAATACTTGGCGGAGCCGAGCATTGATAAACAAGAAGCCATGCCGATCATGATAACCGATACCTGGATGACTCCCATCATTGCTTACCTTGAGCAAGGGACCCTCCCAGATGGTCGTAATGAAGCAAGGAAGGTTATGAGGCAAGCTGCTAGATACACCATGGTAGATGGAGTGTTGTATAGGAGAGGGTATTCCCTACCTCTACTCAGGTGCATAACACCCGACCAGTCAAAGAGCATACTAGCTGAGGTGCATGAGGGGTTTTGTGAAGATCATGCTGGGGGGCAGAGTCTATCTAAAAAGATCTTGAGGCAAGGATTTTTCTGGCCTACCATGAACGAGGACTCTATGGAATACGTGAGGAGGTGTGACAAATGCCAAAGATTTTCTAAATACCCAGAGCGCCCCCAAATGTCTTGAAGCAAATGCAAAGTCCGTGGCCTTTTGCAGTGTGGGGTATTGATCTGATCGGGAAGTTTCCCAAAGGAAAAGGAGGAGTGCAGTTTGCAGTGGTCGCGATAGATTATTTTACTAAGTGGAATGAAGCCGAGCCATTGGCCACAATAACATCGAAGAAAGTATTGGGCTTTGTGGTTAAGAACATAATATGTCGCTATGGTCTGCCTAAGAAGATAGTGTCTGACAATGGCACCTAATTTGACAGCGACATATTTACCGATTTTTGCTCTCAGCATGGCATCACCAAAAGTTTCTCCTCGGTAGCCCATCCTCAAGCCAATGGGCAGGTTGAAGCGGTAAACAAAACATTGAAGGACACTCTAAAAAAGCGCCTGGAGCAAGCTAAGGGTACTTGGGCAGAAGAGTTACCAGAGGTCCTTTGGTCATATAGGACTACTGCTCGGACGGCAACTGGTTATACCCCATTCTCTTTGGCATATGGGTATGAGGCCATGCTACCTGTGGAGATAGATCCACCATCTCATAGAAGGACCATGTACAACCAAGAGGAGAACCATCAGTTGTTAGCAGAATCATTGGACTTCCTCGAAGAGAGAAGAGAGGAGGCAAGCCTAAGAGTTGCTGCTCATCAGCAAAAAGTAGCACGCTACTTCAACTCCAGAGTGCGAGATCGAAAGTTCCAGGTCGAAGATTTGGTCCTTAGCAAGGTGTTTGTAAGAGACCCAGCAGCTGGTGTGCTAGGACCAAACTGGGAAGGGTCGTATTAAATTGAGCAAGTCTTGCCGCCCGGCACCTACAAGCTTTCTCGGTTGAATGGAGAGCTGATCAGGAACTACTGGAATGGCGAGTACTTGAGAAAATATTATCAATAAATACTGCTTGCAGAGTAGTAGCTTTGTATCAAGTGCTTAACTTGTTATTTAAGTTTTTTGTTTGTGAACTGGTTATTTGATACCCAGTCACGTTATTTTGAACGATGTTATTTTGTTTAGAACTCGTTGTTAGACACGTTTTGTCACTTATTATTACGAGTAATAAAAGAGACCACGCGCAGCGTGGTCGAATCTTCCTACAAATTTTGCATATTTGTTGATTATTCTTGCTTGGTAGTGTTCAACTATCATAATGATTTAAACAAAACAGGTCTTCTAAAAACTAAGTGTAAATATATATCGGACAGTGTTCAACTGGTCGGTATCATGATATGAAGGACCAACGTTTAAATAATGTTTTTGTAGTTGTCAACTACTGAAATATCTTCGTATATTTTATGTGTTTCACGAGTAGTAACTACTCGGACAAATTCGGTCAAGTAGCAAGTGATCAAGGATTTATCAACCCTCAATCACTTGGGGGGCACATAGGTTATACTGGGTTTACTTCAACACATGCAATAAGAGCACGAACAAATATATCTGTTTTGGGCTGACTTGTAAGATTGGAAGTCTAAAAAGGCCATTAAGCTAACTTGTTCAACAAAGCTTAAGTAACTTAGAATTTTAAAAATTTTAAGTTAAAAACAGATATTCGTGTAATGATAAAATTTATGCTCATAAAAAGTTAGAGCAATAAGAGCATGAGGAAGTATATTTAGTATGGACTTATGGAATGGTTAGAATTTCTAAGTTAGAAAACTAAATACTCATGTGAAATTTAAGGCATCCAGGAACTTTACTATTCACAATAAAGACTTAAAAGTTTAGAGTTAGTCAAAAAAGAAAAAAGTAAAGTGCTAAGTGTCAAAATAGCTCACTAATCTGAGCAACAATATACAAAGTAAAGCAAACTATGATAAACTATGCTAAGGAGTCACTGGCGTGCTTCTCTTGTGGGTTGATCAACCCCTTCCTCGGCTTCAGCTGCTCCTCTTGCTCGGAATGATAAGGCAGAGGAGGCGGGAGCAGGTGCAGGAGGATTGGCAGCTTCTTCAGCAGCCCTTGCTTTGCATCTGGCAAGCTCCTCTGCCTGAACCTCCTTGGTGAAAAAATCGAGATTGAGAGGTTTGTTCAGCTTCCAGACCTGATAAAAGCAATCGAAGCTGGCCTCCTCAAAGCGAATTAAATCAAGCTCCTTTTCTTGTTTCAACTCTTCATTTTCGTTGATCAGTCTCTCATTATCCCGAGCTAACTCCTTGTTCTCGAGGGACAACTTCTCCAGTTGGGCTGTCAAGGAATTGTTGTTTTGAACCTGCTGTTGATTCTCATCAGAAAGTTACCTGAGAGACTCATCCCGTTCGACTACGGTTTTCTCTGCCTGCTCCAACTTAGATTTGGAGTCTTTTTCTGAAGCCGTTAAAGTCTCTATCGTAGCCTGGGCCTCCACCAGTTGATCGTTTAGCACCTTGATCAACTCCTTGTAATCTACCGCTCGGAGTTGAGCGTGACTGATGGTGACAAGTGACTGCATGAGAGACAAAAGGTTATTACAAGCAAAAATATTAATAACAAATTGTCTTAGGACAAAATACCTACCTTCATCAGTTGAGCAAGTCCTCTTCTTAGGATGACTTCAACACTAAGCTGAGGGTAGGATTCAAAGCTTTGGAACATTGAAGCGTCATGATCGATCTCCTCAAGCAGTCCTTTTCCTAAGTCACTGGCGGCGCGAAGGACCTCACTCGAGCTACCCAGGCAGGTAGGAGTTAAGCTCGCAGAGGGAGGAAGCGAAGAGGGAGTCAGTGGCGGGAGTGTAGTTGGTCCCTCAGGTTGTCTCCCTTGACTGGACGGTACTACCTTCGGAATCTTCCTCACTAACTTTCCTCTTTGGAGTAGAAGCAACGCAGTGTCTGAACATGTCTGGATCTGCAAAAGAGGAAAACACAAAGTTGTTAGAGATGTAACATAATAAAATGTGCATGAGTATATACTACAATGTTGTTACTCTCGAATCACCAAATTATCAAAAATATTCCTATTATCACTAGACATATGTTACCTGCATTGAGGATCTGATCGAGGAACTCATCCTCGTCGTCCGAGGATGAGCTGAGTTCCCCCTCAACCTGGATAGCCTTTCCTTTCCCGGGCTGAGCAGGAATGGCAGATCTGCGCTAAGGTTCGGGCTCCCTAATGACAAGGTCACCAGGTCTACGAGAGAGCGGAGAAGGTCCAGGAGAAAGCTGATCAGTCACTAGCTCCGTGCCCGCGTTGGACTGATCAGTCGTGTTGTTCTCCTCGGTGGTACTTTCCACCGCCATATCTTGGTCACACGGCACCAGTCCCACCAACTGGAGGAGGTCCAAAGTGACCAATTTTTTCACATCCTTCTCCCTAAGACTCATTCTAGCCAACTTCTCGGCCCGCCCAAACATCCCCTTAGTAGGCAATGGTCGCTCGAATGGACCCGCACGTGTAAAGGCCAAGTTGTTGGCCTCAATGTCCGATGTAAGGAAGTATTCTTTGTGATACTTCCCGGGGTTCGATTTGTGAGAGATACCATTGAGATATGTAATACCCCTATGCCTATGGTAGAAGTGGAAGAAGCCCGTGTTGTTGTGGGAGGGATTGGTCCTAAGGTCAAATAGGTAGTGCACCTCATGAGGGGTGGGCTCGTCCCAACCATGCAGGAAGTAGAGGATGTACAGCGCAGAGAGTGCCTGGATCCCATTCGGTGCGATCTGGAATGGGGAGACATTGAAGTAATCCGCTACAGACCGGAAATAGGGGTGTAGCGGAAGTGTCGCTCCGGCGTGCACATGGTGCCTGGTCCAGGCGCAATATATTCCACCAGGCCTATTGGCTCTTTGATGAGACCCCGGACATATCATGTTTGCCTCGCTCAAGCCTAAAGCTTCAATGTGTTTTTGGAACAATGCGGGATTAAGCTTTGAAGATTTGGCAATGAACCAGGAAGGTTCTTCTTCTCCCTCCTTGCGTGGCCTCTGAACAGCCAAGTCCTGGATCGCGGTAGCAAATTTCTGAGAAGGTTTTTTTGAAGTTGTGGCAGTGCGAGCGTGACTGCGCTTTACCACCTTCTGCACCTCCCTGCGGGCAACCTGTGGATCATGTTCCTGAGGAAGTCTGTTGGATTGTTTCACCCTCCTCGTCGACTGAGAAACTTGTTGAAGGAACTGTTCCTCGTGGAGGAGAAACAAGGCTGAGCGAGGGAGGATCTGCTTGAAGCGACGGAGGCAGTCCTCTGGAGTACAACCGGTGGACGAGTTTGGTGAGGAATCGCTATTTAGAGGAGTCTCAATTGATTACGGGATGGATGTATCGGAGTCCGTATGATTGTCACCTCCCCTATAGTCGGAGCGATTCATCTACAAAAATGAATAAAAATGGGGAGGTGAGTAACCATACAGAAAAAATTCACCAAGAATAAAATTTATTTTTGTACTTAGAAAAGTTTGTCTAAGTTATAAAAATATAGCACACAAGGGAAAAAATAATCTTTTTGCCCAAGAGTGCCAAAAAAGTATTTGAGGTATTGAAGGTTACTAAAGTTTATATAAATGGAAAATTTTGGGGTTTTCCTATGAGGCTAGATTCCCTATGTGTACGTGTGTGCACGTAAAAGGGTTGGGTATACATTTGAAAGAAAAGAAAGAAGGCCGAAGCCTAGGAGGGTGGTTGTGGTCCGATCGGACCACATTATTGATCCTAGGAAGTGGCCTTGCCTAATGCATCTGATCGGATGCCTAGCCACGCTAATGCGCATGACCAAAGAGACATTCAGGAGCCGTGGGAAACCAAGGAAACTGCCTCCGTGCGAGCCCAGCGCCAAGTCCCCCCAAGAGACACGATCGGACGTAGCACACCCGAGGAGAGGCGTGCCGCGCAGTCCGAGCGGTGGCATTCGAGCGTCCGAGCCCAACATGTCCGATCGGACATGGGCAGTCAAAGAATGGTAAGTGTGGTCCGATCAGACCACATACTTGCCCAGAATTTTCAATGGCCCGATCGGATGTACTTACTTGGCTCGTCCGAGGAGATGCGCGCTTCATGGTCCAAACGAGTGGTGTCTGAACGCCTAGCACATCTTATGCCTCCAAGGGTCCTATCCATCAGCAACCCACTATGTCTGATCGGACATGGGCTCCCAAGGAGGTTAAAATGTGGTCCGATCGGACCACATACATGCCCAGAATTTTCTTGGCAAACCGTATGAGCAAAGCCCCTAACTATACACTTTTCATACCTCAAACCCAAACCGTGTAAGTAAAGTCTTAAAGTCTCTATTTTAAACACATTTCTTCATTCACACATACAAAAACAAGATCAAAGCATGGAAATGAAAAGTTTTTTTTTCATGTTCTTGAAAACCCATTATACTATAAAAAATCCCAAAACCCATACTCATATTCATGTCAAATTAGCCCATTTGTCTTGAAATTCCTATGAAATTAAAGGTAATTTCGGATTACCCATACCACAAACATCATCAAAACAACAAGCTAACACATTGTACAAGAATTCATAAGAACTTCAAGAACAAGCAAAGCTATAAGAAGTTTCGGCCATGGCATGGTTTCCCTAGAAATATTTTGAAAAATTACAACAATGAAAGGGCATGGAAAAGAAGACTTACTCAAGGTTGGAGAACCTTTGGCTTGCTTGAAGATTGCTTGAAGATGGAGAGCTTCCCTTGGAGTTCTTGAGATTCGGCAAAAGGAAGAAGTCTTGGGGGTTTCGGCCAAAAAAGAAAGAAGAAGATGAGAGGTTTTTGAAAAATGTGATTTTTGCTTGTGTGAAGAAAAATGTGTAAAGTTGGGTTATTTAAAGGGAAAAAAGTGGGTTTATTGTTTATTTTTGGACCTTTGGCATTCTGGGACTATTTTTTCTCTCCACGATCATGGGTAGTTTTTTGCAGTGATCGTGGGTCTGCTGCATGGAGATGAACAGTTATTATTTTTATAATGACGTCAGCTGGAGAAAAAGTTTATTATGTGAATGTATCATATAATAAACTTGGGGGGCAAATGTTATCCCAAAATTTGAAAAGGATGATGTGGCAGTAAACTTGACACGTGGCATGGATTAGTTGGGTGATCTGGCTTAGCAGTAGCCCAATGCATCAAAGAAAAATTTGGACTGCTTGAGAGATGCCATGGTCAAGCCAAATACACCCTGAAAGGTGCTTGGCTCAGACCCTTGTCCGAGAGGCCCAAGTGTTAGGTTCAAACTCAAGCCTAAGGAGCTTAAAGGATGGGTTTGGACTTTGGCTCAAGGGACAAAAGCAGCAGGTCCGATCGGACCTTAGCTTGAGGAGCCCTTGAGTACTTGGCTCGGACCTATCCGAGGAGAGTCTCCCAAGTGTTTGGCTCGGACCTATCCGAGGAGAGTCTCCCAAGTGTTTGGCTCGGACGTGTCCGAGGTAAGTCTCCCAAGTTTTGGCTGGGACGTGTCTGAGGTAGGTTTCCTAGGTGATTGCCTCGGACCTATCCGAGGTAAGAAGCTAAGGAGAAGGAGTCCCATACAAGCCAAAAGATGGACTTAGATTTTGGCCAAAGAAAGGCTACACAAGGTCCGATCGGACATAGTTGGAGGAGCCTAGGGCTTGCCTCGGACCTATCCGAGGTGAGATGCCAAAGGAAATTGCCTCGGACCTATCCGAGGTGAGATGCCAAAGGAAGTTGCCTCGGACTTGTCCGAGGTGAGATGTCAAGGAGAGTGGCTCAGACCACCTTGGTCCGAGGAGAAGGCAAGACGAGATTGGCTCGGACCACCTTGGTCCGAGGAGAAGGCCACCCAAGGTCCGATCGGACCTTAGTTGGAGGAGGTTGGTTCGAAGTTATCCGAGGTGAGAGGCCAAGGAAGTTGGCTCGGACCACCTTTGTCCGAGGAGAGCCAAGCATGCATATATCACCTTGGGCCAATGAAAGCTTGGAGGAGTATTTCTGACCAATACTTGCATGTAATCAACATGCATGTGTTTGACCAGGAGACTACTTCAAAATCCCCGGAACGACTTCAGCAAGAATCAGACTGGGGACCTGGGAATCTCTCATTCCTCACTCAAATTGAGGAATCAGTTGTATTTTAAATATTTCTTGTAATTTAAATATAAGATGAATAATAAAATATCCCTATCTAAAGGGGATATCAGTTGAGGATCCCAGGCCTATAAATAAAGGGTTGGTGGGATCGTAAAAGGACTTTTGGCGAATTGAGAATTAATCTGTGTTCTAGAGAGAGAAAGTGTGTTTTTCTTGAGAGAACCCTTTTTTTGTATTCTAGAATATTTACACTAAGAAACTCAGTTGACACTGGTTCATCTGATCTTGAGTGTGAATACAGTAATAAAATCTCTAAGTGGATTAGGCTATTACCGACTATCGGGGCTGAACCACTATAAAATCTCGTGTTATTTACTTTTATTGAAAAAATTGTCTGTTGTCGTTTACATTCTCTTGAAGGCTTGTCGTTATTGACGTTCTCACGTCGTTGGCTAAAAACACAGTCAACAATGGCAGATTTATTAATTAAGATAATTGGTATCTAAATTAATAAATAATTTTAAATCAAGGTTCAAATTATAAATAATTAATTTGATGAAGGATTTAAATAATTATTTAATTAATTAAATCAATAGAAAATAATACAGACCTTGTTTTTAAGTCCAATGGGATTATAATCAAATGAGAAATTTCACGGGCCTAAAGCCCATGATAATTTCGACCTAGGGCTTTAAAATGGCTATTATTTTATTAATTTTTTAATTAAATTAAATGGCCTAATTGAGTCTATAAAAAGAGTGCTTAGAGAGAAGTCAAAACATAAGTTTGATAAGTCACAAGTCAGATTTTTTGATAGTTTTAGATTCTCTCTAAACACAAGTCCTTTTTTCTAAGCCTCTTTCTTATTTTCTCTTCTTCTTTCTATATCTATCTCATGTGTTGAGAATTTCCCACACTAGTGTAGGTGATTCTAAGGTTACATTGGAAGACTGTGAAGAAATTAGAAGAACGGTTCAGCTTCTTGACAATACTCTGCGACAGAGAGGATACAAGAGTTAGAGAAACTGAAGAAATGACTCTTTCATTCCGCTGCGTATACTATAAGTATTATATTCATTGTTTCTCTTTGAATTCAATTTTAGAAACATGTTTTAGGCTATCTCGTATTAATTTGTTTAATGTTAGATATACATGAAAATAAATAAAGATCTTGTATAAGTTTCCCAACAACTGGCCGCAGAGCCTTCAGTAATCTTTATTTTCATGCATGAACATGTTTAAAATTAGATTATTTGATATGTTTGAATAATTGGATGTTTTTCATGTTTTTATGAAGCATAATGATTTTATGTGATTATTAGCAATTTTTAGGTTATTTTGTTGTGTTTTCTATGCTATTAATTTTTATATATGCTTTATTTTGTATAAAACATGTTAAAAATTAATTAGAAAATAGTTTTGGTTTGAAAAATTGATCAAAAAAAAATTTTGGACAAAATTTTGCTTGGCTCCCCATGCGTGCGCGCACGCCCGCATGCCACCCGCGCGCCACTCGAGTGCACGCCCACGTGCGCCACACGTGCGCACCAGCCACGATGAACAGTACCCACATGTACTATTCATCCAATTTTTTTTTTTTAAATTAAAGAAAATTAAAATTGTGAATATTTATTATTTATAATAAACCCCAAAAATATCAGATTTGTTATGTATTTAAAATTGTGTTTTAAAAAATAAGATATTTTTGTTGGTTGATATTTAAATAATTAGATATTTTCTACAAAGATTCAAATTCAAATTTAAAAACAGACTAACAACTTAATTTTAAATATTTTAATATATTAAAATATTATAATTATGATATCAGATATTTAAGTTATTTTCATTTAAATTCTTATTTTTTTATTAAATATTTATTTGAAAATATAAATATCTTTTTATTCTATAGTTTTTAATATTTAAATTATTTGAAATTTGAATATTGTTAGTTAGATATTTTTATGGATATTTGAATTTGTTTGACTATTTTAAGATATTTTAGGATTGTTATAACTATTTATATTTTATTTTTAATGGTTAAAATATTAGCTAATAGTTATAACAACACAAAATATTTTGGAAAATAGTTAAGATATTGATTTTAAAATTTAAAATTGGTTAAATTTTTAAAAATATCATTTTTTTCCAGCCAATTAATAAAATATATTTTTAATAAATGAGATTTAAATTAACTTTGGTTAATTGTTGATAAATCCTATTTAAATTAAATTAATTTTTTTTTTCAAATTAACATAAAACCAAGTTGATTGTTGATAAATTAAATTTAAATTAACTATTGTTAATTGTTGATAAATTTCATTTAAATTGACTTATTTTTGTAAAAATTTAATTAATTTGAATTTTTTTGAAAAATTCTAGATAATTAATTGTGGTATTTTTGCAAATGAAATAAATTGTGGTATTTTTGCATAAATTCATAGAATTGCTCATATAGTAACATGATTAGGTCCGTCTAATTATAACTTGTTTGTTTGCACTATATGTGGTATTTTTGTAATTGGGCTTAGATGCATATAGTGGCGCGTATGTTTGTTAGATATATGGTATTTTGCCAAATATAATATTCATAAAATGATAGGTTTTATTTGGGCGTATTAGAAAATGTAAAGTTTAAATTCCTCTCTTATGGGTGATTCCACTTGTGAATGCCCATTTGCTTTGCATGACTATAGTGGGCCTGATCAATTAATAACAATGAATAAAACGAATGTTTAAATTCCTGTCTTTTGGACCTTGTATGGAAGATAGAGGGCCTTTGTAGTGGGAACGACATACTGGACCCAGCCCTCCTCCATACAAGCCTAATTGTTAAGGCCCATTTACCTAAGTTGGACTTAATTGTATAGGTTCATTATATTAGTTAAACCTAAATATTGATTAGCAACAAATTAATTCTAAATTAATTGAATTTGTTTCAATGGACACTTTAGAATTAATAGGAAATTATAGGACTTTGGTTTTAAAAAATTTAATCTTTCAATTTTTGTGGGAAAATCATAGTCATTAATTTTCTAAAAATAAATAATAAAAATACTATTTTTAATTTTATAATGAGCTTATTTTAAGAATTTTATTCAATCTCCACCGTTGGTTTAACATAGTCAATAGCTTAATGGGGCCTCGAGGCGCTTTGATTCGTCTCCCTACGGAAGGTGTTCATTAGTTATTTTGACAAGGTTAGATCTCAAAAGAAATAGAGATATGATTGTTTTTTGTATTTTTTCTCATATCTTACATATTTTTGGTATATGTTGTGCTATTTCTTGAAATTTGAGTGAATAGAAGTTTTATTGAGAAAATGTGATTGATTTCTATTTTATTGGTAATTTGTAGTTGTAAGTTAAGTAGTGTCTGTGTCTACTCCCATCCTTTCTCAACTTTCGATGGCGAAACTCACCGGAGAAAACTTCTTTAATTGGAAGCAGAATATCAACATAGAGTTGATTGGTGACAACTCCGAGTTCGTCATGATTGAGGCGTCCCCAGAATGAGCATCGTCTCTGCACGTTCTTGATAGCACCATAAATGCTTGGATAACACCGTCTCCGCACATACGTGATGACGCCGTGAATTCTCGGATGGCACTGTGTCTGGACGTTCGTGATCAACTCAACTATGGTCTGACACAGCTCATAAACGAGCTTCAGATTTTTAGCCTATCATGGGTGGACCTAGTGAAGGAGGAGAAAATAAAACTACTGCTGTTGCTGCTGATCTAGATAAGGCTGAAGCTAACCAAGCTTCGTCTTCGAAAGCTGGAAACAAGAGGAAAGGTGGACAAAACAAAAACCCCAAGCCTGCAAAGGCTGCAAAGACGAGTGCACAACCAAGTGCACAGATGCCTAAGGGGAAGAACAAGAAAAACAAGGAAGGTAAAGATAAGTGCTTTCACTGCAAAGAGAAGGGGCATTGGAAATGAGATTGCCCAAATTTTCTAGCAGCGAAAAACAAAGTTTCTTGAATCGTGGGAGAAAGTGAACGAAGGCGGCTTAAAGCTTAGAGTTGGGAAGGGAGTGTTCGTTAAGGTCCAAGCTAGAGGAATAGCTCGTCTAATGTTCGGAAATAAATACTAAATTTTAAAAGATGTATTTTTTATTCCGGATTTTAGTAGAAATTTAATTTCAGTTTCCATGTTGCAATTAGAACAATTTGTTATGACTTTCACAAGTTCTAATATATCTATTTCCTTCAATGGATCACAATTGTGTATTGCATGTTTGGAAAACGGGCTTTATATTCTGCGACCTAACGAACCCCTCGCTCTTAACAATGATTTATTCAAAGTAGCTAAACCTAGGACCAATAAACGTCAAAATACTGAGAATGATAATATGACGTATTTATGGCACTTGAGACTAGGTCACATTGGCTATGATAGGATTCAAAGACTTACAAAGGACGGACCTTTGAGGGAACTCACCTTAGGTGAATTACCTGTCTGTGAATCTTGTCTAGAAGGCAAACTGACCAAGCGTCCATTCTCTGCAAAGGGTTATAGGGCCAAAGAACCACTTGGTCTTGTGCATTCAGATGTTTGTGGACCTTTGAATGTACAAGCCAGGGGTGGTTTTGAGTATTTCGTCACTTACATTGAAAATTACTCTAGATACTCATGTCTTTACCTAATGCATAGGAAATCAGAAACATTTTCAAAGTTTCAGGAATTCCTAGTAATGGCTTAGAACCAATTAGGTAAAATGTTAAAGATCTTGCGATCTGATAGGGGTGGAGAATATTTGGATATGCAGTTCCAAGATCATTTAACTGAACTTGGTATTTTATCACAACTTACTGCCCCAGGTACTCCTCAACAAAATGGTGTAGGGGAATGCCGGAACAGAACTTTATTGGAAATGGTTAGATGCATGCTTAGTAACTCAACTCTACCAACTTCGTTCTGGGGACATGCAATTGAAACCGCGAACGACATTCTCAATGTCATGCCATCAAAATCAATCCCCAAAACACCTTTAGAATGCTGGAATGGTTGTGAACCTAGTTTATGCCATTATAGAATCTGGGGGTGTCCCACTCACGTCCTGAGGAAAAAGGAGGGAAAGCTAGAACCGCGAACTGAAGTTTGCATGTTTGTTGGCTATCCTAAAGGTACTCGGGGTGGACTTTTCTATAGTCATTCAGAAAAGAAAGTGTTTACTTCTACAAATCCTACTTTTCTGAAAAATGACTATGTCCAGAACTTTAAACCTCCCAGCAAAGTAGTTTTAGAGGAGATGTATAAATAATTGACTCCAACCAATGTTCCATCGTCATCAATGCGAGTTGATGATGAAATTCCCACTCTTCACGTCTAACTGACGCAAGTCGATTTAAATGAAGAAAGTACCATTGTTCCTGAGCAAATAGTCACGGAGCCTCATTGTAGTGGGAGGGTTTCTAGGAACCCAGTTTGCTATGGTTTGGATGGTGAAACCAATATGGTTGTTGGTGACACTAGTGATGATGATCCATTGTCTTTCAAACATGCATTGGCTAGCCCTAAAAAGGAACTATGGCTCAAAGCCATGGAACAGGAAATGGAGTCCATGTACTCAAATTCCGTCTGGGATCTTGTGGAAGCACCTAGTGACTTTAGGGCCATTGGGTACAAGTGGATCTACAAGAAGAAACGAGGTGTTGATGGAAATATTGAGACTTATAAAGCTCGATTAGTGGCAAAGGGTTATACCCAAAGAGAAGGTGTGGACTATGAGGAAACTTTTAGTTCGGTAGCCATGCTCAAATCCATTCACATCCTCCTATCCATAGCAGCCGCTCTCGACTATGAGATCTGGCAAATGGACGTCAAGACAACTTTTCTTAATGGAAAGCTTGATGAAGTTATTGATATGGATCAGCCAGAAGGATTTAAAGTATCTGGACAAGAAGGAAAAGTTTGCAAGTTGAATAGGTCCATCTATGGACTTAAGAAAGTTTCTCGTTCCTGGAATCTTAGGTTTGATGAAATAATCAAGACCTATGGCTTTGAAGAAAATATTGATGAGCCTTGTGTTTACCAACTGAAGGCAAATCAAATAGTTGTATTCCTGGTTCTTTATGTAGATGATATCTTACTCATTGGAAACAATGTTAAGAAATTATCAGATGTGAAGAATTGGCTGAGCACTCAATTCCAGATGAAGGATTTGGATGAAGCAAGTTATGTTCTAGGTATCCAGATCATCAAGGATAGAAAGACCAGACTCTTAGCTCTGTCTCAAGCAGCTTACATAGATAAAGTGCTTGAATGTTTCTCAATGACAAATTCCAAGAAAGGGTGTCTACCATCCGGCCATGGAATTCATCTTTCAAAGAAGCAGTCTCCCCAGACTCTTGAAGAGGAAGATTCAATGAGAAAAGTTCCTTACGCATCTGCAGTTGGAAGTCTGATGTATGCCATGTTGTGTACTAGACTAGATATATGCTATGTAGTGGGAGTAGTGAGCAGGTATCAGTCAAACCCAGGACTGGAACATTGGATAGTAGTTAAGCATATCCTGAAGTATTTGAGACGGACTAGGGATTATATGTTAGTCTACAAGGGTGGTGTTCTGAACCCTGTAGGCTACACCTTTTCAGATTTTTAGACTGATGTCGATGACAGGAAGTCTACTTCTGGAATGGTGTTTACTCTTGGGGGTGGAGCTGTGATTTGGAGAAGCGTAAAGCAGTTTGCAATCTCAGATTCCACCATGGAGGCTGAGTACATAGTCGTGTCAGAAGCAGCTAAGGAAATAGTCTGGCTAAAGAAGTTCTATTAGGATATTGGTGTTATTCTAGAAATGGATAAACCACTTGTGTTGTTTTGTGACAATACAGGAGCGATAGCCAACTCGAAAGAACCTCGAAGTCACAAGAGGAGTAAGCATATAGAAAGGAAGTATCACATTATTCGAGAATATTTGGGCAGGGGAGATGTGAAGGTTATGAAGATTACAACTGAAGACAATCTTGCGGATCCGTTTACAATGACACTACTAGAAGCTACATTTGATAAGCATATCAAGGAGATGGGATTAGTAGAATTAAGGCATTAGTTTCAATTAGTGAAAGTGGGAGTTTGTTGGTGTTTTATGCCCTAATTAAAACCCAAATTCTCTGTAATCTCATTTATTATCAATAAAAGAATAGAAATCATTTTTTTACTTGGTCAATCACTTTGCTCACTTGTTTTATTTTCATGATTATTTGTTTAATATAAACTTTTATTAAATCCCGAGCATATAGCTAATCTTATTTATAGTGACATAATCACAGTGGAATATAAATATGATTATATGTTAAAAATAAGTTAGTCCTAAGATTAGTCAGTGCACAAGATTTACACTGACTTTCCAATCTACGATATGATCTACTTACACATTGCAGTGTTATGTTCTTTCCAGAACATTAGCAAAGTAGATAAGATCGGCTGTATATGTTACATGGGACTTGACCGATATTGACAGTAGATAGGATAAGTAAACATACCGTTATTATCTATTATAGTCATATCATATAGTTGACCATAGGTCAATTCAATCTCAATTCTGAGTGGTTAGTGTTCTAACTGATTGTATTATTTGAGTTCTTTGACTTGTTCGTTACCAGCTTACCCTACGAACTAGCCCATACTTACATCTTGGGAACTCGGTAGTATAATTGAGTGGGAGTGTTAATCATAGATATGAACATCTATAGCTTCTGATGAAGAAGTGAAACGATGGTTTCCTTTTAGTTTGGTTCAAGGTGCTAAATGATAGAGATCTCATTTCAGTAATTAATATTAGTTTACTGAAATATCATTTACAAGGAACTAAGTTTTTTAAGGATAAAATACAATGAGGGGTAAAACAGTATTTTAGTCCCATCTCATTGTAGACCGTCTATATAGGATTGAGTGAAATTATGGTTGTAACAATGGATAATTAATAACGTATGTATATTGCTTATAGAGCGTTCTATGAACTCAAGAGTGCAATTCCGAGTCTATTGTGGAGTCACGAGGAATTAATAAGTTAGTAAATTTATTTGTTAGATTTATGATAACCTATTGGAGCTTGATTTCATAGGCCCATGGTCCCCATTGTACCTTGGATAAAATCATCTAGATAGTCTCAATTAATTCATTTAATTATCAATTAGAATTATCAAAGTTGACCAGGTCAATTTTAATAGTTTCACAGAGTTGTGTAATTTTGAGAAGAAAAGAGAAATTATGGCAGATTTATTAATTAAGATAAATTAGTATATAAATTAATAAATAAGTTTAAATCAAGGTTCGAATTATAAATAATGTTAGGAAAATATTGTTTTGCCTCAATGGAAATGATTATAATATTACAACTCTATGCAATAATATTACAAGTAAATATAGATTGATTAAATAAGGTTACAACTCTATAACTGAAAATACAAATAAACTAAAGAAAGGAAGAAGATGATGATGAAGAAGAGAATAGTGAGAATACAACTCTAAGAAAAAGATTACAAGTAAAATAAAGTGTTTAGACCAAATAAAAAGATTACAACTCTTAGACAAACTTTACAAGTAAATAGAACAAGAGAATAAGAAGAAAAACAATAGAATAAAAAGAAGAACAGAAACACAATCAAACTCTCACTTACACAACCTAAGTGAAGAGGATTGGGGATCACCAACTTGAACAAGGTTTAAAACCATTGTCCAAAAGCTTATTTCCCCCTAACTCAAGCACTAAGGGATCTCTCTCAGATATTGGAAAAGCTTTATGGAATTATCAAGCCTCAAGGTGTTTCTAGCCAAGTGCTCTAGTGGATAGAAAAGTTGTGTCTTTCAAGTGAGCTATAGGCTCCTATTTATAGAGTTTAGAGACACCCTTTGAATTTCAAATTCCACCAACCCCCATGGCTGTTACCAATGTTTAATTGGATTAATATGGAATTAAAAAGAGATTTGGGAGTTATTTGGGTTTTTTGAGCGGTTCAACAAATATTGAAAAAACTGAAAATTGGTCAGTTTTTTGGCCTGACATCATCTATGTCCACCAACACCCAATGCAATGAGAACTGCCTTGATGTTCCCCATTGCCATGGGTACGTTGATGATGGAAGATGAGTTTGTGGTGCCGCCGAAGAAGTAGAGTTTGCATTTGACCAACTTCAATTGAAGCATTGAGAAATTGAAGTTGTTGTTAAACAACTTAACGACCATTTCAATGAGATGAAATGGCATTTTGGCTGGTTAAAAGGTCGTGCAAATCATCTAGAGAAGATGATCGATGATATGGGGCAAGATGTTGTCACCCTAAACCAATTGATAAGCCAACTTTAGTGGCTGATCTTGTAATTTCAAATAATGTTTGTTTTTTGTGGTATGAAAAATGAGCTCTATATTTAAAAATGTATTTCAATTATTTTTGTTTGTTTTGAATATTATTGTGATTTGTTAATCAATGTTTTTTCTAATAGAATCTTTGTTCTCTATTTTTTGTTTGTTATGTTGTAGTAATATGAAATTATTGGCCTAGATTAATAATTAATGTGTGTTGTTCAAAATAATTAAATAAGTTATTAAAAACAATTACGAAAACAACATGATTTCGGTAAGCTTACCTGTCAAATATAGAAGAACATCTGTTATTCAGTAATTTTATTTTTGGCACCTCCCTAAATCACTATTTCACTATCATATTAAGTCTTATAGCTCTACAAATTGAAGTTTTAGTATAATATTAATGCAAATGTTCCCTACGCAAAGGTTAAATTGACATCTATGTTTTATTAAATTTCCTCCTAATTAATATTATGTTTTATGGTTTTCGAATGTTGTAAACAAAATTTATTTAATGTTAAATTGATTTACTAAAATTTGTAATTTTTTAACATATTATAAATGTGGACAAAGTTTTTGTGCTAGTTTTTCACTCATTTCTAACTTTATTCCCAACGACATTGCCAACAAAAAAATGAATATAATTCTTTTATGCATTGCACAAAATTGACTCACGGGTAATAGTTTTTTAGCTTGTTATTATGTGGATGATTTTGACAATTCACAACTCACATGGGTAAGTAGTAGAATCTTACCTACTCGGCATGGTGAGAACGACACCATTGTACAAGTTAAATAGTATAGAATCATCGTGATATTGATGAGATAGAAGAGGACAAAGACCACTTACCTAATCAGCATGGTGAGAGTGGCCGCGGCCAGAGACATTGGTGGCTGCGGCCACTGGTCTCTGTCCCACGGGCCGCGGCCACTGAATGTTGGTGGCCGCGGCCACTGACCAATATCAGCACAAAAAATTGTGCTGTTTTTCAAAACGGTTCCAAACCCTCCCAAATGATTTTGTAACTCCCAAAACACATTATTGGGGTTAAAATCATATCTCTAACAGCCATATCACATATGGCTTTATGAAATTCATCTCAATATTGTGTAACAACAATTTTACACAATAAAGGGTAATATTTGGAAGTTACAAATTTGTAACACCAAATATGTTACATTATTTGGATATATCTCATATATCTAAATATTGTAACTCTCTATTATATGTTACAATATGTGACACACTTTGTCACATTTATTTAATTTAAAACATTATATTATAATATAATATAATTTTACATTATATTATAAAATAATATAACAAATAATTAATTAAATCAATAGAAAATAATATAGGTCTTGTTTTTAAGTCCAATGGGCTTATAATCAAATGGGAAATTTCACGGGCCTAAAGCCCATGATAATTTCGACCTAGGGCTTTAAAATGGCTATTATTTTATTAATTTTTTAATTAAATTAAATGGCCTAATTGAGTCTATAAAAAGAGTGCTTAGAGAGAAGTCAAAACATAAGTTTGATAAGTCACAAGTCAGATTTTTTGATAGTTTTAGATTCTCTCTAAACACAAGTCCTTTTTTCTAAGCCTCTTTGTTATTTTCTCTTCTTCTCTCTATATCTATTTCATCTGTTGAGAATTTCCCACACTAGTCTAGGTAATTCTAAGGTTACATTGGAAGATTGTGAAGAAATTAGAAGAACGGTTCAGTTTCTTGATAATACTCTGCGACATAGAGGATACAAGAATTAGAGAAACTGAATGAATGACTCTTTCATTCTGCTCGTATACTGTAAGTATTTTATTCATTGTTTCTCTTTAAATTCAATTTTATAAACATGTTTTAGGCTATCTCGTATTAATTTGTTTAATATTAGATATACATGAAAATAAATAAAGATCCTGTATAAGTTTCCCAACATATCATTCCCCATATTTTCTACTATTATTGTGATATCCTCTCTTTGTCTTGATGCTGAGTAGGATAGAAGTGTTTGTCCTCTTCTATCATCAATATTAGTAAGATTCTATACTATTTAACATGTACAATGGTGTCATTCTCACCATGCTGATTAGGTAAGTGGTCTTTGTCCTCTTCTATCTCATCAATATCACGATGATTCTATACTATTTAACTTGTACAATGGTATCGTTCTCACCATGCCGAGTAGGTAAGATTCTACTACTTACCCATGTGAGTTGTGAATTGTCAAAATCATCCACATAATAACAAGCTAAAAAACTATTACCCATGAGTCAATTTTGTGCAATGCATAAAAGAATTATATTCATTTTTTTGTTGGCAATGTCGTTGGGAATAAAGTTAGAAATGAGTGAAAAACTAGCACAAAAACTTTGTCCACATTTATAATATGTTAAAAAATTACAAATTTTAGTAAATCAATTTAACATTAAATAAATTTTGTTTACAACATTCGAAAACCATAAAACATAATATTAATTAGGAGGAAATTTAATAAAACATAGATGTCAATTTAACCTTTGCGTAGGGAACATTTGCATTAATATTATACTAAAACTTCAATTTGTAGAGCTATAAGACTTAATATGATAGTAAAATAGTGATTTAGGGAGGTGCCAAAAATAAAATTATTGAATAACAGATGTTCTTCTATATTTGACAGGTAAGCTTACCGAAATCATGTTGTTTTCTTAATTGTTTTTAATAACTTATTTAATTATTTTGAACAACACACATTGATTATTAATCTAGGCCAATAATTTCATATTACTACAACATAACAAACAAAAAATAGAGAACAAAGATTCTATTAGAAAAAACATTGATTAACAAATCACAATAATATTCAAAACAAACAAAAACAATTGAAATACATTTTTAAATATAGAGCTCATTTTTCATACCACAAAAAACAAACATTATTTGAAATTACAAGATCAGCCACTAAAGTTGGCTTATCAATTGGTTTAGGGTGACAACATCTTGCCCCATATCATCGATCATCTTCTCTAGATGATTTGCACGACCTTTTAACCAGCCAAAATGCCATTTAATCTCATTGAAATGGTCGTTAAATTGTTTAACAACAACTTCAATTTCTCAATGCTTCAATTGAAGTTGGTCAAATGCAAACTCTACTTCTTCGGCGGCACCACAAGCTCATCTTCCATCATCAATGTACCCATGGCAATGGGGAACATCGAGGCAGTTCTCGTTGCATTGGGTGTTGGCGGCCATAGATGATGTTAGGACAAAACTACCAAAATTTGGATGTGAATGGTTGAATGTATAGATGGATGATTGTGCTTGAAAATGAATTCAACATGTGTATTTATAGGAAAATTCCTTACCATATTCTCAACAACTTGCCATGGTCTTGTCAAGTCATGCACATTTAATAATAACATAAACCTCATGCACCCACAAAAATTAAACGTAGTGTAAGGTTGTCTTCGGAGGATATAGTTTGGAGATACTACAACATTATTCTGAAATAATGTCTTTTAGATTTTGAGATGATTAGTTATGCATGTAAAGTAATATATATATATATTTGGCACTCGAATTATTACCTAAAATCGAAAAACAAAATACTTAAAATGATAGAGAGTGTCACCATAAGAGATTACATACATAATAATAAAAGTTCAAACTTAAAATACCAAAAGTCTACAAACCTCAGAAAATAAAATCTAAAAATGCTCGTGAAGAACATAATCATAGTATGATATATATCTCCCCTTTGCCATCACTTTCCTAGGACGTTGTTCAGAGTGTTGACGCTACACCCAAGTCTCTGATGTTTTAACTCTTGTTTCGATATAGTAGTCTTCAGATCTGCCATCTCCTTCTCTGCCGCTGCATATTTCGCCATTATTTGTCTGGAAACATGCTCAATCTGCTCCCGAAGAGTGGACTAAACAACTATATTTCCATACAATCTTATGTAAGCATCACAACGAGTACTCACCATCGGATGAATATGCTCGTCCCTACCACTTTGCTGATCGGTTCCATCAGTGGAAGCTGCGCTAGACTCTCCCACGATTTCCTTTCCGTTGTGGCAGTTCATATTGCGCAATTCAGAGTTTTCTCTAGTACTTGGTTATTCTCAAAAGTTGAAACTTTATACTGGAGTTGTGTTTAGGTAATTATTGTTACTTCTTATATCCTATTTTGAAAAAAATAAAAGATTCAATCAAAATGATTTTAATTTATTTTAATAATTTAAAAAAAAGTTGTCATAAATATAAAGATGCAATGCTTTTTCGTTCACCAAATGACTGTGGTGAAGTTTTAAAATATTATTACCCAATTGGTAATTACCAAATTGGGAAGTGTGATAGCTACAAGACAAAATATGAAATATTCTTATACGACAATTCAACTGAGTTCTATGATACACATGTCATACAAACTTTGCCTTATTTAAAAAAGTGTTAATAAAAAATAACAAACAATATATGTTCTGAAGTGTCTAAAATAGTTTAAGTGATATAAAAAAGAGGATGTCCAGAGGTAACCCAACCATTGTAGTCAACTAAATAAAGGGTACATAACTTGTTGTTAAGTGACAAAACTATTTTATTAAGTGTTATAAAACGAAACATAAAAGTGTAAAAGTAAAATATTAATTTTATTTGTGAATTAGGTAATATTTTCCATATTAATAATTTATTTTTTATTTTTTAGTACCTGATACAAATAGGGAGGAGCCACATGGTGATGTATGTAGGCTCTAGCCTAAAGTGAAATTCAATAAATATATTTTTTTGTTTACTTTAAAATTAATTATAGTTGGTGTAGTGGTAATTATCAGTTTGACTCCTGTACCAACTCACATATTCGAGCCCTACATTTTTAATTTTTGTTAAAATTATGTAGATTTAAAGGAAAAAGTTTATCCAAAAAAATAAAAACAAGGCAAAAGTAATATTAAGTTTCCACCTCCAACCATATCACCAAAAAATATTATTTGTTTTTATATTAGTTTTTTAATAATATTTAATATTCTTTTAATTATTATATAATTTTACTAAAATCATCATAATTTTTATAAACAATTAATTATTTTAATAAAATCAAAACTATTCATTAATTACATGACAATAATACTATAGATTATGAAAACTCGATAAATTAAAATATCATATTACATGTGGTAACATAAACATTATATTACTAGAGAAAAAACTTTGGTCAATTAAATCGAAAACATAACACACACTTGAAAAGATTAATGAAATTATATTAATTCTCCAAGTTAGTATATTCGTCCTTCGGGTGTTCAATTAATGCATTTCGATGTTTGGTTTGTTTCATTGTAACTTTTAATGTATGTTAAAGTTTCTAATGTTTTATTTTATTTTGTTAACTAATTTCTAAATTTTATTAACATAAAAAACATATATAAATATATTTACACATTATAAAATATAATAGAATAATATAAAACCAATTATTAAAAAAAATCAATTACGAAGCCCTTATTGAAAATAATGTCTAGCTCTGTCATTGGAGACACAAGAAAAAAAATATGTCCCAAAGTTGAAAAATATATATTCATATTAATTATTAATAAGAATGAAACATGTCAATCAAATTTGGTAGAAAATTACTCATTACTAGATAATATTATTATCTAATTTGTTTCACATTTCATAATTAATTATCGACGTAAAATTATAAAATATGTGGGACTCTCATTTTAATACAATGTATGTTTTCAAATAAATAAGCAATTATAATTTTTAATTAAGAAGAAGAAAATTTAAAAATAAACATTATCAAAATTACAATCTCCTACATAAAAAGTAGAAAAAATTATATTTGATTACTTAATAATTGCTCTAAAAAGTATTAAAGTTATATATTAGTTCTTCTGGAGTTGTCCCACAATTAACTTTGTACTAAGGGTTCATTTTAAAAGAAAAGTAAGTACATAAATTTACCAATATTAAATATTTCGTAATATTTAATTAATGACCAAAATGAGAGGTGCCAATGACAAAACCCTATTATTTATACCGATCCATGGAAGAAATATAACTACAAGTAGAAAATGACGTACTTACATCGAAACAGCTATAATTAATGATCTTACCATAAAATACTAATTTACACAACCTTCAATGGTGGGGGTGTTTAAGACCTACTTAATGACTCATTGGAAATAGTGGAGTTCGAAGGTCAACAATGACAATAATCTTACTGCCACAAGTGTTGTTGCAATTGTAATAATGGAATTAATGAAGATCACTTTTCTTGATTTTTATTTGTGAAAAGGCTACCATTAGTGTCTATCATTGCAAAACAACCCAACATAGTAGTTTCGGACAAGTTCGCTAATCATTAGGTTTTTCGAACCTAATTGATGAACTGATTACCAACAGCTGTCTTCGAAGATCATGAATGGCACAACAAAAAGATTGTTAGAGTTGACTGTTAGTCGTCCAAAAGTTGCGACCACAAGAGATGTGTAGCGCACCAAATTTTTTTTATATTATTAATTTTGTGCTTTGTTTTATTTAATTGTTAAGTGTTGTGAATTTTTATTTTATTTGTTAGAATTGTTTGGTAGAAATTTTGGGTTTATTTAATTGTTAATTGTTTTGTTTATTATTTAATTTATTTTTGTGAATATATGCGTTTTTGTTGAATGCACCAAGGTGCATGGTAGGTAGTGATGTACCCTAGTAATTATTTGTGTCCACGTGTATGGTTGCATGATGCACTTGTATAGAATTTTCTACACATTTTATTGTTTCCTTTTATTAGATTTATTTTATTTAATTAGAAACAAAAATAAAGGAAAGGGAAATAGAAGGTGGCCTGTGGACTATAATGGGAATGGGGGGATTTCCCTTTCCTATTTGGTTTGGTCTTAGCACAATATGAGTGGATGACTATTAGTTAAAATAGGAAAAGAGTTACCATCCTTTATGCACTTTTTATTTTCCTACCATCAAGAGAAAAATCAAATAGGAATAAAAATAAATGAAAATATGGACAAATAGGAAACTTACCCTTTTTCTATTTGGACTAGTAAATGCCTTAGGTTAGATAAAGGGGGAATAAAGAAAATAGAGGAGCTATTTTTTCTTGGGATGCCGAATTCAAGAGAAGGAGAGAGAGAGAGAGAGAGAGAGAGAGAGAGAGGAGAGGCACAAATTCTAGAGAGAGAGAGAGAGAAGAGAAAGAAGGAGAAGATAAGAGGAAGAAGGGTAGTGTTTTGAAAACCCCTAGGTATGTGTAGTGCACTAATTTTTTTTTTAGTTATTAAAATTTTGTGTTTTATTTTAGTTAAGTGTAGTGATTTATTTTATTTAAATGTTTGTTTAATTTATTTAATTGTTTGGTTGCTTTATTTAGTTGTTTGTTAATCTAAAAAAATTGCTAGAATTGTTTGGTATAATATTTTTGAATTTAAATTTGTTAATTGTTTGTTTGATTATTTATTTTAATATATGAATAATTGTGTAACTTGTTTGTTTTACTATTAGTGTTACATTTTATTAAGTGTGATAATTTATGTGATTAAAATAGGCTACTTTGCTTATTTTTGAGTGTGTGCCGAAATGTGTGTGTGTGTGTGAATGTGTTTTATTTTCTTTTATTTATTTTTCCCATTATAGAAAAGGAAAGGGTAATATGAATCTAGGCCTAATGTGAGTCTTGAACATTTTTCCTTTTATTATGAAAAGAAAAGAAAATAGAAAAAGAAAATAAATATAAGTTGTCATCTTGTAGGAAAAGAAGACAAGGTTTATTTTTGATTTGGTTCACATTAGGATAAGGGTTTAGGTGAGGTGTAAGGAGAGGAAATGATGGGATTTAGCTTAATTTATGGGATCGGAATTTGGCTTTTCACACTTGAGTCCTTGTCTTAAGGTTAGGTCACTAGAGGCTATAAATAGGAGGGTATGGAAGCCTTGGCATTCTTTTGCTTGTGGCTGCCGAAATTAGAGAGAGAAGGAGAGAGAGAGAGAGAGGCGTGAAAGAGAGAGAAGGAGGAGAAGAAAGGAAGAAGAAGGAGGAGGTCTTAGGTATGGTTTTTCTTATGATTCCTTGTTGTTTTAAGATTTAGGTTTATCTTCTTCATTATCTTAAGTCTTTTTCTATGTTCTTCTTCTTCATGGGTTTAAAAAAAAACCCTACGGTATTCAAGAGTGATTATCACTTGGGTGTTGATCAAGTTGTGTTCTTGATTTTACAATCAAGAGAGGTATTGAATTTCTACCCCTAATGCTATGGTGTTCTCTTGAGTTCTTGGATTTGTGGATATTTTCCATATGTTGATGCATGGGAGATTGATCTAGGCGTGGGGGTTATGGTGTTGGTTTGATTTTTATTGTTGTATGTTCATAATGTGTGTAATGAGATGATTATTGAAATATGGTGTTGATGATATTTTATGATTTTATATATGTATGTTTCGGCCTGGGGTTTGGGCATATTGGGTTGTTTGATTTTCTTATGTTTCATACATGTTAGAAACATGCTAGGTTTCATGTGTTTATAGATGAGGATGTTGTGTAAATTCTTGTTGGGTATCCTAGGTGTTTCGGCCTAGGGGTGATGTTCAAGCATGATTGTTTTTCTTGTATGTTTTAAAATCAATTGTGAATCTAGAAACATGATAGGGTGTATATGAGATTATGTATAAATAAGTTATGGTATGCATGAAAAATAATAGGAACGTGATAGGTTTAATATAAAGGCATATATAAAGATTTGTGTTATGTTATTCATGCATGTTGTATTATTATTTTGTTGGGTTGCATGTATGAACTCATTAGAAATAGAATAAGGTTTTGTAAGGTTGTAAATGAATATGTGTTAGTTATTTCCTTTGAATTATTTGTATACTAAGAGCATGTTAGGATTTGTGATTTATTGTGTTAATTAAACATGAATGATTTTGTATGAATTTTTATGAGGCATGAGGTAAAAGATAAAATTCATGGTGATCTATGCTTGCTGATTTTATGATTAAATGGTTAAAAGATTGATGAAATAAGGAAATGTATGCATAAGAATGGCTCTAAAGATATGTGGTATTTGTGAAAATAAAATTGTGTTTTAATTCACACTTAAAATGATGTTTTTGCACAAATAATTACCCATGTATTTTTTTATATTTTGATGAAATATGAGTTTTAAAAAAATGAAAATGGTGATTTTTAATGATAAATATGATTGCTGGAATTTTTGTAAAAAAATGTGTAGTGTGTTTTAATAAGAGGAATTTGATTAGTTTTTTAAATAAATTAAAACCCTAAACTATGGTAATATTAAAAATGGTATTTTTAATATAGTATGGGTGTTTATTTTAATAGTAAAAAATTTTCTTTATTTTGATTATGAAAAATATTGACCTTAATTTATTTGTGATTTTTAAAGAATTTAAATGGAGGTTGAAAGTTTAGCTTAATAAGTTTAAAATAATCATTTAATTGTTACATATGGATTTATGTTACATAGAGTTAAGTCTTAAAGTAATTCAAGCAAAAATTTATTTTTCCTACACTTAAAATATATATTTTTCTCACATCAATTATGTAACACAATTAATTAAATTAAATTAATATTTTCTAAGGAAACATGATAATCATAGGTATTTTAAATAAATTTCTAGCCTTGATATTTCTTTGTAATTTGAATATAATAAATGGATTTATCACATATATTTTAAATGGCTAAATAATTTTTTTTTGAAATAAAAATAATGTCTTGAGAGATTTAATCAACCTAGTAATTTTTAAGAAGATAATGAATAGTAAACAAAGTATGTTACAAGTCTATTTTTTTTAAAACGATAGAAGTAAGACACATAGAATTATCGTTTTAAAACGCTGCATTTGCGCAATGTTCCCACGTATGCATGTTACATGCAAATTCACGTTTACGTCCAAAATTATGCTATTATGCAACCATGTAGTTTTTATAGAAAGATCATGCATGCAATATAGGTAGAATGAGCATTATTCTTTTATGACCTTATGTGTAATTAAGCATATTTGTATGTTGTGTGTAACTCCTACCATGTGTGCATGGCCCATGCACACATGAGTTATATGAGAGGGAAAAATAGTAATTATGTTAAGCTAAGGAATGTCGTTTTGATTATGGTATAGGCTCGTTGAGAAGTTGTTGTTTTACTTAGCTTGGACCTGAGGTAAGGAAGTTAGATGGAATTTATGATTGTTATATTATGAATGGTAAGACTGTTGTGTGAATGAAATGTTATGAATTATGAATGCCATAATGTGATGATATGTTGGCTTGTATGAACGTTGTATGATATGAATGGATGTTAGCGTGATGAACGCGACACATCGAAATGGGTTGCTAAGGATAAGAAGACGTAACCCGAGTTACTAAGGATATGAAGACGTAACTCCATGGGCGAACGCGCCGAGGTTATTCAAGGACCAGAGACTCTTGTTTACCTCAAAGGGTGGCATGGACAAGTTAGCGGGCCATGTTCACAAGGAATTGCTTATGATTTTGTTATGATGTTTATGATATGATGGTCGCATTATCTTCACGTGAATATGTTTATGTTTCTGATATTGATGCCAATTTTATGATGATGCTATGATGTATAAAGATGAATGATAGTGTTTGTAATTTGTTGTATCTTACTTGCTTGTTGTTTGTACTTCCTTACTGGGCTTTTAGCTTACTCCCCTTACTTTCCCTTCTAGGTAGCAAATAGGTTTCTCTATGGCACGCATGGTGATGTGGGGAGTTCTATTGTCGTTGTGTGTATGGCGTGGGGGAATTCTATGGACGGAAAACGATCAATTAAAAACGCCATTTTTAATAATGTTATGTTTTATGAGACTTTTTAAACTTATCAGTGGGACTTGAATTATTGGTTGTTTTTGAACTTTGCATAAAAACTGATATTTTCTTTTAAAACTATTGGGCACAACTTGCATGTTTTAAGCAAGACCCCACTGAAACCTTTATAATAAGTGGCTTTCTTTTATAAACCATTGAAAATGTGAATGTTTTACAAAGTACTAGAGTAGGGCGTTTTACAGTATGTGCTTATGTTTTGGTGTTTTTAAATCCTTAGTCATGAATCTTCTTCTTCTTGAAAATATAAGAAATAATTTGTGGTTTTTCTTTCTTGTTCTTGTGATGTTCGAAATCCCTAGGGAAGTGATCAAGGGTGGCGGCCGAATTGAGTTTTTGAACTCTATCAAAGGAGGTAGTTGATCACTAGCTATGTTTTGGTTTTGTGTTTATATCTAATGGATTGTTGATGTTTTGGTTCCTATTAGAATTTTGCTATGTGTTGATTTAGGTGGTCATTGGGATACTTGAATATGATTTATGATGATTTTGGTATTTTATGTTCATGTTCATGGGGGTTTCGACCAAGCATAATGTAGGGAATTCTTATCATTTTTTTTATGTTGCTATGTTCGATTCATGTTCTGGGGTTCTTGTTTTCTCTTGAGCTTTGAAACCAGCTTTGGATTTGAGAGATGATTATGATATTTTTGACAGCATGATGGGTTTAAATGAGGAATCTTGTTGTATGTTCTTGTGTAGACCTAATGATTTATTTTCTGAAGAAGGGCACAAAAATTTGGTGATATATTTTGAAAATAGTACTATGGATGTTTTTGCCTTGTGAGTATGTTTAAGGTAGTTTGATTAATTATTGCATGCTAAAGGTAATATTAAATGCTTAAAAGATGTGTAGAAACATGCTAGGGTTTGTGTTTAAATTGTGTTGATTAAACATGTATGATTATTGTATGAGTTTTATGAAGCATGATGTAAAAGGATGAATTTCATGACTTAATATGCTTGCTAATTTTTGTGTTTAAATGATGAGAAATTTGATGAAATAATGATTTGCATGCATAAATATTTTTGCAAGTGCTGTGATGATTTTTTGAAATTAAAAGGGTATTTTAATTTAAATTAAAATGAATATTTTTACTCAAATAAATACCTACCGTTTTTTTTTATATATTTTATAAAGAAAATATGAGTTTTAATTCTAAGATGGTTATTTTTTAGGGTTTAATTTGTTGCTGGAAGTTTTGGTAAAAATTATGAAATGTCTTTTAAATGAAAAGAAGTTTGTGTGTGTATTGAAATAAATTAATACCCTAAACTATATATAAATTAAAATGATATTTTAAATGTAACCTTGAATGTTCACATGTTAATAAGTATGGTTTTCTTTATTTTAATTAAGAAAAATATTGAGTTTAGATTTAGTTGTGATTTTAAACAAAATAAATGGTGGCTGAAAGTTTAGTTTAAAAAATTAAAAATAATTATTTTGGTTATCACATATGAGTTTACACTACATAAATTAAGCCTTAAATAATACAAGAAAAAATATATTTTTCTCACCTTTAAAATTATTTTATATTTTTCTCACATCAAATCTTGTATTAATTTAAATAAATTGTTATTTTCTAAAGGAAACATGATATTTATAAGTACTTTTAGATAATTTCAAGCTTTTGTTATTTTTTTTAGCAATTTTAAAATAAAAAGTGGAATTATAATTTGTTTTTATGGCTAGATAAATTATTTTTATGAAATAAAAATAATGTCTTAAGAGATTTAATCAACTTAGGAATTTAAAGGAAATAAATAATGGTGAGGAAATGATGTTACTAAATCTTTATTTTGAAAATGTTAGAAATAAGCATGCAGAAATTATCGTTTTTAACGTCACTTTTTAACAACGCTCCCACGTATGTATGTCGCATGCAAATGAACTTTTACGTTAAAAAATATGTCTATTATTCAACCATATAATTTTTACTTAAAAACCATGCATGGATAATAGGTAGAATTGACATTATTCTTTTGTGATTTTATGTGAAAAATGTGCATGTTTGGAAATTATGTGTAAATTGCACCATGTGTACATGACTCATGCACACATGGGATATGTGAGTTGGGCACAAGAAAATCTTATGTAATCCTAAAGAATGCTATTTGATTATGGTTATAGGCTCATTGTGAAGTTTGTTCAATTTTTGCTTTGCTCGGACCTGCGGTAAGGAAGTTAGATAGAATTCTATTTACTTATGTCATAAACAATAAGATGGGTTTGTTTGAGGTTAAATGTTACGTATGATGATGTACCATGTGATATGGCGTATGAAATCCTATTTTGAAAATTATATGATAAATTTGATGAATTGATTATTTCCTTTGTATTGATATGACTGGAATGCATGTATTTTGTATGTTGTATGAAAACCAAATGGTTGTTAGCGTGTTGAACGCAACACGATAAAGGGGTCACTAAGGATATAACGATGTAACTCGAGTGGTAAAGAATGTCACAATCATAGTCCTTTACCAACTCCAACCAACGCCTCTACCTCATGTTCAAATCTTTTTGGGTGAAGAAATACTTCAGACTCTTGTGGTCAGTGTATATCTCGCATTTCTCCCCGTTCAGGTAATGTCGCCACACCTTCAGTGCGAATACCACTGCCACCAATTCCAGATCATGGGTAGGATATCGCTGCTCATATTCCTTCAACTGTCACGATGCATAAGCTATAACTTTCTCATTCTGCATCAGCACACAGCCTAAACCCATCCTTGATGCATCACAGTATACCACAAACTTTCCTTTCTCCGAAGGAAGACTCAGCACAGGTGCAGTAATAAGTCGTCGCTTCAATTCTTGGAAACTCTTCTCACACTTCTCTGACCAAGCAAACTTCTGATTCTTTCGTGTCAATTCTATCATCGGTGTAGCAATCTTCGAGAATCCTTCTACAAACTGCCTGTAATAACCTGCTAACCCGAGGAAACTCCGAACATCTGAGGCGTTCCTTGGCCTCGGCCAATCTATCACTACCTCCACCTTGGACGGATCCACCTTAATCCCTTCTGCTCCAACTATATGCCTAAGAAAAGTCACCTCTGGTAACCAAAATTCACACTTCTTAAACTTGGCATATAGCTGATGCTCCCTTACTTCTGCAAGACCTGTCGAAGATGTTTTTCGTGCTCTGCCTCTAAACTAGAGTACACCAAGATGTCATCGATGAAGAAAATGAAGAACTGATCCAAGAAATCTTTGAACACCCTGTTCATTAGATCCATGAAAGCTGCCGGGGCATTGGTCACACCAAAAGACATGACCAAAAACTCATAGTGCCCATACCTCATTCGGAAGGTCGTCTTCGATATGTCCTCATCCGCCTTAGCTGGTGATAACCAGATCGAAGATCAATCTTTGAGAACACTGTCTTTCCCTACAATTGATCAAATAAGTCATCGATCCTTGGTAGAGGGTACTTATTCTTGATGGTCAACTTGTTCAATTCCATGTAGTCTATACACATCCTCAGAGTTCCATCCTTCTTCTTCACAAACAGAACTGGAGCGCCCCATGGAGAGTAGCTAGTCCTGATGAATCCCAAATCCAGAAGTTCCTGTAGCTGTATCTTCAATTCCTTCAACTCTGCTGGTGCCATCCTATATGGTGCTCTTGATACTAGTTCTATCCCCGGTGCTAACTCAATAACAAACTGAATCTCCCTGTGTGGCGGCAATCCTGGAAGATCCTCAGCAAATACATCCAAAAACTCACACACCAACCTGGTCTCTCCCGGCCCTACTGGAAAAATCTTGGTAGTGTCCACCACACTAGCCACAAAACCTATGCATGATAATGATGTATGATGTATGATGATAACGTTTATGTATGATGTATGATGATGATGTTAAGTACGATGTATGACAATGTATGTATATGATGTTGTAGGAGTCTTATAATATGATTATGTTTTGTTGTGTTTTTTTTTTGTTTGTTGTTTGTACTTCCTTACTGGGCTTTTAGCTCACCCCCTTACTTTCCCCTTTCAGGTAATAAATAGGATTTCTCTTTGGCATGCATGGTGATGTGGGGAGTTCTAACGGCACGTGTAACAACCCAAAATATCTAACAAGGCTTAAGGGCATTGATTAACGTGCCGGGAGGGCATAATTGGTATACGTGTGATTTAATGGTTTAATGCATGATTATGTGGCATGCATGATTAATATGATTATATGACTATGTGACATGCATGTTTGTGAGTATTAGATATGCACGTGGGCCCGTTATAGCTTATAAGGGCATATTTGTATTTTTGTCTCGTTGACGACATAAATGTGATTATATATTGTAAATTATTGAGACCACATTATTATGTGGATATATTTGCAGCATATGTCTCGAGACGGTCCTAGTGGGCGGATTGGCGAAATAGTCACAGCGGGGTTTAATACTCGGCTCGGGGGAGCCTCGGGGTATTCGGAAGGAAATTTAAGGGATATTTTGGGAATTATGGATACTAAATAAGTATTTGGTGATTAATTTGTTACAATGGGATTAATTGGTTAATGGTAGAAATATTTGAGGAATTAGCGGGAGCTGGGGGAAAATGACTATCTTACCCTTTAAGTACCCTTGGAAGATTAGTAAGTTTAGGAGGGTAACAAGGTCTTTTGCTTAGAAACTAAGGGATATACTCAGAAACTTGGGAAGTAGAGGTAATATGAATTTGAAGGAAGGTTAAGCTCTTTCACTCATCTCTCACTCACGATTTCTCTCTTTCACTCTCCCTTGTGAAACCTAGTGAAGCTTGAAGATTGAGGAGATGTCAAGCTGGTTGTTTTGCTGAGTTTTAGCTAAGAAACTTTGGGGAACCAAACTCTGGAATTGAGGGCTTGAAGCTAAGGGAAAAAGAGAAGGAAATTTGGGTGATCAAGCTGGGAATACTCAGAGAAATTGTGAAGAAATTTGGGGGCCACATAAGGTAAGGATTCTGGTTAGAATCTCTGAATTATGTTGAAACTATGTTGAGGATTAAGCTTGCTTAAGGTCAGGTTTTGTTAGTTAGTTTTGAGTTGAATTTGGGTGCTAGTGAGAGTGTGAATTGCTACTGAGTTGGGGTATTGATTCAAGTATAATTGATAGGAATTTTATGTTGGGTTTGGTCTAATTGGGAAGGTTTGTTAAGGTGAAGGTCTGGAAAATTGGCTGGGAGAAACATGGGAAAAACCTAGAATTTCTGGGTTCAAAGAGGGCGTGCCGCGACCCAGCTCTGGGGCGCTGAGGCGTGTGTGCCCAGAATGGCGTAGGTTGGCCTCTAACTTGGGGGCGCGCCACGATCCACTAAGCCAAGTCGCGACCAGCCTCCCCTATAGCTTGGTTTCTTGGTCTCTCTCTTAGGGGAAAGTCGCGACCCACTAAGCCAGGTCGTGACCCGCCTAGGGATTTTTGCCTTAGAATGGTTTTTAGGATTGGTAAGGCTCGAGGGTTCAAATCTAGGCGCTTGGGACAATTTCTACTACCCGATTTAGTAGGAATTGAGGTCCTGGTGGCTATTTTTTGTCTCATAAGTATTTATTTGGATGGGAAGTTGATGATTACCCATTGGCCACTCTGACTAGGTTTATTTCCAAGGCTCGGGACTAAGGATCGTGCTTGGAACCATTTAATTTTCTTTGTTCAGAATTAAAGGTAAGAAAACTACACCCTTGAGTGGTTATAATGGGAATGAGTTTCCCAATACTTGAACATGTTTATTGTATGGCTAAATGAATGATTTGGCATATGAAAATGAACGACCTAAGAGAGTCGGGGGATAATAATTTGCGCACAGGACGCGGCTCGGCCACTGTGAGCCGAAGTGAGCTAGAAAAACATTGAACTCAACCTAAGCGAGCCGGAGTCAGTAGATTAAATAGAGGATGTGGCCTAAGGGCGCCGACCCTTAGTATTGCATGTTGATTGAGATGAATTGTTGAATATAAATATTTACTGTTGTTAGCTTGATGCTATGGCTTTCTGAATATCTGGTTAACTGTTTTATGAATTAATTGATTATGTATTATTGCTGTGGTTTTCTTGCTGGGCCTTGGCTCATGGGTGCTACGTGGTGCAGGTAAAGGCAAGGGTAAGCTAGACCAACCATGAGTTGGAGAGCTCTGGGGGAAAGGTGTACATTGTCAGCTGCTCGTCCACAATGGCTGAGGGAAAGTACAGGGATAGAAGCATAAAACTTGTATTTTTCCATTAGAGTGGCCACTGATTGTATATAACTTTTGGGGAGTTTATAAATTGTCTTTTAAACCCTTTTTTTGGGTTCCCATGTACCAAACATCTATATTAATGAAAAATAATCATTTATGATCAATCTTTTAACCCTAATCTGATTATGACTTTAAGAACACATTTTTATTCATATGACTTGATTAGAAAGTCTTGCACTATTTCAAATCCACAGTGTAACAGTCTTGGTTATCCAGGGCGTTACAACTTGGTATCAAAGTGGTCTACATTTAAGGGTTCGTGAAGACTGGCTGGACATGTACACTCGCTGCTAAAGACAAGCTCGATTCAGGGTTTGGTAATTGTATACATGTGATTATATGCTTAAGTGCTTCAATGAAATATTAATGCTTTACTACATGATTAATATTGAGCATGAGATACTGATAGGGCCTGGCCCTTGACTATTGTGTGATGATAATGAGGCGTTCTTATTAGCATTGCAGTTGCGTGTGAGTGAATGTTTGAATGATTATTTGCATCTTGATTGCTTGTGGTAGGTTGGGTTCCAACGGTGGATCATGGAAAGATTGTTACCCTAACATCATTGTCTGATCGCCGAGTTGTTGATTGCAAATAAACTTGGATAGCTATGCGTCCAAGGAGATCAATACAACTAGCCAGCACAAGTTCTGAGGCTGGAGATGATGACCCGGGCCAGAACCCTCCACCAGTCCTTGAGAACTGGCAGCAGATACTTACGGACATGCAAGCCCAGCTACATAGCCAGGAAGAGCAAATTCGTCTTCTAAAACAGCAGGCTCTGTCAGAGAGTGCTGCACCTATTATGACACCTGTTGTGGCACCAATTGTTCAGGCACCTGAGATTGGGAACAGGTGGGAGCCCTTGTATGAGCGGTTCAGGAGACAGCATCCTCCAACCTTTGAGGGAGGAACAGATCCACTGAAAGCTGAGCAGCAGACGAGTATGATTATTTCTATCTTAGATTTCATGAGGGTGGAAGGTAATGACAGGGTGGCCTGTGCCACCTATATGTTGAGAGAGAATGCCCGTATTTGGTGGGAGGTGGCATCACAGACCAGAGATGTTTCTACTCTAAGTTGGAATGGGTTCAGAGTCTTGTTAAGCCAGAAATACTATAACGTTGCTGTCAGGGCAACGAAGGTGAATGAGTTCGTGGGGTTAGTGCAGGACAATATGGCAGTGACAGAGTATGCCCTGAAGTTTGATAGACTTGCAAATTTTGCACCAGATCTAGTGCCTATTGATGAATCCAGACATGACAGATTTATTAGAGGGCTTAACGCTATGATAGCCCGGGATGTGAGAATTACAACAGTACCTGGGGGAACGACTTACCCCAAGGCTGTTGAGAAGGCTCTTACCGCTGAGGAGGCAGAGAATTAGATTTGGAGAGAGAACGCTGCAAGATGAGAGGTTCGCAGGGCGGTGCCTCAATATTTATGGTCTAGTAGGGGCGGAGGCCCCAGTGATCTGAAGAGGAAGGCCCCTAACACTTCGACCACTGTTGGTCCTGATAGGAGGGGTCGGGGTGCTCAGGGTGGCCGCCAGGAAGGCCATGAGATATGGAGAAGTAACCCGTAGTGCACGAGGTGCAGAAGATGCCATCCAAGCAAATGTTAGACAAAGTCTTGTTATGTGTGCGGGGTGGTGGGACAACTCAAGAAGGACTGCCCAACAGTGAAGAAAGAGGAAGCAAGGAAGGTGGACAGCTTGACTCCAACTCGAGTGTTCACCTTGACGCAGGCAGAGGCAGAGGCTAGTCCCTCGGTGGTGACAGGTCAGCATTCTAGCACTGGCTCTCCTTTTACTATATTGATTGACTCTGGTGCTACACATTCATTTGTTTCTAGTAAGGTGATTGATAGATTGTGTAAACCTAGTGAGTATTATACTGGGGGGTTTGGGACTATACTGTTTATAGGGGAACTGGTGGTGTCTAGGAGATGGATTAGAGCACTGCCAGTGATGGTTGATGGTAGGGTGCTGTCAGTAGACTTGATTGAGTTAGGTATGGAGGATTTTGACATGATTCTAGGGATGGATTGGTTGGTCAGATATGGGGCTACCATTGATTGCAGGAAGAAGATGGTGACTTTAGAGCCTGAGGGAAAGGATCCCTTTGTTTTCATGGGTGCGGTACATGGACCCTGCATACCCATGATATCAGCATTAAGAGCTAGAGACCTATTACAGAGAGGTTGTATAGGTTTTCTAGCTAGTGTGGTGGATACTACTAGAGTTTTGCCAGCAGGGCCGGGAGAGACCAGATTAGTTCGTGAGTTCTTGGATGTGTTCCCTGAGGATTTACCAGGGTCGTCACCGCACAAGGAGATTTAGTTCGTCTCGAGTTAGCATCGAGGATAGAGCCAGTGCCAAGGGCACCATATAGGATGGCTCAGGCGGAACTGAAAGAATTGAAGATACAGTTGCAAGAACTTATTGATTTGTGGTTTATCAGGCCTAGCTACTCGCCATGGGGTGCTTTAGTTTTGTTTGTGAAGAAGAAGGACTAGACTTTGAGGATGTGTATAGACTACAGGGAGTTGAACAAGTTGACCATCAAGAATAAATACCCCTTACCAAGGATCGATGACCTATTTGATCAGCTGTAGGGAAAGACAGTGTTCTCGAAGATTGATCTTTGATCTGATTATCACTAGTTGAGGATCAAGGATGAGGATATACCGAAGATGGCCTTCCGAACGAGGCATGGGCATAATGAGTTTCTGGTCATGTTGTTTGGTTTGACCAATGCCCCAGCAAAATTCATGGACCTAATGAACAAGGTATTCAAGGACTTCTTGGATCAGTTTGTGATTGTCTTCATCAACGACATCCTAGTGTACTCTAGTTCAGAGGAAAAACACGAGCAACATCTTCGAATGGTCTTACAGAGATTGAGAGAGCACCGGTTATATGCCAGTTTAAGAAGTGTGAGTTTTGGCTACCAGAAGTGACATTCCTTGGACATATTGTTGGTGAGGATGGGATTAAGGTGGATCCATCTAAGGTGGAGGCAGTGAGAGATTGGTCGAGACCAAGGAATGCCTCTGAGGTTAGGAGCTTCCTTGGGTTAGCATGTTATTACAGACGGTTTGTGTAATGGTTCTCGGAGATTGCTGCACTGATGACAGAATTGACATAGAAGAATCTGAAGTTCGTCTAGTCAGTCAACTGTGAGAGTAGCTTCCAGGAATTGAAACGATGGCTTATTACAACACCAGTGTTGAGTCTCCATTCAGATGGAGGGAATTTTGTGGTATAATGTGACGCATCGAGGTTGGTTTTGGGACGTGTGTTAATGCAGAATGAGAAGGTTATAGCTTATGCATCACGGCAACTGAAGGAATATGAGCAGCGGTACCCTACCCATCATCTGGAATTAGCAGCGGTGGTATACGCACTAAAGGTGTGGCGACATTACTTGTATGGAAAGAAGTGCGAGATATACACTGATCACAAGAGTTTGAAGTATTTCTTCACCCAGAAGGACCTAAACATGAGGCAGAGGCGTTGGCTGTAGTTGGTAAAGGACTATTATGTGACATTCTTTACCACCTAGAGAAAGCCAATGTAGTGGCGGATGCACTGAGCCAGAGGGGCTCGGGATAGTTATTTATCTCTACTCGGATGTCGAGAGAATCGGTAGAGGAGATGTCCAGAGCGAGGATGGAACTAGTTGTGGGTCAGTTGGGCAATATTACCTTACAGTCGACCCTGTTAGAGTGGATTAAAGAGGGCCAGATTGTTGATGCATAGTTGCAGAAAGTTAGATGGGATGTCTTAGCGGGAGTGGCTAAGGACTATTCCATTTATGAGATTGGTTTGCTACTATAAAAGGATCAGATCTGTGTTCCGACTGATATGGGGATTAGATGTGAGATATTAGATGAATCACATACTACGCCGTACTCACTCCATCCAGGCACCATGAAGATGTATCAGGATTTACAGACGTTGTATTGGTGGCTTGGGATGAAGAAGGATGTGGTGGAGTATGTGGTCAGGCGTTTGACCTATCAACAGGTGAAGGCTGAGCATCAGCGGCCTGTGGGGTTGCTACATCCTATGGGTATTCCCAAATGGAAATGGGAGGACATTATGATGGATTTTGTGGGAGGTTTACCTAGGAAAATGGGGCTGCATGACTCGGTGTGGGGGATAGTAGAAAGATACACCAAGTTAACTCACTTTCTGCCACTGAAGGCAACCTATACTGTGGATCAGTATGTGGAGCTGTACGTGAGGGAGATTGTACATCTCCATGGGGTTCCCATGTCTATAGTATCAGACTGGGATCCTATCTTTACCTCTAAGTCTTTGGGTGGATTGCAGAAGGCTATGGGGACTCAGTTGAAGCTCAGTACAACCTTTCCTCCTCAGACTGATGGACAGTCTGAGAGGACGATTCAGGTATTGGAGGACATGCTCAGGGCGTATGTATTAGACTTTGAGGGGTCTTGGATTAAGTATCTCCCGTTGATTGAGTTTTCGTACAACAACACTTATCAATCAATGATTGGAGTAGCTCCATACGAGATGTTCTATGGGAGGAGGTGTAGATCACCCATTCATTGGGATGAGATGGGTGATAGGAAGTATTTGGGAACGGACATGGTTCAGAAGACTAATGAGGCTATCGAGAAGATTCGAGTTCGAATGCTCGCTTCGTAGAGCTGACAGAAAAGCTACACTTATCCTAAGTGTAGGAACGTGGAGTTCCAGGTGGGGGACCATGTGTTTCTGCGAGTCTCACCACTACGAGGGGTGAGAAGGTTAGGGAAAAAGGGCAAGTTGAGTCCTAGATTTATTGGACCTTTTGAGATCCTGGAGAGGATCGAGCAGGTGGCCTATAGATTGGCACTGCTAGTGTCATTCTTAGGAGATCATGACGTATTCCACATTTCTATGCTTTGGAAGTATGTCTCAGATACAACTCATGTGTTGAAGTATGAGGACTTGGAATTGCAGACAAAATTTTCTTATGAAGAACGACCAGTTCAGGTCTTAGATAGGAAAGACAAGGTTCTATGGAACAAGACGATTCCTCCAATCAAAGTGTTATGGTGGAATAGTAGGGTCAAGGAAGCAACCTAGGAGCTTGAGTCAATGATGCGGGATCAGTATCCCGAGTTATTCACGTAAATTTCGAGGACGAAATTTTAAGTAGGAGGGGATAGTTGTAACGACCCAAAATAACTAATAAGGCATAAGAGCCTTGATAGCGTGCCGGGAGGGCATAATTGGTATATGTGTGATTTAATGGTTTAATGCATGATTATGTGGCATGCATGATTAATATGATTATATGACTATGTAACATGCATGCTTGTGAGTATTAGATATGCATGTGAGCCCTTTTTAGCTTATAAGGGCATATTTGTAATTTTGACCCAATGAGGGCATAAATGTGATTATATGTGATAAATTGTGGAGACCACATTATTATGTGGATATATTTGCAGCATATGGCTCGAGACGGTCCTAGTGGGCGGATTTGCGAAATAGTCACAGCGGGGTTTAATACTCGGCTCGGGGGAGCCTGGGGGTATTCGGAAGGAAATTAATGGATATTTTTGGAATTATGGATACTGAATAAGTATTTGGTGATTACTTTATTACAATGGGATTAATTGGTTAATGGTAGGAACATTTGAGGAATTAGCAGGAACTGGGGGAAAATTACTATCTTACCCTTTAAGTACCCTTGGAAGATTAGTAAGTTTAGGAGGGTAACAAGGTCTTTTGCTTAGAAACTAAGGGATACACTTAGAAACTTGGGAAGTAGAGGTAATATGAAACTAAAGGAAGGTTAAGCTCTTTCACTCATCTCTCTCTCACGATTTCTCTCTTTCACTCTCCCTTGTGAAACCTAGTGAAGCTTGAAGATTGAAGAGATGTCAAGCTAGGTGTTTTGCTGAGTTTTAGCTAAGAAACTTTGGGGAACCAACCTCTGGAATTTAGGGCTTGAAGCTAAGGGAAAACATAAGGAAATTTGGGTGATCAAGTTGGTAATACTCAGAGAAATTGTGAAGAAATTTGGTGGCAACTTAAGGTAAGGATTCTAGTTAGAATCTCTGAATTATGCTGAAACTATGTTGAGGATTAAGCTTGCTTAAGGTCAGGTTTTGTTAGTTGGTTTTGAGTTGAATTTTGGTGCTAGTGAGAGTTTGAATTGCTAATGAGTTGGGGTATTGATTCAAGTATAATTGTTAGGAATTTTATGTTGGGTTTGGTCTGATTGGGAAGGTTTGTTAAGGTGAAGTTTTGAAAAATTGGCTGGGAGAAACATGAGAACAACCCAGAATTTCTGGGTTCGAAGAGAGCGCATCGTGACCCAGCTCTGGGGCACCACGCCGCGTGTGCCTAGAAGGGCCTAGGTTGGCCTCTGACTTGGGGGTGCGCTACGAGATACTAAGCCAAGTCGCGACCCGCCTCCCCTATAGCTTGGGTTCTCGGTCTCTGTCTTGGGAGCAAGTCGCGACCCACTAAGCCAAGTCGCAAACCGCCTAGGGATTTTAGCCTTAGAATGGTTTCTAAGATTGGTAAGGCTCTGGGGTTCGAACCTAGGCGCTCGGGACAATTTTTACTACCCGGTTTAGTAGGAATTAAGGTCCCTGAGGCTAGTTTTTTGTCTCATAAGTATTTATTTTGATGGGAAGTTGATCATTACCCATTGGCCACTGTGACTAGGTTTATCTCCAAGGCTCGGGTCTAAGGATCGTCTCATTTTCTCCGTTCGGAATTAAAGGTAAGAAAACTACACCCTTGAGTGGTTGTAACGAGACTGAGTTTCCCAATACTTGAACATGTTTATTGTATGTCTAAATGAATGATTTGGCATATGAAAATGAAAGAGCTAAGAGAGTCGGGGGCTGATAATTTGCGCCCAGGACGCGACTCAGCCACTATGAGCTAGGGTCAGCTAGATAAACACTAGACTCGACCAAAGCGAGCCGGAGTCAGTGGATTAAACAAAGGGTACGACATATGGGCATCGACCCTTAGTATTGCATGTGTGATTGAGATGAATTGTTGAATATAAATGTTTAATGTTGTTAGCTTGATGCTATGGCTTGTTGAATATCTGGTTAACTGTCTTGTGAATTAATTGATTATTATCATTGATTATGTATTATTGCTGAGGTTTTCTTGCTGGGCCTTGGCTCATGGGTGCTACGTGGTGCAGGTAAAGGCAAGGGTAAGATGGACCAACCATGAGTTGGAGAGCTCTGGGGGCAAGGTGTACATTGTCAGCTGCTCATCCACCACGGCCGAGGGAAAGTACAGGGATAGAAGCGTAAAACTTGTATTTTTCCATTAGAGTGGCCACTGATTGTATATAACTTTTGGGGAGTTTGTAAATTGTCTTTTAAACCCTTTTTTTTGGGTTCCCATGTACCAAACATCTATATTAATGAAAAATAATCATTTATGATCAATCTTTTAACCCTAACCTGATTATGACTTTAAGAGCATATTTTTATTCATATTACTTGATTAGCAAGTCTTGCAATATTTCAAATGCACAGTGTAACGATCTTGGTTATCTAGGGCATTACAGCATGGGGGTATCTTATGGGAGAGTAAACGATCAGCTTAAACACCAATTTTAAAGAATGATGATATGTTTTATTTTTGTTTCAGAACTTATCAGTGGGACTTGAACTATATTTATTTTTAAAAACGTTGCATGAGAACTTTTATTTTATTTTAAACTATTGGGCTCAACTTGCATGTTTTAAGAAGGCCCCACTGGAATTTTAATATAAAAATAGGTTTTCTTCTATAATTTTATGAGCATGGAGATGTTTTACAAAGTATTACTCTACGACGTTTTACAGGATGCTAGCCGATTTCATCGTGAGGTAATAAATTCGACAACGGCAATAAATTAAATTTGATCTTTTCTTTATAATGTATTAACAATAATGTTTTGTTACTTAGAATAAAACGTTTTTTTAATAAGATTTTCTATATATTTTTTTGTTGAATTTTTATATATCTTAATATTTACAATTTTAATAAATTATATGTATTTTTAAGAACATGAAAAAGAAGAAAAAAATAGAAAAATATGTGGATACGTAGCGAAAATAAATATTTATATTATTTATTAATAAAAATGGGATAGCTTAATTCAATGTTGTTCCTTAGTAAAATGACAATGTTCAATTAATGTGGTGTATTAGTTGTTTTGGAGTTCAGCTATAATTAAATTTGTATTAATTATTAATATTTAAAGAGGACTTTTATGTCAATTACATATAATATGTATCGGGTAATAATTCAGTAACGATAAGACATGTAAAGGGGAAAAGTTTCCTTAACCAATGCTAACACCCTGTTATGTATACCGAGCTATTCTAAAAATATCAATACGAGTATACAAAAAAAATCAATATGGAAAATTCTACCATCATTTATCTTATCTCATATTTATTAGTCTCACATTAGCTGTTGATAAATGAGAGGTATTTAACACCTAATTAATGAGTCACTTCCCATTGGTATGACACTAATGTTGAGTGTTCTTTTTAACTGTTAGTGATTAGTAGATTATCGCCCCCCCCCCCCCCCCCATATTCTCGAGCCTTTGTAGTTTCATTCGTGAGAAGTCAACATGTTTTCTGTATCAATCATAGGCGATATATCAGCCCATATAGCTGCATTATATCGGCATACGCTGATACATATCAAACACATTTTTGAACACTTTCAATGCTCTTGAATTTGTTTAAACCACTTTGACTGAGTAAAATGTGATCCTCACAGCTAAGGAAAGGTTCTAGACTTCCTAGATTATCCTTAATTAATTTATTCATCTAAAATCCTTAATAAACATACATGTGACAAGTGTCACGCTCTTAATTATTCTATCTAAACCTTAGGTTATAATAAATATCATTTCTAGGGCCAACTATATTAATTAAACCTTATGTTAAAATTAATATTTCTAAACTATAGGCTAAACTTATAAAATCCATAACTATCTTTATAAGTTTCCGACTAAATCCCGGCTTGAACCAATAACCACGAAAACTAAAATACTAAGCTACTACTACTACTATCTAGCTAAGTAAAATTCTGAGACGCTACACAAAGTAATTATAACGAGTTAGGTTTTGAAATAAAAGGAAAGAATAAGAAGAATGGAAATGGACTAAACCTGAAGATTAAAAGTACCTTAGACAGCTTAGGGCTTCATTCTATACCTCAAACACCGGAATCACTCAAAAGCTTACTTCTCAAGTGTTTAGAAAAACTTTAGATTTGAAAACTTTAATCCCCAAAACCCTAGTGTTTCTCTCCAGAACAAAAATAGCAGCTTGAAGGCTCTGAAAAGTGCTTGAAAGATGATGAAAATGACTGAGTGAAGGGTCCTATTTATAGAGTTAAAGGAGTGCAACTAACTCCCATTTCAATGAATATATAAAAGATTAAAAATAATATTTTTCACTAAACAGATGCACAGAACTCGATCAAAAATGTTCAGGAACAAGTCATAGATGTTGAGGGTTGTTTCTAGCTTCGGATTCCACGGAAATTAAAAAATGCATAAGGGAGCCAATATATCGCCCCTTATAGGCGATATATCACCTGCTCCATAATCCCGAGCTTTCATGGTTTCGTTCGTGTGAAATCGACGTATTTTTCGTATCAATCATAGGCGATATATCGACCCCCATAGCTGTGATATATCGGCATACGCTGATATATCAGACACGTTTTTGAACACTTTTAGCACACTATAATTTGTTTAAACCACTTTGACTGAGTAAAATGTGATCCTAACAGCTGAGGGAAGGTTCTACACTTCCTAGGTTTATCCTTGATTAATTTATTTATCTAAAATCCTTAAATCTGTAATAAACATCCATGTGACAAGTGTCACATTCTTAATTATTCTATTTAAACCTTAGGTTATTCCAAATATAATTTCTAGGACTAGCTATATTGATCAAACCTTATGTTAAAATTAATTTTTCTAAACTATAGACTAAACTTATATAATTCATAACTATCTTTATGAGTTTCCAACTAAATCTCGGCTTGAACCAATAACCACGAAAACTAAAATACTACAGCGTAAGCTAATACTATCTAACTAAGTACAAATCCAAGGCGCTACAACATTGCTGGGATGATGAAATGATGGAGGATGATTTCACAGAACAAAACCAGGAATCTCGAACACACTTTAATGGCTTAGAGGAAATGGGGAAAGACTTGGCTGAGGTAAGGGCAACACAATTGGACTTAAAGGCTCAAGTTGCCACCATATTAAGTGGACAGAGGGATATGCATAATTGCCAAAAAGAGGCAATGGATAAGATTGACAATCTAGTTTTATTGGTGCGACAATCTATTGGGGAGCGGTCGGATAGGGAAGACAAAATGCGTGACAATATTCTTGGACCATATGAAGGTGATGATGCGACGACAAATAGTGAGACTCGTGCCAAAGGACATGCTGAACACGATCATGATGATGCCCCTAATGTTGACTTGGAAGGCCCTTACAGCAACGAAGGAAAAATGAAGGCACACATGTTCCATCTAGTGAAATACTGAAATCATGTATGAACAAATAATTTTCAGAATAATGTTTGAAATCTCTCCTTAAATTTATATCAAATTGGAAAATAAAATTTCTCATTGTCAAAAAAATTACCCCCTAAGAATTTGTGTGTGGTTTGGATAAAAGAAAAATTATATTTTTAAATTTAAATGTCAATTCAACAGAAAAATACAATCTGCTAGTAAATTCGACTGACGTCTAGATCCATCTAGTTTATGCAAAAGTAAAATGAAAGGTGAAATAACTTCTTCTCCACTTTCGAAGATAATTTATTTATTTTCATTACTTGTTCTAATCAAATGATCTACTTTATTTATTTATTATTTTTTTACAAAAGACCAATCGAATGGTCTAGTTTAGGGTCACAATTGTGGTGGCTTCTCCTACTAAATTTAAATCCATAGATAAGAGTTTGACTAGAAAAACATTATTGGATATATAGTAAGTTTGAATATTAATTTGAAAATATAATTTTGTTAGAAAAATTAATTTAGTACTAACTATTACACATTCAATAAGTATACAAACGTATATACTTTGTACTAGCCAAATTTAGAGTTTATGATCCACAATGCCGATTGTAGAGAAATGTATGTGGACATAATAAATAAAAATGCCTATTCAAAAACTTAAACTAGTTCTCCTTTACAATTCCTCCACCCTTCTAACTTGATATAATACATCCGGGAAGAAGAAAAGTGGGCATGGCTAATATAAAAAAACATAGACGGTTTGATTAACTACTCCTCACACTTAATTCTCTTTAGTCTACCACTATTCCTTGTTTGTACTGGACGTGTGGGAATGGTGTTCTTTGACTTTAGCTTCTTCGTTGAAAATCTAGGGTTGGAAGGGGTCTTGACAGGGCTACCTATGGATAGAGGACTTTGTTGCATGTAGTATTTTTCTTTGTCGGCGAAAACAGTCGCCCTCACCTCGTTTCGATCTGTGTTACAAGCTGACATGCTATCTTCAACCGCTCATCCATTGGAGCAAACTGGATGGACCCATTGATTAAAATGATTAATTTCAAAGTTAACACACAGATAGACAAATAATAAATTTTAATAACTACATACCGGAGAAATAGATTCCTCCCGTTTGAAGAAGGACTCCATAAACTTCATGACATATACTCCACAATCGTACCCATTGTCCTGCTGGGGTGTACCGCTCTTTATTGAAACTTTTAAGTTAGAGAATTGGAAGTTTTTTTGTTTATGTTGCTTTATCTAGGACTTGAAAAGGCGATCAAGTGTGCTTAGCTGAAGTGGAAAATTTTAGTAGTCATGAGAAATTAACAAAAAAAACATTTAAAAGGATTACAAAGAGAAGGGTGTTGGGGCCTATTCTCACCATCTCTTTTGTGGCTTTCATGTTAACAGTTTTTCTTCTAGAAACAATAAGGAGGTCCCAAATATCAGCTCACCTATTGATTATATTCACCACGACTAAGAACCAATGATTGAAAATCTCAGTGACCAACACGAGTACAAGCACTTAAGAATACATAAAAATTAGATGACAATGAGGTGTTAATTAGATTATCATCTGTGGATGCCAAAAATCCACCAAAGAAAAAAATCTTTAGTCCCTGGTTGGAGCACAGGGATAACAGTCACTTAGTCATGTCATTGGGCTCGTTCCCATAGGTCTCATGAGACCACGTTCTGGCCAAAACTCTTAAAACCCCGTAAGTCTCTGCCTTTCTGGAGACTAAGTTACCTTATGCCAAGGAACCACGCACCATTACGCCTGGCGAGACCCGCATGCTCAATGGGACCATCCTGCCTCACATGCGACCAAGGAGCCCCGCGCACGGATGCCTCGGCCAGGAGGGCCTCACACGCACGCTGGTGGCCTCGCACACATGCTGGTGTCTCGGCCAGGAGGGCCTCACACGTGCACTGGTGTCTCGGCTAGGAGAGCCTCACGCGCACACCAATGTCTTGGCCAAGAGGACCTCGCATGGGTGCTCCAGCCGCCCATGCACCTCGACTCGCGCGCCTCCTCAACCAGGCACCTCGCACGCCAGCGCCACTAGGCGCCTCGCGCACCTCACGTGCCCCAACAACCAGGCACCTCACGCACCTGCACCATCAGGTGCCTCGCACACACTTCGGACCAGCTCCACCAGGGCGCCTCACGCCTCGCACCACCAAGGTGTCTCGTGTCCTGCACACCTCAAACCAGCTCCACCAGGGCGCCTTGCACCTCGCACACCTGAGGGTCTCGAACCACGATGGGCCTCACGCCCTCGCATGCCTCGCCACGCGCCTCGTCCACAAGCACCTCGTCTCGTGCCAACGCACCAAGCACCCCTTGGCCTCGCACCAAGGGCCCCGTGACATGGGTCTACGCCAAGCATCCCTTGGCCTCGCACCAAGGGCCTCACAATGATTCGACATGAAGTCATAAGAGATACATTTTTTACTCCATTGTTGATATGTGTTTATCCTTCTATAAGTTCATTCTAATTTCTTATCTAAACATCACCATACTTATCTTTGAGTGTTCCGATCTAATTTCGTTGACTAGATTCCACCGTCAACATCATCATTTAAGCAGCGGGAATATTGTTACTTTAACAAATAAATTTTATTAAAGGGTTAGACTTAATACAAACTAGTTCACAGAAGGAAAGGTGCCCAAAGTGGAAATCAACTCATTGTTGGCTTACGACGTAATCTTCCACTAGCCTCCCTTTCCCCAAGTATAACTCCTATTATATTTACGACGTTGTCAAATTTTCCCATACAACACGAAATAGTAAACATAAAATGTGGGTTGAATTAGCAGTTATGGTCTTTAGGTGAATTACTGATATTTGAGTGGGCATATACCAAATGGTAGCTGTTTGAGGATCCTCTTGTCGCTGCCTTTCCTCGTGTGTCAACACCCGGGAAAAGCAAGTAATGATCTAAAATCAATAAACCACAATGTAAATGTTAATAATCAAAGTAATGATGTCAGAAATATAAAATCGACATGTAGTAACAACTTACATCACCAGAAATGTCTCTTTCAGGAATCAAGGTCCACATGGAGCTTTTGAACAATTCCATCTTGCCAAACTTCACCAGAGTGTAGCTGAGATGAACGAGACAGAAAATATAAAAGCAAATTATTAATACACCACTAGATATTATTTAAATTGATTTTATCAATTGAAATGGTACAACAGTCAAATACAAGATTCCGTACCTCCACTCCAAGTATGGGCTGAACATCCATTTCACAAGCTTCATCACCTCAAGTAGGACTGGCACATCTAGGTGAAAAGAGCCCACCACCTTTCTCCCCAAACTAGAGAAAACTTGAATGGATTTCTCACAATAAGTACCTGTTTGGCTAGTAATTTTGGTTTTGGGGACTTTGATTTTGTTGGTGTCCTATCCTCTTCAACATCGATGTGCGTAAGATCATGCACTACCCTCTCAGCCGCAGGTTGGGTGTTATCTGTATAACTTTTTTTCTCACTAAATCCATTCTTCTCTTTTTTTATTAACTCAAAATTATTTCATCTTTTTCCAACACTCTCCACCTCGAAAAAGATATTGCCAAGTGTGTTGCTTGCAAGGCTGAAGAAGCTATTAAGGCTACTACTCCTGAGACCCCTGAGCCAGAGATCTTTCTCAATTCTGATGGAGACCAGGTGTTGGAGCAGGTCGAGGAGGGTACGGTCGACCACTAATGCTGGATGTTTATTTTTCTCTATTTCTATTTGAACATCCGAATAATAAGGTTTGTGGTGTAGAAACATTGGCTAATCGAGCAGCTTTTAATCTTAGATATTTTTGTAATATTTTACATGCATCACATGTAATATGCTTCTCATTAATTTTGACTAGATATAACAATTAATTGATCTATAAGTTTTCAAACTTTCCTACTAGTGTGAACAAGCAAAGTACAAAAATTTATAATTTTTAAAAAAAAGTATAAGTACTAGTCAATTGTGCTTTTTACTCTTTTGCTTATGAGTGATAATGTAACGTCCCAAAAATGCTAACAGGGTTTAGTGCCTTGATTAGCGTGTTAGGAGGGTATAATTGGATGTGTGTATGATTAGTTGATTAAATGTGTGGCTACGTGGCATGCATGATTCATATGATAATATTAATATATTTATATGAATGTCTATGAGTATTAAATATGCATGTGGGCCCATTTTTGTTTATAAGGGCATATTAGTAACTTTTGCTCGTTGAAGGCATAAACATTGTTATATGCGTTAAATGATTGAAACCACATTATTATGTGGATATATATGTAGGGTATTTTGGGAAATTTAACATAATTTTGGGATTTATCGAGTAGCGAGTAAGTATTTGGTAGTTAGTTGGGCATATCAGGATTAATTGGGAATTTGTAGGATAACTCAAGGAATTAGCGGGAAACGGGGCAAATGACCGCGTTGCCCTTATAGGCAACAACGGGCTGAGTTATCATTACGGGAATTTTGGTCTTTTGGTTAAAGGATATAGTAAGATTAGATTTTAGGAAATAACCAGAACTCAGTTGAACATTTCTCAGCTCTCTCTCTCTCTCACTCTTTGGGTGATTGGATTTGTGGAGTTTTTTAGGATCCTAGGATAAGGAAGTGAAGAAATAAGGCTTGTTGTGTTTGGGAATCAGCTCATGGATTGAATACATCATCAGGGTAAGGTTTAAACTTTGATTGTTTGGTGGAATTCTGTTATTAGTATAAGTATTTTTTTAAGCTTTTAAGTTTCAAAGGGGTTTTGATGAATTTTGGGTTCTTAGGATGATTTTGGTTAGAATTTTAGGAGGTTGTGTTGCTCTCTTGATCTGGTGCATGTTGGGTTAGATTTTGATGAATTAAGTTTGGAGAAAATGAAGGAAAAGCCTAAGGATTTCTGGGTTCACGAGGGCACCCCGCGACCCAGTTCTTGGGCGCTGCAGCCTGCGTGACCCTAGAAGCCCTGGGGGGGCTTGCTGTTTCGCAGGCGTGCCGCAACCCTAAAGGGCAAGTTGTGACCCGCCTAACCCTGAGATTTGGGGCTAGCACCTCTAACTTGGGGGCGCGCTGTGACCCTTATGGCCAAGTCGCGGCCTGCCTAGGCAGGCTTAGCCAAAATAAGTTTTCAGGCTCAGGAACTTAAACCTAAGTGCTCATGACGGATTCTACTACCTGGTTTAGTAGAATTCGAGGTCCTGGAGGCTAGTATTTTATTCCAAAGCATTTAACTGGGTTGGATTTTAATAGTTATCCTTCTTCGCTTGTGACTAGGGTTACCATTAAGGCTCAAAATTAAGGATCATGCTTGAGACCGCTATACATCTTCAGCTTGGGATCCGAGGTAAGAAAATTGCACCAAAGTTGTGAATGGGGCTGAGATCCCCTATAAATGAACATATGTGAGATTATAAATGTATTTGTGATTGGAAATATCTAGATAGGGTGGTTAGCTCGTGTAGATTTCGATTGTGTGTTTCGCAACTTATATATCTGCTATATTTTATGTGAAAGTCCGACCTAAGGGAGTCGGGGCTCATGTTAAGTGTATTGAACGCAGCTCGACCTAAGAGAACTGGGATTAACAAAATAACAAAAAAGGCTTGACCTAAGGGCATCGACACCTAACTAATTGTATTAAGATTGAATTGCATGTTTGGATTAAACTATTTATTGTTGCCTATCTTATTGCTTGTACTCTATTATTGATTGAATTGGTTGATCTACATTTACTATGCACACTCTATTGACATCTAAGCTTGTTAAATTTAGTTTTCTTGCTGAGCCTTGGCTCACGGGTGCTACGTGGTGTAGGTAAAGGCAAGGGAAAGGTGGACCATCCATGAGTTGGAGAGCTTTAGGGGCGGTGTGTACATCGATAGTTGCTCAATCGCCACGGCCAAGGGATTTACATGGAATAGAGCCAAAATTGTATTTTTCCATTTAGGCTGGCTGTAGTTGTATTTACTTTTGAGGGTTGTAACCGCCTTGTAAACATTATTTTTTTTGGAATCCCGTGTATGAAACTCTTATTTTAATGAAATTCAACCATTTTATGATCAAAATCTTTTAACCCTAACCTGTCAATTGACTTTAGAAACATGTTTATGTTCAAACGACCTGATTAGCAAGTCTTGCACTATTTTAAATACACGGTGTTACGGTCTTTGTTACCCCGGGCGTTACAAATAATGTATACCCTATATACCTCCCAAGTGATCAAGGAGGTAAGTGTTGGGAATTGTGCCCTTAAAGCAATTGTAGTATACAATGGTTATAATGAAATAAATAAATAAATTGAATTATTGTATATATGTAGCTTATGTACTATATTATTGCTAATAATGTTAAGTAAATATAATAAAATTCCTAAGTTTATCTATGTGGTCTCAATCTCATATTGGTATGAGAGGATCGAGATTGAGATAATGAACTTAAATAGTTCGCAATAAAATAAAGTTATGAAATCTTTAGATTAATTACTGCTAGTACGGTCAACTAGTATTATGAATACATGTGACCTAGATCCAAGTTACTAGTGTAGTAGGACACTTTAGTGGGTGTACTTTACATGCTGAGAGTATGTAGAACTAGGTAAGATGTGATTTAATAATACTTGTTTAAATATTGTTTTGTAGTATTATAAAACACATCAACTGATGATCATATACAAATTGATCTTAATCCTGAAGTTACTATGAACTCCAATATATGTCCCTTGATCATTTGATTCATGCGTTATAGTTTGTTAGAATGATCAGGCTATAAGAACTATTGTTTTGGGGACTCAATGATGTATATGGCTGGGGACATAGCTTAACAGATATGGAATCTATACCTTCTCATAGATTGAATGATGATTTCCTATTGGGTTGGCTTTTGGAACTGAAAAGGTTATTGACGTCAAATTCATAATTAGATTATGAATTAAAATTCACTAGTAAAGTCAATGGTACATTATGAATCAAGATATAATTAAAAGGGTAAAATGATAATTTTATTCCCACTTAATTATGAATCATCAATAGAGGATTATTTTGAATGTAATGATTATATCAATGGACACTTTATGGTTACAATAAAACACTCAATAATTATATGTCTTTAATTCTCAAGAGTTCAGTCTCATATTTATAATGCAATAATCATTAGATTAATAAATATGATTATTGAGTCAAAGAGTTTTCGTTAATAATCTTTTATTTATTGGAGCTTGGAACTATTGGTCTATAGGTCCCCGGCCGGCTCTATCAACACTTATCAAGGTAAGAGTTGATGCAAGGGTTAAACTCTGAATGAGCTATTTGAGAGAATATTTATTCTTCGGGATAAATGTGCAATTATGTGATAATTGAAGTTGCACTGTTTATTATTGCATTTGTGCAATTTTCAAAATTGTGTAGAAATAGAATAAATTGATTTTAATCAATTATTTTATTTAAGTGTGAATAAATAAATATGTATAGTCAAAATTTGGTTTTGATTATTATATTTATTTAATTAATAATAAGATGATAATGGAAATTCAAATTTTGAATTTTGAAATTTAAGTTGTTATCTTTTCCTTAAAAAGATGATACCATATTTAGATATCTAATTATTAATTAATTAAAATAAAAACACATGAAAAAATAAAAATCTCATTTTTTAGGGATAGGCCACACACATAGGGCTTGGACTGCTCTATGCGTGTGGCACTTCTGATGTTATCAGAAGTTGGTTTTTTTATTTTATTTTTAATTAATTATTAAAACATTTTAAAATGGAATGCTAGACTTTGTTTTTTATCATTATGATTATTATAAAAAGATGATTGATTTTTCTTTTTATTATTATTATTATTATGGTGATAATGTCTATATATTCTATATGATAGAAACAACACGTGATAACAAGTTTTTACAGAGAAGAGAAACTATCATCTTTTTCACCAAACAAAAACCTTTTCTCTCTAACCTATAATCAAAATCTCATGTGTTGAGAATACTTTTGATTCACAAAATTGATCATTGTTCTCTATGTGCCCGCCCACATCTTGAGGTGTAGAGAGCGTCTTGGAAGATCTAGGTGTGAGTACCCCAGCAAGGATAAGAAGATCAAAACATATACGAAAAGATTCAAGGATTCTTGATAGGCTACAAGAGGTAATTCATTTTGTATTATTTTTCATATTCATATTATATATTGATTAACATACTGCATATTAAAGGATCCTCATATAAAGTGGTTTATATGAAAATTTTTGTTGTATACCATTACCGCAAACTTCTGTTGTGCACTAGGAACCGTTCCTAACAATTGGTACCAAAGACATATTTAATCCCTGCATATGTTAATTACTGTGTGGGTGTCATATGTATTTTTTATATTATGTGTAATATATGAATGGATGGATGTTTGTGTGTGAATCGTTTATGTTCTTAAGGGTTGGTATTCATGGTGTTTTTGGGTTAGGAAAAGTTAAATTTTTTCTAGATATAAAAAATTGTAAGACATTTTGGGGCATATGAATTTTGTAATTTGTTTTTTTAAATTCTGGAAAAATTATATAATGGTCCGAGCCTCGAGCACAAACCCCAAGGCCCGTGCCACTGCCCCTGCAGCCGTGAACACCCCTGTGCGCCCAGCACCCGGGCCTGAGCCCCTGCCAAGCGCCCTACACCCACGCCTGCGTCCAGCGCCCCTGCGCGCCTAAGTCTGCAGCTGCCCCGCGCATACACCCCTGCTGCCTAGCGCCCCAACGCACCTCCAGCCGCACCCCTGCCAGCCGCCGAACACCATTGACACACCCATTAGGGTTTGTGTCTTGCAAACCCTAATGGATGTGTAATTATCCATTTGGGCATGTTTAAGCCCAATATAAATTAAAAGTGTTTTAATTATAAATTTTGAGTTAATTGTGGTGATTCCAAATTCCAATTGGGCCTCAATAATTGTTGGGTATTAAAACCCAAAGTTTGATTATTTTAAATCTATGTAAAAAAATTAAAAGGTTATTTAACTCATAATGGTTAATTAAAATAGTAATGGCCCAAAGACTAGAAGAGAAGGTCCAAGATCAAAGGAGTTTCTCTTTATTAGGGCTTAGTTAGTTTAATTATTTTTGTGTCTTTTTTGCAAGTGTTGTAATTTTCTAGAAATACCCAAAGCACCCAACCCACATTTATTTATTTATTTGCTTGAACATGATTAAATTGTTTAATACTTTTTCATACATAATAACATGTCATACATATTACCCACATAGTACATATTAAGCATGCATTTTTTTTAGAAACATGCTTAGGATTGATTATATATTTTTTTATTTGATAACTCATATAATTAATTTAGTCTTAATTAGTTAAGATGGTGAAAAGAACTATTTTCTTATTTAATAAAATTGTTTTATTCAATAAAATGGTATTCTATTTAAAAAGGAAAATTAAAATCTACGACACGATTATTTATTTTGCATAATTGGATTAGTATTTATTAGAATATCATTTGGTAAAATTAATTTAATTAATTTTACAACCTAATTGAAAAAATATTGATTTTGAGAACAACACAATTTTTAAATAGGTAGTGGGAGAGGGAATTATGACAATAAGTCTCATGGTCTCCATTATTGGTTGAACACCGAGAGGCATAGGAAAGGCCTCGTGTCGCCTCCGTTTGCGGCCTCCCTAAGGGAATTATGACAATAAGTCTCATGGTCTCCATTATTTGTTGAATATGTTTATTTTATCACAAGGTTGACTTCTCATATGAGAATAAGATTAGTGATGTATTTCAAGTTTGACTGACCCTAAGGCACACTCTTGAGTTAAGTCATTGATCAAAAAATAATGTGTTACACTCCAAAGATGTGTCTAAGCTTTCGAGCGTGACTAATGAATCTTGACCAAACTAACGGTAATTAATAAGTCAAAATAGAAAAAGAGTTTTTTCAGTTTTCACTTATGGGGTTGAGATCTTGTCTCAAGGTTAATTTGTGATTAGTCTGACCTACCCTAAGGCGGTCCATTAATTTTTCAAATTAATCTATCGTGGACTAGTAATTAATTTTTTTGTGTTATTTTATGTGTTGCATTCACGCATCATATTTACTATTCCAAATATAAACTGATATTTATTATATCCATTAATTCATTATATTTTATTTATTTAATTTTTAGCAATATGTCTAATCCAAACCGTGTAACTACTTTGGTTGCTAATGAGAAATTGACTGGTGATAACTACATGAAATGGAAATCAAACATGAACATTGTTTTAATATGTGAAAACCACATGTTTGTCCTTAATGAGGAATGTCCTGAGGTTCTTGCCCTTACTGCTGCCAAAACTGCTATAGAGAAGTATAACAATTGGATCTTATCTAACAATAAGGTTGAATGTTATATGCTTGCTAGTATGAGCGATGTGCTCGGAAAGAAGTTTGAACTGTTGAAACAACCTATGAGATTTGGGAATCTCTACAAGGCATATTTGGCCAGCAATATGATAAGTGCAAACATGATGCTACAAGAAGCATCATGAATATGAAAATGAAGAAAAATGTTTCTGTCAGAGAACATGTCCTAGACATGATCAACATATTGCATGATGTAGAAATCCATGGTGTAACCATTGATGAGAGAACTCAACTAAGTATGATACTTGAATCTCTCACGCCAGCTTTTGCGACATTCACTACCAACTATGTTATGTATGTTATGAACAAGTTGGAGTACAATATGATCGAACTATTGAATGAGTTGAAAACTTTCGAGTCTCTAAACAAAAGTTCCACTAAGGTTGAGGAGGAAAATGTTGCTGAAACCAAGCCTTCCACTTCAAATGGTAATTCAAAGAAGATGAAGGGTGGCCAAGGAAAGGACAAGAAAAAGGACAAAAAACCAGAGAAGACCAATAAGTCTTCCAAGAAGAATAGTTCTTCAAAGAATTCCAAAAAGAAGGCACTGAAAGGAGCATGCTTTCATTGTGGAGTTGACGATCATTGGAAAAGGAATTGTCCTAAGTACCAGGCCGAACTGAAAGACAAAAAGAAGGGTAAATTTGATTTACTTGTTTTAGAATCTTGTTTAGTGGAAGGTTGTTTTTCATCTTGGATAGTTAATTCCGAAGCCACTAACCATGTTTGTTTTTCTTCGCAAATTCTTAATACTTCAAGGAAGCTAGCTCATGGAGACGTAACAATGAGAGTTGGAAGTGGACAGGAGATCTCGGCAGCTAAAGTTGGAAAAGCTCGCCTAGATTTTGATAATAATAAATTTATTGTGTTGGACAATGTTTATTTTATTCCTGAATTAACTAGAAATTTAATTTCCTTATCAAAATTGCATGAACAAGGTTTTAATGTTTCTTTTAATAATAATTCGATTGTTATTTCAAAATATGGTTTTGACATTTGTTCTGCAAAGTCTGAAGGTGGACTTTACAAGTTAGAGTCCAACGTCAAGCTTGTTTATAATTCTGAATTATTTAAAACTGCAAATCCTAGATCTATTAAGAGACAAAAGACAGATTCAGATAGTGAAGCATATCTGTGGCATTTGAGATTGGGACAGATTGGTCTAGACAGAATTAACAAACTAACAAAGGATGGTCCTTTAAGAGAACTATCTATTTGTTCTCTCCCAGTCTGTGAATCTTGCCTAGAAGGAAAGATGACCAAAAGACCTTTCTCTGCTAAAGGTTCAAGAGCCGCAGAACCACTTCAACTTGTACATACGGACGCTTTTGGTCCACTAAATGTCCAAACTAGAGGAGGTTATGAATATTTCATCACTTTCATTGACTATTATTCAAGATACGATTACCTATATTTAATGCAAAGGAATCTAAACCTGTGGATGCAAAAATTTGAGTTACACAAGGCCCCACCTTGTGTCCCTCAAAACATAGGCTCGGGATGGAAACAACCAAGCTCAACCTTGCGCCTTGCACTAAAGGCCCCGCAAGGTATGGACTCGTCCACAAGCCTCCGTCTCGCGCCAGCCTCTCGGGAGGCACGCCCTCACCCACGAGCCTCCATCTCATGCGCGAAACCTTGCAAGCCTACAAACCTCCGTCTCGTGCCAACCTCTTGCGAGGCACGAACTTGCCCACAAGCCTCCATCTCGCGCGTGTCGCTGACAATGCATGGCCTCGCCCACAGGCCTCCGTCTCGCGCCAGCCTCTCACAAGCCACGCCCTCGCCCTCGAGCTTCTGCCTCGCGTCAACATCTTCTGAGGCATAGCCTTGTGCATGGTCCTTCATCCCACATCGGGCATCTCCCAAGGTTATTGCGTCCCATACTTCTTGGGACCATGTCCTCCATGATGACCCATAAGGGCTTTAATACCTGAAGGCCATAGGAATAAGGTGCCTTATGTAGATAAAAACCAACACACAACTCCAAGAGATCGTATAGGTACGAAGTACATACAGGGGTAGGAGCCTGAATTCCACAGGTATCAGATCCTAATCTCCACGTCAGAGAAGTAGTGGTCGTATGAGTAAGGTACCTGATGTGGTCCCTCCTAGCCAACCTCTGACATTCGTACTAAACAGATGGTGGAGGTACAACCGGGTAGTAAAATTGAGGTGCTCTTACAGACCTTTGGTGTGTCCTGGAGCCGACCACCACTCTCCCAGCACAAATACCATCCGTAGTCTGCCCATATTGGGCCATGCCCCCCGGGACCACCATGTACATTGAGCCAATATTTCTCTCCTATAAATATGACCTCCCTTCACCTGAGAAGGGGGTCGAATTTTGGGAGTTTTGTAATCAACCATTGCTAATGAAAACACACATTCTACATTCTCTCTATTTTCCATTCTAAAATTCTAGCATTTACGTTTTGTGTTCTTGAATCCATCAAGAAGTTTGCTTGCGGTTTAGTTGATTTAAGTTCGTTTCTTTTACAACTCACAAAGTTCTTGATCTAACTTAGTTGATGAGTTCTTATCGTCAACAGTTTGGTGTCGTCTGTGAGAAGGATAAGTGTCAAGCAATTGTTCTTCTATTGAATCTGGCAGGAAAAGATACCAAGGCGTGCTAGGCGTTTGAGAGAACCACAAAAGGTTGAGGTCCACCTGGACAGAGATCAGTTGAAAGCCTCCATGAGGAACCCTCCACCACCCAAAAATTTGGATGCCCCAAAGGAGCCCAGGGCTCCTGAAGATGAAAGGGAGGCTTCATCCCCAGCTGTCCAGCTCGATGGGGACCGTACAGGACTAGCGGCTGCCCCTATGGGTGGCGTAGCAGCGTTTCCTCCCCCAAGGCCACCACAGGTGCCGAACTCCGGCCAACAGGATCTGGGTCCTTCAACGTGCAAGCCCGATACGAGTCCCCAAGTACATTCCATAAGCTCGAGCTCTAAGACTCAATTAGATGGATATAAGATACGGGAGTTACACCGAAAGAATCAAAGGCTAGAAACCACCTTAGAAAACATGCACGAGGTGTTAAATGGCCTATTACAGGGAAATTCAAGCATGCCTCTTCCTAAGCGAAAGGAGAAAGGTCATGAGGGGGGAGAAACCACAGTCCCTGTGGATGACGGGAGGACTCGACTCTCCACTAGCAATACCCCTTGGCCAAACCACCATGAACATCCCAGGCAGGCGAAGCAGCCTAAGAAGCTAGAGCGGAGCAACGACGCTAACCCTCAAAACGAAGTTGAGGTCAATTCAAGGGAAACACCCTGAGTCTTGAGGGAAGAGCTCAATAGGAGAAGGATGGATGAAAGGACCACACCTCCTATGGCTCCTCCGAAAGACAAAAGGATAGGAAAGGCCAACCCATTTGACTTGAGAGACTTCTTCAACAAAAGGAGACAAGACTTAGATACTGAGATGAGGAGCCTACGGAGCAAGATAATCACCGCGTTTGGGGGCACACTGTCAATGGCGAGTTTGATTATGAATCACCTTTCACTAGAGAAATCCAAGTCGTGCGGCTCCCAGCCAACTTCAAAGAGCCTCACATGACCCCTTACAAGGGAAATATAGATCCAAAGTACCATCTTGGTATGTTCAATGACCTAATGAAGTTAAGGGGAATTAGTAGCAGCACCAGATGCAATTGCTTTGCTGTCACATTAAAAGGACCAACATGCAAGTGGTTAAGAGACTCAGGGCATGGTCCATCAGGTCTTGGAAAACAATTTATGATGTATTTCTCCAGCAACATCACGTTGTGCGTGATTACACCATGCCAAGCACCAGCCTCGCTAACATAAAATAAGGGGAAGATGAGAGCCTAAAGAGCTATATCCATAGGTTCAATATGGAGGCAGCCAAAGTAGGAAGCCTGAACTAAGGGGAGTTAAAAATGGCCATTACATTCGAAGTGCGCCCGGGTATTAAGCTATAGGATAACATGCTAAATAGAGAGGTCACTGACTTAGACGATTTCTACGAATGGGCATAAAAATACATCTGTGTTGACGATGGTCACGAAAGTCTTAAGGCTGGAAAGAGCAAGCCGTCCCTAAAACCCTCAATCCTTGAAGGCCTAAACAACGCCAAGAAAAAGAGGGCCTACGAAGGGTTGAAAGATGATCATCCTTGGAAACCCCAACGTGTAGGTGAACACAGACATACCTCATACACCTTTTATACTGACCTTATACATACTAGGGAGCATATCTTCATAACAAATGAGAATCAGGTCCCCTTCAGGAGGCCCCCAGCAATGAAGAAAGATCGATTGCAAAAAGACCCTATTAAGTATTGTCAGTATCATAAAGACATTGGCCACACCATGACAGAGTGCACTTATTTAAAGGTAGAAATCAAAGAACTTATACGAATAGGACACTTGGGTAAATACGTCCGCAGAGAAAATGAAAGACCAGAAGAAGGACCACCCTCACCATGGCACAAGATGTAGCCCCAGAGGTGCATGGAGAGGTTAGGACCATCTTCAGAGGGCTAGGATTCAGAGGCGAATCGAGGAAGGGGCAAGATAGATACGCCAGGGAAGCCAGGCGAAGTTTACCTGCATGCGTCTTAAGCTTGGAGCAACGACCCCCAAAAAGCTTTAAGGGAGACAATGACTCAACAACCTTCCCTGAAGAAGACGCATGGGGTTTGTATTTTCCGCACAACGAACCCTTGGTACTGACTGTACAATTGCTTAACATGAGGATGCATCGGGTCCTGGTAGACAATGGGAGCTCCATGGAAATCCTAATTGCCCAACCTTAGAGAAGATGGGATTGAGCATCAGGAACATAAAGCCCTGTTATACCTCCCTGTATGGGTTTACAGGAGACTCGATACAGCCCCTAGGCATAATCGAGTTAGCCCTCACCATGGGAGAGCAACCCAGAAAAACCACTGTAATGACAAACTTTGTTGTCGTAGACTGTGCCTCGGCCTTCAATGCGGTATTAGGGAGACCCTCCCTAAGAGAACTGAAGGCAATAACCTTAGTATACCACTTGGCCATAAAATTCCCAACTCCTGGAGGGATAACGAGCGTGAAAGGGGAGCAGAAGGAAGCGAGCGAATGTTATAATACATCCCTCCGCACAGCCATAAAACCACCAGTGCCCATGGCGATGGTAGTGCAAACCTGGACGAATTGGACCCCCGGGTCGTAGAGGAACCCAGGTCTGAGCCAATAGAGGAATTGGAAGAAGTCACAATTATGAATGAGCCATTGAGGAAGCTAAAGGTAGGAAGAAACCTTCAGGATAACTTAAAAGAGAAGTTGGAAGAATTTCTAAAAGATAACCTTGATGTGTTCGCCTGGAGTCATGAGGACATGGTGGGAATAGATCCATTAGTCATGCGTCATCACTTGAACATCGACCCAAAAGCAAGACCTGTGAGGCAGAAAAGGAGGGCGCTAGATCCGAAGAGATACGCAACCCTGAAAGAAGAAGTCGACAAGTGGAAGGCAAATGGATTTATCCGAGAAGCATTCTACCCAGTATGGGTATCCAACTCAGTCCTAGTCCCAAAGCCCAATGGGAACTGGAGGACTTGCGTGGATTTTAATAACCTCAATAAAGTCTACCCCAAGGATAACGTCCCGCTTCCTAGGATAGATCAGTTAGTAGATGCAATGGCTGAGCACGAGCTACTCAGCTTCATGGATGCCTATTCTGGGTACAACCAAATACCCATGAACCCAACTGACGAAGAGTATACTTTGTTTATAACGGACAAAGGGCTCTATTTCTATAAGGTGATGCCTATTGGGGTAAAGAATGCAGGCGCTACTTATCAAAGGTTGGTAAACAGAATGTTTGCAAATCAGATAGGAAGAAATATGGAAGTATATGTGGATGATATGTTGGTGAAGACTAAGATAGCAGAAGAGCTCACAAATGACCTTATTGAAATGTTTGACACCCTTCGAAGATTCAAAATCAAGTTGAACCTGCTCCAGTTCACCTTTGGAGTTTCGTCGGGGAGGTTCCTTGGTTTTATGGTAAATTCCCGGGGTATTGAGGCCAATCCTGATGAAATCAAAGAATTACTAGAAATGAGTCCATCGAGAAACAAAAAGGAGGTGCAATGCATAATAGGGACGGTAGCAGCACTCAAAAGGTTCATTTCCAGATCCATCGAAAACTATCTCCCCTTCTTCAACATCCTAAAAGGGAGCAAGAAGTTCGCTTGGGATGAAGATTGTTAGGAAGCCTTTGCTAAGCTAAAAGAACACCTCCGAAAACTGCCCCTTCTGGCTAAGCCTAAAAAAGGGGAAAGGTTGTACCTATACTTAGCAGTGTCAAGGCATGCCGTTAGCGCTGCCCTAGTCAAAGGGGAAAAAAAGCACCAACAACTCGTATACTATATCAGCAAGCGGTTGGTAGATGCAAAAGCCTGGTACCAAGAAATAGAAAAATTAGCATATGCTTTAGTGGTTGCCTCATGAAAGCTTAGGCCCTATTTTCACACTCATGCTATTGAAGTGCTCACCAACACCCTTTGCGTCAAGTCTTGCATAAACTAGAGACTTTAAGAAGGTTGCTAAAATGGCTGATTGAACTAAGTGAGTTCGACATCACTTATACCCTAAGAATCTCAATCAATGGGCAAGTACATGCAGACTTTATAGTCGAGTTTGCCTACCGACCCCATGAAGAGGGAGAAATAGAAGAAAATGAACCGACTTACGAAGGAAAAGAAAAGCAACTTGAAGAATGAAGCCTCCATGTGGATGGAGCGTCCTACGAAGGAGGGGCAGGAGCTGGCATAGTAATGACGGGACCTGAGGGGCACAAGATGTATTGCACAATAAGATTTGGATTTGAAGCTTCTAACAATGAAGCAGAATATGAAGCACTCCTGGCTGGCCTGCAACTATCCAAGGAGCTTAAGGTAACACATTTGCATGTTTTTAGTGACTCACAATTGGTGGTATTTCAAGTGAGAGGTGAATATCAAGCAAGAGGCTGAAAATGGATACACACATGGCCAAGATGAAAGGGTATTTGGACCAACTGGAACAATATACCATATAAAAATCCAAAGAGAGCAAAACATGAATGTCTCGTAAAGCTTGCCTCCACCCGAGATGGAGATATGCTTGAGTCCATCCCTGTGGAATACCTGTCCAAATCAAGTATCGCAGGGAGGGAAGTTCACATGGTCAACATCCCTGAGGGTTCATGGACCAAACCCATCTTAAGGTACTTAAGTGATGGAGCATTTCCCTTGGACAAAAAGGATGCCTGCAAGTTGGTTTACAAAGTCGCCCGATACACCCTAGTGGATGGAGTATTGTATAAAAGGGGCTTCTCCACCCTGCTCCTCTGATGTATAAATAAGGAGGAAGCTTTGAAGGTTTTATGAGAGATACACGATGGAGAATGTGGAAATCATGCTGGGGGAAATCCATGGCCAAAAAGGCCATGCAACAGCGATATTATTGGCTTACAATGTAAAGGGACGCGAGCGACTTTGCAAGGAGATGCGCCAAGTGCCAACAACATGCAAACTACCCCAGACAGTCACCAAATGAGCTGGTGAGCATGACCAGTCCGTGGCCCTTTTCTGTGTGGGGGATCAACTTGATTGGCGCGTTACTAGAAAGAAGAGGAGGAGCAAAGTATGTGGTTGTAGCAGTGGATTACTTTACCAAGTGGATTGAAGCAGAGCCTCTAGTCAATATAACGGCCAAGCAAATCATCGCCTTTGTCAACAAGTTTAACATCTACAGGTATGGGGTGCACACAATAGATTCATTTCCAGATCCATCGAAAAGTGTATTCCCTTCTTCAACATCCTAAAAGGGAGCAAAAATTTCTCTTGCGATGAAGATTGTCAGGAAGCCTTTGCTAAGCTAAAAGAACACCTCCAAAAACCGCCCCTTCTGGCTAAGCCTAAAAAAGGGGAAAGGTTGTACCTATACTTAGCAGTGTCAGAACATGCCGTTAGTGCCGCACTAGTCAAAGGGGAAAAGAAGCTCCAACAACCCATATACTATGTCAGCAAGCGGTTGGTAGATGCAGAAACCTGGTACCCAGAAATAGAAAAATTTGCATACGCTTTGGTGGTGGCCTCGCGAAAGCTAAGGCCCTATTTTCACGTTCATGCTATTGAAGTGCTCACCAACACCCTTTGCGTCAAGTCTTACATAGACTTTAAGAAGGTTGCTAAAATGGTCGATTGAATTAAGTTAGTTCGACATCACTTATACCCTAAGAATCTCAATCAATGGGCAAGTACATGCAGACTTTATAGTCGAGTTTGCCTACCAACCCCATGAAGAGGGAGAAATAGAAGAAAATGAACTGACTTACAAAGGAAAAGAAAAACAACTTGAAGAAAGGAGCCTCCATGTGGATGGAGCGTCCAACGAAGGAGGGGAAGGGCTGGCATAGTAATGACGGGACCTAGGGGGCACAAGATGTATTGCGTAATAAGATTTGGATTTGAAGCTTCCAACAATGAAGCAGAATATGAAGCACTCTTGGCTGGCTTGCAACTAGCCAAGGAGCTTAAGGTAACACATTTGCATGTTTTTAGTGACTCACAATCGGTGGTATTTCAGGTGAAAGGTGAATATCAAGCAAGAGGCCAAAATATGGCTACACACATGGCCAACATGAAAGGGTATTTGGACCAGCTGGAACAATATACCATATAACAAATCCAAAGAGACCAATATATGAATGTCAATGCGCTCGTAAAGCTTGCCTCCACCCGAGATGGAGATATGCTTGAGTCCATCCCTGTGGAATACCTGTCCAAACCAAGTATCGCTGAGAGGGAAGTTCACATGGTCAACGTCCCCGAGGGTTGGACCAAATCCATCTTGAGGTACTTAAGTGATGGAATGTTGCCTTTGGACAAAAAGGATGCCTGCAAGGTGGTTTACAAAGTCGCCCAATACACCCTAGTGGATGGAGTCTTGTATAAAAGGGGCTTCTCCACCCCGCTCCTCTGACGTATAAACAAGGAGGAAGCTTTGAAGGTTTTATGAGAGATACACGACGGAGAATGTGGAAATCATGCTGGGGGAAATCCACGGCAAAAAAGACCATGCAACAGAGGTATTATTTGCTTACAATGGAAAGGGACGCGAGTGACTTTGCAAGGAGACGCGACAAGTGCCAACGACATGCAAACTACCCTAGCAGTCACCAAATGAGCTGGTGAGCATGACCAGTCCATGGCCCTTTTCTGTGTGGGGGATCGACTTAATTGGCATGTTACTAGCAAGAAGAGGAGGAGCAAAGTATGCGGTTGTAGCAGTGGATTACTATAACAAGTGGGTTGAAGTAGAGCCTCTAGTCAACGTAACGACCAAGCAGATCACCGCCTTTGTCAACAAGTTTATTGTCTGCAGGTATGGGGTGCCCTGCAAGATAATCTCCGACAACGACGCCGAGTGTGAAGGAGGGTTGTTCGACGAATATTGTAGAGAAAGGGGGATCAAGAGCATTTTTTTTATAGAAGTAGTGCACCCGGAAGCGAATGGACAAGTGGAAGCCATCAAGAAGAACCTAAAGAAGAACCTGGAAATGAAATTGGAAAAGTTGAAGAGAGCCTGGGTTGATGAACTGCCTAATGTGCTTTGGGCCTACAGGACCACTCGCTATTCCACTACCAAAGAAACACCTTTCGCCTTAGCCTATGGGTGTGAGGTTGTTCTTCCAATAGAAATGAAAGTAAATTCTTTCCATGTACAAGCATACGATAATCAGGCTAACCACACAGCAGTAGCTGAAAATTTGGACTTGTTGGAGGCAAGAAGAGAAAAGGCACAACTGAGGTTGGCAACATACCAATAGCAGGCCGCAAGGTACTATAACTCAAGGGTGCAAGAGAGGGCATTCAGGGTAGGAGACCATGTGTTAAGGAAAGTCCTACCAAACACTCGTGACCCAAGATCGGGCGTACTGGGGTGAACTGGGAGGGACTCTACCAAGTTGCCCAAGTAGTGCCCCCTAACACCTACAAGCTAGCACGTTTGGATGATACCATGGTACCCAGAGCGTGCAACGTAGAGCACCTGAAAAAATACTATCAGTAAGACCTCCATATCTGAGGCAGGAATGTCTTTACTTTGTCTAATTATGCAATGTCGGATTAAATAGTTAAGAATTAAGGAGGTTATCTCAAAAGCCTTAATAGATGCAATACTGCCATGAGTACCTTTGTAATCTACCTATCTTTAACGAGAATATTTCCTTTTCCATCCCAGTTTTTATTTTTTTTCCATGAAAACACCCATATAACAGATATGCGCACATGGTGGGGATAAAACAACCCAAGTGCTCAATGAGATAAATCCCACCGACCACTTGGGGAGCAGAGTATATAGCAAAAAAAAAAAAAGAAGAAGAAATAAAGAGGAAAAACTTGCAAGGCACCTCTAAAATTCATGAGGGTTAGCTACCTTTATGGATATCAAGGGAGCCAAAAGGTCCTACAAGGATAACCTCACATCAAAGGCTAAATACCTCCGCGACAGGTATGGTCTCAATGAGGGCATCCGCTGATGAACCTGGAGCACTTCTTGGGTTCATAAGGATTAGCTACCCTTATGGATGTCAAGGGAGCCAAAAGGTCTCACGAAGATAACCCCGTAATAAAGGCTAACACCTCCATGATGGGTAAAACCTCAAGGGGGACATCCACCAATAAACCTAGAGCAGACACCAAGTCGTCTAGCAAAAAAGGGTCATAAAAGAGACCTTTGTAAAAATAGTATTATGCATAATGATGAGAAGGACGCTTCACGCATAAAATAACAAGTGCATGGAAGAAATATATAAAAGGATAGCAAGAACCCAAAGGGTCAACATATCCTTACAAGCAGCCAAGATGCACCAACAGACATATGCCAAACGTAGTAAAGAGGTCCCAAAAGGAACCCCTTCAGAGTAATGAAGTTCTAATAAGAAGCCTAATAAGATAAAAGAACATAGCAGTGTTCCATCACAAAACAAGAATAAACCATGAGGACTTGTCAAAGTTCCCTGTGAGAAGCAAATGGCCTGGAGAAACCTCATAGGCACAATAATTAAGTAGCGTTACAACCATGTCAAAATAAGTAGATATAAACTTCCTATGCAAAGGAGCAAAAGACAGGGCAGAAAAAAAAACTTCATGGTTTCCCACCGCGAGCATTCCATTCGGAAGCCTTAACAACAACATAGTCACCGAATAAGGAGAAATCGAAGCCAGGATTTTGTTTCCACACACCATAAAGGTTGTGTTCCACCGATTTATAATCAACCTATCCTCTCCCGTAGTGCCTCCGCCTTGGCTTCTGTTCTCTTTCTACTCTTAGACGAAGAGGAAGCCTTCGTAACAACTGTTTCTACCTTGAGGTTTTCCTCAACAAGCTGTTTCTCGAGCTTGTGGATTTTAGCGGTCAACCGACATTTTTCTACCTTGGCCGAGGACAAATCTCTCATCGAAGTTGTTAAGCGCTGAGCCACGAGAGAAGTCTACAAAATAAAATGTGTCCACATATAAGAGGTCGAGATATAGGAAATATATGTACAAGGAAGCACACACACAATAAAATATCGCAAGATACAAACTTACCCAAGTTGTGGACTGCATAAGAGCTTCCCCCAGCTCGGTCATGTTAAAACTCTCAAGGCTTCTCCACTCGATCTCTGTGATATTCTTGGTAGGATAGGTAAATGTTTGTATGTAAGGAGCCAATACGTGATTCACCCATGGTGCCTCACTCGAACCAGGGGCGCCTGGATGGACAAGTATAGATGACCCACTGGCTGAACATGGTGGAGGGCTACCAGAAATTCCATAGCTAGGGAAGTGGGCAGGGGCAACATTAAACTCGTCATAAGAGGGCAAGACGAAATGCCCTGGATTAAGAAGTATAGCTCGCGAATGGGAGGCTACATCAAGATCTCCAGTAGCAGGAGACGCGCGAGCTGGCCGCTTGGACTTAGGAGAAGGTTCATCTTGAACCCAATCTTCATCTCCGTCAGAGGAGTATGAACCTGTTAGAAGGACCTTTTTCTTTCCCTCCGTGACATTCCATAGTAAATCTAGATCCGAGACGTCTGAGAGACCATAATCATTGAGGTTTGCTGTAGTAAAAAGTTAGGCCACCATCTTCTCTGTGATGTGAACCTTAGCCAAGTCCTCTACACAAAGAAGTTGTTGAGCAGATATTTTTGGGGGAGGGAGGTCTCCTGACCCACCAGGTCGATTGTCAGCTTAACAAAAACAAAAGAGAAAAAGAAAAGCAAAAATTGAAGAACCCTTCTCGACAAGTAAATGAAAAGAGATATGGTGCTTACTTGGAGAGGTTCAGAAGCGTTCACAAAGCGAGGGGTAGCCCCAAACGAAGAAGAAATCATGTTTCCATGAACCAGGATTAGAAACACCACCCTCAATCAATAGAACTTGGGTGTTGGCCTTCTACAAAAAATAAAAGCCCTTCGACTTAGGAGTCGGCATAAAGTTGTACATGAAGTGCACCTCCTTCACCGTAAGAGCACGACCCACGCATCTCATTTACGCCATATATAGGTAGCTGAGAGTCAGCCAGCTATTTGGCATTAGCTGAAGTGGAGCAAGCCCAAAGTACTTTAGTACCTCTTCAAAGAACAGATGGAGAGGAATCTTGCCTTCCACCTTCAATATATGTTCACTAAACGCCATAAAACCAAGGGGTGGCTCATGTGCCGAAACGTAGGAGTCACCACTTATATGGTATTTCCCTATCAGTTCCATTAATTTAATCTCTAACATATGGGAGACAAGGGAAGCCACTAGTAGGGGACCAGAATCTAGCTTCTTGAGCACCACATTTTGACGACTTCTCTTTGACAAATCGGCATGACCAAAAGAAAAAGGTGACGTTAGTACTGGACATTTTACCTTCCACTTATATTTCCCACCTAAGTGTTGGAGGTGAAAGCATCAGAAATGGATACTCTATGGACAATGGTTGAGGAGATCCAGAGGTTGCTTTGAAATCCCCATAGAAAGCTTCCGTATAAAGAGGAGAGCCAGGGAGTGAAGGTTCAAGCGGAAGGTTCCCTTCCATAAACATCATCTCCCTTTGTAAATCTAGGAGACTTGCTTTGAGACTAGCAATATAGTCGTCAAGATCCCTAGGAGAAGCAGCACCCACACCCCTTAAAACACAATCTATCTCACTTTCAACAACCCAAATTTGTTGCCTAAGTGTGGTTAATCGCTCCAGATGATACTTATGGGAATTCCTTAAGATCTCGCGTGCGTGGTCTGGGTTATCTATAGATGACTCCAAATCCGACGAAGATAAATCTATGGGTTCAACACCAGGTGGTGCGCTACACGACCAGTCAAAAGCCATGTGACGATGTCCCATAACAAGCACGGGTGCAAATGTGTGTGCAGTATGTAAGCTGCTACAAGAAACAAGAAGAGCGGGTTTAAAACCCCTAGACGCTTATACATAAAAGGTGAGTCAACTATGGGAGACGATAGTGTGTGCGTAAGGTGACCTTATTTATGGACGCGAGCATAGGGCTCCACATGAAAGGGTGCCGGGGCTAAAACAACACCACTCCCGAATGGCAACTTAAACCCCCAAACATGAAAATGTTAATGGAATGGCCAAGGGAATACCTCGAGTAGGTAAGGGACAACTATTGGAGGCTCATAATCACGAAGGATGCCCACCACCACCTCTGCCTTAACTCCTCACACCAAACAACGTCAAGTACCATCGGTCCCTTTATGTCTCGCACCAAACGCCAACAAGAAGAAAAGGGGTGGAAAGAGAGAGTTTTTAATACCCAAGTCGACATATGAATATCTGTATACAAACAAAAAAAGAACAAAAAACAAAGTGCTATTGTGGGGGATAGAACCACCCACCTCTTCAAAGCTTTGAAGACTAAAGCACCACCAAGCTAAGAGAAATGAGTGTACTAATTTTCTTTAGGAAGAAGACCTAATTATAGGTTGCTCATGGTCATCCTAGCTATCGAATCTAATATTTAATCTATGGTAAAAAATGAAGCCAAACACTCGCATCGGGATCCGCGAAGCCAAATGATAGGTTCACATTTACCCTTAAGGAATCATGAGGATCACCATCCCAAAGTGTGTTACTCTATACCACCAAAGCAAAGAAACACACTAACACCACAAGTGGTCTGAAGGCACCTTATCGAAAAGTCTACCAGAGCGCCTAAAGGCCTCTAGTAGACTGGAGGGCAAGTGTGGATGCCAAAATTTCAGTTACACAAGGCCCTCGTCTTGCATCCCTCAAAACATAGGCTCAGGATGGAAACAACCAAGCCCAACCTTGCGTCTTGCACTAAAGGACTTGCAAGACATGGCCTCGCCCACCAGCCTCCATCTCGTGCTAGCCTCTCGCGAGGCACGCCTTCGCCCACGAGCCTCCATCTCACACACGGCACCTCGCAAGGCCTGGCCTCACCTACAAGCCTCCGTCTCGCGCTAGCCTCTCACGAGGTATGCCTGGCCCACAGGCCTCCGTCTTGTGCGTGGCGCCTTGCGACGCATGGCCTCGCCCACAGGCCTCCGTCTTGCGCCAGCCTCTTGCAAGGCACGCCCTCACCCACAAGCCTCCGCCTCGTGCCAACATCTTGTGAGGCGTAGGCTTGCACAAGGTCCTTCATCGTGTGTTGGGAATCTCGCGAGGTTCTTGCATCCCATACTTCTTGGGACCATGTCCTCCATGATGACCCATAAGGGCTTCAATACCCGAAGGCCATGGGAATAGGGTGCCTTGTGAGGATAAAAACCAACACATGACTCCAAGAGATTGTACAGTTACAAAGTAAGTACGAGGGTACGACCCTGAATACCATAGGTATCAGATCCTAATCTCCACGCCAGACAAGTAGTGGTCGTACGAGTTAGGTACCTGATGTGATCCCTCCTAGCCAACCTCTGACATCTGTACTAAACAGATGGTGGAGGTACAACTGGGTAGTAAAATTTAGGTGCTCCTACAGACCTTTGGCATGTGCTGGAGCTGACCACCACTCTCCCAGCACCACTACCATCCGTAGTCTTCCCATACTGGGCCATGTCCCTCCGGGACCACCATGTACAATGAGCCAATAGTTCTCTCCTATAAATATGACCGCCCTTCACCTGATAAGGGGGTCGAATTTCGGGATTTTTGTAATCAGCCATTGCTAATGAAAACACACATTCTACATTCTCTCTATTTTAAATTCTAAAATTCTAGCATTTACATTTTGTGTTCTTGAAACCATCAGAAATTTTTCTTGAAGTTCAGTTGGTTTAAGTTCGCTTCTTTTAAAACTCACAAAGTTCTTGAGCTAACTTAGTTGACGAATTCTTACCGTCAAGAAAACCTATGATAATTTTAGGGAATTCCGAGGAGAAGCTGAAAAGAAATTAGGTAAATCACTAATAGTACTTTGATTAGATCAGGGCGGAGAGTACTTAGATTGTTAATTTGAGGACCATTTGCCTGAGCATGGAATTCAGTCCTAACTCACTGCATCTAGAACGCCACAAAAAAATGGTGTTTCTGAAAGACGGAACAGAACCTTATTAGATATGGTTAGATCAATGATTAGTTTCTCATCACTGCCTTTGACATTTTGGGGATATGCAATAAAATGTGCTCTATACATTCTTATACATACTCAATGTTGTTCCATCTATGTCTATTCAGAAAACACCATTGGAGTTATGGAATGGTACTAAACCTAGTTTACGCCATTTCCGTATATGGGGTTGTCCTGCACACGTGATTAAAGGAAAGACTGGTAAGTTGGAATCAAGAACTGAAGTGTGCATGTTTGTAGGATCTTCCAAAGAAAATATAGGTGGTATATTTTATAGTCCTAAAGATAACAAAACGTTTGTATCTACAAATGCAACTTTTCTGGAGCATGCCTATATAAATAACCACAAACCTCAAAGTAAAGTTGTACTTGAGGAAATGGTCTCAAGTAAGGAAGACCAATCACTAGCAATGGCAAGAGAAAAACGACTAGAGGATATCGCCAGTTCTAGTCAGAATAATACAGAGCTTCGTCATAGTGGGAGGGTTGGTAAACAACCAGTACGCTATGAACATGAAGTTCAGATGCTCGTGTCTGACACGAACAAAGATGATCCATTGACTTATAGAGATGCAATGGAAGATTCTAATAAAGAAAAATGGCTAAACGCCATGGGCCTTGAAGTGGAATCAATGTATTCCAATTTAGTCTGACTCTTGAAGATCCACCTGAGAATATTAAACCTTTAGGTTGCAAATGGATATTCAAGAAGAAGAGAGGAGAAGAAGGGAAAGTAGGGACTTTCAAATCAAGGCTAGTAGCAAAGGGCTACACACAAAGAGAAGGACTTTATTATGAAGAAACTCTTTTACATGTGGCCATGCTCAAATCTATTCGCATACTCTTATACAGAGCTACATGCGTGGATTATGAGATTTGGCAAATGGATGTTAAAAAAACTTTTCTAAATGGCTATCTTGACGAAACCATTTACATGTCTCAACTAGAAGGGTTCGAAGTTAAAGGTCAAGAACAAAAAGTTTGCAAGCTTCTTAAGTCTATTTATGGACTTAAACAATCTTCAAAATCTTGGAATCTTACATTTGATGAAACAATCAAAACGTTTGGTTTTGAACAAAACGTTGATGAACCTTGTGTTTACAAACAAATCAAAGATAAGATTGTCGTATTCCTATTTCTTTATGTTGATAATATTATACTCATTGGGAATGACATGGAAACATTATTGAAAATAAAGAAATGGTTAGCTGAGCAATTCCAAATGTAATATTTGGAGAAGCCAAATATGTTTTGGGAATTCAGATCTGTAGAGATCGAAAGAACAAAATTTAGGCACTATCTCAAGCAACTTATATTGATAAAGTTCTAGAATACTTTGGCATGAAAAATTCCAAGAGGGGCACTATGCCTACCCGGTCAGAAGTTAAATTGTCTAAAGAATAATGTGCACAAACACCTCAGGAAGAGGAGGACATGAGACAGTATCCTTATGCCTCTGCAGCAGGCAATCTAATGTATGCAATGTTAGGCACCAGACCTGATATCTGTTATGTAGTAGGGATAGTCAGCCATAATCAATCCAATCCTAGATTGAGTCATTGGACAACAGTAAAGAATATTCTCAAGTATCTTAGACATACTAGAGATTACATGCTTGTGTATTCAGGTGGAGACCTGAACCCCACTGAATATACTAATTCTAATTTTCTATAAGACAATGATAGTCGAAAGTCGACATCTGGATCAATTTTCACACATGGAGAAGGTTTTTTAGTTTGGAAAAGTATTAAACAAACTAGTATTGTAGACTCCACCATGGAGGCTGAATACATAGCAGCTTGTGAAGCAGCTAAAGAGGCTGTTGTTAGGAAAACTGTAAAGAACGCCCTAGACTAGTGCTTAATAAAACGTTCACATATTCATTGATTCATAAAAGAAAACCACTTATTATAAAAGTCTCAGTGGGGACTTTCTTAAACCAATGCAAGTTGGGCCCAATAGTTTTAAAAGAAAATATGAGTTTTTATGCAAAGTTCAAAAGAAAACAAATCCAATAATTAAGTCTCACTGATAATTTAGAAAGTCTCTTAAAACATAACATAATTAAAATGGTGTCTTAAAGTGATCGTTTTTTCGTCCATAGGATGCCCCACGCCATACACCCCATGACGATAGAACTCCTCACGTCACCACGCGTGCCACAGAGAAACCTATTTGCTACCTGGAAGGGAAAGTAAGGGGGTGAGCTAAAAGCCCAGTAAGGAAGTACAAACAATAAGCAAGTAAAGTACAACAAATTCACACACTATCGTTCATCTTTATACATCATAGAATTGTCGTAACAAACATCATATCGTCATCATAACGTAGCATCATAACATCATCATATCATAACATCATCATAACATAAACATCATAGCACATTCATACAAAATTCCTTGTGAACATGGCCCGCTAACTTGTCCATGCCACCCTTTTGAGGTAAACAAGAGTCTCTGATCCTTGAATAACCTTGGCGCGTCCGCCCTTGGAGTTACGTCTTTATATCCTTAGTAACTCGGGTTACGTCTTCATATCCTTAGCAACCCATTTTGATGTGTCGTGTTCATCACGCTAACATCCATACATAACATAACATATTCATACAAGCCAACATATCATCAAATTATGGCATTCATAATTCATAACATTTCATTCACACAACAGTCTTACCATTCATAGCATAAACAATCATAAATTCTATCTAACTTTCTTACCTCAGGTCCGAGCTAAGTAAATTCACAACCTCTCAATGAGCCTATACAATAATCAAAACGACATTTCTTAGCTTCATAAAATTACTATTTTGCCCTTTCATATAGCTCATGTGTGCATGGATCATGCACACATAATAAGAGTTACACACACAACATGCAAATATACTCAATTACACATAAAACCATAAAAGAATAATGCTCATTTTACCACTTTGCATGCATGATCTTTCTATAAAAACCACATGGTTGAATAATAGACATAATTTTGGACGTAAAAGTGGATTTGCATGTAACATGCATACGTGGGAACATTGCGTAATTGCGACGTTTAAAAACGATAATTCTACACGTCTTACTTCTATCGTTTTAAAATTAATAGACTTGTAACATGCTTTATTTTCTTAAAATTTCTAGGTTGATTAAATCTCTCAAAACATTATTTTATTTTATAAAATAATTTTATTTAGCATAAAAAAAATATGTGATAATTTCATTTATTATTCTCAAATTACAAGGAATTAACAAGAGCTTGGAATTTATTTAAAATACCTATGATTACTATGTCTCCTTAGAAAAATAAATTTTAATATTGGTTAATTGTGTTACATAAATGATCTGAGAAAAAATATTTTAAGTGTGGAAAAATATATTTTAGTTGAATTATTTAAGACTTAGTTTTTTATGTAACATAAATTCATAAGTGGCAATTAAATAATCATTTTAAACTTTTTAAACCAAACTTTCAGCCACTATTTAATTTCTTTAAAAATCACAAATAAATTGAATTCAATATTTTTCTCAATCAAAATAAAGAAAAATTATAACTATCAAAATATACATTCATACCGTATTAAAATACCATTTTTAATATTACCATAATTTAGGGTATTAATTTTTATTTCAAAGACTCATCAAATTCATTTTATTGAAACACACTTCACAATTTTTAACAAAAATTCCAGCAACCATTTTTATCATTAAAATCACTATATTGAATTTAAAACCTCATATTTTTCTAAAAATATAATAAAAATTATGTAGGTATTTATTTGAGTAAAACATCATTTTATTGTGACTTAAAATACCATTTTTAATTTCATAAAATCAACATAGCATTATGGACATTACTTATGCATGTAAATCACTTTTTCATCAAACTTTTACCCAATTATTTACAAAATCAGCAAGCATAATTACTCATGAAATTCATCCTTATCTCAAAATTTCACAGAAAATCATACATGTCCAAAATCCTATCATGCTCTTATTATACAAATAATTCTAAGAATATCACTAACACATATTCATATGCAATCTTATAAAACCTTTTTTTTTTCTATTCCAATGAATTAATACATGAATCCAACAAAACAATAACAACAACATACGTAAATTCATAAACACCATTACTCATATATGCCTTTGTATTAAACCTAACATGTTTCTATCACTTTTCATGCATATCATGATTCATTGATACATAATATCATATACATCCTATCATATTTTTACAATCACCATTATTTCAAAACATACAAGAAAACAATCATGATTGAACCTTTTACCCTAGGCCTAAACACTCAAGATCCACCATAAAATATCACAAAAATTCTCATCTACCTCCACATAAAACCTAGTATGCATCTATCATCATGTTTGCTTATTTTACATAAATCAATGGTCTAAAATAATCATAGCAACATAAACATAAAATACAACCCTCATATAAATCCCATCAAACCCATTTTCTCTCAAACATTCTCATGAGCCCTTTTAACAAAACATATTCTTTTCATGAAAAAAAAAAACTGATCATAATCACCTCATCACCAACCAACAATAATCAAACCATTAAACACCACCATAAACAACCTCAAGGATAAACCCATCAAAACTAATATAGGTTAAGAAAAACCATTACCTCTCTTGATTGTTGAATCAAGAATACTCTAGCAAGAAAAACCTTGTCACCTATAGGGGATTTTCAAACACCATACATCCAAAGAAAGAAACCACAAAATAAATCTTAGATTACAGAAGAGGAGAAGACTCTAATTCAAATATGTAAAACACCAATAGATAGAACATACCTAGGGTTCGAAACCCTCTTCTTCTTCCCTCCTCTTTCTTTTTTTCTTCTTCCTTCTCTCTAGAAAATGACAGCCTTTTCCTTTCTCTCTCTCTTCCTCTCTTCAACTCATGGCAGCCAAGAGCACAATATGCTCTTCCAATTTTTCCTTCCCTTCTTAACCTAATCCTCTCATAAAGCCTCTCCAAAATGAAATGGTAAGTTTCCTTTCTTCCTTTATTTTCTTTTAATTTCTTTTATTTTTCTTTTTATGATAATTGATTGGAGATAAATGGTGATCATACTCCTCTCCCAAAATGGCTATCCTAATCCAATTTAAATTTATTCTCCTTAGAAAAATATTGAAAAAATCAATCAATATCCCCCTAATTGCTACACGTCCACCCTACACTTGCCCCTTCTTTTATTTATTTATTTTTTTAAATAAAACTACTCAATTATATCAAATAAATGGCAATTATAAAATGTGTAGAAAATCCACACATCTGCATCTTATTACCATATACTTGCACACACTAAATCACTAGGGTGCATCACTATCTACCATGCACCTTAGTGCATTCAACCAAATCTCACATAATCACATTTTTAAAATAAAATAAATACAAATTATTTAACAAGTAATTTTTATAAAAATATTCTACACCAATTCTAACAATTAAATAAAATGACAAACAATCAAGTAAAACAAACAACTAAATAAAATAAACAACATTTAAATAAAACAATTCATCACACTTAACACTTAAATAAAATAAATCACAAAATTTTAATAATCTAAAAAAAAAATTTGGTGCACTACAAAAACTTATACATGATCTTTATTTATTTTCATGTAGATTTAATATTAAACAAATTAATATGAGATAACCTAGAACATGTTTCTAAAATTGAATTCAAAGAGAAACAAAGACAATAATACTTACAGTATATGCAGCGGAATGAAAGAGTCATTCCTTCAGTTTCTCTAACTCTTGTATCCTCTCTGTCGCAGAGTATTATCAAGAAACTGAACCGGTCTTCTATTTTCTTCACAATCTTCCAATGTATCCTTAGAATCACCTACTAGTGTGGGAAATTCTCAACCGGTCTGACTTGACTTGTCAAACTTGTGTTTTGACTTCTCTCTAAGCACTCATTTTATAGGCTCAATTAGGTCATTTAATTTAATTAAAAAATCAATAAAATAATAGTCATTTTAAAGCCCTAGGTCGAAATTATCATGGGCTTTAGGCCCATGAAATTTCCCATTTGATTATAAGCCCATTGGACATAATCAAGACATGTATTATTTTCTATTGATTTAATTAATTAAATAATTATTTAAATCCTTTATCAAATTAATTATTTATAATTTGAACCTTGTTTTAAATTTATTTATTAATTTAGATACTAATTTATCTTAATTAATAAATCTACCATTATTTCTCTTTTCTGCTCAAAATTACATAACTCTGTGAAACTGTAGTGCACCAATTTTTTTTTTTTAGTTTATTAAAAATTTTGGTGATTTATTTTATTTAAGTGTTAAGTGTGATGAATTGTTTTATTTAAATGTTGTTTATTTTATTTAGTTGTTGTTTGATTTATTTGATTGTTTGTTATTTTATTTAATTGTTAGAATTGTTTGTAGAATATTTTTGTGAAATTACTTGTTAAATAATATATATTTATTTTTATTTTTAAAAAAATGTGATTATGTGAGATTTGGTTGAATGCACTAAGGTGCATGGTAGATAGTGATGCACCCTAGTGATTTAGTGTGTGCTAGTGCATGGTAGCATGGTACACATGTGTAGATTTTCTACACACTTTTATTCCTTTATTAGATTTATTTTATTTAATTAACATGATGAAAAAAAATAAAAATAAAGAAAAAGAAAGAGGGTGGGCGTGTAAGGAAAATGGGAAGACAATAATTTCTCTATTCCTAAATGGGTTTGGTTTATATTTGATTTATTAAATATCATTTGTATAATTTATATTTGATAGATTGATTGTTAATTGTATGAATTACATTTGATTGATTGGATGTTATTTTATTTGGCATAATTATTATGTGAATTATTATGAATTACTTGAAATATTTTCTTTCCTTTTGATTTGGCTTTGCCGTGTATGTGTGGTGTTGTGGTCAAATAAGTATTGTAAGAAGTTTCCTTTATGAGGTGTGAAAAGAAATAAGGAAAAGACCCATTTTTTTTATTATTATTATTTATGAAATGATATGGGAATTTATTAAGACAATTATAAAGGAAGAGAATAGGCAACTATGTATATTCTACCCTAGTATTCGGCCAACCCATTATAAGTAGAAAAGAAAGAAAATTTGTTATTCCTTTTCATCACACCAAGCCACTAGCCCATATAGTTGTATAGAGAGAGAGGGAGTGGCGTGAGGTGGCTTCCATTTCTAGAGTGAAGAAAGGAAAAAGAAGAAGAAAATGGTTCAAGCTAGGGTAAGGTTTTTGGTTGTTTTCCTTATGATTAATCTAGTAGTTTGGGTTGCTCTAACTTTGTTCATCTTCTTCTCCATCTTGATTATTCAAAATATACAACCCTAGGGTTTGAGCAAGGAGGTTATTGGATTCTTGATTGGATTGGATTCTTGATTTTCTATCAAGAAGAGGTATTGAAATCCCTCCCTAAATTTTGTGATTATTGGTTTTGATGAATAGATTATTAGAGGGATTATGGTTAAAGGGGATTTATGTTTTGGGTAGGAAAAATGGGTACTTTGTGTTCTTGATATCTTGTTGATAATGAATTGTTTGATTTGCATGAAGGGTATTATGGTTTGATGTATAAAAGGGTTTTGATGTTGATTTTCTATGTATAATCATTAGTGGTAATTTATGAATGCAAATATGGGGATTTCGGCCTAGGCATACCGAATGATCATCTTTATATTTTGTTTGATGTTTTATGATTTTCAATGATAATTGGCAATCTTGATATTTGGATCCATGAAATTTTGATAGGATGCATATGATATTGTGGAAGAATAAATTATAAGATGCATGAAAATAATGATAGAAACATGTTAGGTTTAATATAAAGGCATATGTGAATAATGGTGTTTATGTATTAATGTATGTTGTTGTTATTGTTTTGTTGGATTCATGTATTAATTCATTGGAATAGAAAAAGGTTTTATAAGATTGCATATGAATATGTGTTAGTGATATTCTTAGAATTATTTGTATGATAAAAGCATGATAGGATTTTGGGCATGTATGATTTTATGTGAAATTTTTGAGATAAAGGATGAATTTCATGAATAATTATGCTTGTTGTTTTTTGTAAATAATTGGGTAAAAAGTTTGATGAAAAAGTGATTTGCATGCATAAGTAATGTCCATAATGCTATGTTGATTTTATGAAATTAAAAATGGTATTTTAAGTCACAATAAAATGATATTTTACTCAAATAAATACCTACAGAATTTTTATTATATTTTTAGAAAAATATGAGGTTTTAAATTCAATATGGTGATTTTAATGATAAAAATGGTTGCTGGAATTTTTGTAAAAAAATATGAAGTGTGTTTCAATAAAATGAATTTGATGAGTATTTGATATAAAAATTAATACCCTAAATTATGGTAATATTAAAAATGGTATTTTAATATGGTATGAATGTATATTTTGATAGTTATGATTTTTCTTTATTTTGATTGAAAAAAATATTGAATTCAATTTATTTGTGATTTTTAAAGAAATTAAATAGTGGCTGAAAGTTTGGTTTAAAAAGTTTAAAATGATTATTTAATTGCCACTTATGAATTTATGTTACATAAAATCTAAGTCTTAAATAATTCAAATAAAATATATTTTTCCACACTTAAAGTAAAATATATTTTTCTCACATCATTTATGTAACACAATTAACCAATATTAAAATTGATTTTTTTTTCTAAGGAAACATAGTAATCATAGGCATTTTAAATAAATTCCAAGCTTTTGTTAATTCTTTGTAATTTGAGAATAATAAATGAAATTATCACATTTTTTTAAGCTAAATAAAATTATTTTATAAAATAAAATAATGTTTTGAGAGATTTAATCAACCTAGAAATTTTAAGAAAGATAAAACATGTTACAAGTCTATTAATTTTAAAACGATAGAAGTAAGACGTGTAGAATTATCATTTTTAAACGTCACAATTACGCAATGTTCTCACATATGCATGTTACATGCAAATCCACTTTTACGTCCAAAATTATGTCTATTATTCAACCATGTGGTTTTTATAGAAAGACCATGCATGCAAAATAGGTAAAATGAGCATTATTCTTTTATGGCCTTATGTGTAATTAAGAATAATTGCATGTTGTGTGTGTAACTCTTATTATGTGTGTGCATGGCTCATGCACACATGAGTTGTATGAAAGGGCAAAATAGTAATTTTATGAAGCTAAGAAATGTCGTTTTGATTATGGTATAGGCTCGTTGAGAGGTTGTGAATTTACTTAGCTCGGACCTTAGGTAAGGAAGTTAGATAGAATTTATGATTATTTATGTTATGAATGGTAAGACTGTTGTGTGAATGAAATGTTATGAATTATGAATGCCATAATGTGATGATATGTTGGCTTGTATGAATATGTTATGTTCTATATAGATGTTAGCGTGATGAACGCGACACATCAAAATGGGTTGCTAAGGATATGAAGACGTAACCCGAGTTACTAAGGATATAAAGACGTAACTCCAAGGGCGGACGCGCCGAGGTTATTCAAGGACCAGAGCCTCCTATTTACCTCAAAGGGTGGCATGGATAAGTTAGCGGGCCATGTTCACAAGGAATTTTGTATGAATGTGCTATGATGTTTATGTTATGTGATGTTATGATATGATGATGCTATGATGTATATGTTATGATGATGTTATGATATGATGATGCTATGGTGTTTATGTTATGATAATGTCATGATATGATGATGTTATGATGATGATATGATGTTTTTTATGACGATGCTATGATGTATAAAGATGAACGATAGTGTTTGTAAATTGTTGTATCCTACTTGCTTATTGTTTGTACTTCCTTACTAGGCTTTTAGCTCACCCCCTTACTTTCCCTTCTAGGTAGCAAATAGGTTTCTCTGTGGCACGTGTGGTGACGTGAGGGGTTCTATCGTCGTGGGGTGTATGGCGTGGGGCATCCTATGGACGGATAAATGATCACTTAGGACGCCATTTAAATTTTGATTATGTTTTAAGAGACTTTCTAAATTATCAGTGGGACTTAGTTATTTAATTTTGTTTCTTTTGAACTTTGCATAAAAACTCATATTTTCTTTTTAAAACTAATGGGCCCAACTTGCATTGTTTTAAGCAAGTCCCCACTGAGACCTTTATTATAAGTAGTTTTCTTTTATGAACTAATGATATGTGGATATTTTATTAAGTATTAGTTTAGGACGTTCTTTACAGAAACTATCCAAAATTGACCTGGTCAACTTTGATAATTCTAATTGATAATTAAATCAATTAATTGAGACTATCTAGGTGATTTTATCTACGGTACAATGGGGACCATGGGCCTATGAAATCAAGCTCCAATAAGTTATCATAAATCTAACAAATAAATTTACTAACTTATTAATTCCTCGTGACTCCACTATAGACTCGGAATTGTACTCTTGAATTCATAGAACACTCTATAATAATTATAGATACGCTATTTGTTATCCAATAAATTAGCATTTGTGACGTGGCGAATAATCTCTTGACACGTGGCTGACACCTGAAGCGTCTGCTAGAGTATCGACCAGGAGACACACCAGAAGCAGGACAAGCCTGTCTTACCCACGACCAGTCTGGTCGGTGGTTCCGCTGGCAAAGCAACATTTATGGGAAGATCTTTGTGAATCCCGAATTTATCTCATGAAATCTTTTGGATATCCCATTATTCAGGGGATAATATCTGTAACAATATTTTGTAACCCTCCATGAGCCTATAAATAGCAAGATATAGCTCAAGGGAATGGACTTTTGGCTGCTGAATCATAGAGATATAGAATTTCTCCTAGTAAACTTGTATTGTTTTATGTGAAGTGCTGAAACTCATTGAACCCAAGTTCTCTGATCACACTTCTGATTTCATATCAATATAATTCTAAGTGGACGTAGGTCATTACCAGATCCTGGGGCCGAACCACTATAAATTACTGTGTTTTCTTTACTTTCGTCATTACATTATTCTCTTTACATTCGTCCATATCATTCATATTTTGACTCCGTGTCAGTTGGCCAAATCGTGGGTCAACATTCTGGTGTTTTCATTGAGAGAACGAATCATTGTTGTTAAGAAAACTAATGGTGAAAGCAGGAAGGAAAGCTGGCCAGACTGCCGCCGCTGCACCATCGAATCCACCACCTCCTCCTCCACCTGCAGGCATGGCGGAAGATGAGCCGCAACTAGATTTTGAAGAGGAGGAAATGGACGATGCGACGCTGAAGAGCACCCTGGGCGCGTTGCAAGAAGAATTGGCTAGTCTGAGGGCCAATCAAGAGACTGCCGCAGAAGTTATGGCGCGACAGCAGCAAGAGCTTGATCGTCAGCGGGCGGAGTTGAGCGAGAGACAAGCAGAGGTGGACCGCCGCCAGACCGAGGCCATGGCAGCCCTTGAAGCAGCCTTACTGTTGGCAAGAAATCAGGCCGCACCTGCCTCGCAGCCTAACCAACCTGAAAATGGGCCGCCTCAGAAGGGTCCCAATCCTAGCCCACCAATCCATCCTTCAAGTCCGCAAAGGCCCGAGCAGCCTCAGATGCCCCATGACGAAGTCCCACTGGACCCCGAGGCAGATCCACCATCCCAGGCTGCTCGGGGTAATCCCCTGCAGCAAAGGCAGAATTGGGCCGAGCGTCAGCCCCGTAGTCCTAGGCGCCATGAGAATGATGGACCAAACCAAGCGAACAGAGGTCACCACCCTCCTGGTAACAGGAGGGAATAGGAACTAGGCTCTGCGGTCCGTGGACCCCCACGGCATAACGATGCACGGGGACACCGCGACCAACGCAGGCCACCCTCTAACGCCCGAGGCGTTTCTGCCAGAGACGGTCTCAGAGGGAACACTCAGTCTCACCACAGCCAGTCAAGGTTCAGAGATGGTCATGGGTACAATGAGGCTGACTCAGGCAAGGGCAATGCTGATGGAAGAAACGGAAATAGAGGTAAAAGCAGGAGCCAAGTACCTCAAGGTGGCCAACCAAATAGACAAGATGCTGGGGGGCAACCCAAACAAAATAATGTCTTCAACCGGCTCGGAGGTAGCGAGCAACGGAGAAGAGAGGATGACCTGAGAGATGTACTCAACGATCGTCGAGAAAGGCACGGCGAGAGCATCCCCCCAGCCACAGAGGCCACCACAATTCCTGCCGCAGTGCAAGCCCAGATAGACGCACTCAATCAGGCTGTGCAGCAGCTGGTCGGAGGAAGGACTTCTTACATCGATCACGACAGGAGGAAAGGTACTCCTTTCGTCCAAAGGATAGCTAATGCCGAAACTCCCAGCAAGTTCAAAATGCCTACGCTCCCGAACTTTGATGGATATGGGGACCCAGTCTCGCATGTGAATAAATTTGAGATTCAGATGGACATTCAGAAAGTGTCCGAAGACGCTCGGTGCAGGATCTTCCCTGCAACACTTTCTGAAGCAGCACAGGAGTGGTTCTTTAAGTTCTAACCTGCAAGCATAGTTTCCTGGGAAATGTTCGTAAGGGAGTTCTACGGACAGTTCTATGCAGGTCGTGTGCACCCAACCGAAGCAAACCAGCTGGTCGAAATCCGCCAGCAGGACGGAGAGTCAGTGAAGGATTACGTCCAACGCTTTATGCGGGTGGCGGCTGGAGCAAAAACAGTAGGAGACGAAGGCAAGATGATGGCCATTACCGCAGGGGTAAAGCATTGCTCTCCCCTCTGGAAGAGTCTCCGAAAGGAAGGAGTTAAAACGACCCAAGAGTTCTTGGATCGAGCCGATCGTTACATTAAACTCGAGGAAGCCATTGCTGATGATGGGAAACCCTCGAACAAGGGTAAAAAGGCCGCCGAGCCTTCCAAAGCCGCCAATGGTTCCAAACCTGATAACAACGACAAAGGCCATAAAAACGGCAACGGTAATGGCAAAAATGGTGGGAAACGGCCATATAACGAGCCTTCCACCTCCGACAATAAACGAGCCAAGGGTAATCGTTATGAACCTAGGTTCACTAACTACACTGCCCTCATCGAGTCTCGGGGAGAGGTTTATCAGGCCACAAGCTCTAGTGAGCCTTACAAGAAACCTGGGCCCATTCGAAAAGACATTTCGAAAGAGACACCACCAAGTTCTGTCGTTACCATAACGACTACAGACATGACACTAATGAATGCAACCAGTTAAAAGACAAAATCGAGTTCCTTATTAGACAAGGACACTTGAGAAGGTACGTACGGGCCTCGGGAACTTCCCAACGAGAAGCTCCAGGTGGCAACGAGCAGACGTCCACACGCCAGCGCTCGCCACCATCACAGCCTGCCCCCGTAGCCGGAACACTCTTAACCATCTGTGGAGGCCCGCACCTCGCGGGAAATAGCGGAAAGGCTAGAGAACGATATGCTCGGACTCTACGTCATGACCAGGACATCGAGATGATGACTGTGGAGAACCGTGCGCCAAAAAAGGCTCGCTCAAAGGAATATGGGATAACCTTCTCCGATGGCGATGCCCAGCACGTCCGGTTCCCACATTCCGATCCGCTGGTCGTGGATATCCAGATGGCCAATATGATGGTAAAAAGAGTACTGATTGATACAGGAAGTTCAGTGAACATCCTGTATAAGTCAACACTGGAACGCATGAAGTTGTCCGTAAAAGACTTGGAGCCCTGCAATCAAACCATATACGGCTTCTCTGGAGAAGGACTCGCCCCAGCCGGAATGATCAAACTCCCAGTAACAACAGGTACAGCGCCTGCCTCAAGGACATTACTCACCACTTTTGTAGTGGTCGATTGTCCTTCAGCATATAACGCCGTTATTGGAAGGCCCATACTGGTTGAGCTGAGGGCCATCATCTCCATGTGGCACCTAACCATGAAGTTCCCCACGGACGCAGGGGTAGGATGCGTCTTGGGAAACCAAAGGGAAGCCAGGGAGTGCTATAACGCCTCGATCACAAAGGCAAAAAATGGAGCATTGAGGGGCGCTACCCCAGATCGATTGCAGATGACAGAAGACAGACAAGCCCAATCAGGTGGTAACGTCACCAAATAGGGTGTTGCCCAAAGTGAGGATATAGATTTGGATCCTCGCTTTGGGGATTTTGAAGAAAATGTTGGACCCATCAAGGACCTGGAAGAGGTCCAACTCGATGAAAAAGACCCAACCAGGGTCGTGAAGGTTGGGAAGAATTTAGAGCCTACCACAAAGCAGGCACTGGTAAAATTCTTACAAGAGAACCAGGAAGTTTTCGCCTGGTCGCATAAAGACATGGTTGGGATAGACCCTGCAGTAATCAGCCATGTCCTGAACATAAACAAAGCCTTTCCACCGGTGCAACAAAAAAGGAGGCTGCTCGATAAAGACAGATCAAAAGCCTTAAAAGAAGAAGTCGAAAGACTTAAAGAAAATGGGTTCATCAGGGTGGCGTTTTATCCGTCGTGGGTCTCAAATCCGGTGCTGGTCCCCAAGCCTAACGGCAAGTGGCGGACCTGTGTGGATTTTACAGACCTCAATAAAGCCTGCCCAAAAGACTGCTTCCCGCTCCCGAGGATCGACCAGCTAGTCGATGCAACTGCAGGACATGAGATCCTCTCATTCATGGACGCGTATTCAGGTTACAACCAGATCAGCATGCATCCCCCTGACGAGGATCACACCAGCTTTCGGACCGATACGGGCTTATATTGTTACAAAGTAATGCCCTTCGGGCTGAAAAACGCAGGTGCGACTTACCAACGACTGGTCAACCACATGTTCAAGGAGCTGATTGGGGTAAGCATGGAGGTATATGTGGATGACATGCTTGTAAAGTCTAAAAGGGCAGAAGGACATGTGGGGGATTTGCAGGGATGCTTTGATGTGTTGAACAAGTATCAGATGAAATTGAACCCCCTCAAATGTTCCTTTGGAGTCGGATCAGGGAAGTTTTTGGGGTTTATAGTAAATTCAAGAGGAATCGAGGCCAACCCTGACAAGATAAAAGCCCTGATCGACATGAAGTCGCCGAAGAAAATCAAGGATGTACAAAGCCTGACCGGAAGGATCGCTGCCCTAAGTAGATTCATCTCAAAATCAACTGACAAGTTCATTCCATTCTTCAATCTACTCAGGGGAAATAAGAAGTTCGAATGGACGGAAGAATGCGAGAAAGCATTCCAGGCCTTAAAGGCTCATATGTCGCAACCTCCCATCCTATCAAAACCAATCGAAGGGGAGATTTTGTATATTTATCTGGCAATTACCGAAGTTGCTGCCAGTGCGGTATTAATACGGGAGGAAGAAGGTGTACAGAAAGCTGTTTACTATGTCAGCAAAAGGCTTATCGAGGCAGAATTGAAGTATCCACCAATCGAGAGGTTAGCATATTACTTAATTCTAGCCTCCAGAAAGTTGCGTCCGTACTTCCAAGCCCACCCTATCACAGTTTTGACCGACCAGCCCCTTCGGCAAGTCCTCCAAAAACCTGAGGCGGCTGGACGGCTGTTAAAATGGGCGGTCGAATTAGGACAGTTCGATGTAACTTATTCACCGCGAGCAGTAATAAAAGGGCAAGTCTTGGCCGATTTTATTGCTGAGTTCACCGAACTCCCCAATAGTGAGCTGTGCAAACAGCCTGACGCGCCCATGCCTCAAGACGGGACTCCTTCGGGGAAACTATTTACGGATGGATCATCCAATGAATCCCACGCTGGAGCAGGAGTGATATTGATAACGCCCGAAGGGCATCGATTTCACTGCGCAATCAGGTTTGACTTCGCAGCATCAAACAATGAAGCAGAATATGAAGCGCTCCTCGCTGGACTGAGAATGGCCAAAGATATGAGCATAAAAACGCTTGATATTTACAGTGACTCCCAGCTGGTCGTGAATCAAGTCCTGGGAGAATATCAAGCGCGAGGATTAAAGATGATGGCCTACCTTAATAAAACGAAAGATGTGCTAGCCCAGTTCACAAAGTACACCCTCCAGCAAATTCTGCGAGACCAAAATTCCAATGCAGACGCCTTAGCTAAACTCGCAAGTGCAAAGGATGCTGACACCTTGAACATAGTCCCGGTAGAAAGATTGAATAAGCCAAGAATTGAAGTGGCCGAAGCCAACATGGAGATTCGTGCAGAAGACACGTGGATGGCGCCTTACATGGAGTATCTGACAAATGGAACATTGCCAGCAGATAGAAACAAGGCCAGAACTCTGCAAAGGCGGGCTGCTAGGTACATACTACTCGACGGTGTTATGTACCGAAGAGGATATTCAATGCCACTACTCAGATGTATTACGACAGAAAAGGCTAAGGAACTCATGAAAGAGGTGCATGAAGGCTTCTGCGGAGATCACGCTGGGGGGCAGAGTTTGGCGAAAAAAGTTCTAAGGCAAGGATACTTCTGGCCAACAATGAACGAGGATTCAATGGAATACGTGCGAAGATGCGATAAATGTCAAAGGTTCTCCAAGATCCCACGAGCAGCTCCAAATGAGCTAAAGCAGATGCAGAGCCCGTGGCCTTTCGCAGTATGGGGAATAGACTTGATTGGATCACTGCCAACAGGAAAAGGAGGAGTAAAGTACGCAGTCGTGGCAGTCGATTATTTCACAAAATGGGCCGAAGCTGAACCACTCGCGACCATCACAACCAAAAAAGTTCTTGACTTCGTCATCAAGAACATTGTATGCCGGTATGGATTGCCCAAGAAGATAGTTTCAGACAACGGAACCCAATTTGATAGCGACCTGTTCACCGATTTCTGCGAGAGGCATGGAGTAATTAAGAGTTTTTCTTCAGTAGCACATCCCCAAGAAAATGGGAAAGTCGAAGCCGTAAACAAAACTCTCAAGGACACCCTGAAAAAACGACTTGAAGAAACTAAAGGAGCATGGCCAGAACAGCTGCCTGAAGTCCTCTGGTCGTATAGAACATCTCATCGAACAGCGACAGGGCATACCCCATTTTTGCTAACCTACGGGTATGAGGCAATGTTACCTGTCGAGTTAGATCCCCCCTCACATCGGCGTTTGACTTACGACCAGGACGCGAGCAGCCAGTTGATGATGGAGTCCCTAGACTCGATCGATGAGATAAGAGAAAAATCTCAACTCCGAGTTGCTGCTTACCAGCAAAAAGTCGCCCGGTACTTTAACTCCAAAGTTAAAGAAAGAAAATTCAACGTCGGAGATTTGGTGCTACGACGAGTTTTCTTAAATACCCGCGACCCCACTGCTGGCGTGCTCGGACCTAACTGGGAAGGGCCTTACCAGATTGAAGAAGTCCTTCACCAAGGCACCTACAAACTTGCACGCTTAAACGGAGATCTCGTTCCACGCTATTGGAATGGAGAACACCTGCGCAAGTATTATCAATGAACAGCCCTTCTTAAAGGACTGGCTTGTTTAAATTTCTCTTTTAATTTTTACAAGTTTTGCAAAGAGAGTTAGCCACGATGTATGGCTAACTGCTCGTATATGTAAGATTCTATTTCAGAATCACTCGTAAAGACATGTTTAGTCCATTTTTAATACGAGATTATAAGGGACTATGCTCAGCCAGTCATTCTTGCCAACCTTTGTGAATTTATATTTACAAGTATTTGTTCATTACGTGTGTTATTTTGCTGTATTACAAGTATCAGTTTTACTACGAACAGGTTATGGTCCAGGCAAGTGACCAAGGACCTAAAGCTCCTCGATCACTTGGGGGGCATATAAGGCACATCGATAGCAAAGCATACTTTTAACGTATGTAAACACATGAACAAAATAAGAGAAAGCATGCTACAGTACTTAGAGTATTTTTCAAAATTTATGTTTTGTTAAATCATGCCAAAGTACTATGCTAAGTCCGGTCATACGGATAAGTGTTATAATATAATATTATAGCACCAAGAGTTAAGCTTTTACACCGCAAGCATCGCTGCTTGGATGTAACTGTTCAAATAAAAAAGATGTACTGCCCGTGCAGTAAAGTTTAAAAAATAAATTACTGTCTTTACACCACGACCCTTGGGTCGTATATCCAAAAAAGAAGAAAAAACAAATACAAATTCAAGAGGCATTCGGGGCTGGAGGGTCCTGAGCAGCATCCTGGTTAGTCACGTCCTCAACAGTATCTTCTTCATCCAAACCTGCAACGCTTGGAGTGGCAGGGGTCGCGGCTCTTGCTTCCTCCTCAACCAGTTGGGCAGCACATCGAGCCAACTCCGCAGTTCGGACTTCCTCTGAAAGGTAGCTAAAGTCAGCACCCTGATTGTGTTTCCAGAAATTGTAGAAACAACGGAGTGTTGTCCTCTTATACTTTTCCAGATTCTTGGAGTTGTCCAGCTCCAACTGCTTCACTTTGCCCTCGAGGGAGAGAATAGCCTTGTCCTTGGTCTTGGCTACCTCCCCCAGATGCTTGATCTCGCGAAGCTGGGTTTTGCTGATCTCCCGATACTCTTGCCTCAACTTAACCGCTGCTTCCTTCGCAACTTCAGCCTCGGACAGCTTAGTCACCGCTGCATCCCTCTCTCGGATCACCGCCTCTAACTCCTTAGCGTGCCTAGCCTCAGCAGCCGAGAGCTCCTCGGCCGCCTTCACCTGGAACCTCTCAATGGCTTTTGCCTCGACTTGCTCGAGGTAAGCCTGGGCTCGGGTACGGGCAATTATGGCAGAAAGTAAGGCCTGTGCACAAAGAGAAAGGAGTCAGAACTTATCACGAAGACTAAAAAACTAAAAGACTCAAAGAATAAAGAAGCACTTACGCTGGAGATTTCGTTCAAAGCCCTATTCATGATCTGGTCGACTGGCAGCTCCTCAGCTTGAACCATTGCGGTCCTAACACGCTCGCCTTTTCCAATACGATCGAGGCGGTCTCGGGCGGATCGGATGGCACGGCTCATCAGTTTGGCCCCATGAGCCTCTTCGCGAGAAAGGTGCTCCCTGGCAGGCGCAGCTAGAGGATTCGAACGAGCAGGAGTAGTTTGCTGTTCAGAAGGAGCAGGAGGGGGAGTAGGAGTTCGCTCAGTTGGCGCAGGACTTTGCCCAGTTGGCGTGCCCTGAGGAGGGTCTTCTGGTCGACTTTTCTTGGCTGGAGGGCCCCGACTGGATTCACCAGTTCTCTTTTTTGGCTTCCGTGTGAGTTGGGGGGTTTCTTCTTCCTCCTCGGCCTGGTACATGTCGAAGATGTTGGGAGTCGACATATCTGCATGAAGGTAAACACAAGAGGTTAATAAGGGAAGAGAAAGGTGAAAGTAAGTAACACAACAGAAAGAAGATAACAAAGTAAATACCCGAGCTACAACTACTGGTCGATACACTATTGACTCTATTAATCATATACTCATTTTCTGTCATGAAGAAGTCTGGCCCTAGATTTGGAGCATATGTAAAGTTACCGTCCCCGTCAAACATATGACAGGGAATTGGCAAACCATTTAAAAGCGAAATAACGTTACCATTGTCATCAGAAGACTCTCCCAAGTCAACAACAGGCTCTGTGGCTTTTTCTTTCCCCTTGCCTTGGGGAGCAGAAGGCCTTTCTGCAGAAGGGCTTCCTGTGGGTTCCCTGATCGTAACTCCTGTAGGCCTCCTCCTGGGAGAAGGCACAGGAGGTTGCTGCTCGGAAACCCCCTCGGCAGTGGCTTCGTCCACCACGGACCCTCTATTTTCATGGCGAGGAGCCAGGAGGCCAGATGACCTCAAGTTCTTTTCAATGATCAGGGCCTTGACGCTTTTCGCTGCTTCAGAAATCCTGGCCAGAGCATTGGACCTCAACACCATGTCTGGTGTTGGCGTCGGACGTAACCAGGGGCCTGAAAAACAGGTCAAATTTGAGAAGAAAAAAAAAGAAAGAATATACTCTGGGGAAAAGATCGACCAGCGAAAGATAAGCTCTTACCTCCTCTCGCGAAGGCCAAGTTGTTACTGGCTATGTTCGGAGTAAAGAAGTACTCCTTATTATAATGCCCCACGTTCGAGACATGAGTAGTACCACTCAGGAACGTCCGGCCGGTTTCCTGGTGACAGAAGTGAAAAAAGCCTGTCCCGTTGTGCTGAAGGTTGGACTTGAGGTCAAAAAGGTAATTGACCTCATGAGGTGAAGGTTCAAGCCACTTGTTAAGTTTGTATAGGATATAGAGTGCGGCCAGCATCCTATATCCATTAGGAGTAATTTGAAAAGGGGCGACACCTAAGTAATTGGCCACCCCCACAAAAAATGGGTGAAGAGGGAGATAAGCTCCCGCCTCAATATGGTATCGGGACCAGGCGCTGTTCGCCCCTCCTGGGCGGTTAGCCCTCTGGTCCGCAGTGGGACGAGTAATGGTTACCCCCGTAAGGGGGAATTTTTTGAAATAGTTGGCAACCATTCGAGGGGTCACCGAACTAGCAGGGGAGGTATACCACTCGACATCGGGAGGGTTCCGATGACGAGGACGAGCCCTAGTTTGGATATTAGGGTCAGGAACAAGATTTTCTCGACCACTGGTCGAGGGAACCCCAGCCTGCGAGCCAGGCTGGGCAGGAGAAGTAGGGTTACTTTCAGACTCGGGCCTTTTCTTGTCAGAAGACTTTGAACGGGCCATTGGAGGAGAAGGATGTGGTCTGGAAGAGGCTCGCGAGAAAGGTATCTGGTGAATGCGATCGGTTGGTTGTTCTTCTCCCTCGAGCAGCTGGGCGAGGAGGTCGTCGTCGATAAGTCTCTCACCTCCCCACAAATCTGGCATTAAAGTCTGCAAACAGAAGAATGGGGAGGTGAGGTTAGAGGATTCTAGAAGGCATTTAGAATAACGCTGGTCGAGTATAAAAGTTAAGCCTTTATACAACAGCATTCTAACAAGAAACTAAATCTTTCTACGCGAATAGTTTGAAAAACGGATCAAAGGGTGAAAGTGAAGAGTTTTCCTGAAAAGCTTTTTCAACTCCCCTTAGGGCGGGAAAAATTATTTTTTTCAACTAGCTTAAAAATCGAAATGTTACTTCGGTTTTACGTCCTAGAAAAGCATGATCCTGAGTTTTAAACTAACTCATAAGCCTACTCTGCCTACAACAACATTCTATCTACAGGCGCCTAAAAACCAGAAGCCAAGAGACTTAAACAGTACACCATTAAAAAACATGCACCACGAGAAATTAGGAGCATGGGGTTTCAGTAACTTACCAGGGAAAATGGTCGTGAAGGTGGAAGAAAGGACTTCGGAATTCAAGGAGCCCGCCGTCTAAGTCTTGAAAGCACAAGAGAACGTTCGCCGGAGAAGGTAAAGCTCTAGTTTTTAGGGTTTTTGGCAGAATAATGGCGTGCGTGAAAAGAAAAGAAATGGCTCTGGTGGTCTTATATAAGTTTGTCTCTGATATAAAAAAAGGCGTAATCATTAGTTTTCCTTTTTCAAAGTATGGGGGAACGTGATGGCCGTCGAAATTGTTTCTGGGGAACTGAAAAGTCATGATTAGACAGGAGTGGGTTGTTTTTTTTCAAGAACACACGAAGGGTTCTGACACGTCAGGAGGGGTTACCGAAGAGTCGTTCGTTCAAAGTTTATTTACTGTTCGTAGTAAATAAACTTTGGGGGGCAAATGTTATCCAATAAATTAGCATTTGTGACGTGGCGAATAATCTCTTGACACGTGGCTGACACCTGAAGCGTCTGCTAGAGTATCGACCAGGAGACACACCAGAAGCAGGACAAGCTTGTCTTACCCACGACCAGTCTGGTCGGTGGTTCCGCTGGCAAAGCAACATTTATGGGAAGATCTTTGTGAATCCCGAATTTATCTCATGCAATCTTCTGGATATCCCATTATTCAGGGGATAATATCTGTAACAATATTTTGTAACCCTCCATGAGCCTATAAATAGCAAGATATAGCTCAAGGGAAGGGACTTTTGGCTGCTGAATCATAGAGATATAGAATTTCTCCTAGTAAACTTGTATTGTTTTATGTGAAGTGCTGAAACTCATTGAACCCAAGTTCTCTGATCACACTTCTGATTTCATATCAATATAATTCTAAGTGGACGTAGGTCATTACCAGATCCTGGGGCCGAACCACTATAAATTACTGTGTTTTCTTTACTTTCGTCATTACATTATTCTCTTTACATTCGTCCATATCATTCATATTTTGACTCCGTGTCAGTTGGCCAAATCGTGGGTCAACACTATTAAATATCCATTGTCACTCAATCCTCTATAGACGGTCTACAATGAGATAGGAGTAAAATATCGTTTTACCCCTCATTGTATTTTATCCTTAAAACACTTAGTTCCTTGTAAATTGTATTTCAGTAAACTAATTTAATTACTGAAATGAGATCTCTATCATTTAACACCTTGAACCAAACTAAAAAGAAACCATCATTTCACTTTTTCATTAGAAGCTATAGATGTTCATATCCATGATTAACACTCCCACTCAATTATACTACCGAGTTCCCAAGATGTAAGTATGGGCAAGTCCGTAGGCTAAGCTGGTAACGAACAAGTCAAAGAACTCAAATAATACAATCAGTTAGAATACTAACCACTCAGAATTGAGATTGAATTGACCTATGGTCAACTATATGATATGACTAGAATAGATAATAACGGTATGTTGACTTATCTTATCAACTGTTAATATCGGTCATGTCCGATGTAACAAATACATCCGATCTTATCTACTTTGCTAATGTTCTGAAAAGAATATAACACTATAATGTGAAAGTAGATCATATCGTAAATTGGCAAGTCAGTGTAAATCTTGTATACTGGCTAATCTTAGGACTAACTTATTTTGAACATATAATCATATTTATATTCCACTGTGATTACATCACTATAAATAAGATTAGCTATATGCTCGGGATTTAATAGAAGTTTATATTAAACAAATAATCATGAAAATAAAATATGTGAGCAAAGTGATTGACCAATTCAAAAAATGATTTCTAGTCTTTTATTGATAATAAAATGAGATTACAAAGAATTTGGGTTTTAATTAGGGCATAAAACCCCAACAGCTGTGTGGCTCAAGAAGTTCTATATAGATCTGGAAGTTGTTCTAGGCGTGGATCAGTAACTTGTTTTGTACTGTGACACTATAAGAAAAATGGGCTACTACTTCGGTTTTAAGGTGGAACTACTTCGAATTTCGCATAAATTCGCAACCGAAGTAGTTTGGGGCGAAGTAAAAAGTGGTGAAAATATGAAGTGGAAAATGGACTTTCCACTTTGGTTTTTATATATAAACCGAAGAAAAACCTAGGATTTCTACTTCGTTTTATACATATAAACCAAAGTGGAAGGTCATCGTATTGAGGTGTCGCCTCCATATTGAGGTGTTTCCACTTCGTTTTTATGTATAAACCGAAGTAGAAAACCTACTTTCTACTTCGGTTTATATATAATAACCAAAGTGGAATGTCTATTTTTTTAAAAAAAAAAATCTACCAAATTTTGATAAAATTAAAATTAAATTTGAATTATATATAAATTTCTTTTTTTTTTAAATTCTATTTTAATTGCTTTAAATATTATTTATTTATTTTCATTTAATTTATAACAGAAATAAAAATAAAAAATTTATAAACTTGGAATTAAAATTCTTATAAAATTAAATATTTATACATTCACATAATTGTTAAGTAGAATAACCTAATCATTCATATATACATTCAAATAATTGTAATTAAGTAAAATAGCCTAAATATTCATATATACATTCACATAAAGCTAAAGGTATGTATAAACAAAATACCCTTACTAATAAATTTAATTCATCAATCGCCTTAGCTATTCATGTTGGATTGGCAAGATGTCCTCCTGAACCTTGGCGACAATTTGGCTACTAGTAACTCTGTAATTTAATTCATTCGGCAAAACAAACCAATGATGGATTAAAGTAGTAACTTGTAATAACACTTAAAAAAAATTCCTAATTTACTTTAAAACACTTACAACTATTTCTTCAATTTTTTTGACCAAATTATCTTTGACAAGAGTCTTCTTCGATTCTCGTGCTCTTATCCAAATTTCATATCCCTCTACATCTTCCACTCCTAATTCTTTTTTCTAGGACATTCAACATAATTCAAGTTCAATTAATAAATTTTCCTAAGTCTAACAAAATTTTGGCAGAATAACAACTACATTTTAATTTCTCCCAAAATTTTAAAACATGTAAATAACACACAGAATATCTCGACATAGTATGCAAATTGAAAAAGGAAAAAAATTAATAAAATCTATAAAAAAAATTTGGCAAAGTTTCCTTTGTTTTTGTAGCATATCCCAATTTTATAATTATCTATAAATTCAATACAAACAAATACAAAATCAACACACATAATTTCATCCTTATATCACTGCCAATAACAAATTTCCTAGAACCTACTTCACTAAAGTAAACATGCATGATTTAACTCTAATTTTATAAATAAATATTGCATTAGTAATAAATAAAATTGAAAGATTACTCACCTCCAATATTACTCTTGAAGTCACCCAAAATCAATACCAAATTGCCAACTAAATCAACAACCCTACTAAACAGCTTAAACAAAAACAAATAAAAATCAGTTACATAATTAATCAAACTAGTTACATAATCATCAAACAACATATCAAGCTAGCTAGTTATAGAAAATAAAAAACAAATACCACTAATAATCCAAACATTTCAAGTTTTAACATTGGCAACAACATTACCTTTTGAAGTTATGTTTAATGATTTAAATAGCAAGTCACAACAATTTTTAAATTTTACAAATATATATATATATATATAATTAATAACATTATATGAAATAACAAAATAAATAAGACAATATAACACAAATATACTAAAAAATAAGTATTAAATTCGCAATAATATAAAAAATAATAATTAACAAAAACAAAGTTTTTAGGTAACAAACATTCTTTGATGCTCATCATAACCTCTAAATCAATATTAGCAACTCTAAATCCTATACATAATAAACACATTATATCTAAAAGAAAAAAATCTGAAAATAATATAGAAAATAAAAAAAAAATCAAACAAACAAAGATTTAGTGATTCAAACATTTTTTGAAGCTCAAGAACACATTTTAATGTAAGAAAACCAGTCAAAGTCCAATATCAATATCATTTTCGAACCCTAAAAATACCCACACCCAAAGTCTTTATTTTCTTCCTCAAAAAACAAATGGAACTAATATTTATGTTCTTATCTAAGAATCGAAGTAAAAGGGTTGTAATACCCTTCAGGACCGCGTTTGCTTTGCTCCACTTTTCACTTCAGTTTTTTCATAAAAACCGAAGTGGAAAGTCCCAATATAGTGTGCAAACCAAACATGACCCTTGTCTATTTTTTATTTTAACTTAATTTTTTTAAGAAACCAAAGTAGTAGCCTATTTTTATGTACTACCATCCCCAAAGGCAAAGTAAAAACCCATAAGAAGGTTTTACTTCAGTTTTTTTTTTCTGTGTAAAAAACAAAGTAAAAGCCTATATTTCTAATAGTGAATGAATAATCACTACAGGAAAAATAGGCTACTACTCCGATTTTAAGGTGGAACTACTTCGGTTTTCCCATAAATTCACAACCGAAGTAGTTCAGAGCGAAGTAAAAATTGGTGAAAAATCGAAGTAAAAAGTATGCATTCTACTTCGTTTTATACATATAAACCGAAGTGGAAGGTCTTCATATTGAGGTGGCGCCTCCATATTGAGCTGTTTCCACTTCGATTTTTATGTATATACCGAAATAGAAAACCTACTTTCTACTCTGGTTTATACATAAAAACCGAAGTGGAATGTCTATTTTTTTTTTAAAAAATCCACCAAATTTTGATAAAATTAAAATTAAATTTGAATTATATATAAATTTATTTTTTTGTTTACAAATTTTTCTTTTTAATTGCTTTCAATTTTATTTATTTATTTTCATTTAATTTATAACATAAATAACAATCACAAAATTTATACACTTAGAATTAAAATTCTTATAAAATTAAATATTTATACATTCACATTATTGTTAAGTAGAATAACCTAACCATTCATATATACATTCAAATAATTATAATTATGTAAAATAGCCTAAACATTCATATATATATTCACATAAAACTAAAGGTATGTATAAACAAAGTACCCTTACTAATAAATTTAAGTCATCAATCGGCTTAACTATTCATGCTGGATTGGAAAGATGTCATCCCGACCCTTGGCAACAATTTGGCTACTAGTAACTCTGTCAATTAGTTCATTCTGTGAAACAAACTAATGATAAATTAAATTAGTGACTTGTAACAACACTTAAAAAAAATTTCCTACTGTACTTTAAAACACTTACAACTCTTTCTTCAATTTTTTTGTCCAAATTATCTTTGACAAGAGTCTTCTTCGTTTCTCGCGCTCTTATCCAAATTTCATATCCCTCTACATCTTCCACTCCTAGTTCTTTTTTCTAGGACATCCAACGTAATTGAAGTTTAATTAATAAATTTTCCTAAGTCTAACAAATTTTTGGCAGAATAACAACTACATTTTAACATCTCCCAAAATTTTAAAACATGTAAATAACACACAGAATATCTTGACATAGTGTGCAAATTGAAAAAGAAAATCAATTAATAAATTCTATAAAAAAAATTGGCAGAGTTTCCTTTGTTTTTGTAGCATATCCAAATTTTATAATTATCTATAAATTCAATACAAACAAATACAAAATCAACACACATAATTTCATCCTTATATCACCGCCCATAACAAATTTCCTAGAACCTACTTCACTAAAGTAAACTCTCATGATTTATTTTATAAATAAATATGGCAATAGTAATAAATAAAATATAAAGATTACTCACCTCGAATATTACTCTTGAAGTCACCCAAAATCAATAATAAATTGGCAACTAAATCAACAACCCTACTAAAAATCTTAAACTAAAACAAATAAAAATCAGTTACATAATTACTTAAACTAGTTACATAATCATCAAACACATATTAAGCTAGCTAGTTATAGAAAATAAAAAATAAAAGCCACTAATAATCCAAACATTTTAAGTTCTAACATGGGCAACAACATTACCTATTGAAGCTATATTTAAAGATTTAAATTGCAAGTCACAACAATTTTTAAATTTTACAAATAATTATATATATAATTAATAACATTATATAAAATAACAAAAAAAATATAACACAAATACACTAAAAAATAAGTATTAAATTCGGAATAACATAAAAAAAATAATTAACACAAACAAAAATTTTAGGTAACAAACCTTCTTTGATGCTCAAACTAACCTCTAAATCAATATTAGCAACTCTAAAACCTATACATAATAAACACATTATATATATAAGAAAATAATCTAAAATAATATTGAAAATAAAAAAAATCATACAAACAAAAATTTAGTGATTCATACCTTTTTTGAAGCATAAAACACATTTTAATGTAAGAAAACCAGTCAAAGTCTAATATCAATACCCATCTTCAAACCCTAAAAATACCCACACCCAAAGTCTTTTTTTTCTCCCTAAAAAATAAAAGTGGAACTAATATTTCCGTTTTAAAGTAAGAAAAATGGTTTCAAATGGTAAAAAAAACATTAAAAGAAAGGTATATTTAGTGAAACTCTGGTGGGAGTACGACAACAATGAAGGTTTTCTGGGTTTGGCATTTGGGATTTTTGCTTCAGAGAGATGAATGAGACGTGAGCTAGATATTAAGGGTATTAAAACTCTTTTACTTTGGTTCTTAGATAAAATCCGATGTAGAATGTATCATTTCTACTTCGGTTTTTATCTATGAACCGAAGTAAAAAGGTTGTAATACCCTTCAGGGTCGCGTTTGCTTTGCTCCAGTTTTCACTTCGGTTTTTTCATAAAAACCGAAGTGGGAAGTCTCAATATATTGTACAAACCAAACATGGCCCATGTCTATTTTCTATTTTAACTTCATTTTTTTAAGTAACATAAGTAGTAGCCTATTTTTATGTACTACCATTTCCAAAAGCGAAGTAAAAATCCATTGACAGGCTTTTACTTCAGTTCTTTTTATATTCTATGTGTAAAAAATGAAGTAAAAGCCTATATTTATAGTAGTGAATGACTAATCACTAACAGAAAAATGGTCTACTACTTCGGTTTTAAGGTGGAACTACTTCGATTTTCGCATAAATTCACAACCGAAGCAGTTCATGGCGAAGTAAAAAGTGGTAAAAACCGAAGTAAAAAGTAGGCTTTCTACTTCGTTGTATACATATAAATCGAAGTGGAAGGTCTTCATATTGAGGTGGCGCCTCTATATTGAGGTGTTTCCACTTTGGTTTTTATGTATAAACCGAAGTAGAAAACCTACTTTCTACTTCGGTTTATACATAAAAATCGAAGTGAAATGTATATTTTTTTAAAAAATCCACCAAATTTTGATAAAATTAAAATTAAATTTGAATTATATATAAATTTCTTTTTTTGTTTACAAATTTATGTTTTTAATTCCTTTCAATTTTGTTTATTTATATTCATTTAATTTATAATAGAAATAAAAATCACAAAATTTATACACTTAGAATTAAAATTCTTATAAAATTAAATATTTATACATTCACATAATTATTAAGTAGAATAACCTAATCATTCATATATACATTCAAATAATTATAATTATGTAAAATAGCCTAAACATTCATATATATATTCACATAAAACTAAAGGTATGTATAAACAAAGTACCCTTACTAATAAATTTAAGTCATCAATCGGCTTAACTATTCATGCTGGATTGGAAAGATGTCATCCCGACCCTTGGCAACAATTTGGCTACTAGTAACTCTGTCAATTAGTTCATTCTGCGAAAAAAACTAATGATAAATTAAATTAGTGACTTGTAACAACACTTAAAAAAAATTTCCTACTGTACTTTAAAACACTTACAACTCTTTCTTCAATTTTTTTGTCCAAATTATCTTTGACAAGAGTCTTCTTCGTTTCTCGAGCTCTTATCCAAATTTTATATCCCTCTACATCTTCCACTCCTAGTTCTCTTTTCTAGGACATCCAACATAATTGAAGTTTAATTAATAAATTTTCCTAAGTCTAACAAAATTTTGGCAGCATAACAACTGCATTTTAACATCTCCCAAAATTTTAAAACCTGTAAATAACACCCAGAATATGTCGACCTAGTGTGCAAATTGAAAAATTAAAACAATTAATAAAATCTATATATAAAAAAAATTAGCAGAGTTTCCTTTGTTTTTGTAGCATATCCCAATTTTATAATTGTCTATAAATTCAATACAAACAAATACAAAATCAACACACATCATTTCATCCTTATAACACCGCCAATAACAAATTTCCTAGAACCTACTTCACTAAAGTAAACATGCATGATTTAACTCTAATTTTATAAATAAATATTGTAATAGTAATAAATAAAATTTAAAGATTACTCACCTCCAATATTATTCTTGTAGTCACCCAAAATTAATACCAAATTGGTAACTAAATCGACAACCCTACTAAAAAGCTTAAACAAAAACAAATAAAAATCAGTTACATAATTAATTAAACTAGTTACATAATCATCAAACAACATGTCAAGCTAGCTGGTTATAGAAAATAAAAAACAAATGCCACTAATAATCCAAACATTTCAAGTTCTAACATTGGCAACAACATTACCTATTGAAGCTATATTTAAATAGAAATTCACAACAATTTTTAAATTTGACTAATATATATATATATATATATAATTAGGGAGCGACTACAACGCATCCTCTTTTTTTGCAACACCAGTGCATCCTTTTTCTATTTCGGCACCTGAATAGTTATAATCTCAATTTTTTTATATGATGGTGTACATTATAGCTATCTAGAATATCCTACAAATTTTCAAGAAATTCTAAATAAATTATGGTACCGAAACAGGGTCTAAACTGCCTGTTGCACGCGTGCCTGTTTTTTTGTGTACGCGTGTAAAATTTGACAGTTTAAACTCTGTTTTCGGCTTTGTAAACTATTCAGAATTTCTTGAAAATTTGCAGGATATTCTAAATACCTACAATATACACCGTCATATAAAAAAATTTGGAATTATATCTATCCAGTTGCCAAAAATATAAAAAGGATGCACTGGTGTTGCAAAAAAAGGGGATGTATTGTAGTCGTTCCCTATATAATTAATAAAATTATATAGAATAAAAAAATAAATAAAAAAATATAACAAAAATATACTAAAAAAATAAGTATTAAATTCGGAATAATATAAAAAAAATAATTAACACAAACAAATTTTTTAGGTAACAAACTGTTGACGCGGTTCTTCGCCAATAGGTAATTAAGAAAATAAGAGGAAGGGATTAGTGCTTAACTATGAACCGAAATAGATGAATGATCTTTGTAAATGGACTGGTGACACAATTACATTTTTTTAGGTGGTTCAAAGGTTAAAATCCTTCTACTCCACCAGTCAATATTATTGCTATATGTTTGGTATTCTTTTACAGGGTATTTCTTACACAATCGAATCCAACCCCTTGGAATTCCCAGGGTCTCCATATTTATAGGAGAGGGCACCTGGGAGTTGGTAAGAAGGTCATCCCGTGACCTTCTTACCTGTCATGTCAATTCTGTGACATTCATGATTAATTCCTAAAACCTGACACATGAAGTGTGGTCTAATCAATAGGTAAGGGGGATAATGGGCCGCACGGCCCAACCCAGTCGTGGGTGCCAGAATACGCACGTTCATGCTACATGTCTGAGAATTCAGGGATATATCAGACACGTGATGTTTGATATATGCACGTTTACCTTGCGTGGTTGACTTTATAAAAGGTCACAGCCTCCAACTCTAGCTCGTACAACGAGCTGGATGCTTTCCTCGACTTGTGGCCTTCAGAGTCCAGACTCAGTTCGTAAGTAGTCTTGGCGAACCTTTAGGTTACCTCGAGCTAAGGAGGTAGGATCTTACGATGGCAGCTCCAGTCTTGGGGATGTCCATGTGGTAGACATGATCGGGCCGTATCTCAGCCCGCTAACAGCCCGTGGGAAAATCAGGGCGTACATTTGCCCCCCAAGCCCCTGCTCGTGGTACACGACGTCGCATAGGGCCACAGTAGGGGCTTTTAGGTTTCCCCATGAACTCTTCATATTCCACATTTTACGCAGGCGCCGAATACGTGGAACATCATGGTTGGTGACGGTACGTCTTCCTAGGACCGCATTAAATGGCCTAGCCTATACTCAGCTGTCGTTTCGTCTTTCGAGTGGAGAGCCTTGGATCCCACATCAGGGCAATCCAACGGCCCTCCTCACGTGGCCCTTCACATATATAAAAGGGGTGGCCACCTTACGGATGGGCCACCCGTTCATTTTAAAATTTTCAGAATTTTTCTTCTTCTTCTCTCTTCTTCATCTTCAAAAAGAAAAAACCTCTTCTTTCTGGCCGCCATTCCCAGAACTCAAGAAGTTTAGGTGCAAGGGCTCCCTTGAATCTTTGGAATCAACTACTCCGACGAATCCCCAACCCAGGCGATCCCTTCATCCTCTTCTCAACCAGAACACTCTGTAAGTCTCCTGACTGTGCATGTTTTGAAATTATTTTTCACTATAGCCTAGGTAAATATTTACTGTAGCCGCATGCAATGTTCCGTTGGTTTTTTTGTGAGCATGAAGGGTGAAAGCCTTTTAGGTTAGGGTATCGTTTGCAGTAGAAAACCATTTAGGAGCATTGTTTATAGGGTGCATTTTCTGGGGAAATTTTCTGGGTAGGATTTTAGGCATGCTGGTTTAAAGTATCCAGTATTTTGGGTGCAAAACCGGGTAGCTTAGGGGACACGCTTCACATGCGGTTTTGCACCTCTCGCCTACTGAAACTTTCCTCCCAAGGAAAATTTCTATCCTGACCCTCCTGACACACGAATTTTGAGTAATCGGGGATCTGTTGGAAGAACAGGCGCGTGTTCATAGAACCGCGTGGTCTCACTCTCCACGGGCTGGGCTTACCTCAGCTCGTGTCAAGGAAACATTCAAATTCTTCTCCATTTTTAGGTCGCCTTTTTCTAAAATTTCTTCTTTTTGTTCGCTAGGCGACCAGATGAGACCCAAGAAGAACGCTCCCAAGAAGTCCGTAGGCAACTCGTCCTCCCAACAAAACAAGGGAAAGGAGGTGATGGCTGAATCCCCGATTCCCAACTTCGGGCCAGTAGTGGAACGGGAGCTCGAGGTTGCCCCCGACGCGTTCTTCGAGGCGGAGAGGATCGTCTCGAAGATCATTGACCAGGCGAGGGTAAACAGAATATTCCTCTCCCATAACATCGAGCTGGGGAGAGGAACCGTGATTGCCCGACCTCCCCTAGAAGGCGAGCGGAGCTGTGCGCTGCTTGATGAGGTGTTCTCGGCCTAGAGCGATGAACATTTCAAGGTGGGGGCCTTCCTCCCGCTGGACCAGTACTTCGCCGATTTCCTCAACTACGTGAGGTTGGCCCCATTCCAGCTCCCCCCCAACTCTTACCGTTTGTTGGCGGGGTTAAGATACTTGTTCTTGAAACAGGAGTGGGAGGTCCCCACTCCTGCGGACATTCTGTATTTCTTCTGCCTCAAGGCCAGCCCGGAGCAGCAGGGGCGAGGTGACGGGTTCTATTATTTGACCCGGTTCCCCAACACGGCTGCGGTCATCAAGCTGCCCAGCCACCCCAACGACTTCAAAGACCAATTCTTTATGTCGACGGGATTCCGAAACTGTGAGCTGCACTACTTCAACCGTCCTCGTAAGTGCCTTTCAACCTTAGCTCATAAGTTAAGTATCGGTTAGCTCCCCTTGTATCCATTTCTGACTTAGATTAATTCTACAGCTATCTTCGCGAGGACAGAGAAGTCTGTGATCCTCGGGAGCCAGTACGAGACACTGGCGTGCTTGCCCCCCCAGTGAAAAGGACTATTGCCAGCTTGTGACAGACAAGATGATGTTGGCCTGCAAGCTGATCTCCCCAGGCTAGACTCTGAACCTGAGGAGGCCCCGGGTGCCTCCCCTAGTTCGCGACATGAGGCCTATCCTCGTGGAGGAGGTCACGGGGGATGAGGATGAGGAGGACGAGGTGCCCCTCGTGAGGACGAGGAAGCGGGCGTTGGAGGCCGCCCAAAGAACGGACAAGGAGAGGATCTGGTCCGGAGCAGCTGCAGGTCCCTCCGGCCAAGGTAACCCATACATGATTAGGAACTTAGATAGGGCCACTCCAGACCCCCGGCTAGCTAGGTTCAATCCCAAACAGCTCGTCCGACGCCATCGAAGTGACCCAGACTTTGACGAAACCCTACTCCATTGCGTCGACCAGCTCGTGCTGGATTACAAAAGTAGTCGCCCTAGGGGTACCATAGTCGTAGACAACATCCTAGCCTTTAGGTTGGTCTTATTCGAGGAGTATAGGACTAACCTTCGGTCATGGCCATCACTCCGGGAGGGTGTCGTAGCTCCGGGTCTTAGGCAATACGTAGAAGAGTCTAGTCCTGAGACAGCCTCGGATCCAGAACCCGCGCCAGCTCGAGAAGTAATTGTCTTAAATTCCCCCGCAGAAGCTCCAGGGCCGATGGTCGTAACCATAGATTCCTATTCTAGCTCGGGGGGTAGGATTCCCTTTAGTATATATATATACTTGAATTTCGCCTTTTTTCCCCTTCGTTTTTGTTTTTGCATGACTGCTTACTGACATATTGATGTTGTCTTTGTTTTGCCAGAGGAGATGTCTCAGCCCGGGGGAAAAAATCTGCGAGCTATGTTCACCGAAGGGAACTCCTCAGCTGGGGCCTCTGGGCCCAAAACGAAGAAGCTCCGGGTGGCGAAGAAAGCCGCTGGGACCCCAACCAAGTCCCCTGCAAAGGGGAAAGAGCAGCCCCCAGCTGCCTAGGTCGAAGAAACTACACCTCTTACTGTAGTGGAGAACATGCCCCCACCCCCTCCACGAGCTCCGACCTTTGTCCGGGACACAGGGGTGGAGCTGGGGACTTCGACAACTGCGCCCCCCGAGGTATGTATCCCGGTGGACCCCCAGGACCTGGAGAAGATTCCAGATGTCTTTCGGGGGACGATGTATGAGACGGCGAGCTACGCCGTCAGCCACTACCGCTTCAACGAGAGGGAGCTACGGGCCATCGAAACCAGGAGCCCGGTGGGCGTAATGGAATCGTCATTGGGCATGGCCCTAACAGTAAGCTGACTTTACCCTTCTACGATTTTTGATTATTATGCCTTGCCTTGCTTTTCCTCTCTTTTTTTTTTCTAAGGCAGTTGCCTCTTTGTTTTTGCAGAGCGTCTTGGCCCTTCACCGGAGCATAGCCAAGGTCAAGGCCCAGCTCGAGGATATGAGGGGCAAGCATCAGACGGCCTTGGCCACCCATCAGACTTCCTTGTAGACGGCCCAATAGAAGGAGAAGGAAGCCAAGGATGCCCTGATGGTCGCGCAGGCCGAGCTGGCTGAAGCCCATCCTAAGCTTCAAGAGGTCGATGCCACCAAAGATGCCCTCGCCGCTGCGTGGGCAGAGCTAGACACGACGAAGGCTGGGGCCGAGGAGGTCAAGGCTGCCCTGGAAGCCGAGAAGGCAGCCTCCAGCTCCGCCATGGAGGACATGCTCTACCACTGCTGGGTCTACAACCCAGACGGTGATTTCTCCTTCTTGGGAGCGGACGTCTGGGAGCCCTTGCTGGAGGGGTTTAAAGCTCGCCTCCAGAAAGAGGCACCTTCTGAGACTGGGGAAGTCTCCGTCGTAGCCGAGCAGGAGGACGAGACGATGACCTCTACGGGGCAGCCTGGTGGAGCTTAGGGCCTTTCTTTTTCGCATCCACCCTTTTATTATCCTTCATTTTTTGTTGTTGTAACTTTGCATGAGGTTTTTCACCTCGAGACATCTACTTATCAATTTTATTTTTAATCGATTTACTTCCTTTTGCCTTTACGCATTTTAGTTACTATTTTGAAAAACTTAGTTCGCGTTAATTTTTATCAATATCTCGTGCTCTTTAAGAAAAACAACGATCAATCAATTTAAATTAACTTCTAAGTTTTGTGACCTGGTTATGTCCAGGAACTTAGTTTGAAAACTTAGTTCGCGTTAACTTTTATCAATATCTCGTGCTCTTTAAGAAAAACAACGATCAATCGATTTAAATTAACTTCTAAGTTTTATGACCTGGTTATGTCCAGGAACTTAGTTTGAAAACTTAGTTCGCGTTAATTTTTATCAATATCTCGTGCTCTTTAAGAAAAACAACAATCAATTGATTTAAATTAACTTCTAAGTTTTATGACCTGGTTATGTCCACGAACTTAGTTTGAAAACTTAGTTCGCGTTAATTTTTATCAATATCTCGTGCTCTTTAAGAAAAACAACGATCAATCGATTTAAATTAACTTCTAAGTATTAAGGCGACCTGGTTAAATCCAGGATAGGACTTAGTTCGCGTTAATTTTTATCAATTATCTCGTGTCTTTTAAGAAAAACAACGATCAATCGATTTGAATTAACTTCTAAGTCTTTAAGGCAACCTGTTTATATCATGGTACCATATGCCCCCCAAGTAACTGGGAAAGGGTATTTCGTGGTTACTTTATATTACACTTGTAAATATGTACAATTATAAATGAAAAGTTAATTCTCATTGCTTAATACATAAAAAATGGCCTTTTAGGCCTTACAAGGGGGGTCACTGATAATATCTCTTTAAATGGATGGCGTTCCAAGTCTGTGGGACTGCCCCTCCATCGAGCTGAGCTAATTTGTAAGTTCCTTCTTTAATGACCTCGATGATTTGATATGGCCCTTCCCAGCTCGGTCCCAATACTCCATCTTTGGGATCCTAACCGGCTAAGAAAACCCTCATGAGGACCAGGTCGCCAATGCTAAAGGCGCGCTTTTTGACTTTTGAGTTGAAATAACGAGTGATTTTTTGCTGGTAATGTGCGAGCTGGAGTTGCGAATCTTCTCGTCTTTCGTCAACCAAGTCAAGGGAAGCGCGAAGTAGCTCGTGGTTGCGATCCTGGTGATATGCCTGGACCCTATGCGAAAGTACCTTAATCTCCACAGGGAGGACTGCCTCACTCCCAAAGGTCAGGGAGAAAGGAGTATGACCCGTAGGAGACCGATGCGAGGTCCGGTATGCCCACAGAACCTGGGGGAGCTGTTCTGGCCAGACTCCCTTGGCTTTGTCTAGTCTCTTTTTAAGGCTCGCCTTTAGAGTCTTGTTGACGGCCTCGACCTGGCCATTCGCCTGAGGATAGGCCACGGAGGAGAAGCTTTTCACAATCCCGTACCTTTCGCAAAATTCGGTGAATAGGTCACTGTTGAACTGAGTCCCATTGTCGGAAACGATCTTCTTGGGCAGACCGAATCGGCAGATAATGCTCTTAACCACGAAGTCGAGGACTTTTTTGGAAGTTATCGTTGCTAAAGGTTCTACCTCAGCCCACTTCGTAAAGTAGTCGATGGCCACCATGGCGTAGCGGACCCCGCCTTTTCCAGTAGGGAGGGCGCCAACCAAGTCGATTCCCCAAACTGCAAATGGCCATGGGGAAGAGATCATCTTCAGCTTGACTGGGGGAGCTCGGGCAACGGTGGTGAATCGCTGGCACTTGTCGTACTTCTTGACATACGAGATCGAGTCCTTGGATAGAGTGGGCCAGTAATATCCTTGCCTCAGGACCTTTAGGGCCATGCTTTGCCCCCCAGTGTGATCCCCGCAAAAACCCTCATGCACTTCCTGCAGGATGGCCTTTGCTTCGCCTGGAAGAACACATCGTAGGAGAGGTAGGGAGTGCCCACGTCGGTATAGCACCCCGTCTACTATCGTATACCTGGGAGCTTGATACAGTACCCGCCGTGCATCATTACGCCCTTCAGGTAGCTTTCCCTCAGTGAGATATTCAAGGATGGGGGTCATCCAGGTCGGCCTAGCGTCGATCATCACGACCTCCGGCCTGACTTCTTCTATACTTGGTTTTTCCAAGAACTCTATTGGAACTAACCCCAGTGCCTCCGTCTCCCAGGAGGTGGCAAGCTTGGCAAGAGCATCTGCGTTAGCGTTCTGCTCCCAAGGTATCTGCTCGATTGAGCCTCGCCCAAATGCGAACAGCTCAACTTTTACCTTCGCTAGGTAGGCAGCCATCTTGGGTCCTCGTGCTTGATATTTGCCTAGAACCTAGTTCACCACGAGCTGGGAGTCACTGAAGCACTGGACGGAGCTCGCCTTCAGCTCCTGGGCTATCCTTAGCCCGGCCAGTAATGCTTCATATTCGGCCTCGTTGTTGGAGGCTTTGAATCCGAATCTCAGCACCGAGTGGAATCTATGTCCCTCGGGGATATCAAAATGATTCCAGCTCCGGAGCCGTTCTCGTTGGATGATCCATCCACGAAGATCTTCCACGACGCCTGAGACGAGGTGAGCTGGGGTGAGCCTTCTACAGGGTCCTCCCAGAATCCTATGCACTTTGCCACAAAATATGCTAGGGCCTGACTTTTTATAGCAGTTCGTGGGGTGTACAAAATCTCAAACTGACTGTGTTCGATAGCCCACTTTAACAGGCGTCTTGATGCTTCGGGTTTTTGCAAAACCTGCCTTAAAGGCTGATCGGTCATGACGTGTATTGAGTGGGACTTGAAGCACGGCCTGAGCTTTCGAGAGGCCATGATAAGACAAAACACCAATTTCTCCATCAACGGGTATCGAGATTTAACCCCAAGAAGTCTCTTGCTGATGTGATAGACAGGTTTATGAACCCGTTCTTCTTCTCGGACTAATACGGCACTAGCTGCATCCTTTGTGACAGCTAGGTAGAGAAAAAGGGGCTCTCCTGCCTTTGGTTTGGATAATACGGGTGGCTCAGCCAGATGTGGCTTCAGGGCGAGGAAAGCACTTTCGCACTCTTCTGTCCATTCGAACTTCTTATTTCCTCGGAGCAGGTTGTAGAATGGCAAGCACTTATTGGTGGATTTTGAAATAAACCAATTGAGGGCTACCACCCTTCCTGCCAGGCCTTGGACGTCTTTGTGTGACCTGGGTGAGGGAAGCTCGAGTAATGATCTGATCTTGTCGGGGTTTGCCTCGATTCCTCGGGTATTGATGATGACACCCAGGAATTTCCCCGATGCGACTCCAAAAGTGCACTTCTGTGGATTAAGCCTCATGTCATACTCCCGTAGTATCTTGAAGCACTCCTCCAGGTCGGAAACATGGTTATCGGCAGTCTTTGACTTGAGTAGCATGTCATCAACGTACACTTCCATGTTCTTCCCGATTTGGTTTGCGAACATTCTATTTACTAACCTTTGGTACGTAGCACCGACGTTCTTCAGCCTGAATGGCATGACCTTGTAACAATAAACGTTAGTCGGGGTCATGAAGCTGGTGTGCTCCTGGTCCGCCGGATTCATGGTGATCTGATTGTAGCCTGAGTACGCGTCCATAAAGGACATGAGCTCGTGCCCCGCCGTGGCATCCACCAATTGTTCGATCCTTGGCAAGGGAAAACAATCTTTGGGGCAGGCTTTATTCAGGTCGGAGAAGTTGATGAAGGGCCGCCAATTCCCGTTGGGCTTTGGGACCAGCACGAGGTTGGCGACCCAAATCGGAAACTTGGCTTCACGGATAAAGCCGCATTTCTTGAGCCGGGCTACTTCTTCCTCTAAGGCCTCAACCCGGGTTGTTCCCAGGCGCCTTTGCTTCTGGTACTTTGCAGGAACGCTTTTATCCAGATGAAGGGTGTGCATGATGACACTCGGGCTGATTCCCACCATGTCCTCGTGTGACCACACAAACACATCCAGGTTATCTCGCAGAAATCTGATCAGCTCCGCCTTCCTCTTGTTACAGAGGTTTTTCCCGAGCTTGACCATCCGTGAAGGGTTCTGCGGATCGATGTTTACTTCCTCGAGCTCCTCAATAGCCTGGAGCTCGGACCTGTCCTCGCCTATTCGGGGGTCAATATCCTCACTTAAGACGATATTTTCCCCTTCGGCGCTCTGAGGATTTTCAATCTCAGGATCAGCTCAGGGTTCCTGAGATTCCTCTCCACCACCTTGGATGGCCATTGCTAGCTGCCCAGGTTTCGATTTTCCCTTCATGGAAATGTTGTAGCATTCCCTGGAAGCGAGCTAATCGCCACGGACCGTGCATACTCCCGTGGAAGTAGGGAATTTCATCGTGAGGTGGCGAACGGATGTGACGGCCTCAAAAGCTATGAGTGTGGGTCGGCCCAAAATTGCGTTGTATGCAGCGGAGCAGTCGATGACCACGAACTCGAGGAGTTTGGAGACTGTCCGAGGTCCTTCTCCTAAGGTGATCACCAGCTCGATAGTCCCTATAGCCGCTGATCCTTCTCCCGAAAAACCATACAGCATCATGGAGGTCGCCTTCAGCTCGGCGACAGTCAGACCCATCTTCTCCAGTGTGGACCGGAATATAAGATTTACCGAGCTCCCATTATCGATCAGCACCCTCCTAACCTTCCGATTAGCGAGCTGAACTGCTACGACCAGAGGGTTGTTATGAGGGAACTGGACATGGCCCGCATCTTCTTCCGTAAAAATGATCGGTTGCCTCTCCAATTGCTACTGCTTTGGCAGACACTGCTCTGAGATGAACTCAACTCCATTATGCACCTTGAGTTCATTTACGTACCTCTTCTGGGCACCCCTACTCGCGCTAGCTAAATGCGGACCTCCAAATATTGTGGATATCTCTCCTCCTATCACTGGAGGAGGAACGTCTTGATCTATCCGAGACCCGGGCTGATTGACCGGGACTTCTGGAGCAGGTCGACTTGCTGGAACCCTGTTCTGCGCGTACTGAGCCAAGGGGCCGGCTCTGATGAGAGTCTCGATCTCATCTTTCAAGTGCCTACAATCATCAGTATTGTGGCCAACGTCGTTGTGAAAACAGCAAAACTTGGAGGTATCCCATTTCCCCTTCTGGTGCTTTAACGGCTTCGGCTTCTTTCAGGGGAGGCGAGCGGAATTCGCCAGGAAGATGTTCTCCCTAGAGTTGGTGAGCTCTGTATAAGTTGCGTAGACAGGCTTAAACTTGTCTACGGACTTATTCTTCTTTGGGCCGTGCTGGCTGCCCTCGCCGTTCCCCTTTCTTTTGCCTCCACCATACTGGTTATTCTATGTAACGTTCTCGGTCACTGTCACGACCTCCGTTCCCACTCCAGCAGGCTGCTCAGGGACCTGGCTGGTCCCTGCAGCTGAGGCTTCGGCCTCCTCCAAGTTGATCCATTCCTAGGCCCTATTCAGGAACTCATTCACTGAGCTAACTCCCTTCATTTGTATATCTTTCCAGAGTCCCCCTTCGACGAGGATTCTAGTCCTCAAGGCCATGAGCTTGGAGCTGTCATCCGCGTCTCTGGCCCGAGCAGCGACGCTTGTGAACCTGCTCAGGTAAGCCTTCAGAGGCTCATCGGGTTGCTGCCTCACGTTAGCCAGAGAGTCGGCCTTGACGCGGGTAGCCTGGGAGGCTCGGAATGCCCTTTTGAAGTCAGCCGAGAAAGTTTTCCAGGAGCTGATTGATTGTCTTTTGCTTTGCTTGAACCACTTCCTGGCTGGTCCAGTCAGTGTGGAGGGAAATATCAGACACCTCAGCTCAGGGCCAATGTTGTGGGCCATCATCAGGGTGTTGAACATCCCTAGATGATCCGACGGGTCTCCATCTCCGTTGAATTTGGACAGGTGTGGCATACGGAAACTGGGTGGGTATGTCATCGCTGCTATGCTGGGGGTGAAGAGCTCCAGCTCGTCTCCTGAATCATATTCATCTTTATCTTTCTCCAACAGGAGCTTCCTCATTAGCTCCTCCATCTGAGCCAGGCGCTCGAGGGTTTTGTCCTGATTTCCTTGGTTACTCCGGGGTTGTTCAACAGCTCCGGATCCATTGTACATATTTGGTGGGTTATTGCCCCTCCTATCTTGAGATAGGTTATTTGGGGCATTCCCGTCGTTACGTACTTCGGACAGGTCCCCCCCTGAGCGACCATGGCTGCCACCTCCTACTGGTTCCCCTCTATGAGAGTTTAGGTGATCTCGCAAGTTGCCCCCCTGGGTCGTTTGAGGACTTTGTGCTGATCTTAAACGTTGACGCAGGTCTCTGCCAGAAAGGTCACTCCATCGACTGCCGGTCTAGTAGGTCCTGTTAGAGAAGCTCGGAGTTCGCCTTTGGGGGTGAGGATCCGAGCTCTCTCTCGACGCCCTGCTGCGTCGGGAAGGACCTGCGGACGGCGGGTTTCTCCTGCTATTTCCATAGGCTGGAATTTCTCGGATGGGTTAAGGAGGAGACAGATATCTTATTGGAGACGGAGGATGCCTGACCGGAGATGCGATCCTGGTTCCGTCAGGGCAGATTAAGTTAGGTGGGGGCCTTTCAGCCCTGCCAACCTGCAGGTCCCACGCCTGGCGATCTGAACGAGGCGCAGGACGTCTGGTGGGGACGAGCTGATGCTGTGAGCCCTCCCCGGATCTCCTTATGGAATTTCCTCGAGCTCTCCTGGGCGCGCTCGAGGCTGGTTGGGAGCTGGGAGTTGAAGTTTGGACCGAACGACTGTACTGTTGTTCAGCTCTAGGCATTTCTTCGAAGTTTGCCTCTCGACGGTGGGATGAGGGAATAGAGTTGGCTATTGGAGGTCTGTCCGAGCGACTAGGCCTGGACCAATTACCCCAGCGGGACTTATGAGTCTCGCCTTGCCTCTTTCCAACATTAGCGTCGGTTGTAAGATGGGGTAGTCGGGCCAACACCTCCTTAATCTGCTGATTAGCTTTCGCTAGTTGGCTCCTCAGCTGAGCGTTTTCCATCTCTACCACAGTGTAAAAATGTGGGTTTGGATTAGGTGGCCGGGGCGCCGAACTTCCAGTGTCATCTTGGCCCACCGGCTGTTTGCCCGGCTGCTGCTGGACCTCAGAAATTTGTTCACCGGGGATGGCGATATGATGAGCCTCCTGCCCATCATGTTGTTCTGTCTCATTACCGTGTCTGGATCGGGTGGTCACCATAGTTGGATGTTTGCGATAGCAACAATCTAACTAGCTCTCAATGAAAGCACCAAACTGTTGATGCGGTTCTTCGCCAACAGGTAATTAAGAAAATAAGAGGAAGGGATTAGTGCTTAACTATGAACCGAAATAGATGAATGATCTTTGTAAATGGACTGGTGACACAATTACGTTTTTTTAGGTGGTTCAAAGGTTAAAATCCTTCTACTCCAGCAATCAATATTATTGCTATATGTTTGGTATTCTTTTACAGGGTATTTCTTACACAATCGAATCCAACCCCTTGCAACTCCCAGGGTCTCCATATTTATAGGAGAGGGCACCTGGGAGTTGGTAAGAAGGTCATCCCGTGACCTTCTTACCTGTCATGTCAATTCTGTGACATTCATGATTAATTCCTAAAACTTGACACATGAAGTGTGGTCTAATCAATAGATAAGGGGGATAATGGGCCGCACGGCCCAACCCAGTCGTGGGTGCCAGAATACGCACGTTCATGCTGCGTGTCCGAGAAGTCAGGGATATATCAGACACGTGATGTCTGATATATGCACATTTACCTTGCGTGGTTGACTTTATAAAAGGTCACAGCCTCCAACTCTAGCTCGTACAACGAGCTGGATGCTTTCCTCGACCTGTGGCCTTCAGAGTCCAGACTCAGTCCGTAAGTAGTCTTGGCGAACCTTTAGGTTACCTCGAGCTAAGGATGTAGGATCTTACGATGGCAGCTCCGGTCTTGGGGATGTCCACGTGGTAGACATGATCAGGCCGTATCTCAGCCCGCTAACAGCCCGTGGGAAAATCAGGGCGTACACAAACCTCCTTTGATTCTCAAAATAACCTCTAAATCAATATTAGCAACTTTAAAACCTATACATAATAAAAAAATTATATCTATAAGAAGAAAAAATATGAAAATAATATAGAAAATAAAAAAAATCATACAAACAAAGATTTAGTGATTCATACATTTTGTGAAGCACAAGAACACATTTTAATGTAAGAAAACCAATCAAAGTCCAATATCAATACCCATTTTCGAACCCTAAAAATACCCCCACCCAAAGTCTTTATTTTCTCCCTCAAAAATAAAATTGGAACTAATATTTCTATTTTTAAGTAAGAAAAATGGTTTCAAATGGTAAAAAAAAACATGAAAAATGGTATATTTAGTGAAACCCTCGTGGGAATACTACAACAATGGAGGTTTTTTGGGTTTGACATTTGAGATTTTTGCTTCAGAGAAATGAATGAGGCATGAGCTAGATATTAATGGTATTAAAACCCTTTTACTTTGGTTCTTAGATAAAATCCGATGTAGAATGTACCCTTTCTACTTCGGTTTTTATCTATGAACCGAAGTAAAAAGGTTGTAATACCCTTCAGGGTCGCGTTTGCTTTGCTCCAGTTTTCACTTCGGTTTTTTCATAAAAACCGAAGTGGGAAGTCTCAATATATTGTGCAAACCAAACATGGCCCATGTCTATTTTCTATTTTAACTTCATTTTTTTAAGAAACATAAGTAGTAGCCTATTTTTATGTACTACCATTTCCAAAAGCGAAGTAAAAACTCATTGAAAGGCTTTTACTTTAGTTTTTTTTTTATATTCTATGTATAAAAAATTAAGTAAAAGCCTATATTTCTAGTAGTGTGATAACAGTGTGGCAGTGGCTAATTCAAAGGAACCAAGAAGTCACAAGATGGGAAATCACATCGAGAGAAAATATCACTTGATCCGAGAGATACTTAACCGATGAGATGTTGCTGTCTTGAAGATTGCCTCCAAAGATAATCTTGCAGATCCGTTTACATAGACTTTATCTATTAAATATTTTCAGGGTCATGTAAGATGCAAGGGGTTAAGGGAAATGCCTCATTCTCTTTAAGGCAAGTGGGAGATTGTTGGGAATTGTGCCCCTAAAGCAATTGTAGTAGATAATGTTTTTGATGAAATAAATAAATGAATTGAATTATTGTATATATGTAGCTTACGTACTATATTATTGCTAATATTAAGTAAATATAAAAAAATCCATAAGTTCATCTATGTGGTCTCAATCTCATATTGGTACGAGAGGATCGAGATTGAGATAATGAACTTAAATAATTCGTAGTAAAATAAAGTTATGGAATCTTTAGATTAATTACTGCTAGTATGATCCACTAGTATTATGAATACATGCGACCTAAATCTGGGTTACTAGTGTAGTAGGACACTTTAATGGAGATACTTTGCATGTTGAGAGTATGTAGAACTGGACAAGATGTGATTTAATAATACTTGTTTAAATACTGTTTTGTAGTATTATAAAACACATCAACTGATGATCATATAAAATTTATCTTAATCCTGAAATTAATATGAACTCCTATATATGTCACTTGATCCTTTGATTCATGTGTTACGGTTTGTCAGAATGATCAGGCTAAGAACTATTGTTTTGGGGAGTCAATGATGTATATGGCTGGGGCATAGCTTAACCGATATGAAATCTATACCTTCTTATAGAATGAATGATGATTCCCTATTGGGTTGGCTTTTGGAACTGAAAAGGTTATTGACGTCAAATTCATAATATGATCATGAATTGACCCTCACTAGTAAAGTCAATGGTACATTAGGAATCAAGATATAATTAAAAGGATAAAACGATAATTTTATTCTCACTTAATTATGAATCATCAATAGAGGATTATTTTGTATGTAATGATTATATCAATGGACACTTTATGGTTACAATAAAATACTCAGTAAATATATGCCTTTAATTCTCAAGATTTCAGTCTCATATTTATAGTTGAATAATCATGAGATTAATAAATATGATTATTGAATTAAAGAGTTTTGGTTAATAATATTTTATTTATTGGAGCTTGGAATTATTGGTCAATAGATCGGGTGGGGGGGGGGGGGGGGGGGGGCTCTATCAACACTAATCAAGGTAAGAGTTGATGCAAGGGTTAAACTGTGAATAAGCTATTTGAGAGAATATTTATTCTTCGAGATAAATGTGCAATTATGTGATGATTGAAGTTGCACAATTTATTATTGCATTTGTGCAATTTTCGAAATTCTGTAGAAATAGAATAAATTGATTTTAATCAATTATTTTATTTAAGTGTGAATAAATAAATATGGACAGTCAAAATTTAGTTTTGATTATTATATTTATTTAATTAATAATAAGATGATAATGGAAATTCAAATTTTGAATTTTGAAATTTAAGTTGTTATATTTTCCTTAAAAAGATGATATCTTATTTAGATATCTAATTATTAATTAATTAAAATAAAAACACATGAAAAATCAAAATCTCATTTTTCAGGGATAGGCCACACGCATAGGGCTTGGATTGCTCAATGTGTGTGGCACTTCTGATGTTATCAGAAGTTGGTTTTTTAATTTTATTTTTAGTTAATTAATAAACATTTTAAAATGGAATGTTAGACTTCGTCTTTTATCATTATGATTATTATAAAAAGATGTTTGATTTTTCTTTTTTTTTTTATTATTATTATTATGGTAATAATTCTATATATTCTATATGATAGAAAATAGAAACAACAAGTGATAACAAGCTTTTACAGAGAAGAAAAACTATCATCTTTTTCACCAAGCAAAAAATTTTCTTTCTAGCCTATAATCAAAAGTCTCATGTGTTGAGAATACTTTTGATTCACAAAATTGATCATTGTTCTCTATGTGTCCACCCACATCTTGAGGTGTAGAGAATGTCTTGGAAGATCTAGATGTGAGTACTCCAGCAAGGATAGGAAGATCGAAACATATACGAAAAGATTCAAGGATTCTTGATAGGCTACAAGAGGTAAATCGTTTGTATTATTTTTCATTTTCATATTATATATTGATTAACATATTGAATATTAAAGGATCCTCATATAAAGTTGTTTATATGAAAAACAAATTTGTATGCCATTACTGCAAACTTTCGCTGTGCACTAGGAATTGTTCCTAACAGTAAGTCCTTGGTCACTTGCCAAACAACCAGACCTCTTCAAGCTAATCCTCCTGGTCGAAATAAAATTCCTAAAGCAGTATACTTATTATGAAAAAATCACACATGTGTAAGCAATACTTGTTAAAAATTGGCAAGATTTGAATGTGTCAAGTACACTCCCTTGTAAATAACTCATAATGAAACGGAAAAAATTGTGTTTATTGAATTAAAAAATTTGTATGAGCAATGAATTTTTTTCAATGAAAATATCTGGAATTGAATTTTATTAACTAACTGGTCATTTTAAAAAGGTCATAAATGTGCCTTACGACCAGGTAAAAACAAATTATCTAAGAAATAAATTCGTGCCTATACAATAAAAAATAACAAAACAAGAAATACAATGGTCGTGAAAAATGGGCATAAACATGTGTGGCGACCAATGTCATTGATAATATTTTCTTAGATGTTCGCCATTCCAATATCTTGCGACTGATTCACCGTTTAATTGAGCAAGTTCGTACACTCCTGGTTGTAAAACATCTACGATCTAGTACAGTCCTTCCCAGTTAGGTTGTAAAACTCCTGATGCAGAACCTCTCGAGTTCTTGGAACACTTGTCGCAAGACTAGATCTCTTGTAGCGAACTTTCTATCCTTGACTTGAGAGTTAAAATATCGAGCAACTTTTTATTGATAAGCAACTACTCGCAATTGTGACAACTCTCGTTGTTTGTTGATCAATTCAAGAGTCTCAGCCAACAATCGATAATTTTGGGCTTGATCATATGTGGTTAATCGATGCGATGGAGGGTTAACTCGACTGGTATCACTTCTTCATACCGCCAATTGACGTCTGAGCTGTAGTACGATATGACCATAGCACCTCTGATAAAATATCTAACCAACTGCCTTTGGCTTGCTCGAGTCTTTTCTTCATTGTATCTTTCAAAGTGTCGTTAACAATTTTTACTTGTCCATTCGCTTGAGGATAAGCAACTACAGAGAAACTTTTTGTAATACCGTGCCTTGTACAGAAGCTCATTAATAGATCACTATCAAATTGAGTACCATCGTCTGAAATGATCTTTTTTGGTAGGCCATATCTACAAATAATATTTTTTACTACTAAGTCAAGTACTTTTTGAGAAGTAATAGTTGCTAGTGGCTCCACCTCAATCCATTTAGTAAAGTAGTCCACTGCAATGAATGTGAATTGGACTCCTCTTTTTCTCATAGGTAGTTTCCCAATCAGATCTATCCCTCATACAACAAAAGGCCATGGACTCTGCATTTATTTAAGCTCATTAGGAGCTGCTCGAGATATCTTAGAGAATCTTTGACACTTGTCACATTTTCGCACATACTCCATTGCATCTTCATTCATTGTTGGCTAAAAACACCCTTGCCTCAATATCTTCTTTGCTAGGCTCTGCCCTGACCCCTCATGTACTTCAATCATCAACAATTCACGTTTTGGTTTAGTGACACACCAAAGTAAAGGCATTGAGAACCCTCGTACATCACTCCATCAATGATTACGTATCTAGTAGCCTACCTCAATATCTTTCATGCCTCGTTCATGTCTTGGGGAAAATTTCCCTGCTCTAGATAATTAGCCATTCAAGTCATCCATGGATGGCAAATTGTCTAGCAACAACATTGTCTCTGTTTCATTGATACTCGTTTGGGAAAGGTGCACAACTGGTATTATATTCAGAGTGTCTGCATCTTTAGCACTTGCTAGCTTAGCTAAGGCATCAACATTTGAATCCTGGTTGCGTGGTACCTGCTGTATGATAATTTTTTTGAAATGTGCAACAAGATCTTTATCTTTGCTTAAATAGGAAGCCATCTTTATCCCTTGAGCTAGGTATTCCCCCAAGATTTGGTTCATGAACAATTGTGAATTGCTATAAATATCTATTGCTAAAGCTCTGGTACATTTTCAGAGGTATGCAGGTAGTGCCTTCACTCGTACAACTACTACTTGTTTGATACAGATGTTGTTGGGAAAACTTATACATGATCTTTATTTATTTTCATATATATCTAATATTAAACAACTTAATACGAGATAGCCTAAAACATGTTTCCAAAATTGAAGTCAAAGAGAAACAAAGAATAGAATACTTACAGTATACGCAGCAGAATGAAACAGTCCTTCCTTCAGTTTCTTTAACACTTGTATCCTCTCTGTCCCAGAGTATTAACAAGAAACTGAACCGATCTTTTATTTTCTTCACAATCTTCCAATGTATCCTTAGAACAACCTAGACTAGTGTGGGAAATTCTCAACACATGAGATAGATATATAGAGAAGAAGAGAAAATAACAAAGAGGCTTAGAAAAGGATTTGTGTTTAGAGAGAATCTAAAACTATCAGAAAACCAGTGATTAAACTTATCTGTCGTCTCAGAAATCTTAACTGATGAATTCTCTCTAAGCACTCCTTTTATAGACTCAATTAGGCTATTTAATTTAATTAAAAAATCAATAAAATAATTGCCATTTTAAAGCCCTAGGTCGAAATTATCATGGGCTATAGGCCCGTGAAATTTCCCATTTGATTATAAGCTCATTGGACTTAAAATCAAGGCCTGTATAATTTTCTATTGATTTAATTAATTAAATAATTATTTAAATCCTTTATCAAATTAATTATTTATAATTTGAACATTGATTTAAACTTATTTATTAATTTAGATACCAATTTATCTTAATTAATAAATCTGCCATAATTTCTCTTTTTTCTCAAAATTACACAACTCTGTGAAACTATCCAAAATTGACCTGGTCTACTTTGATAATTCTAATTTATGATTAAATCAATTAATTGAGACTATCTAGATGATTTTATCCAAGGTACAATGGGGACCATGGGCCTATGAAATCAAGCTCCAATAAGTTATCATAAATCTAACAAATAAATTTACTAACTTATTAATTCCTCGTGACTCCACTATAGACTTGGAATTGCACTCTTGAATTCAAAGAACGCTCTATAACAAATATAGATACACTATTAAATATCCATTGTTACAACCATAATTGTCACTCAATCCTCTACAGATGGTCTACAAGAGATAGGACTAAAATACCATTTTACCACTCATTGTATTTTAACCTTAAAACACTTAGTTCCTTGTAAATGATATTTCAGTAAACTAATTTAATTACTGAAATGAGATCTCTTTCATTTAACACCTTGAACCAAACTAAAAGGAAATCATCATTTCACTTCTTCATCAGAAGCTATAGATGTTCAAATCTATGATTAACACTCCCACTCAATTATACTACCGAGTTCCCAAGATGTAAGTATGGGCTAATCCGTAGGGTAAGCTGGTAACGAACAAGTTAAAGAACTCAAATAATACAATCAGTTAGAATACTAACCACTCAGAATTGAGATTGAATTGACCTATGGTCAACTATATGATATGACTAGAATAGATAATAATGGTATGTTTACGTATCTTATCAACTGTCAATATCGGTCCTGTCCGATGTAACAAATACATCTGATCTTATCTACTTTGCGAATGTTCTGGAAAGAACATAACACTGTAATGTGTAAGTAGATCATATCGTAGATTGACAAGTCAGTGTAAATCTTGTGCACTGACTAATCTTAGGACTAACTTATTTTGAACATATAATCATATTTATATTCCACTGTCATTACGTCACTATAAATAACATTAGGTATATGCTCGGGATTTAATAGAAGTTTATATTAAACAAATAATCATGAAAATAAAACATTTGAGCAAAGTGATTGACCAAGTCAAAAAATAATTTATATTCTTTTATTGATAATAAAATGAGATTACAAAGAATTTGGGTTTTAATTAGGGCATAAAACCCCAACAAACTCCCACTTGCACTAATAGAAACTAATGCCTTAATTCTACTAATCACATTTTCTTGATATGCTTATCAAATGTAGCTTCTGGTAGTGTCTTTGTAAAAGGATCCGCAAGATTGTCTTCAGTTGCAATCTTCATAACCTTCACATCTCCCCTGGCCACATATTCTCGAAGAATGTGATACTTCCTTTCTATATGCTTACTCCTCTTGTGACTTCGAGGTTCTTTCGAGTTGGCTATCGCTCCTATATTGTCACAAAACAACACAAGAGGTTTATCCATTTATGGAATAACACCTATATGCTTACTCCTCTTGTGACTTCGAGGTGCTTTCGAGTTGGCTATCGCTCATGTATTGTCACAAAACAATACAAGCAGTTTATCCATTTCTGGAATAACACCAGGATCCGAATAGAACTTCTTTAGCCAGACTATTTCCTTAGCTGCTTCTGATGCGGCTATGTACTCAGCCTCCATGGTAGACTCTGAGATTTCAGATTGCTTTATGCCTCTCCAAATCACAGCTCCACCCCCAAGAGTAAACAACATTCCGGAAGTAGACTTTTTATCATTGACATCAGTCTGAAAATCTAAATCGGTGTAACCTACAGGGTTCAAAACACCACCCTTGTAGACTAACATATCATCCCTAGTCCGTCTCAAATACTTCAGGATATGCTTAACTGCTATCCGATGTTCCAGTCCTGGGTTTGACTGATACCTGCTCACTACTCCCACTGCATAGAGATACCTGGTCTAGTACACAACATGGCATACATTAGACTTCCAACTGCAGATGCGTAAGGAACTTTTCTCATTGCATCTTCCTATTCAGGAGTCTGGGGAGACTGCTTCTTTGAAAGATGAATTCCATGGCGGCACGGTAGACATCCTTTCTTGGAATTTGTCATTGATAAACGTTCAAGCACTTTATCTATGTAAACTGCTTGAGATAGAGCTAAGAGTCTGTTCTTTCTATCCCTCATGATCTGGATACCTAGAACATAACTTGCTTCACCCAAATCCTTCATCTGGAATTGAGTGCTCAGCCAATTCTTCACATCTGATAATTTCTTAACATTGTTTCCAATGAGTAAGATATCATCTACATAAAGAACCAGGAATACTACTATTTGATTTGCCTTCAGTTGGTAAACACAGGGCTCATCAAAATTTTGTTCAAAGCCATAGGTTTTGATTATTTCATCAAACCTAAGATTCCAAGAACTAGAAGCTTGCTTAAGTCCATAGATGGACATATTCAACTTGCAAACTTTTCCTTCTTGTCTAGATACTTTAAATCCTTCTGGTTTATCCATATAAATGACTTCGTCTAGCTTTCCATTAAGAAAAGCTGTCTTGACGTCCATTTTCCAGATCTCATAGTTGAGAGCGGCTACTATGGATAAGAGGATGCGAATGGATTTGAGCATGGCTATGCCTTTTCTTCATAGTCCATGCCTTTTCTTTGGATATAACCCTTTGCCACTAATCGAGCTTTATAAGTCTCGATATTTCCATCAACACCTCGTTTCTTCTTATAGATCCACTTGCACCCAATGACCCTAAAGTCACTAGGTGCTTCCACAAGATTCCAGAGGGAATTTGAGTACATGGACTCCTTTTCCTGTTTCATGACTTCGAGTCATAGTTCCTTTTCAGGGCTAGCCATTGCCTGTTTGAAAGACAACGAATCATCATCACTAGTGTCACCAACAACCATATTGGTTTCACCATCCAAACCATAGCGAACTGGGTTCCTAGAAACCCTCCCACTACGACGAGGCTCCGTGACTGTTTGCTCAGGAACAGTGGTACTTTCTTCATTTAAACCGACTTGCGTCGATTTGACGTGAAGAGTGGGAATTTCATCATCAACTCACGTTGATGACGATGGAACATTGGTTGGAGTCAATTCTTTAACCATCTCCTCAAAAACTTCTTTGCTGCGAGGTTTAAAGTTCTGGACATAGTCATTTTCCAGAAAAGTAGCATTTGTAGAAGTAAACACTTTCTTTTCTGAATGACTATAGAAAAGTCCACCCTGAGTACCTTTAGGATAGCCAACAAACATGCAAACTTCAGTTCGCGGTTCTAGCTTTCCCTCCTTTTTCCTCAGGACGTGAATGGACACCCCCAGATTCTATAATGGCGTAAACTAGGTTCACGACCATTCCAGCGTTCTAAAGGTGTTTTGGGGATTGATTTTGACGGCACGGCATTGAGAATGTCATTCGCGATTTCAATTACATGTCCCCAAAACGAAGTTGGTAGAGTTGAGTAACTAAGCATGCGTCTAACCATTTCCAATAAAGTTTTGTTTCGGCGTTCTGCTACACCATTTTGTTGCGGAGTACCTGGGGCAGTAAGTTGTGATAAAATCCCAAGTTCAGTTAAATGATCTTGGAACTTCATATCCAAATATTCTCCACCCCTATCAGATCACAAGATCTTTAACGTTTTACCTAATTGGTTCTGAGCCATTGCTAGGAATTCCTGAAACTTCGAAAATATTTCTGATTTCCTATGCATTAGGTAAAGACATGAGTATCTAGAGTAATCGTCAATGAAAGTGACGAAATACTCAAAACCACCCCTGGCTTGTACATTCAAAGCTCCACAAACATCTGAATGCACAAGACCAAGTGGTTCTTTGGCCCTATCACCCTTTGCAGAGAATGGACGCTTGGTCAGTTTGCCTTCTAGACAAGATTCACAGACGGGTAATTCACCTAAGGTGAGTTTCCTCAAAGGTCCGTCCTTTGTAAGTCTCAAGTGCCATAAATACGTCATATTATTGTTATCGGTCTTTTGACGTTTATTGGTCCTAGGTTTAGCTACTTTGAATAAATCATTATTAAGAGCGAGGGGTTCGTTAGGTCGCAGAATATAAAGCCCATTTTCCAAACATGCAATACACAATTGTGATCCATTGAAAGAAATAGATATATTAAAACTTGTGAAAGTCATAACAAATCGTTCTAATTGCAACATGGAAACTGAAATTAAATTTCTACTAAAATCGGGAATAAAAAATACACCTTTTAAAATTAAAAATTTATTTTCGAACTTCAGACGAGCTCTTCCTCTGGCTTGGACTGCAACGAACGCTCCGTTCCCAACTCTAAGCTTTAAGCCACCTTCGTTCACTTCCTCCCATGATTCAAGAAGCTGTAAAGAGTTACAAACATGGTTAGTAGATCCAGAATCAATAATCCAAACGGATTTATCATTCTCTAAAACACATGTTTCCAAGATAAATGAACTATAATCATTACCTTTGTTTTTAGCTGCTAGAAACTTGGGGCAATCTTGTTTCCAATGCCCATTCTCTTTGCAGTGAAAACACTTTCCTTTACCTTTCTTGTTTTTCTTGTTCTTCCCCTTAGGCATCTGTGCACTTGGTTGTGCACTCATCTTTGCAGCCTTTGCAGGCTTGGGTTTGTTTATTTGTCCACCTTTCCTCTTGTTTCCAGCTTTCGAAGACGAAGCTGGGTTAGTTTCAGCCTTAGCTGCAGCAATAGTAGTAGTCTTATTTTCACCTCCTTTACTAGGTCCACCCATTATAGGCTCAAATATCTGAAGCTCGTTCATGAGATACGTCAGACCATAGTTGAGTTGATCACGAACGTGCAAACACGGTGTTATTCGAGAATTCACGGTGCTATCACGTACGTGTGGAGACGGTGTTATCCACGCATTTACGGTGTTATCTAGAACGTGCGGAGACGATGCTCGTTCTGGGGATTCCTCAATTATTACGAACTCGGAGTTGTCACCTATCAACTCTATGTTGATATTCTACTTCCAATTATGGAAGTTTTCTCCAGTGAGTTTCTCCATCGAAAGTTGATAAAGGATGGGAGTAGACACAACCATAATTATACTACAAATTACCAATAAAATAGAAATCAATCACGTTTGCTCAATAAAACTTCTATTCACACAAATTTCAAGAAATAACACAACATATACCAAAATATGTAAGATATGAGAAAAAATACCAAAAACAATCATATCTCTATTTCTTTAGGTTTTTAACTAATCTATGATATCCTTGTCCCGGTTGGCGAGAGTCAAAAATACCACTAGTTAAATAGAGTTGTAAACTCATTTAATAATGGACATCACTATTAACAAACTACTATTCAATCAAAATAAGAAAACAAAATCTCTTATTTTATGAGCTAGACCCATGGTTTCAATAATCATAGATTTAGTCCTAGTAGTCACCGTAGGGGTGGGTTTAGTAGAATTTGACCTATAATTATCTATCTTTCGAAATCTAACCTTGTCAAAATAACTAATGAACACCTTCCGTAGAGGGACGAATCAAAGCGCCTCGAGGCCCCATTAAGCTATTGACTATGTTAAACCAATGGTGGAGATCGAATAAAAATCTTAAAATAAGCTCATTATTAAAACAAAAATAGTATTTTTCTTATTTATTTTTTTAGAAAATTAATGACTATGGTTTTCCCAAAAAAAAATTAAACAGATTAAATTTTTTAAAACCAAACTCCTATAATTTCCTATTAATTCTAAAGAGTCACATTGAAACAAATTCAATTAATTTAGAATTAATTTGTTGCTAATCAATATTTAGGTTTAACTAATATAATGAACCTATACAATTAAGTCTAACTCAGGTAAATGAGCCTTAACAATTGGGCTTGTATGGAGGAGAGCTAGGTCCAGTATGTCGTTCCCACTACAAAGACCCCCTATCTTCCATACAAGGTCCAAAAGATAGGAATTTAAACCTTCGTTTTATTAATTGTTATTAATTGATTAGGCCCACTATAGTCATGCAAAGCAAATGGGCCTTCACAAGTAGAATCACCCACAAGAGAGGAATTTAAACTTTACATTTTCTAATGGGCCCAAATAAAACCTATCATTTTATGAATATTTTATTTTGCAAAATACCATATATCTAACAAACATATGGGCCACTATATGCATCTAAGCCCAATTGCAAAAATATTAATTTGAAAAAAAATATTAATTTAATTTAAATAGGATTTATCAACAATTAACCAAAGTTAATTTAAATCCCATTTATTAAAAAAAATATTTTACTAATTGGCTGAAAAAAAATTGATATTTTTCAAAATTTAACCAATTTTAAATTTTAAAATCAATATCTAAACTATTTTCTAAAAATATCTTGTGTTGTTACAACTATTACCTAATATTTTAACCGTTTAAAAAAATATATAAATAGTTATAACAATCATAAAATATCTCAAAATAGTTAAACAAATTCAAATATCCATAAAGATATCTAACTAACAATATTCAAATTTCAAATAATTTAAATATTAAAACTATAGAATAAAAAGATATTTATATTTTCAAATAAAGATTTAATAAAAAAAATCAAGAATTTAAATGAAAATATCTTAAATATCTGATATCTTAATTATAATATTTATTAAAAGATTTAAAATTAATTTGTTAGTCTATTTTTAAATTTGAATTTGAATCTTTGTAGAGAATATCTAATTATTTAAATCTCAACTAATAAAAATATCTTATTAAAAAAAAAATTAAATACAAAACAAATCTGATATTTTTTGCTTTGATTATAAATAATAACTTTTCACAATTCTTAATTTTCTTTAATTTAAAAAAGAAAATTATGATGAACAGTACCCGTAGGCGGGTGGCGTGCGCATGGTAGCCAGTGCAAAAAAATTTCGAAAATTTTTTTTGTGCAATTTTTCTAACCAAAACCATTTTATAATAAATTTTTAATATGTTTTACACAAAATAAAACATATATAAAATTAATAGCATAGAAAACACAACAAAATAACCTAAAAAAATTGATAAAAATCATATAAAATCAATATGCTTCATAAAAACATGAAAATCCATCAAATTATTCAAACATATCAAATAATCCAATTTTAAGCGTGTTCATGCATGAAAATAAAGATTACCAAAGGCTCTGAGGCCAGTTGTTGGGAAAACTTATACATGATCTTTATTTATTTTCATATATATATATCTAATATTAAACAAATTAATACGAGATAGCCTAAAACATGTTTCTAAAATTGAATTCAAAGATAAACAAAGAATAGAATACTTACAGTATACACAGTGGAATGAAACAGTCATTCATTCAGTTTCTCTAACTCTTGTATCCTCTCTGTCACAGAGTATTATCAAGAAACTGAATCGATATTTTATTTTCTTCACAATCTTCCATTGTATCCTTAGAACCTCCTAGACTAGTGTGGGAAATTCTCAACACATGAGATAGATATAGAGAGAAGAAGAGAAAATAACAAGAGGCTTACAAATGGACTTGTGTTTAGATAGAATCTAAAACTATCAGAAAACCAGTGATTAAACTTATCTATCGTCTCAGAAATCTTAACTGATGAATTCTCTCTAAGCACTCCTTTTATAGACTCAATTAGGACATTTAATTTAATTAAAAAATAAAATAAAATAACAGCCATTTTGAAGCCCTAGGTCGAAATTATCATGGGCTATAGGCCCGTGAAATTTCCCATTTGATTATAAGCCCATTGGACTTAAAATCAAGGCCTGTATTATTTTCTATTGATTTAATTAATTAAATAATTATTTAAATCCTTTATCAAATTAATTATTTATAATTTGAACCTTGATTTAAATTTATTTATTAATTTAGATACCAATTTATCTTAATTAATAAATCTGCCATAATTTCTCTTTTCTTCTCAAAATTACACAAATCTGTAAAACTATCCAAAATTGACCTGGTCAACTTTGATAATTCTAATTGATAATTAAATCAATTAATTGAGACTATCTAGATGATTTTATCCAAGGTACAATGGGGACCATGGGCCTATGAAATCAAGCTCCAAGAAGTTATCATAAATCTAACAAATAAATTTACTAACTTATTAATTCCTCGTGACTTCACTATAGACTTGGAATTGCACTCTTGAATTCAAAGAACGCTCTATAACAAATATAGATATGCTATTAATTATCCATTGTTACAACCATAATTGTCACTCAATCCTCTATAGACGGTCTACAATGAGATAGGACTAAAATACCGTTTTACCCCTCATTGTATTTTATCCTTAAAACACTTAGTTCCTTGTAAATGATATTTCAGTAAACTAATTTAATTACTGAAATGAGATCTCTATCATTTATCACCTTGAACCAAACTAAAAGGAAACCATCGTTTCACTTCTTCATCAGAAGCTATAGATGTTCATATCTATGATTAACACTCCCACTCAATTATACTACCGAGTTCCCAAGATGTAAGTATGGGCTAGTCCGTAGGGTAAGCTGGTAACGAACAAGTCAAAGAACTCAAATAATACAATCAATTAGAATACTAACCACTCAGAATTGAGATTGAATTGACCTATGGTCAACTATATGATATGACTAGAATAGATAATAACGGTATGTTTACTTATCTTATCAACTGTCAATATCGGTCATGTCCGATGTAACAAATACATCTGATCTTATCTACTTTGCTAATGTTCTGGAAAGAACATAACACTGTAATGTGTAAGTAGATCATATCGTAGATTGACAAGTCAGTGTAAATCCGGTGCACTGACTAATCTTAGGACTAACTTATTTTTGAACATATAATCATATTTATATTCCACTGTGATTACGTCACTATAAATAAGATTAGCTATATGCTCGGGATTTAATAGAAGTTTATATTAAACAAATAATCATGAAAATAAAACATGTGAGCAAAGTGATTGACCAAGTCAAAAAATGATTTCTATTCTTTTATTGATAATAAAATGAGATTACAAAGAATTTGGGTTTTAATTAGGGCATAAAACCCCAACAAACTCCCACTTGCACTAATTGAAACTAATGCCTTAATTCTACTAATCCCATTTCCTTGATATGCTTGTCAAATGTAGCTTCTGGTAGTGTCTTTGTAAACGGATCCGCAAGTTTGTCTTCAGTTGCAATCTTCATAACCTTCACATCTCCCCTGACCACATATTCTCGAATAATGTGATACTTCCTTTCTATATGCTTACTCCTCTTGTGACTCCGAGGTTCTTTCGAGTTGGCTATCGCTCCTGTATTGTCACAAAACAACTCAAGCGGTTTATCCATTTCTGGAATAACACCAAGATCTGAATAGAACTTCTTTAGCCAGACTATTTCCTTAGCTGCTTCTGATGCGGCTTTGTACTCAGCCTCCATGGTGGAATCTGAGATTGCAGACTGCTTTACGCTTCTCCAAATCACAGCTCCACCCCCAAGAGTAAACACCATTCCAGAAGTAGACTTTCTGTCATCGACATCAGTCTGAAAATCTAAATCAGTGTAGCCTACAGGGTTCAGAACACCACCCTTGTAGACTAACATATAATCCCTAGTCCGTCTCAAATACTTCAGGATATGCTTAACTGCTATCCAATGTTCCGGTCCTGGGTTTGACTGATACCTGCTCACTACTCCCACTGCATAGTAGATATCTGGTCTAGTACACAACATGGCATACATCAGACTTCCAACTGTAGATGCGTAAGGAACTTTTCTCATTGCATCTTCCTCTTCAGGAGTCTGGGGAGACTGCTTCTTTGAAAGATGAATTCCATGGCGGGACGGTAGACGCCCTTTCTTGGAATTTGTCATTGAGAAACGTTCAAGCACTTTATCAATGTAAGCTGCTTGAGATAGAGCTAAAAGTTTGTTCTTTCTATCCCTGATGATCTGGATACCTAGAACATAACTTGCTTCACCCAAATCCTTCATCTGGAATTGAGTGCTCAGCCAATTCTTCACATCTGATAATTTCTTAACATTGTTTCCAATGAGTAAGATATCATCTACATAAAGAACCAGGAATACCACTATTTGATTTGCCTTCAGTTGGTAAACACAGGTCTCATCAATATTTTGTTCAAAGCCATAGGTTTTGATTATTTCATCAAACCTAAGATTCCAATAACGAGAAGCTTGCTTAAGTCCATAGATGGACCTATTCAACTTGCAAACTTTTCCTTCTTGTCTACTTTAAATCCTTCTGGCTGATCCATATAAATGACCTCGTCAAGCTTTCCATTAAGAAAAGCTGTCTTGACGTCCATTTTCCAAATCTCATAGTCGAGAGCGGCTGCTATGGATAGGAGGATGCGAATAGATTTGAGCATGGCTACCAGACTAAAAGTTTCCTCATAGTCCACGCCTTCTCTTTGGGTATAACCCTTTGCCACTAATCGAGCTTTATAAGTCTCGATATTTCCATCAACACCTCGTTTCTTCTTGTAGATCCACTTGCACCCAATGGCCCTAAAGTCACTAGGTGCTTCCACAAGATCCCAGACGGAATTTGAGTATATAGACTCCATTTCCTGTTTCATGGCTTCGAGCCATAGTTCCTTTTCAGGGCTAGCCATTGCCTGTTTGAAAGAGATACTGGTGGGTGCTGCTCGGGATTTTCCTTGGCAGTGGCACTTCCTGCCGTGGGTTCCCTCACATCCTGGTGAGGGGCCAAGAGGCCAGCTAGCCTCAAGTTAGCCTCGGTGACCAGGGACTTGACGCTCTTCTCAACGTCCGTCATGCTGGTCAACATGACAGACCTCAACACCATGTCTGGTGTTGGGTTTGGTCGCAACCATGGGCCTGAAAAACACAAGATGTTTCAGAAAAATACAAGGAAATTTGCTAAGTAAAAACAACGACCAGTGGAAAAAGACATTTACCTCCTCCAGTGAAGGCCAAGTTATTCGCGACCATGTCAGGTGTGAGGAATTACTCTTGACTGTATTTCCCCACGTTGGAAATGTGGGTGGTGTCACTCAGGAAGGTTCGGCTAGTCTCCTAGTGACAAAAATGAAAGAACCCCGTACCAGATTATTGGGGGTTGGACTTAAGGTCAAAAAGGTAATTGACCTCGTGGGGGGTAGGCTCTGGCCATTGTTTATGGTTATAAAGGATATAGAGTGCAGCAAGAATTCTATATCTGTTGGGTGTAATTTGGAAAGGGGAGACACCAAAGTAGTTCGCCACCCCCTGGAAGAATGGATGGAGAGGAAGAGTTGCCCCAGCCTCTATGTGATACCTCAACCAGGCGCTGTAAACGCTCCAGGAAAATTTTCCCTCTGATCCGTAGTAGGGATTTTGAGGGTTACCCCGGTAAGGACATACTTTCTAAAGTAGGTGGCTAGCATCCTGGGGGTTACTTGGCTAAGTAGGGAAAGATACCACTCGACATCGAGAAGAACTGAATGCCGAGGGCGGGCCCTAACTTGAATGTGAGGGTTTTGAACAATGTTTTCTCGACCACTGGTCGAGGGAACCCCAGCCTGCGAGTCAGGCTGGGCTGGAGGATGTGAGGGGTTTTCAGGTTTTTTCTTCTTTTGGGCAGTGGACTTGACACAACCCATTCTGACTGGAGTTGGTTGAGGTATGGAAGGAGAAATTCTAGAGAAAGGAATCTCGTGGACGCACTGAGCTGGCTGTTCTTCGCCCTCGAGCAGCTGCGAAAGAAGATCATCATCGATCAGCCTCTCATCTCCCCACAAATCTGGTATTAAAATCTGCGGACAGAAAAATGGGGAGGTGAGAATGAAGGGCCTAAAAAGCTGGTTAGAATAACGCTGCTCGTGTATAAAAGTCTAACTTTTATACAGCAACATTCTAACAAAAACTAAATTTTTTAATACGATCAGTTTGAAAAACAGATCAAAAAGTGAAAGCAAAAAGTTTTTTCTGAAAAAGGTTTTTCAACTTCAGTAAGGGCGGGAAAAACCTAGTTTTTCAACTAGCATAAAAATCGAATTTTTACTTCGATTTTACGTCCTAAATTTATGATCTCGACTATCAAACTAATTCGTAACTTCTAAATGGCAAATATACGCCACCATATCTAGCATCACTCGAAAAATACCCTATTTTCATGCATCTCTACCCAAGAACATAGTGCAATATCATAACCTAAAAAACTAGCTTAAATCGGCATGCACAGCAAGGTAAAGGATGCAAAAGTTCTGAAGCTTACCTATACGAAGATTGTGAAGTTCTGGAGAAATTCCGAGTGTAGGTGTGCGAACAGCCGATTCCTGGAACGACGAAGGATGATCTTCAAAGAGGTTCTGAGTTCTAACTTGGGGGTTCTTGGAAGAGTTCTTGATGGAAAAATAGCTTGTAAAAAGGGAAAAGGAAGTTCTGGAAGCTATATATATCACCTGAGATATGGAAAAAGAGGTAATCATAAGTTCCCTTTTTTCAAGGCATGGGAAAGAGTGATAGCTGTCATGGATTGCTTGGGAACCGAAAAGGCATGATTAGACGTGAGTAGGTCACTTTTTCCAAGGAGGCACGAACTACTCTGACAGATTTAGTGGGGTAATCGAAGGGTCGTTTTGCTAAAAGTTTATTTATTGCTGGTCGTAATAAATAAACTTGGGGGCAAATGTAGGCATGGACGACGTGGCGGACATTTTTAACACGTGGCTGACACCTGGCAGAGGTTCTGTTTGACCATCGACCAATGAGATTCCCCTGGCATAACATTTGGATTTTATATACGACCAGCTTGGTCGTATACTCCGTATATTTTGAGATGATCTTGTGCAATTGTAATCATATCCGAGATTATCTCCCATGATTCCTAATGATCCGATTATTTAAGAAAGAATATCTGTAACTAATTCATGTAATCCTCCTTGAGCCTATAAATAGAGAGAAATAGCTCAAGGAAGGGACTTTTGGCTGATTTGAGTTTATGCTTTACAAGAGAATTATAGCTATTATCTTTCGATTGTATTATTCATCCCTCTAAGGCTTGTGAAACTCGGAGAACCCTAGTTCTTTGATCACTCCTTTGAGAATTAATATCTGTTATACCCAAAAATTGGAGAATGCATCCTAGGAGGCTAAGGAGAATGCATCTAGGAGAGTGCCTCTTAGGAGAGCTAAGGGGAGTGGTCCTAGGAGACTCCAAGGAGGATGTGGTCCTAGGAGACCCCAAGGAGGGTGTGGTCCTAGGAGACCCCAAGGGTGTGTAGGAGGCAAGCCTCCCAAGGTTTTCTAAGTGTTGGCTCGAACGTGTCCAAGGTAAATAGCTAAGGAGGAGGAGTCTCATGCAAGAGAATGGAGACTTAGACTTTCATAAGGAAAGTCTATACAATGTTCGATCGGACATGTTTGGGAGATGCTAAAGAAGGTTGCCTCAATATTGTCCAAGGTGAGGTTGCCTCAATGTTGTCCAAGGTGAGGTGCCAAGGAGGTTGCCTCGGACCACCTTAGTCCGAGGAGAAGCCAAGGAGATTGGTTCAAGGAGGAACATGGCATGCTAGAGGAGAGTGCATGTTAGAGGAGAGAAGTGCATCTCCTACCACCATGCACGTTCAACCTACCACCATGCACGTTCAACCAGCCCTTGCATGGGTAGCGAGTAGGAGGTGGACCAACTAGCTAGAGGAGACTAAGTCAGATACAACTTCAACAACATGCGCGGGAATCTCTCATTCTTCCCACAAATGGGGAGTTTGTTACATTTTGAATGTTGAATGTTTATTTGTAATATAAATATAATAAATATAGTAAAATATCCCTATTATAAGGGGATATCAGTTGAGGATCCCGTCTCTATAAATAGAGAGCCTATGAGATGAGAGAGGGCCCCTTCTGCTTATTCTTTCTAGAGAGATAAAATTGGGTCTGTCTATTCTAGAGAGAGAAAGTGCTGAAATTAGAGAGAATTCTTGTATTTTCACAATTTATACTGAAGAAACTCAGTTGGCATAGTCCATCTGATCTTGAGTATAGATTTATAAATCACAACTCTAAGTGGATTAGGCTATTACCGACAATCGGGGCTGAACCACTATAAAAATTATGTGTTATTTACTTTTCTTGTTTATACCGTCTATTGTCGTTTACATTCTCTTGAAGGTTCGTCGTATTTGACGTTCTCACGTCGTTGGCTAAAAACGCAGTCAACAATATCAATAATAGCTTAAGTGGACGTAGGTCATTACCAATTCGTGGGGCCGAACCATTATAATTTGTTGTGTCATTTACTATTTTTTCCATTAGATCTATTTCAACACTTTCTATCACATCAAGCATTTGACTCTGTGTCAGTTGACCAAAACGAGGGTCAACATAAGGTAACTTTGAACTATGGGGCTTATGGATATCTTCAAAATTCAAGGCAAGCATTCAAGATGAAAATGGATTAACAGGAGTTCTATTGTAATTGGAGACTAAGCTTTGTTTTGCGGTATGAGGTATTCCTCCAATTTCTGATAAACTTGACATGATTATGCTTATCTTCTATGTGAACTGTTGCAAATTTTAGTTGTAAATTGAATGTCAACAAGTTTGGGTAGTCCTATTTATAGGGGAAATTCTGCTAAATTTTTTGAAAAATATTTAATACTTAAGAAATTTCAATATTTCAAATAATTACTTAGGTGAACTTCACATATTTACTTGTATGGATACATTAGATTTTTATGTGGTATTTAACTTTTATTTCTATTTGAATGTGTATTTATATGTACATTAAGTCTATATAGTTTGTGAATTTTATTTTATTTTAAGTTTATTTGAATGTTAAAATATATTTATTAATATTAAAATAAATGCAAATTATAATTAAAAAAAATAATTATTAAAATATTTTATAAAAAAACCAAATTAATAATGCAAATGAAATAAATATATTTTTTTTAGGAAAAAATATATTTAACTTCGGTTTTTAGATACTTTTAACTTCGCTCGGATTAACTTCGGTTAGTATCTCTGCAAGATCCGAAGCATAAAAGCGAAAAAACTGAAGTTAAAGCCCATTTTGTAGTAGTTACTCATTAAGCTTTGAATAAATTTTAGTTTTACATAGAAAAAGTTAAATAAATACTTGCATGAAAATTATATTAAATTTTTTATTTTAGACACATTTTTTAAAATGAAATGTTTATTTATTTGTCTTATGACAAATAAAAAATCATTTTAATTAGAATTTTAAAATAAAATTTAGGCAAGTTAAAAATTTAGAGTAAAAATAAAATAACATAAAACTTAAATAACTAACCATAAACTTACAACTTACTAATTTCATTTCATAAACGCCGACATTTGTAAAGATGTATACCTGCATATAAAATTATAATAGTAATAAAATAAAATTGATAAAAGATAAAAAATATGTAAAAAATACAATTTTGCACCTGTATAATATATAAAATTACTTTACACCATATTAAAAGCAATATTTGTTTGGTACTAAATAAATTAAAATGACTTAATGTTATTAAAAGAAAAGATTAAATATTTGTTTGGTAATATTTGTTTGAAATATTTATTTGTATGCAATTATATTCCTTTTTTTTTTTCGTTTCTATTCAAGAATAAATATTGGAAAATGAAAGATGAATGACAATAACTTATCCACTCTTAGTATTAGAAATAGATATAGATAAATATATAGTAGACATTAAAGTTAATGTTTTTAAAATTTTTTGAGTAAAAAAATATATAAATAAGAAAAACATAGAAAGAATAAAATAATAAAATATGAAGAGAAATAAAATTAAAGAAAATAAAATATCAATTATTTGCAATAATATGTATATATATTTGCATTAAGTAAAAAATGAACTAATAAAGTAATAGGGATGTAATAAAAAAGCAAAGTTTTTAATATAATAATTACTTGGACAATATTTTGAGGTAACTGAGTAAAAGAAAATGATAAAATTAAGCTATCTTCTTACTATTAATTAGTCAAATGATACCAAGTGAATTTCTCTAATATTTCTATATTTCATATAAACTTAACTTTATTTTTTATCAGAGTCATACTTCATCCTATACTACTGATGAATCTCTACTTTTGATCATGGAAAACGAAATTTGACCTACAAGTTCTACAAGCTCTAGTGCTCCTATAATATCGTCCTTGTCACTTACTCCTTCTCCATTTTTCCGCAAGCCCACAGAAAACAAACTTGACTTTCTTTATGAACTATCATATGTTCCCGAAGAAAACAATATTACCAATAACAATCTTCCTTTGATTAATCCATACCAGATTTACCCAAAATCCATTACTCCTTTTACCTGGTTCATTAAAGCTCTCATCAAACCTCCCTACAACCCAAAAGAATATATCCAAGCTTCTAAATTTAGTGAGTGTCAATTGAGACCTACTCCTGAGGTTCAATTTGTTACTTTACAAATCCTTCCTGAATTTATTCCCTGGTGAATTGCTCAAGAAGTAACCCATATCAATTTTGGTGCTATACGCTTAGCTATTTCTCTTCATGGCAGAAAAGGCCTTCCGATTGATTGCCAAATGGGTTTGCTAGACACTCGAATGAGGAAATACCAGTATGCAAGCATTGCAACCATAGAGACTACATTAAATGCATGAACAGTAATAAATACACTATTCCCTAAGTTTAATATATATCTCAAAGACAATCGCTTGATTGATGCTTTCAAAGTTGAAGTCTAGTTGGCTGGAATTGACCAAGATCTTACTTCTATTGGAGCTACTCTTCACTACCAGATTGCATACAGACTCCAAGATCAAGCTATGGAGCTTTCTTTGCCAATAGCAAAAGAAGCATTACTGGTCTCGGTAGACTCTACCCAAGTTCCAACATGCACTCATATTCCAAGGCAAATCTCTACAAATGTAACGCCCTAATTTCTAAGAGATTACCGAGAACACAGCTTTGGGTCATAATCATAAATATTGCTCTTTTATTGAATAAAAATAAATACATGGATCCATGGTTTTACAAAAATAAAATAATTGTCTTTAACATAAAAATATGAGCAGCATTTAAAAAAAACTTTTAAAATAACATGCTTTTATAAAAATAGGCCTGCTAGATCTTCCTCGACTATATGGTCTCCACGAGTACATCACGAAGCTCTTAGGTTCCACTCTCCACCGGCCTTTCTATCCTTAATTGCCTGAAATAATAACATCATAAGGAGTGAGCTTCTAAGCCCAATAAGGAAAATACAAACAAAAGTTATTCATATAATCATATGATCAAACATATCATACATTTCACCAAAGTCATACCAAAACTTATTTATACTAATCATACAACAATAAACCCTAGGTCATATCATAACCTAAATCATATCATACTACTACTACTACCACTACTACCACTACTACCACTACTACCAAAGTCATACCAAAACTTATTTATACTAATCATACAACAATAAACCCTAGGTCATATCATAACCTAAATCATATCATACTACTACTACTACTACTACTACTACTACTACTACTACAACAATAAACCCTAGGTCATATCATAACCTAAATCATATCATACTACTACTACTACTACTACTACTACTACTACTACTACTACTACTACTACTACTACTACCACTACTACCACCACTACTACCACTACTACTACCACTACTACTACCACTACCACTACCACCACTACCACCACCACCACCACCACCACCACCACCACCACCACCACCACCACCACTACCACCACTACCACCACTACTACCACTACTACCACTACCACCACTACCACCACTACCACCACCACCACTACCACCACCACCACTACCACCACTACCACCACTACCACCACTACCACCACTACCACTACTACCACTACTACCACTACTACTACCACTACTACTACTACTACCACTACCACTACTACTACCACTACTACTACTACTACCACTACTACCACTACTACCACTACTACCACTACTACTACTACTACTACTACCACTACTACCACTACTACCACTACTACCACTACTACCACTACTACCACTACCACCACTACCACCACTACCACCACTACTACCACCACTACTACTACTACTACTACCGCTACTACTACTACTACTACCGCTACTACTACTACTACTACTACCGCTACTGCTACTACTACCGCTACTACTACTACTACCGCTACTACCGCTAGTATGTTTGATGACTACTACTAATTATGAATCAAATTCCTCCTCTCAAAAAATTTGATAGGCAAGACGACCAAGGTACAATTTCTCACCAACCAAAGGTTCAAAACCCTACAACTAGGAATGCAGATGGGTTTCTCAAAAAAGTAGCTCAAGCATACAAGTTCTTAACCAGAAATCAGAAAATATGATTGCCCAAAACAAGGTCTTAAAACAAGTCAAGTTATAAAATACTAGAATAGAGACATCAATTAATCAATCTCAGATTACTTTCATCGATAAACTCACTTCAATGATCCAACAGATTTATGAAGAACTTTTGACCATCATTAAACAAACGCAATCCCAATGCCAGTATTCTTAGCGAAATAAGCCAAGATGAAGAGCCTAAAAACTCAATGTGAATCCCTCAAGAACCGACAAAAGCTCCTTCCAGTAGCTATTTGGAAACTTCGTCCCCGTTCATGATAACTACGATGCCAATTCCTTGGTAGTTTGCTACAATGCCAAAATCCTCCCAGCCTTTTCCTATTACTGGATCTGTGCAAGAGGACTCTATTGCACGACTAAGACACATGCTTGATGAAAGTCAACAACAAAAGAAAAAAATGGAAAGAAGAAAGAATCACCAAGCCAGCCGACAGACGAACTTAAGAAAGTTATGGTTCACCCAGCCACAAATCCTCTGTCACGGATCATTCGACATATAGACACCCAACACATCGCAGAAAAAGAAATGGACTCAGACGATCAAGAGTATGTGGCTAGTTCAGAAAATGCTTCAGATGCCTGGTCTGAAGATATGAATTCAACTTCTAGTAACACTATACCTAGTGATCTCGAAATCTTATCCAGCAAAGATGATGGAGCTTTTCCACACTTAAAGGTTCAACCTGCTAATGGATCAAACTCACAGACCGAACAAATTATCACAAGTAAAGAATAAAGTGGAAATGAATCAACAACACCACATGTCCCCCAACGACGAAAGAGTAAACTTTCAAACTTTTACTTTAGATGACCTCCCTCCATCAAAATGGCGTGAAAGGTTCCAAGAGTTTCAGGCTTGGCTCAGCCTGGAATCACAAAAACCAGAAGCACAGACATGAACGGTTCTCCTCAATTTTGTCTCTCAATTTACAAGTACCCTACAAGACTAGTGGACAAGTCTGGGCGAATATAGATAGATGACGTTTTTTACAACTTCCATCTGTCACCAATGCCCTGACCTATTTGCATATTGAATTTTGCGAACAAGACGCTCAAGTCACTAAAAGACTACGCCAAAATTCTTAAAACTAAAATGTTGTTCAATGGATAAGAGAGATTCAGAGAAGCATTACAAGAAGACGACTCAACGGTTCTACCAAATAGGTGGAATTGATTATCCGATTCTAAAACAAGCGTTCATCTCTTCCACACCAGAACCACTAGGAGAAGAAACCTCTAGACTTCTCTCGGGAACAGGAAGAACCCTAGCTTATGCTACAATTGGAGAAATCTATTAGCTAGTTCTAAAGGCATTGGAAAAGATGTGCTTTCAACACAAATTCATCCAAGAATTCATGAAATAATCCAAGAGGTTCAGAAAGGTTTGCAGCCAAAAAGACCCATGGATCAAATGTCCATCATAATAAACATGTTCTTGTCTTCCAAAAGAAAAGAAACAAAACATAAGGTTTAAAACCTTTAAATTCTCTAAGGAAAAAGGACACCGCTCATTCAAATTCCTAAGGAGGAAGCGCTCTTTCAAGAAGAAGTCTGACAGATGTTTTATCTATCGAAACAAAGGACATTATGCCAAACAATGACCCAAATGAAAAACTACCAAACTGATCTCCCACATTCAACAAACAATTGACATATCTCGTGAGGAAAATGACCTAGAATTCATCTTCCCTACTGATGACGAAATGAATCTAGAGTCCCTCTGTGCATTCGAACAACTGGAAAATTCAGATGAATTCTACCACCTGGCAGCAATCAATACAGTACAACCATCACCAGTCATCTCCATGCATATCCTCTCTACTAAATATGCTCGGCCGATCAAAGTAGCAGCCTTCTTTGATACTTGAGCATCATACACCATGATGAACCCTGATGTTCTGCCTCCAGAATATTGGAGAAAAGAAAAAATATTCTTCCACACTGCAAATGGAAGCTCATTAGTAAACCAATTAAATTACAGTTCTTCCCAGAATGCTCTATCATTCATAGAGTAATTGGCTATAAATTACTAGGGAAAGATCTAATTATTGGTTTTGATGTCTACACCAAGAAAAAGGGTTTACGAATCCTTCCTGGTGGCCTTGGATATAAACAACATTTTGCTCCATGGGAATCCATACCAAACTATTTTCTAATGCCTCCTGATCCATTCTCCCAGGTCAAACAAAGGCTCATAGAAAATTCTTGTGCCACAAGTCATGCCGAGTTCTTCCAAAAATGTGAACGCCCTTTATGGAAAAATCAACAGTTCTTCATTAGTTTACCATTCAAGCTCAATGCAGACATTAACCCTACCAAGGCAAGTCACCCAGGCATGAACCCAGAACATTTGCAAATCTCATCTGAAGAATGCAAAGAACTAAAACAACAAGGTTTGATTGAAACAACCACCTCATCATGGGCATGTCATGCGTTCTACGTCAATAAGAGATCAAAACAAGCCCAGGGAAAACAAAGATTGGTCATCAATTACAAGCCCTTGAACGAATTTTTGGCAGATGATAAATTTCCCCTGCCAAACATGAATTCCTTATTTGCAAGCTTGTCAAAGGCTCAAATATTTTCAAAATTTGATCTAAAGGCGGGATTTTGCCAATTGGGTATCAAATAAGAAGATAGGCACAAAACGGCCTTCTCCATTCCAAATCACCACTATCAATGGATTGTCCTTTCTTTCGGCCTCAAAATAGCCACATCACTATTCAAAAAGGCCATGACCAGAATCTACGACCCCATTCTTGATAAAGCCTTGATGTCAATCGATGATATATTGCTCTTCTCACAAGATGAACAAGCCCATCACAAGCTACTAGCCCAGTTCATCTATCTCACATAAGCTCATGGAGTCATGTTATCCGAAAAAAAGATGCTCATTGGACAAGCCCAAATTGAGTTTTTGGGATTGAAGCTTTTTAAAGGCCAATATGAGGCCCAACCTCACATAGCCCAAGAATTACTGAAGTTTCCCGAAAAGACTTCACAAAGGTCCAAATCAAACAATTTTTATGAATTGTAAGTTATTTATGAGATTTTGTCCATCGACTTTCGGAAATGACAAGACCACTCAATGACATGCTTAAAAAGAAAACTCCACCATGGTCACAAGACCAAACTGTAGGAGTCAAAAACTAAATGAGATGATGCAGATACTACCACCTTTACAGATTCCATCTGATGGAAAAAGAATCTTGCAGATTGACGCTAGTGATCAGCATTGGGGAGCTATCCTACTTGAACAAGACAAGGCAGGGAAAAGGAAAATATGTAGATACAAGAATGACCCATTCAAAGACTCTAAACTACACTATCATTCTACCATAAAAGAATTGATGGCAATAAAGATGGGCATTAAAAAATTCAAATTCCATCTAATTGGTCATCATTTCTTGGTAAAAACGGACTTTGTCGCTTCAAAAGGAATGATCGATCTAAAGAAAAGCAAGGTGACAAATGCCTAACTTTTGAGATTGGCAGTCTCGATCGTTAAATGCTCTTTTGACATTAAACATATCCAAGGAAAAGACAATACTGTGGCTGATTTCTTGTCCAGATCACCCTTTGCTATAAATCTATCCTCGGGATACTTACCAAAAACTATCCCCATCGTCTCCCAAAAATCATCACATACCATCCCATTCATACTCATGATGGCTTCTTCCTCTTATACCAAACAAAATCAATCTTTTCCTCAAGATGTAAAAATTATCCTTTCAAAGAAGTTCCACAAATCAGCAAAAGAAAGAGCAACTCACAAAGCAATCTTTCTTCAGAATTTTATGATTTCCAAACTCGGACCTACTTTAAAAAATGACTTTAGAATCCATCCAAAGTATCCATTGGCCCAAATCCTGCCTCTTTGAGGCACTGTCTTTACACCAAAACCAGTAGCTAACTTCTTCTGGTATTTGGCCAATGTTTTTACAATAGTTGTCGAGTTACAAACTATGGCCTTGCATACATTAATAAAATCATTCCTAGACCAAGAAAGGTTCAGACCAGCTTACCAAGTTCAAATGGACATTTTGTCATGGTTTGCTCTATTGGGAAAATGGAAAAAGGTCCTATCGACTAAATGGAAAAGGGTCCAGAATGACAGGCCTGCTTTTATCTACCCACCAGACCCAAATGTTGCCAGCCTAATGAATAGTTATACTGTTCTCTTTCTTAGTCCTAATGAAAAACTTGATGCAGAACACAATATAGTTATTAATCCAACATTTGAAGTCTACAGGTCAAAAGAAGAGCCACTATGTGGTCTAATGGGCCAAGAATACATGGACATCCAAAAAAGTATGTTTGAGAAAAATCAAACTATACCTCCTGATTTATGGACCAAGCCAGAAGAAGACGCTCCTTGGGAAACGTTCCCTTTTGATTGTACTTGCAAGATAACAAGGGCCCCTGAAGCCTTCTACATTGCAGAAAATGAAACAAATTAGGACACAAAACTCAAAGAAACTTTATAGAAAAAATATCTGTCACTATACAAATTGGCCGACACTAAAGGGGTAATTTTGTGAAAAAGTATTTACTTTGAAGATTCTCAAGACGCACATGCCGACACTCTAGATATGCAAGATCCTTATCTCTTCTAGCACATAGGAAAAGAATAGGATATGACATATACAGACTACGAGGCTTGCCCTCCAGCTGGCAGTGATCATGGTGAAGAAGAACCGACAAGATGGAACCCACTCCACGAGGATCTAATATATAAATCTGACTACGAGGTCAATTATGAAACAATTTTTAAATAAATATTCTATCGTTAGCCTTTACTTTTTACTTTGGTCAGGGAGTCTTATCCCTTATCTTGTCTACTTTACTTTATGCTTTGGCCAGGGAATCTTATCTCTTATCTTATCTGCTTTACTTTATGCTTTGGCCAGGGAGTCTTATCTCTTATCAGGTCCCAACTGTGGTTGGTTAGTTTTGATTATGGTTGGTTAAGTTTTCATGCTTGAGTACATGGCTATATAAGGCCTTCCTCTCTCTTTGTGTAAGGCAGAGAATTACAAAGCAATAAAATATCAGACTGTTTATTATAAAAAATATTTTTCTAAATCATTCCTTCAGAGATTTCTGAAGTAGAGATAGTATGCATTATGGATCGTATCTGAAGGCAACTACTGTTATAAGTCACTAAATTAACCTTCGAGTTCATTGATCTGACATTCTATCATTTATTATCATAAGTGACGTAGTTTGGAGTGTAAGTCCTGCAGATCCGTGTGAGAAATTGTTGGATTTATTAGTTCGATAGTTTGTCTAACTAATTTATAGCAGGAACACCTAAATGGTAATGGCTATATACGCATAACAGAAACAACAACAAAATTCATGTATATTAAAGTTTGTTATAGAGAGATATTTGAGAAAAAAAATGCATTAGGAATAAAGTTAAAATATAATAACGAGAAGAGATGATTTGAATCCACCGCCTCATTTAATAAAAAGGACATGGAAATACATTTATGCCCATAGTCAAAATGTATAAATTACTTTATTGTATTGGAAAAAGACAATTTAGTCCTTTATCAAATGAATTAATGACTTGATTTAATCAAATATAAAAATGAAAAAAACAAAAAATTGAAGGATAAAAATTGGAAAAGTAAAGATGGACGACAACAGCTTATCTACCCTTAGTATATAGTACTATATATATAGATATCACAATGACATTCAAAACATAACGAATGGAAGAAACATCAGCAAAGTATATATATATATATATATATGGAAAAGTTCTCAATGGTTATTACCCACACATGGGTACCTAGATAAATATGCAAATATGCTGACATGGCATGTAGGTGACTTGGTACATCAAGTTACCAAAAAGTAAAGATTCTTTTTTTTTTGCATTAATTTCGAAATTAGATTTTTTTTTGGTCATTAGGAATGGTGATTCCAACCAATAAGAGGTAAGATCTCTTTTCAAGTTTTGAATTAATTTAAAATTTTAAAAATTAAGGTTTCATAATAAATGCACACTCATTTCTTAAACTCTCTATTCTTCTTCTTCTTCTTCTTCTTCTTCTTCTTCTTCTTCTTCTTCTTCTTCATTCAAAGTAAAAAAATAAACATAAAAAAATCAGAATTGCACCATCATTTTCATGAGCATGTGAAGAAGAGAAAGAAGAAAAAAAAAACGTGTGAGGAAAAAATAGAGGGGGAGAGAGAGAAAACGCATGGGAGTAGAGGGGAATGGGATGAAGAATAAAAGAAGTAGATCTAAGGATTTAGAAGGAAGGGTTGGAAAGAAGAGACAATTTTTTTATGATAACTCATTGTCTCCTAATCGAATCAGGTCAAAATTGCTTTTAGATCGCGCTCGTCAGTATAGATCTCCTATAACAAGTTTGGAGTCGTCCTCTTCAATGTTCGAAAGTAGAACTCGACATTGTCTTCATAGTGAGTCTTATTATTCTTTTTGTAAGGTAATATCTTCATATCTATATATGTGTCTATGATTGAGATCTCATTTTATGTTTATGTTAGAACACTTCAATTATATTTTTCTAAAATATTTTTTCTATTTAAAAATTAGGAATACGAAAACCATGTATGTGTAGATGAGGTAGACCGTGATGTTCCTATCCCACCATGGAGTTTTGTCATACCTGATGAAGATGGTGATGCAATGACCATTAATATACCATCAGATGTAAACAAAGAGAACCTTCAAATTCCAGACCATGTAAAATGTGTATGTATTATTTTTTTTTATTATTATTATTTTAATTATTTTTGAAATTTTATATTAGTTTATTTTTTACAGGTTGGGGTGGCAAAAGTAAATAATTTGCTCACAATGGTTGTTGGTTCGCAAAATATTTTGGTTACAAAGATCCTTGAATCTAGAGATAGGTTAAATGGTTCAAATAATATAATCCATCAACTTCGTCGTCGTCTGGTTGGTATATCTTAATTAATTTCATAATTTTACAGTATGAAACATTATCTAGTTGGTATATGTTTATCTAATTTTATTTATTTATTTATTATTTTGTACAGCAACTATGTGAAGCATCTCAAATATCTGAAGACCATAATCAAGATATCATTGATAGTAGCAATGTAATCAATAAATAGGGAGATGTGGACTAGTAATTTGGTTTACTTTTGTATTTTTATATTGTTGATCGAAATAAGTTTGTTTAATTTCCAATGTAGCATTTTAAATATTATTTGGTGCAAGTATATGTAATTTCCAATGAACTAATTGAAATATTTTTTTTTAATTTCTTTAATGTATTAAATTTTAATTTCGAAATTATTATTTCAAATTTGAGATTTTATTATTTAAATCTTATATTAGAAATCACAACTAATTAATGATTTTTTATGTACCCTAAAATAATGCATGACTATTGGTTTTTCTAACAATAATAGAACATCAAAACAAAAATAAGAAATAAATATTTCCATATTACAGTATAAAATACAAATTTAAAAAGAAAAAAACAACTTTGATTTATGCTAAAGTACTTTGATTATAGGTAAAATGAATCAATACAACTCTTCATTTTTTCCCAAAAAATGTTAACTTAATTAATTTTATTTTTTCCATAAACTACAAAACAACTTTTCAAATTTTCTATTATCAATAAATGAGCATTCATTGATAAGATTACATCATAACCAATAACTATTGACATTCTTTACCTTGAAAATATATTTTTTAATTGAAACTTTTTTTAAATCATTATTTTCGGCATGCACTAATTAAAAAAAAAAATCGGCTAGCATTAAAAAACTATTTTAATTTTTTAAAAGAAGCATCTCTTTGTATTCTCTTGGGAAAATCAAATTATGTTGTTTTGAAATTAGATATTTATTCATTAGTCCTATATTGCCCAATAAGGAATCTTATTCATTTAATATAATTGGTTAGGTAATTTATAAAATCCGTTAATTTAGAGATTGCCTAATGGTAAATTGTTAATTTTTAATTAAAATTTTACATTGAAAACCAAAAATTAATATACAATTTCGGCAGTAATTTAAAAAAAAAAAATTGGACAATTTCACTCCAACAAAATTATTAACATTATTAATAAATAAATAATAATAAAATTTTATCTGAAGACCCAAAAAGAAATAAAAGTTTCTTTTCATAACAAATCCTCATAAAAAAATGTCCATAAAAAAAATTAAAACATAATAGAATAAAAATATTATAGTAAGACCTAAGGAAACACATAGAAACAATAAATTTTAAAAAAAAACACTTGAAGCATTTTAGAAATTGTCATTCTTCTTGTCATCTTCTTCTCCTTCTCCTTCAAATATTTCTCCCACACCTCGTTCTTTTTCCTCTATGCATCAAAATAGTTGGCCACTGATTCGTGCAGAGTTTGCATCGCAAAAGTGCATCTTGTCATCTCTCGAACAAATTCATCGATGTTGTTCTTCAATTCAAGTAGACGACTGATATTTTCATTAAATTTTTGGAACATAATATCGAAATATATTACATTTGGATTGTACTCTAGTTGAGCATCAAGTGGATTCACATCTTTCTCACCACCGCTAAACTTCTCAATCTTGATATTCTTCAATTGAGACTTTGCATCATTGTCAAACTTCTCAACCTTGATCTTCTTCAATGGAGAATTTACTTCATCATCTTTAGAATCAAAGGGTGAAGAGTTATCTTCATTCTTTGAATATGTTGAATCTGATATGTTGATGATAGACATGGTAGTTAAATGTTTGTAAAACTTGATTTTTAAAAAAAAAAAAAATAGGACAATCGATTTGGGTTATATGGGAATATATTTATAGTGTGTGTTATGAAGAAACAATGCAACCTTTCACATTCTTAATAAAATATTTTGGATTTCTGTAAAATAAAAAATAAAATATTATTGAAAAGATAAATAATTAATATGTGTTAACTTCCCAATGTAAACACTAATCATGCATTCACATTAATTAAATATTATTTCTATTTTATAAAAGAGACCCATTAATTTCGGCCACCTATATTTTAATAAGCAATTTCACAAATTAAATGCATTTAACAAAAAACAAAAAAAATAATTCAAAAACCGAAAAAATAATAACAATATTAAACTATGTCATTTAATACAAGAACCACACTTTCTTAATTTAATGAATAAATAATTAATATGTTGTTACTTCCCAAATGTAATTAGTAATCATGTAGCAACATTTAATTTAATATTGTCTTTTTGAAACATTTATCAATTAATTTCGGCTACTACCAATTTTTATAATTTAATATTAAATTTTTAATAAAAATCACCCATTAATTTCAGCCACTATAATTTTAATTACAAATTTGACCAATTAAATGCATTAAAAAAATAAATAGAAAATAGCATTAATAATTTAAGACACTTAATACAACTACCACAATTTTTTGATTTAATGAATTTAAAAAAATAAAAATAAATAAAAATTTGATAAGGTGAAACTGTATAATTTTATTATTGGTAGATATTTACAAATTTAATTAATTCTTATCCTAAACTAAAAAAAATTCGAGAATTTAATAAATCATTAAATTATAGTATTGATTTGATTTTATTAATAATGAGAATTATTTTAATAATTCAAAACGAAATTAGAATTAAAAAAACCTTAATTGAAATTTTTAAAATAAAAATTTGTTTGTTGTTTCAAAATATATATTTGTATATTAGGGACATTATATTTGCACTCCAATAATATATAAAGACACTCCATTAATTAAACAAAAAATTAATTTTATATTCATTTCTAACACTTTTTCTCAAAAAAAAAATTATTGACATTATTTAATTTTTTTTTTGTTAATTTCAAAAAGCTTATTTTATATTATTTTCATCATTATTTTTAAAAAATAATGTCTTTTTTTTTTTTATGAAAAAGACTATTATTTTAACAAGTTTTTAATATATATATATATTTTTTAATATTATTTATTTAAATATTTTTAAAAAATAGTATTTATATGTATTGTTTAAAATATGAAAAATAAAAAAATTAGAAAAATGCAAGCACAAGTTGAAAAAAATATAATGCACTGTATATTATTACATATAGTATAGGTTATCTCGGTGACTAGTGTACGTTGGAACGCTTCATTATGTCATAATTAGGTCTGCTTAGTGCAATGTTATCTAGTAATAATTTTTCGGGATCGGTTGCCCTTCTAAATTCACTACTATATCTTAGTGCAATGTTATCTAGTAATATTTTTCCGAGATCGGATCCCCTTCTAAATTCACTACTCTATCTTACTTAGAATGACAACTATATGAGACCCTAGTGGTAGTATTGGTTTACTAGTGTACGTTGGAACGGTTCATTATGTCATAATTAGGTCTGCTTAGTGCAATGTTATCTAGTAATAATTTTTCGGGATCGGATGCCCTTCTAAATTCACTACTATATCTTAGTGCAATGTTATCTAGTAATATTTTTCCGAGATCGGATCCCCTTCTAAATTCACTACTCTATCTTACTCAGAATGACAACTATATGAGACCCTAGTGGTAGTATTGGTTTGCTAATGTACGTTGGAACGGTTCATTATGTCATAATTAGGTCTGCTTAGTGCAATGTTATCTAGTAATAATTTTTCGGGATCGGATGCCCTTCTAAATTCACTACTATATCTTAGTGCAATGTTGTCTAGTAATATTTTTCCGAGATGGGATCCCCTTCTAAATTCACTACTCTATCTTACTTAGAATGACAACTATATGAGACCCTAGTGGTAGTATGGTTTACTAGTGTACGTTGGAACGGTTCATTGTGTCATAATTAGGTCTGCTTAGTGCAATGTTATCTAGTAATATTTTTCCGGGATCGAATCCCCTTCTAAATTCACTACTATATCTTACTCATAATGACAACTATAGGAGACCCTAGTGGTAGTATTGGTTTGCTAATGTACGTTGGAACGGTTCATTATGTCATAATTAGGTTTGCTTAGTGTAATGTTATCTAGTCATAATTTTTGGGGATCAGATGCCATTCTAAATTCACTACTATATCTTAGTGCAATGTTATCTAGTAATATTTTTTCGGGATTGGATCCCCTTCTAAATTCACTACTCTATCTTACTCAGCATGACAACTATATGAGACCCTAGCGGTAGTATTGGTTTAGTAGTTTACGCTGAAATGATTCATTATGTCATAATTAGGTCTGCTTAGTGCAATGTTATCTAGTCATAATTTTTCGGGATCGGATCCCCTTCTAAATTCACTACTCTATCTTACTCGGAATGACAACTATATGAGACCCTAGCGGTAGTATTGGTTTACTAGTGTACGTTGGAACGGTTCATTATGTCATAATTAGGTCTGCTTAGTGCAATGTTTTCTAGTAATTATTTTTCAAGATCGGATCCCCTTCTAAATTCACTACTATATCTTAGTGCAATGTTATCTAGTAGTATTTTTCGGGATCGGATCCCCTTTTAAATTCACTACTCTATCTTACTCAGAATGACAACTATATGAGACCCTAGCGGTAGTATTGGTTTACTAGTGTATGTTGGAACGATTCATTATGTCATAATTAGGTCTGCTTAGTGCAATGTTATCTAGTAATAATTTTTCAAGATCGGATCCCCTTCTAAATTCACTATTATATCTTAGTCAGAATGACAACCATATGAGACCCTAGTGGTAGTATTGTTTTACTAGTGTACGTTGGAACGATTCATTATGTCATAATTAGGTCTGCTTAGTGCAATGTTATCTAGTAATAATTTTTCGGGATCGGATGCCCTTCTAAATTCACTATTATATCTTAGTGCAATGTTATCTAGTAATATTTTTCCGAGATCGGATCCCCTTCTAAATTCACTAATCTATCTTACTTAGAATGACAACTATATGAGACCCTAGCTGTAGTATTTGTTTACAAGTGTACGTTGGAACGATTCATTATGTCATAATTAGGTCTGCTTAGTGCAATGTTATCTAGTAATACTTTTTCGGGATCGGATCCCCTTCTAAATTCACTACTGTATCTTAGTGCAATGTTATCTAATAATATTTTTCCGGGATCGGATCCCCTTCTAAATTTCTTCTTGTCACCCCATAATTTCAAAATTTGTGTGTAAATTAAGCTTTGAAAAACAAACCAAGTAATTTATTTCCCTCCATTTTGAAATTTGAATTTTAAAAATCATGATCCTTAATTTTAGGGTTAATTTTTTATTCAATGTTATTTTCAAGGCACGTGGCGGCCTTCTCTGCCATGTTGGCAGCCTCGGCCTCCAGCTGCTTAGCCCTGGGCTCCTTGAGCTCGGCCTTCGCAGCGGCCAAGGTGACATGCGCAGCCTTTTCGCCTTGTTTGGAAGCCGTCAAGGAAACCTTGGCACTTTGCTCTTGTTGTTGAGCAGATGCGAGAGCGGCCTGAGCAGTCTGGAGCTCACCCCTGAGCTCGTCAGTCCTGGCCTTGGTCCGAGCTATGCTGCGGTGTAGAGCCAAAGCCGCCTGCAAAGAAATAAAGAGAGTAAGGCACATGCTGGGAAGAAAGCAAAGAAATAAAGATGACATCATAGGTCACGAGCAGGGGCTTGGGGGGCAAATGTACGCCCTGAATATCTGCACACACTTTGTCGGGCTAGAACAGGGCCTAAATCGATCTGCCACGTGTCAACCGTCCACTCGGAGCTGATCGTTACGGACCCCTAAACAACCAGCCCGAGCTGAGGGATCATTTAGTTGCTTCGTGTGTTGAGCCATTGTGTCGACATAATGGAAGCCACGAGCTAGCGCCACATTAAGCTCGTGGTACATCAGGGGTCTGACACCCCCGAATCCTTATAAAGTCAACCACGTAATATAAACATGCATATACCAAGCATCACGAGTCTGTTCCATTCTTGAATTCTCGGATACGCAGTATAAACGTGCGCATTCAGACATCCCATGCCTGATTTGGGCCATGCGGCCCATTACCCATCTTTACCTATTGATTAGACCACACTTCACTGTAATGTTTAGGAATTAATCATCGGTGTCACATAAATGACATGATGGATGAAGAGATCACGGGATGACCCCAATACCTACTCTGAGATCAATCTCCTATAAATACCGAAACCTTGGGTAGTGCAAGGGGTTGGCTTCTTCTTGAAAAGCAAATACTTTGTAAGAAATAGTAAGGAAATATCAATAATATCAACTAGTGGACTAGGGGGATTTTAACCTCCGAACCACCTAAAAAAGGAGTGACCATCTTCTCCTTGCAATTAATCTCCACATTATAGATTACTATCATTTTCATATTACGGTTTATCAATCAGCACTAATCAATCCTATTTATCCGTATAATTATCTGCTGGCAAAAAACCGCATCAACAGTTCTAATCACCAAATTACCCCGAGACTCACCCTGAGGCTCGAAACTAACCCCGTTATGACTAGATCGATAACTTGCATTCCATGATCGTCTCATGTCGAATGGCTTGAACAAATCCACATATAATGTGGTATTATTTATAATTCACCCACATGCATGAAAATACACAATCACGCCCTCAACGGGCCAAATTACCAAAATGCCCTTATAATAAAATGTGGACCCATATGCATGCATTTTTCATCATATCATAATATAATTCACATAAACATACATATAATCATTTAATAACATCAATTATGGCCCTCCCGGCCTTCTAATCAAGGTCCTAAACCTCATTAGGAAATTTGGGGCATTACAACAACTATCTGAGACTCTAACGGTAGTATTGGTTGACTAGGATACATTGGAACGGTTTATTATGTCATAATGAGGTATGCTTGGTGCAACGCTATCTAGTAATATTAGTTCGAGATCGGATCATCTTCTAAAGTCTCTACTGTCTTAACTAAAAACCTATTGGAGAACTATCCAAGACTATGCGATACTTAGTAATATAAGATCGATTTGGATCACCTTCTAAAGTCATAACTCTATCTTACTCTATAGGATAACTATTTGAGACTCTAGCGGTAGTAATTGTTATCACGGTGACTATGGTACATTGGAATAATTCATTATGTCATAATTAGGTCTACTTGGTTCGATGTTTTTTTAGTAATATGAGATCAGGATCGAATCACATTCTAAAGGAACATGTATATTAAGTGTAACTCTAGGTATATATTGTTGGGTAAATATATATCTTTTTTTAACATAACTTAGAATTTTGTTCTTAAAAGAAATAGTTTTACTCATTTCTTTTTTTTGAAAAAATTGCCAAATAAAATTTTAATGTACATTACATGAATCTAAAAATTTCAATCCAAGATTACCCTAAAAAATGAAACTAACAATAGATTAATCACCCTCAACGAAAACTTAAATTTTGTATGCATGTACACGTACGTTTGGCCTTATTATTTTTTAAAAAATAAAAAATAACAATAATAATTTATGCAATTTAATACAATTAGCACAATTTTTTAATTTAATGAATTTAAAAAATTGAAATTAAGTACAAATTTGATAAGGTAAAACTTTCTAATTTTATGATTGAGAGATATTTAACAATTTAATTAATTTTTATTAAGAACCAAATAACTTTTGAGAATTTAATAAAACAACCAAAATATAATATTAACTTAAATTTATTAATAAACAAAATTTAATTTATAATTTAATTATCGCTTATTTAAAATCTAAAAAATAATATCCTAAATTAAATAATCATATCAATAGAAATTATGATGGTAACTTATCCATGTCACCAAGTGACCACTATTTATCTTCCCTATGTTTTTATCATGTAACATATTTCAACCACTGTTATTAATTGTACCTATAATTTTTATTAAAAAAATAATAAATTTTAATCTTCTATTCTCTCTATTTTATTTTAACACACAAATTTTTTCTATATATTTTATAGATCTCCTCCTCTTATATTCTCTACACATCTCATCTTTTGCTTATAGTTATAATGAAAAAGTAACCATTCTAGCCCACAATTATGGCTCCTCCTGAAATTCTAGGAGATCCATACTACCAAATAGTAACAGGTGATACTAATAACACCATCAAACTAGGTGAAGGTTTCGATTCTTTCTTTATCATTCACATTTTCGCAAAAATTTCATGCCATCCACTGACTAGTAGGGAACCAAGTTTTCCAAATTGGATGGTCGACAACGGCATGGAAGACTCTATTTGTTGCGATAATATTGTATTTCTTTCATGACAAATGTTGATGGCCAATGACAATAATCATGCCAAAGTTATCATTGACGAGATGCTAGGTGAGACCCATCTCCATCCTTCTATATTTTTTCTTTCTGATAAAATTATTGATCATGCTCGAAAGATGTGGAACAAAGAGGATTTTAATTTTTGTGTAAAAGTGGATGTTCATGTTTTTATTTATGATCCTCCTCCACAACACGATTCTAACATTGATGTTAACGTTGATAGTGAAGATTACATGGATAATATGACTATTAATCTCGTGGCAGCAAGCTAGCAGACTATTGAAAGATTAGAGAAAGTTTTGAATAAAGATGTTCAAATTGTATGTTCTGTTTGCTTTGAGAATGTTCATGTTGGTTTGGAAGCTACGAAGTTACCTTGCACACACACATATCATGATAAATGTATTGTTCCATGGCTACAAACTAGCAAATTTTGTCCAATATGTAGATTTTAGATAGTTTAAAAAAAATCATTTTTATATTTATTACACAAATTTCAGCATGTATAAAATCATATTATATACTAATAATTCGATTTATTATTTACAATTTTAAATTTTAATTTTGAAAATGTGGGAACATTTGAATTTCAATATTCATAGAATAAAGCATTGCATGTGTCATTAGAAATACAATTTTTCATTTGAAAGTGACATATTCATCTTCCCAATAAAACAATAAAAATAAATATAATAGTCATATATTTTCATAAATGAATTAATCCACATTTATTCTACCAACACAACTTTATGTACACTTATTAAATGACATGTTCAATTTAAAAGGCAAAAGTTCATAGAACCTATACGTATTTTTGAAAAACCCTATTTTAATGCAAAAAATAAAATAAATCCAATAATATTTCGAAATTCATAATTTTTTACATAAAAAATAATTATTATGGATGTAAATTGTTCAACTTCTCATATTAATTTCCTTAATTCTCTCATTTTTTATTCATTATTAGTTGTTATTATCTAAATCCTATTATCATGTTTAAATATAATACAATATTTAATATTTTCAACTACCGCATTAATGATATTAAATGCTATTATAATTTCAAAAAATTTAAGATTAGTTCTATTGTTTAAACATTCTGGTGACTTTTCATGTCATGTGTGTTTAATTAAAAAGCAAAGGTTCATAGAACCTATACATATTTTCGAAATTATCTATTTTTTCACCAAAAATTCAATCATAATTTTCCAATACGATTATCAATACATTTATTACACTGCATGAATAATTAAAAAGAAAATGTTCAAAGAAGCACACATATATTTTGAAATTTATATTAAAGAAATTATAGAAATTTCTTAAAATTACAACTTTTCAACTTCCCATAAAAACACATACATTTAAAAAATTTATAACAATTATATTATCATACAATTATTAATTTCTTTAATTCTCTCATTTTTTGTATGAATTTCGAAATTAATTAATAAATGTTATTGTGTAACTCCTATTATCATGTTTAAATATAATATAATAATTTCAAATTTTCAATCACCCCACTAATAATATTAAATGCTATTATAATTTCAATTTTTTTAAGTGAAGTTCTATTGGTTAAACATTTTGGTGACTCTTCATGTCATGTGTATTTAATTATAAGGCAAAGGTTCATAGAACCTAGACATATTTTCAAAATTTTGAAATTATCTTAAATGCTATTATAATTTCAAAATTTGTAAGTATCAACTTTTCAACCACCCCACTAATTATATTAAATGTTATTATAATTTCGAAATTTGTAAGTATAAACTTACTAGTCAATTATTTTGATGACTTTTCATCTCATGTGTGTTTAATGTCTTTCTTCATTCTAATATTAATATAATCAATTTAAATATAAAAATATAGTATTGAGAATTGGGAAAGTTCAATTAATTTGCATAATTAGGGTTTACACTAATTATTATTTTGAACAATTAAATATTGAATATATCTTAAATATAAAATGCACATTTTCATATTCAAAGCTTTAACCAACTATCTATATCCTAGCATAAAATAAAAAATTATTAAATTAATTTTATTAAACCTATATTTCGGCTACTACATTTATTAGAGAGAATAATTTTAAAAAAAAAACTAAATATGGTATTGAGAATTGGGAATGTTCAATTAATTTTTATAATTATGGTTTACATTAATTATTATTTTGAAAAATTAAATATTGAATATATCTTAAATATTAAATGCACATTTTCATATTCAAAGACTCTAACCAACTATCTATATCCTAACATTATATACAAATTTATTAAATTATTTTTTTAAACACATATTTCGACTACTATATTTATTAGAGAGAATAATTATTTTTTAATACATAAAATAAATATAGTATTGAGAATTGGGAAAGTTCAATTAATTTGCATAATTAGGGTTTATAGTAATAATTATTTTAAAAATTTAAATATTGAATATATCTTAAATATTAAATGCACATTTTCATATTCAAAGAGTCTAACCAACTCTAGCATTAAATTAAAATTTATTAAATTATTTTTTAAACCCTAATTTCAGCTACAAAGAATAATTGTTTTTTTTAAAAAAAATTAAATATAGTTTTGAGAATTGGGGAAGTTCAATTAATTTGCATAATTAGGGTTTCAAGAATTGAGTTACTATGCATTGATATTTAATTACCAATTTTTAATTTAAATTTCAAACAAATTTCGAAATATATTTAACTTTTCTAATAGAGAAAAAGTTTTGTTGAGTTAGTTTGTGTAAATATATATATAAATAAAATTTATCTTAAAAAATGTGTGCAATTCATTTTAAAAATGTCAACTAATTTCATAAAATATATGTATTCATAAATCCATTCCAATACCCTAACATCATGCTTTAATTCTGATTGGTTGAGTTATTAATCATTTCTCATAAAAAACATGTACAATTAAGATCATTCCAACTAATTTCATCAAATGCATGTTTCCATAAATCTATTCCAATTCCTTAACATCATGCTCTAATTCTGATTGGTTGAGTTATTAATTATTTCTCATAAAAAACGTGTACAGCTAAGATCATTACAATTAATTATATTAAATGTATGTCTCCATAAATTCATTCCAATCTCTAACAGCATGCTCTAATTTTGATTGGTTGATATATTAATCATTAAATTCGAAATTAACATACTTAATTTTTATTTTTATTTATTTAATATGATATTAATGTCAACAACTACCATTTTAAACTTCCAATAAACATTAACACTTATGTTTTTAATATTGTTAATAAATAAGTAATTTAGAAGTAAACTATTCAACTTCTCCCAAATATTGATCATCTTCTAATTTCTCAAAAATGATAAATAATAATAAAAATTTCTTTATTTTACACAACTTGATTGAGAATAACAAAAGCCACTTCATAACATGAAGTAAAGATCCATGTCTCTAGTACTATATTCCTATGCTTGAAATGAACTCTCGAACATCTTTCAATAATTTTGCTCTATTCTTGTTGAAATTTGACCATGCAATCCATGAAGCTATGCAACATCTTTCTTCATTAGAGTAGAACTACAATAGAGAAATCTTTTTCACTCAAGTATAGTATCATAAGAACAAAATAAAATAAAACGTACCATTCAATTTCGAATTTTAAAATAGGAGAAAAATATGATAATTTGTTTGTAAGTATAAAGAAAAAAAAATGAGAATCTTAAATGAAACACTTTAAAATATCTTGAGCTTTTTCATCAAACACTTGTGAAATTGTTCTTGTGGGTTTTTACTAAACAAGTTTGTTGACGCCGTTTTTCGTCAACAGTGAAAGAAGAGCACGTAAACAATAATTAGCAATGGCCAACAAAGATATGACAATACAAACACGATTTTTACGTGGTTCAGCAGTTAATTCTACCTAGTCCACGAGTCTTTCTTATTAAGACTTAAGAATATCTCTGAAAATCCCTCAAGGGTGAATTCTCCAGAGTTTTCCTCAAGATCACAAAAATTCCTCCCTTTACCATGGTGCATGACCTCTCTATTTATAGAGAAGAATGCTGAATACTATCCCACATATTTTGGGTAGTTACTCTATATTTGCAAATAGATTAAATGGCATTAAATGCCTGAAATCCGGTGTAAAAGGAAACGTCCCTTGAAGACCAGGGGGCGTATAACTAATCGAATAATATCCCCTGATTGTAGGGGATTTCCAGTAATAAATGTAGACCGCGTCTTGCTATTGATGATTCATTAGGATATTCAAAGTTATTATCCTATATCACCAAGGCCATATTCTCCCAGGTTTCTTACTGACTTTCGAGCTATGACATTTCCCGAGGCCACACGGCGTCAAGCTCGTACGCGCATCAGGCTCGGAGCCCTTGATCCGAGAACATCCTAGAGAACAGATGCACCTCGGGCTTATCCTTCGAGCTCGTGAGGATTTCAAGGCTACCATCTCCGAAGTCGTCTCTGTTTCGTAGGCTCGTTGTTTAGATTTCGAACATATTCCAGATTTTACGAGTTCACTCATTATGAATCCAGCTTTCGAGGTCACAATCCTCATGGCATGAAATCTGGGTATAACATCTTGCCCCCTCAAAAGTATTTGTTCGAATCCTATGAGAAGGAAACTTTTGAACTACTTTCTTCGGGAACCGTACCGTCACATTCTTGAGAGTGGACACGTGTCAGTCAGGTATTGCCCATTCAGGGTACTCGAGTACCTTGGAAATCTGCCCATGATCATTCGTCTGCCACCTTTTTGGTACCATCATGTCATCAATCCCTGTCCGTTGGATTTTGTGAGGATTCTGGCCAATGGCTCAGATCAATCCCTTTATCACTCTTTTCCCTCTATGTATATAAGATCTTCTTCTTCTTCTTATTTTACACACATCAGAAGCGAAAGAGAAGGGACAAAACCAGAGGCCATCCCAGAGAACTTATTGCTTGTGCATGTTCTCCCAACTGAAGAAACAGAGAACCACCAGTTTGTTCGAGACCGTGTGCTCATACCTGCAGCCTCTCCTTCAATCCACGATTTCTCTGCAATCACCAACCTTGTGTAAGTGTCCGACTGTCTTTTTATTTTTCCTCATACCCGTTTCTGTTCATATTGTTCTTGTTATTTCTGTGAATGTACTAGTTTATTTTCTTAGTACGATACGTTAGGGAATTTCTTGACTGATAGGCTTTCACGTTTTAAGTCTCCGTACTGGGATTACATCACTGATTCCATACCCAGTTTTGGTGTTTGAGCAAGACCTCTTTTTTCTGGGTTTTAAAATTTTAGGAGACGTATCTTGCATATCAAGATATTTGGGTGCAAAACCTTGGTTTCGAAGTATGCACGATACCCAATGTTACCTTTTCTGAATAACCGCCACCTTTTTTCCCAGATAATTCGGGATTTTCAAAATGTTATGCCCACTCTCCTCCTTTTACACGTTCTGACCCTTTAATAAGGGTTTTAATTTCGAACTTGCTACGTCCATAAGATCCGAGCTTGTCATGTCAAGCTCGTCACCTTTGAACTCTTGCATGGATGGCCCTCACCATTTTTTCTTTCTCGCTAGATGTCACAGAATCTGGAAAGACGGTTGGGGTCATTGCTGGCAATCCCTTACTCGCCAAAAACCCCGAGCCCGGAGTCGCTGTTTGCTCGGAATCAACGTCGGATTCGTGAGTACGACCTTGCGCACGAGCAGGAGGATATTCGAGCTCATTATCGCTGCCAAATAGATGAGGTCATAGAGAAGAAGAGGAGGATTCTTAGAAGCCATTTATCCAGAACCCAACTCAGGGCCCAGGCCGATCCCACTCGACCCCGCATTAAAGGTCACCATCACGTACAGTCCAGGAGAACTCCAATTTTCATTGATGGGGGAGCCTTCTTCCTCACAGCCGAGGGGAGAATTCTTTGAGGCCGAGCATTACTGGAGCTCCGTCACCTCAATAATTCAGGTAACCGACATCCTAGCATTACATGGCCTGAAGTTGTCAAGCTCCTTGAGATGTCGAGCTCCAACCTCTAGTGAACGAAGCTGCCATGCTCCAGGGGCTGGAAACCCTGACATTAAGCTGAGGTATGCGGCATGGAGCGCTACTGCCTTTGAAGTCTTTCTTCAAGGACTTCATGAACTTTGTTGGGTTGGCCCCGTTCCAGCTCAACACGAATTCTTATAGGGTCCTGTCAGCCCTAAGGTCGTTATACCACGAGCTGAAGTGGGAAGGACCTTCACCACAGGAGATTTTATATCTCTTTTGTCTGAAAAGCAACCCCTCTCGAGCTCGGAGAGGAGATGGTTTTTACTACCTTTCAAGCTATCCCAAAGAGAAAAAGGTATTTGAGGATCTCCCTAACTATCCTCCAGACTTTAAGAAGGCCTTCTTCTGGACAGATGGCCTGTCCCCGTCTCGATGCTACTCATTCAGGCGGATTCATAAGTATTCTAGCTTTCTATATCCCTGTGCTCGGGCTTTGGTTTATAGGCTTGTACTTAGTTAAAATGTGTCTTATTCTCTAGCCAATTTTCACCGTCCTACCCCCGACGTCACGATGAAGGAGCATAGAGAGACCCTGCTCCAACTCCCTTACGGCCGGAGATCTCTCTCGTACCTCTTCCATGAGAGTAAGCTCCGAGCATGCGGGCTTTTAGGTGATGGCCAGTCCACCTCAGACTGGTCCAACAGGAAGTATGATCATTGGGAGCAGGTGCCTTTGCCCATAGGTATCCTCCCCCCGAGGAGAGAGGTGAGGCCTCCACCTGCAGCTCGCCGAAGGAGTCCACCATTGTGGAATGAGGCTAATGACGAAGCCTCGAGTTCAGACTCGAATGAAGGTAAAGTCATCCTTACCTCGAGAATGTGGTCCCCCACCTTATTAAAGCATAAACCCGATAGGTTAGTTTCATGCCCGTATGATAGATACCACTTCTACATATGGACTTGGGTAGACGATCGAGTTCATAGGTTTAATAGTTGGCTCGGGAAGTATGACACCATGTATACTTCAGACGAGGTGTGGAATGGGATAGATGTCCAATATGGGACCAAAAATTATAGGAATCTTTCGAGGTTGACGCCCACCTATAGGGAAGGTACTCCCCCCGCCTCTTCTGAAGATGGGGGAATTTCATGGTCCCCGAGCTCTAGTTCGGGGGAGAGTTTCAGTTAGGTTTCTTCTATCACTGCTCTATGCGATTTTGAATCACCTTATATACTATTCCCTCTTTTATTATGATTCACATTGTGGTGACTCTGCAGGCAAGATGGATTCCGACCTCGACAACATCATCGAGAGTGGTGGCGCCAAAAGGAGCAAGCGTCTCAGGGCGGGGTCGTGAAAGGTGGACCGGCCTACCAAAATCCCCAAGAGGACCGAGAAGACACCTCCTCCCCCAGCTTCGCCTATTGCCAATTCCATCACAGCGCCGTCTTCGCAGGTCGGTGCCTCCACCGTGGTACCGACTTCGCTGGTCGATGCCTCTAACATGACCGAGCCCCAACTTCCTGTAGTGGTTCGATCGACACTTGGTCCACCTCCTAAAAAGCCTTTTGATTCTCGAACTCAGAAGCTGTCAGTTTCTACCCACATGGACGCGTATGTGGTTGACAATGCCGCTGGGTCCCATGGCTCTACGCTGGTCTCAGATGTTATGTCTCGAATCGACTAGAGCTTTGGCAGTCTCGAAGCTCCTCAATGGCAATGCCTGAACAATACCCGAGACTGCACTGCCCTCTATGAGAAGAGTATCGAGCTCGCTGCCACGGTAAGTTTCCTTCTACAGTCCTTCTACTTCTTAGTTATAATCACACTGACCTGGTGCTAATGATGATTTCTTTCTTTTCATTCTCTTGCCTTTACTGCCCAGCTCAACTATAAGTTGAACAATGAGATCCATTCGAGCAAGTCTTATGCTCAGGAGGCGAAGGATCTCCACCTCAAAGCAAGTGATGACCTGAAGGCAGCAAATGCAAAGCTTGATGCAGGAGCTAAGGAGTTTGAGGCCATGGCAACCGAGCTTAGGAAGCTGGAAGCTAGGCTCGAGGAGCTTGAGAAGGAGAATGCCAAGCTCGCAGATCTTGAGAAGGAGAACGCTCGGCTCCAGGAGGCTAACAAAAGGCTCGTAGAGGAAAAGGTTGCCACCTTCGATATCATTGAGGGTGAAAAGGCTCGTCTCCTCGCTGAGTATAAAGAGAAGAAGGACCAGGCGGTTGATTCGGCCATGTACAGAATGTGAGCCAACAATGAAGACCTGGATACCAGCTTCTTAGGCCCTCTCGAGGCGAAGCTTCTTGATAAGTGGAATGCTTGGCTTGAGAAGGAAGAGGATGCTCGGGAGGCCGCCTTCGAGGGAGCCTGAAGGATAGTCGTGCTATTCGTCCTGAGGGGTCCGGTGCTGCTGATGCTGAGAAGGCCAAGGAGACTCCTCCTTCTTGAATCTGATCTCGGGGAAATCTTTTCTTGGGGCTGCGTCCCCTTATTTTTTGTAATTACTTTAATTTATGCCCACAGAGCTGATACAGTTTCTTTTTATATTGACTTATATATGCTTTACACTTCTTGGCTCGAAATATTTTGCATATTTGATATGAATGAGTTTTTATGTTTATTTATTCATACAAACATAGTTTGGATTTTAGGCTCGAAAGTCGATGCATTCACGCATAGTTTGTTCGAATTATCCGCTTTCGATCTCGTTATTCATCAAAGTCGGATATTACTTTAACCATGAACCCGAAAGTACTTATATGGTATGTAATGTGAATGGTTTAGTTATATCTTTTTGCTTAGTTACTTTTTCTCGTCCTCGGTTTTTACTCCGAGGTTAAGAGTTCGAAACTATTTTCCTTTAAGATATTCTAGCCTCGATCTTGACTTATCTCGAAGTAGGTTTAGGTTCCTACTTATCGTCGATTAGTTTTGGCTGGTTTGCTCCAAACCTGTTAAGTTTGCACATCTGGTTAAATCCAAACGCTATTATCTTTTGATAATTTGGTTATCCAAACTATTTAAGCTCGCGTATCTGGTTGCATCCAAATACTTTTATGTTTTTGATAGTTCGGTTATGTCCAAACTATCTAAGCTCGCGTATCTGGTTATATCCAAATACTTTTATGTTTTTGATAGTTCAGTTATGTCCAAACTATCTGAGCTTGCGTATCTGGTTATATCCAAATACTTTTATGTTTTTTGTGTATGTTATTTTATTTTTTAAGCTGATGGTATATATACCAATGATGCCCCCTTAATATCCTATGAGTGTGACCATAGGTTATTAAATTAAGAGAGATTGGAAAAATAAAAAGAGATAACATATTGAACGAAACAGATCTTTATTTGATGGAATTCAAAAGCAGACAAATTAGTACAGATAATTAATCATGGTTATCAGCAACACACTTCCTATACTACTGATAGTAAGGTCTAAGGTGTTCGCCATTCCATGCTCGCGGTATCAGGCTCCCATCCAATCTCGCCAGCTTGTAAACACCGGTCCGGATGACTGACTCTATCTGGTATGGTCCTTTCCAATTCGGTCCAAGCACACCAGCTGCTGGATCACGTGTTGCCAAAAATACGCGTCTTAACACCAAATCTCCCACACCGTACTTTCGATCTCGAACCCTTTTGTTGAAATATCTAGTAGCTCGTTGCTGGTAGGCAGCGTTCCTTAATTGAGCCTCGTTTCTCTTTTCTTCAATCAAGTCTAAGGTTTCTTCGAGATGAGTGTGGTTTGAGTTTTGGTCGTAAATTTGAGTTCGGACTGTTGGAATTTCGACCTCAATAGGCAACATAGCCTCACATCCGTATGCTAGAGAGAACGGGGTGTGCCCCGTTGATGTTCGAGCCGTGGTTCTATAACCCCATAGGACTTGGGGCAATTCTTCGGGCCAACGTCCCTTTGCTTCCTCCAACTTTTTCTTTAATGAACTCTTGAGAGTTTTGTTTACAGCCTCGACCTGGCCATTTTCCTGAGGATGAGCCACAGACGAAAAACTCTTTATTATTCCATTCTTTTCACAAAAGTTGGTAAACAAATTGCTTTCGAACTGGGTCCCGTTGTCGGATACAATCTTCCTCGGCACCCCATATCGGCATACAATGTTCTTTACCACGTAGTCAAGGACCTTTTTGGAAGTTATTATTGCCAACGGTTCAGCTTCCGTCAACTTTGTGAAGTAATCCACCGCGACCACAGCATATTTTACACCACCTTTGCCAGTTGGGAGAGAGCCAATGAGGTCGATTCCCCATACTGCGAATGGCCATGGGCTGCCATCCTTCCGATCAAACTTTGGACATCTTTGTGTCTCCGAGGCGAAGGCATGTCAATTAGGGCCTGGATCTTGTCAGGGTTAGCCTCGATCCCTCGAGAGTTCACGATAAAGCCCAAGAATTTTCCTGAAGACACCCCAAAAGTGCACTTCTGAGGGTTTAACTTCATGTTATACTTTCGGAGCACGCCGAAGCACTCTTCGAGGTCATCAACATGGTTCTTGTTGAGTTGAGACTTGACAAGCATGTCATCAACATAAACCTCCATGTTGTTCCCTATTTGTTCTGAAAACATCATGTTCACGAGCCGCTGGTATGTGGCCCCAGCATTCTTGAGCCCGAATGGCATGACATTATAGCAGTATAGCCCCTTATCCGTTATGAAGCTCGCGTGTTCTTGGTCAGGGGCATGCATGGGAATCTGGTTATATCCAGAATAGGCATCCATGAAGGACATCAGGCCATGCCCCGCCGTGGCATCCACGAGCTGGTCAATCCTTGGTAACGGAAAACAGTCTTTCGGGCAAGCTTTGTTGAGGTCTGAATAGTCAATACAGGTCCGCCACGTCCCATTGGGTTTTGGGACTAACACCGGATTGGCTACCGAATCAGGGTAAAAGGCATCCCGAATGGATCGGTTTGCCTTCAACCTGTCAACCTCCTCCTTTAGTGCCTTCTTTCTGTCTTCGTCCAGTTGTCTTCGCTTTTGTTGCTTCGGAGGGAAGCTTTTGTCTATATTCAGCGCGTGGCTTGCTATATTCGGACTTATTCCCACCATGTCCAAATGCGACCACGCGAAGACATCCTGGTTCTTCTTCAGAAAGCAAATTAGTTGCTATTTTGTCTCCTTTTGGAGGTGTTTTCCAATCTTCACCTTTTTCGGGGGATCAGCTTCCTCGAGCTGAATTTCTTCGAGCTCCTCTAAGGGTTCGAGATCAGCTTTCTCCTCAACCCTTGGATCGATTTCTTCATCAATTTCTAAGATTGTCCCGTCTTTATTTTGAATAATGACCAGTGTTTGTGCACTCGTCTGTTTCTTTCCTCTTAGGGAAATGCTGTAGCATTCCCTCCCAGCCAATTGATCTCCCTTTAATGTTCCTACGCCGCTAGGGGCTGGGAACTTAAGGGCCAGATGCCTTACTGATGAGACTGCCCCCAGCCCGACCAGGGCGGGTCTCCCGAGCAGAACATTGTAGGCTGAAGGTAGATCCACTACCACGAATTCCATCATCTTAGTTGTCGAGACTGGATAGTCTCATAAGGTTACGGGGAGCTCGATGGAGCCCATACAGGCAATTCCTTCTCTTGAAAAGCCATACAAAGTAGTTGCACAGGCCTTCAGGTCATGAAGGGAGAGTCCCATCTTCTCGAGGGTTGCTTTATAGAGGATGTTAACTGAGCTCCCATTGTCTATAAGGACCCGGTGGACCCTCTTATTGGCCAGCTAGAGAGTGATGACCAGCGGATCATGGTGAGGAAACTGGACATGAGACGCGTCTTCCTCAGTGAAGGTTATTGGTTGTGTTTCAATTTTCTGGCTTTTTGGAACTCTAGGTTCGGGTTCGTAGGGAGACCCGTCCCCGGTCTTCAGCTCGTTAACATATCTCTTTTGGACATTTCTGCCCGTTCCTGCGGGGTGAGGCCCTCCCGAGATGGTTATAACATCCTCTCCATCAATCGGCGGGGGCCTATCCTCTTCCCGAGCTCGAGAATTGTTGTTAGGTGCGGGCTGCGATGCAGCGACTCTCTGGTTCATGGTCGCCTGATTAGTACTCTGGTTCCTGACATATTGTCTAAAGTAACCTCTGGAGATCAATCCTTCGATCTCATCTTTCAGCTGTCGACATTCATTGGTAGTATGCCCGGTGTCTCTGTGAAATCGACAATACTTGCTTGAATCCCTCTTGGACTTTTGATTTCTCATCGGGTCCGGACGCCTAAAGGGGACCTGGTTTTCATTAGCCAAGTATATGTTCTCTCGAGACTCGTTGAGCTCGGTGTACACTCTATGCATGGAGAAATATCTCTCCCCCTTCTTTTTCTTTCCTCCTTCGGCCTCGGGATTACTTCCTTCGTTCTTTTTTCTCTTGGAAGGGTTTTCCACAGCAGGCTTTGAAGCTATTGGGTCCGCCAAGGTTGAGGCAGAGTTTACGTTTATCATTGTAGTTTCGGGCTGGGAAGTCACATTAAGTGTCGACCTCGCTTCCTCTACATTGACAAACCTCTGTGCTCGTCTATTAAACTCGGTTAGGGACCTCACCAGTTTTCTTTGCATATCGTCCCAGAGGGCGCTTCCTGGCATTACTCCAGCCTGGACAGCCATTAAGTGTCCACTGTCATCCACATTCCGAGCTCGGGCGACTTCCAGATTAAACCTTGTCAGGTAACTTTTTAATGTTTCGCCTGGTTGTTGCCAAACATTAGTTAGGGTTGACGCCTCAGGTCGAACCCCCATCATGGCTTTGAACTGCTTTTTAAAGTCTTTAGACAGCTGCTCACAAGAGGTTATTGAATGTCTCTTATATTTTTTGAACCAGCTTTTAGCTAGTCCTGTCAATGATGCTGGAAATAACATGCATCTGAGCTCGTAACCCACGTTACTAGCTCTCATTATGGTGTTGAACGTACTCAGATGACTATATGGGTCGGTCTTTCCCTCAAACGTCGGGACGTGAGGGATCCGAAACCCTTGTGGAAATGGAGTGTTGGAAATATGGGGAGCAAACAGTTCAAGCTCCTCATCAGAATCTTCATATCGATCATGCTCTTGCTCGTTTTTCAAAAGCCTAAAGGCCTTTTCAAGCTGATCAATTCTTTCTTGGACTGGGTCCGCAAGAGGTACTGTCTGGAGTCGGTTGTCATCGATCACAATTCCAGGCTCACGCCTTCGTAAGGGATCTCTGCGCCTATTCAAGCGATCCCTTAGGTCCGGATTTATCGAATTGACATTACCCCGACTCTGATTCAGGTGTTCTCGCAGGTCGGGGCGGTTTCTGCGGCTTCCAGTATTCTTATGACCTCGGTCATGCTTGCTGACCGATCTGGTGTCTCCAGAGTCATCGCTAGTAAAACTCGTTGCATAGTTATTTCGAGATGGATTTCTTCCATGCCGCCTCGTTTCTACCGTGCGAGGTCGGGATGTTTCACTTCTTTCTGATGGGGTGCCTCTCCGCTCCTGGAAAGCTTCCTCGTTTCCTTGTCTCCCTCCCGCACGCCTTTCGCCCTGATCTCGAACTGGTTGAGCATTCCTGCGAGAGGACGAAGGATATCTTATTGGTGATGGCGGGAACCGTATGGGCGATGGTGGCTCCCACCCATTTCTCGGCCTTGATGGTCCGGAATTAGCCCGAGATGGGTTGGTTGCGTGTGGTGCATTCCCAGGGGCTTGAGTCCGAGCCTCTGCAGGGGCTCGGTTGTTCTCAGTTCCCTCAGGCGTTTCCACAGGTGGATTAACCGAGGCCCATGCCCGAGTACTCCTCTGGGGCCTAGGTGGAGCGGATGGCTCCGCGGGTGCCGGAGGTTGAACCGGCCTCCTCGTGGCAGCATCTTTTCGTGGACGCCCACGGGGTCTACGGGGAGGAACGTGTACATCCATTGGAGGAGGGGCTTGGTTTTCACGCGGAGGCGGGGGCTGAGCCACCTGCGCCTCTGCGGCTATCCTCGCCAACTCCTCATTCCGTTTGTTGGCTTCCGCCAACTACTGTTTCAGTTGCCGGTTCTCGAGTTCCACTATAGGAACATATCGCTCAGGATTGTAGTACATATCCTCATCTCTTGGTGGAGGAGGTGGTCCCCTAGAATCAGAGGATCCACTCCTTTCTTCGACATCTGGGTTTTCCATCGGCTGTTTCCCAGGACGTCTTGGATAATTCTCTTTAGGTGTATTCTGATTATTAGTGGCCATGACTTTTTCAGGAATGAATGCTTAAGGCTCTCAATGAAAGCACCAAACTGTTGACGCCGTTTTTCGTCAACAGTGAAAGAAGAGCACGTAAACAATAATTAGCAATGGCCAACAAAGATATGACAATACAAACACGATTTTTACGTGGTTCAGCAGTTAATTCTGCCTAGTCCACGAGTCTTTCTTATTAAGACTTAAGAATATCTCTGAAACTCCCTCAAGGGTGAATTCTCCAGAGTTTTCCTCAAGATCAAAAATTTCCTCCCTTTACCATGGTGCATGACCTCTCTATTTATAGAGAAGAATGCTGAATACTATCCCACATATTTTGGGTAGTTACTCTATATTTGCAAATAGATTAATTGGCATTAAATGCCTGAAATCCGGTGTAAAAGGAAACGTCCCCTGAAGACCAGGGGGCGTATAACTAATCGAATAATATCCCCTGATTGTAGGGGATTTCCAGTAATAAATGTAGACCGCGTCTTGCTATTGATGATTCATTAGGATATTCAAAGTTATTATCCTATATCACCAAGGCCATATTCTCCCAGGTTTCTTACTGACTTTCGAGCTATGACATTTCCCGAGGCCACACGGCGTCGAGCTCGTACGCGCATCAAGGTCGGAGCCCTTAATCCGAGATCATCCCAGAGAACAGATGCACCTCGGGCTTATCCTTCGAGCTCGTGAGGATTTCGAGGCTACCATCTCCGAAGTCGTCTCTGTTTCGTAGGCTCGTTGTTTAGATTTCGAACATATTCCAGATTTTACGAGTTCACTCATTATGAATCCAGCTTTCGAGGTCACAATCCTCATGGCATGAAATCTGGGTATAACAAAGTTTTTCAAGAGAAATAAGATTCTCATCTTTTTTAATTTCAAATCCTACATAACAAATAAAAATAAGTTTGAATCTTTTTTAAAAGAAAAAAAAAGTTCTAGTAATGCATTTCGAAATATGAAATTGGAGAAATAGATGATAATTTGTTTGTAAAAATAAAGAAAGCACAAAAATGATTGAAAGTCTTACAAGAAACACCATGAAAAATCTAGAGCTTTTTCATCAAACACTTTAAAAAAAATGTTCTTGTGAGTTTTTACTAAACAATAAGTTTTTCAAGAGAAAAAAGATTTAGTCATCTTTTTGAATTTCAAATCCTACATGACAAATAAAACTAAGTTGGATTTAAAAAAAAAAAAAAAAAAGATCTAGTAGTGAATTTCGAAATATGAAATTGGAGAAATAGATGATAAATTGTTTTTAAAAATAAAGAAATCACAAAAATGATTGAAAATCTTGCAAGAAACACTATGAAAAATCTTGAACTTTTTCATCAATCATTTTAAAAAAAAAATTGTTCTTGTGAGATTTTACTAAGAGAAATAAGATTTAGTCATTTTTTTTAATTTCAAATCCTACAAGACAAATAAAACTAAGTTGAACTTTTTTTTTAAAAAAAAAAAGCTCTAGTAGTGAATTTCGAAATATGAAATTGGAGAAATAGATGATAATTTTTTTGTAAAAATAAAGAAAGCAAAAAAACGATTGAAAATCTTACAATGAACCCTATGAAAAATCTAGAGTTTTTTCATCAAACACTTTCAAAAAAATAATTCTTGTGGGTTTTCACTAAACAAGTTTTTCAAGAGAAATATGATTTACTCATCTATGTGAATTTCAAATCCTACATAACAAAAAAAAGTTGGAATTTTTTTGAAAAAAAAATAGAAAATCTACTAGTGATTTTTGAAAATGACTTAGAAATCTTACTTGAAAACACTTTAAAAAATTGGAGCTTATTCAATAAACAAGTTTTTTAAGATGAGTAAATTTTGTATAAAAATATATATAATATATATAAATTTCGAAATATGCATCATTAATTAGCCAACTAATTATAGTTAGGAAGATATGAGTTATTAATGCATAAGGAATGAATCTGGAAAGAACATGGAATGAACAAGGAATGAAGAAGGAATGGAGATAAAGAATCTTGGAATGAATCTTAAATAATGATTTTTTTAATTATTTAATTTAATTAAAAGGTGACCGCCATGTCAGCAGGTAGCCCATTACCAAGTTTGAAAAAGTCAAAGATAACATTAATTAACATATTTAAATGTGGACCATTGGATCTTAATCCAATGACTATTAATTGACAACCCATCCATGGGGAAAAAACTCAATCACCATTAAGAGTGAACCCATATATATATATATATATTTTAAGAGAATACCATTAGAATTGAACCAAGCAAGCAGGAAGGCCAGCAAGTCCACCTAGTTTCTTATACAAGCCAGCACTATTTGCAATTCTCGAACAACATTTGGACTAGCTAGTATGTTTTTTTAAAGATCCTATAAAATGGCAAAGAAAACCTGAATAGAACATAAGTGCAATAATTTACTAATATAATGGTAGCATCATATCTGATATGAACAATACTCAAAGATAACAAAGATAGTTGACCTGGAAGAATTGTGTGCGGCCAAAGCCAATGCATGACAAGAATTCAACTTCGGGTACCAACACCATCCACTACTCATAAAATGATTTGAAACATCCAATTTGGGTAGTAAAAAGACCCTATAAAAAAAATATTTAGAAGAGAAGAGCACATAAGATCATTTTTATTTGTGCAAGATAATATAATTTTTATTCTGAGAATATCCACGGTTTGCTTAGATGTCTAGAATATAAACTAGAAGCATCTTTAGAAGAAAGAATAGTAATAGCTAAATGAAAAAGCACCTCATATGACGTCCTCATCTTTCAAACACACACACATTAGAGAAAGTTCTCAAAATTTTATGACAAGAAATATAAGAGCATTTAAGAAATTGGAAAATAAAACTTGAGCTAAATCAGAATTGGAAATGTGTGATAATATAATAGACCTTTTAATGAGACTCAGAGCATGAAGAACAATCATAAGATCCATGTTTTAGAAATTAAGGGAAATTGGTTCTTCAAAATAAGACTAAACCATTGGAAGCAGAGATAACAATTTAAGATTTTTCCGATGATGTGCTTCCTACCCTTTGGACCACCAAGAGCTGTAATTTGTAGAAATTTATTTTAGATAAACAGGTGCATACATTACTCATTGACCAGGAAGAAAGAACAAAACAACACTATGTTTTACTTACCAAAATATAATCAAAATCAAACTATTTAAAAAAAAAAATACTATACATCAATAAGCCAACACCACCACTTGTAGCATGCAAGCACATGAGAATGGCCCAATTCCATGAGTCAGAAGTTGGGAATATGTGTTTGGTTTCTTATAAAAAGGATCATGGTAGCTAGTAGTCTTAACTGTTGGGAAAACTTATACAAGATCTTGTTTATTTTCATGTAAATCTTATATTAAACAAATTAATATAAGACAACCTGGAACATGTTTCTATAATTGAATTTAAAGAGAGATAATGATAAGAACACTTACATTAAACACATCAGAATGTGTTAGTCATTCCTTCAGTTTCTCTAACCCTTGAATAATTTATGTCGCAGGGTATCACAAAGAAACTGAACCAATCTTCAAATTTCTTCACAGCCTTCCGAAGTATGCTTAGAATCACCTATACTGTAGTGGGAAATTCTCATGAGATAGATACAAAGAGAAGAGGAAAAGAAGAGAATATTGAAGCTTAGAAAATGACTTTTGCTGTAGAGAGAATCTAAAAGCCTAGAGCATCAAAAATAAAACTTCTGATCTTCTATCATATCATCTTCTTTCAACTCTCACTTAGTATTCATTTTATAGGCTCAATTAGCTCATTTATTTGATTAAAAAAGTCAATAAAATAATAGGTAATATCAACCATTAGATCGAAATTATCATGGGCTTTAGGCCCGTGAAAATTCCCATATAATTATAAGCTCGCTGGACTTAAAATAAAGACCCGTATTATTTTCTATTGATTAATTAATTAATTAAATAAATATTTAAATCCTTTATCAAATTAATTATTTATAATTTGAACCTTGATTTAAACTTATTTATTAATTTAGACACCAATTTGTCTTAATTAATAAATCTGCCCTAAAATCTATTTTCTTCTCTAAATTGCATGACTCTATGAAACTATCCAAAATTGACTTGGTCAACTTTGATAGTTATAATTGATAATTAAATAAATTAATTGAGACTATCTAGATGATTTTATCTAAGGTATAGTGGGGACCATGGGCCTATGAAATCAAGCTCCAATAAGTTATCATAAATTTAACAAATAAATTTACTAACTTATTAATTCCTCGTGACTCCGCTAAAGACTCAGAATTGTATTCTTGAATTCATAGAATGCTCTATAAGCAATATAAATACATTATTGTTGACCCTTGATTTGGCCAACGACACGGAGTCAAATGTACGACAAAGTATAAAGCAAGAATGAGAAAAATGATCTAACGGAAAGGAAGAAAACACTAAGGAATTATAGTGGTTCGGCCCCAAAGAATGGTAATGACCTACGTCCACTTAGTGATATTATTATTATTGAATCTCAAAGTTGTGATCAAAGAACTAGGGTTCTTGAGTTTCACAACTCTTGAATGTATTAAAATAAGACGATGTACAATTCACTATAGCTCTTTTTTCTCTCAATATTTAGCAAAAAGATTTAGGAATGAAAAGTTCAAAAGTCCCTTCCTTGAGTAATTTCATGCATATTTATAGGCTCAAGGAGGGTTACACATGGAAACGTGCCCTATCTTTCCTTAATAATCGCGTATCAAGATAATAATGAAGAAATATTCAATGCAGTTATTATAAGATTACAGCTTAAGAAGGAAACAAATTAGGTTATACGACCAGCCTGGTCGTATCAAAAATTAACCCTGACGATACGGTGTGCTTCTTGTCGATAGTCAAGCAGTACTTTTGCCACGTGTTAACCACGTGTGAGAAATTCTAGCCACGTCATCAGGAACTGTTTTTTGGGTAAACATTTGCCCCCAAGTTTATTTATTGCAACCAACAATAAGTAAAATTTGGAAACCGAATCTTCGAATACCCCACGAAATCTGTCAGAACCGGCCATGCTTTCTCGAAAAAGGTGACCAATCATGTCTAATCAAGTCTTTTCAGTTTCCCAAGAATGTGTCTGACGGTCATTTCACTTGCCCATGCTTAGAAAAAGTAACTCATGATTACCTCTTCTAACGTGTTGTAGTCACTATATATAATACCCCAAATCCATTTTTTTTACTTTTTACTTTTCACTCGCCATCTTCTCGTCACGAACTCCTAAGAAACTTGACTTTTATAGCCCAAAAAACCTGAAGAGCTTCCATCGCTGTTCCAAGGATCCTTCGCTCAGATGCTCAAAGCTGTTTCGTTTCAGACCCCTCTTTTCATCCAAGTAAGTTTTACGAACCCCTTGGATGTTTGAGATGCCATGCAAAACTGTTTGTTGTGTATTCAAATCTGTGTTCCTAACTGTTCTTGGCCGAAACTGTTTTGGGGTAGTGGGCATATTGATCGATGCTTGATAGGACAGCGAAATTACATTTCGTAGGAGTTAGGAGCTAGTTTGGTAGTTGAGATTGTAGATTTAGGGCGTATAATTGAAGCAAAAATTTGATTTTTAAGCTAGTTGAAAAACTGGGTTTTTCCCGCCCCTTCGGAGTCGAAAAAGCTTTATCCTGAAAAACTTTTTACTTCCGCTTTTCAATCTGTTTTTCAAACTGCTCGTATAGAAGTTATTGTTTTTGTTAGAATGCTGTTGGCCGTATAAAAACTTAATTTTTATACGCGAGCAACGTTATTCCAACTCTCAACACAAGCTTTACGTCTTACCTTCCCCTTTCTCTGTTCGTAGCTTTTCATGCAAGATCCATGGGGAGGTGAAAGACCTATTGACGACGACTTACTAGCTCAACTGCTTGAGGACGAAGAGCAACCGTCGTTGCTAATACCTGAAATTCCCTTTTCTCGCACCACTTTAAACACTCCATCGACCCTTGTCCAAAATATGGGTCGAGCAAAAACTACAGCCCAAAAAAAGAAAACTCCTAATCCTTCAAATCAGCCTGCTCCTCGGGATGAAATTCCCTCGACCAGTGGTCGAGCAGAAAATATTCTTGACCCAAACATCCAAACTCATGCCCTACCCCGAAATGCTATTCAACCAGATGTTGAATGGTATATTGTACCTGAAAGCCGGGTAACGATCAGGATGATCGCCAACTACATCAGAAAGTATGGACTCCCGGGGGTGACACTGGTCCGACCTACTCAAGACCAACGAGCGAACTTGCCTAGAGGCACTTTCAGTGCCTGGTCGAGGTACCACATTGAGGCAGGGCTACCTTGCCTTTTCATATCTTTTTCCAAGGGGTGGCCAACTACTTCGGGGTCGACCATTTCCAAATAACTCCCAATGGATATAGAATGATTGCAGCACTCTATATCCTTTATAGCCACAAAAAATGGCCTGTGCCATCACCACATGAGGTTAATTATCTGTTCGACCTTAAGTCTAACCCCAACCAAGAAAGCACGGGGTTTTTTAACTTTTATCACCAGGAAACGGGGCGCACTTTCCTGTCCGACACCACTCACATTTCGAACGTGGGGAGATATTATCAGGAGTATTTCCTTACGACTGACATGGTCGCGAACAACCTGGCCTTCACTCAAGGAGGTAACGTCTTTGTGCCATTGGTCGTTATTCTTTCTTTAATTTTTCCTCTACACTTTCTCAAATTTTTAGTGCCTTTCAGGCCCATGGTTGTGACCAGACCCCACTCCAGACATGGAGTTAAGATCAGCCCTCTTGGCCAGTATGAGTGATGTGGAGAAAAGCATCAAGCATCTAGTCACAGAGGCTAACCTTAGGCTGGTCGGCCTATTGGCCCCTCATTAGGATATGAGGGAGTCAACAACGAGGAGTGCTACTGGCGGAGAGGTTCTCGAGCAGCACCCATACGTGGAACAACCCCCTCTGAGGAGGGCCACTGGAGTAACAATCAGGGAACCTTCCAGCACTCCGCGGGCTACTGCTCCCCCAGCCCCAAAGGGAAAAGGAAAAAAGAAGGCCACTGAACCCCTCGCTCCCATCGATGAATCTTCAGATGAGAACGGTACTGATCTTTCGCTCTTAGATAGTTTGCCAATTCCTTGTCACTTATTTGACGGGGACGACAACTTTAAGTATACTCCAATATTAAGTTCAGAATTATTCCAGGCAGTAAGTAGTTCAGTAAGTAATGTAGCGACCAGTAGTTGTAGCGCGAGTACTTTACTTATAATTCCTTTACTTTCATTTTTAGCTTCGTCTATGTATCTTGTCTCACTGTTTGTATTGTTTCTTTTCGTGCAGATATGTCATCTGAAGACATGTTCGAGCATTGCAAGGCTGTCGTTGCATCTTTAAGCAAGAAGAATGACAGCAAGAGGGCTCAGGGGGAGAGTAGTAAAACCGCCTCAAAGAAGGCCCGAACTGAGGACCCTCCAGCCACCATCCCTTTGAAGGAGAACATGCCACCTCCATCGCCACTCGAGCAGCCAGCTTCAACTCTTCCGGTCGACCAACATTCCACTCCTCCAACACCCGTCGACTAGCACCCTACTCCTTAGGTCCCTGCCAGCCAAACACAGCACACACAGCCCGAAGGCTCCCTGTCGAGCATCGTGGTCAGCTCAGCCAGGGAGAGGATATACAAGCTCTCCAGGCACAAATACAGTCAAGAGGCCATTAACGAGACCATTTCTATGGAGACTGACCAAATACTCAACCGAGGGTTGAATGAACTTGTTAGCGTAGGTTACTTCCTGATGCTAAATAATTTGCTTTTGATTTTTTGCCATCGCCTTATCCTTTTCATCTGACTGCAGGATTGCTGACCATGACCGCTGGCTGGCGTCATGCAGGCGCAATGGTGTCCAAAACTAAAATTTTTGACACCAGGCTCGCTGAGGCTAAGAAAGCGCTGGAAGGAAAAAACGCTAACTTGCTCGAGAAGAATAATGAGCTAACTAAGCAGAACAGCGAGTTGCTTGAGAAGGGTGCAGAGCTGTCTAAGCAGAAAGAGGAACTGCTTGAGCAAAAAGCCACTATGACCGAGGAGTTGCTGGAGGTTTGGGACACCTTGAAGAAATCTAGGGAAGACAAAGAAACATTCAAAGAAAGCGCCAAACTCAACTACCAACAATGTAAACAGCTCGAGCTTGATTTGATTGTGACCAGGCAGGAGATGGAGGATCTGGAAAGCGCATGAAGGAGCTTGACGAACTCGAGGCCAGGAACTTGGAGAAGTACAAGGAAGCAACTCATCTTTGCTTCTACGAGTTTTGGAAACACAACCGAGAGGCTAACTTCAACTATTTGTCAGAATGCCTAAGGCAGACTTTAATGTCTCAATGTGCCCTTCTCCTGGAGGAAGAAGAGAGGGCTAAAGTTCCTGCTTCCCCAGAGATTTCTCTGGCAACAGGGATAGATGGTGTAGATAATGAAGTTGGCGCAGCTGTCGACCAGGACGCTCCTCAAGACCCTCCAACCTCTTAGTTTGTTGTCTTTCTATCTTCTAATATTTTAATTACACGACCTACTGGTCGTGATGTAAAGACATTAATTTTTTATTACTGCGTGGGCAGTTATTTTCCTTTTAATCTAACAATTACATCCGAGCAATACTGCTCGCGGTGTAAAGCAATTCTTTTTTGATATTATAATACATTTTCATTTTATTATAACATCTATTCGCATGACCGAACTTATAGCATAGCACTTTGGTTTGATTTAACAAAATACAAAATTTTGAAAAATACTCTAAGTACCCTAGCATGCTTTCACTTATTTTGCTCATGTGTTTACATACCTTTTGATGATATGCTTTGCTTACTTGTACCTTATATGCCCCCCAAGTGATTGAGGAGCTTTAGGTCCTTGGTCACTTGCCTTGACCAAAACCTGTCTGAATAATACTACTTGGAGCAAAATAATTGACATTGTAATACAGCAAAACAACACACGTAATGAGCAAATACTTGTAATAAATACAATAATTGGCAAGAAATGACTGACTGCACACAGTCCCTTATATTTCTCGTAATAAATGGACGAAACATGTCTGTACGAGTGATAATAAGATCTTACACTTATAAGCGATCAGTCACATAAAATGACCAACCCTTTTTCTAAACTTGTAAAAAGTAAAATTAATACAAGCCAATTCTTTAAGAAGAATTGTTTATTGATAGTACTTGCGCATGTGTTCTCCATTCCAATAGTGAGGAACAAGATCTCCGTTTAGGCGAGCAAGTTTATAGGTGCCTGGGTGAAGGACGTCTTCAATCTGGTATGGTCCTTCCGAATTAGGTCCGAGTACTCCAACAGCTTGGTCGCGAGTGTTTAGAAAAACTCTTCGAAGTACAAGATCTCCAACGCTGAACTTTCTTTCTCGTACTTTAGAGTTGAAATACCGGGCAACTTTTTGCTGGTACGCAGCTACTCGAAGTTGGGCTTGCTCACGTTTCTCATCGATTAAGTCGAGGGATTCCATCAATAGTTGGCTTTTGGAGCCTTGGTCGTACGTTATTCTGTGATGCGAAGGCGGATCTAACTCAACAGGCAACATAGCCTCATATCCATAAGCCAAAGAGAATGGAGTATCACCCGTTGCTGTTCGGTGGGAAGTTCTGTACGACTAAAGTACTTCAGGCAATTGTTCTGGCCATGCCCCCTTAGCTTCTTCTAGTCTTTTCTTTAGTGTATCCTTTAGCGTTTTGTTGACTGCTTCAACTTGTCCATTTTCCTGGGGATGAGCGACTGAAGTAAAACTCTTGATAATGCCATGCCATTTGCAAAAATCCGTGAATAAATCACTATGAAACTGGGTGTCGTTATCCAAGATGATCTTTCTTGGCAATTCATAGCGACAAATGATGTTCTTGATCACAAAATCCAGGACCTTCTTGGTCGTTATGGTTGCGAGTGGCTCGGCTTCAGCCCATTTAGTGAAATAGTCGAAGGCAACCACGACATACTTGACGCCGCCCTTCCCTGTGGGCAAAGATCCGATCAAATCTATGCCCCAAACTGCAAATGACCACAGACTTTGCATCTATTTAAGCTCATTAGGGGCTGCTCGCGGGATTTTGGAGAACCTCTGGCACTTGTCGCACCTCTGTACAAACTCCCTCGAATCTTCATTCATCATGGGCCAAAAGTATCCTTTCCTTAGTATCTTTTTTGACAAGCTTTGCCCCCCAGCGTGGTCTCCACAAAAGCTTTCGTGTACCTCTTTCATCAACTCTTTGGCCTTTTCTTTCAAAATACACCTGAGGAGTGGCATTGAATATCCCCTTCAATATAAGATTCCATCGACCAAGATATACCTAGCAGCCCGTCGCTGAAGGGTCCTGACTTTGTTTCTATCCGTTGGCAATATGCCTTGCGTTAGATACTCTATATATGGTGTCATCCATGCATCCGTCATCTGGATCACCATAGCGGTCTCCTCTGTTTTGATGCTTGGCCTTGTTAGCCGCTCAACCGGAACTATATTCAGAGTATCAGCATCCTTCACACTTCCTAATTTGGCCAAAGCATCAGCATTGGAATTCTGGTCGTGAGGTACTTGCTGGAGATTGTATTTTTTGAACTGAGCCAATAGATCGTTGGTTTTGTTCAGATAGGCAACCATCTTTAAACCTCGCGCCTGGTATTCTCCCATGACTTGATTCACCACCAGCTGAGAATCACTATAGATGTCAAGCACTTTTATATTCATGTCCCTGGCTAGCCGCAATCCAGCGAGTAGTGCTTCATACTTGGCTTCATTGTTAGAAGCAGTGAAGTCAAACCTGATTGCGCAGTGAAATCGATGCCCCTCCGTCGTTATCAATATCACTCCTGCCCCAGCGTGGAACTCGTTAGAACAACCATCTATAAATAATTTCCACGTGGGAGCTTGGTTTTGACATTCAGTCTTATTAGGCTCTTCAATCTGCTCGCCATGTACAAGCTCAATGAATTCTGCAATGAAGTCAGCCAGAGCTTGTCCTTTTATCGCTGCTTGCGGCAATTAAGATATATCGAACTGCCCAAGTTTGACTGCCCATTTTAACAATCTACCTACAGCCTCTGGTTTTTGCAGGACTTGTCGTAGAGGCTGGTCGGTCAAAACCGTAATTAGATGAGCTTGAAAGTAAGGCCGCAGTTTCCTGGAGGCCAAAACTAGGCAATAGGCTAGCTTCTCGATGGGCGGGTACCCCTGTTCTGCTCCAATTAACCTTTTGCTCACATAGTAAACAACCTTCTGCACGCCTTCTTCCTCCCTTACTAAAACGACACTAGCAGCGTATTCTATGATCGCCAGGTAGATGAACAAAGTTTCTTTATCGACCAGCTTTGACAAGATGGGTGGTTGTGCCATATGTGTTTTTAGTGCTTGAAAAGCCTGTTCGCATTCCTTCGTCCATTCAAGCTTTTTATTGCCTCTAAGTAGATTAAAGAATGAGACGCATTTATCTGTTGACTTTGAAATGAAACTACTAAGAGCGACAATTCTTCTGGTTAAGCTTTGAACATCCTTAATCTTTGCTGGCAATTTCATGTCGATTAGGGCTTTGATTTTCTCGAGATTGGCATCAATTCCTCTCGAGTTAACTATAAATCCTACTCCGAAAGAACATTTAAGGGGATTTAGCTTCATTTGATATTTGTTCAAGATGTTGAAACACTCCTACAAATCCCTTACATGCCCTTCTGCTTTCTTCGACTTGACCAGCATGTCATCGATGCAGACCTCCATGTTTGTGCCGATCAGCTCATTAAACATGTGGTTGACGAGTCGTTGGTAAGTCGCACAAGCGTTTTTCAAACCGAAGGGCATCACTTTGTAATAGTAGAGCCTTGTATCAGTCCGAAAGCTAGTGTGATCCTCATCAAGGGGATGCATACTAATCTGATTATAACCGGAGTACGCATCCATGAAAGAGAGGATCTCATGTCCTGCCATGGCATCGACCAGCTGGTCGATTCTTGGGAGTGGGAAACAATCTTTGGAGCAAGCTTTATTTAAGTCTGTAAAATCCACGCACGTATGCCACTTGCCATTCGGCTTGGGAGCTAGCACGGGATTGGAGACCCACGATGGATAAAACGCCACCCTGATGAACCCATTCTCCTTCAACTTCTCGACTTCTTCTTTTAAGGCTCTTGATCTATCTTTGTCGAGCAGCCTTCTTTTTTGTTGCACTGGTGGAAAACTCTTGTTGATGTTTAGGACATGGTTGATGACTTCAGGATCTATCCCGAACATATCTTTGTGCGACCAGGCAAAGACCTCCTGGTTCCTCCTTAAAAACTCCACCAGTACTTGTTTTATTGTTGTCTCTAAGTTTTTACCGACTTTCACAACCCTAGTCGGATTTTCTTCATCGAGTTGGGCCTCTTCAAGGTCCTCGATGGGCCCAACTTCTTCCTCAAAATCCCTAAAGCGAGGATTTAAATCCCTATCCTCACTTTGGGCAATGCCTTATTTGGGGACAGTGTCACCTGAGTGGGCCTGAGCACCCATTGCCATTTGCAACTCTTTCCTGGGAACATCTCTCGATACATTCTTCTTCGCCTTGGTGATTGAGGCGTTGTAGCACTCCCTCGCTTCCCGCTGATTTCCCAATACGCAACCTGCCCCTGCGTCTGTTGGGAATTTCATGGCAAGGTGCCATATCGAGGTGACGGCTCGTAAGTTGACCAGAATCGGTCTCCCAATTATAGCATTGTATTCTGAAGGACAATAAACTACTATGAAACTAATGAGTAATGTCCTATTATCAGGCCCAGTACCTGCCATAACTGGAAGCCTAATCAACCCTGTTGGGGTGAGCCCTTCACCGGAAAAACCATAAATGGTTTAGTTGCATGGCTCCAGGTCTTTGACGGATAGCTTCATTCTTTCCAGCGAGGACTTGTATAGGATGTTAACCGAACTTCCTGTGTCGACCAACACCCTTTTCACCATCATATTGGCAATTTCTACATCCAGGACCAGTGGATTGGAGTGTGGGAATCGTACGTGCTGGGTGTCGTCATCAGAGAATGTTATTAATTCCTCCTCTGTATGAATCTTTTTTGGTGCTCGATCTTCCACACTCATCATCTCGATGTCCTGGTCGTGGCGTAGTGTTCGAGCATATCGTTCCCTTGCCTTCCCACTATCTCCTGCAAGATGTGGGCCTCCACAGATGGTAAGTAAAGTGCTTGCCACAGGAGCTGGCTATAGAGGTGGCGAGCGTTGGCGTGCAGGCGCCTGCTCATTGCCACCTTGAGCCTCTCGCTGAGACCCTCCTGTGACTCACACATATCTTCTTAAATGTCCCTGCCTGATCAATCTCGTCCTTGAACTGGTTACATTCATTAGTGTCGTGCTCGTAGTCGTTGTGAAAATGATAGAACTTCGTTGTATCTCTCTTGGAGATATCTTTCCTTATAGGTGCAGGTCGTTTTTGGGGCGCTTACTCTCGAAAGTCGAGGGTTCATTGTTTGCCCGCTTTCCACCATTCCTACCATTGCCATTCCCATTGCCTTTGCCATTGCCATTGGGTTTTTCCGACCCGTTGGCGGCTTTGGTGGGTTCTTTGGGCCCCTTGTCTTTATTTGGTGATTTCCCTTCATTGGCAATCGCATCTTCGAGCTTGATATATCGATCAGGGCTTTGATTTTCTCGAGATTGGCATCAATTCATCTCTACTCGCTAGCTCCTAGCCGGCTAAAGACGTTCGACTGCCTAGGCTGCCCCCCAGCATTGTGGCTAGCTAGCCTATTATCTCTAGGTGGGGGGCTTCTGCCTCCACCTCTTTCTTCATTTCTCCGGCCAGCGTTTCCTCTGCCGGAATCAACTTCATTATAGCTAAGGCCATCTTTGAATTGTGGCTGACTATGGTGCGACCGGCTGTTCACGCTATTTCCCCCTCGGGATGGCATCTCTCGAGCATCAGGGGGAGGCCTGCGCTGGTCGTTGGGTCCCCGTGCATTGTTATGTCGTGGGGGGACCCTGACCACAGAGCCTGACTCTGTGTTCCTTCTGTTGGCAGAAGGATACTGTCCCTTGCTCAGTAGATTCGGCTCTTCATCCCCTGGGCGTCTAGGGCTGCAGGGCGATTGCCCGACCCTATTATGCCTTGGGCGCTGGGGATTGCCTCGACCAGCCTGGGATGGAGGCTGCTATTTAGGATCCTTAGGTGGGATATCATCTTGGGCCATAAGTGGCTGCTCCGACCTTTGAGGGCTTGTTGGCGGGAGCGGAGGGCTTGGATTGGGATCTCTTTGAGGTAATGCGCCCGGTGGGCGGCCATTGCATCCCTCTGCCGACGATCCAGCTTAGCCTGCCGCTCACTTAGCTCCTGACGCTGGCGTTCTATTTCTCTTTGCTGCAACACCATCGTCTCTGTAGCATTCTCCTGATTGGTACTCAGATTGGCCAACTCATCTTGCAACACTCCTAGCATTGTCCTCAGCATTTCAGAGTCAGTTCCTCCTCATCAAACTCTAAATGTGGTTCATTCTCGGCCACATTTGGCGGGAGAAGGTTGGGATGGTGCAGCGCCAGCAGCCTGTCCAGTTTTGTTGGATGTTTTTGCCATTAGATTCTTTCCCAAACTCTCAATGAAAGCACTAGAATGTTGACCCTTGATTTGACCAACGACACAGAGTCAAATGTATGACAAAGTATAAAGCAAGAATGAGAAAAATGATCTAACGGAAAGGAAGAAAACACCAAGGAATTATAGTGGTTCGGCCCCAAAGAATGGTAATGACCTACGCCCACTTAGTGATATTATTATTATTGAATCTCAAAGTTGTGATCAAAGAACTAGGGTTCATGAGTTTCACAACTCTTGAATGTATTACAATAAGATGATGTAAAATTCACTATAGCTCTTTTTTCTCTCAATATTAGCAAAAAGATTCAGGAATGAAAAGTTCAAAAGTCCTTTCCTTGAGCTATTTCATGCATATTTATAGGCTCAAGGAGGATTACATAAGGCAATGTGCCCTATCTTTCCTTAATAATCGCGTATCAAGATAATAATGAAGAAATATTCAATGCAGTTATTATAAGATTACAACTTAAGAAGGAAATAAATTAGGTTATACGACCAGCTTGGTCGTATCAAATATTAACCTTGATGATACGGTGTGCTTCTGGTCAATAGTCGAGCAGTACTTTCGCCACGTGTGAGAAATTCTAGCCACGTCATCAACAACCGTTTTTTGGGTAAACAATTATTAATTATCCATTGTTACAACCATAATTGTCACTCAAACCTCTATAGATGGTCTACAATGAGACGGGACCAAAAATATTGTTTTACTCCTAATTACATTTTATCCTTAAAACACTTAGTTCCTTGTAAATGATATTTCAGCAAACCAAATTAATTACTGAAATGAGTTCTCTATCATTTAGCACCTTGAACCTAACTAAAAGGAAACCATCATTTTACGAATTCATCAGAAGCTATAGATGTTCATATCTATGATTAACACTCTCGCTCAATTATACTACTGAGTTCCCAAGATGTAAGTATGCGCTAGTCCGTAGGGTAAGCTGGTAATGAACAAGTCAAAGAACTCAATTACTACAATCAGTTAGAATACTAACCACTCAAAATTGAGATTGAATTGACCTATGGTCAACTATATGATATGACTAGAATAGATGATAACAATATGTTTCCTTATCCTAACTAATTTCAATATTGGTCTAGTCCGATGTAACAAATACATCTGATCTTATCTACTTTGCTAATGTTCTAGAAAGAACATAACACTATAACATGTAAGTAGATTATATCGTAGATTTGCAAGTCAATGTAAATCCTGTGCACTGACTAATCTTAAGACTAACTTATGTTTGAGCACGTAATCATATTTATATTCCACTGTGATTACGTCACTACAAACACGATCAACTATATGCTCGAGATTTAATATAAGTTTATATTAAACAAATAATCATGAAAATTAAACATGTAAGCAAAGTTATTGACCAAGTCAAAATTTGATTTCTATTTTTTTTATTGATAATAAATGAGATTGCAAAGATATTAGGTTTTAATTAGGGCATAAATCCCAACAAACTCCCACTTGCACTAATTGAAACTAATGCCTTAATTATACTAATCTCATTTCCTTGATATGCTTGTCAAATGTAGCTTCTAGTAATGTCTTTGTAAGTGGATCTGCAAGATTGTCTTCAGATGTAATCTTCATTACCTTCACTTCTCCCCAGGCCACAAATTCCCAAATTATGTGATACTTCCTTTCTATATGTCTACTCCTCTTGTGACTTCGAGGTTCTTTCGAGTTGGCTATCTTTCCTATGTTGTCACAAAACAGAGCACAAGTGGTTTATCCATATCAGGAAAATTACCAAGATCTGAATAAAACTTCTGTAGCCAAACTATTTCCTTAGTTGTTTCAAACACAACTATGTATCCAGCCTTCATGGTGGAATCCAAGATTGCAGACTGCTTTACACTTCTCCATATCACAGCTCCACCCCCAAGAGTAAACACCATTCTAGAAGTAGACTTCCTGTCATCGACATCAATCTGAAAATCTAAATCAGTGTAGCCTACAGGGTTTAGAACACCACCCTTGTAGTTAGCATATAATCCCTAATTCGTCTTAAATACTTCGAAATATGCTTAACTTCTATCCAATGTTCCGGTCCTGGGTTTGACTGATACCTGCTCACTACTCCCACTTCATAGAAAATATCAGGTCTAGTACACAACATAACATACATCAGACTTCCAACTGTGGATGCATAAGGAACTTTTCTCATTGCATTTTCCTCTTCAGAAGTCAGGGGAGACTGCTTCTTTGAAAGATGAATTCCATTGCAGGACAGTAGATGTCCTTTCTTGAAATTTGTCATTGAGAAACGTTCAAGCACTTTATAAATGTAAGCTACTTGAGATAAGGCTAAGAGTCTGTTCTTTCTATCCCTAATGATCTGGATACCTAGAACATAACTTTCTTCACCCAAATCCTTCATATGGAATTGTGTGCTCAGCCAATTCTTCACATCTGATAATTTCTTAACATTGTTTTCGATGAGTAAGATATCATCTACATAAATAACCAGGAATACCACTATTTGATTTGCCTTCAGTTGGTAAACACAAGGCTCATCAATATTTTGTTCAAAGCCGTAGGTTTTGATTATTGAATCAAACCTAAGGTTCCAGGAATGAGAAGCTTGATTAAGTCCATAAATGGACCTATTCAACTTGCAAACTTTTCCTTTTTTTCCAGCTACTTTAAATCCTTCTAGTTGATCCATATAAATGATTTCGTGAAACTTCCCATTAAGAAAAGCTGTCTTGACGTCCATTTATCAGATCTCATAGTCGAGAGCAGCTGCTATGGATAGGAGGATGTTAATGGACTTGAGCTTGGCTACCGAACTAAAGTTTTCTCATAGTCAACACCTTCACTTTGGGTATAACCCTTTGCCACTAATCAAGCTTAATAAGTTTCGATATTTCCATCAACACCTTGTTTCTTTTTGTAGATCCACTTGCACCCAATGACCCTAAAGTCACTAGGTGCTTCTACATGATCCTAGACAAAATTTGAGTACATGGACCCCATTTCTTAATTCATGGATTCGAGCCAAAGTTCCTTTTCAGGGCTAGCTATTGCAAAGACAACAAATCATAGTCACTAGTGTCACCAACTACCATATTGGTTTCACCATCAAAACCATAGCGAACTGGGTTCCTAGAAACCCTCCCACTACAATGAGGCTCTGTAATAATTTTCTCGGGTACAGTGGTACTTTCTTCATTTAAATCGACTTGTGTTGGTTGGACATGGAGAGTTGGAATTTCATCATCAACTTGCGTTGATGATGATGGAACATTGGTTGGAGTCAATTCTTCAACCATCTCCTCTAAAACTAATTTACTGCGTGGTTTGAAGTTTTGGACATAGTCATTTTCCATAAAAGTATCATTCGTAGAAGTAAACACTTTCTTTTCTGAATGACTATAGAAAAGTCCACCCTGAGTGCCTTTAGGATAACCAACAAACATGCAAACTTCAGTTTGCGGTTGGGAAAACTTATACACGATCTTTTTTATTTTCATGTAAATCTTATACTAAACAAATTAATATAAGACAACCTAGAACATGTTTCTATAATTGAATTTAAAGAGAGATAATGATAAGAACACGTACATTATACATAGCGAAATGTGTTAGTTCTTCCTTCAGTTTCTCTAACCCTTGAATCCTTTCTGTCACAGGGTATCACCAGGAAACTGAACCAATCTTCAAATTTCTTCATAGCCTTCCAAAGTATCCTTAAAATCACCTACACTAGAGTAGGAAATTCTCAACACATGAGATAGATACAAAGAGAAGAAGAATATAAGAGAATATTGAGGCTTAGAAAAAGACTTTTGCTGCAGAGAGAATCTAAAAACCCAGAGCATCAAAAATAGATCTTCTGATAATCTATCAGATTGTCTTCTTTCAACTCTCACTTACCATTCCTTTTATAGGTTCAATTATGTCATTTATTTAATTAAAAAATCAATAAAATAATAGGTAATATCATCCATTAGGTCAAAATTATCATGGGCTTTAGGCCCGTGAAATTTCCCATTTAATTATAAGCCCGTTGGACTTAAAATCAAGGCCCTTAACATTTTCTATTGATTAATTATTTAAATCATTTATCAAATTAATTATTTATAGTTTGAACCTTTATTTGAAATTATTTATTAATTTAGACACAAAATTTGTCTTAATTAATAAATCTGCCCCAAAATCTCTTTTCTTCTCTAAATTTCATAACTCTGTGAAATTATCCAAAATTGACTTGGTTAACTTTGATAATTCTAATTGATAATTGAATCAATTAATTGCGACTATCTAGATGATTTTATCCAAGGTACAGTGGGGACCATGGGCCTATGAAATCAAACTCCTATAAGTTATCATAAATTTACTAACTTATTAATTCCTCGTGACTCCAATAAAGACTCAGAATTGCACTCTTGAATTCATACAACACTCTTTAAGCAATATAGATACGCTATAAATTAGTCATTGTTACAACCATAATTGTCACTCAATCCTCTATAGAGAGTTATAATATTTAGATATGTGTGAATATCCAAATATGTAACATATTTGATGTTACAAATTCAGTCACAAATTTGTAACTTCCAAATATTGCCCATTATTGTGTGGATTTGTTGTTACAAAATATTAAGATGAATTTCTTAAAGCCATATGTGAAATTTCTGTTAGAGATATTTTAACCCCAATAAAGTGTTTGGGGGTTACAAAATCATTTGGGAATGGATTGGAACCGTTTGGAAAAATAGCACATTTTCATGTGCTGAAATTGGCTAGTGGCCGCAGCCAGGATTGTTGGTGGCCGCGGCCTATGGAACAGAGACCAGTGGCCGCGACCACTGATACTCCTGGCTGCGGCCACTGATACTCCTGGCTGCGGCCACTGATACTCCTGGCTGCGGCCACTGATACTCCTGGCCGCAGCCACTGATACTCCTGATCGCGGCCACAGAGGCAGATTGGCCAATTTTTTCAGTCTTTTTTTAATGGCTCCAAAAACACAAATAACTCCCAAATCTCATTTTTAATTCCATAAACATCCAATTAATCATTGGTAACAGCCATGGGGTTGGTGGAATTTGAAATTCAAAAGGTGTCTTTAAACTCTATAAATAGGAGCCTATTACTCACTTGTAAGACATAACGTTTCAATCTATTAGAGCACTTGGCTAGAAAACACCTAGAGGCTTGATTATTCCAGAAAGCAATTTCCAAAATTTGTGAAAGATCCCTTAGTGCTTGAGTTAGGGGGAAATAAGCTTTTGGACAAAGGTTTCAAACCTTGTTCAAGTTGGTGATCCCCAACACTCTTCACTTTGGTAGTGTGAGTAACAATTGTTTTTCATTTGATTCTTGTTCTTATCTTTTATTCTATTGATTTTCATCTTCATATTCTTCTTCTCTATTTACTTGTATTTCTTGTTTAGAGTTGTAATCTTTTCTTTTCTTTTTTTTACAAACACTTTTTCTTTATCTGTATCTTTTTGTCTAAGTTGTATTCCTCCATTCTCTTCTTCTAATTCTTCTATTGTTTAGTTGTATTTTCTGTCACATAGTTGTAACATTATTTAATCAATATTATTTATTTGTAATATTTTGTCTAGAGTTGTAGTATTTCTTACCATTTCCATTGAAATAACATATATTTTCCTAACATTCAAAAGCTTATCCCTTTGTTTTTTTTCAATGGAAGGTGAGACTATCAAGATCATGAATCAAGACCTAGTGAGGTTGGATAGGTTTGATGAGTCCAATTTCACTAGATGGCAAGACAAGGTGAGATTCCTCTTGACCACTCTTAAGATCACCTACATTCTAGAGTCCACTCTAGAACCTCTCCCAACGCCATCCAACAAGGACACTCTTGAAGAGGTGGAGAAAAGAAGGAAGAGGGAGGAGGACAATCTCCTTTGTAGGGGTCATATCCTCAATGCCCTTTCCGATAGGCTCTATGACCTCTACACTGAGACAAACTCGGCAAAGGAAATATGGGATGCAGTTGAGACAAAATTCAAGGTGGAAGAGGAAGGTACCAAAAGTTTTCGATATCTCAATATATTTATTTCAATTTTTTTGGTGATAAACATATTCTTCCTCAAATACATGAATTTCAAATAATTGTTAACAAATTGAAAGTTTTGAAGACTGGGCTTTCCGAGGCCTTTCAAGTTGGTGCTATAGTGGCTAAATTACCACCAACTAGGAGGAGCTATGAGAAAAGAATCCTTCATAAAAATGAGTATTATTATTTGGAGGAAATCCAAAAGCATATTCAAATTGAGGAGGAATCGATATGTAGAGATAAACTTGTGGGAGGGTCTAATGGAAAGACTTCCAAAGAAAATGCAGTGTCACAACCAAAACATCCTATAAACAAAGGGAAAGGCAAGAAGGGTAACGAGACATCCTTGGGTCCAAGAACCAACCCAAACAAGTTTATGGGAGAGAAAGGTCCTTGCTTTGTGTGTGGGAAAAAAGGGTCACTATGCTAGAGAGTGTAGGCATAGAAAAGACCAACAATGACCTAAGGTAAATGCAACTCAAGAGGAGAATATAGATGTTACCCTTAGTGAGGTGAATGCGGTCCAATGCAAGGTGAAGGGATGGTGGTATGATACATGTGCCACTGTCCATGTCATCTATGACAAATAATTGTTCAAGACCTTTGAAGAGTCAAAGGGCAACCATGAGATTCAAATGGGCAATGAGGGCAAATCCAAGGTACTTGGCAAAGGTACCATTGAGGTCTTTTTCACCTCCGGCAAGAAAGTAACATTAGGGAATGTACTTTATGTTCCTGAAATGAGTAGAAACTTAGTAAGTGGTGATTTTCTTGGCAAGCCCGGCATTAAAGTCGTTTTTGAGTCCGGTAAACTTATTCTTACCAAATTCAATGTATTTTAGGCAAAGGGGTACTCTTGTGAGGATATGGTTAAGTTGTGCACCAATGATGTTGTTGACCTGTGAAATTGCCCAACGATCGTATGTACAGTATACAACACCTTTTGAACGAAATAAATAGAATAAACGACAGAGTACGATTATCTTAAATAAACACACAAGAATTTTATAGTGGTTCAACCCTGTTCTGATGAACAATAATAACCCAATCCACTTAGCTTTTAGTATTGAATCACTCGACAATTACACCGTTGAACCAAAGTATTCACTCATTCTCACTTGCCCAGAATTTCTCCCCAAATGTTCTTTAGATCTCCAAAATTCTAGAAAAAGTGATCTCAGGGCTCAAAAGTCCAAAAGTCCTCTTTATGAAGCCCTGGGTCCTTTATTTATAGTACCCAGGGGTTGTTACATGATCAGTAGTACTGGAGATCGTGGTTTGGTACACGATCATTGTGAGTGGAGATACGTGTCCACCTCCCCATTATTATGAGATCGTCGGTCTTCTCGTTGTTTCTCTAGATCGTGGTGGATAATGCACGATAGAAACCTCTGAGAAGATTGTTAATTCTCTGTTGGTATGTGAGACTTAGGTGCTAGGCCCGACGACCCAAGCTTGGGTGCTAGGTCTGTGACCTTCTGGGTGCTGGACCTGTTGATCCTCTAGGTGCTAGGTCTGTGACCTTCTAGGTGCTAGGCCTGTTGATCTCAGTTTCAACGAGAGTGAGTATTTCTCAGTGAAGTGTACTTGGGGGTTTGAGCTGACCACCCTATGAAGAATAAGGTGGGTCGGCCACCCAGGTGGTTTTTTAGCATGTCAGACCGACCACCCTAGGGGTTGGGGTCAGGCCAACCACCCCTAAGGATCCTTGGGCATACTGGGGCCGACCACTCTCTTGGACACACTTGGGCTGACTACCCCTGGGGTAGAGGTCAGGCTGACCACCCCTAGGGCTCTTGGGCCTACTTAGGCCGACCAACCCTAGGGGTAGGGGTCAGGTCAACCACCCCTAGACGGTTTAGGCTTGGTCGACTTCGCCATAGGTCCTAGACTTATCTTTTTTGCCCGTCGGTCTTTTCTCAATACTTTTTCATTTTTTCCTTGATTTGTGATGTCACGTGCCGCATTCTCTTTTGCCATGTCATCCTGGTATTTTTGAGGGATAACATTTTCCCCCCAAGTTTATTGTAATTTTTTAAACATTACCGTAAACTTGTTCCTAGCTCGAGAAACATACTGTAGCAACACTTAAATAGTCAAGTCCCTCGGGACATTACATAGTACTTTTTTTTAACTATCGATAATTTGCTCGGTACGAGTTTTTTAAGGACAATTAGAAATTCCTAAAAATAATTAGGTTTTTCAAGGAAAATTAATTTCCTAAAAATCTATTATATTTTTCAAGGAAATTTGAAATCCTAAAAATATAACATATTTTTCAAGGAGTTTTAAAATCCTACAAATATAATATATTTTTCAAGGAATTTTAATTCCTAAAAATAAAAAATATTTTTCAAGGAATTTTAATTCCTAAAAATATAAGATAGTTTTTAAGGAATTTGATTTCCTAAAAATATAAATATTTTTCAAGGAATTTTAAATTCTTAAAAATATAGATATTTTTCAAGGAATTTAAATTTTTTGACCATATTAGATATTTTTCAAGGAAATTTGAATTCCTAAAAATATCTTGTACCTTAGAGGTTATAAGTAGGTATTCTCTTCTCATTCCTGTTCTATGCGCCACTTCCAAACAAGATCCAAGTCTGATTTCTCCAATTCCTCATCAAACTCAGATCTTTGGTAAGTTCTTTCTTCTAATCCTCATATCATTTATTTTAAATGTGCTTAGATTTATAAGAAACACTATGAATTTTTGAGAAATTTTTGTCTGAATCTTCTTGTTTTGGTGTATCCTGATCCTAAATAATTAACTTACTTGAATCAAGATTTCTCTAAAAAAAAATGGTGATTTCCAGGGTTATGAACCCTAGGATGGGCGATTTCCAGGGATGTAAGATCCTAGGCCGAAAACCTCATTAGTCTGGTGATTTCTGGGACTCTAAACCCTAGCACCTGCAATTTCCAGGGATAGGATCAAGGTTAGGACCGAGTACCTTCAGGGCTTCTCCTTGTGCGATTTCCAAGTCTAGGAACAGGGTTAGGTGGACCACCCTTAGAGCTTCATGGGCCAAGTACTTCACTTTCCTGCCTTAGGTGATTTCCATGCCTAGAATTAGGGTTAGGCCAACCACCCCTAGATATTCATGGGTCGAGTACTTCCTTTCCCTTGACTTAGGCGATTTCCATGCCTAGAATTAGGGTTAGGCCGACCACCCCTAGAGCTTTATGGGCCGAGTACTTCCTTTCCCTTCGGAGATTTTCAGGGATCCAGGGTGGTCGGCTGAAGCATAAGCCGACCACCTGGGACCCTAAAAAATAAAATTTTCACCTCAATTGATCTCCTTGGGGGCCTTCCTTGCACTGTAAAAATTACTTTTTCTGGAGACTTGAATGGTCCTCTGGCACTTTTCTGAGGCATGCATCCTGGGGTGGTTGGCCCAAGGTGGTAGGCCGACCACCTATGCCCCATTTTTCATGCTTCGTAATTTGATGGATTCATGGTGGTCGACCCAGGCTTAGGCTCACCGGGCAACTCCCTATATAGAATTTTACTCCTGATTTCTTCATTTTTACTCCTTAGTTCATTGATATGCCCCCAGCTATTGGCTTCATTATGCTCATTTACTAACTTTAATCTTCATTTTTCTTCTGTTGCAGATGTCCAGCTCCTCTTCATCAGACAAGTCAGTAAGTGAGCGTACTCCCCAAGAGTTCTTGGAAAGGGTGAAAAGGATTCTCCCTCGCTCCGCTTTATATTTGTTTAGTGAGGAAGATGTCTTGAAAAGGTACTGTCCAATGGCGAGAGTAAAACAGACGACTCGGCAACCCTCTGAAGATGATCTTCATATTGCCAGGCATATCGCTCAGGGCTCCTCGCCTGGCTCTTCTTAGACTTCTTCTCAGCACAGTACGCCCCATGACTCCCAAGGCATATCTCAGCGGAGTCATTCTTCTCAGCGAGATAGGTAGGTCAATGAGACCCATTGCAACGCCCTTTGCACCGAGATACTGGTCGGGTTCCCCATCAATCTTCTTCTTAGCAAGATAATACTGAGGGCTCTTGTCACCATGCTAAGAGAAAGACAGTCTCGCCAGCTGAGCAGCAGAAGAAGAGACGACAAAAGGAGTTCCATTCATCAGATTCTGAGGCCACCTTCGCCAGTGAGATCATATGGAAACTAGTTAAGAAGCCTCACCCTGCTGGTTATGAGGTTGTTTGGTTCAAGGGGGAAGCCTCTAACATGATTGAAGAGAAGGTAAAGAACTTAAGGAAGACCTTTGAAATCTCCGGTGTGTCTATTACTATCCCTGGTCTAGATGAGAGAGTTGAGGACCCCCTTCTGGGCCTGTGTGCTTGGACACGCTTTTCCATTAATTATGGTGCCCTACTTCCTCTTCTTCCATACTTTCATAGTGTTGCAGACTATTTTGGTATTAGTCCTTCTCAACTGGCTCCTAATGCGATCTTGGCCTTATCTGCATTGTACATTATCTATCACCGTAGAAAATTGGCTGCTCCAGTGCCTAACGAGATCCACTACTTGTTTGACGTGAAGACAAACCATTCTTAGCACAACTCGGGGTACTTCCAGTTCCACCATTATATGAGTGAGGGTACCAACACATTCTTGGAAGAGATCTCTGGAAATTGCAAGGCATTTAGATACACCGAAAAATATTTCTTTACTAAGGATGCAGAGGCCAACTACTCTAAGTTTAAGCATGTTGGGCGTTTTTATAGACAGCTCCTGAAACAGGCTATGATAGTGAGGGCCAAGGAACTGATTGCAATGACCCTTGAGGAGAATAATGTCAAGACTCTCGTCACTCCAGAGAACCTTAGGAAAGTGGGGTTGTTTCCTCCTACTATAGCTGATGTTCCAAATGACGATGGTCCCGAGCCCGTGACCGCCATAGACTCCCTGAGAACCCTTCATGTCGAGGAGGTACCCTCTCCGCCGGTGCTGGCCGGACATGAGGGTAATGAGGTGGGTGCATCTGTTGCGTGTCCATCGCTTGCTTCGGACGTCTTTGATGAGACTACGTTCGAACTTGAATCTCATCCAGAAGGTTTGACACTTTATCAACTTTATTTTATGATTCATCTGTGCTTAATATCCTTCTAACATTTGATCTTCTTTTCCAGGCTCAGACATGTTTGGTTTTGTTCATACCAAGCAGAGGTCGACTCCCACTGAGGCCAGTCATTCTATTCGAGTGGAAAAAAGGGCCAGGGTTGAGGCTGAGTCGGTCATGGAGGTTCCTCCTGAGGTGTCCCCTCCGACTCCTTTGGCGTCTAGTCCTGTCACAGAGGTAGAGCCATCTTTGTCTACACCATTTCCTCCCATTTTCACGGATACGGATGCTTCCTGATCTACACCTGCTCTCTTATCCGAGCCACATCAATCTTCTATACAGAACATAAGTGCCCTCATGGACCGAGCGTTTCATCTGGCGCAGACGAATAACTGCTTTTAATGGAATTAAGAATGAGGACATGAACACCATTCTAACGAAGTTACTCCTAGACATTCAGAGTGTGAGTCCTTTACAGTTCTCTCCTTGCCTTGTTAGCTTGTGCTCTGACATTTTTCTAACACTTGTATGTTTTTGGCAGGCACTGATGCTAGTCTCTCATGTCCGTGATAGGTCTGTGGAGTATACCTCTATGCTCTCCAACATTCATTTCGAGCATGAAGTTGTCCCCCAAGAGGTGCTAGACCTTAGGCGTGTTCTTGGCTCTAGGGATGCTGACATTGCTTCAAATGATGAAGAGATCAACACACTCCGTAGTGTCGTGGAGCTCAAACAACAAGAAGTAATCGACTCTCAGGATAACCCAGATGGAGGGCAAACTCGCCGATCATCTCCAACAGTCCGAAGCCAAGAAAGGAAGTTGATTGCTGATAGGGACCAACTGCGGAAGGATTTTCTTGTTGAGAAGGAGCAAGAGGTCAAGGCTGCTCAGGACAATGCTCAAGAGGAGTAATCAGAGATAGCTTTCTCTTGCTTCTACTTTATCTGGAATTCCAACAAAGATCTAAACTTGGATTTCCTTCCCGAGAAGACGCGAGTGGAGGAGCTTTGTGTAACGCCCTAATTTCTCATAAATTACCAAGAACACAAAATTGGATCATAATTATAAATATTGCTCTTTTATTGAATAAAAACTTGAAAATAAATACATGGATCCATGGTTTTACAAAAATAAAATAATTGTCTTTAACATAAAAATGAGCAACATTTAAATAAAAATTTAAAACAAACACTCTTTAATAAAAATAGGCCCGCTTGATCTTCCTTGACTGTATGGTCCCCACGAGTACATCACGAAGCTCTTAGGTTCCACTCGCCAGTGGCCTGTCTATCATTAATTTTCTGCACAACAACATCATAAGGAGTGAGCTTCTAAGCCCAGTAAGGAAAATACAAACAAAAGTTAGTCATATAATCAAACATATTATAAATTTCACAAAAAGTCATACCAAACCTTATTTATACTAATCATACAACAATAAACCCTAGGTCATTTCATAACCTAAATCATATCATAAATCATAATCTAAGTCATAACCATAAATCATAAGTCATAGATCATAAACCATAAACCATAGGTCATAAATTATAATCATAACTATAGGTCATGGGTCATAAATCATAATCATAACTATTGGTCATAATAACAATTCAGATATATAATAAAAAGATAAGTGTTTATACAGGGGTGGCAATTAAGCCCCAGACAATAGTCCGTCATACACCAGACTTAGGTCCGTCATAAAGTTTTGGCAACCGAGCCTACCGAATATAGTCCATCATATATCATTGGATACCTTAGGTTTAGACACATTTACCCCTTTATTGCACCTGAAATGTTAGGTCATACAAACATAAACTATATCATAAACTACATAAACTAGGTCATAATAATAAACTACATAATTTTCCTTACCAAAAACCGGAATATTGGAGACAAGTCGGGATTGAAAACTCCTAAAACCAAACATAAGAAACAATAACTCCTCTAAAGAAGATGAAAAGAAAATCTAAACCATCAAGATAGTAACTTATCAAAGACCTTAAGTTTCAAGAAACTCAAACACCTAACCAAAAGTCACTATCACAAATTAGGATTTGAAGAAAAATGAAAGAATAATAGAAACTATAATGAATTAAACCTGAAGATAATGAATAGCTTGGATAGCTTAAAACCTCAATCTATACCTCGAATACCAAAATCACACAAAAACTTGCTTCCAAAGTGTTTATAAAAGCTTTAACCCCAAAACCCTAGTGTTTCTTTCTAGAATGAACTTAGCAGCTTGGAGGCTCTGAACTGTGCTTGAATGATGAATAGAATGGCTGAGTGAAGGGTCCTTTTTATAGATTTTAAGGAATTAAACTAACTCCTTTTAAAATGAATAAATAGATGATTAAAAATTTAATAAATTTGAATCATCTGTTCAACAGATGCCCAGACTCGGTCAAAGACGTTTAGGAATGAGTCAAAGTTGTTGAGGGTTGTTTCTATTTCAGAATTCTACGAAAATTCAAAAATTGCCACTAGAGCCGACATATCGCCTAGGGTAGGCGATATATCGCCCCTACCTATGCCCCGAGGGTCTGTAGTTTCGTTCGTGCAAAGTCGACATGTTTTCTGAATCAATATAGGTGATATATCGGCCCTTATAGCTGCGATATATCGGCATACGCTGATATTTCTAACACGTTTTTGCACACTTTCAGCATACTTGAATTTTTTAAAACTATTTTGACTAAGTAAAAAATGATCCTAACAGTTGCTGGAAGGTTCTAGATCTTCTAGATCTATCCTTTATTAATTTATTCATCGAAAAATGTTTAAATCTTTAATAATCATACATGCGACAAGTGTCACATTCATAATTATTCTATCTAAACCTTAGGTTATAATAAATAATATTTATAGGACCAGCTATATTAATCCAACCTTATGTTAAATACCTTAGGTTATAATAAAAAATATTTTTAGGACCAGCTATATTAATCAAACCTTATGTTAAAATTAATATTTCTAAACCATATGTTAAACTTATCCATACTACTACTACTACTACTACTACTACTACTACTACTACTACTACTACTACTACTACTACTACTACTACTACTACTAGCTAAGTAAAACTCCGTGATGCTACAATTCTCCCCTACTTAAAAGAATTTCATCCTCGAAATTTACTTACCAAACTTCTCGGGATACCACTCCCTTATATATTCCTCCAATTCCCATGTGGCCTCTCTTTCTGTGCTATTGCTTTACAAGATTTTAACCATAGGGACACTTTTGGACCCTAACTCCTTAGTTTCCCGTTCTAGAACGCGTACTGGGTGTTCTTCTTAACTAAAATATTGTTTTAAATCTAGAGCCTCGTAATCAAGCACATGGGATGGATCTGATATGTATTTTCTCAACATCGATACATGAAAAATGTTATGCGTTTCACCTAATGATGGTGGTAAAGCCAACCGATATGCTACATGCCCTACTTTGTCCAATATCTCAAAAGGACCTATAAACCTCGAGCTTAACTTTCCTTTCTTTCTGAAACGCATAATCCCCTTCATCGAAGAAACCTTGAGAAAGACTTGATCGTCTATTGAAAACTCAACAGATCGCCTTTTAGCATCGGCATAGCTCTTCTGGCAACTTTTAGCGGCAATCATTTGTTGTCTTATCTTTTCTACTGCCTCAGTTGCTTCTCTTACAGCCTCGGGTCCTAAATATCGTCTTTCACCGACCTCATCCCAATGAAGTGGTGATCGGCATTTCCGTCCATATAGCATCTCATAAGGTGCCATGCCTATCGTTGCCTTATAATTGTTGTTGTAAGATAATTTTATCAATGGAAGATACTTGCTCCATGATCCTGAGAAATCTAAAGCCCACGCCCTCAACATATCTTCTAATATTTGTATGGTATGTTCTGACTGACCATCGGTTTGAGGGTGAAATGTCGTACTTAGTTTTAACTTGGTGCCCATTGCACGCTGTAGACTTTCCAAGAACTTTGAGGTGAAAATCGATCCTCTATCAGAGACTATCGTCTTTGGAACTCCATGTAGTCTTACTGTCTCCGCCACGTAAAGCTCTGCGTACTGTCCAGCATTATAAACTGTTCTTACTGGCAAGAAGTGAGCAGATTTTGTGAGGCTATCTACTATCACTCAAATAGAGTCATGTTTCTTGGTGGTCCTTGGTAATCCCGTCATGAAGTCCATCGCTATATCTTCCCATTTCCATTCGGGAATCTGTAATGGTTGCAAAGTTCCAGCGGGTCTCTGATGTTCGGCTTTAAGTTGTTGACACGTAAGGCATTTTGCTACAAATTCTGCTAGGTCTTTCTTCATCCCGACCACTAGTACATTGTCTTGACATCGTTGTACATCTTGGTCGATCCCGAGTGAAGTGAATATGGAGTAGTGTACTCTTCCTTCATGATACTTTCTCTTAATTCACCACTTTCGGGCACACATACTTGATTTCTATATCATAACATGCCTCCTTTTGTCAAGGAGAAATCAACATTCTCTGGGCTTTTTAGTGCTTCCTTCATCTTAAGAAGAAACTCATCTTCTTGTTATTTCTCCTTTATTTCCTCCATTAGTGTTGACTTGATCGTGACATCATATAGTTGTCCAGTTATTAACTCAATTCCGGACCTCTTAATATCATCTTGTAAGTGTTGAGCTATCTCCTTAAGTATTGATAAGCTTTTGTAACTCCGCCTACTAAGTGCGTCTGCCACGACATTAGCCTTTCTCGGATGATACCAGATCTCGCAATTATAGTCCTTTACTAACTCTAGCCACCTCCGTTGCCTCATATTGAGCTCCTTCTGTGTAAAGAAGTACTTTAGACTTTTATGGTCCGTATAGATTTCACACTTTTCTCCGTACAGATAGTGCCTCCAAATCTTTAGAGCGAAAACCACTGCTGCTAATTCTAAGTCATGGGTCGGATACTGCTGCTCGTACTCCTTTAGCTGTCTCGAAGCATATGCAACCAGTCTTCCGTCTTGCATCAAAATGCATCCAAGTCCCTTCTTCAGCGAGTCGCAATATACTACAAAGTTGCTCGACGCATAGAACCGGGGCTGATATGAGCTTGTCCTTTAACATTCGGAAGCTTTCTTTGCACTTTTCTAACCAGACAAATATCTGTTGGTTTCGTGTCAAATTTGTTAAGGGTGTAGCTATTCTGGAGAACCCTTCAACAATCGTCTATAGTATCCTGCCAATCCCATAAAACTTCTCACCTCCATGGACCTCTTGGGTTTGGGCCAGTCCTTCACTGCTTGAATTTTGGCTGGATCTACTTCTACACCATTTTTATACACAATGTGTCCTATAAATGCCACCTTCTCTAGCCAGATTCCCATTTCTTAAACTTAGCCTATAATTGATGACTTTTGAGTCGTCCCAACGTCAGTCGCAGGTGCTCTTCATGCTTGGCTTTCGTCTTTGAGTAGATTAATATGTCGTCTATAAACACCACAACAAACTTATCCAGGTAGTCCTTAAATACTCGATTCATAAGATCCATGAACGCTGCTGGTGCATTTGTTAAGCCAAAAGACATTACCAGAAACTCGTAGTGTCCATATCTAGTCCGAAAAGCCATCTTTGGAATATCTTCTTCTCGTACCCTTAGCTGATGATACCCTGACTGCAAATCTATCTTTGAGAATGTTGTAGATCCTTGTAGTTGATCAAAAAGATTGTCTATTCGAGGCAAAGGGTATTTGTTCTTGACCGTCACTTTATTTAGTTCTCGATTGTCGATGAACATCCTCATACTCCGGTCCTTCTTTTTGACAAAAAGCACTGGTGCTCCCCAAGGTGAATAACTCGGTCGGATGAAACCCTTGTCTAAAAGCTCCTGCAGTTGTATCTTTAACTCCTTTAGCACAGTAGGCCCCACTCTATAGGGAGCTTTCAAAATTGGCGCCATCTCAGGTGCCAATTCTATTTCAAACTCTATTTCCCTACTCGGAGGTAATCTCGGTAGATCTTCTGGAAAAACCTCGGGAAATTTGCATACAATATGTACATCCTTTGGTTTGAGCTGCGTCTCTTGTGTTTTGTCCACCACACTAGCTAGAAACGCTTGGCAACCGCTATTGATTAACCGTTGAGCTTTGAGAGCTGAGACTATCGGTATGCGAGTTCAGGAAACATCTCCTTTGAAGGTGAACTATTCTCCGCCTTCTATTTGAAAGTAGACTGTCTTACCCTTACAGTCTATCGTCACCCTATATTTTGCTAACCAGTCCATGCCTAAAATTACATCATAATCCTTAAGGTCTGACTCGATCAAATCTACTGGTAATTATTTTCCTTCAATTCTAACTACAACACTACGCACCCCTCTACTAGATAGCATTCTTTCCCCCTTGGGTAACTCCGTGACAAACTTATCTCTAAAAAGTTTGCATGGTTTATCTAAGCTATCAATCATATTCATAGAGACAAAGGAATGCGTAGCTTTCGAATCGAATAAAACATTGCATAGCTTACTAGAGATAGTGACCTGACTTGTTACCACCGTATTACTAGTTTCTGCTTCACCTCTAGTAAGAGAAAAAACTTTGGCTGGCACAAGCTTGTCATCTATCTTTTGGTCTTTCAACTTTGGGCAATCCTTTTTAATGTGTCCTTCTTCTCCACAGTTGAAACAACCTTTCATCTTATATCGACATTCTCCTGAATGCTTCCTCTTGCAGATAGGGCACTGGGGATATTCCACATAGGGCTTCTTATTCCCATTACATTCTGATGCAGTCTTATTCTTCTTGTCAGCTTTTTGATTTTGACCACCATCATGTTTTCTTTTGTGGTCGTTCTAATCATTGCTATTCTTTCTGGTGTCCCTTCTGGCCGCGCCTTCCTTCCTTCCAGATTCTTTCTTCAGCTTGCTCAGCTTCCAAGGCTACTTCTAATGTTTTCGCATAAGTGGTTGTCCCCCGAATTAACTTTACGTCATGGACTATCATAGGTTTCAGTCCCTTCACGAATCTTTGATTCTTAGCATCTCAGTGGGTACCATGTCCACTGCGAACTTAGCCAGCCTATTAAACTTCCTAGCATACTCCATCACAGTCGAATTCCCTTGAGTAAGCGTAATGAATTCGTCCACCCTTGTGGCTAGAATTGCAAGACTGTAATACTTCTTGTTGAACACTTGGATAAACTCATCCCATGTCATAATGTTCACATCTCTAGTCTGCTTCACTATATCCCACCAGATGTCGGCGTCTTTCTTTAGCAAGCTTGAAGCGCATGAGACTCGATCTTCGTTTCCCAGCCGCATGTGTTCTAATATGGACTCCATCGATCGAACCCATTCTTCTGCTTCTATTGGGTCAGATCCACCGTCAAAGCTTGGCGGTTGCTGCTTTCTAAAGCGTTCATACACTACCTCGTAGTGAGGTTCTGCCAACTGTAGTAATTGTGCTAGAGGAATGACTTGTTGCGCCACTTGTTGTTGTTGCCCTAAATTTATTTGGAACTGTTCTTCCCTTCCCTTAGCTCTGCCCTAAGACGGGCATTTTCTCTTTCCAAATTTATTCGAGTAGCATCAGCTGCCGTCTCTTCCACTACATTGGGTGCTTCTGGCACTCCCAGGGCTGCTGGAATTTCTTCATATATGGGGGTGGCGGCTACTCCTCTTCCTCGCTCCCTTCCCCTTCCTCAGCCTCTGCCTCGGCCTCTACCTTGGCCATTTAGTCTTTCAGATCTTCTTGGTTCCTGATCCATGTGTCTTTTCTGTTTCCCCAAAAGAGAAAAAGTTGAAAAACTAAGACAAACAAAACAAGTAGAGGTTACAACTTAGCCAATTGTACTACTGTCTATTAGGTCCATCTATCTATAAAAACTACCCTATTACAATTAAGTCCAACTCAGGTAAATGGTCCTTAACAATTAAATCTTCCATGGAGGAGGGTTGGGTTCAGTATATCGTACCCACTACTAAGGCCCCCTAACTTCCACTTGGACCCAAAAGACAGGAATTTGAACCCTTGCTTTATTAATTGTTATTTATTTAAATTGGACCCAATCTAATAATGCAAAGCAAATGGGCCTTCACAAATGGGCTAACCCGTAAGAGAGGAATTTAAACTTTACACTTTCAATTGAATCCAAAAATTCTTAACACTTACTAAACAATGAAACAATAATAAAAGCAAATAACATGTTTCATAGAAAAATTACAAACTAGTGAAAAAAAAATTTAAACATCATAAAATAAGAATTTTAACGATGTGTTCTTATATACGTCTAATCCTCCACATCGGATCCATTATCATACTCAAGGTCTGGTATTCTTCTTATAGCTTTAACCTTTCTAACCACACTTGAGTCCATTGGGCTAATTTATGAAAATAACACAAGAAAGACATTACAAACATATTTCGAAAACAATGTGTATACTTACTTGGTAACAAGTTGGTCCTTTGTAGCTATATTGTGTATTTTGTGGGAACGTTCAGGACCAATATAGCCATGGGCTATGATACCACCTGTAACGCCCTAATTTCTCATAAATTACCGAGAACATAGCGTTGGATCATAATCATAAATATTGCTATTTTATTGAATAAAAACTTGAAAATAAATACATGGATCCATGGTTTTAAAAATAAAATAATTGTCTCTAACATAAAAATGAGCAACATTTAAATAAAAAATTTAAAATAAACATTCTTTAATAAAATATAGGCTCGCTTGATCTTCCTTGACTATATGGTCCCCACGAGTACATCACGAAGCTCTTAGGTCCCACTCGCCACCGGCCTTTCTATCATCAATTTTCTGTACAACAACATCATAAGGAGTGAGCTTCTAAGCCCAGTAAGGAAAATACAAACAAAAGTTAGTCATATAATCAAACATATTATAAATTTCACAAAAAGTCATACCAAAACTTATTTATACTAATCATACAACAATAAACCCTAGGTCATTTCATAACCTAAATCATATCATAAATCATAATCTAAGTCATAACCATAAATCATAAGTCATAGATCATAAACCATAAACCATAGGTCATAAATTATAATCATAACTATAGGTCATAGGTCATAAATCATAATCATAACTATTGGTCATAATAACAATTCAGATATATAATAAAAAGATAAGTGTTTATACAGGGGTGGCAATTAAGCCCCAGACAATAGTCCGTCATACACCAGACTTAGGTCCGTCATAAAGTTTTGGCAACCGAGCCTACCGAATATAGTCCATCATATATCATTGGACACCTTAGGTCCAGACACACTTACCCCTTTATTGTACTTGAAATGTTAGGTCATACAAACATAAACAGCATTATAAACTACATAAACTAGGTCATAATACTAAACTACCTGATTTTCCTTACCAAAAATTAGAATATTGGAGACAAGAGCGGGATTGAAAACTCCTAAAACCAAACATAAGAAAAAATAATTCCTCTAAACATGAAAAGAAAATCTAAACCATCAAGACAGTAACTTACCGAAGACCTTAAGTTTTAAGAAACTCAAACACCTAACCAAAAGTCACTATCACAAGTTAGGATTTGAAGAAAAATGAAAGAATAATATAAACTATAATGAACTAAACCTAAAGATAATGAATACCTTGGATAGTTTAAAACCTCGATCTATACCTTGAATACCAAAATCACACAAAAACTTACTTCCCAAGTGTTTATAAAGCTTTAACCCCAAAACCCTAGTGTTTCTTTCTATAATGAACTTAGCAGCTTGGAGGCTCTGAACTGTGCTTGAATGAGGAATAGAATGGCTGAGTGAATGGTCCTATTTTTTGAGTTCAAGGAGTGAAACTAACTCCTTTTAAAATGAATAAATAAATAATTAAAAATTGAATAAATTTGAATCATCTGTTCAACAGATGCCCAGACTCAGTCAAAGACGTTCAGGAACGAGTCAAAGTTGTTATGGGTTGTTTCTAGTTCATAATTCTACGAAAAATTCAAAAATAGCCACTGGAGCCGATATATCGCCTAGGGTAGGCGATATATTGCCCCTACCTATGCCCCGAGGGTCCATGGTTTCATTCGTGCAAAGTCGACGTGTTTTCTGAATCAATATAGGCGATATATTGGCCCTTATAGCTGCGATATATCAGCATACGCTGATATTTCAAACACATTTTTGCACACTTTCAGCATACTTGAATTTGTTTAAACCATTTTGACTAAGTAAAAAGTGATCCTAACAGCTACTGGAAGGTTCTAGACCTTCTAGATCTATCCTTTATTAATTTATTCATCCGAAAATGCTTAAATCGTTAATAATCACACATGTGACAAGTGTCACGTTCTTAATTATTCTATATAAACCTTAGGTTATAATAAATAATATTTCTAGGACCAGCTATATTAATCAAACCTTATGGTAAAATTAATATTTCTAAACCATATGTCAAACTTATAAAATCCTTAACTATTTCTACGATTTTCTAACTAAATCCCAGCTTTGACCAATATCCACGAAAACTAAAATTCTGTAGCTGCTACTAGTACTACTACTACTACTACTACTACTACTACTACTACTACTACTACTACTACTACTACTACTACTACTACTACTATCTAGCTTAGTAAAATTCCGGGACACTACACTTAGGAAGTGTCTAGCTTGTGAGGCTATCGAGGCTCAGGGTGGTTTTTCATATGGTACTCCTCGCCTTAGTCTTGTTTTGGTTTTTTACTCTATCTTTCCTTCCATGCCAATGCTTACTACGTATATCAACTCACAACCCTCATTGGTTCAGGTATCAATATAATTTGTACACATGTATTTTGGTGCCATACTAACCTTACTCTTTTACGTTATTTATGCTAACAACCATGGTAATGTGAGTAGTATGATACTTCACCAAGTACCATGAACAAAACGGTTAAGTCGACCACCCCATGGGTGATAGGCCGACCACCCTATAGGGTTGATGGACTGGCCGACTACCCCATAAGGGACATGGCTAGGAATCTCCCTACCAATGCCTTTTTTGTTTTTATTTGTTGCCCTTTCGGAACATATGTTGAACAACTGTCCTAGAAAAACTTCAGCTTGCTTAGTACTTAAGGTCACGCCCTCATTGCTCGTGTATACCCCGATCGGTATGTACTATATGCCCCCAAGTGATCATGGGTTTAAAAGCCTTGGTCACTTGCTACTTGACAATGCCTTGCTTCGAGCGTTTAGGCACATAGTACTATCCTTTTCACCCAATGACGCAAGCAGAAAATGCTTGTCCCTCATTGGTAGTCGGGTGATGGTTTTATATTCAGTAGTAATGATACCTATACACAGATACATATTGGGTAGCTTGTGTCGATAACGATCTATGTAATCTCTTGTGTACTCATTATAATGATTGTAGACAGAAGTGTCTAAGTTGGACCGACCGGGTCTAGATGGCTTAATCAAGCCTGTAACGATTCTTAGAACAAATTATCGATCGATCCCTCAAGGACTAGATTTGATTATGATCCGATGAAGGTGACTGGTCTTCGGACCAGCCTCTTTTTTTTGATCGTATGGGTCGATAGGTTCATCAAGAACCAGGATCGAATGTTACCATATAATGGCGACTGGTCCTCGGACTAGTCTCTTTTGTTGATCATATGGGTCGATAGGTTCCTCAAGAACCAGGATCGAACGTGATCAATAAATTTAGTGACAAGGTCCTAGCACCTTTCTCTTGTTTGGATCATATGGGTCGATAGGCTCCTTAAGAACCATGATCGAACATGATCCATAATTTGGCATCATGGTCCTAGGACTTATCTCTCGTTTGGATCGTATGGGTCGATAGGCTCCTCAAGAACCAAGATTGAACATGATCCATATTTTGGCGACATGGTCCTAGGACCTGTCTCTCGTATGGATCGTATGGGTCGATAGGCTCCTCAAGAACCAAGATCGAACATGATCCATAATTTGGCGACAAGGTCCTTAGACTAGTCTCTTGTTTGGATCTTATGGGTCGATAGGCCCCTCAAGGACCAGAATTGAACATGATCCGATGAGGTTGACAGGTCTACAGGACAAGTCCCTCGTTGAAAGAAATTTAAAGAATTAAGTGAAACTTAAGAAATTAAATTCATTCATTCATTGAAGCACAATGGTTGTTATACAGATAATTAAAAAATAATAAATTTTCCTCCTGCTCGGGTATGCTTCTTTCTGCCAAGGAAAGACCAGCATGTCATCCAAGTATACCTCCATATTTTTGCCGATCAAGTCTCGGAACATGCCATTCACTAAACATTGGTAGGTGGTTCCTGCGTTCTTCAAGCCAAATGGCATCACCTTATAACAGTACAATCTCTTGTCTGTCCAGAAGTTGGTATGCTCCTCATCAGGAGGGTGCATACTTATTTGATTATACCCAAAATATGCATCCATGAATGAGAGAATTCCATGTCATGCCATTGCATCAACCAGTTGATCTATTCTGGGTAGTGGGAAGCAGTCTTTGGGGCAGGCCTTATTATGATCTGTGAAGTCCACGCATGTTCTCCACTTCCCGTTCGGTTTTGGGACCAGCACGGGCTTTGATACCCAATCAGGGTAGTAGGCCTCCCTTATAAAATTGTTTTCAATGAGCCGGTCGACCTCCTACTTCAGGGCTTGAGATCAGTCTTTGTCAAGCAGTCTCCTTTTTTGTTGCATTGGTGGGTAGTTCCTGTCTATATTGAGGACATGAATTATCACGGATGGAGAAATTCCAACCATGTCCTTATGTGACCAGGCAAAGATGTCCTGGTTTTTCTTCAAAAACTCCACCAACCGTGCTTTAATTTCCACCTTTAACTCCTTCCCAACTTTGATTACTCTAGTCGAATCCTCCTCATCTAGTAGGACTTCGTCAAGATCTTCGACTGGTCCAACCCCCATGGCGTCATCCCCAAAGCGAGGATCGATGTCATTTCCTTCGCTTTGGGAAACTTGCTATAACAAAAAATCTTTGTAAAATGGAGCCCTCGACTCCAGTAGAGTGTTTCTTTCAACGTCAACTTCCATGTTGACAACCTCATCAGTTCCTTCATTTTCTTCGCAGCAGGTTACTATCATGTTGTTTATGCATGGTCCTTTCTTTGCCTTGACCACTGATGCATTATAGCATTCTCGTGCCTCCCTTTGGTTACCATGTACGCATCCTTGCCATGCGTTGGTGGGGAACTTCAAAGATAGATGACAGATAGATACTGCTGCATGTAATGCCGTCAGGAGGGGTTTCTCGAGCACTACATTATAAGCCGATGAGCAATCTACCACCAGGAACTTTGTCATCACAGTCTTGTGCCTGGGGTCATCCCCCACCGTGACCAGTAGTCTAATAGTTCCTGTTGGTGCTAGGCATTCTCTCGTGAACCCATATATCACTTGGGAACACAGTGTCAGGTCCTTGACCGTGAGCTTCATCTTCTCGATGGATGATTTGTAGGTGATATCTACTGAGCTTCTCGTATCCACCAAGCATCTCTTCACCCGGGCATCAACGATTTGAATGGTAAGGACTAGAGGGTCATTGTGGGGATACCTCACGTGCCTGGCGTCATCCTCTATAAAAGTGAGAGTTTCACTTTCTGTAACGACCCAAATTTGCTAATAAGGCTTAAGGGCCTTGATTAGTGTGCCTGGATGGCATAATGGGAATTATGTGTGACTTTAATGATTAAGATGCATGATTATGATTTGAAGCATGTTATATGACTATTTGAATATTTGAGATGCATGACTATGTGTGTTAGTATGCATGTAGGCCCTGATTAGGTTAGAAGGGCATAATCGTAATTTTGGCCATTATGGGCATAACTGTATTGACATATGTGATAATTGTCGAGACCACATTATTATGTGGATATAGCTGTGATCTGTGACTCGAGCGATCCTAGTGAGCAAAGTAGCGGAAAAGTCATGGCGGGGATTTATACCCGTCTCGGGGTGAGCTCGGGGGTGTAAATGGGAATTTAGTGAATATAATGGAGTCTATCTTGACATTGAGGAATATTATTGGTGATTAAATAGGTATCAGAAATTAAGCGGGAAATATTAGAGACACTCGAGGAGTTAGCAGGAATTGGGTAAAATGACTAGAATGCCCTTAAGTGGACTAAAGGATTAGAAATAAAGGGGAGGGCATTAAGGTCATTTGGCATGTAAGGTATAGATATGTTGAGGCTTTATGTTAGTGGGAATTGTAGAAAGTTATAGACGTTTGAAAGAGAGAAAAGAAGGAAAAAGAAAGAAAAGAGAAAAGGAAGGGAAAAACAGAGTTGCACTCTCTTGGGTCGGTTTGTGGTTCTCTCACCACATTTCTGGGATTTTCTTGGAGCAAAGCTCAGAGGAGAGCTGGGATAGACTGAGCATCAAGGATCCTAAGCTAGGTTTGAGGAATTGGCAAAGGTTTAGCAAGAGGTCATCAACACTTGAGGTAAAATTCTGTAAGTTCCTTCAGTTCTGGTTTTGGTATTTAGCAAAGATATCTAAGCTGTGTTGATGGGGAATTCTAGGGAAGTTGGAGCCAAGGGTTGAGGAGAAGCAGGTCAAGGAGGTCTAGAGACAACTTGGGGTCGAAGTTCCATCAAAGGTATAAATTCTAAGCTCTAACTTTGATGTTCTACTGGTTTCTGTTGAGTTTTAATGTCCAGAAGTGGCTATGGTGAATTTTGAGTTTGGGGATGCATGTGCTTGAGTTATAGGTATTTGGGGTGCTTGGGATGAGTGGAGTATGGTCATAAGGTTGTTTTTGAGGTTGGGAAAGATTTGGAAGAGTTTTGGTTGAGGTTGGATCGAGGAAATCGCATGAAGGGAAAACTCGGAGTTGGCCTGTCTGTGACTAGCGCTACAGCGCTAGCCTTTGAGTGCTGTAGCACTAGGCCAAGCATACTGAGGGGATTTTACTTCTGTTTGTAGTGCTGTAGCGCCCTCCCATGAGCGTTGTAGCGCTACCCTACCTTTTGAAGAGAATTTTAGGGTTATTTGCAAGGGTTTTTGACCAAGGGTTTGGGGTTTGTTTCCACCACCTTGTTTGGTGGAACTAGGACTTCCCGGGGGCTCAGGATTGGCCCCGAGGCTAGGTTTTGGACTTGAGGATTGATGATGACTTTGGCCTATGGTTGTGTTTAGGTAAGCGCTAGGGCTCGAGGGGGATCGTGCTCAAGGAGTCGAGTGATCAAAGCTAGTGTATCCAAAGGTAAGAAAAATGCACCTGGTTATATGTTTGTGATGGGACTAAGTGCTCCCGATATTTGTATCATGTCAATGATGGTATTATGCCATGGGACATGTGAAAGCGGCCTAAGAGTGCTATACATAATATTTGCGCACAGGGCGTGGCTTGGCCACTGGTAGCCAAGGACAGCTTAATATTCACTGAGCTCGGTTTAAGTGGGCCGGAGTCAGTGGGATAACGGAGGGAGCAACCTGAGAGCGCTAGCCCTAGTTATCATTTGTGCAGTGATAGATGATATGAGTTGACTTGTTTAGTATGTTGAATACTTGATTATATGGTTGAGAACTTGGGATGCTACATGAGATATTGATTGCTTATGCTCTATTGTTGTGTTTTCTTGCTGGGCCTTGGCTCACGGGTGCTACGTGGTGCAGGTAAAGGCAAAGGCAAGTTGGGCCAACCCTGAGATGGAGAGCTGCGGGGTTGAATGTACGTAGCAAGCTGTTCGATCACCATGGTCGAGGAGTGGATCAGGGCAGGGACTGCCTAACTGTCTGTTTTGCCTTAGTATGGCTTGTTATTGTATCTAAACTTTATGACTTTTGTGTACGGTCTTCAAACTTAATATTTTTGGGATCCCGTGCAAACAGATAATGTTTCTTTATGAAAAGTGTAGCTTTTGAGACCAAAATGTTTAAACCCTAGTTCCTTTATAGTTTCAGTAACACGTTTTAAGTTAAATGACTTGATTAGCAAGTCTAGCACTTTATAAACACACAGTGTAACGGTCTTGGCTATCCAGGGCGTTACACTTTCATACTTTGGATTTTTTGGAGACCGCTCGTCGACTGCCATACACTAGGAAGACTCCCCTACCTCATGTCAAAGGGTCCTTCCATATCGCTCACAGGTATTGTTACTGTTGCCTGCTATGTGTGGCCCTCCGCATATGGTATCCAGTGTGAAGTCTACAGTTGCCAGCTCCAGTGGTGGACTCCTTTGCCTTTAGGATTCTGGATTCCTGCTTGGGGTTTCGGTCTTACCTCGGTACCTCGAGATTTTTTCTGATCGGAGAAGAAACTCTATCTCATCCTTCAATTGTTTGCACTCATTTGTGTTGTGCCATTAATCATTATGGAAACGACAAAAAATATTCTTGTCCTTCTTTCCTTCTGAACGCAAGGGTGGTGGCTTTCGATATGGTTACTCTTGGTATGTTGCCAAGTAAATCTCAGCCCTTGATGTGGTCAGGATGGTATAATTGGTGAACCTAGGCTGGTAGGGTTGATGCTTAGCTTGTTTGTCGGCGGGTGCTGACTTAGCTTTCTTTTCTCCACCCTGCTCGACCCTTGAGGTATTCTTCTTCTTACCTTGCCCCCACTGCCGCCCTGAGGGTTTGCATTGTTTTTATCCACCTTGATAGTGGTCAGATGGTTTATGCCTTTTTCTTCCTTCATGATAGCATCATCTAGCTTCATGTATTTGTCAGCTCGGTCCAAGAACTCTTGGAAGGTGTTGATAGGGTTCTTGTGTATACTATCTCACAAGGGACTATGAACCAAACTTCCCTTTATCTCCTACCGTGGATGCTCGGTTTTTCTTTCTCATGAATCTCTGAATGTAGTCTTTCAGGGATTCATCTTTCCTTTGCTTGATGTCAGCTAATTGATTGGCATAAACTGGTTGAATCTGTCTGGCACTAATGACCTTGCAGAATTCCTTCCTGAACTGCTCCCAAGAAGTGATGGATCCAGGTTTGAATTTCAATACCATTCTTGAGTCAAGTCAAAGAGAGTGGTAGGGAATACTCTGTACCTATAATCATGCTCCACACCGAGTAACTCCATCTAATCCTCGAACTTTCCAATGTGTCGTACTAGGTCCTCCTTCCTAGTGTATGTAGGAAGTCTCGGGGTCTTATATTTCAGTGGTGGTTGGGCAACTTGGATCTTGGCACTAAAAGGACTCCCACTTCTATGAGCCAGCTCGATGTTTGAAGGTTTCTTTGTTAGAGCCTGAACAACCATAACAAGTGCATCTATTTGACCCTTCACTGCTGGTGGGATCGTTGCTCCAGGTGGAGTAGATGTCCCAGGTACCCCCTCCGGAGCGTTGGTCCTCCTGTTGATGACCTCCCTCATATCCTGAGGTTGTGCATCTTTCCCTAGCCTATCGAGCACAATACTGGTGTTATTCATCGGTTCCTTTCCCATGTGAGACTAAGGGTGTAGGGGTGGTAGGTCTGCCTTGCCCCTGTCGGTGCGACCCTATCCCCAAGCCTCTCCTCCTACATGACTTTGAGACTTCGAGCGGCCATTTCCATTCCTATCACGCATCTCAAAAGTTTGACCCTCATCTCCTATGTTGTTTAATCGGTCCCCTTGGGAGGGGGCCTTCGGGTTGGTAATACTCCTACTCCAAGATAAAGTGTTATTCTTCTTAGTCATGGAGGAGGCAGTCGTGGACTATGCCTCTTCATCCTATCTCTAGGAAAGTGGTTCTGAGAGTGTCATTGAGGTCCTACTCCTCCCCTAGGACTCTCTGTTATTGTTGTCTCGCATTTCTGCTGCTTTGGCCTGAGCCTCCCTCATTGCTTGAGCAGCAGCTTCATCGTTAGCTCTGGCTAACTGAGTAGCCGCCTCCAAGGCCACAAAAACCTCTTGGTGTCTCCGGTCATCTTCGTACTCCCTCTAGATCATTCTCTGGACCTGCTCATCTATCTCCTGTCGTTGCCATTCTATAGTCGCCCTCTGAAGGGAAATTTCTGCACCAAAGGCCTCCTGCCTCGCCAGAAATTGTGCCATCTCCCCCTGGTGAGCGTCCTGTGGATCCTCCGCATCAGGTTGATCTCCAACCTCCACCTGAGGTTCCTTAATGGGATCTATGGGATCCTGGGTGGTGGAATCCCTGGGAGCAGTCTTTTTTGTCTGACTGGGTTTTGGAGGCATCGTAAACTGATGAAAGTGTGTTTCTTAATTTTGTACTCTCAACGAAAGCACCAAAATGTTGACCTGTGAAATTGGCCAACGGTCATATGTACAGTATACGACACCTTTAGAACAAAATAAATAGAATAAACGACAGAGTACGATTATCTTAAATAAACACACATGAATTTTATAGTGGTTCAGCCCTGTTCTGATGAACAGTAATAAACTAATCCACTTAGCTTTTAGTATTGAATCACTCGAAAATTACACTACTGAACCAAAGTATTCACTCGTTCTCACTTGCCCAGATTTTCTCCCAAAATGTTCTTTAGATCTCCAAAATTCCAGAAAAAGTGATCTCAGGGCTCAAAAGTCCAAAAGTCCTCTTTATGAAGCCTTGAGTCCTTTATTTATAGTACCCAGGGGCTATTGCATGATCAGTAGTACTGGACATCGTGGTTTAGTACACGATCATTGTGAGTGGAGATACGTGTCATCCTCCCCATGATTATGAGATCGTGGGTCTTCTCGTTGTTTCTCTAGATCATGGTGGATAATGCACGATAGAAACCTCTGAGAAGATTGTTAAGTCTCTATTGGTATGTGAGACTTAGGTGCTAGGCCCGACGACCCGAGCTTGGGTTCTAGGCATGTGACCTTCTGGTGATGGACCTGTTGATCCTCTAGGTGCTAGGTCTGTGACCTTCTGGGTGCTAGGCTTGTTGATCTCAGTTTGAACGAGACTGAGTATTTCTCAGTGAAGTGTACTTGGGGGTTTGAGCTGACCACCCTATGAAGAATAGGGTGGGCCGACCACCCAGGTGGTTTTTGAGCATGTCAAGCTGACCACCCTAGGGGTTGGGGTCAGGTCGACCACCCCTAAGGATCCTTGGGCATATTGGGGCCAACCACCCTTGTGGTAGGGGTTAGGCCGACCACTCTCTTGGACACACTGGGGCCGACTACCCCTGGGGTAGAGGTCAGGCCGACCACCCATAGGGGGTTTAGGCCTTGTCGACTTCCCCATAGGTCCTGGACCTATCTTTTTTGCCCGTCGGTCTTTTCTGAATACTTTCTCATTTTTTCCTTGATTTATGATGTCACGTGTTGCATTTTCATTCACCACGTCATCCTCGTATTTTTTAGGGATAACAGATGTAACTTTCAATGTTATCAATAAAAATGCTAATTCCGCCTATATGTTTGAGTATGATTCTTTATTTTTGTGGCATCTTAGACTCTAGAGTCGAAGCTATGGAAAACGTCCCCTAGCCATGTGACAACGGTCACCGGGGTCAAATACCTTGGCTATAAACATCTGGTCGTAGACCAGGCAAGCGCTTATAAGTTCTTCAACCCTAGGGTCGGTCTAGTGTTAATGCCATAGGGCCATTCAATGCATGATTCTCGACTTTAGAGTCGGTCCCTGACTAGTCAGTGTCTTAAACAGGTAATCAATGTACAATAGCATTTAATATGCAATCCACGTCCACATATATCAACCAACATGCTCCAATACCAAACCATGCATGTCATATACCTATACAGGGTGCAACTGTATTCATACACTGTTTTCTTACCTCTGGTTCGAGTGAGAATTATTATATGAACGACCCCTGAGAACGATCAACCTTTAAATCCCTTGACGGTCACCTGGTCATAACCAAATTATAGAATTCATCAATAAAAGTGATAACTGAGGGTTCCCAAACCAAATCCCAGCCCCCGAGACATCAAATACTACCCAACCGGGTACTAGGTCCAACCCTGAGGCCTATGGTTTGAATCCCCAAGCGAAAAACCACATTTTGGCAAAATTGGCCTTAAGGGCCGCGGCCCTCCCCTGCTGCGCCGCGGCGCGCCCTTCAGATAGAGGGGCTCCTTCCTTACAGACGCCAAGGGCCGCGGCGCACCCCTGCTGCGCCGCGGCGCCCAGCCCAAACCAGCCAAAACGCCTTAAACGAACTAGTTTTTCCCCTATGCGATTTCCTCTCAAACCAGTCCTTCAAACCTTCATAAAACCCCTTCCTAACATACAATTAAACCCCCAAATAACACCCTTAGCTCACCCTCATCAAATCCCAATCAAACTAACACTAAAACCCCCTTTGATTCTCACTTCCCACATCAAAAACATAAGCTGAAAACTATAAGTAAAACAGAGCACCAGCTGTGATAAATGGCCAAAACTCACCTTGAGACTAGCTTTAAACCTCCCACACAAGCTAAAACAAGTGCTCCAACCCAGCCTTTCAATTTCCCTTGGTTGAATCTCCACCAAGAACTCAAAACCCTCAAAGGAGAAGTGAAGAAGATGATGTACGGGAAAGGAAGAAGCAAACCCCTGTTTTTGTTCTGTTTATTCTACCACCTTCTACAACCACATAAGTCTCATATATCCACCCCTAAAATGACCAAAATACCCTTGTGTCATCTTAAGCCTCTAAAGCCACCTCAAGGGAAAAATTGGTACTTTCCGCCTATCCCGTTAATTATGATTAACGCTTCCCAATTCCCGCTAATCACAAAATCCTCAAACACCAATAATTCATATCCCGTTACCCTAAAATCCCCGGTAACGCTATAGTCATTAGCAACACCCCGAGACTCTCTCCGAGCCCCGAACTCAAACCTGTTATGACCAAACTGATAAATCCCGTTCAACGATCGTCTCATGTCGAAATACTCGAACCAATCCGCATTATAATGTGGTCTCACAATATATCATTAACGCACATACAAATATACAATTATACCTTCAATGGGCCAAATTACCTAAACACCCCTGTAAACAAATGTGGACTCACATGCATGCATTTAACATCATATCATAATATAATTCACATAAACATGCATAAACACATTTAATGGCATAATTAAACAGTTATGGCCCTCCCGGCCTACTAATCCAGCCATTAACCAAAATAGGGAATCCGGGGAATTACAACTATCCCCTCCTTACAGAAATTTCGTCCTCGAAATTTACCTGAACAGCTCGGGATACTGACTCCACATATCTGACTCCAGCTCCCAGGTCGCCTCCTCGACCTTGCTGTTCCTCCACAATACCTTAACCAAAGGTATTGTCTTGTTCCTGAGGACTTTATCCTTCTGATCAAGTATCTGAACAGGCTGCTCCTCAAAGGAGAGATCTGGTTCAAGCTCCAGATCTTCATAACTCAAAATATGTCTCTCGTCAGATACATACCTCCGAAGAGCGAATACATGGAATACATTATGCACGGCCGATAACGCCGGAGGCAAAGCTAGCCTGTAAGCCACTTGACCAATCCTCTCCAGGATTTCAAATGGACCTACAAACCTAGGACTCAGCTTGCCTTTCTTCCCAAACCTTCTCACCCCTTTCCATGGCGAGACTCTAAGGAAGACATAGTCTCCTACCTGGAACTCCACGTTCCTGCGTTTGGGGTCTGCATAGCTCTTTTGTCTACTCTGAGAAGTAAGCATTCGAGCTCTAATCTTATCAATAGCCTCACTGGTCCTCTGAACCGCCTAAGGACCTAAGTATCTCCTTTCACCTGTCTCATCCCAATGAATGGGAGATCTACACTTCCTACCATATAGCATCTCATAAGGTGCAACACCAATGGTAGACTGATAACTGTTATTATAGGAGAACTCTATCAAAGGCAGATACTTACTCCATGACCCACCAAAGTCCAGCACACATGCTCGCAGCATGTCCTCCAATATCTGGATCGTCCTCTCAGATTGCCCATCTGTCTGAGGATGATAAGTTGTACTGAACTTCAGTCGTGTACCCATGGCCGTCTGTAAACTCTTCCAAAACTTGGAAGTAAACGTAGGGTCCCAATCTGACACGATCGACCTAGGAGCTCCATGGAGGCGCACGATCTCTCTCACATAGAGATCTGCATACTGGTCAACAGTATAAGTAGTCCTCACTGGTAGAAAGTGAGCTGACTTGGTATAACGATCCACTATCACCCAAATGGAATCATGCTGACCAACTGTCCTGGGCAAGCCCACCACAAAGTCCATCGTGATGTCTTCCCACTTCCACTCTGGGATATCCAGAGGCTGCAGTAACCCTGCCGGCCTCTGATGCTCAGCCTTGACCTGTTGACACGTCAAGCACTTAGCCACATATTCTACTACATCTCTCTTCATCCCTGGCCACCACTACATTGACCTCACATCCTGGTACATCTTCGTGGTGCCTGGATGCAAAGAGTAAGGTGTAGTATGAGATTCATCCAGAATCTCCCGCCTCAATGCAGTGTCCAACGGAACACATATTCGTCCCTTGTATCTCAACAACCCCAAATCAGACACTGTATAATCCCTGGATGCTCCAGCCAAGACATCCTCTCTAATCTTGATCAGTTGTGGAACATTCAACTGACCCTCCTTGATCCTCTCTAGCAGCGTAGACTGTAGCGTAATATTGGCCAACTGACCCACCAGTAACTCTATACCAGCTCTGGTCATATCATCAGCTAACTCTCTGGCTATCAGCCTAATACCATGAATCTGTCCTAGACCCTTCCGGCTTAAAGCATCAGCTACCACGTTGTCTTTCCCTGGGTGATACAGAATCTCACAATCATAATCTTTCACTAATTCCAGCCAACGCCTTTGCCTCATGTTCAAGTCCTTCTGGGTGAAGAAGTACTTCAGGCTCTTGTGATCTGTATAAATCTCACACTTCTCTCCATAGAGATAGTGTCTCCATATCTTTAAAGCAAAAACCACCGCTGCCAACTCTAAGTCATGAGTAGGATATCTCTTCTCGTACTCCTTCAGCTGACGAGAAGCAATAAGCTATAACTCTCTCTGATTGCATCAAAACACAGCCCAAACCCTGATGAGAAGCATCACAGTATATCACAAACTTCTCCTGCTCTGTTGGAAGACTCAGAACTGGAGCTGTAATCAACCTCTGCTTCAACTCTTGGAAGATATTCTCACATTTGTCTGACCACACAAACTTCTGACCCTTGCGTGTCAGCTCAGTCAACGAAGTAGTAATCCTTGAGAACCCTTCCACAAAATGCCTGTAATACCCTGCCAATCCAAGGAAACTCCTAACCTCAGAAGCATTCTTTGGCCTTGGCCAATCTCTGACCGCTTCAATCTTTGATGGATCTACTTTAATCCCCTCCTTACTGACAATGTGCCCAAGGAAGGACACCTGAGACAACCAGAATTCACACTTCTTAAACTTTGCAAACAATCTGTGTTCCCTCAATCTCTGCAGAACCAACCTCAGATGCTGCTCATGCTCTAACTGAGTCTGAGAATATACCAGAATATCATCGATAAAGACCATCACAAACTGGTCCAAATAATCCTTGAACACTCGGTTCATCATATCCATGAAAGCGGCAGGGGCATTAGTCAATCCAAATGACATAACTAGAAACTCATAATGCCCATACCTAGTGCGAAAAGCGGTCTTCGGTATGTCTCCCTCCTTGACCCTGAACTGATGATAACCAGAACGAAGGTTGATCTTAGAGAATACCGTCTTATCTTGCAATTGATCAAACAGATCGACTATCCTTGGCAAAGGATACCGGTTCTTAATTGTCAGCTTATTCAGTTCTCTGTAATCTATACACATCCTTAGAGAACCATCTTTCTTCTTTACAAACAGAACTGGCGCACCCCAAGGTGAAAAGCTAGGTCTGATAAAACCCAAATCCAATAGCTCTTGCAACTGTACCTTTAATTCTTTCAACTCAGCTGGGGCCATTCTGTATGGTGCTCTAGACACTGGCTCCGTCCCTGGGGCCAGTTCTATAACGAACTCAATCTCTCTGTGTGGTGGCAACCTTGGCAAATCCTCTGGAAACACATCCAGAAACTCACATACAAGTCTAGTATCCTTTGGTCTCACTGGCACGACCTGGGTGGTATCAACCACACTGGGTAAGAATCCAACGCAACACCCTTGCAATAAATCCCTAGCCCTCAATGCAGAAATCATAGGAATATGGGGTCCATGCACAGCACCAACAAATACAAAAGGATCCTCACCCTCAGGCTCAAAGGTGACCATCTTCCTTCTACAGTCAATGGTTGCCCCATACTTGGCTAACCAGTCCATACCCAGTATCATATAAAAGTCAGTCATAACCAACTCTATAAGATCCACTGACAACTCTCTGCCCTCCACTATCACCGACAAAGACCTGACCCACCTCCTGGATACAACCAGCTCCCCAGTGGGTAACAGAGTACCAAACCCCACAGCATAGAAATCACAAGGTCTACACAATCTATCAATAACACTACTAGCAACAAAGGAATGTGTAGCACCAGAGTCAATCAATACATTATAAGCAGTTCCTGCACTAAGAAGCTGACCTGTAACAACTGAGGGGGAAGCCTCAGCTTTTGCCTGAGTCAATGCAAACACTCGCGCTGGGGCCGAGCTGTCTGCCTTCCTGGGTTCTTCCTTTCTTGCCTTAGGGAAATCCTTTTTGAGATGACCCACTGCTCCACAAGAGAAGCAGGCCCTTGCCTTACACTCTCCCAAGTGATGTCTCTTGCATCTAGGACACTCGGGATAAGACTTCCAGGCTTCACTGCCCCTAGAACGACCTATTGTAATACCACGAGGTCTCCTGTCAGGACCTGGAACTAGGAAGGTATCAGGAACCTTCCTCTTCTGATCACTGGGGCCAACACCCCTACCAGAACCCACGAATGAAGGACCTGGCCTCCTGAAATCCCTTCTGGCTGCATTGTCACGCTAGATCTTAATCTCTGCAGTTTCAGCTGTAAGTGCCTTCTCAACCACCTGTGCATAAGTAGTCCCCCCTGCCACAGTGGTGATACGCACATCTCGGGCTAACCTGGGCTGTAGCCCCTGTAAGAAACGCTCTCTGCTGGTCCCATCAGTGGGCACCAACTCCTTGGCAAACTTTGCCAAACGGTCAAACTTTAAGACATACTCAGTTACTGATAAGCTTCCCTGAAGTAGCCTCATAAATTCATCATCCTTCGCCGCTCTAATAGCGTCATTGTAATACTTTTCATTGAACAAGGTCTGAAATTCCTCCCAGCTAAGGAGATTAACATCCTTGGTCTGGCCAACCACTTCCCACCAAATCCGGGCATCATCCTGAAATATATAGGCCGCACAGGCCACCCTTTCAGCACCAACTACCCTCATAAAGTCAAGAATAGTGGTAATCATGCTCATCCATTGTTCAGCTTTGGTAGGGTCGGCACTGCCTTCAAACACAGGAGGTTGCTGTTTCCTGAACCGCTCATAAAGAGGTTCCAACCTGTTTTCAACCCCAGGCAGCTGCCCAATAACTGGCACCGACACAGAAGGTGCCTCTGCAACACTGGCCACCACAAGCATTTGCTGCTGTCTTAGGAGACGAAGCTCCTCTCCCTATTTTATCACTATAGCCTACAAATCATTAAACATCTACTGCCAGTTTGCAGGTGCTGGCTGTGGAACCTGAGATTGGTCATTCACTTGACCCTGACAGTTGTCATTATTCTGACCCTGACCACTCTGGCCAGCTGAGGTGCCTGTCTGTTCTGGGTTCATTCTGTCACGGATACCTTACTGAAACAATAATCAATACGGTCAGTCAGCTAGTAATAACTAAACCTCTTGCCGCCTTACGGTCCAAGAACAACAGACAATTATCACATTCCACAGTCATTCAATATTCACAATCAGATACATGTTTATGGCATTCATCACTCAGCATGTATCACATAATAAACAACCATACTAATAAGCAGGCGCCAGCAATCTCAGTACTAATTAGCACACATTTGCTGAAGATATAATATTTCAGGGCACAGGCTCAACATAATATCTCACACACACAGGTAAATCATATATATCACATTTAAACAATTACACATGTAACCACGTAAATAGTTACCAAACTGTGAGTCGAGCTTGACTTCGGTGATGTGTGTACATACCCTGCCAATCTACAGGAACCCTAACCTTGGCATTGCTCTAATACCAAGTTGTAACGCCCTGGTTACCCCAGAACAGTTACAGTGAACAGTGAACCGGAAATTTGACTCGCTACCCGAGTCCTTTGGTTAAAACGTGATCTAAGTGTTATTATTAGGTTAAGGTGGAAACCAGTAAAAAGGAAAGGGTACGTTTCATTAAGTAAATAAACTGCTCATAAGCCTTTTAAAATGTTTACAAGTAGTTTGTAATACAAAAGAGCTGCTATTGTTTCAGATTTACAGTCCCCGCCGGCCTAAGCGGCAAAAATAGGGAAAACCCCTAGTCCCTCTGAGAACTCCTTGACCGTGGCGGTCAAGCGGCCCTGTATGTACACCACATCGCCCAAGCTCTCCACTCAAGGTTGGCCAAGCTTTTCCTTCCCTTTACCTGCACCACATAGCACCCATGAGCCAAGGCCCAGCAAGAAAACAAAATAAAGCATGATATAATATCAACAACGATCATAATAACCATTCAGGACTATCAGTCCAACAAGTAGGTGACAATAGCCAAAAGTCACAATAATGAGCAGCGCTCCCTCTATCCATGTGACGATAGGGTCACCAGGGCTTAACTGATAAGTGATTCTTTCATAAGTTTGCTCAGGACAGGTGCATGGTGATTGGTCACCAACATAACCTTCCTCACAACTCTAGAGTCGAAGCTATGGAAAACGTCCCCTAGTCATGTGACAACGGTCACCGGGGTCAAATACCTTGGCTATAAACATCTGGTCGTAGACCAGGCAAGCACTTATAAGTTCTTCGACCCTAGGGTCGGTCTAGTGTTAATGCCATAGGGCCATTCAATGCATGATTCTCGACTTTAGAGTCGGTTCCTGACTAGTTAGTGTCTTAAACAGGTAATCAACATACAACAGCATTTAATATGCAATCCAGGTCCACATATATCAACCAACATGCTCCAATACCAAACCATGCATGTCATATACCTATACAGTGTGCAACTGTATTCATACACTGTTTTCTTACCTCTGGTTCGAGTGAGAATTATTATATGAACGACCCCTGAGAACGATCAACCTTTAAATCCCTTGACGGTCACCTGGTCATAACCAAATTATAGAATTCATCAATAAAAGTGATAACTGAGGGTTCCCAAACCAAATCCCAGCCCCCGAGACATCAAATACTACCCAACCGGGTACTAGGTCCAACCCCGAGGCCTATGGTTTGAATCCCCAAGCTAAAAACCACATTTTGGAAAAATTGGCCTTAAGGGCCACGACCCTCCCCTGCTGCGATGCGGCGCACCCTTCAGACAGAGGGGCTCCCTCCTGACAGACGCCAAGGGCCACGGCGCACCCCTGCTGCGCCGCGGCACCCAGCCCAGACCAGCCAAAACGCCTTAAACGAACCAGTTTTTCCCCTGTGCGATTTCCTCTCAAACCAGTCCTTCAAACCTTCATAAAACCCCTTCCGAACATACAATTAAACCCCCAAATAAAACCCTTAGCTCACCCTCATCAAATCCCAATCAAACTAACACTAAAACCCCCTTTGATTCTCACTTCCCACATCAAAAACATGAGCTGAAAACTAAAAGTAAAACAGAGTACCAGCTATGATAAATGGCCAAAACTCACCTTGAGACTAGCTTTAAACCTCCCACACAAGCTAAAACAAGTGCTCCAACCCAGCCTTTCAATTTCCCTTGGTTGAATCTCCACCAAGAACTCAAAACCCTCAAAGGAGAAGTGAAGAAGATGATGTACGGGAAAGGAAGGAGCAAACCCCTGTTTTTGTTCTGTTTATTCTACCACCTTCTACAGCCACATAAGTCTCATATATCCACCCCTAAAATGACCAAAATACCCTTGTGTCATCTTAAGCCTCTAAAGCCACCTCAAGGGAAAAATTGGTACTTTCCGCCTATCCCGTTAATTATAATTAACGCTTCCCAATTCCCGCTAATCACAAAATCCTCAAACACCAATAATTCATATCCCGTTACCCTAAAATCCCCGGTAACGCTATAGTCATTAGCAACACCCCGAGACCCTCCCCGAGCCCCGAGCTCATACCTGTTATGACCAAACCGATAAATCCCGTTCAACGATCGTCTCATGTCGAAATACTCGAACCAATCTGCATTATAATGTGGTCTCACAATATATCATTAACGCACATACAAATATACAATTATACCTTCAACGGGCCAAATTACCTAAACACCCATGTAAACAAATGTGGACTCACATGCATGCATTTAACATCATATCATAATATAATTCACATAAACATGCATAAACACATTTAATGGCATAATTAAACAGTTATGGCCCTCCCGGCCTACTAATCCAGCCATTAACCAAAATAGGGAATCCGGGGCATTACAAAAAGAGTATTAAAATGTGGTATGATTGCATGCAATATTAAAAACTATGGTAAATGTGAAACATGTGTTAAGGCAAAATGATTAAGAAAGCATTTCCTACTGTAGAAAGATTATCTAATTTACTAGATTTAATCCATAGTGATCTTCGTGAATTAAATGGAGTTTTAACTAGAGGTGGTAAAAGGTATTTTATTACTTTTATACATGATTTTAGTAGATATACTTATGTGTTTATTTTAAAGCATAATGGTGAAACTTTTGATGCTTTTAAAGTATATAAATTAGAAGTTGAAAATAAACTTAATAAAAAGATTAAGGTGCTAAGAGGTGATAGAGGAGGAGAGTACTTCTCTAATGAATTCAATACATTTTGTGAAGAAAATGGTATAATTCATGAGTACACTGCACCTTATACACCACAACACAATGGTGTTGCCGAAAGGAAAAATAGGACTTATCTAGAGATGATAAATTCTATGTTGGTGTTTTCTAAGTTGAACTTCAACTTATGGGGCGAAGCGTTGTTAACCGCTTGTCACATTCTTAATCGAATAATGATGAAGAAAAATGAGATATCTCCATATAAGTTATGAAGAAAACCCAACAAAGGGTACTTCAAAGTGTGCGAGTGCCTTGCATATTGCAAGAAAAACAAACCTAATAGAACAAAGTTAGGTTCAAGAGAGTATGCTTTTGTTGGTTATGCCAACAATAGTAAAGCTTATAGGCTATGTGTTATCCAGATTTCCGGATAGCGTTTAGATGGATATCCTCGGGGAAGCAGAATTATCAAAGTCTTTCACGGAAGGTGACCAGAGCTCGCGGATGGACAGAAAGGCTTCGCCTCTCCCGTTTAGTGTCCGGCTTACTCTTTCAAGAAAACGCGACACGGAAGCTCGTCAACTCTCCCGGAATCCCGAAGGGATATCCTTCAAGGAAGCTCCTTCCAGGAGAAGCTCTTCAGGTTGCCTTCGCGGAAACAGTTCCGTGCCTCGCACGGAACAAGACCAAGTGGTCGAGTCATGGAGGAGGCATAGTTGGAATGATATCCGCCTGACACAGGATCCTTCCTGACACGCCCGACAGGTCAAGGCCGCACACATCCCAGCACGCCTAAAAGTACCATTTCGCCTACTGTTCCGCTGACAACTTGGAAAAGACGGCTGCCTTTGTGCATTCCCCATACTTTCACGTAAATATACCCACATAGAGCCTGGTAGCCAGGCGACTACTGTAATTGTATCCCCTATTTATGGCTGGTGTAATTAAGACTCATGTGAGTAGAGAAAAACCCTAATCCAAAACCCTAGCTATAAAGACCCCCTCATTTTACGATAGAGGGGACGGCCAACAAATTACATAGCAAGAACTCTGCTAAAATCTCTCTAGCTTCATCTTCTTCAAGAGAACCCGAGAGAAACACTGTGAGTGTGTGAAGTTCTTGTACACCAGCCATCTTACTGTAATTCTCTACAAGTATAATAACATCGACTCGTGGACTAGGGCTCGTTAACGCCTGAACCACGTAAAAAACCTGTTTGTCTAATTATATTCCTGCACTTCTACAGTTTTTCTCTTTTTATTATTCTGTTTGTATTCGTTTCCGAAAAACTCGGTAAACATTTTGGTGCTTTCATTGAGAGCTGTAGGAAGTTGTTAGTCAGCTCTTTTTCTGTGTACGTTTTTCGTATTCACTCCGTGCTAAAAAGATGGTGACTACGAGAAAATCCGCGGTTGACAAAAATGCTAGGGTCAACCCCGATACTATGATGGAAGATGCGGTACAGAACGAACCCTCAGACTACCAAGGTGAAGACCCGACATCCCGCCAGGATCGGGTCAGTACTGAAGATACGACATACTTAGAAGACGAAGAAGAGTATGTCCAAGACGGTTACTACAAAGACGGCTGCTACTACGAGAAGGATCCAGAACTGGTCCAAGTAGCCGAAGAACTGGCGGTCACTAAGGCTAAGCTTGCTGAGCAGGAGCGCGTCTCCAAAAAAATGCAACGCATGATGGAGCGCCTCCAAAGCAAGTTCGGAGATCTAGGAGACTCGGACGAGGATGCCTCTGTTCTAGGTGGTGTTGATGCCCCCTTGCCAGATCCAGCCGCTGCTGAACCATCCAAAGCCGCCCCTAACAAGGGCAAAGAAAAAGTTGGGGAGCCTGTGCGCACTGACGCCCCTGCACCTCCTAAAGGCGTGAATCACCAGGCCGACTGCCCCCCCCCCCCCCCGCGCGCAGAAGGTCTCTGGCGCTCCTAAGCCCAGACGTCCTTCAGCCCCAAGGGGGTACTCTGTGCCTAAAGGACCCGGTGCTAAGGCGCCCAGGCCTAGGGGAAGGAACAACCGCCCCAGTGATTCCGTCAACTAGGACGGTCGGGCTGCGGACACGCACTCCGAAGATAGCTGGTCCACGGTGGACCTAAGAAGAAGGTTGGAGGCCAAGTATGAAAAGGCCAAAGGAGAAAAGGCCCGACCTCGCGGAGATGACCTGCGAAATCATCTCAATGACAAGCTCCAGGGACGTGACCTCCCGGAGAGCGATACAAAGAGGCTCAAGGAACAGATCGCTGCCTTGACCAAGCTGGTCCGGAAGCAAAGTGGGGCCCTGTCAGACTCTGAGGAGGAAGACCCGGAACCATGTATTCGGAGGATCGCGGAAACGTCCCTCCCGGATAACTTCAAAATGCCTCACATAGAATTATATGAGGGGAGGACAGACCCGCGCACCCATCTAGCTAAATACAACAAAATGATGCAAGTGGCGCGCGTCAGTGAGGACGCCAAATGCATGTGCTTCTCACTCACCCTTACCAAGTCCGCGGAGGACTGGTGGAAAAGATTGGCTCCCGGATCCATCCACAGTTGGAAGGAGCTACAGCCCGCATTCAGAAGGCAGTTCATTGCTGCCCGAGACCACGACATGGAGGTTGGTTCCTTAACCAACATCAAGCAGCTACCCAATGAGAACCTCAAAGCTTTCATTCAGAGAATGATGGAAGCTACTGCTAAGACCAAGGTCAGCGACGACATGAAGCTGATCACCCTTCAATCGGGCCTTACTGTCGGCTCCCTGCTGTGGGGGGAAATGCAAAGGAGACGGGCAGAAACGCTGTCCGAATTCATGTCAAAAGCTCAGGGAATCATCAACCTTGAGGATGCCTACCAGCAGGCCTTTGGAGTTCCCCCAGCTCCGACGCCTTCCGTGACTGCGCCGAGCTTTGCTTCGCAAGCTCCCGCACCAGCCCTCACGCTTCCAGGAGCCCAGTTCACTCTAAGCGTGTATGGGCCTTCCGCGTCTGCTCAGACGCCAAGTCAAACCCATTTCTCTGGGTACGAAGCTGTACAAACCGGATGTAGTATCGCTCCCGGACCGTCGCAACCGCAAGCGGAAGGCCCAGAACAAAATCTGAGCCAATCGCGGAATAAACGGGGTGGAAGAAACTCCAACCGGGGGGACCATTCAAAGAAACCCCGGAAGAACTATGTGCCCAAGTTCACAGAGTACACCAGTTTGATAGACTCACGAGAGAATGTCTATCGGGCGACCTGTAATATGGTCAACTACAGGAAGCCCCCGAAAGTGTCTCACGGAGGAAGGAGTCCGCGAGACTCCAATAAGAGGTGTGAGTTCCACGGAGACGTGGGGCACACCACAAACGAATGTCTTCAGCTGAAGGATGAGATCGAGTCCCTGGCAAGGGCGGCACACCTCGGTCAATGGGTGAGGATACCCATAATCTATCCCGGACAGGGAGTAGTCCACGGAGCTGCATATTCTCTGGGACAGAGGGGGATCGCTAGCGCTCCTGGAGCCGGTCACCCCCAACCTCCTGGGTCTCAGTTCCCAGCGCTCCCTGCTCCAACCTCTCCGGCACCCATTGCCTTATTGGCTCCGGGACCCGGAAACCCATATCCGCCCGGCCTTGCTCCGCCACCCGTTGACGGACATGTAGCCACCATTTCTGGGGGACCGCACCTTGCCGGAAGCACACGCAACTCCCAGAAAAGGTACTTGGGGGAGTTAGAACACACCGGGGAGATGTGCGCCTTGGTTCAATCACCTACTCAACGTCCCCGAATGATGGACCTTCCCATCACCTTCACGGAAGATGATGCCCGACATGTTCACTTCCCCCACAACGATCCCCTCGTGGTGGAAGCCCAGATTGCCAATAAGAAGGTCTCGCGGATCTTGGTCGATAACGGAAGCTCCGTAAACATCCTCTTCAAAGCTGCCTTCCACGCGATCGGATTAACCGAGACAGACCTGACCCCATGCCCCATCCAGCTTCAAGGGTTCAATGGGGATGCACTCATGCCATTAGGCAAAATTCAACTTCCAGTCACCCTCAGAGGAGAAAGCGACGCTTGTGCCTTCAAGCACTGCACATTCGTGGTGGTCGACTGCCCCACGGCGTATAATGCCATCCTAGGCCGACCGGTCCTAATAGATTGTGGGGCCATAACCTCGATACGCCACTTATGCTTGAAGTTTCCATGCGACGATGGGCGTATCGGCACCCTCTGAGGAGACCAACGAAGTGCACGAAGCTGTTATAACGTCTCCGTCCGATCCGTCTACACGATCCAGGAGACGGTTGCTGCCGTTCCTTTGGCGGAAGAATTACCAGAAACTGGGGGTGCTCAAGGGGCATGCTTTGACGAAATCGACCCTAGAGTGGGGGTCGAGAGAGCGATAGAACCGATGGAGGAAGTCGAAGAGGTGATCCTCAACCCGGGAGATCCCACCAAAGTCATTCAGGTGGGGAAAAACCTTCCGTCGGCCATTCGAGAAAAGATCGTGGCCACTGTGAAGAATAATCAGGATATCCTGGCATGGTGCCACGCTGATATGACGGGGATTAATCCTAATGTTGCGTGCCACGCACTCAACATAGACCCATCTGCAACTCTAGTTCGCCAAAAGAGGAGGCCGTTAGACCCAGTGAGGGCCGAAGCCGTCAAAGCTGAAGTGGACAAGCTGATGTCCATAGGCTTTCTCCAGGAGTCACACTATCCCATGTGGTTGTCCAACCCAGTTCTGGTCCCGAAACCCAATGGGTCCTGGAGAATGTGCATTGACTTCACGGACCTAAACAAAGCCTGCCCGAAAGATTGTTTCCCTCTTCCGCGAATCGATCAGATGGTAGACGCTACTTCCGGGTATGAACTCTTATCCTTCATGGATGCGTACTCCGGATACAACCAGATCAAGATGCATGTCGCGAACCAGGAACACACCAGCTTCCTCACGGACAAGGGTGTCTACTGTTACGTGGTCATGCCTTTCGGTTTGAAGAATGCTGGGGCGACGTACCAGCGTCTAGTAAACAAGATGTTCAAGGACCAGCTGGGGAGGAACATGGAGGTGTACGTAGACGACATGTTGGTAAAATCCAAAACCTCCGGGGACCACAGTGACGACCTTGAGGAAGCTTTCGCTGTGATCCGAAAGTATGGAATGAAACTGAATCCGAAGAAATGTACTTTCGGGGTCTCGTCGGGGAAGTTCCTCGGTTTCATTGTCAGCTCCCGCGGAGTGGAGGCCAACCCTGAGAAAATTAAGGCGTTCATAGATATGCCTTCTCCCCGGAAGCATAAGGATGTCCAAAGCGTTACCGGAAGGATAGCTGCTCTCAGCCGCTTCGTATCTAAGGCCACTGACAAATGTGTCCCCTTCTTCAATGTGTTGAGAGGAAACAAGAAGTTCGAGTGGACCCCCGAATGCGAAGCAGCCTTCCAACGCCTCAAGGAACATCTAACCCGAGCTCCCATTCTGTCCAAACCTGTCGAAGGGGAGGCGTTGTTCTTGTACTTAGCTGTGACAAAACACGCCGTTAGTGCCGCACTCGTCTGGGAAGACGGCCGTATCCAGCTCCCTGTGTATTACGTAAGCAAGAGGTTACTGGACGCCGAGTCCAGATATTCAATGATCGAGAAACTCTCCCTCTGCTTGCTAATCGCTTCGCGGAAGCTAAGGCCCTATTTCCAGGCGCACACCATCAGAGTACTCACCAACCACCCTCTCCGACAAGTCTTGTAGAAGCCCGAGTCTTCTGGCAGATTGCTTAAATGGGCCATGGAACTAAGCTAGTTTGACATCCACTACCAGCCACGTGTTTCCATAAAAGGACAAGTTCTCGCGGACTTTATTGTGGAATGCTCAGGAATGAATGACCTCACGGAAGATCCTGTCCCAGAACTTCCCACATGGAAGGTCTATGTAGACGGACAAATGAAAAAGGAGCTGGAGCAGGGATCATCCTAATATCTCCCCAAGGACATCAGCTCCAGTGCGCCATCCGTTTCGCGTTCCCAGCATCCAACAACGAGGCAGAACACGAAGCCATGCTAGCTGGATTACAACTGGCCAGAGAAGTCGGAGCCCAAAAAGTCGAAGTATACAGCGACTCCCTACTTGTGGTAAACCAGATATCCGGAGAATACCAAACGAAAGGCGAAAAAATGGCTGCCTACGTCTCTCTCTCCCGCGGCCTCCTACAGCATTTTAAAGGCTACCAAATCCGCCAGGTCCCCCAGGACCAGAATTCACTCGCGGACACGCTGGCCAAGCTTGCAACAGACCCGGAGATTGAACAATATGGCCTAGTCCCCATCAGGCACTTAGAAGCCCCCAGTACTGAGACACGGAGGGTAAACGCCATCATCGACCATTCCCATTCCTGGATAGGACCCATCCTCAGATTTCTCACCACCGGAGAGCTCCCCACTGATAAAGCTGACGCAAGAAAGCTCCAATATCAAGCTCCCCGATACGTGGTTATGGATGGAAAGCTTTACCGCAGGGGGTTGTCCATACCCTTCCTTAGGTGTGTTGCTGGAACCGAAATCAGCACCATCATCCATGAGATTCACGGAGGCTTCTGTGGCGACCATACCTCCGGGCTGAGCCTCTCCAAAAAGATCCTTCGACAAGGATACTTTTGGCCCACCATGAAGAAGGATTGTGTGGATTATGTCAAAAAATGTGAGCAGTGCCAGAGGTACGCCAAGGTTCCGCGAGCGCCGCCTATAGAAATTACGTTAATGACCAGCCCCTGGCCGTTCGCCGTTTGGGGCATTGACCTAGTAGGTTCCCTTCCATCTGGAAGGGGCGGAGTGAAGTATGCCATAGTCGCGGTAGACTACTTCACCAAATGGGCTGAAGCTGAACCTATGAACACGGTCACATCTAAGAAAGCACTGGACTTTGTCATCAGGAATATAGTGTGTCGTTTTGGGCTTCCACGAAAAATTGTGTCCGACAACGGGAAGCAATTTGATAGTGAACATTTCACGGACTTCTGTGCTTCGCATGGAATCATCAAAAGCTTTTCCGCAGTCGCCAGACCTCAAGCTAATGGGCAAGTGGAAGCAGTAAACAAAATCTTAAAGACCACGTTGAAGAAAAAACTCCAAGCATGCAAGGCTCACTGGCCGGAAGAGCTTCCGCGAGTACTTTGGGCCTATCGCACGACAGAGAGGACTTCGACGGGGCACACACCTTATTCCATGACCTTCGGTTGCGAGGCCGTCATCCCAGTAGAAACTATGATCCCCTCTCACAGGCAGGACACCTACGACCCTACCCGGAACCACGCCCTTCTCCAGGAGTCCCTGGACATGATCGATGAGCTCCGGGAGCAGTCACAGGTCCAACTCAAATGTACCAAGGCAAGATAGCCCGACACTTCAACACAAGAGTCAAGAGCCGTACATTCGAAGTTGGGGACCTTGTCCTACGGAGAGTATTTCCTGCTACGCAGGACTCGGGAGTGGGAGTCCTCGGACCCAACTGGGAAGGCCCCTATGAAGTACAAGAAAAAGTGGGCCATGGGACGTATCACTTAAAGAGACTCGACGGATCTAAAGTCCCACGCGCCTGGAACGCGGAGCACCTCCGCCGTTACTATCAGTAGGCCCCGGACTATCTAGTCGAAAGTCCTTGGTGGACGTAGCAAAATGTAAAATGTGGAGATAATCCTCCCTGCTGTAAAACACATGCCTAATAGGCTAATTTAATGAAACACGGAGAGATTCACTCCGCTTTTACTGCATTTTTTATCCCTGTGTTCAAAGCTGCGTTTTAACAAGTGACCACGCGGTCCGGAGACGTCCGGACCCCACGCTACATGGCTAAGGCATAGCCATACGCCCCTTGAACAAAACATACACAGAACACCACTTATGTGCTAGCATTATGTTTGAAATTTTTAAATTGTTAAGCTTAGGTTAATTTGTTGCCATGAACATACTTGCATTACGTGTCATGTGTGCATTATGTGTTTATGTGAAAATTGCCATTGAAATGTCTGCCATTATGCATCATGAAAATTATCTCCTGTGTAGCCCAGTGATGAACAGGACTGGGGGTTGGGGCACATTCAGAGAGCTACGCCGAAACACCCCCAACTTCCGGGCAAGTCCTTCAAAAAATATTCCGCGACCACTGTAAAGCTTTGCTTCGCAAGCTCCAGCTCCGGGTCTCACAAAGTAAAGATGGCAAGATCCGCGACCGCTGTAAGCTTTGCTTCGCAGGCTTCAGCTCCGGGTCTAACAAAATAATGCATGGCGAGCTCCTCGACCACTGCAAGCTTTGCTTCGCAAGCATCAGCTCCAGGAGCAGATATGATCGATCCCCCGATTACAGCAGGCCTTGCTTCGCAAAGCCCCTGCCCCGGGATCGCACATGGTTGGCGTGGCAATTTCCCCGACCGTAATGAACCTTGCCTCGCAGGGCTTCGTGCCAAGCCCCTGAAGTCGGCCACCGTGGGGTTCGCAACAACAGTTAGTTTTGCTTCGCAAAGACCTAGCCCGAAGTCTAGTGACGCTCACCAAAAGAATTCCCGTTCTGGCACCATGGAACGGGTCACCCTAGCCATCCCAGTGGACGGTATATCTACAAGTCCCGAGATTGGCTATTTACCTTAGGAAGGCTGAGTACGATGAAAGAAGGAGTCTGGCCATTGGAACCAAGAATCCTCCGCAACCTAGATACTACGTGGGAAAAGACATAAGCTTTTGGAGCTTCAAGTTGGAAATGCTTAGGTTCTGGCCATTGGAACCAGAACCTCATGCGCCCCTACGGCAGTTTCTATCGTATAAAAGTATCTATGCTAAACGCAAAGTTAAACAAAGAACTCGGCAGAAAAAGAATGAAAAATGCTATAATTATGGAAAATACGTCTGCAATGAGAAAAGAGTACAGGGAGCTTCGTCCCACAGGAAAATAAAGGAAAACATAAAAAATAATTAAAGATAAGGCCCCTTCAAGCATTGGGGGTGGCAGCGGTATCCACGTCCAAGGCCTCGAGGTCAGCGGTTTCAACTGGGGCTGGCGGAGTCGGCTCATTGGAAGGCGGAACTTCATCACGGGCAGGTTCAGAGGTCCCCGCCTCTCCGGGATCTCCTGCCTCAGGGGCTCCAGCAGGTTCGTCAATGTTGTAAGTTTGGACGTACACCTCTGGGCCTTGATCCCACACCTGTAGCTTCTCCCTCATGGCGTCGGCATCCTCTCCCAGATAGCTTAGTACCTCCGGGTTCATTTTCCAGAGTTGATGCATGAGGACCACATGTGATATATTAATCGTCATGTTCAGTACCACCTCGGCATCCTCCTTCTCCTTCAAGCGCTCCGCCTCGGAGGTTGCCAGCTTTTCCTCCGCGATAGCTAATTGAGCTTTTAGTTTTTCCATCTCGGCCTTGGATGCATCCCGCTCTCCCTTAAGAGAATCAATCTCCTTGCGCTGCACCTTATTTTGGTTCAGCACGGATTGCTTCTCGGTCACTTGCCCCCTGGCAGTGAATTGCAAGGCTCCGATCTCTTTATCCTTCTCGGCGAGCCCCAACTCCAGCATAGACACGTGATCCCTGCTCCTCTTATGAAATTGCTCCTCCTCGTGCAGCTTATTCTAAAGAGTGGCATATTCCTCTTGCCGCTTAAGGAGGAGATCATTTTTCGATTGCAAGCGGGCTTCCAAGGTATCCTTCTCCTCCCTGGCCTGGGATAGCTCTTCCTGGAGCTTAGAGTTTATGACCTTCAAGTCTTCCAACTGCTGCTTGAACTCCTTCTCCGCGCTGGCCCGGTACTCTTGATATTTGGCAAGATATTTCTTCTCCGCCTCTTCCTCAGCCTTGCGCCGAGCCTGGTTCATCTTCTCCGCAGCCTCCCCCTTTATGCTCTCGACCTGTTGGGACAGATTCTGCTTCTCCGCCTCCAAGGCCTGGCGAGCCCCCTGGCTCTCCTCTAGCTGAACCAGAACTGCACCCACCTCCCGGAACGAGCGTTCCGCGATGAGAGAGGCCTGCAAGGAAAGACAACAGAATGAGTTAAGCAGAACCAAATGTGCTAAGACAGATGATCCCAAAACACAACAACTGACGGCCTACCCCGGACAGTTGCTGCTTCACGGCATGTGTCAGCAACAGCAGATCCTTACTGCTACTGATGGCCCATTTCTCAGAATTGAGCTCGCACAAGCTCAGGGCCATGTCCTCCATCATCTCTGCTCCGAACGGCGCCAATGCACGTCCGAGCCTAGGCACCAGCCTCTTCCCCAAGGTCGGGCCATCCAAAACCGCTCCGGCCGGGTGAAGGGATCTCACCCCTTCGGCCAGCTCAGCTCTCTTCACGGCAGATAGGTTGTCTGCCCTTCCCTGAACAACAGCCTTCTCAGCCTCCAACCGCCTCTTCAAAAAATTATCAGCCCGTCTTACACCTTCCAGGAGAGCAGCGGGGAAACGGGTTGGTTTCTGAGGGAAGTGGAACTTCAGGCCAGGCGGAGGAAGGCTTGTTTGTTGAGAAAGTGGAAGAGGAGGAGAAGAAGGAGACCCCGAAAGGGTGGACTCCCTTTGGACCGGAGGAGGAGGTAGACGGGGTATTAGGGACGGTGGCGGAGTCACTACCGCCCCAGTTTGATGTTGCTGCTGATGTTGCTGTTGTTTCGGCTGCTGCTGTGGCGGTGTTGATTTTCTTTGTTGTTGTTGTTGATGTTGTTGTTGTTGTTGTTGTTGCTTTTGCTGCTGGGAGGGGGTAGTCTGGCGAGGACTGCGCGTGGCCCGGAGGTCTCCGTCACCTCCGGGGGAAGAATGTCTGAGGCGTTTCCTCTTGTCGCCCTCAGCCTCTCCTCCAGGACGCTTGCTCACCCCAGTCGTCTTCGCGGGGAACACAAGACCTTCCCCATCGCTGCTGCTACTCGAGACCATCATAGTCTCGGAAGGCCCATCGGCAGGAGACTTCTCTACCTCCGGAGACACTTGCGCCTCGCCACTTGTCTTCTTGGGAGTGGCAGCTTTACCTCCCGTACCAGCTTTGGCCTTTCGTCCTTTCCCCTTGGACAGGTCCTAGCTGGTGGCAGCCTTCTTAATAAGTGAGGTAGCTCTCCCCAACATTTTTGCTTCGGGATGTTCTGCAAGAAATGTACGAAGCAAGGTTAACGAACCAGCAAGCAAGGTGAAAGAAGATAAGCAGAAAACAAGGAACAAAAAAGAGAAACGTTTGAGAGGGACGACCATGCACGAAAAACGTGGATGGCCTTCCCCGAGCGAAACAAGACACCGCTTCCTGCTCCAGGAAGCTCCCGTACTCCTTGAAGTCCGGGAATGACATGCTGAGGGAAGAAGGGTCAACCATGGTGACACCTTCTGGCAGACTACCGTCACTCAAACACCCGAGGAGCTCATCTACCCTATCGGAATATCTGTCAAAGGGTATCCTACGCGGATCTAGCCTAAGGAAGCGGGGATCGAACCCCATCTGGGAGGTCTGGGAGACCTCAGATAGGCTGGGGGTGTGAATCAATCGAAAGCTAGCCTTACCTATCCCGGAGGTGCCATCTCCCGGAGTCCCTTCATTGGGGTAAGCAGCGGCGTAGCGAGCCTCAATTTCTTCTCCCTCCGACTGGGGGTCGGGGAACCTCTCCGCCCAACTGGGGGACAAATTATTCTCATCCTGGACTGCCTGGCAGATCACCTTGGACAGCTCCAGGACAATCTGCTCCCGGACGTCAGCGGACACCTGACTTTGCCCCCTGCCACTCACTGGCCCAATATTTTGGAAGGAGGCGAGTAGCCCATACTCTCTCAGAGATTCGGTGGTCACAAGTCCTTCCACCTTCAGCTCTTCCTCCGAGAGCCCCTCGTAGAATTGCGACCTCCTTATCATCTCCGCACAGCGAGGTGTCCGCGGGATGGCTTCTGCAAAATTCAAACATGAGTATTAGAGATCCTCCCGAAAGGCAAACCAAACGTAAAGAAACAAAGTTAAAAAGGAGAGGAAGGAGCACTTACCAGGGACTTTGAAGTCCAAAGATAGGGCTGGCACCCTCTTCAGTGGGAAGCCAGTCGTCAGGAACCAGTACTCCCGGAGATCTGGAACCCTCGCGGTATGACAGGTGGGACACATCACGTCCGGGTGCCTCTCCAGCCTGTAAAATCCCACCTTGTCTGGATGACCTCTCATGGGCTGAGACTTCAACCCGTAGAAGTACAGCACCTCCTCCGGGGTAGGAGCCTCCAGGTCCCGGGACTTGCAAAAGATGTACCACCCCGCTAGGAGCTTGTAGCTGGGGGGAATCAACTGGAAGGGGGCAATCCCCGCCTTCACACAGAAATTGGCAAAGTAACTTCTTAGGGGCAAGTGCGCCCCACACACTATGTGTGCCCAGCTCCAGGCACCAAAACCCTCGTGACTCTGACTAGCAGACTCACCCAGCACCGACAGACGGTGCCACATCAGGCCTGGGATGTTCTTCAGGCCTGCCTCTGAGGAGTACAGTTCCAGCATGCCGTAGTTCCTAAACAGGTTCGGCTTCTGGTCCATCTCCCAGATTGAACTGTTGGTAGTCGGTGGGCTAGCCGCGACCACTTTTGTCTTTCCTTTCCCCTTTGCGCCGGCGACAGGGGAACCTCGCTCCTGGGCGGATTCAGCCTCTACCGCAGCGATAGTTCGTTCCTTTGAGGTGTTCGTCACTGAACAAAAGAAACAAAGAAGAAAACACTCTAAGCAGTCAGCACCCTTGTCATACCCTAACGGTATCAAAGGCGTCGGGGAGAACCTCCCCGAAAACTGCTTGGAGAGGCTCCCACCAAGCTTGCCGAAGGGTTGGCACCAGGCCACCCGAAAGGCAGCAAGGAACCAAACTCAAACTCCGAGCCTAAGCCCGCCGAGAGAAGTGTTTTTCCAGAGAAAGACACCCTAAGGGCGTTCACGCTTATGCCCTAAAACAGTAAACCAGAACAGCACAAGCAAAACGGGGAACAACTTTCCAAACGCCAATCGTCAAAGCATGCAAAAAGATTACTTATTGACTCACATCAGTCACATGCCTATCAAAGCCCTATTCACGCATGCATAAAGTTGCAAAGTAAAAATACTGTTTAGAACTACCAACGATCTGAAGTTTAGAAGGAAATTTCAAAGTAAAAATACTTACTGGTATTCGAGTATTTGACGATTGAGGGAGTAACCGGATCACTACACCGCACGAACACGTGAAGTGAAAGCTGCAAAGACAAGCAACGATTCAAACCTGGAACCTCGGCGAACAAACCTACTGCCCAAAACGAAAGAAAATTTTATGGATTCCTTACCAAAAGAAGTGGCGAATTCGAAGGAAAGGAAGCTTGGAAGCTTGAGAGTTCGAAGATGTGGGAATCTGAGAATCTGAAAGCTCGAGAATTTGAAAGCGTAAAGAGGAAGAAAGGTCCGTTCCCTCGTTTTTATAGCAGGAAAGAAGTCGTTTCGAATTCCTCAAATGGACGGTCCCGATCTTCCCATTCCGTGTGCATCAGATCCAACGGCTGGGGGTAAAGGACCGGTCCTATTTATGGCTCCTCGGATAGGAATAAAGTATTTATTTCCCATCATTGCACCATCTCGGGCCCAGCGTACCATTAAATACCGTCAAATCACCACTCAGACGCCTGACGCACGCGAACTCAGCCAATCGCCTCACGCACACGTCTTGGTCACAGAGCCATTCCCGGCATGACGCGTGGCCTTTGCCACACTTGAGCACTTGAGTTCAAACAGAAGAAATTTCCTTTCTTTTTCATACTAACACTCAGGCGGGAAAAAGGAACCCTTCCAGGAACACAGGAGGTGACCCCTCGCCTAATATAGAAACCAGAATACCTGGAGGACTGTACAAGCTCCCGGATCTATCAAAGCTCCGTGACCTTGGGGGGTAAATGTTATCCAGATTTCCGGATAGCGTTTAGATGGATATCCTCGGGGAAGCAGAATTATCAAAGTCTTTCACGGAAGGTGACCAGAGCTCGCGGATGGACAGAAAGGCTTCGCCTCTCCCGTTTAGTGTCCGGCTTACTCTTTCAAGAAAACGCGACACGGAAGCTCGTCAACTCTCCCGGAATCCCGAAGGGATATCCTTCGAGGAAGCTCCTTCCAGGAGAAGCTCTTCAGGTTGCCTTCGCGGAAACAGTTCCGTGTCTCGCACGGAACAAGACCAAGCGGTCGAGTCATGGAGGAGGCATAGTTGGAATGATATCCGCCTGACACAGGATCCTGCCTGACACGCCCGACAGGTCAAGGCCGCACACATCCCAGCACGCCTAAAAGTACCATTTCGCCTACTGTTCCGCTGACAACTTGGAAAAGATGGCTGCCTTTGTGCATTCCCCATACTTTCACGTAAATATACCCACATAGAGCCTGGTAGCCAGGCGACTACGGTAATTGTATCCCCTATTTATGGCTGGTGTAATCAAGACTCATGTGAGTAGAGAAAAACCCTAATCCAAAACCCTAGCTATAAAGACCCCCTCATTTTACGATAGAGGGGACGGCCAACAAATTACATAGCAAGAACTCTGCTAAAATCTCTCTAGCTTCATCTTCTTCAAGAGAACCCGAGAGAAACACTGTGAGTGTGTGAAGTTCTTGTACACCAGCCATCTTACTGTAATTCTCTACAAGTATAATAACATCGACTCGTGGACTAGGGCTCGTTAATGCCTGAACCACGTAAAAAACCTGTTTGTCTAATTATATTCCTGCACTTCTACAGTTTTTCTCTTTTTATTATTCTGTTTGTATTCGTTTCCGAAAAACTCGGTAAACACTATGAGACTTAGAGTCTAATGTTGTGATTGAATCTAGAGAAGTTGAATTCTTTGAGAACATGTTATGTGACAACAATTCTCAAGCTTCAACATCTCTAAAGGAGAATTTTTTATATGAAAACAATTCTTAAGCTTCTACATCCAAAAATGATTCTCAAGAGGAGAATTCTCAAAGGAATGTAAAGCAACCCATTGAACTTAGAAGAAGTCAAAGGCTTGGAAAGGAGAAAAGTCTAGTATTGGATGAGGTAGATTCTCAATGAATTTCTTTCTACATGGTAGAAGGAAATATAGAGGAAGTCATTAGGAAAATTCCTATTGTACTTCTTGTTGAGGATGATCCTAAGACTTATAGAGAAGTCATGCAATAAAGAGATAGTGCATTTTGGAAAGAAGCCATCAATGATGAGATGGATTCCATTCTTTCCAACAACACTTGGGAATTGGTAAACCTCCCACTGCGATCTAAGCCAATTGGGTGTAAGTGGGTATTTAGGAGAAAATACCACACTGACGGCACTATCCAAACCTTTAAAGCTAGATTAGTAGCCAAAGGGTTTAGGGAAAAAGAGGGTATTGATTATTTCGATACCTATGTGCTTGTTGCAAGAACAACTTCTATAAGAATTTTGTTCACTTTGGCTTCTATACACAACTTGTATGTTCATCAAATGGATGTCAAAACAGAATTCCTTAATGGTGACCTCAATGAGGAGGTCTATATGAAACTACCAAAAAGGTTTGTCCTACCAAGATATGAACATAAAGTATGTATACTTTTGAAATCCTTATATGGATTGAAACAAGCTCCTAAGAAATGGCATAAGAAATTCGATCAAGCCATCATGTCTAATGGGTTTAGGCATAATAATGGAGACAAGTGTTTGTATTCCAAAACATGTAAGGGATTTGTGATCATTGTTTTCTTATATGTGGATGACATGCTTATTCTAAGTGATAGCATGAATGGGATAGAAGAAACGAAGAGGTTTCTATCATCAACCTTCAAGATGAAAGATCTTGGAGAAGTTCACACCATACTTGGTATCAAAGTGAAGAAACATAGTTGGGGTTTTGCGTAAGGGAAAGCCCACTATGTTGAGAAAGTATTGAACAAATTTAACCATCTCAAAGTTAAATATGCCAATACTCCATTCGATCATAGTGTAAAACTAGAGAAGAATGAAGGAAGAGTGGTGACTCAATTGGAGTACGCTAGTGCTATAGGGAGTCTTATGTACGCTGCCTAATGTACTAGACTTGATATATCATTTGCAGTAACTAAACTTAGTAGGTTTACAAGTAATCTAAGTGTGGATCACTGGAAGGCTATTGGAAAAGTCCTAGGTTATCTCAAGAAAACCAAAGGACTAAGCTGTAACGACCCAAATTCGCTATTAAGGCTTAAGGGCCTTGATTAGTGTGCCAGGAGGGCATTACAGGAATAATTATGATTTAATGAGTAATTATATGTCTAATAATGTTTATATGATAATTGGTTATATTATGTGGTAATATGATATGTGATATATGCGTGAGAACCACATTATTATGTGGACAGGTTCGTTGAGCATGACTCAAGACGATTCTAGGGCCAGATAGTGGGAAAAGTCACAATGAGGGTTTAAGATAAGACTTTGGAGAAGTCGGGGATACTTTTAGATAGCGGATAGTAATTTGGGTTATCGGGACACGGAAATAAATATATGGAGATATATTTGAGGTTAGGATGTCTAGGCGGGAATATTGGGGGATTTTACCATTTTGGCCTCGGGGATGGTTCCGGCACCCCGAGCCTCGGGATAAACTTAACAGATAAGTTAGACTTAAGGAAGCCTTTAGAAAAAACACAAACCGACTAAGTATTTTGTCCCAGCTCACTTACACGTTCAAGGGAAACTAAGGAGAGAAAAACACAGAAAACTTAAGGGAGAAACAAGCTGGAATTATGAGATTTGAGGTGAGGAATTGAAGGTCTAGCTCAGGGATTTATCAAGCACTAGAACAGGGATTGAGGTAAGCATCTAAACATATTTTCTGTGGTTGAATTCTGTGCTCTAGCTGGATTTTGGTTAAGTGTTGAAACCAGTATAGCTTTGGTGTTTTAAGGCAGAATTAAAGAAGGGAACTTGGGGACCTAGCTTGGCTATAGCTTGGTGAAGTGATTCTACAGCAAAGGTGAGTCTCTACTCCTGGTTTAGAGGTTTTTCATTGAGTTTGATGGCTGGTTTGTGTGTGTGTTAGCACTTGGGTTTCAGAAATTGAAAGGAAGAGATTGGAGTGTGTTAGGTTGTGTTTTCTTGGAAGTTATGTTGTTTAGATCATGCTAAAGAGGTTGGGAATTAATTGGTTAAGAGTTGGGGAGTTTTGGGATGGTTTAAAGTGAGGTTTTGAGCTTTGAAATGGTGTAAAATCTGGGTTCGAAGGGGAGGGACGCGGCTCTGTTCTAGAGCAATGCGGCCCTAGCATGCAAGGAAGCCAAGGGGGCTCGGCCAAGGGGGCGCGTCGCGGCGCCCAAGGCAAGGGCCGCGGCGCGTGTGTGGTTCAGTGAGGGAGTGGGCTCTGTTTTGAGGAAGGGTCGCGGCTAGGCTTAGGGGGCCGCAGCCTTTGGTTGCACACTTGAGATTTTGAGGGTTTTAAGCATGGGGAAGTGGTCTAGTGTGCTCGGGTTTGGTTTCATCACCGAGCTTGGTGGAATTAGGAGTCCCGGGAGTTATTTTTGTAACTGGAAACCTATATTTGATTATTTATGAAACCCTATGCTTTGGTTGTGGCTAGGTGATAAAAGCTTAGGCTCGGGAACGGATCGTGCTTGAGGGGCGTTGCTCGTAATTCGATAATCGTACAGACTGAAGGTAAGAAAACTGCACCTGGTTGAATATATGTGACGGGACTAAGGGATCCCTATTATAGAAGCTTGAAAAGATGGTATTATGCCATGCAAGCCATTTAGTGAACCAACGGCCTAAGGGTGCCAAGGGTTTCACTAGCGCACAGGGCGCGGCTCGGACACTGGTATCTGAGGACAGCTTATTATGCACTGAGCTTGGTTTAAGTGGGCCAGAGTCAGTGGGTTAAACAGAGGGTGCGACCTAAGTCATTGGCCCTGAATATTATGTGATATGAATGTTATGTGTGATAGAATGTATCATGGATTGGATTGTATATGCTGATTATCTGTTGTGGATTATCTGATAAGTAAACATGCTTACTGGGCTATTTGTCTGTTGTTATTGTTTGAGTTACCTGTGATGTTTTCTTGCTGGGCCTTGGCTCATAGGTGCTACGTGGTGCAGGTAAAGGCAAGGGCAAGTTAGATCAGCCCTGACTAGAGAGCTCAGCGAGCGGAATGTACATAGCCAGGTGCTCGGCCGCCACGGTTGAGGTCTAGGCAAGGACGTGGAACCTAAAGACCGTCTGTTTTGCCTTAGTATGGCTAGCAGTTATTTATGTACTTTTGGGAGTTTGTAAACTTATCTTAACCTTGTTTTGTATGGGATCCCATGTCTACCACAGTTTAAATATATGAAATGAGTCTTTTGAGACCAAAACCTTTTTAGCCAACCAGATCGAAGATCAATCTTTGAGAACACCATCTTCCCCTACAGCTGGTCGAACAAGTCATCAATCCTTGGTAGAGGGTACTTATTCTTGATAGTCAACTTGTTCAATTCTCTATAATCTATACACATCCTCAAAGTCCCATCCTTCTTCTTAACAAACAACACTGGAGCGCCCCATGGAGAATAACTAGGCCTGATGAATCCCAAATCCAGAAGTTCTTGCAACTGTATCTTTAACTCTTTCAATTCTGCTGGTGCCATTCTGTACGGTGTCCTAGATACCTCAAACTGAATCTCCCTGGTAGATCCTCAAGAAATACATCTAAGAACTCACATGCCAATCTGGTCTCTCCCGGCCCTGCCGGCATAACTCTAGCAGTATCCACTACACTGGCCAGAAAACATATGCATCCCCCCTGCAACAAGTCTCTGGCTCTCAACGCTGAAATCATGGGTACACGGGGTCCACATACCGCACCCACAAAAATAAAAGGGTCCTCACCCTCAGGCTCAAAAGTAACCATCTTCTTCCTGCAGTCAATGGTAGCCCCATATCTGACTAGCCAGTACATCCCCAAAATCATATCAAAACCCTCCATATCTAACTCAATCAGATCCACCGAAAGTTCCCTACCATCAACCATCACTGGCAGTGCCCTAATCCATCTCCTAGAAACTACCAGTTCCCCTATAGGCAATAAATTCCCCAAACCCTGCAGTCCGATACTCACTAAGTCTACACAATCTACCAATCACTCTACTAGAAATAAAAGAATGCGTAGCACCAGAATCAATCAATATTGTAAAAGGAAAGCAAGCTCTAGAAAGCTGACCTGTCACTATTAAGGGACTAGCCTCGGCCTCTGCCTGAGTCAATGTGAATACTCGAGCTGGAGTCAAGCTATCCACCTTCCCTGCTTCTCCTTTCTTCACCGTTGGGCAGTCTTTCCTGAGATGCCCTACTACTCCGCACACAAAGCATGCCTTGGCCCGACACTTGCCCAGATGGCGTTTTCTACACCTCAGGCACTCCGGATAGGTCCGCGATACCTCGCCGCCACCCTGACGACCACCCTGACCACCTCGACCCCTCCTATCAGGACCAACAGCGGTCGAAGTTTCAGGAGCCTTTCTCTTGAAGTCACTGGGGCCTCCGCCCTTACCTGTCCCTGAATAAGGAGGCACCACTCTGGGGCCCTTGCGCATCACTGCACTTTCCCTCCATATCTTGTTCTCTGCTTCCTCAGCGGTAAGAGCCTTCTCAACAGCCTGGGCATAAGTTGTTCCTCCAGGTACCGTTGTGATCCTGACATCCCGGGCTATCATAGCATTAAGCCCCCTGATAAATCGATCTTGCCTAGCAGCATCAGTAGGCACAAGTTCTGGTGCAAACTTCGCAAGCCTATCAAATTTTAGGGCATACTCAGTAACAGTCATATTGCCATGCACCAGACTCACGAACTCATTAACTTTTGCTGCCTTGACGGCAACATTGTAGTACTTCTGACTGAACAAGTCTCTGAAACTTTCCCAACTCAAAGCAGTAACATCCCTGGTTTGCGATGCCACTTCCCACCAGATGCGGGCATCCTCTCTCAACATATAAATGGCACAGGCCACTCTATCATGCCCCTCTACTCTCATGAAATCCATAATTGTAGTAATCATGGTTAGCCATTGCTCGGCTTTCAATGGATCCGGTCCACCCTCAAAGATTGGGGGTTGCTACTTCCTGAACCACTCATACAATGACTCCCATATGTTTCTAACCTCCCCTGACTGCACAACTGGTACCACTACAGGTGGTACAATAGGGGCAGCACTCCCTGATGGAGCCTGCTGTCGCAGAATACGGATCTGCTTATCCTGACTCTGTAATCGAGCCTGCATATCTGCCATTAACTGCTGCCAGTTCTCAGGGACTTGCGGAGGAATCTAGCTCTGGTCATCACCCCCGGTCCCGGACCTAGTGCCGGCTAGTCGTGTAGATTTTCTTGGACGCATAGCTATCCAAGCCAATCTGCAAATAATGACTCAGCAGTCAGACCATGATGACAAGGTAAAAACTTCTCCAAGATCCACCAATAGAACATAACCAGTCACAAACAATCAACATATAAGCATCCAACCTCATGCACTGGCCGCTAATAAGCACGCCTCCAATCTCATTACACAATAATTATGAAACAGGCATTCATCCATGCACAATATACAATTAATCATCCAAATATTCATTTACATGCACGGCGACGATAATAAATATGCCTCAATATTCTCACACAACAGTCAAGGGCCAGGCCCTATCAGTATCTCATACTTCCTATTAATCCAATAAATGACAACACTCATAACTCATTTCAGGCATATAAACACATAAACACATTACCGAACCCTGATTTGAGCTTGTCTCTAGTAGCGAATGTACTTGTCCAGCATGTCTTCAGGAACCCTTAAACCTAGGACGCTCTGATACCAAGTTGTAACACCCTGGATAGCCAAGACCGCTACACTGTGTACTTGTAAAGGTGCAAGACTTGCTAATCAAGTCATTAATTTAAAAACGTGTCACTAAACATGTATGAGCTAGGGTTAAAAAGGTTTTGGTCTCAAAAGTTTCATTTTATATAATTAAGCAGTTATATACACAGGATCCCAATAGAAACAGAGTTTAAACGTTGGATTACAGACTCCCCAAAATACAGACAACTGTCGGCCATACTAAGGCAAAATGAACAATTTCTGGGTCTCGCGTCCCTGCCTAAACCTCAACTGTGGCGGCTAAGAAGATGGCCATGTACATTCCGCTTGCAGAGCTCTCCAAATCAAGGCTGATCAAGTTTACCCTTTCCTTTACCTGCACCACGTAACACCCGTGAGCCAAGGCCCAGGAAGAAAACATAATGTGCAACACATACAATAATTACAGATATCAAATTCACTAAGCATGAGCTCTCATTAAATAATTTAGATTAGCCATTCAGCACATATATTCATAATCAAAGATGCAATCAATTACTTATAACTTTCATATCACATAATAATCAGGGTCGACAACTTAGGCCGCACCCTCTGTTTACCCCACTGACTCCGGCCTACTTAAACCGAGCTCAGTGCATATTAAGCTGTCTTCGGCTACCAGTGGCCAAGCCGCGCCCTGTGCACTAGTGAGACCCTAGGCACCCTTAGGTCGTTGGTTCACTAAATAGCTTGCATGGCATAATACCACCTTTTCAAGCATACACAATAGGGAACCCTTAGTCCCATTACATATATTCAACCAGGTGCAGTTTTCTTACCTTTAATCTTTGTGGTTACTGATTATGAGCAACACTCCTCAAGCACGATCCGTTCCCAAGCCCTAGCTTTTATCACCTCTTTAGCTGAACTCCTTTCCTAAGCAGAATCCCTGTTAATTCCCAAGTTTTCTAGCTCCAATTCAACCTTAAACATCAATTTCACAATCACCTCATTACTCAGCCAAAAGCTCAAAGTTCTAACTTCAAAACACAGTTTAATTCTTACCTTAGCCTTGAATAAATGTTCCCTGGATAATCCTTGAGCTAGCCTCTAATCCCCCTCAGAATTCTTCTGAAATCCCAGCTCAAATTCTAGCAATTTCTCCAAAATTTTCAGTGTTCCTTGTGTTTCTTTCCTGGTTTCCTTGAGAGAAAGAAAAGAGATGAGAAGGAGAAAGGGTCAGTTTATTTCTTTCTACTGTTTTCCTTATGCTTTAGTCTAACCTTATTCCGTTAAGTCAATCCCGAGGCTCGGGGTGCCGGAAACGTCCCCGAGGCCAAAACGGTAATTTTCCCCAATATTCCTGCCTAGACTTCCTGACCTCAAATATATCTCCATATATTTATGTTCATAACCTCATAGTCTAAATAGCTACCTAATACCTAAAACAACCCTGACTTATCCAAAGTCAACTGTTAAGCCCTGTTGTGACTTTTCCCGCTATCTAGCCCTAGGATCGCCTCGAGTCGTGCTCTGCAAGTCTACCCACATAATAATGTGGTTCTCACAAATACCACATATATATCACATTAACATCAATATAGTCATACAAGCATTATTAATCATATAATTATGCATTTAAGTTAATAAAGTCATTGAAATCACATTTAACCCAATAATACCATCCCGGCACACTAATCAAGGCCCTTAAGCCTCATTAGCGAATTTGGGGTCATTACAACATATCCTTTCTTGTCCACATTATGACCACTTGCTCATTTATAGATACATCACAAGATTCATCAACTAAAATAGAAAATACTGCATCAACCATGTCTTAATAATAACATTGATTGTTTCAACAACACATGCATTTACAATGTCTTTCTAAATCTTTGGTGAAGTCAATCTAGAAATTCAGGAGCATTGTTCAAAACTATAGCTCTAACTTCCTCATTATGATCAACCAAAAAAGTTAGAAGTTCAAGAAAGTTATCTTGATTACCAAAATATTGGGGCTCATCATGACCACGAAATGCAAGACCTTGTCATAGAAGAAATAAAAAATTGTCAACTGTTGTTATTAATCGAACATGGTAGCTTTCTCGATCTTTGTTATTCTTCTTTGAAAAAATGTGTTGAACTTGTTGTTTTTCATTCATCAAATCTTCACATTTCTTGTTACATTGATAATGAAAACTATTGTGATCTCCAACATGAGCAAAAAGTATTTTTCTATCCTTCCAATTTGAAAATATCTTACTAAGAAATGTGTTGCCACCACCTTTTTTTCCAATGTTTGGTTTAAAAAGATAGAAACATAGACAAAACACAGAATCCTTACTGATGTTATATTCTAACCAAGTAGACAATTTACCATACCATGCAATATTGAAGCGACGCTTCTCTTTTCCAAAGTAAGTAGGAGGAAAATCATGAGTTTTTGGTTGACAAGGCCCTTGCTGTAAATAATGTCTTCGAATTTCATCTTAAATAATCGAATTGTAATCAGAAATTGGAGCTCGCAATCCATGATCAATAGGAAGATTTGCCATATTAACTGAAGTACAATGTCTTTTTGAAACTCTATCAACCTCTACTTCAGACGGATATGCTAAATTTGGCACTTCTTTGTATCTGTTTCATATAAATTATAAAATTTTAATTAACACAACACACATGTCTTATAGAAAGGTGCAAGAATTTAACAAGACTAAATAAATTTATTCTCTTGTTTTACTATTATTATTTATTTATACATTAGTTGGAGTAGCAAACAATCTAAAAACACAAACCCAATAATTATTTATTGATATATGAAATCATACAAATTTATATAAGTTGAAGATATGCCAATAACTAAGTTACCTTTTCTCTTCTAATTTCTATTTTATAAAAATCATTTATATAAAAAAATTATATATAGTTCTTCCACTAATTTTCAATTTATTTTCTACATATTCAATATTAAAAAAAACATTAATATGCACATTCTCTTTTTCTTGGAAGGAAATAATAAAAAAGCGGAAAAGGGCAACAAGATTATTTACACATAAATTTTGATTATAAACACTTTTATATTCAGTATTCACAAAAGCACGAATCAATAGTTATTTTAATTTTGTAAAGTATAAAACAAATAAATACCTAAAAAGTGGTCTTTTTGTGGTGTTGTGGTGTGGTCCATCTGTAGTGTTGGATCTATTGATGGTGGTCTCTTCTTTTTGTGTTGTAGAAAGTACAAAACATATAGAGAAAGAGAGGAGTATAACGACGAGAAGGAGGAGGAGAAATGAGAGAAAAAAGAGAGAGAAATGAGGGAAAGTGAGAGAGAGAATGAGAAAAAGTAGTAAGTTAAAATGTTTTTATTATTTTGTAATATTTTAATTAATTGTAAAAGAAGTGTACAGGGGAAGAAAAGAACTCGGAGAGAATGAAAAAAAAGGTGATGAGTAAATGTTATTTTATAGTATTATTATATTAAATTTGTTTAGATTATTGATTGACTTTGTTGAGGATGGGCGGTCCATTAAACTATTAACATATATAGATATATTAACTTCTTTTCTTTTTTTTTTTTTTTTTTTTTTGAGTGAATAACATAATTTTGGGTTTGTTCATGCTTGCAGCTAGTTATATATAAAAGAATGACATAAACATATTGAAAGAAAAATTAAACAAAAATATTGTTTATGATTTTTTAAAAAAGAAATAATATGATAACCGTTTAGATCACAAACTACTATATTTAAGGTACAAAATATTCATAATATTATTCAAATCACATCTCAATGATTGGAGAAAATTTTTATTTATTCTTGATAAAAGAGAAATGTTATTTTAATTTCTTAAGTAGTTAAATAGTCATACTATGTGTATACACACGACACTTATAATGGTGTTGTTTGGTAACCATTAAAAAAACAGTTTTTTATTTAATTAATTAAAAATTTGACAATTAAACATAAAATAGTATTTGGTAACTCTATTTTTATTTTTTATTTTTTTAAATTTTAAACAAAATTTATTAAATTTTGAAAATAGAAAATTTTCACTTTCAAAATTTTTGTAAATTGTTTTCAAACTTTTAGTTTTTTTTCTTCTCTTCTTCAAATCACCACCTCATTTTATATTGTTAAACAAAACATAAAAATAAAAGTTATCAAACGCATTTATTATTTTTTATTTTTAAAAACAAAAAACAAAAATAGTTATCAAACATATTTTTATTTTTTAAAAATAAAAAATAAAAAATAAAAATAAAAATAATATTTCCATTTTTGTGTTTAAAAAATTCAAAAACAAATATTTTACCAAACACAACCAATATATTTATAATGTTCGTTGTTATTTAATTTGAACATATATTTATATAAATTAGATTAAGTAATAAAAAAATAACATTTTTCTTTTAAATTATAAATGATAACAATTTTAATAAAAATTAATATTATGTATTATATATATTATATATTATTATAATAATAATTTTTTAAAACATTTAAATTTATATTAATATAATTATTAAATATATAATTTTGAATTAAATATAATTATAATATGATATTTTATAATATTTGAATTTATATAAATATAATTATTAAAGATCTAGTATAGTATTATAGATTATTATAATAATGATATTTTATAATATTTATATTTATATTAATATAATTATTAAATATCTAGTCTTGTGTTAAAAGTAATTATAATAATGATATTTTATAATATTTGAATTTATATTAATATATATTTTTTTAAATTAAGATTATATATTATATATTATTATTATGATAATAATAATATTTTATAACATTTGAATTTATATTAGGAAAAATACCATTTTGGCCCTGTGTTTTGCCCGAATACTCAATTGGCCCCTATGTTTTGTTAAATGACATAACGAACCATATGTTTTGTAAAATGGAACAATAATGTACCCTGAGCCAGATTTTGGTCAAACAATTTTTTACTATGACTAAAATGCCCTCGTTTTTTTATTTTTCTATTTTTTTATTCTTTTAATAAATTTTATTTTTTCTAATATATAAAAACAATATATAAATAGAAAAAACATTAAATAAATTAACTTATTAAAAAAATATTATTTCTCATCCCTTTCTCTCTTCTCTATCTCTTTCTCGAGTTCCTCTCTCTCTCTCTCTCCTCTATTTCTCTTTTCAAGCGACAACTAGGTTCTAGAGTGTGACGACATCTTCATCTCCTTCTTATGTCAATTAGAGTTACGTCGATTTGTGTCGCCGCTCGTGGCTTGGGAGGGCTACAACATCGTTTGTGGCTGGGAGGTGGCTAAGGAATCTGAGTCCTGCGTTTGAGGGTTGGGTTCGTGGTTCATGGCTGGGGAGAGCTAGGTTCATGGTTCCGAGAACTAAGTTCGTGGTTCGTGGCTGGGGAGGGTTGGGTTTGTGGATCTGAGGGCTAGATTTGTGGTCGATTTGATTTTTTTGATATTTGTAAACATGGTTAACGAGAAATATGGGTGAAGGAAAACAATCAGGGGGGAGGTCGACCACCTTCTGAGTTTTGGGTTCTGAGAAGATGCAAGGTCGCCAACGAGTTGTAATGTTTTGAGTTTTTTCTGCGTTGAAGTGATGGGGAAGCGTGGGTTTTCTGGGAGATTTGCGTTTCTAGGTATGTGTTCAAGGGCTCAATGGATGTGTATTCTTGATTTTATTGGGTTTTGAATGCGAGTTTGATGGTCAATTTGTTCTTGATTTTTTTGCATTGATGTTTTTATTGGGTTTGTTCATGGCTTTGTTTATATTTTTGCTGAGACTTTGTTGATCTGCAGATTTGTGTATGAATTGGGTATGGAATAGAGAAAATGCTTCCATCATTAGGTTTTGGATGTTGATTTGTGATATTCATGATGAAATTTTTTGTTTTCAAATATGGGTTCAAGAAGGATTAACTCAATAACACAAACTCATTTTTTTGTTTATTTAAGTTGGATTTACGATGTTTTGATTTGGTATAAATCTCGGTTCTATATACTTAATCTTTGATTTTGATTTTATTTATTTTTAGTTTAATTTTGTTTTAATTATATTTAAGTTTTAGTTAATTAATATATTTTTATTTTTAAATTAAATTTACATTTTTTATTTTTAATATTTAAAATTTATTGAGAAATAATTTAAAATACAATATGAAATAAAACATAGGGGTATTTTTGTCATATTGAAAAATAATTTTACCAAAATCGGGTTTATGGTCCAAGTTGACCTATTTTGCAAAACACAAGGTCTGAAATATCATTTAACAAAACACATGGGCCCATCGAGTATCTAGGTTAAACACAAGGGCCAAACTGGTATTTTCCCTTTATATTAATATAATTATTAATTATTTAGTCTTGTATTATATATTATTATAGTAATGTGTTGGGAAATACTTATACAAGATCTTATTTATTTTTATGAAAATCATATATTAAACAAATTAATATATGAAAACCTAGAACATGTTTCTATAAATTGAATTTATACAAAGATAATGATAAGAACACTTACATTATATGCAACGAAATTAATAAGTCATTCCTTCAGTTTCTCTAACCCTTGTATACTTTCTGTCGCAGGGTATCACCAAGAAACTTAATTGATCTTTAAATTTCTTCATAGCCTTCCACAGTATCCTGAGAATCACCTAACCTAGAGTGTGCAATTCTCAACACATGAGATAGATGCAGAGAGAAGAAGAAGAGAATAGAATATAGAGGCTTAGAAAAAGACTTTTGTTGTAGAGAGAGTCTAAAACCCTAAAGCATCAAAAACAGATCTTCTGATCATCTTTTTCAACTCTCAGTTAGCATTCATTTTATAGGTTCAATTAGGTCACTTATTCAATTAAAAAATCAATAAAATAATATGTAATATCAGCCGTGAAATTTTCCATTTAATTATAAGTCAGTTGGACTTCAAATATAACTCTGTGAATTACATAACTTTGTGAAACTATCCAAAATTTACCTGGTCAACTTTAATAATTCTAATTTATAATTAAATCAATCAATCGAGACTATCTAGATGATTTTATCCAAGGTACTGTGGGGACCATGGGCCTATGAAATCTAGCTCCAAAAAGTTATCATAAATTTAACAAAAAAATTTACTAACTTATTAATTCATCGTGACTCCACTAAAGACTCAGAATTGCACTCTTGAATTTATAAAATACTCTATAAGCAATATAGATATGTTATTAGTTATCCATTGTAACAACTATAATTATACTCAATCCTCTATAGACGGTCTACAATGAGATGGGTTTAATGACCCAACTATTTCTAATACCTTGGACCATTAAAACTACTAGACACAGCTACTACTCTTGGAGAAAACATACATAAAAAATAATCATAACTTTATTGAAACTCTAAAATAATATTGTATCAATAACATAAAGTGTAAAATAAAATGTGATAGGGTATGGAATCCCATTGTTTACAAAACATAAAACATAATTTTAAATACTAATTGCCGAATTACATTAAGAAAACATAATTTAAAAGACTAAAAATAAATAACTTCGTCCTCGATCGACACGCAGTTCATTCATTCCATTCATCCTCAACACACAAGCCAAGCTACCAAGAATCCTTCCGCCTCCATAATCATTTTCATGCATCACACTAAAATAAAGGAGTGAGCCTAATGCCTAGCAAGAAAAATCTACTAACGACATACATCACAAATAAAAAGCATAAGACTATATCATAACCACATACTCTAACCCATGAACATGGTAATCTTGGGTTTTTCTATTTAAGCAACTATAAGCCCCAAGCAACATAAAAAACATTGGGGCTTGCTAGCTAAGCAACTTTAAGCCTCAAGCGACATAAAAGCATTGAGGTTTTCTTGCTAAGCAACTATAAGCCCCAAGGACTACAAGACATATTCATATATATCATAACACATACGCATATAAATTATATCCTATTTTCCTTACCAAATGCCGGGATATTTGGGAACAAGAACGAGATTTAGAAACTCATATAAACCAACAGTAGAAAAGGGTGAGAATCTTTAAGAATAACGATGAATATGGTGTAACGTCCTACGTTTTTGGGTACCTTTAAACGACTCGGGTCGGGATTTTTCCCCCGGGTTAAGAATATTATTTTAAATAATATTATATTTTGTTTGTAAGTATTCCATGAGTTATTGCTAGCCAAAATATGAATTTTGTGATTTTAAAAGTCAAGATAAGACTTTCGGTCCTGGACCAACACAAAAACCCTGATCGGGTAAAAATCTCGGAAAATAAAACGAAAAATCATAGCAATTATATTTTGGGCATAAAATACATTCATAAAAGTTAAAGTTTGGTCAAAAATAATAAACCTAAAAGAAAATGGAAATTTTAAGGCATTTTGTGTTAAATGCCTCATTTTGCCGAAATGGGGAATTTTATTCCATGATGGACCTTAGGTTAAATTTTATTATGTGATTAATTAAATTAAATGTGAGAGACATTTAATTTAATTAATTAATGTTAAGTTTGGTGATTAAAACTTAATAAGAGTGAAAAAGGTGTCAAAAGCCAATTTGGACTTTTCTTCTTATGAAACATTTATTAACCTTTATAAAAAAAAAAAATGAAATGATTATATATATAGCAAGGGTTGGCCAGCCAAGTGATGTTTTGAAACCCCATTTATTAACTAATTGAGTTTAAATCCCATTTATTTAAATGTTTGGGGATATTGTCAAGTGGGCAAGTGGGAGTAAAACACTTGAGTGTTTTTAGGGTAAATTAGATAGTATAAACTCTTCCAACCCTCCCCAACCGACCACACCACTCTCTCTCATTCACTCATCTGATTTTTGAAGACCTCTCAAAGTGTTCTCTCCATTTTTCAAGCCCAAGAACACCAAGGAAACTTTGAGGCTAAGTCGTGGTCTAGGAAGTATTTTCCCTAAGGTAAACTTTCACTAATCTAGGTTTTTGTAAAGTTTTAAGCATAGAGTTTCAAATAGCTAATTGACTATATTGTTGGGGGAAGTTTGCTAGGGTTTTTGAAAGGTTTTGAAGGAGTCAAAGCTTATAGGAAGGTCCAAACCTTAAGCAAGAACACCAAAGAGGTAAAAAGTTTACTTTTGATGAGTTTGTTGTAGGGTTTGTAGTTTTAAGCATTATTTTGTATATCTAATGCTTAGAGTTTCTTGTTGATGATGTAATAAGTTTATGGTAGTTGTTTAATAATTTTTATGATGCATGTGTATTGATTTTTGAAAATGGGAACCAAAACCCCCAAGGGTTTTGTAGGATACCCTAAAACAAAACATGTTTTAAGCTGTGACTTCCAAGGGGTCAAGCAGCCACTGTATATTTTTTTTGTAAAATTAAATTGTACTGTGATGTTGTTGAGATTGAGTACATAAAATTGAGCTTTTGAAACACTAAAAAATGTTTAGAAATGAGTAAGTTATGCTATTTCAAAGTTTAGGTAAAAAAACTGTTTTTTTCGTATTCTTATTTTCGGAACCAAATTTGGACAGCCACTGTATAGGGCACATGAACCCAGTTTTTTCTAAAATTTTGTGGACATATTTCTGGCATAACCTATTAGTCCACTGTAAAATTTGGTAAGAAAATATTAAACGGTTTGAAAGTTATTAACTGTCAAAGTTTGGAAAAAAAATAAGGACTTGAAAATAAGGTCATTTTTACCTCATTGTTGGAAAATGATTTCACCAATCAAAAATGCTCATTTTGACCTAAGATTTTACAAAGACCTAAATGGCATAACAAAAATGGAATTGGGAAATTTTGGTAACAATTGGGTAAGTAAATTTCAAGTTATGAACTAACGAAGTATGTAGTAAAAAATGTGAAAATTAGGTTTTTCACACTTAGTGTAAAAATGAGATTTTGGAACATAAGGTAAAAAGTAAAATTTTGCTTATTTCAAGATATAAATTGGTAAGTCTTGAAATCATATTTTCACTAAAATTATCCCTTTGAGTTTAAATGAATTATTTTTATTAAAGAGTTTTTATTCTTTCTAAAAATAAGAGATTTAATTTATTAATAGTTAATAAATTAAAAGAGGGTTTAAAACCCTATATTTTGAGAAAATAATTAAATAAATTATTTTCCTAGTAAGTAAAATTGATTAATTGCTTTTGGAAAATTAATTAGTCAAGATGAGAAATTTATAACGGTTTTCCTAATTAAGACAAATTAGGTAATTTTCTTAAAACGGTTTTTAGATATTAAAACCTTAAGAAAAATAAAAGGAAAATTTAAAGAGTTTATTTTCTTTAAAAATAATTAAGGAATTTATTTGTATTTTCTGGATATAATACCGGCTAAAATCTTACATATTTTAACCGACTAGTCGAAAGTGCGGGTTAATAACGATACCTTGAAAGAATAAGATTTTTAGCGGATTGTGGGAAATACCATTGTGATACCCGGGCCTAGGTATCGAGACCTTAGGATAGGTCTCCCCGAGACTTAGGGTTTAGTCTCGAATATTTTGTATGACTTTCCTTAATAGGTTTAAAACCAAATAAGGATTATAAATCCTTACAAATGACTTTTATTAAAATGACCAAACTGCCCAAAATAATAATAATGAATTATTAGTGCCATAATTAATCCGAGTATACTGTATGGATAACTACAGTATTGGCTAAGCGTAACTGGACTGAACGTTGGAGGGTGAAAACCTGCTGAGCGCTAAGGACTCCAAGTAAGTCAACTTATATTGTATGGCTGCAACATGAAATGATTATTGTCTTGTATGTTAGTATAGGGATACATGCACATATATAGGCTGTCATAGAAAGTTGCTTAGAGACGTTAGTCTAGTGGGTGCTAATTTAGAAAATATGAACGGTAGAAGTCCGTCATATCCTAGACGGTTGATCCCCGTCACACTGCTTGATTTTATTTATGTCCGGTTCATTACCGCGACGAGTGGCCATGAGATGAGGATAAGCTGGTTAAACCTAGGGGCGCCAAGATAAATGGGACCTAGGGGCCCTCATGCTTACTTAATCATTGGACGGTTAGAATCCGAGCAAGTGCTCTGATAAGTTATTCCCGGATAGCAGCCGTGAATATTGGCCATTCAGTGAGAGTGCCTAGAGACACTAGGGGTTGCCAAGATTGAGTGAGGCTGAACACCCTAGGGGCAACTGCTCACCAGCACCACTGATTAACATAGAAGTCTCCGTAAAACCGTGTAAATTGGATTACACTCTTGAATAAGTAGCGATGCCCTAGGTAACACGATAGTTACCCTTGATGAGAATATTTATTGGCTAGATCTTAGTGTGGGGACTCGATTCTCTTTTACAGATTAGCAGTTATGTTGGAGGGCGCGTTACGCATGAATTGTTGGAAATTGTCGAGCGTTGGTCTCGAATTATGTTGTGATATAATATATCTGCTTGCTCTAGGATTTTCTGAGTGCAGGGATATATTTGTTGATAAGATATAGTTGTGATATAATATATCTGCTTGCTTTGGGATTTTCTGAGTGCAGGGATATAATTGTTGGTAAGATATAGTTGTGATATAATATATCTGCTTGTTCTGGGATTTTCTGAGTGCAGGATTTTTATCTAGATAGGAATTAATTTATCCTTGGTTATCAGGCATGACCATAAGTTTGCCAGGATGCTTTAGCATTCTTGAAATTGATTGTGTAGGGTCCGGATGGGTCCGGATCCCTATTTCTCTATCTGCTTTGTTTGAAAGTTGATCTTACTAAGCGTTTTCGCTTACCTAGTTGTTTCATGTTGTAGGTAAGGGCAAGGGCAGGGCAGAGCAGTGAGCGCTGGAGTTTTCCTTGCAAATGTACATGTGGACCGACCTTTTGGGAAGCCTTTTTATTTTTGGAAATGTTGTGTAATTTTCCTAAACTAGGCTCACTCTAATCTTTGTAAAACATGTTTGTAACTAAATGTTAAGTATGGCCATACGACTTTTTAAAAAGTTTTTTTTTTCTATGGGTTTTTGAGACATTTTGTTAAATGAAAACATTTATATTTCCGCTTTATCGAGTCTTGAAAATCCGGGTCGTTACATATGGGAACTAAACCATCAAGAAGAAACTTACCAAGAAATACCTTAAGTTTCAAGAACATAAATACCTAATCAAGAATCAATACCAAGAGTTAGGATCTGAATACAAGAAACTAAAGAAAACTAAAGAATTATAAGGAACTAGACTTAAAGGATAGGAATACCTTGAATGACCTTATGAATTGGTCTAAACCTTAATACCGAAAACACTCTATTTCTCACTTCCCAAGTGTTTATAAAAGCTTAGAATGAAAAAGCTTTAACCCAAAACTCAAATGTATCTCTCTATAGTAACACTAGCACCTTGGAGGCTCTGATCAAATGCTTGAAGAATGAAGGAAATGGCTGAGTACTAGGTCCTATTTATAGAGTTCAAGGAGTGAAACTAACCCCTTTTAATTTGAATAAATAAATGATTATAAAATAAAAATGATTTGAATTTTCGTTTAACTGGCGCCCAAAAATCGGTCAAAATCGTTCAAATGCAGGTCTAGGTGGTTAAGGCTATTTTTAAAATTCAAAAAGTCAAACTTCCAAAAATATACACAAAGGGCGATATATCACCCCCCTATAGACGATATATTAGCTCTACTCTAATCCCGAGCCCTTGTTCGTATGTTCTTGCCAGGTCAACGTGTTTTCCGTGTCTTCCGTAGGCGATATATCGTCCCCTATGCTGTGATATATCAGCATACGTGGATAAATTAAACACGTATTTGCACTTTTTCAGCATAATTTGAATTGGATAAACAGCTTTGACTGAGTCATAATACGATCCTTAGAGTTGCTGGAAGGTTCTAGAGCTTCTAGATCTTTCTTTTATTAAAACTATTCATCAAAATACTTAATTCCTTAATAATCATGATTATGACAAGTGTCATGCTCTTATTGGCTCTATCTAAACCTTAGGTTATAATAAATTATATATCTAGGACTAGCAAAATTAATCAAACCTTATGTTATAATTAATATTCTTAAACTATAGGTTAAACTTATAAAATCCATAACTGTTGCTATGAGTTTCCAACTAAGTCCCGACTTGAACCAAAATCCACGGTAACTAACATACTACTAACTAATACTAACTACTACTACTACTACTACTACTATCTAGCTAGGCTAATTAAACATTTTGGGACTCTACAATTCTCCCCTACTACAAAGAATTTCATCCCCGAAATTTACTTACCAAACAATTCTGGAAACTGAGCTAACATGTCCTCCTCCAACTCCCACGTTGCCTCCCGTTCGAAACTATTACTCTATAGGACTTTGACTATCGGAATACTCTTAGACCGTAATTCCTTCATCCCTCTATCTAGAATGCTAACCGGTCGTTACTCGTAACTCAAGTCTTTCTGGAGTGCTATCGTATCGTACTTGAGGATGTGAGATGGGTCTGACACATATCTACGCAGCATAGAGATGTGGAACACATTATGGCTATCTGCTAGACTTGGCGGTAAGTCTAATCTATATGCAATTGCTCCCACTTTTTCCAATATCTCAAAAGGACCTATAAACCTGGGACTAAGCTTGCATTTCTTTCCGAACCGCTTCACACCTTTCATAGGAGATATCTTTAAAAAGATTTGATCTCTGACTTTGAATTCCACATCACGCCACTTGGCATCTGCTTAAATTTTCTGATGGCTCTGAGCAGCGAGCATACGTTTTCTAATCAGTGCTACTGCATCCTGAGCTTCTCTAACAGCTTCAGGTCCAAGAAGTTGCCTTTCTCCTACCTCATCCCAATGTACCGGTGATCGACACCTTCTTCCATAAACCAGCTCATAGGGTGTCATCCCAATCGTTGACTGGTAGCTATTGTTGTAGGAGAATTCTATTAGCGGCAAATACTTACTCCATGATCCTCTGAAATCAAGTATACAAGCACGCAACATATCTTCTAAAATCGGTATGGTACTCTCAAACTGACTGTCTGTCTGAGGATGAATTATGGTACTAAGACTTAACTTGGTACCCATGGCTTGCTGCAAACTTCCCCAAAATCTTGATGTAAACATCGATCCTCTATCGGACACTATAGTCTTAGGGATTCCATGCAGTCTTACTATTTCTTGAACATAAATGTCTGCGTACTGATCTACTATATACGTAGTCTTAACAGGCAGGAAATTAGCTGACTTGGTTAGTCTGTCTACTACTACCCAAGCCGAGTCGTGCTGCTTATTTTTTCGTGGCAAACCCGTCACAAAATCCATGGCTATGTCGTCCCATTTCCATTCTGGAATACTAAGTGGTTGCAGTAAGCCAGCAGGCCGCTGATGTTCTGCTTTCACTTGTTGGCATACTAAGCATTTAGACACATACTCCGCTACATCTTTCTTCATTCTTGGCCACCAATACATTGCCTTAAGATAGTGAGTCATCTTAGTCGACCCTGGATGAACTATGTATGGGGTATTGTGTGCTTCTTCTAAAATCTTCAACTTTATCCCTTGATCATTTGGCACGCATACTCGATCCTTATATCTTAAGAACCCCTGTCCTGACATAGATAAATTCGTGGCCTTCCCTTCTTTAACTGCATCCATATGTGCTACTAATGTGTCATCATGCCCTTTCCCAATCCGTATATCTTCTAATAGTCTTGACTGGATGGACAAGTTAGTCATTTTGCCAATGACTACTTCTATTCCGGCATTGATTAGCTCCTGCTGTAGCGACTTCTCTATTCCAGCTAACGTTGCTAGACTTCCATAGCTTTTCCTACTTAGCGCATCAGCAACTATGTTTGCCTTTCCCGAGTGGTATAGGATTTCGCAGTCATAATCCTTCACTAGTTCTAACCACCTGCACTGCCTCATGTTGAGCTCCTTCTGAGTGAAGAAATACTTTAAGCTTTTGTGGTCCGTATAAATCTCACACCGTTCTCCATAAAGGTAATGGCGCCAAATTTTCAATGCAAAGACCACCACTGCCAACTCCATATCATTCGTTGGATAGCGCTACTCGTACTCCTTCAACTGCCTTGAGGCATAGGCAATCACCTTGTCATTCTACATCAGCACACAACCCAAACCTTGCTTCAACGCATCACAGTAGACTAAAAACTTATTGTTGGGTGTCGGTACACAAAGTACTGGTGCTGAGCATAGCTTATCCTTAAGCAACTAGAAGCTCTCTTCACACTTATCCATCCAGCTGAACCTTTGCTGTTTCCGGGTTAGGTTGGTGAGCGGAGTGGCTATCTTAGAAAAGCCCTCTACAAACCTTCGATAATAACCTACTAATCCCAGAAAAATTCTTACCTCTGACGCATTCTTTGGTCTTGGCCAATCCTTCACAGCCTATACCTTAGATGGGTCTACTGCAACTCTGTCCTTGAATACAATGTGGCCGAGGAACACTACTTTCAAAAGCTAGAATTCACACTTCTTGAACTTGGCGTAAAGTTGATGCTCTTTCAATCATAACAAGGTCGTCCTTAAATGTTCCTCGTGCTCGACTTCGTTCTTGGAATACACCAAAATATCGTCGATGAACACTACAACGAATTTGTCCAAGTAATCCTTGAAGACCCTATTAATTAAATCCATAAATGTGGCTGAAGCATTGGTAAGGCCAAAAGACATAACTAGAAACTCGTAATGCCCATAACGAGTTCTAAAAGATGTCTTAGGAATATCCTCTTCCCGTACCTTGAGCTGGTGATACCCGGACCATAGATCAATCTTTGAAAACACGGTTGCTCCTTGGAGTTGATCAAACAAGTCTTCAATTCAGGGTAGCGGGTATTTATTCTTAATTGTCACCTTATTCCACTCACGATAATCTATGCACATCTGCATGCTTTCGTCCTTTTTCTTCACAAATAGAACCGGTGCTCCCCATGGCGAATGGCTCAGTCTAATGAAACCCAAGTCTAGGAGTTCTTGTAGCTGCGTCTTTAACTCCTTGAGTTTGGTAGGTGCCATCCGGTATGGTGCCTTTGAGATAGGCTCGGTGCCCGATACTAATTTGATTGCGAAGTCAATTTCTCGAGTCGGCGACAGCCCTGGTAAGTCGTTAGGAAATACTTCTGGGAATTCCTTTACAATGCAGACATCTCCAACCTCTAGTGGTGTTTCCTTTACCACATTTGTGACGCTGGCTAAGAATGCTTGACATCCTTTTTCTATCATCCTCTGAGCTTTGAGAGATGTAATAAGCGGTGTTCGTAGTCCTGAAACTTGTCCCCTAAAGCATAGTCTCTGACCATCAAGAGTCTCGAATATCACTTTCTTGTGTTTGCATTCAATGGTTGCAACATGCCTTGCTAGCCAATCCATGCCCAGAATAACGTCAAAGTCTTTGATCTTTAGTTCTATTAGGTCTCCTTCTAGTTCTACATCCTCAATTTTGATCGGTTCGCCTCGTACTATCCGTGATGATAGGACTACTTCGCCTGAAGGAAACTCTGTTACAAACCTAGTTCTAAATCTTTCACAAGGTTTGTCTAATTTCTCTATCATTCCTAACGAAATATACGAGTAAGTGGCTCCCGAATCAAATAATATTGAACATACTTTATTGCTAGCGTCAGCTTCTCCTTGGGCTAAGGCAAAGACTCTGGCAAGTACCATCTTGCTGTCCCTTTACTCCTCTGGCTCGAGCTGGGGACATTCTTTCTTTTGGTGACCTTCCTGGCCACAATTGTAGCATCATTTGGTGTTTGCACGGCACTCACCAGATGTTTCTTTTGGCACTTATCACATTGCGGGTACTCTACATAACCCAATTTATTGCCTCCATTGTTTGTCTGTGCTCTTTTATCGTTGTCGGACTGCTTGTTGTCAGGATGTCGTCTCTTTTGACCATTACTATTGTTGTTGGACTGATGGTTGTTGTGGTTGTTGTTCCGACCATTCTGAGGTTGACTCTGCTGTTTAGGCTCATGCTTACTAGCTTCCTCCTTACTAACATTCACCTGAAACCTTTCTACTTCTATAGTCGTTTCTATAACATCGGCATAAGTAGTATTTCCCGGGTTTGCTAGCTCAACCCCTAGCTCAATCTTTGGTCTAAGTCCTCTAACGAACTTGGTAACGCTCAGAAAGTCTGTTGGAACCAACTCTGGTGCAAACATGGCTAATCAGTCGAATTGTCGAGCATACTCTACTACTGATAAGTTGCCCTGCTTCAGACTAGCGAACTCCTCGACCCTTGTAGCGATGATTGCCGAGTTGTAGTACTTTTTGTGGAACAGCTCCACAAATCTGGTCCATGTCATGGTGGTGACGTCGTGAGTCTGCTGAACTAAGTCCCACCATATTCTAGCATCTTTCTTAAGGAGAGACGAAACGCAGGATATGTGGTCTGCATTGCCGAGATTCATGTGCGCTGGGATCAGCTCTACATTTCTGAGCCATTCTTCCACCTCGAAGGGGTCGGTTGTTGTAACGACCCAAATTCGCTAATAAGGCTTAAGGGCCTTGATTAGCGTGCCAGGAGGGCACGATGGGATTTATGTGTGATTTTATGAGTTAAATGCATGGTTATGATTTAAAGCATGTTATTTGGCTATTTGTTTATCTGAGATGCATGACTATGTATATTAGTATGCATGTAGGCCCGGATCGTGTTAGAAGGGCGTAATTGTAATTTTGGCCATGTTGGGCATAACTGTATTGATATGTGAATTGTACCACGTGAGTGTGGTGTTATTATTGTGATGCACGTGCCGAGACGGTCCTAGAGAGCTAGTTAACTTAAGAGTCACAACGGGATTTCTATACCCGGCTCAGGAGGAGCCCAGGGGTACCTCGGGAATTTTATGGCTAAGTTGAGATTTAGCGGGTAATGGTTATTGGAGATTTAGTAACCTGGGTAACCATTAGTTACTACTGAGAGTAACAAGTTAGGTGATAGAAATGGTAGAATTGCAATATAGGAGAAAGGACTAGAGTGCCCTTGAGGTGTAGTTAGCAAAGGGTTTTGATGAAGGGGTAAAATGGTCATTTGGCTGGGAAATTGATATATTGCAGCTGGGTATTAAGGGGTACACAGTTTGGGGGCTTGGTCATTTGATGCTTTGATAAATTGAAGAGAAGAAAAAGGAGAGGGAAAAAGCTAGGGCATGAAGAAGAAGAAGGGAGCTGAAACTTGAAGACTTAGGGGATGAACCAAGGAAGCTTAAGGTTGGATTCTTCATTCAAGGTAAGGTTCTATGCAATTTTAAGATTTGTTTCTGTTGTGGTTTAGGAATTTGAAGCATGGTTTAAGTTTTTCAAGCTTTGGTTTATGTTTTTGGTTTATGGGTTTAGATTTCTTAAGTTGAGATCAAATGGGTGGATTTTGAGTATGATTGTGTTATTGAGTTGGTTTATGATGTTTATGGGTTGATGTATGGTCTATTTGAAGTTTGAAATTGATTTTGGGGTTTAGGTAATTGTTTGGGATGATTTGGAGGGGTTTAAGTTCGGGAAAAACGCAAGAGAAAACCCAGAAAATCTGGGTTCGCGTATGAGCGCCGCGACCCTGTTCTTGGGCGCCGCGGCGCGATGTTGCATCAGGAGAGGGGCAAGTCGCTGGGCGCCGCGGCCCTTGAGGGGAGCGCCGCGGCCCTAGGCCATTTTGGCAGGCAAAAATTCTGGTTTTTAGGGCTTTTGCCCGGGGACTCGGGGGATGGTTCCAATGTATTGTTTTAGGGAATTAGAGGTCCCGAGAGTGCGGGATTGGTCCCAGGAAGTGTTTTTGGGTTGGTTAGTATTGAAGGATGTTTTATGTGTGTTGTGACTAGGCTATTGGAGAGGCTCGTGCTAGAGGACCGTGCTCGCGGCTTTAGTGCATCAGGATGCTCGGAGTACAGGTAAGAAAACTATAACACCCGTAGGATAGGGTATGGGCCCATAGTGTGATTGCGGGGCACGGCCCTATATTGCATGATGAGATGATTGCAGGGCACGACCCTATATTGCATTACATGTTAGGGTGCAGATTTAAATAAATTGGTATTTGTTTGAATGTTGCTTGGTTTGTGCTATATATGATTATAATGAAATGTACGGCATGGCCGAGGGCGGCAAGGCCGAGAACGGCAGCGGGGCCGGAAGTAACACTTAGCACATGGGATGGTTATAGTCAGGGCAGGGCCTGGTGGATACATGTGATATCCTTACGGTGAGGACCGATACCCCAGGCTTTGGTAAGGCTTCTAGGGCGGCATGGCCGTGGTTGCTTAGTCTAATGGTTGACTTACTTATCTGTGGATTATCTGATATGATTAACTGTATATTTTGCATATGTTATGAAATGCACGAGTTTTCTTGCTGGGCTTTGGCTCACGTGTGCTCCGTGTTGCAGGTAAGGGCAAAGGCTGAGTCAACCAACCATGAGTACGGAGAGCGTGAAGCGACGCGTACATGTTTGGCCTGCCCGACTGCTTTGGATGGAGGTTTATTTGAAAATGGCTGTAATAATCTATGATTTTTAGAACTGATCAACTGTAAACTCATTTCAAGATGTAAATAGTTTTCAAACCTTATTTTGGGATCCCAATTGTTTAATACTAGAAGTTTTTATTAAGTCAACGCATTTTCAATGGTTACAGCCTTAACTTTTATTAGTCACACTTTTGTTTCAAAACCTCGGTAAGCGAGTTCATTGCACTATTTTGTCTTAAAACTCACTTAGTAACGGCTCTTCAAAGTTTGGAGCGTGTTGCTTACAAAATCGCTCGTAGATTGGCTCCATGTGCTGAACTGGGTAAGGCGCATAATTTTCCATTTGCCATCCCCCATAAGGACCTACTTGATGGGGTGCTTGAGCCATTTGCTGAGGCTGCGGTTGTGGCTGAGGCAGAGGCTGAGTTTGAGGCTGAGTATGTTGTCACTGTTGCTGCAACAATTCCTCCACTTGCTTTCGAAGTCTGGCAATTCTGCAATGTTGTCAACCGGTGGCAGCGGTGCATTTTGGTTAGCAGCAGCAGCACACACTCCCCTTTTGCGAACTGGAGGGGCTTCATTAGTCTCAGAAGCGACACTAGAGGCATTGAAATTGGTGCATGCAGACCTTCTGAGCGACATCTTCAGCAGAGTTCTAACAGTCGAGAAAAACATGTTAGAACATACCCTAATAGGCCAAAAACTTATTCTAAGCAAACATAACTCTGACCTATTAATTATGATTTCTTATGAAAAGAATTATATAAGCCATCTTTATAATTAAGGTGTGTTTCTAATCATCCTATATGACTTAATTCTCAGGCTCAAAACTCGTTGTTGTTCCAAAGTTAACCATATTGAGGGAGGGCTGGGATCAATAAAATCGTTCCCACTACTATGGCCCCCTAACTCTCAATATAGAACCTAGTTCATTGATTTGTATCCACCCTCACCAAACTTGGTCATTATTTATTAAATTTATTATTTATTATGATTGTAAAAAATATCAAACTCATACATGTCAACAAAATAACAATGATATTTATTTGGAAAAAGGTTTTCACTATATACAATCATAAATGCAAAGATAATAAATAAAATAAATAAAGAAACTAATCTAATCTAAAAATCAGGATCTTCTACATCCGACCCTTCATCTAACATATCATCATCCATCTCCTCATAATCATCATTATCTTGAGCCTCAAAATTTCCTCTAGGAAGATTCGTAAAGATTCTATGTTTTTGCTCATTTGTGAATTTGAATTCCATCTTAGAGGTGAACCTAAGTATGAGAAAATAATATCTCATAGCTACCGGTAATTCATCTTCCTCATCTATAGTCTCCCATATTTCTTCTAAAGCTGCAATTATAGTAGGATAATCTTTAAAAAGTCTAATCACTAAAACATATTGCTCTCATCATGATTTGTTTAGTTGTTTGGAGGTGAACTATCTCTCTATGGAATAAGAGTAATTGCCGAGTGATTCTTTCTAGCACTCCTACTGTAACGCCCTAAACTTCAGGGACAGTTACGGTGCACATTTTAAACAGTGCTAAACTTGCTAACCGAGTCATTTGGCCATAATCGTGTAATTAAGTATGATTAGCAGTTTAGGATTAAAAATTTTGGTTAATCAGCCGATCTACGCGGCAAAACAGGGTTTAACCCTAGTTCCTCTTTCAACCCTCGGCCGTGGCGGTCGAGCAGCCACATATGTACACATCGTCGCCTAAGCTCTCCAACTCAAGGATGGTCCATCTTTCTTTTGCCTTTAGTTGCACCACATAGCACCCGTGAGCCAAAGCCCAGCAAGAAAAGTCAATATGCTCATGATCAGTAATATCATGACATCAAATCATATCTGGCATGCCGAGCAAATATAGCTCTATTCAAGCATGCAAATAAATTCAGATAATGCTTGGGAATCTAGGATAAGAAATCCTGCCCTCCTGATTGAATGACTATCAAGTCAATCCTAATCAGATGAGTGATTTAACACTGGTGGTTCCGTTAACCATAATGAGTGACTAACAAGCAAGTCACCACGAGGCTCAGCACCCACAGCCATGTAAATGATGATCATTATGATCATACAGAGTTTATAGCCCTGAACAGATGAGTGAATATCACTTTGAGGTTCTGTTAAACCATAATGAGTGACTGATGATCATGAGGAGATATAAGCTCGCCAGTCACTCATTATGGTTTAACAGAACCTCAAAGTGATATTCACTCATCTGTTCAGGACTATAAGCTCTGTATGATCATAATGATTATCATTTGCATGTTTGTGGGTGTTGAGCCCCGTGGTGACTTGCTTGTCAGTCACTCATTATGGTTTAACAGAACCTCAAAGTATATTCACTCATCTGTTCAGGGCTATAAACTCTGTATGATCATAATGATCATCATTTGCATGGATGTGGGTGCTGAGCCCCATGGTGACTTGCTTGTCAGTCACTCATTATGGTTAACGGAACCACCAGTTTTAAATCACTCACCTGATTAGGATTGACTTGATAGTCATCCAATCAGGAGGGTAGGATTTCTTATCCTAGATTCCCCAGCATTATCTGAATTTATTTGCATGCTTGAATAGAGCTATATTTGCTAGGCATGCTAGATATGATTTGATGTCATGATATTACTGATCATGAGCATATTGAGTTTTCTTGCTGGGCTTCGGCTCACGGGTGCTATGTGGTGCAGGTAAAGGCAAAAGAAAGTTGGACCATCCTTGAGTTGGAGAGCTTAGGTGACGATGTGCACATATGCGGCTACTCGACCGCCACGACTGAGGGTTGAAAGAGGAACTAGGGTTAAACCCTGTTTTTCCACTTAGATCGGCTGGTTGTAAATATTTTCTTGTAATAGACCTTTAAATTATATTTTTGGGATCCCAATGTATACAGTAAACGTTTTAGTGAAACATTATATCTTAACCAAAAATTTTAATCCTAAACCATTAATCATACTTAGTTACACGATTATGGCCAAATGACTCGGTTATCGAGTTTAGCACTGTTTAAAATGTGCATCGTAACGGTCCCTGGAGTTTAGGGCGTTACAATTTGGTATCAGAGCGAGCCAAGGTTTATGGGTTCCTGAAGACAAGTTGGGCATGTACACTCGTCACCGAAGATAGCTTCACTCAGGGAATGGTAACTATTTCTATAGTTATGTGTTTAACTACTTAAATAGAATGTAAATGCTTTACCTGAACATTGTATTAGGGAGCATGAGATTATGATAGAGCCTGGCTCTTGACTATATGATTACATGCTCCATGAATATATATATATATATGAATATGATCATATGATTGCCTGCTCCATGAACATATATAATTGTGATATTTGCATGCTGGAGTTGGAGGCATGGTGTGAATGTTGGAAGAGCAGGGATTATGATTGAGGTATGAATGCCATATACATGTTTTTAGCACTGCAGTGGGTTGTGATTGTAGTGTGGTATGATTGATCCTGTGGGGAAAGCTCTTGATATGCTCATCATGATTAATGGATCAAGTTATTGACTACAGATTCAATCAGCAAGTTTATATCCAAGGCAGATAATGAGGCCTGGTGGTGGTTATACTGAGGCTGGGAGTTTCAGTCAGGGGTTGAGTTCATCATCTGCCCCTCAGAATTTTCAGTAAATGTTTATAGATTTGCAATCAAGATTGCAGAGACAGGAGGAAGAGATTAGGTGTTTGAAGCAATAGTGGAATCTGTTGGAGAGCACCTCTTCCTTTGTTTTGCCAGGAATGGCATCAGCTTTGGCTCAGCCTAGGGTTGAGAGCAGATGGGAATTTCTCTGTGGAAGATTCCAGGAGTATTACCCTCCAGTCTTCGAGGGACGCCTAGATCCATTCAGATCTGAGCAATGGATGGGCATGATCAATTCCATTCTTGACAGTATGGGCCTGGTGGGTCACGATAGGCTGATCTGTGCTACATATGTATTGCGGGATGATGCCTAGACGTGGTGGGAAGTAGTATCCCAGACACAAGATACAGCTGTGATGGATTGGAAAGAATTTAGGCAGTTGTTCAATGAAAAGTATTATTGTGATGCAGCCAAGACTGCTAAGATGAATGAGTTTCTGAATCTCGTTCAGGGAAAGGCATCAGTAACCGAGTATGTTAACAAATTTGATGGGTTGGCCAATTTTTCTTTTGATATGGTACCCACAGATGTAGCTCGGAAGGAAAGGTTTGTTCAAGGGTTGAATTCCAAAATAGCTCAGGGCATTAGAGTTGCCCCAGTGCATGAAATATCTACCTATGCTCAGGTGGTAGGGAAGGCTCTGGTTGTTGAGAGCATAAGAAATGTGAAGAAGAGTGTCAGAGAGCACAGAGCTCAGGTAATGGTACCTCCACTTATTGGAGTAAGCAAGAATGAAAGCTGGAAAATTTATCCAGTATGCACTCGTTGCAAGAGGCGTCATCTGAGAGAATGTCGAGTAAAGGCATGTTTCTTATGTGACATGGTTGGGCATTTCAAGAAGGATTACCCAAGGCTAAGAAAGGATGAGAAAAAAAAGGGATGGACAGCTCGACTCCAGTTTGAGTGTTTATTCCAAGGCAGTCTGAGACTGAGACTGAGAATAATTCCTCAGGGGTGGCAGGTCAGCTTTCTAGTTCTGATATTTTAGTTATGTTGATTGGTTTTGGTGCCATGCCGTTTCTTTGTTTGTTGCTTATATAGAAGCATAGAATTGTTATGCAGATTGCATGGTTATGTTATGATGGGAAAGTAATACTATATTGGTAATTTAAGAGATGAGTAGGGTTATGATGAAAATGACTCATCAATGATTTTGATAAAGTTGGTTATGACTGGCTTCAGGATGATCCTGCATATGGATTGGTTAAGTAAGTATGGGGCAATGCTAGACTGCAAGGATAGGATAGTAGCTCTTGGGTTTGAAAGTAGGAAGCCTTATGATAGTTGTCATTGTGCATGGATTCTGTATGCTTATGACATTTGTATTGTCAGCTAGAGTTTTATTGCAGGGAAATGCATAGAACTCTTAGCTAGTGTGGTGGATACCACTTAGATTCTGCCAGTGAGATCAGGATAGACTGGATTAGTCTGTGAGTTTCTGGATGTATTTCCAAGGGATTTGTCAGGATTACATTTACAAAGAAGATAGAATGGTGATTGGATTAGTTCCAGGGATGGAATCAGATCTAGGGCACTATTTGAACGACTTCAGCAAAGTTGTAAGACCCAAGGGGTTCAGTTATGGGATAAGATGGTATTCTCCAAGGTAGATCTTAGATCTGGTTAGTACCAGTTAGAGACCAGGGAGAAGGTTAAACAAAAGACTATTATATTAGATAAGGGTACTGGGAGTGTTGAGTTATGATTTGAGAGTTTGATTAATGTTAAGTTGTCTTGATGAATTAGATGGACAGAGCATTCAAAGGATTATTTGAATGTGATTTGTGATCATCTTGGATGATCGTATTGTGATATATTTCTTGCGAAGATTTTCCAAGGTCAAGGAATGCCTCGGTAGGCAAGAGTTTCCTTGGTTGGGCAGAATATTATATGTGCCTTGGAAAAGAGTTTTGAGTCTTATTGCAGATCAAAATCAGTTAGTAGGTGGTTATGGCACTTCAGTGGTAGGGATAAGTGATTGCCTATGCAACATGTTGGTTAAAGGTTCTGAACAGAACTATAGTAGAGTTTTTAGTGGGCCAGGTGGCCAGTTTTATGCTTGAGATTACTATCTCAGAGAGGATCAAAAAGGAAAGACAATTAAGTGAACCACAGATAAGAAAATTGAGGAGAAAGTCTTAGCTTGGATTAGCTAAGGGTTATACAGTGTCAGGTATGAATTTATTGAAGTATAAGGATCGGATTTGGGATCCGATGGACACTGAGATTAATTGGGAGATTCTGGATGAATCTCATGCTATTCTTTTATTCTCTTCATTCAGGCATCATGGAAATGTATCAGGATATGAAAGCTTTATAGTGGTGGCCTGAGATGGAGATGGGCATAATGGTACATGTGGTAAAGTTCTTAACCTGTTAGCAGGTCAAATCAGAGTATCAGAATCAGTAAGGTCATTGCAATCTTTGAGTATTCCATAGTGGAAATAAGGAAACATCGCGATGGGTTTCGCGGTGGCGCTGCCCAGGATAGTGGGCTAGTATGAGTTGGCATTGGGTCATCATGGACCGGTATTCCAAGTGAATTCATTCCTATCAGTAAGAGTAAATAACACAGTTGATCAATATTCAGATCTCTCTGTGAGAGAGATAGTGCGCCTTCATGAAATTCAAGGTCTGTCTTATTAGATGAAGACTCTATTGTTACTTCCAGGTCATGGAAGGGTTATGGAAGGCAATAATTATATAGATGGAATTTAGTACAATTCATTATCCTCAGACTGATGGTAAATCAGAGAGAGAAAGAGAGTTACCTAGTAGTGGAAAAGTACCTTATGAGATGAGGTATGTTTGAGAATGTTTATCACTCGTTCATTGGAATGAGATGGGTGAGATGTTGATTTTGGATCCTGAGGTAGTTCAGGGGACCATTGAGATTAGTAGAGGTTAGAGATTGGATGCTCACTTCTCAGAGTAAATGGAAAAGTATTACTGAATTGAAAAGTAGGAACATGGAGTTCCAAGTAGAAGATTGTATCTTCCTTAAAGTATCACAATGGAAAGGGGTGAGGAGTTAAGGGAAAGTTGAGCCCTAGATTATTTTGACCGTTTGAGTCCTGGATAGGACTGGTCAGGTTGAATTTGCATCGACCTTATCTTTGACACTGTCAGTTATATACAGTGTATTATGTATTTCCATGCTGAGGACATGGGTTGAAAGAAACTCATAAGTTGAGTTATTAGAATCTGGAGATTGAGGCTAAGTTATCCTGTAAGGAATAGCCAGTCCAGATATGAAACAGAAAGAATAAGGTTCTTAGGAACAAAGTGTACCTTGAGTTAAGGTATGTTGTAGAAACAGTGAGGTCGAGGGAGCGACCTAGGAAACTGGAATTAGTTATGCGGAATTCTTATTCCGGGCAGTTCAGATAAATTTCGAGGATGAAATTTCTATGAGGAGGGGATAATTGTAATGCCCCAAATTTCCTAATAAGGTTTAGGACCTTGATTAGGAGGCCGGGAGGGCCATAATTGATTTATTATGTTATTAAATGATAATATGCATGTTTAGGTGTATTAAATATGCATGTGAACCCATTTTTGATTAATTGGGTGATTTTCATATTTTGGCCATTTCGGGCATATTTGGCATATATGTGATATGTGTGTGGTGCTTCAATATTATTTGGTTATGCTAGGGTTACTCAGCACAAGACAATTCTAGGAGGTAAACTAGTGGGAAAGTCACAACGGGATTTATTCTTGACTCAGAGTGAGTTAAGGGGTATTTAGAGCATTACTGGGATATTGGGTAATGGGAATAAGTATTTGATGATAAATTGGGAGTTAATAAGATCAGGGGGAAATTCTGGATGTTTTGGCTATTTTGCCCCCGGGGACGTTTTCGGGACCCCGAGCATTAGGATTTGTTTGAGGCTAATTAAGATTGAAGTAACATTTTAAGAAATAAAAAGAACGTTCAGTAAGTTCTCTCTCCCTCAAAGTTCCATTTTTGTCTCCCGATCGCATTTTTGAAGGAAACTTGAGTTCTAGGACTCGGATTCAAGCGAGGATCGAGGCATAGAAATTCTAGGGAAGATTAGAAGCTTATTAGCCGGAGGATTTAGTTGGGAAACAATTCAATTGGAAGTAATTCAAGTTTTCAGTTCTAAGTTTTTTGAAGTATTTAAGCTTGAATTGGACTTTGTGTTTTGATGAGTTTTTGATTGATTTGAGACTTGGGTTTTATTGGTTTTGGCTCATGGGGATGTTTGGGAACTTTGATTTTTGAGTTTGGAGATGTTTGGATAGGTTTTTGGAAGGTTTTAAAATGGCAAAATCTGGAAAAAAAAAAAGGCTGGTTCATGGTTGGGACGCGGCCCTGTTCTTGGGCGCCACAGCCCAGGCTCGATGAAACAGGTGGAGGTTTCTATTTGGCCTGAGGGCCGCGACGCTTGTCAGGTGGGGGGGGGGGGGGGGGGGGCGACGCTTGAGGCCATTTGTGTCCAAAATGAAGTTTTGATTATGGGAACTCAAACCTTAGGCCTCGGGATCGTTCCTACTACCCGGTTTAGTGGGAATCGATGTCCCGGAGGCTAGGTCTTAGTTCCGGGATTGGGTTTTAGAACTTGAACTCATTGGATCACTGTTTATGGTTATGACTAGGTTATCACTAGAGGCTTGGAATTAGGATCATGCTTGTGGCTCATTTATTGGTAACCTGTGCTTGGACCAAAGGTAAGAAAACTGCACCCCATATGTGACATACATGGTTATTATTGAGGCATGTTGAGTGTTTAAATGTGATGCATGTGATGCATGAGAAACATGTGATTAGGGCATGCCATGAATGTTGAATATGAGATTGATCAGAGCTTGAGTCTCTGTGTTTGTGCATGATCATAATTATGATAGTAATTGTTAAGTAAGCATGCTGATTACCCTACATTTGGATATTTGACCTATGATATATGCCTGGTAGCATTGCTTACTTGTGCGTGGCACTGACTCATTAGTCAGAGTTGGCAATGGTGTCAGTATTAACTGTGAAGCTATGACTCATTAGTCGAGTTCGGCAGTAGTACTGAGCACTGGTCACATGGTATTGACTCATAAGTCAAGAACAGTCTTAGCGTGTTGAACACAAGCCGACAAAGATTAGATCTAATCGACATCTGTATTGAATGACTCAAATGAGCATTAATGCCGGACCGACCTCAAGCTCAATGAAAACTAAAAGCACTTGTCTAGCCAAATGCTAGTTACTTAGAGCCCGGGCCAGAGAGCCCCAGTGATTGTTAGTCACATGGCTATGGGTGTTGAGCCCTTGCTTGCTTAACAATTGCTAGCATAATTATGATCATGCACAAACACAGAGACTCAAGCTCTGATCAATCTCATATTCAAAATCCATGGCATGCCCTAATCACATGTTTCTCATGCATCACATTTAAACACTTGACATGCCTCAATAATAACCATGCATGTCACATATCGGGTGCAGTTACCAATAAACGAGCCACAAGCACAATCCTGATTTCAAGCCTCTAGTGATAACCTAGTCACAACCATAAACGGTGATCCAATGAGTTCAAGTTCTAAAACCCAATCCCGGAACCAAGACCTAGCCTCCGAGACATCGATTCCCACAAAACCGGGTAGTAGGAACGATCCCGAGGCCTAAGGTTTGAGTTCCCATAATCAAAACTTCATTTTGGCCACAAATGGCCTCAAGAGCCGCGGCCCCCCTTACAAGGGCCGTGACCCTCAGGCCAAACAGAAACCTCCACCTGCTGCATCGAGCCTGGGCCACGGCGCCTAAGAACAGGGTCGTGGCCCAACCACAAACCAGGCATTTTTTTCCCAATTTTACCATTTTAAAACCTTCCAAAAACCTATCCAAACATCTCCAAACTCAAAAATCAAAGTTCCCAAACATCCCCATGAGCCAAAACCAATAAAACCCAAGTCTCAAATCAATCAAAAACTCATCAAAACACAAAGTCCAATTCAAGCTTAAATACTTCAAAAACTTAGAACTTAAAACTTGAATTACCTCCGTTTGAGTTGTTTCCCAACTAAATCCTCTGACTAATAAGCTTCTAATCTTCCCTAGAATCGCTATGCCTCGATCCTCGCTTGAATCCGAGTCCTAGAACTCAAGTTTCCTTCAGAATAGCCAAAACCTCCAGAATTTCCCCCTGATCTTATTAACTCCCAATTTATCATCATATACTTATTCCCATTACCCAATATCCCGGTAATGCTCTAAATACCCCTTAACTCACTCTGAGTCAAGAATAAATCCCGTTGTGACTTTTCCACTAGCTTACCTCCTAGGATTGTCTTGTGCTGAGTAACCCTAGCATAACTAAATAATATTGAAGCACCACACACATATCACATATATGCCAAATATGCCCGAAATGGCCAAAATATGAAAATCACCCAATTAATCAAAAATGGGTTCACATGCATATTTAATACACATAACACATGCATATTATCATTTAATAACATAATAAATTAATTATGGCCCTCTCGACCTCCTAATCAATGTCTGAAACCTTATTAGGAAATTTGGGGCATTACACCTACTGTATTTCTTTGCTCTCTAATTCTTTTCCAGGCCTTAATGTCTCGGATATCCTTACAGGTTATGGCTCCATCCATTCTTAACCGAAAACATAAGGCTAAAACATTTAGCTAAACATATAAACATAATAACTATAATATAAACACTTATCTTGGCGGTTAGATTCGGAGCTTGAGCGTGTGTATCAAGGAGAACTTCGTGCAAATGGATCATTGCTCTGATACCAATTGTAATGACCCAACTATTTCTAAGACCTTGGACCATTAAAACTACTAGACATAACTACCACTCTTGGAGAAAACATACATAAGAAATAATCATAACTTTATTGAAACTCTAAAATAATATTGTATCAATAACATAAAGTGTAAAATAAAATGTGATAGGGTATGAGATCTCATTGTTTACAAAACATAATTGTAAATACTAATTGCTTAATTACATTAAGAAAACATAATTTAAAAGACTAAAAATAAATAACTTCGTCCTCGATCGACACGCAGTTCATCCATTCCATTCATCCTCAACACACAAGCCAAGCTACCAAGAATCCTTCCGCCTCCATAATCATTTTCATGCATCACACTAAAATAAAGGAGTGAGCCTAATGCCTAGCAAGGAAAATCTACACGACATACATCATAAATCAAAAGCATAAGACTATATCATAACCACAAACTCTAACCCATAAAAATGGTAATGTTGGGTTTTTGTTGTTTAAGCAACTATAAGCCCCAAGCAACATAAAAAACATTGGGGTTTGCTAGCTAAGCAACTATAAGCCTCAAGCGACATAAAAGCATTGAGGTTTGCTTGCTAAGCAACTATAAGCCCCAAGGACTACAAGACATATTCATATATATATATATATCATAACATAAACATATCATAACATATAAGCATATAAATTCTATCCGATTTTCCTTACCAAAAGCCGGGATATTTGGGAACAAGAACGAGATTTAGAAACTCCTATAAACCAACAATAGAAAAAGGTGAGAATCTTTAAGAATAAAGATGAATATGGGAACTAAACCATCAAGAAGAAACTTACCAAGAAAGACCTTAAGTTTCAAGAACTTAAATACCTAATCAAGAATCAATAACAAGAGTTAGGATCTGAATACAAGAAACTAAAGAAAACTAAAGAATTATAAAGAACTAGACTTAAATGATAGGAATACCTTGAATGACCTTATGAATTGGTCTAAACCTCAATGCCGAAAACACTCTATTTCTCACTTCCTAAGTGTTTATAAAAGCTTAGAATGAAAAAGCTTTAACTCAAAACACAAGTGTATCTCTCTATAGTAACACTAGCACCTTGGAGGCTCTGATCAAATGCTTGAAGAATGAAGGAAATGGCTGAGTACTAGGTCCTATTTATAGAGTTCAAGGAGTGAAACTAACCCCTTTTAATTTGAATAAATAAATAATTATAAAATGAAAAAAATTTGAATTTTCGTTCAACTGACGGCCAGAACTCGGTCAAAATCGTTCAAAGGCAGGTCTAAGTGGTTAAGGCTATTTTTAAAATTCAAAAAGTCAACTTCCAAAAATATACACAAAGGGCGATATATCACCCCCCTATAGGCGATATATCGGCTCTACTCTAATTCTGAGCCCCTATTCGTACGTTCGTGCCAAGTCAACGTGTTTTCCGTGTCTTCCGTAGGCGATATATCGGCCCCTAGGTTGTGATATATCAGCATACATGGACATATTAAACACGTATTTGCACTTTTTTAGCATAATTTGAATTAGATAAACAGCTTTGACTGAGTCATAATACGATCCTAACAGTTGCTGGAAGGTTTTAGAGCTTCTAGATCTTTCTGTTATTAAAATTATTCATCAAAATAATTAATTCCTTAATAATCATAATTATGACAAGTGTCATGCTCTTATTGGCTCTATCTAAACCTTAGGTTATAATAAATAATATCTAGGACCAACAATATTAATCAAACCTTATGTTATAATTAATATTCTTAAACTATAGGTTAAACTTATAAAATCCATAACTGTTGCTATGAGTTTTCAACTAAGTCCAGACTTGAACCAAAATCCACGGTATCTAACATACTACTAACTAATACTAACTACTACTACTACTACTACTACTACTACTACTACTACTATCTAGCTAGGCTAAGTAAACATTCTGGGACTCTACAATGGGACTAAAATATCATTTTCCCCCTCATTGTATTTTATCCTTAAAACCCTTAGTTCCTTGTAAATGATATTTTAGTAAACTAATATTAATTACTGAAATGATATCTCTATCATTTAGCATCTCGAACCAAACTAAAACAAAACCATCGTTTTACTTCTTCATTAGAAGCTGTAGATGTTCATATCTATGATTAACACTCCCACTCAATTATACTACTGAGTTCCCAAGATGTAACTATGGGCTAGTCCGTAGGGTAAGCTGGTAACGAACAAATCAAAGAACTCAAATAATACAACCGGTTAGAATACTAACCACTTAGAATTGAGATTGAATTGAGCTATGGTCAACTATAAGATATGACTAGAATAAATGATAACGGTATGTTTACTTATCCTATCTATTGTCAATATTTGTCCCATCTAATGTAACATATACATCCAATCTTATCTACTTTTGTTATACCCAAAAATTGGAGAATGCATCCTGGAGGCTAAGGAGAATGCATCTAGGAGAGTGCCACCTAGGAGAGCTAAGGGGAGTGGTCCTAGGAGACTCCAAGGAGGATGTGGTCCTAGGAGACTCCAAGGAGGATGTGGTCCTAGGAGACCCCAAGAAGGTGGTCCTGGGAGACCCCAAGGAGGATGTGGTCCTAGGAGACCCCAAGGGTGTGTAGGAGGTAAGCCTCCCAAGGTTTTTTAAGTGTTGGCTCGAACGTGTCCAAGGTAAGTAGCTAAGGAGGAGGAGTCTCATGCAAGAGGAAGGAGACTTAGATTTTGATAAGGAGAACCTATACAATGTTCGATCGGACATGTTTGGGAGATGCTAAAGGAGGTTCCCTCAATGTTGTCCTAGGTGAGGTTCCCTCAATGTTGTCCAAGGTGAGGTTCCCTCAATGTTGTCCAAGGTGAGGTTCCCTCAATGTTGTCAAAGGAGGTTTCCTCGGACCACCTTGGTCCGAGGAGAAGCTAAGGAGATTGGTTCAAGGAGGAACATGGCATGCTAGAGGAGAGTACATGTCCGAGGAGAACCATGCACGTTCAACCCACCAAAAGCATGTCCTACCACCATGCATATCCTACCACCATGCATATCCTACCACCATGCTTGTTCAACCAGCACTTTCATGGGTAGTGAATAGGAGGTGGACCAACTAGCTAGAGGAGACTAAGTCAGACACAACTTCAACAACATACGCGGGAATCTCTCATTCTTCCCACAAATGGGGAGTTTGTTACATTTTGAATTTTGAATGTTTATTTGTAATATAAATGTAATAAATATAGTAAAATATCCCTATTATAAGGGGATATCAGTTGAGGATCCCATCTCTATAAATAGAGAGCTTATGGGATGAGAGAAGGATACTTCTTCTGCTTCTTCTTTCTAGAGAGAGAAAATTGGGTCTGTCTATTCTAGAGAGAGAAAGTGCTGAAATTAGAGAGAATTCTTGTATTTTCATAATCTGTACTGAAGAAACTCAGTTGGCTCAGTCCATCTGATCTTGAGTACAGATATATAAATCACAACTCTAAGTGGATTAGGCTATTACCGACAATCGGGGCTGAACCACTATAAAAATCTCGTGTGTTCTTTATTTTCTTTATTGTACCGTCTGTGTCGTTTTTATTTCTCTTGAAGGCTTGTCGTTATTGACGTTCTCACGTCGTTAGCTAAAAACGCAGTCAACAACTTTGCTAATGTTCTGGAAAGAACATAACACTACAATGTGTAAGTAAATTACATCATAAATTGGCAAGTCAGTATAAATCTTGCGCACTGACTAATCTTAGGACTAACTTATGTTTTGTATGCCCTAATTCTCCAACGAGCTATTAGCGAGTTGAGGTATGGCATAATTATTTATCGGCCACGTGGATGACATGTACCCGGAGCTGCTGTTACCAGGTCCCACCTCTTTAGCTCGAGGTAACCAAAGGCTTACTAAGGTTACTAAGGAGCCGGGTCAGAGGTATAGACATCGCAGGTTAAGAAGACATCCAGCTCGAAGTACGAGCTTGAGTTGGAAGCTGTGACCCTTTATAAAGTCAACCACGCAATGTAAACGTGCATATATCAGACATCACGTGTCTGATATATCCCTGAATTCTCGGACACGCAGCATAAACGTGCGTGTTCAGGCACCCACGACTGGGTTGGGCCGTGCTGCCCATTATCCCCCTTACCTATTGATTAGACCACACTTCACTTTTCAGGTTTTAGGAATTAATCATGAATGTCACAGAAGTGACATGATGGGTAAGAAGGTCATGGGATGGCCCCCTTGCCAACCCCCAGGTGCCCTCTCCTATAAATATGGAGACCCTGGGAGTTGCAAAGGGTTGGATTCTATTGTGTAAAGAAATACCCTGTAAAGAATACCAGAAAACTAGCAATAATATTGGCTGGTGGAGTAGAAATATTTTAACCTTTGAACCACCTAAAAAAGTATTCATATCACCATTTTATTTCAAGATCATTCATCTGTTATGATTCATTACTTAGCACTAATCCCACTCTCTTATTCTATTAATTACCTGTTGGCGAAGAACCGCGTCAACAGTTTGGTGCTTTCATTGAGAGCTTGCTATATTGGTGCTATCGCAAATACCCAACCATGGTGGTCACTCGCTCAAGACATGGCAATGAGGCGGACCAACATGATGGGCAGGAGGCCCATCATGCCGCCATCTCCGATGACCAGAACCTTGAGGTTCAACAGCGACCAGGCAAGCCGCCAATAGGCCAAGATGACACTGGAAGTTCGACACCCCGGCCAACTAATCCGAACCCAGATTTTTACACGGTGGTAGAAATGGAGGATGCACAGCTTAGGAGTCAGCTGGCGAAAGCTAACCAGCAGATTAAGGAGGTGTTGGCCCGACTACCCCCTCTTACAACCGACGCTAACGTCGAAAAGAGGCAAGGTGAGACTCATAAGTCCCGCCGGGGTAATCGGTCCAGGCCTAGCCGGTCGGTCAGACCCCCGACATCAAACTCTACTCCCTCATCGCACCACCGAGAGACCACCTTTGAAGAACTACCTAGGGCCGAGCAACAGTATAGCCGATCGGTCCGAACTTCAACTCCTAGCTCACTTCCACCCTCGAGTGCGCACAGGAGGGCTCGAGGGAATTCTTGAAGGAGGTTCGGGGAGAGCTCACAGCGACAGCCTGCCCCGATCAGCCGTCCTGCACCTCGCTCAGACCGCTGAGCACAGGACCCGACGGAGGGTAGAGCAGAGCGGCCCCTACCTAACCTAATCCGCCCTGACGGGACCAGGATTGCATCCCCGGTCAGGCATCCTCCCTCACCGATAAGATATCCGTCTCCTCCTCGGCCAATCTGAGATATTCCAGCTTATGGGAGCAGTAGGAGAAATCCACCTTCCGCAGGGCCTTCCCATCATAGCAGGGCACCCAGAGAAGTCCCGAATCCTCCTCCCCAGAGGTGGGCTCCGAGCTTCTCAAATGGGAGCTATTGGACTGGAAGCCGTCGAAATGACCTTTCTGGCGGAGACCTGCTCCAACGCTTGAGCTCGGCACAGAGTCCCCAAGACGCCTTGAGGAACGACCTCCAAGATCGTCTAAACTCCCAAAGAGGAGACCTGGCGGGAAACGGCAGCCGTGCTCGCCCAAGGGAAGACCTGTCCGAGGTACGCGACAGCGGGAATGTCCCATATAACCTATCTCAAGGTAGGAGGGAAAGTAACCCGCCAAACGTGTACAATGGATCCGGAGCTGTTGAACAGCCCCGGAACAACCAAGGAAATCAGGATAAAACCCTTGAGCACCTGGCTCAGATGGAGGAGCTAATGAGGAAACTCCTGTTAGAGAAAGAAAAAGACGAATATGATTCTGGGGACGAACTTGAGCTCTTCGCCCCCAGCATAGCGGCGACGGCGTATCCACCTGGGTTCCGTATGCCGCACTTGTCCAAATTCAATGGAGACGAGGATCCGTCAGATCATCTGGGTATGTTCAATACCTTGATGATGGCCCACAACATCAGCCCCGAGCTGAGATGTTTAATATTTCCCTCCACCTTGACTGGGCCGGCCAGACAGTGGTTCAAACAGAGTAAGAAACAGTCAATCAGCTCATGGAAAACTTTCTCTACTAACTTCAAGAGAGCATTCCGAGCATCCCAGGCTACCCGCATCAAGGCCGACACCCTGGCAAACGTACGGCAACAACCCGACGAGCCTCTGAAGGCTTACCTGAGTAGATTCGCAAACGTCGCTACTCGGGCCAGAGACGCAGCTGACAGCTCTAAGCTCATGGCTTTGAGGACTAGAATCTTCGTCGGAGGGGGACTCTGGAATGAGATATAAAGGAAGGGATTCAGCTCCGTAAAGGAATTCCTAAATAGAGCCCAGGGGTGGATCAACCTGGAGGAGGCGCAAGCCTCAGCTGCAGGAACCAGCCAGGTCCCCGAGCAGCCCGCTGGAGTGGGAACGGAGGTCGTGACAGCGACCCAGACTGTTACACAGAATAACCAGTTTGGTGGAGGCAAGAGAAAGGGGAGCAGCGAGGGCAACCAGCACGGCCCACAGAAGAATAAGTCCGTAGAAAAATTTAAGCCGGTCTATGCGACTTATATGGAGCTCACCCACTCTAGGGAGAACATCTTCCTAGCAAATTCTGCTCGCCTCCCCTGGAAGAAGCCAGAGCCGTTAAAGCACCAGAAGGGAAAGCGAGACCCTTCCAAGTTTTGTCGGTTCCACAACGACCTTGGCCACAATACCGATATAACCAGGTCCTAAAACTTAGAAGTTAATTCAAATTGATTGATCGTTGTTTTTCTTAAAAAGCACAAGATATTAATCAAGAATTAACGCGAACTAAGTTTTCAAATTAACGTCCTGGATATAACCAGGTCCTAAAACTTAGAAGTTAATTCAAATTGATTGATTGGTGTTTTTCTTAAAAAGCACAAGGTATTAATCAAGAATTAACGCAAACTAAGTTTTCAAATTAACGTCCTAGATATAACCAAGTCCTAAAACTTAGAAGTTAAATTCAAATTGATTGATCGTTGTTTTTCTTAAAAAGCACGAGATATTAATAAAAAATTAACGCGAACTAAGTTTTTAATTTAATGTCCAGGATACAACTAGGACTTATCTTAGAAGTTGGTTCAAAATTGATCAGCGTGTTTTTCCTAGAAAAGCATAAAATGTCAATCACAGCACCAACAAAAAACTAAGACTTACCAAAATGCATAGAGGCAAAAGGAATTAAATCAATTAAAAACAAAAAGTTGATGAAGCCAATTGTATCGAGGTTAGAAAACCTCATACAAAGTTAAAAAAAATGTTGTTCGAATGGTAAAAAGAAAAGAAGTCCTAGGCCCCGCCAGGCTGCTCCGATGAGGTCACCACCTCGCCCTCCTGCTCGGTAGCTGCGGAGGTCTCCCCAGTCTCGGGGGGCGCCTCTTGCTGAAGGCGAGCTTTGAACTTCTCTAGGAAGCTGTCTCATGCATCCGCCCCCAGAAAGGAGAAGTCACCATCTGGGTTATAGACCCAGCAATAGTACAACATAGCCTCCATGGAGGAGCTAGCGGCTGCCTTCTCCGTCGCCAGAGCGGCCTTGGCCTCCTCGGCATCGACCTTCGTGGCATCCAGTGTGGCCCGAGCAGCCCTGGCCTCCTCGAGCTCAGCCCTCGCGGCGGATATGGCAGCCTTGGTAGCCTCGGCCTCCTGCAACTTAGGTCGAGATGCGTCCAGCTCGGCCTGCGCAGTCGCCAGGGCATCCTTGGCATCCTGTTCCTACTTTTGGGCAGTCTTGATGGCAGCCAAGGTTTTCTGGTGCTCGCCCCTCATATCCTCGAGCCGAGCCCTAGATCGAGATATGCTCCGATGGAGAGCCAAGGCGCCCTGCAAGACCAAAAGATGTTAAGGCAACTGCCTTAGAGGAAAAAACAAACATGTGATGCATAATGAGCAAGGGATGAAAATGGCAAGGCCAACTTACTGTGAGGGCCATCCCCAGCGAAGACTCCATCACGTTCTCCGGGTTCCTTATCTCGATCGCCCGCAGGTCCCTCTCAGCGGCATTATAGTAATGGTCCATGGTGTAGCTCGCCGTCTCGTAGACCGTCCCCCGAAAGACGTCGGGGATCTTCTCTAGAGCCCGGGGGTTCACCGGGACGCACACCTCGGGGGTGGTGGTTGACAAGGTCCCGGGGGATACCTCCGTTTCCCGATCAGGGTCGGGAACTCACGGGGGAGGAGGAGGCATCTTCATTGCAGGAGGGGGGGGGGGAGGCACTTTCTCCTGAGCTGCCGGAGCCTGGCTTTTCCCCTTTGCAGGGGACTTAGAGGTACTCCCGATGGCCTTCTTCGCCAGCCAGAGCTTTCTCACCATGGGCCCGGAGGCCCCAGAGGAAGGGTTCCCTCCAGGGAACATAGCTCGCAGATCGTTGCTCCCGGGCTGAGACATATCCTCTGGAAAAACAAAGACAAAGCATTAATATACAAGTAGAAATATTTATGCAAGACAACAAAAGTTGAAGGGCAAACAGATCTCAAGTATATATTGAAAGGGATCCTACCCTCTGAGCTAGAGGAGGAATCTATGGTCACGACCACCGGCCCCGGAGCTGCAGCGGGGGAATCTAGGATAATGACTTCACGAGCTGGAAGAGGCTCTGGGTCCAAATCTTGCTCGGGACTAGACTCTTCTACGTATTGCCTAAGACCCGGAGCTACTATACCATCCCAAAGGGAGGGCCACGACCGAAGATTGGTCCCGTACTCCTCAAAAAAGACCGACCTAAAAGCTATGGTGTTATCTACCACTATAGTGCCCCTAGGGCGGCCACTTTCGTAATCCAGCATGAGCTAGTTGACGCATTGGAGTAAGGTTACGTCGCGGTCTGGGTCACTTCGATGGAGATGAACGGGCTGGATGGGATTGAACCTAGCTAACCGAAGGTCTGCAGTGGCCCTATCTAAGTCCTTAAACATATAAGGATTACCTTGCCTGGAGGGACCGGCTGCTGCTCCGGACCGGGCCCTCTCCACGTCTGTTTCTTGGGCGACCTCTAGCGCCCGCTTCCACCTCACGAGGGCCACCTCGTCCTCCTCGTCCTCTTCTTCTCCCACGGCCTCCTCCTCGGGGATGGACGCCATCTCGCGAGCTGGAGGGAGGCCCCGTGGTCTCCTCAAGGCCAGAGTCTGGCCTGGGGAGATTAGCTTGCACGCCAGCATCATCTCGTCTTATACGAGCTGGCGATAGTCCTTTTCGCTGGGGGGCAGCCCCGCCAGTGTTTTGTATTGACCCCCGAGGGTCTTAGACTTGGCCGTCCTCGCGAAAATGGTTGCATGATTGTTTCTAAGTTAGGAAGCTAATCAATAATCAACTTACGAGCTAAGAGCAAAGGGTACTTACGAGGGCGGTTGAAATAGTGATATTTGCAATTGCGAAACCCCTTGGACATGAAGAACTGGTCTTTAAAGTCGTTGGGGTGGCTGGGCAGCTCGATGACCACAGCCGTGTTTGGAAAACGGGTCAGATAGTAGAACCCGTCGCCTCGCCCCCTCTGCTCCGGGTTGGCCTTGAGGCAGAAAAAGTAAAGGATGTCCACAGGCGTGGGGACCTCCCATTCCTGCTTCAGGAATAAATATCGCAACTCCGCTAACAAACAGTAGGAGTTAGGGGGGAGCTGGAAAGGAGCCAGCTTCACGTAGTTGAGAAAATTCGCGAAGTACTGGTCTAGCTGAAGGAAGGCCCCAGCCTTGAAGTGCTCGTCGCTCTAGGCTGCATATTCCTCATCAAGCGGCGCGCAGCTCCACTCGCCTTCTAGGGGAGGTCGGGCGTTTAGGGCGCCCCTCCCAATCTCAATATTATGGGAAGGGAATATCTTATTCACTTTCCCCTGGTTGGTGATCTTCGAGACGATCCTCTCGGCCTTGAAGAAAGTGTCGGGCCCCACCTCGATCTCCTGCTCCACGGGCAGACCGAAAATGGGGATTGGAGAGTCCATGACCACCTCATTTCCTTTGGCTTGCTGAGAAGATGAGCTGCCAGCGGTCTTCTTAGGGGCGTTCTTCTTTGGTCCCATCTGGTCACCTAGCCAACAAAAGAAGAAAATTTAGAAAAGGTGACCTAAGCATAAGAAAGAATCTGACACAAAGTGCTTCCTTTACACGGGCTGAGGTAATCTCCGCCCGTGGAGAGTGAGGCCACGCGGTTTTATGAACACGCGCCTGTGCTCCCAACGGATCCCCGATTACTCAAAATCCGTGTGTTAGGAGTGTCAGGATAAAAGTTTGCCTTGGAAGGAAAGTTTCAGTAGGCAAACAGTGCAAAACTGCCTGTGAAGCATGTCCCCTAAGCTACCCGGTTTTTTACCCTAAAAGCTGGTTATTTCAAACAGGCCTACAAAATTTCTACCCAGAAAATTTCCCCAGAAAGTGTACCCTTTGAGTCGTATTCCTAAATGGCTTTTCTACGGTCGATACCCTGGAATAAAAACCTACGCCTATAATACCCACAAAAACCAGCAGGATACTGCATGCGGCTACAGAAACAATTTACCTAAGCAACAGTGAAAAGGAAATTTAAAGCATGCATAAGCGGAGAACTTACAGAATGTTTTACTATGGGGAGGCTGAAAGGGTCGTCTGGATTGGAGTCCTGTTGAAACTGCTGATGCCAAAGCCTCAAAGGAGCTCTCACGCCTGAACTTCTGGAGCGCTGGGAACAGTAACCGGAAGAAAGGGAGGGTTTTTTTAGGCTAAGAAGGAAGAAGAGAATAAGAGAATTTCCAAATGAACGGGTGGCCCATGCGTAAGGTGGCCACCCCTTTTATAAATGTAAGAGGCCAAGTGAGGAGGGCCATTGGATTGCCTTGATGTAGGATACAAGGATCTCTACTCGAAAGGCGAAACGACAGCCGAGTGTAGGCTAGGCCATTTAATGCGGTTCTCAGAAGACATACCGTCACAACCCATGATGCTCCACATATTCGACGCCTGCGTAATGGGTGGGATGTGAAGAGTCCACAAGGAAGCCTAAAAGCCCCCACTGTGGCCCCAGATGATGTCGTGTGCCACGAGCAGGGGCTTGGGGGGAAAATGTACGCTCTAATTCTCCAACGGGCTATTAGCGAGTTGAGGTATGGCATAATTATTTATCGGCCACGTGGATGACATGTACCCGGAGCTATTGTTACCAGGTCCCACCTCTTTAGCTCGAGGTAACCAAAGACTTACTAAGGAGCCGGGTCAAAGGTATAGACACCGCGGGTTAAGAAGAAATCCAGCTCGAGGTACGAGCTTGAGTTGGAAGCTGTGACCCTTTGTAAAGTCAACCACGCAATGTGAACGTGCATATATCAGACATCACGTGTCTGATATATCCCTGAATTCTCGGACACACAGCATAAATGTGCGTGTTCAAGCACCCACGACTGGGTTGGGCCGTGCGGCCCATTATCCCCCTTACCTATTGATTAGACCACACTTCACTTGTCAGGTTTTAGGAATTAATCATGAATGTCACAGAAGTGACATGATGGGTAAGAAGGTCACGGGATGGCCCCCTTGCCAAGGTGCCCTCTCCTATAAATATGGAGACCCTGGGAGTTGCAAAGGGTTGGATTCTATTGTGTAAAGAAATACCCTGTAAAGAATACCAGAAAACTAGCAATAATATTGGCTGGTGGAGTAGAAGGATGTTAACCTTTGAACCACCTAAAAAAGTATTCGTATCACCATTTTATTTCAAGATCATTCATCTGTTACGGTTCATTACTTAGCACTAATCCCACTCTCTTATTCTATTAATTACTTGTTGGCAAAGAACCGCGTCAACATGTTTGAACATATAATCATATTTATACCCCACTATGACTATATGCTCGAGATTTAATAGAATTTTATATTAAAAAAATAATCATGAAAATAAAACATGTGAGCAAAGTGATTGACCAAGTCAAAAATGATTTCTATTCTATGATTGATAATAAAATGAGACTACACATCAATTGAGTTTTAATTAGGGCATAAAACCCCAACATAATGATATTTTATAACATTTAAATATATATTAATATAATTATTAAATATCTAGTCTTAGATTAAATATTATTGTAATAATAATATTTGAAAGGTTTATACATTTTTGGAACCTGTGTTTTTGTCTCATTACCTGTTTGGACCTTATGTTTTTACAAATTACTTTTTGGATCCTATGTTTTGTAAAATGATTAAAATATACCCCTAAGCCTAATTTTGATGAAAAAAAATTGAAAATAAAACAACACAGTTGCTAAGTAGAATAATTGTTTTTTTATTCTGAGTTGTTAATTTGGTACATTATTTGTAATTTTAGTTCAAAAAACTTGGATCAAAATCGAATTTAGGGTTCTATTTGAATAATTTTACAAAATACAGGGTCCAAGAAATAATTTGTCAAAATACAAGGTCCAAACAAGTAATGAGACAAAACACATAGTCAAAATAGGTATTAACCTATATTTGAACTTATATTAATGTAATTAATAAATATATATTTATAATTGGTTTTATAATTATATTTTGTTAAATATTTAGAATGTTATGTTAAAATTAGCAAAAAAACCGCTAAAACAAAAAAAAACTATTAAATACACAATTTTTATATATAAAAGATACATATAGAAGGAAAACGGGAAAAGCACTGAGGAAGACATTTGGCTTATTTCGAAAAATAATAAGAATGAAATTTACACAAATATGTTTTAAAAATACAAATTTATTCTGAAAATACATTAAAACAACTTATTTACACATATATTATACCACATTAACATAATATATCAGATTTTTTTTAAAAAAAATTGGCAAATTCTGCCTCTGAAATTTTTGTTTAATGTGGGTTGTAAACATGATATTATTGCATAGTTACTTTTAAAACTACATTTTTGTCCCTTTTGTTTAATGTGGGTTTGTCAAAGAGTCTTCTCTGTCTATAGTTTGTGCGTGTAGGGATGGAGGACCTGGTTAATCAGACTCTAAATCTTCATGTTGCTGATGAAGAGGAGTGGGAAATCGATGAAGGGATTTCTCAGGAAGTGGGACACTGGTGTTTGAGTGGCTAATTATGTACAAATAGGGATTTCAGTCAAAATTTCCTCAAAATTATGCTCAGTCGAATTTGGAAGTTGAAGGAGACCGATTGGGAGGTCAAGATTCTAGAACGATACCCCACAGCCCTAAGGTTGATTTTCACCTTCAAGAATGAGATTATTCGGGGTCAAATTCTGTCTAAAATGCCTTGGTTCTTGAATAATGGCATCTTAATTCTGGTCAAGATAGAGAACACAGTAGACTCATGGAAGAATGAATTAACAAGGTTTTCGATTTGGGGTCGAGCTTTGGGGGTTCTGTCTGAACTACTCACCAAGAAGAATACGAAGAGATTGGCATCTATGGCAGGGAAGATTATTGAAGTGCAGAACAAAGATGTCACTCGGATAATTATCAATAGCTATTTTAGATTTTAGATATGGCTTTTTATTGAAGGGAAATTGTGCCTTGGGTTTCTGTTGCCTGTAGGTGGAAAACGAAGATGGATCCCATTCAAATATGAGAGATTGTTGTTTATGTGCTTTAGGTGTGGGGTTTAGGACATGACCGAAAGAAATTCCAAGAATAGGTGGTAACCCGAGTTAATGAGATAGGAGCACAGGCTTGGGCTTACTGCATAGGGCTGGCAAGTGAAAGTCCTCTTAAGGATGGGTTTGATAAATAAAAGGCTCCTTTTCTGGTTCAGCAAGAGGGGATTGAGAGGCTTAGTCCTCAAGAGCACATTCCAATTAGTATAATAGGGGAACACAGCAGGGAAGACACCACCACAAGCTCACTACAGATAGATTATGGAGCTCTACTTGTGGTTGTTACAGTGTGGATAAAAGATACTTTGGAGCACCAAGGGCTCGGTAAAGATATGGGGTATTCATCATCCGAGCTTTGAGATGAAGGATTTCAGGAGAAGAGGAGTGTTAGTAAGAAGCTCTCTTTGAGACAGAGCAAATCTCCAAGGCAATTTGAATTGCTATTTCATTCCACATATATCAGTTTGTTTTTACAGGAAACAATTTATACTCAATAGCCAAATACAAGCTAACCGAAATTAGTTACATGACCTCATTCATTCTCAACGTTCCAGCATCATCACATAGTCCCTCATCCAGCGTGGCTTCACACGTTCCCTCTTGGTACACGCTTGGTTCTCCCCTGCTTTGCTGCTGGTTATTACTTCTGCGTTTGGGGTGTTGTTCTCCTCTTCACAGACCAAGGGCACCTCAACATCTTGGGCCGATTCTATCTCCCAGCTCCTCATCTGGTCCTGCATCATTTTGGGTTCTAAAGTTATATGGCCAACCTCTTGGGTCTCACTAACAAGGAGGTCTTTAGAATGTGAGACTGGGAGTACAGCCACGAAAAATGCATAAGGGAATAAAAAACGAACAGGTGGAGACTCCTTGTTAGCTGATAGAGAGGATGTTCCGGCCAAAGAGGTTAAGAAAGTCTCAAAGGTAAGGTTGAGCAGTTCCAAAGATGAGGAGGCTCCGACAGAGACAATGTGGAACACATGACTGATGGGGCAATACAATTTCCAAGTGGGTTAGGAGCCAAAAGCTATAGCAGCTTCGAAGAAGACTAGAAGGTTTGCCTCTTACAAGGCTAAAAAAGATAATAGCTTGGACGGGGCTGATGGGCAGAGTGTAGCGGTATAGGATATCCATGAGACGACTTCTAGTTTTGAAGATTCTACCCTCAAAGAGCAGGTTTCAGCGGCGAACCTTGTTCAACAAGGTCGCCAAGCATCATGAATATACTTTTTTGGAATGTCCAAGGTTTGGGAAACCATTTGACATTAGACACTTTCATTTCCCATAACAGAGAATATATGTCGAAAGTCTTATTTTTGTCTAAAAAAGGCTTAAAACTAGACAGCTTGATTGGATCAAAATTTGTCCTGGATTTGATGGTTGGTTTTGCATTGATGCTATTGGTAAAAGTGGAGGGTTGGCTCTTCTTTGGCGTTACTTGGCGACAGTGGACATAGCTTCCTATTCTCCTGTGAATATTGATGTGTTTTTGTCTATTAATAGAGGTCCAACTTGGCGAATAATAGACTTTTATGGTAATCCTATGGAGCAACTTCACCATCATTCTTCGGAAATGCTTAGAAAGTTGCATGAGCTTCATAATGGTCATTGGGTTTGTGGAGGGAACTTTAATGAGATTGTTAATGCTTCTGAAAAAAATGGGTGGAGGAGAAAGGCAAGAGTACTTAATGAGGAATTTTCAGGATATTATTGATGAGTGTGGTTTTAAAGAAGTTGAGTTTACAGTTGGGTAGGTGGGTTGTTTACTTGGTGTAATGGTAGGAATAAGAATCTAATTTTTGAAAGACTTGATAGTTATTTTCTAATGAGCCTTAGCGGCATTTATTTGAGACTGCTCAAGTTTTACATCTGCAGCGTTGGAACTCTAACCATAGGCCGCTCCTTCCCAAGTTCAACTCTACCCCAAGTAACTCTCAAAGTAATAGATGAAAATGGACCTCTAGGTTCCATTATGAGCAAGTGTGGACTGATAACAATGTGTATCAAGGGATAGTAGATTCTATTTGCAAGCATTCTTCTTCTATCGCCACTGTTCAAGGGGTTAAAGCTAATCTTCAAAGGTGTAGCATTGGGACACTGAAGGGAGACCAGCTGGCTGGCCGAGAATGCTATAGCATCTCCATGAGGGGAAAGGTCCAAACAAGTGCACACACATTTCTTGTCATCCGAGAAATAAGTGGGACAGTCTTCGAAGTCGAAGAAGAGATCAACCCCAAAATAAAAGAGGATAGGGTTGATCTTGGACAAATCGAGGAGCTCGAGGACGTAGAGCTCGATGAAAAAGGATACCACTATGGTGGTAAAGATAGGGAAGAACCCCCCAAAGGATGCAATATAGCAATTAATCCGCTTCCTAAGGGAAAACCAAGATGTGTTTACATGGTCACATTTAGACATGATTGGGATCGGCCCAAACATTATAAGCCATGCGCTCAACATAGACAAAGGAAACCCTCCAAAGCAACAAAAAATAAGGCTCCTGGACGATGAAAGGAAGAAAGCCTTGAAAAAAGAGGTCGAAAGGCTGAAGGAAAATCAGTTTATCAGAGATACCTTCTATCCAGATTGGATAGCCAATCCGGTGTTAGTTTCAAAGTCCAATGACAAGTGACGAACTTGCATTGATTATTCGGAGCTGAACAAGGCATGTCCAAAGGATTGCTTTCCCCCTACCTCGAATTGATCAGCTCGTAGATGTTATCTCAAGTCACGACATCATGTCATTAATGGATGCATATTCTAGATATAACCAAATAGGCATGCATGTACCCAACCAGGAACATACGAGCTTTATGACCGATAAGGGTTTGTACTGCTACAATGTGATGCCTTTTGGGCTCAAGAATGTCTGGGCCACATATCAAAGATTGATGAATAGGATGTTTGTTTATCAAATAAGGAACAATATGAAGGTTTATGTGGATGACATGCTGGTCAAGTCCAAGCATAACTATAACCATGTTGATGATCTTGCAGAATGCTTTGCTATACTCTGGAAATACAATATGAGACTTAACCCGCAGAAATGCTCATTCGGAGTATCCTCAGGAAAGTTTCTCGGATTCATAGTAAATGCTCGAGGCATAGAGGAAAACTTGGATAAGATCAAGGCGTTAATCGATATGCCCTCACCTCAAAGACATAAAGATGTCCAGAGTTTAATTAGACGAATGGTGGCCTTAAGTAGGTTCATATCGAAATCTACAAACAAATGCCTTCCATTCTTTAATCTTTTGAGAGGGGGCAAGAAATTTGAATGGTCGGACGAGTGTGAGCTCGCTTTTCAAGCTCTTAAAAAGCACCTCGCCTAACCACCAATCTTATCCAAACCAATCACAACGGAAGTATTGTACTTATATCTCGCCACAACCCAGCATGCAATCACCGTAGTACTTGTTCGGGAGGAGAAGAAAGTACAAAAACCTATTTACTATGTTAGTAAAAGGTTACTGGGGGGCAGATTCGAGATATCCATTAATGGAAAAGATGGTGTTGTGCTTGATACATGCATCTCGAAAGGTCCGACCAGACTTCTAGGCACATCCTGTACACGTATTGACTAACCACCCATTAAGGCAGGTGTTGTCAAAACCTGAGGCGTCTGAAAGATTGTTAAAATGGGCGGTCGAACTCAGGCAATTTGAGATAACTTATCACCTGAGAACAACGATCAAATGACAAGCCTTAGCAGATTCCATAGTTGAATGTACAGGAATCACCAATGAGGAAGTCATAAACCCAGCCCGCAAGCTATGGAGACTTTACGTTGATGGATCTTCAAATGAGAATGGGTCGGAGGCAGGAATTATTTTTATCACTCCAACTGGAAATCGTTTTCACTCAGCCTTATGGTTTGGCTTCGAGGCATCAAATAACGAGGCTGAATATGAAGAACAATTAGTGGGATTTCGGATAGCTTCCGAGCTCAAAGTGAAAGCCATTCACTGCTATAGTGACTCCCAATTGGTCGTTAACTAGGTCTTAGGAGAATATCAGGCTCGTGGCATTATAATGGCAGCTTACTTGGAGAAACTCAAGGCAGCATTCAGACAATTCGAGTTCTATGCCATTGAACAAGTTCCGCAGGAGCAAAACTTGAATGTAGATGCTTTAGCTAGGCTTGCCACAACCAAGGAAGCTGATACACACAATGTGGTGCCAGTCGAGTTCCTACTGGTCCCAAGCATAGCCGAACCTGAAGAAGAGGACATCAACATGATTGACTCGCAACCTACCTGGATGATCCCCATAATTGACAACCTTGAAACCGGGAGCCTCCCGCAGACCGGAATGAGGCTAGGAAACTTATGTACAAGATACCAAGGTACACTATCTTGGAAGGGAAGTTGTATAAAAAAGGGTATTCTATGTCGTTGTTAAGGTGTGTAACTGCACCCGAGGCCAAAGAATTTTAGAAGAAATCGATGAAGGATTTTGCGGAGACCACACTGGGGGGCATGGTCTATCAAAGAAGGTGATTAGGCAAGGATACTTCTGGCCTACAGTTAAAGCGAACTCGTTCGAATACATCAAGCACTGTGACAAGTGTCAACATTTCACTTTGATCCCGCGAGCTCCACCAACTGAGCTCTCCATGGCCATTCACAGTATGTGTTATATTATTTCATATAATATAATATTAGATTAAATAATGTGACAAAATATGATTTGTCACACCTTGTAACATATTATTGAGAGTCACAAAATTGGACACATGTGTGTGCCTAAATGTGACATATTTTGGAGTTACAAAATCAGTTATAAATTTGTAACTCCCAAATATTACCCAATAATGTGTATATTATACGTTACACATTTGAGATTGGATTTCATAAAGCCATAATGAAATATGGTTGTTGGAGACATGTTTTTAACTCCCAATAGGTGTTTGGAGGTTACAAAATCATGTGGGAAAGGATTTGGGACGTTTTGGAACGATTTGGAAAAATGATATTTTTGGCTGGAAAAAGGTTGTGGCCGCGGCCACTGTCTTTCCTTGGCCGCGGCCTGGGGGATAGAAAGCAGTGGCCGAGGCCACTGATGTCCCTGGCCGCGGTCACAGGTGCATTTCAGGCCAATTTTTCAGTTTTTTCCAAATGTGTTGAACAGTTCTAAAAACCCAAATAACTCCCAAATCTCAATTTTAATTCCATATTAATCCAATTAAACATTGGTAACAGCCATGGGGGTTGATGGAATTTGAAATCCAAAGGGTATCTCAAACTCTATAAATAGGAGCCTAATGCTCACTTGTATGACACACCATTTTTTCCATCCACAAAGCACTTGGCTGGAAAATACACCAAAAGCATTGATAATTCCAGAGAGTTATTTCCTAGAGAGATCCCTTAGTGCTTAGAGAATAGGGGGAAATAAGCTTTTGGACAAAGGCCTTGAACCTTGTTCAAGTTGGTGATCCCCACTACTCTACACTTTGGTTGTGTGAGAGTTTGTTTTATTTTCATTCTTTTGATCTTGTTGATCTTATTTACTTGTATTATTATTGTTTTGAGTTTGTAATCTTCTTCTTCTACATCTTTCTAGTTACTTGTATTTTGAGCAATTGAGTTGTAATATTTATTTAATCAATTACTTTGTCTATTGTATTTTTTGCATAGAGTTGTATATTGGTTTTTCCATATTTCCATTGAGCAATAATATATATTCTCTAATAGTATGGGGAATCGACCTCATAGAATCCTTACCAACAGGAAAAGGGGGAGTAAAATATGTCGTAGTTGTTGTTGATTACTTCACAAAGCGGACTGAGGTCGAACCTCTAGCTACTATCACCTCGAAGAAAGTTTTGGATTTCATTGTGAAAAAATATAATTTGCAGATACGAGGTACCAAGGAAAATAGTATCAAACAACGGGACTCAATTTCAACTTGAACTTTACTATAGTGTAATTATCACAAAATTTGTCGAAAATTTGGTTGCACTAGGCATTGAACCATCTTTTCATGATGACAAATCGGTGATAATACACACACCTTTGCGATGTTCACTTGAGACCTCTATGTCTCGCTTTGCACCGTTAATGGCCATGTGCACTTTCCATTCATGGACGTTCTTGAGAATACTCCCAATTCTCATGAGAGGCGGCACCACCCCTAGGTCCATATAGGTAGAATTCTTACAGTATTTTGTTACCAAAAATACTTGTCTTTACAAGACTGAATTCTATTAAAAAACCTTCCGGTTTTAACCCTCCACTTGGTAACACACAAGTACTCAATATCTCAGATGGGACTTGTTTTGAGTACAACTAATATTCACTTGATTGACTTGTTATTACCTATTGAACCTAACACTAGTTGAATAACTAGTGTTAAGATAGGTTGCCATCAATCGTGAATCTCTTTAGGGAGTTTAAGTCCCATCCTCGAGATGATGCAGCCACTAAATCCCTCGTTAGTGGCTTAGTGAAAGGATCCGCCAGATTTTCACTTGTTCTCACATAGGATATTGAGATGACTCCTCTTTGAATCAATTCTCTTACATATCCATGTCTTAGACTAATATGTCTAGACTTCCCATTATACACTCCGCTGTATGCTCTAGCCAATGTTGCTTGGCTATCACAATGTATCGATATAGTAGATACATTATCTTCGATTAGGGGAATCTCTATCAACAGATCCCTTAACCATTCGACCTCTTTGCCAGTAGCAGCTAGAGCTATGAACTCCGCTTCCATAGTGGAATGAGATATACAGGTTTGTTTCTTGGAACCCCAAGAAATTGCACCTCCACCAAGTGTAAATACCCAACCAATTGTGGACAAGTTGTCCCCAATATTGGATATCCAACTTGCATCTGTATATCTTTCTAATATCGAAGGAAATTTGGAGTAGTGAAGGCTTAGTCCTTTGGTTTTCTTGAGATAACCAAGGACTCTTCCAATTACCTTCCAGTGATCCACACTTGGATTACTTGTAAACCTACTAAGTTTACTTACCGCAAATGCTATATCGGGTCTAGTACACTGGGCAGCGTACATTAGACTCCCTATAGCACTAGCGTACTCCAATTGAGCCACCGCTCTTCCTTCATTCTTCTCTAGTTTTACACTATGATCGAATGGAGTATTGGCATCTTTAACCTTTAGATGGTTAAATTTGTTCAATACTTTCTCAACGTAGTGGGCTTGCCCTAGCGCAAAACCCCCACTATGTTTCTTTACTTTGATACCGAGTATGGCATCAACTTCTCCAAGATCTTTCATCATGAAGGTTGATGATAGAAACCTCTTCGTTTCTACAATCCCTTTCATGCTATTACTTAGAATAAGCATGTCATTCACATATAAGCAAACAATGATCACATATCCCTTACAAGTTTTGGAATACAAACACTTGTCTCCATTGTTATGTCTAAACCCATTAGACATGATGGCTTGATCAAATTTCTCATGCCATTGCTTAGGAGCTTGTTTCAATCCATATAAGGATTTTACAAGTCTACAAACTTTATGTTCATATTTTGGTAGGACAAACCCTTCGGGTTGTTCCATATAGACCTCCTCATTGAGGTCACCATTAAGGAATGCCATTTTGACATCCATTTGATGAACATACAAGTTGTGTATATAAGCTAAAGCGAACAAAATTCTTATAGAAGTTGTTCTTGCAACAGGCGCATAGGTATCGAAATAATCGATACCCTCTTTTTGCCTAAACCCTTTAGCTACTAATCTAGCTTTAAAGGTTTGGATAGTGCCATCAGTGTGATATTTTCTCCTAAATACCCACTTACACCCAATTGGCTTAGACCCCGGTGGGAGGTCTACCAATTCCCAAGTGTTATTGGAAAGAATGGAATCCATCTCATCATTGATGGCTTCTTTCCAAAATGCACTATCTCTCGATTGCATAGCTTCTCTATAAGTCTTAGGATCATCCTCAACGAGAAGTACAATAGGAATTTTCCTAAAGACTTCCTCTCTATTTCCTTCTACCATGTAGAATGAAATTTGTTGAGAATCCACTACTAGACTTTTATGATTTTTAAGCCTTTGACTTCTTCTAGGTTCAAAGGGTTGCTTTACATCCTTTTGAGAATTCTCCTCTTGAGAATCAACTTTGGATGTAGAAGCTTGAGAATTATTCCCATATAACAAATTCTCCTTTAGAGATGTTGAAGCTTGAGAATTGTTGTCACATAACATATTCTCAAAGAATTCAACTTCTCTAGATGCAATCACAATATTAGACTCTACGTCTAATAGCCTATAAGCTTTACTATTGTTGGCATAACCAACAAAAGCACACTTTATGGCTCTTGAGCCTAACTTTGTTCTATTAGGTTCGGTTTTCTTGCAATATGCAAGACACCCCCACACTTTGAAGTACCCTATGTTGGGTTTTCTTCCTTTTCATAACTCATATGGAGATATCTCATTTTTCTTCATCGGTATTCGATTAAGAATGTGATAAGCGGTTAAAAGCGCTTCACCCCATAAGTTGAAGTTCAACTTAGAAAACACCAACATAGAATTTATCATCTCTAGATAAGTCCTATTTTTCCTTTCGGCAACACCATTGTGTTGTGGTGTATAAGGTGCAGTGCACTCATGAATTATACCATTTTCTTCACAAAATGTATTGAATTCATTAGAGAAGTACTCTCCTCCTCTATCACTTCTTAGCACCTTAATCTTTTTATTTAGTTGGTTTTCAACTTCTAATTTATACAATTTAAAAGCATCAAAAGTCTCATCTTTATGCTTTAAAAGAAACACGTAGGTATATCTACTAAAATCATCTATAAAAGTAAGAAAATACCTTTTACCACCTCTAGTTAAAACACCATTTAATTCACAAAGATCACTATGGATTAAATCTAGTAAATTAGATGATCTTTCTACACTAGGAAATGGTTTCTTAATCATTTTTGCCTTAACACATGTTTCACATTTACCATAGTTTTTAATATTGCATGCAATCATACCACATTTTACTACTCTTTTCATGGTTGAAAAACCTATATGCGATAGTCTAAGATGCCACAAAAATAAAGAATCATACTCAACAATATAGGAGGAATTAACATTTTTATTGATAACATTGAAAGTTACATCATTGGTGCACAATTTAACCATACCCTCACAAGAGTACTCATTTCCCAAAAATACATTTGATTTGGTAAGTATAAGTTTACCGGACTCAAAAACGGCTTTAATGCCGGGCTTGCCAAGCAAATCACCACTTAACAAGTTTCTACTCATTTCGGGAACATAAAGTACATTCACTAATGTAACTTTCTTGCCGGAGGTGAAGTAGACATCAATAGTACCTTTGCCAAGTACCTTGGATTTGCCCTCATTGCCCATTTGTATCTCATGGTTGCCCTTTGACTCTTCAAAGGTTTTGAACAATGATTTGTCATAGGTGACATGGACGGTGGCACATGTGTCATACCACCACCCTTTCACCTTGCCTTGGACCGCATTCACCTCACTAAGGGTAGCAACTATGTTTTCCTCTTGAGTTGCGTTCACCTTAGGTCCTTGTTGGCCTTTTCTATATCTACACTCTCTAGCATAGTGACCATTTTTCCCACACACAAAGCAAGGACCTTTCTCGCCCTTAAACTTGTTTGGATTGGTTTTTGGACCCAAAGGTTTCTCATTACCCTTTTTCCCTTTGTTTTTGGGATGTTTTGGTTGTGACACCGCATTTGCTTTGGAAGTCTCTCCATTAGACCCCTCTACAAGTTTATCTCTACATATCGATTCCTCTTCGATTCGAATATGCTTTTTGATCTCCTCCAAAGAATAATCCTCATTTTTATGAAGGATTCTTTTCCTATAGCTCTTCTAAGTTGGTGGTAATTTAGCCACTATAGCACCAACTTGATAGGCCTCGGGAAGCTCAATCTTTAACACTTTCAATTTATTAACAATAATTTGCAATTCATGAATTTGAGGAAGAATAGGTTTATCACCAAAAAATTTGAAATCGAAGTATTGAGATATCAAAAACTTTTTGGTACCTTCCTCTTCCGCCTTAAACTTTTTCTCAAGTGCATCCCATATCTCCTTGGCCGATTTGGTCTCGGTGTAGAGGTCATAGAGCCTATCGGATAGTGCGTTGAGGATATGACCCCTACAAAGAAGATTGTCCTCCTCCCTCTTCCTTCTCTTCTCCACCTCCTCGGGAGTGTCTTTGTCGGATGGCTCGGCTAGAGGTGCCAAGGAAGACTCAAGGATGTAAGCGATTTTGAGAGTGGTTAAAAGAAACCTCACCTTGTCTTGCCACCTAGTAAAATTGGATCCATCAAACCTATCCAATCTCACTAGGTCTTGGTTCATGATTTTGATTGTCTCCCCTTCCATTGAAACAAAAAGGAATAAGCTTTTGAATGTTAGGAAAAATAATATTGCCTCAATGGAAATGGTAAGATAATATTACAACTCTAGACAATATATTACAAATAAATATTGATTGATTAAAAAGTGTTACATTTCTATGACAAAAGATACATGTAAATATAAAGAAAGAGGTAGAAGATGATAGAAATAGAAAATACAACTCTAAGATAAAATATACAAATAAACTAGAAGTAGTATAATGAAAAGATATAGATGAGATTACAACTCTAAAACAAAAGATACATGTAAAAGAGTGAATAATAGAAGAAAATAAAAGCAATAGAATAAAAGAACAAGAATAAGAACAATGAACAAAGAACTCTCACTCACACAACCAAAGTGAAGAGTATTGGGGATCACCAACTTGAACAAGGTTTGAAACCTTTGTCCAAAAGCTTATTTCCCCCTAACTCAAGCACTAAGGGATCTCTCACAGATTTTGGAAATGCTTTCTGGAATAATCAAGCCTCAAGGTGTTTATAGCCAAGTGCTCTAGTGGATAGAAAAATGGTGTGTCTTACAAGTGAGCATTAGGCTCCTATTTATAGAGTTTAGAGACACCCTTTGAATTTCAAATTCCACCAACCCCCATGGCTGTTACCAATGATTAATTGGGTGTTTTATGGAATTAAAATAGAGATTTGGGAGTTACTTAGCTGTTGGAATCGTTCAAAGTTGGATAAAAAACTGAAATTATAGAAGTTGTCAGCCATTAGGGCCGCGACGCTAGTTCCAGGCGCCGCGGCCCTCAGTCAATTTCAGCAACACATTTTTTCAGTTTTTTCCAAAACGTTCCAATTTATTCCCACTTGATTTTGTAACTTCCATATACAATATGGGAGTTAAAATCACATCTCTATCAGCCATTTCTCATATGGCTTTAAGAAATTCATCTCAATATTGTGTAACAACAAATCTACACAATAATGGGTGATATTTAGGAGTTACAAATTTGTGATGAATTTGTAACACCAAATATGTTACATGTTTGGATATTTCACATATATCCAAATAATGTAACTCTCTATTATATGTTACAATATGTGACACTCTATGTCACATTTATTTAATCTAAAACATTATATTATAAAATAATATAACACGTGTTTCTTTTTCTAAAAGCTAAAATGCAAAAGTGAATGAAGTGGTGAAGAAGAAAGGGTATATATCGGCAAAAGAAATGGTAAAAGTCGAATGGATCTGGACTGTTGCATGATGAATTGAAAAGATCTAACGGATCCTATTCAATCTTGAAAATGGCAGCAAAAAGGGGATTGGAGAGGACGTGCGTAGGTAAAAGGGTACTCAAGTAATCTCGACAAGAAATCCCCCAGTGACACGTGTCCACACTCGAGAGTGGTAGATAGGCACGTTTTATGAAAGTGAAGTTCAAAAGTTTCCTTCTCAGAGGATTCGAACCAACACTTTTGAGGGGGAAAAATATTACACCCAAATTTCGAGAATAAAATATATAGCTTCGAAATGTAGGCTCGAAAAATTTAAGCTCATATCTACAAATGTTAGCAATACACTTATACGAATTATCAAGTGGCTTTGGATTTTTTATTAGCACTTGGGCATGAGTCGCAACTTTTGAGCCTGAGTTGCAGGCTCGAAGGCATCAACCTTCTCCGAGGGACGAGTTCGACCAAGTTACTAGATCAGTTTCCTTCTCAAAGGATTTGAACCAACACTTTTGAGGGGGAAAATGTTACACCCAAATTTTGAGAATAAAATAAATAATTGGAACGATGAGCTCAAAGCTTAGCCAGTCTTGAAAGCACGTCAGCATAACGATCGAGCTCAGTGACACGTTTGGCACATGGAAAGATTGTTAGGAAATCCCTACTTCATAGGGATTCATTATTATCATATATTAAATCCCTATCGTCATGGGATATTATTTAATTAATACATTTATAGTATTTATTTCAAATTTATTTGATTGATTGTAACTTCCCTAAATCAGATGAATATATTCTCACAAGCAGGCCTATAAATAGCCTGGAGTATTTCATTTGTATTTATGCACAAATTGTACTAGAGAATACTCTGCCAAATTGCTTTCATCCAAAGCTTTGAGAGAGTAGTGATAATAACAGTGACTCGTTGACTAGGCAGATTTTAATTACTGAACCACATAAAAAACCTTTGAATCCTTCTACTTTTTCTATATTTTTGTTTAGTGCTCTTCATATTTAAGTTGACGAAAAATGACGTCAACAGTTGTAGTTCGAAGAATTTTAAAGCTTTTGCATTCTTTCTTGGGCCATTTGGAATAGATGAAACAAAAGATTGTTGCAGCATCCTCTCCCTGATGATGAAGATTTTATCCACTGGTCTTTGTCTGCTTTTGAAGAACCTGCATAAATTACAAGAAGGATAATGTCGATTAGAGCTCAAAACTGGAAACCTCTTCTCTGGGTACTCATCTTATGAATTGTGATGCTGCTGCTTGTTCCCATCCATGGGGTTGTGGTTTAGGGTCAATTGTGAGAGACTCTTCTGGAAGGTTTATTGCAGCTCAAGCTTGTTTTAGGAAATGTCGTTTCTCGGGGGAAACTATTTATTCTTTGGCTATTAAAATGGAATTGGAGCTTGCTTTACAGTTAAAGATTTCCAAATTCTCTCTAATGTCTGACAATTTTTTGGTGATTAAAGCCCTTCAAGGTTCAAAGGAGGGGGCTACAGATTTGTATATAGTCATAGAGGAGATTAAAGAGCTCATTATTTTTGACAAATGTGTAGATTTTTTTTCATTCTATCAGTGAAGCTAACTGTGTAGCTCATGCTATAGCCAATTTTTCTTGTAAATCATTAGTGGATAAGTTGTGGATTTCTGTTATCCCTAAGTGTGCTTCTTTTTTTATTAACGGGGAAGTGCCTTAGTGGTTTGGTAATAAAATTTTCCTTTAAAAAAAATCATTTAAGATACCAATTTGTTACATTTTGATATATGACTAAATTTTTGGGTATGACACAAATTTAAAGCAATTAACGAACTTAGTGAGTTACCAAAAAGAGTCTTGTTATGTTATATTTAAAAGTTACCAAACAGTATCATAAATAATCTATTTTAAAAAAGTTACTTGAAATGTTTCTAAAATAGCTTTACCATATGGTATCTTTTAAATGTAAAATAAGAATAATTTTTTTTGTATTTTAAATTTTGTTGGAGTTTAAAATTTAGTTACTTTTTAGTCAACAAAATATAAAATTAAACTAAAATGTTGTTTTTGATTCTAGTCATCTTCTCCGGCAATGAAGAAAAAACATATGCTTCCCACATATTAAAATAACCACCTTGAAGAGTAGGTCGCAATGGTCCCATTCTTAAGGCCAACCGACCAACGGTGTGGCCAAAAAATATTTTTGAAATCAAGGAGAAAAGAGAAATAAAGAAGCGTTAAAAAAAAGCAACCCTAAATGTGAAAATTAGCAAACAGGTGGACAACATGTAAGCTACAGAGAATTAAATGTCTATAACAAGAAATAAAACATTATAATATTTAAAACAAATGGTAAATAAAAAATGGTAAAATTGTAAATTAAATGGGGTGCGAAATTTTTGTAAATAACATGTAAAATATGGTCCAATCTGTAAATTTCCAAAAAAAAATGAAGTAAAGCACAGCTTGCCCAGGTGGGGCGAGTTCCATGGGAAAACTATCTAGGTGGGTGGGAAGTTCTCTAAAACTCCTCAGGCAGGCTGCTCTACATGAACTAAGGCGGGCTCACTTCACTTCATTCAATTGGGTGGGCTGCTCCAAGCCTCTCAAATGGGCTCTCTCAGGCGGGCTCATGCAACAGTAACAAGCTACCCATATAGCCCTTCTCCCATTTTTCAGACTTAAATTTTAGAAACACTATTTTTTTGTTTTTCTTCAATTTGTTTTTGTTCCAATCCACATTTTTATCCAAAGTTTAATTATGAAGAATTTTTTCCCATCTTGAATATTTATTTCTTTCATGAAAATCCCATAAATTAGACTCCAAAGATCATAAAATTTCTCGAAAACTCTTCTAAAAATTCTAGATTTTTTCTAGTTTCATTCAACTGCACTCAAGGCATTCAATTATCAATTCATCAAGATTCAAGCAAGAAGTAAAGAAGATTATGAAGAAAATAAAAAACTCACCTTCCAAGAATTTGCTTCAAAGTTGTCAAACAAGAAGAATAAAATAGTTGTTCTCTTAGAGTGGAATCAAATAAATAGTGTGAAAATTCCTAATAATATTATGATTAGGAGTGGACATTTAAATTCAAATTCAAATTTAAAATTTAAGTAGTCAAAATATTATAGCTCCAACCAACATCAAATTTGTTTCAATAAATTTTTGTCTATCAACTCTAGATCAACAACACTCTTCAGGAGGACCTACGAGTAAATCTTTTGAATTTATAAATAAACTCAAAAGCTCAGTGGCAATTATTATGTGATAAAAGTCATATTTATACACGTGACATGATGGGTCAACAAGATTCTTCTAGAATATTCTATGTATTATTTTATTACTATTCTTGTAACTTATTTATATTTGAATTTAAATGATTATTATAGTATAACAAACGATACTATATTTATAATATCTCATCTTTTAAATTATCAAGTATACCCCTATGCTTCAAAGAACAAACTCTTTCAATTTGTAATTGCTTTTTCTATAATGAAAACAATGTGTGTAGGCTTGAGATTATAGCTTAACTACTATAAATTTTTTGTGTTTTTTATTTATTTTTCACAAATTTTACTTTCATCTTATTTTTTTAGACAAATCTTCCCCTAGAAGTTTGTGCACTTATGATTGACAAATTCACATGTCAACATGATGTAAGTTGAAGGTTTGTGCAAGAGAAGCTAACCAAGCTGCTCATTATTTAGCTAGGCTTGCATTAGAGTTAGATAACGCTATAAAATTTGGATTCATGTTAATCCTTCTCCTTTTCAAAACATGCTTCTACTTGATAGTTTATATCAATGAAAGTTCTCATTTTCTCTCTCAAAATATAAATTTATATATATAACGGTTGCGTCCATTTTGAGAGTCCAATCCCTAAGCTACATTGAAAGTACAATCATGTAGTTGGGAAGATAAGTAATCGAAATCGAAATGCAATTTGTTGTCCCAGCCCTATGCTTTTGGCCAATTAAACATTTTATAATTTAAAGGACAAATATGATGATGGTAGACCATACAAGATACAATAAAATATTTTAGTACTGATTCATTTAAAGATAATGAGTTGTGCTGGCCAATCTTGGTTGGCTTGGCTGCTACCTCTTTCTAAATAAATTTTCATCATTATTGTTGTTTCTTTAATTATTTAATTACATTACCACACTCTTAAATGGATATGCATTATATAACCACCCCACCACCACAATTTTTTTTTTCTAAAGGTAATATTAAATCTAGCATTCATATATAGACATATTTATAACTTACAAGAGCTGAATATTTATTTGCATATAAGAAATTTTGAAAATAAGTACTTTTTCATAAACGAAACACACCAAAGAATAGCCTTCTCAGTACCTGTTGCTGTATCAAGACATTGCAGCTTCCAAGCAATTTCATACAATGAAAAGTATCAAAATGCCAAAAGAAGTACTTTCCTTTGTTTTTTTTCTTTTCAATTTTATATTATTTTTGTAGTAATTACTTAAGAAACTAAAATAGAAGGATGGCTAAACTTAGTACGGAAATCTAATTAATACCCCATAATATTTTGGTCACCAAAAGCATAACTAGATTAGTAACCACATCTGTCTTATTTCTAAAGTTAGGTATTAATTCAAATTTCCCTACTCTCTTACTCTTTGTTTAAATCTTGAATTTTAAGAGGAAAAAAAAAATAAAATGTTAAAAGATTTTATCTTCTTATGTTTGGATTCAAACAAAAAAACAATGAAAATCCTTTTTTTAAGAAAAAAAATAAATTTAAATGTAATATAATTTTATAAAATTTAGAATAATTATAAATATATTTAGAGAGAAAAATATTTTAAAAAATCATAAGATATTAGAAAAACATTTTCTCTATTATAGTTTCCCTTGTATAAATTTTTATTCGTAAAATCCAAGATCCAAACAAAGTATTAATAAATAAAAATATATATATTATAAATATAACACAAATTTTTTTAGCAGGTTTCCTTCATTAAATTGAGAATAATCTACAAAAAAAAAACACTCTCTACATATTAAACCTTTCTGAAACTAAACGATGAAATTTCTAAAGAAATCAAATAGGCAATTTACACACTTTGTTACCAATTAAAAATAAAATTAATTAATCTCATATAAATAAATTAATTAATTAATTTCATATAAATTTTATTTTTAATTTTTAATATTTTATTAAACTAAAATAGCTTTTAGATTGAACTCCACCAATCACATATTATATTACTTTTATATATTTAGAATTTCTAACAATCACTTATTTTATTTTTTAAAACTAAAAAACAGTCACAGATAATAAACTAATCACATTTTAAAAGATATGTTCTCAATCCCTCAATTCAAATTTTCATTTTAGAATCACAATTTTTAAAAACATAGTTTTCAATAACAAACCAATCTAAATCTCTTAGCTATTGTTGTATCTAAATTTATCATAACATATTATACTTATATGAGTCATGTACGAATATGCCAACCAAACGTGTAATTTTCATTTAGCTATTATTGTATCTTTTTTTTTTTCCACTAAAAACGACACGCAATTTTTACTGAATAAATTACCCTATAATTAAACTACATAAAGAGCCAAAACTAAAATATACATATCCTTGTTTAGTTAATGAATTAATTTTGGTAAAAGAAAATCATATTAATTCCTAAATTATAAAATATAGCAAGTCCCTAATTTTATTAATCAATAACAATTAAGTCCTTGTATATGATTTCTCCGCATTATCAGTGTGGCAATATGAAAGGGAAAAAAATATAAGATTCATTGCCCAATTAATTAATATATCAATCTCTCTCTTTCTCTCTTATTTCTTCATTTCTTTTTCTTTAATAAATAAAAAAATGAAAAACAAAAAAAATTCATGCATAACATGGTTGCAGAGCCCCTTCAACTGTGAGTTGGGTGGTAGTGGGAGCTTGGGTGATGGTGCGACGTTCTCAAATCTTGTTCTTTTGTGTAACCTTCTTCTTCATTGTGCTTTGTTCCCCTATTTTGGAGGCTAGAACAGCTTTGGGTATTAGTTTTTTTTTTCTTTCTATTTTGGGTTTTAGTTTTAAGTTTGGTATTTTTGGGTTTAGAACATTACTAATTTCTGTAGTGATCCAAATTATTTTTTTATTTTATTTATTTAATTATTATGTTTTAGTTAATTGTTTAATTTTCAGAAAATAATTGAAATGTTTGTTTTGTGTGAATTAGGATTTAATTGATTTTTTGAAATAATTGTGTGATGTTTGTTTAATTATTAGTGTTACATTTTTTTTTAAGTGTGACAACATTATGCGATTAGAATATGTTGCATTTTTATTTATTTAGAGTGTGTTTGTGGGTGCCGAAATTGTGTGTATGTGTGTGGACTTGTTTTATTTTTATTTCATTTAATTTAAGAAAATAAAAGGAAAAAGGAAATGGGTTGTCATCTTTTGGGATAAGATGACAAGACTTATCTTTTGGGTTGTGTTTATATTTAGACAAGGTTTAGATAAGGTGTAAAGAGAGAAAATTGTGGAATTTAGCTTAATTTGTGGGATAAGATTTGAGCTTTTCACACTTGGCTTTTTTCTTAGGGTTAGGTCACTAGGGTACTGTAAATAGAAGACATGTGAGCCTTGAGAATACTTGTGTGTGGCTGCCAAAATTTGGAGATAAAAATAGAAAAGGGAGCACGAAAAAGAGAGAAAGAAAGAAGGAAATGAGGAAAAGAGGAAAGGGTTTCCAAGATCTCTAGGTATGTGTTCTTATTTTGAGTTTGGTTTTTGGTTTTTGATCTTCTAAGATTAGATATCTCCTTCTCAATTCTAAGAAGTTTGTTTCTCTTTTATTCGGTGGTGTATTTCGAAATCCCTAGGTGCCAAAGGATTTATTTGCTTTATATTCTTGAACACCATCAAGTAGTAATGAAATTTTTGTTATTATCTCTTTTCTTGATTAATTGTTCTCATAGAAAAACATGCTAATGTTGTGGATTAATTCTTTCAAGATGGGTATGATTTGATTTTGGTGCTCTTGATATTTTGTTGTTTGTTTTAATTTATTTTGAGATCTCAATTATGTAAAGCTATGTTGATGATGCATGATAGGTTCGGCCAAGGCATGTGATTTTGGATGCTTTGATTTTATGTTAGTGAGATGATTGACATGCCATGATTATGTTGATGCAAAGCTAGAATACTAGAAGCATGCTAGGGTTTAAATCTAGCAATGATGTTGAAATTGATATTGTGTTGTTGTGATTATGGGTATCTGCCTTGATGTTCTATGGTCTAGGGTTTGTGTGATGGTTTGATTTTGAAATAAGAATTTAAGCACGTTATAGTTTTTGTTTTGTTTCACTATTCATGATATTATTTTATGTGGACTAATACAACATGTTTCTTTTGGATACATAGGGTGTTCGCCCAAGGGTATAAAATGGGTTCCAGTTGTTTATTTTATTTTATTGATTTTCTCTTGATACTTGAATAAAGAAGCATGATGTGATTTTGCGATAAACTTGGTTGTTATGTCCTATGTGTATTTTGACCTAAGATATATTGCATGGTGTAATATTTTTCTAAATTCGTAAATGAGATTAAGGATCATTAGGGACTTGCATAAGATGTTAGAAAGCATGTTAGACCTATCCATTTATTGTTGGTATATTATTAAAGTTTTATTGGTCATTTTATAATTCTATGATACTTGCAGAATTTTATTGTTAATATGTTTGTTTAGCAAGCATGAGTAAACTAGGAGTGAGTTTGATGCCATGATTTCATGATATATGCTAAAGATGAAAAGGATTACTTTCATATATTTTGTTATTTCATTTCATTAAGAAAACCTATGATTTTATGTGAATTTATATGCTTAAAAGATAAAAGCAAATAAATGAATGACATGCTGGATTTTATTTTTAAGTTCATGAGATTAGCAAGCATGTGTATCTAAGGGTTTTTCTTTTCCTGTGCCATGATTAATGTATATATAACTATGAATATTAAACAAATTTTTAATAATTTTGAATACAATGATTTTATGTGATTAGGTGTTCTAGAAAGAGAATTGAAAGTAATTACATTTTTATTTTCTAGAAAAGTGTTATTTCTTATTTTGTGGTTGGATTTGAAAGCATGTTAGAAATTGATTAATTATCGCGCCATGATATCAGTATTATCATATGGTGGACCGATATACAAGAATGGTACAGTGGATACTGTCTTTGTTGTTTGAAAAAGAGTGATTCATAGTGCTTGGTGGCGCGACATGATAATGACTAGGGTGTGCTCGTGTGCAGGCTGAGAAGATGATTGCTTACGCTTGACGATGGTCAAAAGAATAAAAAATATATTTTTTACACGTGACATTGAGTTGACATAAATGATGGTTGTGTTTCAGGTATGGCGACAGTATCTAACGGAAAAACGTGAGATATACATTGGCATAATTAGTTTAAAGTGTTGGTTACCTGTAACGCCTTGGATAACCAAGACCGTTACATTGTGTATTTGAAATAGTGCAAGACTTGCTAATCAATTCAAATACATAGTGTAACGGTGTTGGTTATCCAGGGCTTATAACTTGGTATCAGAGCGGTCTAAGTTTAAGGGTTCCTAAAGACTGGTTGGGCATGTACACTCGCCGCTAAAGACAAGCCCGACTCAAGGTTTGGTAACTGTATATATGTGATTACATGTTTAAATGCTTGGATGAAATATAAATTCTTTATTGTATGATTAATAGGGAGCATGAGATATTGATAGGGCCTAGCCCTTGGCTACTGTATGATTATTATGAGGCATGATTATTAGCGATGCTGCTCCATGTGAATGGATATTTAAATGATTGTTTGCATCTTGATTACTTATGGTTGGTTGAGTTTCAATGATGGACTGTGGAAAGATTGTTAACCTGTCATCATTGCTTGACTACCGAGTCGTTGATTGCAGATAAACATGATTGTTATGCGTCCAAGGCAATCAATACGACTAGTCGGCACAGGGTCTAAGGCTAGAGATGATGATCAGGGCTAGAACCCTCCGCCAGTCCCTAAGAACTGGCAGAAGATACTTGCTGATATGCAAGCCCAGTTACAAAGTCAAGAAGAGCAGATTTGCCTTTTAAGATAGCAGGCTCCGTCAGGGAGTGCTGCCCCTATTATGCCACCTACTATGGCACCAGTTGTACAACCACCTAAGGTTGGGAACAGGTGGGAGCCACTTTATGAACGATTTAGGAGACAACATCCTCCAACCTTTGAGGGAGGACCAGACCCATTGAAGGTTGATCAGTGGATGAGTATGATCACCTCCATCCTAGATTTTATGAGGGTGGAAGGTAATGACAGAGTGGCCTGTGCCACCTATATGCTTAGAGAGGATGCCCGTATTTGGTGGGAGATGGCATCACAAACCAGGGATATTTATACTTTGAGTTGGGATGGGCTCAAAGATCTGTTCAACCAGAAGTATTACAATGTTGCCATTAAGGCAGCAAAGGTGAATGAATTCACAGGGTTGGTACAAGGCAATATGTCAGTTACAGAGTATGCCCTTTGATAGGCTAGTGAAGTTTGCATCAGACTTAGTGCCTACAGATGCGGCCAGATAGGACAGGTTCATTCGGGGACTTAATGTCATGATAGCCCGGGACGTGATGATTACATCAGTAGCTGGGCAGACGACTTATGCTTAGGCTGTTGAGAAGGCTCTTACCGCAGAGTAGGCAGAAAATAAGATTTGGAGGGAGAACGCTGCGAGACAGGATGTTCGCAGGGCAGTGCCTCCATCCACAGGGTTTGGTACGGGCGGAGGCCCCGGTGATTTGAAGAGGAAGGCCTCTAACACTTCGACCACTGCTTGTCCTGATAGGGGGGGTCGAGGTGCTTAGGGTGGCCGCCAGGGAGGCGGTGAGACATGGAAAAGTTATCCAGAGTGCACGAGATGTAGGAAGCGCCATCTGGGTGAATGTGGAGCGAAAGCCTGCTACTTGTGCAGGGTGGTGGGACACCTCAAGAAGGACTGCCCAACAACGAAGAAGGAGGAATCAGGGAAGGGGGACAGCTTGACTCCAGCTCAGGTGTTCACCTTGACGCAGGCAGAGACTGAGGCTAGTCCCTCGGTAGTGACAGGTCAGCTTTCTAGGGCTGGCTCTTCATATACTGTATTGATTGACTATGGTGCTACACATTCATTTGTTTCTAGTAAGGTATTTGATAGATTGTGTAGACCTAGTGAGTATTACACTGTGGGGCTTGGGACTATACTACCTACAGGGGAACTGGTAGTTTCTAGGAGATGGATTAGAGCACTGCCAGTGATGGTAGATGGTAGGAACTATCAGTAGATTTGATCGAGTTGGGTATGGATAACTTTGATATGATTTTAGGGATTGATTTGCTGCTCAGATATGGGGCTACTATAGATTGTAGGAAGAAGATGGTAACTTTTGAGCCTGAGGGAGAGGATCCCTTTATTTTCGTCGGTGCTGTGCATGGACCTCGCATACCGATGATATCAACGTTGATGGATAAGGACCTATTACAGGGAGGTTGTATAGGTTTTTCTAGCTAGTGTGGTGGATACCACCAGGGTTATGCCAGCAGGGCCGGGGGAAACCAAATTGGTACGTGAGTTCTTGGATGTGTTTCCTAAGGATTTACCATGTAACGCCCTGGATAGCCAAGACCGTTACTCTGTGTGTTTATAAAGTGTCAGACTTGCTAACCCAGTCAGTTTAACAAAATCGTGTTACTGAGACTATAAAGGTACTAGGGTTTAAAATGTTTTGGTCTCAAAAGCCACATTTTCATTAAGAAACATTGTTTGTTTACACGGGATCCCAAAAATACAAGTTTAAAGATCGTTTACAAAAGTTATAAGATTCAGATACAATAACCAGCCATACTAAGGCAAAACAAGCGGTTAGGTAATCCCTGTCCTGATCCACTCCTCGACCATGATGATCGAATGGCTGGCTATGTACATTTCACCTCAGAGCTCTCCATCTCAGGCTTGGTCCAGCTTGCCTTTGCCTTTACCTGCACCACGTAGCACCCATGAGCCAAGGCCCAGCAAGAAAACACAACAACAGAGCAAAAGCAATCAACAGACAAATCCATATCTCGCATAGCATCACAAGTTCTCAAACGTGTAATCATTCAGCATGACCAAGTATTCAACATACTAAGCATATCAATTCATATCACATATCACTGCACAAATGATAACCAGGGCTAGCGCTCTCAGGCTGCTCCCTCCGTTATCCCATTGACTTCGGCCCGCTTAGGCCGAGCTCAGTGAATGTTCTTGGCTACCAGTGGCCAAGCCGCGCCCTGTGCGCAAATACTATGTACGGCACTCTTAGGCCGCTTTACATGTCCCATGGCGTTATGCCATCATTGACATGATGCAATTCTCTGGAGCACTTAGTCCCATCACAAACATATAATCGGGTGCAGTTTTCTTACCTTTCAATTCACTAGCTTTGATCCCTCGACTCCTTGAGCACGATCCCCCTCGAGCCCTAGTGCTCACCTTTGGTGGAATTTCGACCACAAGTTGCCTCAAGACTTCCTTGGCTTGCTCCTCCTCAGCCTTAGACCTGAATTCCCTCAAGTGTTGATGAACCCTTGCTAAACCTCTGCCAATTACCCACACTTAGCTAGAATCCTTGATGCTTAGTTTATCCCAGCTCTCCTCTGAGCTCTACTATAGAAATCCTCAAGAAACAGGTGAAGGAAATGTAAACCGACCTAGAGAACTCTCTCTGTTTTCCTTCCTTTCTTTTCCCTTTCTTTTCCTTCTTTTTCAAACTTCTACATTTCTCTACACTTCCCACTAACATAAAGCCTCAGCATATCTATTCCTTACAGGCCAAATGACCCTAATGCCCTCCCCTTTATTTCTAATCCTTTAGTCTACTTAAGGGCATTTTAGTCATTTTACCCAATTCCCGCTAACTCCTCGAGTGTCTCTAATATTTCCCGCTTAATTCCTGATACCTAATTAACCACCAATAATGTTCCTCAATGTCCAAATAGACTCCAGTATATTCGCTAAATTCCCATTTATACCCCTAAGCTCACCCCGAGCCGGGTATAAATCCCCGCCATGACTTTTCCGCTACTTTGCTCACTAGGATCGTCTCGAGTCACAGATCACAGATATATCCACATAATAATGTGGTCTCGACAATTATCACATATATCAATACAATTATGCCCATAACGACCAAAATTACGATTATGCCCTTCTAGCCTAATTAGGGCCTACATGCATACTAATACACATAGTCATGCATCTCAAATATTCAAATAGTCATATAACATGCTTTAAATCATAATCATGCATCTTAATCATTAAATTCACACATAATTCCCATTATGCCCTCCAGGCACACTAATCAAGGCCCTTAAGCCTTATTAGCGAATTTGGGTCGTTACATACCAGGACTGCCGCCGCATAGGGAGATCCAGTTCGTCATCGAGTTAGCGTCGGGTACAGAGCCAATGTCGAGGGCACCATATAGGATGGCTCCTGCGAAACTGAAGGAGTTGAAGATTCAGTTACAAGAACTTCTAGACTTGGGATTTATCAGGCCTAGCTTCTCGCCTTGGGGTGCTCCAGTTTTGTTTGTGAAGAAGAAGGACAGGACTCTGAGAATGTGTATAGACTATAGGGAGTTTAACAAGTTGACCATCAAGAAAAAATACCCCTTACCAAGGATCGATGACTTGTTCGATTAGCTGTAGGGAAAGACGGTATTATCAAAGATTGATTTTCGATCTGGTTATCACCAGCTGAGGATCAAGGAAGAGGATATACCGAAGACGGCCTTCCGAACGAGGTATAGGCATTATGAATTCTTGGTCATATTGTTTGGTCTGACCAATGCCCCAACTGCATTCATGGACTTGATGAACAGGGTGTTCAAGGACTTTTTGGATCTGTTTGTGATTGTCTTCATCGAAGACATCTTGGTTTACTCTAGTTCAAAGGCAGAGCATGAGCAGCATCTCCGACAGGTACTGCAGAGATTGAGAGAGCATTAGTTATATGACAAGTTTAAGAAGTGCGAGTTCTGGTTACCAGAAGTGACATTTCTTGGACACATTGTTGGTGAAGATGGGATCATGGTGGATCCAGCTAAGGTAGAGGCAGTGAGAGATTGGCCGAGGCCAAGAAACACCTGAGAGGTTAGGAGCTTCCTTGGATTAGCGGGATATTACAGACAGTTCGTAGAAAGGTTCTCAAAGATTGTTGCACCGATGACAGAATTGACATGTGTTGACCCTCGATTTGGCCTACGACACAGAGTCAGAAATACGACAAGAAATTAGATGATAATCAGGAGTGGAATCAAATGGTAAAGAATAGACACAGATGATTTATAGTGGTTCCACTTAGTGCTATTATTAATACTGAATCCCAATGCCGTGATCAAAGAACTAGGGTTCTTGAGTTTCACAAGCCTTAAGAGAATCACAACTTTTTGGAGGATAATTGCACTATATGCTCTTTCTCTTAGTATTCAGAAAAAAGATTCAAAAGTCAAAAGTCCCTTCCTTGAGCTCTCTCATGAATATTTATAGGCTCAAGGGGGTTACATTGGGCCAATGGGCCTTAATTATCCTTAATATCCGTGTATCAAGGCAATAAAGAAGAAATAATCAATGTAGTTATTATAAAATTACAATCTTTTAAGGAAATAAACCGAAGCATACGACCAGTCTGGTCACATCTAATCGTGAGGTTTGACGAAGCAACGGGTAGCTGGTCGATGATCAAACAGCACCTCTTCATTTCGACTCTGCCACATGTCAACCACGTGTGAGAAATCCTTGCCACGTCATCAGCAGGCGTTTTTGGGTAAAAAACATGGAAGAATATGAAGTTCGTCTGGTCAGATAAGCGTGAGAATAGCTTCTACGAATTGAAACGACGACTGATTACTACTCTGGTGTTGAGTCTTCCTTCGGAGGGAAGGAAGTTTGTGGTATATTGTGACGCATCGAGATTGAGATTGGGATGTGTGTTGATGCAGAATGAGAAGGTTATTGCTTATGTGTCATGGTCGCTGAAGGCGTATGAGCAACGGTATCCTACCCATGATCTAGGGTTTTCAACGGTGGTATTCACACTAAAAGTTTGGTGACATTAGCTGTATGGGGAGAAGTGCGAAATATACACCGTGTTAGGAGTATGTCCTAAAAGCATGTAAAAGACATTTATTATTTTGATGAATAAATAAATACAATGGTCTATTATTGTTATATTTAGATTATTAAATTATTGTTTGAATAATTTTGTAAATATCAGAAAAATTCCATATTCATTATTGAGGATGTGAACTTGTATTAGTACGAGAGAATTAAGATCACATGAATGAATAAAAATTTTCAACAACAACAAATTGAAGTTATGATATTCTTTAATTGGGGTTGTAAGTACGGTTTGCTGAGTATCATATTGATACAAATAATCTAGATTCAGATTATTGATGTGGTAAGACATCTTGGTAAAGGTGCTTTATATAATATGATTATATATGACATGGACCGATATGAATAAAAGCCTTTATCCAAAAACCATTTAATAATAAAGACTTGTAATTCATATCATAACTGATGATCATTTATAGATCAACCTAAATCTTGAGTGTTCATGAACTCCTGTTCATGTTTATTAAATCTTTTGATTCATTCGTTAAGGTCTCTTCATAGAATGAGGCTAATGACTTTTGTTTAGGAGATTTAATATCATGGATGGCTGGGAACATGTATCAACAATACGAAATCTAATCTTTCCTAACAGATCGTATATTAGTTCCCTTAAGGGTTAATTCTAGAACTGAATGATTTTGAGCTCAAATCTATAATTAGATTATAGATTAATTATTCACTAGTGAATTAATGGTACTTAAGGAATAAGAAGTAAATTAGAAAGGTAAAATGGTAATTCTTCCATTCTAATTTATGAAATAATTAATTATATCAATGGACAACTTAAAATAAGATTTATGTAAAAGTATATTTATAACATAAAGAGTTCAATTCTGAATTTATAGTGGAGAAATATCAGAATTAATAAATTAACTATTATAATTAAAGAGTTTAAGTATTTAGTTTCAATTTATTGGAGCTTAATGTTATAGGTCCATGTTCCCCGAAATGGCTCAAACAAACATTGACAAAGATAAATACAAAAATGGGCAAAATGACTTATTTGATAAGTAAAATATTTCTCTATACACTAAACATAATTATTGTATAATTATGTGTAATTAATTAATTAATTATTTTATTTAACAAAAATATAATTAATTTTGAATTAATTTATTTTTGGGAATTGTGGTATTTAAATAATAAGAAAAATTGGGAAAAATCACATGCCTTCCTTGGCATGTGGTACATGTGTAGCACCGTGCACAGTCACTGTGCTACACACACAAGAAGCTTCTAGAAGTTTATTTGTTCCACAATTTTAGTTATTTAAATATTAAATAAATAATGAGATATTGTAATATGATTAAAATATTATTATTTAAACAAAATCTGATAACTGATTAGTTATTTTTAAATTGTTTTAAATAACTAATATTTTATTTTTAATATATTGAATATATTAAATATAGGAGATCATTTTTTCAGAGCGATACTTTTTCAGTGATAGAAAACAGATTGTGAAATCTCCCTGAGAGAAATAGAACAGTGATACAAGCATAGGTCACTGCTCTTCACAAACTTATGTCCAAACTTTATCAGATCTCATGTGTTGAGAACATCTGATAAATAGATTTTGCCTATTGTTTTGTATAGCGAGCCCACAGTCGTTCTTTGTGTGTTGAGAACATTTTGGAAGATCTTGGTGTGAGATCTCAAGGATTTTTGCCGTACAAAAAGATAGCAGCAAGGAAGGACTTGAGGTAATTTTCTATTCATCTCTTTGATTCAATATATATATGTATGTGAAGAAGTAGATCTAGAAATATTGTGGGGTTAAATTAACAATTTTGATTGTTGTTCCGCTACGTATAATCTCTGATTTGATCTATTAAAACAAACAAATGGTATCAGAGTCATCTTCACACACATATATATATATTGAATCTGTGTGGGTTTAGTTTTATGCATTTATTTATTTTTGATGAATGAATGGATGACTTAATATGATTGAATGCATAGGAATGTTGAATCGTTAATTGTATGGTGTTTTTGAGTTAGGATTTGTTTATGATTAGATCATTGTGTAAGCCATTAAAGGGCATTGGATTTATGTAATTTTATTTGGTTTTTGACACCATAAAATTGTAATTCCAATCACACAAAGTCAAAATGGAACTCGGGATTCAAAATTCAGCCACCGTTCCTCTGAGGCCACCCTCCGAGCCGTTGCTGGGGACGTCGTACGGACAGGTCCGTACGGATCCGTACAAGTGGGCCCTGACAGCACCTTTTGGTGCCACGTGTCCCCATCTTGCTGGTCCAGAATTTTTTTAATTTTTATGAAATTAATCTGTTATTTTAAAAAAAAAATTATAATGTTAAATATCCTATTTATTAGAAATTTGATATTTAAATAATGAGATAATTTTTTTATCCTAACAACCTTTTTTAATTAAAAGTTGTTTTAATTAGAAGGAAAATAAAATAATGATTATTTAAAAGTTTTGTTTTAATTAATCAAGATAATTAGAAAATTATTTTATTATTATTATTATTAATCTGGACCAACGACACATATCCTACCGAAAGTAAAGTAAATAAGTCTGATGGAGATCAGTGCAGTTTTATTTTATTTTATTTTAATTTTATAAAGTGGTTGTAAAATTAGAAATACCCAAAAGCACCCGGTTCAACATTTATTGTTTATTTATTTAAATAATTGTTTTCATGTGATTGATAGTTGTTCATGCATTTTGTGCCATACATAAAAAAACCCACATAGTCATTATCATGCATCTCATTGGTAGAAATGTGATTATTAGGATTGTCCTATATGTTTATTTGAGTTGTTTTGCGAAACTCATTGCATATAAATTACTTAGTGTTATTCTTTGAAAACTTGGCAAAATATCACACCGGTTTTTAAGTCTTTATGACTTAATTTCTTTAAACCAACTTTATTTTAAAATTATTTTTTAGTAAAGTTTAGATGAACATAATTGGTAATTTAAAATTGGATATGGACCTAATACTTGCTTTCTTACCAATTTTAATTATGTTCATAAAGTTTAAAGAATCTATAATTAATTTGGAATTAATTATGTTAAAAACACTTATTTCAAAATAGTGAGTGGGAGAGGGTTGATAACTCAACATAACTCGTGGTCTCCATTATTAATATAACACCGTGAGATATGAATAACGCCTTGCGACAACTTTGTTTTCATCCCCCTAAGGAAGGTGTATAGACATGTCGATAGCAAGGTTATATTTCTTACAAAGATAGGAACTAATGATGTATTTTAGGTTTGACCGACCCTAAGGCGGCATGTCCTAAGTTAAGTCATGAACTCCAAAATAATGGGTTACACTCACAAAGTTATGATTAAGCTTTTGCAGTGGATAATCATAACTTGACCAAACTAAGCAGTACTTTAATGTTTAAAAGAGAAAATAATGAGTTATTTTAAGTTTTAAACAATAAAGATAAGAACGTCTTATAAATTCTCTAAGATTAATTCAATATATGTATGTATGTGAAGAAGTAGATCTAGAAATCTTGTGGGGTTAAACTAACAATTTTGATTGTTGTTCCGCTGCGTACAATCTCTGATTTGATCTATTAAAACCAACACACCGATTATAAGAGCGTGAAGTATTTCTTCACCAAGAAGGACATGAATATGAGGCAGAGACGTTGATTGGAGTTGGTAAAGGACTATGATTGTGATATCCTTTACCACATAGGGAAAACCAATGTAGTGGCAGATGCATTGAGTCGGAGGGCCCAGGATAGTTATTTAGCTCTGCATAGATATCAAAGTAGTTGGTAGAAGAGATGACTAGAGCGAGGATAGAACTGGTTGTGGGCCGGTTGGCCAATATCACCTTACAATCGACCCTTCTAGAGAGGATAAGAGAGGGTCAGGTGGAGGATGCACAGTTGCAGGAGGTTAGAGGGAATGTCCTAGCTGGAGTGGCTAAGGACTATTCCATTTTAGAGACTGGGTTGTTACGATATAGGAATCAGATTTGTGTCCCGACATATATGGATATTAGACGAGAGATACTGGATGAATCTCATACTACACCGTACTCACTCCATCTAGGCACCATGAAGATGTATCAGGATCTATGGATATTATATTGGTGGCCTGGGATGAAAAAGGACGTATTCGAGTATGTGGCCAAGTGTTTAACCTGTCAGTAGGTGAAGGCAGAGCATCAGCGACCAGTGGGGTTGCTACAGCCTCTGGGTATTCCTAAATGGAAGTGGAAAGACATTACTATGGATTTTGTGGGAGGTTTACCCAGGACAGTGTGGCCGCATGACTCTGTGTGGGTGATAGTAGATGGATACACCAAGTTAGCTCATTTTCTTCCAATGAGGACGACCTATACTATGGATCAGTACGCGGAGTTATACGTGAGGGAGATTGTACGTCTCCATGGGGTTCCCAAGTCTATTGTTTTAGACCGGGATCCCATATTCACCTCCAAGTTTTGGGGTGGTTTGCAGAAGGCTATGGGGACTCAGTTGAAGTTCAGTATAACCTTTCATCCCCAGACAGATGGACAGTTTGAGAGGACAATTCAGGTAATAGAAGACATGCTTAGGGCATGTGTATTGGACTTTGAGGGGTCTTGGAGTAAGTACCTTCCGTTGATTGAATCTTCTTACAACAATAGTTATCAATCAACGATTGGAGTAGCTCCATACGAGATGTTATATGGAAGAAGGTGTAGATCGCCCACTCATTGGGATGAGATGGGTGAGAGGAAGTATTTGGGACCATAGATGGTTCAAAAGACTAATGAGGTTATCGAGAAGACCCGAGCTCGAATGCTCCTTCGCAGAGCAGATAGAAAAGCTATGCTGATCCTAAGAGTAGGGACGTGGAGTTCCAGGTAAGGGACTATGTGTTTCTACGAGTCTCACCACTACGAGGGGTAAGAAGGTTTGGGAAAAATGACAAATTGAGCCCTAGATTCATAGAACCTTTTGAGATCCTAGAGAGGATCGGGCTGGTGGCCTACAGATTGGCACTACCACCATCATTAATAGGGGTTCACGACGTATTCCTTATTTCTATGATTCATAAATACATCTCAGATACGACTCATGTGCTGAAGTATGAGGACTTGGAGTTGCAAATAGATTTTTCATATGAGGAATGACCAGTTCACGTCCTAGACAGGAAAGACAAGGTTCTACGGATCAAGATGATTCCTCTAGTCAAAGTGTTATGGAGGAATAGCAAGGTCGAGGAAGTGACCTAGGAGCTTGAGTCAGCTATGCGGGATCAATATCCCAAGTTATTCAGGTAAATTTTGAGAACAAAATTCTTAGTAGGAGGGATAGTTGTAACGACCCAAAATTACGAATAGGGCTTAGTGCCCTTATTAGCGTGCTGGGAGGGCATGATTGGTTTATATGTGTGTTTATTAGTGTGTCGTGACTATGTAACATGCATGATTAATATGATTATATGAATATGTGATATGCATGTTTATGAGTATTAGATATGCATGTGGGCCCTTTATAGCTTATAAGGGCATATTTATAATTTTGGCCCGTTGAGGGCATAAATGTGATTTTATGTGATAAATGATTGAGACCACATTATGTGGATATATTTACAGTACATGGCTTGAGACGGTTCTAGTGAGCGGATTATCGAAATGGTCACAACGGAGTTTAATACCCGACTCAGGGGGAAGCCTAGGGTATTTTGGGAATTTAGAGAATATTATGGGATTTATTGAATAATGAAGTATTTGGTAATTATTTGGACACGATAGGATTAATTGGTAAATGGTAGGAACATTTGAGGATTAGCGGGAATCAGGAAATTACTATTTTACCCCTAGAGACAATTAGAGGGCTGGGATGTTTTGGGGGGTATTTTGGTCTTTTGGCTAAGGTGTATGGGAAGCTAAGGTTTTAGGAAACTTCCAGAATAAGAAGGAATTCACTTTGTCTCTCTCACACTCTCATATATACGGTTTTCTCTTCCTCTCTCTAGAACTAAGGGGAAACTTAGAAGTTTAAAAGAGAAAGGTCAGGAAATTGAGCTGGATTTGGGCTGGAAACCAGGGGGAGTTAGAGCTAGAATTAGCCAAAGAAGAACTCTGAGGATCAAGCTATACTTGAGGTAAGAATTCTAGTTTTGTCTGCTGGAATTTAGGTTTGTTAGAATTGAATTCAGTTGTGTTGTTGTTAGAAGTAAGAATTTTCATGAGTTTTGGTTTTCTAAGCTGATTTTAGGTGCTTAGGGGGAGTAGGAATTGTTTATAGGCTAGATATAATGTTTAGGCTAAAAGGGTAGGAATTCTGGGCTTAAATTCTTGTTTGGTTGCTAGATTGAGATGAAATTTTGGGGTTGGACTCATAGGAAAATGTTGAGAAGAGGTAATTTTTCTGGGTTTAGGGGTTCAGGTCACGGCCCTGTTCTTTAGGCGTCGCAACCCACTTGAATTTTTTAGGCTGGGAGCCTCTATTCGTCAGGCGCATCGCGAATCGGAGGAGGGCATGTCGTGGCTCGTGTCCCCCCATCAGTGAGGATTGAGCCTCTGTCTAAGGGGTGGGCCACGACCCTCAAGGGCAAGTCGCGGCCCTAAATGGGGAATTAAGGGAAAATGGGGTTTAAGGCTTGAGGAGGTCAAGGGATTCAAACCTAAGCGCTTGGGACGATTTCTATCACCCGGTTTAGTAGAAATCGAGGTCCCGGAGGCTAGCTATTATTTTCTAAGTATTTACTTGGATTTAGAATTGATGATTCCCATTGATGCTGTGACTAGGTTTATCGCCTAAGCTCGGGACTGAGGATCGTGCTCGAGACCATTTTGTGTTCTTCGCTCGGGATTCGAGGTAAGAAGACTGCACCCTTGTAGTTGTGAATGGGACTGTGGTTCCCAATAATTGAATACATGTATTGTGTGATTATACTATTGATATGACATCTGAGAATGAACGACCTAAGGGTCACTACAACAATTATGCCCATATATTACATTAAAATATAGCATATTTTATTAAGTGTTATTGTCGCATGGTAATAGAAAAAGACGGAAAATGGGCGGTAAATGAAATACACAGGCGCCAAATGAAACACAAAAGCAATCTCTAAGTTGAATCCCTAATTACTCTACACGCCTCCTCTGTTTCTCTCTCACACTCAGTAACTCTCTCTCTCTCTCTCACTCGTTCATTCTTTCTTTCTTTCTCTCTGTTTGTTGCAGGTGTTTAACAAGGTGATGGGGCCTGCGGCTTGGGTCGTGTGACAGGGAGGCTCGACTCTTGGGTCTACGGCGTGGCTGTCTTCCTCCGTCTCATCTACCACAACTTCCCTTCCCATGTTTCGCCGACTCCGACGGAGATTGACTTGCAGAGCAATGGTCCAGCAGGCTGTACAGGGAGGAGCTCCAGCTGCTTACGCCCAAGAAATGGAGAGGCTAACCGCTAAAGAATCCCATCTTCTTGCTGTGAGTCTCAAGTTTTAAGAATTTGTGTATTGTAGTTGATAAGACCTAGCATTTGAGCTTTGAATTTGAGATTATTTATTTATTCAGTTTAAGGATTCTGGGGGGTTTTTCCAAGCTTCAATTTTTATGGGATTTTTACTTGTTCAAGCTAATCAGGTCGCCATTCTTGGAGGGTCGGTGGGATTTTTTTCAGGGCTGATGTCTTCCACGCAGTAGTTGAGGTGAGTCTTTCTTTGATTTAGAAAGCGATTTTTTCATTATTTGTTTCAATTTGTTTGGCAAAAGAGATGACTTGCGGCTCATTAGATTATTTTGCATATGCTTTTTTTCTTTTTGATCTTTCTCTCACTCTTTTCCCTCTTTGAAGAATAGCAAAATAAAAAGGGTAATCTTTATTTCTCCTTCGACATTGACAAAGAGTTTATGATTTTTGTTAATATTTTTCACATGCAGCAATAATTCAAAGTTTACCCATACCAGTTTAGGTCAATGTATATCATGTGCCCATAATAATAATAAGCAATTATAAACTAACATATGATGCTGAACACTACTTGAGTTGTCAACTCAAATTACAAGTTACTGAACTTTGATCACTCATAAGAAGTTAATTCAAGTAGTGATGAGCACCCATACCAGTTTCGTCCATTGCTGCCTGCTATGATGTGCATAATCTCTTTTCTTAGCTGTGGTTATCTCTGTTTTTGGTCTTGATGATTAACTGTTATATGGTTTTTTTTTTGTGTTACAATTTGTACTTGTTTCTGTTATAAAGAAATAATAGTCTGGTTATTTTCAATATATTGTTTTGGGTTATCTTTCAGGAGAGTTTTGGTTGCGTTGGACTTTGTCAAAGAAAATTTGTCAGGGTTATATTTCCCATTTGATCTGTGACATTCCATATTCCAATTTCTTCTATGTTGACCAACCCTCTTTGACCCATTTTCTCTGTATTTTGGTTTGTATAGGCACGAAGTTCAAAATTACTTTGTGTTAATAATAAAAGGAGAAAAAAATGGCATCTTTATTTTGTGTTAATAATGTTAAAATCAGAAGCTTCTAATTTTGAAAGATGAGAATATACTAACTTGGCCCTGTTTATTAATCTTCCCAAAGTCTTAATACTTCATATGGTTTAAAGATGATTTGAGCACTGATACCATTGTTATTAGCCCAAGTTTGCAGTGAGAAAAGGTTGTGGTTGGAATCTGAAGCTAATGATTTTTGACATTTTTACTGCAATAACGAGAAAGATTTAGTATGTTCATTATAGAAGCTATATATTCGACATAGCAACAATAAATTAACTCAATGTGAAATGAAACCTGTTTCAATCCACTTTTACCATTAAATTTGTTTTATGCATTGTAGAGTGTAGTTTTTGAATTTGAATCATGGACTTTCTATTTATCTTGTTCCGATCTGCAGTCCATGCAACGAGGCGATCCAGCTTGGGTTGGTTATATATATGCCTTCTTAATCTTTTCTGGAGTGGTATGGCTTCTATCTTTCAAGAACTCAAATAAAGTAATGTGCTTTCTGCTTAAAATTGTAACACTTTTGTACAGAACTAATGGCAAGTTGAAATCTTAATATTTAAATCACTTTTATGGACTACAAGGAGATTATTGGAATGAATCAAGTTGTAGTGTGAGATAGAAGTTATTTAGGACAATTATAAATTTTCAATTCATTAATATGTTTATTATGGCAGCCAACAAGGTTTGACAAGTTTTTGTATATGATTAACTTTTGTATGAATTTCTTGAAAAGTTTGTGTATACACTTGAAAGACAAAAGCCTAAATTATGTAATTGTGAAATTGCAAAATTTAATATCTGATTTCTTAAGTCATGCACACATGAGAACTTATACTGCAATTTGATGTATGTAAGCGGTATGTATATATTTAGCTGTCCATTTTATTGGTCAATTGTTTGTAAGATTCTTTTCACATACAATTATCTGTGTTTCAAATGCAGCCTTATGTTGACTAGTTCAAATGGGATGGTGCTAAACATCCCCTTTCAAATGCACCTGAACCCAAGAGATGCTTCACTCGTTCAAAGAGCGAAGATAAAATGGTATGCTCTTGTCAACTTCACTGTTTCTATATAGAAGTTGGTAAATTTTTTAGTATTTTCTTTTATCTCTAATGTAATGAATGAAGTTTATGTTATGTTTTCATTCTGAGCTTTCATTTCACCTACTGGTTGCTGAGATAGAACAATAGAAGGAATTTCAAACATGAGTTTAATTATTCAGGCCTTGCACTTTTGCTGTATCTACAGGTTGTTCGCTATTGTCGGGCTATTCGTAAGGGGTTGATTAAATTTGATGAGCCTAAAGAAGAACCATCTGTCTACCTCTTGTGGGGAGATGAATCCAACTCTAACGAAAAGTCTGGGCATTTATCTTATATTCCTGCGCTGAAGCCGAAATTGCCAGGTACAACTGATCACCTGTTTTCTGGAATGAAAATCAACATAGGATTTTGCCCTTTTTTTCATAATTTTCTTTATTAAATTTTTGTTAAAATTTCCCCTCTTTTAGGTCACGAAGAGTCATACAATCCCTCTAAAGAATATATCCCTACACAAGAAGAGATTAATGCTTATCATTTCGTATATGTATTGACCTTTTGCCTGATTTATTAGATAGTAAAGCAGCTGACGATTTGACTTAACATTGGCAAACATATAACCTTGATCTAAAATCCTTTTGATATCTAATGCAAACATTATTTGATTTTTGCAAATGATCTAGCAGTAAGTTTATTTGTTTTGTCTTTTTGTTTAGTTAAAATAACTTACACAACGATCTAGCAGTCTGAGTTTATGTGATTTATTGGTTTTTGCATGCACATACACAACTTTCCTAAGCTCAATGCTGAAGTTATTATATTCAATGTATGTGCTGAATGTTTATGTAGCTTCTCTTAAGAGGGCCCAATTTTTCACAGCATATTTTGTATAGCTTTTCTCAAGTATTTTCTTTCATGTATTTTTTTAAGTTTTGTTTGTTAATTCTGAATTGATGATTCTTATTTTTTGTGAAATTGATTGTTGATTGTTTGCCATGAAATTTAAGATTTCAAAATTCCTAATTTTATTTTTTCATTTCTCATATTGATGTTGTGCTGTGATGAATTCCTTAATTATGTCTAGGCAACTCAATTATGAATCAAAAAGTAATTTTTTTTTTGGTTGTCTTTCCAAATATAATATTGGTATTTAATTGCCTTGATTGCCCAAGTACTTGCTTGTTTATCATTTTGGAAGTGCTATTGATGGAAAGTAGTGCTTATGAATTGATATTTCTTCTCTCAAATAAACCTCTAATGTTCATTCACGACTCAATTGAATTGAATTTAGCCAAGAATGATTTTGTGATTTTTTTTTGGATAGTTTGTTTCTTATGATTGCACTGTTATAGGGGATGCTCAACCAGTGAAATGGGCCATGAGATTGAGGGTGGCTTTGCATTTGACACAAGCTCTGGAGTACTGTAGCAGCAAAGGGCGTGCATTGTATCACGATCTCAATGCCTACAGGGTTTTATTTGATCAGGTAACAATGGTTTCTTTGATATATAGTTTTTATTTTTATTTAACACTTTTAATTAAAATAATTTACTATTGAGTTGGTTGTGATCAATTATCAGCCATTAAAATAATGAAGTGTCAGGTGATTATAGAATAATGGAAAGAAACTTGTTATAAAAATTGATGTTGAGAAGGTGGGTTTGGTATTTGATTTCTTAAAAGGTTTTGGAGGGAAGGGGAGATGCTAAGATTACAGGGGGTGTTAGTTTGGTAGCCTTTTTAGTAATGGTAAATGGAAATTGAAAGACACAGGAATCTGCAACATATTATGGATTCAATTCCATATTTGTTTCAGTTCCTGTGTTCCATTCTCTATATTCTACTAACATATTTAGCTTTGTTATTTAGAAAAAGAGCAAAAAAAATTTATGGTGGGTAATGTTACACCCTCTATTTTTTTTAGGCATTGCTGAGCTTATAGTGAAAACATTTTGAATTTCATCTTACAAATTATCCAATCTCACATTGTCCAAATATTGCTGTTTGCAGGAGACCAACTATGTTCCAATTACGAGAGGAAACAGAGTTGTCCTAATGATTAACGGGTAGATTATGCTAATTTATTTTCATCTATATAAACTTATAGATGTGTGTGCAACTTGTATGTGTGTATTTTTTTTTTATCAGAATCAATTTAAATCCCATACACACACACACACACAATTTTATATATTTATCTTGCCCCCAAAAATAATTTGTATCCTGTGAATCCTCGAAAAAAAAAAGTCCCAAGTTTTTTTTTGAGCTCTGTAGCTGTCCTTGCAGGTAGTCATCCACCACCCAAGATTCCTGTTCCAGTCCCTCCATCTCGTTCTACAAAGAGTGATGAGGTATGTTCATTCAACAACAATAATAATAATAATAAACAGGTGGTACAATAACTTGGGATTTGAATTAGGAAAAGACCAATTTTGTTAATGCAGATTTTTTTTTAAGTGGCCGATACATGTGGTTCTTTAAATAATTTGGCACCATAGTTTGAATTGTAGAAGCTACGTTCCATATTATCATAATTCAAAATAGAAAAATGAACTTGAACCTTTAATTTGATACGGTCCATGCTCATCACTTATCTTTGCCTTTTGAATGTCACTAACTGTCAAACTTTTCTGAATTTCAATGGATGTCAACTATTACCATGTTACAACTGGAGTTCTGATGGCCTCAATTAATAATGTAATTTTTGCATTCTTTGCTAGGGATTTGCGTTGGTGTTTGTTTTCCTTATGTATCATAAATTAGTATACTCAAATGGGTTATAAAGGGATTCTCTAGAGGCTGTAAATATAACCATTCAGCTATATTTTTTTACCAGTTATTATTTTTTGTTTTTAGTTTCCATTTATTTGAAAATAAACAGCAACTTAAGCTATGAAACTGTTTTTTTTTAACAGAATATACTTTTTCTCCCTTCTCCTCCCAATTTTAGCATAAACAAGCGGGATGGAAACTAGTGATTTTTTGCTATTAAAATAGTTGCATTGATTAACATTAATACAATTGTTAGTTTTGTTCTCTTAGTTTTAAAGTAAGCACAACATGTGAACTTGAGATATATGGAAACTAGTGATTTTTTGCTAATTGTGGCCATTGCAACTTGCAAAGCTATTGAGTGTTGAAATTTTTGACTTAATTACTTGTGTTAATACAGGGTTGCCTACAAAATAATGACAACTCTGGAATGGACTCTTTTTCCTTGGATACATATTTGAAACCAAGTATGCCTCTCTTTCCGTCCACATATTAAAAGGTTTATTAGTCACTCCATTGGGACTGCATTCATACTATTAACTCTTTTTTCTGGACTTTTCTTTGAACTTTCTTTGTTTCATGTACAAACCTTGTTGTTTCTTTTTCATAGTTTAGTTAGCAAGAGAGTAAATAAAAGGTTGTGCTTTTTATGATTGTTGTAGTTTAATTTGATGAATGTGTATATATGTCTATTTGCTAACTCAGGTAGCTGGAATTTATAGTGGTTATCTCTTGTTTATTTCTCTGTATTGGTATATTTTTTGAGTTATTTTATTTTTTTTCTTAGTCATTGAGTTGTTATAATATATGGCTTGAGTGTATTCTAGTTTCTTGTTTGGCCTTTTATTTTCTTGAGTTATTTGATTCCTTCTAGCTTTTCCTTTATTCTGAACTTGTTTAGAGAGCAATATAAGGGAATTATTTTCTAAGTAGTTGCAAAGAGCAACAATAGAAATAGAAAAAAAATTAAGAAAACAGGGCATAAAAAACAACTAGATGATTATTTTTACAGTGATTGGTAATCCACTGCTTCAAAATAAAACCAAAACTTTCCCATTAGTTAGTTACAATGCCCCAGCACTCGTACTTTCTCTCTCATTCATCACCACTGTCCTATACATATACATAATTCCTCTTGTTTTAATCTTATTGTGCTGTGAAATCATTTTCCCTTGCTTATACTCTTTATGCCTGGCATAATTTTTCTTTTATCATTTCATCCCTGTAGGTACAATGTAGCAATTAAGTATGCAACTATTACTCTTGCTGGGCACTCCTAACCAAAGTAGAATTATGAATATAGATTACTCTCTGTCATTTTAGATTTTTCTCTTAGAAATCCAAGTCTCTTATCTTTTTTTTTTTTCTGCAACTTTGGGTAAAATCTGAATCTTTCTATTTTAGATTCTATTCAATTCTATTTCAGATTTTGTTTTTAGAAATTGGAAAATGTTGTTGAGCTGTGGGGTAAGCTCTTTTAACTCTGCTATTGTGTGACTTAATATGATTAAGATCTTGAGGTAATATCATTGATTTTATTATAATTATTTTATTTTGATGTTAATATATGTGTTGGCTATTGTGTGACTTAATATGATGAAGATCTTGTTTCCTAGTAGTGCATACAATGGAATAATACCAAATTCTGATTATATTACTAAGTTATTGAGAATTCAGTAGGAATATGCTTGCTCTTATAAACTCTAGTTAAGATTAAGTTGCATTGATTTGTATTTCATTGTTTTAATATCAGTAAAGGACATATAGCTGTTTTTTTTATTATTTGAAAAAAAAAAAAAGCTTTGCTTGATTATGTTTGTAATGTATCAAGCCTTTGCCTTGCTTTATGAAGAAAGTTATGAAACACTTTATGTCTTCATTGCTCCCTACTGTCTGAAAAACTATAATGTCTTAATGGCAGCAAGTTGTTTGACAAGTTTGATTTTATTTGCACTGTATTCTCTTTTCTTATTTATAGCTTTGGTAAGTTATAATTTATATGTTAGTTATGGGATTGGATTTTCATTCACTTGTTATATTATTTATTTATTTTAGTTTTCATCTTGCAGATGTTCCCAAGCTTTGTTTGAATCTTCATTTTGTTTTCTATCATGCTTATTTATATTTTGATATTTCTTTGCTAGTTTATTTTCTGGCATTTCAGGAACTTGTTACTGCTTGGGTTGTCATCTTGGCTTGCCTTGTCCATGGTTTTGTTACAGTCTTAGTTGCTAGTGAAGCTCATGCAATAACTCTGGCTGTTGAGGGTTTGTTAGGAGTTGTGTTTAGAGTGGCTGCATTAACAGATGAAGCAATGAATGTTGGTGAGGTATTATAAGTCTGTAAAAATTATAGTATAGCATTCATTCATTACCTGGGCTAAATACATGTTAGTTTGGATTCCAAGTGGGTTAATGAAATCTTTTACAGGTCTTTGTTAATTTTTAAGCATCTCCATTTTTTTTTGTCTTTAGCACATATAATCATTAAGCTGTGCAAAATAGCTAGTGGTATGAGGTTCATCTTATCTGATGTTCATGCATATTTATGTAATAATCTATTTGGTTTTAAGGGAAATAATATGTGTCTAATGTCCATATGTGCTGTTTTAGGTTCAGATCACTTCCAGGACTTGTCATGTCAACCAGACCCAAAGGGATATCATAGAATGTGAGAATTTTGTCTTCTAGACAAGTGCACAAAGGATGATGAATTGAAGGATGGAGCAAGTTTCATGCATGATTTACTTTTGTGTATCTTCTAATGTTTTTGTTTTTCATTTTTGAAGTAAAAAATGTTCAAGAAACTTTATTATGTTAAGCTTTCAAACTTAAGTTAGAACTAAGATTTCATGAAATAGACACATTCATAGTTTGAATTAGTTATTGTTTAATGTAATACTTATGGTTTATCAATATATTGAGAATTACATTTTATGATTAATTTTGATTTTTTTTATCAAAATACAATAATGAAAATCTTTTAATTAAAAAAAAACTTATAAGTACTCATCATAATAAAAAACCTTAATATGTTATGATTTAGAAACATATTATAAGCGTAACAAATTGCTATGATTTATATAATATAACAAACTAAAAATGTTATCAAAATAATCAAATGTAACAGTTGAAAAGTGTTATGAAAAAAGTATAAGATTAAACTTCAAATTTATAACTAAAAACTTTATCTAAATGTTATTATTTGAATATTATAGCACCTAAAAATGTGTTATTGAATAGTTTAAGATAACACCGAACATAACATTCAAATACTGTTATAGAAAACACTGGACTTTTAATAACAGGGGCTATGTTAGCATTTTCAGAAGTGTTATCAATAGTCCCGGTTAGCAGTTTTTAAGTGTTATGAATATTGTTTTTTCTTGTAGTGGGTGTCGGGGCTAACAATAAGCGTACTGAACACAGCTCAGCCTAAGCGAGCCGGGGTCAGCCAGATAAATAAAGGGCTCGGCCTAAGCGTGCCAACCCTAAGCATTTGCGTAATTAGCCTTGATATGTATTTTATATGAAGTGTTTACCAATGTTTGGTCTTATATTTGAATTATGTTAACCGATTGAACTGCTTGAGTTAAAATCGAATATATTTAACTGTTGTTTTATGTGCTTGTTGTTATGGTTTTCTTGTTGGGCCTTGGCTCATGGGTGCTACGTGGTGCAGGTAAAGGCAAATGGAAGATTGACCAGCCATGAGTTGGAGAGCTCTGGGGGCGAGGTGTACATTGTCAGCTACTCGTCCATCATGGTCGAGGGAAAGTACAGGGACAGAGCCTTAAAATTTGTATTTTTCCATTAGAGTGGCTTTTTGATGTATAAAACTTTTAAGAGTTGTAAATTATCACTTATACCCTGTTTTTTTGTTGGCATCCCATGTATTAAACGTCCATTTTTAATGAAAATTAACCGTTTATGCTCAAAATCTTTTAACCCTAACCTGATGGTTGACCTTAGGAACACATTTTTATTTAAATGATTTGATTAGCAAGTATTGTACCATTTCAAATACACAGTGTAATGGTAAAATCCTTTATTATACAAGGAAAACTAACGTGGAGGCAGATGCCTTGAGTTGGAAAGGTCCAAACCAAGTATATGATTCGAAATAGACTATAGCAAAGTCAGTTGAGGAAACGATTAGAGTTGGCATGGGATTTGTGTTTGATAATCGGAAAGTATAACTTTATAAAAAGTAAGATACAGAAAGAGAATCTTATATGAGTGGTGAAGGACCTTACTATCTTAACATAAATAGGTTGAGAAATGAGAACCGGATACATGTTCCAAGGGATGCTAGCATAAAGATTGAAATTCTGGATGAATTTCATACCACTCCATGCTCATTATATCCAGGAGTTACGAGTGGGTATCAAGACCTGAAATATGTATACTGGTTGCTAAGTGCCTAACCTTTCAGCACGTAAGGGCTGAGTACCAGAGGCCAACAGGGTATTATGATTATAGGATATTCTAGAGTTAATATGGGTGGATATAATTATGGACCTTATGGATAGATTGCCTTGGATTTCGGGTAAAATGATTTTGGTATGAGAGGTTGCGACTCGATATATTAAATTAGTACACTTCTTGTTTGTGTGCAAGAATCATAATATGAATTGGTATATGTGAAAGGAGATTGTACATATCCGTGGGGCACCAAAGTCGATAGTGCCAGATTGAAACCCTATATTTATTTCCATGTTTTGGAAAGGCTCGTAAGGGGCGATGGGTATAGGATTGAGATTTAGTAATACATGTTATCCTCGGGCAGATAGGCAATGTGAGAGGATAAATCAGATTTTAGACGTTATGCTTCAGGCATGTGAGTTTTAGGGACACTGGAGTAAGTATAGTCCCTTGATTAAATCGTGACAGCGGTAATTACCAGTCAACAACTGGAGTGACTCTATATGAATCTATTTTTCCCCATAGAATAATTCTGTCTATAGTCCCAGACCCTCTCCACAATCTTAAAAGGTTTCACAAACCCAGGGCTCAACTTGCCCTGATTCCAAGTCACTTCACTTCCCTCAAATGTGAAACTTGAAAGAAGACATAGTACCCAACTTGGAACCTTATATCCCTACACTTAAGACTAGCATAGCTCTTTCATCTACTTTGAACAGCGAGCATCCGAGCTCTAATCTTCTCACCGACCCTACTAGTCTGCTGAGCCATTTCGGGACCTAAATGTTTTCTCTTACCTACTTTATCTTGATAGAGGGGTGCATCTAAATTTCTTACCATATCCATATAGAACCACTCCAACCATCCACTGATATAAACTCTCATTTCATGACCCTTCAATCTCCAATGCACACGCCCAAAGCATGTTTGTCAATATGTGAATCGTTCTCTCAGATCATCCATCTATCTGAGGATGCTAACTGGCATTAAACTTTTACTAGGTACCCATAACCTTCTATAAATCCTTCCCAATAGTAGGAGGTATAGGTGGAGTCTTTGATCTAATATAATAGAGTTGGTGTTGGGGTTTTATGCCCTAATTAAAACCTAATTTCTTTGTAATCTCATTTATTATCAATAAAAGAATAGAAATCATTTTTTTACAAGGTCAATCACTTTGCTCACATGTTTTATTTTCATGATTATTTGTTTAATATAAAATTCTATTTAATCCCGAGCATATAGCTAATCGTATTTATAGTGACGTAATCACAGTGGAATATAAATATGATATATGTTCAAATATAAGTTAGTCCTAAGATTAGTCGGTGCACAGGATTTACATTGACTTGCCAATCTACGATATGATCTACTTACACATTGTAGTGTTATGTTCTTTCCAGAACATTAGCAAAGTAGATAAGATCAGATGTATTTGTTACATCGGACTGGATCGATATTGACAGTTGATAGGATAAGTAAACGTACCATTATTATCTATTCTAGTCATATAATATAGTTGACCATAAGTCAATTCAATCTCAATTCTGAGTGGTTAGTATTCTAACTGATTGTATTATTTGAGTTCTTTGACTTATTCGTTACCAGCTTACCCTATGGACTAGCCCATACTTACATCTTGGGAACTCGATAGTATAATTGAGTGGGAGTGTTAATCATAGATATGAACATCTATAGCTTCTGATAAAGAAGTGAAATGATAGTTTCCTTTTAGTTTGGTTCAAGGTGTTAAATGATAGAGATCTCATTTCACTAATTAATATTAGTTTATTGAAATATCATTTACAAAGAACTAAGTGTTTTAAGGATAAAATACAATGAGGGGTAAAACGGTATTTTAGTCTCATCTCAGTGTGGATCATCTATAGAGGATTGAGTGACAATTATGGTTGTAACAATTGATAATTAATAGCGTATCTATAATTGTTATATAGCATTCTATGAATTCAAGAGTGCAATTCCGAGTCTTTAGTGGAGTCACGAGGAGTTAATAAGTTAGTAAATTTATTTGTTAGATTTATGATAACTTATTAGAGCTTGATTTCATAGGCCCATGGTCCCCACTGTACATTGGATAAAATCATCTAGATAGTCTCAATTAATTGATTTAATTATCAATTAGAATTATCAAAGTTGACTAGGTCAATTTTGGATAGTTCCACAGAGTTATACAATTCAGAGAAGAAAAGAGAAATTATGGCAGATTTATTAATTAAGATAAATTGGTATCTAGATTAATAAATAAGTGTAAATTAAGGTTCAAATTATAAATAATTAATTTGATAAATTATTTGAATAATTATTTAATTAATTAAATCAATAGAAAATAATACATGCCTTGATTTTAAGTCCTATGGGTTTATAATCAAATGAGAAATTTCATGGGCCTAAACCCCATGATAATTTTGACCTAGGGATGTTAATTGGCTATAGTTTTATTGATTTTTTAATTAAATAAATGATCTAAATGAGTCTATAAAAGGAATATTAAGTGAGAGTTGAAATCAGATGACAGACACTAGTTTTCTGATAGGTTTTAGATTATCTCTATACACAAGTATTTTTAAAAGCCTTATTGTTCTTTTTTCTTCTTCTCTCTGTATGTATCTCATGTGTTGAGAATTGCCTACTCTAGTCTAGGTGATTCTAAGGATACTTTGGAAAACTGTGAAGATAATTAAAGACCGGTTCAGTTTCTTTGTAATACTATGCGACAGAAAGGATACAAGGGTTAGAGAAATTGAAGGAATGACTCATTCATTCTGCTACATATAATGTAAGTATTCTTATCATTATTTCTCTTTGGATTCAATTTTAGAAACATGTTCTAGGTTATCTCATATTAATTTGTTTAATATTAGATCTACATGAAAATAAATAAAGATCTTGTATAAGTTTTCTCAACAACTGGCCTCAGAGCCTTTGGTAATCTTTATTTTCATGCATGAACATGTTAAAAATTGAACTATTTGATTGTTTGAATAATTGGATGGATTTTCATATTTTTATGAAACATATTGATTTTATGTGATTATTAATAATTTTTAGGTTATTTTGTTGTGTTTTCTATATCATTAATTTTTATATATGCTTTATTTTGTGTAAAACATGTTAAAAATTAATTAGAAAATAGTTTTGGTTTGAAAAATTGCACAAATATTTTTCCATAATTTTTTTGGCCTGGCTGCCCATGCGTGCGCACACTGCGGACTCCAGCGCCCACACCCGCGCGTGTCACCCTGCCATTTGCGGGCAGCAAGAAGGCCTCGCGCGCGCACACCCTAACCATCAATGCGCACGGTGAAGAGTACCCATCTTGGGTACTATTCATCCGAATTTTTATTTTTATTATTTTTAAATTAAAGAAATTAAATTGTGAAAATTAATTATTTATAATCAAAGCCAAAAATATCAGATTTGTTTTTGTATTTAAAAAATATTTTTTAAAATAAGATATTTTTTTAGTTGAGATTTAAATAATTAGATATTTCTTACAAAGATTCAAATTTAAATTTAAAAATAGACTAACAACTTAATTTTAAATATTTTAATATATTAAAATATTATAATTAATATATCATATATTTAAGATATTTTATTTTAAATACTTGATATTTTTATTAATTCTTTATTTGAAAATATAAATATCTGTTTATTCTATAGTTTTTAATATTTAATTTATTTGAAATTTGAAATTTGTTATATATTTTCATGGATATTTGAATGTGTTTAACTATTTTAAGATATTTTAGGGTTGTTATAACTATTAATATTTTTTTTGAATGGTTAAATATTAGTTTATAGTTGTAACAACACAAGATATTTTTGAAAAAACAGTTAAGATATTGTTTTTAAAATTTGTTAAATTTTGAAAAATATCCTTTTTTCTCAACCAATTAAAAAATTATTTTTTTATAAATGGGATTTAAATTAACTTTGGTTAATTGTCCATAAATCCTATTTAAATTAAATTAACCTAAAACTAAGTTGATTGTTGATAAATAAAATTGAACTATTGTTAATTGTTGGTAAATTTTATTTAAATTGACTTATTTTTTGTAAAAAATTAATTAATTTGAATTTTTTGATAAATTCTAGAAATTAATTGTGGTATTTTTGCATAAATTCATAGAATTGCTCATATAGTAACATGATTAGGCCCATCCAATTATAACATGTTTGTTTGCACTATATGTGGCATTTTTGTAATTGGGCTTAGATGCATATAGTGGCCCATATGTTTGTTAGATATATGGATTTTTCCAAATAAAATAATCATAAAATTATATGTTTTATTTGGGTCCATTAGAAAATGTAAAGTTTAAATTCATCTCTTGTGGGTGATTTCACTTGTGAATGCCCATTTGCTTTGCATGACTATAGTTGGCCTAATCAATTAATAACAATGAATAAAACGAAGGTTTAAATTCCTATCTTTTGGCCTTGTATGGAAGTACGAGGGCTTTTGTAGTGGGAACGACATACTGAACCCAGCCCTTCTTCATACAAGCCCAATTGTTAAGACCCATTTACCTGAGTTGGACTTAATTGTATAGGTTCATTATATTAGTTAAACCTAAATATTGATTAGCAACAAATTAATTGAATTTGTTTCAATGTGACACTTTAGAATTAATTGGAAATTATAAGACTTTGGTTTTGAAAATTTAATTTTTTCAATTTTTTGGAGAACTATAGTCTTTAATTTTTTAAAAATAAATAATAAAAATACTATTTTTTATTTTATAATGAGCTTATTTTAAGAATTATATTCGATCTCCAGCATTGGTTTAATAAATTCAATAACTTAATGGGGCCTCGAGACGTTTTGATTCGTCCCCCTATGGAAGGTGTTCATTAGTTATTTTGACAAGGTTAAATTTCGAAAGATAGATAATTATAGGTCAAATTCTACTAGACTCACCTCTACGGTGACTACTAGGACTAAATCTATTGATTAACGAAATCGTGGGTCTAGCTCATAAAATAAGACATTTTGTTTTCTTATTTTGATCGAATAATATGTTGTTAATAATGGTGTCCATTATTAAATATGTTTACAACTTTATTTAACTAGTGGTATTTTTGACTCTCCCCAACCGAGACAAGGATATCATAGATCAGTTAAAAACCTAAAGAAATTGAGATATGATTATTTTGGTATTTTTCTCATATCTTATATATTTTTGGTATATGTTGTAGTATTTCTTGAAATTTGTGTGAATATGAGTTTTATTGAGCAAATGTGATTGATTTCTATTTTATTGATAATTTGTAGTTTTAAGTTAAGTAGTGTCTGTGTCTACTCCCATCCTTTCTCAACTTTTGATGGAGAAACTCACTAGAGAAAATTTCCTCAATTGGAAGCAGAATATCAACATAGAGTTGATTGGTGACACCTCCGAGTTCGTCATGATTGAGGAATCCCTAGAACGAGCACCATGTCCGCATGTTCGTAATGGCACCGTCAATGCTCGTGATGGCACCATAAATGCTCAAATAGCACCATCTCTGCACGTTCGTGATGGCACTGTAAATGCTCGAATGGCACCATGTTCGCACGTTTGTGATCAACTCAACTATGGTCTGACCCAGCTCATGAACGAGCTTCAGATTTTTTAACCAATCATGGGTGGACCTAGTAAAGGAGGAGAAAATAAGACCACTACTGCTGTTGCTGATCTAGCTAAGGCTGAAGCTAACCAAGCTTCATCTTCGAAAGCTAGAAACAAGAGGAAAGATGGACAAAACAACAACCCCAAGCCTACAAAGGCTGCAAAGACGAGTGCACAACCAAATGCACAGACGCCTAAGGGGAAGAACAAGAAAAACAAGAAAGGTAAAGATAAGTGCTTTCACTGCAAAGAGAAGGGGCATTGGAAACGAGATTGCCCCAATATTCTAGTAGGGAAAAACTAAGGTAATGATTATAGTTCATTTATCTTAGAAATATGTGTTTTAGAGAATGATAAATCCGTTTGGATTAATGATTGTGGATCTACCAACCATGTCTGTAACTCTTTATAGCTTCTTGAATTATGGGAGGAAGTGGACGAAGGTGGCTTAAAGCTTAGAGTTGGGAACGGATCATTCGTTACGGTCCAAGCTAGATGAAGAGCTCGTATGAAGTTCAGAAATAAAAACTTAATTTTAAAAGATGTATTTTTTATTATGGATTTTAGTAGAAATTTAATTTCAGTTTCCATGTTGCAATTAGAACAATTTGTTATGACTTTCACAAGTTCTAATATATCTATTTCTTTCAATGGATCACAATTGTGTATTGCATGTTTGGAAAACATGCTTTATATTCTACAACCTAACGAATCCCTCACTCTTAACAATGATTTATTCAAAGTATATAAACCTACGACAAATAAACGTCAAAAGACCGATAATGATAATATGACGTATTTATGGCACTTGAGACTAGGCCACATAGGCTATGATAGGATTCAAAGACTTACAAATGACGAGCCTTTGAGGGAACTCACCTGAAGTGAATCACCAGTCTGTGAATCTTGTCTAGTGTAGTGCACCAAATTTTTTTTTAGTTACTAAAATTTTTGTGTTTTATTTTATTTGATTGTTAAGTGTTGTGAATTAATTAATTAATTTGTTTGATTTAAATTAAATTGTTGGAATTGTTTGGTAGAATTTATGTGAAATTATTTGTTAAATGATATTTGTTTATTTTATTTTAAAATGTGATTATTTGAGTTTTGGTTGAATGCACTAAGGTTCATGGTAGGTAGTGATGCACCCTAGTGATTTAGTGTGTGCAAGTGCATGGTAGCATAGTGCAGATGAGTAGAATTTTCTACACACTCTGAAGTTGCCTTTTATTGGATTTATTGAATTAATTAGAAAAATTAAATAAAATAAAAAGAAAGAGGAAACAAGGCTTGGACGTGTGAGACATAGTGGGAAAGGAGAAGAGTTTTTACCATTTTTATTGGGTGATGTTTTGATAAAATAGATAAAGATGCTATCATCCTTTTAAGATAAAATCAAAATAAACAAAAAAATAAAAGAAAATAATTAGAATTAGGAAACTTACCATTTTATTTTATTAGGCTTTTATGAGAGAATTAAGATAAAGGGGGAAGGAAAATTGGGAAGAGCCATTTTTGCTCTTGGCTGCCGTGTTCTAGAGAGAGGAATAGAGAGAGAGAGAGAGAGAGTGGCGTGATAGAGAGAGAGAAGAAGAAGAAGAAGAAGAAGAAGAAGAAGAAGAAAGGATCAATCTTAGGGTATGGTTTTTGATTTTGTTTTATGTTTTCTTTCTTTAAAAATTTAGTATGTTGATTGAAGTAGTTTTTAATTGTGTTGTCCTACTTCTTCTCCATCTTGATTTTCGAAAAACCCTAGGGTTTGAGCAAGGAGGTGGTTCTAGTTGGGTTCTTGATTTCTATCAAGAGAGGTATTGAATTTTCCCCTCAATCTTTTGGAGAGACTATGGCTGAAAGTGGGTTTGTGTTTTGAGTAGGATAATATGTTGTGTTGATGGGTATTGAGGAATGTTTTCAAACAAATAATATTTTGAAATAAAGATAATGTTTTGTTTATGTTTGGCCTTGATGAATGTATTACATTATTGTTGTGATGGTTTGATGAGAAATATGTTAGGTGGTTACATATTTTTTGATTCAAGGCATGAATCTCATGTAGATCTCAACCGTTTGATAATGTTTCTTTTGATGTTTCTATGATTTTGGTCATATTATTTAGAAAATAGGAACATGCTAGGTTAATGTAAAGGCATATATGAATATTGATGTTTAATGTTATTAATACATGTTGTCTTTATTATTTTGTTTGGTGGCATGTATGAACTTATTGGAAAAATAATAGGGTGTTGTAAGGTCTTAAATGAATATGTGTTAGTTATTTTCTTTTGAATTATTTGTATAATAGGAGCATCTTAGGATTTGTGATTAATTATGTTAATTAAACATGCATGATTTTGTATCAATCTTGTGAGGCATGATGAAAAAGATGAATTTCATGATGATTTATGCTTGCTGAGTTTTGGTGTCCAAGTGGTTAGTATATGATGAAAATAATGATTTGGACGTTTAAATAATTTTGGTAATGTTTTGATGTTTCAAGAAATTAAATGGAAGATTTTAAGATGCCTTGAAATGATATTTTTGCACAATTTATTACCTACAGATTTTTTCTTTATTTTTGAGAAAATATTGAGTTTTAAACATAAAAATGGTGATTTTGATAATAAAGATAGTTGCTGGAATTTTTGTAAAAAAAAGGTGAAGTTGTATTTTTAATAAAAGAAATTTGGTTAGTATCTTGAAATAAATTAATACCCTAAACTATGGAAATATTAAAAGTGGTATTTTTAATATAACATGAGTGTTCATTTTAATAGTTATGATTTTTCTTTATTTTGATTAAGAAAAATATTGAATTTAGTTCACTTGTGAATTTTAAGTAAATAAAATTTGGCTGAAAGTTTAGTTAAATATTTATAAAAATAATCATTGGATTTTCACATATGAATTTATTTTATTTTAAATTTAATCTTTAAAAATAACACAAGTAAAAATGTATTTTTCCACATCTAAAGATTATATTTTTCTCACATTAAATTTGTAAATTTGTTAATTGGATTATAATGTTATTTTATAAATAAACATGTTCAATTATGAGTATTTTACATAATTGTTAGTCTTTGTTATTTTATGGAAATTAAAAGTGATTAATGGAATAATTATATATTTTTTTAATGGTTGATTGAATTATTTTTATAAAATAAAAATAATGCTTTGGAGGATTAATCAACTTGAGAATTTTAAAGAGATAAATAATGGTAATCAAAGCATGTTACAATTTTGTTATTTTCATAACGATAGAAGTAAGATGCGTAGAATCATCGTTTTTAACGCCACTTTTACACAACGTTCTCATGTATGCATGTCGCATGCAAATTCACTTTTACGTTAAAAAGTATGTCTATTATGTAACCATGTAGTTTTTATAGCTAGGTCATGGATGCAATATAGGTAGAATGTGCATTATTCTTTTATGACCTTATGTGTAATTATGCATTGTTTAAATGTTGTGAGTAACTCTCACCATGTGTGCATGGCCCATGCACACATGAGCTATATGAGTGGGCAAAATGGAGTTTATGTGATGCTAAGGAATGTTATTTTGATTATTGTATAGGCTCGTTTAGAAGTTGTCGTTTTACTTAGCTTGGACCTGAGGTAAGGAAGTTAGATAGAATTTTGTTTATTGATGCTGTGAATGGTAAGGTTGTTTGTATGAATGAAAGTGTTATGATGCTTTGCGCTATGAATTATGAAATGCTTTAAAATGATGATATGTTTGGTTGTATGTTGTATGCTATGAATGGATGCTAGCATGATGAACGCGACACATCAAAAAGGGGTTGCTAAGGATATGAAGACGTAACCCGAGTTACTAAGGATATGAAGACGTAACTCCAAGGGCGGATGCGCTGAGGTTATTCAAGGACCAGAGATCCTGTTTACCTCAAATGGTGACTTGGATAAGTTAGCGGGCCATGTTCACAAGGAAATATTTATGATGATGTTATGATGTTTATGCTATGACGATGCTATGATGGTTATGCTATGATGATGTTATGATGTTTATGTTATGATGATGGTGTTAATGTTGACGTGGTTATGTTTATGTTTATGATATGGGCACCATTATGACAATGATGCTATGATGTATAAAGATGGATGAATGTGTTTGTGATTTGTTGTATCTTACTTGTTTGTTGTTTGTACTTCCTTACTGGGCTTTTAGCTCACCCCTTTACTTTCCCTTCCAAGTAGCAAATAGGTTTCTCTATGGCACGCGTGGTGATGTGGAGAGTTCTGTCGTCCTGATGTGTATAGCGTGGGGGCATCCTATGGACGAGAAACGATAAGTTTAAAACGCCATTTTCTTTTAATAACGTTATGTTTAATGGGACTTTTTAAATTTATCAGTGGGACTTGAACTTTTGGTTGTTTTAGAACTTTGCATGAAAACTGATATTTTCTTTTTAAACTATTGGGCTCAACTTGCATGTTTTAGCAAGACCCCTACTGAAATTTTTATAATAAGTGGCTTTTCTCCTATAAACCAATGAATATGTGAATGTTTTACAAAGCACTAGATTAGGGCATTTTACAAATGGTATCAGAGACGGTCGTCCATGTTTCCAAGGACCCTCCCCATACATGCTAAAGACGGGTAAATCCCACCTCACCGCGTCGTAAGTATTTGTTTATGTGGTTTTACTTGTTTCTATTTTACTTAATTTTATAGTTTCATAATTGCACTATAGTAAGATGCCTCCTGTTTTGAAAACAACTAAGAAACAACTACTTAAGGAGATCCGCGCCATTCCCAAAGTCCAGCTTGAAGAGGATCCCTATGATTGGCAGATAGTGGTTCTGAAAACAGCAAAGGTGGTTTGTGATCGCATTCAGGGGATCATGAACAAAAGAGGAGCCTTGCTATGGCCCATAAAGCAATTTTGGGTTATGAGAGAAGCATGTCGATGTACTCGGAGGCTCTTCATCAATTGGCTCGATCATGGAATGATGTAGAGCAAGATTACCTGGAGTTTAGTACCATGGAGTTCGTAATTCGCGGTTTTCTGGTAAATTACAATTTTAGTCGTCTGGAGCTGGTATTAGTAAAGACGGATGATGGCGGAATAGAAGAGTGTTTGGAGACGGTGCATGACGTGGAACGAGAATTGGCAGTTGAGGAAGTATTGCGAGCCATACCATGTCTGACTGCTAGAATGGAGATAATGGCGAGCGCTCCCGGCTATTTCTACATCCCGGAGAACGTTTTTTATTATAGTTCAGGGGACGAGTCCACCGTTGAGGACTAGAGTCCATTACGTAATTGTCGCATCGAGTGTTAATAAATAAGATGGGATAATAATTTTCTAAGACTTTAAGGGATATATGTTTTTATCAGTAAACACTTTTGGAATTGTTTAAATTTTTGGAATAATTTGAAACATTTTGAATGTTATGGTTTATTTTGTTGCAAATTCTAGATGATGTGGTTTGAATGTATGACTTTGCAATTACCTATCAAACCATTATACAACTATTCTTTCCTTATGATTTTTCCTTTGATTGCCTTGGAACCTCATTATGTCGACTAGAGGAAGAGGAGGAAAGGGAAGAGGAAGAGGAAGAGGAAAAGGTGTCTCCACACGGTCTGAAACCACGACAACCCCTGACGTAGAAATGCCATCAGTTCAACCTACAACTCCAGCAGCACCATCTGTGGACCTGGCCGCAGAGGTAGCAAGGTTAAGAGAATAGTTGAGGCTGAGAGATAAGGAATTAGCACATGCTAGCGACGCACCGCAAACGTCCCAAACGCCCCAACTACCTCAAGTACCAGCGGTGCAACCTCAACCGCCAATACCACCAACTGCAACACTACCTGTAACCTAAGGGTTCGAGCCAGTGTATGAACGTTTCAGAAAGCAAGACCCACCAACCTTTGAAGGGAAAGCTAATCCAATGGTGGCAGAGGATTGGTTAAGGTCGGTTGAGGCTATCTTTGATCATATGGAGTTGAATGATCGCCAAAGGGTTTCTTGCGTAGTTTATTTACTTAAGATGTATGCCCGGTTTTGGTGGGATGTGATTAAACAAAGCCATGATCTGAATACCATGACTTGGGCAGAGTTCGTCCAGGCTTTCAGTATGAAGTATTATAGTTCAGCTGTGCTAGCAACTAAGGTTGACGAGTTTGTAACTCTGGTACAAGGGAACCTATCTGTCACTCATTATGCACAGAAGTTCGATCGATTGGCTAAATTTGCTCCTGAAGTGGTGCCAATTGAAACATTGTGAGTCTAGAGGTTCGTAAGGGGACTTAAGCCCATGATCGCTAGGGATGTTATGATGACCAGTGCTGAAGTGGTCAGTTATGCAGAAGTACTGGATAGAGCTCTTGAAGCTGAGTATTTGGAAGAATGGATATGGAAGGATAATACCGCCAGAAGATAGAACTATCGAAACAAGGGTTTCCACGAGGGCAACAAGAGAAAGGCTAATGAAGGGCAGAATAGTGACGTTGATAAGAGATCCAGACCTCTAGCCACGAATAACAACAATCACAACCCTCAGAACCACAAAAACCACAATAATTATTTCAATGATCGGAACTGTGGGAACCAACAAGGCAACCGAGTAGAGCATCCTATTTGTCCTAAATGCTTGAAAAGACACCCAGGAGAATGCCAGGCCAGTAGCAACAAATGTTTCAAGTGCGACCAGGCAAGACATTTGAGAAAGAATTGCCCACAATGGAAGGCAGGACAGAATAACAACAACAATCTGGTGCCAGCAAGGGTTTTCGCCTTAACCCAGAATGAAGCGGCCAGCAGCAACACCGTAGTTACAGGTCAACTCCCTATATCTGGTACGATGTGTAGAGTCTTAATTGATTATGGAGTGACTCATTCTTATGTTTCCATGAATGTGATTGATAGACTGAATATGCCTTATAAGATGTTTGAACATACCTTTAGTACATTGTAGCCATCGGGAGAGATGACGTTGTCAACTAAGTGGTTACCGTCAACACCTGTAGCGGTAGAAGGAAGGGAGTGCCCAATAGATCTCATAGAGCTGAGTGTACTAGATTATGATGTCATACTTGACATGGATTGGTTATCCAAACATGTGGCTACGATAGACTGTCGAAAGAAGACCGTAGAGCTCAGGCCAAAGGAAGGACAGGTCTTTTCCTTTAAAGGAGAAGTAACGGGTTTTCGAACACCCATAATATCTACACTGGAAGCACAGAATATGATGCAACATGGTTGTTCGGCGTTCTTGGCTAGTGTAGTGGATAAATCCAAGGAGTCAGAATTAAAGCCAGAAGATGTACATATTGTTTGTGAGTTCCCATAGGTGTTTCCTGAAGAATTGCTAGGATTACCCCCAGACAAAAAATCGAGTTTGTAATCAAGCTTGCACCAGAAATAGCACCGATCTCTAAATCACCCTATCAGATGGCGCCCACAGAGTTAAAGGAACTTAAGAACCAGCTACAGGAGTTGTTGGACAAAGGGTTCATAAGACCTAGCCATTCACCATGGGGAGCACCAGTCCTATTTGTGAAAGAGAAGGGCGGGAGTATGAGGATGTGCATTGATTACCGAGAACTCAATAAGGTCACCATTAAGAATCAATATCCTTTGCCTAGGATAGACAACCTTTTTGATCAACTGCAAGGGGCCGCAGTATTCTCGAAGATTGATATGTGATCCTTGTACCATCAGTTGAAAGTGAAAGTAGGAGACATTCTGAAAACGACTTTTAGAACTCGCTACTGGCACTATGAATTCTTAGTGATATCTTTTGGACTTAGGAACGCTACAGCAGCATTTATGGACATGATGAACAGGGTATTTAAGGATTTCTTAGACAAGTTTGTGGTAGTGTTCATAGATGATATCCTTATTTACTCGAAGACCAAGGAGGAGCACGAGGAGCATTTGAGGTTGACTCTGAACAGATTGCGAGAGCATAAGTTGTATGCCAAGTTCTCTAAATGTGAGTTTTGGCTGGAACAGGTAACTTTCCTAGGGAATATAGTGTCCAAGAATGGGATAGTAGTAGACCCATCGAAGATCGAGGCCATTAGAGATTGGCCCCAGCCAAAGAATGCCTTAGAAGTTCGGAGCTTCTTAGGGTTGGCAGGTTATTATAGGAAGTTTGTAGAGGGTTTCTCAAAGATCGCCACCCTGTTGACCAACTTAACCCGCAAACATCAGAAGTTTGCATGGACTGAAAAATGTGAAGAAAGCTTCCAAACCATGAAGGATAAGCTGATTTCTGTGCCTATCCTTTGTGTTCCCACTTAGGGCAAGAAATTTGTGGTGTATTGTGACTCATCAAAGAACAGCTTGGGATGTGTGTTGATGCAAGATGGGAAGGTGGTGGCTTATGCTTCCAGACAACTCATGGATTATGAGCAACGGTATCCCACTCATGACCTTAAATTGGCAGCAGTAGTGTTCGCGCTAAAGATATGGAGACATCACCTGTACGGAGACAAGTGTGAGATATACACCGACCACAAAAGTCTGAAATACTTTTTCACGAAAACGGAACTGAATATGAGGCAGTGAAGGTGGTTGGAATTAGTGAAAGACTACGATTGTGAAATCCTATACCACTCAGGCAAGGCCAATGTAGTTGCAGATGCTTTGAGTAGGCGAGGACATGGGAATGTCTCAGCACTACGTACAATAGAGATGCCTCTTCAGAAAGAGATCATAAATGTCGACATCGAAATTGTGACAGGAAGTTTGGCGAACCTCACATTGCAATCCTCCCTACTAGAACAAATTCAAGAAGGACATAAATTAGATGAAGCCTTGGAGAAACAAGAGGCTTTGGTACAAGAAGGTGGTAGCAGCGATTTTGCAATATCTAGTGGTGGATTGTTGAGATACAAGGACAGGATTTGTGTGCCTGACAATGCTGAAATTAAGGAAAGCATTATGGAAGAAGTGCATACAACGCCTTATTCCTTGCACCCAGGGTCCACGAAAATGTACCAAGAACTTAAGGCGTTATATTGGTGGCATGGAATGAAGAGAGATATTGCTGAGTTTGTTGCTAGATGTTTGACAATCCAGTAAGTCAAAGCAGAACACCAAAGGCCAGCAAGGTTGCTTCAACCACTCTACATTCCTGAATGGAAATGGGAGGATATAGCAATGGATTTTGTGGTAGGGCTACCCAGAACCACTAAACAGCATGACTCTGTGTGGGTAATAGTCGATAGACTCACTAAGTTTGCCCATTTTCTGCCAGTCAAGACTACATACACAGCGGACCAATATGCTGAATTGTACGTAAGTGAGATAGTGAGACTTCATTGGGTGTCAAAGTCAATAGTTTCTGATCGAGGGTCAATTTTCACATCAAACTTTCGGAAAGGGCTACAAAGAGCTATGGGATCAAGACTAAAGTTTAGCACCGCATTTCATCCCCAGACCGATGGCCAGTCTGAGAAGACTATATAGATTTTAGAGGACATGTTGAGGTGCTGTGCTTTGGATTTTTTAGAGTCCTGGAACCGATACTTGCCCCTAATGGAGTTCTCTTATAATAACAACTACCAATCTACTATAGGGATGGCTCCCTATGAGATGTTTTATGGGCATAAGTGTAGATATCCTTTGCATTGGGATAAAGTTGGGGAGAAACAGATTTTAGGCCCTGAAGCAGTTAGGGAAGCTAGTGAGGCGATTAAGAAGATTCGCCAAAGGATGCTTACCGCGCAGAGTAGGAAAAAGAGCTACACTGACCTTAAGAGAAGGGACATCGAGTTTTCAGTGGGTGAGTTTGTTTTCTTGAAGGTCTCGCCGATGAAAGGTGTTATGCATTTTTGAAAGAAAGGGAAGTTAAGCCCTAGATATATAGGTCAATTTGAGATTTTGGACAGAGTAGGGAAAGTTGCGTACCGTTTGGCACTGCCCCCAGTGTTAGCTGAAATGCATAACGTGTTTCACATCTCGATGTTGCGTAAGTATGTGTCAGACCCCTCTCATATTTTGAGTTACGAGCCGTTACAACTGAAGCAGGACTTGAGTTATGATAAACAGCCTGAGCGCATTATTGAAAAGGGAATCAAGGAACTGAGATCCAAAATGATTCCACTAGTTAAGGTCCTACGGATGAATGGTATAGAACGAGAAGCAACATGGGGTTGGAGGAAGATATGAAAGAAAGATACCTTGAATTATTTGGTAAGAAAGAATTTCGGGACGAAATTCCTTTTAAGGAGGGTATAATGTAGTGCACCAAATTTTTGTTAGTTCTTAAATTTTTGTGTTTTATTTTATTTAATTGTTAAGTGTTGTGAATTAATTAATTTATTTGTTTGATTTAAATTAAATTGTTAGAATTGTTTGGTAGAATTTTTGTGAAATTATATGTTCAATGATATTTATTTATTTGGTTTTAAAATGTGATTATTTGAGTTTTGGTTGAATGCACTAAGGTGCATGGTAGGTAGTGATGCACCCTAGTGATTTAGTGTGTGCAAGTGCATGGTAGCATAGTGCAAATGAGTATAATTTTCTACACACTTTGAAGTTGCCTTTTATTGGATTTATTGAATTAATTAGAAAAATAAAATAAAATAAAAAGAAAGAGGAAACAAGGCTTGAACGTGTGAGCCATAGTGGGAAAGGAGAAGAGTTTTTACCATTTTTATTGGGTGATGTTTTGATAAAATAGATAAAGATGCTATCATCTTTTTAAGATAAATCAAAATAAATAAAAAAATAAGAGAAAATAATTAGAAATAGGAAACTTACCATTTTATTTTATTAGGCTTTTATGAGAGAATTAAGATAAAGGGGGAAGAAAAATTGGGAAGAGCCATTTTTGCTCTTGGCTGCCGTGTTCTAGAGAGAGGAATAGAGAGAGAGAGAGTGGCGTGATAGAGAGAAGAGAAGAAGAAGAAGAAAGGCTCAATCTTAGGGTATGATTTTTTATTTTGTTTTATGTTTTCTTTCTTTTAAATTTTAGTATGTTGATTAGAGTTGTTTTTAATTGTGTTGTCCTACTTCTTCTCCATCTTGATTTTCGAAAACCCCTAGGGTTTGAGCAAGGAGGTGGTTCTAATTGGGTTCTTGATTTCTATCAAGAGAGGTATTGAATTTTCCCCTCAATCTTTTGTTTATTGGTATTTGATGATTGATAATTTGGAGAGACTTTGGCTAAAAGTGGGTTTGTGTTTTGAGTAGGATAATATGTTGTGTTGATGGGTATTGAGGAATGTTTTCAAAGAAATAATATTTTGAAATAAAGATAATGTTTTGTTTATGTTTGGCCTTGATGAATGTATTACATTATTGTTGTGATGGTTTGATGAGAAATATGTTAGGTGGTTACGTATTTTTTGATTCAAGGGAATGAATCTCATGTAGATCTCACCTAAATCATGTGTAGAAAATACTAGTAAAGTTGATAATGTTTCTTTTGATGTTGCTATGATTTTGGTCATGTTATTTATAAAATAGGAACATGCTAGGTTAATGTAAAGACATTTATGAATATTGGTGTTTTATGTTTTTAATGCCTGTTGTCTTTATTATTTTGTTGGGTGGCATGTATGAACTCATTGGAAATATAATAGGGTGTTGTAAGGTCTTAAATGAATATGTGTTAGTTATTTTCTTTTGAATTATTTGTATAATAGGAGCATCTTAGGATTTGTGATTAATTGTGTTAATTAAACATGCATGATTTTGTATCAATCTTGTGAGGCATGATGAAAAAGATGAATTTCATGATGATTTATGCTTGCTGATTTTTGGTGTCCAAGTGGTTAGTATATGATCAAAATAATGATTTGGATGTTTAAATAATTTTGGTAATGTTTTGATGTTTCAAGAAATTAAATGGAAGATTTTAAGATGCCTTGAAATGATATTTTTGCACAATTTATTACCTACAGATTTTTTCTTTATTTTTGAGAAAATATCGAGTTTTAAACATAAAAATTGTGATTTTGATAATAAAGATAGTTGTTTGAATTTTTGTAAAAAAAAGGTGAAGTTGTATTTTTAATAAAATAAATTTGGTTAGTATCTTGAAATAAATTAATACCCTAAACTATGAAAATATTAAAAATGGTATTTTTAATATAACATGCGTGTTCATTTTAATAGTTATGATTTTTCTTTATTTTGATTAAAAAAATATTGAATTTAGTTCACTTGTGAATTTTAAGTAAATAAAATTTGGCTGAAAGTTTAATTAAATATTTATAAAAATAATCATTGATTTTTTACATATGAATTTATTTTATTTTAAATTTAATCTTTAAAAATAACGCAAATAAAAATTTAATTTTCCACATCTAAAAATTATATTTTTCTCACATTAAATTTGTAAATTTGTTAATTGGATTATAATGTTATTTTATAAATAAACATGTTAAATTATGAGTATTTTACATAATTGTTAGTCTTTGTTATTTTATGAAAATTAAAAGTGATTAATGGAATAATTATATATTTTTTTAATAGTTGATTAAATTATTTTTATAAAATAAAAATAATGCTTTGGAGGATTAATCAACTTAAGAATTTTAAAGAGATAAATAATGGTAATCAAAGTATGTTACAATTTTGTTATTTTCATAACGATAGAAGTAAGATGCGTAGAATTATCGTTTTTAACGTCACTTTTACACAACATTCTCACGTATGCAAATTCACTTTTACGTTAAAAAATATGTCTATTATGCAACCATGTAGTTTTTATAGCAGGATCATGCATGCAATATAGGTAGAATGTGCATTATTCTTTTATGACCTTATGTGTAATTATGCATTGTTTAGATGTTGTGAGTAACTCTCACCATGTGTGCATGGGCCATGCACACATGAACTATATGAGTGGGCAAAATGGATTTTATGGACCTGAGGTAAAGAAGTTAGATACAATTTTGTTTATTGATGCTGTGAATGGTAACATTGTTTGTATGAATGAAAGTGTTATGATGCTTTGCGCTATGAATTATGAAATGCTTTAAAATGATGATATGTTTGGTTGTATGTTGTATGCTAAGAATGGATGTTAGCGTGATGAACGCGACACATCAAAATGGGGTTGCTAAGGATATGAAGACATAGCCCGAGTTACTAAGGATATGAAGACCTAACTCCAAGGGCGGACACAACCATGTAGTTTTTATTGCAAGATCATGCGTGCAGTATAGGTAGAATATGCATTATTCTTTTATGACCTTATGTGTAATTATGCATGGTTTAGATGTTGTGAGTAACTCTCACCATGTGTGTGTACGTCCTAAAATTCAGCACGAGTCTTTTAGCCAGCTCGGACACAGCTAACTGTCCAAGAATTGTAATAGATGATCCACAAGTCTATATTTCCTCTGTAAAGGCAGCACATTCCCCAAGTCTATAGCACGAGTTGGTGAATACAAAGCAATAGGCACGAACTGAAAACGTTTATAAAGCATAGCATCCAAGACACGATCTGACACTGCACTCAGCTCAGGGTACGCTAGAGATCTATCGCATCCTTAGATCTTTATAAACCTGGATACGTTATATAGACGTGCGTGGTCAGACATTACATGTCCGTAAATCCCTGAAATCCCGGACACGTAATATAATCGTGCATGATCAAACGTCGCATGTCCGAAGTATCCTTAAGGATCCATGATTATGTTTTACCTAATGATTAGACCATACCTTAGGATAAATTGTAATAATTAGAATTAGTGTGAGATAGGTCACACTAGGGATTTTTTATTGACGTGATGACCCCAATGCCTATCCTATCCATGGATTTTCTCTATAAATACTAAGACCTTGGATAGGGAAAAAAAAGAAGGTTTTTCTGTAATACAAAAACTCTGTCAAAATTTAGAGAGAAAAACAGTAATAATATAGACTCGTGGACTAGGTGGATTTTAACCTCCGAACCACGTAAAAAGACGAGTGTTCTTAATATTTCTTTTCTAGTGTTCTTAAGCATCATTTTCTTTTTGCAGATTATCATTAGGCACTAATCCATCCATGCTATTTTCATAATTCACTGATGGCGAAAAACCGCGTCAACAACTTGATGCTTTCATTGAGAGTTGTAGATTAGTGCTATTGTAAAAGATTCAAATCAAAGTTCACCATGGTGGTTACTCGCTCGAGACACGGTAATGAAACAGATCTGCATGGTGGGCAGGAGGCTAACCATACTGCTGTTTCTGATGAACATAACCCTGAAATCCAGCAACGGTCGGGAAAACAACCAATGGGCCATGGCGACACTGGGAGTTCGGCATCATTGTCGCCGAATCCGAACTCGGAATACTTGACTGCGGTAGAGTTGGAAAACATGCAATTAAGGAACCATCTAGCCAAAGAAAACAAACAAATCGAGGAGGTTCTGGCTCAGCTACCCCCTCCTGCAACCGACGTTAACATCGGAAAGAGGCAAGGTGGAACTCATAAGTCCCGCCGGGATAGTCGACCCAGAACAAGCCAGTCGGTTAGAACCTCGACCCTGAGTTCTGTGCCCATGGCGCAAGATCACCAAGAAATCCCGTTTGATGGCCTTCCCAGGGGTCATCGACAAGTCCACCGGTAGGTTAGGACCTCCACCCCAAGTTCAGTACCACCGTCGAACGTGCTTGGAAACGCCCGTGGAAGGTCTAGGGAAAACTCGCAAAGACGGCATGTTTCAGCCGACCCTCCTACGTCACGATCAGATCGCCAGACACAGAGAGTTAGAAATGGCGGAGCAGAGTGCCTGCAAGCTAATTTGGTCCGTCCTGACGGGACAAGAATTGCCTCGCCATTTAGGCATCCCCCGTCGTCCATAAGGCATCCTACACCACCTCGTTCTGCACGAAACGTTCATACCTATTGGGACAGCAGGAGAAATCCTCCTCCCGCTGCCCCTGCTTATGCCCCACAGGCACGTGGAAATATCCCAGATCCTCATCCTTAACTACAAGCTCTAAGTTTCTCTAATGGAAGTTATTGGACTGAGGGTCGTCAAAGTGGTAGGTCAGGCGCAGATTTGAGAAATCAGCTGAGTTCAGCTCAGAGCCCTCAAGTCGATCTGTAGACCAATCTACGAGATCGCCTAAACTCACAAAGGAGAAATCCAGCCTGCGATGGAGTCAGTGGCACTCACCACGAGATAGGTCATTCCGAAGTACGTGATAACGGGAATGTCCCACAAAACCAAGCTCGAACTTGGAGGGACAATAACCCGCCAAACACGTTCGACCAAATGGGAGCTGTTGAACAGCCCCATAACAACCAAGGAACCAAGGAACAAACCCTAGAAAGGTTAGCCCAGATGGAGGAGCTGATGAAAAGACTCCTATCAGAGAAGGAAAAAGACGAATATGACTTAGGGGATGAGCTCAAACTTTTCGCCCCCAGCATCACAACAACAACATTCCCGCCGGGTTTTAGGATGCCCCATTTGTTAAAATTCGATGGAGATGGAGATCCGTCCGACCACTTGGGAATGTTCAACACCCTGATGATGGCCCACGATATTGGACCCAAATTTAGGTGCTTAGTATTTCCCTCGACTCTGGTCGGGCCGGCTAGGCAATGGTTCAAGCAATACAAAAAACATTCTATCAGCTCGTGGAAGAGTTTCTCCACTGATTTCAAGAGGGCATTCCGGGCTTCTCTGGTGGCTCGCATCAAGGCGGACTCCCTCGCAAATGTAAAGCAGCAGCCCAGAGAGCCTCTGAAAGCATATCTGAGTAGGTTTGCAAATGTTGCTGCGCGAGCGAGAGACGCGGATGAAAGTTCTAGGCTCATGGCGATGAGAATAGGAATTCTTGTTGGGGGCAACCTATGGCAAGAACTCCAAAGAAAGGTGGTCAACACCGTAGATAAGTTCCTGAACAAGGCTCAAAGGTGGATCAACTTGGAAGAGGCACGGGCTTCAATCACAGGAATTAGCCAAGTCCCTACCCAGCCTGTTGGAGCGGTAACGGATGTTGCAGCTACGGCTCAAACTGTTACCTAGAATAACCAAGGGGAAAATAACAAGAGGAAGGGAAATGGTGTGGGCGGCCAGAGCGGTTTAAAGAAAAACAAGCCCGTGGAGAAGTTTAAGTCGATCTGTACAACTTATGCCAACCTCACGGAAACTAGAGATCACATTTTCTTGGCGAATTATGCCCTCCTCCCATGGAAAAAGCCAAAGCCTTTAAAAAATAAAAGGGCAAAGAGAGATCCTTCAAAATTTTGTTGATTCCACAATGACACCGGTCACAACACTGATGATTGCAGGCACTTGAAGGATGAGATCGAGACACTCATCAGGGTCGGACCTTTGGCTCAGTATGCCCGGAATCGAATAAATCCCGGTCAGTTCGCTGGGCAAAACATTCCATCAGCTCCGGAGGCCCCAGCAAATCAGACTGGACCTTAGGTGAATTAGGATACCCCTCCTCCAATAACAGGGGGAGAGATAACAACCATCTTCAGAGGCCCTCATCTGGCCGGCACTAGCAGAGGTGCCCAGAAGAGGTATATCAATGAGCTAAGATCTCACAACGGAGTTGAGTTTGCCCTGGAGTAGCGTTTATCTAAGCAACAACGATTGGAGAAACAACCAATCATTTTTACTGAAGAAGATGCTAGCCATGTCCAATTCCCGCATAACGATCCTCTAGTCATAACCGTCCAGCTCGCCAACTGGAGGGTTAGGAGGACACTAGTGGATAATGGAAGTTTTGTGAACCTACTATTTAGGTCCACACTAGAAAAAATGGGATTGCCTGTAACTGAGCTGAAGGCAACCTCCATGATGCTGTATGGTTTTTTTGGTGCGGGATCGACAGCTATCAGAACAATCGAGTTAGTGATAACCTTGGGTGAAGGACCGCAGACTGTTTCCAAGCTTCTCGAATTTGTGGTTGTCGATTGTCCGAATGCGTACAATGCAATCTTGGGCCAACCTACGTTGATGGCATTCGAAGCCATAACATCTGTCCGCCACCTTGTGATCAAGTTCCCCTCATCTGCAGGAATAGGCATTGTCAGAGGTGATCAACTTGCTACCAGGGAATGCTACAACATTATAACATTTCCATGAAGGGAAAGTCACAACCCAGGCAGCAAATGATGGCCATACAAGATGAAGGCGAGGAATCCCAGGAAGTAAGGGCTGCTCTTGGAACAAAAGAACATCAGCAAGCCAATGGCGGGGGTATTACCCTAAGTGATGATATTAATCCATGAGTAGGCAAAGATAGATCTGAGCTCCGAGCTATTGAAGAGCTCGAAGAGGTAAACATCAATCCCAGAGATGCTTCAAGAGTAGTTAAGCTCAGGAGAAATCTCGACGATGAGAGGAAGGCGGAGCTGATAAATTTTTTATAAGGAAATCTAGATGTTTTCGCCTGGTCTCATGAAGACATGGTAAGGATAAGCTCGAGTGTGATCATGCACACCCTAAACTTGGATAAAAGCATGACTGCAAAATCCCAAAAATATAGGCGTCTGGGTACAACCCGAGCTGAGGCCCTGGAAGAAGAAGTAGCTCGGCTATTAAAATGTGGGTTTATTTGTGAGGCTAAATATCTTATCTGGGTCACAAATCCTGTCCTAGTCCCAAATCCAAATGGAAAGTGGCGGACCTGCATCGATTTCTCTGACCTAAACAAAACTTGTCCCAAGGATTGCTTCTCATTGCCAAGAATTGATCAGTTGGTGGATACCACTGTAGAGCACGAGCTCATGTCCTTCATTGATACATATTCTAGGTATAACCAGATCGCGATGAACCCTGCGGACCAGGAGCATACTAGCTTTATGACTCCAATGAATGTTTACTGTTATAAAGTTATGCCCTTCGGGCTGAAGAACGCTGGTGCTACTTACCAACGATTGGTCAACATAATGTTCGTTGATCAGATCGGGAAAACATGGAAGTGTATGTTGATGATATGCTGGTCAAATCTAAGAATCCCAATAACCATGTTCCCGGTCTGAATGAATGTTTTGAGATCTTAAGGAGATATAACATGAGGTTGAATCCCGTGAAGTGTACTTTCGGAGTGGCATCAAGAAAGTTTCTAGGATTCATAGTCAACACAAGGGGGATAGAGGCGAACCCAGACAAAATTAGATCGTTATTAGAAATGCCTTCGCCCAGGTCGCGTAAAGATGTCCAGAGTCTGACTGGAAGAGTGGAAGCTCTTAATCGGTTCATTTCAAAATCCACTGACAAGTGCCTGTCATTCTATAACCTGCTCCGAGGAAATAATAAGCTTGAATGGACTGAGGAGTGTGAACAAGCATTTCTCGATCTAAAAATACATTTGGCTGAGCCACCAGTATTGTCTAAACTGGCGGGGGAGGCTCTTTTCCTTTATTTGGCTATTACGGAAAATGCAGCCAATGCCGTGCTAGTCCGGGAAGAAGACCGGGTTCAAAAACCGGTATATTATATAAGCAAAAGACTTCTGGTAGCTGAATCGCAGTATCCCTTAATGTAAAAGATGGTGTTCTGCCTTATTCTAGCCTCCAGGAAGCTTAGGCCATACTTCCAATCCCATTCAGTCCACGTCATGACCGACTTCCTTTAAGGCAGGTATTGCAGAAACCTGAAGCATCAGGACGTCTCTTAAAATGGGCAATTGAACTCAGCCAGTTTGAAATACTATACATACCACAGACTACGATCAAAAGCCAAGCCCTGGCTAATTTCATGGCTGAATGCACCGGGTTTCAGGAGGAGCTTTTAAGAGAACCAGTACAGGCGTTGTGGAGAATATTCGTGGATGGTTCATCTAACGAGAATGGGTCCGGAGCTGGGGTCATATTGATCTCTCCAGAAGGGCCTCGATTCCACTCCACGCTACGGTTCGAGCTCAGGCGTCTAACAACGAAGCCGAATCAAAGCTTGGTTCGCTGGACTTAGAGTGGCAAAGGAATTGAAGGCCAGGGCCGTCCAGTGCTATAGCGATTCTCAGCTCGTGGTAAACCAAGTTTCAGGAGAATACCAAGTGTGGAGGGCCAAGATGGCGGCTTACCTAGCCAAGGTGAAGAAAGATCTATCAGAATTTCAGTATGGCCTTGTCGAGAAGATTCAACGTGAGCAGAATGCCGACGCTGAAGCTTTGGCGAGACTCGCTACCTCCAAAGAAGCCAAGACTCTGAGCATAGTACTGGTGGAATTCTTGGAGAGCCCAAGCATGGCAGGAAGCATGATGGAGGTCGAGATGATCGACACTAGGCCGACCTGGATGACCCCCATAATAGAGTATCTTACTATAGGGAAGTTGCCTGAAGAGCAAAAAGATGCGAGAAGGATACTCTATCATGCTCCAAGGTATGTAATTGTGGATGGAGCGTTGTACCAACGTGGCCATTCCTTGCCTATTCTACGATGTGTTCTACCAAAGGAGGCCAAAACTATTTTACAAGAGGTGCATGAAGGCTTCTGTGGGGATCATGTTGAGGGGCAAAACTTGGCCTTTAAAATATTAAGGCAATGATATTATGGGCCCACTTTATCAAAGGATTCCATTTCCTATGTCTGAAAGTGCAACAAATGCCAGCGATTCGCCACAGTCGCCCGAGCACCACCAGTCGAACTAAAAATGATCTCATCCTGATGGCCATCATGGTATGGGGAATTGAATTAATAGGAGCTTTACCCACGGGAAAAGGAGGAGTTCATTATGCGGTGGTGGCCATTGATTATTTCACGAAGTGGGCGGAGGACGAGCCCCTGGCAACAATCACCTCAAAATAAGTTTCCGACTTTGAAGTCAAGAGTATTGTGTGCCAATTTGGACTGCCCAAGAAGATTGTGTTAGATAATGGAACTCGGTTTGATAGTGATCTCTTCGCCGAGTTCTGTGAGAGGCACGACATTATTAAAAGTTTCTCTTCGGTTGCATACCCACAAGCCAATGGGCAGGTCCAGGCTGTGAATAAGACCCTCAAAGCAAGCCTTAAGAAAAGGTTAGACGAGGCCAAGGGAGTCTGGCCTGAGAAACTCCTGCAGGTACTGTGGGCATACCGGACTTCCCACCGAACTTCTACGGGGCACACCCCTTTCTCCCTGACTTTCGAAAGTGAGGTCGTCCTTCCCGTCGAAACAAAGATAACCATGCATAGGCTCCAGACATTCAACCAAGAATGAAATGATGAGTTACTCAGTGCCTCTCTCGACCTAATTGATGAAAAACGAGAGGATTTGCAGCTATAGCTAGCGCATTACCGGCAAAAAATCACTCGTTATTTTAATTCCAAGGTCAAGAGGCGTATCTTTGGTTTGGGCAACCTGGTACTCTGAAGGGTCTTTTTGGCAAACAAGCACCCCAAAGACGATGCCTTAGGTCTATGCTGGGAAGGGCCCTATCAAATAGTGGAGGTCGTACATGAGGGAACCTTCTAATTAGCTCGACTTAATGGGGAAACATTCCCATGGACCTGGAATGCTATGCACCTAAAGAAGTATTATCAATGATGATATCGCCCATCTATGTAAGGCTTTTTTTATAAAAGTTCTTTGATTAAAAAATGAAGGAATCATTGTGTATTTCTTGTCTTTCATATAGTTCATTTATGAATTAGTTCGTGTGATAGCGTTTGTCCAAAGCAACCAAGAAAGTTCACTTTCTGGTTACTTGGGGGGCATACAACCTGAGAAGGATCAAAACTTGGATGTTAGTAAAATTGATTAACCGATGTTCTCTTTTAAGAAAACATGAGGTGTCAATAAATCTAGCACGAACTAAGTTCTAAATCATTAAAAATCCTGGATATAACCAGGTACAAAACTATCATGGATACAACCAGGTCCAAAACTTGGAAGTTAGTAAAATTGATTAACCAATGTTTTTTTGCAAAATAACACGAGGTGTCAATAAACCTTGCATGAACTGAGTTTTAAACCATTTAAAAATACTCGATATGACCAGGTCCACGACTTTGAAGTTAGTAAAATTGAAAATTCGATGGCTTCCTTAGAAGCTCGGGATAGCAATAAAACCTAACAAGAACTAAGTTTGAAATATTCAATATCCCAGATATAACCGGGTCCAAGGCCTGATACTTAACAGGTAGGATATAAATCAACATTAATTTTGGTTGTAACCAAAATCAAAATATCTATCTCGATCTAAAAGTTGATTCCTAAGATTTTTGATGTGCAAGTCATAAACATAAGAAACAATCAAGGAAAAGACAAATAGATAAAAAAAAAAAGTAGATATTAGAATTATAAACAAATTGTCTCGAGGAAAAATAACCTCGCACCGGGCCAAATGGCAAATGTTTACAAAAAAAAAGAAGAAAAAGAAAATCAAGACCCACAAGTATGTAACCTCCTCGATCTTCTGCTCGCCAGTGGTGGAGGCATCCCCGATCTCGAACTACTCTTGTAGAATCTGAGCTTTAAACTTCTCAAGGTATGGATGCCACACTTCAGAGGCCAAGAAGGAGAAGTTGCCATCCTGGTTGAAGGCCCAGCAGTGGTATATCATGCTTTCCATGGAGGATAGAGAGACTGCGTTCTCCTTCTTAGTAGTAGTCTCGGCCTCCAATTTCTTTGCTTTGGCCTCTGCGACCTCGACTTGAAGAGCAGGCAAGGCAGCCTTTGCAGCTTGCTCACACTCTTGAGATGCTGCAAGGGCAGCCTTGGCATCAAGCTCGCCTTGTTGAGCAGTTGCGAGGGCAGCTTAGGTGGCAGTCAGGGCGGTCTGAGCAGCTTGGAGCTCAACCCGAAGCTCTTCATTCCTGGCCCTGGCCATAGCTATGATGCGGTGCTGAGCCAAGACCGCCTGCAAAAAGTAAGGAAACAAGTTAGGCACATGCTGGGATAAAATCAAAAGAGTGTATGTTCGGCTAAGAGGGATAAAATCAAGTTAGGCTCTGGCCTTTCCCCTTAGCCGGGGATTTGGAGGTCTTCCTTGCCGTAGGAGGTACCTTATTTGATGTAAACCGGGGCTTCTTTACGACTGGCCCCGAGCTGGATTTTCCCTCCTGGAAAATCGTGCAGATATCGGGAACCCCTAGTTGTGCCATCTCCTCACCCAAAAAAGAATGAGAAGGATGTTAATATACATATAAAGTCATCAGTTTACATAAAATGTGTATGCATGTATACAATATAACAAAAATTTCTACCCTCCGAGCTAGAGGAGGAGTCTATTGCCACGACCTCCGGCCTTGGAACCGCTAGAGGAAAGGGAGAGCCTAAGTCTACGACTTATTGAATTAGGGGAGGTTCAGACTCATGTTCTATCTTGGGGCTGGACTCCTCTACGTATTGCCTAAGTCCAGGGGCAAGGATATCCTGGAACAAATAGGGCCATGACCTGAGGTTAGTTCCATACTCTTCAAAAAAGACTGACCTAAAGGATAGGGTGTTGTCTACAACTACGGTGCCTTTAGGATGGCCCATGTCATGATGTAACACCAAGTGATCCACACACTGAAGCATGGTTATGTTATGGTCGGCATCATTGGGGTGGCGATGGACTAGCTGGTTTGGATTAAACCTGACTAACTTATGGTCGGCGATAGCCCTATCTAAGCCCCTATAGGGGTATTGGTTACCTTGGCCGGTGGGGCCGGCTGCTGCCCCCGATGAAGCTTGCTCTACATCTGGGTCCTGAGTAGCTTTGGGAGCTTGCCTCTTCTGCACGAGAGGTACCTCGTCTTCTTCTTGCTCCTCACCTTCATCCTCAGCATCCCATTCAGGGATAGGCGGGAGCTCGCGGACTATCAGGAAGTTAGCCCGTGTTCTTCTCAAGGCCAGAGTCTGGTCTTCAATAATTAACTTACATGCCAACATCGTGTCATCGGACACGAGTTGGCGGTAATCCTTCTTGCTAGGCGGAAGCCTAAATAGAGTATCATATTGATCCCTGAGGGTCACAGATTTTTCCGTCCTCACAAAAATGGCTACACGAAAATACTACTCAGTTAGTATATAGACAAGAAATAACTCCAGATACAAAGAGATTAATTTCACGAGCTAAGAAAGGAGAGAAAACTTACGAGGACGATTGAAGTAGCGATGTTCACAGTTGCGGAATGATGCAAACCAAGGAGCTGGACATGCTAATCATACATGTGGGAATGGAGCTGGATTTATACTAGACCCTTTGTCACTTCCTAGTGGCCTAATTACAAGACTTAGAGCCAAGCGTTTCAAGGAAGCACTAAATGGGCTAATCCAAGAGAATTGGGCTGATTGTAAAAAGACCAAGATGGACTCAAATAATAATCAAGGCTTAGTCCATGTAATCAAAGCAAGTGAAGAGGCTAATTAACATCCAAAAACGTAATCAGCATAGTTTAGTCATTAAAGGGCATGAATTTGATGAGTTTCAAGGATATTAAATAGGGGAATTCCAATGGCCTTGGCTGGTTATGTTAATGCATTGAATTTAGTCATTTAAGTTATTTTTGGCTGCCTTTTGAAGTCCAAAATGCCTAAAAGCGTGGGGAGTTATTATTTTTATGTTTGTGTTGCTTTTAAGGCTGAATTATGACTTTTCCTATTCTTGGAGGATTGTTCCAAGTATATATAGGGGTTTTATGAACATTGTAAGATATTACGTTTTGAGAAAATATTATTATTGTGAGGTGTGTTCCTCTTAGTTCTTGAAAGAACTCTTGAACTTATCAAGTTAATCTTGTGGTGTTCAAACAACCAAACTTATCACCTTGATCCTTGAGATATTCTTAGGTTTCCTGGTGTGGTGTTTTCTTTCCTTTGTAGTCTTGGTTCTCATCTAATTAGGTGATGGGTCAAGGCTCCACAAATCTTGTCTACACGATCTTGGGGTTCCAAACCATCATTGTTATCGGGTTTCATCACAATTGTTGGTGAGGTTCATATCATTTGGTATCAGAGCTTTGGTTCTAAGGAAAGTTTGACTATCTTTTATTTTCATTTTCATATTCCCTATTGTACTTGAAAAAAAAATAAGAACAACAAGAAAAAAAAAAGAGAAAAAAAAAGTACACGATTCCATTAAGAAAAATGTATTCCTTTCAATCTTGTTTCTCACCGTATTCAAGTTCTTGATCTTTGATCTTTTGATGAGTCCTTTTTCCCATCTTGATCTTTGGATGAGTTTGGTTGCTTCTCCTTTTTGAATGGTTGCCAGATTATTTTGGATTAGTTTCTTGAAGCTCAATTAAGAACTGAAGAAGACACAAAAGAGTGGAAAAAGGCAAGAGTGTGTGAGGCCATAAGAGGGTAAAAGCTGTTTTGAGTGAAAACACGAGTGCAAGTGTATCAATTGTTAAGTGAAACACGTGAGGGAGTGCTTGTAAGGATTCTAACTTTGTTTTGTAGATTCTAAACATGTCCAATAATAATCAAGAAGAAGACACAACCAGAGATTTTTGACAACCCACAAGTCCGAACCTCCAAATGCAAGCATTGTTAGGGGAGATGAGGCATATGATGAGGGCTGAATTGGAACCTATACATGAGAGGATGGAACTCCTAGGAAACAACAATAGGTAAACCCCAACAGGCAACAAGGTGGACGTGTTCCGTGGCGGAATGTTAAGGAAGAGGCTGAGTCAGAGGAGTTTGATGAGCCATATTTGAACCGGGGCAGGTTTGAGCATGGGTATGGGAATAGAGAAGCTAGTATGGGTAGGCCTAGGAGGGATAATGATTTAGGAAACATAAAGATTAAAATCCCATCTTTTCAAGGTAAAAATGATCCTGAAACTTATTTGGAGAGGGAAACTAAAATGGAGATGGTGTTTGATTGTCACAACTACTCGTAGATAAAGAAGGTTTAGTTGGCAGTAATTGAATTCATCGATTATGCCATTGTTTGGTGGGATCAATTATTGATTAATAGGAGGAGGAATAGAGAGCCACCCGTGGACACTTGGGAGGAGATGAAAATTCTTATGAGGAAGCGTTTTGTACCCAGCCACTATTATAGGGGATTGTATCAAAAGTTGCAGAGGTTAAATCAAGGTTCCACAAGTGTGGATGAGTATTACAAGGAAATGGAGGTAGCTATAATCCGGGCTAATGTAGAAGAGGACAAGGAAGCCACCATGGCTAGGTTTTTGCACAGCTTAAATCGAGAGATTGCGGATACAGTTGAGTTGCATCACTATGTTGAGCTGACGAATATGGTGCATCAAGCCATAAAGGTGGAGGAACAACTCAAACAGAAGGGATTGGCTAGGAGGGGACAACCTATGGCTACCACCAGCCTATGGAAGACAACTCCAAAAAGGGATGAGCAGCTACAAAATAATCCAAAATTTGAACCCTCCAATGCCAAGCCAACGGCCGCCACTACTTTAGGTAACACTGGTTCTTCTACTTCTAAAACACATGATATTAAGTGTTTTAAATGTCAGGGGCGGGGACACATAGCTAGCCAGTGTGTAAACAAAAGGGTGATGGTGATTAATGCCCAAGGAGAGCTTCAGTCAAAGAATGAGGAAGAAGTAGATGATGACGCCATGCCACCTTTGGAGGATGCTGATGATGAGCAAAATGTTGTGGTTGGAGATTTATTGGTAGCAAGGCGAGTTCTCAATGTGCAGATTAAGGAGGAAGAAAGTAACAAAAGGGAGAACTTATTTCATACTCGGTGCTTTGTAAATAACAAAGTTTGCAGTGTCATTATCGATGGAGGGAGTTGTACAAATGTAGCCAACACTTATTTGGTGGAGAAATTGGCCTTAACCACTGTGAAACATCCTCACCCTTACCAGCTTCAGTGAATGAATGATTGTGGCGAAATCAAGGTGACAAGGCAAGTGTTGGTGGCGTTATCCATTGGAAAATATGAGGATGAGGTGCTTTGTGATGTGGTTCCTATGCATTCATGCCATTTATTATTGGGAAGATCGTAGCAGTATGATTTGAGGGTTACTCATGATGGATTCACGAATATGTATTCTTTCACTCTAAAAAGGCAACCTATTACTCTTGTTCCATTAACTCCAAAACAGGTCATGGAGGATCAACTAAAGCTACAAAGATCAAATGAAAAAAAATAAAGAAAGGAAGGCTGAAATAGAAAAAAGAAAAGAGTTTAAAAATAAAGAAAGAGAGAAACACATTGATCAGAGTGAAATAAAAAGAGACAAAAAAATTGATCAGAGTGAAAAAGAAAGAGAGAGGATTTCAACCATAGTGAGAACAAGAGAGGAAAAATTCAGTTATATTGCAAAAAAAAGTGAGATCAAGAGAGCATTATTTTTCACACCAGCCCCTTATTGTACTCATGTACAAGGAGGCTCTTGTATGTACTAATGATCTCCTCGGTACTTTGTCGAGCGATATTGTTTCTCTTTTGCAGGAGTTTGAAGATGTCCTTCCCGAAGAGGTACCTTATGGCTTACCTCCAATTCGAGGGATTGAACATCAAATTGATTTCATACCCGGTGCATCCATTCCAAACAGACCTGCTTATAGGAGCAATCCCGAGGAGACCAAGGAGCTTCAGAGGCAAGTAGGTGAATTATTGGAGAAGGGGTATGGGTGTGAAAGCATGAGTCCTTGTGCTTTTCCGGTGCTATTAGTTCCTAAGAAGGATGGAACATGGAGGATGTGTGTTGAATGTCGAGCCATCAACAACATAACGGTAAAGTATCGTCATCCCATTCCTAGATTAGATGATATGTTGGATGAATTGCATGGTTCTTGTGTCTTTACAAAAATTGATCTTAAGAGTGGATATCATCAGATTAGGATGAAGGAAGGTGATGAATGGAAAACTACTTTTAAGACTAAATATGGTTTGTATGAGTGGTTAGTAATGCCTTTCGGTTTAACTAATGCTCTGAGCACATTTATGCATTTGATGAACCATGTTTTGCGTGCATTTATTGGCAGATTTGTAGTTGTGTATTTTGATGATATCCTAATTTATAGCAAAAACTTGGAAGAACATGTAATGCATTTGAAATCAGTTTTGGAAATTCTAAGAAAAGAAAAGTTGTTTGCTAACCTCAAGAAGTGCACCTTTTGCACGGATAAGCTTGTGTTTCTTGGTTTTGTTGTTAGTAAGAGCGGAATTGAGGTGGACGAGGAAAAGGTGAAGGCAATCCAAGAGTGGCTAACGCCTACAACAATCAGCCAAGTGAGGAGTTTCCACGGCTTAGCTAGCTTCTATAGATTGTTTGTGCGTGATTTTAGTAGCTTAGCCGCCCCTCTTACTGAAGTCATCAAGAAAAATGTGCCGTTTAAGTGGGGGAAAGAACATGAAAAGGCATTTAATCTGATCAAAGAAAAGTTAACTAATGTACCTTTGCTTGTTTTACCTAACTTTGTTAAAACTTTTGAAATTGAGTGTGATGCTTCAGGATTAGGTATTGGAGCTGTTTTGATGCAAGAAGGACGTCCAGTTGCTTATTTCAGTGAAAATTTGAGTGGGGCAGCCCTAAATTATCCCACTTATGATAAGGAGATGTATGCCTTGGTAAGGGCTTTGGAAAATTGGCAGCACTATCTATGGTCAAAGGAATTCGTGATTCACACAGATCATGAATCTTTGAAGCATTTGAAAGAACAGCAAAGGTTGAACAAATGTCATGCCAAGTGGGTGGAATTCATTGAAACATTTCCTTACGTGATCAGATACAAGCAAGGTAAGGAAAATGTGGTGGCTGATGCATTGTCCTGCAGGTATGCTTTACTTTCCATTCTAGATACAAAATTGCTAGGCATTGAATACATTAAGGATTTGTAAGCACAAGATTCTGATTTTGGTGATGTGTTCAATGCATCTGAAAAAGTGGCGTTTGGTAAGTTTTATAGGCATGATGGATTTTTGTTTCGAGAAAATAAATTGTGTGTGCCTATGTTTTCTTTGCATGAATTGCTTGTGAGAGAAGCTCATGGTGGTGGTTTGATGGGTCATTTTGGTGTAGCTAATACTTTAGGAATTTTGCATGATCATTTTTTTTTGCCTCATATGAAACGTGATGTGGAAAGAATCTGTGAGAAGTATATCATGTGTAAACAGGCTAAGTCTAAATTGAAACCCCATTGTTTGTACATCCCTTTGCCAATACCTCATGAACCTTGGACTGATATTTCTATGGATTTTGTTTTAGGTTTACCTAGGACTAAGAGGGGGAAAGATTCATTTTTTGTGGTGGTAGATCGATTTTCCAAGATGGCACACTTCATTGCATGTCATAAAACTGATGATGCATCACATATAGCTGATTTGTTCTTCAAATAAATTGTTAGGTTACATGGCATGCCTAGGACCATTGTTTCTGATCGGGATGCAAAGTTTTTGAGTTACTTTTGGAAGACTTTGTGGGGAAAGTTGGGAACCAAATTGTTATTTTCTACTAATTGTCATCCACAAACGGATGGTCAAACTGAAGTAGTGATAGAACTTTGTCTTCTTTGTTGCGTGCTATCATTAAAAAGAACTTGAAAACATGGGAAGATTGTTTGCCACATGTTGAATTTGCTTACAATAGAAGTACACATTCTGCAACTAAGTTTTCACCATTTGAAATTGTTTATGGCTTTAACCCATTGTCACCTTTGGATTTAACTCCTTTACCTTTGAGTGAACGTGTGAACTTAGATGGAAGAATTTGTAAAGATGATTCATGAAAAGGCACGGTTGAACATTGAAAGGAGGACTAAACAATATGTCCATCAAGCCAATAAGGGACGCAAGAAGGCATTGTTTGAAGCAGGAGATTGGGTTTGGTTGCACTTAAGGAAGGATCGTTTTTGGGAGAAACGGCGTTCAAAACTCCTACCACGGGGTGACGGACCATTTCAAGTAGTGGCACGCATCAATGATAATGCCTACAAGCTTGACCTACCAGGTGAGTATGGTGTTAGTGCAAGTTTTAATGTTGCTGATTTGTCTCCTTTTGATGTAGGTGATGATTTGAAGACAAATCCTTCTCAAGAGGGGGAGAATGATGCAAACCAAGGAGCTGGACATGCTGATCATACATGTGGGAATGGAGCGAGATTTACACTAGATCCTTTGTCACTTCCTAGTGGCCCAATTACAAGACTTAGAGCCAAGCGTTTCAAGGAAGCACTAAATGGG